>NC_089841.1:22431835-25089335 GCF_035609145.1 Eleutherodactylus coqui
TCTCTCCCCCCCTCTCCCCCCTCTCCCCCCCCTCTCCCCCCCTCCCCACCCCTCCCCCCTCTCCCCCTCTCTCCCCCTCTCTCCCCCCTCTCCCCCCCTCTCCCCCCCACTCCCCCTCCCCCCTCTCCCCCCTCCCCCCTCTCTCCCTCCCTCTCTCCCTCCCTCTCTCCCTCCCTCTCTCCCTCCCTCTCTCCCTCCCTCTCTCCCTCCCTCTCTCCCTCCCTCTCCCCCCCCCTCTCTCCCTCCCTCTCCCCCTCTGTATGTGTATTGTGGATGTAGCAGAGCTGTATGTGTGTAATGTACATGCTCCTGTATCGTATGTGTATTGTGGATGTAGCAGAGCACTGCAAAGACAACAAGACACAAAAGATCTCTCCCTCTCCCCCTCTCCCTCCCCCATCTCCCTTTCCCTCTCCCTCCCCCCTCCCCCCTCCCCCCTCCTCCCTCTCCCTCTCTCTCCCCCTCTCCCCTCCCCCTACCCCTCTCCCCCTCCCTCTCCCCTCCTCCCTCCTCCCTCCTCTCCCTCCCCCTCTCCCTCTCCCCCTCCCTCCCCCTCCCTCCCCCTCTCTCCCCCCCTCCCTCCCCCTTTCTCTCCCCCCTCCCCTCTCTCTCCCCCCCTCTCCCCCTCTCCCCCTCTCTCCCCCTCCCCCTCTCCCCCTCTCCCCCTCTCCCCCCCCCCCCCTCCCCCCTCCCCCCCCTCCCCCCCTCCCCCTCTCTCCCCCCCTCCCCCCCTCCCCCCCTCCCCCTCTCTCCCCCCTCTCCCCCTCTCTCCCCCCTCTCCCCCCTCTCCCCCCTCTCCCCCCCCCTCTCCCCCCCTCTCTCCCCCCTCTCCCCCTCTCTCCCCTCTCTCCCCCTCTCTCCCCCACCCTCCCCCTCTCTCCCCCCCTCCTCCCCCTCTCTCCCCCCCTCCCTCCCCCTCTCTCTCCCCCTCCCTCCCCCTCTCCCTCTCCCCCTCCCTCCCCCTCTCCCTCTCCCCCTCTCCCCCTCTCCCTCTCCCCCTCTCTCCCCCTCTCCCTCTCCCCCTCCCTCCCCCTCTCTCCCCCCCTCCCTCCCCCTCTCTCTCACCCCTCCCCCTCTCTCCCCCCCTCCCCCTCTCCCCCTCTCCCTCTCCCCCTCTCTCCCCCTCTCCCTCTCCCCCTCCCCCTCTCCCCCCCCTCCCCCTCTCCCCTCTCCCCCTCTCCCTCTCCCTCTCCCTCTCCCCTCTCCCTCTCCCCTCTCCCCCTCTCCCTCTCCTCCCCCTCTCCCTCTCCCCCTCTCTCCCCCTCTCCTTCCCCCTCCCTGCCCCTCTCTCCCCCCCTCCCTCCCCCTCTCTCTCCCCCCCTCCCCCTCCCTCCCCCTCTCTCTCCCCCCTCCCCCCCCCTCCCCCCTCCCCCTCTCTCCCCTCTCCCCCCCTCTCCCCCCTCTCCCCCCTCTCTCCCCCCTCTCCCCCCCCTCTCCCCCCCTCTCTCCCCCTCTCTCTCCCCCCCCCCCTCTCCCCCCCCTCCCCCTCCCCCTCCCCTCCCTCTCCCCTCTCCCCCTCCCCTCCCCCTCTCTCCCCCCCCTCTCCCCCCCCCCTCCCCCCCTCCCCCTCTCCCCCCTCTCCCCCCCCCCCCTCTCCCCCCCCCTCCCCCCCCCTCTCCCCCCCTCCCCCCCCCTCTCCCCCCCTCCTCCCCCTCCCCCCCCTCCTCCCCCCTCTCCCCCCCTCCCCCTCTCCCCCCCCCCTCTCCCCCTCTGTATGTGTATTGTGGATGTAGCAGAGCTGTATGTGTGTAATGTACATGCTCCAGTATCGTATGTGTATTGTGGATGTAGCAGAGCACTGCAAAGACAACAAGACACAAAAGATCTCTCCCTCTCCCCCTCTCTCCCTCTCCCTCTCCCCCTCTCTCCCCCCCTCTCCCTCCCTCCCCCTCTCCCTCTCCCCCTCCCTCTCCTTCTCCCCCTCCCTCTCCTTCTCCCCCTCCCTCTCCTTCTCCCCCTCCCTCCCCCTCTCCCTCTCCCTCCCCCTCTCCCTCTCCCCCTCCCTCCCCCTCTCCCCCCCTCCCTCCCCCTCTCCCCCCCTCCCTCCCCCTCTCTCCCCCCCCTCCCCCTCTCCCCCCCCCCCTCTCCCCCTCTCCCCCCCCCCCCCTCTCCCCCTCTCCCCCCCCCCCTCTCCCCCTCTCCCCCCCCCCTCTCCCCCTCTCCCCCCCCCCCCTCTCCCCCTCTCTCCCCCTCCCCCTCCCTCTCCCCCTCCCTCTCCCCTCCCTCCCCCTCTCCCTCTCCCCCTCCCTCTCCCCCTCCCCCCCCTCCCCCCCTCCCCCCCTCCCCTCCCCCTCTCCCCTCCCCCTCTCCCCCTCTCTCCCCCCCCTCTCCCCCCCTCTCCCCCCCTCTCCCCCCCTCTCCCCCCCTCTCTCCCCCTCTCTCCCCCTCTCTCCCCCTCTCTCCCCCTCCCCCCCTCTCTCCCCCTCTGTATGTGTATTGTGGATGTAGCAGAGCTGTATGTGTGTAATGTACATGCTCCTGTATCGTATGTGTATTGTGGATGTAGCAGAGCACTGCAAAGACAACAAGACACAAAAGATCTCTCTCTCCCTCCCTCCCCTCTCCCCCTCTCTCCCCCTCTCTCCCCCCTCTCTCCCCCTCTCTCCCCCTCTCCCTCTCCCCCCCTCTCCCTCTCCCCCCCTCTCCCCCTCCCCCTCTCCCCCTCTCCCCCTCCCCTCTCCCTCTCCCCCTACCCCTCTCCCCCTACCCCTCTCCCCCTACCCCTCTCCCCCTACCCCTCTCCCCCTACCCCTCTCCCCCTACCCCTCTCCCCCTACCCCTCTCCCCCTCCCCCTCCCCCCCTCCCCCTCTCTCTCCCCCCCCTCCCTCCCCCTCTCTCTCCCCCCTCTCTCTCCCCCTCTCCCCCTCTCTCCCTCCTCCCCCTCTCTCCCTCCTCCCCCTCCTCCCTCCTCCCCCTCTCTCCCTCCTCCCCCTCCTCCCTCCTCCCCCTCTCTCCCTCCTCCCCCTCCTCCCTGCTCTCCCTCCTCCCCCTCCTCCCCCTCCTCCCTGCTCCCCCTCTCCCCCCCTCCCTCCCTCTCCCCCCCTCTCTCCCCCCCTCTCTCCCCCCCCCCTCTACCCCCCATCCCTCTACCCCCCCTCTCCCCCCTCTCCCCCCCCCTCTCCCCCCCTCTCTCCCTCCTCCCCCTCCTCCCTGCTCTCCCTCCTCCCCCTCCTCCCTGCTCCCCTCTCCCCCCTCTCTCCCCCCCCTCTCCCCCCCCCTCTCCCCCCCCCCTCTCCCCCCCTCCCTCTCCCCCTCTGTATGTGTATTGTGGATGTAGCAGAGCTGTATGTGTGTAATGTACACGCTCCTGTACTGTGTGTGTATTGTGGATGTAGCAGAGCTGTATGTGTGTAATGTACATGCTCCTGTATCGTATGTGTATTGTGGATGTAGCAGAGCACTGCAAAGACAACAAGACACAAAAGATCTCTCTCTCTCCCTCCTCCCCCTCTCCCCCCCCTCTCCCTCTCTCTCCCTCTCTCTCCCCCTCCTCTCCCCCTCTCTCCCCTCTCTCCCCCCTCTCCCCCTCTCCCCCCCTCTCCCCCCCTCCCCCTCTCTCCCCCTCTCTCCCCCTCTCTCCCCCCCTCTCTCCCCCTCTCTCCCCCCTCTCTCCCCCTCTCTCCCCCCTCTCTCTCCCCCTCTCTCCCCCTCTCTCTCCCCCCCTCTCCCCCTCTCTCTCCCCCTCTCTCTCCCCCCCTCTCCCCCTCTCTCTCCCCCCCTCTCCCTCTCTCTCCCCCCCTCTCCCTCTCTCTCCCCCCCCCTCCCCCTCTCCCCCTCTCCCTCTCTCTCTCCCCCTCTCCTCCCCTTTTATAGAGACACATGCCTCGATTACAATAATTCAGATTTATTATAATTCATTTATTACTATTGGTCAATGAAACATAAACACAATATGAATAGGCAAGATAAAGAATTTAACCCTTTCCAATCCATTTATTTTTTCTCATCCATTCTCCCCAGCTACAAATAATTTCCCTCTACTCTACTGATCTCCCAGAGTTCTGGAGGGTGCAGGTGGTCACTACACCGTGACGGGAATCCGGAAGTAATCCTTCCCCATTGTCCCTTCAGCCTCCCGTCTTGGCGTTCATGTGACAGCTGGGGGTCAGGTGACACCCGGCGGTCAGATGATCGCCATGCGGAAGTAATACTTCCCCATTCTCCCTTCAGCTTCCCAGCTCGGCAATCACATGACTGCTGGGGGTCAGGTGACACTGGCAGTCAAATGATCGCCGACCGGAATCTCTGTGCATTACATAGCGCCAATTGAGCACTATGTAATGTGTAAAGGAGAAGGCAGAAAGGGTTAAAATCCTTAGGTGGTCCTCGATGAGTATCAGTGCAGGAGTATCTGCACCCAATTTGTCTGACGATCCGGTGCAGATGCACTCCTGCACTGCATCCCGGAAAATGATGATGTCGGGGCAGGCCCGACATTAGATTGCAAAGGGTTAATATCTAAAACGCAGCGCAGGCGCAGTAGAGTCTACATGATTGGCTTCTCAGTACACATAAGTACAGTAATGGCATCATTAAGGGGTTTAGAGAGAATATTTTGTTACACATGTGAACAGCCAGGAACATGTCCATCTCCACACGGGGGCAGTCTGGAGGCCTTTTCATCATCTTCCGTAGCCCGGCCTCGGCTCTTCACTCAAGGCTTTTTTGAACTACAGATATTTAATATCTGTAGTTTCTTATTTTAACCCCTTCCGCCCCATGACGTAAGGGTACGTCCTGGCAGCGGGGTACTTCCCGCAAAATGATGTACCTTTACGTCATAGGGATAGCGCGAGATCATAGCAGATCTCACGCTATCCCACAGAGGGAGCCGTCTGTCACTAGTAGCAGGCCTCCCGCTGCGACAGAGGGGGGCATCGGAGATGTGCCCACCTGCCGTTAGCCCCTTCCCTGTCGCGATCTAAGTAGATCGCGGTAGGGAAAGTGTTCACAGAGGGAGCGCGCTCCCTCTGTGACTTCAGCCGGCTCTCGCGATAACATCTGCCGTCTGTCGGAGATCCCTCAGTGGGCCCCTTCCTCACAGCCCCTATAGGACTCAGTGGCCAGTGCAGGGTTACAGTGATTAACCCTTAAGGGTCACTCACGCTGGCAAGAAAAGGGCAAGATTTTCTTATGATGGGAGACAAGGGGGCGACAAGGGGGCACGCTCTACGTGCGCAAACAAGTACAGTAAAATGCACAGACACGCACACAAAAGCGCCTTGTTCGTTGAGCAAATGCGTTGTGCTGAAGCGCCCATAAAAACACATGCCGCCCTTAGTGTACAGACGCTCCATGTGATTTACGGCTCTCTGGTTCTTCTGGCGATGAGATCTCTGAGTTTCTATAACCAGCAGCTTGGAGGCGGAGGTCACCATCACAGAAAGGAGAACCGAAAACGGAACTTTTATTGGGATTGGAGTAAAAAGAACAAATATCTGCATTCCATCCAACCCACCAAACCACGGATGGGCGGGCTTAGGCCTCATGCCCACCCGCACGTGTGATCCGCAGTTCAATCAGCCCATAGACAACTATTGGGCATCCGAAGGTAATTAAATACCCGTGGAGGTCATTTTTCCCAAAATGTGGATCACACGCAGGACGGGGGGGCGGGCTGGGGGAAATCACAGAATGCTCCATCTATTGCGGATTCCTGCACAAACAGCTTCCATTAAAGCCGTCTGATCCAATCCGCCGCAGACTTGCAGCTTGCACTGCGGACTTGCTGCAGATCCGCAAAAAATTAAAAATGCGCGCTGCGCCCGCACACATTCATCATGGGGAAGAAAGAAGATCTGGCTGGGGCGGAGAGGACCGGCACCGGATCCACACAGGTAAGAAAGTGCCCATTGCTTATGGGCACAGGCGGATTCCACTGCGGGATTCGGCACTTGTAATCTACGCGTGCCGCGGACATGAGGCGTCAGTGTGATAATCAGGTCTCACCCACGGACCGCGGACAGTATAGTGTATTGGTAGATATAAAGAACCGTTCACACTGCGTGAGGGAAAACAGCATTGGTTTATCGATGTTACCCACAAGACCAGCGGGACAGGAGATGAATGGGACTTATTCCATGGGACATATGCTTCGGTTCACCACAAACTCTCAATGTTTGCAGATGATCTGCTAATTGCTCACATATCTTTCCCACACACTACCATATCCAACCTAATGGCAGAACTATCCAGATTCGGGTCAATCTCTGGCTTAACAATTAACCATACAAAATCCAAAGCATTTAACCTCACGCCATCTCCCGAGTCAGTAGATTTGCTTCAGATGAACTTTCCCTTTCAGTGGGCAACAGGCTCTTTAGGCTACCTGGGCATCCAATTGACAAACTCCTATACATCCTTATATAGTCAAAATTACATTCCCCTCCTCCGCGAGACAAGGGTACTCCTGGAGAGTTGGAGCCGATACCACATTTCCTGGATCGGGAGAGTTAACGCCTTAGAGAGGTCACTTCTCTCTAAACTATTATAGTATTTTAGAGCGCTCCCGATACGGGTACCTGGATACATGCTGAAGACTCTTCAGCAGATGTCCATTGATTTGTATGGAGTGACTCGGTCCCAAGGGTCTCGCGATCCACCTTATATAGACACAGACGGAAGGGAGGTTTGGAAGTTCCTAATTATTTGAAACACTACCAGGTGGCTCCGCTAGCTCTCTTGCACTCCTTCTCTAACACTCCTCTTTGGGTGTCCTTGGAAGCAACTGAAATACACCCCCATACTACCGACTCCATTTTATGGATACCACCCAAACATAGGCCCCCAATCACCAATCCCATCATTAGCCACTCCCTTCATATCTGGGACTCTATAAAGTATTCAGGGAAGCTAATATCTCCTCATCTACCTCTTACGCCACTTTTGTGAAACCCTTTGTTTCTGCCAGGAATGGAATCGCCCCAATCGTTTGGGAATTGGACAAGTCAGGCCTCATCAAACTGTGTCATTTGCTTCCAATAAATGGACCCATCCCTTTTCCTATCCTACAGAAGAGATTTAACTTACCGCCTTCAGACATATTCCGATACCTGCAGCTAAAACATGTTATATCCTCTCTCCTTACGAACACGAGCTCTCCACTGACCTCAACTCCATTTGAGAGATATTGCTATAAATACCCACCCGCAGCAGGCCTCGTTTTGCAGACTTACTTGGGACTGGTGCATTCCCCCTATAGTACACAATTACCATACATAGTGCAATAGGCCCCCCGTTCGGCGCGAGACAAACCCAATGCATGTGTTAAAAAAAAAATGTTTAGTACTTACCCGAATCCCCGCGCTGCGGCGACTTCTTCCTTACCTTAGCAAGATGGCAGCCGGGATCTTCACCCACGATGCACCACGGGTCTTCTCCCATGGTGCACCGTGGGCTCTGTGCGGTCCATTGCCGATTCCAGCCTCCTGATTGGCTGGAATCGGCACACATGACGGGGTGGAGCTACGATGACCAGCTCTCCGGCACGAGCGGCCCCATTCACCAGGGAGAAGACCGGACTACGCAAGCGCGTCTAATCGGGCGATTAGACGCTGAAATTAGACGGCACCATGGAGACGAGGATGCTAGCAACGGAGCAGGTAAGTGAATAACTTCTGTATGGCTCATAATTAATGCACGATGTACATTACAAAGTGCATTAATATGGCCATACAGAAGTGTATAGACCCACTTGATTTCGCGGGACAACCCCTTTAACCCCTTAATGACATGGCCTATTTTGGCGTTGAGGACCAAGCGATTTTTTGGTATTTTTCCATCTCCATTTTTCAAAAGCCATAACTTTTTTATTTTTCCGTCGACGCGGCCGTATAAGGGCTCGTTTTTTGCGTGGCGATCTGTAGTTTTTATCGGTGCCACTTTTGGGTATATAGACAATATCGTAAATTTTTTATTTTTTTTTTTAATGATAACAGGGAGAGAAAACGCATCAATTCTGCCATAGATTTTTTTTTTTTTTTTTTACAGCGTTAATCATGCAGCATAAATGACACACTAAATTTTTTCTGCGGGTCGGTACGGTAACAACGATACCAAAATTGTTATATTTTTTTTAGGTTTTTACACTTTTTTGCAATAAAACCCCCTTTTTTTGGAAATCTTTTTTTTTTCTCTATAGCTGCATTCAAAGTCATGTAACTTTTTTATTTTTCTATGTACGGAGCTCTATGAGGGCTTATTTTTTGCGAGACGAGCTGTAGTTTTTATTGGTACCATTTTGGGAAATGTACGGCTTTTTTGATCACTTTTATTGCATTTTTTGTGAGGCAAAATGCTAAAAATTAGCATTTTGCCTCTGTTTTTTAGCGTTTTTTTTTACGCTTTTTGTCGTACAAAATAGAAAGCGTGTTCAACTTTTTGTACACGTCGTTACGGACGCGTCAATACCAAATATGTGGGGTTTTAGTTTTTTTTTCCCTTTTTTTATGCTAATATTAGAAAAAGCATAAAAAAAGGGGTTTTTTACATTTTTTTTTTACATTTTTCTTTTTTTTACACTTTTCTTTTCTTTTTTTTACACTATTTGAGTCCCTCTGAGGGACTTGCAGCACTATGCCTATGATCGCTGTCATAAGGCATGGCAAAGCTACTGCTCTGCCATGCCTTATCGCTTGTACAGCGATTATAGGCACAGGCAATACAGGACGCCGGTGTCTGGCGTCCTGTTGCCATGGTGACAGGCCGGGCTCTCGCGATAACATCGCGAGTTCCGGCCGGAGACACACAGGGATCGCGATCCCTCTGTGAACTCTTTCCCTGCCGCGATCTACTTAGATCGCGGCAGGGAAGGGGTTAACAGCGGCGGGCGCATCTCCGATGCCCCCCCGCTGTTGGAGCGGGACGCCGGCTGTGACTGACAGCCGGCTCCCGCTGCGGGATAGC
Organism: Eleutherodactylus coqui; assembly: GCF_035609145.1. NCBI lineage: Eukaryota > Metazoa > Chordata > Amphibia > Anura > Eleutherodactylidae > Eleutherodactylus > Eleutherodactylus coqui. The sequence continues at coordinate 22,440,741 of NC_089841.1, forward strand.
GCGGGATCTTATGTGATCCCGCGCTATCTCCAGGACGTACCAGGTACGTCATGTTGCGGGAAGTACCAGGCTGCCATGACGTACCAGGTACGTCCAGGAGCGGGAAGGGGTTAATACTAATGACTGGAATCCTACATTTACCGGCCAAGACTCTGATCTATTAACTATTTAGTGTGAGTCACGAAGAAGGGAGAATTATTACCAAAACATTTTTTTAAGCGGACGGTAACCGCCTGTTACACTACAAAAGGGTCCATATCCAAAAATGAAAAATTCCCATCCCCTCTGTGCAATCCTATCGCTTCAGATGCAATTGTACAAAAGACGAGGATTTCCACAATCAAATTCCCATCATCCTAGGAATAAATGGAGCCGATGAAGTTTCCTGACAGCGGAACAAGTGAGGCCGGGTGAGCCGTCATTCTTTATGCTTGTGGGGAAAACATTGAATTTATGGTTTTGATTTCTCCCTTTCTTCCTAAGCTTTAGGGCTTTTACCCGCTAGCATTTTTTTAATGCTGTGATATCGCTGCGTTTATTTTACTACAAACGTCAATGGGACTTTCCAATGTTAAAATCGTAGAGCACAAAAATCGCACGTTTGTTCTTCTGCGTTTTTAACATTAGAAAGTCCCATTGACATTTGTAGTAAAAAAAATAAATGAATCGCAGCGTTAAAAAAACTCTAGTGGGTAAAAGCCCCTACAGAGAGGTTTTGTGAATAAAACCAGCATTTCCACACTTGGTGCATTATTACTTTGTCATGCTGGTGTAATTTATATAGAATGTTATCCTTTACCACAGATTCCGATTGCAGCGATACAATAATTAGTAACAAAACATAGAAACATAGTAAATCCATGGAGTTCAGCCTATTACACCAATATTGATCTACAGGAAGGCAAATATACCCAATGAAGTCTGTTAGCCAGATCAGCGATCCCGGGATCACGACCCCTCTGAAGCAAACTAGTGACTATAACCGGGAATCTTGTTGCACTCTAGACAGGTATCCAGGCCCCTCTTGTACTCTTCTAGTGAGCAGCACCACATCATCAGGCAGAGAATTCCACAGTCTCACTGCTCTTACAGTAAAGAACCCTTTCTATGTTGTGTGTAAATTTTCTTTCCTCTACATGTAGACCTGGCAACAGTCCAAAACACTATTGCCTGTCCGGGTATAACTGTTATGCAATATATTACGCCATGCTTCTAGCTGACTTGGAGGGGTTTGCCAGGCCTGCGGCTGCCACTGGTGCTCATCAGCTCCTTATAATCACCCAACGGAATCCTGATGGGCTGCTAGCAGCGCCCCTCACTGTCTGACTATTGCCTCAGCATCTAGAGGAGCGTGTGGTAAAGACTGAGCTTAGTGAATAAGGGAAAGCCCTTTGTGCAGAACCCATTAAGACCAACCACCTCCCCCTTTCCAACTCAGCTGAGCTCTTAGTCACGGCTTGTCAGGTGATCCAGGAGGTTTATACATAAGTGGTAACTTGGAAGATCCGGTCCGGCACAATAGTCCATATCAGGGTGCGAACATTTACATTCAATCACCACAGAAAGTGAAAATATAAATCTGAGATCGGGCAGATATTGTCAGAACAAATACATAAGATCAGACTTAGAATTCAGGGCTAACGGAACCCGGGCACACAACTCCATAATCCAGGAAACTCATGTACCAATAGTTTCCTGTGCCAATCCCCTCCCCAGGAAGGAAATGGCTATAATGTACAAAGAACCCATATTGCCTGAATGACATCACAACATTTCATCCAAAACCGATTCAATATGTCTTCTAAGGGTTAATCCTCCCTATCAGTGAGGTGATTGGCACAGAAAACCTTTCCTACGTGAGTCTTACTGGATTACGGAGATGTGCGCCCGGGTTCTGTTAGGCTTGAAGTCTAAGTAAGATTTTATGTATTCCTGTTGGCGGTATCTACCTGATCTGTAAATGTTTGCACCCTGATATGGACTATTATGTCGCAGCAGATTTCCCAAGTTGTCACTTATGTATAAAACTCTTGGCTCTCCTGAAATCTGGTGTGTTCAGAGCCCATCTGAGTGTGAAACATGTAGGGGGTTGTTTTATCGGGCTGTGCGCCCCAAGTTGTATAGTCCTGTATAAGTAAAGTCTGATATGTTACACTGAAGTTGTAGAACCTTTCCCATGTGATCACAGCTGTATATTACTGTGTGCGACTCTTCCTAGTATATGACCCTATAGTGATGAGATGGAGGGGAAACGCCCTTGCTGGGCTCAGTGGTGGAAACATCATCTAAAGGAAGAAGAAAGATCGGCCCAAACACAAACATGTAAGTTACACAAGTAAACTTTTATGAACAGTCAGAAACAAGTTTAGAGACGCAGTTATATGTATCAGTGTGAAATATTCTATGTACACGGCTGATATAAAGGCGGGTTATCTGGATTGTATTTGTTTCCGGATAACGGATGTTTATGGGTAATTACATACATTTCTTATTCATCACTTACTGCTCTGAATTGCTTCCCTTTCCTTGTGTATGACATGTCTCTTTACTTTTTATACCTTTTTTGTAGTTTGACAAGACAGGTTTAAAAAAATAGCTTCTCTCCGGTGTGAGACTTTTGATGTCGCAGTAAATGTGATTTGCGAGTAAAACATTTCCCACATTCTGAACATACAAAGGGTTTCTCTCCGGTGTGAGTTCTCTGATGTCTAACAAGATGTGACTTCACAGTAAAACATTTCCCACAATCTGAACATACAAAGGGTTTCTCTCCTGTGTGAGTTCTCTGATGTGTAACAAGGAGTGATTTCCCTGCAAAACATTTCCCACATTCTGAACAAGAAAATGGCTTCTCTCCTGTGTGAATTCTCTGATGTGTAACAAGGAGTAATTTCACTGCAAACGATTTCCCACATTCTGAACAGGGAAATGGCTTCTCTCCTGTGTGAGTTCTCTGATGTGTAACAAGGAGTGATTTCCCTGCAAAAGATTTCCCACAATCTGAACAAGAAAACGGCTTCAGCCCTGTGTGACTATTTTCATGTCTAATAAGACGTGATTTCAATGCAAAACATTTCCCACATTCTGAACAAGAAAATGGCTTTTCTCCTGTGTGAATTCTCTGATGTTTAACAAGGTCTGATTTCCCTGCAAAACATTTCCCACATTCTGAACAAGAAAATGGCTTTTCTCCTGTGTGACTATTTTGATGTCTAATAAGATGTGATTTCCCTGCAAAACATTTCCCACATTCTGAACATGAAAAAGGCTTCTCTCCTGTGTGAATTCTTTGATGTCTAACAAAGTCCGATTTCCCTGCAAAACATTTCCCACATTCTGAACATACAAACGGTTTCTCTCCTGTGTGACTTCTCTGATGTCTAACAAGGAGTGATTTCCATATAAAACATTTCCCACATTCTGAACATACAAACGGTTTCTCTCCTGTGTGACTTCTCTGATGTCTAATAAGGAATGATTTCCATGTAAAACATTTCCCACATTCTGAACATGGAAACAGCTTCTCTCCTGTGTGAATTCTCTGATGTCTAACAAAGTCTGATTTCTGTATAAAACATTTCCCACATTCTGAACAAGAAAATGGCTTCTCTCCTGTGTGAATTCTCTGATGTTTAACAAAGTCTGATTTCCCTGCAAAACATTTCCCACAATTTGAACAAGAAAACGGCTTCACCCCTGTGTGACTATTTTGATGTCTAATAAGACGTGATTTCACTGCAAAACATTTCCCACATTCTGAACATACAAACGGCTTCTCTCCTGTGTGACTTCTCTGATGTCTAACAAGGAGTGATTTTGCTGCAAAACATTTCCCACACTCTGAACATGAATATGGCTTCTCCTTTCTGTCAGCCCTTTGACGTTTTTTCCTTCTATGACACTTATTCTGCTTATCAGTGTGTGATGGATCAGAAGATGGGGCCTGTATAAGAGAATCAGATGATGGATCTTTGCTGTGAAGGGCTGAGGGGATATCTGGGATAATGGCAGGTTCTTCATATGTATCTTGCGTGATACCGCAATCCTCTGCTTTACAATCTGCAGATATTAGATGTCCCTCTGAGCTCCCGATACCGTCATCTGCCAAGAATAAAGTTGATTTTTTTTATATTATAGATCTTAAAATGATCCTGATATTTTATAACATTTCTATACAAATAACAAGTCATGTAGAAAAAGGTAATCATCATCTAAGGGTGCTTTTACACAGTGGCTAGAATAATCACTGAAAAGAGCCACTACGTACAACTGTCTGTCCATGTAAACACGAGTCCTGACAGAGCAAGTGAGGGAGGATCATTCACTTATAGAAGTCACTTGGTTTGCAGCTCACTTAAAGACCAAGTAATTGTCAGTGCAGAAAACATCACCAAAAACTACAGCTGTGAATCGGGACTTACAAGTAACTAATTCTGGTTTTCATCAACAACATGGGGGTCCTGGGGGGTCTGAAAAAGGGTCATGAAGAGTAATTTACAGCAGAGTCCCCCACAAGCCCCGGGCTCCTGTCCCCGGTAGATCGGGAGCCCAAGCTACAGGAATAGTATATTCCATACAGATGAAGTTCGGCCATTTCTGCCCCAACACTAGTTTCTGTTTTTCCATAAAGAACTCCTATAAAATCTCCCATGAAGCCGGATGTCAGTAACACACGGTGTGCAGCAAATACAGAACTGCTCATCTATAAGACAGCTTGGTACATACAGTAATTCTATATTCTGTCACCTCAGACCAGGACTAGGCCGGGGCAGGGAGGCATTCTGAGTCTTGCTCTGGGGCCCCATGGCTTCTTTGTATGACCCTGGAGCCTATACACTTCATAGTTCCTGTCATGCTGCAAAATAAATGCTCTGGGGCAGAAAAAGTTTATTGTAACCAAAAGGAAAAGGCCCTTCACAGAATAGACATATACCTAAAATGTATCCTTTATTAGTATACATTAAAATGTTATTGGCTACAAACACAGACTGCAGGTTCTTACAACAACCAGAACCGCAGTCAGAACAATTAACGGGATTAGATGACAGACCGATCAGAAATCCGCTACTGTCACTAAATCGCTTATCTGTGAGCATAAACCGCTACCATCTAGACCTCACATATACAAGTCATAGACGTACAGATGGTTTACATAAATGCACTACCATCAAGACTTCTCATGTAAGGGTCGCGGGCGCGGTAGAAATCTCTATAGGAGTTTGATTTTATGGGACATCACAGGGACTGCAGCCAATAAGAGCTCAGAGATTCATCTTAACCCCTTAGTGACGGCCCCATCGGGATTCTACATCCTCACTAAGTGGGCTTTAAATCCTAGAGGACATAGAAATATGCGTCCTCTTAGGATTAATGCCCACTTGGCTGAGGACGTGACAGCTCCATGCTGTCGGTGCCTGCAGGTAGCCGACAGCATGGAGCTGTCATCCTGGGCTGCGGGCAGTCCCCCCGTCATTGCGATCGGCGCTATCCAATGGATAGCGCCGATCGCAATAAGGTAAACAAAAGTGGTAAAAAAGTTAGATATTCAGCTGCTCTGAATTCAAAATCTCCTGGCTACCGGCCAGGAGATGTGAGCGGTCCCCGAGTCCGCGATCACCGCTATTCAGTGGATAGCGGCGATCGCGAAAAAGTAAAAAAAAAGTTTAAAAAAGTTCCAGTTTCACCTCCCCTCATGGATGCGAAAATACTCACCTCGGGTCCTCCGCGATGTCCCTGGTATTCCGGTACCCGAAGTCCCCCTCTGCGCATGCGCGCCGATGTCAATCGTCGGGTGCAGGCACAGAGGGGCTCGAGCCCCGGGAAATTCAAAATCCCTCTGCTCCTGGCTGCCATGTGTAGCCAGGAGCAGAGGGATGTAACCCAGCATGTGATCATTTAAAGTGTAAAAAGCTTACGTTTCATCTCCCCCCACAGATCATATCCGTGAGGGAGGATGAAATGACGTACGTAAGGCCCCTGGATTTATCCGCGAACCTTACCCTAGCTTTTGCGCACGCGCCCGTCGCCAAAGTGGCAGACGCATTCTCAAAAGTCAAAGATTGCCCGGGAAATTCAAAATCTCTCTGCTCCTGGCTACAAAATTTAGCCGAGAGCCTGGAGATTTCACGGGGGGCCGCAGTGAGCGGTTCCTGATCACATGTTCGCCATTTTGCAATGGATAATGGCGATCACGTAAAAGTTAAAAAAAGGTGAAGCTTCATCTCCCCTCCCTGATGTGATCGGTGAGAAGAGAGGAAACTTTTTAGCGGGACCTCCGTAATTGCAACTCGACGCGATCTTTCTCTGTGAACTTTCCCGTATTCTGCACATGCGACCGCCGGCAAAATACCGGACACATGCGCAGGAGTCGGGGAGCCCAGGAAATGTAAAATCTCTTTACTCCCAGCAACCAACGGTCGCCGAGAGCCTGGAGCAGTGACCTTGTTGAGCGGTCGCCGGTCACGTGATAAAAAGGTAGCGATCTACCTTTGGCCGGTCTCACATGATCGGATAGGAATTACGGATTCCGCATGTGTCTGATCCGCGGTAATACGCAGATCAATCGCACTGGATTACACAATTCCGCTCACATTAGCGGGTTGGAATTACGTAATCCACTGGCAGAAAAGAGAACGCAGCAGGTTCTATTTTACTGCGGATATCAGCAACACAGAGCCCATTGTGCTCCATGATCGCGGATATACCCGCTGTCCATACGCAACTACCTTGTATACGGGCTGCGGGTACCCGCGTCATCGCTAAGCGACGGTGCGGGAAATACAAACAAAAAAAAAAATGTACTGCACATGACCGCCTGTGTGAGTAGGCAGTTATGCGCAGTAGATTACGCGGTTGTACGCAGGGTCACAGCCGGGCTCACAGCTGGGATCCGCTGCAGGCCTCCGCTAGCGGATTCCACCTACGGCTGCGTGAGCCCGGCGTTATTCAGATCGCTACCTGTAATACGTATTTTACAAGAAGCCCCGGGAACGCTCGCCTTCATGCAGTTCCTGGAGCAGCTTGTTGAGCGCCTTCTGTGTGAGACCGCCGCACCTTGGCAAGCTTATAAAGACCCAAAGAGCGCCACGTTTTACACCCCATCCCCGCGGCTGAGGTCACAAAATAGCCCCCAAAAAGCATGAGAGGAGGGGGGATACCCCGTTTTATTGCCCGATGTACCCCGTTGTGCATCCAGACATAAGATTAGGGCCACAATGGGTATGCTTCTGAACACAGGACAAACAGGGGGATCCATTTTGGGGTGTCAATCCTCATTTTCATGTGCGCTATAGAAAAAAAATAGGTCTTTAAAATGACATATTATGAAATTATATTTTTTTCTCCTCTAAATTGAATTAATTCCTGAAAAAAAAACAAAAAACCTGTGGGGTCAAAATGCTCATGACACCCCTCAGTTGATACATTAAGGGGTGTAGTTTTTAAAATGGGGTCATTTGGGGTGTATCTATCCTTCTGACACCTATGAGCCTTTGCAATCTTAGCTTGCTGCAGGAAAACAAAGTGTTCATCAAAATGCTGAAAAGTAATGTTAAATTTGTACAGCTCCTAAATGGTTAAAAAAAAACACAAGTTTTTCAAATGTGCATTCAGAATAAAGTAAACAGGTGGAACTATATATCCCATCAAAACTTTGTACAGTATGTTTGGACATATTTGAGATATTACAGTTAATAATGTGAAAAAAAATGACAATTTTTTCAAAATTTTCACAATATTGGTACTTTTAATAAATATACATAAATACGATCAGTCTATTTTTACCAGCTAAATGAAGTACAAGATGTGGCGAAAAAACAATGTCAGAATCACTGGGATATGCAAAACCTTTACGGAGTTATGCTATGTTGAACGACGCATGTCAGATTTCCAAAATTTGGCTCCGTCACTAAGACGCAAACAAGCTTCGTCATTAAGGGGTTAATGTGAAACTGTACAAAGGCTTTCCTGACACCCAGATAGGTGATATCCACAACACAACTTTCATCCACTAATTCTGTGAAGGGGAATGCATTGTGGCTTGTAGTTTTCCCCCCGCCCCGACAATCACAAGAAGTCCAAACTAGCCGGGCTTCATGTAATTGTAGGGTCACAGCAAACTGCGATACAACCCTACTGACCGCCATTACATCCCAATGAGAAGAGTATTGTGGTCAGAGTCACCATGTAGCCATAGCCGTACTGGTGACCCCTTCACCAATTTAGAGGGGTTCTACAAATTACCAATATGAAACTAAGAGAACAATAAAGGCAGACAATGATATTTTACAAGTCCCACCAAGCTGGATATCCACTCTGTAGATACAACCTAGCAGCTCCTACCGGTGATGCCAGATCCCTCCTCCTCCGGTCCTGCAGGGATTAAATGCAAAGCGGAGGAGCTGGTGGGAATAGTTGGGGGGACGGGGCAGCATGGGCCAAGGCACCTCTCCAGCCCTGCACCGCCGCCGGCTACTGTAGCAGTAGGGCTGGTGGAGCAGAGATCTTCTGTAGACACATTCTGTTTGATATATCAGTCATCTGCCATATAGTCGCTGACTAGTGTCACTGTAGGACCAGGATGCTTACATATCAGCAATTAATAAGGTAGCCTGCAGACAACTGGGTCGGATCCTGCTGCGAGAATTGTCGCTGAGGGACCCGACCCGAGCCCCTGAAGGGACCAGCGCGGCTCCGGCTCTTTGATGTGCCGGCTGCCGGCCAGCAGGCACATGCTGGAGCGGAGCCGCCAGCCAGGGAGTGACATTTCTGTGCAGGGCTCGCAGAGACCAGCACAGAAATAGAGCATACCGCGATTTGTTTTCCACACATGATTTTACGCGGACAAATGGCGGCCGTCTGCATAGGATTGCGTTTTCTAACACAATCTTATGGCAGCTTCCACAGGCGTAAATTCTGCGGGAAATCCTGCTGCGGAATATCCGCCCGTGTGCCGGGGGCCTAAATGTGTACTGGTGATATGTAGGCCTTCTGATTATACTGACTTTAATCAACAACTGTGTAGTGAATGGCTCTACTAATCCAACTAGCACAGTGTCCTGCCTGGCTCACACCCCACTTCCTCCCTACAAGCACCAGGGGCACATGCCCCACATCACCCCTCCACAGCTATGATCCTGCTAAATACATCCATTACCTGGTGATGGGAGCGGCTGGCGGGTCTCCATCATGGCCTCCTTGTACAGATCCTTGTGCCCTTCTAAATACTCCCACTCCTCCATGGAGAAATAGACAGCGACATCCTGACACCTTATAGGAACCTGACAACACAATATACAGTCATTACCCAGAAGCCTCCAGTGCTGTTACTGTATAATGTCCCAGCATTCCCTGCAGCGTCACCTCTCTAGTCAGCAGCTCAATCATCTTGTTGGTGAGTTCTAGAATCTTCTGTACATTGATGTCCTCATGTATCAGGGGGTGAGATGGGGGCCCCATGATTGGGCTCAGGGGTCTTCCCCATCCATCACACACAGGGGCCCGATAACCATCACTAGAGGTCTTCCTCATTACTGTGTAATCCTGTATATGGTGAGACATTAATAAATATCACTACAGACATTTCCAGAGTCCATCACCTCCCCAGTGACATCATCTGTTATTACCATAGATAATGCTGTAATGTGACATCATCAGAATCTCTCCCCTCTCCAGTGACATCATCTGTTATTACCATAGATAAGAATGATGTAATGTGACATCATCAGAGTCTCTCCCCTCTCCAGTGACATCACCAGTCATTACCATAGATAACAATGATGTAATGTGACATCATCAGAATCTCTCACCTCCCCAGTCAGCTGGAGGAGTATCTCTAGGGTGAGGTTGAATACACTCTCCGCCATCTTGTTTCTGTCCTTCTCCATCTTTGATGAATCAGTCCTGTAGGGACCTGAATGGAAACAATATGAACCGATGTAAAAACCACAAAAACCAACATCTCCAAGTTCAGCTGCTTTTTACAGGGTTTTCTCTGAAGCGCTGCAGTGTTTTAGCGCACAATATAGATGTCTGCAATGTACATGCGTGTTGGGATGTATGTGTGACATCGGGCAGCAGAATCCTCCGGACAGCCTCCCGTTAACCCCTTCCTGCAGCCATTTCTCATCCCCAACGACAATTGCTATTATATCTGCTAATAAAGCTGGATGAGCGCCGGTATTGTGAGGGACAAGTAGGATTTTTAATAGCAGCATTTAATGTGGGAGAACCTTAGAAATACTTTATTAGGAATTCATTTAAAGGAGATGTCCCGCGCCGAAACGGGTTTTTTTTTTTTTCAACCCCCCCCCCGTTCGGCGCGAGACAACCCCGATGCAGGGGTTAAAAAAACCACCCGCACAGCGCTTACCTGAATCCCGGCGGTCCGGCGTCTTCATACTCACCTGCTGAAGATGGCCGCCGGGATCCTCTGTCTTCGTGGACCGCAGCTCTTCTGTGCGGTCCACTGCCGATTCCAGCCTCCTGATTGGCTGGAATCGGCACGTGACGGGGCGGAGCTACACGGAGCCGCTCTCTGGCACGAGCGGCTCCATAGAAGACTGCTGAAGACCCGGACTGCGCAAGCGCGGCTAATTTGGCCATCGGAGGCCAAAAATTAGTCGGCACCATGGAGACGAGGACGCTAGCAACGGAGCAGGTAAGTAAAAAACTTTTTATAACTTCTGTATGGCTCATAATTAATGCACAATGTATATTACAAAGTGCATTATTATGGCCATACAGAAGTGTATAGACCCACTTGCTGCCTCGGGACATCTCCTTTAATAGGAAATTTTATAAAAACATTTGCTGGAATCCTTTAACCCCTTAGTGCTATAGGTAGTACATGTACGTCCTGCAGCGTCGGGGTATGTATGAACGCACGGCGATCTCCCTCCATACAGCGCAAGCGCCGGCGGTTTACTGCGGCTGATACCAACTCCGATAAGCTGTCAATTCTGATAGCGCCATTTAAATGGGATGAGATCGCAGGGAGCCGTGCAGGTGTCATGGCAGCCGGGGACCCTCTGTAATGCCACGGGGCTGTCCTGGCAGAATTCCTATCAAGCCATGCCTGTGGCTCCTCCAGAAAAGGAGTGAGAAGATGAGCCCATTCCCATCTAATTACTTCTCTGTACTAATTACGTACTGACTCCACGACCTAAACGTTTACCAGCGTCCGGATCGCGGCATCCAATAAGCCGCACAAACCTCAGTCAAGTTTACACCGCCCTATCCCGTCTGGGCCCAATCTGTAGCAGAAAGTAGGCCGACCGCTTCTATAGCAAAACCCGTTACACGCTGCCGTCACAGAGATAACAAATATCACTAGTGAGGAACGGCTAATACATTCCTGATGACAGATGGAAGACATCCTGAAGGACATACAAATGGCCAAAATAACCTGCAGGGGGCGCCCTCCAGCCTCACCCTGCCCTGCAAAGAATTGTATCTTCTACATCCTGGTGGTCAGAGGGATCTGTTCCTTCAGCCGCTAGGACTTACTATTCTTATACAGAGAAGTCTACATCCTGGTGGTCAGAGGGATCTGGTCCTTCAGCCGTTAGGACTTACTATTCTTATACAGAGGATTCTACATCCTGCTGGTCAGAGGGATCTGGTCCTTCAGCCGCTAGCACGTTCTATTCTTATACAGAGGAGTCTACACCCTGGTGGTCAGAGGGATCTAGTCCTTCAGCCACTAGGACTAACTATTCTTATATAGAGGAGTCTACATCCTGGTGGTCAGAGGGATCTGGTCCTTCAGCCACTAGGACATACTAGTCTTATACAGAGGAGTCTACATCCTGGTGGTCAGAGGGATCTGGTCTTTCAGCCACTAGGACTTACTATTCTTATACAGAGGAGTCTACATTCTGGTGGTCAGAGGGATCTGGTCCTTCAGCCACTAGGACATACTAGTCTTATACAGAGGAGTCTACATCCTGGTGGTCAGAGGGATCTGGTCTTTCAGCCACTAGGACTTACTATTCTTATACAGAGGATAAGGTACTGGACAGATCCCGTTGACCATAATGAGTTCTGGATGGCAGTTTCCTGGATAAGTAGCACAGTGTGGTGTAGGACTTCAGGCTGTCAGACATTGTTGTGTCAGGCCTTGGGCCTATCTCAGCTTCCATGTTATGGTTGTCATTTGTCAGGCCCTGGGAAAGCTGGATGAATTCAGTGTTCTAATCTCTTATTCCTCTACTTTGTATCTGGCAAGCCTTCGATCTACAGGAGGACGGAAAGCCCTTTGTCCCACCGGCTACTGACAAGGAGATGCTAAATAGGCCCCTGCTGGCATGGCTTGGCACCTTGGATGGTTCACGCAGACATCCTGGTGCCCAATTTTACATCAGAAGGAAATCATTTTATAAAGGATATTTTGGCGTATGAAGGTCTTAGCCAGATATGAATTATATTTTGAGAATCTGGCTGACCAGCCGAACAAAACTCATCTACAGGCATTGAGGTCCAAGGCTCAGAGCACCCAGAACTGCATATCTGGGGAAATATGGATGTCAACTCATCCGTGTGTGGGCTCAAACCATATGTAAAATCAGGACTAAGAATATGCCACGCCCAAATTCACGTTTGGGGGGGCTTTCCCGCTGAGATATGACTGAAAACGGGGAGTTATGATTTTCCACCAGGAATACAGGACTCCACCCCAACTCTCCAGTGACATCAGAGGGGGCAGGGTAAGGAGTGTTCTGAGGGTCCTTTTATAATGTGGGACCCTACAGGCCCCAAATTGTCAGATCCTACAGATACGCCTTAGCATAAGGCTGTCCCATTCACTTCAGTGACTCTGCATGTATTGGAACATTGGACCAATATCCAAATCCGATATCTTTCTTTTATTTACACCAGTTTATTTTAAAAATCTGTTTTGTGTATTCTACTGTATTTCCTTCTGTCCCGTGAACAACCTTTTTATATTTTTGTACAAATCAGATATATTGCACTGCGAGGCCTTTTCTAGATTAAATCTGCAATTTAAAAGTCAGCCTTGTCCGTTTTACAACAAACCATAACGGTGAAGATTGTGTTCATAATCCACAATTCGGCTTCCAGTTTACCGATGCCAAAGCTGGTGGTTGCAGCGTTATTTGTAGGAGTATTGTAGAACTCTGGAGTGCATTAGAACGGATCAGGTGGATGATTTGAGATTTTGCTTCACATGCGTGCAGAAGCCCGGGAAAGTTGTGTATAAATCAGCCTGCATTCGAACAACTTTAAGCTTGCAATATCACAGAATGATCGAGGACAGAGGTGGGACCGATAGGTATTGTCCCTTCTCCTCTCTCCTCCTGTCCACTACATGACTAACAGCATTGTGTGAAAAACATGAACCGCTAAGAAGCTTGTAAAATAAATAAAACACATGAAGTTTGTGGCCTGTAAACTTCAAGGGATTCTGTCATTATAAAAAAAATAATTAAAAAAAAGATTCTTTACTCACCTATTCCTCCCCAGTCAGTCTTCTTACCAGATCCTCACCTCAATGATGATCGGTGAGAAGAGGATGAGGTAAGAAGACTGCCTGGGGAGGAATAGGTAAGTACTGATTTTTTTCCTAATGAGAAAACCCCTTTAAATGGAGCAACCAGCGTCAAAAGAGATCTAGGGGCGCATGAAGAGAACATTGCTATTCCTCTTTACAAGGCACTGGTCAGACCACACATGGGATATTGTGGACAGTTTTGAGCTTAGTCCTGTCCTGGGTGGGAGGGGCCGGAAGTGATGTCACACACCCTGGAAGTGAGCACATAGGAGGAAGTGACTTCAGGATGAGGGCGGGGCTCCCCACATTTGCTGCAGAGTCACACCATGAGGGATTTTCAACATTGTAGGGGGGAGCGCTGACAGCAGGAAGCCTGCACAGGAGGTGAGGGGGGGAGTACTGACAGCAGGAAGCCCGCAGAGGGGGTGAGGAGGAGCGCGGACAGCAGGAGATGAGGGGGGAGAGCTGACAGCAGAGGAGGTGAGGGGGGAGCGCTGACAACAGGAAGCCTGCAGAGGAGGTGAGGGGGAGCGCTGACAACAGGAAGCCTGCAGAGGAGGTGAGGGGGAGCGCTGACAGCAGGAAGCCTGCAGAGGAGGTGAGGGGGGAGCGCTGACAGCAGGAAGCCTGCACAGGAGGTGAGGGGGGGAGCGCTGACAGCAGGAAGCCTGCACAGGAGGTGAGGGGGGAGCGCTGACAACAGGAAGCCCGCAGAGGAGGTGAGGGGGAGCGTTGACAACAGGAGGTGAGGGGGGGAGCGCTGACAACAGGAAGCCTGCAGAGGGGGTGAGAGGGAGCGCTGACAACAGGAAGCCTGCAGAGGAGGTGAGGGGGGAGCGCTGACAACAGGAAGCCTGCAGAGGAGGTGAGGGGGAGCGCTGACAGCAGGAAGCCTGCAGAGGAGGTGAGGGGGGAGCGCTGACAGCAGGATGCCTGCAGAGGAGGTGAGGGGGGAGCGCTGACAACAGGAAGCCTGCAGAGGAGGTGAGGGGGGAGCGCTGACAACAGGAAGCCCGCAGAGGAGGTGAGGGGGGAGCGCTGACAACAGGAAGCCCGCAGAGGAGGTGAGGGGGGAGCGCCGACAACAGGAAGCCCGCAGAGGAGGTGAGGGGGAGCGCCGACAACAGAAAGCCCGCAGAGGAGGTGAGGGGGGAGCGCCGACAGCAGGAAGCCCGCAGAGGAGGTGAGGGGGGAGCGCCGACAGCAGGAAGCCCGCAGAGGAGGTGAGGGGGGAGCGCCGACAGCAGGAAGCCCGCAGAGGAGGTGAGGGGGGAGCGCCGACAGCAGGAAGCCCGCAGAGGAGGTGAGGGGGGAGCGCCGACAGCAGGAAGCCCGCAGAGGAGGTGAGGGGGGAGCGCCGACAGCAGGAAGCCCGCAGAGGAGGTGAGGGGGGAGCGCCGACAGCAGGAAGCCCGCAGAGGAGGTGAGGGGGGAGCGCCGACAGCAGGAAGCCCGCAGAGGAGGTGAGGGGGGAGCGCCGACAGCAGGAAGCCCGCAGAGGAGGTGAGGGGGGAGCGCCGACAGCAGGAAGCCCGCAGAGGAGGTGAGGGGGGAGCGCCGACAGCAGGAAGCCCGCAGAGGAGGTGAGGGGGGAGCGCCGACAGCAGGAAGCCCGCAGAGGAGGTGAGGGGGGAGCGCCGACAGCAGGAAGCCCGCAGAGGAGGTGAGGGGGGAGCGCCGACAGCAGGAAGCCCGCAGAGGAGGTGAGGGGGGAGCGCCGACAGCAGGAAGCCCGCAGAGGAGGTGAGGGGGGCGCGCCGACAGCAGGAAGCCCGCAGAGGAGGTGAGGGGGGCGCGCCGACAGCAGGAAGCCCGCAGAGGAGGTGAGGGGGGAGCGCCGACAGCAGGAAGCCCGCAGAGGAGGTGAGGGGGGAGCGCCGACAGCAGGAAGCCCGCAGAGGAGGTGAGGGGGGAGCGCCGACAGCAGGAAGCCCGCAGAGAAGGTGAGGGGGAGCGCC
The DNA here is from genome assembly GCF_035609145.1 of Eleutherodactylus coqui. NCBI lineage: Eukaryota > Metazoa > Chordata > Amphibia > Anura > Eleutherodactylidae > Eleutherodactylus > Eleutherodactylus coqui. Next base: position 22,456,209 of record NC_089841.1, read on the forward strand.
GACAGCAGGAAGCCCGCAGAGGGGGTGAGGGGGAGCGCCGACAGCAGGAAGCCCGCAAAGGGGGTGAGGGGGAGCGCCGACAGCAGGAAGCCCGCAGAGGGGGTGAGGGGGAGCGCCGACAGCAGGAAGCCCGCAGAGGGGGTGAGGGGGAGCGCCGATAGCAGGAAGCCCGCAGAGGGGGTGAGGGGGAGCGCCGACAGCAGGAAGCCCGCAGAGGGGGTGAGGGGGAGCGCCGACAGCAGGAAGCCCGCAAAGGGGGTGAGGGGGAGCGCCGACAGCAGGAAGCCCGCAGAGGGGGTGAGGGGGAGCGCCGACAGCAGGAAGCCCGCAAAGGGGGTGAGGGGGAGCGCCGACAGCAGGAAGCCCGCAGAGGGGGTGAGGGGGAGCGCCGACAGCAGGAAGCCCGCAGAGGGGGTGAGGGGGAGCGCCGACAGCAGGAAGCCCGCAAAGGGGGTGAGGGGGAGCGCCGACAGCAGGAAGCCCGCAGAGGGGGTGAGGGGGAGCGCCGACAGCAGGAAGCCCGCAGAGGGGGTGAGGGGGAGCGCCGATAGCAGGAAGCCCGCAGAGGGGGTGAGGGGGAGCGCCGACAGCAGGAAGCCCGCAGAGGGGGTGAGGGGGAGCGCCGACAGCAGGAAGCCCGCAAAGGGGGTGAGGGGGAGCGCCGACAGCAGGAAGCCCGCAGAGGGGGTGAGGGGGAGCGCCGACAGCAGGAAGCCCGCAAAGGGGGTGAGGGGGAGCGCCGACAGCAGGAAGCCCGCAGAGGGGGTGAGGGGGAGCGCCGACAGCAGGAAGCCCGCAGAGGGGGTGAGGGGGAGCGCCGACAGCAGGAAGCCCGCAGAGGGGGTGAGGGGGGAGTGCCGATAGCAGGAAGCCCGCAGAGGGGGTGAGGGGGAGCGCCGACAGCAGGAAGCCCGCAGAGGGGGTGAGGGGGAGTGCCGACAGCAGGAAGCCCGCAAAGGGGGTGAGGGGGAGCGCCGACAGCAGGAAGCCTGCAGAGGGGGTGAGGGGGAGCGCCGACAGCAGGAAGCCCGCAGAGGGGGTGAGGGGGAGCGCCGACAGCAGGAAGCCCGCAGAGGGGGTGAGGGGGGAGCGCTGATAGCAGGAAGCCCGCAGAGGGGGTGAGGGGGAGCGCCGACAGCAGGAAGCCCGCAGAGGGGGTGAGGGGGAGCGCCGACTGCAGGAAGCCCGCATAGGGGGTGAGGGGGAGCGCCGACAGCAGGAAGCCCGCTGAGGGGGAGCGCCGAGAGCAGCAAGCCCGCAGAGGGGGTGAGGGGGAGCGCCGACAGCAGGAAGCCCGCAGAGGGGGTGAGGGAAGAGCGCCGACAGCAGGAAGCCTGCAGAGGGGGTGAGGGGGAGCGCCGACAGCAGGAAGCCCGCAGAGGGGGTGAGGGAAGAGCGCCGACAGCAGGAAGCCTGCAGAGGGGGTGAGGGGGAGCGCCGCATAGTATGAAATTAGCTGCACATACATGGCGAATTTTCAGTCAAACTCTGCACTGTCTCATATATCATCCCCAGTAGTAACAGGGACCCCAACATCATCATAACACACATAGTGGCCCGAGAGGTGATCGGGACCCCCTGAAAAATTATACTTACTACTTGCAGGTCTAATAAACTCCACCGCTCGACTCACTCAGGACTGCAGAGCCACGAGCTTCCGGGATCTGTCATAATGTCACTGCTATGTGATCACCGATGTGGGAGGAATCATTGGTCACATGACCAGATGGGATCAGAGTCCCCAGGAGTCTGCTGCTGGATGTAGCAGAGCTGTATGCGTGTAATGTACACGCTCCTGTACTGTATGTGTATTGTGGATGTAGCAGAGCTGTATGTGTGTAATGTACACGCTCCTGTACTGTATGTGTATTGTGGATGTAGCAGAGCTGTATGTGTGTAATGTACACGCTCCTGTACTGTATGTGTATTGTGGATGTAGCAGAGCTGTATGTGTGTAATGTACACGCTCCTGTACTGTATGTGTATTGTGGATGCAGCAGAGCTGTATGTGTGTAATGTACATGCTCCTGTACTGTGTATTGTGGATGTAGCAGAGCTGTATGTGTGTAATGTACACGCTCCTGTACTGTATGTGTATTGTGGATGTAGCAGAGCTGTATGTGTGTAATGTACACGCTCCTGTACCGTATATGTATTGTGGATGTAGCAGAGCTGTATGTGTGTAATGTACACGCTCCTGTACTGTATGTGTATTGTGGATGTAGCAGAGCTGTATGTGTAATGTACACGCTCCTGTACTGTATGTGTACTGTGGATGTAGCAGAGCTGTATGTGTGTAATGTACACGCTCCTGTACTGTATGTGTATTGTGGATGTAGCAGAGCTGTATGTGTGTAATGTACACGCTCCTGTACTGTATGTGTATTGTGGATGTAGCAGAGCTGTATGTGTGTAATGTACACGCTCCTGTACTGTGTATTGTGGATGTAGCAGAGCTGTATGTGTGTAATGTACACGCTCCTGTACTGTATGTGTATTGTGGATGTAGCAGAGCTGTATGTGTGTAATGTACACGCTCCTGTACCGTATATGTATTATGGATGTAGCAGAGCTGTATGTGTGTAATGTACACGCTCCTGTACTGTATGTGTATTGTGGATGTAGCAGAGCTGTATGTGTGTAATGTACACGCTCCTGTACTGTATGTGTATTGTGGATGCAGCAGAGCTGTATGTGTGTAATGTACACGTTCCTGTACTGTATGTGTATTGTGGATGTAGCAGAGCTGTATGTGTGTAATGTACATGCTCCTGTACTGTATGTGTATTGTGGATGTAGCAGAGCTGTATGTGTGTAATGTACACGCTCCTGTACTGTATGTGTATTGTGGATGTAGCAGAGCTGTATGTGTGTAATGTACACGCTCCTGTACTGTACGTGTATTGTGGATGTAGCAGAGCTGTATGTGTGTAATGTACACGCTCCTGTACTGTACGTGTATTGTGGATGTAGCAGAGCTGTATGTGTGTAATGTACACGCTCCTGTACTGTATGTGTATTGTGGATGTAGCAGAGCTGTATGTGTGTAATGTACACGCTCCTGTACTGTATGTGTATTGTGGATGTAGCAGAGCTGTATGTGTGTAATGTACACGCTCCTGTACTGTATGTGTATTGTGGATGTAGCAGAGCTGTATGTGTGTAATGTACACGCTCCTGTACTGTATGTGTACTGTGGATGTAGCAGAGCTGTATGTGTGTAATGTACACGCTCCTGTACTGTATGTGTATTGTGGATGTAGCAGAGCTGTATGTGTGTAATGTACACGCTCCTGTACTGTGTATTGTGGATGTAGCAGAGCTGTATGTGTGTAATGTACACGCTCCTGTACTGTATGTGTATTGTGGATGTAGCAGAGCTGTATGTGTGTAATGTACACGCTCCTGTACCGTATATGTATTGTGGATGTAGCAGAGCTGTATGTGTGTAATGTACACGCTCCTGTACTGTATGTGTATTGTGGATGTAGCAGAGCTGTATGTGTGTAATGTACACGCTCCTGTACTGTATGTGTGTTGTGGATGTAGTAGAGCTGTATGTGTGTAATGTACACGCTCCTGTACTGTATGTGTATTGTGGATGTAGCAGAGCTGTATGTGTGTAATGTACACGCTCCTGTACTGTACGTGTATTGTGGATGTAGCAGAGCTGTATGTGTGTAATGTACACGCTCCTGTACTGTATGTGTATTGTTGATGTAGCAGAGCTGTATGTGTGTAATGTACACGCTCCTGTACTGTATGTGTATTGTGGATGTAGCAGAGCTGTATGTGTGTAATGTACACGCTCCTGTACTGTATGTGTATTGTGGATGTAGCAGAGCTGTATGTGTGTAATGTACACGCTCCTGTACTGTGTATTGTGGGTGTAGCAGAGCTGTATGTGTGTAATGTACACGCTCCTGTACTGTGTATTGTGGATGTAGCAGAGCTGTATGTGTGTAGTGTACACGCTCCTGTACTGTATGTGTGTTGTGGATGTAGTAGAGCTGTATGTGTGTAATGTACACGCTCCTGTACTGTATGTATTGTGGATGTAGCAGAGCTGTATGTGTGTAATGTACACGCCCCTGTACTGTATGTGTACTGTGGATGTACAGAGCTGTGTGTGTGTAATGTACGTGCTCCTGTACTGTATGTGTATTGTGGATGTAGCAGAGCTGTATGTGTGTAATGTACCCGCTCCTGTACTGTATGGGTATTGTGGATGTAGCAGAGCTGTATGTGTGTAATGTACACGCTCCTGTACTGTATGTGTATTGTGGATGTAGCAGAGCTGTATGTGTGTAATGTACACGCTCCTGTACTGTATGTGTATTGTGGATGTAGCAGAGCTGTATGTGTATTGTGGATGTAGCAGAGCTGTATGTGTGTAATGTACACGCTCCTGTACTGTATGTGTATTGTGGATGTAGCAGAGCTGTATGTGTATTGTGGATGTAGCAGAGCTGTATGTGTGTAATGTACACGCTCCTGTACTGTATGTGTATTGTGGATGTAGCAGAGCTGTATGTGTGTAATGTACACGCTCCTGTACTGTATGTGTATTGTGGATGTAGCAGAGCTGTATGTGTGTAATGTACACGCTCCTGTACTGTATGTGTATTGTGGATGTAGTAGAGCTGTATGTGTGTAATGTACACGCTCCTGTACTGTATGTGTATTGTGGATGTAGCAGAGCTGTATGTGTGTAATGTACGCGCTCCTGTACTGTATGTGTACTGTGGATGTAGCAGAGCTGTATGTGTGTAATGTACACGTTCCTGTACTGTATGTGTATTGTGGATGTAGCAGAGCTGTATGTGTGTAATGTACACGCTCCTGTACTGTATGTCTATTGTGGATGTAGCAGAGCTGTATGTGTGTAATGTACACGCTCCTGTACTGTATGTGTATTGTGGATGTAGCAGAGCTGTATGTGTGTAATGTACACGCTCCTGTACTGTATGTGTATTGTGGATGTAGTAGAGCTGTATGTGTGTAATGTACACGCTCCTGTACTGTATGTGTATTGTGGATGTAGCAGAGCTGTATGTGTGTAATGTACGCGCTCCTGTACTGTATGTGTACTGTGGATGTAGCAGAGCTGTATGTGTGTAATGTACACGCTCCTGTACTGTATGTGTATTGAGGATGTAGTAGAGCTGTATGTGTGTAATGTACACGCTCCTGTACTGTATGTGTATTGTGGATGTAGCAGAGCTGTATGTGTGTATTGTACACGCTCCTGTACTGTATGTGTATTGTGGATGTAGCAGAGCTGTATGTGTGTAATGTACACGCTCCTGTACTGTATGTGTATTGTGGATGTAGCAGAGCTGTATGTGTGTAATGTACACGCTCCTGTACTGTATGTGTATTGTGGATGTAGCAGAGCTGTATGTGTGTAATGTGCACGCTCCTGTACTGTATGTGTATTGTGGAAGTAGCAGAGCTGTATGTGTGTAATGTACACGCTCCTGTACTGTATGTGTATTGTGGATGTAGCAGAGCTGTATGTGTGTAATGTACACGCTCCTGTACTGTATGTGTATTGTGGATGTAGCAGAGCTGTATGTGTGTAATGTACACGCTCCTATACTGTATGTGTATTGTGGATGTAGCAGAGCTGTATGTGTGTAATGTACACGCTCCTGTACTGTATGTGTATTGTGGATGTAGCAGAGCTGTATGTGTGTAATGTACACGCTCCTGTACTGTATGTGTATTGTGGATGTAGCAGAGCTGTATGTGTGTAATGTACACCCTCCTGTACTGTATGTGTACTGTGGATGTAGCAGAGCTGTATGTGTGTAATGTACATGCTGTATGCTCTACCATACATAGTGCGTTGGGTAAAGGACCTTGGCGAAAGTCTCTGAGGAAGATTGGATTCAGATATGGGAGTCTACTAACAGTAGCGCCAGAAATATATTAATGCTAGAAACTTCATGTAAAGTATTGCTTAAAGGGGTTGTCCCGAGGCAGCAAGTGGGTCTATACACTTCTGTATGGCCATAATAATGCACTTTGTAATATACATTGTGCATTAATTATGAGCCATACAGAAGTTATAAAAAGTTTTTTACTTACCTGCTCCGTTGCTAGCGTCCTCGTCTCCATGGTGCCGACTAATTTTTGGCCTCCGATGGCCAAATTAGCCGCGCTTGCGCAGTCCAGGTCTTCAGCAGTCTTCTATGGAGCCGCTCGTGCCAGAGAGCGGCTCCGTGTAGCTCCGCCCCGTCACGTGCCGATTCCAGCCAATCAGGAGGCTGGAATCGGCAGTGGACCGCACAGAAGAGCTGCGGTCCACGAAGACAGAGGATCCCGGCGGCCATCTTCAGCGGTAAGTATTGAAGTCACCGGAGCGCGGGGATTAAGGTAAGCGCTCCGGTAAGCTTCCTTTACTTCCCTGCATCGGGGTTGTCTCGCGCCGAACGGGGGGGGGGGTTGAAAAAAAAAAAAAAACCCGTTTCGGCGCGGGACAACCCCTTTAAAGTATAACCCCAGATCGAGTAGCCCATGAAATACCCGGACGCTCTCCCAACTGTTTCCGTGGATCTTTAGTTTCGGGAGATATGCTCCCCATCTGGTGGTCCTGTCCTCGGGCTAGGAGGCTACGGATTTGAGTTTACTCCTTAATATACTCAGGCCACAAGATATGCAAAAACCCTTGGGAGGCGCTGTTAAGTAAACATATAAGTAAGTAAAAAGGAAGGGGAGAGGAAAGGGAGGATTATGGTTGGCCGGGGGATGGGAGGGGGGGGAGAGATATGCAAAATGGGCCTCGAGGCTCACTCCATTGATAAAGCGGAGTGGGCGTCCAACCAAATCCCCCCTATTTTGCGGAACTTGGCTGGGCAGCCTCGGTGCTGGTAAATAATTTTCTCATAGGAGGTTACGGTATTTACCAGTTGGATCCAGTGCGGGATTGAGGGGGCTTCTGTAGCCATCCATTTCGTGGCTATCACCTTACGGGCTAGGAATAATACTTTCTCAAGAAAGGCACGGGTATGGTGTGGCCACACCTCCTCCTCCAGCAGGCCAAACAGCGCCATCTTAGGGTCTAAGTCGATAGATAATGGGGACGGTAGTAATGAGTTTATGAGGTCAGTAATATTTGACCAGTACTCGTTAACTGGGGGGCATTCCCATATTAGGTGCCAAAAATTTGCCTCTGGTTGGCGACATCTATGACAGGAATTTGGGGATGTGCTGCCCATTTTGTGTAAACGGCTGGGGGTAAGGTAGGCTTGGTGAGTTATGTATAACTGGATTAGTTTGTTGTTGACGGCCGGGGAGACTGACAAGTGGGATTCAGAGATGTCTTGCCACTCTTCGGGTGTGAGAGATGGAATGGCATGCTTCCATTTGTCATATGCTGGAGGTGGGTTAGGGTCTATTTTAGCCGAGAGAAGGTGCGTGTATAGGGCAGAGATTAGCCCTTTAGGTCCTTGAGACTTGAGGATGCCAATTGTGGGGAACTTGGATATGCGGGTTGAGGTGGGTGGGAATTGGGAGTTCAGTGCGTGTCTTAACTGGAAAAACCTAAATAGCTGGAGATGCGGGGACTGCAACCTGTCGCGTAGTTGTGTGAATGTGGGAAGTGTTTCATCTATGTATATGTCACTCAGTGTGTGTACTCCCTGAGCCATCCAGTATTGTGGGTCTGGGATTGAGTGTAGGGCGGTGAGACCAGGATTGTCCCAAAGAGGGAGCTCGGGTATCGTGTTTTGGTATTGCTGCAGTGTAGAGATGAGCGAACACCAAAATGTTCGGGTGTTCGTTATTCGGAACGAACTTCCCGTGATGCTCGAGGGTTCGTTTCGAACAACGAACCCCATTGAAGTCAATGGGCGACCAGAGCATTTTTGTATTTCGCCGATGCTCGCTAAGGTTTTCATGTGTGAAAATCTGGGCAATTCAAGAAAGTGATGGGAATGACACAGTGACGGATAGGGCAGGCGAGGGGCTACATGTTGGGCTGCATCTCAAGTTCACAGGTCCCACTATTAAGCCACAATAGCGGCAAGAGTGGGCCCCCCCCCCTCCCAACAACTTTTACTTCTGAAAAGCCCTCATTAGCATGGCATACCTTAGCTAAGCACCACACTACCTCCAACAAAGCACAATCACTGCCTGCATGACACTCCACTGCCACTTCTCCTGGGTTACATGCTGCCCAACCGCCCCCCCTCCCCCCCCACAGCGCACACCAAAGTGTCCCTGGGCAGCCTTCAGCTGCCCTCATGCCACACCACGCTCATGTCTATTTAGAATTGCGTCTGCCATGACGAGGGACCGCAGGCACACACTGCAGAGGTTGGCACGGCTAGGCAGCGACCCTCTTTAAAAGTGGCGGAGCGATAGCCCACAATGCTGTACAGAAGCAATGAGAAATAGAATCCTGTGCCACCGCCATCAGGAGCTGCACACGTGGGCATAGCAATGGGGAACCTATGTGCCACACACTATTCATTCTGTCAAGGTGTCTGCATGCCCCAGTCAGACCGGGCTTTTTAATTCATAGACACAGGCAGGTACAACTCCCTATTGTGAAGTCCCTGTCGACCCACAGCATGGGTGGCTCCCTGGAACCCACCGGCGGTACACAGAAATATCCCATTGCATTGCCCAACACAGCTGAGGTAGTAATGTTGTGCTTAACCCTTTCCAATCCAATTTGTATATGGTTTTCCTAGGGGGCTTACTCTTTTTCTGCCGTTATACAACGGCGTTATATGCTGGCTAAAGCCAGTACTGCATGAGCTGACACGTAGGATAGGCTCCGACAGCAGAGAGGCTGGCAATATACAGTAAGAGAACCCCGACGGACGTCTACCAACAACGGAGCTGTACAGCCTTAAACCCTAATGTCTTCACAGGTCACACAGTGGACTGGAAAGGGTTAATGCAGGTGGGTTTCGGCCCACACTGCATGCCCCAGTCAGACTGGGGTTCTTTACAAGTGGACACATGTAGGTTAAACTCCCTGTGGACCCACTGCCTGGGTGGGTGCCAGGAAGCCACCGGCGGTACATAGAAATATCCCATTGCATTGCCCAACACAGCTGAGGTAGTAATGTCGTGCGTAATACAGGTGGGCTTCGGCCCACACTGCATGCCCCAGTCAGACTGGGGTTCTTTACAAGTGGACACATGTAGGTTAAACTCCCTGTGGACCCACTGCCTAGGTGGGTGCCAGGAAGCCACCGGCGGTACATAGAAATATCCCATTGCATTGCCCAACACAGCTGAGGTAGTAATGTCGTGCGTAATACAGGTGGGCTTCGGCCCACACTGCATGGCCCAGTCAGACGGGTTCTTTAGAAGTGTAGTGATGTATTAAAAACTCAGTGTGCACCTACAGCATGGGTGGCTCCCTGGAACCCACCGGCGGTACATAAAAATATCCCATTGCATTGCCCAACACAGCTGAGGTAACGTCAGCTGTAATGCAGGTGGGCTAAAAATTAATTTGATTACACTGTAGGCGAGGGCCCACAAAAATTGCTGTATCAACAGTACTAATGTACATCCCAAAAATTGGCCATGGCCAGCCAAGAGGGCAGGTGAAACCCATTAATCGCTTTGGTTAATGTGGCTTAAGTGGTAACTAGGCCTGGAGGCAGCCCAGTGTAACGAAAAATTGGTTCAAGTTAAAGTTCCAATGCTTTTAAGCGCATTGAAACTTATAAAAATTGTTCTGAAAAATTATTTGAGTGAGCCTTGTGGCCCTAAGAAAAATTGCCCGTTCAGCGTGATTACGTGAGGTTTCAGGAGGAGGAGCAGGAGGAGGAGGAGGAGGAATATTAGACACAGATTGATGAAGCAGAAATGTCCCCGTTTTGGATGGTGAGAGAGAACGTAGCTTCCATCCGTGGGTGCAGCCTACGTATTGCTTACGTATCGCTGCTGTCCGCTGGTGGAGAACAGAAGTCTGGGGAAATCCAGGCTTTGTTCATCTTGATGAGTGTTAGCCTGTCGGCACTGTCGGTTGACAAGCGGCTACGCTTATCTGTGATGATTCCCCCAGCCGCACTAAACACCCTTTCCGACAAGACGCTAGCCGCAGGACAAGCAAGCACCTCAAGGGCATACAGGGCTAGTTCAGGCCACGTGTCCAGCTTCGACACCCAGTAGTTGTAGGGGGCAGAGGCGTCACCAAGGATGGTCGTGCGATCCGCTACGTACTCCCTCACCATCCTTTTACAGTGCTCCCGCCGACTCAGCCGTGACTGGGGAGCGGTGACACAGTCTTGGTGGGGAGCCATAAAGCTGGCCAGGCCCTTAAAGACTGTTGCACTGCCTGGGATGTACATGCTGCTCGATCTACGCACATCCCCTGCTACCTTGCCCTCGGTACTGCGCCTTCTGCCACTAGCGCTGTCGGCTGGGAATTTTACCATCAGCTTGTCCGCAAGGGTCCTGTGGTATAGCAACACTCTCGAACCCCTTTCCTCTTCGGGAATCAGAGTGGGCAGGTTCTCCTTATACCGTGGATCGAGCAGTGTGTACACCCAGTAATCCGTCGTGGCCAGAATGCGTGCAACGCGAGGGTCACGAGAAAGGCATCCTAACATGAAGTCAGCCATGTGTGCCAGGGTACCTGTACGCAACACATGGCTGTCTTCACTAGGAAGATCACTATCAGGATCCTCCTCCTCCTCCTCCTCCTCAGGCCATACACGCTGAAAGGATGACAGGCAATCAGCCGGTGTACCGTCAGCAGCGGGCCAAGCTGTCTCTTCCCCCTCCTCCTCATCCTCCTCATGCTCCTCCTCCTCCTCCTGTACGCGCTGAGAAATAGACAGGAGGGTGCCCTGACTATCCAGCGGCATACTGTCTTCCCCCGCCCCCGTTTCCGAGCGCAAAGCAGCTGCCTTTATGGTTTGCAGGGAATTTCTCAAGATGCATAGCAGAGGAATGGTGACGCTAATGATTGTAGCATCGCCGCTCACCACCTGGGTAGACTCCTCAAAATTACCAAGGACATGGCAGATGTCTGCCAACCAGGCCCACTCTTCTGAAAGGAATTGAGGAGGCTGACTCCCACTGCGCCGCCCATGTTGGAGTTGGTATTCGACTATAGCTCTACGTTGTTCATAGAGCCTGGCCAACATGTGGAGCGTAGAGTTCCACCGTGTGGGCACGTCGCACAGCAGTCGGTGCACTGGCAGCTTAAAGTGATGTTGCAGGGTGCGCAGGGTGGCAGCGTCCGTGTGGGACTTGCGGAAATGTGCACAGAGCCGGCGCGCCTTTACGAGCAGGTCTGACAAGCGTGGGTAGCTTTTCAGAAAGCGCTGAACCACCAAATTAAAGACGTGGGCCAGGCATGGCACGTGCGTGAGGCTGCCGAGCTGCAGAGCCGCCACCAGGTTACGGCCGTTGTCACACACGACCATGCCCGGTTGGAGGCTCAGCGGCGCAAGCCAGCGGTCGGTCTGCTGTGTCAGACCCTGCAGCAGTTCGTGGGCCGTGTGCCTCTTATCGCCTAAGCTGAGTAGTTTCAGCACGGCCTGCTGACGCTTGCCCACCGCTGTGCTGCCACACCGCGCGACACCGACTGCTGGCGACATGCTGCTGCTAACACATCTTGATTGTGAGACAGAGGAGGAGGAGGAGGAGGAGGGTGCTTTAGTGGAGGAAGCATACACCTCCGCAGATACCAGCACCGAGCTGGGGCCCGCAATTCTGGGGGTGGGTAGGACGTGAGCGGTCCCAGGCTCTGACTCTGTCCCAGCCTCCACTAAATTCACCCAATGTGCCGTCAGGGAGATGTAGTGGCCCTGCCCGCCTGTGCTTGTCCACGTGTCCGTAGTTAAGTGGACCGTGGCAGTAACCGCGTTGGTGAGGGCGCGCACAATGTTGCGGGAGACGTGGTCGTGCAGGGCTGGGACGGGACATCGGGAAAAGTAGTGGCGACTGGGAACTGAGTAGCGCGGGGCCGCCGCCTCCATGATACTTTTGAAGGACTCCGTTTCCACAACCCTATACGGCAGCATCTCAAGGCTGATGAATTTTGCTATGCGGACGGTTAACGTTTGAGCGTGCGGGTGCGTGGCGGCGTACTTGCGCTTGCGCTCGAACACTTGCGCAAGCGACGGCTGAACGGTGCGCTGAACTACACTGCTGGATGGGGCCGAGGACAGCGGAGATGAGGGTGTGGGTGCAGGCCATGAGGCGGTAGTGCCTGTGTCCTGAGAGGGGGGTTGCATCTCAGTGGCAGGTTGGGGCACAGGGGGAGAGGCAGGGGTGCAAACCGGAGGCGGTGAACGGCCTTTGTCCCACCTTGCGGGGTGCTTGGCCATCATATGTCTGCGCATGGTGGTGGTGGTGAGGCTGTTGGTGTTGGCTCCCCGGCTGAGCTTTGCGCGACAAAGGTTGCACACCACTGTTCGTCGGTCGTCAGGCGTCTCTGTGAAAAACTGCCAGACCTTAGAGCACCTCGGCCTCCGCAGGGTGGCATGGCACGAGGGGGCGCTTTGGGAAACACTTGGTGGATTATTCGGTCTGGCCCTGCCTCTACCCCTGGCCACTGCACTGCCTCTTGCAACCTGCCCTGCTGATGCCCTTGACTCCCCCTCTGAAGACCTGTCCTCCTGAGTAAGCGTTGCACACCAGGTGGGGTCAGTCACCTCATCGTCCTGCTGCTCTTCCTTCGAATCCTCTGTGCGCTGCTCCCTGGGACTTACTGCCCTTACTACTACCTCACTGCAAGACAACTGTGTCTGATCGTCATCGTCCTCCTCACCCACAGAAAGTTGTTGAGACAGTTGGCGGAAGTCCCCAGCCTCTTCCCCCGGACCCCGGGAACTTTCGAATGGTTGGGCATCAGTGACGATAAACTCCTCTGGTGGGAGAGGAACCGCTGCTGCCCAATCTAAGCAGGGGCCCGAGAACAGTTCCTGGGAGTGCTCCCGCTCCTGAGCAGGTGTTATTGTAGTGGAGTGAGGAGGCTGGGAGGAAGGAGGAGCAGCAGACAGAGGATTCGGATTGGCAGCAGTGGACGGCGCAGAACTGCGGGTAGACGATAGGTTGCTCGAAGCACTTTCTGCCATCCAGGACAGGACCTGCTCACACTGCTCATTTTCTAATAACCGTCTCCCGCGTGGACCCATTAATTGGGCGATGAATGTGGGGACGCCAGAAATGTGCCTCTCTCCTAATCGCGCAGCAGTCGGCTGCGACACACCTGGATCAGGAGCTTGGCCTGTGCCCACACCCTGACTTGGCCCTCCACGTCCTCTAGGCCTACCCCTACCCCTCAGCATGCTGTATTACCAGTGATTTGATTTCACAGGCAGGAAATAAATTGGCGCAAGACTGCAGGCCAAATATAATTTTTGCCCTTTTTGGAAAACGAAAGGCCCCACTGCCTCTAGTGAATGAATTATCTAAGTTTAATAACTGTGCTGTGTCCCTGCTTATGTGTCACAGAACGTGAGGGTAGCAGAGTTATTATAACTCTGGCAGAGCAGGTATTTTTTTTCCCAATTAAGGAAAGCAAATGGCGAAGCCAGCAGTAAAGCGTAGCTGGGTGCGTATGATTTAGCACTGTTCTTCACGCAGCTCACACGTCTCCACCGCCCGTAAGGACGGACAGAGGCTGGACAAATAGATTTGTTTTCAGTTTTTTCCCACCAAAAGGCAGCACTGCGTATATTCAATGAACATGAGAAGTTTAATAACTGTGCTGTGTCCCTGCTTATGTGTCACAGAACGTGAGGGTAGCAGAGTTATTATAACTCTGGCAGAGCAGGTATTTTTTTTCCCAATTAAGGAAAGCAAATGGCGAAGCCAGCAGTAAAGCGTAGCTGGGTGCGTATGATTTAGCACTGTTCTTCACGCAGCTCACACGTGTCCACCGCCCGTAAGGACGGACAGAGGCTGGACAAATAGATTTGTTTTCAGTTTTTTCCCACCAAAAGGCAGCACTGCGTATATTCTATGAACATGAGAAGTTTAATAACTGTGCTGTGTCCCTGCTTATGTGTCACAGAACGTGAGGGTAGCAGAGTTATTATAACTCTGGCAGAGCAGGTATTTTTTTTCCCAATTAAGGAAAGCAAATGGCGAAGCCAGCAGTAAAGCGTAGCTGGGTGCGTATGATTTAGCAATGTTTTTCACGCAGCTCACACGTGTCCACCGCCCTTAGGACGGACAGAGGCTGGACAAATAGATTTGTTTTCAGTTTTTTCCCACCAAAAGGCAGCACTGCGTATATTCTATGAATAATAACTGTGTTGTCGCCCTGCCTATACAATTCTTTCCCTGCAGTATCAATGGAGGGTGGAATGCTCTGCAGAGGCGATTTTGAGAAGCCCAAAAAAAATGCAGCACAGCTAACAGCAGCCTGGACAGTACTGCACACGGATAAATATGGCCCTAGAAAGGACCGTTGAGGTTCTTGAAGGCTACACTCACTCCTAACACTCTCCCTGCCTATGCAGCACTTCTGTCCCTAATGCCAGGTGCAACGGTCTGCAGAGGCGATTTTGAGAAAAAAAAAAATCCCACTGCTAACAGCAGCCAACACACAGCTATCAGTGGCCCTAATAAGGACCTTTGGGGGGTCTTGAAGCCTACACTAACTACCAATTCTTTCCCTACAGCAGCTCCGGTATAAACAGCACTGTCCCTCATCTAACTCACACCGCATCTGAGGCGAGCCGCGGGAGGGGCCGACTTTTATATTAGGCGAACACCTGATCTCGCCAGCCACTCACAGCAGGGGGGTGGTATAGGGCTTAAACGTTGCAGGGGGAAGTTGTAATGCCTTCCCTGTCTTTCAATTGGCCAGAAAAGCGCGCTAACGTCTCAGGGAAGGAAGTGAAAGTAACCAGAACACCGCATGGTGTTCGTTACGAATAACGAACATCCCGAACACCCTAATATTCGCACGAATATCAAGCTCGGACGAACGCGTTCGCTCATCTCTACTGCAGTGTCTTCACCTCCCTCCACACGCCAAGAGCTAATTTATGAAGCGGGATTGTATCGGCGGGGTTAGTACACTCTGGAAATTCTAGGAAATTTAGAAGATTGTTACCTTTTACTTGTTTTGCAAGCTGTTTATCTGCTATGGGCATTTCTCTGTCCAAGACCCATGTTCATATATTTCTCAACTGTCCTGCCAAGTAGTAGAGTCGAAGGTCCGGGAGGGCCATTCCCGCTTGTTCTTTGGGCCTTTGTAGTGTAGCCAGGCTTAGCTTGGAGCGGGAGGAGCTCCATAGAAATGTGATGATAAGGGAATTTAAGGATTGGAAGAAGCGCTTGGGGACGCGTACTGGCATATGTTGCAGTATGTATAGACATTTGGGTTGAATAGCCATTTTGATGAGATTTATGCGTCCAGCCACGGAGAGCGGTACCTTAGCCCATCTCTTCAATTTATGTTTGATGTTGTCCAACAGTGGGATTATGTTTTCTGCTATGGCGTTGTTGTGATCGTATGACATAAACACCCCCAAGTATTTAAATGTTGAGACCGGTTTTAGTCCGTACCTAGTGACACAGGGGTCGTTTTTTGGATTAAGGTCGGTATAGAGGATTGTTGATTTGGACCAATTAACATAGATTCTCCTACTTCTCGGGATTATATCTATCTATGTGAACCATAGCTTGGGAGAAGGAGTGTATTGGGTCTGATAGAAAGAGTATTGTATCGTCCGAATACAATCCTACTTTACTTTCGAGGTCTGCCCATTTAATACCGTTCACGTCGGGGGTACTTCTCAAACGGATCGCTAAAGCCTCGATGGCTATGGCAAATAGGGCCGGGGATAGAGGACATCCCTGTCGGGTGCCTCTTGCCAGTTGATGGCAATGCCATTTACAATTACATTTGCGCTCGGGGATTTATAAATGGTTTTAACCCATTGTTGGAATTTAGGTCCAAATCCAAATCGAACCAGACAGGCCTCCAGAAAGACCCACTCCAGCGAGTCAAAAGCTTTTGCCATGTCAAGCGAGACCAAAGCCCAGGGCATGTTGTATTGCTTGCCTAGTTGGATGGCTGTTTGGACTCTGCGGAGGTTTATTGTCGTGGATTTCCCGGGCATGAAACCCGTCTGGTCCGGATGAACAATGGACAGAATTACCTGATTTAACCTGGTAGCCAGGATTTTAGTTAAGATCTTGTAGTCTGCGTTTACCAGTGATATTGGACGAAAGGAGCTGCAGTCTATAGGGTCCTTCCCGGGTTTCAGTATCACCACTATAGAGGCTTTGTAGAATGAAGGCGGGAGTGTTTTGTCTATTTGGGCCTGGTTTAGTGTTTCAGGTAGTAATTGGGTTAGTTGTTCACTGTATGTGCGGTACGTCTCTATCGGGAGGCCATCAGGGCCGGGTGACTTGTTAAGGGCCATGTCCTGAATTGTCTGTTTGATCTTTTCCAGGGTGATTGGATCTTCCAGGAGCTCAACCTGTTCTGCGGAGAGGGTTGGAAAATTTGGGTCCTCTAAGTAGCTTAGGATGTCTGTCACAGTGTTCTGGGAGAAAGAGCTATATAGGTTGGTGTAGAATTCTTTAAAGCAGTTTGTGATAGATGGGGCATCAGTCAGCTCCACCCCACGCTGATTCTTGATCTTAAGGACCGTGTTAGTGTTGTTTTCCCGTCTAATGAGGTTAGCAAGTAGGTGACTGGACTGGTTTCCCACTTCAAAATAATGTTGCTTGGTAAATAATAATTTACGCTTGGTTTTAGCGTGTATTTGGTGTTTATGGAGGCGAAATAGGCTGAGCCAGGCTATTTTATTGGCGTCTGTGGGGTTAGTTATGTATGTTTTTTCGGCTTCCATTGTCTGGTTTTCTAATTCTTTGTCGGTCTGGGATGTCGACTTTTTAATGTACGAAATGGCTGACCTGAGGCACCCCCTAACGTAAGCTTTGAGAGTGTCCCATTTCAGGGCGGGATGGGTATTATCATTGTGGGCATCTAAGAATAGGGATATATGAAAAGGTGTTTGATCATCAGCTTCAGCCAGAATGGGTGAAGTTTCCAGGTAGGCACTATGTTTTGTTGGGGGAATTTCAAGGTTAATAGTATAGGGCTGTGATCAGATATGCCTCGCGGACAGTGCGTAATATTAGAAAGGAATAATGCTAGTTCTGCGGAGCTAAATATGTAGTTGATCCTCGCCAGCGCATTATATCCCGGGAAGTGGCAAGTAAATTCCCGCGTATCGGGGTGTCGGAACCGCCAGAGGTCGATCCAGCCGACACTTTCAATTAACTGTCTTAGGGAGGAGCTTGGGGTGGAGGCCGTACCAGGGGGTGTGTGAAATCTGTCTACATTAGGATCCATTACCTTATTGAAATCGCCTAAGCAGATCACCCCTGCCGAGGGGTATTGGTGTGCATTAGAGATGAGCAAGGGTATTCGGTCACACCCCTTTTTCGCCCGAGTACTGTGATTTTTGAGTACTTCCGTACTCGGGCGAAAAGATTCGGGGGGCGCCGTGGGTGAGTGGGGGGTTGCAGCGGGGAGTGGGGGGGAGAGAGAGAGGGCTCCCCCCTGTTCCCCGCTGCTACCCCCCACTCACCCACGGCGCCCCCCGAATCTTTTCGCCCGAGTACGGAAGTACTCGAAAATCGCGGAGCTCGATCGAGTAATTACTCGAAACGAGTACGTTCGCTCATCTCTAGTGTGCATATGTTATAGCGGTTTGTAAAAGATGGAGGTTGCTATGGGGCGGATTATAGATAGATAGGATGACATAGGGTTTGGAGTCTATTTCGCCATATATAAATATGAACCTTCCTTCAGGGTCCCTACGGACATTAATGGGGTTCCAACGCAGCGACCTGGGAATGAGACAGAGACGCCTCTGGAGGAGGAGGTGTGGAAAGAGTGAGCTATCCATTGCACCCATGGCTTTGCTAGGGTATCGGCCTTTTCTTTAGTGAGATGGGTCTCTTGCAAACTTATAATATGTGGGTTGATTTACCTGATATATGAAAAAACTGCCCTCCGTTTGAGTGCGGTACCTAGACCCCGGACGTTCCAACTAAGACATTGTAGAGACATAACTGACTATGCGGACAGGTAATTTAAATATTGCGTCTATACCCATGGGGTGGGGAAGAGGGGAGAGTGTTGGCGGGTGTGGGGAAAGGGGTTGTGTCAGCGCAGACTTGCTAGAAATGTTGATATAGAACAGATTACAACAACTTAAACTTTTAACCTTTGACATCTTGCTTAAATTTCAGCGTAAATGTCAAAAACTAACAGATAGAAAAGTAAAAAACAATTTAGCTACAATCTATCTAGAAGTAGCAGATGTTATACTATTTGGGGGGGGGGAGGGGGAGTATCCCGGTGGCCTATAGAGGGTTATATATGTCCGCCAGGTCCCAAAGGCGATTTAAAGGTGCCGTGGCCTTGCGTTTCACCGTCTATAAGTCAGAGGGGTATCAGACGCATGAGTTATGGCTGGGTTCAAAGTTCTGCCGTAAATGTGGTAAAGTCAATTGCCTTCGGTGGCTCCGGGTGCATGTCCAGCCACTCCAGGGCCTCGGTGGGGGATCACTTTTCCTTGGGCTACAATGCGCAGGCCAGCTGGATATGCCATTGAGTATGGGATATTTCTTTCCTTAAATTTCCTCTTTGCTTTTATGAAGGTGGCTCTTTGTAGTTCAGCGGAGAAGTCCGGGAATATGGAAATTGTTGCATTATTGTATTTTAGGGGGCCCTTTAGCATAGCCTGACGTAATGCGGCATCTCTGTCTCTACAATTCAAGATCCTTGCTAGGAATGGACGCGGGGGGGGCTCCCGGCTGTGGCGGTTTTCTGGGACCCGGTGGGCTCTTTCCACTGTAAAGTGAGTGGAAAAGGCGTCGTTGCCCAATAGAGATTTCAGCCAGTTTTCGGTAAATGTTTCTGGGTGGGAGCCTTCCGATTTTTCGGGTAGGCCTATTATGCGCAGATTATTACGGCGCGACCGGTTTTCCAAGTCGTCCATTTTGGACTGGCAAAATTCTGTTACTCGTATGGCTTTTTTGACCGCCACGGAGAGCGGGCGTAGGGAGTCTTCTGCGTTGGATATGCGGTCTTCCATCAACTGCATTCTACCTCGCATGTTCAGTAGGTCTTGCCTTAGCAAGGAGACATCAGACTTTATCTCTTCTATTTTGTTGGTAAGAGAGGATTTGCAGGTGTTAATTGCATCTAAGAGTTGTCGCATGCTCGGTTCTGGGGGTGTCCCGTTTCGTCTTCGGGTTTTCTCATCTGGGCGGGTCGCGTCGCTCAGGGGGTGTGATCAGGGGTTTCGGTGCGGGCGAACTCTTTTAACTTTTCCGCTGCCGATCCACTTTTAGCACGTGTGCTCATAATGAAGGGTGCTAGGTTAGTATAGCAGTTTATAGAGATAGATGGTTTCCCCTTTCGTCTTTTTTCCCCACCTGAGAGTATAGATGTTGTTGACTATAAAGTCCTTGTAGTTATGCGGTTACCGTAACTGTTAGAGGGTGTGGGGGGTCTCAACGGTGACCAGTGCTGATGTTGCCTGAGTTCAAATTCAAAGGAAAGTTATAGCACGTGCTTGAGGAGAACCAGAAGAAGCCACTATACAGACAGCTCAGTGGATCAAATGAGTTCTGGTTTATTTGGAGAAACACACAGCTTATATAGGCCGTTGCCTGCGCAGGGTGCAACTTTGAAGAATTACTTAATCAGGTGACTGAAACAGACTATTAGCACATTTAATTCTTGGGAAACCAACGTATCTTAGAAAGGAAACACATCTGCTGTGGTTCGGGTGCCTCCGACCACAAACTGTCAGTAAGCCCGCCACAAACGGTCAGTAGGCCTGCCACAAACTGTCAGAAAGGAAACTTATCACTACTTAGTTCGTTATCTGGTGCAAGGTCCTGACTGAAATAAGGAACTACTAAGTTCCGCTCCTTATGTTATGTTACTTCAGAAACAAAATTAAATTCAATTAAATTAACCCTTATCAAGGGTAAAGGTCTTTGTCTTTTTTCCGGCCTGCTACAGTATGATACAAACGGTATTGAGAACTATTACTTGTGAGGTAAGCCGGATACCGGTTCTAGCGAATTGATGCGTCGCTTATAGGATTTAGATGTTGTTGGCTGTAGGGTCCATGTAGTTATGCAGTTGCAGTAGCTGTTAGAGAGTAAGGGTCTTTGTCCTCTCCCGCCTGGTGACGTGTAATATAAAAGGTATCAAGACTATTGCTTGTGACAAAGGCCCGATAACGGTTCTGGCGATTTAATGCGCCTCTCAATTATTTTTTAGATGTTGTTGACTATAAAGTCCTTGCAGTTATGCGGTTACAATAGCTGTTAGAGGGTGAAGGTCTTTTCTTTTCCCCGCCTGCTACAGTATGATATAAACAGTATCAGGACCTGTTGCGTGTAAGATAGGCCAGATATCGGTTCTGGCGAGTAGATGCGCCTCTTATAGGATTTTTTTTTTAACTTTGCTTTATTTATCGCATGAAATTATTAGCATTCAATCATGTAGCATGTATACACTTATTCTGCATTTACAGACATTCCAAAACATGTGAATATACATACTTTAAAATACTGCTTAGTATTATGAACTAAAGTTTACTACCTTGAACTGTATCTGCTGATTTTAATAACATTTATTATTAGTTTTGTTTTTTTTAATCTAAATAAATTTTTTCTACGCTATTTGTATCTAGAATTTGAATTAACCCCTTGAGTGGCACGCCCGGAAATTTTCCGGGACGAGCTCCACTGCTCATAGCGACATAGCCCGGAAGATTTCCGGGCTATGTATCACTATGGGAGCTGCAGAGCACAATGCCACAAGCTGTGACAGTGTGCTCTGCCTGCACAGACCCACAGAGAACAAAGCAAGGGCTTTGAAAAACCAGCAGAAGATATTGCCGATATGCCGGCAATCTCCTGCACTGGTTTGTTTACAGGTTGCCATAGAGACCATCGGCTTGTTAGAAGCAAGCCGATGGTCTCTGTGGCAGGGAGAGCTGGTTGTTAGCTGTCAGAGGACAGTTAGGTACCTGCTCTTACAGCAAAGATCAGAGAAAACCTCCGATCTCTGCTGTGTTAACCCCTTACATGCTGCAGTCTATGTGACTGCAGCATGTAAAGGGCTGTCACTGCAGCATGTAAAGGGCTGTCACCTTCAGACCCCTGGAATGTGATCAGGGGGTCCTGATGGGTCCCTGTGGAAGTCCCCTAAAGGGACAAAAAAATAAAAAATAAAAAGTTAAAAAATTATAAAAAAAATCATAAAAACACTTGTCTCCCTTTACTTTGTAAAAAATCAAAAATACAATCACACATGTGGTATCCATGCGTCGTAATGACCCAGAGAAGGAAGTTAATGCGTTATTTAACCCCTTAATGACATGGCCGCTTTTTTTCTTTTTTCCCCATTTCTTTTTTTCCTCCCCCCCTGTTTAAAAAATCACAACTTGTCCCGCAAAAAACAAGCCCTCATATGGCCATGTCAATGGAAAAATGAAAAAGTTATGGCTCTTGAGACGCAACTGCAAAATTAGTTGAAATTCAATGATTAGACCATTTTAAAAAACCTGCCCTGGTGGGCACGACAGGGTGGTAGGAAACCCGCCACTCAAGGGGTTAAACAATAAACCTGAACCTGTTGAACCGAAGCGACCTGCGCTGGTCGTGTTATTTCTGTGGGTAGCGTGGAGTGAGCTTCCAGCCATGGGCCCCAGATCTTATGGTGCTTGTTTGGGCATCCTCTGTTTTTATATATAACTTTTTCATAAGGTATTATCGAGTTTACAAGTTGGATCCATTGTGTGGTCGAGGGTGGATCTGAGGCCATCCAGTGCATGGCTATCTCTTTACGTGCTAGGAAGAGTACTTCTTTAAGAAATATACGGGTATATGTTGGCCACCGCTCCTCCTCCAGAATTCCGAATAAGGTTATTTTGGGGTCTAGATTTATGCTGTAGGGGGATTCTAGTAGTTGGTTTATAAGGGTTATTACATTGGACCAATAGGTCTTGACAAATGGGCAGTTCCAAATTAGGTGCCAGAAGTCCGCATTCGGTTGGTTACACCTGTGACAGGTGTTTGAATGGGTGTTCCCTATTTTAAATAGGCGGCTAGGAGTTAAGTAAGACTGGTGAATGATATATAGTTGGATCAGTTTGTTATTTATGGCCGGAGATACTGATAAGTGAGATTCTTCTATTTCTTCCCATTCTTCAGGTGGTAAGGATGGGATGTAATTTTTCCATTTATCGAAAACGGGGAGTGGGTTGGAGTTTAGTTTTGCTGATAGTAAACGTGTATAAAGAGACGAGATCAGACCTTTAGGGCCTTGCGATTTTAATATACCGATCGTAGGGAACTTTGAAATTTGGGTAGAGGTCGGAGGGAATTGGGTGCTCAATGCATGCCTTAGCTGAAAGTACCTGAATAGCTGCAGGTGCGGAGTTTGGAGCTGCTCACATAGCTGGGTGAATGTTGGAAATGTTCCATCCTTATATATGTCTCCTAGCGTGGTGATTCCAAGGTTGGTCCAGTAGTGAGTGTCTGGAATGGTGAGTAGGCCGGGGTTGTCCCAGAGGGGGAGGTCTGACACCACATCTTGGAACCTTTGGAGTGTTTTGGCTTCTCTCCAGACGCTAAGCGCCAATTTGTGTAATGGTAGGATTTCGGATGGGTTTGTACATTCTGGAAATTCTAAATAGATTAGTAAATTGTTGCCCTTTACTTGTTTCGCCATATAGCGATCTGCAGTGGGCATTTCTTGGGGTCGGAACCACGGTCGGATGTTCCTCAGCTGTCCTGCTAAGTAATATAGTCGGAGATCTGGGAGGGCCATCCCAGCACGATCCTTCGGCCTTTGCAGCGTTGTAAGACTCGATTTAGAGCGAGTGGAGTTCCATACAAATGATGTGATAAGGGAATTAAATGATTGAAAGAACCGTTTGGGGACCTGTAGTGGCATATGTTGTAAAATGTATAGACATTTAGGCTGGATGGCCATTTTGACCAGGTTTATACGTCCCGCTACTGATAGCGGTAATTTAGCCCATTTCTTAAATTCGTGTCTTAGGGTTTCTTGTAGGGGAATGATGTTGTCATCTATGGCGTTGTGATATTTGCGTGACATAATTATCCCCAGGTATTTAAACCTAGAGACTATTGCCAGGTCATATCTGGTAACGTGGGGGTCGATTTTAGGGTTGATGTTCATGTACATAATTGTGGATTTGGTCCAATTTATGTAGAGTCCGGAGAATTGGGAGAATTTATCAATGTGGGCCATGGCTTGAGAGAAGGAGGTGTCAGGGTTTGATAGGAAAAGGATAGTGTCGTCCGCATAGAGGCTCACTTTACTCTCGATTCCCCCCCATTTGATGCCCGTTACGTTAGTAGAGGATCGTAGACGGATTGCCAAGGCTTCTATGGCTTTGGCAAATAGAGCTGGGGATAAGGGACATCCTTGACGGGTGCCTTTTGTAAGTGGAAATTCTGCCGAGGGAATGCCATTCACTATCACGTTAGCCTTCGGGGATTTATATATGATGTTGATCCATTGTCTAAATTTGGGGCCGAACCCGAAACGGGTTAGGCAGGCTTCTAGGAAATTCCACTCTAGAGAATCAAATGCCTTTTTCATGTCCAATGACACGAGGGCCCAGGGCATGTTGTATTGTCTGCCTAGCTGAATGGCCGTTTGTACTTTGCGGATGTTAATCGTAGTGGATTTGCCTGGCATGAAGCCTGTTTGGTCAGGGTGTATGATGGATAAAATTACTTGGTTTAACCTAGTGGCCAGAATTTTGGTTAGGATTTTATAATCCACGTTTACTAGTGAAATGGGGCGGTAGGAGTTGCAGTCCGTCGGGTCTTTGTCAGGTTTTAGAAGAACTATAATGGACGCTTCATATAGGGAGGGAGGGATTTTTCCAATTGGGCTTGGTGTAGAGTTTCGTGTAGGAGTGGAATTAGTTGGTCGCTGTATTTCCGGTATATTTCTATTGGGAGGCCATCTGGTCCGGGGGACTTATTAGGTGATATGTCTTTAATAGTTAGTTGAATTTCTTCAGCTGTTATTGGGGCTTCCAGCTGTTCTATTTGTTCATCAGATAGTGTTGGGAATGTTAGATCCTGTAGGTAGTTAAGGATGTCGGGGAGAGATTTACGTGAGGATGACCTATAGAGGTCTGAATAGTATTCTTTGAAGTGAGCTGTTATAGATTGTGCCTCTGTGAGTTCTGTGCCCTGTGTATTTTTGATTTTCAGGATCGTGTTGGCTTGGTTTTCCTGTCTAATTAGGTTCGCTAATTGATGGCTTGATTGGTTGCCTAATTCAAAATAATGCTGTTTTGAAAAGAATAATTTACGTTTGGTTTTTTTGTATATTTGATGTTTATAGAGACGGGCTAGGCCAAGCCAGTTTACTCTATTGGAGTCTGTAGGGTTGGAGATGTAGATTTTTTTCGGCTTCTGATGTTTGAATCTCGAGTTCTTTATCGATTTGGGAGGTTGATTTTTTGATGTAGGAGATGGCTGATTTAAGGCATCCTCTAAGGTATGCCTTAAAGGTGTCCCACTTCAGGGCTTAATGAGTGTTGTTCTCGTGGGCGTCCATAAACATTGATATGTGTATTGGGGTTTGATCGTTATTTTTTAGGAGTTTGAGCCAAAATGGATGAATTTTCCAAGTGGGGGTTATTTTAAGACTAGGAAATTTGAGTGTTAGTAGTATTGGGCTGTGGTCGGATATACCTCGCGGGCAGTGTATTATATCCATTATGTGGAGTGCCAATGTCGAGGAGGATAGTATATAATCTATTCTTGACAGCGTGTTATGGCCTGTAGAGTGGCATGTGCATTCAAGCGTATCAGGGTGTTTCAGGCGCCAGAGGTCTAGCCATCCCACGCTTTTAAAGAGCTGTTGCATTGGGGAGTCGACTGTGGTGTGGGGTCCAGAGGACAGGTGAAATCTATCTTTATTTGGGTTCATTACCATGTTAAAGTCGCCCATGCAGATGACGTATGCTGAGGGGAACTGGTGAGCGAATGCTATTGCTGCCTGTATGAGGTGGAGGTTGTTGTGGGGTGGGTTGTAAATGCATATGATGACATAAGGTCTGGAGTCGATTTCGGCGTGTACAAATATAAATCTATCGTCGGGATCTCTTTTGGTGTTTATGGGGTTCCATCTTAGTGATTTGTGTATTAGGAGAGAGACCCCTCTGGAGAGAGAGGTGTGGAAAGAATGGCATGCCCATTGCACCCATGGTTTTTTAAGAGAGTCAACTCTATCTATGGTGAGGTGAGTCTCCTGCAGGCCTACGATGTGAGGGTTGAATCGCTTGATATAGGAAAAGACTGCTTTGCGTTTGTTAGCGGTGCCCAGGCCTCTCACATTCCAGCTAAGGCAGGACAAAGACATTAAGAAATCTCATTACATGTGATTTGAGCGGGTGTTGCAAATAATATGAGCATATTTTTTGTATTGGGGAAGAGAATTATACCAGCGCAGGTTTACTTGTAACATAACTAATACACTTTGATAACAATTTAAACAGTTAACAATTGCCATTCCGCTTAACCCAAACATTTTGCGGATGACTAGGGAATAAAAAAGAGAAAAAGAAAGAAAAAGGTAAGCTACAATCTAGTCGAAAGTAGCTGTTGTTGTGAGTGGGGGATATTCCGCTGGCCTATAGGGGATTAATTCCGAACTTCAAGTCGTTGGCTATTGCCGCTATGGCGGTTTCCGGGTCGCCAGCTCGTGCCTCGGAGACAGCGTGAAGCTAGAGGAGGAGTATGGCTCCTCGGTTTGTTCTTTTGTGGTATCGCCCATAGGCCAGTGGATCGTGGGTCTGAGAGCACTTTAGAGAAAGAGTTTACATTATACTTAATTATTGCTTGGGTGTTACACCGCCTCGGATGACACAGGATGCATATGGAGCCATTCCATGGCTTCAGCTGGGGACTGCAGGAAGATCACTTTATCATTTGCCACGATCCGTAGGCGGGCTGGGTATGCCATGGAGTATGGGATGCCTCCATCTCTGAGCTTCTTCTTGACTTCCATAAAGGAGGCTCTCTGTTTCTGCAAGTCCGCTGAAAAATCAGGAAAAATAGAGATCGCTGAATTGTTATATTTGAGGGGGCCTTTCAGTCTGGCCTGACGTAATATTGCATCCCGGTCCCTGCAGTTCAGGATTCTTGCCAGAAATGGACGCGGCGGGGCCCCCGAGCTGGTGGTTTAGTCGGGACTCGATGGGCTCTTTCCACCGTGAAGGAGGCCGAGAAGGCGTCCTCGCCCAGCGTGGTTTTAAGCCAGTTTTCTGCAAAGGATTCTGGTTGAGAGCCTTCGGCTCTCTCTGGGAGGCCTATTATGCGTACATTGTTGCGCCGTAGCCGATTCTCCAGGTCGTCTGTTTTTGATTGACAAAATTCTGCCTGCCTCGCGGCTTTTTGGACCGCTTTTGGGAGCGGGTGTAGGATGTCTTCCACCCTGGAGATTCGATCTTCCATTTCATGCATCCTGCCCCGTATGTTTTGTAAATCTTGTCGTAGTAAGGTGACGTCTGATTTAACTTCATCTATTTTCCCAGTAAGGGAGGATTTCCAAGTATTTATGGCTTCTAGTAGCTGACGCATTGTAGGTTCTGAGTTTTGTTCCGAGTCGGTTTCATTATCTCTGGCCTGTGTGGTCCAGGACGAACGTGGTGTGTGTTCAGTTCCCTCAGTGCGAGAGAATTCTTTAAGTCTCTCTGCGGCGGTGCCGCCTTTGGCGCTGATACTCATAGTGGATAGTTTTGTAATCTGTGCAGTTAGTGAGACCCTCGTCAGTACCGCAGTATTGTCTTGTATAATTTGATAGTATTGGTCGTGTTTTCTCCCTTATGGGTCTTGGGGGTTATTCTGCAGTTCAGAGAAAAGTCCCAGGTAATCGTTTAGAATCAGTGGCGTCGGGCTTGTTTAGCCGTAGTATGTCTGATAGGTAAGGGGTACAGCAATGTTGAGCTGTAGATGCAGCTTTAAATGTAGATTATTTATGAAGGCAGTGTCGCTAGTCCCAGACCGGTTAGTCGAGGCAGGGGGGTTGCTCTGGTTGTGTTTAACAGTTATTTGAGATATATCAAGCTGTGTTGTCTAATGGTGAGCTTGTGTTAGTCCCCTGCACCTTCAGTCGTATTCACAAAATGGCTGTCGGTATCAATAGGGGGGGGGGGTTTCACCCTGTGACTAAGTGGTCTGGCGAGGCCTCCCAAGTTATCCCCTCTTCCCCCGTTGTCTGCTTACGTTTGGAGGCTCCTCCTGGAGCTAGAGTCCCGTTCCGACACTCCTGGGTTGCGGGGCCGCGGGTCTCGTTGCTTGAGAATCCAGTAGAAATAGGAAAGTCCCGCAGCACACCTAACACATGCACTTCAGTGCAGAGGTTCCAATCTGTATATGCCAAGCCACCTGCGGGGTCATGAACCCAACCCCAAATAAATGCAATGGTATCCAAGGAGGCGGCAGCATCAACGGTGTAGAGATTGTAAAAAAAGGGTTTTATTGCTCCATAAAATGGCGACGTTTCGACTTAATCTAAGTCTTTTTCAAGCCTCGGCTGCCGCCTCCTTGGATACCGTTGCTTGAGAATCCAAGCGGCCGGATGTTCTATATGGGTATTGCGGTCGCTTTCTGGCTAATCTGGCCTGTCGGGCCAGAGTTCGTGTGAGAAGTGGCACGCTGCCCCAACACAGGCAGAGGCAGGGAGCGGCGCCCTGCGTATGATGCGGCCGGGGCCGGTAGCGAAGGGGTGGTGGCGTGCGGCTCAGTCTTCCTCAGCGGCGCTGATCTTATAGCGGAGAGCGGGGTGTCCCCCGGTTGGCTGCAGGGAGGGGTAGGTATCGAAAGTCCAGCGGGACTTGTCAGGCGCCGGTCGTAGGCCAGCTCCGGCAGGAGGTGGAGTCGGCTTTCTGCGCCGGTTGTGCCTGGAGCCGGCAGTGAAGGGGTGCCGGTGCCCGGTTCAGCCCCTTTCCAGCTTCCCCCAGGTGCGGGTCTTCAAACGGGAAGCAGGAGCGTCCCCCCGGTCATCGGCAGCGGCCGGGAGAGGTAGGTAGTGGAGGTCTGGCGGGACTCGTCCGGCGCCGGCCGCAGGGCCGAAGGCAGCGGCAGTGGTATAGGGGGTGCTGGCGCGGGGCCGCTCCGGTGCTCTTATGTCCGCTGCAGGACGCTCCGAAGTTCGGGTGGAAGATGGAGCACTCACCCAGTTCCGGCGGGAGCAGGAGGCAGCGTACCGCGTTGGGTATGTCCGGAGCCGGCGATGAAGGGGTGTTGGAGCGCTGACTCTCTCAGCGACTCCTTGGCACTATTCTTCAACCGGGGCATCCTCCGGTCACCGGCGGAGACAGGGAGATGCAGGCGCTCGTCGGGTGCCGACCACAGGTGCCTGTGCAATAGCGGCGGTGGGGGTTTTTGGTGCGCGGGCCGTTTCCGCTCCAAGCTCGTCCAGTGCAGGGGGGACACAGGAGAAAGTTAGGCTCCTCAGCTCGAGCCAGCCACCTCAGCAAGGTCAGGGTGACAGAAAAGACTTGTCCGGTATGTCAGTCAAGGGTATGCGGCCAGGATAATCTCAGGATGTTGGGATCCCCTGGGGAGCTTCACTCACATGCGACCGTCCATCTTGGCCGCTGGCCACGCCCCCCTTATAGGATTTAGATGTTGTTGGCTGTAGGGTCCATGTAATTATGCAGTTGCAGTAGCTGTTAGAGAGTAAGGGTCTTTGTCCTTTCCCGCCTGATGCAGTGTAATATAAAAGTTATCAAGACTATTGCTTGTGATAAAGGCCAGATAACGGTTCTGGCGATTTGGTTCGGCTCTCAGAACTTTAGATATTGTTGACTATAGAGTCCTTGTAAATTATACAGTTACAGTATCTGTTAGAGAGTAAAGGTCCCGCAATCTGGGTTGCAATCATACAGGATTTAGCCGCATCTTAGATTGTTGGAAAGGTAGGGCGACACTGTCTATTGAGGGTGACACAGTTCCGCCCCAGCGCTCCAAGGGCGCAATTTAGGATACAGGGAGCACCTTTGTTGGTCAGATAGATCACGGTCCGTGTAGGATTTTAGGTGTTAAGGCAGTCTATTCTTCTCTCCCTCTCCAAGGCGCCGTTATATAATGGCGTGGGCAGTAAGGGGTGAGGAGGATTGTGGGGTCTTGGGCTATTTGCCCGGTTTACAGTTCCAGGGGACGATGACGCTGGGTAAATGTGTTGTCCCCCAGCCGCCACAAGTTACTCACGATTTTGCCACCGGCTCCGCAGGGCCGGGTCCAGAGGACAGAGTCTTCAGATAGTTCAGAGTCTCTGGGGGCGCAGAGTGCCGCAGTCCGGCTGTTATGAGGTGGATAGCAGGTGGTACAGTCGGACCGACCGTGGCTCCAGCCGAGTTCTGTGGATATTTGTCCGCAGTGAAAGAGGGTGGCAGGGCACTTAGGTTTCCGGCCCGCAGCCGAGTCATCCACCGAGTCTGCAGTCAGTGCTCCGCGGGATGTTCAGCGCCGCTCGCAGGTGGTGGCAGGGTGTTGTAAAGCGGCAGGACAGCCGGGTGGGCTGCAGCGCCCACGTAGTTATTGCGATGGAGGATGAGGTCCGGAGGCTGGGAGGCCGGCTGCACCCCCCGTCCGGGAAGAAGTTGATTGCCTGTCAGTTGCAGAGGGCCTCTAGACGAGCAGGAGACGGGCGGCCGAACAGACCGCGGCTCCGGTCAGGATCCCGCAGCAGATGCTCTTCGTTGGAGGTAGGAGGGCGGGCTTCTCGGCTGAGGGGGGGGGGGGGGGGTTGGGTTCGATTCGGCCTGTCGCTAGGTGTGGGTCGCCGCAGGCAAGCGGCGGCAGAGGGTCTGGAGCGGCGGGGCGGCCGGCGAGTCGCGACCCCCGCTTGGATTATATTGTGGCGGTTCAGCTCCTGATGTA
Source organism: Eleutherodactylus coqui (assembly GCF_035609145.1). NCBI lineage: Eukaryota > Metazoa > Chordata > Amphibia > Anura > Eleutherodactylidae > Eleutherodactylus > Eleutherodactylus coqui. Next base: position 22,486,140 of record NC_089841.1, read on the forward strand.
AGTAGGCGGGTTGTTCTGTCCTGCAAGTTGAAGTCCGGCTCGGGGGTTCTCTCCCCGTTCGGGTCGCAATCGGCCGGCGGCAGCGGGGGGTGGGGGGGGGGGGGAGGTGCGGCTCAGGTGAAGTACTTGAGCAGGTCATGGTGTGAGGGTATATATATATATTGCCATATGTGTTTTTTATGCTTTTATACCTATATGCAAGTTTTATTCAATTCCAAATGAAAAAAACTTATATGTCGCCTTACATCCGATATCCCAAGGCTTTGCAAGAGATGTTCTAGAAACACAGCAAAAAAGAACCAGACATGAAGGACGCATGTACTTGGCCGTTTTCCCAGAAACAAGATATCAAGATGTTCTAATGTACATAACTTTCACTGTCTTAGGCCGAAATCCGGACTTCTTAGAATTGAGTGGGTGATTCTTTGTACTGGAGTTAATTGAATACGTGATTTTCTGTACGTAAGCCAGAGGCGCCAGTATCAAGATAATGACTGTTATATGATTTTCACTGTCTCAGTCCGCAAATCCGGATTTCCCATATATGGTTATGAGCCCATCACCCCCTAGTGGGGATGGGACAAGGGGTATAAGATCTCATGTAATCTGTAATAAAGTACGTCGACGTCGGCAGCCGCAGCCATGTCCCGTGTGAGGAATTATACCAGACCTCTGTGTGTGTGGTGTCTCTTCTTACCGCCGGCAACGGGGCAAGTGGGGTGGGCCTAATTGGTGCTGTATTTAGAATTTTTACCATGATAAATGGCGCCCGAACGTGCGGCGACAAAACTGGAGCTTACAACGCATTCCACCCGGATCCACGCCACTGAGAAACCGTCCTGCTGCAAACCGAGCCTGATCAACTCACTTAGAACTCCAGGTAAGACAAACATATATTTATGTTGTGTTTTACACTGAGAGTTTTGCAGCGGGACTGACTATCTGTGGTTTGTGACCGGACGGGTTGGGTTAAGAGTTCTACACGGTAACTCGTGTGGGCTCCGGGTTTGCCGGCATGGACCACTGACCGTGATATGCGCACCAATGGCTCACCCAGAAATTAGTCTGTAGTTTATTTGTACTTTGAAGTCCGTAGCGTTTTAGCGATAGTGGAGATTGTTTGTTGTATCTGCAGAGTTTTTTTCTCTTACTTTTTATTTTGTCTCATAGGAGAAGGGACTCTCGGTCGGTTTTGCCTTATATATGGGGCTAGCGATTTGATTTCAGAGAGATGCATTTTATGGGGCTGGTTCCATAAGGAGAAGGGACCCTCGGTTGTCTGCCGGTATATAAGGGGCTGACAATTTGAGAATTAAGAGGGATGCATTCTATGGAGCGTGTTATTTTTATTATTGTTGATGTTCTAATATGCGTAAGATCTTCTAATATGCGTAAGATCTTATTAAAGAAGATAGAGCCCCTCAAGGGCTGCCGCCGTGTGGATGAATCTGTAAAATGTAAGAAAACTCTAATGAAAATGTGTGACACCGACCCGCATGGCAGATTACAAAATGGTGTCTGGGAGGAGGTCTTTAGGACCCAGAGGTGCCTTGGAAGATCAAGGTTTTCTAGAAAATGCTGGAGGGGAGAGAGAGAGAGAGAGAGAGACAGTCAGAGTAAGTTGTATGTACACATTATTTGTTTAAGAAAGTATCCGTAAGTGAAATGTTGAAAAGTACAGTAAGTGATCAAGAGGGCGTCAGGAGAGTGTCTATTGAAGGTTATATTGGCAGTTAGGTAGGGGAGAGAAAGTGCTGAAGGAGCAAGCAAGTCGATAAGGAAGTTACAATGCATGTGATTGGTTGGCAAAGAAAGAGATGAAAATGTGTATAATACAAGATAGATAATAGATATGGATATATATGTATATACTGTATGTGCAAATAGTTAACTGAGCTTGCTTTTAGGGGAGAAGAGTTTGTTGACATGTAGCTGCGAGTCTCTGTGTAGCCTTCCAAGGTCAGGAAGATAACAGCGAGAGAGAAAATGCAATAACAACCTTGGTTAATATCTTGGCTTGCTTACAATGAATTGAAATGAATTTAATTAGTTATACTGTCTTAGTAGGCAGGGAAATATAGTAATTTCTAAGTTATATTCTTACTTATACAGGGGTTGAAAATGAAGAACATGTTGTGCTGTATTTATGAGTTCAAATGCAGGGCTGTTCAGTCAGTGAATGCATATTCAGAGATTTATTTTGAAAAGGTGGGGGCTTTCAGATTCACTCTGAGCTCAGGGTCACAAGGGGGGTTGAAAAACACCCACAGATTCTAAAATACTTTAGCGTTTAATACAGCATATAATAGCTTCAGTAGATAAGAAATATAGAATATTTCAGTCACTCAGCAAACTTTTTCACATAATTTGTCATAAATAGCGCTCATTCACAATCTCATCTCAATAGAATTATGTACTTTATAAAATAATAGCACTCACCTCAATGTTTTTCAACTGATGTATGTATGTTTGTCAAACTTTTTTTTTTGTCTGTGCATCTGTGTGTACTGGTACACCTCCAAGGGGGGTGACGGAGCAAACTTGAGAGCATGGATGGATGAGAGTTAGTGACCCGTGTTCGGGCTGCGTGGAATGTGTGATGTGGATAATTGACTGGGGATAAAAGTCCTCCCCATGCATGGGACTTTGCTTGGTTGTGATGTGGATGCTTGGACTGTTAAGCTGAAATTAAGCTGAGAAGACGGACGCACGGAGCCAATATCGAAGGGGTGGAGCTAGATGATGTAATAGTACGTAATGTTTCATCCCTCTTGTACAAGGGAGGGGGTGAGGATCTTGAACAGCTAGTAAAAGTTTTGTTGTTTTGTTTTGTTTTTTTCTCTTTCAAATTTGATAAAGATATTGCAGGCAGGATCAGACTAATAATGAATTCACTTAAAGGGATCTCACATTTCCAATATTAGTAGATGTTTTGTAGATTATTCTTCCCTGATGTAACTCATGTTTCTGTTATTGATGCTAACATCTTACAGGCCTTATCTGCTTCCATCAAATCTTTTTACAATGTTGTACTACCTTAAACCCGGCTACTATTGTTCCAATTGAGTACCCTGGTTTAAAGGGGGGGAGGAAAAGGCATAGGTGATCTAGGTATTGCAAGTCAGCCATTTTAGGTATTGCAAATCAGCCATTTTTAAATTTTTTGCAAGCCATTTTTTAAATTTTTTCATTTTTTGCAACAAGATTCTGATCTATTTGAAATAGAATATCAGCCTGATTGTCTAGCAGTGATGCAACAAGAAAATTTCAGTTTTAAAAAGTTACTCAAAGCCCTTGTTAATAATGCATATTTTGAGTTGTTTTTTATAGATGGTACCAGGGGTGATTGACGACTCCACACTGGATATACAGTGGTCACACAACAAGATGTCCTAAAAAGCAGAATGTCTCCGCATGTCCCAGGACAGGAAGCGGAATTACAAGCACTCACGGAGGCGTGTAGAGTGGAGGAAGGTAAGACGGCAAACATTTACACTGACTCCCGGTATGCATTTGGCATAGCTCATGATTACGGCCCAACATGGAAGGCCAGACAGTTTTTTACCACAGCAGGACAGCCAATTAAGAATGGTGCAGCGGTGCAGTCTCATGGAGACCCTACTTCTACCTGACAAAGTGGAAAGCTCACACCAATTCCTACACCGGAGAAGCGAGAGGCAACGCCATCACAGACCACACAGCAAAAGCAGCGGCCCTCAAGCTGTGGAAGAAAAGAAGAAAAGAAGAATTTGATAAAAACTTGGACTTTGATAACAACTTGGACTTGGATAATAATTTTGGACTTTGATTTGAACTTGGACTTTGATAAAAACATTGGACTTTGATATGCTAAAGACTTTACAGTTACAAGCCAGCAAGGAAGAAAAAGAAAAATGGACTAAAAAGGGACGGCGTATGGTGAACAGTCAACAGAACTTGCTTACCATAGTCCCTGTGCCCCATGATGGCCCAGCTGACGCACGGAAAGACGCACCTCTCAAAGCAGCAATGATGTCGATGCTTGAACGAGGACGAGTTGCTCCTGGGTTTTCTGTAGCTGCTGCATCATTTGTCCAGTTTTGCATGATCTTTGCCGTAAAGCAACAGGGCAGAAGTAAATTTGCCACATCACACTTGCCTAGACCACTCTACCCATTTCAGGGATTGCAAATTAGCTACATTCAGCTCCTACTTGTTGGGAAGCATGAATATGTGCTTGTTGTTGTTAATGTTTTTCAGGTTGGAGACCTACTCTGTTACTAAAGTAAATAAGCAGGTAACCACACAGAAGCTCATGAATGAGGTAATCCGCAGATATGGGGTACCGGAAGTGATTGAGTCAAACAAAGGTACACGCTTCACAGGTATAATAATGCAACACATCATGTCTGTTTTGGGTATATTCCAGGCTTTTCATACACCCTACCATCCGCGGAGTAGGGGGAAAGTAGATCCAAAAGCCAATAGAGGAAATGGGCAAATCTTGAATTGAGTGTCTTTCATTAGTTTTTCTTTTTCTCCGGAGGATACATGCCACAGTATCAGAGTTTGGGGAATGATTTTCTTGTTAATTTTGTCATGGGTCCCTCCAAGGAATTGTCAATAATGTATTCTGTAGTCTCTGCTTTTCTCCCAGGTCCTACAGATGAGTGTCACAATCTGAAACCAGGTGACAGGGTCTATGTGAAAAAGTTTGAGAGAGAAACCCGGTTTGAATGTCCCTACCAGATGTTGTTCACCACCCCAACTGCAGTAAAGCTCGAAGGAAAGCCCACTTGGATCCACACTTCGCACTGAAAAAACTAATGATCCTGCATATCCTTTACATGCTATAATGTGGTACAATTCCTCTAACACACACCTTTGACTACTGTACACTAGCCCCCCTGTTTCACAACAAATTAATACAATCGAAAGTGCAATATGAAGACTACACTGAGGGTGAGAATCCAACACCGCATCGTGCTAAGAGAGACATTGACGCTCCAGGTGGTAACTTTGATCCACATGTATATATAGATACAATAGGAGTGCCAAGGGGGGTGCCAGATTAATTTAATTCTAGAGATCAGTTTAAAGCAGGTTTTGAGTCCTTATTTGCTTTTGTCACTGTTAATAATAATGTAGATTGGATGAATTATATCTATTACAATCAGCAGAGGTTTGTAAACTACACCAGAGATGCTTTGCAAGGGTTAATTGACCAGTTAGGGCCCACTGCATCCATGGCGTTCCAAAATAGAGTGGCCCTGGATATGATTTTAGCAGAAAGAGGTGGGGTATGTAATTTCTTGTATGTGTATTATCCCTTTAATGTGACCAAAATTTCCCTTGTTTGAAAAAGATGAAGAGCCAGTTCCGATAATGCCAACCAGATACGTTACCAGAAGAATGGAGAAATGGACTAGTACTGCGCCGCCCCGGTCTCATAAGATGGACTGTCAGTGGAATTCCCATTTGCCTAGGGAAAGTGCAGAAGACCTTAGGTTCCGGCGAGGGCACACCCTGTGGGGTGTTAACTTGTACAGATAGAGGGTATGGATGCCCGGAAATAAGCCCAGGGAATCCATGGCCTCCTTCTGAGGTGAGGTAGGGATCCCTCCCTTTTAGGAGTAGGGACTTACGGGCAGTGGAGAAACCCTGACGCAAGGGAGAGACGACCAAGGAAAAGTGCAAAGTCTGATGCTTGATCTCCATATTAAGTTTTTTAGGGGGGTTTGTGAGGGTATATATATATATATATATATATATATATATATATATATATATATATATATATATATATATATATATATATATATATATATATATATTGCCATATGTGTTTTTTATGCTTTTATACCTATATGCAAGTTTTATTCAATTCCAAATGAAAAAAACTTATATGTCGCCTTACATCAGATATCCCAAGGCTTTGCAAGAGATGTTCTAGAAACACAGCAAAAAAGAACCAGACATGAAGGACGCATGTACTTGGCCGTTTTCCCAGAAACAAGATATCAAGATGTTCAAATGTACATAACTTTCACTGTCTTAGGCCGAAATCCGGACTTCTTAGAATTGAGTGGGTGATTCTTTGTACTGGAGTTAATTGAATACGTGATTTTCTGTACGTAAGCCAGAGGCACCAGTATCAAGATAATGACTGTTATATGATTTTCACTGTCTCAGTCCGCAAATCCGGATTTCCCATATATGGTTATGAGCCCATCACCCCCCTAGTGGGGATGGGACAAAGGGTATAAGATCTCATGTAATCTGCAATAAAGTACGTCAACGTCGGCAGCCGCAGCCATGTCCCGTGTGAGAAACTATACCAGACCTCTGTGTGGTGTCTCTTCTTACGGCCGGCAACGGGGCAAGTGGGGTGGGCCTGATTGGTGCTGTATTTAGAATTTTAACCCTGATAATGGGTCCCGGAGAGGTTCTGTCGGGTTGGCTGCTTCTGGGTGAGGGAGGACGGAGTGTACAAGCCCCGATCCAGCTTGCAGGCAGGGGATCAGTGAGGCCGGCGCCAGGCGGAGAGCGGGAAAGGCAGCAGGGCGTTGGCGTGGCTCCTCTTCCGTCTCGGCCCGCGGTCTTGTTATAGATGTCATGAGGCTATAATTGCTTCCAGCTGCGGTCCAGTACTTCTCGCAAGGTCTATGGGTCCATAGGCGGTGTTCTGAACATGTTCAGATTGTGGCTGTTCCCCTGGGGAGCTCTCCTCACTTGCGACTCTCCATGTTGGTAGCTAGCACTGCAATGGCTTTTGTTACATATTAATGAGACTGGGACGCATTTCAGGTAAATGTTTATTACATTATTGTAAAATATGAAAATCTCAAATAAAAATTACAGTAATAAAAACAAACAGTTTGTAACCGACAGCGTTCATTTATACTGAAGAATAAGAATTTGAACAATTGTCAATCGAGTGAGAAACAGACAAAAGGCGCTGCAAGGGGTACTGTGATGGGCGCTGCAATGGGCGCTGCGATGGGTGCTGCAAGGGGCGCTGCAATGGGCGCTGCAATGGGTACGTGCTTCTTGCCCAGTTCCACAAACCCCCATGTGGGAGAGTTTGTAAGGAAACACATATCATCCCAGCCCCATTGGTCACATAGGAATTTATATAGACGCTACATTCACAGGTCTTCTTACATTTTACTCCGCACCATAATACTAATGACTGGAATCCTACATTTACCGGCCAAGACTCTGATCTATTGACTATTTAGTGTGAGTCACGAAGACGGGAGAATTATTACCAAAACATTTTTTTAAGCGGACAGTAACCGCCTGTTACACTACAAAAGGGTCCATAGCCGAAAATGAAAAATTCCCATCCCCTCTGTGCAATCCCATCGCTTCAGATGCAATTGTACAAAAGACGAGGATTTCCACAATCAAATTCCCATCATCCTAGGAATAAATGGAGCCGATGAAGTTTCCTGACAGCGGAACAAGTGAGGCCGGGTGAGCCGTCATTCTTTATGCTTGTGGGGAATACAATTAATTTATGGTTTTGATTTCTCCCTTTCCTCCTAAGCTTTAGCGTTTTTACCGACTAGCATTTTTTTAATGCTGCGATATCGCTGTTTATTTTACTGCAAACGTCAATGGGACTTTCCAATGTTAAAATCGCAGAGAACAAAAATCGCAAGTTTGTTCTTCTGCGATTTTAACATTAGAAAGTCCCATTGACATTTGCAGTAAAAAAAAAAATTAAAAATCACAGCGTTAAAAAAACTCTAGTGGGTAAAAGCCCCTACAGAGAGGTTTTGTGAATAAAAACAGCATTTCCACACTTGGTGCATTATTACTTTGTCATGCTGGTGTAATTTATATAGAATGTTATCCTTTACCGCAGCGATACAATAAATAGTAGCAAAACATAGAAACATAGTAAATCCACGGAGTTCAGCCTATTACCCCAATATTGATCTACAGGAAGGCAAATATACCCAATGAAGTCTGTTAGCCAGATCAGGGATCCCGGGATCACGGCCCCTCTGAAGCAAACTAGTGACTATAACTGGGGATCTTGTTGCACTCAAGACAGGTATCCAGGCCCCTCTTGTAGTCTTCTAGTGAACAGCACCACATCATCAGGCAGAGAATTCCACAGTCTCACTGCTCTTACAGTAAAGAACCCTTTCTATGTTGTGTAGAAACCTTCTTTCCTCTACATGTAGACCTGGTAACAGTCCAAAACACCCAACGGAATCCTGATGGGCTGCTAGCAGCGCCCCTCACTGTCTGACTATTGCCTCAGCATCTAGAGGAGCGTGTGGCAAAGACTAAGCTTAGTGAATAAGGGAAAGCCCTTTTTGGAGAACCCATTAAGACCAACCGCCTCCCCCTTTCCGACTCAGCTCAGCTCTTAGTCATGGCTTGTCAGATGTCAGGTGAGCCAAGAGGTTTATACATAAGTGGTAACTTGGAAGATCCGGTCCGGCACAATAGTCCATATCAGGGTGCGAACATTTACATTCAATCACCACAGAAAGTGAAAATGTAAATCTGAGATCGGGCAGATATTGTCAGAACAAATACATAAGATCAGACTTAGAATTCACGCCTAACGGAACCCGGGCACACAACTCCATAATCCAGGAAACTCATGTACCAATAGTTCCCTGTGCCAATCCCCTCCCCGGGAAGGAAATGGCTATAATGTACAAAGAACCCATATTGCCTGAATGACATCACAACATTTCATCCAAAACCATTCATTCAATATGTCTTCTAAGGGTTAATCCTCCCTCTCAGTGAGGTGATTGGCACAGAAAACCTTTCCTACGTGAGTCTTACTGGATTACGGAGATGTGCGCCCGGGTTCTGTTAGGCTTGAAGTCTAAGTAAGATCTCATGTATTCCTGTTGGCAGTATCTACCTGATCTGTAAATGTTTGCACCCTGATATGGGCTATTATGTCGCAGCAGATTTCCCAAGTTGTCACTTCTGTATAAAACTCTTGGCTCTCCTGAAATCTGGTGTGTTCAGAGCTCATCTGAGCGTCAAACATGTAGGGGGTTTGTTTTATCGGGCTGTGCGCCCCAAGTTGTATAGTCCTGTATAAATAAAGTCTGATATGTTACACTGAAGTTGTAGAACCTTTCCCATGTGATCACAGCTGTATATTACTGTGTGCGACTCTTCCTAGTATATGACCCTATAGTGATGAGATGGAGGGGAGACGCCCTTGCTGGGCTCAGTGGTCGGCCCAAATACAAACATGTAAGTTATACAAGTAAACTTTTATGAACAGTCAGAACCAAGTTTAGAGACGCAGTTATATGTATCAGTGTGAAATACTCTATGTACACGGCTGATAATAAAGGTGGGATATCTGGATTATATTTGTTTCCGGATAACGGATGTTTATTGGTAATTACATACATGTCTTATTCATCACTTACTGCTCTGAATTGCTTCCCTTTTCTTGTGTATGACATGTCACTTTACTTTTTATACCTTTTTGTAGTTTGACAAGACAGGTTTAAAAAAATAGCTTCTCTCCGGTGTGAACTTTTTGATGGTACAGTAAATGTGATTTGCGAGTAAAACATTTCCCACATTCTGAACATACAAACGGTTTCTCTCCGGTATGAACTCTTTGATGGTGCAGTAAATGTGATTTGCTAGTAAAACATTTCCCACATTCTGAACATACAAACGGTTTCTCTCCGGTGTGAATTCTCTGATGTCTAATAAGATGTGATTTCACTGCAAAACATTTCCCACATTCTGAACAGGGAAACGGCTTCTCTCCTGTGTGAGTTCTCTGATGTGTAACAAGGAGTGGTTTCTGTGTAAAACATTTCCCACAATCTGAACAAGAAAATGGCTTCTCTCCTGTATGAGTTCTCTGATGTGTAACAAGGAGTGCTTTCACTGCAAAACATTTCCCACATTCTGAACAGGGAAACAGCTTCTCTCCTGTGTGAGTTCTCTGATGTGTAACAAGGAGTGGTTTCTGTGTAAAACATTTCCCACAATCTGAACAAGAAAATGGCTTCTCTCCTGTGTGAGTTCTCTGATGTGTAACAAGGAGTGCTTTCACTGCAAAACATTTCCCACATTCTGAACAGGGAAATGGCTTCTCTCCTGTGTGACTTCTCTGATGTGTAACAAGGCGTGATTTCACTGCAAAACATTTCCCACATTCTGAACAGGGAAACGGCTTCTCTCCTGTGTGATTTCTCTGATGTCTAACAAGGAGTGATTTCACTGCAAAACATTTCCCACATTCTGAACATACAAACGGCTTCACTTCTGTGTGAATTCTCTGATGTATAACAAGGGCTGATTTCGCTGTAAAACATTTCGCACATTCTGAACATACAAATGGCTTCGCTTCTGTGTGAATTCTCTGATGTGTAACAAGGAGTGATTTTACTGCAAAACATTTCTTACAATCTGAACAAGAAAATGGCTTCTCTGTGTGAATTCTCTGATGTCTAACAAGGATTGATTTCGATGTAAAACATTTCCCACATTCTGAACAAGAAAATGGCTTCTCTCCTGTGTGACTTCTCTGATGTTTAACAAGGAGTGATTTTATTGTAAAACATTTCCCACATTCTGAACAGGGAAACAGTTTCTCTCCTGTGTGAATCCTCTTATGTGTAACAAGGTCTGATTTCTGTATAAAATATTTCCCACAATCTGAACAAGAAAGTGGCTTCTCACCTGTGTGAATTCGCTGATGTTTAACAAAGTCCAATTTCACTGCAAAACATTTCCCACATTCTGAACATACAAACGGTTTCTCTCCTGTGTGAACTTTTTGGTGGTGCAGTAAACGTGATTTGCGAGTAAAACATTTCCCACATTCTGAACATACAAATGGCTTCTCTCCTGTGTGACTTCTCTGATGTGTAACAAGGAGTGATTTCACTGCAAAACATTTCCCACATTCTGAACAGGGAAACGGCTTCTCTCCTGTGTGAATCCTCTTATGTGTAACAAGGTCTGCTTTCTGTGTAAAAGGTTTCCCACAATCTGAACAAGAAAATGGCTTCTCTCCTGTGTGAATTCTCTGATGTCTAACAAGGCGTGATTTCCATGTAAAACATTTCCCACATTCTGAACAAGAAAATGACTTCTCTCCTGTGTGAATTCTCTGATGATCAACAAGGAGTGATTTCACTGCAAAACATTTCCCACAGTCTGAACAAGAAAGCGGCTTCACCACTGTGTGACTATTTTGATGTCTAATAAGACGTGATTTCACTGCAAAACATTTCCCACATTCTGAACATACAAACGGCTTCTCTCCTGTATGAATTCTCTGATGTATAACTAGGAGTGATTTTGCTGCAAAACATTTCCCACACTCTGAACATGAATATGACTTCTTCTTTCTGTCAGCTCTTTGATGTTTTCTCCTTCTGTGACATTTCTCCTGCTTATCAGTGTGTGATGGACCAGGAGATGGGACCTGTATAAGAGAATCAGATGATGGATCTTTGCTCTGAATGGTTGAGGGGATATCTGGGATAATGGCAGGTTCTTCATATGCATCTTGCGTGATACCGCAATCCTCTGCTTTACAATCTGCAGATATCAGACGTCCCTCTGAGCTCCCGGTACCATCAGCTGCCAAGAATAAAGTAGATTTTTTTTCATATTATAGATCTTAAAATGATCCTGATATTTTATAACATTTCTATGCAAATAACAAGTCATGTAGAAAAAGGTAATCATCATCTAAGGGTGCTTTTACACAGTGGCTAGAATAATCACTGAAAAGAGCCATTACGGACAACTGTCTGTCCATGTAAACACGAGTCCTGACAGAGCAAGTGAGGGAGGATCATTCACTTATAGAAGTTACTTGGTTTGTAGCTCACTTAACCACCAAGTGATTGTCAGTGCAGAAAACATCACCAAAAACTACAGATGTGAATCGGGACTTACAAGTAACTAATTCTGGTTTTCATCAACAACATGGGGGTCCTGGGGGGTCTGAAAAAGGGTCATGAAGAGTAATTTGCAGCAGAGTCCTCCACAAGCCCCGGGTTCCTGTCCCCGGTATATCTCCGAGCCCAAGCTACAGGAATAGTATATTCCAGAATTTCTGCGGTCGGTACGGTTACAACGATACCAAAATTCTTATATTTTTTTAAGGTTTTTTACACTTTTTTGCAATAAAAAGCCATTCAAAGTCCTGTAACTTTTTTATATTTCCATGGACGGAGCTCTAAAAGGGCTTATTTTTTTGCAAGACGAGCTGTAGTTTTTATTGGTACCATTTTGGGGAATGTACGACTTTTTTGATCACTTTTATTGCATTTTTTGTGAGGCAAAATGCTAAAAATTAGCATTTTGCCTCTGTTTTTTAGCGTTTTTTTTTACGCTTTTTGCCGTACAAAATAAAAAGCATGTTCAAATTTTTGTACCCAATATGTGGGGTTTTAACTTTTTTTTTACCTTTTTTTTATGCTAATATTACAAAAAGCATAAAAAAGGGGTTTTTTTTTACATTTTTATTTTCTTTTTTTTTTACACTATTTGAGTCCCTCTGAGGGACTTGCAGCACTGTGCCTATGATCGCTGTCATAAGGCCTATGATCGCTGTCATAAGGCATGGCAGAGCTACTGCTCTGCCATGCCTTATCGCTTATACAGCGAGCATAGGCATAGGCAATACAGGACGCCAGTGTCTGGCATCCTGTTGCCATGGTGACAGGCCGGGCTCTCGCGATGACATCGTGAGAGTCGGCCCGAGACACAGAGGGAGCGCGCTCCCTCTGTGAACTCTTTCCCTGCTGCGATCTACTTAGATCGCGGCAGGCAAGGGGTTAAAAGCGGGGGGGCGCATCTCCGATGCCCCCCCCCGCTGTTACAGCGGGACGCCGGCTGTGACTGACAGCCGGCTCCCACTGCGGGATAGCGCGAGGTCAGTCATGATCTCGCGCTATCCCGATGACGTACCGGTACGTCCTGTTGCGGGAAGGGGTTAAAGAATGCGTTTGTAAGTAGAGTAAAGAAGGGAATAGGAGGTTATATAATGAGATACATGGTTACCCTTAGGATGGGATCATTGCAGGATGTTTTGGAATATGAAAAAAATGCAGAAAAGTTTTGCAAAGAAAAGGGTGAGAAAGTGAGAGTTTTTATAGAGGGAGAGGAATGTGATACGATGGTTCAAGAAAGTCAGAGAGGTCATTGGACAGCGAGAGGATGTGGAAGTAGAGGCAGAGGAAGAAGCAGAGGTGGGATGCAGCTTGAGGATTTAAATGTGTGTTGGAATTATGGGAAGTCTGGTGATTTTTGCCCGAGATTGCTCTGAAAAATAATGTTCTCAGGCCCCTTGGGGAAAAATGACTAGGAGGGGTCGATGTATAACACTTGGAGGATCTCTTCGCAATTTCTACTGCCTGAGATAGATCTCCAGGTGATTGGGCGGATGATTACTTTCCTGGTGGGCTCAGGAGCCACCAGGACATTAATACATCCCAATATGTAGCCAATGTTAAATGTAGTAATAGTCATATCCTGGTAAGAGGGGTTAATGGCCGGACCCACAGAGAATCCCTCTCTGAACCAGTTATAACAGACCTAGAGACAAATAAGCCTATGAAATGTGAAATTATGTAGTCTCGAATATGTCCAGTAAAATTGTTGAGATCAGATATTATGATAGAATTAGGTATACCTTCACCAGAGTACCTCAGGGCCGCTGTGAATCTCCAACAATTTTCTCTCAGGCTATGTCAGTACACTTAGCGCAGTTCCAGCCTTTTAGAGGTAGTCAGCGACTACTGTATGTTGGTAGCCAGCAGCAGACAGTGGAGAGAATTGTGGGGGGACACAGTCGCACTCTTGAGGTTTCTTTATGAGCAAGGCCATAAAGTAAACAGGTAGAAACTCTAATACAGTCAGCAAATGGTTAAATATTTGGGGTATAACCTGTCAGATGAAGGTAGGCAAGCAATTCTGGAGGTCCCAAAACTACGAGCAAATGATGTCCTTTTTGTGAATGACGAACTTTTGCAGAGCCTGGATCCCAAATTCTGCATCTCTGACAGCGCTTCTTACCAGACTCATCTATGATGGACCTCTGGCTGCAGCTGACAGGATCCAGTGGGATGCGCCCTCTGAGGAAGCCTTTGTCAGGTTAACATTCACACGGAAAAAATACCCAGACAGCGCCTCAGGATCATCATTCAGTTGAACGAAGTTATGCAATTCTAATCCTCCAAAGGGGGAGAGCTGCGGAAATAATTGGGGTCTCTCATAAGAGTCTCTCATTTATAAGACAGTTTGGTACATACAGTAATTCTTATCTGTGAGCAACTCAGATGGTTTTGCATAAACCGCTACCATCTAGACCTCACATATACAAGTCATAGATGTACAGATGGTTTACATAAATGCACTACCATCAAGACTTCTCATGTAAGGGTCGCGGGCGCGGTAGAAATCTCTATAGGAGTTTGATTTTGAGATAGAACTTCAATTGTAACCAGGAAATTATTCCTATTGGGTCGGCTCGGTTCGACATGTTTCTCTACCGATAGGGTAGTTCCTCAGGAACCGCTATCCCTCTGCACTAGTATCACAGTGCCTTTCTTTCCAGTGCTATAAATAATAGATGATTACACAATTTTCCTGAGATCTCAGCTATTTCCCGTATACCAAATACAGGCAGCTGGGGGGATAGAGAAAAATTAGTATCAATGTCCTCTACTCCGGGTATTAATGTGGAGCAAACCTTGGAAATAATGGTCTGTCAGACTTCTAATAAAGCCAGGTACACAAGAGGCTGGTGGTCTTGCCAGCTCACACTCCTCAGTGCAGATTACACCCACTGGGGGATGAAAGACTAGACTCTCACTGAGCAATTGATAATGCTCTATTAGATATGTGATAAATAACTTAATCGCCCATCAGTACAGCCTCTAAGACTCTTTGTGCTCCATAGAATCCTTACAATAAATACATTCCCCTGCCTGCCTAATAGCTGCTAGGAGAAATAAAAGATAAATAGCGAATCAAAGATGAATAAAATGGCCCCTAACCCAGATGGTAGGTTGGAGGCATCAATGACTGACAATTTACAGTTGCAGTCCTGCCCAGTTTATGGGACATCACAGGGACTGCAGCCAATAAGAGCTCAGAGATTCATCTTTATGTGAAACTGTACAAAGGCTTTCCTGACACCCAGATAGGTGATATCCACGACACCACTCTCATCCACCACTTCTGTGAAGGGGAATGCATTGTGGCTTGTAGTTTGCCAAACCCCCACCCAGACAATTACAAGAGGTCCAAACTAGGCGGGCTTCATGTAATTGTAGGGTCACAGCAAACTGCGATACAACCGTACTGACGGCCATTACACTCCAATGAGAAGAGTATTGTGGTCAGAGTCTCCATGCAGCCATAGCCGTACTGGTGACCCCTTCACCAATTTAGGGGGGGTTCTACAAATTACCAATATGAAACTAAGAGAACAATAAAGGCAGACAACGATTTATTACAAGTCCCACCAAGCTGGATATCCTCTCTGTAGATACAACCCAGCAGCTCTTACCGGTGATGCCAGATCCCTCCTCCTCCGGTCCTGCAGGGATTAAATACAAAGCGGAGGAGGAGCTGGTGGGGATAGTTGGGGGGACAGGGGCAGCATGGGCCAAGACATCTCTCCAGCCCTGCACCGCTGACGGCAACTGTAGCAGTAGGGCTGGTGGAGCCGAGATCTTCTGTAGCCACATTCTGTTTGATATAGCAGTCATCCACCATATGGTCGCTGACTAGTGTCACTGTAGGACTGGGATGCTTACATATCAGCAATTAATAAGGCCGCCTGCAGACGACCGGGTCAGATCCTGCTGCAAGAATTCTCGCAGCGGGACACGACCCGAGCCCCTGAAGGGACCAGCGCGGCTCTGGCCCTTTGATTTGTCGGCTGCCGGCCAGCTGGCAAATGCTGGAGTGGAGCCGCCAGCCGGGGAGTGACATTTCTGTGCAGGGCTCGCAGAGCGCTGCACAGAAATAGAGCATACCACGATTTGCTTTCTGCATGTGATTTCGCGCTGACAAATCGCGGCCATCTGCATAGGATTGCGTTTTCTAACACAATCCGCCCATGTGCCGGGGGCCTAAATGCATATTGCTGATCTGTAGGCCTTCTGATTATACACTGACTTTAATCAACAACTGTGTAGTGAATGGCTCTCCTAATCCAACTAGCACAGCGTCCTGCCTGGTTCACACCCCACTTCCTGCCTACAAGCACCAGGGGCACATGCCCCACATCACCCCTCCACAGCTATGATCCTGCTAAATACATCCATTACCGGTTGATGGCAGCAGCTGGTGGGTCTCCATCATGGCGTCCTTGTACAGATCCTTGTGTCCTTCTAAATACTCCCACTCCTCCATGGAGAAATAGACAGCTACATCCTGACACCTTATAGGAACCTGACAACACAATATACAGTCATCACCCAGAAGCCTCCAGTGCTGTTACTGTATAATGTCCCAGCATTCCCTGCAGCCTCACCTCTCTAGTCAGCAGCTCAATCATCTTGTTGGTGAGTTCTAGAATCTTCTGTACATTGATGTCCTCACGTATCAGGGGGTGAGGTGGGGGCCGCTTGGTTGGGCTCAGAGGTCTTCCCCATCCATCACACACAGGGGCACGACAGCCATCGCTAGAGGTCTTCTTCACTACTGTGTAATCCTGTATATGGGGAGACATTAAATATCACTACAAACTTTTCCAGAGTCCATCACCTCTCCAGTGACATCACCAGAATCTCTCCCCTCTCCAGTGACATCATCTGTTATTACCATAGATAACAATGATGTAATGTGACATCATCAGAGTCTCTCACCTCCCCAGTCAGCTGGAGGAGTATCTCTAGGGTGATGTTGAATACACTCTCCGCCATCTTGTTTCTGTCCTTCTCCATCTCTGATGAATGAATCCTGTAGGGACCTGAATGGAAACAATATGAACCAATGTAAAAACCACAAAAACCAACATCTCCAAGTTCAGCTGCTTTTTACAGGGTTTTCTCTGAAGCGCTGCAGTGTTTTAGCGCACAATATAGATGTCTGCAATGTACATGCGTGTTGGGCTGTATGTGTGACATCGGGCAGCAGAATCCTCCGGACAGCCTCCCGTTAACCCCTTCCTGCAGCCATTTCTCATCCCCACCGCCCAACGACAATTGCTATTATATCTGCTAATAAAGCTGGATGAGCGCCGGTATTGTGAGGGACAAGTAGGATTTTTAATAGCAGCATTTAATGTGGGAGAACCTTAGAAATACTTTATTAGGAATTCATTTAATAAGAAATTTTATAAAAACATTTGCTGGAATCCTTTAACCCCTTAGTGCTATAGGTAGTACATGTACGTCCTGCAGCGTCGGGGTATGTATGAATGCGCGGCGATCTCCCTCCATACAGCGCCGGCTGTTTACTGCGGCTGATACCAACTCCGATAAGCTGGCAATTCTGATAGCTTATCGGAGTTGGTATCAGAATTGACCTAAACGTTTACCAGTGTCCGGATCACGGCATCCAATAAGCCGCACAAACCTCAGTAAAGTTCACACCACCCTCATATCGACACAGGTGCCCTGCCGGCGAGGGAGCCGTAGAACCTCTAAAATGAGCCGCAAATCCAATATACCAATAGCAGAGCGGCTGCATGAATTTGCTCACGAACAACCTGATGATGGTAGCCACACACCCTCTGCCCCAATAAAACAGCCACCCTCAGCGTCGGGCTCTGGCCCACCTCTGCCTGCCGACGCAGAGCCTACACTACGGCCCAACTGCTGGATGCCATTAAATGTTCCACTACTTCATTAACGGGCAAAATTGAAGAAATTAAAATCGACGTTGGCCTCCTGCGACAGGATATGCAGAACCTTAGGGAGCGGGTCGGAGAGACTGAGGCCCGCATCTCTCAGGTGGAAGATACTCTAACTGCAATACCAGCTAAATTGACCGAATTGGAGAAGATGGCCGGTCTATGGTCTCAATGGGCTGATGACCTTGAGAACAGACTGAGAAGAAATAATCTTCGTATTTTGGGTCTGCCGGAGCAGGCTGAGGGACAAAATCTGTGTACATTTATGGAGGGGTGGCTGAAAGACCTTCTTCCGGGGGCAGACTTCTCTCCGGCCTTTGCCATTGAACGGGCCCATAGAGTTTCTCTGCCCCCCCCCCTCCGGGAGCCCCGCCTCAGCCGATGCTGGCCCGATTACTCAGTAGCAAGGATAGAGACGCCGCGCTACAAGCTGCTAGACGTAAACGGACACTTAAATTCAACAACACCAACGTCTCCATCTTTCCCGACTTCTCAGCAGCTCTCCAAAAAACGAAGGCATCCTTTGTCAACGTCAAGCGCCGGCTGCGAGAGGCTGCAATCCAGTACTCCATGATGTATCCTGCCCACCTGCGTGTCATTCACGGAACCGCACCATCTTGTTCTCTACACTTGCGGAGGCTGAGACCTGGTTAGAGAGACTCCCGAGAACGCCCAGACGTTGACCTGGAACCCCTGGAATTCGAGTTTAAATTCAAGAACTGGTAACATAAGTGTTGCAACCCTGTTGAGAGTCTGCCCTCTCTACTTTGTGTTTATGTTTATCCTTCCCACCCCCCACCCCTTTTTTTTCCCCTCTTACTTCTTCCTCTTCCCTATGTAGTTTGGGCAGAACTATACGTCAGAGACTTTTGGGACTACTTCTCCCATGCCCCAGGGAATTATTATTACACTGGTTATATATATGTCTTTTTGGTATCCACGGAATGTATGCTTGGTGCGAATTGCGAGACTGTGCCCTATGTATCGCCATCTGATAGGTGCACTCTCTCCCCCTTTGTTTATTAGGTTGCATGTACTAAATACCACTGCTCTCCTAATCCTAAGTAACTGGGCACACATGCAACTTCATGTTCGGTTTACAATGTTTAGTTATGGTTTCTTTCAAGTTTTGCAAAGATTGGTGCAGTATAATATGTGGATACACGGTTGGGAGGAGTATGTAGAGGTCTGGATAATCATGGGCCATTGTCGGATGTCCACTTCTGTTAACCTAGGGGTCATCCTAGTATTACATGTAAAGTATTATCTATATGGCTAATTTCACTGTATTGTCCTGGAACGTCCGGGGACTGGGCTCTCCCAGAAAACGCTCTATGGTATTCTCACAAGTGAAGCTCTGTAACCCACATATAGTATGTCTCCAGAAGACTCATCTGACTCCAGAGTCCATATCGTGATTGCGCAAGGCATGGGTCCAATGGTCCATTCACGCCACTCACACTTCATACTCCAGGGGAATATCTATCCAGGTACAGAAACGACTCAGATGGGAGCCTGGTCGGGCCCTGAGAGAACCTGAGGGTAGATATTTTTTTATTCAGGCCTGGGTTGAGTTAAATCCATACGTCATCCTTGGGATCTACCGGCCACCGCCAGCGAACCTGAAGATCCTTCATCAGGCTGCCCAGTTCGCAGCTCAGTTCCCAAACGCTGCGGTTATCTGTATGGGCAACTTTAATATGTTGCTGGACACAACATTAGACAAATTTACTACTCCTCAGCCCATCTCTACTATACCACATCCTACAGCACTAGCTTCATTTACTCAGGAGGTGGGCTGGCAGGAGGTTTCGAGAGCTAAACATCCAGCAGATTGGAAGTTCTCATGCTACTCAGCCAGTAGCAACTCCCTGTCACGTATAGATTACTTTTTTGATAACGCCCATACTTGTACAGCAGTAGCCAAAGTGCAGTATCTCCCTAGAGGAGTGTCGGATCATTCTCCCCTCTGGACTGAATTTGGTAGGGCAAATGGCAAAACTAATAGTCGTGGTTGGAGAATATATCCCTTCTGGCTAAGTCTATTTGACCCACATGATTGTATTCCCGACCAACTCACCACCTTCCTGGAAATAAATAGCCCTGACACTGACTCGGCACTGCTCTGGGAGACGCTTAAGGCCTTCCTCAGAGGCTGCCTACGCTCCTCTATATCCTTTATTAAACGTAACACTTCCCGATGCGAGCAGGAGATGGTATCTGAATACTCCAAATTGGAGGCAACTTATGTTGCAGACCCCTCAGATGATAATAGAACAAGGTGGTTGAGTCAAGGAAGACAATACCTCCTATATCTGCAGGAGAAGGCCCGTAGGTCCACTTTCTTTGCTAAGCAAAAATACTATGAACAAGGTAATCAATCCCGCAGATTGCTGGCTCTTTTAGTCCACCAGAATTCAGCATCCCCCTCTATATTACGTGTCAAATCTGATTCAGGAGAAGTCCTTATTGACGGGGATCAGATTGGGATGCGATTTCAACAGTTCTACACTGAGTTGTACAACACCAAATTCCACCATTCTCAGGACACCCCGAACAATTTCCTAAATAAACCTACATTCCCGACACTCACACAGGACCAACAAGCATTTATAGATGCGCTCTTTACTCTGACCGAATTAACGGAGGCGCTTTCGGCATGTCCACTGGCAGATCGCCAGGCCCTGATGGCATCCCAATCGAGGTGTATGCCAAATACCAAGACATTCTGCTCCCTACATTACTTGCTACATATAATGCGGCCTATGAGAAGGGAGATCTCCCTCCATCCTTCCATGAAGCAACAATAGTACTTATTCTAAAACCGGATAAAGACCCCCTAGACTGTGGTTCTTACAGGCCGGTTTCCCTACTTAATACTGATTACAAACTTCTGACTAAAATGCTGGCTAATCGACTCAATACCATAATACTGGATTTAATCCAGCCGGATCAAACGGGGTTTATGTCCGGGAAGTCCACCAGAGACAACTTACGGAGGGCCCAAGTGGTGACGCAGGTGGGGGCGGCCGGAGGAGAGGATCGGGCCTTGGCCTCCTTAGATGCGGAAAAGGCATTTGATTCAATTGAATGGCCCTTTCTTTTTCAGGTTTTACAGAGATTCGGTTTCGGTGAGACCTTCATTCGTTGGATCACTCTTCTGTACAAATCCCCCCTAGCAGCTATTTCCATTAATGGGTCCTGCTCTCCCTATTTCCAATTACATAGAGGAACTAGACAGGGGTGTCCCCTATCCCCCATACTATTTGCTCTGGCCATTGAACCGCTAGCTATGTTGCTACGAGAAACCCAGCTATACAGGGGTGTCACAGTAGGAGACAGGGAAGACCGGGTGGCTTTATACGCCGATGATCTCTTGCTTTTCTTGGTGGACCCTGAGTCAACCCTGCCCCATGTAATAAATCTCATTAATATATTTGGTGACTTTTCAGGCCTTCAAAGCAACTGGACTAAATCAGCCCTGATGCCTGTTTCCGGAGGAAGCTGTTTGGCAGATATCGACTCACTCTGCGGCCTCCAGATCTCCAATCAGTTTAAATACCTGGGGTTACAGATAACCAATGATGTGGGAAGGTCTCTAGAGCTAAATGTATACCCCCTTATAGATCTATTCAGGTCCAAGTTTAAAATATGGGGCTCCTTGCCGCTTTTAGTGGCGGGGCGCATTAACCTTATCAAACTGATAGTATTACCAAAGTGCCTATATATAATGCAGCATGTGTCGGTACATATCCCGACCCGCTTCTTTAAATCCATGCAGTCCTTGATGTCTTCCTTTATATGGGGAAACTCCCGCCCCAAATTACGAATCTCGACGCTTCAAAGGCCGAAGCAAGACGCGGGCGCTGCCCTGCCTGATCTGTTCCTGTACTATGTGGCCAGTCAGCTAATTCACTTGAGAAGCTGGCTGAGTGATGACCCCCTCCCCAACTCTGAGGCGCATCTAGCACATTACCTAAAAATCCCTAGATTGTGGCCCCTGCTGGAATCTCCTTCTACCCTAACAGGCAAAATGTTACCAATTCATAGGCTAGCATCTCAGGTCTGGCGGCAGGCCAAGTCAATTGGCCGTTTTATGGACATAATAGCTGACACTCCCTTTTGGCGTAATCCTGGGCTTCCGGAAGTGCTCCGATTGGAAGATGCCCAGGTTTGGGAACAATATGGCATCCGGACCCTGGCAGACCTCTATCAACAGAACACCCTGTCTTCATTTGAGCAATTACAGAACAAATACGAGCTACCCCACTCCCATTTCTATAGATTACTCCAGATCAGACACGCTTTGCAGGCGCAGTTCCCACCGCCCACACCTGCTATTTCTCATTACCCCTTAATAGGCATCCTTTGCTCCCAGGGCCCTCAGGGACTCATATCGGCACTATACTCCCATCTTATCTCAATACAAGCCTCTCAAGATATACCCTCTGCCCTAGTAAAATGGAGGACACTGATACCAACTCTAACAGACGATACGTTCCAAGAGCTTTTGGAATCACCTCTATATGTATCCCCAGCAGACAATAACAAAATGATCCAGCTGTATATAGTATATCAGTGTTATCTCACTCCAGCAAGATTGTACAAAATGGGCAGAGTACAGTCTACAAACTGCATTAGGTGTTCCTGCGAATATTCCGATTTTTGGCATATGATGTGGGAGTGTCCCGTTATTGAAAGTTTCTGGGGGGAGGTCACAGGTTTCCTCTCTGAACTTGTGGAAGTCCCTATTCCACCGAGCCCAGAGATCTGTTTATTTGGAATATTAGATGAAGAAAGCTAGCAACACGATAAAAAGATTTTTCTGCGGGAATCTTTGTTCCTTGCTAGAAAAACTATTGCACTGCAGTGGATGGATCGTAAGAACCCCTCACTCTCAATGTGGAGGAAGCTGGTCAATTCGGTCGTGCCATATAATTGTATAGTCTACAAGGGACGTAAGTGTCCTGGGAAATTTGATAAAGTGTGGGGTCTGTGGTGTGATTCCCCCCTCTCGTTATATTCACCACAATTAATGTCTTCATCTATTCTGGAGCTCCGGAGAACCCCCTAGTGGATGCGCGTTCTGGAGCGGGACCTGTAGCCTCAGAGATTTGGTCTGCTTATCTGATCTAACTTGAAAGCATTAAATTGTTATTTTTGATGTATCAGGGTGACTGAACCTCCCTATCAATCTAACTATACAAGGTTATGTACTATTTATGTGCTGCACCTGTCTATGACTGTATGTTCCTTATGCTACTTAATTTTCAATACACCGAGTTTTAAAATAAAAAAAAAGGTCACACCGCCCTATCCCGTCTGGGCCCAATCTGTAGCAGAAAATAGGCCGACCGCTTCTATAGTGAAACCCGTTACACGCTGCCGTCACGGAGATAACAAATATCACTAGCGAGGAACGGCTAATACATTCCTGATGACAGAAGGAAAACATCCTGGAGGTCATACAAATGGCCACCAAAATAAACCTACAGGGGACGCCCTCCAGCCTCACGCCTGCCCTGCAAAGAATTGCATCTTCTACATTCTGGTGGTCAGAGAGATCTGGTCCTTCAGCCGCTAGGACTTACTATTCTTATACAGAGGAGGCTACATCTTGGCGGTCAGAGGGATCTGGTCCTTCAGCCCCTAGGACTTACTATTCTTATACAGAGGAGTCTACAACCTGGTGGTCAGAAGAATCTGCTCCTTCAGTCGCTATGACTTACTATTCTTGTACAGAGGAGTCTACATCCTTCTGGTCAGAGGGATCTGGTCCTTCAGTCACTAGGACTTACTATTCTTATACAGAGGAGTCTGAATCCTGGTTGTCAAAGGGATCTGGTCCTTCAGCCGCTAGGACTAACTATTCTTACACAGGGGAGTCAACAACCTGGTGGTCAAAAGAATCTGGTCCTTCAGCCGGTGGCTCTTACTATTCTTCTACAGAGGAGTCTACATCCTGGTTGTCAGAGGGATCTGGTCCTTCAGCCGATAAGCTTTTACTATTCTTCTACAGAGGAGTCTACATCCTTGTGTGATGTTTTTTATGCTTTTATACCTGTATGCAAGTTCTATTCAATGCTAAAATGAGAAAAACGTAATACGTCGCCTTACATCAGATATTCCAAAGGCCTTGCAAGGCGAAGACAAAATGTATCTTAAACACCGCAAGGAAGAACCGGATGCAAAGGCCGTGTGCTTGGCTGTTTTCCCAGAAGCGCCGTATCTAGATAACGACTGTTCAACTACGTATATGATTATCACTGTCTCAAGCGGAAATGCGGACTTTACATATATGGTTATGCGGTGAATTTGAGCCAATGAGACCATTACCCATTCCTAGTGATGAGACCAAAGGGTATAAGACCCCATGTAATCTGTACTAAAGCGTGCAGTTATGTCCCCATGTGAGGAACTATACAAGACCTCCGTGTGTGGTGTCACTTCTTTACCGCCGGCAGCAGGGCATTGGGGTGGGCCTGATTGGTGCTGTACGCAGAAATTTCCCTAACAAATGGCGCATCCAACCTGGGGCGGTAAAACCGGAGCCGTGCAGCCCTGTCCACCCAGATCCACGCCACGGGGAAGCCATCCTGCTGCAAACCGAGCCTGATCAACTCACAGAACTCCAGGTAAGACCGGCATATATTTATGTTGTGTTTTACGCTGAGAGTCTTGCAGCAGGAGGGACTATCTGTGTTTTGTGACCAGACGGGTTGGGTTAAGAGTTCTACACGGTAACTCGTGGGCTTCGGGTTTGCCGTCATGGACCACTGACCGTGATAAGCGCACGAATCACTCACCCAGGAACTAGTTTGTAGTCTATTTGTACTCTGAAGTCCGTAGCGTTTTAGCAATAGTGAAGGTTGTTTGTTGTATCTGAAGAATTTTTTTTCTCTTTCTTTTCATTTAGTCTCATAAGAGAAGGGACCCTAGGTTGTTTTGCCATATATAAGGGGCTAACGATTTGATTTCAGAGGGATGAATTTTGTGAGACAGGCTTCATAGGAGAAGGGACCTTCGGTTGTTTTGCCGTATATAAGGGGCTGACAATTTGGATTAAGAAGGATACATTCTATGGAGCGTGTTATTATTGTTGTTGTTCTAATATGCGTAAGACCTTATTAAAGAAGACGGAGCCCCTAAAGGGCTGTCGTCAAGCGGATGAATTGGTGGAGGAGAGACAAGGGTCCCAATTTGTAAAATGTAAGAAAACTCTTATGAAAATGTGTAACAAGGACCCGCACGGTAGATTACAGCATGGTGACTGGGAGGAGGTCTTTAGGACCAAGAAGGGCACCTTGAAAGACCAAGGTTTGCTAGAAAGTGCTGAAGTGAGAAGCAGAGAGACAGTCAAAGAAAGTTAAGTATGTACACGTATTAAGAAAGTATCTAAGTGAAATGTTGGAAAGTACAGTAAGTGATCAAGAGGGTGTCGGGAGAGTGTCTATTGAAGGTTACATTGGCAGTTAGGTAGGGAGAGAAATAAGGGGAACAAGCAAAGTCGAGAGGAAAGTTACAAAGCATGTGATTTGTTGGCAGAGAGAGAGAGGGAAAGGTGTATAATACTAGGTGGATAGATATAGATGTATGTGTGTATATATGTACAAATGGTTAACTGAGCTTGCTTTTAGTGGGAGAAGGATTGTTTACTTGAAGCTGCAGCTTGTGTCTAGCTTTCCAAGGCCAAGCGATAACAGAGCGAGAGAGAATGCGATACACACCTGAAAAGTATCTTTGCTTGCTTAAATAGAATAGAAGCTTGTAATGAATCTAATGAATTATACTGTCTTAGAAGGCAGGAAATATAGCAATTTTAAGGTATATTCTTACTGGGTTCTGAGGTCACAAATGGACACGTCTTGGTCTCTTTCATACAGGTGTGAGAAAGTTATACCCCACTCACATCCTGTGGGGGCTTTTAAGAATACAGGGGTTGAAAATGCAGAAAATGTTGCGCTGTCAGAAGGTCCCAGCATATGTATTATTTATGAGTTCAAATGCAGGAAATAGTTGAACTAAAACAACTTTGTTCAGTCGGTGAATGCATATTCGCAGAGAGATAACAGTTATTTTGCAAAGGTGGGGGCTTTCAGCTCAGGGTCACAGACAGAGAAGGAAAGGAAGGGGGGCTGAAAGATACCCACAGATTCTAAAGTACTTCAGCGTTTAATATAGCATATAATAGCTTCAGTAAATAAGAAAGATAGAATGTCCCAGTCACTCAGCAAACTTTTTCACATAATTTGTCAAAAATAGCGCTCATTCACAATCTCATCTCAATAGAATCATGTACTTTATAACATTATAGCACTCACCTCAATGTTTATCAACTGATGTATGTTTGTTTGTCAAACGTTTTGTCTGTGCATCTGTATGTACTGGTACACCTTCAATGGGGGGGGGGGGTGACGGGGCAGACTTGAGCGCATGGATGGATGAGAGTTGATGCCCAGTCTTCAGGCTGTGATGAATGTAAAATGTGTGATGCGGATATTGACTGGGGATAAAAGTCCCCCCCCCCATGCATAAGACTTTACTTGTTTGTGATGTGGACATGCAGACTGTTAAGCTTAAATGAAGGTGTGTAGAAAGAAGCAAGCAGCCAGTATCGAAGGGGTGGAGCTAGATGATGTAAAAGTACGTAATGGGTCATCCCTCTTGTCCACAAGGGAGGGGGTGAGAATCTTGAGCAGCTGGTAAAAGTTTTTTTTTTTTCTCTCTCAAATTTGATAAGACATTGCAGGCAGGATCAGATTAATAATGAATTTGCTTAAAAGATATCACATTTCAAATATTAATAGGTGTTTGTAGATTATTCTGTCCCGATGTAACTCATGTCTCTGTTATTGGTGCTAACACCTTACAGGCCTTATCTGCATCCATCAAATCTTTTTCCAATGTTGTACTACCTTGAACCCGGCTACTCTTCTTCCATTTGGGTATCCTGGGTCAAAGGGGGGGAGGAGAAGGCATAGGTGATCTAGGTATTGCAAATCAGCCATTTTTAAATTTTTTTGCAACAAAATTCTGATCTTTTTCAAATAGAATATCAGCCTGATTGTCTAGCAGTGATGCAACAAGAAAATTTAAGTTTTAAAAAGTTACTGAAAGCCCTTGTTAACAATGCATACTCTGAGTTGTCTTTTTATAGATGGTACCAGGGGTGATTGACGACTCCACACTGGACATGCAGTGGTCACACAACAAGATGTCCTAAAAGCAGAAGCTCTGCCTCCGCATGTCTCAGCACAAGAAGCGGAACTGAAGGCCCTCACTGAGGCATGTAGAGTGGCAGAAGGTAAGATGGCAAACATTTACACTGACTCCCGGTATGCATTTGGCATAGCTCATGATTACGGCCCAACAGGGAAGGCCAGACAGTTTTTTACCTCAGCAGGACAGCCAATTAAGAATGGTGCAGCGGTGCAGAGTCTCACGGAGGCCCTACTACTACCTTACAAAGTGGAAAGCTCACACCAATTCCCACACCGGAGAAACAAGAGGCAACGCCATCACAGACCACACAGCAAAGGCAGCGGCCCTCAAGCCGTGGAAGAAAAGAAGAATTTAACAAAAACTTTGGACTTTGATAAAAACTTTGGACTTTGATATGCTAAGGACTTTACAGTTACAAGCCAGCAAGGAAGAAAAGGAAAAATGGACTAAAAAGGGACGGCGTATGGCGAACAGTCAACAGAACTTGCCTACCACGGTCCCTGTGCCCCATGATGGCCCAGCTGATGCACAGAAAGACGCACCTCTCAAAGCAGCAATGATGTCGACGCTTGAACAAGGACAGGTGGCTCCTGGGTTTTCTGTAGCTGCTTTATCATTTGTCCAATTTTGCATGATCTTTGCCGTAAGCAACAGGGCAGAAGTAAATTTGCCACATAACACTTGCCGGGGCCACTCTACCCATTTCAGGGATTACAAATTGGCTACATTCAGCTCCCACTTGTTGGGAAGTATGAATATGTGCTTGTTGTTGTTGTTGATTTCTTTTCAGGTCGGAGACCTACCCTGTTACCAAAGTAAATAAGCAGGTGACCGCACAGAAGTTCATGAACGAGGTAATCTGCAGGTATGGGGTACCGGAAGTAATTGAGTCAAACAAAGGTACACACTTCACAGGTGAAATAATGCAACACATCATGTTTGCTTGGGCATATTCCAGGCTTTTCACACACCCTACCATCCACGGAGTAGTGGGAAAGTAGATACAAAAGGCAATGAAGAAAATGGGCAAATCTTGAATTGAGTGTCTTCCATTAGTTCTTTCTCCGGAGGGTACATGCCACGGTAGCTGAGTTTGGGGAATGATTTTCTTGTTAATTTTGTCATAGGTCTCTCCAAGGAATTGTCAATAACGCATTCTGCAGTCTCTGCTTTTCTCCAGGTCCTACAGATGAGTGTCACAATCTAAAACCAGGTGACAGGGTCTATGTGAAAAAGTTAAAGAGAGAAACCCGGTTTA
This sequence comes from Eleutherodactylus coqui, assembly GCF_035609145.1. Classification (NCBI taxonomy): domain Eukaryota; kingdom Metazoa; phylum Chordata; class Amphibia; order Anura; family Eleutherodactylidae; genus Eleutherodactylus; species Eleutherodactylus coqui. The sequence goes on from NC_089841.1 coordinate 22,514,444, forward strand.
AAGGTCCTTACCAGATGTTGCTCACCACCCCAATTGCAGTCAAGCTCGAAGGAAAGCTCACTTGGCTCCACACCTCGCACTGCAAAAAGGCCCTGGGTCCCGGAGCACAAAACTCATGATCTTGCATATCCTTTACATGCTATAATGTGGTACATGGTACAATTCCTCTAACACACACATAGCCATATACACCCTTGACTACTGTACATTAGCGCCCTGTTTCAGGGATCAGAACAAATTAATACAATCAAATGTGCAATATGAAGACTACACTGAAAGTGAGAATCTAACACCGCATCGTGCTGAGAGAGAAGTTGACACTCCAAGTGGTGGCTTTGATCCACATGTATACATAGATGCAATAGGAGTGCCAAGGGGGGTGCCAGATGAATTTAATTCTAGAGATCAGGTTAAAGCAGGTTTTGAGTCCTTATTTGCTATTGTCACTGTTAATAATAATGTAGATTGGATGAATTATATCTATTACAATTAGCAGAGGTTTGTAAACTGCACCAGAGATGCTTTGCAAGGGTTAGCCGACCAGTTAGGGCCCACTGCATCCATGGCGTTCCAAAATAGAGTGGCCCTGGATATGATTTTAGCAGAAAGAGGTGGGGTATGTAACTTCCTGTACGTGTATTATCCCTTTTATGAAAAAGAGTATGAGTAAGGGACTGGACAATGTGACACCAACATTTCCCTTGTTTGAAAAAGATGAAGAGCCAGTTCCGATAATGCCAACCACGCACGCTACCAGAAGAATGGAGAAATGTACTAGTACTGCGCCTGCCCCGATCTCCTAAGATGGATTGTCAGTGGACTTCCCATTTGCCTAGGGATAGTGCAGACGACCTTAGGTTCGAGCGAGGGCACACGCTGCGGGGTGTTAACTTGTACAGATAGAGGCTATGGATGCCCGGAAATGAGCCCAGGGAATCCATGGCCTCCTTCTGAGGTGAGGTAGGGATCCCCCCTCCTAGGAGTAGGGACTTACGGGCAGTGGGGAAACCCTGACGCAAGGGAGAGGCGACCAAGGAAGAGTGCAAGGTCTGGTGCTTGATCTCCATATTAAGTTTTTAGGGGGGGTTGTGAGGGTATATGTATATATTGCCATATGTTTTTTATGCTTTTATACCTGTATGCAAGTTCTATTCAATGCTAAAATGAGAAAAACTTAATCTGTCGCCTTACATCAGATATTCCAAAGGCCTTGCAAGGCGAAGACAAAATGTATCTTAAACACCGCAAGGAAGAACCGGATACGAAGGCCGTGTGCTTGGCTGTTTTCCCAGAAGCGCCGTATCTAGATAACGACTGTTCAACTACGTATATGATTATCACTGTCTCAGGCGGAAATGCGGACTTTACATATATGGTTATGCGGTGAATTTGAGCCAATGAGACCATTACCCATTCCTAGTGATGTGACCAAAGGGTATAAGACCCCATGTAATCTGTAATAAAGTGCGCAGCTATGTCCCTGTGTGAGGAACTATACCAGAACTCTGTGTGTGGTGTCTCTTCTTTACCGCCGGCAGCGGGGCATTGGGGTGGGCCTGATTGGGGCTGTACGCAGAAATCTCCCTAACATTCGTGGTCAGAGGGAACTGGTCTTCCAGACGGTAGCTCTTACTATTCTTATACAGAGGAGTCTACATCCTGGTGGTCAGAGGGATCTGGTGCTTAAGTCGCTAGGACTTACTATTCTTATACAGAGAATTCTACATCCTATATTCTGTTTGATATAGCAGTCATCCGCCATATAGTCACTGACTAGTGTCACTGTAGGACCAGGATGCTTACATATCAGCAATTAATAAGGCCGCCTGGAGACGACGGGGTCGGATCCTGCTGCGAGAATTCTCGCAGAGGGACCCGACCCGAGCCGCTGCAGGGACCAGCGCGGCTCTGGCCCTTTGAAGTGGCGGCTGCTGGCCAGCCGGCACATGCCGGAGCGGAGCCGCCAGCCGGGGAGTGTGAGCCCCGCACAGAAATAGAGCATGCCACGATTTGTTTTCCGCACGTGATTTCGCGCTGACAAATCGCGGCCGTCTGCATAAGATTGCGCTTTCTAACACAATCCTATGGCAGCTTCCACGGGTGTAGATTCTGCGGGAAATCCTGCTGTGGAATTTCCACCCATGCGCCGGGGGCCTAAATGTGTATTGCTGATTTGTAGGCCTTCTGATTATACACTGACTTTAATCAACATTTGTGTAGTAAATGGCTCTACTAATCCAACTAGCACAGTGTCCTGCCTGGCTCACACCCCACTTCCTGCCTACAAGCACCAGGGGCACATGCCCCACATCACCCCTCCCCAGCTATGATCCTGCTAAATATATCCATTACCTGGTGATGGGAGCGGCTGGTGGGTCTCCATCATGGCCTCCTTGTACAGATCCTTGTGTCCTTCTAAATACTCCCACTCCTCCATAGAGAAATAGACAGCGACATCCTGACACCTTATAGGAACCTGACAACACAATATACAGTCAACACCCAGAAGCCTCCAGTGCTGTTACTGTATAATGTCCCAACATTCCCTGCAGCGTCACCTCTCCAGTCAGCAGCTCAATCATCTTGTTGGTGAGTTCTAGAATCTTCTGTACATTGATGTTCTCATGTATTAGGGGGTGAGGTGGGGGCCCCATGATTGGGCTCAGGGGTCTTCCCCATCCATCACACACAGGGGCCCGATAGCCATCACTAGAGGTCTTTCTCACTACTGTGTAATCCTGTATATGGGAAGACATTAATAAATATCACTACAGACATTTCCAGAGTCCATCACCTCTACAGTGACATCATCTGTTATTACCATAGATAAGAATGATGTAATGTGACATCATCAGAATCTCTCCCCCCTCCAGTGACATCTGTTATTACCATAGATATGAATGATGCAATGTGACATCATCAGAATCTCTCCCCTCTCCAGTGACATCATCTGTTATTACCATAGATGAGAATGATGTAATGTGACATCATCAGAATCTCTCCCCCCTCCAGTGACATCATCTGTTATTACCATAGATAAGAATGATGTAATGTGACATCATGAGAATCTCTCACCTCCCCAGTAAGCTGGACGAGTATCTCTAGGGTGAGGTTGAATACACTCTCCGCCATCTTGTTTCTGTTCTTCTCCATCTTTGATGAATCAGTCCTGTAGGGACCTGAATGGAAACAATATGAACCAATGTAAAAACCACAAAAACCAACATCTCCAAGTTCAGCTGCTTTTTACAGGGTTTTCTCTGAAGCGCTGCGGTGTTTTAGCGCACAATATAGATGTCTGCAATGTACATGCGTGTTGGGATGTATGTGTGACATCGGGCAGCAGAATCCTCCGGACAGCCTCCCGTTAACCCCTTCCTGCAGCCATTTCTCATCCCCACCGCCCAACGACAATTGCTATTATATCTGCTAATAAAGCTGGATGAGCGCCGGTATTGTGAGGGACAAGTAGGATTTTTAATAGCAGCATTTAATGTGGGAGAACCTTAGAAATACTTTATTAGGAAATCATTTAATAGGAAGTTTTATAAAAACATTTGCTGGAATCCTTTAACCCCTTAGTGCTATAGGTAGTACATGTACGTCCTGCAGCGTCAGGGTATGTATGAACGCGCTGCGGAGATCGCAGGGAGCCGTGCAGGTGTCATGGCAGCCGGGGGCCCTCTGTAACGCCCCGGGGCTGTCCTGGCAGAATGCCTATCAAGCCATGCCCGTGGCTCCTCCAGAAAAGGAGTGAGAAGATGAGCCCATTCCCATCTAATTACTTCTCTGTACTAATTACTTACTGACTCCACAACCTAAACGTTTACCAGCGTCCGGATCGCGGCATCCAATAATCCGCACAAACCTCAGTAACGTTTACACCGCCCTATCCCGTCTGGGCCCAATCTGTAGCAGAAAGTAGGCCGACCACTTCTATAGCAAAACCCGTTACACGTTGCTGTCACAGAGCTAACAAATATCACTAGCGAGGAACGGCTAATACATTCCTGATGACAGATGGAAAACATCCTGAAGGACATACAAATGGCCACCAAAATAAACCTGCAGGGGGCGCCCACCAGCCTCACGGCTGCCCTTCAGCCACACGCCTGCTCCCTCAGCCACTAGGACTTACTATTCTTATACAGAGGAGTCTACATCCTGGTGGTCAGAGGGATCTGCTCCTTCAGCCACTAGGACTTACTATTCTTATGCAGAGGAGTCTACATTCTGGTTGTCAAAGAGATCTGGTCCTTCAGCCACTAGGACTAACTATTCTTACACAGGGGAGTCAACAACCTGGTGGTCAAAAGAATCCGGTCCTTCAGCCGGTAAGCTCTTACTATTCTTCTACAGAGGAGTCTACATCCTGGTTTTCAAAGAGATCTGCTCCTTCAGCCCCTAGGACTTACTATTCTTTGTAAGGAGAATTTATGTGTTTATCAAAGAGAAGGCAATCCCAGATCTCGTGCAGAAGTCTGGACCCAGGAGAAATACAAATCACACCGGCCTGTGCGGTATCAGATGATTTCTAATTTATTCTAAGGTGTATTTGGTTTTTATACTATAAATGACATCACAGGAAAAGTACATACCTCCAAGATTAATAAGAATACATAATAGGCTGAAACTAAAATGATTAACATAAGTTAAAGCGCTGCGGAATAAGTTGGCGCTATACAAATAAAGATTATTATTATTATATTATAAGTTACACCTTTTGAGGTGTTACTATAACATACAATGAGACCCTTATGAGTTCAGTGAGAAGGAATGCAAGGGAGGCAGTCTGGAGACTCTTATCTTGTCTGTCTACCCCGCAATGGTATAGAAAAGGTTTTGTTTAACCGCTTCACTACTTATACTAGCAGCAGGCTATATCTTTCTAGTCTACAACCCAATAAAAGAACAATTAACTGATACATTGATCTACAATTTTCTTAACATTCCCCACTTTAGATCAATACATCAACACAGTATAATAGTAAATACACATATAAAATGACTCTACCACAGACCCCTGGCTTCCTCCGGCCCGAAGCTTTATTACCAGAAGGTCTGGGTTCACAATTCAAGACTAAGTATGTAATCATTTCATATAAAAGTATTACATTGATGCATATATATATATATATAAAGTCATTCCACCAATTGTATCCAAAATTAGGCCCGCCCCCAAGAGAAGCTTGTCCTTGATTTATTATGAGATTGATGCTTCTTTCTTCATATAAAAATTATTGTCCATCATGATATAAAATCTTACTCATCGAAGTGTCAATCAGTTATTTAGAGCGATCCTCCGGTACAATCAGAACGCACTGGAATCAAAATGTCACACTTTAGAATCATCAAAGTAAAATAGCGCTTCCTTCGTAGAACTTTTACCCATCACTTGTCAGACAGAGGTGGTCACCTGACCCAGTAAGTCATCTTGTTCTTCGTCGTCTTGTATATTTTGGAACATAGTTTTGGTGATGGAAGTGTCAATAGGGTTTTGTAGCCGTCCTCGGATACATGGAATACTGCAGCAACCGCAGAGTACTAGAATGGAGGCAGATACTGACAGACTAGTGTGGAGTATATGACTTGTGACCAGTGTCCGAACAAGCTTCCAACCAGTCCCTGAATGAATCATCTATGCCAGAGTTATCAGCTAGGTCATTTTATTATGCATTTAACCCTTCCAGTGCTCAGGTATCATCTGGTGTAGTGTTATTAGGAATTATAGTACAACAATATCCTCCAATCATTTTACAAACTCCTCCTTTTTCTGCTAGTACTATAACAAGAGCCATTCTATTTTGCCATGCCATAAGTGAGGTATGTCCTAGTTGTTCCTCTAGGCCCCTGATTGCATCTCTTGTATAATTAACAAATCTCTGTTGGTTATAATATGTGTAATTAATCCAGTCTACATTTTTATCCACTGTTACCCACCATGCAAGAAGAGACTCAAACCCCCTGCAGCCATCTGATTTCTCGCCCCATACTCGTCCGGTACCCCCCTTGGGACCCCAATGGCGTCAGAGAAACCTTTGGGAGAGGAGTTTCTAGTTCTCCGGACACGGCCCTTGCTGTTGCCCTCGGAGGTCTTGAGGTGCACAGGCATTATCAGTTGTACCAAAGCACAATCCCGTTAGGGGCTGTATTTGGCACCTGTTCTAGGCCCGGTCACCACACAACCATCACACGTCTGCGCGTGCTCTGTGTAGCTCAGGCCATATCCCAGAAAACAGCGTACCCTTTTCGGTTCTCCTCTCCGCACAGTATCCCTCAGGCAGTCTCCCGTAGTCTGCCTTGGTCCCATTACCAGGTAGCACGAAGCAAGTATAATCCCAGGATCAGAGACAACAGCAGGTATTTGGTCCCCGCCCACAGGTGGAAACAGCAAACCCAATGTATAACATGGATCACTTATCTGTGGGGTGTAGGTACAGTTAAGAAGCTTAATCACACATTTTACGTTCATCACAGCTTGAAGACTTATCATTAACTTTTATCTATCGTGGGGTCAAGTCTTTCTATCTCATATAATTATTAATAACATATAATTCTCTATACACAATATTTACTGCATAACATAAAGATTCACACAACTACTACTACTCCAATCATCTGCAGAGTCGCTTGATCCTCCAACCTTAAAGGGGTTGTCCCGTGAAAGCAAGTGGGGTTATACACTTCTGTATGGCCATATTAATGCACTTTGTAATATACATCGTGCATTAAATATGAGCCATACAGAAGTTATTCACTTACCTGCTCCGTTGCTAGCGTCCTCGTCTCCATGGTGCCGTCTAATTTCAGCGTCTAATCTCCCGATTAGACGCGCTTGCGCAGAAGGGTCTTCTGCCATCTCTTCGCTCTGGCACGAGCTGGCATTCTGGCTCCGCCCCCTTGTACGCGTCATCGCGTAGCTCCGCCCCGTCACATGTGCCGATTCCAGCCTCCTGATTGGCTGGAATCGGCACGTGTGACGGGGGCGGAGCTACGCGATGACGCGTACAAGGGGGCGGAGCCAGAACGCCGCTGCTGCTGGACCGCATGAAGACCTCCTGGACCGCATGAAGGCCTCCTGGAAGCGCGATGCACCGTCAGACGGGACAACACAGGCGCCATCTTAGCTGCTGAACTTTATAAGTTATTATTTCAACTCAACAGTAAGTAGGAAGCGGTTTTTAAATGGTTTAAAGGGCTGCTTTATGCCGGGGGGTGACTGGGGGAATGTGGAGATTTAAAATTTTGTGGGTTTGGCTCGGGACAACCCCTTTAACAACCCCCCCTCCACCTCTGGAATTTCTCTCATCAAGGAGAGGTGATGGAGTAAGATAAACAAAGCTTTAACTGTGTCTGGACTCCTACAGCTAGCTGCAGCATCCTTGTGATATTTACCCTTAATAGGAACAATCAGGTCTCACATTATCAACAACCTAAAGGGGTTGTCCCGCGACAGCAAGTGCAGTTATGCACTTCTGTATGGCCATATTAATGCACTTTGTAATATACATCGTGCATTAAATATTGGCCATACAGAAGTTATATACTTACCCCCTCCTGATGCTGGCGTCCCCGTCTCCATGGCGACGACCAAACTTCTCCTCTGGTCGCCGGAACAGTCGTGCTTGCGCAGAGAGGAATCCTCTTCTGGATGGTCCGGGCTCACGAGCTGCGTCTTGGCTCCTCCCCCTTCTCAGCATTGAGTAGCTCCGCCCCCTTCACATGGTGCCGATCAGCCAATGAGGTGGCTGGAATCGGCAGTGGAGCACAGACAGCAGAAGAACATCCACGGTGCACCATGGGAGAAGACCCGCGGCAGCAATCTTGGAAAGAAGTTTTTTTAAAGTTGCTGAACGGGGATTCAGGTAAGGGAATTTTTTTTTTTTAATAACACCTGGCAGCAGTATTTCTTTACAAGTACTGGGGGACTGGGCAAAAAAAAAATTTCTCTTTAGGCGCAGGACAACCCCTTTAATTAGTATTTTTCTCTTACCTGACATTATCACATTGAAAACACCATTTAACAATCAAACTCACTGCAAACCAATCACAGACCTGACATGTACACAAATAACAGCAAGAATGGACGTTCCCTATTCACACAGGTTTATACTAAACTTCATTCCTGATCATCTTCATTACAGGTCTATTCATTTCAAGCAAGCAGAGCATTGCTAGTCAGTCACACTCCCCCTCCCTTCTTCTCACTGAACTCTAAATCTGAAAGGTGGGGGTGAGGGTGAAACAAGCATTCCAATGTAACAGATGATTTAACCATTTGTGAGCTGACCCCACCACACAGAGCAGCACTCAGGCCATTGTCTGTCATCTTCATTTAATACTGCTGTAGACTTTCATTCCTTCACTGTCTCATCCCAGGACTGTCTGCATCATGTAATCATCCCTTCTGTCCTGCTGCCTACTATCACTAATCCTTGTCAGTACTACCGTCACCCATAGCAACCTGTCCCCTCACTACCGTCACCCATAGCAACCTGTCGCCTCACTACTGTCAGCCATAACAACCTGTCGCCTCACTACCGTCACCCATAGCAACCTGTCCCCTCACTACCGTCACCCATAGCAATCTGTCCCCTCACTACCGTCACCCCTAGCAACCTGTCCCCTCCCTACTGTCACCCATAGCAACCTGTCGCCTCATTACCTGACACTTATCTGAAGGAGACCTTACATATTCCTCGCTACGACTAAATATCCCGCAGTATCACCCTGAGCCTATCTTATAGCGCACAAGACACAGAGGACAGTGATGGAGGCTTCTGACTATTCCTACGCAATTCGGAGATGGCTCTAATCACTGGTGTTGTGTACTACAAGTGCAAGCATTGGGATGCCAGGTAAAAGGCACATCTATGGGAGGTGAGAAGCCAAGATGGCACCTGGTACTAAAATGGCCGCAGGCCATGACTAGCACTAAGATGGCCGCCAGGAACGTGGCCTGACTAAGAGTACTATCAAGCCAGGCAAGCATCTAACCACGCCTTACTCCATTGTGTGCAATACCAACATGTCCCTCATCTGACACATATCTATAGTAATCTGTATTTGTATAGCGCCAACATATTCCGCAGCGCTTACATAGACAGGGGGAATACAGAAAGACAAAAGTACAAACATTACAGAACCACGGTTACATAGTAATCAGCTGATGGAAACAATAGGGGTGAGGGTCCTGCTCCAACGAGCTTACATACTACAAGTAATGGGGTGATACAGAAGGTAAAAGGGCTGGCGATGTGCGCGGTATGGCGGGCTGGAGATGGGCACGGTATGGCGGGGTGGAGATGGGCATGGTATGGCGGGGCTGGAGATGTGCACTGTATGGCGGGGTGGAGATGGGCATGGTATGGCGGGGCTGGAGATGTGCACTGTATGGCGAGGTGGAGAGTGAGGGATTCTATACACAGACAATGGTCAGACATTCAGCCGTGTGATGGCAGAATCTGTAGGACTGCAAGAGTGGTTTATGATGGCTAGCAGGGATTGCAGTCAGTAGGTCAGGGAGCAGATCTACCAGTATGGTGCTCGTCACTCCTTCTATAAAAGTTACACTCAGCGCTCCCCCCAGCATCCCCCATCGTGTAGGATCGGGTAATATGATGATGACCTCTGACAATTTCAGGGCAGTCATCAATAGCGTTCCCCAGACTCACCAATACACCAAAAGAAATGCTATTCCTGTCATTTTGTCCTTACCGAGGAGGCCCTCGGGGAAGGGGTGTGGATTTCTTCACCGGGTTGAGACAAAGACTACCTAATGTGGCCCCCCCTTTGTAGCGGGCTAAACCAGACCCCCTCGGCACACTGTCCCTGCTCTGCCTGTGTCACCCTATTACAGGTAGATTGGTGAATCTAGATCTGCTGTTCAGCAATCCTTATTGCAGTAGGAGTGGTCAGGAGTACCTGGTAAGTACAAGCGGTACCTGGTAAGGTGTTTCTCACTTTGGGGTCTTCCAGTTCTTTTTCTTTATCCCCTTGATGAGGACCCAATCACCTGGTATTAGTTCCCTTAGTGATGCTTTAGCCACTGTGGCTGCATCTGCTGATCTGTGGGAAACACTTCTACCCACTTGGCTAAAGCATCCATGATAACTAGGCAGTATTTCTTACATTCACATTTGTATAATTCTCTGTAGTCCATACAAATGTGTTGGAAGGGATACTGAGGTGTAGGACGGCACCCCTCCTGGTCTTATACTCCCTTGTGCATTGTGTTTAGCTGTAGTCTATATATATATATGTGTGTTGGGATACTGAGGTGCAGGACGGCGCCCCTCCTTGGTCTTATATTCCCGTGTGCATTGTGTTTAGCTGTAGTCTATATATATGTGTAGGGATACTGAGGTGTAGGACGGCGCCCCTCGTTGGTCTTATATTCCCGTGTGCATTGTGTTTAGCTGTAGTCTATATATATGTGTAGGGACACTGAGGTGTAGGACGGCGCCCCTCCTTGGTCTTATATTCCCGTGTGCATTGTGTTTAGCTGTAGTCTATATATATGTGTAGGGACACTGAGGTGCAGGACGGCGCCCCTCCTTGGTCTTATATTCCCTGTACATTGTGTTTAGCTGTAGACCATATATATATGTGTAGGGACACTGAGGTGTAGGACGGCGCCCCTCCTTGGTCTTATATTCCCTGTACATTGTGTTTAGCTGTAGACCATATATATATGTGTAGGGATACTGAGGTGCTGGACAGCGCCCCTCCTTGGTCTTATATTCCCTTGTACATTGTGTTTAGTTGTAGTCCATATATATGTGTAGGGACACTGAGGTGCAGGACGGCGCCCCTCCTTGGTCTTATATTCCCTGTACATTGTGTTTAGCTGTAGTCTATATATATATGTGTAGGGATACTGAGGTGTAGGACGGCGCCCCTCCTTGGTCTTATACTCCCTTCTGCATTGTGTTTAGCTGTAGTCCATATATATATGTGTAGGTACACTGAGGTGTAGGACAGCGCCCCTCCTTGGTCTTGTGTTCCCTTGTGCATTGTGTTTAGCACAACTAATACAAGACATTTTTTTTTTTAGAGTAGTTTGTAAACCCCTAGGCTGTGAACACTTTCCATATGAGTGCTACCATCCCCCCTGTTGTGACATGACACAGGCCATGGCTCAAAACTGCTGCACATCTGAAGAACGATTTAGGTAAGATAGTTTTTCTTTTTTCTACGGAGATGTACAACCCATCTACAAAGAGTGTATTCAGCATCTACCAGAGATACATGCTGCAGATCTGGTCTGGGTAACACCTTATGTGCCATCTCTCCTAGACAGTTATATGGAGGATCATCTGAAGAAATAGGCAGTAAGGCAGATGGATGGAGCGTAGTACATCCCTCAGTTGTCAGGTGTGGCTGTGAGAGCAGTAGTGTCCTGCAGGGGGATGTCTACAAGGACTAAGATATGAGTATAACTGTGTGCGGTACTTTCAGTGTGTGGGGGAGGAACAGCACTATAGTGGCAGAAGGTCTGACTGCTTCAGCTGCCGCCACTACCGCTTGTATGCAGGGTGGGAGCGCTCGGCCACTAGATCTAGTCTGCAAGATTAGTATGCCAGAGGTCTGCTTCCCACCGTGTTCCTGAGTTAACACAGAGGTCATATATCCTTCCCCTGAGTCAACAGTTGGCACAAAGGGCTTGCTGTGGTTCAGCAGCCCCCAAGACTGAAGTGCCCACCAGAGTCAGCTTTAACCTGACAAATCAATAGAAAACAACTATTAGCAGAAAACTTTCTGCGCTCAGAGAATTTAAAGTTTCGACAACTGGTTAATGTCAAATAGCAGAAAGGAGTCGCACTTACTTAACTTTCAATTCTCTGAGCGCAGAAAGTTTTTTGGTAATAGTTGTTTTCTATTGATTTTCTTCTTGGGCAAACTCTCTTATGAGAGACCCCAATTATTTCCGCAGCTCTCCCCCTTTGGAGGATTAGAATTGCATAATTTCGTTCAACTGAATGACGATCCTGAGGCGCTGTCTGGGTATTTTTTCCGTGTGAATGTTAACCTGACAAAGGCTTCCTCAGAGGGCGCATCCCACTGGATCCTGTCAGCTGCAGCCAGAGGGTCATCATAGATGAGTCTGGTAAGAAGCGCTGTCAGAGATGCAGAATTTGGGATCCAGGCTCTGCAGAAGTTCATCATTCACAAAAAGGACATCATTTGCTCGTAGTTTTGGGACCTCCAGAATTGCTTGCCCACCTTCATCTGACAGGTTATATCCCAAATATTTAACCATTTGCTGACTGTATTGGAGTTTCTACCTGTTTACTTTATGGCCTTGCTCATAAAGAAACCTCAAGGGTGCAACTGTTTCCCCCCACAATTATCTCCACTGTCTGCTGCTGGCTACCAACATACAGTAGTAGCTGACTACCTCTAAGAGGCTGGGACTGGGCTAAGTGTGCTGACATAGCCTGGGAGAAAATTGTAGGAGATTCACAGCGGTCCTGAGGTACTCTGGTGATGGTATACCTAATTTTATCATAATATCTCATCACAACACATTTACTGGACATATTCGAGACTATATTATGTAACATTTCACAGGTTTATTTGTCTCTAGGTCTGTTATAACTGGTTCAGAGAGGGATTCCCTGTGAGTCCGGCCATTAACCCCTCTTACCATGATATGACTATTACTGCATTTTACATTGGGTACATATTGGGATGTATTAATGCCCTGGTGGCTCCTGAGCCCACCAGGAAAGTAATCAGCCGTCCATTCACCTGGAGATCTATCTCAAGCAGTAGAAATTGCCAAGAGATCCTCCAAGTGTTATACATCCACCCCTCCTAGTCATTTTTCCCCAAGGTGCTTGAGAACATTGTTTCTCAGGGCAATCTCGGGCAAAATCACCAAACTTCCCATAATTCAAACACACATTTAAATCCTCAAGCTGCATCCCACCTCTGCTTCTATCTCTGTCTCTATTTTCACATCCTCTGGCTGTCCAATGACCTCTCTGACTTTCTTGAACCATTGTATCACATTCCTCTCCCCGTATAATAACTCCCACTTTCTCACACTTTTCTTTGTAAAACTTTTCTGCATGTTTTTCATATTCCAAAACATCCTGCAATGATCCCATCCTAAGGGTAACCATGTACCTCATTATATAACCTCCTATTCCCTTCTTTACTCCACTTACAAATGCATTCTTTAATGGCTGATTATATGCAGCATTAGGATCATCCCTCTCCCCCTGATTATCCTATGGAAGGGGTCTACCATCTCCTCCCTTCCCATTCTAATTTCCTTCTACAGAACTCCAGTCTGGCTCTAGAATTCTTCTATCTGCTCTCTCTATTTTTCATTCAATTGTAACTCCTCATTAACCCTTTGAATTGTTCATCAAACTGTCAGGGGTCTATTCTTTATATGGCCGTGACAGTTAGGGGCTTCTTTTTACCAGGCTTCAGCAGTGGATAATCCGTATTTCTGCTGATCTTTAGCTGATTTTGTCTGTATTTTATCACATAATTCTTTACAACTAGGAGCTTTTAATTTATTATTATTTTTTTTAAATCCATACTTCTTTTCCCACTTATGTCACAATATTTGACATAGTCAGGATCTAACTTATGCATGTACTTCTTATCCCCTTGAAGGGCTTCCTGTCGTTGGCAACAACAACAGAGACATGCACAGGAGAATGCCTTACAGTTTATATTTCCCATTGTTAGTAATTATGTTCTTGGTGCCGATTTACAAGACAAACATAAAACAAGCCTCTGGCCACTAAAATGTTTAGTGAAAACGCAGAAGTTCCTTACCAGAATCAGTGCTTCGCTATATACACGAAGACTCCTTTTTGCTTTACTGAGTAGGGCCTGTGAACACTGAACACAATAAAGGGCTTGTCCGAAAAACAACCTGTACAGCGAGGATGGTCCTTAATGTGTCCTAGAGGTCAGTGCCCACGTATCGGATCCGCTTATCTCAATCACTCACACATTCGCTTCATGCAGTATAAGACAACAATACAAATATTACATTATGTTAGTAGGCGGCCGCCCTCTTTATATTCTTAGTTACTCTATAACACAATATCAAAGAAAAAGTAATAGAAAGATAAGAAGTAAAGTGCCTGGACACCCCTGTGTCCCATGACGTCATCTAACTGCTTCTTTTATGTGCACGGAGTAATTCTTTCCTGTAGCCTTCTCACAATGGCTATGGTCTCACATAGACTACTGCTATTGCCCCTTGACAACCCATTCGTCTATACTTCTCATTTACCTTACACATTTCACATAGACTACTGCTATTGTCCCTTGACAACCCATTCGTCTATACTTGCCTCTCATTTACAAAGCACATTGTAAATTCTACTAACACTAAAGTATACAGAAGAAGAAGAGAGAAGAAAAGTTCAACCATTGTTATACTTACTACACGTTATCTGGGAGGCTTCTAAATTCTCAGGCTAGTTCGGAAAAACGTCACTGTTTCAGACAGGATGCCTGACTGGCCTCTAATGACGTCTAAGCAAGACGGAGGTCTTTTAATGATCGGAGAGTACTTCAGACCCACCTTTTCACAGCCAGGCTGTCCTCTCCCTCTGCAGTGAGTCTTTCCGGCTCGAAGGACCAAAAATGTAAGGAGAATTTATGTGTTTATTAAAGAGAAAACAATCCCAGATCTCGTGCAGAAGTCTGGGCCCAGGAGAAATACAAATCACACCAGCCTGTGCGGTATCAGATGATTTCTGATTTATTCTAAGGTGTATTTGGTTTTGATACTATAAATGACATCACAGGAAAAGTACATACCTCCAAGATTAATAATAATACATAATAGGCTGAAACTAAAAGGATTAACATAAGTTACACCTTTTGAGGTGTTACTATAACATACAATGAGACCCTTATGAGTTCAGTGAGAAGGAATGCAAGGGAGGCAGTCTGGAGACTCTTATCTTGTCTGTCTACCCCGTAATGGTATAGAAAAGGTTTCATTTAACCCTTCACTACTTATACTAGCCGCAGGCTATATCTTTCTAGTCTACAACCCAATAAAAGAACAATTAACTGATACATTGATCTACAATTTTCTTAACATTCTTATACAGAGGGGTCTATATCCTGGTTGTCAAAGAGATCTGGTCCTTCAGCAGCTGGGACTAACTATTCTTACACAGGGGAGTAAACAACCTGGTGGTCAAAACAATCTGGTCCTTCAGCCGGTAAGCTCTTACTATTCTTCTACAGAGGAGTCTACATCCTCGTGGTCAGAGGGAACTAGTCTTCCAGCCGGTAGCTCTTACTATTCTTATACAGAGGAGTCTACATCCTGGTGGTCAGAGGGATCTGGTCCTTCAGCCACTAGTACTTACTATTCTTATACAGAGGAGTCTACATCCTGGTGGTCAGAGAGATCTGGTCCTTTAGGCACTAGGACATACTATTCTTATACAGGAGTCTACATCCTGGTGGTCAGAGAGATCTGGTCCTTCAGCCGCTAGGACTTACTATTCTTATACAAAGGAGTCTACATCCTGGTGGTCAGACGATTCTGGTCCTTCAGCCACTAGGACGTACTATTCTTATACAGAGAAGTCTATATCCTGGTGGTCAGAGGTATCTAGTCCTTCAGCCACTATGACTTACTATTCTTATACAGAGTAGTCTACATCCTGGTGGTTAGAGGGATCTGGTCCTTCAGTCACTAGGACTTACTATTCTTATACAGAGGAGTCTACATCCTGGTCGTCAGAGGGATCTAGTCCTTCAGCCACTAGGATATACTATTCTTATACAGGAGTCTACATCCCGGTGGTCAGTGGGATCTGGTCCTTCAGCCACTATGACATACTATTCTTATACTAAGGAGTCTACATCCTGGTGGTCAGAGGGATCTGGTCCTTCAGCCGCTATGACTTACTATTCTTATACAGAGGATAAGATACTGGACAGATCCCGCTGACCATAATGAGTTCTGGATGGCAGTTTCCTGGATAAGTAGCACAGTGTGGTGTAGAGACTTCAGGCTGTTATGCTGCATGATTAACGCTGTAAAAAAAAACTCCCCAAAAATCGATGGCAGAATTGATGCATTTTCTCTCCCTGCTATCATAAAAAAAATAATAAAAGTTTTACAATATAGTCAATATACCCAAAAATGGCACCGATAAAAACTACAGTTCGCCACGCAAAGAACAAGCCCTTATACGGCCGCATCGACGGAAAAGTAAAAAAGTTATGGCTTTTGATAAATGGAGAAGAAAATCTGCCCAAACTCGTTGCGTCCTTAAGCCCAAAATAGGCCGTGTCATTAAGGGGTTAACTTGAGCAACCAGCGTCAAAAGAGGTCGCATGACGAGAACATTGTTGTTCCTTTTTACAAGGCACTGGTCAGACCACACATGGGATATTGTGGACAAAAGAAAGACATATCACAGCTTGAGCGGGTACAAAGGTGGGCAACTAAAGTAATTACTGGAATGGGCGGACTACAATACCCAGAGAGGCTATCAAAACTGGGATGATTTAGTTTAAAAAGAAGACAGCTGACAGCCTGATGACCATGTATACATATATCAGGGGACAGTACAGAGATCTCCCATCATCTAGTTATACCCAGGACTGTAACTAGGGGGAGCTCTAATAACTATGTATGGATATATCAGGGGACAGTACAGAGATCTCCCATCATCTAGTTATACCCAGGACTGTAACTAGGGGGCGCTCTAACAACTATGTATACATATATCAGGGGACAGTATGGAGAGCTCTTCCATCATCTATTATACCCAGGACTGTAACTAGGGGCGCTTTAATAACTATTGTAACAGGGTAAGAGGAATGGTCTGGAGTGGAAGGTATGTGACCCAGAGGTTATTAGCCTCTGTGAGGTAGTTTGGTCCTCTTCCACTCCAGGCCAGATCTTACCACCTGTCCAGCCTGCTATTTAAGGAGACAGGTGGAAGGTAACAGGAGGTGTGTGTCTGGGAGTTACAGCCTACAATTGCTTTGTGTGACTTCCACTGTGAACAGAGAGAGAGACGCTGTGGACGAGGCGCTACGTAATTGCAGCAGGACCCCTGGAGGGGATACGCCTGCCCTTGGACTGGAGCCACAGAGAGTGTGGGCATGAGGACCAGCGGCGCTCTGGACATCCACAGGTCTGTGCACCTCTGAGGACTTGTATGGCTTCCTCAGCTGAGGAGTTTACCTGCGTTACCTCCGGACTGTGGAGGGTTAATCCTGAACAGAGACTTCGTATGAAATTAGCTGCGCATACATGGCCAATTTCCAGTCAAACTCTGCACTTTTATCTCATATCATCCCCAGTAGTAACAGGGACCCCTAACATCATCCTCCAAAAGCCCGTGTGGTGATTGTGACCCCCACACACAGTGGCCTGTGCAGTAATCATTGCCCCCCTAAACACATGGTGACCCGAGCAGTAATCGTGACAGTGACGCACGCACCCCTAGTTTCCCCCTGATACAATTACACTTACTGCTTGCCGGTCTTATAAGCTCCGCTGATCAACTCACTCAGGACTGCACAGACCAAAACCTGCAGAGCCACGAGCTTCCAGGACCTGTGATGATGTCACTGTCATGTGATCACTGATGTGGGAGGAGTCATGGGTCACATGACCAGGAGGATTAGCTTCTGCAGCATTCTGCTGCTGGATGTAGCAGAGCTGTATGTGTGTAATGTACACGCTCCTGTACTGTATGTGTATTGTGGATGTAGCAGAGCTGTATTTGTGTAATGTACACGCTCCTGTACTGTATGTGTATTGTGGATGTAGCAGAGCTGTATGTGTGTAATGTACACGCTCCTGTACTGTATGTGTATTGTGGATGTAGCAGAGCTGTATGTGTGTAATGTACACGCCCCTGTACTGTATGTGTATTGTGGATGTAGCAGAGCTGTATGTGTGTAATGTACACGCTCTTGTACTGTATGTGTATTGTGGATGTAGCAGAGCTGTATGTGTATAATGTACACGCTCCTGTACTGTATGTGTATTGTGGATGTAGCAGAGCTGTATGTGTGTAATGTACGTGCTCCTGTACTGTATGTGTATTGTGGATGTAGCAGAGCTGTATGTGTGTAATGTACACGCTCCTGTACTGTATGTGTATTGTGGATGTAGCAAAGCTGTATGTGTGTAATGTACACGCTCCTGTACTGTATGTGTATTGTGGATGTAGCAGAGCTGTATGTGTGTAATGTACACGCTCCTGTACTGTGTGTGTATTGTGGATGTAGCAGAGCTGTATGTGTGTAATGTACACGCTCCTGTACTGTGTGTGTATTGTGGATGTAGCAGAGCTGTATGTGTGTAATGTACACGCTCCTGTACTGTATGTGTATTGTGGATGTAGCAGAGCTGTATGTGTGTAATGTACACGCTCCTGTACTGTATGTGTATTGTGGATGTAGCAGAGCTGTATGTGTGTAATGTACACGCTCCTGTACTGTATGTGTATTGTGGATGTAGCAGAGCTGTATGTGTGTAATGTACACGCTCCTGTACTGTATGTGTATTGTGGATGTAGCAGAGCTGTATGTGTGTAATGTACACGCTCCTGTACTGTATGTGTATTGTGGATGTAGCAGAGCTGTATGTGTGTAATGTACACGCTCCTGTACTGTATGTGTATTGTGGATGTAGCAGAGCTGTATGTGTGTAATGTACACGCTCCTGTACTGTATGTGTATTGTGGATGTAGCAGAGCTGTAAGTGTGTAATGTACACGCTCCTGTACTGTATGTGTATTGTGGATGTAGCAGAGCTGTATGTGTGTAATGTACACGCTCCTGTACTGTATGTGTATTGTGGATGTAGCAGAGCTGTATGTGTGTAATGTACACGCCCCTGTACTGTATGTGTATTGTGGATGTAGCAGAGCTGTCTGTGTGTAATGTACACGCTCCTGTACTGTATGTGTATTGCGGATGTAGCAGAGCTGTATGTGTGTAATGTACACGCTCCAGTACTGTATGTGTATTGTGGATGTAGCAGAGCTGTATGTGTGTAATGTTCACGCTCCTGTACTGTATGTGTATTGTGGATGTAGCAGAGCTGTATGTGTAATGTAGACGTTCCTGTACTGTATGTGTATTGTGGATGTAGTAGAGCTGTATGTGTGTAATGTACATGCTCCTGTACTGTATGTGTATTGTGGATGTAGCAGAGCTGTATGTGTGTAATGTACACGCTCCTGTACTGTATATGTATTGTGGATGTAGTAGAGCTGTATGTGTGTAATGTACATGCTCCTGTACTGTATGTGTATTGTGGATGTAGCAGAGCTGTATGTGTATAATGTACACGCTCCTGTACTGTATGTGTATTGTGGATGTAGCAGAGCTGTATGTGTGTAATGTACACGCTCCTGTACTGTATGTGTATTGTGGATGTAGCAGAGCTGTATGTGTGTAATGTACACGCTCCTGTACTGTATGTGTATTGTGGATGTAGCAGAGCTGTATGTGTAATGTAGACGTTCCTGTACTGTATGTGTATTGTGGATGTAGCAGAGCTGTATGTGTGTAATGTTCATGCGTCCTACCGAAAGCATTTCAAGAAAGACTCTGGTTTCTATATAGAATGTAGTCTTACTAATGCGACGCTAGCCACATACGGTTTCGAAAGGTGGTCACAACTCCAGAAAGACCCTAAAACCGATCCTACCCAAGAACCTGAACGAAGCATCTTTTAGCCTACTTACCTCTAATACAGCCTAAGCTCGCAGCAGAGTGCAAAAAAATCCTCCAAACTGCAGGAGGCCTCCATTTTCTCTGATGAAACATCTCGCTCGTCGATGGAGGACTTATAGCTTCCATCAAATACCAACACTGAGTCCTAACCATAGCCCTTCAGAGAGTCCTACCTCCATCCTGCCAGCAATTCTCTTAGCCCAAATGCAATCATTATTACAGAAGGAGCTGGCCAAAACCTCCTCCGAAATAACGACTAAACTCTCCAATGACATCCGAGAGCTCAGCCAGAGGACAATCGCTCCTGAAGACAGAATGGATAATGCCACCATAGTCCTAGACTCCCACAAGAAAAGAAATAGAACTCCACGAAGAGATACATTTCCTTCATGATAAGTGGGAAGATGTTGAAAATAGGGCCCGTCGGGACAACATCCGCATCCGTGGAGTCCCTGAATCCATCAGAGATCTACAATCACCAGTGACGGAGCTGTTCCAGGAGCTCTGCCCCAGCATCCCAATCCATCGGACCTCGATAGAGTTCATAGAGCTTTGTGAGCACCAAACCCAAACGGCTCCCCAAGGGACATTGTGTTATAACTCCACTTCTGGATGTGCGCTGCTCGATCTAACATTCCAGGGCTCTGACTATCAGCTGTTTCCCGGTTTGGCACCATCTACACTGTCCAAGAGGAGGTGCATTTAAATGATAGGAGCTCGGACGCATCGAGATAAAAGCTTTCTCCTCTCTTTATTCAGTATGTGCCCATCATAACAAGGAGAACACAGACGTCCTGAGGACACGTTTCAACCTTCTCAGGTCTTGATCACCTCATTCACAATATGTTACTTCCTTCCTTAAATAGTAATCTTATTACATTTTCAGCTGTTAATTAACCCTTACATATCCCTGAGCACAAGCACTAAAGCCTGGGCTCCCCGCTCCTATGGGAGTTGCCACTTATATGCATTGCTTCTCAGATTCTATTGACCTCGATAACATTCAATATTATATAAGGTTTAAAATAATAAATGTACTCATTATATTAAACAACTGTGGAATAATTAGAAAAAGGAAACAACGATCCTTGCGCTCACAAGAAAAAGCAAAGAAAATAATCAATTGATTAATATTACTTAATCAATTTTATTAAATACATAAATTACAACCATCAGTCTGAGCTTCGCGTTTCTGCGACTTGCATGTCGCCTTTTTCAAGCTCAATAGCACATTTTGACACAATCAATGTATACAACATTTAAAAGGCTGGCTTACCAGACGCTGTGCAATTACCGGTGCATACCGATCAGTTAATGTGTTTGGGCGGGGATACCGCTACCTGAGGATAATTAATTGGACGTAATTACGTCACTTTTTGACTCGCTATCCTGCGTGTCAATGTTTTTTACAATGAACTTTATCAATACATGTTAAAAAGGTTCCAACAATGGTTACTTTCCTCGATCCATCTACTAAAGGAATAATACCCGATTTAGTAGTTTACATACATCGTATCTAACTACAATTTGAACACTACCATAATTTAAATAAAATATATTAAATACAAATATATAGTATCCAATATGTTACTCAATAAATAACTTATATGTTAATATACCACATGATATACTTAGTGTAAAACCAACTGATATTGTAAAAACGCATTATATCCCGACAATTCATTCATAATTATAGCAAGGCTTCTTAAAATTACCATAAATAAATATTCAAATTAATTTCATATTTTCTCCAACATTTCGTTAAGCCCTGCGGGAACTAATGTATTTAGCCTATAGATCCAATACATTTCCTTTTTCCTCAATGTTGAAATGGATCTACAGTAGAGATGATCGAACGTGTCCGTTACGGACACTTACGCACCCGGACACCGGCTTTCCCGAACACTTCAGTGTTCGGGCGTAAATGTTCGGGGGCCGCCGGGGGGCGGGGGGCGCCGTGGCAGCGCGGGCGGCAGCAGCGGGGAACAGGGGGGAGCCCTCTCTCTCTCCCTCTCCCCCCCACTCCCCGCCGCACCCCCCCCCCCCCCGCGCTGCCACGGCGACCGCCGAACATTTTTCGCCCGAACACGGAAGTACTCGCAAAGTTCGGTGTTCGGGCGAAAAGGGGCGGAGCCGAGCATGTTCGATCATCTCTAATCTACAGTCAATACTTTCTAATGGAGTTACTAGCATTTTGGATGTATCTCCATCATGAATGTCATAAAAATGTCTGGAAAGGCTATGATTCCGAAAATTTTTTTAAATATTCTGCCGATGGTTCCCAACTCTATTTTTTAATTTATTTATTGTTCTCCCTATATAGTTCAATTTACAAGGGCATTCGATGAGATAAATAACTTTACAACTGTTGCAATTCAATTTCTGAGGAATTTTAAAACATTTAAAAACACCAGTTTTTATTGGATTATCATATTTATTTTTATTCTCATTTTTATTTATATTTTTATTCTTGTTAGGATTGGAGGGGGCGATCATATTTTGTAAAGTTTTGTTGCGTTTAAAAATTAAAGTCGGTTTTTTATCTAAAAAGTTTGACAAAGGATCACTCTGTAATATTGGCCAATGTTTATTAATTATTTTTCTTATTTCTTTATCATTATTATATCTAGTTATAAACATATAAACTGTGGAATAATAATTATATTAACTGCGATTGGGAAAACGTAGTATACATGATTTCCTGTAATTTATGCAATCTTCAATATATAGGATGTACTATGAGCAAATGAAGGACTAGAATAACAGACCATGTAAGACACATAAAACATGCCAATATCAGTCATTCTGGTATAACGAAGCACTTTATTGGGGAACTCTCACAGACATTGGAGGGCTTCAGTTATGGTGGTATTGAGAAAGTCACGAATAACAGAAAGCAAAATATAAACCAAACTGAACTATTAAAAATAGAGCATGCCGTGATTTGTTTGCCGCGCGAAATATCATGCAGCCAAATCGCGGCCGTCTGCATAGGATTGCGTTTGTAATCGCAATCCTATGCAGGCTTCCAGCGGCAGAATTTCCGCTCGTGTGCAGGCGGCCTTTCTCATTTCAAGATAAAGTGCGCACTATTTTATCCCCTGAGGGTGCCCGACGCTGCTTCAAGGAATTAACCCTTCAACAACCTCCTCCTCAGCCGGGCTCCACAGCTTCATCTCCTACATCCCCCTCACCTCCAAAACCTACACCTGGAGTCAGAGGGAAAAATGCGGCAACTTTCTGAAATGATCCATAATCTCCTGGAGTCGTGGTTATGGAAGACTTTTGAGACAACAAGACGTCAAACTTTTCTGCCGACTCTTTCTTTTTCACCTGTTGTAAGCATCTCCTTGTATTCAAATGAGTTAAAATCACCTCACGACAAAATACTCAGGAGTTCCCATCCAACAGACAAGGTGAAAGAGATATGACAGACATACTCCTGGCGACTAATCTTTAGGAGATTGGAACAATGCACCTCCTAAACAGATTGATACCTACAAACAAGTCACGTTCAGGTATTAATGTCGGGTTTTGTTTTGTTCTTTGCTTTTGTTCTTTTCTTTTGGTCAGCTTCCCTCTCTCTTCCTCCTGTCTGCTTTCCTCCCTTACCCTCCCTAACCCCCATAGGGACTTCTCCGACCTTTTCTATCTTTAGCCATCAACAATATAAACCACCCCATTTCGGAGCCGACGTGGCTTTCTACCTGTAAACCCTCCCGTAACAATGAGGAGTCTAGTAGTTGCTGCCGCTAAGGCAGTCCCACCCATCGCTCCCAGAATTAATCGTATTCGTTGGCCGCACCGTTTCCCCCTGCTTCTTCCCTCTCCCCGCTCCCCCAAACCTCTCCTCCCATGGGGTGGAGATTCTGAGACCGTTTCCACTCTTCATATTCCTTACTTCCACCCATGGACCTAAAAATAATTTCTCACAACATACAGGGCTTTAATTCCCTGGTAAAACGTTCAAAGACATTCTGATGCTACAAGAGCAGAAACGCAGATATAGTATGTCTGCAAGAAACCCACTGCTCCACCAACTCTGCCCCACATTGGCTTTCTCACCAATACCCCACATTTTATTCAGCAAAAGCACCAACCACAACCAAGGGAGTCACCATCTGCTTCAGTGTCAGTTCCTTTCACACATGTCTCCACTATCGCGGATCCATAGGGTCATTACCTATTACTAACTGGCTCCATCCCGATGTCCCAGTAACCATCGTCTCCTATGATGCTCCAAATTCAGGGCAAATTCAATTTCTCACGAAACTTTTCGAACTGGTTGAGGCCAAAACAGGCACTAAAATTCGTTGCTATGACTCAAACCGCATTCTTGACCCGAGTCTGGATAGGAATTCTACCACTCTCCTAGCCCATCCTCCGCTGCCCCAACATGTGATCTCACACAACTTTAAGTCCCTCCTTCAACACTACCACTTAGTAGATACTTGGCGGGAACTAAACCCAACCACTAAAGACTGTACACACTTTTCAGCTCCGCACTCCCTATACAGGACAATAGACCAGATTCTAGTTTCCGACACCTTTGTACCTCAAATACTGCAGTCTAAAATCCTGTCAGTCCCATGGTCTGACCATAGCCCACTGTCCACCACCTGTAATTCCTTGGTGTCTAAACCCAAGAATACATCTTGGATCCTTAACGACTCTCTTTTATCAATCACTGAGGTTGTATCCCTATTAACACCCCAACTGGATGAATACATTCAGATTAACAGTCCCTCCGCCTCCTCCCCCATTTCTCTTTGGGAAGCACACAAAGTAGTGATTCGAGGTCATCTAATACAAATAGCAGCCCGCAGTAAGCAGGAAGGCATGTCACAACAACTGAAATTAGAACAACCAGTCTCTCAGCTTGAAGAGGTAGCCAAAAAACACCCATCTAAAATTAATCTCCAAGCATTATCTTGAGCTAGAACTGAACTGGATCTTTGCCTTACTGGCTCAATAGAACAGAGATTGCGTTAGTCCTGTCAGCGATATTATGTATTCAACAATAAACCCTCCACGCCCCTAGCCCGCAGACTTCACTCACATCCCAACATAAATTCCTTTTACAAGCTATGTACAAACCAAAATGAAGTCACTGCAAATCCACACACAATAACGCGGGAATTCCAGAAGTTCCTAGTCAAATTGTACTTACAACAATGTTCCCTCCCTATAAACCAAATCTCCTCTTATCTCCAAGAAATGCCACTATCTACACGTGAAGAAACATTCCTTGACAATCTGGCATCTAAAATTACCCAAGAAGAAGTGATAAATGCCATGAAAGCACTGAAGACCAATAAAAGACCTGGCCCAGATGGCTTTTCGGCCCTGTATTATAAGACATTTTCACCAATTCTGTGCTCCTATCTAGCAGATTACTTTAATGCAATGAGAGACCGTCACCAAATCGGCCAGACAGCTCTTCTGGCTTCTATATCAATGATACCCAAGCCAGATAGAGACTCGTTAGACAAACATAATTACCCCCCCATATCCTTAATAAACAGACATATAGCTTCTCACCACAATCCTAGCGGCGTGTTCAAATATGGCCCTTCCTTTACTAGTTGGTAAAGATAAAGTTGGATTTGTCCCAGGCCCTTGATAGTATTTGAAGAGTAATCCACCTCACCCACCTCTGTAGAACCAGAGGTATCCCAGCAATGCTTCTATCCCTAGACATACATAAAGCTTTTGACACTTTAGGCTTGGAATACCTATTCTTGGTCCTTGACCGGTGGGGGTTCCCTGGAGAGTTCCTCCAACCTAATGGCGGAACTATCCAGATTCGGGTCAATCTCTGGCTTAACAATTAACCATACAAAATCCAAAGCATTTAACCTCACGCTATCTCCTGAGTCAGTAGATTTGTTTCAGATGAACTTTCCCTTTCAGTGGGCAACAGGCTCTTTAGGCTACCTGGGCATCTAATTGACAAACTCCTATACATCCTTATATAGTCAAAGTTACATTCCCCTGCTCCGCAAGACAAGGGTACTCCTGGAGAGTTGGAGCCGATACCTCATTTTCTGGAGTTAACGCCTTAGAGAGGTCACTTCTCTCTAAACTATTATAGTATTTTAGAGCGCTCCCGATACGGGTACCTGGATACATGCTGAAGACTCTTCAACAGATGTCCCTTTGATTCGTATGGAGTGACTCGGTCCCAAGGGTCTCGCGATCCACCTTATATAGACACAGACGGAAGGGAGGTTTGGAGTTCCTAATTATTTGAAACACTACCAGGTGGCTCCGCTAGCTCTCTTGCACTCCTTCTCTAACACTCCTCTTTGGGTGTCCTTGGAAGCAACTGAAATATACCCCTATACTACCGACTCCATTTTATGGGTACCACCCTAACATAGGCCCCCAATCAGCAATCCCATCATTAGCCACTCCCTTCATATCTGGGACTCTATAAAGTATTCAGGGAAGCTAATATCTCCTCATCTGCCACTTTTGCGAAACCCCTTGTTTCTGCCGGGAATGGAATCGCCCCAATCGTTTGGGAATTGGACAAGTCAGGCCTCATCAAACTGTATCATTTGCTTCCAATAAATGGACCCATCCCTTTTCCTATCCTACAGAAGAGATTTAACTTACCGCCTTCAGACTTATTCCGATACCTGCAGCTAAACATGTTATATCCTCTCTCCTTACGAACACGAGCGCTCCACTGACCTCAACTTCATTTGAGAGATATTGCTATAAATACCCACCCGCAGCAGGCCTCTTTTTGCAGATTTACTTGGGACTGGTGCATTCCCCCTATCGTACACAATTACCATACATAGTGCGTTGGGTAAAGGACCTCGGCGAAACTCTCTCTGAGGAAGATTGGGTTCAGATATGGGAGTCTACTAACAGTAGCGCCAGAAATATATTAATGCTAGAAACTTCATTTAAAGTATTGCTTAAAGTATAACCCCAGATCGAGTAGCCCATGCAATACCCGGACGCTCTCCCAACTGTTTCCGTGGATCTTTAGTTTCGGGAGATATGCTCCACATCTGGTGGTCCTGTCCTCCGGCTAGGAGGCTACGGTTTTGAGTTTACTCCTTAATATACTCAGGCCACAACATACACAAAAACCCTTGTGTGGCGCTGTTAAGTAAACACATAAGTAACCCCCCCCCCCCCCCAACTCCAGGAAACTAATCTCCTTCCTTTTTCTGGCCACGAAACAAGTTATTGCCCGTTTGTGGCGCAAAGCTTCCTTGGTCTTTACCGAGGTTAAGCGCAGGGTGGACTGGTATCTAATAAATTAAAAGGTGGCCTCCATTCTAGCCAATAGGCTCAAGAAAGTTTTGATAATATGGACCCCATGGCTAGATTACTCCCTCCCCTCGCAAAATAATAGATTCCTAACCTCCCTGTAAAAAAGAATAATAATAAATGCCTACCAAATCACCATCCTATAGCCCGAGACTGTCCTCTGCAGTGTCCACCCCATGGGAAAAACTCCCCCTGTCTCAGAAGTCACCCCTCCCCCCTTTCCCTATCTTTTCCTAATTCTGCCCTTTTTTTCCCCTAAATTCAGGTTGGCCCTGGCCAGGCTGTTAGTATTCTGTTACTCTCAATTAACAGTCTAGCTTCAAGATTGGACCGGGACACTAAGAGAAGACTACTCTAAATTTGCCTTTCAGACATGTTTTCTCCTCTCTTTCCCCCCAATCTATATCAATGGCTTTTGTTACATATTAATGAGACTGGGACGCATTTCAGGTAAATGTTTATTACATTATTGTAAAATATGAAAATCTCAAATAAAAATTACAGTAATAAAAAAAAAAGAAAAAACTGTTTGTAACCGACAGCGTTCATTTATACTGAACAATAAGAATTTGAATTGTCAATCGAGTGAGAAACAGACAAAAGCCACTGCAATGGGCGCTGCAACGGGCTCTGCAATGGGCGCTGCGATGGGCGCTGCAATGGGCGCTGCAATGGGTGCTGCAATGGGCGCTGCAATGGGCACTTCAATGAGTACGTGCTTCTTGCCCAGTTCCACAAACCCCCATGTGTAGAAGAAGGAGATTAGCGCTCCAATGTGAGGTGGAGAAAATGGCAGGGTAAAGAAAAATAAAAGGAAATCCAATTGGACTCACCCCAGACGTACCGGACCCTGTGTAAGGTCACGGTGCGTCTAATGATCCTGGCAGGCAGTAATATCCACGGTCAGAGCTATGATGTCATCAAGGGGTCCTGATCGCTGGTCTAAATGACATCCCAATGTGGGAGAGCATCGCAGGGTGACTCTAGGTAGAATGTATACCAGAGGCAGCAAAGGCAGTAGACAATAAATTAGAAAAAACCCCCGTGCTCCAGTGATCGGATAGGCGATGCTAAGTAAGTTCCTTCTGCCTTCTCATTTCGCCTATCCGATCACTGGAGCACGGGGGTTTTTTCTAATTTATTGTCTACAAACCCCCATGTGGGAGAGTTTGTAAGGAAACACACATCATCCCAGCACCATTGGTCACATAGGAATTTATATAGACGCTACATTCACAGGTCTTCTTACATTTTACTCCGTACCTTAATACTAATGACTGGAATCCTACATTTACCGGCCAAGACTCTGATCTATTGACTATTTAGTGTGAGTCACGAAGAAGGGAGAATTATTACCAAAACATTTTTTAAGCGGACAGTAACCGCCTGTTACACTACAAAAGGGTCCATATCCAAAAATGAAAAATTCCCATCCCCTCTGTGCAATCCTATCGCTTAAGATGCAATTGCACAAAAGACGAGGATTTCCACAATCAAATTCCCATCATCCTAGGAATAAATGGAGCCGATGAAGTTTCCTGACAGCGGAACAAGTGAGGCCGGGTGAGCCGTCATTCTTTATGCTTGTGGGGAAAACATTGAATTTATGGTTTTGATTTCTCCCTTTCTTCCTAAGCTTTAGGGCTTTTACCCGCTAGCGGTTTTTTTAATGCTGCGATATCGCTGCGTTTATTTTACTACAAACGTCAATGGGACTTTCCAATGTAAAAATCGCAGAGCACAAAAATCGCACGTTTGTTCTTCTGTGATTTTAACATTAGAAAGTCCCATTGACATTTGCAGTAAAAAAAAAAAAATTAAAAATCACAGCGTTAAAAAAACTCTAGTGGGTAAAAGCCCCTACAGAGAGGTTTTGTGAATAAAACCAGCATTTCCACACTTGGTGCATTATTACTTTGTCATGCTGGTGTAATTTATATAGAATGTTATCCATTACCGCAGATTCTGATTGCAGCGATACAATAAATAGTAACAAAACATAGAAACATAGTAAATCCACGGAGTTCAGCCTATTACCCCAATATTGATCTACAGGAAGGCAAATATACCCAATGAAGTCTGTTAGCCAGATCAGGGATCACGGCCCCTCTGAAGCAAACTAGTGACTATAACCGGGAATCTTGTTGCACTCTAGACAGGTATCCAGGCCCCTCTTGTACTCTTCTAGTGAACAGCACCACATCATCAGGCAGAGAATTCCACAGTCTCACTGCTCTTACAGTAAAGAACCCTTTCTATGTTGTGTAGAAACCTTCTTTCCTCTACATGTAGACCTGGCAAAAGTCCAAAACACTATTGGCTGTCCGGGTATAACTGATATATTATGCCATGCTTCTAGCTGACTTGGAGGGCTTTGCCAGGCCTGCGGCTGCCACTGGTGCTCATCAGCTCCTTATAATCACCCAACGGAATCCTGATGGGCTGCTAGCAGCGCCCCTCACTGTCTGACTATTGCCTCAGCATCTAGAGGAGCGTGTGGCAAAGACTGAGCTTAGTGAATAAGGGAAAGCCCTTTGTGCAGAACCCATTAAGACCAACCACCTACACCTTTCCAACTCAGGTAGGCTCTTAGTCATGGCTTGTCAGATGTCAAGTGATCCAAGAGGTTTATACATAAGTGGTAACTTGGAAGAGCCGGTCCGGCACAATAGTCCATATCAGGGAGCGAACATTTACATTCAATCACCACAGAAAGTGAAAATATAAATCTGAGATCGGGCAGATATTGTCAGAACAAATACAGAAGATCAGACTTAGAATTCACGGCTAACGGAACCCGGGCACACAACTCCATAATCCAGGAAACTCATGTACCAATAGTTTCCTGTGCCAATCCCCTCCCCGGGAAGGAAATGGCTATAATGTACAAAGAACCCATATTGCCTGAATGACATCACAACATTTCATCCAAAACCATTCAATATGTCTTCTAAGGGTTAATCCTCCCTCTCAGTGAGGTGATTGGCACAGAAAACCTTTCCTACGTGAGTCTTACTGGATTACGGAGATGTGCGCCCGGGTTCTGTTAGGCTTGAAGTCTAAGTAAGATCTTATGTATTCCTGTTGGCGGTATCTACCGGATTTGTAAATGTTTACACCCTGATATGGGCTATTATGTCGCAGCAGATTTCCCAAGTTGTCACTTATGTATGATACTCTTGGCTCTCCTGAAATCTGGTGTGCTCAGAGCTCATCTGAGCGTGAAACATGTAGGGGTTTGTTTTATCGGGCTGTGCGCCCCAAGTTGTATAGTCCTGTATAAATAAAGTCTGATATGCTACCATGAAGTTGTAGAACCTTTCCCATGTGATCACAGCTGTATATTACTGTGTGCGACTCTTCCTAGTATATGACCCTATAGCGATGAGATGAAGGGGAGACGCCCTTGCTGGGCTCAGTGGTGGAATACGGTTCTTACCATTATCATTTATGAAAGGGTCATTCTCAAAACCAAAAAATATCCTAACAAACTCCACTAAGTCCGGGATCGTAAGTTGCATGTAAGTTATACAAGTAAACTTTTATGAACAGTTAGAAACAAGTTTAGAGACGCAGTTATATGTATCAGTGTGAAATATTCTATGTACACGGCTGATATAAAGGTGCGATATCTGGATTATATTTGTTTCCGGATAACGGATGTTTATTGGTAATTACATACATTTCTTATTCATCACTTACTGCTCTGAATTGCTTCCCTTTTCTTGTGTATGACATGTCACTTTACTTTTTATGCCTTTTTTGTAAGGTTTGACAAAACAGGATTTAAAAAATAGCTTCTCTCCGGTGTGAACCTTTTGATGTCGCCGTAAATCTGGTTTGCCAGTAAAACGTTTCCCACATTCTGAACAGGGAAACGGCTTCTCTCCTGTGTGAAGTCTCTGATGTGTAACAAGGTCTGATTTCTGTGTAAAACATTTCCCACATTCTGAACAAGAAAACGGCTCCTCTCCTGTGTGAATTCTCTGATGTGTAACAAGGAGTGATTTCTGTGTAAAACATTTCCCACATTCTGAACAACAAAAAGGCTTCTCTCCTGTGTGAATTCTCTGATGTTTAAGAAGGTCTGATTTTGCTGCAAAACATTTCCCACAATCTGAACAAGAAAAAGGCTTCACCCCCGTGTGACTATTTTGATGTCTAATAAGATGTGATTTCACTGCAAAACATTTCCCACATTCTGAACATGAAAAAGGCTTCTCTCCTGTGTGAGTTCTCTGATGTTTAACAAGGACTGATTTCTGTGTAAAACATTTCCCACATTCTGAACATGAAAATGGCTTCACTCCTGTGTGAATTCTCTGATGTTTAGGAAGGTCTGACTTTGCTGCAAAACATTTCCCACAATCTGAGCAAGAAAATGGCTTCTCTCCTGTGTGACTTCTCTGATGTCTAATAAGGCGTGATTTTACTGCAAAACATTTCCCACATTCTGAACATGAATATGGCTTCTCCTTTCTGTCAGCTCTTTGATGTTTTCTCTTTCTGTGACATTTATCAGTCTGTGATGAATCAGAAGATGGGACCTGTATGAGAGGATCAGATGATGGATCTTTGCTGTGAAGGACTGAGGAGATATCTGGGATAATGGCAGGTTCTTCATATGTATCTTGTGTGATACCACGATCCTCTGCTTTACAATCTGCAGATATCAGACGTCCCTCTGAGCTCCCGGTACCGTCATCTGCCAAGAATAAAGTTGATTTTTTTTTTTATTATAGATATTAAAATGATCCTGATATTTTATAACATTTCTATGCAAATAACAAGTCATGTAGAAAAAGGTAATCATCATCAATGGGTACTTTTACACAGGCTGACAGCACTAGAGTAATAACTGAAAAGAGCCATTACGGATGACTGTCTGTCCATGTAAACACGAGTCCTGACAGAGCAAGTGAGGGAGGATCATTCACTTATAGAAGTCGCTTAGTTTGCAGCTCACTTAAAGGGGTTGTCCCGCGGCAGCAAGTGGGTCTATACACTTCTGTATGGCCATATTAATGCACTTTGTAATGTACATTGTGCATTAATTATGAGCCATACAGAAGTTATAAAAAGTTTTATACTTACCTGCTCCGTTGCTGGCGACCTCGTTCCCATGGAGCCGACTAATTTTCGCCCTCCGATGGCCAAATTAGCCGCGCTTGCGCAGTCCGGGTCTTCTGCAGTCTTCTATGGGGCCGCTCGTGTAGAATGCCGGCTCCGTGTAGCTCCGCCCCGTCACGTGCCGATTCCAGCCAATCAGGAGGCTGGAATCAGCAATGGACCGCACAGAAGCCCTGCGGTCCACGGAGACAGAGGATCCCGGCGGCCATCTTCAGCAGGTAAGTATGAAGACGCCGGACCGCCGGGATTCAGGTAAGCGCTGTGCGGGTTGTTTTTTTAACCCCTGCATCGGGGTTGTCTCGCGCCGAACGGGGGGGGGGGGGGGGGGGGGTTAAAAAAAAAAACCCGTTTCGGCGCGGGACAACCCCTTTAAATACCAAGCGATTGTCAGTGCAGAAAACATCACCAAAAACTACAGATGTGAATCGGTGAACTGGATCATATTTTCCTCCAGCAGGTTTTCGGGTATTCTGTAGCTTCCAAATTGTATAGTGTGCACACATCATCGACCAGATCAGACACAAATGCCGGTCTAAGCTGGGAGTCTCTCCAAAGTGTAGAGCCTCAGGTTTTTATTGTAACACATGACACCTGCCCTTTTATGGGTGTGCAACAGATTACATCAGTAACATATAGGATTCTCATTTGTCGGATCATATAGAATCCCCCACCCCTCTCCAAAGTCCACTGTGTGTCTCATTTGTCCTTTGTTCTATCACATGCGGTCAAAACTGAAAGTATCTCTTCGTTGCAGAAGTTAGTATGGAGGAGGGGCTAGATACTCTTCTTCAGTATTGGAATGTGACTTAACTCTTTAAGAGGCTGCTGTGGAACTGTGTGCAAAGCCAACATTATACCTCACACACATCTTTTTACCATGCCATTGTCCAGCAATTACTATAATGAAATTATGCAGCCATTAGCCTCTGAGAGTTAAAGTCACTACAGCTGCGTAATACATCTAGTTTAGTACAAATCAGTAGACATTTTACACTGACTAATCATCATGTCTATCACATCGGGACTTATAAGTAACTAATTCTGGTTTTCATCAATAACATGGGGGTCCTGGGGGTTCTGAAAAAGGGTCATGAAGAGTAATTTACAGCAGAGTCCTCCACAATCCCCGGGTTCCTGTCCCCAGTAGATCTCTGAGCCAAAGCTACAGAAATAGTATATTCCATACAGATGGAGTTCAGCCATTTCTGCACCAACATTAGTTTCTGTTTTTCCATAAAGAACTCATATAAAATCTCCCATGAAGCCAGATGTCAGTAACACACGGTGTGCAGCAAATATAGAACTGCTCATCTATAAGACAGCTTGGTACATACAGTAATTCTATATTCTGTCACCTCAGACCAGGACTAGGGCGGGGCAGGGAGGCATTCTGAGTCTTGCTCTGGGGCCCCATGGCTTCTTTGTATGACCCTGGAGCCTATACACTTCATAGTTCCCTGTCATGCTGCAAAATAAATTCTCTGGGGCAGAAAAAGTTTATTGTAACCAAAAGGAAAAGGCCCTTCACAGAATAGACATATACCTAAAATGTATCCTTTATTAGTATACATTAAAATGTTATTGGCTACAAACACAGACTGCAGGTTCTTACAACAACCAGAACCGCAGTCAGAACAATTAACGGGATTAGATGACAGACCGATCAGAAATCTGCTACTGTCACTAAATCACTTATCTGTGAGCATAAACCGCTACCATCTAGACCTCACATATACAAGTCATAGATGTACAGATGGTTTACATAAATGCACTACCATCAAGACTTCTCATGTAAGGGTCGCGGGCGCGGTAGAAATCGCTATAGGAGTTCGATTTTGAGATGGAATGTCAATTGTAACCAGGAAATTATTCCTATTGGGTCGGTTCGGTTCGACACGTTTCTCTACCGATAGGGTAGTTCCTCAGGAACCGCTATCCCTCTGCACTAGTATCACAGTGCCTTTCTTTCCAGTGCTATAAATATTAGATGATTATGCAATTTTCCTGAGATCTCAGCTATTTCCCGTATACCAAATAAAGGCAGCTGGGATAGAGAAAAATTAGTATCAATGTCCTCTACTCCAGGTATTAATGTGGAGCAAACCTTGGAAATATGGTCTGTCAGACTTCTAATAAAGCCAGGTACACAAGAGGCTGGTGGTCTTGCCAGCTCACACTCCTCAGTGCTGATTACACCCACTGGGGGATGAAAGACTAAACTCTCACTGAGCAATTGATAATGCGCAATTAGATATGCGATAAATAACTTCATCGCCAATCAGTACAGCCTCTAAGACTCTTTGTGCTCCATAGAATCCTTACAATAAATACATTCCCCTGCCTGCCTAATAGCTGCTACCCTGTTTCCCCCGAAAATAAGACGCGTCTTATATTAATTCTTGCTCCCAAATATGCGCTACGTCTTATTTTCAGGGGGTGTCTTATTTCGCCGCGGCAAATCCGTCTGTGGCCGCTAATCCCTCAATTAGCCAGTTTTGGGGATGAAATTTCTCAGAAATCTTGTCCACATGGGATAGCAAGTCTGTCACGGCAAAGCTGGGAGAAGCCGGTGTTGTGGTGTGGATTCATCGGCCACAGAAACGGAAAAGCGTGCAGCCAGGTCGCTTCAAAACAAGCGGCTGAGTGCCGTGGGTTTTGAAGTAGTGCTTTCCCGGTGGAAATCTCGCTCTGTGAGAACCCAGCCTTAAGAATCACACACAGGTTGCCTGACTCACACACAGAGCCATAAAAAAATAAGGGCTGTAAAGTAACGTACCTGTCTGCAGACAGAAGGTCCTGTACCCCTTGTAAGCAGGGATGGTATTGCAGCTTCCGGCCACCAGGGGAGCTCATCACAGCAGACATGTACAGCAGGAACAGAACGTACAGTATGGACTTTTCCAGCCAGCAAGGGGAGCTCACAACAGCACACTCGTACAGCACAGCAGGGACAGGATAACAGTAGACTGTCTGCAGATCTACCCATACATCTGGAGGTAGGAGACAACGGGGATGGCAGCAGGGGACAGGTCTCTTGACTTGCCTGCACACTTTACTATGCCTTACTATCGGGGGGTGCCTTATATTTGGGACTTCTGTACATTTCTGGGGTGTCTTATTTTCGGGGAAACGCGGTAGGAGAAATAAAAGATAAATAGCGAATCAAAGATGAATAAAATGGCCCCTAACCCAGATGGTAGATTGGAGGCATCAATGATTGACAATTTACAGCCGCAGTCCTGCCCGGTTTATGGGATGTCACAGGGACTGCAGCCAATAAGAGCTCAGAGATTCATCTTTATGTGAAACTGTACAAAGGCTTTCCTGACACCCAGATAGGTGATATCCACGACACCACTTTCATCCACTACTTCTGTGAAGGGGAATGCCTTGTGGCTTGCAGTTTGCCCCCCGCCCCGACAATTACAAGTAGTCCAAACTAGCTGGGCTTCATATAATTGTAGGGTCACGGCAAACTGCAATACAACCGTACTGACCGCCATTACACTCCAATGAGAAGAGTATTGTGGCCAGAGTCACCATGTAGCCATAGCCGTACTGGTGACCCCTTCACCAATTTCGAAGGGTTCTACAAATTACCAATATGAAACTAAGAAAACAATAAAGGCAGACAATGATATTTTACAAGTCCCACCAAGCTGGATATCCACTCTGTAGATACAACCTAGCAGCTCTTACCGGTGATGCCAGATCCCTCCTCCTCCGGTCCTGCAGGGATTAAATGCAAAGCGGAGGAGCTGGTGGGGATAGTTGGGGGGACAGGGGCAGCATGGGCCAAGGCACCTCTCCAGCCCTGCACCGCCGCCGGCTACTGTAGCACTAGGGCTGGTGGAGCAGAGATCTTCTGTAGCCACAT
This sequence comes from Eleutherodactylus coqui, assembly GCF_035609145.1. Lineage (NCBI taxonomy): Eukaryota > Metazoa > Chordata > Amphibia > Anura > Eleutherodactylidae > Eleutherodactylus > Eleutherodactylus coqui. The sequence continues at coordinate 22,550,454 of NC_089841.1, forward strand.
TCTGTTTGATATAGCAGTCATCCGCCATATAGTCGCTGACTAGTGTCACTGTAGGACCGGGATGCTTACATATGAGCAATTAATAAGGCCACCTGGAGACGACCAGGTCTGATCCTGCTGCGAGAATTCTCGCAGCGGGACCCGACCCGAGCCCCTGAAGGGACCAGCGCGGCTCTGGCTCTTTGATGTGCCAGCTGCCGGCCAGCAAGCACATGGCGGAGCGGAGCCGCCAGCCAGGGAGTGACATTTCTGCACAGAAATAGAGCATGCCACGATTTGTTTTCTGCAAATGATTTCGCGCGGACAAATCGCGGCCGTCTGCATAGGATTGCGTTTTCTAACACAATCCTATGGCAGCTTCCACGGGCGTAAATTCTGCGGGAAATCTCGCCGCGGAATTTCCGCCCATGTGCAGGCGGCCTAAATATGTATTGGTGATCTGTAGGCCTTCTGATTATACACTGTCTTTAATCAACAACTGTGTAGTGAATGGCTCTACTAATCCAACTAGCACAGTGTCATGTCTGGCTCACACCCCACTTCCTGCCTACAAGCACCAGGGGCACATGCCCCACATCACCCCTCCACAGCTATGATCCTGCTAAATACATCCATTACCTGGTGATGTGAGCAGCTGGCGGGTCTCCATCATGGCATCCTTGTACAGATCCTTGTGTCCTTCTAAATACTTCCACTCCTCCATGGAGAAATAGACAGCGACATCCTGACACCTTATAGGAACCTGACAACACAATATACAGTCATTACCCAGAAGCCTCCAGTGCTGTTACTGTATAATGTCCCAGCATTCCCTGCAACGTCACCTCTCCAGTCAGCAGCTCAATCATCTTGTTGGTGAGTTCTAGAATCTTCTGAACATTGATGTTCTCATATATCAGGGGGTGAGGTGGGGTCCCCTTGGTTGGGCTCAGGGGTCTTCCCCATCCATCACACACAGGGGCCGGACAGCCATCACTAGAGGTCTTCTTCACTACTGTGTAATCCTGTAGATGGGGAGACATTAATAAATATCACTACAAACATTTCCAGAGTCCATCACCTCCCCAGTGACATCATCAGTCATTACCATAGATAAGAATAAACATATAACATCATCAGAATCTTTCCCCTCTCCATTGACATCATCTGTTATCACGATAGATAATAATGATGTAATGTGACATCATCAGAATCTCTCCCCCCTCCAGTGACATCATCTGTTATTACCATAGATAAGAATGACATATGACATCATCAGAATATCTCCCCTCTCCAGTGACATCATCTGTTATTACCATAGATAACAATGATGTAATGTGACATCATCAGAATCTCTCACCTCCCCAGTCAGCTGGAGGAGTATCTCTAGGGTGAGGTTGAATACACTCTCCGCCATCTTGTTTCTGTCCTTCTCCATCTTTGATGAATCAGTCCTGTAGGGACCTGAATGGAAACAATATGAACCAATGTAAAAACCACAAAAACCAACATCTCCAAGTTCAGCTGCTTTTTACAGGGTTTTCTCTGAAGCGCTGCAGTGTTTTAGCGCACAATATAGATGTCTGCAATGTACATGCGTGTTGGGATGTATGTGTGACATCGGGCAGCAGAATCCTCCGGACAGCCTCCCTTTAACCCCTTCCTGCAGCCATTTCTCCTCCCCACCGCCCAACGACAATTGCTATTATATCTGCTAATAAAGCTGGATGAGCGCCGGTATTGTGAGGGACAAGTAGGATTTTTAATAGCAGCATTTAATGTGGGAGAACCTTAGAAATACTTTATTAGGAATTCATTTAATAGGAAATGTTATAAAAACATGTGCTGGAATCCTTTAACCCCTTAGTGCTATAGGTAGTACATGTACGTCCTGCAGCGTCGGGGTATGTATGAACGCGCGGCGATCTCCCTCCATACAGCGCGAGCGCCGGCTGTTTATTGCGGCTGATACCAACTCCGATAAGCTGTCAATTCTGATATTGTGAAGAGCCGTGCAGGTGTCATGGCAGCCGGGGGCCCTCTGTAACGCCCCGGGGCTGTCCTGGCAGAATTCCTATCAAGCCATGCCCGTGGCTCCTCCAGAAAAGGAGTGAGAAGATGAGCCCATTCCCATCTAATTACTTCTCTGCACTAATTACTTACTGACTCCACGACCTAAACGTTTACCAGCGTCCGGATCGCGGCATCCAATAATCCGCACAAACCTCAGTAAAGTTTACACCGCCCTATCCCGTCTGGGCCCAATCTGTAGCAGAAAATAGGCCGACCGCTTCTATAGCGAAACCCGTTACACGCTGCCGTCACAGAGATAACAAATATCACTAGTGAGGAACCGCTAATACATTCCTGATGACAGATGGAAAACATCCTGAAGGTCATACAAATGGACACCAAAATAAACCTTCAGGGGGCGCCCTCTAGTCTCACCCTGCCCTGCAAAGGATTGCATCTTCTACATCTTGGTGGTCAGAGGGATCTGGTCCTTCAGCCGTTAGGACTTACTATTCTTATACAGAGGAGTCTACATGCTGGTGGTCAGAGGGATCTGCTCCTTCAGCTGCTAGGACTTACTATTCTTATACAGTGGAGTCTACATCCTGGTGGTCAGAGGGATCTGGTCCTTCAGCCACTAGGACATACTATTCTTATACAGAGGAGTCTACATCCTGGTGGTAAGAGGAATCTGCTCCTTCAGCTGCTGGGACTTACTATTCTTATTCAGAGGAGTCTACATCCCGGTGGTCAGAGGGACATGGTCCTTCCGCTGCTAGGACTTACTATTCTTATACAGGAGTCTACATCCTGATGGTCAGAGGGATATGGTCCTTCAGCCGCTAAGGCTGACAATTCTTATACAGAGGAGTCTACATCCTGCTGGTCAGAGGGATCTAGTCCTTCATCTACTAGGACTTACTATTCTTATACAGAGGAGTCTACATCCTGGTGGTCAGAGGGATCTGCTCCTTCAGCCACTAGGACTTACTATTCTTATACAGAGGATAAGGTACTGGACAGACCCCGTTGACCATAATGAGTTCTGGATAGCAGTTTCCTGGATAAGTAGCACAGTGTGGTGTAGGACTTCAGGCTGTCAGGCATTGTTGTGTCAGGCCTTGAGCCTATCTCAGCTTCCATGTTATGTTTGTCATTTGTCAGGCCCTGGGAAAGCTGGATGAATTCAGTGTTCTAACCTCTCATTCCTCTACTTTGTATCTGGCAAGCCTTCGATCTACAGGAGGACAGAAAGCCCTTTGTCCCACCGGCTACTGACAAGGAGATGCTAAAAAGGCCCCTACTGGCATGGATTGGCACCTTGGATGGTTCACGCAGACATCCTGGTGCCCAATTTTACATCAGAAGGAAATCATTTAATAAAGGATATTTGGGTGAATGAAGGTCTTAGCCAGATATGAATTAGATTTTCAGAACCGGGCTGACCAGCCAAACAAAACTCATCTACAGGCATTGAGGTCCAAGGCTCAGAGTACCCAGAACTGCATATCTGGGGAAATATGGATGTCAACTCATCCGTGCGTGGGCTCAAACCATATGTAAAATCAGGAATAGGAACATGCCAGGCCCAAATTCACATTTGGAGGCTCTCCTGCTGATATGACCGAAAACGGGGAATTGTGATTTTCCAGCAGGAATACAGAACTCCACCCCAACCCTCCAGCGACATCAGAGGGGGCGGGGTAAGGAGTGTTCTGAGGGTCCTTTTAGAATGTAGGACCCTACAGGCCCCAAATTGTCAGATCCCACAGAGATACACCTTGGCGTAAGGCTGTCCCATTCACTTCAGTGACTGCGCATGAATTAGAACATTGGACCAATGTCCAAATCCAATATCTTTCTTTTATTTTCCCCAGTTTATTTTAAAAATCTGTCTTGTGTATTCTACTGTATTTCCTTATGTCCCATGAACAACCTTTTTATATTTTTGTACAAATCAGATATATTGCACTGCTAGGCCTTTTTTAGATTAAATCTGCAATTTAAAAGTCAGCCTTGTCCATTTTACAACAAACCATAACGCTGAAGTTTGGTTCATAATTCGGCTTCCAGTTTACTGATGCCAAAGCTGGTGGTGGCAGCGTTATTTGTAGGAATATTGTAGAGCTCCGGAGTGCATTAGAACGGATCAGGTGGATGATTTGAGCTTTTGCTTCACATGCGTGCAGAAGCCCGGGAAAGTTGTGTATAAATCAGCCTGTATTTTAACGACTTTAAGCTTGCAATACTGCAGAGTGATCGAGGACAGAGGCGGGATCGATAGGTATTGCCCCTTCTCTTCTCTCCTCCTGTCCACTACATGACTAACAGCATTGTGTGAAAAACATGAGCAGCTAAAAAAACTTGTAAAAAAAATAAAACACATGACGTTTGTGGCCTGTAAACTTCAAAGGATTGGGTCATGAAGAATAAAAAAAAATTCTTTACTCACCTATTCCTCCCCAGTCATTCTTCTTGCCAGATCTTCACCTCAATGATCTTCTCCTGGCTCCTCCAGTCTCCCGGGTCATGTCACCTCCAGCCGGCCGGATCCTCTTCTTCCTGTGATGTAGCACACATTGCCGGCATTCTGCTTCCTGCAGCTTAGTGTACCGAGTCACTAGTGGCATAGAGTTCACTGCCTAGCAGTGAATGCTGAATCCTCGGCAGCCTGGATGTGTAATGTCTCGCCGGTAGTGTATCATATACTATACTGTATGAAACACTAGTGACGAGATATCGTGAATGTGCACTAAAGCAGGCTGCAGAGGATTCAGCATTCCCTGCTAGGCAGTGAAACCTACGTCACTCATAGCATTCACTGCAGCTAATGGATGCTCCAAAACAGGAAGTATAGGATCCGGCGGGTGGAGGCGACGTGACCCGGGGGACTGCAGGAGCCAGGAGAAGATCGATGAGGAGAGGATGAGGTAAGAAGACTGACCGAGGAGGAATAGGCAATAGAGATGAGCGAGCACCAAAATGCTCGGGTGCTTGAGTCGAACTTTCCGCGATGTTTGAGAGTTCGTTTTGAGTAACGAACCCCATTGAAGTCAATGGGCGACTCTAGCATTTTTGTATATGACCGATGCTCTACTTAGATCTTCACTTGTGAAACTTTGGAAAACATCCGAAAGTCATGGAAACGACACAGAAACGGATAGGGCAGGCGAGGGGCAACATGCAGGGCTGCATTTCAGGTTCCCAGGTCCCACTATTAAGCCACAATAGGGGCAAGAGTGAGCCCCCCCCCAACAATTTTTACTTCGGACAAACCCTCATTAGCAAGGCACACCTTAGCTCCACACCACACTACCTCCAACCAAGCACAATCACTGCCTGCAGGACACACTGCTGCCTTTTCTCCTGGGTTACATGCTGCCCAACCCCCTGCACGACCCTGCGTCCGCAGCGCACACAAAAGTGTCCCTGCGCAGCCTTCAGCTGCCCTCATGCCACACACTCGCTTCATAGCCACACCACCCTCATGTCTATTTATAAGTGCGTCTGCGATGAGGAGTAACCGGAGGCACACACTGCAGAGGGTTGGCACGGCCAGGCAGCGACCCTCTTTAACCCCTTAAGGACGCGGCCCCTTTTTCTTTTTCCATTTTCGTTTTTTCCTCCCCCCCTTAAAAAAATCCTAACTCCTTTATTTATCCATCTACGTCGCTGTATGAGGGCTTGTTTTTTGGGGAACGAGTTGTATTTTTCAACGAAACTATTTAATGTACCATATAATGTACTGAAAAACTTAAAAAATTCTAAGTGGAGTAAAATGAAAAAAAAAAAAAAAAAGACATTTCTCCATCTTTTAGTGCGTCTTGTTTCTACGGTGCACAAATGGCAACAAAAGCGACATGATTACTTTATTCTATGGGTTGGTACGATTACTACAATTCAAAACTTGTAAAGTTTTTTTTTTTTACTATACTCTTTTTTTGTTTCAAAGACATTTAATTTTTTTCAATTATTTTCTGCGGTCATTTTGTGCGCGCAATAACTTTTTTATTTTTCCGTCGACGTAGTTTAGCAAGGGTCTAATTTTTTGCGGGATGTTCTGTAGTTTCCGATGGTATCAATTTGGAATACATACGACTTTTTGATCGCTTTTTATTGCGTTTTTTCTAGGAGACAGGGTAACTAAAAAAGTGCATTTCTGGCGGTCTTTATTTTTTTTTTCGGATGACGTTCACCGTGCGGGAAAAATAATGCACTACTTTGATAGTTCGGACTTTTACGGACGCTGCGATACCAAATACATATTTTTATTGTATGATTTTTTTTTCAATTAAAAAAACTTTATTGATCTTTTTTTTTTTACATTGCTATGAAGTCCCCCTGGGGGACTTTAACATGCAATGCTTTGATCACTCCTGCCGTATGACGTAATGCTATAGCATTACGTCATACTGGTTTTTGACAGGAAGTTTATGAAGCCACCCCACGGGGATGGCTTGATAGGCTGTCTGGTAAGGCAGCCCTGGGCCTTTCATTAGGCCCCGGCTGCCCTGACACCTGCACGGGTCCCCCGATCTCACCGCGAGGGGGGCGTTCGGGGGATTTAAATGCCGCTGTCAGAATTGACAGCGGCATTTAAATGGTTAATACCCGGCGGGTGTCAACTGTTATAAACAGCTGACGCCCGCACTGTAAGAAGAGAGGTTGCCACGCAACCTCTCTTCATACATACCCCGCTGCTCCATGACGTACCGGTACGTCATGGAGCGGGAAGGGGTTAAAAGAGGGGGCGATAGCCCACAATGCAGCTGAGAATCAATGAGAAATTGACATTCGATCTTCATTCCAATAAAGAGCCAACCTCCGTCAGGAGCTGCAAACGTGGGCATGAGTTACATAGCTATGAGGAATGCAAGTGCCCACACAGTATTCATTCTGTGTTGGTGTCGGATAGCTCAATCGACACCGCAAGGGGAAAGCCATCTGCACTCTGCCCCCTACCCAAGTCAGTCAGTGTATTTGTGCCAGACAGGTCAAACACCACGATGGGAAGTCTGTGTGCACCCACAGCATAGGTGGGTCCTAGGCGACCCAAGACATGAACCATGAAGAAATCAGAGTGCCCAAACATGGCAGTCTTACACTGCGCCGATGACATAGGCCTCTGCCAACAGCTTCAGCAATCGTAGGCATGAAGCGGACTTCAATGCTAGTACACCTGTGAAGATCTCATTAAATCACTTATGTTTTCTTTCACCGCTCCAAAGACTGGATTAGCCAGGAAACAGTTCCACAGGCCCAACCTGGTGCAGTTGCAGTTCCCCCGGCACATAGGCCTCGGCCAACAGCTTCAGCAATCGTAGGCAGTAAGCGGACTTCGATGGTAGTTCAGCTGTGAACGTCTCATTAAGGCAGTAACGCTCCTCTCCTGTGGGCCAAACGAGTTTCTCAGATAACTGTGGTAACACGAGAAAAAATACATAATGCGCAATGCTGCCCCCCTGACCCCAAGCAGGAGGAGGTGGCCTCACAAGGCCAAGAAACCATGACCAGGACCCGCTGTAGCCTGTGTGGGAAGGATGTGAGCGGGCCCTTGGCCAGGCTGGGTCCCAGCAAACACCTTGTGAGACCAAAGGTGCCGCGACTGACATAGCAATGGGAAGTCCATGTGCCCACACAGTATTCATTCTGTCTAGGTGTCGGATAGCTCTATCGACACCGCAAGGGGAAAGCCATCTGCACTCTGCACCCTACCCAAGTCAGTCAGTGACTTTGTGCCGGACAGGTAAATCACCACTATAGGAAGTCTTTGTGCACCCACAGCATAGGCGAGCCGAAGGAACCCAAAGACAGTAATAAACATGAAGAAAGGATAGTGCCCAAACATGCCAGACTTTCACTGTGCCGAGGACATAGGCCTCTGCACACAACCTCAGCAATCGTAGGCATACAGCGGACTCCGATGCTAGTACAGCTATAAAGGTCTCATCAATGCAGTAACGCTCGTCTTCTTTGGCCCAAACCAGTGTCTTAGATAACTGATAACACGGGAGAAAATACATGATGCCCAGTGCTGATCCCCTGACCCCAAGCAGGAGGAAGAGGTGGCATTACAAGGCCAAGACACCATGACCAGGACCAGCTATAGTCTGTGTGGGAAGCACGTTAACGGGCCCAGGGTCAGGCTGGGTTCCGCGCCTCCACCTTGAATTTTGCCTCCATGGGCAAAATCAAACCTTCAGATACGAATATGAGCCAATGGACAAAAGTGGAAGCGACAACAGCTATGTGGAAATGCTACTATTTTCTGAGACAAGAGGGGCATTTGATAGCAATGAAAAGGATATTCTAGGTTTTATTGTCAGAACTCCTCCTCATCTCAATCAGAAATATGGAAAGGCTTCATTGATATGTTTTCTATTAAGCATTTCAAAGTGTTTGCAATGCAAGTTTCTGGCTATACCACTCATCTTTGTCAGGAATTACCAAAGATGATCACAAGTAAAGGCTTCATCAGTCCAGAATCAGTCTGGGAGTATGTGGATCTCATCTGGCCTGCTTCCACCGAGGATATGTGCCTGCTGCAACTCTGTCCCCAGACCTCCAGGGATGCTGTGTTCTATAGTCGGCTCTATTCCTACCTCAGCTGTAAACTAAAATATGTAATTATTATCAGTACCAACAAGATGGAAGCCTTCATTATTCCACTGGCAGCATGTCAACCATTACCTTCCAAACTTCAATCCTTAGGTGGGCCAGGTCTTGATGATGACCATCCTAATATTTTATTGGTCCTACTTCTTCCAAACCACCCATGTTGGTCTTCTTGTCCCAGAAAAGTCCGCAAGATACAAAGAGAGAAGGAGCTGGATGTTCCTGATGACATATTCTTATCTATATTAGAAGATGTCCAAAGAGAGGGGAACCTGATGGCAGAACAAGGGCTTCCAGCTGTAGGGCAGCAGAGCACTGGGGTGGCAGAAGTGGGTATGCCAGAGCTGATAAACCCTCTGTGTTTACTGTCAAATAACCTGCAGGAAATTGCAATCCAGAACAACAATAATTTTCATAGTGTGCCCCCAGCTAACCAGCCAAACCCCATACAAGTAACAGTCCCTGTTTGGGACTTTGCAACCTAATTTTCAGGCTCCTGCCTCTTATGACAATAACCCAGCTGCCATGTTTGATCCTTCGACCATTTGTAATCTATCTGCTTTTAACCCTTATACGTTCTAAAACCAAAATACTTGTACCTTTATGTTCTTAGTGAAGGACATTCATATGTACAGTGTTAAAAAAAGTAATAATAATCCAAAGTTCTTGATTCTAACAGTTGTGTTCCTTTTGGAGGAAGGCACCCATTTAAAATTTACATGTGTAAATTTTTAAAGATGGTTTCTATATTTTTTCGTTAGTGCGTTTTTAAATACTGTTCAATGTTTTTATTGTTTATACGCAGACCCCTCTAACATTTCTGTAGCAGCAGTATAGGCAGACCCCAGTAACATTTATGTAGCAGAAGTATAGACCGACCCCAGGACCATTTTTGTAGGTGCAGTATAGGCAGTCTCCATTACCATTTCTGTAGAAGTATAGGCAGACCCCAGTAACATTTCTGTAGCAGCCGTATAGGCAGACCCCTGGAACATTTACGTGGCAGAAGTATAGGCAGACCCCAGTAACATTTCTGTAGCAGCAGTATAGGCAGACCCCTGTAGCATTTCTGTAGCAGAAGTATAGGCAGACAGCTGTAACATTTTTGTAGCAGAAGTATACGCAGACCCCGGTAACATTTACATGGCAGAGGTATAGGCAAACCCCAGTAACATTTCAGTAGCACAAGTATAGGCAGACCGAAGTAATATTTCTGTTACAGAAGTATAGGCAGACCTCTGTAACATTACTGTGGCAGAAGTATAGGCAGACAGACTCGAGTTACATTTCTGTAGCAAGAGTGTAGGCCAACCCCTGACACATTGGTGTACCATGAGTGTAGGCGAAGGCCAGAAAAATTACTTGGATTACAGTATAGGCGAGGGCCCGAAAAATTTGTGTACCAACAGTACAGATGTACCCATGAAAAATTGCTCAACCGCGAGGGCAGGTGAAACCCATTAATATTTTAGCTCGCTGTGGCTTAATTTGTAACAGAGCCTGGAGGCAGCCCTGTTAAAAAAATTGGTTCATGTTAAAGTATCAATGCTTTTGAAACTTTGAAAAATTGTTAATAAATTGTAAGTTCAGCGCGATGACATGATGTTTCAGGAGATGGAGCAGGAGGAGGAGGACTAATATCATACACAGATTGACAAAGGTAAATGTCCCTTTTTTTCCGGTGATAGAGAAAAATGCTTGCATCTGCGGATGCAGCGAAAATAATCTTTAGGTCTTGCTGCTGGAAATGAGAAGTCTGGGGAAATCCAGGCTTTGTTCATCTTTATGAGTGTAAGCCTGTCGGCACTGGCAGTTGCCAGGCGGGTACGCTTATCCGTGATGATTCCCCCAGCTGCACTAATCACCCTCTTTGACAAGACGCTAGCGGCAGGGTAAGCAAGCACCTCCAGGGCATACAGCGCAAGTTCGTGCCACGTGTCCAGCTTTGACACCCAGTAGTTGTATGGAGCAGAGCCATCACGGAGGACGGTGGTACGATCGGCTACGTACTCTCTCACCATCTTTTTACAGTGCTCCCTCCGACTCAGCATTGACTGGGGAGTGGTGACACAGTCTTGCTGGGAAGCAATAAAGCTGGCAAAGGCCCTGGAGAGTGTTCCCCTGCCTGCGCTGAACATGCTGCCTGATCTCCACGCCTCCCCTGCTACTTGGCCCTCGGAACTGTGCCTTCTTCCACTACCGCTGTCAGATGGCAAGTTTTTTTTTAATTCAAATCTTTTTTATTGAAAGAGATTCTTTTTCTGGCGTCCAAAGACACCTTCAACATACATACAATACAAACACAGAAAACCTCAAATACCCCTCCCCCAAGAAACGTAATCCAATAGTCTCTCTCGTACTTTTTAAGTACACCGCTGCAGACTCCTTTGATTGTCCATATTTCCAGATAGATAAGGTACAGTCCTTGTCATTCGATGTTACCTGTAATGCAAAGGCTAGAGCAACTACTTCCTTCCTTCTCCACTCTCTTTCCCTTCCACAATATATGCATTCCAGTGAATATTAGCATTATCTTCTAAGTAAGTCATTCTCAAGTAAACCGAAGGTATGCAGCCATTTGAACCATATACCGTAATATTTCTGTAATGTCTTTCTTTTGCAATAAATACTTTTTTCCCAAATTAGAATTTGAGTGGCTTTCTTTTTAAGTTCAGCTAGATCAGGGGGGCACTCATCCAACCAATGTTGTGCTATCAGTTTTCTGGCCAAGTATAAAATCCTGGCCACTGCTATCTTTTCATTTTCGTCTAGGGACACATCGTTCACATAGCCCAGAACACATACCAATGGAGTAAATTCCAATTGCATTTCATACACATCATGGATCAGGCTGCACACCTCGCTCCAGTATCTCTGCAACTTAGGAAAACGCCACATCATGTGTATAAGGTCCGCTGTATGAATCTTACATCTATTACATAAAGGGGTATCTCTCACACCAATACTGTACAGAAAAGCAGGAGTGCGATTTACCCTGTGTAACAGATATATTTGTGATATCCTATGAGACTCAGAGACAATTTAAGAGTCATTTGTAACACTTCCGTCCAAAGTGATTCCTCGATCAGGCCAATATCCTTCTCCCATTTACTTCTCGTTGCCAGAGGGTAGCGCAGGTTTATCTGACCCTGTATACAGGAGTATACCCAAGATATCTTCCCCCTGGTACTAGTAGAACTTCCTACAATTTCTGCTGGTAGCAATTTTCTGAATTCAAGATTCTCAAGGCAGCTCTCCACCTGGAATGCATGTCGGAGCTGTAGATATTTGAAAAGTTGAGTGTGCGGCAAACCATATTCATCCCTCAACTGCTCAAAAGATTTGATATTATCCCCTGATACTATCTGAGTTAGTCGTCTAATCTTCCTAGTCTTCCACCCTTGAAAACCCTCTAACTTCTCTAACTTTTGTAGCCTTGGGTTTTCCCAGATAAGAGTATATTGTGTAAAACCCTTGACCCCCATTATGTCTCTAATCTTCCACCAAACCCTATACAGGAGGGTTAAAGTTGGGAAACTCTGGGGGCTACTACGGAACTTAGAACTCTCCAGGGTTTCAAATAAGTGTGCATTATGGAAATGAGTTTTCAGGAGACGAAAGCTCCCATCCCGCGTGTCCTCCGTCTCCCATCCCCTAAAATGTTGCATTTGTGACGCCAGGAAAAATGATACAGGGTTAGGTAGCGCGAGTCCTCCATCTCCATTAGGATTACACAATGTCTCCAACGTAATTCTAGGTCCTTTATCTCTCCAGATCAAGTCTCTGAATAGGCGATTGACCCTGTAAAAGAGGCCCTGCGTAATCCAGTGAGGTGAATTATGGAGCAGGTACAGCAGTTGCGGCATCCATATCATCTTAACTAGGTTCACCCTTCCTACAATCGTTAGGGGGAGCTTGCACCAGACATTGTGTTTTTTCTTTAATTTCACCAGCAGTGGATTTAGATTCAGCTTCTAATATTCCATCACATTGTTAGAGACTTTGACTCCCAGGTATGTGATAACTGATTTGCACTGCATAGGAGTTTTATTTTCTCCTGCAGCAAGATCAGGGTCATCTATTGGTAATATGTCAGATTTACTCCAATTTATAGTAAGGCCCAAGAACTCACCAAATCGCTTGACCTGCGACATTGCTGCATGCAGAGATCCACCTGCATTACTCAAAAATAGTAGGAGATCGTCAGCATATAACGCCACTTTCTTCTCTACTTCCCATCTTTTAAACCCCACCACCTCTGGACAGGATCTTAAGACACTAGCCAAGGGCTCGATTACAAGCGCAAATAAGAGCGGGGAGAGCGGGCAGGCCTGCCTTGTTCCCCTGTACTTCGAAAAAGATTCAGAACAGCCCCCGCCTTCACTTTAGTATATAAAAGTTGTACGAGTCTCACGTATGCCTGACCAAACCCCATCCTGTTCAGTACTTCCCACATAAAGGGCCACTCCACACTGTCAAACGCTTTAGCAGCGTCTAAGGAGCATATTACCCTCCGTCCTATATTATCTGTTGGCAGCTGAAGATTAAGAAACAATCTCCGTATGTTAATCGCTGTGGATCGGGCTGGAATAAATAGACTTTGATCAGGATGGATGAGACCCGTAACCACCTGTGAGAGTCGATTAGCCAAGACTTTTGCTAGGAGTTTCACATCTACATTGAGCAGTGAAATAGGCCTATAAGAGTCTGGCAGGATCGGGTCCTTCCCTGGTTTTGGAATAATTGTTATAATTGCATTTCTCATGGATGGTGGCAGTTCTGTTTGTCTGTCCGGATCTGATATTACCTCTAGTAGTTTTGGTAGCAGCACTCCTGCATATTGTTTATATAGCTCAGCTGGGAGCCCATCATCTCCCGGTGATTTACTATTCTGCATAGATTCCAATGCTTCCTGCAACTCCTCCAACTCCACTGGGGAGTCTAAAAGCTCCTTTTGTTTGTCAGTCAATCTCGGCAGGTCTATGTCTGCCCGGTACTGAGTGATCTGTTCTTGCGTTTTATGGAGTCTGGAGGAGTACAGGGAGGCGTAATAAAGCCTCACCGTTTCCCTAATTGCTGCCGAATCAGTGTCCAGTGTACCATGCTCGTTTCTCATCCCTGTGATGTAGGTGGAATCTCTCTGAGCTTGAGAAATCCCTGCTAACATATGCCCGGCTCTCTCACCCTCCTCAAAGTAGGCCTGCTTTTTAAATTTGCGTTTATGTGCCGCTGTCTCTAGTGTGCATAAATTCAGTTTTTCCTGGGCGTCTTCCACTGCTTTATCGCCTCCACTGTACCCACGTCTACAAATCTGGCCTCACTGTCTGTCAGTTGTTCTCTCAGTTTCTGCTCCCGCTCTCTACGTCTTCTCTTCATTTGTGTCACCCGCTGCAGGAGGATACCTCTGAAGTAAGCCTTCATCGCTTCCCACTGTACCGTAATATTTGCAGAGCCTGCATTCAACTCAAAATATTCCTTCAGAGTTTCACCCAAGTCTTGATGTCCTATTATGTTTAACTAATATGCGTTAAACCTCCATAAGGGGCGAGTAGGTGCACCACCCCCAGAGTGTCTCACCGCAATTTGCATTGGGGAGTGATCAGATAGCACCCTAGGAAGGTAACGGACCACACACACTTCCCTGTACAACAATGTGTTGCCTATTGCCAAATCAATTCGTGAGAGAGTCTGGTACGTACTGGAATGGCACGAATAGTACCTGACCTCTGGGTTCCTAGTGCGCCACACGTCCAGCAAGAGTGTCTCTTCTAATAAACAACCTAGCGACGTCAGACCCCCCCCCCCCCCTATCTGGTGGTCCCTGTGTTCTCACTCTATCCCAGTAGGGGTCGATTACCGAATTGAAGTCTCCTACCATCAAGACGGGGACATCCGGTGTTTCCGCTATGAAGCCCAGAAGTTGCCGCATCACCACACTGCTATAGGGAGGTGGAAGATATACTGAGATTAATAAACAGACATAGTTAAATATTTTGCAGTGGAGACAGACAAATCGACCATCTATGTCTACCCTCTGTGCAAAAGTCACAAACGGGATTGATCTGTGAACCAGGACACTAACTCCTCTGGAACACGTGGAATACACTGAGTGGAAGCCATGCCCCGTCCACCCAACTTTAAAGAAGGAGAGCGTATCCCGTGAAAGGTGTGTCTCCTGCAGACAAAGATTCACAGGGTGATATTCCCTAATTGTCTGAAGCACCGCTAAACACTTCACCGGATCTCCCATACCTCGGATATTCCATGATATGACCGTAAATGTATCAGCCATATTTTGTTATGTGGGTATGATGAAAAGGCTTCTTTCCAGTCAAGAGTCCAGCGGCACCCCAGAGTTCCAGCATTCCCCCACAACGGAACATTACATCCATACAGCAGTCAGCAGCAGTACAAGAGAGACAAACAACAAACTCAAACATTTCCCTCAAAAACATTACCCACACAGAACAGATTTTAGACATAAAACTTATTGATCTGTGTGAATTCCCACAGACCGAGGCGTCAGTCCACCAAACAGCAAAAAGTGGCGGCCTGCTCAGAAGTGTGATATCAAAACAATCCGAACTTTAAAAAAAAGGATGTGAAGCAAACAGTAGAAGCAACAGATGAAACTCGCTTCCTCAAATAGCCTTTTCATCATCCTTTATTCCCTATACCATCGACTCTTCACTCCGATCTTATGTTTCCCAGATGTTAATCAGCATCTTGTAGAAGACTCCTGTCATGCTCCATGGATGGGTTCTGCAGATTGGTGCGGTGAGCGCGAGGCATTTCGTAGTGCAGCTTCGTTTCTATCCAGCCAGATTGACGCTGAGCGTGGGTTGCCGAAGAATTGTGCCTCTCCCATTGCTACTACGCGTAGTCTGGCAGGGTACAGCATGGCATATGGTGTGCGAAGATCACGCAGTCGCCTTTCGACATCCATAAAAGTTCCCCTTCTCTTTTGAATCTCTGCAGAGAAGTCAGGAAAAATGGAGATCCTGGCGCCATTGACTCATATCGCCTTTCTCTCTGGCGCCGCGCAGGATGGCATCCCAGTCTTTAAAATGCAGAAGTTTTATTAGGACTGGTCTGGAAGGGATCCCTGGAGGGGGAGGCCGTGTAGGGACTCGGTGGGCCCTTTCTATTGCGAACATTGGTGTTAAACTATTTCTACCGAACAAGTCCAGTATCCAGCTTTCAAAGTAATCACATGGGTTATTGCCCTCCACTTTCTCTGGCAGCCCAACAATGCGGACATTATTCCTGCGGGAGCGATTCTCTAAGTCGTCAACTTTGGCGAGTAAAGATGCTATGTTCTGTGCATTCTTATTCACTTCACGTTGTATAGGTAGCACCTTATCCTCTAAGTCGCTTCTTCTGCCCTCCGCCGCAGTCATTTTTTCTGAGATTTTCTGCACGTCCTGTCTCAGCAGCCCCATATGCTCTTGTAAAGTGCCAAATTGCTGATACAAGGCCTGCACCGTATTGGAGCACTTGGTAATAGCTCCCAAGATCTCATAAAGTGTGGGCTCCACTGCTTCAGGGGTTGCAGGAGTAGCTTTAGCAGCACTCTGCATTGTAAGTTCTACTGTAATGGAGGTTGCAACAGCAGCTCCCCCCGTAATTTGTTTTGCAGGCTTTGTTATGCCATGGGCTCTGACAGTATTGACAGCATTGCCTAACATTGTGGGCTCTGCTATGTCATCGATTTTGGCAGTATTTCCAGCAGTGCCTTGCATTGTGGGCTTTGATGTGTCAGGGACTTTGACTGTAGCTTTAATGGAGCTCTGTATTGTGGGCTCTATACTGTATATACTGTCCTTCTGTAAGCTCCCTGCATATGCCTTAGTACTGGCTCCTCCAGCTTGCAGTCTCCCTTCCCCCTCCCCCTTCATCTCCTGTAGTATGTCTTTTGCAGAGGGACTCCACCAGCTCCTCAGGGCTCTCCTGTAGCTTCTGATAGCTGCCTGAGCCTGCTTCAGGCAGCATGTCTCCCCTTGCATAGCAGGCTAGCTTGGATGCTGCTTCCCTGCTCATGTCAGTGCGGGGGGTCCGGCCTCCTCTCAGCACTCTCTCTGCACACATGGCGGCGCCATCTTTGATTTGCCTATTGCTCACTCCTCCACTGCCCTCCTTGTCTTTCCTGCGGGTCATGGTCGTCTGTGGCTGTTCCAGCACTCCCTGCTGCCACTCAGCTACCAGAGGAGTCCTCTTCTTGCAGATTCTGCCAGGTAGGCCTGGTCACAGGATGGATTGCCGGTAATAGTCAGTAGAGCTTTGGTCTCACACAGCCACTCACATTCCCTGCTTGGCTCCGCCTCCAGATGGGAAGTTTACCATCAGTTTGTCCACCAGGGCTCTGTGGTATTGCATCACTCTCGAACCCCTTTCCTCTTTGGAATGAGAGTCGAAAGGTTCTCCTTATACCGTGGGTCGAGCAGTGTGTACACCCAGTACTCTGTAGTGGCCAGAATGCGTCTAACGCGAGGGTCACGAGAAAGGTATCCTAACATGAAGTCAGCCATGTGTGCTAGGGTACCTGCACGCAACACATGGCTGTCCTCACTAGGAAGATTACTTTCAGGATCCTCCTCCTCCACAGGCCATACACGCTGAACAGATGAGAGGCAAGCAGCATGGGTACCCTCTGCAGTGGGCCCAGCTGTCTCTTCCCTCTCCAAAACACACTGAGATAGACATGAGGGTGCTCTGACTATCAAGCGACATACTCTCTTCCCCCCGTCTCCTGCTCCGACCACAAAGCGCCAGCCTTTATGCTTTGCAGGGAACTTCTCAACAGGCATAGCAGAGGAATGGTGACGCTAATGATTGCAGCATCGCCGCTCACCATCTGGGTAGACTCCTCAAAGTTTCCAAGGGCCTGGCAGATATCCGCAATCCATGCCCACTCCTCTGTAAAGAATTGAGGAGGCTGACTCCCACTACGCCGCCCACGTTGGAGTTGGTATTCCACTATACCTGTACGCTGCTCATACAGCCTGGCCAACATGTGCAGCGTAGAGTTCCACTGTGTTGGCACGTCGCACAGCAGTCGGTGCACTGGCAGATTAAACCGATGTTGCAGGGTCCGCAGGTTGGCAGCGTCTGTGGTGGACTTGCGGAAATGTGCGCTGACCCGGCGCACCTTGCCTAGGAGGTCTGACAAGTGTGGGTAGTTTTTCAGAAACCGCTGAACCACCAAATTAACCCCTTAATGACACGGCCTATTTTGGCATTGAGTACCAAGCAATTTTTGGTATTTTTCCATCTCCATTTTTCAAAAGCCATAACTTTTTTATTTTTCCGTCGATGCGCTCGTATAAGGGCTTGTTTTTTGCGTGGCGAGCTGTAGTTTTTGTCGGTGCCACTTTTGGGTACATAGACTATATCATAAAACTTTTTTTTTTTTATGATAACAGGGAGAGAAAACGCAACAATTCTGCCATCGATTTTTTTTTTTACAGCGTTAATCATGCAGCATAAATGACACACAAAATTTTTTCTGCCTGTTGGTACGGTTACAACGATACCAAAATTGTTATATTTTTTTTAGTTTTTTACACTTTTTTGCAATAAAAACCCTTTTTTTTGGAAATCTTTTTTTTCTCTCTATAGCTACATTCAAAGTCCTGGCTGTAACTTTTTTATTTTTCTATGGGGGCTTATTTTTTGCAAGACGAGCTGTAGTTTTTGCTGGTACCATTTTGGGGAATGTACGGCTTTTTTGATCACTTTTATTGCAGTTTATTTGGGAGGCAAAATGCTAAAAATTAGCATTTTGCCTCTGTTTTTTAGCTTTTTTTTTTTACGCTTTTTGCCGTACAAAATAAAATGCATGCTCAACTTTTTGTACACGTCATTACGGACGCGTAAATACCCAATATGTTGGGTTTTAATTTTTTTTTTACCTTTTTTATGCTAATATTAGAAAAAGCATAAAAAAGGTTGTTTTTTTTTTAAATTTCTTTTTTTTACACTTTTCTTTTCTTTTTTTTCACTATTTCAGTCCCTCTGAGGGACTTGCAGCACTATGCCTATGACCGCTGTCATAAGGCATGGCAGAGCCATGCCTTATCGCTTATACAGTGATCATAGGCATAGGCAATACAGGACGCCAGTGATGGCATCGCGAGAGCCGGCCGGAGACACAGAGGGAGCACGCTCCCTCTGTAAACTCTTTCCCTGCCGCGATCTACTTAGATTGCGGCAGGGAAGAGGTTAACAGCGGGGGGGGGGGGGGGGGCATCTCCAATGCCCCCCCGCTGTTGCAGAGGGACGCCGGCTGTGACTGACAGCCGGCTCTCGCTGCGGGATAGCGCGAGGTCAGTCATGATCTCGCTCTATCCCGATGACGTACCGGTACGTCATTTTGCGCGAAGTACCAGCCTGCCATGACGTACCGGTACGTCATTTTGCGCGAAGGGGTTAAAGACATGGGCCAGGCATGGCATGAGGCTGCCAAGCTGCAGAGCCACCACCAGGTTACGGCCGTTGTCACGCACGACCAGCGCTCAGCGCCGAAAGCCAGCAGTCGGTCTGCTCTGTCAGACCATGCAACAGTTTGTGGGCCGTGTGCCTCTTCTCTCCTAAGCTGAGTAGTTTCAGCACAGCCTGCTGATGCTTGCCCACCGCTGTGCTGCCACGCCGCACGACACCGACTGCTGGCGACGTGCTGCTGCTGACATCTTAATTGCGAGGTAGAGGTTGCGTAGGAGGAGGGGGAGGGTTTAGTGGAGGTGGCATAAACCGCCGCAGATACCAGCACTGAGCTGGGACCCGCTATTCTGTCCACGTGTCTGTTGTTAAATGGACCTTCCCAGTAACTGAGTTGGTGAGGGCACGTACAATGTTGCGGGAGACGTGGTCGTGCAGAGCTGGGACGGCACACCGGGAAAAATAGTGGCGACTGGGGAGTGAGTAGCGCGGGACCGCCGCCATCATGCTTTTGAAAGCCTCCGTTTCCACAAGCTTGTACGACAGCATCTCCAGGCTGATCAATTTGGCAATGTGCACGTTTAACGCTTGAGCGTGCGGTAGCGTGGCGGCGTATTTGCTCTTTCACTCCAATGCTTGTGTTAGCAACAGCTGGACGCTGTGCTGTGAGAGATTGCTGGATGGGGCAGAGGACAGCGGAGGTGAGGGTGTGGGTGCAGGTCGGGAGGCGCTCGTGTCTGTGTCCTGAGAGGGAGGTTGGATCTGAGTCGCAGGATGGGGCACAGGGGGAGGGGCAGTGGTGGGACCCGGAGGTGGTGAGCGGCCTTCGTCCCACCTTGTGGGGTGATTGGCCATCATATGCCTGCGCATGCTGTTGGTGGTGGCTCCCCGGCTGATCTTGGTGCGACAAAGGTTGCACACCACTGTTCGTCGGTTGTCCGCGCTCTCACTGAAAAACATCCACACTTTTGAACACCTTGTCCTCTACACAGTGGCTTGGCGCGAGGGGGTGCTTTGGGAAACAGTTGGGGATTCTTCGCTCTGGCCCTGCCTCTACCCCTGGCCACCGCACTGCCTCTTCCAACCTGCCCTGCTGCTGCACTTGCCTCCCCCTCTGGAGACCTGTCCTCAGTTGGCTTATCACACCAGGTGGGGTCAGTCACCTCATCGTCCAGCGGCTCTTCCTCCGAATCCTCTGTGCGCTCCTCCCATGGACTGACTGCCCTTACTACTACCTCACAGATAGACAACTGTGTCTCATCATCATCATCCTCCTCACCCACTGAAAGCTCTTGAGACAGTTGCCAGAAGTCCCCAGCCTCATCCCCCGGACCCCGGGAACTTTCCAAAGGTTGGGCATCGGTCACGACAGACTCCTCAGGTGAGAGAGAAACCATTTTTTCGCAATCAAGGCAGGGACACGAGAACAGTTCCCGGGAGTCTGCCTGCTCATCAGAATGTGTCATTTTCATGGAGTGAGGAGGCTGGGAGGAAGGAGGAGCAGCAGCCAGAGGATTCAGAGTTGCAGCAGTGGACGGCGCAGAAAACAGGGTGGTCGATACATTGCTGGATGCATTTTCTGCCATCCACGACAGGACCTGCTCACACTGCTCTGTTTGTAATAAAGGTCTACCACGTGGACCCAGAAAATTGTGATATGAAGCTGGGGACCCCAGAAACTTGCCTCTCTCCTAATCCCGCAGCAGTCGGTTGTGATTCACCTGGACCAGTAACTCGGCCTGTGCCCACACCCTCACTTAGACCTCCGCGTCCTCGCCCGTGTCCACGTCCACAAGCCCTACTTGGTAGGGTTGTAGCGGTGTAATTAATTATGGAATTATTGCCGTACAGTTGGAGGCTGACAGCGGTATTATAACTCTAACTCCAGGCAGAAGCAAAGAGTACGGAAGGCTGCAAAGAGGCCTAGCTGTTCAATACTGATGCACTGCAACTCCCACCAGACAACCTGTAAAATGGGTAGCCCAACGTAGGAGCTTTTCTTGTAATTTTTTTGAGAAAGAATACAGGCTAGATAGCATGTATATGACTTTCCCTCTATCAGGGGCTGTCGCCGTACGCTGTGCGTGCAGTTGACGGCAGACACAGAGCGGTGTAAAAAATTTTTGAATTATTGGTGTCAGTTGGAGGCAGACAGCACTTATGTTACGCAAACTGCAGCCAGAAAAATGACTATGTATACATATATCAGGGGACAGTACAGAGATCTCCTAGTTATACCCAGGACTGTAACTAGGGGGCGCTCTAATAACTATGTATGCATATATCAGGGGACAGTACAGAGATCTTCCATCATCTAGTTATACCCAGGTCTGTAACTAGGGGCGCTCTAATAACTATTCAAACTGTATATGAGGGGACAGCACAGAGATCTCCTATCATGTTATACCCAAAACAGTAAGTAGAGGGCACTCTCTCCGTCTAGGGCAGTGACGGCAAAACTTTGCGTGCCCTAACTGTAACCCAAAACCCCCTTATTTATCACAAAGTGCCAACACATCAGGGGGCGGGGCTTATCCCTATGTATGATGTTACATCTGTCATTGTGAGAAGAACTAGTAATTGTAAGGAAATTATAGTACCAGTGTTTCTGGTGGTGCAGTGCGCCACACAGCTCTGCTACATGCATGTCACACACACACACACATATATACAGCTCTACTACATGCATGTCACACACACACATATATACAGCTCTACTACATGCATGTCACACACACACAGCTCTGCTGCATACATTTTTCTTCCCATACAACAGGGATCACAAGCAGCACAGCACTCTGGATGAAGTACCTGTGATGAGGTCAACGTCATGCTCCGCCCCTGATCACATGACAGTGACATCATCACAGGTTCTTCATCATGAGTTAGTGTGCTTATAAGACCTGTGATGACGTAAAAGTCATGTGATCAGGGCAGAGCATGTAACTCACGGACAGACGGACTCACACATCCTCCAAAGGCTTCCCGCTATCATCGCTCCCCAGCTCCCAGCAGCCTGTAGTGGCCTCACCTGACTAGACCACTGGGAAGAGGAAGCGGGGAGCACCGACAGCAGCAAGCCTGCAGAGAGGGGGAGGGGGAGCACCAACAGCAGCAAGCCTGCAAGCCGAGCAGTAAACGTGACCCCCCCCCCCCACACACACACAGCGGCCCGAGCGGTAATCGTGACCCCCCCCCCCACACACACAGCGGCCCGAGCAGTAATCGTGACCCCCCCACACACACAGCGGCCCGAGCAGTAATCGTGACCCCCCCACACACACAGCGGCCCGAGCAGTAATCGTGACCCCCCCACACACACAGCGGCCCGAGCAGTAATCGTGACCCCCCCACACACACAGCGGCCCGAGCAGTAATCGTGACCCCCCCACACACACAGCGGCCCGAGCAGTAATCGTGACCCCCCCACACACACACAGCGGCCCGAGCAGTAATCGTGACCCCCCACACACACAGCGGCCCGAGCAGTAATCGTGACCCCCCACACACACAGCGGCCCGAGCAGTAATCGTGACCCCTCACACACACAGCGGCCCGAGCAGTAATCGTGACCCCCCACACACACAGCGGCCCGAGCAGTAATCGTGACCCCCCCACACACACAGCGGCCCGAGCAGTAATCGTGACCCCCCCACACACACACAGCGGCCCGAGCAGTAATCGTGACCCCCCCACACACAGCGGCCCGAGCAGTAATCGTGACCCCCCCACACACACACAGCGGCCCGAGCAGTAATCGTGACCCCCCCACACACACACAGCGGCCCGAGCAGTAATCGTGACCCCCCCACACACACACAGCGGCCCGAGCAGTAATCGTGACCCCCCCACACAAACACAGCGGCCCGAGCAGTAATCGTGACCCCCCCACACACACACAGCGGCCCGAGCAGTAATCGTGACCCCCCCACACACACACAGCGGCCCGAGCAGTAATCGTGACCCCCCACACACACACAGCGGCCCGAGCAGTAATCGTGACCCCCCACACACACACAGCGGCCCGAGCAGTAATCGTGACCCCCCACACACACAGCGGCCCGAGCAGTAATCGTGACCCCCCCACACACACAGCGGCCCGAGCAGTAATCGTGACCCCCCCACACACACAGCGGCCCGAGCAGTAATCGTGACCCCCCCACACACACAGCGGCCCGAGCAGTAATCGTGACCCCCCACACACACACAGCGGCCCGAGCAGTAATCGTGACACCCCCCCACACACACAGCGGCCCGAGCAGTAATCGTGACACCCCCCCCCCCCCCACACACACACAGCGGCCCGAGCAGTAATCGTGACCCCCACACACACACAGCGGCCCGAGCAGTAATCGTGACCCCCACCACATACACACAGCGGCCGGAACAGTAATCGTGGGGAGGACACAGCCGGACGCACCCCTAGTTTCCCCCTAATACAATTCATACTTACTGCTTCCAGGTTTTATAAGCTCCGCTGCTCAACTCACTCAGGTCTCCCACTCTCGTGCGATGATGTCACTGTCATGTGATCACTGATGTGGGAGGAGTCACGGGTCATATGACCTGGAGGATTAGCTTCTGCAGGATTCTGTTGCTGGATGTAGTAGAGCTGTATGTGTGTAATGTGCACGCTCCTGTACTGTATGTGTATTGTAGATGTAGCAGAGCTGTATGTGTGTAATGTACACGCTCCTGTACTGTATGTGTATTGTGGATGTAGCAGAGCTGTATGTGTGTAATGTACACGCTCCTGTACTGTATGTGTATTGTGGATGTAGCAGAGCTGTATGTGTGTAATGTACACGCTCCTGTACTGTATGTGTACTGTGGATGTAGCAGAGCTGTATGTGTGTAATGTACACGCTCCTGTACTGTATGTGTATTGTGGATGTAGCAGAGCTGTATGTGTGTAATGTACACGCTCCTGTACTGTATGTGTATTGTAGATGTAGCAGAGCTGTATGTGTGTAATGTACACGCTCCTGTACTGTATGTGTATTGTGGATGTAGCAGAGCTGTATG
Organism: Eleutherodactylus coqui; assembly: GCF_035609145.1. Taxonomy (NCBI): domain Eukaryota; kingdom Metazoa; phylum Chordata; class Amphibia; order Anura; family Eleutherodactylidae; genus Eleutherodactylus; species Eleutherodactylus coqui. The sequence continues at coordinate 22,574,523 of NC_089841.1, forward strand.
TGTGTAATGTACACGCTCCTGTACTGTATGTGTATTGTGGATGTAGCAGAGCTGTATGTGTGTAATGTACACGCTCCTGTACTGTATGTGTACTGTGGATGTAGCAGAGCTGTATGTGTGTAATGTACACGCTCCTGTACTGTATGTTGGATGTAGCAGAGCTGTATGTGTGTAATGTACACGCTCCTGTACTGTATGTGTATTGTAGATGTAGCAGAGCTGTATGTGTGTAATGTACACGCTCCTGTACTGTATGTGTATTGTGGATGTAGCAGAGCTGTATGTGTGTAATGTACACGCTCCTGTACTGTATGTGTACTGTGGATGTAGCAGAGCTGTATGTGTGTAATGTACACGCTCCTGTACTGTATGTTGGATGTAGCAGAGCTGTATGTGTGTAATGTACACGCTCCTGTACTGTATGTGTATTGTAGATGTAGCAGAGCTGTATGTGTGTAATGTACACGCTCCTGTACTGTATGTGTATTGTGGATGTAGCAGAGCTGTATGTGTGTAATGTACACGCTCCTGTACTGTATGTGTATTGTGGATGTAGCAGTGCTGTATGTGTGTAATGTACACGCTCCTGTACTGTATGTGTATTGTGGATGTAGCAGAGCTGTATGTGTGTAATGTACATGCTCCTGTACTGTATGTGTATTGTGGATGTAGCAGAGCTGTATGTGTGTAATGTACACGCTCCTGTACTGTATGTGTATTGTGGATGTAGCAGAGCTGTATGTGTGTAATGTACACGCTCCTGTACTGTATGTGTATTGTGGATGTAGCAGAGCTGTATGTGTGTAATGTACACGCTCCTGTACTGTATGTGTATTGTAGATGTAGCAGAGCTGTATGTGTGTAATGTACACGCTCCTGTACTGTATGTGTATTGTAGATGTAGCAGAGCTGTATGTGTGTAATGTACACGCTCCTGTACTGTATGTGTATTGTGGATGTAGCAGAGCTGTATGTGTGTAATGTACACGCTCCTGTACTGTATGTGTATTGTGGATGTAGCAAAGCTGTATGTGTGTAATGTACATGCTCCTGTACTGTATGTGTATTGTGGATGTAGCAGAGCTGTATGTGTGTAGTGTACACGCTCCTGTACTGTATGTGTATTGTGGATGTAGCAGAGCTGTATGTGTGTAATGTACATGCTCCTGTACTGTATGTGTATTGTGGATGTAGCAGAGCTGTATGTGTGTAATGTACACGCTCCTGTACTGTATGTGTATTGTGGATGTAGCAGAGCTGTATGTGTGTAATGTACACGCTCCTGTACTGTATGTGTATTGTGGATGTAGCAGAGCTGTATGTGTGTAATGTACACGCTCCTGTACTGTATGTTGGATGTAGCAGAGCTGTATGTGTGTAATGTACACGCTCCTGTACTGTATGTGTATTGTAGATGTAGCAGAGCTGTATGTGTGTAATGTACACGCTCCTGTACTGTATGTGTATTGTGGATGTAGCAGAGCTGTATGTGTGTAATGTACACGCTCCTGTACTGTATGTGTATTGTGGATGTAGCAGTGCTGTATGTGTGTAATGTACACGCTCCTGTACTGTATGTGTATTGTGGATGTAGCAGAGCTGTATGTGTGTAATGTACATGCTCCTGTACTGTATGTGTATTGTGGATGTAGCAGAGCTGTATGTGTGTAATGTACACGCTCCTGTACTGTATGTGTATTGTGGATGTAGCACAGCTGTATGTGTGTAATGTACACGCTCCTGTACTGTATGTGTATTGTGGATGTAGCAGAGCTGTATGTGTGTAATGTACACGCTCCTGTACTGTATGTGTATTGTGGATGTAGCAGAGCTGTATGTGTGTAATGTACACGCTCCTGTACTGTATGTGTATTGTGGATGTAGCAGAGCTGTATGTGTGTAATGTACACGCTCCTGTACTGTATGTGTATTGTAGATGTAGCAGAGCTGTATGTGTGTAATGTACACGCTCCTGTACTGTATGTGTATTGTGGATGTAGCAGAGCTGTATGTGTGTAATGTACACGCTCCTGTACTGTATGTGTATTGTGGATGTAGCAGAGCTGTATGTGTGTAGTGTACACGCTCCTGTACTGTATGTGTATTGTGGATGTAGCAGAGCTGTATGTGTGTAATGTACACGCTCCTGTACTGTATGTGTATTGTGGATGTAGCAGAGCTGTATGTGTGTAATGTACGCGCTCCTGTACTGTATGTGTATTGTGGATGTAGCAGAGCTGTATGTGTGTAATGTACACGCTCCTGTACTGTATGTGTATTGTGGATGTAGCAGAGCTGTATGTGTGTAATGTACACGCTCCTGTACTGTATGTGTATTGTGGATGTAGCAGAGCTGTATGTGTGTAATGTACACGCTCCTGTACTGTATGTGTATTGTAGATGTAGCAGAGCTGTATGTGTGTAATGTACACGCTCCTGTACTGTATGTGTATTGTGGATGTAGCAGAGCTGTATGTGTGTAATGTACACGCTCCTGTACTGTATGTGTATTGTGGATGTAGCAGAGCTGTATGTGTGTAGTGTACACGCTCCTGTACTGTATGTGTATTGTGGATGTAGCAGAGCTGTATGTGTGTAATGTACATGCTCCTGTACTGTATGTGTATTGTGGATGTAGCAGAGCTGTATGTGTGTAATGTACGCGCTCCTGTACTGTATGTGTATTGTGGATGTAGCAGAGCTGTATGTGTGTAATGTACACGCTCCTGTACTGTATGTGTATTGTGGATGTAGCAGAGCTGTATGTGTGTAATGTACACGCTCCTGTACTGTATGTTGGATGTAGCAGAGCTGTATGTGTGTAATGTACACGCTCCTGTACTGTATGTGTATTGTAGATGTAGCAGAGCTGTATGTGTGTAATGTACACGCTCCTGTACTGTATGTGTATTGTGGATGTAGCAGAGCTGTATGTGTGTAATGTACACGCTCCTGTACTGTATGTGTATTGTGGATGTAGCAGTGCTGTATGTGTGTAATGTACACGCTCCTGTACTGTATGTGTATTGTGGATGTAGCAGAGCTGTATGTGTGTAATGTACATGCTCCTGTACTGTATGTGTATTGTGGATGTAGCAGAGCTGTATGTGTGTAATGTACACGCTCCTGTACTGTATGTGTATTGTGGATGTAGCACAGCTGTATGTGTGTAATGTACACGCTCCTGTACTGTATGTGTATTGTGGATGTAGCAGAGCTGTATGTGTGTAATGTACACGCTCCTGTACTGTATGTGTATTGTGGATGTAGCAGAGCTGTATGTGTGTAATGTACACGCTCCTGTACTGTATGTGTATTGTAGATGTAGCAGAGCTGTATGTGTGTAATGTACACGCTCCTGTACTGTATGTGTATTGTGGATGTAGCAGAGCTGTATGTGTGTAATGTACACGCTCCTGTACTGTATGTGTATTGTGGATGTAGCAGAGCTGTATGTGTGTAATGTACATGCTCCTGTACTGTATGTGTATTGTGGATGTAGCAGAGCTGTATGTGTGTAGTGTACACGCTCCTGTACTGTATGTGTATTGTGGATGTAGCAGAGCTGTATGTGTGTAATGTACATGCTCCTGTACTGTATGTGTATTGTGGATGTAGCAAAGCTGTATGTGTGTAATGTACGCGCTCCTGTACTGTATGTGTATTGTGGATGTAGCAGAGCTGTATGTGTGTAATGTACACGCTCCTGTACTGTATGTGTATTGTGGATGTAGCAGAGCTGTATGTGTGTAATGTACACGCTCCTGTACTGTATGTTGGATGTAGCAGAGCTGTATGTGTGTAATGTACACGCTCCTGTACTGTATGTGTATTGTGGATGTAGCAGAGCTGTATGTGTGTAATGTACACGCTCCTGTACTGTATGTGTATTGTGGATGTAGCAGAGCTGTATGTGTGTAATGTACACGCTCCTGTACTGTATGTGTATTGTGGATGTAGCAGAGCTGTATGTGTGTAATGTACACGCTCCTGTACTGTATGTGTATTGTGGATGTAGCAGAGCTGTATGTGTGTAATGTACACGCTCCTGTACTGTATGTGTATTGTGGATGTAGCAGAGCTGTATGTATGTAATGTACACGCTCCTGTACTGTATGTATATTGTGGATGTAGCAGAGCTGTATGTGTGTAATGTACACGCTCCTGTACTGTATGTGTATTGTGGATGTAGTAGAGCTGTATGTGTGTAATGTACACCCTCCTGTACTGTATGTGTATTGTAGATGTAGCAGAGCTGTATGTGTGTAATGTACACGCTCCTGTACTGTATGTGTATTGTGGATGTAGCAGAGCTGTATGTGTGTAATGTACACGCTCCTGTACTGTATGTGTATTGTGGATGTAGCAGAGCTGTATGTGTGTAATGTACACGCTCCTGTACTGTATGTGTATTGTGGATGTAGCAGAGCTGTATGTGTGTAATGTACACGCTCCTGTACTGTATGTGTATTGTGGATGTAGCAGAGCTGTATGTGTGTAATGTACACCCTCCTGTACTGTTTGTGTATTGTAGATGTAGCAGAGCTGTATGTGTGTAATGTACACGCTCCTGTACTGTATGTGTAGTGTGGATGTAGCAGAGCTGTATGTGTGTAATGTACACGCTCCTGTACTGTATGTGTATTGTGGATGTAGCAGAGCTGTATGTGTGGAATGTACACGCTCCTGTACTGTATGTGTATTGTGGATGTAGCAGAGCTGTGTGTGTGTAATGTATACGCTCCTGTATTGTATGTGTATTATGGATGTAGTAGAGCTGTATGTGTGTAATGTACACGCTCCTGTACTGTATGTGTATTGTGGATGTAGCAGAGCTGTATGTGTGTAATGTACACGCTCCTGTACTGTATGTGTATGATGGATGTAGCAGAGCTGTATGTGTGTAATGTACACGCTCCTGTACTGTATGTGTATTGTGGATGTAGCAGAGCTGTATGTGTAATGTACACGCTCCTGTACTGTATGTGTATTGTGGATGTAGAAGAGCTGTATGTGTGTAATGTACAGCCTCCTGTACTGTATGTGTATTGTGGATGTAGCAGAGCTGTATGTGTGTAATGTACATGCTCCTGTACTGTATGTGTATTGTGGAAGTAGCAGAGCTGTATGTGTGTAATGTACATGCTCCTGTACTGTATGTGTATGATGGATGTAGCAGAGCTGTATGTGTGTAATGTACAGGCTCCTGTACTGTATGTGTATTGTGGATGTAGCAGAGCTGTATGTGTGTAATGTACACGCTCCTGTACTGTATGTGTATTGTGGATGTAGCAGAGCTGTATGTGTAATGTACACGCTCCTGTACTGTATGTGTATTGTGGATGTAGCAGAGCTGTATGTGTGTAATGTACACGCTCCTGTACTGTATGTGTATTGTGGATGTAGCAGAGCTGTATGTGTAATGTACACGCTCCTGTACTGTATGTGTATTGTGGATGTAGCAGAGCTGTATGTGTGTAATGTACACGCTCCTGTACTGTATGTGTATTGTGGATGTAGCAGAGCTGTATGTGTGTAATGTACACGCTCCTGTACTGTATGTGTATTGTGGATGTAGCAGAGCTGTATGTGTGTAATGTACACGCTCCTGTACTGTATGTGTATTGTGGATGTAGTAGAGCTGTATGTGTGTAATGTACACGCTCCTGTACTGTATGTGTATTGTGGATGTAGCAGAGCTGTATGTGTGTAATGTGCACGCTCCTGTACTGTATGTGTATTGTGGATGTAGAAGAGCTGTATGTGTGTAATGTACACGCTCCTGTACTGTATGTGTATTGTGGATGTAGCAGAGCTGTATGTGTGTAATGTACACGCTCCTGTACTGTATGTGTATTGTGGAAGTAGCAGAGCTGTATGTGTGTAATGTACATGCTCCTGTACTGTACATGTATTGTGGATGTAGCAGAGCTGTATGTGTGTAATGTACACGCTCCTGTACTGTATGTGTATTGTAGATGTAGCAGAGCTGTATGTGTGTAATGTACACGGTCCTGTACTGTATGTGTATGCTGGATGTAGCAGAGCACTGCAAAGACAGCAAGATACAAATCATAGCAACTGAACAGACATATATGCACATACTAGCTGATATACCTGGCTTCGCCCGAGTTAATTTGGTACTGGTGTTTATCTGGTGTTCACACAGAAAATCTTATGAAGTCGTGGTTACTGTAGAGATACCGAGGAAAAAAACATATGTTCACCATTTTGCATAGTTCTCTGCGTTACCCAGGAAACACCACGTGGAGGCAACCATGCGACGTTTCCTTTATATAAAATGACATCAGGAAGTGAGAGAATTAGATTATGTACATAAAAATTGGATGCTAAGTCTTTTGCGCATAGAATTGAATAATGGAGTTGGGACCCATTAGCTTTTCCTATTTATGACATAATCAATGCTTGTGCCAAATTTCAAGTTTCTATGACCTCGGGAAGTGAGAGAATTAGATTCCATACGTAAAATTTGGACGCTAGTCCTTTTGCGCTTAGAATTAAATAATCGAATTAGGACCCATTAACTTTTCCTATATATGACATAATCAATCCTCGTGCCAAATTTCAAGTGGGAGAATTAGACTGCGTACGTAAAATTTGGACGCTAATTCTTTTGCACTTAGAATTTAATAATCGAGTTGCCACCCATGAACTTTTCCTATTTATGATATATTTAATGCTCGTGCCAAATTTCATGCTTCTATGAGATTGGGAAGTGAGAGATTTAGATTATGTATGTAAAATTTCAACGCTAATTCTTTTGCGCTAGAATTGAATAATCGAGTTGGGACCTTTTTACTTTTCCTATTTATGACATATTCTATGCTCATGCTGAATTTCATGTTTCCCAAGACATCGGGAAGTGAGAGAATTAGTGGCGAGTCAGTCAGTCAGTCAGTGAGTGAGTCAGTGAGGGCTTTCGTCTTTATATATATATATATATAGATATATGGGGATTGGCTGACCTGAGCAAACAACCTAGACAGCTACACCAACCACCTGTGGAGCTGTGCTGATAGACACACTGAGGGAAAAAGATTCCAGCACAGCACAACCCTAACAAATACTGTCCCTTACATCGGCCCCAGTAGTAATAGTAACCCCCATCGCAGATCCTGTAGTAATAGGGTCCCCTATTGCCACCCCAATAGTGATGAGACCCTTCATTGCTGCCCCAGTAGTATGAGGGTCCCCCATTGCTGGCCCTGTTAGTGCAAATAAATATATTACCTATGAGATATGCTTCTGAGGTTCAAATTGGTTAGAAGTATATATGGGCCTGAAAATAAATTGTCAGACTGGATGTGATCCAAAGTTATCTGTTTATTGATTGACAGGCAGCAGCTTTTATGGAGACTCATTCTTTGATTACAATAATTCAAATTTATTATAATTCATTTATTACTATTGGTCAATGAAACATAAACACAATATGAATAGGCAAGATAAAGAATTTAACCTCTAAAATGCCGAGCAGGCACAGTAGAATCTACATGATTGGCTTCTCAGAACACACAAGTACAGTAATGGCATCATTAAGTGGTTTAGAGAGAATATTTTGGAACATATGTGAACAGCGAGGAACATGTCATCTCAACACGGGGGCAGTCTGGAGGCCTTTTCATTATCTTTAGTAGCCCCGGCCTCGGCTCTTCTCTCAAGGCTTTTTTGAAGTACAGATATTTAACCCCTTCCCTCCCCATGACGTACCGGTACGTCACGGGAGCAGGGTACTTCCCGCAACATGACGTAGCAGTACGTCATGTCAATAAAGTGTCGCCGCGGTGACAATCGCGGCGACACAGCAGTGATGTCTGCTGACATAGTCAGCAGACAAGCACTGCGTCCGGGCTGGGGACCAATCACTGCGGTCCCTCCCCCACGATCACTGTGATTGGTCAGGGAAAAACTCCCTGACCAATCACAGCGTGGCAGCGGAGTTCGCGCTGTTTACTGTAGGGGCTCTGTCTGCAAGCACCTCAGTGTGTTTACGGTGCTTGTAGATAGAGCACTTACTGTGTAATCTGTGTGAAAAACCAGTGATCAGAGTGTAGATTAGGCAGGGAGTGAGTGTAATGTAGTGTAGTGTAATGAGTGAGTGATCAGTAGTGTAGTGTAGTGAGTGATTAGAAGTGTAGTGTAGTGATCAGCAGTGTAGTGTAGGGAGTGAGTGATCAGCAGTGTAGTGTAGTGAGTGATTAGAAGTATAGTGTATTGATCAGCAGTGTAGTGTAGGGAGTGATCACAAGTGTAGTGTAGTGAGTGAGTGATCAGCAGAGTAGTGAGTGATTAGAAGTGTAGTGATCAGCAGTGTAGTGAGTGATCACAAGTGTAGTGTAGTGTAGTGAGTGAGTGATCAGCAGTGTAGTGAGTGATTCGAAGTGTAGTGTAGTGATCAGAAGTGTAGTGTAGTGAGTGATCTCAAGTGTAGTGTAGTGATCAGCAGTGTAGTGTAGTGAGTGAGTCATCAGCAGTGTAGTGTAGTGAGTGATCACAAGTGTAGTGTAGTAAGTGAGTGATCAGCAGTGTAGTGTAGTGAGTGATCACAAGTGTAGTGTAGTAAGTGAGTGATCAGCAGTGTAGTGTAGTGAGTGATTAGAAGTGTAGTGTAGTGAGTGATTAGAAGTGTAATAAGTGAGTGATCAGCAGTGTAGTGTAGTGTAGTGTAGTGAGTGATTCGAAGTGTAGTATAGTGATCAGCAGTGTAGTGAGTGATCTCAAGTGTAGTGTAGTGTAGTGAGTGAGTGATCAGCAGTGTAGTGCAGTGAGTGATTCGAAGTGTAGTGTAGTGTAGTGATCAGAAGTGTAGTGAGTGATCTCAAGTGTAGTGTAGTGAGTGAGTCATCAGCAGTGTAGTGAGTGATTAGAAGTGTAGTGTAGTGTAGTGAGTGAGTCATCAGCAGTGTAGTGAGTGATTAGAAGTGTAGTGTAGTGTAGTAAGTAAGTGATCAGCATTGTAGTGTAGTGAGTGATCACAAGTGTAGTGTGGTAAGTGAGTGATCAGCAGTGTAGTGTAGTGAGTGATTAGAAGTGTAGTGTAGTGATCAGCAGTGTAGTGATCAGCAGTGTAGTGTAGTGTAGTGTAGTGAGTGATTAGCAGTGTAGTGTAGTGTAGTGAGTGATTCGAAGTGTAGTGTAGTGTAGTGATCAGCAGTGTAGTGTACTGTAGTGAGTGATCAGAAGTGTAGTGTAGTGAGTGATTCGAAGTGTAGTATAGTGATCAGCAGTGTAGTGTAGTGTAGTGAGTGATCAGAAGTGTAGTGTAGTGTAGTGAGTGATCTCAAGTGTAGTGTAGTGTAGTGAGTGATCAGTAGTGTAGTGTAGTGAGTGATAAGGAGTATAGTGTAATGATCAGCAGTGTAGTGTAGCTGTGACCTGTAGTGTGCTGTAGTGTGTGATCAGAAGTGTAGTATAGTGAGTGACCTGTAGTGTGCGATCAGCAGTGTAGTGTAGTGTAGTGAGTGACCTGTAGTGTGTGATCAGAAGTGTAGTGTAGTGAGTGACCTGTAGTGTGCGATCAGCAGTGTAGTGTAGTGAGTGACCTGTAGTGTGTGATCAGCAGTGTAGTGTAGTGAGTGACCTGTAGTGTGTGATCAGAAGTGTAGTGTAGTGAGTGACCTGTAGTGTGCGATCAGCAGTGTAGTGTAGTGAGTGATCAGCAGTGTAGTGTAGTGAGTGATCAGCAGTGTAGTGTAGTGAGTGATCAGCAGTGTAGTGTACTGAGTGAGTGATCAGCAGTGTAGTGTAGTGAGTGATAAGGAGTATAGTGTAATGATCAGCAGTGTAGTGTAGCTGTGACCTGTAGTGACCTGTAGGGTGTGATCAGAAGTGTAGTGAGTGACCTGTAGTGTGTGATCAGAAGTGTAGTGAGTGACCTGTAGTGTGTGATCAGAAGTGTAGTGTAGTGTAGTGAGTGACCTGTAGTGTGTGATCAGAAGTGTAGTGTGGTGAGTGACCTGTAGTGTAGTGATCAGCAGTGTAGTGTAGTGAGTGACCTGTAGTGTAGTGATCAGCAGTGTAGTGTAGTGAGTGACCTGTAGTGTGTGATCAGAAGTGTAGTGTAGTGAGTGACCTGTAGTGTGCGATCAGCAGTGTAGTGTAGTGAGTGACCTGTAGTGTGCGATCAGCAGTGTAGTGTAGTGAGTGACCTGTAGTGTGTGATCAGAAGTGTAGTGTGGTGAGTGACCTGTAGTGTAGTGATCAGTAGTGTAGTGTAGTGTAGTGAGTGACCTGTAGTGTGTGATCAGCAGTGTAGTGTAGTGAGTGACCTGTAGTGTAGTGATCAGCAGTGTAGTGTAGTGAGTGACCTGTAGTGTGCGATCAGCAGTGTAGTGTAGCGCAGTGTGTAGTGTCAGTGTATCCCTTGGTGTAAAAAAAAAAAAGTTCAGTTTGTTCCCATTTCATTTCCTATCCCGTCATTAGTCAGTGTAGCGTGTAGTTAGTCCGTCTAGTGTGTAGCGTGTAGTTAGTTAGTGTAGGGTGTAGTTAGTCCATCTAGTGTGTTGCGTGTAGTTAGTCCATCTAGTGTGTTGCGTGTAGTTAGTCCGTCTAGTGTGTTGCGTGTAGTTAGTCTGTCTAGTGTGTTGCGTGTAGTTAGTCAGTGTAGTGTGTTGCGTGTAGTTAGTCAGTGTAGCGTTTAGTCTGTCAGTGTAAAAAAAAAAAAAAAACAACAGCGTGTGCTCAGTGCCATATTGGTCAGTGTGAATACACCACATACGTTTCCGCTGTCTTTCTGACCCCGTCCCGTGGTCACACCATCCCGCAGTGTCCTATCCAATAAAACTTTTTCCCCGTGTGCCCAGTGCAGAGACCCCCAAACCAGACTGTGTCCTCGACTATAATAAGTACATGGGAGGGGTCGATCTATCAGACCAGGTACTGGAGCCGTATAATGCCATGCGGAAAACACGGGTGTGGTACAAAAAGCTGTCCGTGCACCTCGTACAGATGGCACTATACAATGCCTATGTGCTGTATCGGGGTGCAGGCCAGAGGGGCACCTTCCTCGAATTTCTGGAAGAAGTAATCAAGGCCCTAATATTTGGGGACCAGGAGGTGGGGGAGAGGCCCAGTACTTCTGGAAGCGAGGCCACAAGAATTGTACCAGGGCAGCACTTTCCCAGTGAAATTCCCACCGCTGCGAAGAAGGGAAGGACCCAAAAGAGGTGCAGAGTCTCCTATAAACAGGGGATAAGAAAAGACACCGTATACCAGTGTGAAACGTGCCCCACACAACCCGGCCTGTGTATAAAGCATTGCTTTAAGATCTACTACACCTCCCTGAAATTGTAGTTTTACTATTGCCCTGACGTGTTACCCCGATGTACTTCGCACAGCTTGTACATAAACCACATGCCAAGTCCTTCCCTTCTGAGCCCTGCCATGTGCCCAAACAGTTTACGCCCACATATGGGGCATTTCCCTGTTGGGTAACATCATGGGGTACTTTATCTCCTTCTGCCCCTGGTAAAAAATACAAATCTGGGCCTAAAGCTGAACATTATTGGAAAAATTTGAATTTTTCGTTCCCAACTCAAATTGTTAAAAGAAATTCCTCAAACACCTGCGGGTTTAAACCAGTCACTACACCCCTTAATAAATTCCCTAAGAGGTCTAGTTTCCAAAATGGGGTCAGTTGTTGGGGGCTTCAAATGCACTGGTACCTCAGGGGCTGCAAACACTACATGGGGGCTGAAAATGATTCCAGCAAAATCTGCATTCAAATAAAGCGCTCCTTTCCTTCTGAGTCCTGCCATGTGCCCATACAACAGGTTACGTCCACATATGGGGCATTTCTAAAAACTGCGGAATCTGGGTAATACATTCCGAGTTTTGTTTCTTTTCTAACTCCTGCTGTTTTATAGAAAAAAAAGGTTTTATATTGAAAATCTGTAGAAAAACGGAACAGTTCTAATTATTGATGCACTTTCCTTTAATTCCTGTAAAACATCTAAAGGGTTAATAAACTTTCTAAATGCCATTTTGAATACTTTAAAGGGTGCAGATTTTAAAATGGGGCAATTCATGGGGAATTCTGATATGCAGGCTCTTAAAATCTACGTCAGAACTGTATTGGTCCTTAAAAAATTCAGATTTTGAAATTTGCTAGGAAATGTGAAAAATTACTGCTAAATTTATATACTTTGTGGAGTCTGAAAAAAATACAATAACACTTAAAAAATTATTGCAGTGTAAAGTAGGCCTGTGGGAAATGTCACTTATTACCTATGTTGTGGTGTTTGACTTTCTATTAGAGATGAGCGAGCACACTTGTCCGAGCATTAGGGTGTCCGAGATGCTCGTTACTCCAGACGAGCACCACGCGGTACTCGAGTCAATTCCATTTCCTTCCCCGCATGTTTAGCGCCATTTTTTAGCCAATAGACATGCAGGGAAGGCATTACAACTTCCTCCTGTGACATGCCAGCCCTATCCCACCCCCCTGCAGTGAGTGGCTGGCAAGATCAAGTGACCTCCGAGTACTTAAAGCGGTCTCGCCCGCGGTTCGCCTCAGACACATGCTGGGAGAGTATAGGGAAAGTGTTGGTGTAGGATCCTGTCTAGAAGAACCCCAACGGTCCTTCTTAGGGCCACATCTGACCGTGTGCATTACTGTTGTGGCTGGCTGGAAGCAGTTTTGCAGCAAATTTTTTTTCATCTCGGGTTGTGCAGGCTATTACAGCTATAGCATTCTAAGTCTGCAGTCTGTAATATAGAGTATAGGGAAAGTGTTGCTGAGATAGGGACAAGGGTAGTGTAGGATCCTGTCTACAAGAACCCCAACGGTACTTCTTAGGGCTACCTCTGATCGTCTGCATTTTACAGGGTGTCTGGTGGGAGTTGTAGTGCATCACTATTGCACAGCTAGCCCTTTTGCAGCCTTCCGTATAATTTTTTTCTGGCTGCAGTTTGCGTTACAATATCACTCTCAGCCTCCAACTGTACGCCAATAATTCCATAATTATTTACACCGGTCTGTGTCTGCAGTGAACCTAACGCACAGTGTACGGCCACAGCCACTGATAGAGGGAAAGTCATATACACGCTATATAGCCTTCATCCTTTTTCAAAAAATTTTTTTAAAAAGCTCCATCGTTGAGCTACCTCTGACCGTCTGAAATTTACAGAGTGTCTGGTGGGAGTTGTAGTGCATCACTATTGCACAGCTAGGCCTGTTTGCAGCCTTCTGTATTCTTTGTTTCTGCCTGGAGTTAGCATAACAATACAGCTGTCAGCGTGAAAGTGTACACAAATAATTCCATAATTATTTACACCGCTCTGTGTTTGCTCTATTCGTAATCCACCATGCTGAGGGGTAGAGGTAGGGCTCGAGGATGTAGACGTGGACGCGGGGGCGAGACCGTGGAGGTCCAAGTGAAGGTATGGGCACAGGCCGAGTTCCTGGTCCAGGTGAATTACAACTGGCTGCTGCGGGATTAGGTGAGAGGCAAGTTTCTGGGGTCCCCAGCTTCATATCACAATTTATTGGTCCGCGTGGTAGACCTTTATTCCAAACAGAGCAGTGTGATCAGGTCCTGTCTTGGATGGCAGAAAATGCATCCAGCAATGTATTGACCACCCAGTCTTCTACGCCATCCACTGCTGCAACTCTGAATCCTCTGGCTGCTGCTCCTCCTTCCTCCCAGCCTCCTCACTCCATGAAAATAACACATTCTGATCAGCAGGCAGACTCCCAGGAACTGTTCTCGGGTCCCTGCCTTGATTGGGAAAAAATGGTTCCTCTCCCACCTGAGGAGTTTGTCATGACCGATGCCCAACCTTTGGAAAGTTCCCGGGGTCCGGGTGATGAGGCTGGGGACTTCTGGCAACTGTCTCAAGAGCTTTCAGTGGGTGAGGAGGACAATGATGATGAGTCACAGTTGTCTATCAGTGAGGTAGTAGTAAGGGCAGTAAGTCCGAGGGAGGAGCGCACAGAGGATTCGGAGGAAGAGCCGCTGGACGATGAGGTGACTAACCCCACCTGGTTTGCTAAGCCAACTGAGGACAGGTCTCCAGAGGGGGAGGCAAGTGCAGCAGCAGGGCAGGTTGGAAGAGGCAGTGGGGTGGCCAGGGGTAGAGGCAGTGCCAGAGCGAAGAATCCCCCAACTGTTTCCCAAAGCACCCCCTCGCGCCAAGCCACCGTGCAGAGGCCTAGGTGTTCAAAGGTGTGGATGTTTTCAGTGAGAGCGCGGACGACCGACGAACAGTGGTGTGCAACCTGTGTCGCGCCAAGATCAGCCGGGGAGCCACCACTACCAGCCTCACCAACACCAGCATGCGCAGGCATATGATGGCCAAGCACCCCACAAGGTGGGATGAAGGCCGTTCACTGCCTCCGGATCGCACCACTGCCTCTTCCCCTGTGCCCCAACCTGCCACTCAGATCCAACCCCCCTCTCAGGACACAGACCTGCCCCCACACCCTCACCTCCGCTGTCCCCGACCCCATCCAGCAATGTCTCTCAGCGTAGGGTCTAGCTGTCGCTAGTGCAAGCGTTGGAGCGAAAGCGCAAATACGCCACCATGCACCCGCATGCTTAAGCTTTAAACGTGCACATTGCCAAATTGATCAGCCTGGAGATGCTCCCCTACAGGTTTGTGGAAATGGAGGCTTTCAAAAACATGATGGGGGCGGTGGTCCCACGCTACTTATTCGCCAGTCGCCACTATTTTTCCCACTGTGCCGTCCCAGCCCTACACCAGCACGTTTCCCGCAACATCGTGCCCTCACCAACGCAGTTACTGGGAAGGTCCACTTAACCACGGACACATGGACAAGTACTGGCGTGCAGGGCCACTATATCTCCCTGACGGCACATTGGGTGAATTTGGTGGAGGCTGGGACCGAGTCAGAGCCTGGGACCGCACACGTCCTACCCACACCCAGAATAGCGAGTCCTTTCTCGGTTCTGGTATCTGTGGCGGTCTATGCCACCTCCTCTAAACCCCCCCCCCCCTCCTCCTCCTCCTATGCAACCTCTACCTCTCAATTAAGAAAAGTGAGCAGCACGTTGCCAGCAGTCGGTGTGGCACAGTAGCACAGCGGTGGGCAAGCATCACCAGGCCGTGCTGAAACTACTCAGCCTAGGTGACAAGAGGCACACGGCCCCCGAACTGTTGCAGGGTCTGACAGAGCAGACCGACCTCTGGCTTTCGCAACTGAGCCTCCAACCGGGCAGTGTCGTGTGTGACAACAGCCGTAACCTGGTGGCGGCTCTGCAGCTCGGCAGCCTCACACACGTGCCATGCCTGGCCCACGTCTTCAATCTGGTGGTTCAGCGGTTTCTTAAAAACTACCTGCACTTGTCAGACCTCCTCGGCAAGGTGCGCCGCGTCTGCGCACATTTCCGCAAGTCCACCATGGACGCTGCCACCCTGAGGACCCTGCAACATCAGTTTAATCTGCCAGAGCAGCGACTGCTGTGCGACGTACCCACACGGTGGAATTCTACGCTGCACGTGTTGGCCAGGCTCTATGAGCAGCGTAGAGCAATAGTGGAATACCAACTTCAACATGGGCGGCGTAGTGGTAGTCAGCCTCCCCAATTCTTTACCGAGGAGTGGGCCTAGATGGCAGACATCTGCCAAGTCCTCGGAAACTTTGAGGAGTTTACCCAGATGGTGAGCGGCGACGCTGCAATCATTAGCGTTACCATCCCGCTGCTATGCCTGCTGAGAAGTTCGCTGCAAGGCATAAAGGCCCACGCTTTGCGGTTGGAACAGAATATGGGGGATGACAGTATGTCGCTTGATAGCCAGACCACCCTCATGTCTATATCTCAGCGCGTTTTGGAGGAGGGGGAGGAGCAGGAGGCGGGGGAAGAGACAGCTGGGCATACTGCAGAGGGTACCCATGCTGCTTGCCTCTCATCTGTTCAGCGTGTATGGGCTGTGGAGGAGAAGGAGGATCCTGAAAGTCATCTTACTAGCGAGGACAGCCATGTCTTGCATACTGGCACACATGGCTGACTTCATGTTAGGCTGCCTTTCTCGTGACCCTCGCGTTAGACGCATTCTGGCCAACATGGATTACTGGGTGTACACCCTACTCGACCCACGTTACAAGAAGCTGGACTCGTAGCACAAACTTGCGCTGTATGCCCTGGAGGTGTCTTGTCAGAGAGTGTTTAGTGCAGCTGGGGGAATCATCACGGACAAGCATACGCGCCTGTCAACTGACAGTGCCGACAGGCTTACACTCATAAAGATGGACAAAGCCTGGATTTCCCCAGACTTCTCTTCTCCGCCAGTGGAGAGCAGCGGAACCTAAAGATTCTTTTCGCTGCAACCGCAAATAAAAGCACTCTTCTCTATCACTGGAAAAACAGGGCATTTATCTTTGTCAATCTGTCTCTGATATTAGTCCTCCTCCTGCTACTCCTCCTCCAGAAACAACATGTCATCGCGCTGAACTGCCAATTTTTCTGCGGCCCAAAATGCTCATCTAACAATGCTTTTACAAGTTTTAAAAGTTTCAAAAGTATTGATACTTTAACATGAACCAATGAACAGGGCTGCCTCCAGGCTCTGTTACAAATTAAGCAACAGTGAGCTGTATCTTCCAAAAAATATTTATGGGTTTCACCTGCCCTCTCGGTTGATAAATTTTTCAGAGGGACACTTGTACTCTTGGTACACTAATTTTTCAGGCCCAGGCCTACACTCTTATCCAACTAATTTTTCCAGCCTTCGCCTACACTCATGGAACCCCAATGTTTCAGAGGTTGGCCTATACTATTACTACAGAAATTTTACGGGGGTCTGCCTGTATACTTCTGCTACAAGATTGTTACTGGGGTCTGCCTATACTTCTATAACAGAAATGGTACTGGGGTCTGCCTATACTCCTGCTACCGAAATGTTACAGGGGTCTGCCTATACTTCTGTCACGTAAATGTTACAGTGCTCTGCCTATACTGCTGCTACAAAAATGTTACAGGGGTCTGCCTATACTTCTGCCACGTAAATGTTACAGGGGTCGGCCTATACTGCAGTTACAGAAATGTTACGGGGGTCTGCCTATACTTCTGCCACGTAAATATTACATAGCTCTGCCTATACTGCTGCTCCATAAATGTTACAGGGGTCTGCCTATACTTCTGAAACAGAAATGGTACTGGGGTCTGCCTATACTGCTGCCACGTAAATGTTACAGGGGTCTGCCTATACTGCTGCTCTTTAAATGTTACAGGGGTCTGGCAATACTGCTGCTACATAAATGTTACAGGGGTCTGCCTATACTGCTGCCACTTAAATGTTACAGGGGTCTGCCTATACTGCTGCTCCATAAATATTACAGGGGTCTGCTTATACTTCTGCCACTTGAATGTTACAGGGGTCTGCCTATACTTCTAAAACAGAAATGGTACTGGGGTCTGCCTATACTGCTGCCACGTAAATGTTACAGGGGTCTGCCTATACTGCTGCTCCTTAAATGTTACAGGGGTCTGCCTATACTGCTGCCACATAAATGTTACATTGGTCTGCCTATACTTCTGCCACGTAAATGTTACAGGGGTCTGCCTATACTGCTGCTCCATAAATGTTACAGGGGTCTGCCTATACTTTTGCCACTTAAATGTTACAGGGGTCTGCCTATACTTCTACAACAGAAATGGTACTGGGGTCTGCCTACACTGCTGCCACGTTAATGTTACAGGGGTCTGCCTATACTTCTGCCACGTAAATGTTACAGGGGTCTGCCTATACGTCTGCCACGTAAATGTTACAGGGGTCTGCCTATACTGCTGCTACATAAATGTTACAGGGGTCTGCCTATACTTCTACAACAGAAATGATACTGGGGTCTGCCTATACTCCTGCTACCAAAATGTTACAGGGGTCTGCTTATACCTTTTCTAATGGAATGTTACAGGGGTCTGTTTATACTATGGTTGCACACAGACTTCCCATCGCGGTGTTTTACCCATCAGGCCCAAAAACACTCACTGACTAGGGCATCAATTGTGGGTCGAGGCCAATATGTATTTTCTCTCGTGTTACCACAGTTATCGGAGAAACTCGTTTGGGCCACAGAAGAGGAGTGTTTCTGCCTTAATGAGACATTCACAGCTGAACTAGCATTGAAGTCCACCTCATGCCCGCGATTGCTGAGGGTTTGTGCAGAGGCCTATGTCCTCGGCGCAGTGAAAGTCTGCCATGTTTCGGCACTCTGATTTCTTTATGTGTACCGTCTTTAAGTTCCTTGGACCCACCTATGCTGTGGGTGCACACAGACTTCCCATAGCGGTGTTTTACCTGTCTGGCACAAATACACTGACTGACTTGGGTAGGGTGCAGAGTGCAGATGGCTTTCCCCTTGCGGTGTCGATTGAGCTATCTGACACCAACACAGAATGAATAGTGTGAGGGGACCCGGATTGCCCATTGCTATGTAACTTGCGGCACCTTGGGTACCACAGTGTGTTTGCTGGGACCAAGCCGGACCCAGGGCCTGCTCACATACTTCCCACACAGGCTCCAGTGGCTCCTGGTCATGGTTTCTTTGCCTTGTAAAGCCACCTCCTCCTGCTTGGGGTCAGGGGATCAGCACTGGGCATCATGTATTTGCTCTCGTGTTACCACAGTTATCTGAAACACTGGTTTGGGCCAAAGAAGAGGAGTGTTACTGCATTAATGAGACGTTCAATGCTGTACTAGCATCGAAGTCTGCTTCATGCCCGCGATTGCTGAGGGTGTGGGCTGAGGCCTATGTACTGGGGGAACTGCAACTGCGCCAGGTTGGACCTGCGGAACTTTTTCCTGGCTAATCCAGTCATTGGAGCGGTGAAAGAAAACATAACTGATTTATTGAGACCTTCGCAGCTGAACTAGCATCGAAGTCCGCTTCATGCCCGCGATTGCTGAGGGTTTGTGCAGAGGCCTATGTCCTCGGCGCAGTGAAAGTCTACCATGTTTGGGCACTCTGATTTCTTAATGGTTCATGTCTTGGGTCGCCTAGGACCCACCTATGCTGTGGGTGCACACAGACTTCCCATAGCGGTGTTTTACCTGTCTGGCACAAATACACTGACTGACTTGGGTAGGGTGTAGAGTGCAGATGGCTTTCCCCTTGCGGTGTCGATTGAGCTATCCGACACCAAGACAGAATGAATAGTGTGAGGGGACCCGGATCGCCTATTGCTATGTAACTCGCAGCACCTTGGGTACCACAGTGTGTTTGCTGGGACCGAGCTGAACCAAGGGCCCGCTCACATACTTCCCACACAGGCTACAGCGGGTCCTGGTCATGGTTTCTTAGCCTTGTAATGCCACCTCCTCCTCCTGCTTGGGGTCAGGGGATCAGCACTGAGCATCATGTATTTGCTGTCGTGTTACCACAGTTATCAGATACACTGGTTTGGGCCAAAGAAGAGGAGTGTTACTGCATTAATGAGACGTTCAATGCTGTACTAGCATCAAAGTCCGCTTCATGCCCGCGATTGCTGAGGGTGTGGGCTGAGGCTTATGTCCCGGGGGAACTGCAACTGTGCCAGGTTGGGCCTGCGGAAATTTTTCCTGGCTAATCCAGTCATTGGAGCGGTGAAAGAAAACATAACTGATTTACTGAGACCTTCGCAGCTGAACTAGCATCGAAGTCCGCTTCATGCCCGCGATTGCTGAGGGTTTGTGCAGAGGCCTATGTCCTCGGCGCAGTGAAAGTCTGCCATTTTTGGGCACTCTGATTTCTTCATGGTTCATGTCTTGGGTCGCCTAGGACCCACCTATGCTGTGGGTGCACACAGACTTCCCATAGCGGTGTTTTACCTGTCTGGCACAAAGTCACTGACTGACTTGGGTAGGGGGCAGAGTGCAGATGGCTTTCCCCTTGCCGTGTTGATTGAGCTATTTGACACCAACACAGAATGAATCGTGTGTGGGCACAATCCCAAGAAGAAAAGTACAAGGGCAGCACACGCCAGAGTTTCAAAAAATAGTACTCTGGTTTCCTCAAAGGGAATACCTGTCAAAATGCAGTGAGGAGAAGTTTGCAGGAGCTCGGTGTGGTCCGGATCCAAGACCACAGTGAACTGAAGATACGAAGTAACCAGGCAGCAGCTGATGATTTTTGCAAAATTGAAAATATCCTTTATTCCTCCATAAGAAAGTGAGACCGGCACCGTTTCGGTTTCCACTGAAACCTTTTTCAAGCCCAGTCAACAAGCAGACAAGACACATATAAATACCCACAAACATAATCATGGACAGGTTGCAAATGCACAAACAATTAAAACATTAACCATTAATACACCTACACATACCTCAAATGGATAGGATCCCTTCATGCTCCCCGAGGACATCATGTGGCTCAAAGCAAGGGTTAATATCAATCTCATTGCTTCACGGGACAATAATGCCATCCCAGATTGTCTGGCGCCAAAAGCTCACATACTGACGTCATTAAACTCATGCTGAGGGCACATCTCTTCGGCATAGTTGCATCTACCACCGCGTCATCACGTCCATGTGATGCTCACAGCGGCGCCTATCACGCAAGTGGCGCCGCCCACAGCATCATCATCACGCTACAAGCGTCAGCGCGTCATAACTGTCATCACGCCCGTGACGTCCCGACGTCATCACGTCAGCCTTCTCACGCGCCGGACACCGGCGTGTCATAAACATAGACACGCCCACGACAGAAATCACATAACCACTCCCCCCCTCGCATCATCATGTATACGGCAGATATCAGTCCGGGGTGATCCCAAAATGCAGGTTAAGCCGCGGAAGGAATAAACAGAACAAAGATCCCGCAAGTGGGAATCATCCAATCAGGACATCACCACTTCTGGGCATCATCTATCATGCATATGATCTTAAATGATGGGTACAATAGTAACATCATTATGTTTTAATCTATCACAATAAACTTTTCATTAACCCACTCATGGATAAAAAAGGGGAGGGGGGGCGGGGGAAGGAAAGGAGGGGAGGGGAAAGAAGGAGGGGGAGAAAAAGGGAGAAAGAGGAGGAAGTGAGCATAGTCTTAAAACACCCAAACTCTGGTGGTATTTTGGAAAAATCTCAATGGCAAAATCTACACAGTCTTGTTAGTCGACATTTATATCATTCTATTACTAATCATGACCAGAATTATTACATTAGTTTAATTAGTTCAACGTCGCATAAACATTATCCAGGTCTTACGTTAATTAACAAACGCATCCAATATGACAAAAAGGGGATTACAGAGTCTGAACTAATGTTCAAAAAGAATTTATTTTAATTCCATCAGACGTACATAGCAGAATTGGCCCATCTTGAGCATAACAAGGGAATTTCAAATAAAGCGTTATAGAATAGCAAATAGAGAAAACGAGCCCAGATGTAAGTCCTCAGAGCGCACAAAGGCATCCATAATCCAGAGTAAGAAATCTAGAACAAAAGAAATAATAAGCAAATCAGTACAAATATGCACATACAGAACATACCAAATGTGTAGACATGAATAACCTAAAAATAAAAAGTGGCTACCATGAAAAGAGAACAATATTTACATATATCTTATCCCTAACACTGATCAATCTCTCCAATGGCAAAAGGAAAAGGAAGAGGAAGAAAGAAGAAAAAAGTGGAAGACATATCCTATGTTTTCACGTAAAACTCACAAATGTGGGGTTATAGGATAATCTAGGTTCAAACCCCTAGGATGTAACGTATCCAAGGTATGTATCCATCTAAGTTCCTTTTTAAGTAGCAATAACTCCCTATTGCCACCTCGTTCCAGTGGGGGGACATAATCAATGATTTTGAACCTCAATTGGCTAATTGAATGCCCCAAATCAAGAAAATGCCTAGGAATGGGTAAGTCTCTAGCCTTGGTGCGTATGGTAGACTTGTGTTGGTTCATTCTTAAGCGAATCTCTTGTGTGGTTTCCCCCACGTAGGCCATACTGCACGGGCAGGTAATTAAATAAATGACATAGTCCGACCTACAGGTCAGGTGTGCTCGTATTTTAAATGTCTGGCCTGTGTGTGGGTGCTGGAAAGTATTACCCCTGATTAGGTTACTACAGTTGGAGCAGTTAAGACAGGGAAAATTACCTGTCTGAAGGGGACCCAACAGAAGCTGTCCAGTTGATACCTTAGTCCTGAAAGATGATGTTACAAGTTTGTCCCGCAAATTGCGGGCTCTTCTGTAGGCCATAATTGGGGTTTGCATAAATTCCGGAATATTTCCGCACGTCCTCTTCAAAATAGGCCAATGTTTCAGGAGTATAGATCTAATCCGACCACTATCTCTGCTGAAAGTAGACACAAAGAGAATCCTTTTTTGCGTATCATCTTTAGGGCGGGATTGTAATACTCATCCCTAGGTTTTTGTAAGGCCTTCTCCATCAACTTATATGTTATAGATGGAGGATATCCCCTAGCAAGAAATTTATCATTCATTTCTTCCTCCTAACTCTTAAAAATTGGGAGAGATTCGAGCATGCGTCTTGGATGTTCACTGTCAAATCTTAAAAGATTGTTCTTATCAGTGGACTATTCTCACGCTTATGGATCATAATATCCAAAAATTGTATGTTATCATTGGATACGTTCAGCGTGAAATGCAAGCCAGGGACTACACTATTGAGCCACTCATTGAAAGCATGAAGTTCTGTTTCATTGCCCTCCCATGCGATGAAAGTATCTATATATCGTGTCCAGCACATGGATTCCCCATTGCTATGTAACTCGTGGCACCTTGGGTCATACAAGATGGAGACTGGGAACGAGCTTGACCCTGGGCCCGCTCACGTGAAGATCGAACGTCAATTTCTCATCAATTCTCAACAGCATTGTGGGCTATCGCCCACACTTTCGAAGGGTCGCTGCCTGGCCCTGCCAACCCTCTGCAGTGTGTGCCTTCGGTTCCTCCTCATCGCAGACGCACTTGGAAATAGACATGAGGGTGTTGTGGCTATGAAGCGAGCGTGTGGCATGACGGCAGCTGAAGGCTGGGCAGGGAAACTTTTGTGTGCGCTGTGGACGAAGGGTCGTGCGGGGGGGGGGGGGGGGGGTTGGGCAGCATGTAACCCAGGAGAAGAGGCAGCGGTGTGTCCCGCAGGCAGTGATTGTGCTTGGTTGGAGGTAGTGTGGTGCTTAGCTAAGGTGTGCCTTGCTAATGAGGGTTTGTCCAAAGTAAAAATTGTTAGGGGGGGGGCCCACTCTTGCCGCTATTGTGGCTTAATAGTGGGACCTGGGAGCCTGAGATGCAGCCCTGCATGCTGCCCCTGCCCCTGCCCTATCTGTTTCTGTGGTGTTTCCATGGATTTCGGATGTTTTCTGATTTTTCACAAGTAAAGACCTATCCAGAGCATCGGCGATATACAAAAATGCTCGAGTCGCCCATTGACTTCAAAGGGGTTCGGTAATCGAAACGAACTCTCGAACATCGCAAAAAGTTCGACTTGAGAAACGAGCACCCGAGCATTTTGGTGCTCGCTCATCTCTACTTTCTATATTACAAAGAGAACAATTCAAAGTTTGAAAATTGTGAATTTTTCCAAATTTTCTGTAAATTTAGATTATTTTTCCTAATAAGGACAACATTTATTGATGCAATTGTTACCCTAACATAAAGTACAATATGTCACGAAAAAACAATCTCAGAATCACATCGATTAGTAAAAGGATTCAAAAGTTATTAGCAGATAAAGTGACAGATGTCAGATTTGAAAAATAAGGCTTGGTCCTTAAGCCACAAATTGGCCATGTCCTTAAGGGGTTAATATGACAAATGACGATGTATGAAGGATCATAGAAGATGGCGGCCGCATAGAAAGTGGGGTCATTCATTTCACTATCAGTCCTAACAATAGTGGAATAGAGTCCCCCAATGCCACCCCAATAATAATAGGGTCCCCCATTGTGGCCCTAGTAGTAATAAGGTCCTCCAATGCCTCCCCAATAATGATAGGGTCCCCCATTGTGGCCCTAGTAGTAATACTGTCCCCCAATGCCACCCCAATAATGATACAGTCCCTCATTGTGGCCCTAGTAGTAATAGGGTCCCCCAATGCCACCCCAATAATGATACAGTCCCACATTGTGGCCCTAGTAGTAATAGGGTCCCTCATTGTGGCCCTAGTAGTAATAGGGTCCTCCAATGCCACCCCAATAATGATACAGTCCCACATTGTGGCCCTAGTAGTAATAGGGTCCTACATTGTGGCCCTAGTAGTAATGGGGTCCGCCATTGCCGCTATGCTTTTGAGAAGCAGGGAGGACTTTAGCAGTGCAGATTACAATAGGGGCGAGTGGGATGGCGGTGGACCGCCTTGCAGTCTCGCGTTGCCATGCCAATCACAGGTCCTGCATGCTAATTTCCACCTTACAGGCTGTCTGGACACAGATACAGCGGAATCCCACCATAAATGTGGGAAGAAGGGAACCCCACCAGGAATGCAGGAAGAAGGGAATCCCATCAGATATGTGGGAAGAAGGGAACCCCAATAGCGATGTGAGGCTGTTCTCATGTGAAACTGCCTCACATCCAGGGGTTTTCAGAAGGGTTGTGAGGGTGATATCGGGCCGTGAATCACAGCCAATATCACCCTCGCCAGTGTGAAGGAGCCATTAAACTCCTTATTGTCCGCCCTGCTGTGTAAGGAGCACATGTTACCTCTTAGGCAGTGAAAGGGTTACAGCTGCCAACTTCCAGCAGCGACTCCCATCATCCACCAGGGGGCGCCGGCTCCTTCATGAGGAACCATAATTGTTCCATCTACAGTCACCCTCAGGGCGGCTTCACACGGGCGGTTTTGAGCACGTAAAATGTACAGCGGGAAACAGAAACAGCCACTAATATCAGCGGGTTCTCTCACATTTCTGTTATTTATACGGGTATTTCTTACATAGAACCTGCTCTATTCTGTGCATTTGCCTCCAAAGGTTCCTATAGAAGTCTATGGGGGTGCGTCAAATGCGCGGCGGATGGCTGAAACACTACAAAACTTTGCTGGGAAAAATCTGGGACTCATTAGGCTAAATAACCCTTTAAATCAGGGCGTGGGCGTGTCCTGCATGCAAGTGAACACGCCCATCGTGTGCAAGAAAGAACAGGAAAATGCGCAGACACGCACACAAAAGCGCTTTGTTCGTGGAGCAAATACGTTGTGCTGAAGTGCCCATAAAAACACATGCCGCCCTTAGTCTACAGACGCTCCATGAGATTTACGGACTCTGAGTCTTCTGGCGATGAGATCTCTGAGTTTCTATAAGCAGCAGCATGCTCCATTTTCTGCGGATTCCCGCACGGACAGCTTCCATTAAAGTCAAAGGGAACCGTGCGATCTGCGGTTCACCCTCAGCTGACACTGCGGACGTGCTGCGGATCCACAAGAAAGCAGGAGATTTAAAAAGAAAAAAATATACGCGGTACGCCCGCACACATCGCCATGCAGAAGAAAGAAGACCTGGCTGGGGCGGAGAGGACCCGCACCGCATCCGCACAGGTAAGAAAGTGCCCATTGCTTACGGGCACAGGCGGATTCCACTGCAGGATTCGGCACTTGGAATCTGCGCGTGCCGCGGACATGAGGCCTAAGTGTGATAATCGGGTCTCACCCACGGACCGTGGACAGTATAGTGTACTGGTAGATATAAAGAACCGTTCACACTGCGTGAGGGAAAACAGCATTGGTTTATCGATGTTACCCACAAGACCAACGGGACAGGAGATGAATGGGACTTATTCCCCCTTCATGCCAACCGTTATAATTCAGGTGCCAGCTGCTGGGAAGAATAGGAGGGTTCTGATGGCGTTTGGATCACCATTAAACCTAAGTGAGTGAGCCGACTGCTGCAGCACCTCCATGGATAGGAGCTGCTTCTAGTTTGGTGACACCATTCATAGTAACTTATTCCTATGGTCAGTGGTGTCCGCTCTAGTAGACGCTGCGCTATTCTGTCCAGAAAAATACTCATCAGAATGCTGGACGGACCCCATTATAATCAGTGAGGTCAGTTTCTTGTGGGAACCCTTAAACAGATAGGGCTGGGTCCTAAATTCTTGACTAGAACACTTGCCCTTTACGCTTGCCCCACGGCCAGGGTTAGGATAAACAGCACGCTCTCCTCCTCCATCGATATTGGAATGGTACTAGGCAGGGCTGCCCCCTGTCCCCTCTGTTATTTGTATTAGCGATGGAGCATCTAGCGATGGCAATCAGAAACAACCCGAACATCAGCGGACTGACAGTAGGGGGGGGGGGGGACCTATTATAAAGCAGCCTTATATGCCGACGATCTATTGTTATACATCACACAAGCACGCATCACCCTTCCCTCCTTGATTGAAGAACTTGAGAGATTTGGCCACCTATCCAATTTTAAAATTAACTACAGCAAAACTAAAGCCCAAAATATATCCCTGGGCCCAGACATGAAAAAAACCCCACATAATAGAACACTATCCCCTTAAGAGGCAACAACAGGCCATAAAATATCTTGGAATACATATCCCAATGGAAAACTCTAAGCTCTTCTTCATGAACTACTCCACCCTGCTGGACTGCACTCTACAAGACCTCCCCACCTATTCCACCAGAGTCTCGTCATGGTTTGGGAGGATACATACCATTAAAGTGGACGTCCTACCCTGGTTCTTATACATTTTCCAGGCCATCCCGATTATGGTATCCCAAACATTTTTTAACAAACTGAAGTCGGCACTGATCAGATTTGTTTGGGGGTGACAGAGACCGCGAGGTGGGTATGCGCACGTTGTCGTATCCCAAATCAAAAAGAAGGGGCAGGCTTGCTTGACTTTAAAAGCTATCATACGGAGAGAGGGAATAGTCCTTTGACGCCATTATTTGATAATCCAGCTTTCCCACCAGGTAGGGCGCGAGATGGCTTTCTGGGTTGGGAGAATCGGTGGATATCAGGGTCCAGCAGGTTTTTGGTGGACAATCAATGCCCTCTCTTCAGGAACTCAAACACCAATTTGGAGATATTCATATCTCCTGGCTCTAATACTTCTAGCTAGGCTCTTTCCTAATGCCTTGGGAAGGAGGCGGCACCCTGGGCTTGGAGCTGACACCCTTTGAGGAGATGTTTGAATTGAGGTCCCCTCTGGAGCACGCATTGTCGCAAATATACGGTCTTCTGCTGCAGGAGTAAGTGGAGGAGTTTCAAGTGGGCCTGTGAGCAGGAGTCGGGGGAAGAAAATACTCAGAGCAACTGGCAAAAGTCATTTATTTTCACACACAAGTTGACCATGGCATGTGCTGCATAGGAGAAAGGGTACAAGGTGTTGGCTAGATGGTACAGATACCCAACGTGACTCCACGTGATGTTCCCTTTCGGTGTAGGCTATGTGTTGGCGCTGTGGGACCAATAGAGACACTCTGATACACGTCTGGTGGGGTGTGATAAATTGCACCCCTTCTTGGACAGGATGTTTGCCACCTATAACTTGATGTGCAGAAAATCCATAAACAATACTCCGTGGATATCTCTCCTCTCCATTCTACCGGGCTAAATCAGCGCTCAAAAGGTAGATCTGCTCTGTTTCTGCATTGCAGCAGCCAGAGCAGTCATCCCTCGCCACTGGAGAACCACACAAGTCCCCTCCATGAAGGAGTGGCAACAAGAAATGTCCTATCCCAACCATATGGAGGAGCTATGCAGGGAACTCTCTGGAGAACCTGAAAAACAAAGGGGAAAATACAGAGAAACCTGGTGGCCCTGCATTCTGTTTGAGTCCTCTACAGAGTTCACCAGCCTGTTTCAATAGACCTACCCATGAGCCTTGAAGAGGACACAGGTCCCCCAGAATAAGGGACTGACAGGAATGCGCTCAAGGTGCCCCCCCCCTTTTTTTCCCGCTGTCCCCTCTGTTTTTGTGTGTTATTGTTGAAGAGCCTTACTATTGTCATACTTGATTTTAATTTTCTTAGGTTTTCTCTATACTTTTTTCTTTTTCCCCTTTCCAATGAAAGGGATTTCTATTGTCTAAATGGTAACATTTTATTATGATATGGGGCCGCACTCCTACTTCTCAGTCAGCTTTGCACTGATATAGTAAAAGAGTAGACGACAGGGGGAGGCGGTCTTGGGGATTACTTTTGGGCTAGAAGAACTATTTGCTGTTATTATGAAGATTTGCCTAATTGTTGCACAATGTGAATTAAAGATCCTGTGAGACCGGTCTTGATTTCTATTGCTGTTCCGTAATGTTTGTGAAATATTTGTAAAATGTAACGATAAGGGATTAAACATAACACGTCTGTTTTGGTTATTCCACATTATCGTTATATTTTTCGCTGAATCCTAAAATGACCTCCGCTATGTCATAGGACATCACTAGAGATGAGCGAACATACTCGTTAAGGGCGATTTTGCAATCGAGCATTGCTTTTTTCGAGTACCTGACTACTCGGGTGAAAAGATTCAGGGGGTGCCAGGGGTGAGCAGGGGGTTGCAGAGGCGAGTGGGGGGAGGGAGAGAGCTCCCCCCTGTTCCCCACTTCTACCCCCCGCTCCAC
Organism: Eleutherodactylus coqui; assembly: GCF_035609145.1. Classification (NCBI taxonomy): domain Eukaryota; kingdom Metazoa; phylum Chordata; class Amphibia; order Anura; family Eleutherodactylidae; genus Eleutherodactylus; species Eleutherodactylus coqui. The sequence goes on from NC_089841.1 coordinate 22,603,024, forward strand.
CACGCCGCCCCCCGAATCTTATCACCCGAGTAGTCAGGTATTCGAAAAAAGCGATGCTCGATTGCGAAATCGCCCTTAACGAGTACGTTCGCTCATCTCTAGACATCACGTTTCCTGACAATCCAGTTATCTATGTTAAATAAGGAAATACCTCAAAATAAATGTAACTAATAAAATTAATTTTTAATTACAAAATTTACATGAAAATCATTTTTGAGCTGAAATGAGCACTAAAACCCAGTAAAACCGTTTCTTCTTCCCTGTGAGGCTCCTCTTGGTACAGTTACACTTGTGAGTAGCATCTGGAATGTCTCTCTGCAGCATCCAACAACAGTCTGCCATCATTGGAATGCTCCACTTTCCATGCTATCTTCTTCACATCTCTTTATTGTCCTGGGGGAATCGTTCACCTTGTTCTTCACTCACAGCTCCCAAATTTTCATGCAATTTGTCAAGGTGGGATTGGAGGAAATGCACTTTCAAACTCATCAGGCAACCTAAAGCTTGAAATGGTTTCAGCATTCGTCCGACGATCTTTTTGTAGTCAGGATCTTTCTTATTGCCTAAAAATGTCTCTATGACCTCTTCAAATGCAATCCACCCTTTGTTTTAAATATCCGTCATGGTATTGACAAACGGTTGATCAGCTACAAGCCTTCTAATGTCTGGTCCGATGAACACATCTTCCTTCAATTTTGCCTCCGAGAGGCCTGGAAACTTGGTGACCAAATATTTGAAGCATTCTCCATCTCTTGGAAGTGATTTCACAAATTGCTTAATCAATCCCAATTTTATATGAAGAGGTGGTAGAAGAACTTTATGTGGAGGTACCAAAGATTCTCGGAGGTCATTTTTCTGACCAACTGTGAGAACCCTCAGCTGCCAACTCTTCTTGGTCCAGTGATGTTGTTGATCTCGACTGTCCATAAACACAGAAAACAAGGGGATTTGGTATATCCAGCTTGTTGCCCGAGCAGCATGCATAAGACCTTTAAATCCCCACACACTTGCCAACCGTGGTCTTCATATTTAAGTTTACGAAGAACCAATTCCAAGTTATCGTAGGTTTCCTTCAAGTGTACGGAATGACCTGCTGGGATGGAAGCGTAAAAAACGCCATTGGGTTATTTTGGAAGTCATGTATTTTTGGCATTGTATATCTTAAATGCACTGATGTGAATTATTTAATAGTAATTTTGACTTTTTAAATTTAGTTAAAAATCCTAACATTAAAAAAAATACTAAATTTGAAGAGAATTTTGCATTTTGTGGTAAATCCTGGCTTCTTGGATTTTTTCTCATTTTTTATTGTCTTCAGCACACCAAAATACATGGAAATTAGTTGTAATCAATGGGGTCTGTCCGACACTGTTTGGGTCCTGTATGGGCCAGATCGGCAGCTCCAACATTTTTGGTGTTCGGCTTCAAAGTCAGTGCCAGATAACAAAAAAGAAGCGGAATTACAGCTGCACATGTGACTGGAGCCGTACAGCTAACAAACATTTTTTGCCTTTAAAACTGCCTGGAGACGTTTTGTAAAACATGGATTTTTGCTAAAAGTCCTGATGTGTGAAAATGGAAATAACTCTAAAGTAGTAGTCAATTATATAAACTGGTCGCAGCAACAGATAATACATTTTCTGCAAGGCTGCAATAAAAAATAATTTGGTAACTCAAGACATAAAAACAGGTTTCTCTTCCCACTGGGATTTAGCTTCCTTTATGTAAGAAGGGGCCAAAGGACCTGATCCCCCTGATCAGTAGAGTCTAGCTTCCTCTATATAAGAATGCTAGCTATAGTGAGCCAAAAGACCTGCTCCCCCTGACCAATAGGGTCTAGCTTCCTCTATATAAGAATGCTAGCTATAGTGGGACAAAGGATCTGGTTCCCCTGACCAGTAGGGTCTAGCTTGCTCTATATAGGAATGCTAGCCTCACTTGTAGTGGAAACCCAATATATCTATATTTTGGATTGTGGACCTTTGTAGTGGACAGGGAACCCGTTTTTAAATGTTTAGCATTCTGTATAATAAATGACAGTACTTTTCCATTGCTGGCTGTTCTGATACAAATATAGATATATATTCTTTCATGTATCCAATGTATCTACTTCCTTTAATGAAACTTCTATTCTCTAAACTCTGCTGACAAGCTAGTATTTAGCAAAAACACTCTATATTTTCTCCGTGTGTTTTGTAACTTTAGAAGAAGTAAAATCAGACATAAATAACCGCAGTCTGAAGCAGCTACCGCAATAATAACCCAAGCAGTTTTACTGGAAACGTATGCAAATAACACGGGAAATTTATGCAATTAATAGTTCAAGCTGTGATATCCAATCATATCGGAGGAACCACACGTGGGTCCAAGACAACCCACTCATCTCGTCCTGCTACCACATGATGGCCAATCACAGATGACTGGACGATGGAAGAATTTCAAGATGCTTATCCAATAATTAAACAATATGTTGTATCTATGTAATCTTTGACCGGCCCAGATGGGCAGATATGTTAAACTCTTGTTTGGGCTGTTTGCCCAACAATAAAGCAGAATTGAGGAAGCTTATACATGCTGAACCTGTGTCAGTGTGAAATCCTCTTATGTGCATAATCAATTCATAATTAATCTGGAAGGCTGTAAACATTATCCAATAATTAAACAATACGTTGTATCTATGTAATCTTTGACTGGCCCAGATGGGCAGATATGTTAAACTCTTGTTTGGGCTGTGTGCCCAACAATAAAGCAGAATTGAGGAAGCTTATACATGCTGAACCTGTGTCAGTGTGAAATCTTCTTATGCGCATAATCAATTCATAATTAATCTGGAAGGGTGTAAACATTCCTAATTAAGTAAGTCATTGGACGCAAAAGGAAATCCACGACAGTTGGTGGCCCGTACGGGGATTGGTCGATAGGCTCCAAAGAGATCGGAAACTAGGCACGGACATAGGCAACCTTGGACTTGGCGGGCCCAACAGATCATCAGAACACGGTAAGGTAAATTAATTATCTATACCTGTGTGGCTGACTCCAAGCTTGCCTATGTGCCATGTCAAGGCCGATCGTTCCGGATCCGCACGACAGGTATTTTAAGTCTCGACCACTCAATAAAACCTGTCATAAGATAAAGAAAAGGAATGTTTACATGCCTGTTGTCTTGAGAGTACTGGTCGGCTGGCGAGGTCAATATGTTGCCCTAAAAAAGGGGGAGGGAACCTGACAGGTATCCCTACTCGGGTCATAGTACGCTGTGCCCACAAGAAAATACATCTATGTTTGCCAAATCCCCAACAATGTTAGGAAGTCACAGCTGTGACCATAAAGTTACAACATAGTAGTTATACATTAGATGTTAGAATTTCCCTGAATGTCAGTCAGAGGAAGAGAAGGCGGGCTGAAATGGCGTCGGTACCACCGCATGCCAAAGACACCAGCGTTCAATATAACAGTTCAGTAAATAAGGAGATAGAATGATATCTCAGTCACTCAGCAACCTTTGGCACACAATATGTGAATTGCAGTACGTTACCAATCAGATGGAGATGCCTGGCATCTAAGACTACATCTACTCCGGTCGCCGGAAGGACAACCAGGAACAAGTCTAGAACAAAACTGTTGTAAAAGTAAATTAGCCACGTTCTCTCTTATAATCCTGTTTATCTGTCTCTTCCATTCTGTGTTAGAGAAGGGAGGGGCTGTCACGGGAGGGAGAGATTTTAAAAAGAGGAAGTTACTGGTGCTGCAGTCCCAGGGAAGGTACATTTGCAGACAATATAAAAAATAAATAAATTACAGGGAGTAAGAGGTAGATCTAGGTTAAGCAGAGAAGCCGAAGAATGGGAAACAAGCAGGTAACGATAAGGCCTGGTATCCACAGGAGGGACGGGGCAGTTTGACCCGTAAATTGTAAAATGTAAATTGTGTGATGCATAAGACTTTATTTGGTTGTGATGTGTATCCGAGGACTGCAAACGTTGAATGAGAAAATGAGGAAGCAAGTGATCAGCCAAATTCAGAGGGGTGGAGCTAGGTGATGCAAGAATCATAGATAGCCAGGAAAAGTTTTTTGGTTTTTTTTCTCCTGTCTCAAATCTGATGAGACATTGCAGGCAGGATCAGATTAAATTAATAAAGAATTCTCTTAAAGAATATCACATTTTAAATATGGCTGCCCGGATCGAAGGCATGTCTCTGTTATTGGCACTGATATTTTACAAATGGATCCATCATAATACATCTGAATGTACCCACCATGATAACATATATGAGACCCGGATACCCACTTCTGGGTCAAACAGTATCCCCTTAGTGAAAAAAAAAAAAAAGGAGTGAAGGGTCAGCCACACGTTAGGTGCTGTGTGCTGATGCTTTGGAAAAACTGCCACCTGGCCACAATTTCACTGTTAATTTCCCTTGCAGAAGATGGCTGTAAGGCCTGGAGGCCTCCAAAGACAAACTTTGGTCACACAACAAGATGTCCTAAACGCAGAAGCTCTGCCTCCGCATGCCTCAGTGCAAGAAGCGGAACCGAAGGCCCTCACTGAGGCGTGTAGAGTGGTAGAAGGTAAGACGGCAACCCTTTACACTGACTCCTGGAATGCATTTGGCATAGCTCATGATTACTGCCCAATATGGAAGGCCAGACAGTTTCTTATCTCAGTAGGACAGCCAATTAAGAATGGTGCAGCAGTGCAGAGTCTCATGGAAACCCTACTACTACTACCTGGCAATGGAGAGCTCACACCGATTCCTACAATGGAGAAGCGAGAGACGACACCCTCGCCGACAGCACAGCAAGGCAGCCGTGAAAGAAAGAAGAAAAGATACTGACAGCATGAGTCAGTGATAAAACCTTTGGACATTGATAAAACCTTTGGACATTGATAAAAACTTTGGACATTGATATGCCAAGGACTTTACAGTTACAAGCCAACGAGGAAGGAAAGCAAAATGGGCTAAAAGACGGGAGCAACAGAACAGGACGGCGTATGGCGAACAGTCAGCAGAACTTGCCTACAGAGGTCCCTGTCCCCCATGATGGCCCAACTGGTACACAAAATCAAAAACAGCAATGACGTTGACACTGAACGAGAATGAGTGACACCTGGGCTCTCTGTAGCTGCTGCATCATTAGTCCAGTTTACATGATCTTTGCCATATGCGAGTCAGGACAGAAGTAGGGTGGCCATATAACACTTGCCTGGACCCCTCTACCCATTTCAGAGATTGCCAATTTGACCACATTCAGCTCACACCTGTTGGGGAGTATGAATATGTGCTTGTTGTTGCTGGAGTCTTTTTCAGGTTGGAGGCCCACCCTGATACTAAGGTAAATGAGCAGGTAACCACACAGAAGCTCATGAATGAGGTAATCTGCAGATACAGGGTACCGGAAGTGAATGAGGTAAACAAAGGTACACACTTCATAGGTGAAATAATGTGACATCATGTCTGGAAGGTACTTGGACAGGGGAGTGTGCCTTAGTAAAGCCCTTATGCTCCTCCACATCCTGTCAGACAGCATTGAGGATAATGAGGTTACCCCCAATAGTTACTTTATCTCGATCCAACTGTGCTGTGTTTTGTGGTTTTCTTGTCATGTTGGTCTATCCTTGTTTCCTGCATAGGTACGGCGGTTCCTTCCAGTCTTGTCACTAGGTGGTGTAGGTTCAGTGTTGGTGGCCTGGACCTGTCCACCTTCAGGGCTATCTCCAGGAGGGACATTGGTGTGGGTGAAGATCAGGGAGTCCCACGCCGTGCGTACCTGTGCACACTACTAGTATTGTAACATTATACTAGAGCGAGAAGAGAGACTCCTGGTGGTAGTTTTGACCTACACGTGTACATTAACGTCATAGGACAGCCAAGGGGGGTACCTGACGAGTTTTTAATACTTAGAGACCATGTTAAAGCTAGATTCGAGTCCATTTTTCTGATCATTATGGTAAATAAAATGTTGACTGGATTAATTATGTTTATTATAATTAGCAGCGGCTTATAAATTATACTAGAGATGCCTTATAGGGACTAGTCGACCAATAGGACCTACCTCGACTATGACTTTTCAAAATAGAATGGCACTAGGTACGATTTTAGCCAAAAAGGGAAGTGTCTGTAAGATGATAGGGGAGACTTGTACCTACATCCCAGACAACACGAGACCCGCGGGTAAAGACGCAGTTGCCATTAAGAAGCTGACCGCACTAACTAAAAAGAGCTAACTTTTGGGACTAGTACTCGCCATGGATGAGTGGGTGGCAAAGGATCCTGGCTCAAATTGGCGTCGCTGTTGTATGTGAACTGATTATCTTTCCCGTTCTAGTCTGGGAAAGTAGGAAAGATGAACGGTGCCCTAAAATCTAAGATACAAGGCAATGGAAAAAACAGACTAAGTGTCTTTTATTAGTCTGTTTCCTCAGTTAGGTACATACCTAACAGGAGAAGAGGAAAAAAATAAGTTTTAAAACATTGTGTATTTAGAACACTGTGATAGGTTTTCGCTAACATTTTGCTTCATTTTATCTGCAGTGCACTCTGCTCATGCCACGCAACATGCCGGTGATACAACGCCCCTGGTCCCGCTACCTTGCCGCCTCTGGAAAAGGGAAGTGGGAATAATCAACTCGTAGTTTTCCTTCCAGACTGATAGATATGATTATACACTTACTAATGAGACAGGGGTTCAGTCATGTTGATCAGTCATTAGATAGTCCTAATTTTGCACTCTTTGTGGATGAATCGAGGTAGTGTCAAGAAGGCAGGTTCTACACAAGTTATGCAGTGTTTACCTGAAATAGTAAAAGCCGCACCTCTCCTAACCTAATGCCTCGAGATCCCTGGTGGTAGGCTAGACCTCCACATGTACAGAGATGCCGTGGGGGTACCTATGAGGGTACCAGATGAATATAAAGCCAGAGATCAAGTTAAAGCAGAATGGGTCTGGTCCTGTAGTAATCTTTCCTACACAGATATCCCCACCAATATTCCAGGAGGGCCGTGTGCACTGTCCCGGCTAAGTATCCTTATGTACCAAAGACCCAATTGCCATGAACCCACACCTAGGTATCAGAGGGGCATTTACAGCCTAAACAACAGTTGTGAAAGACCGCCACTCTACTGAGTTTTCAGAACATTCTACACTAGAGTTCATTCTGATAAAGAAGTTATTAATTATATTTGTCACCTTTATCATCATGGATCCAGAATATGATGATGTTGAGCCATCCTATAACCCCATGGCAGCGGTAGCCCCAGTCTACAACACAATGCAGATCTGGGGTCAATGGTGGGGGATTACGGTGGGACAGAGTAGGGACACTTAGTGTAGTGAGTTTAGTGAAGCAGATAGTTTCAAGGGGGGTTTGTAGTGGAAACCCAATATATCTATATTTTGGATTGTGGACCTTTGTAGTGGACAGTGAACCTGTTTTTATATGTTTAGCATTCTGTATAATAAATGACAGTACTTTTCCATTGCTGGCTGTTCTGATACAAATATAGATATATATTCTTTCATGTATCCAATGTATCTACTTCCTTTAATGAAACTTCTATTCTCTAAACTCTGCTGACAAGCTAGTATTTAGCAAAAATACTCTATATTTTCTCTGTGTGTTTTGTAACTTTAGAAGAAGTAAAATCAGACATAAATAACCGCAGTTTGAAGCAGCTACCGCAATAATAACCCAAGCAGTTTTACTGGAAACGTATGCAAATAACACAGGAAATTTATGCAATTAATAGTTCAAGCTGTAATATCCAATCATATCGGAGGAACCACACGTGGGTCCAAGACAACCCACTCATCTCGTCCTGCTACCACATGATGGCCAATCACATATGACCGGAGGATGGAAGAATTGCAAGATGCTTATCCAATAATTAAATAATACGTTGTATCTATGTAATCTTTGACCTGCCCAGATGGGCAGATATTAGAGATGAGCGAACACCAAAATGCTCGGGTGTTCGTTATTTGAAACGAACTTCCCGCGATGTTCGAGGGTTCGTTTCGAATAACGAACCCCATTGAAGTCAATGGGCGACCGGAGCATTTTTGTATTTCGCCGATGCTCGCTAAGGTTTTCATGTGTGAAAATCTGGGCAATTCAAGAAAGTGATGGGAACGACACAGCAACGGATAGGGCAGGCGAGGGGCTACATGTTGGGCTGCATCTCAAGTTCACAGGTCCCACTATTAAGCCACAATACCGGCAAGAGTGGGCCCCCCCCTCCCAACAACTTTTACTTCTGAAAAGCCCTCATTAGCATGGCATACCTTTGCTAAGCACCACACTACCTCCAACAAAGCACAATCACTGCCTGCATGACACTCCACTGACACTTCTCCTGGGTCACATGCTGCCCAACCGCCCCCCTCCCCCCCACAGCGCACACCAAAGTGTCCCTGCGCAGCCTTCAGCTGCCCTCATGCTACACCACGCTCATGTCTATTTAGAATTGCGTCTGCCATGACGAGGGACCGCAGGCACACACTGCAGAGGTTGGCACGGCTAGGCAGCGACCCTCTTTAAAAGTGGTGGGGCGATAGCCCACAATGCTGTACAGAAGCAATGAGAAATAGAATCCTGTGCCACCGCCATCAGGAGCTGCACACGTGGGCATAGCAATGGGGAACCTATGTGCCACACACTATTCATTCTGTCAAGGTGTCTGCATGCCCCAGTCAGACCGCGGTTTTTAATTCATAGACACAGGCAGGTACAACTCCCTATTGTGAAGTCCCTGTGGACCCACAGCATGGGTGGCTCCCTGGAACCCACTGGCGGTACACAAAAATATCCCATTGCATTGCCCAACACAGCTGAGGTAGTAATGTCGTGCTTAATGCAGGTGGGCTTCGGCCCACACTGCATGCCCCAGTCAGACTGGGGTTCTTTTCAAGTGTACAGATGTAGTAAAAACTCCGTGTGCACCTACAGCATGGGTGGGTGCCAGGAAGCCACCGGCGGTACATAGAAATATCCCATTGCATTGCCCAACACAGCTGAGGTAGTAATGTTGTGCTTAATGCAGGTGGGCTTCGGCCCACACTGCATGCCCCAGTCAGACTGGGGTTCTTTTCAAGTGTACAGATGTAGTAAAAACTCCGTGTGCACCTACAGCATGGGTGGGTGCCAGGAAGCCACCGGCGGTACATAGAAATATCCCATTGCATTGCCCAACACAGCTGAGGTAACGTCAGCTGTAATGCAGGTGGGCTAAAAATTCATTTGATTACACTGTAGGCGAGGGCCCACAAAAATTGCTGTATCAACAGTACTAATGTACATCCAAAAAATTGGCCATGGCCAGCCAAGAGGGCAGGTGAAACCCATTAATCGCTTTGGTTAATGTGGCTTAAGTGGTAACTAGGCCTGGAGGCAGCCCAGTGTAACGAAAAATTGGTTCAAGTTAAAGTTCCAACGCTTTTCAGCGCATTGAAACTTTTAAAAATTGTTCAGAAAAATTATTTGAGTGAGCCTTGTGGCCCTAAGAAAAATTGCCCGTTCAGCGTGATTACGTGAGGTTTCAGGAGGAGGAGCAGGAGGAGGAGGAGGAATATTAGACACAGATTGATGAAGCAGAAATGTCCCCGTTTTGGATGGTGAGAGAGAACGTAGCTTCCATCCGCGGGTGCAGCCTACGTATTGCTTACGTATCCTTGCTGTCCGCTGGTGGAGAAGAGAAGTCTGGCGAAATGCAGGCTTTGTTCATCTTGATGAGTGTAAGCCTGTCGGCACTGTCGGTTGACAGGTGGGTACGCTTATCTGTGATGATTCCCCCAGCCGCACTAAACACCCTCTCCGACAAGACGCTAGCCGCAGGACAAGCAAGCACCTCCAGGGCATACAGCGCGAGTTCAGGCCACGTGTCCAGCTTCGACACCCAGTAGTTGTAGGTGGCAGAGGCGTCACGGAGGACGGTCGTGCGATCGGCTACGTACTCCCTCACCATCCTTTTACAGTGCTCCCGCCGACTCAGCCTTGACTGGGGAGCGGTGACACAGTCTTGGTGGGGAGCCATAAAGCTGTCCAGGCCCTTAAAGACTGTTGCACTGCCTGGGATGTACATGCTGCTCGATCTCCGCACCTCCCCTGCTACCTTGCCCTCGGTACTGCGCCTTCTGCCACTAGCGCTGTCGGCTGGGAATTTTACCATCAGCTTGTCCGCAAGGGTCCTGTGGTATAGCAACACTCTCGAACCCCTTTCCTCTTCGGGAATGAGAGTGGGCAGGTTCTCCTTATAGCGTGGGTCGAGCAGTGTGTACACCCAGTAATCCGTTGTGGCCAGAATGCGTGCAACGCGAGGGTCACGAGAAAGGCATCCTAACATGAAGTCAGCCATGTGTGCCAGGGTACCTGTACACAACACATGGCTGTCTTCACTAGGAAGATCACTTTCAGGATCCTCCTCCTCCTCCTCCTCCTCCTCCTCCTCAGGCCATACACGCTGAAAGGATGACAGGCAATCAGCCGGTGTACCGTCAGCAGCGGGCCAAGCTGTCTCTTCCCCCTCCTCCTCATCCTCCTCATGCTCCTCCTCCTCCTCCTGTACGCGCTGAGAAATAGACAGGAGGGTGCCCTGACTATCCAGCGGCATACTGTCTTCCACCGCCCCCGTTTCCGAGCGCAAAGCAGCTGCCTTTATGCTTTGCAGGGAATTTCTCAAGATGCATAGCAGAGGAATGGTGATGCTAATGATTGCAGCATCGCCGCTCACCACCTGGGTAGACTCCTCAAAATTACCAAGGACATGGCAGATGTCTGCCAACCAGGCCCACTCTTCTGAAAAGAATTGAGGAGGCTGACTCCCACTGCGCCGCCCATGTTGGAGTTGGAATTCGACTATAGCTCTACCCTGTTCATAGAGCCTGGCCAACATGTGGAGCGTAGAGTTCCACCGTGTGGGCACGTCGCACAGCAGTCGGTGCACTGGCAGCTTAAAGCGATGTTGCAGGGTGCGCAGGGTGGCAGCGTCCATGTGGGACTTGCGGAAATGTGCGCAGAGCCGGCGCGCCTTTACGAGCAGGTCTGACAAGCGTGGGTAGCTTTTCAGAAAGCGCTGAACCACCAAATTAAAGACGTGGGCCAGGCATGGCACGTGCGTGAGGCTGCTGAGCTGCAGAGCCGCCACCAGGTTACGGCCATTGTCACACACGACCATGCCCGGTTGGAGGCTCAGCGGCGCAAGCCAGCGGTCGGTCTGCTGTGTCAGACCCTGCAGCAGTTCGTGGGCCGTGTGCCTCTTATCTCCTAAGCTGAGTAGTTTCAGCACGGCCTGCTGACGCTTGCCCACCGCTGTGCTGCCACACCGCGCGACACCGACTGCTGGCGACATGCTGCTGCTAACACATCTTGATTGCGAGACAGAGGTTGCGGAGGAGGAGGAGGAGGAGGGTGCTTTAGTGGAGGAAGCATACACCTCCGCAGATACCACCACCGAGCTGGGGCCCGCAATTCTGGGGGTGGGTAGGACGTGAGCGGTCCCAGGCTCTGACTCTGTCCCAGCCTCCACTAAATTCACCCAATGTGCCGTCAGGAAGATGTAGTGGCCCTGCCCGCCTGTGCTTGTCCACGTGTCCGTTGTTAAGTGGACCGTGGCAGTAACCGCGTTGGTGAGGGCGCGTACAATGTTGCGGGTGATTACCAGTGATTTGATTTCACAGGCAGGAAATAAATTGGCGCAAGACTGCAGGCCAAATATAATTTTTTCCCTTTTTTGAAAACGAAAGGCCCCACTGCCTCTATTGAATGAATAATCTAAGTTTAATAACTGTGCTGTGTCCCTGCTAATGTGTCACAGAACTTGAGGGTAGCAGAGTTATTAACTCTGGCAGAGCAGGTATTTTTTTCCCAATTAAGGAAAGCAAATGGCGAAGCCAGCAGTAAACCGTAGCTGGGTGCGTCTGATTTTTTAACGTTGTACACGCAGCTCACACGTGTCCACAGCCCTTAGGACGGACAGAGGCAGGACAAATAGATTTTGTTTCCCTTTTTTTACACCAAAAGGACCCACTGCGTATATTCAATGAATAATCTAAGTTTAATAACTGTGCTGTGTCCCTGCTAATGTGTCACAGAACTTGAGGGTAGCAGAGTTATTAACTCTGGCAGAGCAGGTATTTTTTTCCCAATTAAGGAAAGCAAATGGCGAACCCAGCAGTAAACCGTAGCTGGGTGCGTCTGATTTTTTAACATTGTACACGCAGCTCACACGTGTCCACAGCCCTTAGGACGGACAGAGGCAGGACAAATAGATTTAGTTTCATTTTTTTTACACCAAAAGGACCCACTGCGTATATTCAATGAATAATCTAAGTTTAATAACTGTGCTGTGTCCCTGCTAATGTGTCACAGAACTTGAGGGTAGCAGAGTTATTAACTCTGGCAGAGCAGGTATTTTTTTCCCAATTAAGGAAAGCAAATGGCGAAGCCAGCAGTAAACTGTAGCTGGGTGCGTCTGATTTTTTAACGTTGTACACGCAGCTCACACGTGTCCACAGCCCTTAGGACGGACAGAGGCAGGACAAATAGATTTCGTTTCCCTTTTTTTACACCAAAAGGACCCACTGCGTATATTCAATGAATAATAACTGTGTTGTGGCCCTGCCTACACAATTCTTTCCCTGTAGTATCAATGGAGGGTGCAATGCTCTGCAGAGGCGATTTTGAGGAAAAAAAAAATGCAGCACAGCTAACAGCAGCCAGCACAGTACTGCACACGGTTAAATATGGCCCTAGAAAGGACCGTTGAGGTTCTTGAAGGCTACACTCACTCCTAACACTCTCCCTGCCTATCCAACACTTCTGTCCCTAATGCCGGGTGCAACGCTCTGCAGAGGCGATTTTGAGAAAAAAAAAGGCACTGCTAACAGCAGCCAACACACAGGTATTACTGGCCCTAATAAGGACCTTTGGGGTTCTTGAAGCCTACACTAACTGCTATTTCTCTCCCTACAGCAGCTCCGGTACCAGCAGCACTGTCCCTCATCTAACTCACAAGGCATCTGAGGCGAGCCGCGGGAGAGGCCGACTTTTATATTCGGGTGACATCTGATCTTCCCAGCCACTCACTGCAGGGGGGTGGTATAGGGCTTGAACGTCACAGGGGGAAGTTGTAATGCCTTCCCTGTCTTTCAATTGGCCAGAAAAGCGCGCTAACGTCTCAGGGAAGGAAGTGAAAGTAACCGGAACACCGCATGGTGTTCGTTACGAATAACGAACATCCCGAACACCCTAATATTCGCACGAATATCAAGCTCGGACGAATACGTTCGCTCATCTCTAGCAGATATGTTAAACTCTTTAAAAGAGGCTGCACGCCCAACAATAAAGCAGAATTGAGGAAGCTTATACATGCTGAACCTGTGTCAGTGTGAAATCTTCTTATGTGCATAATCAATTCATAATTAATCTGGAAGGGTGTAAACATTTCTAATTAAGTAAGCCGTTGGACGCAAAAGGAAATCCACGACAGTTGGTGGCCCGTACGGGGATTGGTCGATAGGCTCCAAAGAGATCGGAAACTAGGCACGGACATAGGCAACCTTGGACGTGGCGGGCCCAACAGATCATCAGAACACGGTAAGATAAATTAATTATCTATACCTGTGTGGCTGACTCCAAGCTTGCCTATGTGCCGTGTCAAGGCCGATCGCTCTGGATCCGCACGACAGGTATTTTAAGTCTCGACCACTCAATAAAACCTGTCATAAGATAAAGAAACAAATGTTTAAATGCCTGTTGTCTTGAGAGTACTGGTCGGCTGGCGAGGTCAATAAGTTGCCCTAAAAAAGGGGAGGGAACCTGACAGGTATCCCTACTCGGGTCAGGTTTGGTTACAAAACCTAAGAGTAAGGGAACTGTCAGGGGAGTTTGAACAGGTATCGCTACTCGGGTCAGTTTGGTTACAAAACCTAAGAGTAAGGGAACTGTCAAACGTCTGGACAGGTATTGCTACTTCGGAGAGTCTGGTAATAGACCTAGGAGAAAGGGAACTGACAGACAGGATCCCGAGGGGCAGTGAGACTAAGCCAGCCGTACTGGTGTTCTGTCTATTTGTGTGTACGTCCCACCTCCATGTCTTGCCGGATCACTTGAGTCCAGGAGTTCTGGTCTGCTCTGCGCTATGTCGATCGGGTGTCCGCACTAAGTTTGGTATCAATATTGTGACTTTGGGGGAGCTCAGAGCCACCAGGTTGTCTAAGGAGGGTAGATTATTTAACTGTGTAGCGGCAGAAATGCTAGAGACCCTAGGGCGGGACATACTGTGTCCGGTGACTGACACACCAAGGTCAATTCTTACACCCTCCAGGAAAGTGTGGAAGGTGTGGAGAGTCAAGTTATCATTGATTAATCAAGCAATCTTTCGGTGTGCTCAAAACGTCCTACCTGTCCGTTTTATAAAGTTAGTGTGCTTGTCTGTTGTGTAGAGCTAATCCTGCTGAGTTGTCTATATAGGAATAGTCTGGTTGTCTATCATATAGAATTAGTAGCAGTCCTACTCAAACTGTAAGAAGGGATTGTTAGCAATGAGAACGCATTGGCTGGGTTATAGCCAAGATTGATGCACCGTACACAGCGGCGTTGTGGGTTTGGAATTTAAAGGCTAAATGTGCATTATTGGATCCCTTCTAGTAAAGACAGACTGCTAAACTGTGTTGCTGTTGAATTGTTGAAAGTTGAAAGTATAGGCTGTGATACATTGTGCCCGTAAGTGAATGTATACAAAGGATTAACTGAGTTTTAGTGAGAGAGAAAGGCTGCTTGATCGAATCTGCAGCCTCAGACACCCCCCCTCAGACTCCCTTACTTCCTCATTCTCCAGGAGGAAGTAACTTTGTTGCGTTAATAGGAATAAAAAGTTATAATGAATGTAATGAATTATACTGTCTTAAAAAAGGCAGGTAAGGGAGAAGTATTGTAAGGTGCATATTTACCGGTGGCTAGGGTCACAGCTGGAGGTCAGTGATGTACTAAATTGTCAGAGCAGGTGGATTAGACCTAAGCGATAGAAGAGAAAGCAAATTCATGTGCTGTGACAAATAACAACTACTGTTCGTATGTCTTGTTATGTAATCTAATCTTTGTTGTATGTCCTTCATACAAATGTAAAAAGTTATATGCCACTCACATCCTGTGGGGGCTTTTAAGAATACAAGGGTTAAAGAATGCAGAAAATGGTGCGTTATAAACTTAACAAACTGCATAGTACGCTGTGCCCACAAGAAAATACATCTATGTTTGCCAAATCCCCAACAATGTTAGAAAGTCACAGCTGTGACCATAAAGTTACAACATAGTAGTTATACATTAGACGTTAGAATTTCACTGAATGTCAGTCAGAGGAAGAGAAGGTGGGCTGAAATGGCGTCGGTACCACCGCATGCCAAAGACACCAGCGTTCAATATAACAGTTCAGTAAATAGGGAGATAGAATAATATCTCAGTCACTCAGCAACCTTTGGCACACAATATGTGAATTGCAGTACGTTACCAATCAGATGGAGATGCCTGGCATCTAAGACTACATCTACTCCGGTCGCCGGAAGGACAACCTGGAACAAGTCTAGGACAAAACTGTTGTAAAAGTAAATTAGCCACGTTCTCTCTTATAATCCTGTTTATCTGTCTCTTCCATTCTGTGTTAGAGAAGGGAGGGGCTGTCACAGGAGGGAGAGATTTTAAAAAGAGGAAGTTACTGGTGCTGCAGTTTCAGGGAAGGTACATTTGCAGACAATATAAAAAATAAATAAATTACAGGGAGTAAGAGGTAGATCTAGGTTAAGCAGAGAAGCCGAAGAATGGGAAACAAGCAGGTAACGATAAGGCCTGGTATCCACAGGAGGGACGGGGCAGTTTGACCCGTAAATTGTAAAATGTAAATTTTGTGATGCATAAGACTTTATTTGGTTGTGATGTGTATCCGAGGACTGCAAACGTTGAATGAGAAAATGAGGAAGCAAGTGATCAGCCAAATTCAGAGGGGTGGAGCTAGGTGATGCAAGAATCATAGATAGCCAAGAAAAGTTTTTTGTTTTTTTTTCTCCTGTCTCAAATCTGATGAGACATTGCAGACAGGATCAGATTAAATTAATAATGAATTCTCTTAAAGAATATCACATTTTAAATATGGCTGCCCGGATCGAAGGCATGTCTCTGTTATTGGCACTGATATTTTACAAATGGATCCATCATAATACATCTGAATGTACCCACCATGATAATATATATGAGACCCGGATACCCACTTCTGGGTCAAACAGTATCCCCTTAGTGAAAAAAAAAAAAAAAAAGGAGTGAAGGGTCAGCCACACGTTAGGTGCTGTGTGCTGATGCTTTGGAAGAACTGCCACCTGGCCACAATTTCACTGTTAGTTTCCCTTGCAGAAGATGGCTGTAAGGCCTGGAGGCCTCCAAAGACAAACTTTGGTCACACAACAAGATGTCCTAAACGCAGAAGCTCTGCCTCCGCATGCCTCAGTGCAAGAAGCGGAACCGAAGGCCCTCACTGAGGCGTGTAGAGTGGTAGAAGGTAAGACGGCAACCCTTTACACTGACTCCTGGAATGCATTTGGCATAGCTCATGATTGCTGCCCAATATGGAAGGCTAGACAGTTTCTTATCTCAGTAGGACAGCCAATTAAGAATGGTGCAGCAGGGCAGAGTCTCATGGAAACCCTACTACTACTACCTGGCAATGGAGAGCTCACACTGATTCCTACAATGGAGAAGCGAGAGACGACACCCTCGCCGACAGCACAGCAAGGCAGCCGTGAAAGAAAGAAGAAAAGATACTGACAGCATGAGTCAGTGATAAAACCTTTGGACATTGATAAAACCTTTGGACATTGATAAAAACTTTGGACATTGATATGCCAAGGACTTTACAGTTACAAGCCAACGAGGAAGGAAAGCAAAATGGGCTAAAAGACGGGAGCAACAGAACAGGACGGCGTATGGCGAACAGTCAGCAGAACTTGCCTACAGAGGTCCCTGTCCCCCATGATGGCCCAACTGGTACACAGAATCAAAAGCAGCAATGACGTTGACACTGAACGAGAATGAGTGACACCTGGGTTCTGTAGCTGCTGCATCATTAGTCCAGTTTACATGATCTTTGCCATATGTGAGTCAGGACAGAAGTAAGGTGGCCATATAACAGTTGCCTGGACCACTCTACCCATTTCAGAGATTGACAATTTGACCACATTCAGCTCACACCTGTTGGGGAGCATGAATATGTGCTTGTTGTTGCTGGAGTCTTTTTCAGGTTGGAGGCCCACCCTGATACAAAGGTAAATAAGCAGGTAACCACACAGAAGCTCATGAATGAGGTAATCTGCAGATACAGGGTACCGGAAGTGAATGAGGTAAACAAAGGTACACACTTCATAGGTGAAATAATGTGACATCATGTCTGGAAGGTAATTGGACAGGGGAGTGTGGCTTAGTGAGCCTTAGTATGCTCCTCCACATCCTGTCAGACAGCATTGAGCATAATGAGGTTACCCCCAATAGTTACTTTATCTCGATCCAACTCTGCTGTGTTTTGTGGTTTTCTTGTCATGTTGGTCTATCCTTGTTTCCTGCATAGGTACGGCGGTTCCTTCCAGTCTTGTCACTAGGTAGTGTAGGGTCAGTGTTGGCGGCCTGGACCTGTCTACCTTCAGGGCTATCTCCAGGAGGGACATTGGTGTGGGTGAAGATCAGGGAGTCCCACGCCGTGCGTACCTGTGCACACTACTAGTATTGTAACATTATACTAGAACGAGAAGAGAGACTCCTGGTGGTAGTTTTGACCTACACGCGTACATTAACGTCATAGGACAGCCAAGGGGGGTACCTGACGAGTCTTAAAAATTAGAGACCAAGTTAAAGCTAGATTCGAGTCCATTTTTCTGATCATTATGGTAAATAAAATGTTGACTGGATTAATTATGTTTACTATAATTAGCAGCGGTTTATAAATTATTCTAGAGATGCCTTATAGAGACTAGTCGACCAATAGGACCTACCTCGACTATGACTTTTCAAAATAGAATGGCACTAGGTACGATTTTAGCCAAAAAGGGAAGTGTCTGTAAGATGATAGGGGAGACTTGTACCTACATCCCAGACAACACGAGACCCGCGGGTAAAGACGCAGTTGCCATTAAGAAGCTGACCGTACTAACTAAAAAGAGCTAACTTTTGGGACTAGTACTTGCCATGGATGAGTGGGTGGCAAAGGATCCTGGCTCAAATGGGCGTCGCTGTTTTATGTGAACTGATTATCTTTCCCGTTCTAGTCTGGGAAAGAAGGAAAGATGAACGGTGCCCTAAAATCTAAGATACAAGGCAATGGAGAAAATGGACTAAGTGTCTTTTATTAGTCTGTTTCCTCAGTTAGGTACATACCTAACAGGAGAAGAGGAAAAAAATATGTTTTAAAACATTGTGTATTTAGAAAATTGTGATAGGTTTTCGCTAAGATTTTGCTTTATTTTATCTGCAGTGCACTCTGCTCATGCCACGCAACATGCCGGTGTTACAACGCCCCTGGTCCCACTACCTTGCCGTCTCTGGAAAAGGGAAGTGGGAATAATCAACTCGTAGTTTTCCTTCCAGACTGATAGATATGACTATACACTTACTAATGAGACAGGGGTCCAGTCATGTTGATCAGTCATTAGATAGTCCTAATTTTGCACTCTTTGTGGATGAATCGAGGTAGTGTCAAGAAGGCAGGTTCTACACAAGTTATGCAGTGTTTACCTGAAATAGTAAAAGCCGCACCTCTCCTAACCTAATGTCTCGAGATCCCTGGTGGTAGGCTAGACCTCCACATGTACAGAGATGCCGTGAGGGTACCTATGAGGGTACCAGATGAATATAAAGCCAGAGATCAAGTTAAAGCAGAATGGGTCTGGTCCTGTAGTAATCTTTCCTACACAAATATCCCCACCAATATTCCAGGAGGGCCGTGTGCACTGTCCCGGCTAAGTATCCTTATGTACCAAAGACCCTATTGCCATGAACCCACACCTAGGTATCAGAGGGGCATTTACAGCCTAAGCAACAGTTGTGAAAGACCGCCACTCTACTGAGTTTTCAGAACATTCTACACTAGAGTTCATTCTGATAAAGAAGTTATTAATTATATTTGTCACCTTTATAGTCATCCTAATTTCTGTTTGTTGTTGCATACAGTGTATTCCGACCCAGATGACTACCTGGTCCACCTGTCTCACTATGATGTCCAACAAAAAGCCCACTGTCAATGCAAACGCCGTCATCATGGATCCAGAATATGATGATGTTGAACCATCCTATACCCCCATAGCAGCGGTAGCTCCAGTCTACAACACAATGCAGATCTGGGGTGAATGGTGGGGGATTACGGTGGGACAGAGTAGGGACACTTAGTGTAGTGAGTTTAGTGAAGCAGATAGTTTCAAGGGGGGTTTGTAGTGGAAACCCAATATATCTATATTTTGGATTGTGGACCTTTGTAGTGGACAGTGAACCTGTTTTTATATGTTTAGCATTCTGTATAATAAATGACAGTACTTTTCCATTGCTGGCTGTTCTGATACAAATATAGATATATATTCTTTCATGTATCCAATGTATCTACTTCCTTTAATGAAACTTCTATTCTCTAAACTCTGCTGACAAGCTAGTATTTAGCAAAAACACTCTATATTTTCTCCGTGTGTTTTGTAACTTTAGAAGAAGTAAAATCAGACATAAATAACCGCAGTTTGAAGCAGCTACCGCAATAATAACCCAAGGAGTTTTACTGGAAACGTATGCAAATAACACGGGAAATTTATGCAATTAATAGTTCAAGCTGTAATATCCAATCATATCGGAGGAACCACACGTGGGTCCAAGACAACCCACTCATCTCGTCCTGCTACCACATGATGGCCAATCACAGATGACCGGAGGATGGAAGAATTGCAAGATGCTTATCCAATAATTAAACAATACGTTGTATCTATGTAATATTTGACCTGCCCAGATGGGCAGATATGTTAAACTCTTTAAAAGAGGCTGCACGCCCAACAATAAAACAGAATTGAGGAAGCTTATACATGCTGAACTTGTGTCAGTGTGAAATCTTCTTATGTGCATAATCAATTCATAATTAATCTGGAAGGGTGTAAACATTCCTAATTAAGTAAGCCGTTGGACGCAAAAGGAAATCCACGACAGTTGGTGGCCCGTACGGGGATTGGTCGATAGGCTCCAAAGAGATCGGAAACTAGGCACGGACCTAGGCAACCTTGGACTTGGCGGGCCCAACAGATCATCAGAACACGGTAAGATAAATTAATTATCTATACCTGTGTGGCTGACTCCAAGCTTGCCTATGTGCCGTGTCAAGGCCGATCGCTCTGGATCCGCACGACAGGTATTTTAAGTCTCGACCACTCAATAAAACCTGTCATAAGATAAAGAAAAGGAATGTTTAAATGCCTGTTGTCTTGAGAGTACTGGTCGGCTGGCGAGGTCAATAAGTTGCCCTAAAAAAAGGGAGGGAACCTGACAGGTATCCCTACTCGGGTCAGGTTTGGTTACAAAACCTAAGAGTAAGGGAACTGTCAGGGGAGTTTGAACAGGTATCGCTACTCGGGTCAGTTTGGTTACAAAACCTAAGAGTAAGGGAACTGTCAAACGTCTGGACAGGTATCGCTACTTCGGAGAGTCTGGTAATAGACCTAGGAGAAAGGGAACTGACAGACAGGATCCCGAGGGGCAGTGAGACTAAGCCAGCCGTACTGGTGTTCTGTCTATTTGTGTGTACGTCCCACCTCCATGTCTTGCCGGATCACTTGAGTCCAGGAGTTCTGGTCTGCTCTGCGCTATGTCGATCGGGTGTCCGCACTAAGTTTGGTATCAATATTGTGACTTTGGGGGAGCTCAGAGCCACCAGGTTGTCTAAGGAGGGTAGATTATTTAACTGTGTAGCGGCAGAAATGCTAGAGACCCTAGGGCGGGACATACTGTGTCCGGTGACTGACACACCAAGGTCAATTCTTACACCCTCCAGGAAAGTGTGGAAGGTGTGGAGTGTCAAGTTATCATTGATTAATCAAGCAATCTTTCGGTGTGCTCAAAACGTCCTACCTGTCCGTTTTATAAAGTTAGTGTGCTTGTCTGTTGTGTAGAGCTAATCCTGCTGAGTTGTCTATATAGGAATAGTCTGGTTGTCTATCATATAGAATTAGTAGCAGTCCTACTCAAACTGTAAGAAGGGATTGTTAGCAATGAGAACGCATTGGCTGGGTTATAGCCAAGATTGATGCACCGTACGCAGCGGCGTTGTGGGTTTGGAATTTAAAGGCTAAATGTGCATTATTGGATCCCTTCTAGTAAAGGCAGACTGCTAAACAGTGTTGCTGTTGAATTATTGAAAGTTGAAAGTATAGGCTGTGATACATTGTGCCCGTAAGTGAATGTATACAAAGGGTTAACTGAGTTTTAGTGAGAGAGAAAGGCTGCTTGATCGAATCTGCAGCCTCAGACACCCCCCCTCAGACTCCCTTACTTCCTCATTCTCCAGGAGGAAGTAACTTTGTTGCGTTAATAGGAATAAAAAGTTATAATGAATGTAATGAATTAAACTGTCTTAAAAAAGGCAGGTAAGGGAGAAGTATTGTAAGGTGCATATTTACCGGTGGCTAGGGTCACAGCTGGAGGTCAGTGATGTACTAAATTGTCAGAGCAGGTGGATTAGACCTAAGCGATAGAAGAGAAAGCAAATTCATGTGCTGTGACAAATAACAACTACTGTTCGTATGTCTTGTTATGTAATCTAATCTTTGTTGTATGTCCTTCATACAAATGTAAAAAGTTATATGCCACTCACATCCTGTGGGGGCTTTTAAGAATACAAGGGTTAAAGAATGCAGAAAATGGTGCGTTATAAACTTAACAAACTGCATAGTACGCTGTGCCCACAAGAAAATACATCTATTTTTGCCAAATCCCCAACAATGTTAGAAAGTCACAGCTGTGACCATAAAGTTACAACATAGTAGTTATACATTAGACGTTAGAATTTCACTGAATGTCAGTCAGAGGAAGAGAAGGTGGGCTGAAATGGCGTCGGTACCACCGCATGCCAAAGACACCAGCGTTCAATATAACAGTTCAGTAAATAAGGAGATAGAATAATATCTCAGTCACTCAGCAACCTTTGGCACACAATATGTGAATTGCAGTACGTTACCAATCAGATGGAGATGCCTGGCATCTAAGACTACATCTACTCCGGTCGCCGGAAGGACAACCTGGAACAAGTCTAGGACAAAACTGTTGTAAAAGTAAATTAGCCACGTTCTCTCTTATAATCCTGTTTATCTGTCTCTTCCATTCTGTGTTAGAGAAGGGAGGGGCTGTCACGGGAGGGAGAGATTTTAAAAAGAGGAAGTTACTGGTGCTGCAGTTTCAGGGAAGGTACATTTGCAGACAATATAAAAAATAAATAAATTACAGGGAGTAAGAGGTAGATCTAGGTTAAGCAGAGAAGCCGAAGAATGGGAAACAAGCAGGTAACGATAAGGCCTGGTATCCACAGGAGGGACGGGGCAGTTTGACCCGTAAATTGTAAAATGTAAATTTTGTGATGCATAAGACTTTATTTGGTTGTGATGTGTATCCGAGGACTGCAAACGTTGAATGAGAAAATGAGGAAGCAAGTGATCAGCCAAATTCAGAGGGGTGGAGCTAGGTGATGCAAGAATCATAGATAGCCAAGAAAAGTTTTTTGTTTTTTTTTCTCCTGTCTCAAATCTGATGAGACATTGCAGACAGGATCAGATTAAATTAATAATGAATTCTCTTAAAGAATATCACATTTTAAATATGGCTGCCCGGATCGAAGGCATGTCTCTGTTATTGGCACTGATATTTTACAAATGGATCCATCATAATACATCTGAATGTACCCACCATGATAATATATATGAGACCCGGATACCCACTTCTGGGTCAAACAGTATCCCCTTAGTGAAAAAAAAAAAAAAAGGAGTGAAGGGTCAGCCACACGTTAGGTGCTGTGTGCTGATGCTTTGGAAAAACTGCCACCTGGCCACAATTTCACTGTTAATTTCCCTTGCAGAAGATGGCTGTAAGGCCTGGAGGCCTCCAAAGACAAACTTTGGTCACACAACAAGATGTCCTAAACGCAGAAGCTCTGCCTCCGCATGCCTCAGTGCAAGAAGCGGAACCGAAGGCCCTCACTGAGGCGTGTAGAGTGGTAGAAGGTAAGACGGCAACCCTTTACACTGACTCCTGGAATGCATTTGGCATAGCTCATGATTACTGCCCAATATGGAAGGCCAGACAGTTTCTTATCTCAGTAGGACAGCCAATTAAGAATGGTGCAGCAGGGCAGAGTCTCATGGAAACCCTACTACTACTACCTGGCAATGGAGAGCTCACACTGATTCCTACAATGGAGAAGCGAGAGACGACACCCTCGCCGACAGCACAGCAAGGCAGCCGTGAAAGAAAGAAGAAAAGATACTGACAGCATGAGTCAGTGATAAAACCTTTGGACATTGATAAAACCTTTGGACATTGATAAAAACTTTGGACATTGATATGCCAAGGACTTTACAGTTACAAGCCAACGAGGAAGGAAAGCAAAATGGGCTAAAAGACGGGAGCAACAGAACAGGACGGCGTATGGCGAACAGTCAGCAGAACTTGCCTACAGAGGTCCCTGTCCCCCATGATGGCCCAACTGGTACACAGAATCAAAAGCAGCAATGACGTTGACACTGAACGAGAATGAGTGACACCTGGGTTCTGTAGCTGCTGCATCATTAGTCCAGTTTACATGATCTTTGCCATATGTGAGTCAGGACAGAAGTAAGGTGGCCATATAACAGTTGCCTGGACCACTCTACCCATTTCAGAGATTGCCAATTTGACCACATTCAGCTCACACCTGTTGGGGAACATGAATATGTGCTTGTTGTTGCTGGAGTCTTTTTCAGGTTGGAGGCCCACCCTGATACAAAGGTAAATAAGCAGGTAACCACACAGAAGCTCATGAATGAGGTAATCTGCAGATACAGGGTACCGGAAGTGAATGAGGTAAACAAAGGTACACACTTCATAGGTGAAATAATGTGACATCATGTCTGGAAGGTAATTGGACAGGGGAGTGTGCCTTAGTGTGCCTTAGTATGCTCCTCCACATCCTGTCAGACAGCATTGAGCATAATGAGGTTACCCCCAATAGTTACTTTATCTCGATCCAACTCTGCTGTGTTTTGTGGTTTTCTTGTCATGTTGGTCTATCCTTGTTTCCTGCATAGGTACGGCGGTTCCTTCCAGTCTTGTCACTAGGTAGTGTAGGGTCAGTGTTGGCGGCCTGGACCTGTCCACCTTCAGGGCTATCTCCAGGAGGGACATTGGTGTGGGTGAAGATCAGGGAGTCCCACGCCGTGCGTACCTGTGTACACTACTAGTATTGTAACATTATACTAGAACGAGAAGAGAGACTCCTGGTGGTAGTTTTGACCTACACGCGTACATTAACGTCATAGGATAGCCAAGGGGGGGTACATGACGAGTCTTAAAAATTAGAGACCAAGTTAAAGCTAGATTCGAGTCCATTTTTCAGATCATTATGCTAAATAAAATGTTGCCTGGATTAATTATGTTTATTATAATTAGCAGTGGTTTATAAATTATACTAGAGATGCCTTATAGGGACTAGTCGACCAATAGGACTTACCTCGACTATGACTTTTCAAAATAGAATGGCACTAGGTATGATTTTAGCCAAAAAGGGAAGTGTCTGTAAGATGATAGGGGAGACTTGTACCTACATCCCAGACAACACGAGACCCGCGGGTAAAGACGCAGTTGCCATTAAGAAGCTGACCGCACTAACTAAAAAGAGCTAACTTTTGGGACTAGTACTCGCCATGGATGAGTGGGTGGCAAAGGATCCTGGCTCAAATGGGCGTCGCTGTTGTATGTGAACTGATTATCTTTCCCGTTCTAGTCTGGGAAAGTAGGAAAGATGAACGGTGCCCTAAAATCTAAGATACAAGGCAATGGAGAAAACGGACTGTGTCTTTTATTAGTCTGTTTCCTCAGTTAGGCACATACCTAACAGGAGAAGAGGAAAAAAATAAGTTTTAAAACATTGTGTATTTAGAACACTGTGATAGGTTTTCGCTAAGATTTTGCTTTATTTTATCTGCAGTGCACTCTGCTCATGCCACGCAACATGCCGGTGTTACAACGCCCCTGGTCCCACTACCTTGCCGTCTCTGGAAAAGGGAAGTGGGAATAATCAACTCGTAGTTTTCCTTCCAGACTGATAGATATGATAATACACATACTAATGAGAAAGGGGTTCAGTCATGTTGATCAGTCATTAGATAGTCCTAATTTTGCACTCTTTGTGGATGAATCGAGGTAGCGTCAAGAAGGCAGGTTCTACACAAGTTATGCAGTGTTTACCTGAAATAGTAAAAGCCGCACCTCTCCTAACCTAATGCCTTGAGATCCCGGGTACTAGGCTAGACCTCCACATGTACAGAGATGCCGTGAGGGTACCTATGAGGGTACCAGATGAATATAAAGCCAGAGATCAAGTTAAAGCAGAATGGGTCTGGTCCTGTAGTAATCTTTCCTACACAAATATCCCCACCAATATTCCAGGAGGGCCGTGTGCACTGTCCCGGCTAAGTATCCTTATGTACCAAAGACCCGATTGCCATGAACCCACACCTAGGTATCAGAGGGGCATTTACAGCCTAAGCAACAGTTGTGAAAGACCGCCACTCTACTGAGTTTTCAGAACATTCTACACTAGAGTTCATTCTGATAAAGAAGTTATTAATTATATTTGTCACCTTTATAGTCATCTTAATTTCTGCTTGTTGTTGCATACAGTGTATTCCGACCCAGATGACTACCTGGTCCACCTGTCTCACTATGATGTCCAACAAAAAGCCCACTGTCAATGCAAACATCGTCATCATGGATCCAGAATATGATGATGTCGAACCATCCTATACCCCCATGGCAGCGGTAGCCCCAGTCTACAACACAATGCAGATCTGGGGTGAATGGTGGGGGATTAGGGTGGGACAGAGTAGGGACACTTAGTGTAGTGAGTTTAGTGAAGCAGACAGTTTCAAGGGGGGTTTGTAGTGGAAACCCAATATATCTATATTTTGGATTGTGGACCTTTGTAGTGGACAGTGAACCTGTTTTTATATGTTTAGCATTCTGTATAATAAATGACAGTACTTTTCCATTGCTGGCTGTTCTGATACAAATATAGATATATATTCTTTCATGTATCCAATGTATCTACTTCCTTTAATGAAACTTCTATTCTCTAAACTCTGCTGACAAGCTAGTATTTAGCAAAAACACTCTATATTTTCTCTGTGTTTTGTAACTTTAGAAGAAGTAAAATCAGACATAAATAACCGCAGTCTGAAGCAGCTACCGCAATAATAACCCAAGGAGTTTTACTGGAAACGTATGCAAATAACATGGGAAATTTATGCAATTAATAGTTCAAGCTGTAATATCCAATCATATCGGAGGAACCACACGTGGGTCCAAGACAACCCACTCATCTCGTCCTGCTACCACATGATGGCCAATCACAGATGACCGGAGGATGGAAGAATTTCAAGATGCTTATCCAATAATTAAACAATACGTTGTATCTATGTAATCTTTGACCTGCCCAGATGGGCAGATATGTTAAACTCTTTAAAAGAGGCTGCGCGCCCAACAATAAAGCAGAATTGAGGAAGCTTATACATGCTGAACCTGTGTCAGTGTGAAATCTTCTTATGCGCATAATCAATTCATAATTAATCTGGAAGAGTGTAAACATTCCTAATTAAGTAAGTCTTTGGACACAAAAGGAAATCCACGACACACTGAACCAAGGGACCCAGTCCTGTTGTTTGGTAGAGTCTAGTTTCCTCTATATAAGAATGCTAAAGCCTAGTGGACTAAAGGACCCGGTCTTTCTGTTTAGTAGAGTCTAGTGCCCCCTGATAAGTTTTTTTAAATAGTTATTAGGTCTCCCCTCAGCCGTCCTTCTTCTTGAGTATTGACCACTCCATTCCACATCTACAAAAACAGTTTGTAACCAACAGCATTCAGTTTATATTGAACAATAATAATTTGAACAATTGCCAATCAAATGATGGAAAAATACCTCTACAGCGCCATCTATTGGATGGCAGCATTCCTTCAATTCAAGTGACCTTATAAAAAAAAGTCTACAATGATTGATTGGGATTTTTAAACCAAGCCAGAAACCATCCATCTATGGGGTGTTTGCCCCTCATCAGTATGCAGCAGGTCCCTGGCTTAGTCTGTGAGGGGCCCAAGATGTGGGTCAGAAGCGGTGTTGTGTCTCCTTAAAGGGGTTCTGTCACTAAAAAAGAAAAATGCTATACTTATCTATTCCTCCCCCATCAGTCTACTTACCAGAGGGGGGGGGGGGGGGGTCCAGCTCCAGCTGTCTGATTCTTTTCCTTCCTGTGAGGTTACGTACATTTGGTTGGCAGTCTGCCAATGCACGTTATGTCACAGCTCCCAGGCCAGCAGGAGGACTGCCTATCTTCTTCAGAGATTACTCATGCGAGCTATCTCTGAAATAGATTACAATTCCTTCCTAGGCAGTGAAGCTACAGAACAGGGATGTGACCTTCATTGACCCAGCAGGAAGGAGTTTGTGATAAGCAGCCTTCATAACAATCTGGGTCCAGCCTGCAGTGAGCTGATCTGGGGCACTGGAGAAGTTCAACCAGGAGAAGATGTGATAAGGAGACAGACAGGGAAGGAATAGGTAAGTTTAGATAATTTTTCTTTTAATGACAAAACCCCTTTAAGGAGAGCACCCAAAGAGTCTGTGGGGACACCTAGGGGGGGGGGGGGGAGTGGATTTGGGGATGGTATAGTCTCTCCCAAATGAGAGCACCCAGAAGGGATGTGGACACACCCGATGAGGGGCAAACACCCCGAAGCAGTCTGTTTATGCATGGTTTCTGGCGTAGTTTTAAAATCCCAATCATTGTAGACATTTTTTTACAAGGTCACTTTGAATTGAAGGAATGCTGCTATCCAATAGATTGCGCTGTAGAGGTATTTTTCCATGTTTCTGATTTGCATAAATTTCCCAGAGGAGGTATGTGAGGAGTGACGTAGGTTGGGCCACGTGACAGCTGGCCTGTGTAGTAGGTATGATGGGCGAAACACTTTTCTGCTCCGATGATGGAAGGCCTACGCTATTGCAGTGGTAGTCCCAGCGTGATGACGGCGCTCACTGGACGCAGACCAATGACGATCAATCAGCTGGTGGTAATTAGTTTTTAATTATTACATGTATATAAACTTTGAGTGTGGGTAGTTTGACTGGCCTTGAGAAAGATCCTATCTGGATCGAAACGTCGCCGTTACTACCTGGTTTTGCAGTCCATGTTGTTGTTTTTGCTACTGGAACCATAATGGAATATAGTTCCTTTTTATTCATCTTGTTGCCGTGGATGCTGCCTCTCTATGTATGGACTTCTCTATGTGGGAGAGTTTGTAAGGAAACACACATCATCCCAGCACCATTGGTCACATAGGAATTTATATAGACGCTACATTCACAGGTCTTCTTACATTTTACTCCGTACCTTAATACTAATGACTGGAATCCTACATTTACCGGCCAAGACTCTGATCTATTGACTATTTAGTGTGAGTCACGAAGAAGGGAGAATTATTACCAAAACATTTTTTAAGCGGACAGTAACCGCCTGTTACACTACAAAAGGGTCCATATCCAAAAATGAAAAATTACCATCCCCTCTGTGCAATCCTATCGCTTCAGATGCAATTGTACAAAAGACGAGGATTTCCACAATCAAATTCCCATCATCCTAGGAATAAATGGAGCCGATGAAGTTTCCTGACAGCAGAACAAGTGAGGCCGGGTGAGCCGTCATTCTTTATGCTTGTGGGGACAACATTGAATTTATGGTTTTGATTTTTTACTTTCTTTCACGTTTTACAGAGAAGTTTTTGTGAATAAAAACAGCATTTCCACACTTGGTGCATTGTTACTTTGTCATGCTGGTGTAATTTATATAGATGTTATCCTTTACCACAGATTCCGATTGCAGTGATACAATAAATAGTAACAAAACATAGAAACACAGTAAATCCACGGAGTTCAGCCTATCACCCCAATATTGATCTACAGGAAGGCAAATATACCCAATGAGGTAAAAGCCATTTTTCCTTATTTTAAATGAAAAAAAAAAAATTTCCGACTCCAGTCTGGCAGCTAGATCAGCGATCCCGGGATCACGGCCCCTCTGAAGTAAACTAGTGACTATAACCGGTAATCTTGTTGCACTCTAGACAGGTATCCAGGCCCCTCTTGTACTCTTCTAGTGAGCAGCACCACATCATCAGGCAGAGAGTTCCATCGTCTCACTGCTCTTACAGTGAAGAACCCTATCTATGTTGTGTAGAAACCTTCTTTCCTCTAGATTTAGAGGGCGCTCCCTTGTTACAGTCACAGTCCTGGTAACAGACAAAATATTCTAACCTGTCAGGGTATAGCTGAGATGTATAAATGTAATTCACAGTCAGGATGCTGCTTGCATTTCAGATTTTCTGCTTTATTAATAAAATGTGCATTTCACAAATATGGAGAACGCGTTTCAGTTTTTATAAAACCTTGTTCACCTCTACATAATAAGCTAACAGACTCCCTTAAAAACTAAACCTTTAATTCATTCAAAACATTTGTGAATTTAACCCCTCGTTAGTGTGCAACATTGACTGCCTTTCACTCGTTGCTTCCCGTTAGCTCCGACGTTCAGGGCATCACATAGCCGCATGGTGTGGTATGCTAGATTCATTGATGACAGTCATCATTTGGGATAGGGCAGAACCTCCAGCTAATGAAGGAAGCACAGATATATCTGATTTTGCAACGTATATAAATAGCAATGCTGTCAATGTGCAATGGTTGATTTCCCACAATGACAAGGAACTAGGTAATTCAGAAAAGAGATGGCAGGGAACGCCGTACGGCATGCAGAGAGGAGCCATCCCAGACATACATTAAAAGCGATCCTGACAGGGACAAGAGCCTGCACAAAAGAATCCACATTTATTGAAGCAAAGGAGGAAATAAAGGAAAGACTCATGGAAAGAGGATATAAAAAACCAATGCTCAATAAAGCATGTAATAGGATAGACACCGCAAATAGAGATACACTTTTGGTAGAAAATAAGCATAAAAATGAAAGAAAAGGGTTTAATTTTTTTCTACATCTTTTAATACTTTAATGTGATCAAAAAGGTTTTTCATAAATATCTACCAATTTTGCGGCAGGATGAGACAAGGGATAAGATCCTGGATAAAGGTGTGATGTGTGTAGCCAGGAAGAACAGAAATCTGGGAGATTCGCTAAGGACAATTACTCGATCGAGCATTGTCCTTAGCGAGTATCTCCCCGCTCGGGAGCAAAAGGTTTGGCTGCCGGCGCGGGTGACAGGTGAGTTGCGGCCATGAGCAGGGTGGAGCGGGGGGAGGGGAGGGCGGGGGGGGAGGGGAGAGGGAGAGGGAGATCTCCCCTCCGTTCCTCCCAGCTCTCCCCCACCGCCGGCAGACGAATCTTTGCTCCCAAGCGGGCAGGAACTCGCTAAGGGCAATGCACGATCATCTCTGCCTAGTACCTTTAATTCAAAGATAAAAGAATCTCATTGGCTGAGTATAAATGGGTTTTTTGGATGCGGTAACTCGAGATGTGCTGATGTCATCTGGCCACTAAGAAAAATACATTCTAGGACAGTGAAAAATCTAAAGAGTACAAAATAACGAGCTTTATTAATTGTGATACAACTAATGCTATTTGTATCATCTCAGGCATGGAATGTAACAAAAGCTACATAGGATGCACGATCCAATAAGAACAGGGATTGTTGAACATGTAAGACACATTAATAATGGCACCATCAATCGCCGTGCGCAGTAAGACGCTTTTTAGAAGAACATTCAGGTAGTTTAGAAAATGTTGTTTTCTATGGTATATAAAAAGTATCCAGCAAGAAGAATGGTGTAATTAGCCAGGAGCAGGAGATCAAAAGAGAAGCATATCGGATACTAAGGCCTCCTTCCCACGAGCGTGACGGGCTCCGCCGCGTAATATTACGCAGTGAAGCCCGTCACGGCGCCCCCCAGAGCCCCTATACTTACCAGCGGACGATAGCGTGAAGACACTTCCCCGCCCACCGCCGTCGCGTCGTGTGACACGCCCACCGCGTCACGTGACGCGGCCGGCAGTGTCACGTGACGCGCCGGCCGCGTCAAATGACGCTGCGGCGGTAGGCGGGGAAGCGTTTTTTCACGCTATCTCCCGCTGGTTACAGCGGGAGATAGCGTGAACGGACGGCTTCCATTGACTGCAATGGAAGCCGTCAGCGCGTACAGCCCGTCCTCACCCGCAGCAAATAGAGCATGCTGCGGGTGAGGACGGGAGAAATCGTGGTGCGTAATTCCGCGGTGGAATTACGCATCGTGAGCATTGTGCTATTAGGTTCAATAGAACCTAATAGCAGGGGGCCACGCAGCGGATTTTTGCCGCGAATTTACGCGGCGTAAATCCGTTCGTGGGAAGGAGGCCTAACACTGGATACAAGGCTTCCCAGAGGGGTGAATCAGAGGTCTGATCTGTTTTATATATGCTAGCATCCATTTCTTCACTATTTATAGAATAGGATTTGCATATCGTGAAAATCAGCAAAGCCAGCTGAATTATCTGATAATGTGTATTCATGTATTTATATGAAATATCAATATGTGATTCTTATTGTAAAATAACAGAACTCAATACAAGGATCTCTTCCAGGACCTGTTTACACCCAGGACTACGACGGTAACAAGAGGGCATCCGCTACGTTTAGAGGAAAGCAGGTTTCATCACCAACATAGTAACGGGTTCTTTACTGTAAGAGCAGTTAGACTGTGGAACTTTCTGCCTGAGGAAGTGGTGATGGCAAAATCCATAGAGGAGTTTAAAAGGGGACTTGATGTCTTTCTGGAGAGGAAGGACATTATAGGTTATAAATCTAAGGTTATTTGTTAATCTGGGTATACAGGCAGGTAGGAACTATTAGGGGTTGGTCCAGGGAACAGTCTGATTGCCATTAGGGAGTCAGGAAGGAATTTTTTCCCCAAAAGGGCTAATTGGCTTCTGCTCTTGTTTTTTTTTGCCTTCCTCTGGATCAACAACACAGGAGGATAAACAGGCTGGACTAGATGGACATTGTCTTCATTCGGCCTTATGAACTATGTAACTATGTAATCTATCTGCATGTAAAGCCAATAGATGATGTAGAATGAATAGCGGTAATATGAAGATCGTCACCTACAATGACCCATAATAATAATCCATTGGAAATAGAATGGATACCCAATGATATTTACATTAGATTCTCATATAAAGGTAATTGAAATCTATAAGACCGGTTACAACACAAGCAGCGGCAGGATTTTACCAACTGCTATTAGAAGAATAAAATCCAGAAACAGATTATGCCAACAAGTTACTCAGATATGTAATCAATTAATTTCCAAACGAAATCAATGTTATTCTAACAATTTTATTAGATTATGTATAATTAATTCATTTGTGTATGTATATGAATTTACTTGATATTTAATAGTACCATGTGATGCCTTGAACGTCGGAGCTAACGGGGACCAACGAGTAAAGGCAGTCAATGTTGCACACTAACGAGGGGTTAAACTCACATTTGTTCTTAATTACATTTGTACAAGAAAGCCAAAGAAAACGGTGGCTAATTAAGTCTTGCAAGATACGCCTGCAGAGAGGAACAGGGAGCAGAAGCCGGCCAAGGTGGGATTGATATCTCTATTTGAGCTCTATAACAGATATGCAATCTATTACGCCATGCTTCTAGCTGACTTGGAGGGCTTTGCCAGGCCTGCGGCTGCCACTGGTGCTCATCAGCTCCTTATAATCACCTAATGGAATCCTGATGGACTGCTAGCCGCTCCCTGACTATTGAGGTGCCTCAGCATCTAGGGGAGTGTGTGGCAAGGACTGAGATTAGTGAATTAGGGAAAGCCCTTTGTGCAGAACCCATTAAACTCCCCACCTACACCTTTCCAACTCAGCTGAGCTCTTAGTCATGGCTTGTCAGATGTCAGGTGATCCAAGAGGTTTATACATAAGTGGTAACTTGGAAGATCCGGTCCGGCACAGTAGTCCATATCAGGGAGCGAACATTTACATTCAATCACCACAGAAAGTGAAAATATAAATCTGAGATCGGGCAGATATTGTCAGAACAAATACATAAGATCAGACTTAGAATTCACGCCTAACAGAACCCGGGCACACAACTCCATAATCCAGGAAACTCATGTACCAATAGTTTCCTGTACCAATCCCCTCCCCGGGAAGGAAATGGCTATAATGTACAAAGAACCCATATTGCCTGAATGACATCACAACATTTCATCCAAAACCGATTCAATATGTCTTCTAAGGGTTAATCCTCCCTCTAAGGGAGGTGATTGGCACAGAAAACCTTTCCTACGTGAGTCTTACTGGATTACAGAGATGTGCGCCCGGGTTCTGTTAGGCTTGAAGTCTAAGTAAGATCTTATGTATTCCTGTTGGCAGTATCTACCTGATCTGTAAATGTTTGCACCCTGATATGGGCTATTATGTCGCAGCAGATTTCCCAAGTTGTCACTTATGTATAAAACTCTTGGCTCTCCTGAAATCTGGTGTGTTCAGCGCTCATCTGAGTGTGAAACATGTAGGGGGTTTGTTTTATCGGGCTGTGCGCCCCAAGTTGTATAGTCCTGTATAAATAAAGTCTGATATGTTACACTGAAGTTGTAGAACCTTTCCCATGTGATCACAGCTGTATATTACTGTGTGCGACTCTTCCTAGTATATGACCCTATAGTGATGAGATGGAGGGGAGACGCCCTCGCTGGGCTCAGTGGTGGAATACGGTTCTTACTATTATCATCTATGAAAGGGTCATTCTCAAAACCAAAAAATATCAACAAACTCCACTAAGT
This sequence comes from Eleutherodactylus coqui, assembly GCF_035609145.1. Classification (NCBI taxonomy): domain Eukaryota; kingdom Metazoa; phylum Chordata; class Amphibia; order Anura; family Eleutherodactylidae; genus Eleutherodactylus; species Eleutherodactylus coqui. Next base: position 22,637,152 of record NC_089841.1, read on the forward strand.
CCGGGATCCGCAGTGATTCCCCCCTCACTACTTATACACATAATGGGTACCAGCTCTCCCTCATCTCCATCAGTTCTGAGGAAACATCATCTAAAGGAAGAAGAAAGATTGGCCCAAATACAAACATGTAAGTTATACAAGTAAACTTTTATCAACAGTTAGAAACAAGTTTAGAGACGCAGTTATATGTATCAGTGTGAAATATTCTATGTACACGGGTGATATAAAGGTGGGTTATCTGGATTATATTCGTTTCCGGATAACGGATGTTTATCGGTAATTACATACATTTCTTATTCATCATGTTTAGAAAAAACAGGTTTAAAAAATAGCTTCTCTCCTGTGTGAACTTTTTGATGTTGCAGTAAATTTGATGTGCGAGTAAAACATTTCCCACATTCTGAACATGAAAATGACTTCTCTCCTATGTGAGTGTCCTGATGTTTAACAAGGTCTGATTTTTGTGTAAAACATTTCCCACAATCTGTACATGAATATGGCTTCTCTCCTGTGTGAATTCTCTGATGTGTAACAAGATGTGATTTCTGTGTAAAACATTTCCCACATTCTGAACATACAAATGGCTTCTCTCCTGTGTGAATCCTCATATGTTTTACAAGGCGAAATTTAAAAGCAAAACATTTCCCACAATCTGTACATGAATATGGCTTCTCTCCTGTGTGAATCCTCATATGTTTTACAAGGCGAAATTTAAAAGCAAAACATTTCCCACAATCTGTACATACAAACGGCTTCTCTCCTGTGTGATTTCTCATTTGTGTAACAAGATGTGATTTCCCTGTAAAACATTTCCCACATTCTGAACATACAAACGGCTTCTCTCCTGTGTGACTTCTCTGATGTTTAACAAGCTCTGATTTCTGTGTAAAACATTTCCCACATTCTGAACATACAAACGGCTTCTCTCCTGTGTGATTTCTCTGATGTGCGACAAGGCCTGTTTTATGAGTAAAACATTTCCCACATTCTGCACATACAAATGGCTTCTCACCTGTGTGAATTCTCTGATGTGCGACAAGGCGAGATTTATTAGTAAAACCTTTCCCACATTCTGAACATGAAAATGACTTCTCTCCTGTGTGAATTCTCTGATGTTTTACAAGGTCTGATTTCTGTGTAAAACATTTCCCACAGTCTGAACATACAAACGGCTTCTCTCCTGTGTGAAATCTCATATGTTTTACAAGGCCTGTTTTATTAGTAAAACATTTCCCACATTCTGAACATACAAACGGCTTCTCTCCTGTGTGAATTCTCATATGTTTTATGAGGCCTGCTTTATGAGTTAAACATTTCCCACATTCTGAACATACAAACGGCTTCTCTCCTGTGTGAATTCTCATATGTGTAACAAGGCCTGTTTTAGTAGTAAAACATTTCCCACATTCTGAACAGACAAATGGCTTCTCACCTGTGTGAATTCTCTGATGTGCGACAAGGCGAGATTTATTAGTAAAACATTTCCCACATTCTGAACAGACAAATGGCTTCTCTCCTGTGTGAATTCTCTGGTGTTTTACAAGGCCTGTTTTATTAGTAAAACATTTCCCACATTCTGAACAGACAAATGGCTTCTCTCCTGTGTGAATTTTCTGATGTGCGACAAGGCGAAATTTAAAAGCAAAACATTTTCCACATTCTGAACATGAAAATGTCTTCTCTCCTGTGTGAATTCTCATATGTTTTCTGAGGCCTGTTTTATGAGTTAAACATTTCCCACATTCTGAACATAGAAATGGCTTCTCCCCTGTGTGAATTCTCTGATGTTTAACAAGGTCTGATTTCTGTGTAAAACATTTCCCACATTCTGAACATGAATATGGCTTCTCTCCTGTGTGAATTCGCTGATGTGTAACAAGATGTGATTTCTGTGTAAAACATTTCGCACACTCTGAACATGAATATGGCTTCTCCTTTCTGTCAGCTCTTTGAGGTTTTCTCCTTCTGTGAAATTTAGCAGTCTGTGATGGATCAGAAGATGGGACCTGGATGAGAGGATCAGATGATGGGTCTTTACTGTGAAGGGCTGAGGAGATATCTGGGATAATGGCAGGTTCTTCATATGTAGCATGTATGATACCACAATCCTCTGCTTTAAAATCTGCAGATATCAGACGTCCCTCTGAGCTCCCGGTACCGTCATCTGCCAAGAATAAAGTTAATTTCTTTTTCATATTATAGATCTTAAAAATGATCCTGACAGAGCAAGTGAGGGAGGATCATTCACTTATAGAAGTCACTTGGTTTGCAGCTCACTTAACCACCAAGTGATTGTCTGCAGAAAACATCACCAAAAACTACAGTTGTGAAACGGGACTTACAAGTAACTAATTCTGGTTTTCATCAATAACATGGGGGTCCTGGGGGTCTGAAAAAGGGTCATGAAGAGTAATTTGCAGCAGAGTCCCCCACAAGCCCCGGGCTCCTGTCCCCGGTAGATCTCCGAGCCCAAGCTACAGGAATAGTATATTCCATACAGATGGAGTTCGGCCATTTCTGCACCAACATTAGTTTCTGGTTTCCATAAAGAACTCATATAAAATCTCCCATGAGCCGGATATCAGTAACACACGGTGTGCAGCAAATACAGAACTGCTCATCTATAAGACAGCTTGGTACATACAGTAATTCTATATTCTGTCACCTCAGACCAGGGCTAGGCCGGGGCAGGGAGGCATTCTGAGTATTGCTCTGCGGCCCCATGGCTTCTTTGTATGACCCTGGAGCCTATACACTTCATAGTTCCCTGTCATGCGGCAAGCTCTGCTCTGTAGTCCTGCGGTCGGGCTGGGATACATCTGTAAAATGTGCCCTTAATGCACTCGTCTGAAACTGGTCATAAAGGGGAAATACAGTTCCTGGTTCTGTATACATGTACACAGCTTGGCTCAGCTGCTGTATTTACGTACTAAGCTTGGTTCTGGTATTGCATCTATGTATATCACCAAGCTTGGTTCTGGTGCTGTAATTATGTTAGGGCCTTGGTTCTGATTCCTGTTAAATAGATAAACAAGGATGCAAGGACACATTGTGGCCGGTCACACACAAGCAGACCGTGCCCACCGACTGCGGCCTGTCGCCATGTAATTATGCCAGTATTTTGTGTGGCCAACTGCACTGTGTGTTTCCACCCTTAACCCCTTGAGTGGCACGCCCGGAAATTTTCCGGGACGAGCTCCACTGCTCATAGCGACATAGCCCGGAAGATTTCCGGGCTATGTATCACTATGGGAGCTGCAGAGCACAATGCCACAAGCTGTGACATTGTGCTCTGCCTGCACAGACCCACAGAGAACAAAGCAAGGGCTTTGAAAAACCAGCAGAAGATATTGCCGATATGCCGGCAATCTCCTGCTTTGTTTACAGGTTGCCATAGAGACCATCGGCTTGTCAGAAGCAAGCCGATGGTCTCTGTGACAGGGAGAGCTAGTGCTTGGCTGTCAGAGGACAGCTAGGTACTAGCTCTTACAGCAGAGATCAGAGAAAACCCCCGATCTCTGCTGTGTTAACCCTTTACATGCTGCAGTCTATGTGACTGCAGCATGTAAAGGGCTGTCACCATCGGACCCCTGGAATGTGATCAGGGGGTCCTGATGGGTCCCTGTGGAAGTCCCCTAAAGGGACAAAAAAAAAAAAAAGTTAAAAAAAGTAAAAACAATTATAAAAAAAATAATAAAAACACTTGTCTCCCTTTACTTTGTAAAAAATCAAAAATACAATCACACATGTGGTATCCATGCGTCGTAATGACCAGAAGGACGTTAATGCATTATTTAACCCCTTAATGACATGGCCCCTTTTTTTCTTTTTTCCCCATTTCTTTTTTTCCTCTCCCCTGTTTAAAAAATCACAACTTGTCCCGCAAAAAACAAGCCCTTATATGGCCATGTCGATGGAAAAATGAAAAAGTTATGGCTCTTGAGACGCAACTACAAAATTAGTTGAAATTCAATGATTAGACCATTTTAAAAAACCTGCCCTGGTGGGCACGACAGGGTGGTAGGAAACCCGCCACTCAAGGGGTTAAAGTGTGTTCACACGCGGCAGATTGTGCTGCAGGTCCACACCAAAATCTGCATGACAATCCACACTATACGGTGCGGGTTATGGCAAAGATCAGCAGCAGATTTCCTGCTTTTAATTGAAGGGGTGAAGTCTGAAGCAGATCTGCATCAAAATACACACCAGTGCTAAAGACTGAAATGTGATGCAGATTTGTTGTGGTCTTTCCCACTACGTGTGACACATCCTTATGTCGGCCCGCTACTCATGGGCCGGTGATATATTCCTGCCAGCCGGGCCCTGACCATTACACAGGACCGCCAGGAGATATATTGGGCTCCCATATAGTGAGATTTATGAGAGCCCCAGGGGACGGGTGGGCGGTGGTGTTGGCATCTTTAGTGGGAGGTGGGGAGCAGAGTAACCTGTCATTGACCACTGGGGGGCTCCTTAACCCCTTAATGACACGGCCTATTTTGGCGTTGAGGACCAAGCGATTTTTGGTACTTTTCCATCTCCATTTTTCAAAAGCCATAACTTTTTTATTTTTCTATTGACGCGGCCGTATAAGGGCTTGTTTTTTGCGTGGCGATCTGTAGTTTTTATCGGTGCCACTTTTGGGTACATAGACTATATCCTAAAACTTTTATAAATTTTTTTATGATAAGAGGGAGAGAAAACGCATCAATTCTGCCATAGATTTTTACAGCGTTAATCATGCAGCATAAATGACACACTAATTTTTTTCTGCGGGTCGGTACGGGTACAACGATATCAAAATTGTTATTTTTTTTTAGGTTTTTACACTTTTTTGCAATAAAACCCTTTTTTTTGGAAATCTTTTTTTTTCTCTATAGCCGCATTCAAAGTCCTGTAACTTTTTTTTTTTTTTTATGTACGGAGCTCTATGGGGGCTTATTTTTTGCAAGATGAGCTGTAGTTTTTATTGGTACCATTTTGGGGAATGTACGGCTTTTTTGATCACTTTTATTGCATTTTTGGGAGGCAAAATGCTAAAAAGCATGTTCAACTTTTTGTACACGTCGTGTCGGACGCGTCAATACCAAATATGCTAATATTAAGAAAAGCACAAAAATGTTTTTTTTTACATTTTTTTTTACTCTTTTTTTACACAATGTGAGTCCCTCTGAGGGACTTGTAGCACTGTGGCTATGATCGCTGTGATAAGGCATGGCAGAGCTACTGCTCTGCCATGCCTTATCGCTTATACAGCAATCATAGGCATTGGCAATACAGGACGACAGTGTCTGGCGTCTTGTTGCCATGGCAACAGGCCGGGCTCTCGCGATAACATTGCGAGAGCCGGCCGGAGACAGAGAGGGAGCACGCTCCCTCTTTGAACTCTTTCCCTGCCGCGATCTACTTAAATCGCGGCAGGGAAGGGGTTAACAGTGGGGGGCACAACTCCGATGCCCCCCCCCCCCCCCCCCCCCGCTGTTGCAGCAGGACGCCGGCTGTGACTGACAGCCGGCTCCCGCTGCGGGATAGCGTGAGGTCAGTCATGATCTCGCGCTATCCCGATGACATACCGGTACGTCATGTTGCGGGAAGTACGAGGCTCCCATGATGTACCGGTACGTCATATAGCGGGAAGTACGAGGCTCCCATGATGTACCGGTACGTCATATAGCGGGAAGTACGAGGCTCCCATGATGTACCGGTACGTCATATAGCGGGAAGGGGTTAAAGGGATCCAACCGCCCGAGATATAATTCCTACTGCTAGTGTGCAGAGTGCTGGCGATCACTGACTTGGCTCAGGACATACTGATATCTTTATTGACAGGCAGGCAGCGGCCAGCGGGGGCCTCTGTAACCATTTATCCTGCCCTGATGGCGGTCCGGCCATTAGACTCTTCCTGATTCTGAACTAACTCTTTGGAGCCATTAGAGAACACATCTGTAAGCCGTTACTTTATCTCCAACCCCCTTATAATCGGCTCAGACGTTATATTAGGATGAAACTACTCGGAATCTGTTTCCCAATTGTGCCCATTTATGGCAACTGGAAGAGTATTACGGTGAGATCACACACTGCGGGATTGTATAATCTACAGTACAGTGTAAGGGAGTGGGATTCTAAGAAACCGCATTCACTCACAGCTGAGAGATAAGATGTGACACCTGAAATACGATTTATCTGGTCAGCCATATTCAGATGGCTGAGTGCGAGTTGTGCTGAGAACTCCCATTGGACATCACATGGGCACATACGGACTGTACTGCCAGCCAGCATGGGGCAGCACAGACATTGCAGATCCGATTCTGGTCCGGAAATCAAACCAGAATAAGACAGTTTTTTATGTGAATCACGTAAATGAAAAAGCTTATATTAACCCCTTAGTGATGAAGCCTGTTTGCGCCTTAGTGACGGAGCAAATTTTCGAAATCTGACATGTGTCACTTTAACATACAATAACTCTGTAAAGGTTTTGCATATCCAAGGGATTCTGACATTGTTTGTAGCACCTAAATTAAGTACAATATGTGGCGAAAAAGCAGACCACTAGAATTTGTGTAGATTTATTAAAAGCACCATTTGTCATTTCCCCCCCCCCCCATTTTCTATTGCAATATCTTCTTTTCAGCAAGCATAAAATGCTCTCTGGTAGCTTTACATCTCTCCATATTACCGAGGAGATGGCCAGCCGGCCTATGTGCATCAGCGGTCAGACTAAAGATCATTCGTTCCCATAGCAGTAATTCTTTGCATGTGTAAAACATAAAGTAAACCAGCAGCGACTGACCTGCCTACCGATCAGCGCTGGTTACATCAGATCAAGAGTTGGTCAGTGTAAAAGGACCCTTAGTCCCAGAACTGTAAAACCATTTCTCCCTCATCAGTATAGACATCATATAATGAATAGTAGTCCTCGCTCACATAGGGGTGTTTCATGTCTGGGCGGTAAATGTCCATCATGTGTTATCACCTATAACGGTATCACATGTCATCCATATTTAGTTTGTACTCCAGCTGAATGAATAAATCTACATAACTATCTGCAGCCGGTGACCGAGGAGAATCTGTGACTAATAGATAACATACTGAGCATGAGTCAACAATGTGATGCAGTAGCAAAAAAATAGGCAAAACCAATTCTGGGATGTATTAAGATTAGAGATGAGCGGGCAGGTACTCGCATAAGGCACTACTTGCTCGAGTAGTTTGCCTTAGCGAGTACGCTCGCTCATCTCTAATTAAGATAAACAGAGAGTCTAGATCACATGAGGTCATTATCCCCTCTACTCTTCCTTAGTCAGACCTCATCTGGAATACTGTGTCCAGTTCTGGGCACCCCGATTTAAAAAAAGACAGACAAACTGGAGCAAGTTCAGAGAAGAGTTACCAAGATGCTGAGCGGTCTGCAAATATTGTGCTATGAGGATTGGTAATTATTTGGGAATGTTCAGGTTGCAAAAGCAAAAGATCAAGAGGAGACTTAATAGATGTCTACAAATATCTGAAGGGCTGTCACAGTGCAGAGGGATCAGCCCTATTCTCATCTGCACAAGGAAAGACTAGAAGCAATGGGATGAAACTGAAAGGGAGGAGACACAGATTAGACATTAGAAAAAAAAATTTTGAAAGTGAGGGTGATCAATGAGTGGAACAGGTTACCACGGGAGGTGGCGAGTTCTCCTTCCATGGAAATGTTCAAACAAAGGCTGGACAAATATCTGTCTGGGATGATTTAGTGATTCTGCACTGAGCAGGGGCTGGACCCGATGACCCTGGAGGTCCCTTCCAACTCTACCATTCTATAATTCTTCTCTGCTGTATTTAGTGATTACTACTCACCTGGGCGGTTACCTGTAGGAATCCCCTCTTTACACCGCTGATCGCCCCTCACATTTGTCTCTGTAGTCGTAATATTGGTTAGAACTTCATCCGGATACAAAAGCTGTGAGACAAATATTGTAAAAGTCAGCAGACGGTTGGAGAAGTTGTGTGGAAGGTTTTACATGACCAGAAAAGGTCATTAATCATCATGATGACCAAAACTGACCGGACAGCAGCAGTTATCAGTCACGTCAAAATTAGAGGCTTCCTAAATTGATTCTGTCATCAGGTTCATGAAGTTTGGCTTCATTAAACCGCTTGTTTTCAGAATTAAGTGCGTTTCTCTTCCTGATTATCTGACAAGTGTATTTCTTTTTATCCTTAACTGTAGTGACAATTATCTGGGATGTACATCCAGATGTCTTGGTTTACTAGTCTTGGTCATCAGACAAGTAATTGGACAGTTTTTGGCACCGGTACTCAAGAAAGACATATCAGAGCTTGAGCGGGTTCAAAGAAGGGCAAAAAAAAACTAATAAGTAGAATGGGTGGACTACAACACCCAGAAAGGTTAGCAAAATTAGGGTTAGTTTTTAAAAAAAAGTCAGCTGAGGGGCAACCAAATAACCATATATAGATATATCAGGGGTCAATACAGAGATCTCTCCGATCATCTATTTATACCCAGGACTGTAACTAGGGGGCGCCATCTTCGTCTAGAGGGAAGGTTTCCACGCAACATCGAATGGGGTACTTTATTGTAAGAGCAGTGATACTATGGTACTTTCTGCCTGAGGACATGGTGATGGTGTACTCACTAAAAGAGTACAAGAGGGGCCTGGAGTGTAATAATATTACATGTTCTATCACTGATTACTTCAGAAAAGTGAGCGATACAGGGATTATTCCGATTGCTAGATTGCAGTCGGGAAGTGTTAGCATTTGTTCATGGAGGTCTAGTTTATGCATTTTCCTCCCAGCTTTCTCTAGCACTGTTGGGAATGTCTATGAGAGTGTTCTGCTACCTGTTGAACCTGGTTAGCAATTAGGGAGGGCTCTTATTCCGGTCTTAGCTGTGGTCCTGTGCTGGTTATTCTCAGTCTTCACCTGATGGTTGTTGGAATCAGAACTGCATCTTGGTCTCCTGTTTTTCCCAGATCATCTCAAGCCAAGTACTGTGGTTATTGGTGGTAGTTGTATTCTTACTTAAATGTTTTCCTTCTGTTGCAGATAGGGACAGTGAGTGGCCGAGGAACATGGGTTTGGTGGGTTCCTATTAGGACGGGACATCCGCTTTGGACAGAGGTGGGAATGTAGAGAACTACTAGAAAGTTTGATCCTTTATTTCTTTTTATGTTCTATTTTCTTTAACAAATATTGCAATTTTTCAGCAATAAACAAGGAGAAGTATTTACAGTAAATATATTGTAAGCTAAATTGTATAAAGATTTGTAAAAAGTTGCTGAAGTGTCTATGATTTCCTGAGGGTTAAAAAGCTTATTGTTTTGGGAGTCACGGATAAAGGGTACGTGGAGTTTAGATGATTGTGATTTAGCTGTTTTGCTAGTAGGGCTCCTGGTTTCTTGCCTTGCCAGTAATAGTCACTCTCAGTTTTCTTAGGGCAGGTCGTGGTCGTACATCTGGAGCTGCTGAAGTTGGTGGTTTACAGTAACTATCTATTCAGCTCTCTCTGCGGAAAAAGCTAGTTTATTGTGTCCGTGTAGTGAACATAGTTGTGTTTTTCATTCTGGTTGGAGAATTTCTAAGGTTTTTGTCATAGGACACGTTTTTTTTTTAATAAAGTGGCTTCTTATAAAGGCCTTATGGGCGCACCAAAGGATGGAGGCAGAAAGCATATAGTTGTTTTGACAGATTTTAATAGAAAAGTGATTCATGTGTTCCTGAATTGATATCATTATAGAGGCGTGATCTGACCATGATATGGTGCCTATGGCTGTGGAAGTGACATTACTAAGGTTTCTATCCACCAACATAAAATCAATATATTGTACTGCGCACCTTATGAGGGTGTGAGAAGAAAGTATTATCGCGATCAGTTAGATCTTGAATGCACTGAATATTAAATAAATTATTACTATTGAAAAAAGGGACATGAAACTATACTATATACTACCCCACTATACGCGACATTTATAACAACCTTGTCTAATATTCCGGGATTGAAGCTGGTGCCCCGAGAACTGTCACCACCCACGAGAGCCACGGTCGATGCCTGGAAGTCCCTTAAACAGAAGCTAAATAATTAGAATTGCCTACAGAAACCAACATTACCTATCGAACCCTAACTACCTAATCCCAATCTTAGCTTTATCAAACTGGAGGCGATTAGTAGACGATCTTATATCGGCAGATGAGATGAAGTCCTTTGAATTGTTACAGACGGCTTATTGGGTTCCAGATAGAGATAGGCTTAAATACATCAGGATCAGTTTCTTCCTAAGTAATTTCCCAATGGCTATTATTCCTTTTGGATATCATAACTAAAGTCACTGCACAGCCAAATCTGAGGAAATCGGGAGACATACTGCTTCTACAATATGCTAACAGGGAACCATAGTCAGGAAAAAAGCCCATATGTTAAATTGGGGGAAAGAATTGGGAGAAAAAATTTCTATCAGAATGTGGTTGGAAGCATTTAAAGGAGCGGTACAATCCACAGAAGGGGCAGCTATTCGAGTCCAAATTTAAATTGTAGGTGAGATGGAACTATTCTCCCCAGCTTATGGCCAGCAGTACAAATAGGTGAAGTGGTATTTGCTGGAGAGAATGTGGACAGATCAGTATTTGATCTCCCATATTTTGGTTCTGCCTGAAACTGAAGGGCTTTTGGGAAGAAATTTTTGCCCTCTTATAAAGAACTTTAAAAAAAAAAAATACCCCAAGGGTTCCGAGTCTGGCTCTTCTGCTGATAAACTTAGATAGCTTCCCCAAGCCTGGCAGGTACCCGATAGGTCATGCTTTTATAGTTCAATCTGTTTTTATTGAAATTTTCAATAGGATAGGTTAGAAAACATACAACTCAAAAAGGTCTACCAGGACCTATAAAACATGTATAACAAAAGACATAACATAAATAAATCGGCCTCTTCTTGAAAATATCCATCTAAATAAAACTCTTAGAGGGGCCTAGTGGGTGACCCCAATAATGATAATACCCGAACATGCAATTTGAGAATAAAATGTTTGCGGTCTGTAGTATTCGGGTAGAAGCCCGAGGCCTTATCCTCCTGCAACAATGAAAACAAAAATGACATATACAAAAGAGAGAAGAGACAAAAAGAGAGATGAATTATGGGAAGAGAAAAAGCAAGAAGGCAAAATGAATAATAAAATATAAAATAAATAATATTTCTAAATAAGTAAAAAAAAAGGATGGGTAAACTAAAGGGTAGATAGTTGGTTGAAGGAAGCGGGAGAAAAGGGGAGGGGGAATCCCCCAAGAATGTTTAATATCTAGATTACTACCTTCTAATAACCCGTCTCACCCCCGCGGCAATTGAGCAACTAGGAAAAGAGCGCTCGGAAATCTGAAGAAGATTCAAAGTCGATCCACAATTGCCATACCGACAGAAATTTTTCAGATTCTCTATTAATGTTCTGCACATAATTCCTCCATATGGTGCAGATGAGACATTTCCTAAAGCCACTCAGTCATGGAAGGAATTGGTGTGGAACGCCAATGGCTCGGGATAACTGCTCTTGCTGCTGCTAAAAACCCTTTTTCTGTGAACCTATTGAGCCCGGCAGTATGGATGGGAGAGCAATTTGGGCATTATTGTTAATATTTCCCCGGCTGATTAAGTTATATGTGGAGAATACCTTGTCCCAGAAAGGTCTCAACAAGTCACAGCTCCACCGAATGTGCGTCATTGTACCCCTATCAGTTCCACAGCGCCAACACACCTCAGACACTGAAGGGAATATAGCATGAAGGCGGGTAGGATATCTATACCATCTTGTAAGAATTTTGTAATTTTTTTCCTGTGCAGCACAGGCCATAGACATTTTATGAGTAAAGATGAATGCCTTCCGCCACTCATTCTGTGAGATCATGACTCCAATTTCCTGTTCCCAAGCCCATTTGAAACCAGGATCCGTGGTGTATGTTTCTTGGATCAGCAGACCATATATCAGGGATACTACGTGTGTCGGAGGGAACCCTCTTGAAAATAGACTCTCAAAAGGTGTGAGGGCTGTTAGAAAAGTGTTTCTATCTCCTTGAGTGTTAAGAAAAGAGCGAAGTTGGTGAAATTCTAACCAGGAGAGATTCAGTTCACCAAACCTAGATCTTAATTCTTGAAAGGAAGGCACTGAGGGGCCACCTTGGACATTGCGAACCCGGGGGTCCTCTCGAGCCTCCCAACCCATGAAAAGACCTTGGCTGTTACCTGGTGGGAATGCTGGGTTGGAGAAAAGTGGTGTGAGGGGACTATCTAGACTTGACAGGATCTGCTTTTGTATTTTCGAGTCCCAGAGTTTAAGTGTCTCTTTCAATAGGTAATTGGTAGATAGGATTTGAGCTCTGTCACAGGGACGAATCCATGGGAGAAGTCTTATCGGAATCGAGCAATCCGCCTGTTCTAACTGTATCCACTGCTTGTGAGCTGAGTGGTAGTGCCAGTTCACAATATGTGTTAAAACCGCTGCAGCATGGTATAGTCTGAAATTTGGCAGACCTACACCTCCATCTTCTTGGGGCGAAAGAGGGTACACACTCCCACCCTGGGTCTCGAGCAATCCCCACACAAATTTAATTAGAGCCGACCTTAACGAATTAAAGAACGATGTAGGGGGTATGATAGGTACAGCCTGGAAGAGATATAGGAATTTAGGTAACACATCCATTTTTAGGGTGTTTATCCTCCCAAACCATGAGATGTTTCTGTTTGCATAGTTGGAGAGGTCTTTTAGGGTGCGCTTAAGGAGGGTCTGATAATTTAAGGGGAACAACCTAGATTGGTCAGTAGGGACAAACACCCCAAGGTATTGGATAGCCTCCCGTTGCCATCTAAATGGAAATTGCTCTGAGATATGTTTTTCTGCTAACGGGAGTGAAATGTTCAGAGCTTCTGTTTTGGAGTAATTTATTTTTAAGTTCGATAGATGTCCGTATCTCTCGAACTACTGTATTAACGACAAAAGTGTGGTATGGGGCTGGGAGATGTACAGTAGGAGGTCATCAGCGTATATGGCCGTCTTATAATGGTTCCCCCCAATTTGAAGGCCTTGTATATTTGGGTTGTTTCTTATCGCTACTGCGAGATGTTCCATTACCAACACACACAGAAGAGGTGACAGAGGGCAACCCTGCCTGGTGCCATTTCTGATATGTATGGGAGAGGACAATAATCCATTCACCCTTATCCTAGCAGTAGGACATGTGTAAAGGGCCAGTACTCTGTCCAGAAATTTGGGGCCAAGTCCAATTTGTTTGAGAGTTGCTGACAAGAATCCCCAATGGACCCTGTCGAAGGCCTTTTCTGCATTCACGGACAGCAGACAGAGAGGATAAGACCCCACTCTCGCTCTAGATGTTGTTAGTAGAGTTTTATAATGTTGTCTCTGTTCCCCCTACCTTTGATAAATCCTACCTGATCTGTGTGTATGATGGAAGGGAGGAAAGGAGACAATCTGTTAGCTAGTGTCTTGGAAAAAAGTTTAATGTCCGCATTTATCAGTGATATAGGTCTATAATTAGTGGAAAACTGTGAGATCCTTACCAGGTTTAGGCAGGACACTAATGTGCGCTTCCAAGGATTGTTGCGTGAAGGGGGAATCTGAAGAAATCGCTGAAAAGACTTTAGCTAAAATGGGGGTCATTTGTTCCCTAAATAATTTGTAAAAGGTGCGTGTAAAGCCTTCGGGACCTGGACTCTTCCCTGTTGGGGTGGATTTAATTGTCTCCTTATCTCCTCTTCCGTGATGTCAGAATCCAATGTCTCTCTGGAATCCGTGTTAATGTAGGTAAGGCTGTCTCTGCAATGTAAGCAGAGATTCGCTCCATTAGAGTAGATGGGTTCATGTCTGCAAACTGTACCCTAAGATCATATAACTGTGAGTAGTAAGTCCGAAATATATCGAGGATCTCTGAGGGATTGTGAGTGTCTAAATCCACTGAGTTTTTAATTCTGGGGATGTAAGTGTGTGCCGTCCGTGGATGCAGCAGTCGTGAATTGGAATACTCGTAATCGAAGCATTTGCATTGATCTCTAAAACGTAGGTATTTTTTATCTAGCTTAGATTGGAGTTCCTTCCTTGCTATGACTAGGTCTGCCAAAGTAGCTGGAGAACGGGTATGTTTGTGAGCAGTTTCTAAATCATTAATTGTTTGGAGGAGGTTAAACATCTGAAGGGCCCCTTCCTTCTTAAGTCGCGTACCGTGTTTAATTAGGATGCCTCTAAGGACACATTTCAGCGCCTCCCACTGGGTGGGTACAGATGTATTGTCTGATGCATGTGTTTCTAAGAAAAATTCAATGTGCTCCTTTATGTCAGCTACGCATACGGCATCTTTTAAGAGGTTGTCATTTAACTGCCAAGTCCACTGCTTATCAAAGCGGTCTGGCAGTGTTATGTTCACAAATATTGGAGCATGGTCTGACCACAGCATGTCCCCAATAGAGGCTGAAGGTTGCAAAGATAGTGCGTACTAGCCTAGCAGAAAGTAATCTATGCGACTCTATGAATTGTGTGGGTGCGAGTAGAAAGTGAAGTCCTTATCTTGTGGGTGTAGAACTCACCAACTGAAGGGCATGCAGCATGCGTTTAAGTGATTGCAATTGTCTAGTGGAGATTGAGCCTCGGCCCATCAAGGTGTCAATATTTGGGTTCAAAGTAAGGTTAAAGTCCCCTCCGACAATGAGCACCTCTTCAGCGAATTCGGACAGCTTGTTAAGGAATGAGTGACATGCTGTGACCTGTCACTGATTGGGGGCGTACCAATTGGCAATGGTAAGCCTAGTCGATCCGATCATTAATTTGAGGAGGTGGTAACGGCCCTCTGGGTCAAGGCATTTGTCTATCAGGCAGTGAGTCAGGGATTTATGTATTGCAATAGACCCCCCCCCCCAGAGCGAGAGTCAGGATTGGCGCTGTGGAACCAATGCGCGTAGTAGCGGTCTCTTATGTTAGGTACATGCCCAACTTTAAAATGTGTTTCTTGGAGAAGGAGCACTTGGACCCCCTGCTTATGCATGTGGTAAAGAACCTGTGACCATTTCTGAGGAATATTAAGTCCCCGAACATTCAATGAGCAAAGTTTGAGGGGCGCCATTAGTAAGGTTATTTGGGGGGGGGGGGGGGGGGAGAGGAAGAAGGGAGGGGAAAAAAAAAAAAAGGAAGAAAAAAAAAAAAGGTAGAACAGTTATTGATTAGAAAGTAGAGATGGGTGAGAAGAAAGTTGCTACAAGAGCAATGACAGACGTGTATCACCTAAAAAATTAGAAGAAATGTAAAGTAACAGAAAAGAGGAAACGTTGGGGGGAGGGGTTGTGGTTTAATCTGCGTCCTAGAACCAAAGGACGTGATGTCCCTAATGGGTGGTGGGCTTTCTACAGAAGAGAGCTTCCCCCACACCGGGATGCCAGCCATAACTTAACACCATATAATTTTAGGGCAATAAATTAAAAACTGAAATTAACGTCCACATGGGTGAAACATTTTCTAAGACCCAAGAAGTCCCACATCCTATCTCTGTTGTACCTCTAGAGAAGCAGACCCACTTTGGCTAAACATTTTCTGTATTTTTCTCTTATTAGCGCCAGCACCTTCCATTGGTGCCTGATAAGACCTCTGTGGTTGAATTCGCATGTATGGGGCACACCCCTAGATTCACGGGAGGATCTGTCTTCTGCTCCCTGCATACCGCAGGCCCAATGGAGCGCTCATTGTCCAAGTGCTTTAGCGTATTCATCTCCCTATCGTGGGAAGGAGACAAACGGCCACGGGCTATTTTACTGCTAGAAAGTCTGCTGACTAACAATGCAGGATGGAGACATCCAAGGGTCCGGTCCCATGGGTATTCCAGCAGGAAGCTCTATGCAAACGAAGTGCCGAGTCGACCTGGGCTCTGTCTCCTACCCAACCTATCTCCCCTGCGACGTCCTTCCGATCTCTGTGGTCTTGGGGGTACCCCCTCAAATGAAGTCGTAGGCATAGAAGGCCAGTCGTGAATCATTATATTGGGAAGGCCTAAAGTTGAGGTGAAAGAAGAGATGTCTCTGGGAGTCTGGAGCACGTGTAAATGACCCTCGTGATGAACTTGTAGGCGGAAAGGAAATCCCCATGTGTATGAGAGGTTGTGTTGGCGCAAAGATTCCAAGAGAGGTCGCAGGGCCCTGACTTCTGGTAGCTTTGTCCAGGAGAGGGTGTTGAGGACCTTCTCCCTGTAGCAGGCTGTCGTTGTCCTCTGATGCTGCTGCATGAGGGGTTAATGAGCTCTCCCCTCCTCCACTTGCTTTCTCCTCTATTGCTGCTGCTGCACAAGGGGTTGGTTAGCTCTTCCTTCCTCCACTTGCTTTTTCCTCCTTTGCTGCTGCTGCATGAGGGGTTAATGAGCTCTCCCCCTCCTCCACCTGCATTCTGCCCCACTGTGAGCAACGCTGTGTGTGTCGGAAGCAGTGAGCGCTGCTGTCCCTCCATGTGCTCCTCTCCCCGCTCTGCTTGTAATATAGGAGCGGTCACAGTAGCTCCTGCAGGCTGTGGTCGGTCCGACACGCATGCTGCCGCTGCTGCCGCCATGTTGGCTTGAGCCCGCTCTGCCTCCACTCTTCTGGATCCAGCTAGGAAGCGCTGGATGTTCTGTGCTCCTGTTGCACCCGCTGGAGAGGGGTCAGAAGGGGATATCTTATCTTATATTGAAATGCTGGCAATTAGACCGGCGTAGAACGGAGAAGAGGGTATGCATGTCCTCACTCCACCATAGCCAGGCCACGCCCCCAGGTCATGCTTTTATGATGCCAAAAACAATTATAGCAAAACAATGGAGATGCCCCCCACTTCGCCCTGCGCCACTAGCCACGCCTCCCCTATGTGCTGCTATTTTAAGGTTTGTGACACATGAGTATGAGGTTGATTGCAATAGTCCCAGAAAGGAAGGGTGGGTTACTTACAACAAGTGACGTGCAGTCAGGGAACAGCTGCCTGTAGGATTTTCCGAACTAGGGAAGCGTCCGCTGATGCGAAGGTATGATCCCTGTAAAATTTGGCAAAAGTATGCAATGAGGACCAAGTTGCTGCCTTACACACTTGGATAGCTGAAGCTCCATGGTGAACCGGCCAGGAAGCCCCCACCGCCCGCAGCGAGTGAGCAGTCACGCAAAATGAAGAAGACCGTCCCTTGGCACGGTAGGCCTCCGCCACCACCATGCGAATCCACCTGGAGATGGTCATTTTGGAAGCCACAGATCCCCAAAGCGGCCCTTTAGGAATTACAAACAAGGACTCTGTCCGACGGAAGTCCTTAGTACTGGCAATGTATATCCGCAAGGCCCGTTCGAGACATAGCCGATGCAAGGTCAGTTCCTTTGGATGCGCTGGAGAAGGGCAAAAGGACGGAAGCACAATATTCTCATTAAAGTGGAAAGAGAACACCACCTTTGGTAGGAAGTGTGGTACCGGACGCAGTACCACCTTGTCCTGATGGAAGGCCAGAAAGGGGGACTCGACCGACAAAGCGGCCAGCTCGGACACTCGGTTTTCCTTGTGGCGATCACTTCAATACGCCACCTTCCAGGACAAAAGACACAATGGCACTTCCTTTAATGGCTCAAAAGGATGAGACTGTAGGGCACCCAAAAGCAGATTGAGATCCCACACGGGCATGGGTGACCGGAACGGAGGAGCAGCGTGGAAAATCCCCTGAAGGAAAGTGTGGATTGCCAACTTGGCGGCTAGCGGTCTCTGATCGAGGATCGAGAAAGCCGAGACCTGGCCCTTCAGGTAGCTCAACTTCAGGCCCATGTCCTGCTTGTAGGAAGGACAACACACAAGCCAAAGAAATCCGGATTGGATGGAGGGGACGGTCTTCGCACTAAACAGGCTTCATTTCCAGGCTCGATGGTAAATCTTTGACGATGATGGTTTCCTTGCGCTAATCATGGTTCGAATGACCGACTCTGTGAAACCATGCTCCCTCAGAATCGCGGCCTCAACATCAATGCCGGTAAATGAAGCGACTGTTAATTCGGGTGGAAGAGCGAACCCTCTAAAAGCAGGTCCTCTTGCTCCGGTATTTGCCACGGTGCGCCGATGAGTAGGTCTATAAGGTTTGCGTACCATGCAGGCCTTGGCCAATATAGCACTATTAGAATTACCAGGCACCCCTTCATCCCGATCTTTTTGAGTACTCTCGGTAAGATTGGGAAAGGCGGGAAAATGTACGGGAGGTGGAAATCCGACCACGGTATTCCTAGCGTGTCCAATCGCTATTGCCTGAGGGTCCTGGGACCAAGCCACGAAATGCTATACTTTGCGATTGAAGCTGGACGCCATCATGTCCACGTCCGGATGACCCCAGCGATGATAAATGGCCTGGAATACGTCTGGGTGCAGCTCCCATTCACCCAGGTCTACGGTTTCCTGACTGAGAAAGTCCGCTATCCAATTGTACACCCCCGGTTTGTATACCGCTAAGCTTGCTGGTAGGTGCAGCTAGGCCCAGCTGAGTATCTTGGATACCTCGCCCATCGCCCCCACACTTCAGGTGCCTCCCTGGTGATTGATAAATAGAGAAGTCCTGCAGCACCACTTGCAATACCCAAACATGGGGAAGAATTCTCTGCACAGCCGATCAATAAGGGGTGAACCAACCTTTGTATATAGCAAACTGGATAAGTGAAGAAGATTCACAGCAGACAAGGAGATGATGAAAAAAAAGTTGTTTTATTCCAAATCCATAAAAGCAAATGGTACAGGCAGCGACGTTTCGACCATTGCTGGTCTTTATCAAGCATGCATCTGACCTCTATCCCACCACCTTATATACTAAAAATATAAACATGTCAACCAATGCAATCAATCCCTAATTACCACTCCCATGATGACGCAGCGCCGCACAGAGTGATGACATTGCGGCATTGGCCGCTACTGTTACTACGGAGGCGTCGGATCATGATGTGGCGCGGTGCATTTTGATGATGTTGCGGCACCTGTCCTGGTCACCTGAGCTCTACTATTGGCTGAACGGGACTGAAGTGCACTACGTGGGAGACTCTGCAGTAAGGTGACCGGAACCAGCAGCTGATTGACATGTATTGATTGCATAATGGGAGTGGTAATTAGGGATTGATTGCATTGGTTGACATGTTTATATTTTTAGTATATAAGGTGGTGGGATAGAGGTCAGATGCATGCTTGATAAAGACCAGCAATGGTCGAAACGTCGCTGCCTGTACCATTTGCTTTTATGGATTTGGAATAAAAGAACTTTTTTTTCATCATCTCCTTGTCTGCTGCGGATCTTCTTCACTTATCCCTGGTGATTGATGTAAGCGACCGCCGTCGCGTTGTCCGTCTGAATCTAAACAGGTTTGCCCTTGAGGTGGGGAGCAAAGTGCTGCAGCGATTGCCATATCGCCCGCAGCTCCTAGATATTGATCGGAAGAGTGGCCCCGGACACGAAACAGAGGAGTTCCAGTCTCTGCGTTGGGACCAGGCACGACTTGACGTGGTTGATGGCCCAGCCGATCCTTTCCAAGGTCTGTAGTGTTATGCGGAGACTTTCCAGGTTGTCTACTTGACACAGTGCCTTTATCAGCATTTCATCCAGGTAGGGAATGGTGACAATATCCCTGGTGTGGAGCAGAGCCATCACCGCCACGAGTACCTTTGTGAATACTCGTGGCACTGTGGACAACCCCAAGAGCAGGGCCGCGAGCTGGTAGTGACTTCCTTGAATCTCGAAATGAAGAAAACGCTGGTGGGATCTGTGCATTGGAATGTGTAGATGTGCATCTTTGATGTCGATCGAAGAGAGAACCTCTCCGGGCTCCATAGAGGCGATGACTCCATGCGGAAATGCTTCGTCTTGATATAACGATTCAGTCGCTTCAGGTCGAGGACCGATTTGACCATGCCGTCCTTTTTGGGGACCACGAACAGATTTAAATAGAAACCCCATCCGTGCCGAGAAGGTGGAACTGGTACGACTACTCCTTGGGCAAGCACGTGGTCGACTGCCACGTGAAGCTGTGGCGTCTTTTCTGGAACCATCAGTAACCTTGGCCTGAAGAAACGATGCTGAGGGAAAGTCGCAAACTCTATGGCGTAGCCAGAGGAAACAATCTCCCACACCCAAGAGTCGATCACGTGCACCAGCCACGTGTCCCTGTATAGGGAGAGTCTGTCCCCCACCCTGTCGTGACCGGGTGGGGGGCTGAACTTCATGCTGAAAGCTTTGCTCTCGTAGCTTTCGGCACACAGGAGTGAGGCTGCCAAGAGGTCCTGGTTTTGAAAGAGGCCTCTCTTTTGCTCCTGTGGATTCTTCTTGGCCTGGGACCATTGCCCAGATGAGGTACATGGGCTTGAGCGGCGAAAGGACTGGAAATATGATCTCCTTTTGCAGAGCCTTTCCTCTTCTAACCGCGTTTTGCGGAAGGAACGTGCTCTTCCTGCCCGTCGCATCTTTTATCAGCTTGTTTCCAAACAGCCTGTTGCCCCCAAAGGAGCTTGGTCAGCGCCTTTTTAAAGGACGTGTCAGCTGACCAACTCTTCAGCCAGAGTGTCCTGCAAGACACCTCAGAAGCTGCTAACACCTGAGCTAGGAATTTTGCCAAATTCGCTGCACAGACAAAATTCCCGGCCTGAATGATGTTATCCGCGGTATCCAGCAACTCGTTGGTCAGAGCACCCGCAAGAATATCCCAGCCTAGTTGCTTTGCACATGCAAGTGGGTCGTTGCGCAGTGCCTACTGCCTGAAAAGTATATTTTGCCAAGGATTCTAGCTTCCTATCCTGTGGATCAGAAAGTGATGCCGCGTCCGCTGTGGGAAGAGTGGTGTGTTTTGACAGTCGCGACACAGGCGGATCTACTACGGGAGGTACCGACCAACTTTTAACGAGATCTTCCAGAAAGGGATAAGCGATGTCCCATGTTTTCCCCGGTCCCTTAAAGCATTTGTTGGGGACTTCCTATTCCCTTTCCAGGACCACCTCGAAGTCCTGATGGGGTGGGAAATAACTGGCGTGGGCATTTATGCTGCCTGAAGGACACGGCCAGAGGCGGAATTGCCGCTGGCTCCTCTGATACGTGAAGCATGTCCTGCACTGCCACGACCAAGCTGTCCATCAGTGCAGCTAGCTTAGACGCTTGCTCCTCGTCCAAGTCCGAGGGGGATGAAGAGCGAGAGCTTTCCCCCTCCGAGAGACTAGTATACTTGGACACTAGGATGGACGACTGCTGCATCTGAGACGTAGATTAGGACACCGATGAATATCGGGATCGCGAAGATGCAGCCTGTGAATGGGAGGACTCCCTGGAGCAATGGGATCTAGGGGACGACTCCCTGGAGCAATGGGATCTAGGGGACGACTCCCTGGAGCAATGGGATCTAGGGGACGACTCCCTGGAGCAATGGGATCTAGGGGACGACTCCCTGGAGCAATGGGATCTAGGGGACGACTCCCTGGAGCAATGGGATCTAGGGGACGACTCCCTGGAGCAATGGGATCTAGGGGACGACTCCCTGGAGCAATGGGATCTAGGGGACGACTCCCTGGAGCAATGGGATCTAGGGGACGACTCCCTGGAGCAATGGGATCTAGGGGACGACTCCCTGGAGCAATGGGATCTAGGGGACGACTCCCTGGAGCAATGGGATCTAGGGGACGACTCCCTGGAGCAATGGGATCTAGGGGACGACTCCCTGGAGCAATGGGATCTAGGGGACGACTCCCTGGAGCAATGGGATCTAGGGGACGACTCCCTGGAGCAATGGGATCTAGGGGACGACTCCCTGGAGCAATGGGATCTAGGGGACGACTCCCTGGAGCAATGGGATCTAGGGGACGACTCCCTGGAGCAATGGGATCTAGGGGACGACTCCCTGGAGCAATGGGATCTAGGGGACGACTCCCTGGAGCAATGGGATCTATGGGACGACTCCCTGGAGCAATGGGATCTATGGGACGACTCCCTGGAGCAATGGGATCTATGGGACGACTCCCTGGAGCAATGGGATCTATGGGACGACTCCCTGGAGCAAAGGGATCTATGGGACGACTCCCTGGAGCAAAGGGATCTATGGGACGACTCCCTGGAGCAAAGGGATCTATGGGACGACTCCCTGGAGCAAAGGGATCTATGGGACGACTCCCTGGAGCAAAGGGATCTATGGGACGACTCCCTGGAGCAAAGGGATCTATGGGACGACTCCCTGGAGCAAAGGGATCTATGGGACGACTCCCTGGAGCAAAGGGATCTATGGGACGACTCCCTGGAGCAAAGGGATCTATGGGACGACTCCCTGGAGCAAAGGGATCTATGGGACGACTCCCTGGAGCAAAGGGATCTATGGGACGACTCCCTGGAGCAAAGGGATCTATGGGACGACTCCCTGGAGCAAAGGGATCTATGGGACGACTCCCTGGAGCAAAGGGATCTATGGGACGACTCCCTGGAGCAAAGGGATCTATGGGACGACTCCCTGGAGCAAAGGGATCTATGGGACGACTCCCTGGAGCAAAGGGATCTATGGGACGACTCCCTGGAGCAAAGGGATCTATGGGACGACTCCCTGGAGCAAAGGGATCTATGGGACGACTCCCTGGAGCAAAGGGATCTATGGGACGACTCCCTGGAGCAAAGGGATCTATGGGACGACTCCCTGGAGCAAAGGGATCTATGAGACGACTCCCTGGAGCAAAGGGATCTATGAGACGACTCCCTGGAGCAAAGGGATCTATGGGACGACTCCCTGGAGCAAAGGGATCTATGGGACGACTCCCTGGAGCAATGGGATCTATGGGACGACTCCCTGGAGCAATGGGATCTATGGGACGACTCCCTGGAGCAATGGGATCTATGGGACGACTCCCTGGAGCAATGGGATCTATGGGACGACTCCCTGGAGCAATGGGATCTATGGGACGACTCCCTGGAGCAATGGGATCTATGGGACGACTCCCTGGAGCAATGGGATCTATGGGACGACTCCCTGGAGCAATGGGATCTATGGGACGACTCCCTGGAGCAATGGGATCTATGGGACGACTCCCTGGAGCAAAGGGATCTATGGGACGACTCCCTGGAGCAAAGGGATCTATGGGACGACTCCCTGGAGCAAAGGGATCTATGGGACGACTCCCTGGAGCAAAGGGATCTATGGGACGACTCCCTGGAGCAAAGGGATCTATGGGACGACTCCCTGGAGCAAAGGGATCTATGGGACGACTCCCTGGAGCAAAGGGATCTATGGGACGACTCCCTGGAGCAAAGGGATCTATGGGACGACTCCCTGGAGCAAAGGGATCTATGGGACGACTCCCTGGAGCAAAGGGATCTATGGGACGACTCCCTGGAGCAAAGGGATCTATGGGACGACTCCCTGGAGCAAAGGGATCTATGGGACGACTCCCTGGAGCAAAGGGATCTATGAGACGACTCCCTGGAGCAAAGGGATCTATGGGACGACTCCCTGGAGCAAAGGGATCTATGAGACGACTCCCTGGAGCAAAGGGATCTATGAGACGACTCCCTGGAGCAAAGGGATCTATGAGACGACTCCCTGGAGCAATGGGATCTATGAGACGACTCCCTGGAGCAATGGGATCTATGAGACGACTCCCTGGAGCAATGGGATCTATGAGACGACTCCCTGGAGCAATGGGATCTATGAGACGACTCCCTGGAGCAATGGGATCTATGAGACGACTCCCTGGAGCAATGGGATCTATGAGACGACTCCCTGGAGCAATGGGATCTATGAGACGACTCCCTGGAGCAATGGGATCTATGAGACGACTCCCTGGAGCAATGGGATCTATGAGACGACTCCCTGGAGCAATGGGATCTATGAGACGACTCCCTGGAGCAATGGGATCTATGAGACGACTCCCTGGAGCAATGGGATCTATGAGACGACTCCCTGGAGCAATGGGATCTATGAGACGACTCCCTGGAGCAATGGGATCTATGAGACGACTCCCTGGAGCAATGGGATCTATGAGACGACTCCCTGGAGCAATGGGATCTATGAGACGACTCCCTGGAGCAATGGGATCTATGAGACGACTCCCTGGAGCAATGGGATCTATGAGACGACTCCCTGGAGCAATGGGATCTATGAGACGACTCCCTGGAGCAATGGGATCTATGAGACGACTCCCTGGAGCAATGGGATCTATGAGACGACTCCCTGGAGCAATGGGATCTATGAGACGACTCCCTGGAGCAATGGGATCTATGAGACGACTCCCTGGAGCAATGGGATCTATGAGACGACTCCCTGGAGCAATGGGATCTATGAGACGACTCCCTGGAGCAATGGGATCTATGAGACGACTCCCTGGAGCAATGGGATCTATGAGACGACTCCCTGGAGCAATGGGATCTATGAGACGACTCCCTGGAGCAATGGGATCTATGAGAGGACTCCCTGGAGCAATGGGATCTATGAGAGGACTCCCTGGAGCAATGGGATCTATGAGACGACTCCCTGGAGCAATGGGATCTATGAGACGACTCCCTGGAGCAATGGGATCTATGAGACGACTCCCTGGAGCAATGGGATCTATGAGAGGACTCCCTGGAGCAATGGGATCTATGAGAGGACTCCCTGGAGCAATGGGATCTATGCGAGGACTCCCTGGAGCAATGGGATCTATGCGAGGACTCCCTGGAGCAATGGGATCTATGCGAGGACTCCCTGGAGCAATGGGATCTATGCGAGGACTCCCTGGAGCAATGGGATCTATGCGAGGACTCCCTGGAGCAATGGGATCTATGCGAGGACTCCCTGGAGCAATGGGATCTATGCGAGGACTCCCTGGAGCAATGGGATCTATGCGAGGACTCCCTGGAGCAATGGGATCTATGCGAGGACTCCCTGGAGCAATGGGATCTATGCGAGGACTCCCTGGAGCAATGGGATCTATGCGAGGACTCCCTGGAGCAATGGGATCTATGCGAGGACTCCCTGGAGCAATGGGATCTATGCGAGGACTCCCTGGAGCAATGGGATCTATGCGAGGACTCCCTGGAGCAATGGGATCTATGCGAGGACTCCCTGGAGCAATGGGATCTATGCGAGGACTCCCTGGAGCAATGGGATCTATGCGAGGACTCCCTGGAGCAATGGGATCTATGCGAGGACTCCCTGGAGCAATGGGATCTATGCGAGGACTCCCTGGAGCAATGGGATCTATGCGAGGACTCCCTGGAGCAATGGGATCTATGCGAGGACTCCCTGGAGCAATGGGATCTATGCGAGGACTCCCTGGAGCAATGGGATCTATGCGAGGACTCCCTGGAGCAATGGGATCTATGCGAGGACTCCCTGGAGCAATGGGATCTATGCGAGGACTCCCTGGAGCAATGGGATCTATGCGAGGACTCCCTGGAGCAATGGGATCTATGCGAGGACTCCCTGGAGCAATGGGATCTATGCGAGGACTCCCTGGAGCAATGGGATCTATGCGAGGACTCCCTGGAGCAATGGGATCTATGCGAGGACTCCCTGGAGCAATGGGATCTATGAGAGGACTCCCTGGAGCAATGGGATCTATGAGAGGACTCCCTGGAGCAATGGGATCTATGAGAGGACTCCCTGGAGCAATGGGATCTATGAAAGGACTCCCTGGAGCAATAGGATCTATGAGAGGACTCCCTGGAGCAATGGGATCTATGAGAGGACTCCCTGGAGCAATGGGATCTATGAGAGGACTCCCTGGAGCAATGGGATCTATGAGAGGACTCCCTGGAGCAATGGGATCTATGAGAGGACTCCCTGGAGCAATGGGATCTATGAGAGGACTCCCTGGAGCAATGGGATCTATGAGAGGACTCCCTGGAGCAATGGGATCTATGAGAGGACTCCCTGGAGCAATGGGATCTATGAGAGGACTCCCTGGAGCAATGGGATCTATGAGAGGACTCCCTGGAGCAATGGGATCTATGGGAGGACTCCCTGGAGATATGGGGTCTACGTCTTTTACGTGACCTACCCCGTGACCACTCTGAGAAAAAAGCATCTCGTCTGAATGCAGCCTGCGTAAAATCGCAGCAGATTTACTAGCTAGGTCAGAGACCGCCGCAGTGAGGGATTGGGCCCATTCAGGTTCAGCTGCCTGTTCAACTCCTAGCCCGGAGCTTGCCGAGCTAGGAGACAGTTCGCACAGCGGGGCTCAGACTGACCGCAAGGGAGCTTCGCATTACAATGAGCACAAGCATAAAACTTGCCTCTACCTGTAGCCTGTCCAGAACCTTCCGGTCTGGGGTCGGATGTGATGTTAACAATACTGTGCACAAAATACTGGGCAAAATGCTGCAAGTGAAGACCGCAGGAGGAGTACAGCGCAGGAGGAAGTTGCCTCAGCAGAGCTTACCCTATCCAAGGCTGTCAGGCCCCAGCAGGAGCTCCTGGGTTCGCAGAGAAGACGACTTCCAATTCAGACGCAGCAGACTGCGCACACACGGCTGGTCTGATGCGAGGAACTCAGCCAGAAGTTCTGAGAAAGAAGGAGTGGCCGGAGGCAGGAAAGGAGGAGAGATCAGCCATCCCAGTCTTGTAGTGGGTTGTCTGTCACTTTCCCTCGCTGACCCAATGTGGGCGTGGCTTAATTCCAGGTCTGAGCCGAGGCCTAAATTTTTGGCTCCTCCAACTATCACCCCCTGAACTCCAGTGCCCGGGGATGGCCCGCTGAAGCGAGGAAGGCGGCAAGCGACACCGCAATGGCAAGAGGGAAGATCTACGTTGGCCGCGAGGTAGGGCTCAAGTAAGCCTGGGCCTAGATTTATGTCCCCTTCCGGAGGCGCGACCTCCACAGCCGCTGCCACCGCTGGTCAGGGAAAAGCCCTATCTCCCCGTATTCCCACAAGTAAAGTCTTCATGATGACCTAACCTAAGACATATCTGCCTCCTGCAGACACTAAGCTTAAAAACTGTTTAGCGTAATGCCTGCAGGAGGAGTATAGCTAGTAGGAGGAGTTAACACTTCTTGCTTAGTGTCGCCTCCTATTGGAAGTAGCTATACGCAAGATATGGCTGTGTCCCATAATGATACGGACAAGAAATTAGTATTGCAATAAAAAAAAATGATTGGTCAATGCAATAGTCTTTTCCATAACGACGTAAGGGTTGCGATAGTTGGACACTAAGGAAAATTGACGTGTTCGAACTATGCTGCGGGATAAAAATGCTGTAGATACCTTGGACTGCCATGACAACGAACAAGGTAGTTAGATCATGTCAAACCGAAAACATTAATAGAGGCCAAAATCTAACAGCAGCTCTCTTTTAATGCCCACGTGATGCGCACTATTTCACTGGAAACAGTACTGATGCTTGGCTAGGTCAGCGGAAAGAGAAGATCAGGACAACAAAGAGCAAAGTGGCTTGATACAATCAAATGTAGTAAAAATGATGATTAATTAGTGTAAAATGTCTATTGATTTGTATAAACTAGATGTATTACACAGCTGTAGTGATTTGACTCTGTAGTGTGCTATAAGAGTAGTCCAATGTAAAGTTCCAATGCAGCCACTCTAGGGTTAAATTACATAGGTATGGAGTGGAGCTGAAAGTAATGCTGGGTTACTCTTCAGTCCTCCCGCACTCCCACCTCAACTTCTGGGACAAAGGAACTGTTCTTTGCCTGACCACATGTTGAGACGACAAAGGCTTAGTTTGTACACGGGGCCTGAGGAGGCGGAGGGTGGGGGAAAGAGATTCTTTATAGCTTAACCAATAAAAATAAATATACATTACGTATGTAATATGTTATATGCCCATAAAGGGCAGGTATTATGTGTTTTAATAAAAGAAGTTCTGGGATTGTTTTTCCCCCAGAACATGTGTCTCAGTCTGAAGTCTTCTTACGCGCGTATATTAGTGTTTTGCAATTAGGAAGCTTCGGAATACCCCGGAACCTGCTGGAGAAATTCATATCCAGACCACAAAGCAACCACAAATCATGTCAATTGCGGACCCGAAAGAAGCGGTGAATGACAGAAATGCGTGGAGAACATTGATCCATGAAGGGACCGAACATTGGATACAGCTGAACGGATAATTATCATCATCATCATTAAGCTTAAATAAAACAAATAGTGTCAGGCAGCTGCTGACAAGGCAAATAGGATCATAGGGTGCATCAAAAGAGGCCTATGGGCACATGACTAGAACATTGTTCTTCGTCTTTACTAGTCACTGGTCAGACCACACAAGGAATATCGTGGACAGTTTTGGGTACCAGTATTCAAGGAGGACATATCACAGCTTGAGCGGTACAAAGGTGGGCAGCTAAAGTAATAAACAGAATGGGCGGACTACAATACCCAGAGAGGTTATCAAAACTGGGATTACTTAGCTTAGAAATAGGACGGCTGAGGGGCGACCTAATAACTATATATAAATATATCAGGGGTCAATACGGAGATCTCTCCCATCATATATTTATACCCAGGACTGTAACAAGGGGGCGCCCTCTACTTCTACAGCAAATAAGGCTTCTACATCTTTCAGTAAAGAACCCCCTTGTATGTCAAGCCGTGAGACTAAGGAACTCTCTGCCGGAGGATGCAGTCACGGCAAATTTGATAAAAGAGTACAAGAGGGGCCTGGAGTGTTTCTTTAGAGATGTAATATTATACATTATAACCATTAATACCTGCAAAAGGCTTGCTGATCCGGAGATTATTCAGATGGCAAGATTGGAGGAAACTGGCTTCTACCTGATTGTTTTTTTTAATCAATATTTGGTGATGGTGATGGTTTTGGAGGGTGGGGGTGGGGTGGGGTGTTTAGGCTGATCTGGGGGGACATGTCTTTTTCTCCTTACAGACTATGCTACTATATTGCTTTTGTTTGTTTTCTCAAAGTAAGATTGAAAGGATAAATACAGACCAATTATCCTGCGGTCCCTTCATGATGCTGGATAAACTACATAATGGATATATGAGACAAGTGTAAAACGTATAGTAAGACTGAACTAGAGAGCTTTACAGCCCTTCTACAGAGTGAATATCTCCATCTACCTGATGATTAGGTGAATACTGATAATACCTCCCAGCAGGCAGAGATGGTACTGACAATAGCTGCTCATGTCATGTTGTGCTGACGCATCACAGCATTCATAGCTCAGAAAAATGAAAGAGAAAGCAGGAAAAATCTCTACATGAAGATGGTGCCTGATAAGCATCAGAGAGGAGTCTGCACTGTGTGGAAGTGACTTCACTACACATAGGGCAGGTTCAGAGCACGACAGACAATCAGATGAGGGGCGCAGGGATGGAAAGATGTGCTTTCGCCATAGTGGCACTTCAAGGTAAAGATTAGAGATGAGAGAGCATGCGGGGGGTGGGAGTGAGAGAGATCTCCCCCTCTCTCTCCCCGCTGCCGCCCCCACCCCCGCATGCTGCTCGGGCGAGTACACAGTTACTCGATAAGACTGCTACGTGATCGAGTAGCAGCCTTAAACGAGCTTGCTCGCTCATCTCTAGTAAAGATATAAACATTGTCTTTCTATTATATAACTGTCAGCCATGTTTTCAGCTTTAGAGATGTTCCCTGCATGTATTACAGGGTTCACAATACAACTTCATTGTTTACCTTCAGCCTGATGAGTTGTGAAACTATCACATTAAAATGATCAAGTTTTAGCAAAAGTGGACCTTGATCGTTCTTTCAATTAATGCAAACATGTCAAACTTAAGGCCCGCTGGCCGAATCCAGCCTACTACCTCATGTTATGTGACCCACCGGCCGTGCAGCCCCCAATAAGCATTCCACTCATCCAGCCTGCAGCACAGATGCTAAGGGAAGAGGTCAGCAGTCATAGACTAACCAGTGGCTGCCGGACCAGAGATGTAGGCTAGGTGAGGGCAATGCCAGAGTCCAATAGGGGGCTTCACTGTTACTACTGGGGCCACTGTGAGGGGCCCTACTATTAACGGGGTCACTATTACTATTAAGGCTACTATCAGGGACAGTATGAATACCGTGGTCACTGTGATTGACCCTACTACTAATGGGGTCAATAGGGGACCCCATTACAATTGCAATCAGCCCTTTGAAAGCCACCATAATGCTGATGTGGCCCTCGATGACAATGAGTTTGACACAACTGATCTAATGTCTCTGGTCAGCGGTAATCCTGCCATCTCCACCGGCCTCATCACACAAGTAGAAGATTACATTATTAATATATATATATATATATATATATATATATATATATATATATATATATATATATATATAAAGGTGAAGGCCCCCACACACTGACTGACTCACTTACATACTCAAAGATAAAGGGGTCACAACTCCAAAATTAAATGTTAATTGCATGCTTAGATCCTAAATAGGAAAAGTAAAGGGGGGGGGGGGTCACAACTTGATTATTCAATGCTAATTGCAAAAGTAAGCGCATCCCCATGTAATGTAACTTCCAGGTGTTGAACAAGCGTGAAATTTGGTACGAGCCTTCCTTAAAGGGGTTGTCCCGAGGCAAAAGTTAATTTTTTTTTG
The DNA here is from genome assembly GCF_035609145.1 of Eleutherodactylus coqui. Lineage (NCBI taxonomy): Eukaryota > Metazoa > Chordata > Amphibia > Anura > Eleutherodactylidae > Eleutherodactylus > Eleutherodactylus coqui. The sequence goes on from NC_089841.1 coordinate 22,667,679, forward strand.
CAGAGTCCCCCTTCTAAAGCAAACATTACTATGCACAAGTGTAAATGGCTTTTAAAGATGGTATCTACTCACCGTTCTAGCGTTTCATCAACTTATAAAACTTCTTCCAAAGATGGCCGCCGGGATCTTCACCCACGATGCAACGCGGGTCTTCTCCCATGGTGCACCGTGGGCTCTGTGCGGTCCATTGCCGATTCCAGCCTCCTGAGTGGCTGGAATCGGCACACGTGATGGGGCGGAGCTACGCGATGACGCATAGAAGGGGGCGGAGCCAGAACGCCGCTCGTGCCCGGACCAACCAGAAGGGAGAAGACCCTTCTGCGCAAGCGCGTCTAATCGGGCGATCAGACGCTGAAATTAGACGGAGCCATGGAGACGGGGACGCCAGCAACGGAGCAGGTAAGTGTATATCTTCTGTATGGCTCATATTTAATGCACGATGTATATTACAAAGTGCATTAATATGGCCATACAGAAGTGCTTAACCCCACTTGCTTTCGCGAGACAACCCCTTTAAGTCCTCAATGAGGAGAGTGGGAGGGGTGGCACATTCTGCAGAGGGACATCAGTACATGCAGCCTGGGGAGAATCGAACGCTCCTCTATGTGTATACATATTTTATTCCTCGGTTCCTCTCAAGTAGCCGTGAGTTCATAAAAATTTTCCATGCGAACAACACGTTAACACCTGTGCCAAACTAACTTGGCGGAAGTCAGGTATAACTGCTAGTATATAATAAGACTGAAGACAAGAGCCTCACAGCCTTCTACAGATCAGAGGGACATCTCCACCTACCTGATGGTCCTGTGGAAGAAGAGGACGGGGACATCTCTCTGGTGGGCTTCTCTTACTGGATGGAACTGCAGGAAACACAGACGGACACTGAAGTCATTCTTTACATACAGATAATAAGACATGATTACCGCATTCTTCTGACCAGAAGGATCAATGTCCACGGGAGTATTTGAATTAGGGCACCCGCGCAGATGACCCACAGTTCAAGCCGCCCATAGGGTACCATGTGTGTCCACACTTAAATTTTAACACGCAGATTTGTTTTCTAGATGTTTTTCTGAAATAGCACCATGCTCTATTTCAGTGCGGTTCCAGCATGGATGGCTTACATTGATGTCAATGGAAGCCCTCTGATCCACGGCCCATCTGTAATTGACAATGCAGACAGGCCGCAGATTCCATTGGAAAGCAGAAGTTGAAAAAAATAACTCTTTTAACTCTTAAATGGTGTGTGGGGGTCCCATACGGCCGCCCGCCATGAGATCACAGGAAGCTGTGTTAGTGTCATGGCAGCCGGGGGCCTTCTGAAAGGCTCCAGGGCAGTCTTAACAGAATGCCTATCAAGCCATGCCCGTGGGGTGGCTTGATAAACTGCCTGCCCAATTGCAGTATGACGTAAAGTTATGGCATTATATCATACTGCAGGAGCGATCAAAGCGTCGCAAATTGTTGTTCCCTCTGGGACTTAAAATAAATAAAAGTAAGATCAATAAATTATTTTAAAAAAAGGCATAAAAGTTAGAAGTCCAAACTATCAGAGTAACGCAATTTTTACCTCGCACCATGAACGTCAGAAAAAAAAAAGAAATGCGTTTTTTTGGTCACCCTGTCTCCAAGAAAAAAATGAAACAAAAAGCGATCAAAAAGTGGTATGTAGGGGCGTGGCCTGGGCTCGGAGCAGCATGGTCGCACTCTAAATCTGCTCCTTCTAGGCCTCAAGAAAAAGCTGCCCTGAAGTAATACCCTCAGCTACGCGAGCTTCCCAAAGCTGGTGGAGAACACCAAGAACCCCAGGAGAATGTCTCGAGGAAGAAGGGGTCTCCCAGCAAGAAGGCAGAGGATATGCAAGCAGCAGCTCCACCCCTCCAGCTGCCCAGCGAAGCTCCACGATGCTGGAGGGGTGAAGCCCCCAGTCCCCCCTGCCCTCTGTCATTGCTACAGCTTCAAGCCTGATAGGGAAAGAGGAGGAGAGAAGAGTAGAGAGCTGCACCCTCCCCACTGCCGGCTCTACTGACCGGCTCCATGGAGCTCTGAGCAGCGGGGATAAGGAGAACTGCACTCATGGCAGCACCCCCTGCTGGCACTGCTGCCCCGTTCAGGGGAATCATGAGCTGCTCACTAAGCTGACAGCAAGGGAGCCAGGCTTACAATAGCAGCTCCCTCCTTCACCCTGATGACGTTACTGCCCCGCTCAAAGGGAACTACAAGACACTCATAGAGCAGAGTCCACAGGGGCCAAGAGTGTGTGGGGCCAACCACCCCCTCCTCCACTTTCTCCCACCAACACCAAACATATACCAAATAAAGTCACCAGCAGGGACCCCCGACTGGACACGGACATTCTAGATTCAGACACTACATATCCCAGCGTAATTCCACCAGCTAACTCTCTAAATGCGATCCCCGCTAGCAACCAATCTGCTTCGGGGGCTTTTTTGAAGGAAGCCATGCTAGCACTACGTCTCTCAAGAGACATCGCCAAAGCAATGGCTACAGTCTCATCAGGTGTTGGCGCCTTGGGAGAGAGGGTGGATCCTATAGAACAAAATATGGGGGAATACACCACAGCCCACAACTCACTAGCGGACGCACACATCTCACTTGCAGAAGAAATTGAAACCCTTAAATCTAAAAATCGCTGATATGGAAGATGGGAATAGAAGAAACAGTATAAAATTCAGATGCCTTACAGAATCAGTATCACCGGCTGAAGTCCCCTCAGACCTACAGAAGCGGATCCGTACTCTAATCCTGGACTGTTCACATCAAGAATCAGCCATCGATGGCGCTCACAGACTACCAAAACATCTCCCAAACTCCACTCCACGCCAAGTTGTTGCTAGCATTCATTTTTCTACGGTGAAGAACAGCTTATGTTGAAATCAAGAGACTCCCTCCCAGACCCCAACCAGAATATTGCGCTGTTCGCAGACCTGTCACAAGCTACAAGCACAGCGTGGAAAAAAAACTCACCAGTTGTCAAAATTCTAAGTAAACACAGAATTGCATATAAACGGGTCTTCTCCAAAAAGTGATCGCCACAAAGAATGGATCAACCCCCTACTTCAGCTCTTTAGAAGAAGGAATGGAGCTTCTGCAACTCTGGGGCTTATCTACGTTATCTCGGTATTAGTGTATCTTGACGCCACCAGCAATAGCTGGTGGAGTCAAGATTGACAAGGGGGTGACGCCCCCTGTAGATGATTGCCTGCGCTGCTTCTTGGGCACAAGGTCCTGGAAGGACACGAAAGTAAGCATAGAGCGGCCGCCAATGCTGTAGCCAGATCTCCAAGGAGCTTCCCTGTCGGCCGTTCGCCCTAGATTTCACAGCCGGCAGCCATCTGCCATGAGCTCACAGCCCACGGCCGGCGCGGAACTCAGGGCCGCCGCCGGCCATAACGCAGCTCACAATCGCCGGACACAACGGAGCTCACAGCCGCTGGCAGATACAGCCGACGGCAGGGACGGACCTCACAGCAGCGGCAGGGACGGAGGTCTCAGGCCGGCAGCCGGGTGGGATACATTCCAGAAATACCGTCCAGGACAGAGGCGAGATGCTGCTATGTCTCCAACCATTTCTGCCGACCCTGCTGCCTTACACTGACGGTTAGTGGTCTTCTTTTCCTTACATTATTACATATTAATGGTGCCATTTTACTATGGGAACATGGCAGCATTTACAGATAATAATGTAAGGCAAAGAAAACTAACCGTCAGCCTGATGCAGCAGGGCCGGCAGAAATAGATCCACAGTGTGCTACTAGTAGCTTGCAGCCTTGACCCTATCAGAAGCTAGGGGTGTGACAGGGGCGTTCCTCCTGACAAACCCCTAGCTTCTGGTGGCGTCAAGATACACTAATACCCGTTATCTCCACTTTATCCACCCGAGCAAAACACAACCAAGCGTCATTCACCATCTCTCAAGCTGGCTAAAGATCGGACCCCAGCAACAAGGGACGGATGAGGACTTTACCACTCCAACCCTTTAGAAGGGCCTAGGACAAGAACTGTTCTCCTACAATTTACCCCCACTGTTCGAAGTCTCACATAACCTCTTAAAGCACCATTTACACGCAAAGGTGATCGCTCAAAATTTGTTCAAAAGATAGCTTGAATGAGAGTTTTGAGCGATCATTTTGCATAAACTACCAAGTAGCTACCTAGTAACTTATTAGATTCATTTGCGTGCAAATGAGGCTCCCTTTGCTGTATGCAGATAACAGCAGGATGTCTGTTATCTGCTTACAGCTCCATGGGCTCTCCAGTGGGACAGCAGTTGAAACAATGATATCAGAGCTGCCCGCAGAGAATCACAGCGTGCGGTCCCTGCTATCAGCTGGCTGGCTGAATGATGGTCTTTATGCTGAACTAAAAATCATCATTTGGCGGAAAAGCAAACAATGGCAGTATTTACACGAACAAATGATGGCTTTAGAGCGATACTTCAACAAATTTTGAGCGATAACCGTTGTGTGTAAATGGGCCTTTACATTCTAAAAATCGCAGGGGCAAAAATCTATTTTAATTGTAAGACCCTTCACAGTATAGATTAATTATTAAAACTCTATTTTATTATAATTCGGTAAAATATATCCCGTGGGGCACACCAAACAAAAATAAAGACAGACAATTAGAACCCTTTTATTAATGGGAGAGGAAAGGAAGTCAGCACAGTGAGCCACCCCGATTATTGGTATTGGAAAAGCCTATATTGGGAGATTTCACTGGAAAGCTTCATTAAGCTGTATAAAGAAATCTATACTGTGAAGGGCCTTTACATTCTAGGACCGTGATGGCGAACCTATGACACACGTGTCAACACTGACACGCGTAGCCATAATCGCTGACACGCGGCCGCTCACCCAGTTAGTGAATACTGCCAGGGGCCGTGGCTCCCCTGCTGGTATTCACTAACCAGCACTACTAGCAGCGCTGATCCCGGAGCACACTGTGATGTCAGTGTGTAGCCAGGATCCTCCTCCCCCCCATCCCCCGACGTCTCGTACCTGTTGGTTCCGCGAGAGCGTCCGGGGGAGGAGGCATCCTGCAACACACTGACGTCAGTGTGCGCCAGAGATCATCGCTGCTGGCGGTGCGCCGGGCACAGGAGGAGCAGAGTTTCCATAAGGTAAGTACGTGTGTCTCGTGGGGGGCAGTCACCGCTGGGGGGCCGCTGTAAGGGAGCGGGGACACAGCAAAATTAGTGCGGTGACAGGGCTAGAGAAGAAGGGGGATGGAGGCTGCAGGGGAGCGGTGAAACAGCAAGATTACTTAAAGGGGTTGTCCCGCGCCGAAACGGGTTTTTTTTTTTTTTAACCCCCCCCCCCCCGTTCGGCGCGAGACAACCCCCCGATGCAGGGGTTAAAAAAACAAAACGGAGAGTGCTTACCTGAATCCCGGCGGTCCGGCGTCTTCATACTCACCTGCTGAAGATGGCCGCCGGGGTCTGCTCCCTCCGTGGACCGCAGCTCTTCTGTGCGGTCCATTGCCGATTCCAGCCTCCTGATTGGCTGGAATCGGCACGTGACGGGGCGGAGCTACACGGAGCCGGCATTCTGCACGAGCGGCCCCATTGAAGACAGCAGAAGACCCGGACTGCGCAAGCGCGGCTAATTTGGCCATCGGAGGCCGAAAATTAGTCGGCACCATGGAGACGAGGACGCCAGCAACGGAGCAGGTAAGTATAAAACTTTTGATAACTTCTGTATGGCTCATAATTAATGCACAATGTACATTACAAAGTGCATTAATATGGCCATACAGAAGTGTATAGACCCATTTGCTGCCGCGGGACAACCCCTTTAAGGGACAGAAGGCTGCAGGGGAAAGTGCAGGCTGCTAGGACCTTCAATGCTTGAGCCCATCGGGAGCTAGGGGTGTGACAGGGCCATTCCTCCTGTCAAACCACTAGCTTCCGGTGGCGTCAAGATACATTAATACAGAGAAGGTGTTTGACAAGGTCCATTGGGGATACCGGATTCAAGCATTGCAGACATTTGGGTTTGCGGGCCCCATCCTCCAGGCCATAAAAGCCCTATATTCCTCCCCCTCGGCGATGGTTCTGATCAATGGTCTTCCATCCAAGCCTTAAATGACACAAGATAAGGGTGCCCTCCATCACCCCTGTTTTTTTCGATTGTTATGGAAGCACTGGCAGAGGATATTCGAAATAATCCAAACATTAGAAGAATTACAGTGGCCCCCCCGACACACAAAACAAACCTTTTCGCAGACGACGTTATCCTAACACTCACTAAACCGGAGTCATCATTAGCTTAAGGCTTCAAAACATTGGAAAAATGTGGTTCACTATCCTACTATAAAGCCAAGTCTTCAACATCTCTGATGAGGGGATTAACATAACAAAGCACAACAATTGTCATCCAATTTCCCATCCCAGTGGAGTCCCCACTCGATTCCCTATCTTGGCCTTTTATTGACGCCTGACACCTCAAACCAGCTTAAACCAACTTCCCCCACCCAATAAAATCTATACCAGAATAACTGGACAGACGAGCCTCCTTGGGGTTGGGATGGATGGGCAGGATTATACTATATTAGATGCTTATACTCTCTACAATCCTCTATCATCTATGGACCCTCCCTATACCCATCCCGATCACAACCTGCGCTTCCCTCCACAAAGGTCAGAAACGCTCTTTTCTCCTTAGGGAGAGCAACTATATACTATAAACTAAGTGAGGAGACTCAAATGGCCACGCACGCTCCTCTGGGTAATATGCAAATAAGGGAGATGGAATAAATCCTTCACAGTGCCACCTATTGGAAGGCAGCATTCCTTCGAGTCAAAGTGGGACTTTTTATACAAGTCTTCTTACAATGACTGGGAATCAAAAGCAAAGCCCGACTCCATGTACATACAGCTGTTTGCGGGTTATTGCCCATCATCAGTGTGCGTCCCCCCATCTGAACATTCCCTCCGCTGGCTGACCCCTCCCACCAGCGACTGATAACAGAAAGTCACCCACACTATAGCTTACATTTGTTAGTAAGTCACAGCAAATAATAATGCAGGTAAATCACTAAATGTAGCAGTAAAACATAACTTTATTAATATGTTCTATAGAGTAAAATACAAGCACTAAATGAGGGTAATAATACCAAAAACTGCATCATTGTACCATCTGAGGACAACCCCTTCCCCACTGAGTAACATAACCAACTGTCATATACTCACCTCCCCCCTCCCGCTGTGTCCCACCACGGTGCTATGTCCCTTCCCCCGCTCAGTTTACAGCTGCAGTCCCGCCCGGTTCATGGGACGTCACAGGGACTGCAGCCAATAAGAGCTCAGAGATTCATCTTTATGTGAAACTGTACAAAGGCTTTCCTGACACCCAGATAGGCGATATCCACGACTCCACGTTCATCCACTATTTCTGTGAAGGGGAATGCATTGTGGCTTGTAGTCTGCACCCTGCCTCGACAATCACAAGTAGTCCAAACTAGCCGGGCTTCATGTAATTGTAGGGTCACAGCAAACTGCGATACAACCGCACTGACCGCCATTACATCCCAATGAGAAGAGTATTGTGGTCAGAGTCTCCATGTAGCCATAGCCGTACTGGTGACCCCTTCACCAATTTAGAGGGGTTCATATTGGTAATTCGTAGAACCCAAGAGAACAATAAAGGCAGACAATGATATATTATTGGCCACAACCCAGCAGCTCCTACTGGTGATGCCAGATCCCTCCTTCTCCAGTCCTGCGGAGAAGGGGCTGGGGGGGATAGTTGGGGGACAGGGGCAGCATGGGCCAAGGCACCTCTCCAGCCCAGCACCGCCGCCGGCTACTGTAGCAGTAGGGCTGGTGGAGCAGAGATCTTCTGTAGACACATTCTGTTTGATACAGCAGCCGTCCGCCATGTAGTCGCTGACTAGCGTCACTGTATGACCGGGATGCTTACATGTCAGCTATTAGTAAATGTGTACTGGTGATCTGTAGGCCTTCTGATTATACACTGACTTTACTCAACAACTGTGTAGTGAATGGCTCTACTAATCCAACTAGCACAGTGTCCTGCCTGGCTCACACCCCACTCCTGCCTACAAGCACCAGGGGCACATGCCCCACATCACCCCTCCCCAGCTATGATCCTAAATACATCCATTACCTGGTGATGTGAGCGGCTGGCGGGTCTCCATCATGGCCTCCTTGTACAGATCCTTGTGTCCTTCTAAATACTCCCACTCCTCCATGGAGAAATAGACAGCGACATCCTGACACCTTATAGGAACCTGACAACACAATATACAGTCATCACCCAGAAGCCTCCAGTGCTGTTACTGTATAATGTCCCAGCATTCCCTGCAGCGTCACCTCTCTAGTCAGCAGCTCAATCATCTTGTTGGTGAGTTCTAGAATCTTCTGTACATTGATCTCCTCATGTATCAGGGGGTGAGGTGGGGGCCCCATGATTGGGCTCAGGGGTCTTCCCCATCCATCACACACAGGGGCCCGATAGTCATCACTAGATGTCTTCTTCACTACTGTGTAATCCTGTATATGGGGAGACATTAATAAATATCACTACAGACATTTCCAGAGTCCATCACCTCTCCAGTGACATCATCTGTTATAACCATAGATAAGAATGATGTAATGTGACATCATCAGAATCTCTCCCCTCTCCAGTGACATCATCTGTTATTACCATAGATAAGAATGATGTAATGTGACATCATCAGAATCTCTCACCTCCCCAGTCAGCTGGAGGAGTATCTCTAGGGTGAGGTTGAATACACTCTCCGCCATCTTGTTTCTGTTCTTCTCCATCTCTGATGAATCAGTCCTGTAGGGACCTGAATGGAAACAATATGAACCGATGTAAAAACCACAAAAACCAACATCTCCAAGTTCAGCTGCTTTTTACAGGGTTTTCTCTGAAGCGCTGCGGTGTTTTAGCGCACAATATAGATGTCTGCAATGTACATGCGTGTTGGGATGTATGTGTGACATCGGGCAGCAGAATCCTCCGGACAGCCTCCCGTTAACCCCTTCCTGCAGCCATTTCTCATCCCCACCGCCCAACGACAATTGCTATTATATCTGCTAATAAAGCTGGATGAGCGCCGGTATTGTGAGGGACAAGTAGGATTTTTAATAGCAGCATTTAATGTGGGAGAACCTTAGAAATACTTTATTAGGAATTCATTTAATAAGGAATTTTATAAAAACATTTGCTGGAATCCTTTAACCCCTTAGTGCTATAGGTAGTACATGTACGTCCTGCAGCGTCGGGGTATGTATGAACGCGGCGATCTCCCTCCATACAGCGCGAGCGCCGGCTGTTTACTGCGGCTGATACCAACTCCGATAAGCTGTCAATTCTGATAGCGCCATTTAAATGGGATGAGATCGCAGGGAGCCGTGCAGGTGTCATGGCAGCCAGGGGCCCTCTGTAATGCCACGGGGCTGTCCTGGCAGAATGCCTATCAAGCCATGCCCGTGGCTCCTCCAGAAAAGGAGTGAGAAGATGAGCCCATTCCCATCTAATTACTTCTCTGTACTAATTACTTACTGACTCCACGACCTAAACGTTTACCAGCGTCCGGATCGCGGCATCCAATAATCCGCACAAACCTCAGTAAAGTTTACACCGCCCTATCCCGTCTGGGCCCAATCTGTAGCAGAAAGTAGGCCGACCGCTTCTATAGCGAAACCCGTTACACGCTGCCATCACAGAGATAACAAATATCACTAGCGAGGAACGGCTAATACATTCCTGATGACAGATGGAAAACATCCTAAAGGTCATACTAATGGCCACCAAAATACCCTGCAGGGGGCGCCCTCCAGCCTCACCCTGCCCTGCAAAGAATTGCATCTTCTACACCCTGGTGATCAGAGGCATCTCGTCCTTCATCTACTAGGACTTACTATTCTTATACAGAGGAGTCTACATCCTGGTGGTCAGAGGGATCTGGTCCTTCAGCCGCTAGGACTTACTATTCTTATACAGAGGAGTCCACATCCCGCTGGTCATTAGTTTAAAAAGAAGACAGCCGACAGCCTGATAACTATAAATATTACAATACAGAGATCTCCCATCATCTAGTTATACCCAGAACTGTAACTAGGGGGCGCTCTAATAACTACTCAAAGGGTATATAAGGGGACAGTACAGAGATCTCCTATCATCTAGTTATACCCAGAACTGTAACTAGGGGGCGCTCTAATAACTACTCAAAGGGTATATAAGGGGACAGTACAGAGATCTCCTATCATCTAGTTATACCCAATGGCCCGTTAGCTTAGTTGGGTAAGAGCGTGGTGCTAATAACCTCAAGGTCGCAGGTTCAATCCCTGCCCGGGCCAGTTTGCGTATAAATCCAGCACTGAGCAGGGGGTTGGACCAGATGAACCTGGAGGTCCCATTCTATGATACCCAGGACTGTAACTAGAGGGCGCTCTCTCCGTCTAGAGCAGCAATGGCAAACTTTTTATAGTGCCCAAACTGTATCTCAAAACCCCCTTATTTATCACACAGTGCCAACACATCAGGGGGCGGGGCTTATCACTACGTATGATGTTACATCTGTCATTGTAAAAAGGACTAGTAATAGTTAGGAAATTATAGTGCCAGTGTTTCTGGTGGTGCAGTGCGCCACACAGCTCTGCTACATGCATGTCACACACACATACAGCTCTACTACATGCATGTCACACACACATACAGCTCTACTACATGCATGTCACACACACACACAGCTCTACTACATGCATGTCACACACACACACATACAGCTCTACTACATGCATGTCACACACACACACATACAGCTCTACTAGATGCATGTCACACACACACATACAGCTCTACTACATGCATGTCACACACACACATACAGCTCTACTACATGCATGTCACACACACACATACAGCTCTACTACATGCATGTCACACACACACATACAGCTCTACTACATGCATGTCACACACACACATACAGCTCTGCTACCTGCATGTCACACACATATATAGCTCTGCTGTATAAATTTTTCATCCCATACAACAGGGATCACAAGCAGCACAGCACTCTGGATGAAGTACCTGTGATGATGTCAACATCATGCTCTGCCCTGATCACATGACAGTGACATCATCACAGATTCTTCATTCCAAGTTAGTGTGCTTACAGGACCTGTAATGACATCAAAGTCATGTGATCAGGGGGCGGAGTGTGTAACTCACTCACAGACAGACAGTAGGGCTCACACATCCTCCAAAAGCTTCCTACTATCAGCGCTCTGTGGCTCACAGCTGCCTGTAGTGGCATCACCTGACCAGACCGCTGGGAAAAGGAAGCCGGGGAGCGCCGACAGCAGGAAGCCCGCAGAGGGGGTGAGGGGGGAGCGCCGACAGCAGGAAGCCCGCAGAGGGGGTGAGGGGGGAGCGCCGACAGCAGGAAGCCCGCAGAGGGGGTGAGGGGGGAGCGCCGACAGCAGGAAGCCCGCAGAGGGGGTGAGGGGGGAGCGCCGACAGCAGGAAGCCCGCAGAGGGGGTGAGGGGGGAGCGCCGACAGCAGGAAGCCCGCAGAGGGGGTGAGGGGGGAGCGCCGACAGCAGGAAGCCCGCAGAGGGGGTGAGGGGGGAGCGCCGACAGCAGGAAGCCCGCAGAGGGGGTGAGGGGGGAGCGCCGACAGCAGGAAGCCCGCAGAGGGGGTGAGGGGGGAGCGCCGACAGCAGGAAGCCCGCAGAGGGGGTGAGGGGGGAGCGCCGACAGCAGGAAGCCCGCAGAGGGGGTGAGGGGGGAGCGCCGACAGCAGGAAGCCCGCAGAGGGGGTGAGGGGGGAGCGCCGACAGCAGGAAGCCCGCAGAGGGGGTGAGGGGGAGCGCCGACAGCAGGAAGCCCGCAGAGGGGGTGAGGGGGGAGCGCCGACAGCAGGAAGCCCGCAGAGGGGGTGAGGGGGGAGCGCAGCATGGTAGGAAATTAGCTGCGCATACATGGCCAATTTCCAGTCAAACTCTTCACTAATCGTCTCATATATCGTCCCCAGTAGTAACAGTGACCCCAACATCATCCCCCAAAAGCCCGAGCAGTGATCGTGACACTGACACACAAACTGTCCCCAGTAGCAATAATGTCCCACCCTCCACAGTGTCCCCAGTAACAATAGCGCCCCCCCCTCACCACAGCGGCCCCAGTAATACTAGTGCCCCCCCCCATCACCACAGCGGCCCCAGTAATACTAGTGCCCCCCCCATCACCACAGCGGCCCCAGTAATACTAGTGCCCCCCCCATCACCACAGCGGCCCCAGTAATACTAGTGCCCCCCCCCATCACCACAGCGGCCCCAGTAATACTAGTGCCCCCCCCATCACCACAGCGGCCCCAGTAATACTAGTGCCCCCCCCATCACCACAGCGGCCCCAGTAATACTAGTGCCCCCCCCATCACCACAGCGGCCCCAGTAATACTAGTGCCCCCCCCCATCACCACAGCGGCCCCAGTAATACTAGTGCCCCCCCCATCACCACAGCGGCCCCAGTAATACTAGTGCCCCCCCCATCACCACAGCGGCCCCAGTAATACTAGTGCCCCCCCCCATCACCACAGCGGCCCCAGTAATACTAGTGCCCCCCCCATCACCACAGCGGCCCCAGTAATACTAGTGCCCCCCCCATCACCACAGCGGCCCCAGTAATACTAGTGCCCCCCCCATCACCACAGCGGCCCCAGTAATACTAGTGCCCCCCCCCCATCACCACAGCGGCCCCAGTAATACTAGTGCCCCCCCCCATCACCACAGCGGCCCCAGTAATACTAGTGCCCCCCCCATCACCACAGCGGCCCCAGTAATACTAGTGACCCCCCCTCACCACAGCGGCCCCAGTAATACTAGTGCCCCCCCCCTCACCACAGCGGCCCCAGTAATACTAGTGCCCCCCCCCCCTCACCCCCCTCACCACAGCGGCCCCAGTAATACTAGTGCCCCCCCCTCACCACAGCGGCCCCAGTAATACTAGTGCCCCCCCCTCACCACAGCGGCCCCAGTAATACTAGTGACCCCCCCCTCACCACAGCGGCCCCAGTAATACTAGTGCCCCTCCCCTCACCACAGCGGCCCCAGTAATACTAGTGCCCCTCCCCTCACCACAGCGGCCCCAGTAATACTAGTGCCCCCCCACAATGCCCCCAGTAGTAAGTGTCCCCCTCACCAGTGTCCCCACTAGTAATAGTCACCCCTACAGTGTCCCCAGTAGTAATAGTGTCCCCCTCACCAGTGGCCCCAGTAGTAATAGTGTGTCCCCCCCACCCACAGTGGCCGCAGTGGTAATAGTGTGTCCCCCCCCCCTACAGTGGCACCAGTAGTAATAGCGTGCCCCCCCTACAGTGGCCCCAGTAGTAATAGTGTGTGTCCCCCCCCCTACAGTGGCCCCAGTAGTAATAGTGTGTCCCCCCCCTACAGTGGCCCCAGTAGTAATAGTGTGTCCCCCCCCCCTACAGTGGCCCCAGTAGTAATAGTGTGTCCCCCCACCCCTACAGTGTCCCCAGTAGTAATAGTGTGTCCCCCCACCCCTACAGTGTCCCCAGTAGTAATAGTGTGCCCCCCCCCCTACAGTGGCCCCAGTAGTAATAGTGTGTCCCCCCCCCCCTACAGTGTCCCCAGTAGTAATAGTGTGTCCCCCCCCCTACAGTGTCCCCAGTAGTAATAGTGTGTCCCCCCCCTACAGTGTCCCCAGTAGTAATAGTGTGTCCCCCCCCCTACAGTGTCCCCAGTAGTAATAGTGTGCCCCCCCCCTACAGTGGCCCCAGTAGTAATAGTGTGTCCCCCCACCCCTACAGTGTCCCCAGTAGTAATAGTGTGTCTCCCCCCCCTACAGTGTCCCCAGTAGTAATAGTGTCCCCCCCCCCTTACAGTGACCCCAGTAGTAATAGTCACCCCTACAGTGTCCCCAGTAGTAATAGTGTGTCCCCCCACCCCTACAGTGGCCCCAGTAGTAATAGTGTGCCCCCCCCTACAGTGGCCCCAGTAGTAATAGTGTGTCCCCCCCCCCCTACAGTGGCCCCAGTAGTAATAGTGTCCCCCTCACCAGTGGCCCCAGTAGTAATAGTGTGTCTCCCCCCCCCTACAGTGTCCCCAGTAGTAATAGTGTCCCCCCCCCCTTACAGTGGCCCCAGTAGTAATAGTCACCCCTACAGTGTCCCCAGTAGTAATAGTGTCCCCCCCCCCTACAGTGGCCCCAGTAGTAATAGTGTGTCTCCCCCCCCCCCCTACAGTGGCCCCAGTAGTAATAGTGTGTCTCCCCCCCCCCTACAGTGGCCCCAGTAGTAATAGTCACCCCTACAGAGGCCCCAATTGTAAAATTGATAGCCTTTTACCATTAGGCCTCCTTCACACGGGCTACAAATCTCCTGTATGTGCGGCCCGCGGTTCCCTCTGGGTTCCTTCACACACGAGATGATTTGTAGCTACAGAACGACACCCAAACCTCGCAGGTCGGCGATATGTCCGCAGCACCCGAGGGTTTGTAGCCATGTTTCTCTATGGAGCCTTCCTCTCTATCGCATCGCGTGAAACCGCGGTCTGCATGCGGCGCAACTTTGACAGAAGCCGATGATACAAAGTCACGGGATTGTGTAGCGCTATAATATCGTTGTATTGCTGAGAGAAAACCGCAGCCATATCATACGGTACAGAGATATCATACGGGGCGGCCATGTCATACGGGGCGGCCATGTCATACGGGGCGGCCATGTCATACGGCGCGGCGATGTCATACGGGGCGGCCATGTCATACGGGGCGGCCATGTCATACGGGGCGGCCATGTCATACGGCGCGGCGATGTCATACGGGGCGGCGATGTCATACGGGGCGGCGATGTCATACGGCGCGGCGATGTCATACGGGGCGGCGATGTCATACGGGGCGGCGATGTCATACGGCGCGGCGATGTCATACGGGGCGGCGATGTCATACGGGGCGGCGATATCATACGGCGCGGCCATGTCATACGGCGCGGCGAAATCATACGGGGCGGCGAAATCATACGGGGCGGCGATATCATACGGGGCGGCGATATCATACGGCGCGGCGAAGTCATACGGTGCAGCGATGGAATATCAATGCGATGTGTCGCCCGTGTGAAGGAGGCCTCATACTAACCTCTTCCTCGTCTTCAGGACAACCAGGTGCTTCCAGGACCTGTGATGATGTCACTGTCATGTGATCAGCTATGTAGGAGGAGTCAGGTATCACATGACCAAGGTGATCAGATTCTGCGGCTGGCTGAGCAGGGGGCATACTGTACTGTGGATGTAGCAGAGCTGTATGTGTGTAATGTACACGCTCCTGTACTGTATGTGTATTGTGGATGTAGCAGAGCTGTATGTGTGTAATGTACACGCTCCTGTACTGTATGTGTATTGTGGATGTAGCAGAGCTGTATGTGTGTAATGTACACGCTCCTGTACTGTATGTGTATTGTAGATGTAGCAGAGCTGTATGTGTGTAATGTACACGCTCCTGTACTGTATGTGTACTGTGGATGTAGCAGAGCTGTATGTGTGTTATGTACACGCTCCTGTACTGTATGTGTATTGTGGATGTAGCAGAGCTGTATGTGTGTAATGTACACGCTCCTGTACTGTATGTGTATTGTGGATGTAGCAGAGCTGTATGTGTGTAATGTACACGCTCCTGTACTGTATGTGTATTGTGGATGTAGCAGAGCTGTATGTGTGTAATGTACACGCTCCTGTACTGTATGTGTATTGTGGATGTAGCAGAGCTGTATGTGTGTAATGTACACGCTCCTGTACTGTATGTGTATTGTGGATGTAGCAGAGCTGTATGTGTGTGTAATGTACACGCTCCTGTACTGTATGTGTATTGTGCATGTAGCAGAGCTGTATGTGTGTAATGTACACGCTCCTGTACTGTATGTGTATTGTGGATGTAGCAGAGCTGTATGTGTGTAATGTACACGCTCCTGTACTGTATGTGTATTGTGGATGTAGCAGAGCTGTATGTGTGTAATGTACACGCTCCTGTACTGTATGTGTATTGTGGATGTAGCAGAGCTGTATGTGTGTAATGTACACGCTCCTATACTGTATGTGTATTGTGGATGTAGCAGAGCTGTGTGTGTAATGTACACGCTCCTGTACTGTATGTGTATTGTTGATGTAGCAGAGCTGTATGTGTGTAATGTACACGCTCCTGTACTGTATGTGTATTGTGGATGTAGCAGAGCTGTATGTGTGTAATGTACACGCTCCTGTACTGTATGTGTATTGTGGATGTAGCAGAGCTGTATGTGTGTAATGTACACGCTCCTGTACTGTATGTGTATTGTGGATGTAGCAGAGCTGTATGTGTGTAATGTACACGCTCCTGTACTGTATGTGTATTGTGGATGTAGTACAGCTGTATGTGTGTAATGTACACGCTCCTGTACTGTATGTGTATTGTGGATGTAGCAGAGCTGTATGTGTGTAATGTACACGCTCCTGTACTGTATGTGTACTGTGGGTGTAGCAGAGCTGTATGTGTGTAATGTACACGCTCCTGTACTGTATTTGTACTGTGGATGTAGTACAGCTGTATGTGTGTAATGTACACGCTCCTGTACTGTATGTGTATTGTGGATGTAGCAGAGCTGTATGTGTGTAATGTACACGCTCCTGTACTGTATGTGTATTGTGGATGTAGCAGAGCTGTATGTGTGTAATGTACACGCTCCTCTACTGTATGTGTATTGTGGATGTAGCAGAGCTGTATGTGTGTAATGTACACGCTCCTGTACTGTATGTGTATTGTGGATGTAGCAGAGCTGTATGTGTGTAATGTACACGCTCCTGTACTGTATGTGTATTGTGGATGTAGCAGAGCTGTATGTGTGTAACGTACACGCTCCTGTACTGTATATGTATTGTGGATGTAGCAGAGCTGTATGTGTGTAATGTACACGCTCCTGTACTGTATGTGTATTGTGGATGTAGCAGAGCTGTATGTGTGTAATGTACACGCTCCTGTACTGTATGTGTATTGTGGATGTAGCAGAGCTGCATGTGTGTAATATACACGCTCCTGTACTGTATGTGTATTGTGGATGTAGCAGAGCTGTATGTGTGTAATGTACACGCTCCTGTACTGTATGTGTATTGTGGATGTAGCAGAGCTGTATGTGTGTAATGTACACGCTCCTGTACTGTATGTATTGTGGATGTAGCAGAGCTGTATGTGTGTAATGTACAGGCTCCTGTACTGTATGTGTATTGTGGATGTAGCAGAGCTGTATGTGTGTAATGTACACGCTCCTGTACTGTATGTGTATTGTGGATGTAGCAGAGCTGTATGTGTGTAATGTACACGCTCCTGTACTGTATGTGTATTGTGGATGTAGCAGAGCTGTATGTGTGTAATGTACGCGCTCCTGTACTGTATGTGTACTGTGGATGTAGCAGAGCTGTATGTGTGTAATGTACACGCTCCTGTACTGTATGTGTATTGTGGATGTAGCAGAGCTGTATGTGTGTAATGTACACGCTCCTGTACTGTATGTGTATTGTGGATGTAGCAGAGCTGTATGTGTGTAATGTACACGCTCCTGTACTGTATGTGTATTGTGGATGTAGCAGAGCTGTATGTGTGTAATGTACACGCTCCTGTACTGTATGTGTATTGTGGATGTAGCAGAGCTGTATGTGTGTAATGTACACGCTCCTGTACTGTATGTGTATTGTGGATGTAGCAGAGCTGTATGTGTAATGTACATGCTCCTGTACTGTATGTGTATTGTGGATGTAGCAGAGCTGTATGTGTGTAATGTACACGCTCCTGTACTGTATGTGTATTGTGGATGTAGCAGAGCTGTATGTGTGTAATGTACACGCTCCTGTACTGTATGTGTATTGTGTATGTAGCAGAGCACTGCAAAGACAGCAAGATACAAATCATAGCAACTGAACAGACATATATGCACATACTAGCTGATATACCCGGCTCCGCCCGAGTTAATTTGGTACTGGTGTTTATATGGTGTTCAGACAGAAAATCTTATGAAGTCGTGGTTACTGTAGAGATACCGAGGAAAACAACATGTTCACCATTTTGCATGGTTCTTTGCGTTACCCAGGAAACACCACGGGGAGGCAACCATGCGACAATTCCTTTATATAAAATGACATTAGAAAGTGAGAGAATTAGATTCCATACGTAAAATTTGGACGCTAATTCTTTTGCGCATAGAATTGAATAATCGAGTTGCAACCCATTAACTTTTCCTATTTATGACATAATCAATGCTCATGCCAAATTTCATGTTTCTACGACATCAGGAAGTGAGAGATTTAGATTCCGTACGTAAAATTTGGACGCTAGTTCTTTTGCGCTAGAATTGAATAATCGAGTTGGGACCTTTTTACTTTTCCTATTTATGACATATTCTATGCTCATGCTGAATTTCATGTTTCCCAAGACATCGGGAAGTGAGAGAATTAGTGGCGAGTCAGTGAGTGAGTGAGTGAGTGAGTCAGTGAGGGCTTTCGTCTTTATGTATATATATAGATATATGGGGATTGGCTGACCTGAGCAAACAACCTAGACAGCTACACCATCCACCTGTGGAGCTGTGCTGCTAGAAACACTGAGGGAAAAAGATTCCAGCACAGCACAACCCTAACAAATACTGTCCCTTATATCGGCCCCAGTAGTAATAGTAACCCCCATCGCAGACCCAGTAGTAATAGGGTCCCCTATTGCCACCCCAATAGTGATGAGACCCTTCATTGCTGCCCCAATAGTATGAGGGTCCCCCATTGCTAGCCCTGTTAGTGCAAATAAATATATTAGCTATGAGATATGCTTCTGGGGTCCAAATTGGTTAGAAGTATATATGGGCCTGAAAACAAATTGTCAGACTGGATGTGATCCAAAGTTATCTGTTTATTGATTGACAGGCAGCAGCTTTTATGGAGACTCATTCTTTGATTACAATAATTCAAATTTATTATAATTCATTTATTACTATTGGTCAATGAAACATAAACACAATATGAATAGGCAAGATAAAGAATTTAACCTCTAAAATGCCGAGCAGGCACAGTAGAATCATACATGATTAGCTTCTCAGAACACATAAGTACAGTAATGGCATCATTAAGTGGTTTAGAGAGAATATTTTGGAACATATGTGAACAGCGAGGAACATGTCATCTCAACACGGGGGCTAGTCTGGAGGCCTTTTCATTATCTTTAGTAGCCCCGGCCTCGGCTCTTCTCTCAAGGCTTTTTTGAAGTACAGATATTTAACCCCTTCCCTCCCCATGACGTACCGCTACATCACGGGAGCAGGGTACTTCCCGCAACATGACGTAGCAGTACGTCATGTCAATTAAGTGTCGCTGCGGCGACACAGCAGTGATGTCTGCTGACATAGTCAGCAGACAAGCGCTGCGTCAGGGCTGGGGACCAATCACTGCGGTCCCTCCCCCACGATCGTTGTGATTGGTCAGGGAAAAACTCCCTGACCAATCACAGCATGGCAGTGGAGTTCACGCTGTTTACTGTAGGGGCTCTGTCTGCAAGCACCTCAGTGTGTTTCCGGTGCTTGTAGATAGAGCACTTCCTGTGTAATCAGTGTGAAAAACCTGTAATCAGTGTGAAAAACCTGTGATCAGAGTGTAGATTAGGCAGGGAGTGAGTGTAATGTAGTGTAGTGTAGTGAGTGATCAGCAGTGTAGTGTAGTGAGTGATTAGAAGTGTAGTGAGTGAGTGATCAGCAGTGTAGTGAGTGATTAGAAGTGTAGTTTAGTGATCAGCAGTGTAGTGTAGTGAGTGATTAGAAGTGTAGTGTAGTGATCAGCAGTGTAGTGAGTGATTAGAAGTGTAATGTAGTGTAGTGAGTGATCAGCAGTGTAGTGTAGTGAGTGATTAGAAGTGTAGTGTAGTGATCAGCAGTGTAGTGTAGTGAGTGAGTGATCAGCAGTGTAGTGTAGTGAGTGATTAGAAGTGTAGTGTAGTGATCAGCAGTGTAGTGTAGTGAGTGATTAGAAGTGTAATGTAGTGTAGTGAGTGATCACAAGTGTAGTGTAGTGAGTGAGTGATCAGCAGTGTAGTGTAGTGAGTGATTAGAAGTGTAGTGAGTGATCACAAGTGTAGTGTAGTAAGTGAGTGATCAGCAGTGTAGTGTAGTGTAGTGAGCGATCAGCAGTGTAGTGTAGTGAGTGATCAGTAGTGTAGTGTAGTGTAGTGATTAGCAGTGTAGTGTAGTGATCAGTAGTGTAGTGAGTGATCAGCAGTGTAGTGTAGTGTAGTGAGTGATCAGCAGTGTAGTGTAGTGTAGTGTAGTGATTAGCAGTGTAGTGTAGTGAGTGATAAGGAGTATAGTGTAATGATCAGCAGTGTAGTGTAGCTGTGACCTGTAGTGTGCGATCAGTAGTGTAGTGTAGTGAGTGACCTGTAGTGTGCGATCAGCAGTGTAGTGTAGTGTAGTGAGTGACCTGTAGTGTAGTGATCAGCAGTGTAGTGAGTGACCTGTAGTGTGTGATCAGAAGTGTAGTGTGTGATCAGTAGTGTAGTGAGTGACCTGTAGTGTGAGATCAGCAGTGTAGTGTAGTGAGTGACCTGTAGTGTGAGATCAGCAGTGTAGTGTAGTGAGTGACCTGTAGTGTGCGATCAGCAGTGTAGTGTAGTGAGTGACCTGTAGTGTAGTGATCAGCAGTGTAGTGTAGTGAGTGACCTGTAGTGTGCGATCAGCAGTGTAGTGTAGTGAGTGACCTGTAGTGTAGTGATCAGCAGTGTAGTGTAGTGTAGTGAGTGACCTGTAGTGTGCGATCAGCAGTGTAGTGTAGTGAGTGACCTGTAGTGTGTGATCAGCAGTGTAGTGTAGTGAGTGACCTGTAGTGTAGTGATCAGCAGTGTAGTGTAGTGTAGTGAGTGACCTGCAGTGTGTGATCAGCAGTGTAGTGTAGTGTAGTGAGTGACCTGTAGTGTGTGATCAGCAGTGTAGTGTAGTGAATGACCTGTAGTGTGCGATCAGAAGTGTAGTGTAGTGATCAGCAGTGTAGTGTAGTGTAGTGAATGACCTGTAGTGTGCGATCAGCAGTGTAGTGTAGTGAGTGACCTGTAGTGTGCGATCAGAAGTGTAGTGTAGTGAGTGACCTGTAGTGTGCGATCAGCAGTGTAGTGTAGTGAGTGACCTGCAGTGTGGTGATCAGCAGTGTAGTGTAGTGTAGTGAGTGACCTGTAGTGTGTGATCAGCAGTGTAGTGTAGTGAGTGACCTGTAGTGTGTGATCAGCAGTGTAGTGTAGTGAATGACCTGTAGTGTGCGATCAGAAGTGTAGTGTAGTGAGTGACCTGTAGTGTGCGATCAGCAGTGTAGTGTAGTGAGTGACCTGTAGTGTGTGATCAGCAGTGTAGTGTAGTGAGTGACCTGTAGTGTGCGATCAGCAGTGTAGTGTAGTGAGTGACCTGTAGTGTAGTGATCAGCAGTGTAGTGTAGTGTAGTGAGTGACCTGCAGTGTGTGATCAGAAGTGCAGTGTAGTGAGTGATCTGTAGTGTGTGATCAGCAGTGTAGTGTAGTGAGTGACCTGTAGTGTGCGATCAGCAGTGTAGTGTAGTGAGTGACCTGTAGTGTGTGATCAGCAGTGTAGTGTAGTGAGTGACCTGTAGTGTGTGATCAGAAGTGTAGTGTAGTGAATGACCTGTAGTGTGCGATCAGAAGTGTAGTGTAGTGAGTGACCTGTAGTGTGCGATCAGCAGTGTAGTGTAGTGAGTGACCTGTAGTGTGTGATCAGAAGTGTAGTGTAGTGAGTGACCTGTAGTGTGTGATCAGCAGTGTAGTGTAGTGAGTGACCTGTAGTGTGTGATCAGCAGTGTAGTGTAGTGAGTGACCTGTAGTGTGTGATCAGCAGTGTAGTGTAGTGTAGTGAGTGACCTGTAGTGTGTGATCAGCAGTGTAGTGTAGTGAGTGACCTGTAGTGTGTGATCAGAAGTGTAGTGTACTGTAGTGAGTGACCTGTAGTGTGTGATCAGAAGTGTAGTGTAGTGAGTGACCTGTAGTGTGTGATCAGAAGTGTAGTGTAGTGAGTGACCTGTAGTGTGCGATCAGCAGTGTAGTGTAGTGAGTGACCTGTAGTGTGTGATCAGCAGTGTAGTGTAGTGTAGTGAATGACCTGTAGTGTGTGATCAGAAGTGTAGTGTAGTGAGTGACCTGTAGTGTGCGATCAGCAGTGTAGTGTAGTGAGTGACCTGTAGTGTGCGATCAGCAGTGTAGTGTAGTGTAGTGAGTGACCTGTAGTGTGCGATCAGCAGTGTAGTGTAGTGAATGACCTGTAGTGTGTGATCAGAAGTGTAGTGTAGTGAATGACCTGTAGTGTGTGATCAGAAGTGTAGTGTAGTGAGTGACCTGTAGTGTAGTGATCAGCAGTGTAGTGTAGTGAATGACCTGTAGTGTGTGATCAGAAGTGTAGTGTAGTGAGTGACCTGTAGTGTAGTGATCAGCAGTGTAGTGTAGTGTAGTGATCAGCAGTGTAGTGTAGTGAGTGACCTGTAGTGTGCGATCAGCAGTGTAGTGTAGTGTAGTGAGTGACCTGTAGTGTGAGATCAGCAGTGTAGTGTAGTGAGTAACCTGTAGTGTGCGATCAGCAGTGTAGTGTAGCGCAGCGTGTAGTGTCAGTGTATCCTTTGGTGTAAAAAAAAAAAAAGTTCAGTTTGTTCCCATTTCATTTCCTATCCCGTCATTAGTCAGTGCAGCGTGTAGTTAGTCCGTCTAGTGAGTTGCGTGTAGTTAGTCTGTCTAGTGTGTTGCGTGTTGTTAGTCCATCTAGTGTGTTGCGTGTAGTTAGTCAGTGTAGTGTGTTGCGTGTAGTTAGTCAGTGTAGCGTTTAGTCTGTCAGTGTAAAAAAAACAAAAAAACAACAGCGTGTGCTCAGTGCCATATTGGTCAGTGTGAATACACCACATACGTTTCCGCTGTCTTTCTGTCCCCGTCCCGTGGTCACACCATCCCGCAGTGTCCTATCCAATAAAACTTTTTCCCCGTGTGCCCAGTGCAGAGACCCCCAAACCAGACTGTGTCCTCGACTATAATAAGTACATGGGAGGGGTAGATCTATCAGACCAGGTACTGGAGCCGTATAATGCCATGCGGAAAACACGGGTGTGGTACAAAAAGCTGGCCGTGCACCTCGTACAGATGGCACTGTATAATGCCTACGTGCTGCATCAGGGTGCAGGCCAGAGGGGGACATTCCTTGAATTTCAGGAAGAAGTAATCAAGGCCCTAATATTTGGGGACCAGGAGGTGGGAGAGGCCCAGTACTTCTGGAAGCGAGGCCACGAGGATTGTACCAGGGCAGCATTTTCCCAGTGAAATTCCCACCGCTGCGAAGAAGGGAAGGACCCAAAAGAGGTGCAGAGTGTGCTACAAACAGGGGATAAGAAAAGACACCGTATACCAGTGTGAAACGTGCCCCGCACAACCCGCCTGTGTATAAAACATTGCTTTAAGATCTACTACACCTCCCTGAAATTGTAGTTTTACTATTGCCCTGACGTGTTACCCCGATGTACTTCGCACAGCTTGTACATAAACCACATGCCAAGTCCTTCCCTTCTGAGCCCTGCGCCCTAACAACAGTTTACATCCATATATGGGGCATTTCCCTGTTGGGTAACATCATGGGGTACTTTATCTCCTTCTGCCCCTGCTAAAAAATAAAAATCTGGGCCTAAAGCTAAATATTATTGGAACAATTGGAATTTTTCGTTCCCAACTCAAATTGTTAAAAAAAATTCCTCAAACACCTGTGGGTTTAAACCAGTTACTACACCCCTTAATAAATTCCCTAAGAGGTCTAGTTTCCAAAAGGGGGTCAATTGTTGGGGGCTTCAAATGTACTGGTACCTCAGGGGCTGCAAACACTACATGGGGGCGGAAAATGATTCCAGCAAAATCTGCATTCAAATAAAGCGCTCCTATCCTTCTGAGCCCGCCATGTGCCCATACAACAGGTTACGTCCACATATGGGGCATTTCCGTGCTCGAGAGCAACTGGGTAACGCATCATGGGGTACGTTTTCTCCTTCTGCCCCTGGTAAAAAATTAAAATCTGGGCCTAAAGCTGAACATTATGTGAAAAATTTGATTTTTTTTGTATTGAACTCAAATTGTTAAAAAAAAATTCCTCAAACACCTGTGGGTTCAAACCGCTCACTACACCCCTTAGAAAATTCCCTGAGGGGTGTAGAGTCCTGCCATGTGCCTATACAACAGGTTACGTTCACATATGGGGCATTTCTAAAAACTGCGGAATCTGGGTAATACATTCCGAGTTTTGTTTCTTTGCTAACTCCTGCTGTTTTATAGAAAAAAAGGCTTTTATATTGAAAATCTGTAGAAAAACGGAACTGTTCTAATTTTTGATGCACTTTCCTTAAATTCCTGTAAAACATCTAAAGGGTTAATAAACTTTCTAAATGCCATTTTGAATACTTTAAAGGGTGCAGGTTTTAAAATGGGGCAATTCATGGGGGATTCTGATATGCAGGCTCTTAAAATCCACGTCAGAACTGTATTGGTCCTTAAAAAATTTTGATTTTGAAATTTGCTAGGAAATGTGAAAAATTACTGCTAAATTTATATACTTTGTGGAGTCTGAAAAAAATACAATAACACTTAAAAAATTATTGCAGTGTAAAGTAGGCCTGTGGGAAATGTCACTTATTACCTATGTTGTGGTGTTTGACTTTCTATTAGAGATGAGCGAGCACACTCGTCCGAGCATTAGGGTGTCCGAGATGCTCGTTACTCCAGACGAGCACCACGAGATACTCGAGTCAATTCCATTTCCTTCCCTGCATGTTTAGCGCCATTTTTTAGCCACTAGACATGCAGGGAAGGCATTACCACTTCCTCCTGTGACGTGCCAGCCCTATCCCACCCCCCTGCAGTGAGTCCCACCCACGGCTCGCCTCAGACACACACTGGGAGAGCATAGGGAAAGTGTTAGTGTAGGATCCTGTCTACAAGAACCCCAACGGTCCTTCTTAGGGCCACATCTGACCGTGTGCATTACTGTTGTGGCTGCTGGGAGCAGTTTTGTACCAAATTTTTTTTTTCATCTCGGGTTGTGCAGGCTATTACAGCTATAGCGTTCTAAGTCTGCAGTCTGTAATACAGAGTATAGGGAAAGTGTTGCTGAGATAGGGACAGTGGTAGTGTAGGATCCTGTCTACAAGAACCCCAACGGTCCTTCTTAGGGCTACCTCTGATCGTCTGCATTTTACAGGGTGTCTGGTGGGAGTTGTAGTCCATCACTATTGCACGGCTAGCCCTTTTGCAGCCTTCCGTATAATTTTTTTCTGGCTGCAGTTTGCGTTACAATATCGCTCTCAGCCTCCAACTGTAGGCCAATAATTCCATAATTATTTACACCGGTCTGTGTCTGCAGTGAACCTAACGCACAGTGTATGGCCACAGCCACTGATAGAGGGAAAGTCATATACACGCTATATAGCCTGTATTCTTTTTTTTAAAAAATTTAAGAAAAGCTCCATCGTTGAGCTACCTCTGACCGTCTGAAATTTACAGGGTGTCTGGTGGGAGTTGTAGTGAATCACTATTGCACGGTTAGGCCTGTTTGCAGCCTTCTGTATTCTTTGTTTCTGCCTGAAGTTAGCGTTACAATACCACTGTCAGCGTGAAAGTGTACACAAATAATTCCATAATTATTTACACCGCTCTGTGTTTGCTCTATTCGTAATCCACCATGCTGAGAGGTAGGGCTCGAGGACGTGGACGTGGATGCGGGCGAGAACGCGGAGGTCCAAGTGAGGGTGTGGGCACAGGCCGAGTTCTTGGTCCAGGTGAATCACAGCTGGCTGCTGCGGGATTAGGAGAGAGGCAAGTCTGTGGGGTCCCCAGCTTCATATCACAATTTATGGGTCCATGTGGTAGACCTTTATTACAAACAGAGCAGTGTGAGCAGGTCCTGTCGTGGATGGCAGAAAATGCATTCAGCAATGTATCGACCACTCAGTCTTCTACGCCATCCACTGCTGCAACTCTGAATCCTCTGGCTGCTGCTCCTCCTTCCTCCCAGCCTCCTTACTCCATGAAAATGACACATTATGAGGAGCAGGCAGACTCCCAGGAACTGTTCTCGGGTCCCTGCCCAGATTGGGAAAAAATGGTTCCTCTCCCACCTGAGGAGTTTGTCGTGACCGATGCCCAGCCTTTGGAAAGTTCCCGGGGTCCGGGTGATGAGGCTAGGGACTTCCGGCAACTGTCTCAAGAGCTTTCAGTGGGTGAGGAGAACGATGATGATGAGTCACAGTTGTCTATCAGTGAGGTAGTTGTAAGGGCAGTAAGTCCGAGGGAGGAGCGCACAGAGGATTCGGAGGAAGAGCCGCTGGACGATGAGGTGACTGACCCCACCTGGTTTGCTAAGCCAACTGAGGACAGGTCTCCAGAGGGGGAGGCAAGTGCAGCAGCAGGACAGGTTGGAAGAGGCAGTGTGGTGGCCAGGGGTAGAGACAGAGCCAGAGCGAAGAATCCCCTCAACTATTTCCCAAAGCACCCCCTCGCGCCAAGCCACCGTGCAGAGGCCGAGGTGCTCAAAGGTGTGGCAGTTTTTCAGTGAGAGCGCCGACGTCTGACGAACAGTGGTGTGCAACCTGTGTTGCGCCAAGATCAGCCAGGGAGCCACCACTACCAGCCTCACCACCACCAGCATGTGCAGGCATATGATGGCCAAGCACCCCACAAGGTGGGATGAGGGACATTCACCGCCTCCGGGTCGCACCACTGCCTCTTCCCCTGTGCCCCACCTGCCACTCAGATCCAACCCCCCTCTCAGGACACAGGCACGAGCGCCTCCCGGCCTGCACCCACACCCTCACCTCCGTTGTCCTTGACCCCATCCAGCAATGTCTCTTAGCGTAGCGTCCAGCTGTCGCTAGTGCAAGCGTTGGAGCGAAAGCGCAAATACGCCGCCATGCACCCGCACACTCAAGCTTTAAAGGTGCACATTGCCAAATTAATCAGCCTGGAGATGCTCCCCTACAGGCTTGTGGAAACGGAGGCTTTCAAAAACATGATGGGGCGGCGGTCCCACGCTACTTAGTCCCCAGTCGCCACTATTTTTCACACTGTGCCGTCCCAGCCCTACACCAGCACGTTTCCCGCAACATCAATCGTGCCCTCACCAACGCAGTTACTGGGAAGGTCCACTTAACCACGGACACGTGGACAAGTACTGGCGGGCAGGGCCACTATATCTCCCTGACGGCACATTGGGTGAATTTGGTGGAGGCTGGGACCGAGTCAGAGCCTGGGACCGCACACGTCCTACCCACACCCAGAATAGCGGGTCCTTCCTCGGTTCTGGTATCTGCGGCGGTCTATGCCACCTCCTCTAAACCCCTCCCCCTCCTCCTCCTCCTATGCAACCTCTACCTCTCAATTAAAAAATGTGAGCAGCACGCCGCCAGCAGCCGGTGTGGCGCTGCGCGGCAGCACAGCGGTGGGCAAGCGTCAGAAGGCCGTGCTGAAACTACTCAACCTAGGTGACAAGAGGCACACGGCCCCCGAACTGTTGCAGAGTCTGACAGAGCAGACCGACCTCTGGCTTTCGCAGCTGAGCCTCCAACCGGGCATGGTTGTGTGTGACAACAGCCGTAACCTGGTGGCGGCTCGGCAGCTCGGCAGCCTCACACACGTGCCATGCCTGGCCCACATCTTCAATCTGGTGGTTCAGTGGTTTCTTAAAACCTACCCGCACTTGTCAGACCTCCTTGGCAAGGTGCGCTGCGTCTGCGCACATTTCCCCAAGTCCACCACGGACGTTGCCACCCTGAGGACCCTGCAACATCGGTTTAATCTGCCAGAGCACCGACTGCTGTGCGACGTGCCCACACGGTGGAATTCTACGCTGCACATGTTGGCCAGGCTCTATGAGCAGTGTAGAGCAATAGTGGAATACCTACTCCAACATGGGCGGCGTAGTGGTAGTCAGCCTCCCCAATTCTTTACCGAGGAGTGGGCCTGGATGGCAGACATCTGCCAAGTCCTCGGAAACTTTGAGGAGTCTACCCAGGTGGTGAGCGGCGATGCTGCAATCATTAGCGTTACCATCCCGCTGCTATGCCTGCTGAGACGTTCGCTGCAAGGCATAAAGGCCGACAGTTTCCGGTTGGAACAGGATACGGGGGATGACAGTATGTCGCTTGATAGCCAGACCACCCTCATGTCTATATCTCAGCACATTTTGAAGGAGGGGGAGGGGCAGGAGGAGGGGGAAGAGACAGCTGGGCATACTGCAGAGGGTACCCATGCTGCTTGCCTCTCATCTGTTCAGCGTGTATGGGCTGTGGAGGAGAAGGATCCTGAAAGTCATCTTGCTAGTGAGTACAGCCATGTCTTGCATACTGGCACACATGGCTGACTTCATGTTAAGCTGCCTTTCTCGTGACCCTCGCGTTAGACGCATTCTGGCAAACATGGATTACTGGGTGTACACCCTTCTCGACCCACGTTACAAGAAGCTGGACACGTAGCACGAACTTGCGCTGTATGGCCTAGAGGTGTCTTGTCAGAGAGAGTGTTTAGTGCAGCTGGGGGAATCATCATGAACAAGCGTACCCGCTTGTCAACTGCCAGTGCCGACAGGCTTACAGTCATAAAGATGAACAAAGCCTGGATTTCCCCAGACTTCTTTTCTCCGCCAGCGGAGAGCAGCGGAACCTAAAGATTCTTTTCGCTGCAACCGCAGATAAAAGCACTCTTCTCTATCACTGGAAAAACAGGGCATTTTGCATAGTCAATCTGCCTCTGATATTAGGCCTCCTCCTGCTACTCCTCCTCCAGAAACAACATGTCATCACGCTGAACTGCCAATTTTTCTGCGGCCCAAAATGCTCATCTAACAATGTTTTTACAATTTTTTAAAGTTTTAAAAGTATTGATACTTTAACATGAACCAATGAACAGGGTTGCCTCCAGGCTCTGTTTTAAATTAAGCAACAGCGAGATCTCAGAAACGTTGGGCGTCAGCAGAACAAGACTCAGCCCCCCATAGGGGATATGGCCTAATATGGATTCCAGGAAAGGGGAAACATAAAAACACGGGACTTTCCCCATTCATAGAAGAGTTACTGACAGCATGGGTGGGACCTGCGACCAAGGCAGGTTGGATAAAGAGACCAGGACCACTAACTCCACTGGTGGGAAATATAGACATTCCAGCACTTTACAATGGCTCCCCGGTAGTAAACCTTCTGGCGAGTGACCGGACAGAGGAAATCCCTAGAATTAAAAACATGCTTGGGGGAAACAACATTAAAACGCTAGGAGAGATCCTAGAAGGCAGGGACGCACCAGCTGGAGCATGGTTCCAATACCTCCAAATATGCCACTACATTAGGACACTAGGGGGACCGGCATCAATAGGAACAGACACGACACCCTTTGAAAACAAATTCATACTCAACAAAACTGTAAAGGGTAGGGTGTCAGAACTATATAAATTCTTGCTAGCAGAGAACAGTCAAGGAAATAGTGCTGTGCTGGAAAGAGAATGGGTAAAAGAGCTCGGATGCTCCCCCCCCCCCCCCCCGAGGAGTCATGGAGGAGAGCTTACATTCTAACACACAAAGCCACCATCTCGAGTAAATTACAGGAACTAAACTATAAGATCCTGACAAGGTGGTACAGAACCCCCGCGGGGCTTGCCAGAGCCTTCCCACAATATTCAGATGTCTGCTGGAGATGCTTAAAAGAGAAAGGTACATTCATTCATATTTGGTGGTCGTGCCCGATGATCTGCCCCCTTTGGCAAGGTCGGCGAGCTCTACACATGGACGAGTAGACAAAATATAAAACTATCCCCAGAAATAGCACTGCTGTCGATGTTCCCTGGTCCTTTGACACAAATCAAAAAATCACTACTACGATTTTTTGTCATAGCTGTACGCCAAATAATTCCCAGGAAATGGAAATCCCCATTGCCCCCCACAAGGGTGATGTGGATCGAAGCGCTAGATTACATCCAACATATGGAAGAAATATGTGCAAAAGATGAGAGAAGGCACAGCAACTACCTGACAACCTGGTCCATGTGGATTATGCTCCGTAACACACCAGAGTTGGCATCCTGGGTTACAAGTGGCATCATTCCCCAAAGACAAACCCAACCAGCCCGTCAAAATTAAGTCTTAAAACACTTGATGGTTACTTTAATGGTTAATAGGTCGGACCCCCCCACCCCACTCCCACCATCTCCCCCCTTCTTATAATTCCCTTTTTTTTCTCCCTCTTTCCTATCCCCCCTTTTCTTCTCTAATATTAAATAACAACTGCTGTTTGTTGTTTTTTTTTTGTTTGTTTGTTTTTCATAGATAGTTAAAACCAAGAAAACAATACCAAGATAAGTTTGTTCATTTATTTGGTTTAAGATTTTGGTATTCAAAGTTGATATAAAATAGTAACGTGATATTTTCTGGTAATATTTGATGACATTTAATGTTAAATGCATAATTTTCTATATAAATAAAAACACATTTTGAACCATAAATTAAGCAACAGCGAGCTGTATCTTCCAAAAAATATTTATGGGTTTCACCTGCCCTCTCGGTTGATACATTTTTCAGAGGTACACTTGTACTGTTGGTACACTAATTTTTCGGGCCCACGCCTACACTCTTATCCAACTAATTTTTCCGGCCTTCGCCTACACTCATGGTACCCCAATGTTTCAGAAGTTGGCCTATACTATTACTACAGAAATTTTACAGGGGTCTGCCTGCCTATACTTCTGCTACAAGATTGTTACTGGGGTGTGCCTATACTTCTATAACAGAAATGGTACTGGGGTCTGCCTATACTCCTGCTACGGAAATGTTACAGGGGTCTGCCTATACGTCTGCCGCGTAAATGTTACAGGGGTCTGCCTATACTGCTGCTACAAAAATGTTACAGCGGTCTGCCTATACTTCTTCTACGTAACTGTTACAGGGTTCTGCCTATACTGCTGCTCCATAAATGTTACAGGGGTCTGCCTATACTTCTACAACAGAAATGGTACTGGGGTCTGCCTATACTGCTGCCACGTAAATGTTACAGGGGTCTGCCTATACTGCTGCTACAAAAATGTTACAGGGGTCTGCCTATACTGCTGCCACTTAAATGTTACAGGGGTCTGCCTATACTGCTGCTCCATAAATGTTAAAGGGGTCTGCTTATACTTCTGCCACTTAAATGTTACAGGGGTCTGCCTATACTTCTACAACAGAAATGGTACTGCGGTCTGCCTATACTGCTGCCACGTAAATGTTACAGGGGTCTGCCTATACTGCTGCTCCATAAATGTTACAGGGGTCTGCCTATACTTTTGCCACTTAAATGTTACAGGGGTCTGCCTATATTTCTATAACAGAAATGGTACTGCGGTCTGCCTATACTACTGCAACCGAAATGTTACAGGGGTCTGCCTAGACTTCTGCCACGTAACTGTTACAGGGGTCTGCCTATACTGCTGCTACAGAAATGTTACAGGGGTCTGCCTATACTTTTGCTACGTAAAATTTACATGGATCTGCCTATACTGCTGCTCCATAAATGTTACAGGGGTCTGCCTATACTTCTGCCACGTAAAATTTACATGGGTCTGCCTATACTGCTGCTCCATAAATGTTACAGTGGTCTGCCTATACTTCTGCCACGTAAATGTTACAAGGGTCTGCCTATACTGCTGCTCCATAAATGTTACAGGGGTTTGCCTATACTTCTGCCACGTAAATGTTACAGGGGTCTGCCTATACTCCTGCTACCAAAATGTTACAGGGGTCTGCTTATACTGCTGCCACGTAAATGTTACAGGGGTCTGCCTATACTCCTGCTACAAAAATGTTACAGGGGTCTGCCTATACTTCTGCCACGTAAATGTTACAGGGGTCTGTCTATACTGCTACCAAAATGTTACAGGGGTCTGCTTATACTGCTGCTACGTAAATGTTACAGGGGTCTGCCTATACTACTGCTACAAAAATGGTACAGGGGTCTGCCTATACTTCTGCCACGTAAATGTTACAGGGGTCTGCCTATACTACTGCTCCATAAATGTTACAGGGGTCTGCCTATACTTCTGCAACGAAAATGTTACAGGGGTCTGCCTATACTTCTACTACAGAAATGGTGCTGGGGTCTGCCTATACTGCTGCTACAGAACTGATACTGGGGTCTGCCTATACTGCTGCTACAAAAATATTATAGGGGTCTGCCTATACTTCTACAACAGAAATGGTACTGGGGTCTGCCTATACTCCTGCTACCAAAATGTTACAGGGGTCTGCCTATACTTCTACTACAGAAATGTTACAGGGGTCTGCTTATACTGCTGCCACGTAAATGTTACAGGGGTCTGCCTATACTGCTGCTACAAAAATGTTACAGGGGTCTGCCTATACTTCTGCCACGTAAATGTTACAGGGGTCTGTCTATACTGCTACCAAAATGTTACAGGGGTCTGCTTATACTGCTGCTACGTAAATGTTACAGGGGTCTGCCTATACTACTGCTACAAAAATGTTACAGGGGTCTGCCTATACTTCTGCCACGTAAATGTTACAGGGGTCTGCCTATACTACTGCTCCATAAATGTTACAGGGGTCTGCCCATACTTCTGCCACGAAAATGTTACAGGGGTCTGCCTATACTTCTACTACAGAAATGGTGCTGGGGTCTGCCTATACTGCTGCTACAGAACTGATACTGGGGTCTGCCTATACTGCTGCTACAAAAATATTATAGGGGTCTGCCTATACTTCTACAACAGAAATGGTACTGGGGTCTGCCTATACTCCTGCTACCAAAATGTTACAGGGGTCTGCCTATACTTCTACTACAGAAATGTTACAGGGGTCTGCCTATACTGCTGCCACGTAAATGTTACAGGGGTCTGCCTATACTGCTGCCACGTAAATGTTACAGGGGTCTGCCTATACTGCTGCTACAAAAATGTTACAGGGGTCTGCCTATACTTCTGCCACGTAAATGTTACAGGGGTCTGTCTATACTGCTACCAAAATGTTACAGGGGTCTGCTTATACTGCTGCTACGTAAATGTTACAGGGGTCTGCCTATACTACTGCTACAAAAATGTTACAGGGGTCTGCCTATACTTCTGCCACGTAAATGTTACAGGGGTCTGCCTATACTACTGCTCCATAAATGTTACAGGGGTCTGCCTATACTTCTGCCACGAAAATGTTACAGGGGTCTGCCTATACTTCTACTACAGAAATGGTGCTGGGGTCTGCCTATACTGCTGCTACAGAACTGATACTGGGGTCTGCCTATACTGCTGCTACAAAAATATTATAGGGGTCTGCCTATACTTCTACAACAGAAATGGTACTGGGGTCTGCCTATACTCCTGCTACCAAAATGTTACAGGGGTCTGCCTATACTTCTACTACAGAAATGTTACAGGGGTCTGCCTATACTGCTGCCACGTAAATGTTACAGGGGTCTGCCTATACTGCTGCTACAAAAATGTTACAGGGGTCTGCCTATACTTCTGCCACGTAAATGTTACAGGGGTCTGTCTATACTGCTACCAAAATGTTACAGGGGTCTGCTTATACTGCTGCTACGTAAATGTTACAGGGGTCTGCCTATACTACTGCTACAAAAATGGTACAGGGGTCTGCCTATACTTCTGCCACGTAAATGTTACAGGGGTCTGCCTATACTACTGCTCCATAAATGTTACAGGGGTCTGCCTATACTTCTGCCACGAAAATGTTACAGCGGTCTGCCTATAATTCTACTACAGAAATGGTGCTGGGGTCTGCCTATACTGCTGCTACAGAACTGATACTGGGGTCTGCCTATACTGCTGCTACAAAAATATTATAGGGGTCTGCCTATACTTCTACAACAGAAATGGTACTGGGGTCTGCCTATACTCCTGCTACCAAAATGTTACAGGGGTCTGCCTATACTTCTACTACAGAAATGGTACTGGGGTCTGCCTATAGTACTGCAACCGAAATGTTACAGGGGTCTGCTTATACCTTTTCTACTGGAATGTTACAAGGGTCTGTTTATACTATGGGTGCACACAGACTTCCCATCGTGGTGTTTTACCCATCAGGCCCAAAAACACTCACTGACTAGGGCATCAATTGTGGGTCGAGGCCAATATGTATTTTCTCTCGTGTTACCACAGTTATCGGAGAAACTCGTTTGGGCCACAGAAGAGGAGCGTTACTGCCTTAATGAGACGTTCACAGCTGAACTAGCATTGAAGTCCACCTCATGCCCGCGATTGCTGAGGGTTAGTGCAGAGGTCTATGTCCTCGGCGCAGTGAAAGTCTGCCATGTTTGGGCACTCTGATTTCTTTATCTGTACCGCCTTTAAGTTCCTTGGACCCACCTATGCTGTGGGTGCACACAGACTCCCCATAGCGGTGTTTTACCTGTCTGGCACAAATACACTGACCGACTTGGGTAGGGTGCAGAGTGCAGATGGCTTTCCCCTTACGGTGTCGATTGAGCTATCCGACACCAACACAGAATGAATAGTGTGAGGGGACCTGGATTGCCCATTGCTATGTAACTCGCGGCACCTTGGGTACCACAGTGTGTTTGCTGGGACCAAGCCGGACCCAGGGCCTGCTCACATACTTCCCACACAGGCTTCAGTGGGTCCTGGTCATGGTTTCTTGGCCTTGTAAGGCCACCTTCTCCTCCTGCTTGGGATCAGTGGATCAGCACTGGGCATCATGTATTTGCTCTCGTGTTACCACAGTTATCTGATACACTGGTTTGGGCCAAAGAAGAGGAGCGTAACTGCATTAATGAGACGTTCACTGCTGTACTAGCATCGAAGTCCGCTTCATGCCCGCGATAGCTTAGGGTGTGGGCTGAGGCCTATGTCCCAGGGGAACTGCAACTGCGCCAGGTTGGGCCTGTGGAACTTTTTCCTGGCTAATCCAGTCATTGGAGCGGTGAAAGAAAATGTAACTGATTTACTGAGACCTTCATAGGTATACTAGCATCGAAGTCTGCTTCATGCCCGCGATTGCTAAGGGTTTGTGCAGAGGCCTATATCCTCGGCGCAGTGAAAGTCTACCATGTTTGGGCACTCTGATTTCTTCATGGTTCATGTCTTGGGTCGCCTAGGACCCACCTATGCTGTGGGTGCACACAGACTTCCCATAGCGGTGTTTTACCTGTCTGGCACAAAGTCACTGACTGACTTGGGTAGGGGGCAGAGTGCAGATGGCTTTCCCCTTGCGCTGTTGATTGAGCTATCTGACACCAAGACAGAATGAATTGTGCATGGGCACATGGATTCCCCATTGCTATGTAACTCGCGGCACCTTGGGTCACACAAGATGGAGGCTGGGAACGAGCTTGACCCTGGGCCCGCTCACGTGAAGATCGAACGTCAATTTCTCATCAATCCTCAACAGCATTGTGGGCTATCGCCCACACTTTCGAAGGGTCGCTGCCTGGCCCTGCCAACCCTCTGCAGTGTGTGCCTCCGGTTCCTCCTCATCCAGTACGCACTTATAAATAGACATAAGGGTGTTGTGGCTATGAAGCGAGCGTGTGGCATGAGGGCAGCTGAAGGCTGGGCAGGGAAACTTTTGTGTGCGCTGTGGATGCAGGGTCGTGCGGGGGGTTGGGCAGCATGTAACCCAGGAGAAGAGGCAGCGGTGTGTCCCGCAGGCAGTGATTGTCCTTGGTTGCAGATAGTGTGGTGCTTAGCTAAGGTGTGCCTTGCTAATGAGGGTTTGTCCAAAGTAAAAATTGTTAGGGGGGGGGCAGACTCTTGCCCCTATTGTGGCTTAATAGTGGGACCTGGGAGCCTGAGATGCAGCCCTGCATGCTGCCCCTGCCCTATCCGTTTCTGTGGTGTTTCCATGGATTTCGGATGTTTTCTGATTTTTCATAAGTAAAGACCTATCCAGAGCATCGGTCATATACAAAAATGCTCGAGTCGCCCATTGACTTCAAAGGGGTTCGTTAATCAAAACGAACTCTCGAGCATCGCAAAAAGTTCGACTTGAGAAACGAGCACCCGAGCATTTTGGTGCTCGCTCATCTCTACTTTCTATATTACAAAGAGAACAATTCAAAGTTTGAAAATTGTGAATTTTTCCAAATTTTCAGTAAATTTAGATTTTTTTTTCCTAATAAGGACAAAATTTATTGATGCAATTGTTACCCTAACATAAAGTACAATATGTCACGAAAAAACAGTCTCAGAATCACATCAATAAGTAAAAGGATTCAAAAGTTATTCGCAGATAAAGTGACAGATGTCAGATTTGAAAAATAAGGCTTGGTCCTTAAGCCACAAATAGGCCATGTCCTTAAGGGGTTAATATGACAAATGACGATGTATGAAGGATCATAGAAGATGGCGGCCGCATAGAAAGTGGGATCATATTCATTTCACTATCAGTCCTAACAAAAGTGGGATAGAGTCCCCCAATGCCACCCCAATAATAATAGGGTCCCCCATTGTGGCCCTAGTAGTAATAGGGTCCCCCAATACCATCCCAATAATGATACAGTCCCCCATTGTGGCCCTAGTAGTAATGGGGTCCTACATTGTGGCCCTAGTAGTAATAGGGTCTTACATTGTGGCCCTAGTAGTAATAGGGTCCTACATTGTGGCCCTAGTAGTAATAGGGTCCTACATTGTGGCCCTAGTAGTAATAGGGTCCTACATTGTGGCCCTAGTAGTAATGGGGTCCTACATTGTGGCCCTAGTAGTAATGGGGTCCTACATTGTGGCCCTAGTAGTAATGGGGTCCTACATTGTGGCCCTAGTAGTAATAGGGTCCCCCAATACCATCCCAATAATGATACAGTCCCACATTGTGGCCCTAGTAGTAATAGGGTCCTACATTGTGGCCCTAGTAGTAATGGGGTCCGCCATTACCGCTATGCTTTTCAGAAGCAGGGAAGACTTTAGCAGTGCAGATTACAATAGGGGCGAGTGGGATGGCCGTGGGCCGCATTGCAGTCTCGCGTTGCCATGCCAATCACAGGTCCTGCGTGCTAATTTCCACCTTACAGGCTGTCCGGACACTGATACAGCGGAATCCCACCATAAATGCGGGAAGAAGGGAACCCACCAGGAATGCGGGAAGAAGGGAATCCCATCAGATATGCGGGAGGAAGGGAACCCCAATAGTGATGTGAGGCTGTTTTCATGTGAAACTGCCTCACATCCAGGGGATTTCAGAAGGGTTGTGAGGGTGATATCAGGCCGTGAATCACAGCCAATATCGCACTCGCCAGTGTGAAGGAGCCATTAAACTCCTTATTGTCCACCCTGCTGTGTAAGGAGCACATGTTACCTCTCAGGCAGTGAAAGGGTTACAGCTGGCAACTTCCAGCAGCGACTGCCATCATCCACCAGGGGGCGCCGGCTCCTTCAGGAGGAACCATAATTGTTCCATCTACAGTCACCCTCAGGGCGGCTTCACACGGGCGGTTTTGAGCGCGTAAAATGTACAGCGGGAAACAGAAACAGCCACTAATATCAGCGGGTTCTCTCACATTTCGGTTATTTATACGGGTATTTCTTACATAGAACCTGCTCTATTTTGTGTAAATTTGCCTCCAAAGGTTCCTATAGAAGTCTATGGGGGGTGCGTCAAATGCGCAGCGAATGGTCGGAACACTACAAAACTTTGCTGGGGAAAAATCTGGGACGCATTAGGCTAAATAACCCTTTAAATCAGGGCGTGGGCGTGTCCCGCATGCAAGTGAACACGCCCATCGTGTGCAAGAAAGTACAGTAAAATGCGCAGACACGCACACAAAAGCGCCTTGTTTGTGGAGCAAATACGTTGTGCTGAAGTGCCCATAAAAACACATGCCGCCCTTAGTCTACAGACGCTCCATGAGATTTACGGACTCTGAGTCTTCTGGCGATGAGATCTCTGAGTTTCTATAAGCAGCAGCATGCTCCATTTTCTGCGGATTCCCACACAGACAGCTTCCATTGAAGTCAATGTGAACCGTGCGATCTGCGGTTCACCTGCAGCTGACACTGCGGACGTGCTGCGGATCCGCAAGAAAGCAGGAGATTTGAAAAGAAAAAAATATATGCGGTACGCCCGCACACATCCGCCATGCAGAAGAAAGAAGATCTGGCCGGGGCGGAGAGGACCCGCACCGCATCCGCACAGGTAAGAAAGTGCCCATTGCTTACGGGCACAGGCGGATTCCACTGCGGGATTCGGCACTTGTAATCTGCGCGTGCCGCGGACATGAGGCGTCAGTGTGATAATCAGGTCTCACCCACGGACCGTGGACAGTATAGTGTACTGGTGGATATAAAGAACCGTTCACACTGCGTGAGGGAAAACAGCATTGGTTTATCGATGTTACCCACAAGACCAGCGGGACAGGAGATGAATGGGACTTATTCCCCCTTCATGCCAACCATTAGAATTGAGGTGCCAGCTGCTGGGAAGAATAGGAGGGCTCTGATGGCGCTTGGATTACCATTAACCCCTTAGTGACGGCCCTATAGTGTTTTTACGTCCTGCTGTTGCAAGACGTGTATAGAGGGAGATAGCGCCGCTATCTCCCTCCATACAGTGCGGGCGTCAGCTGTTTATTACAGCTGACACCCGCGGGCAATAGCCACAATCGGACATTTGGGCAATCGCAGCTATTAAGCCTTTAAATTCTGCTGTCAATTCTGACAGTGGCATTTAAATCCATCGAACAATGTTCGGGTGTCCCGTCCGGCCCCCCCGCGTCACGACGTGGTGACGTCACACACCGGGCAAACACGGAAGTAGAGCCCAGGAAATTCAAAAAAGCCCCCTGGCAAGCCTCCACTGCAGGACACCTTCACAGAAGGTGCACCCAGGCACAGGTCTGTCTTACAGCTCCCCTCCCGGCAGCATGATAACTAGAGAGACCGATGTGGAGGCCCTACAAACATTGAGTGCTCCATCTAATGACCAAATGGGTGCAATATGTACAAAATTGGTTTTATGCGGCGGCTGCGTACGGGTTTTTTTTTTTTTTTACGCCTATGCATGTATCGTTGCAGGACAGGGAATCCGCCAAAACAAAACAGGATCCCAAGAAAAGGCACAGGAAATGCTCCCTGTGTTTTAAAAAACTAGACGACGCGTACAAAAAAGCACTATGCCCCTGGCAGACGCTTCCGCCGAGTCAATGAGACTAGCGGCCAGAAACGCAGCATTATCCAATATGGCTAGGCAGGCGATCTGGCTGAAGATCTGGAAAGGGGATGCCACGTTCAAAAGCAAATTGTGCAACATTCCCTTCCACAGACAGCATATCTTCGGGGCAGATCTGTCAGCACCTCCTAGTCCAAGATTGCCTTAACAATTAAGATGAAAAATCCTTCCTCCGCATCCGGAAATTCGGAGAGCTGCAGGGTTCCTTGGGTGTCCCAAACAGGTGACCCAAAAGTAGAAAAGTTAAATAGAGAAAAAAATGGCCCCAGCGCTTGCTGGAGAAGAATGTTCCAATGGAATATAAAAGTAACTGGTTTATTTGCAATGCGTTTCAGCCAAGCATGGCCTTTTTCAAGCTTGTTTTATGTCATTGTCCTTTGGGTTGGCCTTGACTTTTTAAATTAATTTCTAATAAATTTATAATTTTAATATTCTATATCTGTGACGGCCTTAGTTTTGATTATATAGATATCTCATACCACTGTGATTTGTGAATAAGTTTTTGAATTGGTATGGCAGGTTTCCTGTCAAGAGACCTGAATGCCACACAATGGCTCAATGACGCAGGCACAGTGTTCTCTGAAGGGGAGTACAATCGATCCAATCAGGATTATTCCATTAATACATGCTTCAAAGCACTTACAAATCAATATCGCGAGTATATTAGAAACCTGTGGGAGGTCCAGGGGTTACAAAAATATGAAGAGTCCAAAATAGTACCCCGAGGTCTTAGGATCCCGATTATACCCCCTAAGCGATTACACAGTACGGAATTCCTCACTAAATGGGAAAACGAGTGTAGAACATCCTCCCTAAGTCTTATTAATCTACTCTTAGAGGAGGAGAAAGCAACCCTAGGTACTAACCAGAAAAAGCTGGAGGAGTTAATTGAAAAATCAAAAACCTTCTCTAACGACCCGGACTTCCACACAAAAGAGAAATCTCTGCAAGTAAATATCGAAAAATACACGGCAGAAATAAAAGAACGTAAACATCTACAATTTAACCGAGATTTGAGGGACTTTAAAGAAAATCGTGTAAATACAGTAAATAAGGTTACATCAGAAACAGATATCAGCTCCTCAGACGCCTCCGATAACGAAAGGGTGGGGAACACTAGGAGACCCTTCAGAACCCCAAGAAGGAACCGCCACCCACAAAATCAAAGGGGGCGAGGAAGAACAGGGCAAACAGCAAATTTTTTAGATCAACCGATTTCGCATTACTTCCTTCGAGGAAGATGAGATCAGCAAGGGCCGGTATGAATCACAGAACGAGAGGGCCATCCCCCCAATATTCCTCAGCCATGGGATCTTACGCTTTATTAAAACCTTACCAAACTCTTATAAATAACCGACACAGACACCAATATTGGATAAATAAGGCCCCGGTGTTTATTAACGGGGTTACAAACATTTGGGGAAAAATGTAACCAATAATAACCAGAACACTTCCTGTAAACTCTGTTTTACAGACCCAAGTTTATTAACCAATCAATACCCATAACAGTTCATGTAAACTGTCTTACAGACACGAGTTTACCACCACCAAACTCTCCCCAAGTTTACCTGCCCACCCGCCTAATGCGGGCGACAATCCCCCACCAGGCCATGGCATCCACTAATGACATGGCCCCCCCAACACCCGCAGCCTCCTCAATCATCTACACAAATCCATAATAAAAATATCCAACGCAATCTCTGACAAGTATACTAGATCATTCCTATGGAATCCTGGAACCAAACCTTCCATATCAGCATGTCTAAAAAGAGAACATCCACTCCTGGTGTGAGCTCTACCACCGGGGTAACCCTTCTCCGAATTCTCTCGCTATATACAGACCTCGGCAACGACCATAATAATCGAGGAACAATATCTGAAATACTATCACTGTATCTGGAAGCATGTTTCAATGCTCCACATCTCCCTTTAATGTCCCATGACACATCAATGTGTTCTCTTCTATGTCATTAACCCCTAAGTGTAAAATCAAAACATCTGGACCCACGTGACTCTCCAAGCCCACGTGACTCTTTATACACCAGTTCAGCCATTAATCCACTCCACCTCATACATCTGCTACCGCACCAAAAATTTCAAACTGTGATCTGTACAAACCTAAATTTTCAGAACAGTGATCTGCTGCCCTTCTCGAAGCCCAGTACACAAAGGAGGGTCCAACAATCCACACAATACTTTTCTTAATTCCTAAAATGAAAAAAGAATTAGTACACCATATTATTCAGGCGCATGTACAACTTAAACTGAGATGAACCCCATCTGTCTACCTTTTTCTTCAATAAAACCGCACCTGTAAACAATTAAGCACCATTATATATTAAAAGCAAGATAATGACTGTCCATCATCCCTGTCTCCCCGAAAACAAGACAGGGTCTTCTACTAATTTTGCTCCACAAGATCTTACTTTTGCCATGTATAACTGCCTGGTACTATTTACATTGCCTTTTTTTTTTTTTAATTAACTGCAACTAGGGCTTAATTTTGGAATAGGGCTTAAAGTTCAAGCATCCTGAAAAATCCTGCTAGGGTTTATTACCGGGTAGATTTTATCACCGGAGAAACAGGGTACATGGATCAACAAAGAACCTGGTGCTTGCGGGCACAGACACAAACGCCTGCAAATTCCTAAGCAAGCATATATTCTCATGAAAATGAGCAAACAAGCGAATTCACACCCCTTTACCCATTTCGTTTTTTTGTTTTTTTTAATTATTATTATTATAAAGCTGCCATGGTTGGACACATCCTTAAGGCCCCAAAGTCACATCTGTAGACCTTATATGCTGATCTACACACTTCAGGCAATACTTTCACCAACTTCCTTTGTAAGCTCAATGTGATAGCAGAGCGTTGATCAGGGGCATCAGCTACTGCCTTACAGCCCCTGATCAGCGGCATCAGCTACTGCCTTACAGCCCCTGATCAGCGGCATCAGCTACTGCCTTACAGCCCCTGATCAATCGCTCTACCTGAAAAACAATTAATAGGTACCAGATTATACCATTTTTGAAAGAAAGCCATACCCGACATTACCTTCCAAACGGAGCTATATGAGCTGCATCCTGAATGTTGGACTCTTCTTCCCTGAATTGCTGCATCCGTAAACAAGACTATAAGATAGCAGCTGCATTAATCTCACACCGACCATCTCTAACCCTCAGTAAGAGGTTATATGTTAGACATAATCTGACCAGCATACGAACTAACTGGTGCCGACCGGCTCTTACCAACAATCACTCCATAATCATTACCCACTGATGTCAGCACCTCATGATAACTCCTCCGCTTCCACAAACTCCCATCACCAAGCTGACTGACCATTACAGTCAAAGATACCAACCATAGCACTAAATCCTGCTTTAGCTCCCTTGACATCTGCGCATATCACCACACATGACCTGTGGGAATACCTGCGACCAATAATAATCACCTGTGAAGCCGAACAAAACTGACCTGCTAACCGCTGCAACCCCGTCCATGTAATCGTCCTTCATACATAATGTCTGACTAATTAACCCATAAACTATACACCCCTGACATTGGCAATTAGAACAACCATCACAATGCTATCAATTGAATACCTAAAAACTCCAACCGAGTACATGGCTATACAATTTTTATTTTTTTTCCGTTCACCAGCGGCACCCCAAAATCCTCCATCCTGACCACATGCCCTCTAAAACTTGTGCATACCCTCATTACCATGATGCCCCATAAACAACAATCATCTAAGTAGTGTATTACACCAACATCAGGGGATTCCTTCCTCCCACCTCCTCTAACAATGAGGATAGTCCTAAATAATAGCGGGATGCCTTAGATCCCATCAGTAACGCCAAACCGGAAACCAAAGGATTAAAACCCCAACCAATAAGAAGTTATCCGAATACTGCATCACATGACCGAAGTGCCATAATAAAGCCAATGTAGTCACATGATGCATATCTTAATGCCAGCAGCTCCGGAGCGCCTCAACATTCAGAAACAACTGCTTGGGGTAAGATAGATGATAAATCACTGAGAGGAGACAGACTCCTTCTGTGGCATCACCCTCAAAGGGGACAACCTCAAATGGAAAAAAGGGGGGGGGGGGTATCAAAATGACTGGCAACTCTGCCCTCAGCTATGTTCTAAGCAATTTAACTAGATCAGGATCATAAACAACTGAAATTACCTTATTAACCCCTTCACAGCTGAGTCCCTTTAACTCATGCACATATAAGCCGTACCAGGAGCCTTCTTTAATGAGCCGGGCCGACTTCCAATATGAGAGCCTCACTGGAGTCTTGCCCTATTGTAGGAAATTCTCTACTTCCTGGATGCAAGGAATTTGTACTGATTTCTGACTAAAACCACCATAAATGGATGAGACTGGCACAATATGAACCCTCATGTCAGTACCCACAGCTCTTACCTCAGTACCCACACCGCTCCATTACCTTGATCCCATAAATGTAACCACACATCCAGGTAGT
This sequence comes from Eleutherodactylus coqui, assembly GCF_035609145.1. Taxonomy (NCBI): domain Eukaryota; kingdom Metazoa; phylum Chordata; class Amphibia; order Anura; family Eleutherodactylidae; genus Eleutherodactylus; species Eleutherodactylus coqui. The sequence continues at coordinate 22,711,417 of NC_089841.1, forward strand.
GAGGGGCCCAAAGGATGTCTGACCACTACCTAACTAGTTACACCGAGGTAGCACCAACACCCCGGTAACCATTATTAACCATCTCTGTTTCTTCCGGTCATCATTAGATTCTGATTCTTTTTATATGAAAGCAACAGTTATAAAACAACAAGTAATTATAAACCAAATCTGATTAACAGCAGCAGCCGCCTCAACCAGAGACTGCATACAGTGGTTACCTCAGAGCCGACAGTCTGCATACAGTGGTTACCTCAGAGCTGACAGTCTGCATACTGTGGTTACCTCAGAGCTGACAGTCTGCATACTGTGGTTACCTCACAGCTGACAGTCTGCATACAGTGGTTACCTCACAGCTGACAGTCTGCATACAGTGGTTACCTCACAGCTGACAGTCTGCATACAGTGGTTACCTCACAGCTGACAGCCTGCATACAGTGGTTACCTCACAGTTGACAGTCTGCATACAGGGGTTACCTCAGAGCTGACAGTCTGCATACAGTGGTTACCTCAGAGCTGACAGTCTGCATACAGGGGTTACCTCACAGCTGACAGTCTGCATACAGGGGTTACCTCACAGCTGACAGTCTGCATACAGTGGTTACCTCACAGCTGACAGTCTGCATACAGGGGTTACCTCACAGCTGACAGTCTGCATACAGTGGTTACCTCACAGCTGACAGCCTGCATACAGTGGTTACCTCACAGCTGACAGCCTGCATACAGGGGTTACCTCACAGCTGACAGCCTGCATACAGTGGTTACCTCACAGCTGACAGCCTGCATACAGGGGTTACCTCACAGCTGACAGCCTGCATACAGTGGTTACCTCACAGCTGACAGCCTGCATACAGGGGTTACCTCACAGCTGACAGCCTGCATACAGGGGTTACCTCACAGCTGACAGCCTGCATACAGGGGTTACCTCACAGCTGACAGTCTGCATACAGTGGTTACCTCACAGCTGACAGCCTGCATACAGGGGTTACCTCACAGCTGACAGCCTGCATACAGGGGTTACCTCACAGCTGACAGCCTGCATACAGGGGTTACCTCACAGCTGACAGTCTGCATACAGTGGTTACCTCACAGCTGACAGCCTGCATACAGGGGTTACCTCACAGCTGACAGCCTGCATACAGGGGTTACCTCACAGCTGACAGTCTGCATACAGTGGTTACCTCAGAGCTGACAGTCTGCATACAGTGGTTACCTCACAGCTGACAGTCTGCATACAGTGGTTACCTCACAGCTGACAGTCTGCATACAGTGGTTACCTCACAGCTGACAGTCTGCATACAGTGGTTACCTCACAGCTGATAGTCTGCATACAGGGGTTACCTCACAGCTGACAGTCTGCATACAGTGGTTACCTCACAGCTGACAGTCTGCATACAGTGGTTACCTCACAGCTGACAGTCTGCATACAGGGGTTACCTCACAGCTGACAGTCTGCATACAGTGGTTACCTCAGAGCTGACAGTCTGCATACAGGGGTTACGTCACAGCTGACAGTCTGCATACAGTGGTTACCTCACAGCTGACAGTCTGCATACAGTGGTTACCTCACAGCTGACAGTCTGCATACAGGGGTTACCTCACAGCTGACAGTCTGCATACAGTGGTTACCTCAGAGCTGACAATCTCCATACAGTGGTTACCTCAGAGCTGACAGTCTGCATACAGTGGTTACCTCAGAGCTGACTGCCTGCATACAGTGGTTACCTCAGAGCTGACAGTCTGCATACAGGGGTTACCTCAGAGCTGACAGTCTGCATACAGGGGTTACCTCAGAGCTGACAGTCTGCATACAGGGGTTACCTCAGAGCTGACAGTCTGCATACAGGGGTTACCTCACAGCTGACAGTCTGAATACAGTGGTTACCTCAGAGCTGACAGTCTGCATACAGTGGTTACCTCATAGCTGACAGTCTGCATACAGTGGTTACCTCACAGCTGACAGACTGCATACAGTGGTTACCTCACAGCTGACAGTCTGCATACAGTGGTTACCTCACAGCTGACAGTCTGCATACAGTGGTTACCTCATAGCTGACAGTCTGCATACAGTGGTTACCTCACAGCTGACAGACTGCATACAGTGGTTACCTCACAGCTGACAGACTGCATACAGTGGTTACCTCACAGCTGACAGTCTGCATACAGTGGTTACCCCACAGCTGACAGTATGCATACAGTGGTTTCCCCACAGCTGATAGGTGACCCGTTATCTCACAGCTGACAGATACCCAGCAGTGGTTAGAGCTGACAGTCTGCATACAGTGGTTACCTCAGAACAGTCTCCTGCAGCGCTCAGTTACCTCAGCTCAGACATGATACCATTAATAAAACACAACTGTTAAGCAGACATTAATTCCCCATCATCCCCTGACTCGCCCTTTCTTTACAGCCTAGTAGGGGTTAACACTAACACATTTAAAACTGACCAATCTAGCTAAGGGGGCGCTCACATGACGGCCCCCATGCCCAGCACCCTGTGAGCCAAAGCCAGGAGCAGAGAGGAAGCATAATGGAAAGATTCACATGTCTTCCCCATAATGGACCCGCTCCTGGCTCCGGCCCACCAAAAAACCGAACACAAAAACCGTTGTGCGAAATCGCTCCCAACGGGTACACAAGCTAAATCCTTGTATACACAGGTGCCAGTAACCAGGGGTACCACCTGGTTACCGGGGGTCTCACCACTTGTAGAGCTTCACCTGTACGCTGCCATTACAGCAGCACAGGACTTGGCAGAGGGGCCGTCGCCATCTTGTCGAGCTTCACCCGTACCCTGCACGCACAGCAGTACAGGACTTGGTGTTGGCATCTGGTGGCACTGTTCCTGCTGGTGTTGGCATCTGCTGGGCACTGTTCCTGCTGGAGTTGGCATCTGCTGGGCACTGTTCCTGCTGGAGTTGGCATCTGCTGGGCACTGTTCCCGCTGCCAGGTTTCAGTCACCTCCGATCGGATGAAGGTAAAGGCAGCCTCTGCGTTTGCTTCGCTGGTAATTTTCTACTGACAAGTCCTCCTCAGATACAAGCGTTCACACAATGTCCTCTGCAGCTCCTCCTGGCCAGCACTGCTGACAAGTCCTAAGCTGCAGCACAGGGGATTCCAGAAATCTGTGAACCTGTTCCTCACTGACCACTTCATCCTCGCTGACGATCAGGCGCTGGAGAAAGTCCTCCATCTTCACAGAGGGTCTGAAGCTGTGACAGGAATTGTGAGGGGAGCTGACAGGAATTGTGAGGGGAGCTGACAGGAATTGTGAGGGGAGCTGACAGGAATTGTCAGGGGAGCTGACAGGAACTGTGAGGGGAGCGGACAGGAACTGTGAGGGGAGCGGACAGGAACAGGGAGCTGTCACCTGGATGCTGCATGCTGCTTCCTTTCCAGATGATGATGGCCCACATCCCTGCACCTCCATATCTCACTGCTGCTCCTCTCAGCTTGTTCCTCTGGACCAATCACCAGCCACTGTCAGGCCACCAGATTCTGCCTGACAACCATAGGCATTTCCCGCCATTTTTCTTCAGCCAATCAGCTGCTGCTGCCAACCAGTCCATCACTGGGCAGAACACACTCTCTGCCATCTCATCTGACCCAGTAATGACCTTTGTAACATATCACGGTTAACCAGAAAAACCTCCTCCATAGAGGGTGACATATCATCCATCCATCATGTATATAAAGCTCCCAGATCCCATGAGGCTCCATAGAGAGTGACATATCATCCATCCATCATGTACATAAAGCTCCCAGATCCCATGAGGCTCCATGGAAGGTGACATATCATCTATCCATCATGTACATAAAGCTCCCAGATCCCATGAGGCTCCATAGAGAGTGACATATCATCCATCCATCATGTACATAAAGCTCCCAGATCCCATGAGGCTCCATAGAGGGTGACATATCATCCATCCATCATGTATATAAAGCTCCCAGATCCCATGAGGCTCCATAGAGAGTGACATATCATCCATCCATCATGTACATAAAGCTCCCAGATCCCATGAGGCTCCATAGAGGGTGACATACCATCCATCCATCATGTATATAAAGCTCCCAGATCCCATGAGGCTCCATAGAGAGTGACATATCATCCATCCATCATGTACATAAAGCTCCCAGATCCCATGAGGCTCCATACAGGGTGACATATCATCCATCCATCATGTACATAAAGCTCCCAGATCCCATGAGGCTCCAATCAGGGTGACATATCATCCATCCATCATGTACATAAAGCTCCCAGATCCCATGAGGCTCCAATCAGGGTGACATATCATCCATCCATCCATCATGTATATAAAGCTCCCAGATCCCATGAGGCTCCATAGAGAGTGACATATCATCCATCCATCATGTACATAAAGCTCCCAGATCCCATGAGGCTCCATGGAAGGTGACATATCATCCATCCATCATGTACATAAAGCTCCCAGATCCCATGACGCTTTCCCTCCTAACTGTCCCTCAAGTCTTACATTAGATCTAATTCAGGGACGGATACGAACGATAAACTCCAGGTGGTGAATTTGTCAAACCATAATTTCAGGGTTGACGAGTATCGCGTGTTGGAGAGGGGGCTGTCCTTCGTCCCCACGACCCAGTATGATCCGTTCGTGGGGGCGAAGGACATCTCCCTCTTCACGCGTAAACTTCGTTGGCATAAATATTTTGCCATCAAAAACCGTGAAAGAGCAAAGGAATTGGGCCTAGACGTCTCGGATCTATCCGGATTGGATACTTTACAATCCCTGGAAGATGAAAATACAAATCCAATTGGTGATGGCCCCCATACTGATCTAAAACCTATAAATACGGCCTATCCACCTGCCTGCCCATGTCCTGAATTAGATATCTTTGAAGAATTAGTGATTAACGATCTGAAATCAATTAAACCATCCAAGAAACGCCCAAATTTGACACAACAAGAGAGCAAAGCCTTAGAACAACTTAAAATGAATGACCAACTAGTAATTAAACCAGCTGACAAAGGTGGCAATATTGTGATCATGACAAGAGACCAATACAAAGATATGTGTGAGCAGTTACTATGTGATACAGCAACATATAGAACTCTCACATCTGATCGAACCATCCAGTTCCAGCGCAAAATGAGAGAGCTCCTCGTGAAAGCACTAGAAAGAGGCTGTATTAACAAGAAAGAATTTGACTTCATATTTCCATCTCACCCTACAACTGCAACCTTTTATGCACTACCTAAGGTGCATAAAGGTGTTAATCCACTCCGTGGGAGACCGATTGTCTCCGGGGTTAACAACTTGACTCAAAATATGAGTATATATGTTGATCAAATCTTAAGACCGTTCGTTTTGTCCCTGAGATCATACGTACGTGACACGATGGATGTCCTTAGACTGTTGGAGGGCATCTCGGTCAGCCCTGATACATTGTTGGGCACTCTGGACATCAAATCACTATATAGTTCGATCCCGCACGATGGCGGAATCAAGGCTACAGGATTCTTTCTAGGACAGCGAGGCTCTCATTTTGATTCACACAACCAATTCACCTTGGACTTTTTACAATTCATTCTGTCCCATAACTTTTTTCTATTTGGCACAAAGTACTTCCACCAGTTCAGGGGGACGGCGATGGGGACATCTTGTGCCCCATCGTACGCCAATCTGTACCTGGGCTGGTGGGAGGAAAAGCACATCTACAATAACGATCTATGGTCATATAACATTGTCTTGTGGTTAAGGTACATTGACAATATCCTAATCTTATGGAAGGGAACCAAGGAATCGTTCCAAGAATTCGTCAATGCACTCAACACGAATGACCTTAATCTCAAAGTAACCTCAGAAATCAATGAGAAGACTGTAGCTTTCTTAGATCTGCTGATTCACAAGAAAGAAGATGGATCGATTGTGTCAACATTATATCGAAAATCTACAGCAACAAACAGTTTGCTTAAATGGGACAGTTTTCATCCCCTAGCTCCCAAACAAGGTATCCCGAAAGGGCAATTCCTCAGGCTTAAAAGGAATTGTTCTGACAAACAAGAATTCCAACTAGAAAGCCCCAAATTGAAACAACGGTTCATGAGTCGAGACTATCCAATGGAGGTCATCGAGAAAGCATATGAGTATGCGGACGAACAACCTAGGAACACCCTCTTGATTCCACGCCAACGAGAAACGTCCAACATCTCTCGAATTATCGGGACCTATGATACGGGGAGTAACAATGTAAAAAATATCCTTGGACACTACTGGAACATTCTTACCAAAGACCCAGACCTTACAGATGTGATCCCACCGCGACCAGCGATCACGTTCCGACGGGGTCATAACCTACGAGACCATCTGGTGAAAAGCCACCTGGCACCTTTATCTACACAATCCAATTGACTTAACAGCAGTAGACCCCTCGGAACTTTTAAATGTTATGATTGCGCAGCATGCCCCTTCATTTTTAAAAGTCACACATTTATAAGTGCCAGTACGAAAAAAACCTATGAAAACAGATGCTTCATTAATTGTCGATCAAAAAACATCATTTATATGGCCTCCTGTACCTGTCCGAAAAATTATATCGGCAAGACACTACAACAGTTCCGTAGACGCATACTAGGACACATAGGGAACATCCGCCGGGGTGAATCTACACCCCTGGCAGACCACATCAAGACTGTCCATGGAGGTGATACAAACGCGATAAAATTTCAAGGGATCGAAATGATCCGCACGGATATAAGACGAGGCCATATCGATAAAAAACTGCTACAGAAGGAAGCATCCTGGATTTTTCGCCTGGACACACTCACTCCTAAAGGCCTGAACGCCACCTTAAACTTTAATTGTTTCTTATAATATCTTTATATGAACCCTAAAGTGAAGCCGGCCTGTATTTAGGACAACGCGCTCAACTATTCTTCAAGACATTAAGCTACCTCTCTGTTTATCATCATGGATGCTTTGATGTTGATTCCTCTTTTCTCTGTCCAAATAGATATATTACGATTATTCCTATTACATCTAATAGGACCGTCATATATCAAAGTGCTTGACCATCTATTAGTGACGCATCGAAATATCATTTCTCCTATTGTAATCTAAGCCTGCATTATTTATGTATCTCTAGATCTTACGTATTGGCAACCATTACCTAAGGAAAATTAATTCTCTTCCAAATAGTGCGTGTAGGAAATCTTTTCTCTCTTTTATGCAGACATGGATCTCTCCGGAGTTTTCTGCATACCGGTTCTTCCCTGTTATTGATGTGTGCTCGTTCATATAGATAAGCACATCAATACAATATCAATTGACTTCATTCCTAATGTCCATTAAATACAGGCATTGGGTATTGATGACAATTTGAATAGATGCAATCTGCCCTTTTGTAGATCCGGTTACAATGAGCATCCACGGCCGTGATCTAGTCCTTTTAGTCCTTCTAGACTAAGGGGATAGCTCGACATGCCCCCTAGTCATGCCCCTTTAATGTGATGCCCTTATCTACTATGCGTACACATCACTTACTTGATCTATGGGCTCCCGATCCACGCCCCCTTAACGACGCACCTCTATGGACTATGTGAGCACACTAAAATCTGTACCAGTAGTGTCTATAAGCTATGTTGTTACCGATACACTCCTTAGTCACGCCCCTCTAATGCCATGCCTCTTGGTTTTATGCGCATACATTACTTACTCCGACGCGTAACTCTTGAGCACGCCCTCGAGTCACGCCCCCTCAATGACGCGCCTTAATGCATGCAGAGAGCGCATTACAATGAGGACGGACAACACACATTACGCAATGACGTTATCACAGCATCACACCATCACGTCCGAAGCCGGTATGCATACACAGCTGACCCGGCCGCGACGGGCGGGACGCGGCGTGATAACGTAGCCTGCTTGCGTTCCACCATGGAACACGGAAGCTACCACTATCTAAATCCAAACGGCGGCATAAAGAGAGGGAGCGCGCGCGATCGGAAGGGAACATCTGAGTCCTTTGCATCTATAAATGATTGAGCACCATCATTGGGAGACACTAGATGCGAACATGTGGAGCTTTCAGCAGCATATCGCTGTGATTAGCCTTCATTAACAGAGGCACCACCTCCTGACTCTGTGGATTGGGTGCCCGGCTTGGGACGTCCCATATGGGAGGGGCCATACACATATATAACTGAGACCTACACACAGAGACTTCAGATGCCTGCAGCTCACCATCAGAGCTGCAGGCGCTGCTGGAGATTCCTCCTAGCACTCTGTTTTGCCTTGCTCTACGTTTCTTCTTATGCTCTACAGCTACCATAGCTAACTATGATCTACTAATACAAGCCTTATAGCTAGTTTAAGAAATGCTTTTTGCCATGGTGGCAGTTACTGGTTAGCCTTTAGGTTGAGTTGGGGTATTGTCCCTTGAACGCTATCTCTGTGTCGGGCCAACAGATATTTAATTCTGTAGCCACTAACCTACGAGCTACCTGTCCGGACTATCAGTGAGAGCCCTCCATTAAAACTCTCCTGGTACAGGACTTGGGTGTCACTCTAGGCAGGTTGACTCTGGCAGCTATAATAGGTCTGGTCTTGCACGGCTCCCCATGACGCATAGACAGACATATGCATTCTATTCTATGCCAAAGCCGCATCAATATGGCAGACCGTAGCGCCTAACCGCGAACCTTAAATATCCAACTAAGTCTACCTCTGGATTCTGAACGAATAGAGCACGCTTGGGACCCTAACGACTGAGAGGGTCCAAGCGTAATATACAAATTAGGCAACTTTGAGGAACCTCTATATATCGTACTGTGACAGGCGTAACTTAGCCATCTTTCTTGAGATTGTCCTTGAAAAACATTCTTTCCTATAACTTAGGGGCTTATCGATGCCCGGCTCCTGATGAACTATCGGTTATTCCGATAGGGAAACGCGTCGAGCAATGTAAACAGAAAATTTGAAAACAGTGAAAATAAACTGAACGGAAAGTTTGAAAACGGTGAAAACTAAATATCATTTTGGTTTGATGAGCATTCCAAACGGAAAGTTTGTAAACAGTGAAAATTTAACACCACACGAGACTGATCCGAAAGATTAATAATTTATTCATGAGTCCTAATTGAGTTGATTGATTCGTATATTAGATACATCTCCACTGTGAAACATATTCCTTTCTGATTGGAAAATATACGAATTATACAACATCAAAGGTGCCTTGAATACTCACCTCTGATAGGGGTATTGGCCCCATCAATAAGCAATATTATTGACTCTTGAGGATCCTGCTGAAGGTTTGGACGGGATTTCATGATATACAATCCCCTCCCACACCTCTCCTAGATCCCTCCTTTTAGTTGTTTGTCTGTCCTGTCACTATGTTTTATGTAATTGTCCTTTGGGTTGGCCTTGACTATTTAAATTAATTTCTAATAAATTTATAATTTTAATATTCTATATCTGTGACGGCCTTAGTTTTGATTATATAGATATCTCATACCACTGTGATTTGTCATTCCTTCAATTTAAAGTGACCTTATAAAAAAAATGTCTACAATGATTGGGATTTTTAAACTAAGCCAGAAACCATCCATCTATGGGGTGTTTGCCCCTCATCAGTATGCAGCAGGTCTCTGGCTTAGTCTGTGAGGGGCCGATAATGTGGGTTAGAAGCAGTGTCGTGTCTCCATAAGGAGAACACCCAAAGAGTGTGTGGGAACACTTAGGGGGTGAGTGGATTTGGGGATGGTATAGTCTCTCCCAAATGAGAGCACCCAGAAGGGATGTGGGGACACCCGATGAGGGGCAAACACTTCAAAACAGTCTGTTTATGCATAGTTACTGGCTTAGTTATAAAATCCCAATCATTGTAGACATTTTTTTACAAGGTCACTTTGAATTGAAGGAATGCTGTTATCCAATAGATGGCGCTGTAGAGGTAATTTTCCAGGTTTCTGATTTGCATAAATTTCCCAGAGGAGCATTGCTTTATAAGTCTCTTTACTTAGCTTTTAGGTGTCCCCACACGCCTTCCAGGTGCTCTCCTTGGGAAAAGTCTATACCATTCTCTGATTCATACCCCCTAGGTGTCCCCACACACTCTTTGGGTGCTCTCCTTAAGGAGACATGACACCGCTTCTGACCCTCAATCAAGTGAAAAACAGACAAAAGGCACTGCAATGGGTACGTGCTTCTTGCCCGGTTCTGCAAACCTCTATGTCGGAGAATTCACAATGCCACAACAGCACTCACATAGGTGTCTCACACCCTAAGGTGATCTACAGCCACAATGATGACACGCCTCCTCAGGCTGGATCCAAAACCTGTTCCACTCACCAAGAAGTCCATACATAGAGAGGCAGCATCCACGGCAACAAGATGAATAAAAAGGAACTTTATTCCATTATGGTTCCAGTAACAAAAACAACATGGACTGCAAAACCAGGTAGTAACGGCGACGTTTCGATCTGGATAGGATCTTTCTCAAGCTCAAACTACCCACACTCAAAGTTTATATACATTTATACACATGCGCCAACGAGGCCAGCTGTCGCGCAGCTCAACCTACGTCACTCCTTACATACCTCAAGCGCATGCCCAAGAAAAAACGGCTATCACACAGCCAGTTGCGGTAGCAGCGGACGCTCCCTGTGGTAATGCGGGCCCATCATGCCTACTACGCATGCGCCAACCAGACCAGTTATCGCACAGCCCGCCCTACATCCCTCATCACATACCTATAGTGCATGCACCCGAAAAAGCGGCTGTCGCGCAGCCCATTGACAATACGCAACATGGGCCACCTCCTTTATTCGAGACACCGTGGATTTTTTATCTGGGTTGAGTGCAGCGAGGGTATCTGACACCACGATCCTGGTGACACTGGACGTGGTGTCCCCTTATACTAACATTACCCATTTCTGAGGTCTCAAAGCCGTAAGGGAGCGTTTGTTGACATCTCAGTGGTCCGATACATGCCCGCAGTTTGCCCTGGCGCTACTGGAATTCATTCTTGAGAATTTTTTTCTCTTTAAAAAATCTTTTATAGGCAGTGCCAGGGCACTGCGAAGGGGTCCAATGTGGCCCCTACTTATGCGGGCACGTATATGGACCACATTGAGAGGTGCGTCTATGTGTCTCCACACTGGCAGCTCGTGGATATATATAGATGACATCTTTATGCTCTGGAACGGCTCATTTGATGAGCTGAGACATTTCCACAATTATCTTGATAATTTAGTTCCGGAATTGAAATTCACGCTGACCTCCTCTACTTTGTCGATCGAATTTTTGGATATCCTAGTGGTCAAAAAGGGAACGGTGCTTACCACTGACTTGTAATGCAAGGAGACAGATCAAAATAACCTACTCCATTACTCGAGTTGTCATTCTAGATGTTTGCTGAAGATGTTGCCATGGAGTCAATGCCTTCGTGTTCGCCAAAATGCAGATGATTGCATTGATGCCAGGCTTTCGGAGATGTGCAAACGGTTTTTACAGAGGAGTTACACTGATGACTTGGTTGCATCTGCGGCTGCAAGAGCGCATGCTGCGCCGAGGGGTGATTTGCTGGTTCCCAGAGTGAAATCTAAAAAGGCCCCTAGGATACTGTTTATCTCGACATTTGGAACCATGAGTGGTAGGATCTCCAGTATTATTTGTAGGCACTGGCACATGTTGGGAAAAAAATTGCCCGTCGGTGGATGAATTCGGCCGGCCCCCTTTGGTGGCATACAGAAGAGGTGCGAACATCCGGGACAGAGTGGTGCATAGTATGATGGATAGTCATGCAGCAGGCACCCCATCTTTTGGACGTGTAGGCAACTTTCCCTGTCTCGGATGCTTGCGCTGTAGCAACCTTCTTAGGGGCGATACGTTCCACCATACCCAGACGGGTAAACAATACCGGATCCGGAAAGAATACACTTGCCAATCCATGTATGTTATATACCTTATCGTATGTCCATGTGGTCTACTATATGTGGGTGAAACCACGATGGAGGCTCAGTCGCCGATTCTGAGCCATAAATGTTACGGCACTCTGCCCCCCGAGCGCCAGTTGGGGTGCCCTGATCTCCTGCACCCCACTGTCCCTGCCTACTTGCCTCGGCCCTGGCTAACCCCAGGCGGACAACTGGGCGGCAGTCCCTGCGCTGGCTAGGGACCTGGCGACTACCTGGATGGAACTACTAACAGGGGACAGAGTGCCGACAGAAGAGGCAGGTGTAACAGACCAACAAAACTACTAGGTGAATTAAGGCTGGAGGTGAAGCTCACAGGCAAACGAAAGGAAACTGACAAGCAACTAGGACAGACTAGAGTAGACCTGACTAGAGGCTAGCAGAACCAATAACTGGCAGTGAGTTCAGGTCACTGCCAGTCTTTTAACTAAAAGCCTCCGCCCCGGGGCGGAGAGTGGGAGGAGCCGACTCTCCCACTGTTGCATAAGGGAGGTGGATGAGAGCGGGCGGCACCCTACGGGCGGACACGCCCACGCCGCAGCACGCTGGCTGCTCCACGCTGCTGCACGCTGGCTGCTCCACGCCGCTGGGAGATCCCTGACAGCACAGCTCCGGGACGCCGAAGCCGAGCTCGAAGCGGCGCGCGCCGGCCGCGGGAATCAGCGCCGCCCTGCATGGTAACAATAAAAGTGCTATTTGTACGAAGAAGCTAGATTTGCCGATACCTAGGCATTTTGACTAAGCCGGCCATGCAGTCAGCCAGCTGAAGTTTCGCATTATGCACTTTAAGTATGTGATGAGTGACGTAGGGCGGTCCGCGCGATAGCCGGTCTGGTTGGCGCATGCGTAGTAGGCATGATGGGCCCGCATTACCACAGGGAGCGTCCGCTGCTATGGCAACTGGCTGCTTGATAGCCGTTCTTTCTTGCGCATGTGCTTGAGGTATGTGAGGAGTGACGTAGGTCGGGCCACACAACAGCTGGCCTGGTTGGCGCATGTGTAGTAGGTATATGGGTCGGACACTTTTCTGCTCCGATGATGGAAGACCTACGCTGTGGCGGTGGTAGTCCCAGTGTGATGATGGCGCTCACTGGACGCAGACCGATGACGATTACAAATGAGCGAACGTACTCGTCCGAGCTTGATGCTCGCTCAAGTATTAGGGTACTCGAGATGCTCGTTACTCGAGACGAGCACCACGCGGTACTCAAGACAATTCAATTTCCTTCCCTGCATGTTTTGCACCATTTTCTGGCCAATAGACATGCAGGGAAGGCATTACAACTTCCTCCTGTGACGTGCCAGCCCCATCCCACCCCCTTGCAGTGAGTGGCTGGCGAGATCAAGTGACCGCCGAGTATATAAGGCAGTCCCGCTGGCTGCTCGCCTCAGACACACGCTGGCAGAGATTAGGGAGGGTGCTGCTGGTGCTATAGGGAGAGTGTTGGTGTTTTCAAGAACCCCAACGGTCCTTCTTAGGGCCACATCTTACCGTGTGCATTACTGTTGTGGCTGCTAGGAGCAGTTTTGCACCAATTTTTTTTTTCATCTTGGGCTCTGCAGACTATTGCGTTCTCAGTCTGCAGCTAATTATACAGAGTATAGGGGCAGTAGTGGTGAGGCAGGGACAGTGCTAGTGTAGAATCCTGTCAACAAGTACCCCAAAAAAGCTCCTGCTTAGGGTTACCTGTGACCGTGTGCATTACTGTTGTGGCTGCTGGGAGCAGTTTTGCACCAATTTTTTTTTTCATCTTGGGCTCTGCAGACTATTGCGTTCTCAGTCTGCAGCTAATTATACAGAGTATAGGGGCAGTAGTGGTGAGGCAGGGACAGTGCTAGTGTAGAATCCTGTCAACAAGTACCCCAAAAAAGCTCCTGCTTAGGGCTACCTGTGACCGTGTGCATTACTTTTGTAGCTGCTGGGAGTTGTAGTGGCTCACTATTATCCAGCTAGGTCTTTCTGCAGCCTAGTGATTAATTTTTTTGGCCTACAGTGTGTGTAACATATCTGCTGTCAGCCTCCAAGTGCAGGCAAATAATTGCCTAATTTTTTACAACGCTCTGTGCGTCCAGTCAACTTCACGCACAGTGTACGACCACTGCCGCTGATAGAGGGAAAGACATATACACGCTATCTAGGCTGCTGGTTTTTTCAAAAACATCTGAAAAAAAAATCCTCCTTAGGGCTACCTGTGCGCGTGTGCAGTTTACTGCGTGGCTGCTGGGAGTTGCAGTGGCTCACTATTAGCCAGCTAGGCCTTCCTGTAGCCTAGCGTATAATTTTTTTGGCCTACAGTGTGCGTAACATAACCGCTGTCAGCCTTCAAGTGCAGTCAAATAATTGCCTAATTTTTTACAACGCTCTGTGTCTGCTGTATTCGAAATACACCATGCTGAGGGGTAGGGGTAGGCCTAGAGGACGTGGCCGTGGATGCGGAGGTCCCAGTGAGGGTGTGGGCATAGGCCGAGTTCCTGGTCCAGGTGAATCGCAGCCGGCTGCTGCGGGATTAGGAGAGAGGCAAGTTTCTGGGGTCCCCAGCTTCATATCACAATTTATGGGTCCACATGGTAGACCTTTATTACAAAATGAGCAGTGCGAGCAGGTCCTGTCGTGGATAGCAGAAAATGCATCCAGCAATGTATCAACCACCCAGTCTTCTATGCCATCCACTGCTGCAACTCTGAATCCTCTCCTGCTGCTCCTCCTTCCTCCCATCCTCATCACTCCATGAAAATGACACATTCTGATGAGCAGGCAGACTCCCAGGAACTGTTCTCGGGCCCCTGCCTTGATTGGGAAAAAATGGTTCCACTCCCACCTCAGGAGTTTGTTGGGACCGATGCCCAACCTTTGGAAACCTCCCGGGGTTTGGGTGATGAGGCTGGGGACTTCTGGCAACTGTCTCAAGAGCTTTCAGTGGGTGAGGAGGACGATGATGATGAGATACAGTTGTCTATCAGTGAGGTAGTAGTAAGGGCAGTAAGTCCGAGGGAGGAGCGCACAGAGGATTCGGAGGAAGAGCCACTGGACGATGAGGTGACTGACCCCACCTGGTTCGCTAAGCCAACTGAGGAGAGGTCTTCTGAGGGGAAGGCAAGTGCAGCAGCAGGACAGGTTGGAAGAGGCAGTGGGGTGGCCAGGCGTAGAGGCAGGGCCAGAGCAAAGACTTTCCCAACTGTTTCCCAAAGCACCCCCTCGCGCCAAACCACCCTGCAGAGGCCTAGGTCTTCAAAGGTGTGGATGCTTTTCAGTGAGAGCGCGGATGACCGACGAACTGTGGTGTGCAACCTGTGTCGCACCAAGATCAGCCGGGGAGCCACCACTACCAGCCTCACCACCACCAGCATGCGCAGGCATATGATGGCCAAGCACCCAACAAGGTAGGACGAAGGCCGTTCACCGCCTCCGGGTCACACTACTGCCTCTCCCCCTGTGCCCCAACCTGCCGCTCAGATCCAACGCCCGTCTCAGAACACAGGCGCCAGTGCCTCCCGGCCTGCACCCACACCCTCACCTCCGCTGTCCTCGGCCCCATCCAGCAATGTCTCTCAGCGCAGCATCCAGCTGTCGCTAGCACAAGCGTTGGAGCGAAAGTGCAGATACGCCGCCACGCACCGGCACGTCACGCATTGAATGTGCACATTGCCAAATTGATCAGCCTGGAGATGCTGCTGTACAGTCTTGTGGAAACGGAGGCTTTCAAAAACATGATGGCGGCAGCGGTCCCACGCTACTCGGTCCCCAGTCGCCACTATTTTTCCCGGTGTGCCGTCCCAGCCCTACACCAGCACGTCTCCCGCAACATCAATCATGCCCTCACCACCGCAGTTACTGGGGAGGTCCACTTAACCACGGATACGTGGACAAGTACTGGCAGGCAGGGCCACTATATCTCCCTAACAGCACATTGGGTGAATTTGGTGGAGGCTGGGACCGAGTCAGAGCCTGGGACCGCACACGTCCTACCCACACCCAGAATTGCGGGTCCTTCCTCGGTTCTGTTATCTGCAGCGGTCTATGCCACCTCCTCTAAACCCTTCCCCTCTTCCTCCTCCTACGCAACCTCTACCTCTCAATTAAGAAATGTGAGCAGCGGGTCGCCAGCAGTTGGTGTGGCGCGGCGCGCCAGCACAGCAGTGGGCAAGCGTCAGAAGGCCGTACTGAAACTAGGTGACAAGAGGCACACGGGCCCCGAGCTGTTGCAGGGTCTGACTGAGCAGACTGACCTCTGGCTTTTGCCGCTGAGCCTGCAACCGGGCATGGTCGTGTGTGACAATGGCCGTAAACTGGTGGCGGCACTGCAGCTCGGCAGCCTCACACATGTGCCATGCCTGGTCCACATCTTCAATCTGGTGGTTCAGCAGTTTCTGAAAAACTACCTGCACTTGTCAGACCTGCTTGGCAAGGTGCGCCACGTCTGCGCACATTTCCGCAGGTCCACCACGGATGCTGCCACCCTGAGGACCCTGCAACATTGGTTTAATCTGCCAGAGCGCCGGCTGCTGTGCGACGTGCCCACACGGTGGAATTCTATGCTCTACATGTTGGCCAGGCTGTATGAGCAGCGTAGAGCAATAGTGGAATGCCAACTCCAACATGGGCGGCGTAGTGGTAGTCAGTGTCATGGAATATAAGGTGTTAAGTTTCAGAATGCAATAAGTGTATGTTTCTTACCTTGCATTGAACTATTGACCCTTAAATAGAAGACTAAAACCTATGCTTTGTAGTGCCAGGAACTAGGATTTTAAGATAAGAAGTCAACAGACAAATTAAATAAGGCTAAGCTATGTTAACAGAGAAGACACACAACTATTGCAGAACTATTGTCTAATGCAACAGCAATATCCTGACTTAGGTCATTTCTATGTCTGAGACGGGCCTTAAGAGCTTTGTGAATATAATGTCAATATAGATGTCAATAAGTCTTATGATCAATAAGTATTTTCACCTTTGTAACAGTAAACTACGTAACACAAATCTTTGTACCAGGCAACATTTGGATACGCCCTCGTCTTTCTGTATAAGAGTTGGCAATGTTGATAATAAAGTAGAATTCATTGATTCTCACTGGAGAAGTGTCTTGACATAGCATGGAGTGATTTCATGCTATTGATAGATAATGCTAGCAAAATCTCCTCGTCACGGGCTTCCATATCTACCAATGTGGCACCTGGCAACGAGGTCATCAGATCAATACCGGTGTGGTCCGATAACATCAGCCTCCCCAATTCTTTACCGAGGAGTGGCCTTGGATGGCAGACATCTGCCAGGTCCTCGGAAACTTTGAGGAGCCTACCCAGATGGTGAGCGGGAATGCTGCAATCACTAGCGTCACCATTCCTCTGCTATGCCTGCTGAGAAGTTCGCTGCAAAGCATAAAGGCTGAGGCTTTGCGGTCGGAAAAGGAGACGGGGGAAGAGAATATGTCGCTTGATAGTCAGAGCACCCTCATGTCTATATGTCAGCACGTTTTGTAGGAGGGGGAGGAGCAGGAGGAGGAGGGGGAAGAGACAGCTGGGCCCACTGCAGACGGTACCCATGCTGCTTGCCTCCCATCTGTTCAGCATGTATGGCCTGTGGATGAGGAGGAGAATCTGGAAAGTGATCTTCGTAGTGAAGACAGCGATGTTTTGCGTACTGGTACCCTGGCACACATGGCTGACTTCATGTTAGGCTGCCTTTCTCATGACCCTCGCGTTAGACACATTCTGGCCACTACAGATTTCTGGGTGTACACCCTTCTCGACCCCCGGTATAAGGAGAACCTTTCCACTCTCATTCCCGAAGAGGAAAGGGGTATGAAAGTGATGCAATACCACATGGCCCCGGTGGACAAACTGATGGTAAACTTCCCATCTGACAGCGTTAGCGGCAGAAGCCGCAGTTCCCAGGGCCAAGTAGTATGGGAGGTGCGGAGATCAGACAGCATGTTCTGCGCATGCAGGGGAACACTTTACAAGGCCTTTGCCAGCTTTATGGCTCACCAGCAAGACTGCGTCACCACTCCCCAGTCAAGGCTGAGTCGGAGGGAGCACTGTAAAAAGATGGCGAGGGAGTACGTAGCCGATCATACCACCGTCCTCCGTGATGCTGCAGCTCCATACAGCTATTGGGTGTCAAAGCTGGACACGGGGCACGAACTTGCGCTGTATGCCCTGGAGGTGCTGGCTTGCCCTGCCGCTAGTGTCTTTTCAGAGAGGGTGTTTTGTGCAGCGGGGGGAATCATCACGGACAAGCGTACCCGCCTGTCAATTTCCAGTGCCGACATGCTTACACTTATAAAGATGAACAAAGCCTGGATTTCCCCAGACTTCTCTTCTCCACCGGCGGAGAGCAGCGGAACCTAAAGAATCTTTTCGCTGCAACCGCAGATAAAAGCACTCTTCTCTATCACCAGGAAAATGGGGCATTTATCTTTGTCAATCTGTCTCTGACATTAGTCCTCCTCCTGCTACTCCTCCTCCAGAAACAACATGTCATCGCGCTGAACGGCCAATTTTTCTGCGGCACAAAAGGCTACATCTACCAATTTTTTAAATAATTTTTTAAAGTTTCAAAAATATTGAGACTGTAACATGAACCATTTTTTTCAACAGGGATGCCTCCAGGCTCTGTTACAAATTAAGCCACAGTGAGATGTATCTTTAAAAAAATGTTTATGGGTTTCACCTGACCCCTCGGTTGATAAATTTTTCAGAGGTACACTTGTACTCTTGGTACACTAATTTTGGGGTCCACGCCTACACTCTTATCCAACTAATTTTTCCGGCCTTCGCCTACGCTCATGGTATCCCAATGTTTCAGAGGTTGGCCTATACTATTACTACAGAAATTTTACTGGGGTCTGCCTGCCTGCCTATACTTCTGGTACAAGAAAGTTACAGGGGTCTGCCTATACTGCTCCCACTTACATGTTACAGGGCTCTGCCTATACTTCTGCAACGTAAATCTTACAGGGGTCTTCCTATACTGCTGCCACAAGGATGTTACTGGGGTCTGCCTATACTGCTGCCCCGTTATATTAATGGGGTTTGCTTATACTGCTGCCACAAGGATGTTACTGAGGTCTGCTAATACTGCTGCCACGTTAATGTTACAGGGGTCTGCCTATGCTTCTGCTACTTAAATGTTACAGGGGTCTGCTTATACTGCTGCTACAAAAATGTTTCAGGGGTCTGCTTATACTGCTGCAACAGAAATGTTACTGGGGTCTGCCTATACTTCTACTACAGACATGTTACAGGGGTCTGCCTATGCTTCTGCTACATAAATGTCACAGGGATTTGCTTATACTGCTGCTACAGAAGTGTTACAGGGGTCTGCCAATACTGCTGCTACATAACTGTTACAGGGGTCTGCCTGTACTTCTGCTACAAGAATGTTACTGGGGTCTGCCTATACTTCTGCCACGTAAATGTTACAGGGGGTCTGCCTGTACTGCTGCTACTGAAATGTTACAGGGGTCTGGCAATACTGCAGCTACATAAATGTTACTGGGGTCTGCCTATACTTCTGCTAATGAAATGTTACTGGGGTCTGTCTATACTTTACTACAGAAATGTTAATGGGGTCTCCCTAGACTTCTGCAACATAAATGTTACTAGGGTCAGCCTATACCTTTGCTACAGGAATATTACAGGGGTCTGTGTATACTATGGGTGCACTAAGTCTTCCCATCGCGGTGTTCTACCTATCTGGCCCCCAAAAAACCCCAGACTGACTAGGGCATGGTGTGTGGGCCGCGGCCAACATGTATTTACTCTCACGTAACCTCAGCTATCCGGGGCACTGCAATGGGATTTCTTTATGTACCGTCTGTGTGATCCTGCTAGCCACCCATGCTGTGGGTGCGCACAGACTTGCCATAGCGGAGTTTTACCTGCCTGGCACTTTTGAAAAAACCCAGAATGTCTAGGGCATGGCGTGTGGGCCGCGGCCAACATGTATTTCCTCTCACGTCACATCAGCTATCCGGGGCACTGCAATGGGATTTCTTTATGTACCGTCTGTGTGTTCCTGCTAGCCACCCATGGTATGGGTGCACACAGACTTGCCATAGCGGAATTTTACCTGGCTGGCACTTTTAAAAAACCCAGAATGTCTAGGGCATGGCGTGTGGGCCGCGGCCAACATGTTTTTTTCTCTCACGTAACCTCAGCTATCCGGGGCACTGCAATGGGATTTCTTTATGTACCGTCTGTGTGTTCCTGCTAGCCACCCATGCTGTGGGTGCACACAGACTTGCCATAGCGAAGTTGTACCTGTCTTTTTTTTTTTAAATCAGAGTTTTTTATTCATTTTTCAAGCATAACATGTGATATACAGTTACAGATTGCCATATTCTATGGGGTTAGTATGGCGTCAGATGTGAGTCTTTTCTTAATATAAACTAATATTGTTGGCCGTGTTTCATTGAGCATCAGAATAGTTTGTATGTGGCGAACCTGGTGTGCCTATATAACCCTTCTTAAACAACTGTGGGGGGGGGGGGGTGGAGGGATAAACAAGACAAGGGGAAGGGGTGAGGGGGGAAGTTATAGGGGGGCAGGTGAGGGGAGGGGGTATTATCTCAATTTCCCACCATTCTTCTGTCCTCCTTTGTCTCAATCGTTCTGATCTGTTCGGGGCCTCTCTATCAGACTCTGAGTTAAGGCCCTCATGGTCTCTCTTAGGTGGTTTTTATCAAGGTATGGACTGGTGTGGTAGAGTAGTGGTACTAGGTCTTTTTCTCTTTTTGTTTATATCAGCCGAGGTATTTCCAGGGGGTCCACATTTTCACAAATCCATCATGATCTCCCCTAGACCAACTCGAAAGTTCCTCCAGGTTACAGATCATGTCTACTTTTTCTTTCCATTGGGCCAATGTAGGAGGAATCTTCTGGAGCCAGAGCCTAGGGATCAAGGTTTTTGCTGCATCTATTAAGAGCGCAATCAATTTGCATTTCAACGGGTGAAAGTTTGTTTATGGCCTCCAGAGTAAAACCGTATCGACCGATAGCTCTAGATTCGGGGAAAGTTTTTGTAGGGTTTTCTCCACCTCTTTCCAGAAAGGTGCAACAATTGGGCGTTCCCAGCAGATGTGCAAGTAGGAGCCTACAGAGAAGTCTCATCTCCAGCACTTATTGTGGGGGGCTAGTTTATATGCGTGTAGCCATTGTGGGGTTTTATACCATCTTACCAAGAGTTTATAATGGCTCTCTTGTAGTAAGACGCACGGTGAGAGGCCAAAAGCTGTTTTCATAATAGTTTTGGTTTCTTCAGGAGAAAGCGAGATGTTTAATTCACTTTCCCACGAGATTACAAAGGCTGTTTTTGTAGGGATGGTTGAGAGATGAATCGTTTTTTTATGTTTGCTAGTTTCCTTTGTCCCAGAGCCTTCTCGCCTAAGGCTCTCTCGAATGGTGTCTTAGGTCTAGTGGACTTGAACGTTTTCTGGAACTTCTCAATAGTTTAAATAATGTGAGCTTTTTGTAGGACTGAGAAAGTATGCTGAGGGAGGAGGGTCAAAAGTACTTCTGGAGGGGGTTTATGTGCCAGAGCCTGGAGATCTCCTACTGAGAACTTTTTGAATTTTTTCCATATACTAGCAGTTGTCAGATCAGGAGGGGTGTCTACTAGCTTGCATAATGCACGAAGAGGCATTGCTGGGGATGGATTCGGGGCCAGGGAGCTCCCAAGCTCGCCCCAGGCCTCACAGGGGCCTCGGAGAAGGGGTTCAAATTTGCTCCTCTCGAACCTGAACCTAGGGGGGAACCACAAATCCTCCACCAAGGACTCCCCACACACACCCTCCACCAGTAAAGATAGGGTCGGGTCCCTTATGGGCTGGGTGAGCTCCATCCAGTAGCTTAGTTGTACTACTTTGTGGAAGTCTTCTATACATGGTAAGTCCATTCCGCTTTTGTGTCTTTTTTTATCATTAAGCCATAAGCCAGGCATGGCCTTTTGTGTCGCCATACATAGTCTGTGAAGGCTCTCTTAAGGGCTTTGAAAAAGAATCTTGGAAGTGAAATTGGGAGCATGCGAAGTTTATATAATATTGTTGGGAGGACATAAGATTTTAGAATATTTTTCCTGCCAAACCAAGAAATGGTAGGCAGGTCATAGGAGTGAAGCATTACTTTCACTTTGGCTATCAGAGGATGAAAATTATATTTATAAATGTCTTCTGCTTTTTTGGTGAGGTTGATCCCGAGATACTTAAATGGGAGTTAGACCAGGTGAAGGGTGAGCTGGACTTGAAGAGGCGATACTTTGATTCTGGTATAGAGATGTTTAATATTGTGGATTTGGAGAAATTTACTTTAAAATTTAATAAGGTGCCAAATTCTTGTAAAAGTAGAGTAAGTCTAGGGATCCCCCTTTCGGGGTCCGTGACAACAAACATGATGTCATCGGCGAACGCCGCAGTGGATATAGAGTGGGGGGCCTGTTGTAAGGCCTTTTATTTCTGGGTCCTGCCTCACTTTCTGGAGGAAGCGTTCTAGTGCGAGAATGAAGAGGGAGGGGGAAAGTGGGCATCCCTGGCGAGCTCCAATGCGTATATCGAATGGAGGGGAAAGTATTTCATTAATTTTTAGTCTTGCATACTGTTTAGAGTATAATGAAAAAATTGATGCAATGAAGGGGGGGGGGGGGCAAATTAAATCGCCTGAGAGCTGCTTCCAGGTAAGTCCAGCTCACCCTATCAAATGCCTTTTCGGCGTCTGTTCCCAAAAAAGCTAAAGGGATATTCCGCGACTGGGCATATCTAGCTATATGTAGTAAACGGAGACAGTTGTCCCTGCCCTCCCTTCCTTTGACGAATCCCGTTTGTTCATTATTAATTAATGCAGGGATGAGATCTTCAAGTTTTTTTGCCTGGAGCTTGGCCGAGATCTTGACGTCTAAGTTCAGCAACGAAATTGGCCTGTAGCTGCCACATAGCTCAGGGTTTTTCCCCTCCTTATGTAGCAGCGTAATGTGCGATTTTAATACTTGTTTAGGTAGGGATTTTCCTTGTAAAAGGGCATTACATAAGTCTTTAAGGCGAGGGATTAGTATCTCTTTGAAAGATTTGTAGTAGGCGACCAATAGGCCGTCCGGGCCGGGACTTTTCCCTGACGGGCAAGATTCAAGTATACTTTCTATTTCTGTGTCCGTTGCCGGAGCCATCAAATTACTAGCTTCCGTTGCGTTTAATTTAGGGAGATTGTGAGCGTTCAAGAAGTTATCTAGTTCAACTTTTGTTTTTTGTGGAGTGGGGTTTCCCTCTAAGCCACTTAAGTCATACAGTTCTGTGTAGAATTTCTGAAATTCAGTAGCTATTTCTGCCGTCGATGATACAACTTCACCTGTTTTTGTTTTTATTGTTGAGATATGGTTTCTTGCGCGCGCTTTTTTAATGAGGGCAGTCATAAACTTACTACCTTTGTTGCCGTGTGCATAGACTGTAAGTTTAAAGAATAAACGCTTTTTGTTAAGTCTAGACTCCAAGCAATTTTTGAGATCGCGTCTTAAAGCTGTCAATTCCTCTAAATTATTTTTGGATTGGGAGTTTTTTAATTTTTTGTTCTAGTTTTACTATTTGGTTGTTTTTGTTGCTGTTTCTTCATCCTTGTCCCTAGTGCTATCAAGAGGCCTCTTAAGAAAGCCTTGTGGGCTTGCCATATAATGGGTATTTCTATGTCGTCTTTTGAGTTTAATTGAAAGTATTCCTCTATTAGTTTGGACAGTCGTGTCCTTTCGTCTACTGAATCTAGTACAGATTCATTTAGCCTCCATCTCCATTCTTTTGGTTCCGTTTTACCGAACTTGATATCTGGATGTAGGGGGGCATGGTCTGATATGGTCATTGCATCGATATAGTATGTAAAGTCCTTGGTGGATGGGTGCAAGCACCTCCAAGCTTCAGTAACTTCCAGGTTCTGGAGCGCTCGATTTATAGTCCTACGTTTCCCCCGCGAGACCTGGAAGCGACCTGTTGAGGTGTCCAGTAGGGGGTTCAGGGTTAGATTCCAATCCCCTCCAACGACTATCTGGCCCACAGCAAATTATTTTAGGATCTCTAGTTGATTCATTAACCAGGGCACTTGGTCAGAATTGGGTGCATATAGGTTTGCAAAGGTTATCTTCACATTGTTTATTGTGCCTTTCAGAAAGATGACCCTCCCCTCCCCATCTGCATATTGGGCTTCGTATTTGAAGATGATGGACCTGCGAAAAAGGATGGAAACCCCTTTTGAAGCCGATGTGGGATGTGGGTTATGGTACTCTTGCGGGAAAAGCCTCCCGGGGAGTGTCATATGTTTGTTACCCTTGAAATGGGTTTCTTGGAGAAAGAGGACCTTTGTATCATACCTTTTTAGTAGTGCCGAGAGGTTATGCCTTTTGAGAGGTGAATTCAGGCCCCGAACATTGAACGTAGAAATGCGGGTGGTATGCATTTTCAGCCTAGGAGGGGGCTAATGTAGAGAAGAGCTCTGTTCTTGGCTTGGAGTGCTGAAAATAAAGGTTAGAATGTGAATACACAATAAACGACTTTATCAGAGGGGTAGTCTGGAGGGTCTCTCTCCGGAGTAATAAGAGGGAATGAGAGGGTGAGGAGCGGGAAGGGGGTGGGGAAGGGGCAAAATGGAAGGATAGAAGACAGTGACTGAAAGACAAGAGGGGAAGGAATAACTTGTAGAAGTAACTTTGTGTTACTCTCTATAGGTATTTTTCCTCCACGAGAGTAAGTATACACAAATATGGAGGGGGGGGGGGAAAGAGATATGCAGCGTTATGAGCTGAGTTTATATCTTAACTGGGCTTTTAGCCTGATCGGTACAGGCACCACCGGGGCCCAGTAACTTCTTCCTGCTCGGGACGAGCAAGGTAACTATAATCATTTAAGATAATTGCGGTGAGTGTGCATGACCTTAGAAGAGCACAGTAGATTAACTATTTAGAATGTCTTCTTGTGAACTGTCCTATGAAACAAGTAACCATTTTGGTTGCCAACTGGGTAGAACGCCTAGTCGGTCAGAGATATTAAGTGATAGGATCAGCGTCCAGAGTATCAAGTGTCATTTGGTGTAGTTTCCTCTCTGTTCTTCTTTTTGCTCTTTGGAGATTTCTGGTTTCTGACCAGTTGCCACATCTCTGGCATGGGCAGTTGTGTGCAATTTTGTAGCTCTGGTAAGGGTAACCAGCAGGGTAAGTAAATTGGATCGACTCCCAGGTGTGGCCAGCAGTTCTGTAGGTCTTCTGGGGAGCGTATGTTAAAGCACTTGCTTTTGTAGTTGAAGCCCAGGCCGAAGGGGAACAGCCACGCATATTTTATATTTTTTTTATTTTAGGACGTCTAGTAGCGGTCTCAATGCCCTTCTTTTCGTCAATGTGGAGGGGGCCAGGTCCTGGTAGATTTGGATCATAGTACCTCCATACTGTAGATCTTGTGAGTTTCTCGCTGCCCTCGGAACCGCCAGCGCATCTGGGAAAGATAATAATTTGCAAATTATATCCCTGGGTGGATCAGTGTTGGCTGGGACTGGTCTCATTGCTCGGTGAATTCTTTCAATGACCATAGGAGTCGCTTTGTCAGGCCCTACTAGTGAAGTGAAGATTTCCATAGCAACTTTTTCAAGGGCTTCTGTGGCCCAGGATTCAGGGAGTCCTTTTAAACGCACATTGTTACGTTTGTTACGGTTTTCTAAGTCCTCTTGTAGTAACAGAACTCTATTTAGCTGGTCATGGTGGTCTTTCAGAGCTTGCACCATTTCTAGAGAGTGTGTTGTAATACAGGAAGTGGAGTTCTCTAAATCATCTATCCTCCTTCCCATGCTTCTGACTTCCTCCTTTATTTCATTAAAATCAGCCATAACAGGGCGAAGAGCTGAGGAGAATAGTTCCTTCATAAAGCCCTTTTAGACTCTTTCGCCATCCTCCTCATCTGATGAATCTTCCATCTCCCTGTCAGCCACGGTTGCAGCGGCGGTCTGCTGGGATGGCGCCATCTTGCTTACTGCATGAGGGGAGCGAGCGGTCCGGTCTTTCAGAAATCGTTGAAGGTCTGATTGTCCTCTGGCTGGGCGAGGGGTGCCCTGGAGGTCTCCCCCTTTTTCTCTGCCTGTTCTGACCATTTTCTTTAAATGATTGCTGCTGGAAAGGGCCCCGGAGTGTGCTGTTGCAATGGGGTTCTGCAATCAAGCAGCCATTACACTCCGTGGTCAGGCTCTGCCTGGGGGCAGTGAAAAAATTAAGAGTTGACTTTCTTTATGAGAGTCTATAGTGTAAAAAATTGTTATAGTTTGGAACTTAAGGTTTGCACTGTAGGTTCCGTAAAAATTAGAGCGGGTCTCTTGTATGCTGAGTGTTCAGAGATTAGTGGGCTCCCCTTTATTTGTTCAGCCTCTATCTCCTCTCAGGGAAGGTAAGATGGTGGTGAGGCTTCTGGCGGGAAAAAACTTGCCCCTGTGGTGAAGAAAGGGGGGGAGTGGGGGGAGAAGATGGCGAGGAGGCAGGGGCTGCTTGTGTTATCATCTTTAGCTTTTCGTCCCAGAAAGAAGCTGCCTCGAATCTGATAGGGCACCTCACTCTTCTTGTTGGTTGCCCTGCTTTGGGCCGTCTCCCTCCTCCACTTCCCCGCTCACCCGTCCGGACGTCTCCCTTAGCTGCTCCGGTGGAATCGGGTGCCCGCTGAGTTGGTAAGTACAGCCTGTCCCGCTCTCCCTTACCCTCGCTCACCTCGGGGAATGGAATCGTTGCCCTGCTTTGTCTCTAGTAGGTTTCCTCTGGGCACTGCACTCCTATGAACGACGCGCTCCTTCTCGGCACCCAGAATGGCCGCAGCTTGTCTCCGGTGCACGGTCCCGATGTTCGGGTGCAGATCGGTCCGGTGTCGAGTCTTTCCCAGGGTTATCCCAGCCTGCAGGGATATCAGCTGTAGCTCGCAGGTGTCGCTGATAGTCCTAAAGGTGTCGGGGAAGGTCCATAATATCCCCTCTTGCTCAGGATCTCCGGAGCCGTGCCACTGTCCGTTCCACAGGTTAGCCCCCCCCCCGAGTTGTACCTGTCTATCCCCAAAACACTGACAGACTTGGGTAGGGTGCAGAGTGCAGATGGTTTACCCCTTGCGTTGTCGATGAGGTATCCGGCACCCAAACAGAATGAGTAGTGTGTGGACACATGGAGTCCACATTGCTATGTCACTCGCAGCACCTTGGGCCACACAAGGTGTTTGCTGAGATAGAGGCTGACCCAGGGCCCGCTCACATACTTCCCACACCGAGTATTGCTGCATTGTGGAGATGTGTAGAAGTGCTGGGCTGGAGCGGACTCCACTTTATGCCCACGGGGTTTATGACCACCTGACGGAGGTGGCAAAGGATTGGAATGAAGATGGAATGTCAATATATTATCAATTCTCAACAGCATTGTGGGCTATCGCCCACACTTTCAAAGAGGGTCGCTGCCTGGCCCTGCCAACCCTCTGCAGAGTGTGCCTCCGGTTCCTCCTCATGGCAGACGCACTTATAAATAGACACAGGGTTGTGCGGGGGGGGGGGGGGGGAAGCAGCATGTAACCCAGGAGAAGAGGCAGCGGTGTGTCCCGCAGGCAGTGATTGTCCTTGGTTGCAGGTAGTGTGGTGCTTAGCTAAGGCGTGCCTTGCTAATGAGGGTTTGTCCAAAGTAAAAATTGTTAGGGGGGGGGCCCACTCTTGCCGCTATTGTGGCTTAATAGTGGGACCTGGGAGCCTGATATGCAGCCCTGCATGTTGCCCCTTGCCTGCCCTATCTGTATCTGTGTCGTTTCCATCAGTTTCGTAGGTTTTGAAGATTTGCACAAATGAAAACCTTAGCGGAGCATGGGTCATATATAAAAATGCTCGAGTCGCCCATTGACTTCAATGGGGTTTGTTACTCGAAACGAACTCTCGAGCATCGCAGAAAGCTCAACTCGAGCAACGAGCACCCGAGCATTTTGGTGCTCACTCATCTCTAATGACGATCAATCAGCTGGTGGTAATTAGTTTTTAATTATTACATGCATATAAACTTTGAGTGTGGATAGTTTGAGCTTGAGAAAGACCCTATCTGGATATAAACGTCGCCGTTACTACCTGGTTTTGCAGTCCATGTTGTTTTTGTTACTGGAACCATAATGGAATATAGTTCCTTTTTATTCATCTTGCTGCCGTGGATGCTGCCTCTCTATGTATGGACTTCTCTATGTGGGAGAGTTTGTAAGGAAACACATATCATCCCAGCACCATTGGTCACATAGGAATTTATATAGACGCTACATTCACAGGTCTTCTTACATTTTACTCTGTACCTTAATACTAATGACTGGAATCCTACATTTACCGGCCAAGACTCTGATCTATTGACTATTTAGTGTGAGTCACGAAGAAGGGAGAATTATTACCAAAACATTTTTTTAAGCGGACAGTAACCGCCTGTTACACTACAAAAGGGTCCATATCCAAAAATGAAAAATTCCCATCCCCTCTGTGCAATCCTATCGCTTAAGATGCAATTGCACAAAAGACGAGGATTTCCACAATCAAATTCCCATCATCCTAGGAATAAATGGAGCCGATGAAGTTTCCTGACAGCGGAACAAGTGAGGCCGGGTGAGCCGTCATTCTTTATGCTTGTGGGGAAAACATTGAATTTATGGTTTTTGATTTTTTACTTTCTTTCACGTTTTACAGAGAGGTTTTTGTGAAAAAAAAACTGAATTTCCACACTTGGTGCATTATTACTTTGTCATGCTGGTGCAATTTATATAGAATGTTATCCTTTATCGCAGATTCTGATTGCAGCGATACAATAAATAGTAACAAAACATAGAAACATAGTAAATCCACGGAGTTCAGCCTATTACCCCAATATTGATCTACAGGAAGGCAAATATACCCAATGAGGTAAAAGCCATTTTTCCTTATTTTAAATGGAAAAAAAAAATTCAGACTCTGAGTCTGGCAGCTAGATCAGCGATCCCGGGATGACGACCCCTCTGAAGCAAACTAGTGACTATAACCGGTAATCTTGTTGCACTCAAGAATGGTATCCAGGCCCCTCTTGTACTCTTCTAGTGAGCAGCATCACATCATCAGGCAGAGAGTTCCATCGTCTCACTGCTCTTACAGTAAAGAACCCATTCTATGTTGCTTAGAAACCTTCTTTTCTCTAGATTTAGAGGGCGCTCCCTTGTTACAGTCACAGTCCTGGTAACAGACAAAATATTCTAACCTGTCAGGGTATAAGTGAGATGTATAAATGTAATTCACAGTCGGGATGCTGCTTGCATTTCAGATTTCCTGCTTTATTAATAAAATGTGCATTTCACAAATATGGAGAACGCGTTTCAGTTTTTATAAAACCTTGTTCACCTCTACATAATAAGCTAACAGACTCCCTTAAAAACTAAACCTTTAATTCATTCAAAACATTTGTGAATTTAACCCCTCGTTAGTGTGCAACATTGACTGCCTTTCACTCGTTGCTTCCCGTTAGCTCCGACGTTCAGGGCATCACATAGCCGCATGGTGTGGTATGCTAGATTCATTGATGACAGTCATCATTTGGGATAGGGCAGAACCTCCAGCTAATGAAGGCAGCTGAATTATCTGATAATGTGTATTCATGTATTTATATCAAATATCAATATGTGATTCTTATTGTAAAATAACAGAACTCTAATCTATCTGCATGTAAAGCCAATAGATGATGCAGAATGAATAGCGGTAATATGAAGATCGTCACCTACAATGGCCCATAATAATAGTACATAAACAGGTGTTTAATCCATTGGAAATAGAATGGATACCCAATGATATTTACATTAGATTCTCATATATAGGTAATTGAAATCTATAAGACCGGTTACAACACAAGCAGCGGCAGGATTTTACCAACTGCTATTAGAAGAATAAAATCCAGAAACAGATTATGCCAACAAGTTACTCAGAAATGTAATCAATTAATTTCCAAACGAAATCAATGTTATTCTAACAATTTTATTAAATTATGTATAATTAATTCATTTGTGTATGTATATGAATTTACTTGATATCTAATAGTACCATGTGATGCCATGAACGTCGGAGCTAACGGGGACCAACGAGTGAAAGGCAGTCAATGTTGCACACTAACGAGGGGTTAAACTCACATTTGTTCTTAATTACATTTGTACAAGAAAGCCAAAGAAAACGGTGGCTAATTAAGTCTTGCAAGATACGCCTGCAGAGAGGAACAGGGAGCAGAAGCCGGCCAAGGTGGGATTGATATCTCTATTTGAGCTCTATAACAGATATGCAATCTATTACGCCCTGCTTCTAGCTGACTTGGAGGGCTTTGCCAGGCCTGCGGCTGCCGCTGGTGCTCATCAGCTCCTTATAATCACCTAATGGAATCCTGATGGACTGCTAGCCGCTCCCTGACTATTGAGGTGCCTCAGCATCTAGGGGAGTGTGTGGCAAGGACTGAGATTAGTGAATTAGGTATAGCCCTTTGTGCTGAACCCATTAAACTCCCCACCTACACCCTTCCAACTCAGGTAAGTTGTTAATCGGAGCTTGTCAGGTGATCCAAGAGGCTTATACATAAGTGGTAACTTGGAAGATCCGGTCCGGCACAATAGTCCATATCAGGGAGCGAACATTTACATTCAATCACCACAGAAAGTGAAAATATAAATCTGAGATCGGGCAGATATTGTCAGAACAAATACAGAAGATCAGACTTAGAATTCACGGCTAACGGAACCCGGGCACACAACTCCATAATCCAGGGAACTCATGTACCAATAGTTTCCTGTACCAATCCCCTCCCCGGGAAGGAAATGGCTATAATGTACAAAGAACCCATATTGCCTGAATGACATCACAACATTTCATCCAAAACCATTCAATATGTCTTCTAAGGGTTAATCCTCCCTCTCAGTGAGGTGATGGCACAGAAAACCTTTCCTACGTGAGTCTTACTGGATTACGGAGATGTGCGCCCGGGTTCTGTTAGGCTTGAAGTCTAAGTAAGATCTTATGTATTCCTGTTGGCAGTATCTACCTGATCTGTAAATGTTTGCACCCTGATATGGGCTATTATGTCGCACCAGATTTCCCAAGTTGTCACTTATGTATAAAACTCTTGGCTCTCCTGAAATCTGGTGTGTTCAGAGCTCATCTGAGTGTGAAACATGTAGGGGGTTTGTTTTATCGGGCTGTGCGCCCCAAGTTGTATAGTCCTGTATAAGTAAAGTCTGATATGTTACACTGAAGTTGTAGAACCTTTCCCATGTGATCACAGCCGTATATTACTGTGTACGACTCTTCCTAGTATATGACCCTATAGTGATGAGATGGAGGGGTGACGCCCTTGCTGGGCTCAGTGCTGGAATACGCTTGTTACCATTATCATTTATGAAAGGGTCATTCTCAAAACCAAAAAATATCCTAACAAACTCCACAAAGTCCGGGATCCGCAGTGATTCTCCCCTCACTACTTATACACATAATGGGTACCAGCTCTCCCTCATCTCTATCAGTTCTGAGGAAACATCATCTAAAGGAAGAAGAAAGATCGGCCCAAATACAAACATGTAAGTTATACAAGTAAACTTTTATAAACAGTTAGAAGCAAGTTTAGAGACGCAGTTATATGTATCAGTGTGATACACGGCTGATATAAAGGTGAGCTATCTGGATTATATTCCGGATAACGGATGTTTATTGGTAATTACATACATTTCTTATTCATCATGGTTAGAAAAAACAGGTTTAAAAAATAGCTTCTCTTCTGTGTGAACTTTTTGATGTTGCAGTAAATTTGATTTGCGAGTAAAACATTTCCCACATTCTGAACATGAAAATGACTTCTCTCCTATGTGAGTGTCCTGATGTTTAACAAGGTCTGATTTCTGTGTAAAACATTTCCCACAATCTGTACATGAATATGGCTTCTCTCCTGTGTGAATCCTCATATGTTTTACAAGGCGAAATTTAAAAGCAAAACATTTCCCACAATCTGTACATGAATATGGCTTCTCTCCTGTGTGAATCCTCATATGTTTTACAAGGCGAAATTTAAAAGCAAAACATTTCCCACAATCTGTACATACAAACGGCTTCTCTCCTGTGTGATTTCTCATATGTGTAACAAGATGTGATTTCCCTGTAAAACATTTCCCACATTCTGAACATACAAATGGCTTCTCTCCTGTGTGAATTCTCTGATGTTTAACGAGGTCTGATTTCTGTGTAAAACATTTCCCACATTCTGAACATACAAACGGCTTCTCTCCTGTGTGACTTCTCTGATGTTTAACAAGCTCTGATTTCTGTGTAAAACATTTCCCACATTCTGAACATACAAACGGCTTCTCTCCTGTGTGATTTCTCTGATGTGCGACAAGGCCTGTTTTATGAGTAAAACATTTCCCACATTCTGCACATACAAATGGCTTCTCACCTGTGTGAATTCTCTGATGTGCGACAAGGCGAGATTTATTAGTAAAACCTTTCCCACATTCTGCACATACAAATGGCTTCTCACCTGTGTGAATCCTCATATGTTTTACAAGGCCTGTTTTATAAGTAAAACATTTCCCACATTCTGAACATACAAACGGCTTCTCTCCTGTGTGAATTCTCATATGTTTTATGAGGCCTGCTTTATGAGTTAAACATTTCCCACATTCTGAACATACAAACGGCTTCTCTCCTGTGTGAATTCTCATATGTGTAACAAGGCCTGTTTTATTAGTAAAACATTTCCCACATTCTGAACAGACAAATGGCTTCTCGCCTGTGTGAATTCTCTGATGTGCGACAAGGCGAGATTTATTAGTAAAACATTTCCCACATTCTGAACATACAAATGGCTTCTCTCCTGTGTGAATTCTCTGATGTGCGACAAGGCCCGTTTTATTAGTAAAACATTTCCCACATTCTGAACAGACAAATGGCTTCTCTCCTGTGTGAATTTTCTGATGTGCGACAAGGCGAAATTTAAAAGCAAAACATTTTCCACATTCTGAACATGAAAATGTCTTCTTTCCTGTGTGAATTCTCATATGTTTTCTGAGGCCTCTTTTATGAGTTAAACATTTCCCACATTCTGAACATAGAAATGGCTTCTCCCCTGTGTGAATTCTCTGATGTGTAACAAGATGTGATTTGGTTGTAAAACATTTCGCACACTCTGAACATGAATATGGCTTCTCCTTTCTGTCAGCTCTTTGAGGTTTTCTCCTTCTGTGAAATTTAGCAGTCTGTGATGGATCAGAAGATGGGACCTGTATGAGAGGCTCAGATGATGGGTCTTTACTGTGAAGGGCTGAGGAGATATCTGGGATAATGGCAGGTTCTTCATATGTAGCATGTATGATACCACAATCCTCTGCTTTACAATCTGCAGATATCAGATGTCCCTCTGAGCTCCCGGTACCGTCATCTGCCAAGAATAAAGTTAATTTCTTTTTCATATTATAGATCTTAAAAATAATCCTGACAGAGTGAGTGAGGATCATTCACTTATAGAAGGCGCTTGGTTTGCAGCTCACATAACCACCAAGTGATTGTCTGCAGAAAACATCACCAAAAACTACAGCTGTGAATCGGGACTTACAAGTAACTAATTCTGGTTTTCATCAATAACATGGGGGTCCTGGGGGTCTGAAAAAGGGTCATGAAGAGTAACTTGCAGCAGAGTCCCCCACAAGCCCCGGGCTCCTGTCCCCGGTAGATCTCCGAGCCCAAGCTACAGGAATAGTATATTCCATACAGATGGAGTTCGGCCATTTCTGCACCAACATTAGTTTCTGGTTTTCCATAAAGAACTCATATAAAATCTCCCATGAAGCCGGATGTCAGTAACACACGGTGTGCAGCAAATACAGAACTGCTCATCTATAAGACAGCTTGGTACATACAGTAATTCTATATTCTGTCACCTCAGACCAGGACTAGGCCGGGGCAGGGAGGCATTCTGAGTATTGCTCTGGGGCCCCATGGCTTCTTTGTATGACCCTGGAGCCTATACACTTCATAGTTCCCGGTCATGCGGCAAGCTCTGCGCTGTAGACCTGCAGTCGGGCTGGGATACATCTGTAAAATGTGCCCTTAATGCACTCGTCTGAAACTGGTCATAAAGGGGAAATACAGTTCCTGGTTCTGTATACATGTACACAGCTTGGCTCAGCTGCTGTATTTACGTACTAAGCTTGGTTCTGGTATTGCATCTATGTATATCACCAAGCTTGGTTCTGGTGCTGTAATTATGTTAGGGCCTTGGTTCTGATTCCTGTTAAATAGATAAACAAGGATGCAAGGACACATTGTGGCCGGTCACACACAAGCAGACCCCACCCACCGACTGCGGCCTGTCGCCATGTAATTATGCCAGTATTTTGTGTGGCCAACTGCACTGTGTGTTTCCACCCTTAACCCCTTGAGTGGCACGCCCGGAAATTTTCCGGGACGAGCTCCACTGCTCATAGCTACATAGCCCGGAAGATTTCCGGGCTATGTATCACTATGGGAGCTGCAGAGCACAATGCCACAAGCTGTGACATTGTGCTCTGCCTGCACAGACCCACAGAGAACAAAGCAAGGGCTTTGAAAAACCAGCAGAAGATATTGCCGATATGCCGGCAATCTCCTGCTTTGTTTACAGGTTGCCATAGAGACCATCGGCTTGTCAGAAGCAAGCCGATGGTCTCTGTGGCAGGGAGAGCTAGTGCTTGGCTGTCAGAGGACAGCTAGGTACTAGCTCTTACAGCAGAGATCAGAGAAAACCCCCGATCTCTGCTGTGTTAACCCTTTACATGCTGCAGTCTATGTGACTGCAGCATGTAAAGGGCTGTCACCATCGGACCCCTGGAATGTGATCAGGGGGTCCTGATGGGTCCCTGTGGAAGTCCCCTAAAGGGACAAAAAAAAAAAAAAGTAAAAAAAAGTAAAAACAATTATAAAAAAAATAATAAAAACACTTGTCTCCCTTTACTTTGTAAAAAATCAAAAATACAATCACACATGTGGTATCCATGCGTCGTAATGACCAGAAGGAAGTTAATGCATTATTTAACCCCTTAATGACATGGCCCCTTTTTTTCTTTTTTCCCCATTTCTTTTTTTCCTCTCCCCTGTTTAAAAAATCACAACTTGTCCCGCAAAAAACAAGCCCTTATATGGCCATGTCGATGGAAAAATGAAAAAGTTATGGCTCTTGAGACGCAACTACAAAATTAGTTGAAATTCAATGATTAGACCATTTTAAAAAACCTGCCCTGGTGGGCACGACAGGGTGGTAGGAAACCCGCCACTCAAGGGGTTAAAGTGTGTTCACACACGGCAGATTGTGCTGCAGGTCCACACCAAAACCTGCATGACAATCCACACTATACGGTGCGGGTTATGGCACAGATCCGCAGCAGATTTCCTGCTTTTAATTGAAGGGGTGAAGTCTGAAGCAGATCTGCATGAAAATACACACCAGTGCTAAAGACTGAAATGTGATGCAGATTGGTTGTGGTCTTTACCCACTACGTGTGACACATCCTTATGTCGGGCGCTACTCATGGGCCGGTGATATATTCCTGCCAGCCGGGCCCTGACCATTACACAGAGCCGCCAGGAGATATATTGGGCTCCCATATAATGGGATTAATGAGAGCCCCAGGGGACGGGTGGGCGGTGGTGTTGGCATCTTTAGTGGGAGGTGGGGAGCAGAGTAACCTGTCATTGACCACTGGGGGGCTCCTTTACCCCTTAAGGACACGGCCTATTTTGGCATTGAGGACCAAGCGATTTTTGGTACTTTTCCATCTCCATTTTTCAAAAGCCATAACTTTTTTATTTTTCCGTCGACGCGGCCGTATAAAGGCTTGTTTTTTGCGTGGTGAGCTGCAGTTTTTTATCGGTGCCACTTTTGGGTACATAGACTATATCGTAAAACTTTTATTAATTTTTTTATGATAACAGGGAGAGAAAACGCATCAATTCTGCCATAGATTTTTACAGCATTAATCATGCAGCATAAATGACACACTAATTCTTTTCTGCGGGTCGGTACGGTTACAACGATATCAAAATTGTTATTTTTTTTTAGGCTTTTACACTTTTTTGCAATAAAACCCCTTTTTTTGGAAAACATTTTTTTCTCTATAGCTGCATTCAAAGTCCTGTAACTTTTTTTTTTTTTTTTTTATGTACGGAGCTCTATGATTAAGTACAATATGTGGCGAATAAGCAGACCACTAGAATTTGTGTAGATTTATTAAAAGCACCATTTGTCATTCCCCCCCCCCCCCCCCACCCCCCCTCCCTCCCCATTTTCTATTGCAATATCTTCTTTTCAGCAAGCATAAAATGCTCGCTGGTAGCTTTACATCCCTCCATATTACCGAGGAGATGACCAGCCGGCCTATGTGCATCAGCCATCATGCTAAAGATCATTCGTTCCCATAGCAGTAATTCTTTGCATGTGTAAAACATAAAGTAAACCAGCAGCGACTGACCTGCTTACCGATCAGCGCTGGTTACATCAGATCAAGAGTTGGTCAGTGTAAAAGGACCCTTAGTACCGGAGCTGGAAAACCATTTCTCCCTCATCAGTATAGACATCATATAATGAATAGTAGTTCCCACTCACATAGGGGTGTTTCATGTCTGGGCGGTAAATGCCCATCCTGTGTTATCACCTATAACAGTATCACATGTCATTCATATTTAGTTTGTACTCCAGCTGAATGAATAAATCTACATAACTATCTGCAGCCGGTGACCGAGGAGAATCTGTGACTAATAGATAACATACTGAGCATGAGTCAACAATGTGATGCAGTAGCAAAAAAATAGGCAAAACCAATTCTGGAATGTATTAAGATTAGAGATGAGCGGGCAGGTACTCACATAAGGCACTACTTGCTCGAGTAGTTTGCCTTAGCGAGTACGCTCGCTCATCTCTAATTAAGATAAACAGAGAGTCTAGATCACATGAGGTCATTATCCCCTCTACTCTTCCTTAGTCAGACCTCATCTGGAATATTGTGTCCAGTTCTGGGCACCCCGATTTAAAAAAAGACAGACAAACTGGAGCAAGTTCAGAAGAGAGTTACCAGGATGGTGAGCGGTCTGCAAATATTGTGAAATGGGGATTGGTAATTATTTGGGAATGTTCAGGTTGCAAAAGCAAAAGGGCAAAAGGAGACTTAATAGATGTCTACAAATATCTGAAGGGCTGTCACAGTGCAGAGGGATCAGCCCTATTCTCATCTGCACAAGGAAAGACTAAAAGCAATGGGATGAAACTGAAAGGGAGGAGACACAGATTAGATATTAGAAAAAAACTTTCTGACAGTGGTGATCAATGAGTGGAACAGGTTACCACGGGAGGTGGCGAGTTCTCCTTCCATGGAAATGTTCAAACAAAGGCTGGACAAATATCTGTCTGGGGTGATTTAGTGATCCTGCACTGAGCAGGGGGCTGGACCCGATGACCCTGGAGGTCCCTTCCAACTCTTCCATTCTATGATTCTTCTCTGCTGTATTTAGTGGTTACTACTCACCTGGGCGGTTACCTGTAGGAATCCCCTCTTTACACCGCTGATCGCCCCTCACATTTGTCTCTGTAGTCGTAATATTGGTTAGATCTTCATCCTGATACAAAAGCTGTGAGACAAATATTGTAAAAGTCAGCAGACGGTTGGAGAAGTTGTGTGGAAGGTTTTACATGATCAGAAAAGGTCATTAATCATCATGACGACCAAAACTGACCGGACAGCAGCAGTTATCAGTCACGTCAAAATTGGAGGCTTCCTAAATTCATTCTGTCATCAGGTTCATGAAGTTTGGCTTCATTAAACCGCTTGTTTTCAGAATTAAGTGCGTTTCTCTTCCCGATTATCTGACAAGTGTATTTCTTTTTATCCTTAACTGTACTGACAATTATCCGGGATTTACATCCAGATGTCTTGGTTTACTAGTCTTGGTCATCAGACAAGTAATTGGACAGTTTTTGGCACCGGTACTCAAGAAAGACATATTAGAGCTTGAGCGGGTTCAAAGAAGGGCAAAAAAAAACAACTAATAAGTAGAATGGGCGGACTACAACACCCAGAAAGGTTAGCAAAATTAGGGTGAGTTTTTAAAAAAAAGTCAGCTAAGGGGCAACCAAATAACTATATCTAGATATATCAGGGGACAATACAGAGATCTCTCCGATCATCTATTTATACCCAGGACTGTAACTAGGGGGCGCCATCTTCGTCTAGAGGGAAGGTTTCCACGCAACATCGAATGGGGTACTTTATTGTAAGAGCAGTGATACTATGGTACTTTCTGCCTGAGGACATGGTGATGGTGTACTCACTAAAAGAGTACAAGAGGGGCCTGGAGTGTAATAATATTACATGTTCTATCACTGATTACTTCAGAAAAGTGAGCGATACAGGGATTATTCCGATTGCTAGATTGCAGTCGGGAAGTGTTAGCATTTGTTCATGGAGGTCTGGTTTATGCTAGTATTGTTTTGTATTTTCCTCCCAGCTTTCTCTAGCACTGTTGGAAATGTCTATGAGAGTGTTCTGCTACCTGTTGAACCTGGTTAGCAATTAGGGAGGGCTCTTATTCCGGTCTTAGCTGTGGTCCTGTGCTGGTTATTCTCAGTCTTCACCTGATGGTTGTTGGAATCAGAACTGCATCTTGGTCTCCTGTTTTTCCCAGATCATCTCAAGCCACGTACTGTGGTTAGTGGTGGTAGTTGTATTCTTACTTAAATGTTTTGCTTCTGTTGTAGATAGGGACAGTGAGTGGCCAAGGAACGTGGGTTTGGTGGGTTCCTATTAGGATGGGACATCTGCTTTGGACAGAGGTGGGAATGTAGAGAACTACTAGAAAGTTTGATCCTTTATTTCTTTTTATGTTCTATTTTCTTTAACAAATATTGCAATTTTTCAGCAATAAACAAGGAGAAGTATTTACAGTAAATATATTGTAAGCTAAATTGTATAAAGATTTGTAAAAAGTTGCCAAAGTGTCTATGATTTCCTGAGGGTTAAAAAGCTTATTGTTTTGGGAGTCACGGATAAAGGGTATGTGGAGCTTAGATGATTGTGATTTAGCTGTTTTGCTAGTAGGGCTCCTGGTTTCTTGCCTTGCCAGTAATAGTCACTCTCGGTTTTCTTAGGGCAGGTCGTGGTCGTACATCTGGAGCTGCTGAAGTTGGTGGTTTACAGTAACTATCTATTCAGCTCTCTCTGCGGAAAAAGCTAGTTTATTGTGTCCGTGTAGTGAACATAGTTGTGTTTTTCATTCTGGTTGAAGAATTTCTAAGGTTTTTGTCATAGGACACGTTTTTTTTTTAACAAAGTGGCTTCTTATAAAGGCCTTATGGGCGCACCAAAGGATGGAGGCAGAAAGCATATAGTTGTTTTGACAGATTTTAATAGAAAAGTGATTCATGTGTTCCTGAATTGATATCATTATAGAGGCGTGATCTGACCATGATATGGTGCCTATGGCTGTGGAAGTGACATTACTAAGGTTTCTATCCACCAACATAAAATCAATATATTGTACTGCACACCTTATGAGGGTGTGAGAAGAAAGTATTATCGCGATCAGTTAGATCTTGAATGCACTGAATATTAAATAAATTATTACTATTGAAAAAAGGGACATGAAACTATACTATATACTACCCCACTATACGCGACATTTCTAACAGCCTTGTCTAATATTCCGGGATTGAAGCTGGTGCCCCGAGAACTGTCACCACCCACGAGAGCCACGGTCGATGCCTGGAAGTCCCTTAAACAGAAGCTAAATAATTAGAATTGCCTACAGAAACCAACATTACCCATCGAAACCCTAAGCTACCTAATCCCAAACTTAGCTTTATCAAACTGGAGGCGATTAGTAGATGATCTTATATCGGCAGATGGGATGAAGTCCTTTGAATTGTTACAGACGGCTTATTGGGTTCCAGATAGAGATAGGAAGAAACTGATCCTGATGTATTTAAGCCTAAGTAATTTCCCAATTGCTATTATTCCTTTTGGATATCATAACTAAAGTCACTGCACAGCCAAATCTGAGGAAATCGGGAGACATACTGCTTCTACAATATGCTAACAGGGAACCATAGTCAGGAAAAAAGCCCATATGTTAAATTGGGGGAAAGAATTGGGAGAAAAAATTTCTATCAGAATGTGGTTGGAAGCATTTAAAGGAGCGGTACAATCCACAGAAGGGGCAGTTATTCGAGTCCAAATTTAAATTGTAGGTGAGATGGAACTATTCTCCCCAGCTTATGGCCAGCAGTACAAATAGGTGAAGTGGTATTTGCTGGAGAGAATGTGGACAGATCAGTATTTGATCTCCCATATTTTGGTTCTGCCTGAAACTGAAGGGCTTTTGGGAAGAAATTTTTGCCCTCTTATAAAGAACTTTAAAAAAAAAAATACCCCAAGGGTTCCGAGTCTGGCTCTTCTGCTGATAAACTTAGATAGCTTCCCCAAGCCTGGCAGGTACCCGATAGGTCATGCTTTTATAGTTCAATCTGTTTTTATTGAAATTTTCAATAGGATAGGTTAGAAAACATACAACTCAAAAAGGTCTAGCAGGACCTATAAAACATGTATAACAAAAGACATAACATAAATAAATCGGCCTCTTCTTGAAAATATCCATCTAAATAAAACTCTTGGAGGGGCCTAGTGGGTGACCCCAATAATGATAATACCCGAACATGCAATTTGAGAATAAAATGTTTGCGGTCTGTAGTATTCGGGTAGAAGCCCGAGGCCTTATCCTCCTGCAACAATGAAAACAAAAATGACATATACAAAAGAGAGAAGAGACAAAAAGAGAGATGAATTATGGGAAGAGAAAAAGCAAGAAGGCAAAATGAATAATAAAATATAAAATAAATAATATTTCTAAATAAGTAAAAAAAAAGGATGGGTAAACTAAAGGGTAGATAGTTGGTTGAAGGAAGCGGGAGAAACGGGGAGGGGGAATCCCCCAAGAATGTTTAATATCTAGATTACTACCTTCTAATAACCCGTCTCACCCCCGCGGCAATTGAGCAACTAGGAAAAGAGCGCTCGGAAATCTGAAGAAGATTCAAAGTCGATGCACAATTGCCATACCGACAGAAATGTTTCAGATTCTCTATTATGTTCTGCACATAATTCCTCCATATGGTGCAGATGAGACATTTCCTAAAGCCACTCAGTCATGGAAGGAATTGGTGTGGAACGCCAATGGCTCGGGATAACTGCTCTTGCTGCTGCTAAAAACCCTTTTTCTGTGAACCTATTGAGCCCGGCAGTATGGATGGGAGAGCAATTTGGGCATTATTGTTAATATTTCCCCGGCTGATTAAGTTATATGTGGAGAATACCTTGTCCCAGAAAGGTCTCAACAAGTCACAGCTCCACCGAATGTGCGTCATTGTACCCCTATCAGTTCCACAGCGCCAACACACCTCAGACACTGAAGGGAATATAGCATGAAGGCGGGTAGGATATCTATACCATCTTGTAAGAATTTTGTAATTTTTTTCCTGTGCAGCACAGGCCATAGACATTTTATCAGTAAAGATGAATGCCTTCCGCCACTCATTCTGTGAGATCATGACTCCAATTTCCTGTTCCCAAGCCCATTTGAAACCAGGATCCGTGGTGTATGTTTCTTGGATCAGCAGACCATATATCAGGGATACTACGTGTGTCGGAGGGGACCCTCTTGAAAATAGACTCTCAAAAGGTGTGAGGGCTGTTAGAAAAGTGTTTCTATCTCCTTGAGTGTTAAGAAAAGAGCGAAGTTGGTGAAATTCTAACCAGGAGAGATTCAGTTCACCAAACCTAGATCTTAATTCTTGAAAGGAAGGCACTGAGGGGCCACCTAGGACATTGCGAACCCGGGGGTCCTCTCGAGCCTCCCAACCCATGAAAAGACCTTGGCTGTTACCTGGTGGGAATGCTGGGTTGGAGAAAAGTGGTGTGAGGGGACTATCTAGACTTGACAGGATCTGCTTTTGTATTTTCGAGTCCCAGAGTTTAAGTGTCTCTTTCAATAGGTAATTGGTAGATAGGATTTGAGCTCTGTCACAGGGACGAATCCATGGGAGAAGTCTTATCGGAATCGAGCAATCCGCCTGTTCTAACTGTATCCACTGCTTGTGAGCTGAGTGGTAGTGCCAGTTCACAATATGTGTTAAAACCGCTGCAGCATGGTATAGTCTGAAATTTGGCAGACCTACACCTCCATCTTCTTGGGGCGAAAGAGGGTACACACTCCCACCCTGGGTCTCGAGCAATCCCCACACAAATTTAATTAGAGCCGACCTTAACGAATTAAAGAACGATGTAGGGGGTATGATAGGTACAGCCTGGAAGAGATATAGGAATTTAGGTAACACATCCATTTTTAGGGTGTTTATCCTCCCAAACCATGAGATGTTTCTGTTTGCATAGTTGGAGAGGTCTTTTAGGGTGCGCTTAAGGAGGGTCTGATAATTTAAGGGGAACAACCTAGATTGGTCAGTAGGGACAAACACCCCAAGGTATTGGATAGCCTCCCGTTGCCATCTAAATGGAAATTGCTCTGAGATATGTTTTTCTGCTAACGGGAGTGAAATGTTCAGAGCCTCTGTTTTGGAGTAATTTATTTTTAAGTTCGATAGATGTCCGTATCTCTCGAACTACTGTATTAACGACAAAAGTGTGGTATGGGGCTGGGAGATGTACAGTAGGAGGTCATCAGCGTATATGGCCGTCTTATAATGGTTCCCCCCAATTTGAAGGCCTTGTATATTTGGGTTGTTTCTTATCGCTACTGCGAGATGTTCCATTACCAACACATACAGAAGATGTGACAGAGGGCAACCCTGCCTGGTGCCATTTCTGATATGTATGGGAGAGGACAATAATCCATTCACCCTTATCCTAGCAGTAGGACATGTGTAAAGGGCCAGTACTCTGTCCAGAAATGTGGGGCCAAGTCCAATTTGTTTGAGAGTTGCTGACAAGAATCCCCAATGGACCCTGTCGAAGGCCTTTTCTGCATTCACGGACAGCAGACAGAGAGGATAAGACCCCACTCTCGCTCTAGATGTTGTTAGTAGAGTTTTATAATGTTGTCTCTGTTCCCCCTACCTTTGATAAATCCTACCTGATCTGTGTGTATGATGGAAGGGAGGAAAGGAGACAATCTGTTAGCTAGTGTCTTGGAAAAAAGTTTAATGTCCGCATTTATCAGTGATATAGGTCTATAATTAGTGGAAAACTGTGAGATCCTTACCAGGTTTAGGCAGGACACTAATGTGTGCTTCCAAGGATTGTTGCGTGAAGGGGGAATCTGAAGAAATCGCTGAAAAGACTTTAGCTAAAATGGGGGTCATTTGTTCAAAATAATTTGTAAAAGGTGCGTGTAAAGCCTTCGGGACCTGGACTCTTCCCTGTTGGGGTGGATTTAATTGTCTCCTTATCTCCTCTTCCGTGATGTCAGAATCCAATGTCTCTCTGGAATCCGTGTTAATGTAGGTAAGGCTGTCTCTGCAATGTAAGCAGAGATTCGCTCCATTAGAGTAGATGGGTTCATGTCTGCAAACTGTACCCTAAGATCATATAACTGTGAGTAGTAAGTCCGAAATATATCGAGGATCTCTGAGGGATTGTGAGTGTCTAAATCCACTGAGTTTTTAATTCTGGGGATGTAAGTGTGTGCCGTCCGTGGATGCAGCAGTCGTGAATTGGAATACTCGTAATCGAAGCATTTGCATTGATCTCTAAAACGTAGGTATTTTTTATCTAGCTTAGATTGGAGTTCCTTCCTTGCTATGACTAGGTCTGCCAAAGTAGCTGGAGAACGGGTATGTTTGTGAGCAGTTTCTAAATCCTTAATTGTTTGGAGGAGGTTAAACATCTGAAGGGCCCCTTCCTTCTTAAGTCGCGTACCGTGTTTAATTAGGATGCCTCTAAGGACACATTTCAGCGCCTCCCACTGGGTGGGTACAGATGTATTGTCTGATGCATGTGTTTCTAAGAAAAATTCAATGTGCTCCTTTATGTCAGCTACGCATACGGCATCTTTTAAGAGGTTGTCATTTAACTGCCAAGTCCACTGCTTATCAAAGCGGTCTGGCAGTGTTATGTTCACAAATATTGGAGCATGGTCTGACCACAGCATGTCCCCAATAGAGGCTGAAGGTTGCCAAGATAGTGCGTACTAGCCTAGCAGAAAGTAATCTATGCGACTCTATGAATTGTGTGGGTGCGAGTAGAAAGTGAAGTCCTTATCTTGTGGGTGTAGAACTCACCAACTGAAGGGCATGCAGCATGCGTTTAAGTGATTGCAATTGTCCAGTGGAGATTGAGCCTCGGCCCATCAAGGTGTCAATATTTGGGTTCAAAGTAAGGTTAAAGTCCCCTCCGACAATGAGCACCTCTTCAGCGAATTCGGACAGCTTGTTAAGGAATGAGCGACATGCTGTGACCTGTCACTGATTGGGGGCGTACCAATTGGCAATGGTAAGCCTAGTCGATCCGATCATTAATTTGAGGAGGTGGTAACGGCCCTCTGGGTCAAGGCATTTGTCTATCAGGCAGTGAGTCAGGGATTTATGTATTGCAATAGACCCCCCCCCCCCCCAGAGCGAGAGTCAGGATTGGCGCTGTGGAACCAATGCGCGTAGTAGCGGTCTCTTATGTTAGGTACATGCCCAACTTTAAAATGTGTTTCTTGGAGAAGGAGCACTTGGACCCCCTG
This sequence comes from Eleutherodactylus coqui, assembly GCF_035609145.1. Lineage (NCBI taxonomy): Eukaryota > Metazoa > Chordata > Amphibia > Anura > Eleutherodactylidae > Eleutherodactylus > Eleutherodactylus coqui. The sequence continues at coordinate 22,756,110 of NC_089841.1, forward strand.
CTTATGCATGTGGTAAAGAACCTGTGACCATTTCTGAGGAATATTAAGTCCCCGAACATTCAATGAGCAAAGTTTGAGGGGCGCCATTAGTAAGGTTATTTGGGGGGGGGGGGGGGGAGAGGAAGAAGGGAGGGGAAAAAAAAAAAGGAAGAAAAAAAAAAAAAGGTAGAACAGTTATTGATTAGAAAGTAGAGATGGGTGAGAAGAAAGTTGCTACAAGAGCAATGACAGACGTGTATCACCTAAGAAATTAGAAGAAATTTAAAGTAACAGAAAAGAGGAAACGTTGGGGGGAGGGGTTGTGGTTTAATCTGCGTCCTAGAACCAAAGGACGTGATGTCCCTAATGGGTGGTGGGCTTTCTACAGAAGAGAGCTTCCCCCACACCGGGATGCCAGCCATAACTTAACACCATATAATTTTAGGGCAATAAATTAAAAACTGAAATTAACGTCCACATGGGTGAAACATTTTCTAAGACCCAAGAAGTCCCACATCCTATCTCTGTTGTACCTCTAGAGAAGCAGACCCACTTTGGCTAAACATTTTCTGTATTTTTCTCTTATTAGCGCCAGCACCTTCCATTGGTGCCTGATAAGACCTCTGTGGTTGAATTCGCATGTATGGGGCACACCCCTAGATTCACGGGAGGATCTGTCTTCTGCTCCCTGCATACCGCAGGCCCAATGGAGCGCTCATTGTCCAAGTGCTTTAGCGTATTCATCTTCCTATCGTGGGAAGGAGACAAACGGCCACGGGCTATTTTACTGCTAGAAAGTCTGCTGACTAACAATGCAGGATGGAGACATCCAAGGGTCCGGTCCCATGGGTATTCCAGCAGGAAGCTCTATGCAAACGAAGTGCCGAGTCGACCTGGGCTCTGTCTCCTACCCGACCTATCTCCCCTGCGACGTCCTTCCGATCTCTGTGGTCTTGGGGGTACCCCCTCAAATGAAGTCGTAGGCATAGAAGGCCAGTCGTGAATCATTATATTGGGAAGGCCTAAAGTTGAGGTGAAAGAAGAGATGTCTCTGGGAGTCTGGAGCACGTGTAAATGACCCTCGTGATGAACTTGTAGGCGGAAAGGAAATCCCCATGTGTATGAGAGGTTGTGTTGGCGCAAAGATTCCAAGAGAGGTCGCAGGGCCCTGACTTCTGGTAGCTTTGTCCAGGAGAGGGTGTTGAGGACCTTCTCCCTGTAGCAGGCTGTCGTTGTTCCCTGATGCTGCTGCATGAGGGGTTAATGAGCTCTCCCCTCCTCCACTTGCTTTCTCCTCTATTGCTGCTGCTGCACAAGGGGTTGGTTAGCTCTTCCTTCCTCCACTTGCTTTTTCCTCCTTTGCTGCTGCTGCACGAGGGGTTAATGCGCTCTCCCCCTCCTCCACCTGCATTCTGCCCCACTGTGAGCAACGCTGTGTGTGTCGGAAGCAGTGAGCGCTGTTGTCCCTCCATGTGCTCCTCTCCCCGCTCTGCTTGTAATATAGGAGCGGTCACAGTAGCTCCTGCAGGCTGTGGTCGGTCCGACACGCATGCTGCCGCTGCTGCCGCCATGTTGGCTTGAGCCCGCTCTGCCTCCACTCTTCTGGATCCAGCTAGGAAGCGCTGGATGTTCTGTGCTCCTGTTGCACCCGCTGGAGAGGGGTCAGAAGCTGATATCTTATCTTATATTGAAATGCTGGCAATTAGACCGGCGTAGAACGGAGAAGAGGGTATGCATGTCCTCACTCCACCATAGCCAGGCCACGCCCCCAGGTCATGCTTTTATGATGCCAAAAACAATTATAGCAAAACAATGGAGATGCCCCCCACTTCGCCCTGCGCCACTAGCCACGCCTCCCCTATGTGCTGCTATTTTAAGGTTTGTGACACATGAGTATGAGGTTGATTGCAATAGTCCCAGAAAGGAAGGGTGGGTTACTTACAACAAGTGACGTGCAGTCAGGGAACAGCTGCCTATAGGATTTTCCGAACTAGGGAAGCGTCCGCTGATGCGAAGGTATGATCCCTGTAAAATTTGGCAAAAGTATGCAATGAGGACCAAGTTGCTGCCTTACACACTTGGATAGCTGAAGCTCCATGGTGAACCGGCCAGGAAGCCCCCACCGCCCGCAGCGAGTGAGCAGTCACGCAAAATGAAGAAGACCGTCCCTTGGCACGGTAGGCCTCCGCCACCACCATGCGAATCCACCTGGAGATGGTCATTTTGGAAGCCACAGATCCCCAAAGCGGCCCTTTAGGAATTACAAACAAGGACTCTGTCCGACGGAAGTCCTTAGTACTGGCAATGTATATCCGCAAGGCCCGTTCGAGACATAGCCGATGCAAGGTCAGTTCCTTTGGATGCGCTGGAGAAGGGCAAAAGGACGGAAGCACAATATTCTCATTAAAGTGGAAAGAGAACACCACCTTTGGTAGGAAGTGTGGTACCGGACGCAGTACCACCTTGTCCTGATGGAAGGCCAGAAAGGGGGACTCGACCGACAAAGCGGCCAGCTCGGACACTCGGTTTTCCTTGTGGCGATCACTTCAATACGCCACCTTCCAGGACAAAAGACACAATGGCACTTCCTTTAATGGCTCAAAAGGATGAGACTGTAGGGCACCCAAAAGCAGATTGAGATCCCACACGGGCATGGGTGACCGGAACGGAGGAGCAGCGTGGAAAATCCCCTGAAGGAAAGTGTGGATTGCCAACTTGGCGGCTAGCGGTCTCTGATCGAGGATCGAGAAAGCCGAGACCTGGCCCTTCAGGTAGCTCAACTTCAGGCCCATGTCCTGCTTGTAGGAAGGACAACACACAAGCCAAAGAAATCCGGATTGGATGGAGGGGACGGTCTTCGCACTAAACAGGCTTCATTTCCAGGCTCGATGGTAAATCTTTGACGATGATGGTTTCCTTGCGCTAATCATGGTTCGAATGACCGACTCTGTGAAACCATGCTCCCTCAGAATCGCGGCCTCAACATCAATGCCGGTAAATGAAGCGACTGTTAATTCGGGTGGAAGAGCGAACCCTCTAAAAGCAGGTCCTCTCGCTCCGGTATTTGCCACGGTGCGCCGATGAGTAGGTCTATAAGGTTTGCGTACCATGCAGGCCTTGGCCAATATAGCACTATTAGAATTACCAGGCACCCCTTCATCCCGATCTTTTTGAGTACTCTCGGTAAGATTGGGAAAGGCGGGAAAATGTACGGGAGGTGGAAATCCGACCACGGTATTCCTAGCGTGTCCAATCGCTATTGCCTGAGGGTCCTGGGACCAAGCCACGAAATGCTATACTTTGCGATTGAAGCTGGACGCCATCATGTCCACGTCCGGATGACCCCAGCGATGATAAATGGCCTGGAATACGTCTGGGTGCAGCTCCCATTCACCCAGGTCTACGGTTTCCTGACTGAGAAAGTCCGCTATCCAATTGTACACCCCCGGTTTGTATACCGCTAAGCTTGCTGGTAGGTGCAGCTAGGCCCAGCTGAGTATCTTGGATACCTCGCACATCGCCCCCACACTTCAGGTGCCTCCCTGGTGATTGATAAATAGAGAAGTCCTGCAGCACCACGTGCAATACCCAAACATGGGGAAGAATTCTCTGCACAGCCGATCAATAAGGGGTGAACCAACCTTTGTATATTGCAAACTGGATAAGTGAAGAAGATCCACAGCAGACAAGGAGATGATGAAAAAAAAGTTCTTTTATTCCAAATCCATAAAAGCAAATGGTACAGGCAGCGACGTTTCGACCATTGCTGGTCTTTATCAAGCATGCATCTGACCTCTATCCCACCACCTTATATACTAAAAATATAAACATGTCAACCAATGCAATCAATCCCTAATTACCACTCCCATGATGACGCAGCGCCGCACAGAGTGATGACATTGCGGCATTGGGCGCTACTGTTACTACGGAGGCGTCGGATCATGATGTGGCGCGGTGCATTTTGATGATGTTGCGGCACCTGTCCTGGTCACCTGAGCTCTACTATTGGCTGAACGGGACTGAAGTGCACTACGTGGGAGACTCTGCAGTAAGGTGACCGGAACCAGCAGCTGATTGACATGTATTGATTGCATAATGGGAGTGGTAATTAGGGATTGATTGCATTGGTTGACATGTTTATATTTTTAGTATATAAGGTGGTGGGATAGAGGTCAGATGCATGCTTGATAAAGACCAGCAATGGTCGAAACGTCGCTGCCTGTACCATTTGCTTTTATGGATTTGGAATAAAAGAACTTTTTTTTCATCATCTCCTTGTCTGCTGCGGATCTTCTTCACTTATCCCTGGTGATTGATGTAAGCGACCGCCGTCGCGTTGTCCGTCTGAATCTAAACAGGTTTGCCCTTGAGGTGGGGAGCAAAGTGCTGCAGCGATTGCCATATCGCCCGCAGCTCCTAGATATTGATCGGAAGAGTGGCCCCGGACACGAAACAGAGGAGTTCCAGTCTCTGCGTTGGGACCAGGCACGACTTGACGTGGTTGATGGCCCAGCCGATCCTTTCCAAGGTCTGTAGTGTTATGCGGAGACTTTCCAGGTTGTCTACTTGACACAGTGCCTTTATCAGTATTTCATCCAGGTAGGGAATGGTGACAATATCCCTGGTGTGGAGCAGAGCCATCACCGCCACGAGTACCTTTGTGAATACTCGTGGCACTGTGGACAACCCCAAGAGCAGGGCCGCGAGCTGGTAGTGACTTCCTTGAATCTCGAAATGAAGAAAACGCTGGTGGGATCTGTGCATTGGAAGGTGTAGATGTGCATCTTTGATGTCGATCGAAGAGAGAACCTCTCCGGGCTCCATAGAGGCGATGACTCCATGCGGAAATGCTTCGTCTTGATATAACGATTCAGTCGCTTCAGGTCGAGGACCGATTTGACCATGCCGTCCTTTTTGGGGACCACGAACAGATTTAAATAGAAACCCCATCCGTGCTGAGAAGGTGGAACTGGTACGACTACTCCTTGGGCAAGCACGTGGTCGACTGCCACGTGAAGCTGTGGCGTCTTTTCTGGAACCATCAGTAACCTTGGCCTGAAGAAACGATGCTGAGGGAAAGTCGCAAACTCTATGGCGTAGCCAGAGGAAACAATCTCCCACACCCAAGAGTCGATCACGTGCACCAGCCACGTGTCCCTGTATAGGGAGAGTCTGCCCCCCACCCTGTCGTGACCGGGTGGGGGGCTGAACTTCATGCTGAAAGCTTTGCTCTCGTAGCTTTCGGCACACAGGAGTGAGGCTGCCAAGAGGTCCTGGTTTTGAAAGAGGCCTCTCTTTTGCTCCTGTGGATTCTTCTTGGCCTGGGACCATTGCCCAGATGAGGTACATGGGCTTGAGCGGCGAAAGGACTGGAAATATGATCTCCTTTTGCAGAGCCTTTCCTCTTCTAACCGCGTTTTGCGGAAGGAACGTGCTCTTCCTGCCCGTCGCATCTTTTATCAGCTTGTTTCCAAACAGCCTGTTGCCCCCAAAGGAGCTTGGTCAGCGCCTTTTTAAAGGATGTGTCAGCTGACCAACTCTTCAGCCAGAGTGTCCTGCAAGACACCTCAGAAGCTGCTAACACCTGAGCTAGGAATTTTGCCAAATTCGCCGCACAGACAAAATTCCCGGCCTGAATGATGTTATCCGCGGTATCCAGCAACTCGTTGGTCAGAGCACCCGCAAGAATATCCCAGCCTAGTTGCTTTGCACATGCAAGTGGGTCGTTGCGCAGTGCCTACTGCCTGAAAAGTATATTTTGCCAAGGAGTCTAGCTTCCTATCCTGTGGATCAGAAAGTGATGCCGCGTCCGCTGTGGGAAGAGTGGTGTGTTTTGACAGTCGCGACACAGGCGGATCTACTACGGGAGGTACCGACCAACTTTTAACGAGATCTTCCAGAAAGGGATAAGCGATGTCCCATGTTTTCCCCGGTCCCTTAAAGCATTTGTTGGGGACCACCTCGAAGTCCTGATGGGGTGGGAAATAACTGGCGTGGGCATTTATGCTGCCTGAAGGACACGGCCAGAGGCGGAATTGCCGCTGGCTCCTCTGATACGTGAAGCATGTCCTGCACTGCCACGACCAAGCTGTCCATCAGTGCAGCTAGCTTAGACGCTTGCTCCTCGTCCAAGTCCGAGGGGGATGAAGAGCGAGAGCTTTCCCCCTCCGAGAGACTAGTATACTTGGACACTAGGATGGACGACTGCTGCATCTGAGACGTAGATTAGGACACCGATGAATATCGGGATCGCGAAGATGCAGCCTGTGAATGGGAGGACTCCCTGGAGCAATGGGATCTATGGGAGGACTCCCTGGAGCAATGGGATCTATGGGACGACTCCCTGGAGCAATGGGATCTATGGGACGACTCCCTGGAGCAATGGGATCTATGGGACGACTCCCTGGAGCAATGGGATCTATGGGACGACTCCCTGGAGCAATGGGATCTATGGGACGACTCCCTGGAGCAATGGGATCTATGGGACGACTCCCTGGAGCAATGGGATCTATGGGACGACTCCCTGGAGCAATGGGATCTATGGGACGACTCCCTGGAGCAATGGGATCTATGGGACGACTCCCTGGAGCAATGGGATCTATGGGACGACTCCCTGGAGCAATGGGATCTATGGGACGACTCCCTGGAGCAATGGGATCTATGGGACGACTCCCTGGAGCAATGGGATCTATGGGACGACTCCCTGGAGCAATGGGATCTATGGGACGACTCCCTGGAGCAATGGGATCTATGGGACGACTCCCTGGAGCAATGGGATCTATGGGACGACTCCCTGGAGCAATGGGATCTATGGGACGACTCCCTGGAGCAATGGGATCTATGGGACGTCTCCCTGGAGCAATGGGATCTATGGGACGTCTCCCTGGAGCAATGGGATCTATGGGACGACTCCCTGGAGCAATGGGATCTATGGGACGACTCCCTGGAGCAATGGGATCTATGGGACGACTCCCTGGAGCAATGGGATCTATGGGACGACTCCCTGGAGCAATGGGATCTATGGGACGACTCCCTGGAGCAATGGGATCTATGGGACGACTCCCTGGAGCAATGGGATCTATGGGACGACTCCCTGGAGCAATGGGATCTATGGGACGACTCCCTGGAGCAATGGGATCTATGGGACGACTCCCTGGAGCAATGGGATCTATGGGACGACTCCCTGGAGCAAAGGGATCTATGGGACGACTCCCTGGAGCAAAGGGATCTATGGGACGACTCCCTGGAGCAAAGGGATCTATGGGACGACTCCCTGGAGCAAAGGGATCTATGGGACGACTCCCTGGAGCAAAGGGATCTATGGGACGACTCCCTGGAGCAAAGGGATCTATGGGACGACTCCCTGGAGCAAAGGGATCTATGGGACGACTCCCTGGAGCAAAGGGATCTATGGGACGACTCCCTGGAGCAAAGGGATCTATGAGACGACTCCCTGGAGCAAAGGGATCTATGAGACGACTCCCTGGAGCAAAGGGATCTATGAGACGACTCCCTGGAGCAAAGGGATCTATGAGACGACTCCCTGGAGCAAAGGGATCTATGAGACGACTCCCTGGAGCAAAGGGATCTATGAGACGACTCCCTGGAGCAAAGGGATCTATGAGACGACTCCCTGGAGCAATGGGATCTATGAGACGACTCCCTGGAGCAATGGGATCTATGAGACGACTCCCTGGAGCAATGGGATCTATGAGACGACTCCCTGGAGCAATGGGATCTATGAGACGACTCCCTGGAGCAATGGGATCTATGAGACGACTCCCTGGAGCAATGGGATCTATGAGACGACTCCCTGGAGCAATGGGATCTATGAGACGACTCCCTGGAGCAATGGGATCTATGAGACGACTCCCTGGAGCAATGGGATCTATGAGACGACTCCCTGGAGCAATGGGATCTATGAGACGACTCCCTGGAGCAATGGGATCTATGAGACGACTCCCTGGAGCAATGGGATCTATGAGACGACTCCCTGGAGCAATGGGATCTATGAGACGACTCCCTGGAGCAATGGGATCTATGAGACGACTCCCTGGAGCAATGGGATCTATGAGACGACTCCCTGGTGCAATGGGATCTATGAGACGACTCCCTGGTGCAATGGGATCTATGAGACGACTCCCTGGTGCAATGGGATCTATGAGAGGACTCCCTGGAGCAATGGGATCTATGAGAGGACTCCCTGGAGCAATGGGATCTATGAGAGGACTCCCTGGAGCAATGGGATCTATGAGAGGACTCCCTGGAGCAATGGGATCTATGAGAGGACTCCCTGGAGCAATGGGATCTATGAGAGGACTCCCTGGAGCAATGGGATCTATGAGAGGACTCCCTGGAGCAATGGGATCTATGAGAGGACTCCCTGGAGCAATGGGATCTATGAGAGGACTCCCTGGAGCAATGGGATCTATGAGAGGACTCCCTGGAGCAATGGGATCTATGAGAGGACTCCCTGGAGCAATGGGATCTATGAGAGGACTCCCTGGAGCAATGGGATCTATGAGAGGACTCCCTGGAGCAATGGGATCTATGAGAGGACTCCCTGGAGCAATGGGATCTATGAGAGGACTCCCTGGAGCAATGGGATCTATGAGAGGACTCCCTGGAGCAATGGGATCTATGAGAGGACTCCCTGGAGCAATGGGATCTATGAGAGGACTCCCTGGAGCAATGGGATCTATGAGAGGACTCCCTGGAGCAATGGGATCTATGAGAGGACTCCCTGGAGCAATGGGATCTATGAGAGGACTCCCTGGAGCAATGGGATCTATGAGAGGACTCCCTGGAGCAATGGGATCTATGAGAGGACTCCCTGGAGCAATGGGATCTATGAGAGGACTCCCTGGAGCAATGGGATCTATGAGAGGACTCCCTGGAGCAATGGGATCTATGAGAGGACTCCCTGGAGCAATGGGATCTATGAGAGGACTCCCTGGAGCAATGGGATCTATGAGAGGACTCCCTGGAGCAATGGGATCTATGAAAGGACTCCCTGGAGCAATGGGATCTATGAGAGGACTCCCTGGAGCAATGGGATCTATGAGAGGACTCCCTGGAGCAATGGGATCTATGAGAGGACTCCCTGGAGCAATGGGATCTATGAGAGGACTCCCTGGAGCAATGGGATCTATGAGAGGACTCCCTGGAGCAATGGGATCTATGAGAGGACTCCCTGGAGCAATGGGATCTATGAGAGGACTCCCTGGAGCAATGGGATCTATGAGAGGACTCCCTGGAGCAATGGGATCTATGAGAGGACTCCCTGGAGCAATGGGATCTATGAGAGGACTCCCTGGAGCAATGGGATCTATGAGAGGACTCCCTGGAGCAATGGGATCTATGAGAGGACTCCCTGGAGCAATGGGATCTATGAGAGGACTCCCTGGAGCAATGGGATCTATGAGAGGACTCCCTGGAGCAATGGGATCTATGAGAGGACTCCCTGGAGCAATGGGATCTATGAGAGGACTCCCTGGAGCAATGGGATCTATGAGAGGACTCCCTGGAGCAATGGGATCTATGAGAGGACTCCCTGGAGCAATGGGATCTATGAGAGGACTCCCTGGAGCAATGGGATCTATGAGAGGACTCCCTGGAGCAATGGGATCTATGAGAGGACTCCCTGGAGCAATGGGATCTATGAGAGGACTCCCTGGAGCAATGGGATCTATGAGAGGACTCCCTGGAGCAATGGGATCTATGAGAGGACTCCCTGGAGCAATGGGATCTATGAGAGGACTCCCTGGAGCAATGGGATCTATGAGAGGACTCCCTGGAGCAATGGGATCTATGAGAGGACTCCCTGGAGCAATGGGATCTATGAGAGGACTCCCTGGAGCAATGGGATCTATGAGAGGACTCCCTGGAGCAATGGGATCTATGAGAGGACTCCCTGGAGCAATGGGATCTATGAGAGGACTCCCTGGAGCAATGGGATCTATGAGAGGACTCCCTGGAGCAATGGGATCTATGAGAGGACTCCCTGGAGCAATGGGATCTATGAGAGGACTCCCTGGAGCAATGGGATCTATGAGAGGACTCCCTGGAGCAATGGGATCTATGAGAGGACTCCCTGGAGCAATGGGATCTATGAGAGGACTCCCTGGAGCAATGGGATCTATGAGAGGACTCCCTGGAGCAATGGGATCTATGAGAGGACTCCCTGGAGCAATGGGATCTATGAGAGGACTCCCTGGAGCAATGGGGTCTATGAGAGGACTCCCTGGAGCAATGGGGTCTATGAGAGGACTCCCTGGAGCAATGGGATCTATGAGAGGACTCCCTGGAGCAATGGGATCTATGAGAGGACTCCCTGGAGCAATGGGATCTATGAGAGGACTCCCTGAAGCAATGGGATCTATGAGAGGACTCCCTGGAGCAATGGGATCTATGAGAGGACTCCCTGGAGCAATGGGATCTATGAGAGGACTCCCTGAAGCAATGGGATCTATGAGAGGACTCCCTGGAGCAATGGGATCTATGAAAGGACTCCCTGGAGCAATGGGATCTATGAGAGGACTCCCTGGAGCAATGGGATCTATGAGAGGACTCCCTGGAGCAATGGGATCTATGAGAGGACTCCCTGGAGCAATGGGATCTATGAGAGGACTCCCTGGAGCAATGGGATCTATGAGAGGACTCCCTGGAGCAATGGGATCTATGAGAGGACTCCCTGGAGCAATGGGATCTATGAGAGGACTCCCTGGAGCAATGGGATCTATGAGAGGACTCCCTGGAGCAATGGGATCTATGGGAGGACTCCCTGGAGATATGGGGTCTACGTCTTTTACGTGACCTACCCCGTGACCACTCTGAGAAAAAAGCATCTCGTCTGAATGCAGCCTGCGTAAAATCGCAGCAGATTTACTAGCTAGGTCAGAGACCGCCGCAGTGAGGGATTGGGCCCATTCAGGTTCAGCTGCCTGTTCAACTCCTAGCCCGGAGCTTGCCGAGCTAGGAGACAGTTCGCACAGCGGGGCTCAGACTGACCGCAAGGGAGCTTCGCATTACAATGAGCACAAGCATAAAACTTGCCTCTACCTGTAGCCTGTCCAGAACCTTCCGGTCTGGGGTCGGATGTGATGTTAACAATACTGTGCACAAAATACTGGGCAAAATGCTGCAAGTGAAGACCGCAGGAGGAGTACAGCGCAGGAGGAAGTTGCCTCAGCAGAGCTTACCCTATCCAAGGCTGTCAGGCCCCAGCAGGAGCTCCTGGGTTCGCAGAGAAGACGACTTCCAATTCAGACGCAGCAGACTGCGCACACACGGCTGGTCTGATGCGAGGAACTCAGCCAGAAGTTCTGAGAAAGAAGGAGTGGCCGGAGGCAGGAAAGGAGGAGAGATCAGCCATCCCAGTCTTGTAGTGGGTTGTCTGTCACTTTCCCTCGCTGACCCAATGTGGGCGTGGCTTAATTCCAGGTCTGAGCCGAGGCCTACATTTTTGGCTCCTCCAACTATCACCCCCTGAACTCCAGTGCCCGGGGATGGCCCGCTGAAGCGAGGAAGGCGGCAAGCGACACCGCAATGGCAAGAGGGAAGATCTACGTTGGCCGCGAGGTAGGGCTCAAGTAAGCCTGGGCCTAGATTTATGTCCCCTTCCGGAGGCGCGACCTCCACAGCCGCTGCCACCGCTGGTCAGGGAAAAGCCCTATCTCCCCGTATTCCTACAAGTAAAGTCTTCATGATGACCTAACCTAAGACATATCTGCCTCCTGCAGACACTAAGCTTAAAAACTGTTTAGCGTAATGCCTGCAGGAGGAGTATAGCTAGTAGGAGGAGTTAACACTTCTTGCTTAGTGTCGCCTCCTATTGGAAGTAGCTATACGCAAGATATGGCTGTGTCCCATAATGATACGGACAAGAAATTAGTATTGCAATAAAAAAAATGATTGGTCAATGCAATAGTCTTTTCCATAACGACGTAAGGGTTGCGATAGTTGGACACTAAGGAAAATTGACGTGTTCGAACTATGCTGCGGGATAAAAATGCTGTAGATACCTTGGACTGCCATGACAACGAACAAGGTAGTTAGATCATGTCAAACCGAAAACATTAATAGAGGCCAAAATCTAACAGCAGCTCTCTTTTAATGCCCACGTGATGCGCACTATTTCACTGGAAACAGTACTGATGCTTGGCTAGGTCAGCGGAAAGAGAAGATCAGGACAACAAAGAGCAAAGTGGCTTGATACAATCAAATGTAGTAAAAATGATGATTAATTAGTGTAAAATGTCTATTGATTTGTATAAACTAGATGTATTACACAGCTGTAGTGATTTGACTCTGTAGTGTGCTATAAGAGTAGTCCAATGTAAAGTTCCAATGCAGCCACTCTAGGGTTAAATTACATAGGTATGGAGTGGAGCTGAAAGTAATGCTGGGTTACTCTTCAGTCCTCCCGCACTCCCACCTCAACTTCTGGGACAAAGGAACTGTTCTTTGCCTGACCACATGTTGAGACGACAAAGGCTTAGTTTGTACACGGGGCCTGAGGAGGCGGAGGGTGGGGGAAAGAGATTCTTTATAGCTTAACCAATAAAAATAAATATACATTACGTATGTAATATGTTATATGCCCATAAAGGGCAGGTATTATGTGTTTTAATAAAAGAAGTTCTGGGATTGTTTTTCCCCCAGAACATGTGTCTCAGTCTGAAGTCTTCTTACGCGCGTATATTAGTGTTTTGCAATTAGGAAGCTTCGGAATACCCCAGAACCTGCTGGAGGAATTCATATCCAGACCACAAAGCAACCACAAATCATGTCAATTGCGGACCCGAAAGAAGCGGTGAATGACAGAAATGCGTGGAGAACATTGATCCATGAAGGGACCGAACATTAGATACAGCTGAACGGATAATCATCATCATCATTAAGCTTAACTAAAACAAATAGTGTCAGGCAGCTGCTGCCAAGGCAAATAGGATCATAGGGTGCATCAAAAGAGGCCTATGGGCACATGACTAGAACATTGTTCTTCGTCTTTACTAGTCACTGGTCAGACCACACAAGGAATATCGTGGACAGTTTTGGGTACCAGTATTCAAGGAGGACATATCACAGCTTGAGCGGTACAAAGGTGGGCAGCTAAAGTAATAAACAGAATGGGCGGACTACAATACCCAGAGAGGTTATCAAAACTGGGATTACTTAGCTTAGAAATAGGACGGCTGAGGGGCGACCTAATAACTATATATAAATATATCAGGGGTCAATACGGAGATCTCTCCCATCATATATTTATACCCAGGACTGTAACAAGGGGGCGCCCTCTACTTCTACAGCAAATAAGGCTTCTACATCTTTCAGTAAAGAACCCCCTTGTATGTCAAGCCGTGAGACTAAGGAACTCTCTGCCGGAGGACGCAGTAACGGTAAATTTGATAAAAGAGTACAAGAGGGGCCTGGAGTGTTTCTTTAGAGATGTAATATTATACGTTATAATCATTAATACCTGCAAAAGGCTTGCTGATCCGGGGATTATTCAGATGGCAAGATTGGAGGAAACTGGCTTCTACCTCATTGTTTTTTTTAATCAATATTTGGTGATGGTGATGGTTTTGGAGGGTGGGGGTGGGGGGGGTGTTAGGCTGATCTGGGTGGACATGTCTTTTTCTCCTTACAGACTATGCTACTATATTGATTTTGTTTGTTTTCTCAAAGTAAGATTGAAAGGATAAATACAGACCAATTATCCTGCCGTCCCTTCATGATGCTGGATAAACTACATAATGGATACATGAGACAAGTGTAAAACGTATAGTAAGACTGAACTAGAGAGCTTTACAGCCCTTCTACAGAGTGAATATCTCCATCTACCTGATGATTAGGTGAATACTGATAATACCTCCCAGCAGGCAGAGATGGTACTGACAATAGCTGCTCATGTCATGTTGTGCTGACGCATCACAGCACTCATAGCTCAGAAAAATGAAAGAGAAAGCAGGGAAAATCTCTACATGAAGATGGTGCCTGATAAGCATCAGAGAGGAGTCTGCACTGTGTGGAAGTGACTTCACTACACATAGGGCAGGTTCAGAGCACAGCAGACAATCAGATGAGGGGCGCAGGGATGGAAATATGTGTTTTCACCATAGCGGCACTTTAAGGTAAAGCTATAAACATTGTCTTTCTATTATATAACTGTCAGCCATGTTTTCAGCTTTAGAGATGTTCCCTGCATGTATTACAGGGTTCACAATACAACTTCATTGTTTACCTTCAGCCTGATGAGTTGTGAAACCTTCCCATTAAAATGATCAAGTTTTAGCAAAAGTGGACCTTGATCGTTCTTTCATTTAATGCAAACATGTCAAACTTAAGGCCCGCTGGCCGAATCCAGCCTACTACCTCATGTTATGTGACCCACCGGCCGTGCAGCCCCCAATAAGCATTCCACTCATCCAGCCTGCAGCACAGACGCTAAGGGAAGAGGTCAGCAGTCATAGACTAACCAGTGGCTGCCGGACCAGAGATGTAGGCTAGGTGAGGGCAATGCCAGAGTCCAATAGGGGGCCTCACTGTTACTACTGGGGCCACTGTGAGGGGCCCTATTAATGGGGTCACTATTACTATTAGGGCTACTATCGGGGACAGTATTAATACTGGGGTCACTGTGATTGACCCTACTACTAATGGGGTCAATAGGGGACCTCATTACAATTACAATCAGCCCTTTGAAGGCCACCATAATGCTGATGTGGCCCTCGGTGACAATGAGTTTGACACAACTGATCTAATGTCTCTGGTCAGCGGTAATCCTGCCATCTCCACCGGCCTCATCACACAAGTAGAAGATTACATTATTATTAATATATATATATATATATATATATATATATATATATATATATATATATATATATATATATATATAAAGGTGAAGGCCCTCACACACTGACTGACTCACTTACATACTCAAAGATAAAGGGGTCACAACTCCAAAATTAAATGTTAATTGCATGCTTAGATCCTAAATAGGAAAAGTAAAGGGGGGGGGGGGTCACAACTTGATTATTCAATGCTAATTGCAAAAGTAAGTGCATCCCCATGTAATGTAACTTCCAGGTGTTGAACAAGCGTGAAATTTGGTACGAGCCTTCCTTAAAGGGGTTGTCCCGAGGCAAAAGTTAATTTTTTTTTGCACAGTCCCCCTTCTAAAGCAAACATTACTATGCACAAGTGTAAATGGCTTTTAAAGATGGTATCTACTCACCGTTCTAGCGTTTCATCAACTTATAAAACTTCTTCCAAAGATGGCCGCCGGGATCTTCACCCACGATGCAACGCGGGTCTTCTCCCATGGTGCACCGTGGGCTCTGTGCGGTCCATTGCCGATTCCAGCCTCCTGAGTGGCTGGAATCGGCACACGTGACGGGGCGGAGCTACGCGATGACGCATAGAAGGGGGCGGAGCCAGAACGCCGCTCGTGCCCGGACCAACCAGAAGGGAGAAGACCCTTCTGCGCAAGCGCGTCTAATCGGGGGATTAGACGCTGAAATTAGACGGAGCCATGGAGACGGGGACGCCAGCAACGGAGCAGGTAAGTGTATATCTTCTGTATGGCTCATATTTAATGCACGATGTATATTACAAAGTGCATTAATATGGCCATACAGAAGTGCTTAACCCCACTTGCTTTCGCGAGACAACCCCTTTAAGTCCTCAATGAGGAGAGTGGGAGGGGTGGCACATTCTGCAGAAGGACATCAGTACATGCAGCCTGGGGAGAATCTAATGCTCCTCTATGTGTATACATATTTTATTCCTCGGTTCCTCTCAAGTAGCCGTGAGTTCATAAAATTTTCCATGCAAGCAACACGTTAACACCTGTGCCAAACTAACTTGGCGGAAGTCAGGTATAACAGCTAGTATATAATAAGACTGAAGACAAGAGCTTCACAGCCTTCTACAGATCAGAGGGACATCTCCACCTACCTGATGGTCCTGTGGAAGAAGAGGACGGGGACATCTCTCTGGTGGGCTTCTCTTACTGGATGGAACTGCAGGAAACACAGACGGACACTGAAGTCATTCTTTACATACAGATAATAAGACATGATTACCGCATTCTTCTGACCATAAGGATCAATGTCCACGGGAGTATTTGAATTAGGGCACCCGCGCAGATGACCCACAGTTCAAGCCGCCCATAGGGTACCATGTGTGTCCACACTTAAATTTTAACACGCAGATTTGTTTTCTAGATGTTTTTCTGAAATAGCACCATGCTCTATTTCAGTGCGGTTCCAGCATGGATGGCTTACATTGATGTCAATGGAAGCCCTCTGATCCACGGCCCATCTGTAATTGACAATGCAGACAGGCCGCAGATTCCATGGGAAAATTACTCTTTTAACTCTTAAATGGTGTGTGGGGGTCCCATACGGCCGTCCTCCATGAGATCACAGAAAGCTGTGTTGGTGTCATGGCAGCCGGGGGCCTTCTGAAAGGCTCCAGGGCAGTCTTAACAGAATGCCTATCAAGCCATGCCCGTGGGGTGGCTTGATAAACTGCCTGCCCAATTGCAGTATGACGTAAAGTTATGGCATTATATCATACTGCAGGAGCGATCAAAGCATCGCAAATTGTTGTTCCCTCTGGGACTTAAAATAAATAAAAGTAAGATCAATAAATTATTTTAAAAAAAGGCATAAAAGTTAGAAGTCCAAACTATCAGAGTAACGCAATTTTTACCTCGCACCATGAACGTCAGAAAAAAAAAAAGAAATGCGTTTTTTTTGGTCACCCTGTCTCCAAGAAAAAAATGAAACAAAAAGCGATCAAAAAGTGGTATGTAGGGGCGTGGCCTGGGCTCGGAGCAGCATGGTCGCACTCTAAATCTGCTCCTTCTAGGCCTCAAGAAAAAGCTGCCCTGAAGTAATACCCTCAGCTACGCGAGTTTCCCAAAGCTGGTGGAGAACACCAAGAACCCCAGGAGAATGTCTCGAGGAAGAAGGGGTCTCCCAGCAAGAAGGCAGAGGATATGCAAGCAGCAGCTCCACCCCTCCAGCTGCCCAGCGAAGCTCCACGATGCTGGAGGGGTGAAGCCCCCAGTCCCCCCTGCCCTCTGTCATTGCTACAGCTTCAAGCCTGATAGGGAAAGAGGAGGAGAGAAGAGTAGAGAGCTGCACCCTCCTCACTGCCGGCTCTACTGACCGGCTCCATGGAGCTCTGAGCAGCTCTCAAAGCGGAGATAAGGAGAACTGCACTCATGGCAGCACCCCCTGCTGGCACTGCTGCCCCGTTCAGAGGAATCATGAGCTGCTCACTAAGCTGACAGCAATGGAGCCAGGCTTACAATAGCAGCTCCCTCCTTCACCCTGATGACATTACTGCCCCACTCAAAGGGAACTACAAGACACTCATAGAGCAGAGACCACAGGGGCCAAGAGTGTGTGGGGCCAACCACCCCCTCCTCCACTTTCTCCCACCAACACCAAACATATACCAAATAAAGTCACCAGCAGGGACCCCCGACTGGACACGGACATTCTAGATTCAGACACTACATATCCCAACGTAATTCCACCAGATAACTCTCTAAATGCGATCCCCGCTAGCAACCAATCTGCTTCGGGGGCTTTTTTGAAGGAAGCCATGCTAGCACTACGTCTCTCAAGAGACATCGCCAAAGCAATGGCTACAGTCTCATCAGGTGTTGGCGCCTTGGGAGAGAGGGTGGATCCTATGGAACAAAATATGGGGCAATACACCACAGCCCACAACTCACTAGCGGACGCACACATCTCACTTGCAGAAGAAATTGAAACCCTTAAATCTAAAAATCGCTGATATGGAAGATGGGAATAGAAGAAACAGTATAAAATTCAGATGCCTTACAGAATCAGTATCACCGGCTGAAGTCCCCTCAGACCTACAGAAGCGGATCCGTACTCTAATCCTGGACTGTTCACATCAAGAATCAGCCATCGATCGCGCTCACAGACTACCAAAACATCTCCCAAACTCCACGCCAAGTTGTTGCTAGCATTCATTTTTCTACGGTGAAGAACAGCTTATGCTGAAATCAAGAGACTCCCTCCCAGACCTCAACCAGAATATTGCGCTGTTCGCAGACCTGTCACAAGCTACAAGCACAGCATGGAAAAAAAACTCACCAGTTGTCAAAATTCTAAGTAAACACAGAATTGCATATAAACGGGTCTTCTCCAAAAAGTGATCGCCACAAAGAATGGATCAACCCCCTACTTCAGCTCTTTAGAAGAAGGAAAGGAGCTTCTGCAACTCTGGGGCTTATCTACGTTATCTCGGTATTAGTGTATCTTGATGCCACCAGCAATAGCTGGTGGAGTCAAGATTGACAAGAGGGTGACGCCCCCTGTAGATGATTGCCTGCGCTGCTTCTTGGGCACAAGGTCCTGGAAGGACACTAAACTAAGCATAGAGCGGCCGCCGGGGCTGTAGCCAGATCTCCAAGGAGCTTCCCTGTCGGCCGTTTGCCCCAGATTTCACAGCCGGCAGCCATCTGCCATGAGCTCACAGCCCACGGCCGGCGCGGAACTCAGGGCCGTCGCCGGCCATAACGCAGCTCACAATCGCCGGACACAACGGAGCTCACAGCTGCTGGCAGATACAGCCGACAGCAGGGACGGACCTCACAGCAGCGGCAGGGACGGAGGTCTCAGGCCAGCAGCAGGGTGGGATACATTCCAGAAATACCGTCCAGGACAGAGATGAGATGCTGCTATGTCTCCAACCATTTCTGCCGAGCCTGCTGCCTTACCCTGACGGTTAGTGGTCTTCTTTTCCTTACATTATTACATATTAATGGTGCCATTTTACTGTGGGAACATGGCAGCATTCACAGATAATAATGTAAGGCAAAGAAAAGTAACTGTCAGCCTAATGCAGCAGGGCCGGCAGAAATAGATCCACAGTGTGCTACTAGTAGCTTGCAGCCTTGACCCTATCAGAAGCTAGGGGTGTGACAGGGGCGTTCCTCCTGACAAACCCCTAGCTTCTGGTGGCGTCAAGATACACTAATACCCGTTATCTCCACTTTATCCACCCGAGCAAAACACAACCAAGCGTCATTCACTATCTCTCAAGCTGGCTAAAGATCGGACCCCAGCAACAAGGGACGGATGAGGACTTTACCACTCCAACCCTTTAGAAGGGCCTAGGACAAGAACTGTTCTCCTACAATTTACCCCCACTGTTCGAAGTCTCACATAACCTCTTAAAGCACCATTTACACGCAAAGGTGATCGCTCAAAATTTGTTCAAAAGATAGCTTGAATGAGAGTTTTGAGCGATCATTTTGCATAAACTACCAAGTAGCTACCTAGTAACTTATTAGATTCATTTGTGTGCAAATGAGGCTCCCTTTGCTGTATGCAGATAACAGCAGGATGTCTGTTATCTGCTTACAGCTCCATGGGCTCTCCAGTGGGACAGCAGTTGAAACAATGACCTCAGAGCTGCCCGCAGAGAATCACAGCGTGCGGTCCCTGCCATCAGCTGGCTGGCTGAATGATGGTCTTTATGCTGAACTAAAAATCATCATTTGGCGGAAAAGCAAACGATGGCAGTATTTACACGAACAAATGATGGCTTTAGAGCGATACTTCAACAAATTGTGAGCGATAATCGTTGTGTGTAAATGGGCCTTTACATTCTAAAAATCGCAGGGGCAAAAATCTAATCTAATTGTAAGACCCTTCACAGTATAGATTAATTATTAAAACTCTATTTTATTATAATTCGTTAAAATATATCCCGTGGGGCACGCCAAACAAAAATAAAGACAGACAATTACAGCCCTTAAGGACTATGTGGTGGCATTATGTCCCCATTTATTAATGGGAGAGGAAAGGAAGTCAGCACAGTGAGCCACCCCGATTATTGGTATTGGAAAAGCCTATATTGGGAAATTTCACTGGAAAGCTTCATAAAGCTGTATAAAGAAATCTATACTGTGAAGGGCCTTTACATTCTAGGGCCGTGATGGCGAACCTATGACACGCGTGTCAGCACTGACACGCGTAGCTATAGTCGCTGACACGCGGCCGCTCACCCAGTTAGTGAATAGTGCCAGGGGCCGTGGCTCCCCTGCTGGTATTCACTAACCAGCACTACTAGCAGCGCTGATCCCGGAGCACACTGTGATGTCAGTGTGTAGCCAGGATACTCCTCCCCCCATCCCCCGACGTCTCGTACCTGTTGGTTCCGCGAGAGCGTCCGGGGGAGGAGGCGTCCTGCAACACACTGACGTCAGTGTGCGCCAGAGATCATCGCTGCTGGCGGTGCGCCGGGCACAGGAGGAGCAGAGTTTCCATAAGGTAAGTACATGTGTCTCGTGGGGGGCAGTCACCGCTGGGGGGCCGCTGTAAGGGAGCGGGGACACAGCAAGGGAGCGGGGACACCGAAAAATTAGTGTGGTGACAGGGCTAGAGAAGGAGGGGGGATGGAGGCTGCAGGGGAGCGGTGAAACAGCAAGATTACTTAAAGGGGTTGTCCCGCGCCGAAACGGGGTTTTTTTTTTTTTAACCCCCCCCCCCGTTCGGCGCGAGACAACCCCGATGCAGGGGTTAAAAAAACAAAACGGAGAGTGCTTACCTGAATCCCGGCGGTCCGGCGTCTTCATACTCACCTGCTGAAGATGGCCGCCGGGGTCTGCTCCCTCCGTGGACCGCAGCTCTTCTGTGCGGTCCATTGCCGATTCCAGCCTCCTGATTGGCTGGAATCGGCACGTGACGGGGCGGAGCTACACGGAGCCGGCATTCTGCACGAGCGGCCCCATTGAAGACAGCAGAAGACCCGGACTGCGCAAGCGCGGCTAATTTGGCCATCGGAGGCCGAAAATTAGTCGGCACCATGGAGACGAGGACGCTAGCAACGGAGCAGGCAAGTATAAAACTTTTTATAACTTCTGTATGGCTCATAATTAATGCCCAATGTACATTACAAAGTGCATTAATATGGCCATACAGAAGTGTATAGACCCACTTGCTGCCGCGGGACAACCCCTTTAAGGGACAGAAGGCTGCAGGGGAAAGTGCAGGCTGCTAGGACCTTCAATGCTTGAGCCCATCGGGAGCTAGGGGTGTGACCGGGCCATTCCTCCTGTCAAACCACTAGCTTCCGGTGGCGTCAAGATACACTAATACCAAGAAGGTGTTTGACAAGGTCCATTGGGGATACCGGATTCAAGCATTGCAGACATTTGGGTTTGCGGGCCCCATCCTCAAGGCCATAAAAGCCCTATATTCCTCCCCCTCGGCGATGGTTCTGATCAATGGGCTTCCATCCAAGCCTTAAAGGAGATGTCCCGCGCCGAAACGGGTTTTTTTTTTTTTAAACCCCCCCCCCGTTCGGCGCGAGACAACCCCGATGCAGGGGTTAAAAAACCCACCCGCACAGCGCTTACCTGAATCCCGGCGGTCCGGCGTCTTCATACTCACCTGCTGAAGATGGCCGCCGGGATCCTCTGTCTTCATGGACCGCAGGGCTTCTGTGCGGTCCATTGCCGATTCCAGCCTCCTGATTGGCTGGAATCGGCACGTGACGGGGCGGAGCTACACGGAGCTACACGGAGCCCCATAGAGAAGAGGAGAAGACCCGGACTGCGCAAGCGCGGCTAATTTGGCCATCGGAGGCCGAAAATTAGTCGGCACCATGGAGACGAGGACGCTAGCAACGGAGCAGGTAAGTATAAAACTTTTTATAACTTCTGTATGGCTCATAATTAATGCACAATGTATATTACAAAGTGCATTATTATGGCCATACAGAAGTGTATAGACCCACTTGCTGCCTCGGGACATCTCCTTTAAATGACACAAGATAAGGGTGCCCTCCATCACCCCTGTTTTTTTCGATTGTTATGGAAGCACTGGCAGAGGATATTCGAAATAATTCAAACATTAGAAGAATTACAGTGGCCCCCCCCGACACACAAAACAAACCTTTTCGCAGACGGTGTTATCCTAGCACTCACTAAACCGGAGTCATCATTAGCTTAAGGCTTCAAAACATTGGAAAATTGTGGTTCACTATCCTACTATAAAGCCAAGTCTTCAACATCTCTGATGAGGGGATTAACATAACAAAGCACAACAATTGTCACCCAGTTTCCCATCCCAGTGGAGTCCCCACTCGATTCCCTATCTTGGCATTGTATTACTGCCTGACACCTCAAACCAGCTTAAAGCCAACATCCCCCACCCAATAAAATCAATACCAGAATAACTGGACAGACGAGCCTCCTTGGGGTTGGGATGGATGGGCAGGATTATACTATATTAGATGCTTATACTCTCTACAATCCTCTATCATCTATGGACCCTCCCTCTACCCATCCCGATCACAACCTGCGCTTCCCTCCACAAAGGTCAGAAACGCTCTTTTCTCCTTAGGGAGAGCAACTATATACTATAAACTAAGTGAGGAGACTCAAATGGCCATGCACGCTCCTCTGGGTAATATGCAAATAAGGGAGATGGAATAAATCCTTCACAGTGCCACCTATTGGAAGGCAGCATTCCTTCGAGTCAAAGTGGGACTTTTTATACAAGTCTTCTTACAATGACTGGGAATCAAAAGCAAAGCCCGACTCCATGTACATACAGCTGTTTCCGGGTTATTGCCCATCATCAGTGTGCGTCCCCCCATCTGAACATTCCCTCCGCTGGCTGACCCCTCCCACCAGCGACTGATAACAGAAAGTCACCCACACTATAGCTTACATTTGTTAGTAAGTCACAGCAAATAATAATGCAGGTAAATCACTAAATGTAGCAGTAAAACATAACTTTATTAATATGCCCTATAGAGTAAAATACAAGCACTAAATGAGGGTAATAATACCAAAAACTGCATAATTGTACCATCTGAGGACAACCCCTTCCCCACTGAGTAACATAACCAACTGTCATACACTCACCTCCCCCCTCCCGCTGTGTCCCACCATGGTGCTCTGTCCCTTCCCCCGCTCAGTTTACAGCTGCAGTCCCGCCCGGTTTGTGGGACGTCACAGGGACTGCAGCCAATAAGAGCTCAGAGATTCATCTTTATGTGAAACTGTACAAAGGCTTTCCTGACACCCAGATAGGTGATATCCACGACTCCACGTTCATCCACTATTTCTGTGAAGGGGAATGCATTGTGGCTTGTAGTTTCCCCCCCGCCCCGACAATCACAAGAAGTCCAAACTAGCCGGGCTTCATGTAATTGTAGGGTCACAGCAAACTGCGATACAACCGTACTGACCGCCATTACATCCCAATGAGAAGAGTATTGTGGCCAGAGTCTCCATGTAGCCACAGCCGTACTGGTGACCCCTTCACCAATTTAGAGGGGTTCATATTGGTAATTCGTAGAACCCAAGAGAACAATAAAGGCAGACAATGATATATTATTGGCCACAACCCAGCAGCTCCTACTGGTGATGCCAGATCCCTCCTTCTCCAGTCCTGCGGAGGAGGAGCTGGGGGGGATAGTTTGGGGGAAGAGGACAGCATGGGCCAAGGCACCTCTCCAGCCCTGCACCGCCGCCGGCTACTGTAGCAGTAGGGCTGGTGGAGCAGAGATCTTCTGTAGACACATTCTGTTTGATACAGCAGCCGTCCGCCATGTAGTCGCTGACTGGCGTCACTGTATGACCGGGATGCTTACATGTCAGCTATTAGTAAATGTGTATTGCTGATCTGTAGGCCTTCTGATTATACTGACTTTAATCAACAACTGTGTAGTGAATGGCTCTACTAATCCAACTAGCACATTGTCCTGCCTGGCTCACACCCCACTTCCTGCCTACAAGCACCAGGGGCACATGCCCCACATCACCCCTCCACAGCTATGATCCTGCTAAATACGTCCATTACCTGGTGATGGGAGCGGCTGGCGGGTCTCCATCATGGCCTCCTTGTACAGATCCTTGTGTCCTTCTAAATACTCCCACTCCTCCATGGAGAAATAGACAGCGACATCCTGACACCTTATAGGAACCTGACAACACAATATACAGTCATTACCCAGAAGCCTCCAGTGCTGTTACTGTATAATGTCCCAGCATTCCCTGCAGTGTCACCTCTCTAGTCAGCAGCTCAATCATCTTGTTGGTGAGTTCTAGAATCTTCTGTACATTGATGTCCTCATGTATCAGGGGGTGAGGTGGGGGCCCCATGATTGGGCTCAGGGGTCTTCCCCATCCATCACACACAGGGGCCCGATAGTCATCACTAGAGGTCTTCTTCACTACTGTGTAATCCTGTATATGGGGAGACATTAATAAATATCACTACAGACATTTCCAGAGTCCATCACCTCTCCAGTGACATCATCTGTTATTACCATAGATAAGAATGATGTAAAGTGACATCATCAGAATCTCTCCCCTCCCCAGTGACATCATCTGTTATCTCATAGATAAGAATGATGTAAAGTGACATCATCAGAATCTCTCCCCTCTCCAGTGACATCATCTGTTATTACCATAGATAAGAATGATGTAAAGTGACATCATCAGAATCTCTCCTCTCTCCAGTGACATCATCTGTTATTACCATAGATAAGAATGATGTAATGTGACATCATCAGAATCTCTCACCTCCCCAGTCAGCTGGAGGAGTATCTCTAGGGTGAGGTTGAATACACTCTCCGCCATCTTGTTTCTGTCCTTCTCCATCTTTGATGAATCAGTCCTGTAGGGACCTGAATGGAAACAATATGAACCAATGTAAAAACCACAAAAACCAACATCTCCAAGTTCAGCTGCTTTTTACGGGGTTTTCTCTGAAGCGCTGCGGTGTTTTAGCGCACAATATAGATGTCTGCAATGTACATGCGTGTTGGGATGTATGTGTGACATCGGGCAGCAGAATCCTCCGGACAGCCTCCCGTTAACCCCTTCCTGCAGCCATTTCTCCTCCCCACCGCCCAACGACAATTGCTATTATATCTGCTAATAAAGCTGGATGAGCGCCGGTATTGTCAGGGACAAGTAGGATTTTTAATAGCAGCATTTAATGTGGGAGAACCTTAGAAATACTTTATTAGGAATTCATTTAATAGGACATTTTATAAAAACATTTGCTGGAATCCTTTAACCCCTTAGTGCTATAGGTAGTACATGTACGTCCTGCAGCGTCGGGGTATGTATGAACGCGGCGATCTCCCTCCATACAGCGCGAGCGCCGGCTGTTTACTGCGGCTGATACCAACTCCGATAAGCTGTCAATTCTGATAGCGCCATTTAAATGGGATGAGATCGCAGGAAGCCGTGCAGGTGTCATGGCAGCCGGGGGCCCTCTGTAACACCCCGGGGTGTCCTGGCAGAATGCCTATCAAGCCATGCCCGTGGCTCCTCCAGAAAAGGAGTGAGAAGATGAGCCCATTCCCATCTAATTACTTCTCTGTACTAATTACTTACTGACTCCACGACCTAAACGTTTACCAGCGTCCGGATCGCGGCATCCAATAAGCCGCACAAACCTCAGTAAAGTTTACACCGCCCTATCCCGTCTGAGCCCAATCTGTAGCAGAAAGTAGGCCGATCGCTTCTATAGCGAAACCCGTTACACGCTGCCGTCACAGAGATAACAAATATCACTAGCGAGGAACGGCTAATACATTCCTGATGACAGATGGAAAACATCCTGAAGGTCATACAAATGGACACCAAAATAAACCTGCAGGGGGCGCCCTCCAGCCTCACCCTGCCCTGCAAAGGATTGCATCTTCTACATCCTGGTGGTCAGAGGGATCTGGTCCTTCAGCCACTAGGACTTACTATTCTTATATAGAGGGGTCCACATCCTGGTGGTCATTAGTTTAAAAAGAAGACAGCCGACAGCCTGATAACTATGTATCAATATTAGAATACAGAGATCTCCTATCATTTAGTTATACCCAGAACTGTAACTAGGGGGAGCTCTAATAACTACTCAAAGGGTATATAAGGGGACAGTACAGAGATCTCCTATCATCTACTTATACCCAATGGCCCGTTAGCTTAGTTGTGTAAGAGCGTGGTGCTAATAACCTCAAGGTCGCAGGTTCAATCCCTGCACGGGCCAGTTTGCGTATAAATCCAGCACTGAGCAGGGGGTTGGACCAGATGAACCTGGAGGTCCCATTCTATGATACCCAGGACTGTAACTAGAGGGCGCTCTCTCCGTCTAGAGCAGCGATGGCAAACTTTTTATAGTGCCCAAACTGTAACTCAAAACCCCCTTATTTATCACAAAGTGCCAACACATCAGGGGGCGGGGCTTATCACCATGTATGATGTTACATCTGTCATTGTAAAAAGGACTAGTAATAGTTAGGAAATTATAGTGCAAGTGTTTCTGGTGGTGCAGTGCGCCACACAGCTCTGCTACATGCATGTCACACACACACACAGCTCTACTACATGCATGTCACACACACATACAGCTCTACTACATGCATGTCACACACACACATACAGCTCTACTACATGCATGTCACACACACACATACAGCTCTACTACATGCATGTCACACACACACATACAGCTCTACTACATGCATGTCACACACACACATACAGCTCTACTACATGCATGTCACACACACACACATACAGCTCTACTACATGCATGTCACACACACACACATACAGCTCTACTACATGCATGTCACACACACACACATACAGCTCTACTACATGCATGTCACACACACACATACAGCTCTGCTACCTGCATGTCACACACATATATAGCTCTGCTGTATACATTTTTCATCCCATACAACAGGGATCACAAGCAGCACAGCACTCTGGATGAAGTACCTGTGATGATGTCAACATCATGCTCCGCCCCTGATCACATGACAGTGACATCATCACAGATTCTTCATTCCAAGTTAGTGTGCTTACAGGACCTGTAATGACGTCAAAGTCATGTGATCAGGGGGCGGAGTGTGTAACTCACTCACAGACAGACAGTAGGGCTCACACATCCTCCAAAAGCTTCCTACTATCAGTGCTCTGTGGCTCACAGCTGCCTGTAGTGGCATCACCTGACCAGACCGCTGGGAAGAGGAAGCCGGGGAGCGCCGACAGCAGGAAGCCCGCAGAGGGGGTGAGGGGGAGCGCCGACAGCAGGAAGCCCGCAGAGGGGGTGAGGGGGAGCGCCGACAGCAGGAAGCCCGCAGAGGGGGTGCGCCGAGAGCAGGAAGCCCGCAGAGGGGGTGAGCGCCAAAAGCAGGAAGCCCGCAGAGGGGGTGAGCGCCAAAAGCAGGAAGCCCGCAGAGTGGGTGAGCGCCAAAAGCAGGAAGCCCGCAGAGGGGGTGGGGGGGAGCGCCGACAGCAGGAAGCCCGCAGAGGGGGTGAGGGGGGAGCGCCGACAGCAGGAAGCCCGCAGAGGGGGAGCGCCGACAGCAGGAAGCCCGCAGAGGGGGTGAGGGGGGAGCGCCGACGACAGGAAGCCCGCAGAGGGGGTGAGGGGGGAGCGCCGACAGCAGGAAGTCCGCAGAGGGGGAGCGCCGACAGCAAGAAGCCCGCAGAGGGGGTGAGGGGGAGCGCAGCATAGTAGGAAATTAGCTGCACATACATGGCCAATTTCCAGTCAAACTCTGCACTAATTGTCTTATATCATCCCCAGTAGTAACAGTGACCCCCAACATCATCCCGCAAAAGCCCGAGCAGTGATCGTGACACTGACACACACAAACTGTCCCCAGTAGCAATAGTGTCCCACCCTCCACAGTGTCCCTAGTAACAATAGTGTCCCCCCCTCCACAATGGCCCCAGTAATAATAGCGCCCCCCCTCACCACAGTGGCCCCAGTAGTTAAAGGGCCCCCCCTCCAGTGGCCCCAGTAATGCTAGTGCCCCCCCTCCTCACCACAGTGGCCCCAGTAATACTAGTGCCCCCCCCCTCACCACAGTGGCCCCAGTAATACTAGTGCCCCCCCCTCACCACAGTGGCCCCAGTAATACTAGTGCCCCCCCCCCCTCACCACAGTGGCCCCAGTAATACTAGTGCCCCCCCCCTCACCACAGTGGCCCCAGTAATACTAGTGCCCCCCCCCTCACCACAGTGGCCCCAGTAATACTAGTGCCCCCCCCCCTCACCACAGTGGCCCCAGTAATACTAGTGCCCCCCCCCCCTCACCACAGTGGCCCCAGTAATACTAGTGCCCCCCCCCTCACCACAGTGGCCCCAGTAATACTAGTGCCCCCCCCCCCTCACCACAGTGGCCCCAGTAATACTAGTGCCCCCCCCCCTCACCACAGTGGCCCCAGTAATACTAGTGCCCCCCCCCCTCACCACAGTGGCCCCAGTAATACTAGTGCCCCCCCCCCTCACCACAGTGGCCCCAGTAATACTAGTGCCCCCCCCCCTCACCACAGTGGCCCCAGTAATACTAGTGCCCCCCCCCTCACCACAGTGGCCCCAGTAATACTAGTGCCCCCCCCCTCACCACAGTGGCCCCAGTAATACTAGTGCCCCCCCCCCCTCACCACAGTGGCCCCAGTAATACTAGTGCCCCCCCCCCCCCCCTCACCACAGTGGCCCCAGTAATACTAGTGCCCCCCCCCCTCACCACAGTGGCCCCAGTAATACTAGTGCCCCCCCCCCTCACCACAGTGGCCCCAGTAATACTAGTGCCCCCCCCCCCCCTCACCACAGTGGCCCCAGTAATACTAGTGCCCCCCCCCCCTCACCACAGTGGCCCCAGTAATACTAGTGCCCCCCCCCCCTCCACAATGTCCCCAATAGTAATAGTGGCCCCCCCTCTAGCGTTCCCAGTAGTAATAGAGTCCCCCCACCACAGCGTCCCCGGTAGTAATAGAGTCCCCCCTCCACAGCGTCCCCGGTAGTAATAGAGTCCCCCCTCCACAGCGTCCCCGGTAGTAACAGAGTCCCCCCTCCACAGCGTCCCCGGTAGTAACAGAGTCCCCCCTCCACAGCGTCCCCGGTAGTAATAGTGTGTCCCCCCCCTACAGTGTCCCCAGTAGTAATAGTGTGTCACCCCCCCTACAGTGTCCCCAGTAGTAATAGTGTGTCACCCCCCCTACAGTGTCCCCAGTAGTAATAGTGTGTGTCCCCCCCCTACAGTGTCCCCAGTAGTAATAGTGTGTCCCCCCCCCTACAGTGTCCCCAGTAGTAATAGTGTGTGTCCCCCCCCTACAGTGTCCCCAGTAGTAATAGTGTGTCCCCCCCCCTACAGTGTCCCCAGTAGTAATAGTGTGTCCCCCCCTACAGTGTCCCCAGTAGTAATAGTGTGTCCCCCCCCTACAGTGTCCCCAGTAGTAATAGTGTGTCCCCCCCCTACAGTGTCCCCAGTAGTAATAGTGTGTCCCCCCCCTACAGTGTCCCCAGTAGTAATAGTGTGTCCCCCCCCCTACAGTGTCCCCAGTAGTAATAGTGTGTCCCCCCCCCTACAGTGGCCCCAGTAGTAAGTGTGTCCCCCCCCCCCTACAGTGGCCCCAGTAGTAATAGTGTGTGTCCCCCCCTACAGTGGCCCCAGTAGTAATAGTGTGTCCCCCCCCTACAGTGGCCCCAGTAGTAATAGTGTGTCCCCCCCCCTACAGTGTCCCCAGTAGTAATAGTGTGTCCCCCCCCTAGTGTCCCCAGTAGTAATTGTGTCCCCCCCCTACAGTGTCCCCAGTAGTAATAGTGTCCCCCCCCCCTACAGTGGCACCAGTAGTAATAGTGTCCCCCCCCCCTACTGTGGCCCCAGTAGTAATAGTGTCCCCCCCCCTACTGTGGCCCCAGTAGTAATAGTGTGTCCCCCCCCCCCCCCTACAGTGGCCCCAGTAGTAATAGTCACCCCTACAGAGGCCCCAATTGTAAAATTGATAGCCTTTTACCATTAGGCCTCCTTCACACGGGCTACAAATCTCCTGTATGTGAGGCCCGCGGTTCCCTCTGGGTTCCTTCACACATGAGATGATTTGTAGCTACAAAACGACACCCAAACCTCGCAGGTCGGCGATATGTCCGCAGCACCCGAGGGTTTGTACCCATGTTTCTCTATGGAGCCTTCCTCTCTATCGCATCGCGCGAAACCGCGGTCTGCATGCGGCGCAACTTTGACAGAAGCCGATGATACAAAGTCACGGGATTGTGTAGCGTTATAATATCGTTGTATTGCTGAGAGAAAACCGCAGCGATATCATACGGGGCGGCGATATCATACGGGGCAGCGATATCACACGGGGCGGCCATATCATACGGGGCGGCGATATCACACGGCGCGGCCATGTCACACGGGGCAGCGATGCGATGTGTCGCCCGTGTGAAGGAGGCCTCATACTAACCTCTTCCTTGTCTTCTAATAGCCGCTGCTCCTCCTAACTCAATAAGGACAACCAGGTGCTTCCAGGACCTGTGATGATGTCACTGTCATGTGATCAGCTATGTAGGAGGAGTCAGGTATCACATGACCAAGGTGATCAGAGTCTGCTGCTGGCTGAGCAGGGGGCATACTGTACTGTGGATGTAGCAGAGCTGTATGTGTGTAATGTACACGCTCCTGTGCTGTATGTGTATTGTGGATGTAGCAGAGCTGTATGTGTGTAATGTACACGCTCCTGTACTGTGTATTGTGGATGTAGCAGAGCTGTATGTGTAATGTACACGCTCCTGTACTGTATGTGTATTGTGGATGTAGCAGAGCTGTATGTGTGTAATGTACACGCTCCTGTACTGTATGTGTATTGTGGATGTAGCAGAGCTGTATGTGTGTAATGTACACGCTCCTGTACTGTATGTGTATTGTGGATGTAGCAGAGCTGTATATGTGTAATGTACACGCTCCTGTACTGTATGTGTATTGTGGATGTAGCAGAGCTGTATGTGTGTAATGTACACGCTCCTGTACTGTATGTGTATTGTGGATGTAGCAGAGCTGTATATGTGTAATGTACACGCTCCTGTACTGTATGTGTATTGTGGATGTAGCAGAGCTGTATGTGTGTAATGTACACGCTCCTGTACTGTATGTGTATTGTGGATGTAGCATAGCTGTATGTGTGTAATGTACACGCTCCTGTACTGTATGTGTATTGTGGATGTAGCAGAGCTGTATGTGTGTAATGTACACGCTCCTGTACTGTATGTGTATTGTGGATGTAGCAGAGCTGTATGTGTGTAATGTACACGCTCCTGTACTGTATGTGTACTGTGGATGTAGCAGAGCTGTATGTGTGTAATGTACACGCTCCTGTACTGTATGTGTATTGTGGATGTAGCAGAGCTGTATGTGTGTAATGTACACGCTCCTGTACTGTATGTGTATTGTGGATGTAGCAGAGCTGTATGTGTGTAATGTACACGCTCCTGCACTGTATGTGTATTGTGGATGTAGCAGAGCTGTATGTGTGTAATGTACACGCTCCTGTACTGTATGTGTATTGTGGATGTAGCAGAGCTGTATGTGTGTAATGTACACGCTCCTGTACTGTATGTGTATTGTGGATGTAGCAGAGCTGTATGTGTGTAATGTACACGCTTCTGTACTGTATGTGTATTGTGGATGTAACAGAGCTGTATGTGTGTAATGTACATGCTCCTGTGCTGTATGTGTATTGTGGATGTAGCAGAGCTGTATGTGTGTAATGTACACGCTCCTGTACTGTATGTGTATTGTGGATGTAGCAGAGCTGTATGTGTGTAATGTACACCCTCCTGTACTGTATGTGTATTGTGGATGTAGCAGAGCTGTATGTGTGTAATGTACACGCTCCTGTACTGTATGTGTATTGTGGATGTAGCAGAGCTGTATGTGTGTAATGTACGCGCTCCTGTACTGTATGTGTATTGTGGTGTAGTAGAGCTGTATGTGTGTAATGTACACGCTCCTGTACTGTATGTGTATTGTGGATGTAGTAGAGCTGTATGTGTGTAATGTACACGCTCCTGTACTGTATGTGTATTGTGGATGTAGCAGAGCTGTATGTGTGTAATGTACACGCTCCTGTACTGTATGCGTATTGTGGATGTAGCAGAGCTGTATGTGTGTAATGTACGCGCTCCTGTACTGTATGTGTATTGTGGTGTAGTAGAGCTGTATGTGTGTAATGTACACGCTCCTGTACTGTATGCGTATTGTGGATGTAGCAGAGCTGTATGTGTGTAATGTACACGCTCCTGTACTGTATGTGTATTGTGGATGTAGCAGAGCTGTATGTGTGTAATGTACATGCTCCTGTACTGTATGTGTATTTTGGATGTAGCAGAGCTGTATGTGTGTAATGTACACGCTCCTGTACTGTATGTGTATTGTGTATGTAGCAGAGCACTGCAAAGACAGCAAGATACAAATCATAGCAACTGAACAGACATATATGCACATACTAGCTGATATACCCGGCTTCGCCCGAGTTAATTTGGTACTGGTGTTTATATGGTGTTCAGACAGAAAATCTTATGAAGTCGTGGTTGCTGTAGAGATACCGAGGAAAACAACATGTTCACCATTTTGCATGGTTCTCTGCGTTACCCAGGAAACACCACGTGGAGGTAACCATGCGACAATTCCCTTATATAAAATGACATTAGGAAGTGAGAGAATTACATTCCGTACGTAAAATTTGGACGCTAATTCTTTTGCGCTTAGAATTGAATAATCGAGTTGCAACCCATTAACTTTTCCTATTTATGACATAATCAATGCTCATGCCAAATTTCATGTTTCTACGACATCAGGAAGTGAGAGAATTAGATTCCGTACGTAAAATTTGGACGCTAGTTCTTTTGCGCTAGAATTGAATAATCGAGTTGGGGCCTTTTTACTTTTCCTATTTATGACATATTCTATGCTCATGCTGAATTTCATGTTTCCCAAGACATCGGGAAGTGAGAGAATTAGTGGCGAGTCAGTCAGTGAGTGAGTGAGTGAGTCAATGAGGGCTTTCGTCTTTATGTATATATATAGATATATGGGGATTGGCTGACCTGAGCAAACAACCTAGACAGCTACACCATCCACCTGTGGAGCTGTGCTGCTAGAAACACTGAGGGAAAAAGATTCCAGCACAGCACAACCCTAACAAATACTGTCCCTTATATCGGCCCCAGTAGTAATAGTAACCCCCATCGCAGACCCAGTAGTAATAGGGTCCCCTATTGCCACCCCAATAGTGATGAGACCCTTCATTGCTGCCCCAATAGTATGAGGGTCCCCCATTGCTAGCCCTGTTAGTGCAAATAAATATATTAGCTATGAGATATGCTTCTGGGGTCCAAATTGGTTAGAAGTATATATGGGCCTGAAAACAAATTGTCAGACTGGATGTGATCCAAAGTTATGTGTTTATTGATTGACAGGCAGCAGCTTTTATGGAGACTCATTCTTTGATTACAATAATTCAAATTTATTATAATTCATTTATTACTATTGGTCAATGAAACATAAACACAATATGAATAGGCAAGATAAAGAATTTAACCTCTAAAATGCCGAGCAGGCACAGTAGAATCATACATGATTAGCTTCTCAGAACACACAAGTACAGTAATGGCATCATTAAGTGGTTTAGAGAGAATATTTTGGAACATATGTGAACAGCGAGGAA
The DNA here is from genome assembly GCF_035609145.1 of Eleutherodactylus coqui. Taxonomy (NCBI): domain Eukaryota; kingdom Metazoa; phylum Chordata; class Amphibia; order Anura; family Eleutherodactylidae; genus Eleutherodactylus; species Eleutherodactylus coqui. The sequence goes on from NC_089841.1 coordinate 22,789,632, forward strand.
CATGTCATCTCAACACGGGGGCTAGTCTGGAGGCCTTTTCATTATCTTTAGTAGCCCCGGCCTCGGCTCTTCTCTCAAGGCTTTTTTGAAGTACAGATATTTAACCCCTTCCCTCCCCATGACGTACCGGTACGTCACGGGAGCAGGGTACTTCCCGCAACATGACGTAGCAGTACGTCATGTCAATAAAGTGTCGCTGCGGCGACACAGCAGTGATGTCTGCTGACATAGTCAGCAGACAAGCGCTACGTCAGGGCTGGGGACCAATCACTGCGGTCCCTCCCCCACGATCGTTGTGATTGGTCAGGGAAAAACTCCCTGACCAATCACAGCATGGCAGTGGAGTTCGCGCTGTTTGCTGTAGGGGCTCTGTCTGCAAGCACCTCAGTGTGTTTCCGGTGCTTGTAGATAGAGCACTTCCTGTGTAATCAGTGTGAAAAACCTGTAATCAGTGTGAAAAACCTGTGATCAGAGTGTAGATTAGGCAGGGAGTGAGTGTAATGTAGTGTAGTGTAGTGAGTGAGTGATCAGCAGTGTAGTGTAGTGAGTGATTAGAAGTGTAGTGAGTGAGTGATCAGCAGTGTAGTGAGTGATTAGAAGTGTAGTTTAGTGATCAGCAGTGTAGTGTAGTGAGTGAGTGATCAGCAGTGCAGTGTAGTGTAGTGATCAGCAGTGTAGTGTAGTGAGTGATCAGCAGTGTAGTGTAGTGAGTGATCAGCAGTGTAGTGTAGTGAGTGATTAGAAGTGTAGTGTAGTGATCAGCAGTGTAGTGTAGTGAGTGAGTGATCAGCAGTGTAGTGTAGTGATCAGCAGTGTAGTGTAGTGAGTGATCAGCAGTGTAGTGTAGTGAGTGATTAGAAGTGTAGTGTAGTGTAGTGATCAGCAGTGTAGTGTAGTGAGTGAGTGATCAGCAGTGTAGTGTAGTGAGTGATTAGAAGTGTAGTGAGTGAGTGATCAGCAGTGTAGTGAGTGATTAGAAGTGTAGTTTAGTGATCAGCAGTGTAGTGTAGTGAGTGAGTGATCAGCAGTGCAGTGTAGTGTAGTGATCAGCAGTGTAGTGTAGTGAGTGATCAGCAGTGTAGTGTAGTGAGTGATCAGCAGTGTAGTGTAGTGAGTGATTAGAAGTGTAGTGTAGTGATCAGCAGTGTAGTGTAGTGAGTGAGTGATCAGCAGTGTAGTGTAGTGATCAGCAGTGTAGTGTAGTGAGTGATCAGCAGTGTAGTGTAGTGAGTGATTAGAAGTGTAGTGTAGTGTAGTGATCAGCAGTGTAGTGTAGTGAGTGAGTGATCAGCAGTGTAGTGAGTGATCAGCAGTGTAGTGTAGTGAGTGATCAGCAGTGTAGTGTAGTGTAGTGTAGTGATCAGCAGTGTAGTGTAGTGTAGTGTAGTGATCAGCAGTGTAGTGTAGTGTAGTGTAGTGATCAGCAGTGTAGTGTAGTGTAGTGTAGTGGTCAGCAGTGTAGTGTAGTGTAGTGTAGTGATCAGCAGTGTAGTGAGTGATAAGGAGTATAGTGTAATGATCAGCAGTGTAGTGTAGCTGTGACCTGTAGTGTATGATCAGAAGTGTAGTGTAGTGAGTGACCTGTAGTGTGTGATCAGCAGTGTAGTGTAGTGAGTGACCTGTAGTGTGCGATAAGCAGTGTAGTGTAGTGTAGTGAGTGACCTGTAGTGTGCGATAAGCAGTGTAGTGTAGTGTAGTGAGTGACCTGTAGTGTGTGATCAGCAGTGTAGTGTAGTGAGTGACCTGTAGTGTGCGATAAGCAGTGTAGTGTAGTTTAGTGAGTGACCTGTAGTGTGCGATCAGCAGTGTAGTGTAGTGAGTGACCTGTAGTGTGCGATAAGCAGTGTAGTGTAGTTTAGTGAGTGACCTGTAGTGTGCGATCAGCAGTGTAGTGTAGTGAGTGACCTGTAGTGTGCGATAAGCAGTGTAGTGTAGTGTAGTGAGTGACCTGTAGTGTGTGATCAGCAGTGTAGTGTAGTGAGTGACCTGTAGTGTGCGATAAGCAGTGTAGTGTAGTGTAGTGAGTGACCTGTAGTGTGTGATCAGCAGTGTAGTGTAGTGAGTGACCTGTAGTGTGCGATAAGCAGTGTAGTGTAGTTTAGTGAGTGACCTGTAGTGTGCGATCAGCAGTGTAGTGTAGTGAGTGACCTGTAGTGTGCGATCAGCAGTGTAGTGTAGTGTAGTGAGTGACCTGTAGTGTGTGATCAGAAGTGTAGTGTAGTGAGTGACCTGTAGTGTGCGATCAGCAGTGTAGTGTAGTGTAGTGAGTGACCTGTAGTGTGTGATCAGAAGTGTAGTGTAGTGAGTGACCTGTAGTGTGCGATCAGCAGTGTAGTGTAGTGAGTGACCTGTAGTGTGTGATCAGAAGTGTAGTGTAGTGAGTGACCTGTAGTGTGCGATCAGCAGTGTAGTGTAGTGTAGTGAGTGACCTGTAGTGTGCGATCAGCAGTGTAGTGTAGTTTAGTGAGTGACCTGTAGTGTGCGATCAGAAGTGTAGTGTAGTGAGTGACCTGTAGTGTGCGATCAGCAGTGTAGTGTAGTGTAGTGAGTGACCTGTAGTGTGCGATCAGCAGTGTAGTGTAGTGAGTGACCTGTAGTGTGCGATCAGCAGTGTAGTGTAGTTTAGTGAGTGACCTGTAGTGTGCGATCAGAAGTGTAGTGTAGTGAGTGACCTGTAGTGTGTGATCAGAAGTGTAGTGTAGTGAGTGACCTGTAGTGTGCGATCAGCAGTGTAGTGTAGTGAGTGACCTGTAGTGTGTGATCAGCAGTGTAGTGTAGTGAGTGACCTGTAGTGTGTGATCAGCAGTGTAGTGTAGTGAGTGACCTGTAGTGTGCGATCAGCAGTGTAGTGAGTGACCTGTAGTGTGCGATCAGCAGTGTAGTGTAGTGTAGTGAGTGACCTGTAGTGTGCGATCAGCAGTGTAGTGTAGTGTAGTGAGTGACCTGTAGTGTGTGATCAGCAGTGTAGTGTAGTGAGTGACCTGTAGTGTGTGATCAGCAGTGTAGTGTAGTGACCTGTAGTGTGCTGTAGTGTGTGATCAGCAGTGTAGTGTAGTGTAGTGACCTGTAGTGTGCTGTAGTGTGTGATCAGCAGTGTAGTGTAGTGAGTGACCTGTAGTGTGTGATCAGCAGTGTAGTGTAGTGTAGTGACCTGTAGTGTGTGATCAGCAGTGTAGTGTAGTGTAGTGACCTGTAGTGTGTGATCAGCAGTGTAGTGTAGTGTAGTGACCTGTAGTGTGCTGTAGTGTGTGATCAGCAGTGTAGTGTAGTGAGTGACCTGTAGTGTGTGATCAGCAGTGTAGTGTAGTGTAGTGACCTGTAGTGTGCTGTAGTGTGTGATCAGCAGTGTAGTGTAGTGTAGTGACCTGTAGTGTGCTGTAGTGTGTGATCAGCAGTGTAGTGTAGTGACCTGTAGTGTGCTGTAGTGTGTGATCAGCAGTGTAGTGTAGTGTAGTGACCTGTAGTGTGCGATCAGCAGTGTTGTGTAGTGTAGCGATCAGCAGTGTAGTGTAGCGCAGCGTGTAGTGTCAGTGTATCCCTTGGTGTAAAAAAAAAAAGTTCAGTTTGTTTCCATTTCATTTCCTATCCCGTCATTAGTCAGTGTAGCGTGTAGTTAGTCCGTCTAGTGTGTAGCGTGTAGTTAGTTAGTGTAGCGTGTAGTTAGTCCGTCTAGTGTGTTGCGTGTAGTTAGTCCGTCTAGTGTGTTGCGTGTAGTTAGTCCGTCTAGTGTGTTGCGTGTAGTTAGTCCGTCTAGTGTGTTGCGTGTAGTTAGTCCGTCTAGTGTGTTGCGTGTAGTTAGTCCGTCTAGTGTGTTGCGTGTAGTTAGTCCGTCTAGTGTGTAGCGTGTAGTTAGTCAGTGTAGCGTTTAGTCTGTCAGTGTAAAAAAAACAAAAAAAACAACAGCGTGTGCTCAGTGCCATATTGGTCAGTGTGAATACACCACATACGTTTCCGCTGTCTTTCTGACCCCGTCCCGTGGTCACACCATCCCGCAGTGTCCTATCCAATAAAACTTTTTCCCTGTGTGCCCAGTGCAGAGACCCCCAAACCAGACTGTGTCCTCGACTATAATAAGTACATGGGAGGGGTAGATCTATCAGACCAGGTACTGGAGCCGTATAATGCCAAGCGGAAAACACGGGTGTGGTACAAAAAGCTGTCCGTGCACCTCGTACAGATGGCACTATACAATGCCTATGTGCTGTATCGCGGTGCAGGCCAGAGGGGGACATTCCTTGAATTTCAGGAAGAAGTAATCAAGGCCCTAATATTTGGGGACCAGGAGGTGGGAGAGGCCCAGTACTTCTGGAAGCGAGGCCACAAGGATTGTACCAGGGCAGCACTTTCCCAGTGAAATTCCCACCGCTGCGAAGAAGGGAAGGACCCAAAAGAGGTGCAGAGTCTGCTATAAACAGGGGATAAGAAAAGACACCGTATACCAGTGTGAAACGTGCCCCACACAACCCGGCCTGTGTATAAAGCATTGCTTTAAGATCTACTACACCTCCCTGAAATTGTAGTTTTACTATTGCCCTGACGTGTTACCCCGATGTACTTCGCACAGCTTGTACATAAACCACATGCCAAGTCCTTCCCTTCTGAGCCCTGCGCCCTAACAACAGTTTACATCCATATATGGGGCATTTCCCTGTTGGGTAACATCATGGGGTACTTTATCTCCTTCTGCCCCTGCTAAAAAATACAAATCTAGGCCTAAAGCTGAACATTATTGGAAAAATTTGAATTTTTCGTTCCCAACTCATATTGTTAAAAAAAATTCCTCAAACACCTGTGGGTTTAAACCAGTCACTACACCCCTTAATAATCTCCCTAAGAGGTCTAGTTTCCAAAATGGGGTCAGTTGTTGGGGGGTTCAAATGCACTGGTACCTCAGGGGCTGCAAACACTACATGGGGGCTGAAAATGATTCCAGCAAAATCTGCATTCAAAAAAAGCGCTCCTTTCCTTCTGAGCCCGCCATGTGCCCATACAACAGGTTACGTCCACATATGGGGCATTTCCGTGCTCGAGAGCAACTGGGTAACGCATCATGGGGTACGTTTTCTCCTTCTGCGCCTCGTAAAAATTTAAATCTGGGCCTAAAGCTGAACATTATGTGAAAAATTTGATTTTTTTTTGTATTGAACTCAAACTATTAAAAAAAATTCCTCAAACACCTGTGGGTTCAAACCGCTCACTACACCCCTTAAAAAAGTCCCTGAGGGGTGTAGTTTCCTTCTGAGTCCTGCCATGTGCCTATACAACAGGTTACGTTCACATATGGGGCATTTCTAAAAACTGCGGAATCTGGGTAATACATTCCGAGTTTTGTTTCTTTGCTATCTCCTGCTGTTTTATAGAAAAAAAGGGTTTTATATTGAAAATCTGTAGAAAAACGGAACAGTTCTAATTATTGATGCACTTTCCTTAAATTCCTGTAAAACATCTAAAGGGTTAATAAACTTTCTAAATGCCATTTTGAATACTTTAAAGGGTGCAGGTTTTAAAATGGGGCAATTCATGGGGGATTCTGATATACAGGCTCTTAAAATCCACATCAGAAGTGTATTGGTCCTAAAAAAATTTTGATTTTGAAATTTGCTAGGAAATGTGAAAAATTACTGCTAAATTTATATACTTTGTGGAGTCTGAAAAAAATAACACTTAAAAAATTATTGCAGTGTAAAGTAGGCCTGTGGGAAATGTCACTTATTACCTATGTTGTGGTGTTTGACTTTCTATTAGAGATGAGCGAGCACACTCGTCCGAGCATTAGGGTGTCCGAGATGCTCGTTACTCCAGACGAGCACCACGAGATACTCGAGTCAATTCCATTTCCTTCCCTGCATGTTTTGCGCCATTTTTTAGCCAATAGACATGCAGGGAAGGCATTACCACTTCCTCCTGTGATGTGCCAGCCCTATCCCACCCCCCTGCAGTGAGTCCCACCCACGGCTCGCCTCAGACACACACTGGGAGAGCATAGGGAAAGTGTTAGTGTAGGATCCTGTCTACAAGAACCCCAACGGTCCTTAGGGCTACATCTGACCGTGTGCATTACTGTTGTGGCTGCTGGGAGCAGTTTTGTACCAAATTTTTTTTTTCATCTCGGGTTGTGCAGGCTATTACAGCTATAGCGTTCTAAGTCTGCAGTCTGTAATACAGAGTATAGGGAAAGTGTTGCTGAGATAGGGACAGTGGTAGTGTAGGATCCTGTCTACAAGAACCCCAACGGTCCTTCTTAGGGCTACCTCTGATCGTCTGCATTTTACAGGATGTCTGGTGGGAGTTGTAGTGCATCACTATTGCACGGCTAGCCCTTTTGCAGCCTTCCGTATAATTTTTTTCTGGCTGCAGTTTGCGTTACAATATCGCTCTCAGCCTCCAACTGTAGGCCAATAATTCCATAATTATTTACACCGGTCTGTGTCTGCAGTGAACCTAACGCACAGTGTACGGCCACAGCCACTGATAGAGGGAAAGTCATATACACGCTATATAGCCTGTATTCTTTTTTTTTTTTTTAATTTAAGAAAAGCTCCATCGTTGAGCTACCTCTGACCGTCTGAAATTTACAGGGTGTCTGGTGGGAGTTGTAGTGCATCACTATTGCACGGTTAGGCCTGTTTGCAGCCTTCTGTATTCTTTGTTTCTGCCTGAAGTTAGCGTTACAATACCACTGTCAGCGTGAAAGTGTACACAAATAATTCCATAATTATTTACACCGCTCTGTGTTTGCTCTATTCGTAATCCACCATGCTGAGAGGTAGGGCTCGAGGACGTGGACGTGGATGCGGGCGAGAACGCAGAGGTCCAAGTGAGGGTGTGGGCACAGGCCGAGTTCTTGGTCCAGGTGAATCACAGCTGGCTGCTGCGGGATTAGGAGAGAGGCAAGTCTGTGGGGTCCCCAGCTTCATATCACAATTTATGGGTCCATGTGGTAGACCTTTATTACAAACAGAGCAGTGTGAGCAGGTCCTGTCGTGGATGGCAGAAAATGCATTCAGCAATGTATCGACCACCCAGTCTTCTACGCCATCCACTGCTGCAACTCTGAATCCTCTGGCTGCTGCTCCTCCTTCCTCCCAGCCTCCTTACTCCATGAAAATGACACATTATGAGGAGCAGGCAGACTCCCAGGAACTGTTCTCGGGTCCCTGCCCAGATTGGGAAAAAATGGTTCCTCTCCCACCTGAGGAGTTTGTCGTGACCGATGCCCAGCCTTTGGAAAGTTCCCGGGGTCCGGGTGATGAGGCTAGGGACTTCCGGCAACTGTCTCAGGAGCTTTCAGTGGGTGAGGAGGACGATGATGATGAGTCACAGTTGTCTATCAGTGAGGTAGTTGTAAGGGCAGTATGTCCGAGGGAGGAGCGCACAGAGGATTCGGAGGAAGAGCCGCTGGACAATGAGGTGACTAACCCCACCTGGTTTGCTAAGCCAACTGAGGACAGGTCTCCAGAGGGGAAGCCAAGTGCAGCAGCAGGACAGGTTGGAAGAGGCAGTGTGGTGGCCAGGGGTAGAGACAGGGCCAGAGCGAAGAATCCCCCAACTGTTTCCCAAAGCACCCCCTCGCGCCAAGCCACCGTGCAGAGGCCGAGGTGCTCAAAGGTGTGGCAGTTTTTCAGTGAGAGCGCCGACGTCTGACGAACAGTGGTGTGCAACCTGTGTTGCGCCAAGATCAGCCAGGGAGCCACCACTACCAGCCTCACCACCACCAGCATGTGCAGGCATATGATGGCCAAGCACCCCACAAGGTGGGATGAAGGCCATTCACCGCCTCCGGGTCGCACCACTGCCTCTTCCCCTGTGCCCCAACCTGCCACTCAGATCCAACCCCCCTCTCAGGACACAGGCACGAGCGCCTCCCGGCCTGCACCCACACCCTCACCTCCGTTGTCCTCGACCCCATCCAGCAATGTCTCTTAGCGTAGCGTCCAGCTGTCGCTAGTGCAAGCGTTGGAGCGAAAGCGCAAATACGCCGCCACGCACCCGCACACTCAAGCTTTAAACGTGCACATTGCCAAATTAATCAGCCTGGAGATGCTCCCCTACAGGCTTGTGGAAACGGAGGCTTTCAAAAACATGATGGGGCGGCGGTCCTACGCTACTTAGTCCCCAGTCGCCACTATTTTTCACACTGTGCCGTCCCAGCCCTACACCAGCACGTTTCCCGCAACATCAATCGTGCCCTCACCAACGCAGTTACTGGGAAGGTCCACTTAACCACGGACACGTGGACAAGTACTGGCGGGCAGGGCCACTATATCTCCCTGACGGCACATTGGGTGAATTTGGTGGAGGCTGGGACCGAGTCAGAGCCTGGGACCGCACACGTCCTACCCACACCCAGAATAGCGGGTCCTTCCTCGGTTCTGGTATCTGCGGCGGTCTATGCCACCTCCTCTAAACCCCTCCCCCTCCTCCTCCTCCTATGCAACCTCTACCTCTCAATTAAAAAATGTGAGCAGCACGCCGCCAGCAGCCGGTGTGGCGCTGCGCGGCAGCACAGCGGTGGGCAAGCGTCAGAAGGCCGTGCTGAAACTACTCAACCTAGGTGACAAGAGGCACACGGCCCCCGAACTGTTGCAGAGTCTGACAGAGCAGACCGACCTCTGGCTTTCGCAGCTGAGCCTCCAACCGGGCATGGTTGTGTGTGACAACAGCCGTAACCTGGTGGCGGCTCGGCAGCTCGGCAGCCTCACACACGTGCCATGCCTGGCCCACATCTTCAATCTGGTGGTTCAGTGGTTTCTTAAAACCTACCCGCACTTGTCAGACCTCCTTGGCAAGGTGCGCTGCGTCTGCGCACATTTCCCCAAGTCCACCACGGACGTTGCCACCCTGAGGACCCTGCAACATCGGTTTAATCTGCCAGAGCACCGACTGCTGTGCGACGTGCCCACACGGTGGAATTCTACGCTGCACATGTTGGCCAGGCTCTATGAGCAGTGTAGAGCAATAGTGGAATACCTACTCCAACATGGGCGGTGTAGTGGTAGTCAGCCTCCCCAATTCTTTACCGAGGAGTGGGCCTGGATGGCAGACATCTGCCAAGTCCTCGGAAACTTTGAGGAGTCTACGCAGGTGGTGAGCGGCGATGCTGCAATCATTAGCATTAACATCCCGCTGCTATGCCTGCTGAGACGTTCGCTGCAAGGCATAAAGGCCGACAGTTTCCGGTTGGAACAGGATACGGGGGATGACAGTATGTCGCTTGATAGCCAGACCACCCTCATGTCTATATCTCAGCACATTTTGAAGGAGGGGGAGGGGCAGGAGGAGGGGGAAGAGACAGCTGGGCATACTGCAGAGGGTACCCATGCTGCTTGCCTCTCATCTGTTCAGCGTGTATGGGCTGTGGAGGAGAAGGATCCTGAAAGTCATCTTGCTAGTGAGTACAGCCATGTCTTGCATACTGGCACACATGGCTGACTTCATGTTAGGCTGCCTTTCTCGTGACCCTCGCGTTAGACGCATTCTGGCAAACATGGATTACTGGGTGTACACCCTTCTCGACCCACGTTACAAGAAGCTGGACACGTAGCACGAACTTGCGCTGTATGGCCTAGAGGTGTCTTGTCAGAGAGAGTGTTTAGTGCAGCTGGGGTAATCATCACGGACAAGTGTACCCGCCTGTCAACTGCCAGTGTCAACATGCTTACACTCATAAAGATGAACAAAGCCTGGATTTCCCCAGACTTCTTTTCTCCGCCAGCGGAGAGCAGCGGAACCTAAAGATTCTTTTAGCTGCAACCGCAGATAAAAGCACTCTTCTCTATCACTGGAAAAACAGGGCATTTTGCTTAGTCAATCTGCCTCTGATATTAGGCCTCCTCCTGCTACTCCTCCTCCAGAAACAACATGTCATCACGCTGAACTGCCAATTTTTCTGCGGCCCAAAATGCTCATCTAACAATGTTTTTACAATTTTTTAAAGTTTTAAAAGTATTGATACTTTAACATGAACCAATGAACAGGGTTGCCTCCAGGCTCTGTTTTAAATTAAGCAACAGCGAGATCTCAGAAACGTTGGGCGTCAGCAGAACAAGACTCAGCCCCCCATAGGGGATATGGCCTAATATGGATTCCAGGAAAGGGGAAACATAAAAACACGGGACTTTCCCCATTCATAGAAGAGTTACTGACAGCATGGGTGGGACCTGCGACCAAGGCAGGTTGGATAAAGAGACCAGGGCCACTAACTCCACTGGTGGGAAATATAGACATTCCAGCACTTTACAATGGCTCCCCGGTAGTAAACCTTCTGGCGAGTGACCGGACAGAGGAAATCCCTAGAATTAAAAACATGCTTGGGGGAAACAACATTAAAACGCTAGGAGAGATCCTAGAAGGCAGGGACGCACCAGCTGGAGCATGGTTCCAATACCTCCAAATATGCCACTACATTAGGACACTAGGGGGACCGGCATCAATAGGAACAGACACGACACCCTTTGAAAACAAATTCATACTCAACAAAACTGTAAAGGGTAGGGTGTCAGAACTATATAAATTCTTGCTAGCAGAGAACAGTCAAGGAAATAGTGCTGTGCTGGAAAGAGAATGGGTAAAAGAGCTCGGATGCTCCCCCCCCCCCGAGGAGTCATGGAGGAGAGCTTACATTCTAACACACAAAGCCACCATCTCGAGTAAATTACAGGAACTAAACTATAAGATCCTGACAAGGTGGTACAGAACCCCCGCGGGGCTTGCCAGAGCCTTCCCACAATATTCAGATGTCTGCTGGAGATGCTTAAAAGAGAAAGGTACGTTCATTCATATTTGGTGGTCGTGCCCGATGATCTGCCCCCTTTGGCAAGGTCGGCGAGCTCTACTCATGGACGAGTAGACAAAATATAAAACTATCCCCAGAAATAGCACTGCTGTCGATGTTCCCTGGTCCTTTGACACAAATCAAAAAATCACTACAACGATTTTTTGTCATAGCTGTACGCCAAATAATTCCCAGGAAATGGAAATCCCCATTGCCCCCCACAAGGGTGATGTGGATCGAAGCGCTAGATTACATCCAACATATGGAAGAAATATGTGCAAAAGATGAGAGAAGGCACAGCAACTACCTGACAACCTGGTCCATGTGGATTATGCTCCGTAACACACCAGAGTTGGCATCCTGGGTTACAAGTGGCATCATTCCCCAAAGACAAACCCAACCAGCCCGTCAAAATTAAGTCTTAAAACACTTGATGGTTACTTTAATGGTTAATAGGTCGGACCCCCCCCCCCCCCACCACCACCACCATCTCCCCCCTTCTTATCCTTCCCTTTTTTTTCTCCCTCTTTCCTATCCCCCCTTTTCTTCTCTAATATTAAATAACAACTGCTGTTTGTTGTTTTTTTTGTTTGTTTGTTTTTCATAGATAGTTAAAACCAAGAAAACAATACCAAGATAAGTTTGTTCATTTATTTGGTTTAAGATTTTGGTATTCAAAGTTGATATAAAATAGTAACGTGATATTTTCTGGTAATATTTGATGACATTTAATGTTAAATGCATAATTTTCTATATAAATAAAAACACATTTTGAACCATAAATTAAGCAACAGCGAGCTGTATCTTCCAAAAAATATTTATGGGTTTCACCTGCCCTCTCGGTTGATAAATTTTTCAGAGGTACACTTGAACTGTTGGTACACTAATTTTTCGGGCCCACGCCTACACTCTTATCCAACTAATTTTTCCGGCCTTTGCCTACACTCATGGTACCCCAATGTTTCAGAAGTTGGCCTATACTATTACTACAGAAATTTTACAGGGGTCTGCCTGCCTATACTTCTGCTACAAGATTGTTACTGGGGTGTGCCTATACTTCTATAACAGAAATGGTACTGGGGTCTGCCTATACTCCTGCTACGGAAATGTTACAGGGGTCTGCCTATACGTCTGCCACGTAAATGTTACAGGGGTCTGCCTATACTGCTGCTACAAAAATGTTACAGCGGTCTGCCTATACTTCTTCTACGTAACTGTTACAGGGTTCTGCCTATACTGCTGCTCCATAAATGTTACAGGGGTCTGCCTATACTTCTACAACAGAAATGGTACTGGGGTCTGCCTATACTGCTGCCACGTAAATGTTACAGGGGTCTGCCTATACTGCTGCTACAAAAATGTTACAGGGGTCTGCCTATACTGCTGCCACTTAAATGTTACAGGGGTCTGCCTATACTGCTGCTCCATAAATGTTAAAGGGGTCTGCTTATACTTCTGCCACTTAAATGTTACAGGGGTCTGCCTATACTTCTACAACAGAAATGGTACTGCGGTCTGCCTATACTGCTGCCACGTAAATGTTACAGGGGTCTGCCTATACTGCTGCTCCATAAATGTTACAGGGGTCTGCCTATACTTTTGCCACTTAAATGTTACAGGGGTCTGCCTATATTTCTATAACAGAAATGGTACTGCGGTCTGCCTATACTACTGCAACCGAAATGTTACAGGGGTCTGCCTAGACTTCTGCCACGTAACTGTTACAGGGGTCTGCCTATACTGCTGCTACAGAAATGTTACAGGGGTCTGCCTATACTTTTGCCACGTAAAATTTACATGGATCTGCATATACTGCTGCTCCATAAATGTTACAGGGGTCTGCCTATACTTCTGCCACGTAAAATTTACATGGGTCTGCCTATACTGCTGCTCCATAAATGTTACAGTGGTCTGCCTATACTTCTGCCACGTAAATGTTACAAGGGTCTGCCTATACTGCTGCTCCATAAATGTTACAGGGGTTTGCCTATACTTCTGCCACGTAAATGTTACAGGGGTCTGCCTATACTCCTGCTACCAAAATGTTACAGGGGTCTGCTTATACTGCTGCCACGTAAATGTTACAGGGGTCTGCCTATACTCCTGCTACAAAAATGTTACAGGGGTCTGCCTATACTTCTGCCACGTAAATGTTACAGGGGTCTGTCTATACTGCTACCAAAATGTTACAGGGGTCTGCTTATACTGCTGCTACGTAAATGTTACAGGGGTCTGCCTATACTACTGCTACAAAAATGGTACAGGGGTCTGCCTATACTTCTGCCACGTAAATGTTACAGGGGTCTGCCTATACTACTGCTCCATAAATGTTACAGGGGTCTGCCTATACTTCTGCCACGAAAATGTTACAGGGGTCTGCCTATACTTCTACTACAGAAATGGTGCTGGGGTCTGCCTATACTGCTGCTACAGAACTGATACTGGGGTCTGCCTATACTGCTGCTACAAAAATATTATAGGGGTCTGCCTATACTTCTACAACAGAAATAGTACTGGGGTCTGCCTATACTCCTGCTACCAAAATGTTACAGGGGTCTGCCTATACTTCTACTACAGAAATGTTACAGGGGTCTGCTTATACTGCTGCCACGTAAATGTTACAGGGGTCTGCCTATACTGCTGCTACAAAAATGTTACAGGGGTCTGCCTATACTTCTGCCACGTAAATGTTACAGGGGTCTGTCTATACTGCTACCAAAATGTTACAGGGGTCTGCTTATACTGCTGCTACGTAAATGTTACAGGGGTCTGCCTATACTACTGCTACAAAAATGTTACAGGGGTCTGCCTATACTTCTGCCACGTAAATGTTACAGGGGTCTGCCTATACTACTGCTCCATAAATGTTACAGGGGTCTGCCCATACTTCTGCCACGAAAATGTTACAGGGGTCTGCCTATACTTCTACTACAGAAATGGTGCTGGGGTCTGCCTATACTGCTGCTACAGAACTGATACTGGGGTCTGCCTATACTGCTGCTACAAAAATATTATAGGGGTCTGCCTATACTTCTACAACAGAAATGGTACTGGGGTCTGCCTATACTCCTGCTACCAAAATGTTACAGGGGTCTGCCTATACTTCTACTACAGAAATGTTACAGGGGTCTGCCTATACTGCTGCCACGTAAATGTTACAGGGGTCTGCCTATACTGCTGCCACTTAAATGTTACAGGGGTCTGCCTATACTGCTGCTACAAAAATGTTACAGGGGTCTGCCTATACTTCTGCCACGTAAATGTTACAGGGGTCTGTCTATACTGCTACCAAAATGTTACAGGGGTCTGCTTATACTGCTGCTACGTAAATGTTACAGGGGTCTGCCTATACTACTGCTACAAAAATGTTACAGGGGTCTGCCTATACTTCTGCCACGTAAATGTTACAGGGGTCTGCCTATACTACTGCTCCATAAATGTTACAGGGGTCTGCCTATACTTCTGCCACGAAAATGTTACAGGGGTCTGCCTATACTTCTACTACAGAAATGGTGCTGGGGTCTGCCTATACTGCTGCTACAGAACTGATACTGGGGTCTGCCTATACTGCTGCTACAAAAATATTATAGGGGTCTGCCTATACTTCTACAACAGAAATGGTACTGGGGTCTGCCTATACTCCTGCTACCAAAATGTTACAGGGGTCTGCCTATACTTCTACTACAGAAATGTTACAGGGGTCTGCCTATACTGCTGCCACGTAAATGTTACAGGGGTCTGCCTATACTGCTGCTACAAAAATGTTACAGGGGTCTGCCTATACTTCTGCCACGTAAATGTTACAGGGGTCTGTCTATACTGCTACCAAAATGTTACAGGGGTCTGCTTATACTGCTGCTACGTAAATGTTACAGGGGTCTGCCTATACTACTGCTACAAAAATGGTACAGGGGTCTGCCTATACTTCTGCCACGTAAATGTTACAGGGGTCTGCCTATACTACTGCTCCATAAATGTTACAGGGGTCTGCCTATACTTCTGCCACGAAAATGTTACAGGGGTCTGCCTATAATTCTACTACAGAAATGGTGCTGGGGTCTGCCTATACTGCTGCTACAGAACTGATACTGGGGTCTGCCTATACTGCTGCTACAAAAATATTATAGGGGTCTGCCTATACTTCTACAACAGAAATGGTACTGGGGTCTGCCTATACTCCTGCTACCAAAATGTTACAGGGGTCTGCCTATACTTCTACTACAGAAATGGTACTGGGGTCTGCCTATAGTACTGCAACCGAAATGTTACAGGGGTCTGCTTATACCTTTTCTACTGGAATGTTACAAGGGTCTGTTTATACTATGGGTGCACACAGACTTCCCATCGTGGTGTTTTACCCATCAGGCCCAAAAACACTCACTGACTAGGGCATCAATTGTGGGTCGAGGCCAATATGTATTTTCTCTCGTGTTACCACAGTTATCGGAGAAACTCGTTTGGGCCACAGAAGAGGAGCGTTACTGCGTTAATGAGACGTTCACAGCTGAACTAGCATTGAAGTCCACCTCATGCCCGCGATTGCTGAGGGTTAGTGCAGAGGTCTATGTCCTCGGCGCAGTGAAAGTCTGCCATGTTTGGGCACTCTGATTTCTTTATCTGTACCGCCTTTAAGTTCCTTGGACCCACCTATGCTGTGGGTGCACACAGACTCCCCATAGCGGTGTTTTACCTGTCTGGCACAAATACACTGACCGACTTGGGTAGGGTGCAGAGTGCAGATGGCTTTCCCCTTACGGTGTCGATTGAGCTATCCGACACCAACACAGAATGAATAGTGTGAGGGGACCTGGATTGCCCATTGCTATGTAACTCGCGGCACCTTGGGTACCACAGTGTGTTTGCTGGGACCAAGCCGGACCCAGGGCCTGCTCACATACTTCCCACACAGGCTTCAGTGGGTCCTGGTCATGGTTTCTTGGCCTTGTAAGGCCACCTTCTCCTCCTGCTTGGGATCAGTGGATCAGCACTGGGCATCATGTATTTGCTCTCGTGTTACCACAGTTATCTGATACACTGGTTTGGGCCAAAGAAGAGGAGCGTAACTGCATTAATGAGACGTTCACTGCTGTACTAGCATCAAAGTCCGCTTCATGCCCGCGATAGCTTAGGGTGTGGGCTGAGGCCTATGTCCCAGGGGAACTGCAACTGCGCCAGGTTGGGCCTGTGGAACTTTTTCCTGGCTAATCCAGTCATTGGAGCGGTGAAAGAAAATGTAACTGATTTACTGAGACCTTCATAGGTATACTAGCATCGAAGTCTGCTTCATGCCCGCGATTGCTAAGGGTTTGTGCAGAGGCCTACCATGTTTGGGCACTCTGATTTCTTCATGGTTCATGTCTTGGGTCGCCTAGGACCCACCTATGCTGTGGGTGCACACAGACTTCCCATAGCGGTGTTTTACCTGTCTGGCACAAAGTCACTGACTGACTTGGGTAGGGGGCAGAGTGCAGATGGCTTTCCCCTTGCGCTGTTGATTGAGCTATCTGACACCAAGACAGAATGAATTGTGCATGGGCACATGGATTCCCCATTGCTATGTAACTCGCGGCACCTTGGGTCACACAAGATGGAGGCTGGGAACGAGCTTGACCCTGGGCCCGCTCACGTGAAGATCGAACGTCAATTTCTCATCAATCCTCAACAGCATTGTGGGCTATCGCCCACACTTTCGAAGGGTCGCTGCCTGGCCCTGCCAACCCTCTGCAGTGTGTGCCTCCGGTTCCTCCTCATCCAGTACGCACTTATAAATAGACATAAGGGTGTTGTGGCTATGAAGCGAGCGTGTGGCATGAGGGCAGCTGAAGGCTGGGCAGGGAAACTTTTGTGTGCGCTGTGGATGCAGGGTCGTGCGGGGGGTTGGGCAGCATGTAACCCAGGAGAAGAGGCAGCGGTGTGTCCCGCAGGCAGTGATTGTCCTTGGTTGCAGATAGTGTGGTGCTTAGCTAAGGTGTGCCTTGCTAATGAGGGTTTGTCCAAAGTAAAAATTGTTAGGGGGGGGCAGACTCTTGCCCCTATTGTGGCTTAATAGTGGGACCTGGGAGCCTGAGATGCAGCCCTGCATGCTGCCCCTGCCCTATCCGTTTCTGTGGTGTTTCCATGGATTTCGGATGTTTTCTGATTTTTCATAAGTAAAGACCTATCCAGAGCATCGGTCATATACAAAAATGCTCGAGTCGCCCATTGACTTCAAAGGGGTTCGTTAATCAAAACGAACTCTCGAGCATCGCAAAAAGTTCGACTTGAGAAACGAGCACCCGAGCATTTTGGTGCTCGCTCATCTCTACTTTCTATATTACAAAGAGAACAATTCAAAGTTTGAAAATTGTGAATTTTTCCAAATTTTCAGTAAATTTAGATTTTTTTTTTCCTAATAAGGACAAAATTTATTGATGCAATTGTTACCCTAACATAAAGTACAATATGTCACGAAAAAACAGTCTCAGAATCACATCGATAAGTAAAAGGATTCAAAAGTTATTCGCAGATAAAGTGACAGATGTCAGATTTGAAAAATAAGGCTTGGTCCTTAAGCCACAAATAGGCCATGTCCTTAAGGGGTTAATATGACAAATGACGATGTATGAAGGATCATAGAAGATGGCGGCCGCATAGAAAGTGGGATCATATTCATTTCACTATCAGTCCTAACAAAAGTGGGATAGAGTCCCCCAATGCCACCCCAATAATAATAGGGTCCCCCATTGTGGCCCTAGTAGTAATAGGGTCCCCCAATACCATCCCAATAATGATACAGTCCCCCATTGTGGCCCTAGTAGTAATGGGGTCCTACATTGTGGCCCTAGTAGTAATAGGGTCTTACATTGTGGCCCTAGTAGTAATAGGGTCCTACATTGTGGCCCTAGTAGTAATAGGGTCCTACATTGTGGCCCTAGTAGTAATAGGGTCCTACATTGTGGCCCTAGTAGTAATGGGGTCCTACATTGTGGCCCTAGTAGTAATGGGGTCCTACATTGTGGCCCTAGTAGTAATGGGGTCCTACATTGTGGCCCTAGTAGTAATAGGGTCCCCCAATACCATCCCAATAATGATACAGTCCCACATTGTGGCCCTAGTAGTAATAGGGTCCTACATTGTGGCCCTAGTAGTAATGGGGTCCGCCATTACCGCTATGCTTTTCAGAAGCAGGGAAGACTTTAGCAGTGCAGATTACAATAGGGGCGAGTGGGATGGCCGTGGGCCGCATTGCAGTCTCGCGTTGCCATGCCAATCACAGGTCCTGCGTGCTAATTTCCACCTTACAGGCTGTCCGGACACTGATACAGCGGAATCCCACCATAAATGCGGGAAGAAGGGAACCCACCAGGAATGCGAGAAGAAGGGAATCCCATCAGATATGCGGGAGGAAGGGAACCCCAATAGTGATGTGAGGCTGTTTTCATGTGAAACTGCCTCACATCCAGGGGATTTCAGAAGGGTTGTGAGGGTGATATCAGGCCGTGAATCACAGCCAATATCGCACTCGCCAGTGTGAAGGAGCCATTAAACTCCTTATTGTCCTCCCTGCTGTGTAAGGAGCACATGTTACCTCTCAGGCAGTGAAAGGGTTACAGCTGGCAACTTCCAGCAGCGACTGCCATCATCCACCAGGGGGCGCCGGCTCCTTCAGGAGGAACCATAATTGTTCCATCTACAGTCACCCTCAGGGCGGCTTCACACGGGCGGTTTTGAGCGCGTAAAATGTACAGCGGGAAACAGAAACAGCCACTAATATCAGCGGGTTCTCTCACATTTCGGTTATTTATACGGGTATTTCTTACATAGAACCTGCTCTATTTTGTGTAAATTTGCCTCCAAAGGTTCCTATAGAAGTCTATGGGGGTGCGTCAAATGCGCAGCGAATGGTCGGAACACTACAAAACTTTGCTGGGGAAAAATCTGGGACGCATTAGGCTAAATAACCCTTTAAATCAGGTCGTGGGCGTGTCCCGCATGCAAGTGAACACGCCCATCATGTGCAAGAAAGTACAGTAAAATGCGCAGACACGCACACAAAAGCGCCTTGTTTGTGGAGCAAATACGTTGTGCTGAAGTGCCCATAAAAACACGTGCCGCCCTTAGTCTACAGACGCTCCATGAGATTTACGGACTCTGAGTCTTCTGGCGGTGAGATCTCTGAGTTTCTATAACCAGCAGCATGCTCCATTTTCTGCGGATTCCCGCTTGGACAACTTCCATTGAAGTCAATGTGAACCGTGCGATCTGCGGTTCACCTGCAGCTGACACTGCGGACGTGCTGCGGATCCGCAAGAAAGCAGGAGATTTGAAAAGAAAAAAATATATGCGGTACGCCCGCACACATCGCCATGCAGAAGAAAGAAGACCTGGCTGGGGCGGAGAGGACCCGCACCGCATCCGCACAGGTAAGAAAGTGCCCATTGCTTACGGGCACAGGCGGATTCCACTGCGGGATTCGGCACTTGTAATCTGCGCGTGCCGCGGACATGAGGCGTCAGTGTGATAATCAGGTCTCACCCACGGACCGTGGACAGTATAGTGTACTGGTGGATATAAAGAACCATTCACACTGCATGAGGGAAAACAGCATTGGTTTATCGATGTTACCCACAAGACCAACGAGACATGAGATGAATGGGACTTATTCCCCCTTCATGCCAACCATTAGAATTGAGGTGCCAGCTGCTGGGAAGAATAGGAGGGCTCTGATGGCGCTTGGATTACCATTAACCCCTTAGTGACGGCCCTATAGTGTTTTTACGTCCTGCTGTTGCAAGACGTGTATAGAGGGAGATAGCGCCGCTATCTCCCTCCATACAGTGCGGGCGTCAGCTGTTTATTACAGCTGACACCCGCGGGCAATAGCCACAATCGGACATTTGGGCAATCGCAGCTATTAAGCCTTTAAATTCTGCTGTCAATTCTGACAGTGGCATTTAAATCCATCGAACAATGTTCGGGTGTCCCGTCCGGCCCCCCCGCAGTGAGATCGGGGGAGCCGTGCAGGTGTCCTGGCAGCCGGGGGCCTCTGAAAGGCCCCAGGGCTGCCTTCACAGACTGCCTATCAAGCCATCCCCGTGGGGTGGCTTGATAGACTGCCTGTCAAAAAGGAGCGATCAAAGCATCGCTGGTTGTAGTCCTCTAGGAGGACTAAAAGAACGTGTAAAAATAAGATCAATAAAGTTTTAGTAATTATTAAAAAAATAAAAAGTAATAATAGTTAAAAAAAAAACCTTTTGCCATATTTGCAATAAAAAAATCTAAATAATGAACCAAAAAGGATAGAATTTCTTACCGAAAATTCCTTTTTTCCGAGTCATCATGACGGCAGTACCTGGAGGTTGCCCCTTAACCTTGTAGGGACTGGAAGCAAGAGACTTGAAAAGGCTCCTCCTGCCTCCCATTCTCCAGTGCTTCCTGTCCCTACAGAGACATGCAAGAGAGCTCCCGCCAGGGAGCTGAAAAGTTGACAGGGAGTGCGGACCACAGGTTCACCTCCATTCTTACCTCCATTTTTTCTTATCCGAGGTCTGGGGGAACGGCGGGCCACAAGCTCTGCCTCCCCGCTTCACCACCGCGGCACCGAGGAGAGCGGCGGGCCACAGGCTCTAAGACCCCTCTTCCATCATGGTCCGGGGTCGGTGGACCACAGGTACTGCCCCCCCCCGCATCACCACCGCGGGGCCGGGGAGAGCGGCAGGCCAGAGGCTCCAAGACCCCTCTCCTACCGGCAGCAGACTCCGGTGCGGTCGCGCGCGACGTTGGGGGGCGAGGCTAGTGATGTCACGACGTGGTGACGTCACACACCGGGCAAACACGGAAGTAGAGCCCAGGAAATTCAAAAAAGCCCCCTGGCAAGCCTCCACTGCAGGACACCTTCACAGAAGGTGCACCCAGGCACAGGTCTGTCTTACAGCTCCCCTCCCGGCAGCATGATAACTAGAGAGACCGATGTGGAGGCCCTACAAACATTGAGTGCTCCATCTAATGACCAAATGGGTGCAATATGTACAAAATTGGTTTTATGCGGCGGCTGCGTACGGGTTTTTTTTTTTTTTTACGCCTATGCATGTATCGTTGCAGGACAGGGAATCCACCAAAACAAAACAGGATCCCAAGAAAAGGCACAGGAAATGCTCCCTGTGTTTTAAAAAACTAGACGACGCGTACAAAAAAGCACTATGCCCCTGGCAGACGCTTCCGCCGAGTCAATGAGACTAGCGGCCAGAAACGCAGCATTATCCAATATGGCTAGGCAGGCGATCTGGCTGAAGATCTGGAAAGGGGATGCCACGTTCAAAAGCAAATTGTGCAACATTCCCTTCCACAGACAGCATATCTTCGGGGCAGATCTGTCAGCACCTCCTAGTCCAAGATTGCCTTAACAATTAAGATGAAAAATCCTTCCTCCGCATCCGGAAATTCGGAGAGCTGCAGGGTTCCTTGGGTGTCCCAAACAGGTGACCCAAAAGTAGAAAAGTTAAATAGAGAAAAAAATGGCCCCAGCGCTTGCTGGAGAAGAATGTTCCAATGGAATATAAAAGTAACTGGTTTATTTGCAATGCGTTTCAGCCAAGCATGGCCTTTTTCAAGCTTGTTTTATGTAATTGTCCTTTGGGTTGGCCTTGACTTTTTAAATTAATTTCTAATAAATTTATAATTTTAATATTCTATATCTGTGACGGCCTTAGTTTTGATTATATAGATATCTCATACCACTGTGATTTGTGAATAAGTTTTTGAATTGGTATGGCAGGTTTCCTGTCAAGAGACCTGAATGCCACACAATGGCTCAATGACGCAGGCACAGTGTTCTCTGAAGGGGAGTACAATCGATCCAATCAGGATTATTCCATTAATACATGCTTCAAAGCACTTACAAATCAATATCGCGAGTATATTAGAAACCTGTGGGAGGTCCAGGGGTTACAAAAATATGAAGAGTCCAAAATAGTACCCCCGAGGTCTTAGGATCCCGATTATACCCCCTAAGCGATTACACAGTACGGAATTCCTCACTAAATGGGAAAACGAGTGTACAACATCCTCCCTAAGTCTTATTAATCTACTCTTAGAGGAGGAGAAAGCAACCCTAGGTACTAACCAGAAAAAGCTGGAGGAGTTAATTGAAAAATCAAAAACCTTCTCTAACGACCCGGACTTCCACACAAAAGAGAAATCTCTGCAAGTAAATATCGAAAAATACACGGCAGAAATAAAAGAACGTAAACAGCTACAATTTAACCGAGATTTGAGGGACTTTAAAGAAAATCGTGTAAATACAGTAAATAAGGTTACATCAGAAACAGATATCAGCTCCTCAGACGCCTCCGATAACGAAAGGGTGGGGAACACTAGGAGACCCTTCAGAACCCCAAGAAGGAACCGCCACCCACAAAATCAAAGGGGGCGAGGAAGAACAGGGCAAACAGCAAATTTTTTAGATCAACCGATTTCGCATTACTTCCTTCGAGGAAGATGAGATCAGCAAGGGCCGGTATGAATCACAGAACGAGAGGGCCATCCCCCCAATATTCCTCAGCCATGGGATCTTACGCTTTATTAAAACCTTACCAAACTCTTATAAATAACCGACACAGACACCAATATTGGATAAAGAAGGCCGCGGTGTTTATTAACGGGGTTACAAACATTTGGGGAAAAATGTAACCAATAATAACCAGAACACTTCCTGTAAACTCTGTTTTACAGACCCAAGTTTATTAACCAATCAATAACCATAACAGTTCATGTAAACTCTGTCTTACAGACACGAGTTTACCACCACCAAACTCTCCCCAAGTTTACCTGCCCACCCGCCTAATGCGGGCGACAATCCCCCACCAGGCCATGGCATCCTCTAATGACATGGCCCCCCCAACACCCGCAGCCTCCTCAATCATCTACACAAATCCATAATAAAAATATCCAACGCAATCTCTGACAAGTATACTACAACACTCCTATGGAATCCTGGAACCAAACCTTCCATATCAGCATGTCTAAAAAGAGAACATCCACTCCTGGTGTGAGCTCTACCACCGGGGTAACCCTTCTCCGAATTCTCTCGCTATATACAGACCTCGGCAATGACCATAATAATCGAGGAACAATATCTGAAATACTATCACTGTATCTGGAAGCATGTTTCAATGCTCCACATCTCCCTTTAATGTCCCATGACACATCAATGTGTTCTCTTCTATGTCATTAACCCCTAAGTGTAAAATCAAAACATCTGGACCCACGTGACTCTCCAAGCCCACGTGACTCTTTATACATCAGTTCAGCCATTAATCCACTCCACCTCATACATCTGCTACCGCACCAAAAATTTCAAACTGTGATCTGTACAAACCTAAATTTTCAGAACAGTGATCCGCTGCCCTTCTCGAAGCCCAGTACACAAAGGAGGGTCCAACAATCCACACAATACTTTTCTTAATTCCTAAAATGAAAAAAGAATTAGTACACCATATTATTCAGGCGCATGTACAACTTAAACTGAGATGAACCCCATCTGTCTACCTTTTTCTTCAATAAAACCGCACCTGTAAACAATTAAGCACCATTATATATTAAAAGCAAGATAATGACTGTCCATCATCCCTGTCTCCCCGAAAACAAGACAGGGTCTTCTACTAATTTTGCTCCACAAGATCTTACTTTTGCCATGTATAACTGCCTGACACTATTTACATTGCCTTTTTTTTTTTTTTTTAATTAACTGCAACTAGGGCTTAATTTTGGAATAGGGCTTAAAGTTCAAGCATCCTGAAAAATCCTGCTAGGGTTTATTACCGGGTAGATTTTATCACCGGAGAAACAGGGTACATGGATCAACAAAGAACCTGGTGCTTGCGGGCACAGACACAAACGCCTGCAAATTCCTAAGCAAGCATATATTCTCATGAAAATGAGCAAACAAGCGAATTCACACCCCTTTACCCATTTTGTTTTTTTGTTTTTTTTAATTATTATTATTATAAAGCTGCCATGGTTGGACACATCCTTAAGGCCCCAAAGTCACATCTGTAGACCTTATATGCTGATCTACACACTTCAGGCAATACTTTCACCAACTTCCCTTGTAAGCTTAATGTGATAGCAGAGCGTTGATCAGGGGCATCAGCTACTGCCTTACAGACCCTGATCAGCGGCATACACTACTGCCTTACAGCCCCTGATCAGCGGCATCAGCTACTGCCTTACAGCCCCTGATCAATCGCTCTACCTGAAAAACAATTAATAGGTACCAGATTATACCATTTTTGAAAGAAAGCCATACCCAACATTACCTTCCAAACGGAGCTATATGAGCTGCATCCTGAATGTTGCACTCTTCTTCCCTGAATTGCTGCATCCGTAAACAAGACTATAAGATAGCAGCTGCATTAATCTCACACCGACCATCTCTAACCCTCAGTAAGAGGTTATATGTTAGACATAATCTGACTACGAACTAACTCCTGCTGACCGGCTCTTACCAACAATCACTCCATAATCATTACCCACTGATGTCAGCACCTCATGATAACTCCTCCTCTTCCACAAGCTCCCATCACCAAGCTGACTGACCATTACAGTCAAATATACCAACCATAGCACTAAATCCTGCTTTAGCTCCCTTGACATCTGCGCATATCACCGCATATCACCACACATGACCTGTGGGAATACCTGCGACCAATAATAATCACCTGTGAAGCCGAACAAAACTGACCTGCTAACCACTGCAACCCCGTCCATGTAATCGTCCTTCATACATAATGTCTGACTAATTAACCCATAAACTACACACCCCTGACATTGGCAATTAGAACAACCATCACAATGCTATCAATTGAATACCAAAAAACTCCAACCGAGTACATGGCTATACAATTTTTTTTTTTTCCGTTCACCAGCGGCACCCCAAAATCCTCCATCCTGACCACATGCCCTCTAAAACTTGTGCATACCCTCATTACCATGATGCCCCATAAACAACAACCATCTAAGTAGTGTATTACACCAACATCAGGGGATTCCTTCCTCCCACCTCCTCTAACAATGAGGATAGTCCTAAATAATAGCGGGATGCCTTAGATCCCATCAGTAACGCCAAACCGGAAACCAAAGGATTAAAACCCCAACCAATAAGAAGTTATCCGAATACTGCATCACATGACCGAGTGCCATAATAAAGCCAATGTAGTCACATGATGCATATCTTAATGCCAGCAGCTCCGGAGCGCCTCAACATTCAGAAACAACTGCTTGGGGTAAGATAGATGATAAATCACTGAGAGGAGATAAACTCCTTCTGTGGCATCACCCTCAAAGGGGACAACCTCAAATGGAAAAAAGGGGGGGGGGGGGGGGGGGTATCAAAATGACTGGCAACTCTGCCCTCAGCTATGTTCTAAGCAATTTAACTAGATCAGGATCATAAACAACTGAAATTACCTTATTAACCCCTTCACAGCTGAGTCCCTTTAACTCATGCACATATAAGCCGTACCAGGAGCCTTCTTTAATGAGCCGGGCCGACTTCCAATATGAGAGCCTCACTGGAGTCTTGCCCTATTGTAGGAAATTCTCTACTTCCTGGATGCAAGGAATTTGTACTGATTTCTGACTAAAACCACCATAAATGGATGAGACTGGCACAATATGAGCCCTCATGGCAGTACCCACACCTCTCCATTACCTTGATCCCATAAATGTAACCACACATCCAGGTAGTGAGGCGCCCAAAGGATGTCTGACCACTACCTAACTAGTTACACCGAGGTAGCACCAACACCCCGGTAACCATTATTAACCATCTCTGTTTCTTCCGGTCATCATTAGATTCTGATTCTTTTTATATGAAAGCAACAGTTATAAAATAACCAGTAATTATAAACCAAATCTGATTAACAGCAGCAGCCGCCTCAACCACAGACTGCATGTGGTAGTTACCTCAGAGCTGACAGACAGCATACAGTGGTTACCTCAGAGCCGACAGTCTCTATACAGTGGTTACCTCACAGCTGACAGTCTACATACAGTGGTTACCTCACAGCTGACAGTCTGCATACAGTGGTTACCTCACAGCTGACAGTCTACATACAGGGGTTACCTCACAGCTGACAGTCTGCATACAGTGGTTACCTCACAGCTGACAGCCTGCATACAGGGGTTACCTCACAGCTGACAGTCTGCATACAGGGGTTACCTCACAGCTGACAGTCTGCATACAGGGGTTACCTCACAGCTGACAGCCTGCATACAGTGGTCACCTCACAGCTGACAGTCTGCATACAGGGGTTACCTCACAGCTGACAGTCTGCATACAGTGGTTACCTCACAGCTGACAGCCTGCATACAGTGGTTACCTCACAGCTGACAGACTGCATACAGTGGTTACCTCAGAGCTGACAGTCTGCATACAGTGGTTACCTCAGAGGTGACAGTCTGCATACAGTGGTTACCTCACAGCTGACAGCCTGCATACAGTGGTTACCTCACAGCTGACAGTCTGCATACAGTGGTTACCTCACAGCTGACAGTCTGCATACAGCGGTTACCTCACAGCTGACAGTCTGCATACACTGGTTACCTCACAGCTGACAGTCTGCATACAGTGGTTACCTCACAGCTGACAGTCTGCATACAGTGGTTACCTCAAGCTGACAGTCTGCATACAGGGGTTACCTCACAGCTGACAGCCTGCATACAGGGGCTACCTCACAGCGGACAGTCTGCATACAGTGGTTACCTCACAGCTGACAGTCTGCATACAGTGGTTACCTCAGAGCTGACAGTCTGAATACAGTGGTTACCTCACAGCTGACAGTCTGCATACAGTGGTTACCTCAGAGCTGACAGTCTGCATACAGTGGTTACCTCACAGCTGTAGGACTGCATACAGTGGTTACCTCAGAGCTGACAGTCTGCATACAGTGGTTACCTCAGAGCTGACAGTCTGCATACAGTGGTTACCTCACAGCTGACTGCCTGCATACAGTGGTTACCTCAAGCTGACAGTCTGCATACAGTGGTTACCCCACAGCTGACAGTCTGCATACAGTAGTTACCTCACAGCTGACAGCCTGCATACAGTGGTTACCTCACAGCTGACAGTCTGCATACAGTGGTTACCTCACAGCTGACAGTCTGCATACAGGGGTTACCTCACAGCTGACAGTCTGCATACAGTGGTTACCTCACAGCTGACAGTCTGCATACAGTGGTTACCTCACAGCTGACAGTCTGCATACAGTGGTTACCTCACAGCTGACAGTCTGCATACAGTGGTTGCCCCACAGCTCACAGTCTGGATACAGTGCTTACCTCACAGCTGACAGTCTGCATACAGTGGTTACCTCACAGCTGACAGTCTGCATACAGGGGTTACCCCACAGCTGACAGTCTGCATACAGGGGTTACCCCACAGCTGACAGTCTGCATACACTGGTTACCCCACAGCTGACAGTCTGCATACAGTGGTTACCTCACAGCTGACAGTCTGCATACAGTGGTTACCTCAAGCTGACAGTCTGCATACAGGGGTTACCTCACAGCTGACAGTCTGCATACACTGGTTACCTCACAGCTGACAGTCTGCATACAGTGGTTACCTCACAGCTGACAGTCTGCATACAGTGGTTACCTCAAGCTGACAGTCTGCATACAGGGGTTACCTCACAGCTGACAGCCTGCATACAGTGGTTACCTCACAGCTGACAGTCTGCATACAGTGGTTACCTCAGAGCTGACAGTCTGAATACAGTGGTTACCTCACAGCTGACAGTCTGCATACAGTGGTTACCTCAGAGCTGACAGTCTGCATACAGTGGTTACCTCACAGCTGTAGGACTGCATACAGTGGTTACCTCAGAGCTGACAGTCTGCATACAGTGGTTACCTCAGAGCTGACAGTCTGCATACAGTGGTTACCTCACAGCTGACTGCCTGCATACAGTGGTTACCTCAAGCTGACAGTCTGCATACAGTGGTTACCCCACAGCTGACAGTCTGCATACAGTAGTTACCTCACAGCTGACAGCCTGCATACAGTGGTTACCTCACAGCTGACAGTCTGCATACAGTGGTTACCACACAGCTGACAGTCTGCATACAGTGGTTACCTCACAGCTGACAGTCTGCATACAGTGGTTACCTCACAGCTGACAGTCTGCATACAGGGGCTACCTCACAGCGGACAGTCTGCATACAGTGGTTACCTCACAGCTGACAGTCTGCATACAGTGGTTACCTCAGAGCTGACAGTCTGAATACAGTGGTTACCTCACAGCTGACAGTCTGCATACAGTGGTTACCTCAGAGCTGACAGTCTGCATACAGTGGTTACCTCACAGCTGTAGGACTGCATACAGTGGTTACCTCAGAGCTGACAGTCTGCATACAGTGGTTACCTCAGAGCTGACAGTCTGCATACAGTGGTTACCTCACAGCTGACTGCCTGCATACAGTGGTTACCTCAAGCTGACAGTCTGCATACAGTGGTTACCCCACAGCTGACAGTCTGCATACAGTAGTTACCTCACAGCTGACAGCCTGCATACAGTGGTTACCTCACAGCTGACAGTCTGCATACAGTGGTTACCTCACAGCTGACAGTCTGCATACAGGGGTTACCTCACAGCTGACAGTCTGCATACAGTGGTTACCTCACAGCTGACAGTCTGCATACAGTGGTTACCTCACAGCTGACAGTCTGCATACAGTGGTTGCCCCACAGCTCACAGTCTGGATACAGTGCTTACCTCACAGCTGACAGTCTGCATACAGTGGTTACCTCACAGCTGACAGTCTGCATACAGGGGTTACCCCACAGCTGACAGTCTGCATACAGGGGTTACCCCACAGCTGACAGTCTGCATACAGTGGTTACCTCAGAGCTGACAGTCTGCATACAGTGGTTACCTCAGAGCTGACAGTCTGCATACAGAGGTTACCTCACAGCTGACAGTCTGCATACAGTGGTAACCTCACAGCTGACAGTCTGCATACAGTGGTTACCTCACAGCTGACAGTCTGCATACAGGGGTTACCTCACAGCTGACAGTCTGCATACAGGGGTTACCTCACAGCTGACAGTCTGCATACAGAGGTTACCTCACAGCTGACAGTCTGCATACAGTGGTTACCTCACAGCTGACAGTCTGCATACAGTGGTTACCTCACAGCTGACAGTCTGCATACAGTGGTTACCTCACAGCTGACAGTCTGCATACAGGGGTTACCTCACAGCTGACAGTCTGCATACAGGGGTTACCTCACAGCTGACAGTCTGCATACAGGGGTTACCTCACAGCTGACAGTCTGCATACAGTGGTTACCTCACAGCTGACAGTCTGCATACAGGGGTTACCTAACAGCTGACAGTCTGCATACAGTGGTTACCTCACAGCTGACAGTCTGCATACAGTGGTTACCTCAGAGCTGACAGTCTGCATACAGTGGTTACCTCACAGCTGACAGTCTGCATACAATGGTTACCTCACAGCTGACAGTCTGCATACAGTGGTTACCTCACAGCTGACAGCCTGCATACAATGGTTACCTCACAGCTGACAGCCTGCATACAGTGGTTACCTCACAGCTGACAGTCTGCATACAGTGGTTACCTCACAGCTGACAGTCTGCATACAGGGGTTACCTCAGAGCGGACAGTCTGCATACAGTGGTTACCTCACAGCTGACAGTCTGCATACAGTGGTTACCCCACAGCTGATAGTCTGCATACAGTGGTTACCTCACAGCTGACAGCCTGCATACAGTGGTTACCTCACAGCTGACAGCCTGCATACAGTGGTTACCTCACAGCTGACAGTATGCATACAGGGGTTACCTCACAGCTGACAGTATGCATACAGGGGTTACCTCACAGCTGACAGTCTGCATACAGGGGTTACCTCACAGCTGACAGTCTGCATACAGTGGTTACCCCACAGCTGATAGTCTGCATACAGGGGTTACCTCACAGCTGACAGCCTGCCTACAGGGGCTACCTCACAGCTGACAGCCTGCATACAGTGGTTACCTCACAGCTGACAGTCTGCATACAGGGGTTACCTCACAGCTGACAGCCTACATACAGTGGTTACCTCACAGCTGACAGTCTGCATACAGTGGTTACCTCACAGCTGACAGTCTGCATACAGTGGTTACCTCAGAGCTAACAGTTTGCATACAGTGGTTACCTCAGAGCTGACAGTCTGCATACAGTGGTTACCTCACAGCTGACAGGCGGCATACAGTGGTTACCCCACAGCTGACAGTCTGCATACAGTGGTTACCTCACAGCTGACAGTCTGCATACAGTGGTTACCTCACAGCTGACAGTCTGCATACAGTGGTTACCTCACAGCTGACAGTCTGCATACAGGGGTTACCTCACAGCTGACAGTCTGCATACAGTGGTTACCTCAGAGCTTACAGTCTGCATACAGTGGTTACCTCAGAGCTGACAGTCTGCATACAGTGGTTACCTGAGAGCTCACAGTCTGCATACAGGGGTTACCTCACAGCTGACAGTCTGCATACAGTGGTTACCTCACAGCTGACAGTCTGCATACAGTGGTTACCTCAGAGCTGACAGTCTGCATACAGTGGTTACCTCACAGCTGACAGTCTGCATACAGTGGTTACCTCACAGCTGACAGTCTGCATACAGTGGTTACCTCACAGCTGACAGTCTGCATACAGGGGTTACCTCACAGCTGACAGTCTGAATACAGTGGTTACCTCACAGCTGACAGTCTGCATACAGTGGTTACCTCACAGCTGACAGTCTGAATACAGTGGTTACCTCACAGCTGACAGTCTGAATACAGTGGTTACCTCACAGCTGACAGTCTGAATACAGTGGTTACCTCACAGCTGACAGTCTGAATACAGTGGTTACCTCACAGCTGACAGTCTGAATACAGTGGTTACCTCACAGCTGACAGTCTGCATACAGTGGTTACCTCACAGCTGACAGTCTGCATACAGGGGTTACCTCACAGCTGACAGTCTGCATACAGTGGTTACCTCACAGCTGACAGTCTGCATACAGGGGTTACCTCACAGCTGACAGTCTGCATACAGTGGTTACCTCACAGCTGACAGTCTGCATACAGTGGTTACCTCACAGCTGACAGTCTGCATACAATGGTTACCTCACAGCTGACAGTCTGCATACAGGGGTTACCTCACAGCTGACAGTCTGCATACAGGGGTTACCTCAGAGCTGACAGTCTGCATACAGGGGTTACCTCAGAGCTGACAGTCTGAATACAGTGGTTACCTCAGAGCTGACAGTCTGCATACAGGGGTTACCTCAGAGCTGACAGTCTGCATACAGGGGTTACCTCACAGCTGACAGTCTGAATACAGTGGTTACCTCAGAGCTGACAGTCTGCATACAGGGGTTACCTCACAGCTGACAGGCGGCATACAGTGGTTACCCCACAGCTGACAGTCTGCATACAGTGGTTACCTCACAGCTGACAGTCTGCATACAGGGGTTACCTCACAGCTGACAGTCTGCATACAGTGGTTACCTCAGAGCTTACAGTCTGCATACAGTGGTTACCTCAGAGCTGACAGTCTGCATACAGTGGTTACCTGAGAGCTCACAGTCTGCATACAGGGGTTACCTCACAGCTGACAGTCTGCATACAGTGGTTACCTCACAGCTGACAGTCTGCATACAGTGGTTACCTCAGAGCTGACAGTCTGCATACAGTGGTTACCTCACAGCTGACAGTCTGCATACAGTGGTTACCTCACAGCTGACAGTCTGCATACAGTGGTTACCTCACAGCTGACAGTCTGCATACAGTGGTTACCTCACAGCTGACAACCTGCATACAGTGGTTACCTCACAGCTGACAGCCTGCAAACAGTGGTTACCTCACAGCTGACAGTCTGCATACAGGGGTTACCTCACAGCTGACAGTCTGCATACAGGGGTTACCTCACAGCGGACAGTCTGCATACAGTGGTTACCTCACAGCTGACAGTCTGCATACAGTGGTTACCCCACAGCTGATAGTCTGCATACAGGGGTTACCTCACAGCTGACAGCCTGCCTACAGGGGCTACCTCACAGCTGACAGCCTGCATACAGTGGTTACCTCACAGCTGACAGTCTGCATACAGGGGTTACCTCACAGCTGACAGCCTACATACAGTGGTTACCTCACAGCTGACAGTCTGCATACAGGGGTCACCTCACAGCTGACAGTCTGCATACAGTGGTTACCTCACAGCTGAAAGTCTGCATACAGTGGTTACCTCACAGCTGACAGTCTGCATACAGTGGTTACCTCACAGCTGACAGACTGCATACAGTGGTTACCTCAGAGCTGACAGTCTGCATACGGTGGTTACCTCAGAGCTGACAGTCTGCATACAGGGGTTACCTCACAGCTGAGAGTCTGCATACAGTGGTTACCTCACAGCTGACAGACTGCATACAGCGGTTACCTCAGAGCTGACAGTCTGCATACAGGGGTTACCTCAGAGCTGACAGTCTGCATACAGGGGTTACCTCACAGCTGACAGTCTGAATACAGTGGTTACCCCAGAGCTGACAGTCTGCATACAGTAGTTACCTCACAGCTGACAGTCTGCATACAGTGGTTACCTCAGAGCTGACAGTCTGCATACAGTGGTTACCTCAGAGCTGACAGTCTGCATACAGTGGTTACCTCAGAGCTGACAGTTTGCATACAGTGGTTACCTCAGAGCTGACAGTCTGCATACAGTGGTTACCTCACAGCTGACAGGCGGCATACAGTGGTTACCCCACAGCTGACAGTCTGCATACAGTGGTTACCTCACAGCTGACAGTCTGCATACAGGGGTTACCTCACAGCTGACAGTCTGCATACAGTGGTTACCTCAGAGCTTACAGTCTGCATACAGTGGTTACCTCAGAGCTGACAGTCTGCATACAGTGGTTACCTGAGAGCTCACAGTCTGCATACAGGGGTTACCTCACAGCTGACAGTCTGCATACAGTGGTTACCTCACAGCTGACAGTCTGCATACAGTGGTTACCTCAGAGCTGACAGTCTGCATACAGTGGTTACCTCACAGCTGACAGTCTGCATACAGTGGTTACCTCACAGCTGACAGTCTGCATACAGTGGTTACCTCACAGCTGACAGTCTGCATACAGTGGTTACCTCACAGCTGACAGTCTGCATACAGTGGTTACCTCACAGCTGACAGTCTGCATACAGTGGTTACCTCACAGCTGACAGCCTGCATACAGTGGTTACCTCACAGCTGACAGCCTGCAAACAGTGGTTACCTCACAGCTGACAGTCTGCATACAGGGGTTACCTCACAGCTGACAGTCTGCATACAGGGGTTACCTCACAGCGGACAGTCTGCATACAGTGGTTACCTCACAGCTGACAGTCTGCATACAGTGGTTACCTCACAGCTGACAGTCTGCATACAGGGGTTACCTCACAGCTGACAGTCTGCATACAGTGGTTACCTCACAGCTGACAGTCTGCATACAATGGTTACCTCACAGCTGACAGCCTGCATACAGTGGTTACCTCACAGCTGACAGCCTGCATACAGTGGTTACCTCACAGCTGACAGTCTGCATACAGTGGTTACCTCACAGCTGACAGTCTGCATACAGTGGTTACCTCACAGCTGACAGTCTGCATACAGGGGTTACCTCAGAGCGGACAGTCTGCATACAGTGGTTACCTCACAGCTGACAGTCTGCCTACAGTGGTTACCCCACAGCTGACAGCCTGCATACAGGGGTTACCTCACAGCTGACAGTATGCATACAGGGGTTACCTCACAGCTGACAGTCTGCATACAGTGGTTACCCCACAGCTGACAGTCTGCATACAGTGGTTACCCCACAGCTGATAGTCTGCATACAGGGGTTACCTCACAGCTGACAGCCTGCATACAGGGGCTACCTCACAGCAGACAGCCTGCATACAGTGGTTACCTCACAGCTGACAGTATGCATACAGGGGTTACCTCACAGCTGACAGCCTACACACAGTGGTTACCTCACAGCTGACAGTCTGCATACAGGGGTCACCTCACAGCTGACAGTCTGCATACAGTGGTTACCTCACAGCTGAAAGTCTGCATACAGTGGTTACCTCACAGCTGACAGTCGGCATACAGTGGTTACCTCACAGCTGACAGTCGGCATACAGTGGTTACCCCACAGCTGACAGTCTGCATACAGTGGTTACCTCACAGCTATCAGTCGGCATACAGTGGTTACCCCACAGCTGACAGTCTGCATACAGGGGTTACCTCACAGCTGACAGTCTGCATACAGTGGTTACCTCACAGCTGACAGTCTGCATACAGTGGTTACCTCACAGCTGACAGTCTGCATACAGTGGTTACCTCAGAGCTGACAGTCTGCATACAGGGGTTACCTCACAGCTGACAGTCTGCATACAGTGGTTACCTCACAGCTGACAGTCTGCATACAGTGGTTACCTCACAGCTGACAGTCTGCATACAGTGGTTACCTCACAGCTGACAGTCTGCATACAGTGGTTACCTCACAGCTGACAGTCTGCATACAGTGGTAACCTCACAGCTGACAGTCTGCATACAGTGGTTACCTCACAGCTGACAGTCTGCATACAGTGGTTACCTCACAGCTGACAGTCTGCATACAGTGGTTACCTCACAGCTGACAGTCTGCATACAGTGGTTACCTCACAGCTGACAGTCTGCATACAGTGGTTACCTCACAGCTGACACCTGCCTACAGTGGTTACCTCACAGCTGACAGTCTGCATACAGGGGTTACCTCACAGCTGACAGTCTGCATACAGTGGTTACCTCAGAGCTGACAGTCTGCATACAGTGGTTACCTCAGAGCTGACAGTCTGCATACAGTGGTTACCTCAGAGCTGACAGTCTGCATACAGTAGTTACCTCAGAGCTGACAGTCTGCATACGGTGTTACCTCACAGCTGACAGTCTGCATACAGGGGTTACCTCAAAGCTAACAGTCTGCATACAGGGGTTACCTCACAGCTGACAGCCTACATACAGTGGTTACCTCACAGCTCACAGCCTGCAAACAGTGGTTACCTCACAGCTGACAGTCTGCATACAGGGGTTACCTCACAGCTGACAGTCTGCATACAGGGGTTACCTCACAGCGGACAGTCTGCATACAGTGGTTACCTCACAGCTGACAGTCTGCATACAGTGGTTACCTCACAGCTGACAGTCTGCATACAGTGGTTACCTCACAGCTGATAGTCTGCATACAGGGGTTACCTCACAGCTGACAGTCTGCATACAGGGGTTACCTCACAGCTGATAGTCTGCATACAGTGGTTACCCCACAGCTGATAGTCTGCATACAGTGGTTACCTCACAGCTGACAGCCTGCATACAGTGGTTACCTCACAGCTGACAGTCTGCATACAGTGGTTACCTCACAGCTGACAGTATGCATACAGGGGTTACCTCACAGCTGACAGTCTGCATACAGTGGTTACCCCACAGCTGACAGTCTGCATACAGGGGTTACCTCACAGCTGACAGTCTGCATACAGTGGTTACCCCACAGCTGATAGTCTGCATACAGTGGTTACCTCACAGCTGACAGCCTGCATACAGTGGTTACCTCACAGCTGACAGCCTGCATACAGTGGTTACCTCACAGCTTAGGGTATGCATACAGGGGTTACCTCACAGCTGACAGCCTGCATACAGGGGCTACCTCACAGCTGACAGCCTGCATACAGTGGTTACCTCACAGCTGACAGTCTGCATACAGGGGTTACCTCACAGCTGACAGCCTGCATACAGTGGTTACCTCACAGCTGACAGTCTGCATATAGGGGTTACCTCACAGCTGACAGTCTGCATACAGTGGTTACCTCACAGCTGAAAGTCTGCATACAGTGGTTACCTCACAGCTGACAGTCTGCATACAGTGGTTACCTCACAGCTGACAGACTGCATACAGTGGTTACCTCAGAGCTGACAGACTGCATACAGTGGTTACCTCAGAGCTGACAGTCTGCATACAGTGGTTACCTCAGAGCTGACAGTCTGCATACAGTGGTTACCTCAGAGCTGACAGTCTGCATACAGGGGTTACCTCACAGCTGACAGTCTGCATACAGTGGTTACCTCACAGCTGACAGACTGCATACAGTGGTTACCTCAGAGCTGACAGTCTGCACACAGGGGTTACCTCAGAGCTGACAGTCTGCATACAGGGGTTACCTCAGAGCTGACAGTCTGCATACAGTGGTTACCTCACAGCTGACAGTCTGCATACAGTGGTTACCTCACAGCTGACAGTCTGCATACAGTGGTTACCTCACAGCTGACAGTCTGCATACAGTGGTTACCTCAGAGCTGACAGTCTGCATACAGTGGTTACCTCAGAGCTGACAGTCTGCATACAGTGGTTACCTCACAGCTGACAGTCGGCATACAGTGGTTACCCCACAGCTGACAGTCTGCATACAGTGGTTACCTCACAGCTATCAGTCGGCATACAGTGGTTACCCCACAGCTGACAGTCTGCATACAGTGGTTACCTCACAGCTGACAGTCTGCATACAGTGGTTACCTCACAGCTGACAGTCTGCATACAGTGGTTACCTCAGAGCTGACAGTCTGCATACAGTGGTTACCTCAGAGCTGACAGTCTGCATACAGGGGTTACCTCACAGCTGACAGTCTGCATACAGTGGTTACCTCACAGCTGACAGTCTGCATACAGTGGTTACCTCAGAGCTGACAGTCTGCATACAGTGGTTACCTCACAGCTGACAGTCTGCATACAGTGGTTACCCCACAGCTGACAGTCTGCATACAGGGGTTACCTCACAGCTGACAGTCTGCATACAGTGGTTACCCCACAGCTGATAGTCTGCATACAGTGGTTACCTCACAGCTGACAGCCTGCATACAGTGGTTACCTCACAGCTGACAGCCTGCATACAGTGGTTACCTCACAGCTTAGGGTATGCATACAGGGGTTACCTCACAGCTGACAGCCTGCATACAGGGGCTACCTCACAGCTGACAGCCTGCATACAGTGGTTACCTCACAGCTGACAGTCTGCATACAGGGGTTACCTCACAGCTGACAGCCTGCATACAGTGGTTACCTCACAGCTGACAGTCTGCATATAGGGGTTACCTCACAGCTGACAGTCTGCATACAGTGGTTACCTCACAGCTGAAAGTCTGCATACAGTGGTTACCTCACAGCTGACAGTCTGCATACAGTGGTTACCTCACAGCTGACAGACTGCATACAGTGGTTACCTCACAGCTGACAGACTGCATACAGTGGTTACCTCAGAGCTGACAGTCTGCATACAGTGGTTACCTCAGAGCTGACAGTCTGCATACAGTGGTTACCTCAGAGCTGACAGTCTGCATACAGTGGTTACCTCAGAGCTGACAGTCTGCATACAGGGGTTACCTCACAGCTGACAGTCTGCATACAGTGGTTACCTCACAGCTGACAGACTGCATACAGTGGTTACCTCAGAGCTGACAGTCTGCACACAGGGGTTACCTCAGAGCTGACAGTCTGCATACAGGGGTTACCTCAGAGCTGACAGTCTGCATACAGTGGTTACCTCACAGCTGACAGTCTGCATACAGTGGTTACCTCACAGCTGACAGTCTGCATACAGTGGTTACCTCAGAGCTGACAGTCTGCATACAGTGGTTACCTCAGAGCTGACAGTCTGCATACAGTGGTTACCTCAGAGCTGACAGTCTGCATACAGTGGTTACCTCACAGCTGACAGTCGGCATACAGTGGTTACCCCACAGCTGACAGTCTGCATACAGTGGTTACCTCACAGCTATCAGTCGGCATACAGTGGTTACCCCACAGCTGACAGTCTGCATACAGTGGTTACCTCACAGCTGACAGTCTGCATACAGTGGTTACCTCACAGCTGACAGTCTGCATACAGTGGTTACCTCAGAGCTGACAGTCTGCATACAGGGGTTACCTCACAGCTGACAGTCTGCATACAGTGGTTACCTCACAGCTGACAGTCTGCATACAGTGGTTACCTCAGAGCTGACAGTCTGCATACAGTGGTTACCTCACAGCTGACAGTCTGCATACAGTGGTTACCTCACAGCTGACAGTCTGCATACAGTGGTAACCTCACAGCTGACAGTCTGCATACAGTGGTTACCTCACAGCTGACAGTCTGCATACAGGGGTTACCTCACAGCTGACAGTCTGCATACAGTGGTTACCTCAGAGCTTACAGTCTGCATACAGTGGTTACCTCAGAGCTGACAGTCTGCATACAGTGGTTACCTGAGAGCTCACAGTCTGCATACAGGGGTTACCTCACAGCTGACAGTCTGCATACAGTGGTTACCTCACAGCTGACAGTCTGCATACAGTGGTTACCTCAGAGCTGACAGTCTGCATACAGTGGTTACCTCACAGCTGACAGTCTGCATACAGTGGTTACCTCACAGCTGACAGTCTGCATACAGTGGTTACCTCACAGCTGACAGTCTGCATACAGTGGTTACCTCACAGCTGACAACCTGCATACAGTGGTTACCTCACAGCTGACAGCCTGCAAACAGTGGTTACCTCACAGCTGACAGTCTGCATACAGGGGTTACCTCACAGCTGACAGTCTGCATACAGGGGTTACCTCACAGCTGACAGCCTACATACAGTGGTTACCTCACAGCTGACAGTCTGCATACAGGGGTCACCTCACAGCTGACAGTCTGCATACAGTGGTTACCTCACAGCTGAAAGTCTGCATACAGTGGTTACCTCACAGCTGACAGTCTGCATACAGTGGTTACCTCACAGCTGACAGACTGCATACAGTGGTTACCTCAGAGCTGACAGTCTGCATACGGTGGTTACCTCAGAGCTGACAGTCTGCATACAGGGGTTACCTCACAGCTGAGAGTCTGCATACAGTGGTTACCTCACAGCTGACAGACTGCATACAGCGGTTACCTCAGAGCTGACAGTCTGCATACAGGGGTTACCTCAGAGCTGACAGTCTGCATACAGGGGTTACCTCACAGCTGACAGTCTGAATACAGTGGTTACCCCAGAGCTGACAGTCTGCATACAGTAGTTACCTCACAGCTGACAGTCTGCATACAGTAGTTACCTCACAGCTGACAGTCTGCATACAGTGGTTACCTCAGAGCTGACAGTCTGCATACAGTGGTTACCTCAGAGCTGACAGTCTGCATACAGTGGTTACCTCAGAGCTGACAGTTTGCATACAGTGGTTACCTCAGAGCTGACAGTCTGCATACAGTGGTTACCTCACAGCTGACAGGCGGCATACAGTGGTTACCCCACAGCTGACAGTCTGCATACAGTGGTTACCTCACAGCTGACAGTCTGCATACAGGGGTTACCTCACAGCTGACAGTCTGCATACAGTGGTTACCTCAGAGCTTACAGTCTGCATACAGTGGTTACCTGAGAGCTCACAGTCTGCATACAGGGGTTACCTCACAGCTGACAGTCTGCATACAGTGGTTACCTCACAGCTGACAGTCTGCATACAGTGGTTACCTCAGAGCTGACAGTCTGCATACAGTGGTTACCTCAGAGCTGACAGTCTGCATACAGTGGTTACCTCACAGCTGACAGTCTGCATACAGTGGTTACCTCACAGCTGACAGTCTGCATACAGTGGTTACCTCACAGCTGACAGTCTGCATACAGTGGTTACCTCACAGCTGACAGTCTGCATACAGTGGTTACCTCACAGCTGACAGCCTGCATACAGTGGTTACCTCACAGCTGACAGCCTGCAAACAGTGGTTACCTCACAGCTGACAGTCTGCATACAGGGGTTACCTCACAGCTGACAGTCTGCATACAGGGGTTACCTCACAGCGGACAGTCTGCATACAGTGGTTACCTCACAGCTGACAGTCTGCATACAGTGGTTACCTCACAGCTGACAGTCTGCATACAGGGGTTACCTCACAGCTGACAGTCTGCATACAGGGGTTACCTCACAGCTGATAGTCTGCATACAGTGGTTACCCCACAGCTGATAGTCTGCATACAGTGGTTACCTCACAGCTGACAGTCTGCATACAATGGTTACCTCACAGCTGACAGCCTGCATACAGTGGTTACCTCACAGCTGACAGCCTGCATACAGTGGTTACCTCACAGCTGACAGTCTGCATACAGTGGTTACCTCACAGCTGACAGTCTGCATACAGGGGTTACCTCAGAGCGGACAGTCTGCATACAGTGGTTACCTCACAGCTGACAGTCTGCCTACAGTGGTTACCCCACAGCTGACAGCCTGCATACAGGGGTTACCTCACAGCTGACAGTATGCATACAGGGGTTACCTCACAGCTGACAGTCTGCATACAGTGGTTACCCCACAGCTGACAGTCTGCATACAGTGGTTACCCCACAGCTGATAGTCTGCATACAGGGGTTACCTCACAGCTGACAGCCTGCATACAGGGGCTACCTCACAGCAGACAGCCTGCATACAGTGGTTACCTCACAGCTGACAGCATGCATACAGGGGTTACCTCACAGCTGACAGCCTACACACAGTGGTTACCTCACAGCTGACAGTCTGCATACAGGGGTCACCTCACAGCTGACAGTCTGCATACAGTGGTTACCTCACAGCTGAAAGTCTGCATACAGTGGTTACCTCACAGCTGACAGTCGGCATACAGTGGTTACCTCACAGCTGACAGTCGGCATACAGTGGTTACCCCACAGCTGACAGTCTGCATACAGTGGTTACCTCACAGCTATCAGTCGGCATACAGTGGTTACCCCACAGCTGACAGTCTGCATACAGGGGTTACCTCACAGCTGACAGTCTGCATACAGTGGTTACCTCAGAGCTGACAGTCTGCATACAGGGGTTACCTCACAGCTGACAGTCTGCATACAGTGGTTACCTCACAGCTGACAGTCTGCATACAGTGGTTACCTCACAGCTGACAGTCTGCATACAGTGGTTACCTCACAGCTGACAGTCTGCATACAGTGGTTACCTCACAGCTGACAGTCTGCATACAGTGGTTACCTCACAGCTGACAGTCTGCATACAGTGGTTACCTCACAGCTGACAGTCTGCATACAGTGGTTACCTCACAGCTGACAGTCTGCATACAGTGGTTACCTCACAGCTGACAGTCTGCATACAGTGGTTACCTCACAGCTGACAGTCTGCATACAGTGGTTACCTCACAGCTGACAGTCTGCATACAGTGGTTACCTCACAGCTGACAGCCTGCCTACAGTGGTTACCTCACAGCTGACAGTCTGCCTACAGGGGTTACCTCACAGCTGACAGTCTGCATACAGTGGTTACCTCAGAGCTGACAGTCTGCATACAGTGGTTACCTCAGAGCTGACAGTCTGCATACAGTGGTTACCTCAGAGCTGACAGTCTGCATACAGTAGTTACCTCAGAGCTGACAGTCTGCATACGGTGTTACCTCACAGCTGACAGTCTGCATACAGGGGTTACCTCAAAGCTAACAGTCTGCATACAGGGGTTACCTCACAGCTGACAGCCTACATACAGTGGTTACCTCACAGCTCACAGCCTGCAAACAGTGGTTACCTCACAGCTGACAGTCTGCATACAGGGGTTACCTCACAGCTGACAGTCTGCATACAGGGGTTACCTCACAGCGGACAGTCTGCATACAGTGGTTACCTCACAGCTGACAGTCTGCATACAGTGGTTACCTCACAGCTGACAGTCTGCATACAGTGGTTACCTCACAGCTGATAGTCTGCATACAGGGGTTACCTCACAGCTGACAGTCTGCATACAGGGGTTACCTCACAGCTGATAGTCTGCATACAGTGGTTACCCCACAGCTGATAGTCTGCATACAGTGGTTACCTCACAGCTGACAGCCTGCATACAGTGGTTACCTCACAGCTGACAGTCTGCATACAGTGGTTACCTCACAGCTGACAGTATGCATACAGGGGTTACCTCACAGCTGACAGTCTGCATACAGGGGTTACCCCACAGCTGACAGTCTGCATACAGGGGTTACCTCACAGCTGACAGTCTGCATACAGTGGTTACCCCACAGCTGACAGCCTGCATACAGTGGTTACCTCACAGCTGACAGCCTGCATACAGTGGTTACCTCACAGCTTAGGGTATGCATACAGGGGTTACCTCACAGCTGACAGCCTGCATACAGGGGCTACCTCACAGCTGACAGCCTGCATACAGTGGTTACCTCACAGCTGACAGTCTGCATACAGGGGTTACCTCACAGCTGACAGCCTGCATACAGTGGTTACCTCACAGCTGACAGTCTGCATATAGGGGTTACCTCACAGCTGACAGTCTGCATACAGTGGTTACCTCACAGCTGAAAGTCTGCATACAGTGGTTACCTCACAGCTGACAGTCTGCATACAGTGGTTACCTCACAGCTGACAGACTGCATACAGTGGTTACCTCACAGCTGACAGACTGCATACAGTGGTTACCTCAGAGCTGACAGACTGCATACAGTGGTTACCTCAGAGCTGACAGTCTGCATACAGTGGTTACCTCAGAGCTGACAGTCTGCATACAGGGGTTACCTCACAGCTGACAGTCTGCATACAGTGGTTACCTCACAGCTGACAGACTGCATACAGTGGTTACCTCAGAGCTGACAGTCTGCACACAGGGGTTACCTCAGAGCTGACAGTCTGCACACAGGGGTTACCTCAGAGCTGACAGTCTGCATACAGGGGTTACCTCAGAGCTGACAGTCTGCATACAGTGGTTACCTCACAGCTGACAGTCTGCATACAGTGGTTACCTCACAGCTGACAGTCTGCATACAGTGGTTACCTCACAGCTGACAGTCTGCATACAGTGGTTACCTCAGAGCTGACAGTCTGCATACAGTGGTTACCTCAGAGCTGACAGTCTGCATACAGTGGTTACCTCACAGCTGACAGTCTGCATACAGGGGTCACCTCACAGCTGACAGTCTGCATACAGTGGTTACCTCACAGCCTAAAGTCTGCATACAGTGGTTACCTCACAGCTGAAAGTCTGCATACAGTGGTTACCTCACAGCTGACAGTCTGCATACAGTGGTTACCTCACAGCTGACAGACTGCATACAGTGGTTACCTCAGAGCTGACAGTCTGCATACAGTGGTTACCTCAGAGCTGACAGTCTGCATACAGTGGTTACCTCACAGCTGACAGTCTGCATACAGTGGTTACCTCACAGCTGACAGACTGCATACAGTGGTTACCTCAGAGCTGACAGTCTGCATACAGTGGTTACCTCAGAGCTGACAGTCTGCATACAGTGGTTACCTCAGAGCTGACAGTCTGCATACAGGGGTTACCTCACAGCTGACAGTCTGCATACAGTGGTTACCTCACAGCTGACAGACTGCATACAGTGGATACCTCAGAGCTGACAGTCTGCATACAGGGGTTACCTCAGAGCTGACAGTCTGCATACAGGGGTTACCTCACAGCTGACAGTCTGAATACAGTGGTTACCTCAGAGCTGACAGTCTGCATACAGTGGTTACCTCACAGCTGACCGTCTGCATACAGTGGTTACCACAGAGCTGACAGTCTGCATACAGTGGTTACCTCAGAGCTGACAGTCTGCATACAGTGGTTACCTCAGAGCTGACAGTTTGCATACAGTGGTTACCTCAGAGCTGACAGGCGGCATACAGTGGTTACCCCACAGCTGACAGTCTGCATACAGTGGTTACCTCACAGCTGACAGTCTGCATACAGTGGTTACCTCACAGCTGACAGTCTGCATACAGGGGTTACCTCACAGCTGACAGTCTGCATACAGTGGTTACCTGAGAGCTCACAGTCTGCATACAGGGGTTACCTCACAGCTGACAGTCTGCATACAGTGGTTACCTCAGAGCTGACAGTCTGCATACAGTGGTTACCTCAGAGCTGACAGTCTGCATACAGTGGTTACCTCACAGCTGACAGTCTGCATACAGTGGTTACCTCACAGCTGACAGTCTGCATACAGTGGTTACATCACAGCTGACAGTCTGCATACAGTGGTTACCTCACAGCTGACAGTCTGCATACAGTGGTTACCTCACAGCTGACAGCCTGCATACAGTGGTTACCTCACAGCTGACAGCCTGCATACAGTGGTTACCTCACAGCTGACAGTCTGCATACAGTGGTTACCTCACAGCTGACAGTCTGCATACAGGGGTTACCTCACAGCTGACAGTCTGCATACAGGGGTTACCTCACAGCGGACAGTCTGCATACAGTGGTTACCTCACAGCTGACAGTCTGCATACAGTGGTTACCTCACAGCTGACAGTCTGCATACAGGGGTTACCTCACAGCTGACAGTCTGCATACAGGGGTTACCTCAGAGCTGACAGTCTGCATACAGTGGTTACCTCACAGCTGACAGTCGGCATACAGTGGTTACCCCACAGCTGACAGTCTGCATACAGTGGTTACCTCACAGCTGACAGCCTGCATACAGTGGTTACCTCACAGCTGACAGCCTGCATACAGTGGTTACCTCACAGCTGACAGTATGCATACAGGGGTTAACTCACAGCTGACAGTCTGCATACAGGGGTTACCTCACAGCTGACAGTCTGCATACAGTGGTTACCTCACAGCTGACAGTCTGCATACAGGGGTTACCTCACAGCTGACAGTCTGCATACAGTGGTTACCCCACAGCTGATAGTCTGCATACAGTGGTTACCTCACAGCTGACAGCCTGCATACAGTGGTTACCTCACAGCTGACAGCCTG
Source organism: Eleutherodactylus coqui (assembly GCF_035609145.1). Taxonomy (NCBI): domain Eukaryota; kingdom Metazoa; phylum Chordata; class Amphibia; order Anura; family Eleutherodactylidae; genus Eleutherodactylus; species Eleutherodactylus coqui. Next base: position 22,834,206 of record NC_089841.1, read on the forward strand.
CATACAGTGGTTACCTCACAGCTGACAGTATGCATACAGGGGTTACCTCACAGCTGACAGTCTGCATACAGGGGTTACCTCACAGCTGACAGTCTGCATACAGTGGTTACCCCACAGCTGATAGTCTGCATACAGTGGTTACCTCAGAGCTGACAGTCTGCATACAGTGGTTACCTCACAGCTGACAGTCTGCATACAGTGGTTACCTCACAGCTGACAGTCTGCATACAGGGGTTACCTCACAGCTGACAGCCTGCATACAGGGGCTACCTCACAGCTGACAGCCTGCATACAGTGGTTACCTCACAGCTGACAGTATGCATACAGGGGTTACCTCACAGCGGACAGTCTGCATACAGTGGTTACCTCACAGCTGACAGTCTGCATACAGTGGTTACCCCACAGCTGATAGTCTGCATACAGGGGTTACCTCACAGCTGACAGCCTGCATACAGGGGCTACCTCACAGCTGACAGCCTGCATACAGTGGTTACCTCACAGCTGACAGTCTGCATACAGGGGTTACCTCACAGCTGACAGCCTGCATACAGTGGTTACCTCACAGCTGACAGTCTGCATACAGGGGTTACCTCACAGCTGACAGTCTGCATACAGTGGTTACCTCACAGCTGAAAGTCTGCATACAGTGGTTACCTCACAGCTGACAGTCTGCATACAGTGGTTACCTCACAGCTGACAGACTGCATACAGTGGTTACCTCAGAGCTGACAGTCTGCATACAGTGGTTACCTCAGAGCTGACAGTCTGCATACAGTGGTTACCTCAGAGCTGACAGTCTGCATACAGGGGTTACCTCACAGCTGACAGTCTGCATACAGTGGTTACCTCACAGCTGACAGACTGCATACAGTGGATACCTCAGAGCTGACAGTCTGCATACAGGGGTTACCTCAGAGCTGACAGTCTGCATACAGGGGTTACCTCACAGCTGACAGTCTGAATACAGTGGTTACCTCAGAGCTGACAGTCTGCATACAGTGGTTACCTCACAGCTGACCGTCTGCATACAGTGGTTACCACAGAGCTGACAGTCTGCATACAGTGGTTACCTCAGAGCTGACAGTCTGCATACAGTGGTTACCTCAGAGCTGACAGTTTGCATACAGTGGTTACCTCAGAGCTGACAGTCTGCATACAGTGGTTACCTCACAGCTGACAGGCGGCATACAGTGGTTACCCCACAGCTGACAGTCTGCATACAGTGGTTACCTCACAGCTGACAGTCTGCATACAGGGGTTACCTCACAGCTGACAGTCTGCATACAGTGGTTACCTCAGAGCTTACAGTCTGCATACAGTGGTTACCTGAGAGCTCACAGTCTGCATACAGGGGTTACCTCACAGCTGACAGTCTGCATACAGTGGTTACCTCACAGCTGACAGTCTGCATACAGTGGTTACCTCAGAGCTGACAGTCTGCATACAGTGGTTACCTCAGAGCTGACAGTCTGCATACAGTGGTTACCTCACAGCTGACAGTCTGCATACAGTGGTTACCTCACAGCTGACAGTCTGCATACAGTGGTTACCTCACAGCTGACAGACTGCATACAGTGGTTACCTCAGAGCTGACAGTCTGCATACGGTGGTTACCTCAGAGCTGACAGTCTGCATACAGGGGTTACCTCACAGCTGAGAGTCTGCATACAGTGGTTACCTCACAGCTGACAGACTGCATACAGCGGTTACCTCAGAGCTGACAGTCTGCATACAGGGGTTACCTCAGAGCTGACAGTCTGCATACAGGGGTTACCTCACAGCTGACAGTCTGAATACAGTGGTTACCCCAGAGCTGACAGTCTGCATACAGTAGTTACCTCACAGCTGACAGTCTGCATACAGTGGTTACCTCAGAGCTGACAGTCTGCATACAGTGGTTACCTCAGAGCTGACAGTCTGCATACAGTGGTTACCTCAGAGCTGACAGTTTGCATACAGTGGTTACCTCAGAGCTGACAGTCTGCATACAGTGGTTACCTCACAGCTGACAGGCGGCATACAGTGGTTACCCCACAGCTGACAGTCTGCATACAGTGGTTACCTCACAGCTGACAGTCTGCATACAGGGGTTACCTCACAGCTGACAGTCTGCATACAGTGGTTACCTCAGAGCTTACAGTCTGCATACAGTGGTTACCTGAGAGCTCACAGTCTGCATACAGGGGTTACCTCACAGCTGACAGTCTGCATACAGTGGTTACCTCACAGCTGACAGTCTGCATACAGTGGTTACCTCAGAGCTGACAGTCTGCATACAGTGGTTACCTCAGAGCTGACAGTCTGCATACAGTGGTTACCTCAGAGCTGACAGTCTGCATACAGTGGTTACCTCACAGCTGACAGTCTGCCTACAGTGGTTACCCCACAGCTGACAGCCTGCATACAGGGGTTACCTCACAGCTGACAGTATGCATACAGGGGTTACCTCACAGCTGACAGTCTGCATACAGTGGTTACCCCACAGCTGACAGTCTGCATACAGTGGTTACCCCACAGCTGATAGTCTGCATACAGTGGTTACCTCACAGCTGACAGCCTGCATACAGGGGCTACCTCACAGCAGACAGCCTGCATACAGGGGCTACCTCACAGCAGACAGCCTGCATACAGTGGTTACCTCACAGCTGACAGCATGCATACAGGGGTTACCTCACAGCTGACAGCCTACACACAGTGGTTACCTCACAGCTGACAGTCTGCATACAGGGGTCACCTCACAGCTGACAGTCTGCATACAGTGGTTACCTCACAGCTGAAAGTCTGCATACAGTGGTTACCTCACAGCTGACAGTCGGCATACAGTGGTTACCTCACAGCTGACAGTCGGCATACAGTGGTTACCTCACAGCTGACAGTCGGCATACAGTGGTTACCCCACAGCTGACAGTCTGCATACAGTGGTTACCCCACAGCTATCAGTCGGCATACAGTGGTTACCCCACAGCTGACAGTCTGCATACAGGGGTTACCTCACAGCTGACAGTCTGCATACAGTGGTTACCTCACAGCTGACAGTCTGCATACAGTGGTTACCTCAGAGCTGACAGTCTGCATACAGGGGTTACCTCACAGCTGACAGTCTGCATACAGTGGTTACCTCACAGCTGACAGTCTGCATACAGTGGTTACCTCACAGCTGACAGTCTGCATACAGTGGTTACCTCACAGCTGACAGTCTGCATACAGTGGTTACCTCACAGCTGACAGTCTGCATACAGTGGTAACCTCACAGCTGACAGTCTGCATACAGTGGTTACCTCACAGCTGACAGTCTGCATACAGTGGTTACCTCACAGCTGACAGTCTGCATACAGTGGTTACCTCACAGCTGACAGTCTGCATACAGTGGTTACCTCACAGCTGACAGTCTGCATACAGTGGTTACCTCACAGCTGACAGCCTGCCTACAGTGGTTACCTCACAGCTGACAGTCTGCCTACAGGGGTTACCTCACAGCTGACAGTCTGCATACAGTGGTTACCTCAGAGCTGACAGTCTGCATACAGTGGTTACCTCAGAGCTGACAGTCTGCATACAGTGGTTACCTCAGAGCTGACAGTCTGCATACAGTAGTTACCTCAGAGCTGACAGTCTGCATACGGTGTTACCTCACAGCTGACAGTCTGCATACAGTGGTTACCCCACAGCTGATAGTCTGCATACAGTGGTTACCTCACAGCTGACAGCCTGCATACAGTGGTTACCTCACAGCTGACAGCCTGCATACAGTGGTTACCTCACAGCTTAGGGTATGCATACAGGGGTTACCTCACAGCTGACAGCCTGCATACAGGGGCTACCTCACAGCTGACAGCCTGCATACAGTGGTTACCTCACAGCTGACAGTCTGCATACAGGGGTTACCTCACAGCTGACAGCCTGCATACAGTGGTTACCTCACAGCTGACAGTCTGCATATAGGGGTTACCTCACAGCTGACAGTCTGCATACAGTGGTTACCTCACAGCTGAAAGTCTGCATACAGTGGTTACCTCACAGCTGACAGTCTGCATACAGTGGTTACCTCACAGCTGACAGACTGCATACAGTGGTTACCTCACAGCTGACAGACTGCATACAGTGGTTACCTCAGAGCTGACAGACTGCATACAGTGGTTACCTCAGAGCTGACAGTCTGCATACAGTGGTTACCTCAGAGCTGACAGTCTGCATACAGGGGTTACCTCACAGCTGACAGTCTGCATACAGTGGTTACCTCACAGCTGACAGACTGCATACAGTGGTTACCTCAGAGCTGACAGTCTGCACACAGGGGTTACCTCAGAGCTGACAGTCTGCACACAGGGGTTACCTCAGAGCTGACAGTCTGCACACAGGGGTTACCTCAGAGCTGACAGTCTGCATACAGGGGTTACCTCAGAGCTGACAGTCTGCATACAGTGGTTACCTCACAGCTGACAGTCTGCATACAGTGGTTACCTCACAGCTGACAGTCTGCATACAGTGGTTACCTCAGAGCTGACAGTCTGCATACAGTGGTTACCTCAGAGCTGACAGTCTGCATACAGTGGTTACCTCAGAGCTGACAGTCTGCATACAGTGGTTACCTCACAGCTGACAGTCTGCATACAGGGGTCACCTCACAGCTGACAGTCTGCATACAGTGGTTACCTCACAGCTGAAAGTCTGCATACAGTGGTTACCTCACAGCTGAAAGTCTGCATACAGTGGTTACCTCACAGCTGACAGTCTGCATACAGTGGTTACCTCACAGCTGACAGACTGCATACAGTGGTTACCTCAGAGCTGACAGTCTGCATACAGTGGTTACCTCAGAGCTGACAGTCTGCATACAGTGGTTACCTCACAGCTGACAGTCTGCATACAGTGGTTACCTCACAGCTGACAGACTGCATACAGTGGTTACCTCAGAGCTGACAGTCTGCATACAGTGGTTACCTCAGAGCTGACAGTCTGCATACAGTGGTTACCTCAGAGCTGACAGTCTGCATACAGGGGTTACCTCACAGCTGACAGTCTGCATACAGTGGTTACCTCACAGCTGACAGACTGCATACAGTGGATACCTCAGAGCTGACAGTCTGCATACAGGGGTTACCTCAGAGCTGACAGTCTGCATACAGGGGTTACCTCACAGCTGACAGTCTGAATACAGTGGTTACCTCAGAGCTGACAGTCTGCATACAGTGGTTACCTCACAGCTGACCGTCTGCATACAGTGGTTACCACAGAGCTGACAGTCTGCATACAGTGGTTACCTCAGAGCTGACAGTCTGCATACAGTGGTTACCTCAGAGCTGACAGTTTGCATACAGTGGTTACCTCAGAGCTGACAGGCGGCATACAGTGGTTACCCCACAGCTGACAGTCTGCATACAGTGGTTACCTCACAGCTGACAGTCTGCATACAGTGGTTACCTCACAGCTGACAGTCTGCATACAGGGGTTACCTCACAGCTGACAGTCTGCATACAGGGGTTACCTGAGAGCTCACAGTCTGCATACAGGGGTTACCTCACAGCTGACAGTCTGCATACAGTGGTTACCTCAGAGCTGACAGTCTGCATACAGTGGTTACCTCAGAGCTGACAGTCTGCATACAGTGGTTACCTCACAGCTGACAGTCTGCATACAGTGGTTACCTCACAGCTGACAGTCTGCATACAGTGGTTACATCACAGCTGACAGTCTGCATACAGTGGTTACCTCACAGCTGACAGTCTGCATACAGTGGTTACCTCACAGCTGACAGCCTGCATACAGTGGTTACCTCACAGCTGACAGCCTGCATACAGTGGTTACCTCACAGCTGACAGTCTGCATACAGTGGTTACCTCACAGCTGACAGTCTGCATACAGGGGTTACCTCACAGCTGACAGTCTGCATACAGGGGTTACCTCACAGCGGACAGTCTGCATACAGTGGTTACCTCACAGCTGACAGTCTGCATACAGTGGTTACCTCACAGCTGACAGTCTGCATACAGGGGTTACCTCACAGCTGACAGTCTGCATACAGGGGTTACCTCAGAGCTGACAGTCTGCATACAGTGGTTACCTCACAGCTGACAGTCGGCATACAGTGGTTACCCCACAGCTGACAGTCTGCATACAGTGGTTACCTCACAGCTGACAGCCTGCATACAGTGGTTACCTCACAGCTGACAGCCTGCATACAGTGGTTACCTCACAGCTGACAGTATGCATACAGGGGTTAACTCACAGCTGACAGTCTGCATACAGGGGTTACCTCACAGCTGACAGTCTGCATACAGTGGTTACCTCACAGCTGACAGTCTGCATACAGGGGTTACCTCACAGCTGACAGTCTGCATACAGTGGTTACCCCACAGCTGATAGTCTGCATACAGTGGTTACCTCACAGCTGACAGCCTGCATACAGTGGTTACCTCACAGCTGACAGCCTGCATACAGTGGTTACCTCACAGCTGACAGTATGCATACAGGGGTTACCTCACAGCTGACAGTCTGCATACAGGGGTTACCTCACAGCTGACAGTCTGCATACAGTGGTTACCCCACAGCTGATAGTCTGCATACAGGGGTTACCTCACAGCTGACAGCCTGCATACAGGGGCTACCTCACAGCTGACAGTATGCATACAGGGGTTACCTCACAGCGGACAGTCTGCATACAGTGGTTACCTCACAGCTGACAGTCTGCATACAGTGGTTACCCCACAGCTGACAGTCTGCATACAGTGGTTACCCCACAGCTGATAGTCTGCATACAGGGGTTACCTCACAGCTGACAGCCTGCATACAGGGGCTACCTCACAGCTGACAGCCTGCATACAGTGGTTACCTCACAGCTGACAGTCTGCATACAGGGGTTACCTCACAGCTGACAGCCTGCATACAGTGGTTACCTCACAGCTGACAGTCTGCATACAGGGGTTACCTCACAGCTGACAGTCTGCATACAGTGGTTACCTCACAGCTGAAAGTCTGCATACAGTGGTTACCTCACAGCTGACAGTCTGCATACAGTGGTTACCTCACAGCTGACAGACTGCATACAGTGGTTACCTCAGAGCTGACAGTCTGCATACAGTGGTTACCTCAGAGCTGACAGTCTGCATACAGTGGTTACCTCAGAGCTGACAGTCTGCATACAGGGGTTACCTCACAGCTGACAGTCTGCATACAGTGGTTACCTCACAGCTGACAGACTGCATACAGTGGATACCTCAGAGCTGACAGTCTGCATACAGGGGTTACCTCAGAGCTGACAGTCTGCATACAGGGGTTACCTCACAGCTGACAGTCTGAATACAGTGGTTACCTCAGAGCTGACAGTCTGCATACAGTGGTTACCTCACAGCTGACCGTCTGCATACAGTGGTTACCACAGAGCTGACAGTCTGCATACAGTGGTTACCTCAGAGCTGACAGTCTGCATACAGTGGTTACCTCAGAGCTGACAGTTTGCATACAGTGGTTACCTCAGAGCTGACAGTCTGCATACAGTGGTTACCTCACAGCTGACAGGCGGCATACAGTGGTTACCCCACAGCTGACAGTCTGCATACAGTGGTTACCTCACAGCTGACAGTCTGCATACAGGGGTTACCTCACAGCTGACAGTCTGCATACAGTGGTTACCTCAGAGCTGACAGTCTGCATACAGTGGTTACCTCAGAGCTGACAGTCTGCATACAGTGGTTACCTGAGAGCTCACAGTCTGCATACAGGGGTTACCTCACAGCTGACAGTCTGCATACAGTGGTTACCTCAGAGCTGACAGTCTGCATACAGTGGTTACCTCAGAGCTGACAGTCTGCATACAGTGGTTACCTCACAGCTGACAGTCTGCATACAGTGGTTACCTCACAGCTGACAGTCTGCATACAGTGGTTACATCACAGCTGACAGTCTGCATACAGTGGTTACCTCACAGCTGACAGTCTGCATACAGTGGTTACCTCACAGCTGACAGCCTGCATACAGTGGTTACCTCACAGCTGACAGCCTGCATACAGTGGTTACCTCACAGCTGACAGTCTGCATACAGGGGTTACCTCACAGCTGACAGTCTGCATACAGGGGTTACCTCACAGCGGACAGTCTGCATACAGTGGTTACCTCACAGCTGACAGTCTGCATACAGTGGTTACCTCACAGCTGACAGTCTGCATACAGGGGTTACCTCACAGCTGACAGTCTGCATACAGGGGTTACCTCAGAGCTGACAGTCTGCATACAGTGGTTACCTCACAGCTGACAGTCGGCATACAGTGGTTACCCCACAGCTGACAGTCTGCATACAGTGGTTACCTCACAGCTGACAGCCTGCATACAGTGGTTACCTCACAGCTGACAGCCTGCATACAGGGGTTAACTCACAGCTGACAGTCTGCATACAGGGGTTAACTCACAGCTGACAGTCTGCATACAGGGGTTAACTCACAGCTGACAGTCTGCATACAGGGGTTACCTCACAGCTGACAGTCTGCATACAGTGGTTACCTCACAGCTGACAGTCTGCATACAGGGGTTACCTCACAGCTGACAGTCTGCATACAGTGGTTACCCCACAGCTGATAGTCTGCATACAGTGGTTACCTCACAGCTGACAGCCTGCATACAGTGGTTACCTCACAGCTGACAGCCTGCATACAGTGGTTACCTCACAGCTGACAGTATGCATACAGGGGTTACCTCACAGCTGACAGTCTGCATACAGGGGTTACCTCACAGCTGACAGTCTGCATACAGTGGTTACCCCACAGCTGATAGTCTGCATACAGGGGTTACCTCACAGCTGACAGCCTGCATACAGGGGCTACCTCACAGCTGACAGCCTGCATACAGTGGTTACCTCACAGCTGACAGTATGCATACAGGGGTTACCTCACAGCGGACAGTCTGCATACAGTGGTTACCTCACAGCTGACAGTCTGCATACAGTGGTTACCCCACAGCTGATAGTCTGCATACAGGGGTTACCTCACAGCTGACAGCCTGCATACAGGGGCTACCTCACAGCTGACAGCCTGCATACAGTGGTTACCTCACAGCTGACAGTCTGCATACAGGGGTTACCTCACAGCTGACAGCCTGCATACAGTGGTTACCTCACAGCTGACAGTCTGCATACAGGGGTTACCTCACAGCTGACAGTCTGCATACAGTGGTTACCTCACAGCTGAAAGTCTGCATACAGTGGTTACCTCACAGCTGACAGTCTGCATACAGTGGTTACCTCACAGCTGACAGACTGCATACAGGGGTTACCTCAGAGCTGACAGTCTGCATACAGGGGTTACCTCAGAGCTGACAGTCTGCATACAGGGGTTACCTCAGAGCTGACAGTCTGCATACAGTGGTTACCTCAGAGCTGACAGTCTGCATACAGGGGTTACCTCACAGCTGACAGTCGGCATACAGTGGTTACCCCACAGCTGACAGTCTGCATACAGTGGTTACCTCACAGCTGACAGTCTGCATACAGGGGTTACCTCACAGCTGACAGTCTGCATACAGTGGTTACCTCACAGCTGACAGTCTGCATACAGTGGTTACCTCAGAGCTGACAGTCTGCATACAGGGGTTACCTCACAGCTGACAGTCTGCATACAGTGGTTACCTCACAGCTGACAGTCTGCATACAGTGGTTACCTCACAGCTGACAGTCTGCATACAGTGGTTACCTCACAGCTGACAGTCTGCATACAGTGGTTACCTCACAGCTGACAGTCTGCATACAGTGGTTACCTCACAGCTGATAGTCTGCATATAGGGGTTACCTCATAGCTGACAGTCTGCATACAGTGGTTACCTCACAGCTGACAGTCTGCATACAGGGGTTACCTCACAGCTGACAGTCTGAATACAGGGGTTTCCTCACAGCTGACAGTCTGCATACAGTGGTTACCTCACAGCTGACAGTCTGCATACAGTGGTTACCTCAGAGCTGACAATCTCCATACAGTGGTTACCTCAGAACTGACAGTCTGCATACAGTGGTTACCTCAGAGCTGACAGTCCGCATACAGTGGTTACCTCACAGCTGACTGCCTGCATACAGTGGTTACCTCAGAGCTGACTGCCTGCATACAGTGGTTACCCCACAGCTGATAGTCTGCATACAGTGGTTACCTCAAGCTGACAGTCTGCATACAGTGGTTAACTCAGAGCTGACAATCTCCATACAGTGGTTACCTCAGAGCTGACAGTCTGCATACAGTGGTTACCTCACAGCTGACAGTCTGAATACAGTGGTTACCTCAGAGCTGACAGTCTGCATACAGTGGTTACCTCATAGCTGACAGTCTGCATACAGTGGTTACCTCACAGCTGACAGACTGCATACAGTGGTTACCTCACAGCTGACAGTCTGCATACAGTGGTTACCTCACAGCTGACAGTCTGCATACAGTGGTTACCTCACAGCTGACTGCCTGCATACAGTGGTTACCCCACAGCTGATAGTCTGCATACAGTGGTTACCCCACAGCTGACAGTCTGCATACAGTGGTTACCTCACAGCTGATAGGTGACCCGTTATCTCACAGCTGACAGATACCCAGCAGTGGTTAGAGCTGACAGTCTGCATACAGTGGTTACCTCAGAACAGTCTCCTGCAGCGCTCAGTTACCTCAGCTCAGACATGATACCATTAATAAAACACAACTGTTAAGCAGACATTAATTCCCCATCATCCCCTGACTCGCCCTTTCTTTACAGCCTAGTAGGGGTTAACACTAACACATTTAAAACTGACCAATCTAGCTAAGGGGGCGCTCACATGACGGCCCCCATGCCCAGCACCCTGTGAGCCAAAGCCAGGAGCAGAGAGGAAGCATAATGGAAAGATTCACATGTCTTCCCCATAATGGACCCGCTCCTGGCTCCGGCCCGCCAAAAAACCGAACACAAAAACCGTTGTGCGAAATCGCTCCCAACGGGTACACAAGCTAAATCCTTGTATACACAGGTGCCAGTAACCAGGGGTACCACCTGGTTACCGGGGGTCTCACCACTTGTAGAGCTTCACCTGTACGCTGCCATTACAGCAGCACAGGACTTGGCAGAGGGGCCGTCGCCATCTTGTCGAGCTTCACCCGTACCCTGCACGCACAGCAGTACAGGACTTGGTGTTGGCATCTGGTGGCACTGTTCCTGCTGGTGTTGGCATCTGCTGGGCACTGTTCCTGCTGGAGTTGGCATCTGCTGGGCACTGTTCCTGCTGGAGTTGGCATCTGCTGGGCACTGTTCCCGCTGCCAGGTTTCAGTCACCTCCGATCGGATGAAGGTAAAGGCAGCCTCTGCGTTTGCTTCGCTGGTAATTTTCTACTGACAAGTCCTCCTCAGATACAAGCGTTCACACAATGTCCTCTGCAGCTCCTCCTGGCCAGCACTGCTGACAAGTCCTAAGCTGCAGCACAGGGGATTCCAGAAATCTGTGAACCTGTTCCTCACTGACCACTTCATCCTCGCTGACGATCAGGCGCTGGAGAAAGTCCTCCATCTTCACAGAGGGTCTGAAGCTGTGACAGGAATTGTGAGGGGAGCTGACAGGAATTGTGAGGGGAGCTGACAGGAATTGTGAGGGGAGCTGACAGGAACTGTGAGGGGAGCGGACAGGAACAGGGAGCTGTCACCTGGATGCTGCATGCTGCTTCCTTTCCAGATGATGATGGCCCACATCCCTGCACCTCCATATCTCACTGCTGCTCCTCTCAGCTTGTTCCTCTGGACCAATCACCAGCCACTGTCAGGCCACCAGATTCTGCCTGACAACCATAGGCATTTCCCGCCATTTTTCTTCAGCCAATCAGCTGCTGCTGCCAACCAGTCCATCACTGGGCAGAACGCACTCTCTGCCATCTCATCTGACCCAGTAATGACCTTTGTAACATATCACGGTTAACCAGAAAAACCTCCTCCATAGAGGGTAACATATCATCCATCCATCATGTATATAAAGCTCCCAGATCCCATGAGGCTCCATAGAGAGTGACATATCATCCATCCATCATGTACATAAAGCTCCCAGATCCCATGAGGCTCCATGGAAGGTGACATATCATCTATCCATCATGTACATAAAGCTCCCAGATCCCATGAGGCTCCATAGAGAGTGACATATCATCCATCCATCATGTACATAAAGCTCCCAGATCCCATGAGGCTCCATAGAGGGTGACATATCATCCATCCATCATGTATATAAAGCTCCCAGATCCCATGAGGCTCCATAGAGAGTGACATATCATCCATCCATCATGTACATAAAGCTCCCAGATCCCATGAGGCTCCATAGAGGGTGACATACCATCCATCCATCATGTATATAAAGCTCCCAGATCCCATGAGGCTCCATAGAGAGTGACATATCATCCATCCATCATGTACATAAAGCTCCCAGATCCCATAAGGCTCCATAGAGGGTGACATATCATCCATCCATCATGTACATAAAGCTCCCAGATCCCATGAGGCTCCATGGAAGGTGACATATCATCTATCCATCATGTACATAAAGCTCCCAGATCCCATGAGGCTCCATAGAGAGTGACATATCATCCATCCATCATGTACATAAAGCTCCCAGATCCCATGAGGCTCCATACAGGGTGACATATCATCCATCCATCATGTACATAAAGCTCCCAGATCCCATGAGGCTCCAATCAGGGTGACATATCATCCATCCATCATGTATATAAAGCTCCCAGATCCCATGAGGCTCCATAGAGAGTGACATATCATCCATCCATCATGTACATAAAGCTCCCAGATCCCATGAGGCTCCATGGAAGGTGACATATCATCCATCCATCATGTACATAAAGCTCCCAGATCCCATGACGCTTTCCCTCCTAACTGTCCCTCAAGTCTTACATTAGATCTAATTCAGGGACGGATACGAACGATAAACTCCAGGTGGTGAATTTGTCAAACCATAATCTCAGGGTTGACGAGTATCGCGTGTTGGAGAGGGGGCTGTCCTTCGTCCCCACGACCCAGTATGATCCGTTCGTGGGGGCGAAGGACATCTCCCTCTTCACGCGTAAACTTCGTTGGCATAAATATTTTGCCATCAAAAACCGTGAAAGAGCAAAGGAATTGGGCCTAGACGTCTCGGATCTATCCGGATTGGATACTTTACAATCCCTGGAAGATGAAAATACAAATCCAATTGGTGATGGCCCCCATACTGATCTAAAACCTATAAATACGGCCTATCCACCTGCCTGCCCATGTCCTGAATTAGATATCTTTGAAGAATTAGTGATTAACGATCTGAAATCAATTAAACCATCCAAGAAACGCCCAAATTTGACACAACAAGAGAGCAAAGCCTTAGAACAACTTAAAATGAATGACCAACTAGTAATTAAACCAGCTGACAAAGGTGGCAATATTGTGATCATGACAAGAGACCAATACAAAGATATGTGTGAGCAGTTACTATGTGATACAGCAACATATAGAACTCTCACATCTGATCGAACCATCCAGTTCCAGCGCAAAATGAGAGAGCTCCTCGTGAAAGCACTAGAAAGAGGCTGTATTAACAAGAAAGAATTTGACTTCATATTTCCATCTCACCCTACAACTGCAACCTTTTATGCACTACCTAAGGTGCATAAAGGTGTTAATCCACTCCGTGGGAGACCGATTGTCTCCGGGGTTAACAACTTGACTCAAAATATGAGTATATATGTTGATCAAATCTTAAGACCGTTCGTTTTGTCCCTGAGATCATACGTACGTGACACGATGGATGTCCTTAGACTGTTGGAGGGCATCTCGGTCAGCCCTGATACATTGTTGGGCACTCTGGACATCAAATCACTATATAGTTCGATCCCGCACGATGGCGGAATCAAGGCTACAGGATTCTTTCTAGGACAGCGAGGCTCTCATTTTGATTCACACAACCAATTCACCTTGGACTTTTTACAATTCATTCTGTCCCATAACTTTTTTCTATTTGGCACAAAGTACTTCCACCAGTTCAGGGGGACGGCGATGGGGACATCTTGTGCCCCATCGTACGCCAATCTGTACCTGGGCTGGTGGGAGGAAAAGCACATCTACAATAACGATCTATGGTCATATAACATTGTCTTGTGGTTAAGGTACATTGACAATATCCTAATCTTATGGAAGGGAACCAAGGAATCGTTCCAAGAATTCGTCAATGCACTCAACACGAATGACCTTAATCTCAAAGTAACCTCAGAAATCAATGAGAAGACTGTAGCTTTCTTAGATCTGCTGATTCACAAGAAAGAAGATGGATCGATTGTGTCAACATTATATCGAAAATCTACAGCAACAAACAGTTTGCTTAAATGGGACAGTTTTCATCCCCTAGCTCCCAAACAAGGTATCCCGAAAGGGCAATTCCTCAGGCTTAAAAGGAATTGTTCTGACAAACAAGAATTCCAACTAGAAAGCCCCAAATTGAAACAACGGTTCATGAGTCGAGACTATCCAATGGAGGTCATCGAGAAAGCATATGAGTATGCGGACGAACAACCTAGGAACACCCTCTTGATTCCACGCCAACGAGAAACGTCCAACATCTCTCGAATTATCGGGACCTATGATACGGGGAGTAACAATGTAAAAAATATCCTTGGACACTACTGGAACATTCTTACCAAAGACCCAGACCTTACAGATGTGATCCCACCGCGACCAGCGATCACGTTCCGACGGGGTCATAACCTACGAGACCATCTGGTGAAAAGCCACCTGGCACCTTTATCTACACAATCCAATTGACTTAACAGCAGTAGACCCCTCGGAACTTTTAAATGTTATGATTGCGCAGCATGCCCCTTCATTTTTAAAAGTCACACATTTATAAGTGCCAGTACGAAAAAAACCTATGAAAACAGATGCTTCATTAATTGTCGATCAAAAAACATCATTTATATGGCCTCCTGTACCTGTCCGAAAAATTATATCGGCAAGACACTACAACAGTTCCGTAGACGCATACTAGGACACATAGGGAACATCCGCCGGGGTGAATCTACACCCCTGGCAGACCACATCAAGACTGTCCATGGAGGTGATACAAACGCGATAAAATTTCAAGGGATCGAAATGATCCGCACGGATATAAGACGAGGCCATATCGATAAAAAACTGCTACAGAAGGAAGCATCCTGGATTTTTCGCCTGGACACACTCACTCCTAAAGGCCTGAACGCCACCTTAAACTTTAATTGTTTCTTATAATATCTTTAGATGAACCCTAAAGTGAAGCCGGCCTGTATTTAGGACAACGCGCTCAACTATTCTTCAAGACATTAAGCTACCTCTCTGTTTATCATCATGGATGCTTTGATGTTGATTCCTCTTTTCTCTGTCCAAATAGATATATTACGATTATTCCTATTACATCTAATAGGACCGTCATATATCAAAGTGCTTGACCATCTATTAGTGACGCATCGAAATATCATTTCTCCTAGCGTAATCTAAGCCTGCATTATTTATGTATCTCTAGATCTTACGTATTGGCAACCATTACCTAAGGAAAATTAATTCTCTTCCAAATAGTGCGTGTAGGAAATCTTTTCTCTCTTTTATGCAGACATGGATCTCTCCGGAGTTTTCTGCATACCGGTTCTTCCCTGTTATTGATGTGTGCTCGTTCATATAGATAAGCACATCAATACAATATCAATTGACTTCATTCCTAATGTCCATTAAATACAGGCATTGGGTATTGATGACAATGTGAATAGATGCAATCTGCCCTTTTGTAGATCCGGTTACAATGTGCATCCACAGCCGTGATCTAGTCCTTTTAGTCCTTCTAGACTAAGGGGATAGCTCGACATGCCCCCTAGTCATGCCCCTTTAATGTGATGCCCTTATCTACTATGCGTACACATCACTTACTTGATCTATGGGCTCCCGATCCACGCCCCCTTAACGACGCACCTCTATGGACTATGTGAGCACACTAAAATCTGTACCAGTAGTGTCTATAAGCTATGTTGTTACCGATACACTCCTTAGTCAAGCCCCTCTAATGTCATGCCTCTTGGTTTTATGCGCATACATTACTTACTCCGACGCGTAACTCTTGAGCACGCCCTCGAGTCACGCCCCCTCAATGACGCGCCTTAATGCATGCAGAGAGCGCACTACAATGAGGACGGACAACACACATTACGCAATGACGTTATCACAGCATCACACCATCACGTCCGAAGCCGGTATGCATACACAGCTGACCCGGCCGCGACGGGCGGGACGCGGCATGATAACGTAGCACGCTTGCGTTCCACCATGGAACGCGGAAGCTACCACTATCTAAATCCAAACGGCGGCATAAAGAGAGGGAGCGCGCGCGATCGGAAGGGAACATCTGAGTCCTTTGCATCTATAAATGATTGAGCACCATCATTGGGAGACACTAGATGCGAACATATGGAGCTTTCAGCAGCATATCGCTGTGATTAGCCTTCATTAACAGAGGCACCACCTCCTGACTCTGTGGATTGGGTGCCCGGCTTGGGACGTCCCATATGGGAGGGGCCATACACATATATAACTGAGACCTACACACAGAGACTTCAGATGCCTGCAGCTCACCATCAGAGCTGCAGGCGCTGCTGGAGATTCCTCCTAGCACTCTGTTCTGCCTTGCTCTACGTTTCTTCTTATGCTCTACAGCTACCATAGCTAACTATGATCTACTAATACAAGCCTTATAGCTAGTTTAAGAAATGCTTTTTGCCATGGTGGCAGTTACTGGTTAGCCTTTAGGTTGAGTTGGGGTATTGTCCCTTGAACGCTATCTCTGTGTCGGGCCAACAGATATTTAATTCTGTAGCCACTAACCTACGAGCTACCTGTCCGGACTATCAGTGAGAGCCCTCCATTAAAACTCTCCTGGTACAGGACTTGGGTGTCACTCTAGGCAGGTTGACTCTGGCAGCTATAATAGGTCTGGTCTTGCACGGCTCCCCATGACGCATAGACAGACATATGCATTCTATTCTATGCCAAAGCCGCATCAATATGGCAGACCGTAGCGCCTAACCGCGAACCTTAAATATCCAACTAAGTCTACCTCTGGATTCTGAACGAATAGAGCACGCTTGGGACCCTAACGACTGAGAGGGTCCAAGCGTAATATACAAATTAGGCAACTTTGAGGAACCTCTATATATCGTACTGTGACAGGCGTAACTTAGCCATCTTTCTTGAGATTGTCCTTGAAAAACATTCTTTCCTATAACTTAGGGGCTTATCGATGCCCGCCTCCTGATGAACTATCGGTTATTCCGATAGGGAAACGCGTCGAGCAATGTAAACAGAAAATTTGAAAACAGTGAAAATAAACTGAACGGAAAGTTTGAAAACAGTGAAAACTAAATATCATTTTGGTTTGATGAGCATTCCAAACGGAAAGTTTGTAAACAGTGAAAATTTAACACCACACGAGACTGATCCGAAAGATGAATAATTTATTCATGAGTCCTAATTGAGTTGATTGATTCGTATATTAGATACATCTCCACTGTGAAACATATTCCTTTCTGATTGGAAAATATACGAATTATACAACATCAAAGGTGCCTTGAATACTCACCTCTGATAGGGGTATTGGCCCCATCAATAAGCAATATTATTGACTCTTGAGGATCCTGCTGAAGGTTTGGACGGGATTTCATGATATACAATCCCCTCCCACACCTCTCCTAGATCCCTCCTTTTAGTTGTTTGTCTGTCCTGTCACTATGTTTTATGTAATTGTCCTTTGGGTTGGCCTTGACTATTTAAATTAATTTCTAATAAATTTATAATTTTAATATTCTATATCTGTGACGGCCTTAGTTTTGATTATATAGATATCTCATACCACTGTGATTTGTCATTCCTTCAATTTAAAGTGACCTTATAAAAAAAATGTCTACAATGATTGGGATTTTTAAACTAAGCCAGAAACCATCCATCTATGGGGTGTTTGCCCCTCATCAGTATGCAGCAGGTCTCTGGCTTAGTCTGTGAGGGGCCGATAATGTGGGTTAGAAGCAGTGTCGTGTCTCCATAAGGAGAACACCCAAAGAGTGTGTGGGAACACTTAGGGGGTGAGTGGATTTGGGGATGGTATAGTCTCTCCCAAATGAGAGCACCCAGAAGGGATGTGGGGACACCCGATGAGGGGCAAACACTTCAAAACAGTCTGTTTATGCATAGTTACTGGCTTAGTTATAAAATCCCAATCATTGTAGACATTTTTTTACAAGGTCACTTTGAATTGAAGGAATGCTGTTATCCAATAGATGGCGCTGTAGAGGTAATTTTCCAGGTTTCTGATTTGCATAAATTTCCCAGAGGAGCATTGCTTTATAAGTCTCCTTACTTAGCTTTTAGGTGTCCCCACACGCCTTCCAGGTGCTCTCCTTGGGAAAAGTCTATACCATTCTCTGATTCATACCCCCTAGGTGTCCCCACACACTCTTTGGGTGCTCTCCTTAAGGAGACACGACACCGCTTCTGACCCTCAATCAAGTGAAAAACAGACAAAAGGCACTGCAATGGGTACGTGCTTCTTGCCCGGTTCTGCAAACCTCTATGTCGGAGAATTCACAATGCCACAACAGCACTCACATAGGTGTCTCACACCCTAAGGTGATCTACAGCCACAATGATGACACGCCTCCTCAGGCTGGATCCAAAACCTGTTCCACTCACCAAGAAGTCCATACATAGAGAGGCAGCATCCACGGCAACAAGATGAATAAAAAGGAACTTTATTCCATTATGGTTCCAGTAACAAAAACAACATGGACTGCAAAACCAGGTAGTAATGGCGACGTTTCGATCTGGATAGGATCTTTCTCAAGCTCAAACTACCCACACTCAAAGTTTATATACATTTATACACATGCGCCAACCAGGCCAGCTGTCGCGCAGCTCAACCTACGTCATTCCTTACATACCTCAAGCGCATGCCCAAGAAAAAAACGGCTATCACACAGCCAGTTGCGGTAGCAGCGGACGCTCCCTGTGGTAATGCGGGCCCATCATGCCTACTACGCATGCGCCAACAGACCAGTTATCGCACAGCCCGCCCTACATCCTTCATCACATACCTATAGTGCATGCACCCGAAAAAGCGGCTGTCGCGCAGCCCATTGACAATACGCAACATGGGCCACCTCCTTTATTCGAGACACCGTGGATTTTTTATCTGGGTTGAGTGCAGCGAGGGTATCTGACACCACGATCCTGGTGACACTGGACGTGGTGTCCCCTTATACTAACATTACCCATTTCTGAGGTCTCAAAGCCGTAAGGGAGCGTTTGTTGACATCTCAGTGGTCCGATACATGCCTGCAGTTTGCCCTGGCGCTACTGGAATTCATTCTTGAGAATTTTTTTCTCTTTAAAAAATCTTTTATAGGCAGTGCCAGGGCACTGCGAAGGGGTCCAATGTGGCCCCTACTTATGCGGGCACGTATATGGACCACATTGAGAGGTGCGTCTATGTGTCTCCACACTGGCAGCTCGTGGATATATATAGATGACATCTTTATGCTCTGGAACGGCTCATTTGATGAGCTGAGACATTTCCACAATTATCTTGATAATTTAGTTCCGGAATTGAAATTCACGCTGACCTCCTCTACTGTGTCGATCGAATTTTTGGATATCCTAGTGGTCAAAAAGGGAACGGTGCTTACCACTGACTTGTAATGCAAGGAGACAGATCAAAATAACCTACTCCATTACTCGAGTTGTCATTCTAGATGTTTGCTGAAGATGTTGCCATGGAGTCAATGCCTTCGTGTTCGCCAAAATGCAGATGATTGCATTGATGCCAGGCTTTCGGAGATGTGCAAACGGTTTTTACAGAGGAGTTACACTGATGACTTGGTTGCATCTGCGGCTGCAAGAGCGCATGCTGCGCCGAGGGGTGATTTGCTGGTTCCCAGAGTGAAATCTAAAAAGGCCCCTAGGATACTGTTTATCTCGACATTTGGAACCATGAGTGGTAGGATCTCCAGTATTATTTGTAGGCACTGGCACATGTTGGGAAAAAAATTGCCCGTCGGTGGATGAATTCGGCCGGCCCCCTTTGGTGGCATACAGAAGAGGTGCGAACATCCGGGACAGAGTGGTGCATAGTATGATGGATAGTCATGCAGCAGGCACCCCATCTTTTGGACGTGTAGGCAACTTTCCCTGTCTCGGATGCTTGCGCTGTAGCAACCTTCTTAGGGGCGATACGTTCCACCATACCCAGACGGGTAAACAATACCGGATCCGGAAAGAATACACTTGCCAATCCATGTATGTTATATACCTTATCGTATGTCCATGTGGTCTACTATATGTGGGTGAAACCACGATGGAGGCTCAGTCGCCGATTCTGAGCCATAAATGTTACGGCACTCTGCCCCCCGAGCGCCAGTTGGGGTGCCCTGATCTCCTGCACCCCACTGTCCCTGCCTACTTGCCTCGGCCCTGGCTAACCCCAGGCGGACAACTGGGCGGCAGTCCCTGCGCTGGCTAGGGACCTGGCGACTACCTGGATGGAACTACTAACAGGGGACAGAGTGCCGACAGAAGAGGCAGGTGTAACAGACCAACAAAACTACTAGGTGAATCAAGGCTGGAGGTGAAGCTCACAGGCAAACGAAAGGAAACTGACAAGCAACTAGGACAGACTAGAGTAGACCTGACTAGAGGCTAGCAGAACCAATAACTGGCAGTGAGTCACCGAAGGGACAAAAGGTTTCAGCAGCGACTTATGGAATACCCTGTGAACCCTCCATGTGGCTGGCAACCCCAGCTCGTAGGCGAGTGGGTTCACCACACGTGTGATGGCAAACGGCCCCACGTAACGTGGCGCCAGCTTCAAGGACGGGACCCGCAATTTGAGATTTTTAGAAGACAGGTATACCTTCTGTCCCACCCTGTAAGGTTCAGACACAGACAGACTCTTCCCACTGCGCAACTGCATACGGGCCCCCGCTGCCTCCAAGTTTCTCTGCACCTCTTTCCATACTCCCCGAAGCGTATCTGTGGCGTCATCCGCTGCCGGACAGAGCGACGGAGTAGGGATTGCTGTAAGGAAGCGAGGATGCTGACCGTATACACTAAAAAATGGAGACACCCCGGTAGAAGAACAAAGGCGGTTGTTTAGTGCAAACTCTGCCAACGGCAGGAACTCTGCCCACTGGTAAGCCTTTTCGCTGGCAAACAACCGTAAATATTGCACTAAGTCTTGGTTCTTCCGCTCAGTCTGACCATTAGTCTGCGGGTGGAACGCTGACGAGAAGGAAAGCGACGTTCCCAGGTTTCTGCAGAAGGCACGCCAAAACTGCGACACAAACTGAACCCCGCGATCAGATACAATATTTTGGGGAACCCCATGTAGGCGAATTATTTCCTTTACAAAAATCGTGGCAAATTCTTTTGCCGAGGGTAGCTTTTTTAACGCCACAAAATGTGCCATCTTTGAGAACCGGTCGACCACCACTAAGATAGTGGTGCACTTCTGGGATTCTGGTAGGTCAGTGATGAAATCTACTGATAGGTGAGACCAGGGACTGGAAGGAACCGGTAGTGGTCTCAGGGGACCCTCCGGAGGACGCCGCCGACTCTTATTGCGAGCACAGACCGAGCAACCCCTCACAAAGTTGCGGATCTCCTGAGACATGCCTGGCCACCAGAAGTATCGGGAGCAAAGCTCCAGGGTCCCCTGGAACCCTGGATGCCCGGCGAGAGCCGACGAGTGGGACTCATCCATGACTCTAGGGCGTAGGGTCTCTGGCACAAACCATCTGCCCTCCGGCACCCCTGACGGAGCGTCCTGCTGAGCATCCTGTAGTTGAGGGACGAAGTTAGACTCTAACACTGCCACCACCACGCCGGGGGCTAAGATATTCTCGGGAGTCATGGTCCCACTGTCTGGTACCCCGAAACTCCGTGACAGGGCGTCCGCCTTCACGTTCTTCTCTCCGGGGATATATGTCACGACGAAGTTGAACCTGGCGAAGAACAACGCCCACCTGGCTTGACGAGCAGTGAGTCTTTTCGCATTGGCGAGATATACCAGATTCTTGTGATCAGTATATACGGTAATTGGGTGTCTAGCACCCTCAAGATGGTGTCGCCACTCTTCCAGAGCCCATTTGATAGCCAACAATTCACGGTTACCCACGTCGTAGTTGCGCTCTGCTGAATTGAACTTTCGCGAAAAGAACGCACATGGGCTATAGCCAGACCTCCCACTGACTTCCTGCGACAGTACTGCTCCTGTCCCCACTTCCGACGCGTCTACCTCAATAAAAAAGGGTAGTAGTGCGTCCGGCTGTATTAGCACCGGGGCAGTCGTGAATGCCTTTTTTAGACGGCTAAAGGCCTCAAGGGCTGCAGGCGACCACTTACCCAAGTCAGCCCCCTTCTTAGTCAAGTCGGTCAGAGGTTGAGCAATAACTGAGTAATTTCTAATGAATTTGCGGTAGAAATTTGCAAAACCTAAGAACCGCTGGAGAGCCTTGAGGTTGTCGGGTCTGACCCATTGGGAGATTGCTGCTACTTTATCAGACTCCATCTGAATCTCTGTGGGGGAAATTACATAACCAAGGAAGGATACTTGTTTAGAGCCAAATGTACATTTCTCTAAATTTGACAAAAAAGTTGATACTCGCGCAAACGGGTCAGGACTAACCTCAGGTGCCACACATGTGAATCCCAGTCAGGTGAGTACACCAGGATGTCGTCCAGATAAATGACCAGAAATACCCCCAGGAAGTCGTGGAAGACTGCGTTCATAAAACCCTGAAACACAGCGGGGGCATTACAGAGTCCAAAAGGCATGACCAGACATTCAAAATGTCCTAACGGGGTGTTGAACGCTGTCTTCCATTCATCTCCCTCTCTGATGCGAATTAAATTGTAAGCCCCCCTTAAGTCCAGTTTGGAGAACCAGTGAGCCCCTACCACCTGATTCAACAAGTCAGGAATTAGGGGCAAGGAGCACTGGTTCTTCACAGTGATTTTATTCAAGGCCCGATAATCCACACAAGGCCTTAGTGTCCCGTCCTTCTTCTCTACAAAGAAGAGACCTGCCCCGGCAGGGGACCTGGACGGCCGGATATGTCGGTTGGCCAGAGCTTCCGAGACATAGGATTTGAGGGCTTCGTGCTCACGACCGGACAGATTGAAAATGGCTCCCTTAGGGATGGGACCGTCAGGAATCAGGTCGATACCACAGTCCCACTCCCTATGAGGGGGCAGAGCCTTAGACCGTCGTTTGGAGAACACATCCTGAAAGTCTGACAAATACTCCGGAATGAGCACCGTATCTGCGGAGCACACAGCTATGGTAGACAGGTGATTGTGACACGATGACCCCCAATGAGTCAATTCCCGGGTGGACCAATCAAATTGGGGGTTGTGCAGTGCCAACCAGGGCATACCAAGCACCACATCAACCGACATTTTTTCCATAACCAAGAAAGACAGTTCTTCCGAGTGGAGGACCCCCACCGTAAACTGTAATCTTGGGGTCCTCCATCGTACCAAGCCTGTAGAGAGAGGGGTGGCATCAATGCTGGTAAAATGAATTGGCGTCTTCAACGCCACAAATTCCGCCATCAGAGAACGGACAAAACCCAGACTTATCAAGTTAGCGGCTGCTCCGGAATCAATAAACGCCCGCCCTGATCGGGAAAAATCCCAGAATCTAACATGACACGGTACCAAAAGTTTAGGAAGTACCTGAAGTCCTAGGCGATCCTCCCTGCAATCGCCTAGGACTCGGAGTTTTCCGCCGGTTCCGGCTGCGGGCGTTGAGACCTCAGTGGGCAGGTTATCACCCGATGTCCAGCTTTCCCGCAGTAGAGGCAGAGACGATGCAACAAACGGATCCGGCGTCGCTCTTTGGGGTCCAGCGGGTCCACCTCCATCGGCTCGGGCGCAGAGACTGGTAAGGAGGAGGAGGGACCAGGGCCACTGACCTCCCTGACTCTACGGGTCTGCCTGTCCTGCTTCCTAGACCTGAGCCTCCTATCTGCTCTCACCGCTAGCTCCATAGCCTCCCTTAAGGACCCGGGAACGGGATGGGAAATTAACAGGTCTTTAACTGCGTCCGAGAGGCTCTGCAGAAAAACGTCCTTCAGCGCGCTATCGTTCCATGTCGTATCCCCCGCATAGCGTCTGAAGTTGGAGCAATAATCCTCCACACACGACAACCCCTGCCGCAGCGCCAACAACCGTGAAACCGCCAACCCCGCTCGGTCCGGTTCGTCGAAGATACCCCCGAGTTCCTGAAAAAAGGAGTCCACGGACTGCAGGCAGGAGGAACCCTCGGGGATGGAGAAAGCCCATGTCTGTGCCGAGCCCCGCAGCAGGGACATTATCAGCCCGACCCTCTGAGCCTCCGACCCGGAAGAACGGGGACGCATGCGAAAAAACAGGCGACACGCCTGTCGGAAAACAAAAAACTTGTTCCTCTCCCCAGAAAACACCTCGGGAAGAGGGCGCTTGGGTTCGGGGCTGGTTGAGGCGTCCAACCCCTGCGACACCCCCCGCTGCTCCTGGGCCACCATGCGGGCGGATAAATCCTGGATCACAGGCACCAGGGCCTGCAGCTGGTTCGCGAGGGAACTGATCGCCTCCATGACAAAAACGGTTTTAAAGGGCCAGTTATTATGTTACGGCACTCTGCCCCCCGAGCGCCAGTTGGGGTGCCCTGATCTCCTGCACCCCACTGTCCCTGCCTACTTGCCTCGGCCCTGGCTAACCCCAGGCGGACAACTGGGCGGCAGTCCCTGCGCTGGCTAGGGACCTGGCGACTACCTGGATGGAACTACTAACAGGGGACAGAGTGCCGACAGAAGAGGCAGGTGTAACAGACCAACAAAACTACTAGGTGAATCAAGGCTGGAGGTGAAGCTCACAGGCAAACGAAAGGAAACTGACAAGCAACTAGGACAGACTAGAGTAGACCTGACTAGAGGCTAGCAGAACCAATAACTGGCAGTGAGTTCAGGTCACTGCCAGTCTTTTAACTAAAAGCCTCCGCCCCGGGGCGGAGAGTGGGAGGAGCCGACTCTCCCACTGTTGCATAAGGGAGGTGGATGAGAGCGGGCGGCACCCTACGGGCGGACACGCCCACGCCGCAGCACGCTGGCTGCTCCACGCTGCTGCACGCTGGCTGCTCCACGCCGCCGGGAGATCCCTGACAGCACAGCTCCGGGACGCCGAAGCCGAGCTCGAAGCGGCGCGCGCCGGCCGCGGGAATCAGCGCCGCCCTGCATGGTAACAATAAAAGTGCTATTTGTACGAAGAAGCTAGATTTGCCGATACCTAGGCATTTTGACTAAGCCGGCCATGCAGTCAGCCAGCTGAAGTTTCGCATTATGCACTTTAAGTATGTGATGAGTGACGTAGGGCGGTCCGCGCGATAGCCGGTCTGGTTGGCGCATGCGTAGTAGGCATGATGGGCCCGCATTACCACAGGGAGCGTCCGCTGCTATGGCAACTGGCTGCTTGATAGCCGTTCTTTCTTGCGCATGTGCTTGAGGTATGTGAGGAGTGACGTAGGTCGGGCCACACAACAGCTGGCCTGGTTGGCGCATGTGTAGTAGGTATATGGGTCGGACACTTTTCTGCTCCGATGATGGAAGACCTACGCTGTGGCGGTGGTAGTCCCAGTGTGATGATGGCGCTCACTGGACGCAGACCGATGATGATTACAAATGAGCGAACGTACTCGTCCGAGCTTGATGCTCGCTCAAGTATTAGGGTACTCGAGATGCTCGTTACTCGAGACGAGCACCACGCGGTACTCAAGACAATTCAATTTCCTTCCCTGCATGTTTTGCACCATTTTCTGGCCAATAGACATGCAGGGAAGGCATTACAACTTCCTCCTGTGACGTGCCAGCCCCATCCCACCCCCTTGCAGTGAGTGGCTGGCGAGATCAAGTGACCGCCGAGTATATAAGGCAGTCCCGCTGGCTGCTCGCCTCAGACACACGCTGGCAGAGATTAGGGAGGGTGCTGCTGGTGCTATAGGGAGAGTGTTGGTGTTTTCAAGAACCCCAACGGTCCTTCTTAGGGCCACATCTTACCGTGTGCATTACTGTTGTGGCTGCTAGGAGCAGTTTTGCACCAATTTTTTTTTTCATCTTGGGCTCTGCAGACTATTGCGTTCTCAGTCTGCAGCTAATTATACAGAGTATAGGGGCAGTAGTGGTGAGGCAGGGACAGTGCTAGTGTAGAATCCTGTCAACAAGTACCCCAAAAAAGCTCCTGCTTAGGGTTACCTGTGACCGTGTGCATTACTGTTGTGGCTGCTGGGAGCAGTTTTGCACCAATTTTTTTTTTCATCTTGGGCTCTGCAGACTATTGCGTTCTCAGTCTGCAGCTAATTATACAGAGTATAGGGGCAGTAGTGGTGAGGCAGGGACAGTGCTAGTGTAGAATCCTGTCAACAAGTACCCCAAAAAAGCTCCTGCTTAGGGCTACCTGTGACCGTGTGCATTACTTTTGTAGCTGCTGGGAGTTGTAGTGGCTCACTATTATCCAGCTAGGTCTTTCTGCAGCCTAGCGATTAATTTTTTTGGCCTACAGTGTGTGTAACATATCTGCTGTCAGCCTCCAAGTGCAGGCAAATAATTGCCTAATTTTTTACAACGCTCTGTGCGTCCAGTCAACTTCACGCACAGTGTACGACCACTGCCGCTGATAGAGGGAAAGACATATACACGCTATCTAGGCTGCTGGTTTTTTCAAAAACATCTGAAAAAAAAATCCTCCTTAGGGCTACCTGTGCGCGTGTGCAGTTTACTGCGTGGCTGCTGGGAGTTGCAGTGGCTCACTATTAGCCAGCTAGGCCTTCCTGTAGCCTAACGTATAATTTTTTTGGCCTACAGTGTGCGTAACATAACCGCTGTCAGCCTTCAAGTGCAGTCAAATAATTGCCTAATTTTTTACAACGCTCTGTGTCTGCTGTATTCGAAATACACCATGCTGAGGGGTAGGGGTAGGCCTAGAGGACGTGGCCGTGGATGCGGAGGTCCCAGTGAGGGTGTGGGCATAGGCCGAGTTCCTGGTCCAGGTGAATCGCAGCCGGCTGCTGCGGGATTAGGAGAGAGGCAAGTTTCTGGGGTCCCCAGCTTCATATCACAATTTATGGGTCCACATGGTAGACCTTTATTACAAAATGAGCAGTGCGAGCAGGTCCTGTCGTGGATAGCAGAAAATGCATCCAGCAATGTATCAACCACCCAGTCTTCTATGCCATCCACTGCTGCAACTCTGAATCCTCTCCTGCTGCTCCTCCTTCCTCCCATCCTCATCACTCCATGAAAATGACACATTCTGATGAGCAGGCAGACTCCCAGGAACTGTTCTCGGGCCCCTGCCTTGATTGGGAAAAAATGGTTCCACTCCCACCTGAGGAGTTTGTTGGGACCGATGCCCAACCTTTGGAAACCTCCCGGGGTTTGGGTGATGAGGCTGGGGACTTCTGGCAACTGTCTCAAGAGCTTTCAGTGGGTGAGGAGGACGATGATGATGAGATACAGTTGTCTATCAGTGAGGTAGTAGTAAGGGCAGTAAGTCCGAGGGAGGAGCGCACAGAGGATTCGGAGGAAGAGCCGCTGGACGATGAGGTGACTGACCCCACCTGGTTCGCTAAGCCAACTGAGGAGAGGTCTTCTGAGGGGAAGGCAAGTGCAGCAGCAGGACAGGTTGGAAGAGGCAGTGGGGTGGCCAGGCGTAGAGGCAGGGCCAGAGCAAAGACTTTCCCAACTGTTTCCCAAAGCACCCCCTCGCGCCAAGCCACCCTGCAGAGGCCTAGGTCTTCAAAGGTGTGGATGCTTTTCAGTGAGAGCGCGGATGACCGACGAACTGTGGTGTGCAACCTGTGTCGCACCAAGATCAGCCGGGAAGCCACCACTACCAGCCTCACCACCACCAGCATGCGCAGGCATATGATGGCCAAGCACCCCACAAGGTGGGACGAAGGCCGTTCACCGCCTCCGGGTCACACTACTGCCTCTCCCCCTGTGCCCCAACCTGCCGCTCAGATCCAACCCCCGTCTCAGAACACAGGCACCAGTGCCTCCCGGCCTGCACCCACACCCTCACCTCCGCTGTCCTCGGCCCCATCCAGCAATGTCTCTCAGCGCAGCATCCAGCTGTCGCTAGCACAAGCGTTGGAGCGAAAGTGCAGATACGACGCCACGCACCGGCACGTCACGCATTGAATGTGCACATTGCCAAATTGATCAGCCTGGAGATGCTGCTGTACAGTCTTGTGGAAACGGAGGCTTTCAAAAACATGATGGCGGCAGCGGTCCCATGCTACTCGGTCCCCAGTCGCCACTATTTTTCCCGGTGTGCCGTCCCAGCCCTACACCAGCACGTCTCCCGCAACATCAATCATGCCCTCACCACCGCAGTTACTGGGGAGGTCCACTTAACCACGGATACGTGGACAAGTACTGGCAGGCAGGGCCACTATATCTCCCTAACAGCACATTGGGTGAATTTGGTGGAGGCTGGGACCGAGTCAGAGCCTGGGACCGCACACGTCCTACCCACACCCAGAATTGCGGGTCCTTCCTCGGTTCTGTTATCTGCAGCGGTCTATGCCACCTCCTCTAAACCCTTCCCCTCTTCCTCCTCCTACGCAACCTCTACCTCTCAATTAAGAAATGTGAGCAGCGGGTCGCCAGCAGTTGGTGTGGCGCGGCGTGCCAGCACAGCAGTGGGCAAGCGTCAGCAGGCCGTACTGAAACTAGGTGACAAGAGGCACACGGGCCCCGAGCTGTTGCAGGGTCTGACTGAGCAGACTGACCTCTGGCTTTTGCCGCTGAGCCTGCAACCGGGCATGGTCGTGTGTGACAATGGCCGTAAA
Source organism: Eleutherodactylus coqui (assembly GCF_035609145.1). Lineage (NCBI taxonomy): Eukaryota > Metazoa > Chordata > Amphibia > Anura > Eleutherodactylidae > Eleutherodactylus > Eleutherodactylus coqui. The sequence goes on from NC_089841.1 coordinate 22,863,106, forward strand.
CTGGTGGCGGCACTGCAGTTCGGCAGCCTCACACATGTGCCATGCCTGGTCCACATCTTCAATCTGGTGGTTCAGCAGTTTCTGAAAAACTACCTGCACTTGTCAGACCTGCTTGGCAAGGTGCGCCACGTCTGCGCACATTTCCGCAGGTCCACCACGGATGCTGCCACCCTGAGGACCCTGCAACATTGGTTTAATCTGCCAGAGCGCCGGCTGCTGTGCGACGTGCCCACACGGTGGAATTCTATGCTCCACATGTTGGCCAGGCTGTATGAGCAGCGTAGAGCAATAGTGGAATGCCAACTCCAACATGGGCGGCGTAGTGGTAGTCAGTGTCATGGAATATAAGGTGTTAAGTTTCAGAATGCAATAAGTGTATGTTTCTTACCTTGCATTGAACTATTGACCCTTAAATAGAAGACTAAAACCTATGCTTTGTAGTGCCAGGAACTAGGATTTTAAGATAAGAAGTCAACAGACAAATTAAATAAGGCTAAGCTATGTTAACAGAGAAGACACACAACTATTGCAGAACTATTGTCTAATGCAACAGCAATATCCTGACTTAGGTCATTTCTATGTCTGAGACGGGCCTTAAGAGCTTTGTGAATATAATGTCAATATAGATGTCAATAAGTCTTATGATCAATAAGTATTTTCACCTTTGTAACAGTAAACTACGTAACACAAATCTTTGTACCAGGCAACATTTGGATACGCCCTCGTCTTTCTGTATAAGAGTTGGCAATGTTGATAATAAAGTAGAATTCATTGATTCTCACTGGAGAAGTGTCTTGACATAGCATGGAGTGATTTCATGCTATTGATAGATAATGCTAGCAAAATCTCCTCGTCACGGGCTTCCATATCTACCAATGTGGCACCTGGCAACGAGGTCATCAGATCAATACTGGTGTGGTCCGATAACTTCAGCCTCCCCAATTCTTTACCGAGGAGTGGCCTTGGATGGCAGACATCTGCCAGGTCCTCGGAAACTTTGAGGAGCCTACCCAGATGGTGAGCGGGAATGCTGCAATCACTAGCGTCACCATTCCTCTGCTATGCCTGCTGAGAAGTTCGCTGCAAAGCATAAAGGCTGAGGCTTTGCGGTCGGAAAAGGAGACGGGGGAAGAGAATATGTCGCTTGATAGTCAGAGCACCCTCATGTCTATATGTCAGCACGTTTTGTAGGAGGGGGAGGAGCAGGAGGAGGAGGGGGAAGAGACAGCTGGGCCCACTGCAGACGGTACCCATGCTGCTTGCCTCCCATCTGTTCAGCATGTATGGCCTGTGGATGAGGAGGAGAATCTGGAAAGTGATCTTCGTAGTGAAGACAGCGATGTTTTGCGTACTGGTACCCTGGCACACATGGCTGACTTCATGTTAGGCTGCCTTTCTCATGACCCTCGCGTTAGACACATTCTGGCCACTACAGATTTCTGGGTGTACACCCTTCTCGACCCCCGGTATAAGGAGAACCTTTCCACTCTCATTCCCGAAGAGGAAAGGGGTATGAAAGTGATGCAATACCACATGGCCCCGGTGGACAAACTGATGGTAAACTTCCCATCTGACAGCGTTAGCGGCAGAAGCCGCAGTTCCCAGGGCCAAGTAGTATGGGAGGTGCGGAGATCAGACAGCATGTTCTGCGCATGCAGGGGAACACTTTACAAGGCCTTTGCCAGCTTTATGGCTCACCAGCAAGACTGCGTCACCACTCCCCAGTCAAGGCTGAGTCGGAGGGAGCACTGTAAAAAGATGGCGAGGGAGTACGTAGCCGATCATACCACCGTCCTCCGTGATGCTGCAGCTCCATACAGCTATTGGGTGTCAAAGCTGGACACGGGGCACGAACTTGCGCTGTATGCCCTGGAGGTGCTGGCTTGCCCTGCCGCTAGTGTCTTTTCAGAGAGGGTGTTTTGTGCAGCGGGGGGAATCATCACGGACAAGCGTACCCGCCTGTCAATTTCCAGTGCCGACATGCTTACACTTATAAAGATGAACAAAGCCTGGATTTCCCCAGACTTCTCTTCTCCACCGGCGGAGAGCAGCGGAACCTAAAGAATCTTTTCGCTGCAACCGCAGATAAAAGCACTCTTCTCTATCACCAGGAAAATGGGGCATTTATCTTTGTCAATCTGTCTCTGACATTAGTCCTCCTCCTGCTACTCCTCCTCCAGAAACAACATGTCATCGCGCTGAACGGCCAATTTTTCTGCGGCACAAAAGGCTACATCTACCAATTTTTTAAATAATTTTTTAAAGTTTCAAAAATATTGAGACTGTAACATGAACCATTTTTTTCAACAGGGATGCCTCCAGGCTCTGTTACAAATTAAGCCACAGTGAGATGTATCTTTAAAAAAATGTTTATGGGTTTCACCTGACCCCTCGGTTGATAAATTTTTCAGAGGTACACTTGTACTCTTGGTACACTAATTTTGGGGTCCACGCCTACACTCTTATCCAACTAATTTTTCCGGCCTTCGCCTACGCTCATAGTATCCCAATGTTTCAGAGGTTGGCCTATACTATTACTACAGAAATTTTACTGGGGTCTGCCTGCCTGCCTATACTTCTGGTACAAGAAAGTTACAGGGGTCTGCCTATACTGCTCCCACTTACATGTTACAGGGCTCTGCCTATACTTCTGCAACGTAAATCTTACAGGGGTCTTCCTATACTGCTGCCACAAGGATGTTACTGGGGTCTGCCTATACTGCTGCCCCGTTATATTAATGGGGTTTGCTTATACTGCTGCCACAAGGATGTTACTGAGGTCTGCTAATACTGCTGCCACGTTAATGTTACAGGGGTCTGCCTATGCTTCTGCTACTTAAATGTTACAGGGGTCTGCTTATACTGCTGCTACAAAAATGTTTCAGGGGTCTGCTTATACTGCTGCAACAGAAATGTTACTGGGGTCTGCCTATACTTCTACTACAGACATGTTACAGGGGTCTGCCTATGCTTCTGCTACATAAATGTCACAGGGATTTGCTTATACTGCTGCTACAGAAGTGTTACAGGGGTCTGCCAATACTGCTGCTACATAACTGTTACAGGGGTCTGCCTGTACTTCTGCTACAAGAATGTTACTGGGGTCTGCCTATACTTCTGCCACGTAAATGTTACAGGGGGTCTGCCTGTACTGCTGCTACTGAAATGTTACAGGGGTCTGGCAATACTGCAGCTACATAAATGTTACTGGGGTCTGCCTATACTTCTGCTAATGAAATGTTACTGGGGTCTGTCTATACTTTACTACAGAAATGTTAATGGGGTCTCCCTAGACTTCTGCAACATAAATGTTACTAGGGTCAGCTTATACCTTTGCTACAGGAATATTACAGGGGTCTGTGTATACTATGGGTGCACTAAGTCTTCCCATCGCGGTGTTCTACCTATCTGGCCCCCAAAAAACCCCAGACTGACTAGGGCATGGTGTGTGGGCCGCGGCCAACATGTATTTCCTCTCACGTAACCTCAGCTATCCGGGGCACTGCAATGGGATTTCTTTATGTACCGTCTGTGTGATCCTGCTAGCCACCCATGCTGTGGGTGCGCACAGACTTGCCATAGCGGAGTTTTACCTGCCTGGCACTTTTGAAAAAACCCAGAATGTCTAGGGCATGGCGTGTGGGCCGCGGCCAACATGTATTTCCTCTCACGTCACATCAGCTATCCGGGGCACTGCAATGGGATTTCTTTATGTACCGTCTGTGTGTTCCTGCTAGCCACCCATGGTATGGGTGCACACAGACTTGCCATAGCGGAATTTTACCTGGCTGGCACTTTTAAAAAACCCAGAATGTCTAGGGCATGGCGTGTGGGCCGCGGCCAACATGTTTTTTTCTCTCACGTAACCTCAGCTATCCGGGGCACTGCAATGGGATTTCTTTATGTACCGTCTGTGTGTTCCTGCTAGCCACCCATGCTGTGGGTGCACACAGACTTGCCATAGCGGAGTTGTACCTGTCTTTTTTTTTTTAAATCAGAGTTTTTTATTCATTTTTCAAGCATAACATGTGATATACAGTTACAGATTGCCATATTCTATGGGGTTAGTATGGCGTCAGATGTGAGTCTTTTCTTAATATAAACTAATATTGTTGGCCGTGTTTCATTGAGCATCAGAATAGTTTGTATGTGGCGAACCTGGTGTGCCTATATAACCCTTCTTAAACAACTGTGGGGGGGGGGGGGTGGAGGGATAAACAAGACAAGGGGAAGGGGTGAGGGGGGAAGTTATAGGGGGGCAGGTGAGGGGAGGGGGTATTATCTCAATTTCCCACCATTCTTCTGTCCTCCTTTGTCTCAATCGTTCTGATCTGTTCGGGGCCTCTCTATCAGACTCTGAGTTAAGGCCCTCATGGTCTCTCTTAGGTGGTTTTTATCAAGGTATGGACTGGTGTGGTAGAGTAGTGGTACTAGGTCTTTTTCTCTTTTTGTTTATATCAGCCGAGGTATTTCCAGGGGGTCCACATTTTCACAAATCCATCATGATCTCCCCTAGACCAACTCGAAAGTTCCTCCAGGTTACAGATCATGTCTACTTTTTCTTTCCATTGGGCCAATGTAGGAGGAATCTTCTGGAGCCAGAGCCTAGGGATCAAGGTTTTTGCTGCATCTATTAAGAGCGCAATCAATTTGCATTTCAACGGGTGAAAGTTTGTTTATGGCCTCCAGAGTAAAACCGTATCGACCGATAGCTCTAGATTCGGGGAAAGTTTTTGTAGGGTTTTCTCCACCTCTTTCCAGAAAGGTGCAACAATTGGGCGTTCCCAGCAGATGTGCAAGTAGGAGCCTACAGAGATGTCTCATCTCCAGCACTTATTGTGGGGGGCTAGTTTATATGCGTGTAGCCATTGTGGGGTTTTATACCATCTTACCAAGAGTTTATAATGGCTCTCTTGTAGTAAGACGCACGGTGAGAGGCCAAAAGCTGTTTTCATAATAGTTTTGGTTTCTTCAGGAGAAATCGAGATGTTTAATTCACTTTCCCATGAGATTACAAAGGCTGTTTTTGTAGGGATGGTTGAGAGATGAATCGTTTTTTTATGTTTGCTAGTTTCCTTTGTCCCAGAGCCTTCTCGCCTAAGGCTCTCTTGAATGGTGTCTTAGGTCTAGTGGACTTGAACGTTTTCTGGAACTTCTCAATAGTTTTAATAATGTGAGCTTTTTGTAGGACTGAGAAAGTATGCTGAGGGAGGAGGGTCAAAAGTACTTCTGGAGGGGGTTTATGTGCCAGAGCCTGGAGATCTCCTACTGAGAACTTTTTGAATTTTTTCCATATACTAGCAGTTGTCAGATCAGGAGGGGTGTCTACTAGCTTGCATAATGCACGAAGAGGCATTGCTGGGGATGGATTCGGGCCAGGGAGCTCCCAAGCTCGCCCCAGGCCCCGCAGGGGCCTCGGAGAAGGGGTTCAAATTTGCTCCTCTCGAACCTGAACCTAGGGGGGAACCACAAATCCTCCACCAAGGACTCCCCACACACACCCTCCACCAGTAAAGATAGGGTCGGGTCCCTTATGGGCTGGGTGAGCTCCATCCAGTAGCTTAGTTGTACTACTTTGTGGAAGTCTTCTATACATGGTAAGTCCATTCCGCTTTTGTGTCTTTTTTTATCATTAAGCCATAAGCCAGGCATGGCCTTTTGTGTCGCCATACATAGTCTGTGAAGGCTCTCTTAAGGGCTTTGAAAAAGAATCTTGGAAATGAAATTGGGAGCATGCGAAGTTTATATAATATTGTTGGGAGGACATAAGATTTTAGAATATTTTTCCTGCCAAACCAAGAAATGGTAGGCAGGTCATAGGAGTGAAGCATTACTTTCACTTTGGCTATCAGAGGATGAAAATTATATTAATAAATGTCTTCTGCTTTTTTGGTGAGGTTGATCCCGAGATACTTAATATGGGAGTTAGACCAGGTGAAGGGTGAGCTGGACTTGAAGAGGCGATACTTTGATTCTGGTATAGAGATGTTTAATATTGTGGATTTGGAGAAATTTACTTTAAAATTTAATAAGGTGCCAAATTCTTGTAAAAGTAGAGTAAGTCTAGGGATCCCCCTTTCGGGGTCCGTGACAACAAACATGATGTCATCAGCGAACGCCGCAGTGGATATAGAGTGGGGGCCTGTTGTAAGGCCTTTTATTTCTGGGTCCTGCCTCACTTTCTGGAGGAAGCGTTCTAGTGCGAGAATGAAGAGGGAGGGGGAAAGTGGGCATCCCTGGCGAGTTCCAATGCGTATATCGAATGGAGGGGAAAGTATTTCATTAATTTTTAGTCTTGCATACTGTTTAGAGTATAATGAAAAAATTGATGCAATGAAGGGGGGGGGGGCAAATTAAATCGCCTGAGAGCTGCTTCCAGGTAAGTCCAGCTCACCCTATCAAATGCCTTTTCGGCGTCTGTTCCCAAAAAAGCTAAAGGGATATTCTGCGACTGGGCATATCTAGCTATATGTAGTAAACGGAGACAGTTGTCCCTGCCCTCCCTTCCTTTGACGAATCCCGTTTGTTCATTATTAATTAATGCAGGGATGAGATCTTCAAGTCTTTTGGCCTGGAGCTTGGCCGAGATCTTGACGTCTAAGTTCAGCAACGAAATTGGCCTGTAGCTGCCACATAGCTCAGGGTTTTTCCCCTCCTTATGTAGCAGCGTAATGTGCGCTTTTAATACTTGTTTAGGTAGGGATTTTCCTTGTAAAAGGGCATTACATAAGTCTTTAAGGCGAGGGATTAGTATCTCTTTGAAAGATTTGTAGTAGGCGACCAATAGGCCGTCCGGGCCGGGACTTTTCCCTGACAGGCAAGATTCAAGTATACTTTCTATTTCTGTGTCCGTTGCCGGAGCCATCAAATTACTAGCTTCCGTTGCGTTTAATTTAGGGCGATTGAGAGCGTTCAAGAAGTTATCTAGTTCAACTTTTGTTTTTTGTGGAGTGGGGTTTCCCCCTATGCCACTTAAGTCATACAGTTCTGTGTAGAATTTCTGAAATTCAGTAGCTATTTCTGCCGTCGATGATACAACTTCACCTGTTTTTGTTTTTATTGTTGAGATATGGTTTCTTGCGCGCGCTTTTTTAATGAGGGCAGTCATAAACTTACTACCTTTGTTGCCGTGTGCATAGACTGTATGTTTAAAGAATAAACGCTTTTTGTTAAATCTAGACTTCAGGCAATTTTTGAGATCGCGTCTTAAAGCTGTCAATTCCTCTAAATTATTTTTGGATTGGGAGTTTTTTACTTTTTGTTCTAGTTTTACTATTTGGTTGTTTTTGTTGCTGTTTCTTCATCCTTGTCCCTAGTGCTATCAAGAGGCCTCTTGAGAAAGCCTTGTGGGCTTGCCATATAATGGGTATTTCTATGTCGTCTTTTGAGTTTAATTGAAAGTAATCCTCTATTAGTTTGGACAGTCATGTCCTTTCTTCTACTGAATCTAGTACAGATTCATTTAGCCTCCATCTCCATTCTTTTGGTTCCGTTTTACCGAACTTGATATCTAGATGTAGGGGGGCATGGTCTGATATGGTCATTGCATCAATATATTTTCTACTTGTGGTAAAAGGGTATATGATACAAATAGGTAGTCAAGCCTCTGCTGGGAGGAGTGGACGGAGGAGAAGTATGTAAAGTCCTTGGTGGATGGGTGCAAGCACCTCCAAGCATCAGTAACTTCCAGGTTCTGGAGCGCTCGATTTATAGTCCTAAGCTTCCCCCGCGAGACCTGGAAGCGACCTGTTGAGGTGTCCAGTAGGGGGTTCAGGGTTAGATTCCAATCCCCTCCAACGACTATCTGGCCCACAGCAAATTGTTTTAGGATCTCTAGTCGATTCATTAACCAGGGCACTTGGTCAGAATTGGGTGCATATAGGTTTGCAAAGGTTATCTTCACATTGTTTATTGTGCCTTTCAGAAAGAGGACCCTCCCCTCCCCATCTGCATATTGGGCTTCGTATTTGAAGATGATGGACCTGCGAAAAAGGATGGAAACCCCTTTTGAAGCCGATGTGGGATGTGGGTTATGGTACTCTTGCCGGAAAAGCCTCCCGGGGAGTGTCATATGTTTGTTACCCTTGAAATGGGTTTCTTGGAGAAAGAGGACCTTTGTATCATACCTTTTTAGTAGTGCCGAGAGGTTATGCCTTTTGAGAGGTGAATTCAGGCCCCGAACATTGAACGTAGAGATGCAGGTGGTATGCATTTTCAGCCTAGGAGGGGGCTAATGTAGAGAAGAGCTCTGTTCTTGGCTTGGAGTGCTGAAAATAAAGGTTAGAATGTGAATACACAATAAACGACTTTATCAGAGGGGTAGTCTGGAGGGTCTCTCTCCAGAGTAATAAGAGGGAATGAGAGGGCGAGGAGCGGGAAGGGGGTGGGGAAGGGGCAAAACGAAAGGATAGAAGACAGTGACTGAAAGACAAGGGGGGAAGGAGTAACTTGTAGAAGTAACTTTGTGTTACTCTCGATAGGTCTTTTTCCTCCACGAGAGTAAGTATACACAAATATGGAGGGGGGGGGGGGGGAGATATGCAGCGTTATGAGCTGAGTTTATATCTTAACTGGGCTTTTAGCCTGATCGGTACAGGCACCACCGGGGCCCAGTAAATTCTTCCTGCTCGGGACGAGCAAGGTAACTATAATCATTTAAGATAATTCCGGTGAGTGTGCATGACCTTAGAAGAGCACAGTAGATTAACTATTTAGAATGTCCTCTTGTGAACTGTCCTATGAAACAAGTAACCATTTTGGTTGCCAACTGGGTAGAACGCCTAGTCGTTCAGGAATATTAAGTGATAGGATCAGCGTCCAGAGTATCAAGTGTCATTTGGTGTAGTTTCCTCTCTGTTCTTCTTTTTGCTCTTGGGAGATTTCTGGTTTCTGACCAGTTGCCACATCTCTGGCATGGGCAGTTGTGTAAAATTTTGTAGCTCTGGTAAGGGTAACCAGCAGGGTAAGTAAATTGGATCGACTCCCAGGTGTGGCCAGCAGTTCTGTAGGTCTTCTGGGGAGCGTATGTTAAAGCACTTGCTTTTGTAGTTGAAGCCCAGGCCGAAGGGGAACAGCCACGCATATTTTATATTTTTTTTATTTTAGGATGTCTAGTAGCGGTCTCAATGCCCTTCTTTTCGTAAATGTGGAGGGGGCCAGGTCCTGGTAGATTTGGATCATAGTACCTCCATACTGTAGATCTTGTGAGTTTCTCGCTGCCCTCAGAACCCCCAGCGCATCTGGGAAAGATAATAATTTGCAAATTATATCCCTGGGTGGATCAGTGTTGGCTGGGACTGGTCTCATTGCTCGGTGAATTCTTTCAATGACCATAGGAGTCGCTTTGTCAGGCCCTACTAGTGAAGTGAAGATTTCCATAGCAACTTTTTCAAGGGCTTCTGTGGCCCATGATTCAGGGTGTCCTTTTATACGCACATTGTTACGTTTGTTACGGTTTTCTAAGTCCTCTTGTAGTAACAGAACTCTATTTAGCTGGTCATGGTGGTCTTTCAGAGCTTTCACCATTTCTAGAGAGTGTGTTATAATACAGGAAGTGGAGGACTCTAAATCATCTATCCTCCTTCCCATGCTTCTGACTTCCTCCTTTATTTCATTAAAATCAGCCATAACAGGGCGAAGAGCTGAGGAGAATAGTTCCTTCATAAAGCCCTTTGAGACTCTTTCGCCGTCCTCCTCATCTGATGAATCTTCCATCTCCCTGTCGGCAACGGTTGCAGCGGCGGTCTGCTGGGATGGCGCCATCTTGCTTACTGCATGAGGGGAGCGAGCGGTCCGGTCTTTCAGAAATCGTTGAAGGTCTGATTGTCCTCTGGCTGGGCGAGGGGTGCCCTGGAGGTCTCCCCCTTTTTCTCTGCCTGTTCTGACCATTTTCTTTAAATGATTGCTGCTGGAAAGGGCCCCGGAGTGTGCTGTTGCAATGGGGTTCTGCAATCAAGCAGCCATTACACTCCGCGGTCAGGCTCTGCCTGGGGGCAGTGAAAAAATTAAGAATTGACTTTCTTTATGAGAGTCTATAGTGTAAAAAATTGTTATAGTTTGGAATTTAAGGTTTGAACTGTAGGTTCTATAAAAATTAGAGCGGGTCTCTTGTATGCTGAGTGTTCAGAGATTAGTGGGCTCCCCTTTATTTGTTCAGCCTCTATCTCCTCTCAGGGAAGGTAAGATGGTGGTGAGGCTTCTGGCGGGAAAAAACTCGCCCCTGTGGTGAAGAAAGTGGGGGAGGGGGGGAGAAGATGGCGAGGAGGCACGGGGTGCTTGTGTTATCATCTTTAGCTTTTCGTCCCAGAAAGAAGCTGCCTCGGATCTGATAGGGCACCTCACTCTTCTTGTTGGTTGCCCTGCTTTGGTCCGTCTCCCTCCTCCACTTCCCCGCTCACCCGTCCGGACGTCTCCCTTAGCTGCTCCGGTGGAATCGGGTGCCCGCTGAGTTGGTAAGTACAGCCTGTCCCGCTCTCCCTTACCCTCGCTCACCTCGGGGAATGGAATCGTTGCCCTGCTTTGTCTCTAGTAGGTTTCCTCTGGGCACTGCGCTCCTATGAACGACACGCTCCTTCTCGGCACCCAGAATGGCCGCAGCTTGTCTCCGGTGCACGGTCCCGATGTTCGGGTGCAGATCGGTCCGGTGTCGGGTCTTTCCCAGGGTTATCCCAGCCTGCAGGGATATCAGCTGTAGCTTGGAGGTGTCGCTGATAGTCCTAAAGGTGTCGGGGAAGGTCCATAATATCCCCTCTTGCTCAGGATCTCCGGAGCCGTGCGACTGTCCGTTCTGCAGGTTAGCCCCCCCCCCCCCCCCCGAGTTGTACCTGTCTGTCCCCAAAACACTGACAGACTTGGGTAGGGTGCAGAGTGCAGATGGTTTACCCCTTGCGTTGTCGATGAGGTATCCGACACCCAAACAGAATGAGTAGTGTGTGGACACATGGAGTCCACATTGCTATGTCACTCGCAGCACCTTGGGCCACACAAGGTGTTTGCTGAGATAGAGGCTGACCCAGGGCCCGCTCACATACTTCCCACACCGAGTATTGCTGCATTGTGGAGATGTGTAGAAGTGCTGGGCTGGAGCGGACTCCACTTTATGCCCATGGGGTTTATGACCACCTGACGGAGGTGGCAAAGGATTGGAATGAAGATGGAACGTCAATCTATTATCAATTCTCAACAGCATTGTGGGTTATTGCCCACACTTTCAAAGAGGGTCGCTGCCTGGCCCTGCCAACCCTCTGCAGTGTGTGCCTCCGGTTCCTCCTCATGGCTGACGGACCTATAAATAGACACAGGGTTGTGCGGGGGGGGGGGGGGGGGGAAGCAGCATGTAACCCAGGAGAAGTGGCAGCGGTGTGTCCCGCAGGCAGTGATTATGCTTGGTTGGAGGTAGTGTAGTGCTTAGCTAAGGCGTGCATTGCTAATGAGGGTTTGTCCAAAGTAAAAATTGTTAGGGGGGGGGCCCACTCTTGCCCCTATTGCGGCTTAATAGTGGGACCTGGGAGCCTGATATGCAGCCCTGCATGTTGCCCCTTGCCTGCCCTATCTGTACCTGTGGTGTTTCCATCAGTTTCGTAGGTTTTGAAGATTTGCACAAATGAAAACCTTAGCGAAGCATGGGTCATATATAAAAATGTTCAAGTCGCTCATTGACTTCAATGGGGTTTGTTACTCGAAACGAACTCTCGAGCATCGCAGAAAGCTCGACTCGAGCAACGAGCACCCGAGCATTTTGGTGCTCACTCATCTCTAATGACGATCAATCAGCTGGTGGTAATTAGTTTTTAATTATTACATGCATATAAATTTTGAGTGTGGGTAGTTTGAGCTTGAGAAAGACCCTATCCAGATCGAAACGTCGCCGTTACTACCTGGTTTTGCAGTCCATGTTGTTGTCTTTGTTACTGGAACCATAATGGAATAAAGTTCCTTTTTATTCATCTTGCTGCCGTGGATGCTGCCTCTCTATGTATGGACTTCTCTATGTGGGAGAGTTTGTAAGGAAACACATATCATCCCAGCACCATTGGTCACATAGGAATTTATATAGACGCTACATTCACAGGTCTTCTTACATTTTACTCCGTACCTTAATACTAATGACTGGAATCCTACATTTACCGGCCAAGACTCTGATCTATTGACTATTTAGTGTGAGTCACGAAGAAGGGAGAATTATTACCAAAACATTTTTTAAGTGGACAGTAACCGCCTGTTACACTACAAAAGGGTCCATATCAAAAAACGAAAAATTCCCATCCCCTCTGTGCAATCCTATCGCTTAAGATGCAATTGTACAAAAGACGAGGATTTCCACAATCAAATTCCCATCATCCTAGGAATAAATGGAGCCGATGAAGTTTCCTGACAGCGGAACAAGTGAGGCCGGGTGAGCCGTCATTCTTTATGCTTGTGGGGAAAACATTGAATTTATGGTTTTTGATTTTTTACTTTCTTTCACGTTTTACAGAGAGGTTTTTGTGAAAAAAAACCCTGAATTTCCACACTTGGTGCATTATTACTTTGTCATGCTGGTGTAATTTATATAGAATGTTATCCTTTATCGCAGATTCTGATTGCAGCGATACAATAAATAGTAACAAAACATAGAAACATAGTAAATCCACGGAGTTCAGCCTATTACCCCAATATTGATCTACAGGAAGGCAAATATACCAAATGAGGTAAAAGCCATTTTCCTTATTTTAAATGGAAAAAAAATTTCCGACTCTGAGTCTGGCAGCAAGATCAGCGATCCCGGGATCACGGCCCTTCTGAAGCAAACTAGTGACTATAACCAGGGATCTTGTTGCACTCTAGACAGGTATCCAGGCCCCTCTTGTACTCTTCTAGTGAGCAGCACCACATCATCAGGCAGAGAGTTCCATCGTCTCACTGCTCTTACAGTAAAGAACCCATTCTATGTTGTGTAGAAACCTTCTTTCCTCTAGATTTAGAGGGCGCTCCCTTGTTACAGTCACAGTCCTGGTAACAGACAAAATATTCTAACCTGTCAGGGTATAAGTGAGATGTATAAATGTAATTCACAGTCAGGATGCTGCTTGCATTTCAGATTTTCTGCTTTATTAATAAAATGTGCATTTCACAAATATGGAGAACGCGTTTCAGTTTTTATAAAACCTTGTTCACCTCTACATAATAATCTAACAGACTCCCTTAAAAACTAAACCTTTAATTCATTCAAAACATTTGTGAATTTAACCCCTCGTTCGTGTGCAACATGGACTGCCTTTCACTCGTTGCTTCCCGTTAGCTCTGACGTTCAGGGCATCACATAGGCGCATGGTGTGGTATGCTAGATTCATTGATGACAGTCATCATTTGGGATAGGGCAGAACCTCCAGCTAATGAAGGAAGCACAGATATATTTGATTTTGCAACGTATATAAATAGCAATCCTGTCAATGTGCGATGGTTGATTTCCCACAATGACAAGGAACTAGGTTATTCAGAAAAGAGATGGCAGGGAACGCCGTACGGCATGCAGAAAGGAGCCATCCCAGACATACAGATCTCCCCTCCGTTCCTCCCAGCTCCCCCCCACTGCCGGCAGACGAATCTTTGCTCCCGAGCGGGCAGGAACTCGCTAAGGGCAATGCACGATCATCTCTGCCTAGTACCTTTAATTCAAAGATAAAAGAATCTCATTGGCTGAGTATAAATGGGTTTTTTGGATGCGGTAACTCGAGATGTGCTGATGTCATCTGGCCACTAAGAAAAATACATTCTAGGACAGTGAAAAATCTAACGAGTACAAAATAACGAGCTTTATTAATTGTGACACAACTAATGCTATTTGTATCATCTCAGGCACGGAATGTAACAAATACTACATAGGATGCACGATCCAATAAGAACGGGGATTGTTGAACATGTAAGACACATTAATAATGGCACCATCAATCGCTCGGGCGCAGTAAGACGCTTTTTAGAAGAACATTCGGGTAGTTTAGAAAATGTTGTTTTCTATGGTATAGAAAAAGTATCCAGCAAGAAGAATGGTGTAATTAGCCAGGAGCAGGAGATCAAAAGAGAAGCATATCGGATACCAACACTGGATACAAGGCTTCCCAGAGGGGTGAATAAGAGGTCTGATCTGTTTTATATATGCTAGCATCCATTTCTTCACTATTTATAGAATAGGATTTGCATATCGTGAAAATCAGCAAAGCCAGCTGAATTATCTGATAATGTGTATTCATGTATTTATATTAAATATCAATATGTGATTCTTATTGTAAAATAACAGAACTCTAATCAATACAAGGATCTCTCCCAGGATCTGTTTATACCCAGGACTACGACAGTAACAAGAGGGCATCCGCTACGTTTAGAGGAAAGCAGGTTTCATCACCAACATAGTAAAGGGTTCTTTACTGTAAGAGCAGTTAGACTGTGGAACTCTCTGCCTGAGGAAGTGGTGATGGCAAAATCCATAGAGGAGTTTAAGAGGGGACTTGATGTCTTTCTGGAGAGGAAGGACATTATAGGTTATAAATCTAAGGTTATTTGTTAATCCGGGTATACAGGCAGGTAGGAACTATTAGGGGTTGATCCAGGGAACAGTCTGATTGCCATTAGGGAGTCGGGAAGGAATTTTTTCCCGAAAAGGCTAATTGGCTTCTGCTCTTGTTTTTTTTTGCCTTCCTCTGGATCAACAACACAGGAGGATAAACAGGCTGGACTAGATGGACATTGTCTTCATTCGGCCTTATGAACTATGTAACTATGTAATCTATCTGCATGTAAAGCCAATAGATGATGTAGAATGAATAGCGGTAATATGAAGATCGTCACCTACAATGGCCCATAATAATAGTACATAAACAGGTGTTTAATCCATTGGAAATAGAATGGATACCCAATGATATTTACATTAGATTCTCATATAAAGGTAATTGAAATCTATAAGACCGGTTACAACACAAGCAGCGGCAGGATTTTACCAACTGCTATTAGAAGAATAAAATCCAGAAACAGATTATGCCAACAAGTTACTCAGATATGTAATCAATTAATTTCCTAACGAAATCAATGATATTCTAACACTTTTATTAAATTATGTATAATTAATTCATTTGTGTATGTATATGAATTTACTTGATATCTAATAGTACCATGTGATGCCATGAACGTCGGAGCTAAAGGGGACCAACGAGTGAAAGGCAGTCAATGTTGCACACTAACGAGGAGTTAAACTCAATTTGTTCTTAATTACATTTGTACAAGAAAGCCAAAGAAAACGGTGGCTAATTAAGTCTTGCAAGATACGCCTGCAGAGAGGAACAGGGAGCAGAAGCCGGCCAAGGTGGGATTGATATCTCTATTTGAGCTCTATAACAGATATGCAATCTATTACGCCATGCTTCTAGCTGACTTGGAGGGCTTTGCCAGGCCTGCGGCTGCCACTGGTGCTCACCAGCTCCTTATAATCACCTAACGGAATCCTGATGGACTGCTAGCCGCTCCCTGACTATTGAGGTGCCTCAGCATCTAGGGGAGTGTGTGGCAAGGACTGAGATTAGTGAATTAGGGAAAGCCCTTTGTGCAGAACCCATTAAACTCCCCACCTACACCTTTCCAACTCAGGTAAGTTGTTAATCGAAGCTTGTCAGATGTCAGGTGATCCAAGAGGTTTATACATAAGTGGTAACTTGGAAGATCCGGTCCGGCACATAGTCCATATCACGGTGCGAACATTTACATTCAATCACCACAGAAAGTGAAAATATAAATCTGAGATCGGGCAGATATTGTCAGAACAAATACAGAAGATCAGACTTAGAATTCACGGCTAACGGAACCCGGGCACACAACTCCATAATCCAGGAAACTCATGTACCAATAGTTTCCTGTACCAATCCCCTCCCCGGGAAGGAAATGGCTATGATGTACAAAGAACCCATATTACCTGAATGACATCACAACATTTCATCCAAAACCATTCAATATGTCTTCTAAGGGTTAATCCTCCCTCTAAGGGAGGTGATTGGCACAGAAAACCTTTCCTACATGAGTCTTACTGGATTACGGAGATGTGTGCCCGGGTTCTGTTAGGCTTGAAGTCTAAGTAAGATCTTATGTATTCCTGTTGGCAGTATCTACCTGATCTGTAAATGTTTGCACCCTGATATGGACTATTATGTCGCAGCAGATTTCCCAAGTTGTCACTTATGTATAAAACTCTTGGCTCTCCTGTAATCTGGAGTGTTCAGAGCTCATCTGAGCGTGAAACATGTAGGGGGTTTGTTTTATCGGGCTGTGCGCCCCAAGTTGTATAGTCCTGTATAAATAAAGTCTGATATGTTACACTGAAGTTGTAGAACATTTCCCATGTGATCACAGCTGTATATTACTGTGTGCGACTCTTCCTAGTATATGACCCTATAGTGATGAGATGGAGGGGAGACGCCCTTGCTGGGCTCAGTGGTGGAAACATCATCTAAAGGAAGAAGAAAGATCGGCCCAAACACAAACATGTAAGTTACACAAGTAAACTTTTATGAACAGTCAGAAACAAGTTTAGAGACGCAGTTATATGTATCAGTGTGAAATATTCCATGTACACGGCGGATATAAAGGTGGGTTATCTGGATTATGTTTGTTTCCGGATAACGGATGTTTATTGGTAATTACATACATTTCTTATTCATCATGGTTAGAAAAAACAGGTTTAAAAAATAGCTTCTCTCCTGTGTGAACTTTTTGATGTTGCAGTAAATTTGATTTCTGTGTAAAACATTTCCCACATTCTGAACATACAAATGGCTTCTCACCTGTGTGAATTCTGATATGTGTAACAAGGCCTGTTTTATGAGTAAAACATTTCCCACATTCTGAACATGAAAATGACTTCTCTCCTGTGTGAATTCTCTGATGTGTAACAAGGCGAGACTTAAGAGCAAAACATTTCCCACATTCTGAACATACAAACGGCTTCTCTCCTGTGTGAATTCTCTGATGTGTAACAAGGCGAGACTTAAGAGCAAAACATTTCCCACATTCTGAACATGAAAATGACTTCTCTCCTGTGTGAATTCTCTGATGTGTAACAAGATTTGATTTATTAGTAAAACATTTCCCACATTCTGAACATGAAAATGACTTCTCTCCTATGTGAGTGTCCTGATGTTTAACAAGGTCTGATTTCTGTGTAAAACATTTCCCACATTCTGAACATACAAACGGCTTCTCTCCTGTGTGAATTCTGATATGTGTAACAAGGCCTGTTTTATGAGTAAAACATTTCCCACATTCTGAACATGAAAATGACTTCTCTCCTGTGTGAATTCTCTGATGTGTAACAAGATTTGATTTATTAGTAAAACATTTCCCACATTCTGAACATGAAAATGACTTCTCTCCTGTGTGAATTCTCTGATGTGTAACAAGATTTGATTTCTGTGTAAAACATTTCCCACATTCTGAACATGAAAATGGCTTCTCTCCTGTGTGAATTCTCTGATGTGTAACAAGTTCTGATTTCCCTGTAAAATATTTCCCACATTCTGAACATACAAACGGCTTCTCTCCTGTGTGAATTCTCTGATGTGTAACAAGGCGAGACTTAAAAGCAAAACATTTCCCACATTCTGAACATGAAAAGGTCTTCTCTCCTGTGTGAATTCTCATATGTTTTACGAGGCCTGTTTTATGTGTAAAACATTTCCCACATTCTGAACATACAAATGGCTTCTCACCTGTGTGAATTCTGATATGTGTAACAAGGCCTGTTTTATGAGTAAAACATTTCCCACATTCTGAACATACAAATGGCTTCTCACCTGTGTGAATTCTCTGATGTGCGACAAGGCGAGATTTATTAGTAAAACATTTCCCACATTCTGAACATGAAAATATCTTCTCTCCTGTGTGAATTCTCTGATGTGTACCAAGGTCTGATTTCTGTGTAAAACATTTCCCACAATCTGAACATGAATATGGCTTTGCTCCTGTGTGAATTCTCTGATGTCTAACAAGATGTGATTTCAATGTAAAATATTTCCCACCTTCTGAACATACAAACGGCTTCTCTCCTGTGTGAATTCTCTGATGTGTAACAAGATTTGATTTCTGTGTAAAACATTTCCCACAATCTGAACATACAAATGGCTTCTCTCTTGTGTGAATTCTCATATGTTTTATGAGGCCTGTTTTATTAGTAAAACATTTCCCACACTCTGAACATGAATATGGCTTCTCCTTTCTGTCAGCTCTTTGAGGTTTTCTCCTGTGAAATTTAGCAGTCTGTGATGAATCAGAAGATGGGACCCGTATGAGAGGATCAGATGATGGGTCTTTACTGTGAAGGGCTGAGGAGATATCTGGGATAATGGCAGGTTCTTCATATGTAGCATGTATGATACCGCAATCCTCTGCTTTACAGTCTGCAGATATCAGACGTCCCTCTGAGCTCCCGATACCGTCATCTGCCAAGAATAAAGTTAATTTCTTTTTCATATTATAGATCTTAAAAATGATCCTGACAGAGCAAGTGAGTGAGGATCATTCACTTATAGAAGTCGCTTGGTTTGCAGCTCACTTAACCACCAAGTGATTGGCAGTGCAGAAAACATCACCAAAAACTACAGCTGTGAATCGGGACTTACAAGTAACTAATTCTGGTTTTCATCAATAACATGGGGGTCCTGGGGGGTCTGAAAAAGGGTCATGAAGAGTAATTTACAGCAGAGTCCCCCACAAGCCCCGGGCTCCTGTCCCCAGTAGATCTCCGAGCCCAAGCTACAGGAATAGTATATTCCATACAGATGGAGTTCGGCCATTTCTGCACCAACATTAGTTTCTGGTTTTCCATAAAGAACTCATATAAAATCTCCCATGAAGCCGGATGTCAGTAACACACGGTGTGCAGCAAATACAGAACTGCTCATCTATAAGACAGCTTGGTACATACAGTAATTCTATATTCTGTCACCTCAGACCAGGACTAGGCCGGGGCAGGGAGGCATTCTGAGTATTGCTCTGGGGCCCCATGGCTTCTTTGTATGACCCTGGAGCCTATACACTTCATAGTTCCCTGTCATGCGGCAAGCTCTGCTCTGTAGACCTGCAGTCGGGCTGGGATACATCTGTAAAATGTGCCCTTAATGCACTCGTCTGAAACTGGTCATAAAGGGGAAATACAGTTCCTGGTTCTGTATACATGTACACAGCTTGGCTCAGCTTCTGTATTTACGTACTAAGCTTGGTTCTGGTATTGCATCTAT
The DNA here is from genome assembly GCF_035609145.1 of Eleutherodactylus coqui. Classification (NCBI taxonomy): domain Eukaryota; kingdom Metazoa; phylum Chordata; class Amphibia; order Anura; family Eleutherodactylidae; genus Eleutherodactylus; species Eleutherodactylus coqui. Next base: position 22,882,359 of record NC_089841.1, read on the forward strand.
GTATATCACCAAGCTTGGTTCTGGTGCTGTAATTATGTTATGGCCTTGGTTCTGATTCCTGTTAAATAGATAAACAAGGATGCAAGGACACATTGTGGCCGGTCACACACAAGCAGACCGTGCCCACCGACTGCGGCCAGTCGCCATGCAATTATGCCAGTATTTTGTGTGGCCAACTGCACTGTGTGTTTCCACCCTAAGGGCTCCCACCCACTGGCGATTTTTTTTCCTTTGCGTTTTGCGCTTTTTCTCAAGAGCAATTAGTATTGAATGTGTTCCTGTCCACTTGCGTTTTTTTTTTTCAGTCCGTTGCAATTTTTAACATAGGAACTGTCAGTTGCATATGTGTCCTTATTTTTCTCTTAATGCACTCATGAATGTCAATGGAAATTAACGGAAAAGGCGCGAAAATGCCGCGAAAAAGCCGCCAAAACTCCGCCAAAAACGCACGGAAAACGCTGCGTTTTTCACGCACGGAAATCGCAAACGCCAGTGGGTGGGCGCCCTTAAAGTGTGTTCACACACGGCAGATTGTGCTGCAGGTCCACACCAAAATCTGCATGACAATCCACACTATACGGTGCGGGTTATGGCACAGATCCGCAGCAGATTTCCTGCTTTTAATTGAAGGGGTGAAGTCTGAAGCAGATCTGCATCAAAATACACACCAGTGCTAAAGACTGAAATGTGATGCAGATTTGTTGTGGCCTTTACCCACTACGTGTGACACATCCTTATGTCGGCCCGCTACTCATGGGCCTGTGATATATTCCTGCCAGCCGGGCCCTGACCATTACACAGAGCCGCCAGGAGATATATTGGGCTCCCATATAATGGGATTAATGAGAGCCCCAAGGGACGGGTGGGGGATGGTGTTGGCATCTTTAGTGGGAGGTGGGGAGCAGAGTAACCTGTCATTGACCACTGGGGGGCTCCTTAACCCCTTAATGACACGGCCTATTTTGGCGTTGAGGACCAAGCGATTTTTGGTACTTTTCCATCTCCATTGTTCAAAAGCCATAACTTTTTTATTTTTCCGTCGACGCGGCTGTATGAGGGCTTGTTTTTTGCGTGGTGAGCTGTAGTTTTTATTGGTGCCACTTTTGGGTACATAGACTATATCCTAAAACTTTTATTAATTTTTTTATGATAAGAGGGAGAGAAAACGCATCAATTCTGCCATAGATTTTTACAGCGTTAATCATGCAGCATAAATTACACTAATTTTTTTCTGCGGGTCGGTGCGGGTACAACGATATCAAAATTGTTATTTTTTTTTAGGTTTTTACACTTTTTTGCAATAAAACCCCTTTTTTTTGGAAATCTTTTTTTTTCTCTATAGCTGCATTCAAAGTCCTGTAACTTTTTATTTTTTTATGTACGGAGCTCTATGGGGGCTTATTTTTTGCGAGACGAGCTGTAGTTTTTATTGGTACCATTTTGGGGAATGTACGGCTTTTTTGATCACTTTTATTGCATTTTTGGGAGGCAAAATGCTAAAAAGCATGTTCAACTTTTTGTACACGTCGTGTCGGACGCGTCAATACCAAATATGCTAATATTAAGAAAAGCACAAAAATGTTTTTTTTTACATTTTTTTTTACTCTTTTTTTACACAATGTGAGTCCCTCTGAGGGACTTGCAGCACTATGCCTATGGTTTGTTGCAGCTAAATGAAGTACAATATGTGGCGAAAAAGCAGACCACTAGAATTTGTGTAGATTTATTAAAAACACCATTTGTCATTTTTTCCCCATTTTCTATTGCAATATCTTCTTTTCAGCAAGCATAAAATGCTCCCTGGTAGCTTTACATCCCTCCATATTACCGAGGAGATGACCAGCCGGCCTATGTGCATCAGCGGTCAGACTAAAGATCATTCGTTCCCATAGCAGTAATTCTTTGCATGTGTAAAACATAAAGTAAACCAGCAGCGACCGACCTGCCTACCAATCAGCGCTGGTTACATCAGATCTAGAGTTGGTCAGTGTAAAAGGACCCTTCGTACCGGAGCTGGAAAACCCTTTCTCCCTCATCAGTATAGACATCATATAATGAATAGTAGTCCTTGCTCACATAGGTGTGTTTCATGTCTGGGCGGTAAATGCCCATCCTGTGTTATCACCTATAACGGTATCACATGTCATCCATATTTAGTTTGTACTCCAGCTGAATGAATAAATCTACATAACTATCTGCAGCCGGTGACCGAGGAGAATCTGTGACTAATAGATCACAGACTGAGCATGAGTCAACAATGTGATGCAGTAGCAAAAAAATAGGCAAAACCAATTCTGGAATGTATTAAGATTAGAGATGAGCGGGCATAAGGCACTACTTGCTCGAGCAGTTTGCCTTAGCGAGTACGCTCGCTCATCTCTAATTAAGATAAACAGAGAGTCTAGATCACGTGAGATCATTATCCCCTCTATCTTCCTTAGTCAGACCTCATCTGGAATATTGTGTCCAGTTCTGGGCCCTCCGATTTAAAAAAAGACAGACAAACTGGAGCAAGTTCAGAGAAGAGTTACCAAGATGGTGAGCGGTCTGCAAATATTGTGCTATGGGGATTGGTAATTATTTGGAAATGTTCAGGTTGCAAAAGCAAAAGGGCAAAAGGAGACTTAATAGATGTCTACAAATATCTGAAGGGCTGTCACAGTGCAGAGGGATCAGCCCTATTCTCATCTGTACAAGGAAAGACTAGAAGCAATGGGATGAAACTGAAAGGGAGGAGACACAGATTAGATAATAGAAAAAAACTTTCTGACAGTGGTGATCAATGAGTGGAACAGGTTACCATGGGAGGTGGCAAGTTCTCCTTCCATGGAAATGTTCAAACAAAGGCTGGACAAATATCTGTCTGGGATGATTTAGTGATCCTGCACTGAGCAGGGGCTGGACCCGATGACCCTGGAGGTCCCTTCCAACTCTTCCATTCTATGATTCTTCTCTGCTGTATTTAGTGGTTACTACTCACCTGGGCGGTTACCTGTAGGAATCCCCTCTTTACACCGCTGATCGCCCCTCATATTTGTCTCTGTAGTATTAATATTGGTTAGATCTTCATCCTGATACAAAAGCTGTGAGACAAATATTGTAAAAGTCAGCAGACGGTTGGAGAAGTCGTGTGGAAGGTTTTACATGACCAGAAAAGATCATTAATCATCATAATGACCAAAAATAACCTGACAGCAGCAGTTATCAGTCACGTCAAAATTGGAGGCTTCCTAAATTGATTCGGTCATCAGGTTCATGAAGTTTGGCTTCATTAAACCGCTTGTTTTCAGAATTAAGTGCGTTTCTCTTCCCCATTATCTGACAAGTGTATTTCTTTTTATCCTTAACTGTAGTGACAATTATCTGGGATTTACATCCAGATGTCTTGGTTTACTAGTCTTGGTCATCAGACAAGTAATTGTGGACAGTTTTTGGCACCGGTACTCAAGAAAGACATATCAGAGCTTGAGCGGGTTCAAAGAAGGGCAAAAAAAAAACAACTAATAAGTAGAATGGGTGGACTACAACACCCAGAAAGGTTAGCAAAATTAGTTTAAAAAAAAAAAGTCAGCTGAGGGGCAACCAAATAACTATATATAGATATATCAGGGGTCAATACAGAGATCTCTCCAATCATCTATTTATACCCAGGACTGTAACTAGGGGGCGCCATCTTCGTCTAGAGGGAAGGTTTCTACGCAACATCGAATGGGGTACTTTATTGTAAGAGCAGTGATACTATGGTACTTTCTGCCTGAGGACATGGTGATGGTGTACTCACTAAAAGAGTACAAGAGGGGCCTGGAGTGTAATAATATTACATGTTCTATCACTGATTACTTCAGAAAAGTGAGCGATACAGGGATTATTCCGATTGCTAGATTGCAGTCGGGAAGTGTTAGCATTTGTTCATGGAGGTCTGGTTTATGCATTTTCCTCCCAGCTTTCTCTAGCACTGTTGGGAATGTCTATGAGAGTGTTCTGCTACCTGTTGAACCTGGTTAGCAATTAGGGAGGCCTCTTATTCCGGTCTTAGCTGTGGTCCTGTGCTGGTTATTCTCAGTCTTCACCTGATGGTTGTTGGAATCAGAACTGCATCTTGGTCTCCTGTTTTTCCCAGATCATCTCAAGCCACGTACTGTGGTTAGTGGTGGTAGTTGTATTCTTACTTAAATGTTTTGCTTCTGTTGCAGATAGGGACAGTGAGTGGCCGAGGAACGTGGGTTTGGTGGGTTCCTATTAGGACGGGACATCCGCTTTGGACAGAGGTGGGAATGTAGAGAACTACTAGAAAGTTTGATCCTTTATTTCTTTTTATGTTCTATTTTCTTTAGCAAATATTGCAATTTTTCAGCAATTAAACAAGGAGAAGTATTTACAGTAAATATATTGTAAGCTAAATTGTATAAAGATTTGTAAAAAGTTGCCAAAGTGTCTATGATTTCCTGAGGGTTAAAAAGATTATTGCTTTGGGAGTCATGGATAAAGGGTATGTGGAGCTTAGATGATTGTGATTTAGCTGTTTTGCTAGTAGGGCTCCTGGCTTCTTGCCTTGCCAGTAATAGTCACTCTCAGTTTTCTTAGGGCAGGTCGTGGTCGTACATCTGGAGCTGCTGAAGCTGTTGGTTTACAGCAACTATCTATTCAGCTCTCTCTGCGGAAAAAGCTAGTTTATTTTGTCTGTGTAGTGAACATAGTTGTGTTTTTCATTCTGGTTGGAGAATTTCTAAGGTTTTTGTCATAGGACACGTTTTTTTTTTAACAAAGTGGCCTCTTATAAAGGCCTTATGGGCGCACCAAAGGATGGAGGCAGAAAGCATATAGTTGTTTTGACAGATTTTAATAGAAAAGTGATTCATGTGTTCCTGAATTGATATCATTATAGAGGCGGGATCTGACCACGATATGGTGCCTATGGCTGTGGAAGTGACATTACTAAGGTTTCTGTCCACCAACATAAAATCAATATATTGTACTGCGCACCTTATGAGGGTGTGAGAAGAAAGTATTATCGCGATCAGTTTGATCTTGAATGCGCCGAATATTAAATAAATTATTACTATTGAAAAAAGGGACATGAAACTATACTATATACTACCCCACTATACGCGACATTTATAACAACCTTGTCTAATATTCCAGGATTGAAGCTGGTGCCCCGAGAACTGTCACCACCCACAAGAGCCACGATCGATGCCTGGAAGTCCCTTATTCAGAAGCTAAATAATTAGAATTGCCTACAGAAACCAACATTACCTATCGAACCCTAACTACCTAATCCCAATCTTAGCTTTATCAAACTGGAGGCGATTAGTAGACGATCGTATATCGGCAGATGGGGTGAAGTCCTTTGAATTGTTACAGACGGCTTATTGGGTTCCAGATAGAGATAGGCTTAAATACATCAGGATCAGTTTCTTCCTAAGTAATTTCCCAATTGCTATTATTCCTTTTGGATATCATAACTAAAGTCCCTGCACAGCCAAATCTGAGGAAATCGGAGACATACTGCTTCTACAATATGCTAACAGGGAACCGTAGTCCAAGGAAAAAAGCCCAGAAGTTAAATTGGGAAAAATAATTGGGAGAAAAAATTTCTATCAGAATGTGGTTGGAAGCATTTAAAGGAGCGGTACATCCCACAGAAGGGGCAGCTATTCGAGTCCAAATTAAAATTGTAGGTGAGATGGAACTATTCTCCCCAGCTTATGGCCAGCAGTATAAATAGGTGATGTGGTACTTGCTGGAGAGAATGTGGACAGATCAGTATTTGATCTCCCATATTTTGGTTCTGCCTGAAACTGAAGGGCTTTTGGGAAGAAATTTTTGCCCTCTTATAAAAAACTTTAAAAAAAAAATACCCCAAGGGTTCCGAGTCTGGCTCTTCTGCTGATGAACTTAGATAGCTTCCCCAAGCCTGGCAGGTACCCGATAGGTCATGCTTTTATAGTTCAATCCGTTTTTATTGAAATTTTCAATAGGATAGGTTACAAAACATACAACTCAAAAAGGTCTAGCAGGACCTATAAAACATGCATAACAAAAGACATAACATAAATAAATCGGCCTCTTCTTGAAAATATCCATCTAAATAAAACTCTTGGAGGGGCCTAGTGGGTGACCCCAATAATGATAATACCCAAACATGCAATTTGAGAATAAAATGTTTGCGGTCTGTAGTATTCGGGTAGAAGCCCGAGGCCTTATCCTCTTGCAACAATGAAAACAAAAATGACATATACAAAAGAGAGAAGAGACAAAAAGAGAGATGAATTATGGGAAGAGAAAAAGCAAGAAGGCAAAATGAATAATAAAATATAAAATAAATAATATTTCTAAATAAGTAAAAGAAAAGGATGGGTAAACTAAAGGGTAGATAGTTGGTTGAAGGAAGCGGGAGAAACGGGGAGGGGGAATCCCCCAAGAATGTTTAATATCCAGATTACTACCTTCTAATAACCCGTCTCACCCCCGCGGCGATTGAGCAACTAGGAAAAGAGCGCTCGGAAATCTGAAGAAGATTCAAAGTCGATCCACAATTGCCATACCGACAGAAATTTTTCAGATTCTCTATTAATGTTCTGCACATAATTCCTCCATATGGCGCAGATGAGACATTTCCTAAAGCCACTCAGTCATGGAAGGAATTGGTGTGGAACGCCAATGGCTCGGGATAACTGCTCTTGCTGCTGCTAAAAACCCTTTTTCTGTGAACCTATTGAGCCCGGCAGTATGGATGGGAGAGCAATTTGGGCATTATTGTTAATATTTCCCCGGCTGATTAAGTTATATGTGGAGAATACCTTGTCCCAGAAAGGTCTCAACAAGTCACAGCTCCACCGAATGTGCGTCATTGTACCCCTATCAGTTCCACAGCGCCAACACACCTCAGACACCGAAGGGAATATAGCATGAAGGCGGGTAGGATATCTATACCATCTTGTAAGAATTTTGTAATTTTTTTCCTGTGCAGCACAGGCCATGAACAGTTTATGAGTAAAGATGAATGCCTTCCGCCACTCATTCTGTAAGATCATGACTCCAATTTCCTGTTCCCAAGCCCATTTGAAACCAGGATCCGTGGTGTATGTTTCTTGGATCAGAAGCATATATCAGGGATACTACGTGTGTCGGAGGGGACCCTCTTGAAAATAGACTCTCAAAAGGTGTGAGGGCTGTTAGAAAAGTGTTTCTATCTCCTTGAGTGTTAAGAAAAGAGCGAAGTTGGTGAAATTCTAACCAGGAGAGATTCAGTTCACCAAACCTAGATCTTAATTCTTGAAAGGAAGGCACTGAGGGGCCACCTAGGACATTGCGAACCCGGGGGTCCTCTCGAGCCTCCCAACCCATGAAAAGACCTTGGCTGTTACCTGGTGGGAATGCTGGGTTGGAGAAAAGTGGTGTGAGGGGACTATCTAGACTTGACAGGATCTGCTTTTGTATTTTCGAGTCCCAGAGTTTAAGTGTCTCTTTCAATAGGTAATTGGTAGATAGGATTTGAGCTCTGTCACAGGGACGAATCCATGGGAGAAGTCTTATCGGAATCGAGCAATCCGCCTGTTCTAACTGTATCCACTGCTTGTGAGCTGAGTGGTAGTGCCAGTCCACAATATGTGTTAAAACCGGTGCAGCATGGTATAGTCTGAAATTTGGCAGACGTACACCTCCACCTTCTTGGGGCGAAAGAGCGTACACACTCCCACCCTGGGTCTCGAGCAATCCCCACACAAATTTAATTAGAGTCGACCTTAATGAATTAAAGAACGATGTAGGGGGTATGATAGGTACAGCCTGGAAGAGATATAGGAATTTAGGTAACACATCCATTTTTAGGGTGTTTATCCTCCCAAACCATGAGATGTCTCTGTTTGCATAGTTGGAGAGGTCTTTTAGTGTGCGCTCAAGGAGGGTCTGATAATTTAAGGGGAACAACCTAGATTGGTCAGTAGGGACAAACACCCCAAGGTATTGGATAGCCTCCCGTTGCCATCTAAATGGAAATTGCTCTGAGATATGTTTTTCTGCTAACGGGAGTGAAATGTTCAGAGCTTCTGTTTTGGAGTAATTTATTTTTAAGTTCGATAGATGTCCATATCTCTCGAACTACTGTATTAACGACAAAAGTGTGGTATGGGGCTGGGAGATGTACAGTAGGAGGTCATCAGCGTATATGGCCGTCTTATAATGGTTGCCTCCAATTTGAAGGCCTTGTATATTTGGGTTGTTTCTTATCGCTACTGCAAGATGCTCCATTACCAACAAATACAGAAGAGGTAACAGAGGGCAACCCTGCCTGGTGCCATTTCTGATATGTATGGGAGAGGACAATAATCCATTCACCCTTATCCTAGCAGTAGGACATGTGTAAAGGGCTAGTACTCTGTCCAGAAATTTGGGGCCAAGTCCAATTTGTTTGAGAGTTGCTGACAAGAATCCCCAATGGACCCTGTCGAAGGCCTTTTCTGCATTCACGGACAGCAGACAGAGAGGATAAGACCCCACTCTCGCTCTAGATGTTGTTAGTAGAGTTTTATAATGTTGTCTCTGGCCTCCTTACCTTTGATAAATCCTACCTGATCTGTGTGTATGATGGAAGGGAGGAAAGGAGACAATCTGTTAGCTAGTGTCTTGGAAAAAAGTTTAATGTCCGCATTTATCAGTGATATAGGTCTATAATTAGTGGAAAACTGTGAGATCCTTACCAGGTTTAGGCAGGACACTAATGTGTGCTTCCAAGGATTGTTGCGTGAAGGGGGAATCTGAAGAAATCGCTAAAAAGACTTTAGCTAAAATGGGGGTCATTTGTTCCCTAAATAATTTGTAAAAGGTGCGTGTAAAGCCTTCGGGACCTGGACTCTTCCCTGTTGGGGTGGATTTAATTGTCTCCTTATCTCCTCTTCCGTGATGTCAGAATCCAGTGTCTCTCTGGAATCAGTGTCTAATGTAGGTAAGGCTGTCTCTGCAATGTAAGCAGAGATTCGCTCCACTAGAGTAGATGGGTTCATGTCTGCAAACTGTACCCTAAGATCATATAACTGTGAGTAGTAAGTCTGAAATATATCGAGGATCTCTGAGGTATTGTGAGTGTCTAAACCCACTGAGTTTTTAATTCTGGGGATGTAAGTGTGTGCCGTCCATGGCTGCAGCAGTCGTAAAAGATGCCTTCCCGCTTTGTTAGAATACTCGTAATCGAAGCATTTGCATTGATCTCTAAGACATAGGTATTTTTTATCTAGCTTAGAATGGAGTTCCTTCCTTGCTATGACTAGGTCTGTCAAAGTAGCTGGAGAAAGGGTATGTTTGTGAGCAGTTTCTAAATCATTAATTTTTTGGAGGAGGTTAAACATCTGAAGGGCTCCTTCCTTCTTAAGTCGCGTACCGTGTTTAATTAGGATGCCTCTAAGGACACATTTCAGCGCCTCCCACTGGGTGGGTACAGATGTATTGTCTGATGCATGTGTTTCTAAGAAAAATTCTATGTGCTCCTTTATGTCAGCTACGCATACGGCATCTTTTAAGAGGTTGTCATTTAACTGCCGAGTCCACTGCTTATCAAAGCGGTCTGGCAGTGTTATGTTCACAAATATTGGAGCATGGTCTGACCACAGCATGTCCCCAATAGAGGCTGAAGGTTGCCAAGATAGTGCGTACTAGCCTAGCAGAAAGTAATCTATGCGACTCTATGAATTGTGTGGGTGCGAGTAGAAAGTGAAGTCCTTATCTTGTGGGTGTAGAACTCACCAACTGAAGGGCATACAGCATGCATTTAAGTGATTGCAATTGTCTAGTGGAGATTGAGCCTCGGCCCATCAAGGTGTCAATATTTGGGTTCAAAGTAAGGTTAAAGTCCCCTCCGACAACGAGCACCCCTTCAGCAAATTCGGACAGCTTGTTAAGGAATGAGTGACATGCCGTGACCTGTCGCTGATTGGGGGCGTACCAATTGGCAATGGTAAGCCTAGTCGATCCGATCATTAATTTGAGGAGGAGGTAACGGCCCTCTGGGTCAAGGCATTTGTCTATCAGGCAGTGAGCCAGGGATTTATGTATTGCAATAGACCCCCCCCGGAGCGAGAGTCAGGATTGGCGCTGTGGAACCAATGCGCGTAGTAGCGGTCTCTTATGTTAGGTACATGCCCAACTTTAAAATGTGTTTCGTGGAGAAGGAGCACTTGGACCCCCTGCTTATGCATGTGGTAAAGAACCTGTGACCATTTCTGAGGAATATTAAGTCCTCGAACATTCAATGAGCAAAGTTCGAGGGGCGCCATTAGTAAGGTTATTAGGGGGGGGGGAGGAAGAAGGGAGGGGAAAAAAAAAAAAGGTAGAACAGTTATTGGTTAGAAAGTAGAGATGGGTGAGAAGAAAGTTGCTACAAGAGCAATGACAGACGTGTATCGCCTAAGAAATTAGAAGAAATTTAAAGTAACAGAAAAGAGGAAACGTTGGGGGGAGGGGTTGTGGTTTAATCTGCGTCCTAGAACCAAGGACGCGATGTCCCTAATGGGTGGTGGGCTTTCTACAGAAGAGAGCTTCCCCCACACCGGGATGCCAGCCATAACTTAACACCATATAATTTTAGGGCAATAAATTCAAAACTGAAATTAACGTCCACATGGGTGAAACATTTTCTAAGACCCAAGAAGTCTCATATCCTATCTCTGTTGTACCTCTAGAGAAGCAGACCCACTTTGGCTAAACATTTTCTGTATTTTTCTCTTATTAGCGCCAGCACCTTCCATTGGTGCCTGATAAGACCTCTGTGGTTGAATTTGCATGTATGGGGCACACCCCTAGATTCACGGGAGGATGTCTTCTGCTCCCTGCATACCGCAGGCCCAATGGAGCGCTAATTGTCCAAGTGCTTTAGCGTATTCATCTCCCTATCGTGGGAAGGAGACAAACGGCCATGGGCTATTTTACTGCTAGAAAGTCTGCTGACTAACAATGCAGGACGGAGACATCCAAGGGTCCCATGGGTATTCCAGCAGGAAGCTCTATGTAAACGAAGTGCCGAGTCGACCTGGGCTCTGTCTCCTACCCGACCTATCTCCCCTGCGACGTCTTCCCGATCTCTGGGGTCTTGGGGGTACCCCCTCAAATGAAGTCGTAGGCATAGAAGGCCAGTCGTGAATCATTATATTGGGAAGGCCTTAAGTTGAGGTGAAAGGAGAGATGTCTCTGGGAGTCTGGAGCACGTGTAAATGACCCTCGTGATGAACTTGTAGGCGGAAAGGAAATCCCCATGTGTATGAGAGGTTGTGTTGGCGCAAAGATTCCAAGAGAGGTCGCAGGGCCCTTCTTTTTTGCAGTGTGACCCGGGATAAATCGGGAAGTACTTGTATACGTTTTCCCTGATGAAGTATCGTTTGACGATCCCATGCTTTTTTCATTATGGATTCTTTCACTTGGTATCGGTGGACTCTGCACATTATGTCTCGAGGGCGGTCCGGGTCGAGGGACCTAGGGCTTAGGGATCTATGCGCACAGTCCAGCTCAAGGGGGGAGTCCTGGATGGAATTGAAAATGTGGCGTAGGGTGTCCCCTAGATTTTGTTGTTCCACCTCTTCAGAGATACCGCGTATTTGAATATTATTTCTCCTTCCTCTATTTTCTGTGTCATCAATAGAATCCGCTAAATACTGCATTTGATATGTATGGGACGATATTAGTGACGCCTGTGCATTAACTCGGGATGATAGATCAGCCAGGGAAGTCTCTACTGTAGTGACCCTCGTGTTAATTTGGTGAATCTCCGTGCAAACAGAGGCCAGTTCGCTTTTATATGAGTTCTCTAATCTAGTGATATATGCTTCCATATCTTCTTTAGTTGGTATGGCTTTTATATGGGAACTGAGAGCTCTGATTTCAGCTAATGCTGCAATTCCCTGCATAGGTACACACACAGTGGGCAATGTCATGTCTGCTCCTCTGTATGGGAGATCAGTGCTGCTTGCCATGTTGGAGGAATGATCTCTGCCTGTGGAGGGTAGTGAGGTGCAAGTGTGGCCAGGAGCTGATTGTGTTGAGGGGGAGCTGGGAGATGTGGTGCAGCCAAGTACCTGACTTCTGGTAGCTTTGTCCAGGAGAGGGTGTTGAGGACCTTCTCCCTGTAGCAGGCTGTAGTTGTCCTCTGATGCTGCTGCATGAGGGGTTAATGAGCTCTCCCCTCCTCCACCTGCATTCTGCCCGCTGTGAGCAACGCTGTGTGTGTCGGAAGCAGTGAGCGCTGCTGTCCCTCCATGTGCTCCTCTCCCCACTCTGCTTGTAATATAGGAGCGGTCACAGTAGCTCCTGCAGGCTGTGGTTGGTCCGACACGCATGCTGCCGCCATGTTGGCTTGAGCCCGCTCTGCCTTCACTCTTCTGGATCCAGCTAGGAAGCGCTGGATGTTCTGTGCTCCTGTTGCACCCGCTGGAGAGGGGTCAGGAGGGGATATCTTATCTTATATTGAAATGCTGGCAATTAGACCGGAGAAGAGGGTATGCATGTCCTCACTCTCCCATAGCCAGGCCACGCCCCCAGGTCATGCTTTTATGATGCCAAAAACAATTATAGCAAAACAATGGAGATCCCCCCCCCACTCCGCCATGCGTCACTAGCCACGCCTCCCCTATGTGCTGCTATTTTAAGGTTTGTGACACATGAGTATGAGGTTGATTGCAATAGTCCCAGAAAGGAAGGGTGGGTTACTTACAACAAGTGCCGTGCAGTCAGGGAACAGCTGCCTGTAGGATTTTCCGAACTAGGGAAGCGTCCGCGGATGCGAAGGTATGATCTCTGTAAAATTTGGCAAAAGTATGCAATGAGGACCAAGTTGCTGCCTTACACACTTGGATAGCTGAAGCTCCATGGTGAACCACCCAGGAAGCCCCCACCGCCCGCAGTGAGTGAGCAGTCACGCAAAATGAAGACGACTGTCCCTTAGCACGGTAGGCCTCTGCCACCACCATATGAATCCACCTGGAGATGGTCATTTTGGAAGCCACAGATCCCCAAAGCGGCCCTTTAGGAATTACAAACAAGGACTCTGTCCGACGGAAGTCCTTAGTACTGGCAATGTATATCCGCAAGGCCCGTTCGAGATGTAGCCGATGCAAGGTCAGTTCCTTTGGATGCGCTGGAGAAGGGCAAAAGGACGGAAGCACAATATTCTCATTAAAGTGGAAAGAGAACACCACCTTTGGTAGGAACTGTGGTACCGGACGCAGTACCACCTTGTCCTGATGGAAGGCCAGAAAGGGGGACTCGACCGACAAAGCGGCCAGCTCGGATAATCGGCGTATTGAAGTGATTGCCACAAGGAAAACCACCTTCCAGGACAAAAGACACAATGGCACTTCCTTTAATGGCTCAAAAGGATGAGACTGTAGGGCACCCAAAAGCAGATTGAGATCCCACATGGGCAGGGGTGACCGGAACGGAGGAACAGCGTGGAAAATCCCCTGAAGGAAAGTGTGGATTGCCAACTTGGCGGCTAGCGGTCTCTGATCGAGGATCGAGAAAGCCGAGACCTGGCCCTTCAGGTAGCTCAACTTCAGGCCCATGTCCTGCTTGTAGGAAGGACAACACACAAGCCAAAGAAAACCGGATTGGATGGAGGGGACGGTCTTCGCACTAAACAGGCTTCATTTCCAGGCTCGATGGTAAATCTTTGACGATGATGGTTTCCTTGCGTTAATCATGGTTCGAATGACCGACTCTGTGAAACCACGCTCCCTCAGAATCGCGGCCTCAACATCAATGCCGGTAAATGAAACGACTGTTAATTCGGGTGGAAGAGCGAACCCTCTGAAAGCAGGTCCTCTTGCTCCGGTATTTGCCACAGTGCGCCGATGAGTAGGTCTATAAGGTTTGCGTACCATGCACGCCTTGGCCAATATAGCGCTATTAGAATTACCGGGCACCCCTTCATCCTGATCTTTTTGAGTACTCTCGGTAAGAGAGGGAAAGGCGGGAAAATGTACGGGAGGTGGAAATCCGACCACGGTATTCTTAGCGTGTCCAATTGCTATTGCCTGAAGGTCCTGGGACCTAGCCACGAAATGCTATACTTTGCGATTGAAGCTGGACGCCATCATGTCCACGTCCGGATGACCCCAGGGATGATAAATGGCCTGGAATACGTCTGGGTGCAGCTCCCATTCCCCCAGGTCTACGGTTTCCTGACTGAGAAAGTCCGCTATCCAATTGTACACCCCCGGTTTGTATACCGCTAAGCTTGCTGGTAGGTGCAGCTAGGCCCAGCTGAGTATCTTGGATACCTCGCCCATCGCCCCCACACTTCGGGTGCCTCCCTGGTGATTGATGTAAGCGACCGCCGTCGCGTTGTCCGTCTGAATCTAAACAGGTTTGCCCTTGAGGTGGGGAGTAAAGTGCTGCAGCGATTGCCATATCGCCCGCAGCTCCTAGATATTGATCGGAAGAGTGGCCTCGAACACAAAACAGAGGAACACGAAACAGAGGAGTTCCAGTCTCTGCGTTGGGACCAGGCACGACTTGCCGTGGTTGATGGCCCAGCCTATCCTTTCCAAGGTCTGTAGTGTTATGCGGAGACTTTCCAGGTTGTCTACTTGACACGGTGCCTTTACCAGTATTTCATCCAGGTAGGGAATGGTGACAATATCCCTGGTGTGGAGCAGAGCCATCACCGCCACGAGTACCTTTGTGAATACTCGTGGCACTGTGGACAACCCCAAGAGCAGGGCCGCGAGCTGGTAGTGACTTCCTTGAATCTCAAAATGAAGAAAACGCTGGTGGGATCTGTGCATTGGAATGTGTACATGTGCATCTTTGATTTCGATCGAAGAGAGAACCTCTCCGGGCTCCATAGAGGCGATGACTCCATGCGGAAATGCTTCGTCTTGATATAACGATTCAGTCGCTTCAGGTCGAGGACCGATCTGACCATGCCGTCCATTTTGGGGACCACAAACAGATTTAAATAGAAACCCCATCCGTGCCGAGAAGGTGGAACTGGTACGACTACTCCTTGGGCAAGCACGTGGTCGACTGCCACGCAAAGCTGTGGCGTCTTTTCTGGAACCCTCAGTAACCTTGGCCTGAAGAAACGATGCTGAGGGAAAGTCGCAAACTCTATGGCGTAGCCAGAGGAAACAATCTCCCGCACCCAAGAGTCGGACACGTGCACCAGCCACGTGTCCCTGTATAGGGAGAGTCTGCCCCCCACCCTATCGTGACCGGGTGGGGGCTGAACTTCATGCTGAAAGCTTTGCTCTCGTAGCTTTCGGCACACAGGAGTGAGGCTGCCAAGAGGTCCTGGTTTTAAAAGAGGCCTCTCTTTTGCTCCTGTGGATTCTTCTTGGCCTGGGACCATTGCCCAGACGAGGTACATGGGCTTGAGCGGCGAAAGGACTGGTAATAGGATCTCCTTTTGCAGAGCCTCTTCTCGCCCGTCGCATCTTTTATCAGCTTGTTTCCAAACAGCCTGTTGCCCCCAAAAGGGGAGCTTGGTTAGCGCCTTTTTAGAGGACGTGTCAGCTGACCAACTCTTCAGCCAGAGTGTCCTGCAAGACACCTCAGAAGCTGCTAACACCTGAGCTAGGAATTTTGCCAAATTCGCCGCACAGACAAAATTCCCGGCCTGAATGATGTTATCCGCGGTATCCAGCAACTCGTTGGTCAGAGCACCCGCAAGAATATCCCAGCCTAGTTGCTTTGCACATGCAAGTGGGTCGTAGCGCAGTGCCTACTGCCTGAAAAGTATATTTCGCCAAGGAGTCTAGCTTCCTATCCTGCGGATCACAAAGTGATGCCGCGTCCGCTGTGGGAAGAGTGGTGTGTTTTGACAGTCGCTACACAGGCGGATCTACTACGGGAGGTACCGACCACCTTTTAATGAGATCTTCCAGAAAGGGATAAGCTATGTCCCATGTTTTCCCCGGTCCCTTAAAGCATTTGTTGGGGACTTCCCATTCCCTTTCCAGGACCACCTCGAAGTCCTGATGGGGTGGAAAATAACTGGCGTGGCCGTTTATGCTGCCTGAAGGACACGGCCACAGGCGGAATTGCCGCTGGCTCCTCTGATACGTGAAGCATGTCCTGCACTGCCACGACCAAGCTGTCCATCAGTGCAGCTAGCTTAGACGCTTGCTCCTCGTCCAAGTCCGAGGGGGATGAAGAGCGAGAGCATTCCCCCTCCAAGAGACTAGTATCCTTGGACACTAGGATGGACGACTGCTGCATCTGAGACGTAGATTAGGACACCGATGAATATCGGGATCGCGAAGATGCAGCCTGTGAATGGGAGGACTCCCTGGAATAATGGGATCTATGGGAGGACTCCCTGGAGCAATGGGATCTATGGGAGGACTCCCTGGAGCAATGGGATCTATGAGAGGACTCCCTGGAGCAATGGGATCTATGAGAGGACTCCCTGGAGCAATGGGATCTATGAGAGGACTCCCTGGAGCAATGGGATCTATGAGAGGACTCCCTGGAGCAATGGGATCTATGAGAGGACTCCCTGGAGCAATGGGATCTATGAGAGGACTCCCTGGAGCAATGGGATCTATGAGAGGACTCCCTGGAGCAATGGGATCTATGAGAGGACTCCCTGGAGCAATGGGATCTATGAGAGGACTCCCTGGAGCAATGGGATCTATGAGAGGACTCCCTGGAGCAATGGGATCTATGAGAGGACTCCCTGGAGCAATGGGATCTATGAGAGGACTCCCTGGAGCAATGGGATCTATGAGAGGACTCCCTGGAGCAATGGGATCTATGAGAGGACTCCCTGGAGCAATGGGATCTATGAGAGGACTCCCTGGAGCAATGGGATCTATGAGACGACTCCCTGGAGCAATGGGATCTATGAGAGGACTCCCTGGAGCAATGGGATCTATGAGAGGACTCCCTGGAGCAATGGGATCTATGAGAGGACTCCCTGGAGCAATGGGATCTATGAGAGGACTCCCTGGAGCAATGGGATCTATGAGAGGACTCCCTGGAGCAATGGGATCTATGAGAGGACTCCCTGGAGCAATGGGATCTATGAGAGGACTCCCTGGAGCAATGGGATCTATGAGAGGACTCCCTTGAGCAGTGGGATCTATGGGAGGACTCCCTGGAGCAATGGGATCTATGGGAGGACTCCCTGGAGATATGGGGTCTACGTCTTTTACGTGACCTACCCCGTGACCGCTCTGAGAAAAAAGCATCTCCGTCTGAATGCAGCCTGCGTAAAATCACAGCAGATTTACTAGCTAGGTCAGAGACCGCCGCAGTGAGGGATTGGGCCCATTCAGGTTCAGTTTCCTGTTCAACTCCTAGCCCGGAGCTTGCCGGGCTAGGAGACAGTTCGCACAGCGGGGCTCAGACTGACCGCAAGGGAGCTTCGCATTACAATGAGCACAAGCATAAAACTTGCCTCTACCTGCAGCCTGTCCAGAACCTTCCGGTCTGGGGTCGGATGTGATGTTAACAATACTGTGCACAAAATACTGGGCAAAATGCTGCAAGTGAAGACCGCAGGAGGAGTACAGCGCAGGAGGAAGTTGCCTCAGCAGAGCTTACCCTATCCAAGGCTGTCAGGCCCCAGCAGGAGCTCCTGGGTTCGCAGAGAAGACGACTTCCAATTCAGACGAAGCAGACTGAGCACACACAGCTGGTCTGATGCGAGGAACTCATCCAGAAGTTCTGAGAAAGAAGGAGTGGCCGGAGGCAGGAAAGGAGGAGAGATCAGCCATCCCAGTCTTGTAGTGGATTGTCTGTCACTTTCCCTCGCTGACCCAATGTGGGCGTGGCTTAATTCCAGGTCTGAGCCGAGGCCTAAATTTTTGGCTCCTCCAACTATCACCCCCTGAACTCCAGTGCCCGGGGATGGCCCGCTGAAGCGAGGAAGGTGGCAAGCAACACCGCCATGGCAAGAGGGAAGATCTACGTTGGCCGCGAGGTAGGCCTCAAGTAAGCCTGGGCCTAGATTTATGACCTCCACAGCCGCTGCCACCGCTGGTCAGGGAGGCCAGGGAAAAGCCCTATCTCCCCGTATTCCCACAAGTAAAGTCTTTATGATGACCTAAACTAAGACATATCTGCCTCCTGCAGACACTAAGCTTAAAAACTGATTAGCGTAATGCCTGCAGGAGGAGTATAGCTAGTAGGAGGAGTTAACACTTCTTACTTAGTGTCGCCTCCTTTCGGAAGTAGCTATACACAAGATATGGCTGTGTCCCCTAATGATACGGACAAGAAATTAGTATTGCAATAAAAAAAATGATTGGTCAATGCAATAGTCTTTTCCATAACGACGTAAGGGTTGCGATAGTTGGACACTAAGGAAAATTGACGTGTTCGAACTATGCTGCGGGATAAAAATGCTGTAGATACCTTGGACTGCCATGACAACGAACAAGGTAGTTAGATCATGTCAAACCGAAAACATTAATAGAGGCCAAAATCTAACAGCAGCTCTCTTTTAATGGCCACGTGATACGCACTATTTCACTTGAAACAGTACTGATGCTTGGCTAGGTCAGCGGAAAGAGAAGATCAGGACAACAAAGAGCAAAGTGGCTTGATAGAAATGATGATTAATTAGTGTAAAATGTCTATTGATTTGTATAAACTAGATGTATTACACAGCTGTAGTGATTTGACTCTGTAGTGTGCTATAAGAGTAGTCCAATGTAAAGTTCCAATGCAGCCACTCTAGGGTTAAATTACATAAGTATGGAGTGGAGCTGAAAGTAATGCTGGGTTACTCTTCAGTCCTCCCCACTCCCACCTCAACTTCTGGGACAAAGGAACTGGTCTTTGCCTGACCACATGTTGAGGAGACAAAGGCTTAGTTTGTACAGGGGGCCTGAGCAGGCGGAGGGTGGGGGAAAGAGATTCTTTATAGCTTAACCAATGAAAATAAATATACATTACGTATGTAATATGTTATATGCCCATAAAGGGCAGGTATTATGTGTTTTAATAAAACAAGCTCTGGGATTGTTTTTCCCCCAGAACTCTCTGTAAGCTTCAAACTGGACATGTGTCTCAGTCTGAAGTCTTCTTACGCGCGTATATTAGTGTTTTGCAATTAGGAAGCTTCGGAATACCCCAGAACCTGCTGGAGAAATTCATATCCAGACCACAAAGCAACCACAAATCATGTCAATTGCGGACCTGAAAAAAGCGGTGAATGACAGAAATGCGTGGAGAACATTGATCCATGAAGGGACCGAACATTAGATATAGCTGAACGGATAATTATCATCATCATCATTAAGCTTAAATAAAACAAATAGTGTCAGGCAGCTGCTGACAAGGCAAATAGGATCATAGGGTGCATCAAAAGAGGCCTATGGGCACATGACTAGAACATTGTTCTTCGTCTTTACTAGTCACTGGTCAGACCACACAAGGAATATCGTGGACAGTTTTGGGTACCAGTATTCAAGGAGGACATATCACAGCTTGAGCGGTACAAAGGTGGGCAGCTAAAGTAATAAACAGAATGGGCGGACTACAATACCCAGAGAGGTTATCAAAACTGGGATTACTTAGCTTAGAAATAGGACGGCTGAGGGGGGACCTAATAACTATATATAAATATATCAGGGGTCAATATAGAGATCTCTCCCATCATATATTTATACCCAGGACTGTAACAAGGGGGCGCCGTCTACTTCTACAGCAAATAAGGCTTCTACATCTTTCAGTAAAGAACCTGCTTGTATGTCAAGCAGTGAAACTAAGGAACTCTCTGCCGGAGGACGCAGTAACGGTAAATTTGATAAAAGAGTACAAGAGGGGCCTGGAGTGTTTCTTTAGAGATGTAATATTATACATTTATAATCATTAATACCTGCAAAAGGCTTGCTGATCCGGGATTATTCAGATGGCAAGATTGGAGGAAATTGGCTTCTACCTCATTGTTTTTTTAATCAATATTTGGTGGTGATGGTTTTGGAGGGTGGGGGGGGGGGGGGTGTTAGGCTGATCTGGGGGGACATGTCTTTTTTCTCCTTACAGACTATGCTACTATATTGCTTTTGTTTGTTTTTCCAAAGGAAGATTGAAAGGATAAATACAGACCAATTATCCTGCCGTCCCTTCATGATGCTGGATAAACTACATAATGGATATATGAGACAAGTGTAAAACGTATAGTAAGACTGAACTAGAGAGCTTTACAGCCCTTCTACAGAGTGAATATCTCCATCTACCTGATGATTAGGTGAATACTGATAATACCTCCCAGCAGGCAGAGATGGTACTGACAATAGCTGCTCATGTCATGTTGTGCTGACGCATCACAGGATTCGTAGCTCAGAAAAATGAAAGAGAAATCAGGAAAAATTTCTACATCAAGATGGTGCCTGATAAGCATCAGAGAGGAGTCTGCACTGTGTGGAAGTGACTTTACTACACATAGGGCAGGTTCAGAGCATGACAGACAATCAGATGAGGGGCGCAGGGATGGAAATATGTGTTTTCACCATAGAGGCACTTTAAGGTAAAGCTATAAACATTGTCTTTCTATTATATAACTGTCAGCCATGTTTTCAGCTTTAGAGATGTTCCCTGCATGTATTACAGGGTTCACAATACAACTTCATTGTTTACCTTCAGCCTGATGAGTTGTGAAACCTTCACATTAAAATGATCAAGTTTTAGCAAAAGTGGACCTTGATCGTTCTTTCATTTAAAGGGGTTGTCCCGAGCCAAAACCTCAAAATTTTCTATTAGCCCATTCCCCCTGTCACCCCCCGGCATAAAGCAGCCCTTTAAAGCGGTTATAAACTGCTTCCTACTTACCGTTTTGAAGAAATAATAACTTATAAAGTTCTTCTTCCAAGATGGCGCCTGTGATGTCCCAGGGTGCGTTCCACGGTGCACCGCGCTTCCAGGAGGCTTTCATGCGCGTTCCCGAGACGCCGGTCACGTGAGCAGGTGACTGATGTCATCGGTGGAGGCGTGCACTTGTAATGAATGAAACGCTGCTCCCGTGCAGTGATAGCTCGTCTGCGCATGCGCAGACAAGCTGTATCGCGCGGGCACGCTGGAGCGGCTCGTTCACAGCGAGGAGAGGACAGACTGCGCAAGCACGTCTAAAACAGACTGCTGAGGAAGAAATTAGACGGCACCATGGCAACGGGGACGCAGAGACAGCGCGAGGACAGAGACAAGTGAGTGAATAACTTCTGTATGGCTCATATTTAATGCACGATGTATATTACATAGTGCATTAATATGGCCATACAGAAGTGCTTACCCCCACTTGCTTTCTCGGGACAACCCCTTTAATGCAAACATGTTAAACTTAAAGCCCGCTGGCCGAATCCAGCCTACTACCTCATGTTATGTGACCCACCGGCCGTGCAGCCCCCAATAAGCATTCCACTCATCCAGCCAGCAGCACAGACGCTAAGGGAAGAGGTCAGCAGTCATAGACTAACCAGTGGCTGCCGGGCCAAAGATGTAGGCTAGGTGAGGGCAATGCCAGAGTCCAATAGGGGGCTTCACTCTTACTACTGGGGCCACTGTGAGGGGCCCTACTATTAATGGGGTCACTATTACTATTAAGGCTACTATCAGGGACAGTATGAATACCGTGGTCACTGTGATTGACCCTACTACTAATGGGGTCAATAGGGGACCTCATTACAATTACAATCAGCCCTTTGAAGGCCACCATAATGCTGATGTGGCCCTCGGTGACAATGAGTTTGACACAACTGATCTAATGTCTCTGGTCAGCGGTAATCCTGCCATCTCCACCGGCCTCATCACACAAGTAGAAGACATCTAATAAGACTGAAGACAAGAGCTTCACAGCCTTCTACAGATCAGAGGAACATCTCCACCTACCAGATGGTCCTGTGGAAGAAGAGGACAGGGACATCTCTCTGGGGTTCTTCTCTTACTGGATGGAACTGGAGGAAACACAGACGGACACTGAAGTCATTCTTCACATACAGATAATAAGACATGATTACCGGATTCTTCTGACCATAAAACATATTATTACAAGCATCCATCTTCCTGAAGTCTCCCTGCACCTTATAATCTGATGGTCTCCCCCTCCCTGTCCCACGTACAGCCAAGAACAGAGCAGTGATAACGCATCCCCCCCTCGTAGACCCCAGCGGAGAGCTGTCACTCTGAGTAACCCTTGAGTGACTGACCCTAGCCCCCCGCAGGTACTGCCTGCACTCTTCTCTCCATCCTTCTTATTCCTCTTTCCTCACTCAGTCTGCTGAATCCCGTCTCCATCCCCGGCACACAGGCAATCTGCGACACTGAGACGAGGCTGGGGTTATAGACAGAGCATACAAGTCATAGGAGGAGGCCATGCTGTTTAACCCCTTAACACTGCAGCGCATCTATTTACATGCTGCAGCATCAGGGTATGTATGAGATCACATGGTGATCTCCCTCCATACAGCGCAGGCGCTGTTTGTTTCTTACAGCCGACATCAACAGCTCTGATAAGCCGCACAGCTGATCGGAGCTGTTAACCCTTTGAATGCCAATGTCAATTCTGACAGAGGCATGTAAATTCCCTGAACGATATTCAGGTGTTCTGTACAGCCCCCTGCAGTGACATCACAAGGAGCGGTGTGCGTGTCCTGGCAGCCGGGAGCCTTCTAAATGGCTCCAGGGTTGTCTTAACAAAATGCACATCAGGCCATGGCATTACATCATACTGCAGGAGCGATCAAAGCATCACAAGTTGTTGTCCCCTCTGGGAATAAAGAAAAAAAAAAGTTAAAATAAGCTGTATAGAGTTTTACTAATTATTTTAAAAAAATGGAATAAAAAAGTTTAAAAACAAAAACACCTTTTTACCACATTTATAGTAAGATCTAAATAAAACCAAAATACATATTTGGTATCACTGCGTCCACAAAAGTCCAATCTATCAAAAGTAATACATTCTTTACCCAGAACGATGAACGTCAGAAAAAAAAGAAAAAGACCGCCAGAAAGAAGGGATTACTTACCGGTAGTCATCACGACAGCCCCATTTACATATGGAGGTTGCCCTCTGACCTCAGTAGGGACAGGAAGAGCCTTTAAAGCACCTCCCCTCCACCATCTCCTCAGTGACTTCAAATTATTATGGTGGACAATGTATACTGAACCAAAATTTACCTTTATTCGGTATCATTTTACATTGAAAAAGAACATAAATATTTTTTAGGAGAGGGAGCTATGGAACGTCGTGATGACTCCCTGAAATAGAACCACTGGTAAGTAATCCCTTCTTTCCCCCGGTTGTCATCACGACGGCCCCATTTACTTATGGAGCAATACCAAATACTAAGTATTCTTAGGGTGGGACTACTGCCTGGAGGACTTTTCGTCCGTACGCCAGGTCTCTGTTAGATTGTACATTGACCCTATAGTGCTTTATGAATGCAGACTGATCCAGGTAGCCGCTTTACAAATTTGCTCAGCGGTGGCCTGTGCGTTCTCTGCCCACAACGGAAAAGGGGATCTTGTAGAGTGGGCTTTGATATTTTCAAGAGGATCGAGACCCCTGGCTTTGTATGCCTCCCGGATGGCCGTTCTGATCCATCTTGCTATGGTACCTTATAGGTTGTTTGTATTCGCCCCCACTAACGAGTTAGGAGCTCGACAGCCCATTGATTTACACACCTTCTCCTGGGAGGAGACTGTCTGCTAAGAAAATCCACAACAGTATTTGTAGATAACATCAGATGGATTGCTGAGAGGGATAGCACCGTTGATTCTGCCCAGCGTAGTAGCCTTGCTGCCAATTGATGAAGGTGCGGGTGTCGTGTTCCCTCTTGGTGATGAACAAACGATAAGGCTGTCATGTTCTCTGTCAGAATCTTGACATGCCTTCCTCTGAGGTGGGGATCTGCCACACAAAGGGCCTTCCATATCGCTCTTAGCGCTCTCTAATTGGATGAGCATGCAGCTATTCGAGAGTCCCAGGTTCCCTAAAAAGTTAGTTCAGTTACTTGTGTTCCCCACCCCCCTCTTGCCTGCATTCATTGTAACAGATATGGAGGGCTCTTGTGATCAAGAGTTACCTTGTCTAAGTTTATTCTGGGAAGTCCACCAGCATAAGGACTGTTGAACTTGAACAGACAGGCTCACCTTATTATTTAGGGAGGCCTGCTGTTTGTCCCAGCAGGCAAGGATAAAGTGTTGCAGCTGTCGGGTATGGGCTTGGGCCAATAGGACTATCTGTATACAGGCTGTTAGCAGGCCAAGAAGTTTCATTGCGTCCCCAATGGAAACTCACGTTGCCTGGCATAGGGACGATACTGATTGGATGAGGTCCTTTTCCTTGGAAGGGGGGAGCCGTGATTCATGGGTGTGGGAATCTAGGAGGACTCCTAGATATATTTTCTGCATACCTGGGATCAGGTCTGATTTTTGTCTATTTACTACACATCCCAAGTTGCTCAACGTGGACAAGACTATGGACAAATCTGGGCATATAGTTTCCACTGATTTTGACACCAACAGGAAATCATCCAGATAGGGGAAGATAAGGATTTGTTTTCTCCTAAAGTAGGCTATCATTTCTATCACTACTTTTGTGAATACCCTAGGGGCGGTACAGATACCAAAGGGCAAAGCCCTAAATTGATAGTGACGAATTACATTACCCATTTGCAAAGCAAAACTTGGATATTTGTAGTGGGGGGGCAGTTATTGGGACGTGATCATATGTGTCTTTAAGCTGTAAAACGTGATGAGTAGATAGCAGCACAACCAAATGTATTACAAAGGCATACTTAAGCCAAAAGTGCACGATCCAGTAGTAGATCCGGACCCCAGGATCCAAAATAGAACTTTGCAGACAATCAATGGACAGATCAGCACTCCTGGATTTTTCTTTATAATAAAACTTCTTTATTCCTCAGCTTAAAAAACTGCACTGCAACGTTTCGATCCTATGTGGATCTTTCTCAAGCATGCAGCAAGTGCTTAAAGAGCACAAATATATACAAAAGGCATATAGCCAAATGCCCCAAATAATTATCACCCCATCTCTCTTTTAAATTCAGATGTGAAGCTCTATGCCAAGGTAATAGCAAACAGACCATTATCCTTGATGTCTAGTTTGGTCAAAGAGGATTGCCAGGGCCCAAAAGGTACTAGATGCCTGATGGACTTGGTGGATGTGGCTGTCCTTGGATGGAGAGAAGGCATGTGGCAAGGTCCATTGGGGATATCTGATTCAAGCATTGCAGACATTTGGGTTTGCAGGCCCCATCTTCCAGGCCAGCAAAGGCCTATATTCCTCCCCCTCAGCGATGGTTCTGATCAGTGGCCTTTTATCCAAGCCTTTTAACATAACAAACGGCACCAAACAAGGGTGCCTACTGTCACCCCTTAATTTTTTGGATTGTCATGGAAGCATTGGCAGAGGACATTAGAAATAATCAAAACATTTGAAGAATTAGAATGGGCCCATGACACACAAAAGGTTGATTATGCCTACCCGATAATCGGGTTTTCAGGAGTCTCCATGACAGCACCACCTGAGATAGCCTCCTCTTGATAGAACAGGAACACATCGAGAGGTTAAAGCTCCCCCCTCTCTCACCTTCCTCACTGATTTCTAACGAATTGCCGGGGGTAGGAGATTAACTAAGATAAAATACCAGTCTTGGTAATAATTTATGTCTTCATAAATGGAAATTAAATTATATATTTTCCTTTCGGGGGTGTGGGGGTAATAATGTGCGGGGGCTGTCCTGAAAACCCGATTATCGGGTAGGTATACCTTTTCCCAGTCATCTCCATGACAGCACCACCTGAGACGTACCAACTAAATACATTTTTCAGGATGGGATCGCCACTGAGAGGACCTTATGGCCAAAGGTCAAATCCTCATCTAGCCGCACGTCCACCCTGTAATGCTTAATGAAAGTAGGCGGCCTTTTCCATATTGCGGTCTTACAAATTTGTTCTACGGACACTGAACTATGTTCATCCCACGAAGAGGCTACTGCCCTTGTGGAGCGGCCTTTAAGTTCGGAGGGGACCTCTTTATCTAATGCTTTACAGGCTTCTGTAATAGCTAGGCGGATCCATCTGGGTATGGAGCTCTTTGCTGCTTTTCTACCCTTATTTGTGCCGAAAAATTGGACAAACAAATTGTCGTCCTGTCTCCACTGACTTGTGGCATCGATATATTGCAGGACTGCTCTTATAACGTCCAGACAGTTAATGTAACCATGATGACGGTCAGGGACCCCGGGTGGCAGTGGCACGGTTCGCTATGGCGTTCTGGAATGGTGTTGTGCCCACGTTCAGGTCGGCGAGTGGTGGCGCTGTGTTCCTGTGTGTGGGCGCGCGTGCCTGCTCTGAGAGGCGCGCGTGCTCTCTGAGTTATAGTGGATGGCTGGGAGTTCTGGTCAGTCGGCTTGATTGGTCTCTGCCCAAGTGGAGGAAACTCCTGAATATAGTCTGGCAGTTGCTGATAGCAGTTGCTAGTTATTGGGTCTGTTCTCTGTGTGCCTGACTTCGGTCTTGCTCCAGTGGAAGTTACCTGGTCTCGATCCAGCTCTGCTTGTGTTCTGTGGTTCTCCTGTCGTGTTGGTTTATTCAATCTGCCTAGCCTGTCAGTACTAGTAAGTTGTCATCTGCATAGGTACGGTGGTGCCTTCCTGTCCTGCCACTAGGCAGCGTAGGGTCAGTGTTGGCGGCCTGGACCTGTCCACCTTTGGGGCTACCTCCAGGAAGGAACATTGGTGTGGGTGAGGGTCAGGGAGTCCCACGCTGTGCGTACCTGTGCAAACTACTAGTACTGTTACAGTTAAATTCTCTTTCCGAAGTGTCTCTAGGTTTATCGAAAAAGAGAGAATCACCACGTCCTGCGCCCTATGAAAAGATGACACTACCTTGGGCATAAAAACTGGATCTGATTTAAACACTATCTTTGTGTCTGTGATTTTAAGAAAGGGATGACGGATAGATAGAGCCTGGCCCAAGTAATAGCCAATAAAAAGACTGTTAGTATTCTTTTTGGGAGCGATTCTATTGGCTCAAATGGGTCTGAAGACAGAGCCCTGAGAACCCAATTTAGGTTCCAGTCAGGGAATAGATTTGTGGTTCTTGGCTTCCACCTGTCTGCCACCGTCAAGAACCTACTGACCCACTTGACTTCCGATAATTTGGTGTCAAACAGAACACTAAGGGCTGCTATCTGAACCCTCAATCTGCTTGGGGAGAGGCCCATATCCAGGCCTTCCTGCAGAAATTCCAAAATTATGGGTATGTCCGGCGAAGAAACTTGCAATTTCCTCTCCCGACCCCAAAGAAAATACTTCTTCCAGACCTTCTGGTAGAAACTGTTAGTTGTTGCTTTCCTGCTAGACAGTAGGGTCTGGGTTACTTTCTCAGAGAATCCTTACCCTAACAGTATGGATTCTTCAAAATCCATGCTGCCGAGCAGAGCCTGTCTATGTTTGGGTGGTTCAGAGGGCCTTGCGTTAGTAGGTCCACTTGGGTAGGCAGGAGAACTGGATCCTGTAAGCTTAAGTTTTTTAGGGGGCCGAACCAGCTCCTCCCCAGCCAGAAGGCAGCCACTAGGATTAGTGTACATCTCTGGGAACAGAAATGCTAGAGTGCCCCGGGGATTAGAGGGATTGGTGGAAATGCATAGACCAATACCCTGCCCCAGTTCTGGTTTAGGGCATCTACTGCCGTCGGTTGATCCCCTGGAATGAGGGAGAAGAAGTTCTTTACTTTGAGGTTTTCTTTTGTCGTGAACAGGTCGATCTGTGGGGACCACCACCTGTCCATCAGAGTCTTGAAGTCTTCCTGCGAAAAGGACCACTCTCAGGGGTCTATATGCCTTCTGCTGAGAAAATCTACCCTCTGATTCAATGCACCCTTTAGATGTGCCGCTGAAATTGACAGTACTCAAGCTCCCGCCCAGCGTATGATTTTCTGTGAAACATCTTTTAACCCCTTAAGGACCAGGTTGTTTTGTACCTTAAGGACCAGACACTTTAGGGATTTTACCCATGTGGCGGTTTTACTGCTACATTTTTTTTTTCTTTAGCTACCAAAATTATTTTTGCTGCATTTTTTTTTCCGTGACATATTGGACTATTTTTTTAATATCTTTTTCACTGACTTTTTTTTTCCGTTTTTTAGTTTTATTGGGGGTAAAATGCTAAAAAAATGATTTTTTTAACATTTATAGTTTTTAAAAAAATATTTTTATATTTACACTAAAATAAAGTATGGAAATGGGTTCCTCTATTTATTTCGGACGTTTTGATATATAGTATGTATGGGTTTGGTTTACAGGGCGCATACGGCGACGGTTTTTGTTGGCGTCTGCTTTGTGTTATTCTCTTTTGTATGTATTGTTGTTTTATTCTGTTGTTTTGTTTTACTTATTTATGTAATTATGTTTTTTACTATCTGTGTCCCCCATGACGTCATATAAGACCTCTGGGGGACACTCACTTTTTTTTTTTTTTAACTTTATTTGACATTTTCCCACTGTAGCTGGGCAGTCCATAGGACCCTCAGTTACAGGGGAAAGCAACCCCTGTGGTGACATTAGTCACCTACAGAGCTGCCAGGGTCTAAGTCTGACCCTCCAGCTCTGCAGTAGCAGGGAATCCCGGGAGGTCACATGACCCCCCGAGGCTCCCGTAGGCATATTAACACATTCTGCCGCAGTTCTCCGGCGCGGCCGATTCACCCAATCAGCTGGCTGGAATCGGCACACGTGACTACACAGCGTGCACGCGGATTGCCTGCAGCAGCCGTGTGCACTACACAGTACAGTTAAGCAGCCGTGCACTACACACTACACTTAAGCAGCACGGGGTTAGGGTTTAGGGTTACTGTTTAGGGTTAGGGTTGGGGTTAGGGTTAAGGTTTAGGGT
The DNA here is from genome assembly GCF_035609145.1 of Eleutherodactylus coqui. Lineage (NCBI taxonomy): Eukaryota > Metazoa > Chordata > Amphibia > Anura > Eleutherodactylidae > Eleutherodactylus > Eleutherodactylus coqui. Next base: position 22,911,212 of record NC_089841.1, read on the forward strand.
TAGTGTTTTGGGTTAGGTTTAGGGTTGGGGTTAGGGTTAGGTTTAGTTAACCCTAACCCTAAACCTAACCCTAACCCTAACCCTAACCCCGTGCTGCTTAAGTGGAGTGTGTAGTGCACGGCTGCTTAACTGTACTGTGTAGTGCACACGGCTGCTGCAGGCAATCCGCGTGCACGCTGTGTAGTCACGTGTGCCGATTCCAGCCAGCTGATTGGGTGAATCGGCCGCGCCGGAGAACTGCGGCAGAATGTGTTAATATGCCTCCCGTAGTGAAAGAACTTCTTACTTTCACTTTGCCCCGACAGTGCTCACTGAGCCCTGTATATCGGGGAAACAGAAGGCAGGAAGGGTTAAAAACCCCTCCTGCCTTCTGCTCCAGGTTATCAGCTGTCACTGACAGCTGATAACCCGTACCTGCCTCTCTGACTGATTGCAGAGGCAGGAGGCTTAGAGCACCGCCGTATTTTTACTATCGGTGGTCCTCTAAGCCCAGGACCAGCCGCCGTATATATACAGTGGCTGGTCCTTAATGGGTTAAGGCTGGGAAACTTGTTCCTCCTTGATGCCGAATGTGGGCTACTGCCGTGGTATTGTCTGATAAGATTTTTAGATGCTGGTTGTGTACGGTTTCTCCTAGTCGCTGAAGGGTTTCCCAAATCGCCTGGAGTTCCCTATATTTGATGATTGGTCCTTCATCCCTGAGGGCCATGACCCCTGCAGAAACTAGTCTCCTATATAAGTACCCCAGCCCCAGGCACTCACGTCCATTGTGACACAAATAGCCGGATACTGAATCAAGTCAACTCTCCTCGACAGGTTCCAAGGTGTCCACCAGCGCAGGGACACCTTCACTGAATTCTCTAAGCACATCCTGGTCCCTAGAAAGGACTGCCTCCTTTCCCAGGCTGAAAGTATTGCGGTTTGAAGAAGTCTGTTGTCCGTCTGAGCCCAGGCTACCCCTGGAATGCAAGAGGTCAGGCTCCCCAAAAGGGATATGGCTTCTCGGATTGTACAGGTTTTTTTCCCTAGAGATTTTCTGGACCAGTAGCTTAATTCCCTGGACCTTTGACTCTGGAAGGAAGGAGCATTGGCTCTCTGAGTTGAGCATGATGCCTAGAAACAATTTTTCTCTGCTGGCGTTCAGGCTGGATTTCTCCCAATTTATTATCCAACCCAAGAATTGGAGCAGATGAAGGGTCGTTGCCAGATATTCTGCTAGGGGTTTCTTGGATTCTGCTATGACCTGGATGTCGTCTAGGTAGGGCACGATCGAGATCGATTTGTCTCAAGTAGGCCGCTAGCTCTGCTATAATCTTCATGAAGATTTGGGGGGCTGATGAAATCCCGAAGGGAAGGCATCTGAATTGGAAATGTTTTGTTCCTCTTCCCATGTTTAGTGCGAATCTGAGGAATTTTTGGGAATCCGCGTGGATTGATACGTGGAAGTATATGCCCCTCTTCCTCTTGGCCTCACCGCTGAGGATATCGACTCCATTTTGAATCTCTGATACCTGATGTATGCCTTCAGGGGTTTTAGGTTGATAATCTTGCGCGACTTCCCGCAAGATTTCTTTATCAAAAAAAGCCTGGAGTAATGACTTCTAGATTTTTCTTTTTGTGGTACTGAAGATACTGCTTTTAAATGTAGGTCTCGAACCCCTTGCTGGAGTAATCACAATTAATGTGTTGAGCCCCCCCGTAGTCATGAATTTTCTCTTGGGATGGGATACCAGCTCTATTCGGTATCCGTGTTGTAGAATTTCGGGGATCCAAGAGCTCTCGCAGATTGGGGCCCATCAATCTGCGAAGCTTCCCAGTCTCACCCTGACTGGGATGGCGTCATGGTTTTTGCCTGGCCGGTCCCCCGATGGGGGTTAAAAGAGGAAGCTTCTCCATTTACCCCCTTTAGGGTAACTCCATCGGCCCATCTTGCCCTTTCCCTTTTAGGGCTCAGAGTGTTGTGCTGGGGTCCAAAAATATACGGATTACTTACCGGTAGTCCTTTTTCCGGGAGTCATCACGACGGCCCCATTTACAATAGAGGTTGCTCTCTAACCTCGGTAGGGATAGGAAGAGCCCTTAAAAGCACCTCCCTTCCACCATTCTTTAGCGGCTTTCAAATTATTACGGTGGACAATGTTTACGGAACCAAAGTTTACCTTTATTCGGTCGTATTTACATTGAAAAGAACATAAATATTCTATAAGGGAGGGCATTACGGGCCGTTGTGATGACTCCCAAAAAAAGGACTACCGGTATGTAATCCGTATATTTCCAGGTCGTCATCCCAATGGCCCCATTTACAATGGAGCAATGTCAGATTATAAGTGATTTAGGGTGGGACTACTGCCTTGAGGACTTTCCATCCATATCCCAAGTCTTGGTCGGACTGGACGTTAACCCTATAATGTTTGATTATAGAGGGCAGGGTAATTGTTTGCTCTCTGTGGAATTTGGATACTACTTTCTAATTTAAACGTGATTCTATCATCTTGTATCAGCATGTGTGGCTCCACATAACATAAGGCTTGTAATTCTCCTACTCTCTGGGCTGAGGTTATGGCGACTAGGAGAGAAACCTTTTAGCGTAAGTAGTCTTAGAGGGAGTTGGAAGAGGGGTTCAAAAGGTGGTTTGCAAAAGCTATTTAGGACTAAATTCAGGTCCCAGGTAGAAAAAGTTTCCCTAATAAAGAGCCGAAGTCTGTCTGCTCCCTTAGGGAACCTATGAACCCAGCGGTACTCCGCCAAGGGAAAATCCAAATAGGATCCTAACGCTGCTGCCTGAACCCTAAGAGTTCTTGGGCTAAGGCCTTTCTCTAGGCCCGCCTGCAGCAAATTCAAAGATTATGGGCATATCAATAACTGGGATTTTGCTTGGATCCAAGTTACAGAACTCTGAGAACTTCCTCCACACTCTGCTATAGATGGCTGTGATTACGTGTTTACGGCTTTTGGTCAAGGTGGTAATTACTTTGTGTGAAAGTCCCTTCCCCTGAAGTATCACGCCTTCAACATCCATGCCGCTAGTTTCAGTTTTTCGACCCCCGTGTATGTTAGTGGGCCCTGGAAAGGGAGATCTTCCATGGCCGGTAGTCCAAATAGGCCCCTGAAAAGGAGATCTTCCATGACGGTAGTCAAAATTGGCCCCGGATCGCTAAAGCCTTCAATAGGGGATACCAGGGTCTCTTGTCCCACATGGGAACGACTAAGATTACTGCTGCCCGGCTGGCCTGAATCTTTTTGAGGGTGTATGGAATCAGTGGGAATGTGGGAAATGCATAGGCCAAGTCCATGTCCCAACTTTGAGAAAGGGAGTCTACTCCGCATGGGTTGTCCCTTGGGTTGAGAGAATAGAAGTCCCGGAATTTCGTATTTCCCCTTGTGGTGAACAGATCGATCTGCGGTTTTCCCCACTGGCGTGTTAGATGATTAAAGGCTTGCTGGTTCAGACACTATTCTCCTGGAAGAACACTGTCTGCTGAGAAAGTCTGCGATGACGTTTGTGGACCCCTTCAGATTGATGGCTGAGAGGGATAACATGGTTGATTCTGCCCAGCGAAGTATCCTTGCCACCAGTTGTTGGAGGTGCGGGTGTCGCGTTCCCCCATGGCGACGAACAAACGACAGGGCTGTCATGTTATTTGTGAGGATTTTAACGTGCCTTCCTCTCAAGTGGGGTTCTGCCGCATGGAGGGTCTCCCATATCGCTCTTAATTCCCTATAGTTGGACGAGCATGCGGCTATTCGGGAATACCAGGTTACCTGCAGGGTCAGGTCTGCTACTTGCGCTCCACACCCGGTTTTGCTAGCATCCGTTGTGACGGATCTATATCGGGTTCTCGTGACCAAGAGGTACCCATGCTCAGGTTACTCTGTAAGGTACACCAGCGCAGGGACTATTTAACTTGGACGGACAGGCTCACCTTCTTGTCTAGGGAGGTCTGTCGTTTTTTCCACCTGGCAAGGATGAACTGTTGTAGCTGTCGGGTATGGGCTTGTGCCCATGGGACTATGTGTATGCAGGCTGTCAACAGGCCCAGCACTTTCATAACTTCTCTGATGGACACTGTAGTGGCCTGACATAGGGATGTTACGGATTCAATAAGGTCTTTACTTCTGGACGGTGGAAGCCGAGATTCCTGGATGCGGGAGTCTAGGAGTACAACTAAATAAATCTTCTGTGGACCCGGAATCAGATCAGACTTGTGTTTATTTATTATCCACCCTAAATCATTCAGAGTTGACTATTGACAGATCTGCGCGTATGGCTTCTGTGGTTTTTGATACCAACAGAAAATGGTCCAGATATGGAAAAATGAAATCTGATTTCGCCTAAAATAAGCTATCATTTCTATCACTATCTTCGTGAAGACTCTAGGGGCAGTCAAGATATCGAAAGGTAGAGCCATAAACTGATAATGATAGATTATGTCACCAGAGCGAACCTCAGATATTTGTGGTGAACTGCGGCTATTGGGATGTGATGGTATGTGTCTTTAAGGTCTATAGTGCACATGACGCTGTCGGGATCTATTAGCGGTACGATGGACTTCACGGTTTCCATTTTAAATTTCTTGTAGGAAATAAATTTGTTTAAAGCTTTGAGGTTGAAGATGGTTCTGATAGAGCCGTTTGTTTTTTTTGATCAAGAAGAGGGGGGAATAGAATCCCTCGTGTTCGGGAACCTGCGTAATGACTCCTAGGTCCTTAAGTTCCTGGATGACCTCTAGCAGATTTATCTGTTCTTGTGGGGAACCTGGGGAGGTAAGAAAGAATCTCTTAGGAGGTAGGGAGTGAATTTCGATACCCGGTTTCAACTCTCTAAAGTACCCAGGGGTTGGATGTTATCCTCCGCCACTGAACCAGGTAACATGCTAGTCTACCCCCTGTTGAGTCAGAAATGGGTTGGACTTCCTCACCCCGACCAACCTCCTTTGGGGTGCGACCATCTTCCCGTTTTCCCTTTGATTTCTAGAGGTGGCTGTCATGTCCTCCTTGGAAAGGATGGCTTCCTATAGGATTTCCTGTCTGGAAGGGCCCTGCTTTTGGCTCCCACTTTCTCAAGTATCTTATGCAAGACGGGCGCGAACATATATTTGCTTTGGAACGGAATGGCGCAGAGTTTATTTTTGGATGTTACGTCTGCTGCCCATGGTTTTAACCATAACTCTTCTTGCAGTATTACTGAGGGCCGCCTTTTTTTTGTGCCGTATCTAACGGTTTCTGCTAACGCGTCTGCTAGTAAAGCAGTGACCATTTTCAGAAGGGGAAGACAGCTGGCTAATTCTTCCCTGGGAGCCCGGTCTTTAATAGAGATTTCCATTCTATTCAGCCATAAGACCATGGATCTGGCTACTGATGTTGCCGCAATATTAGCTTCGACGGTAAAGGACGTTGCTTCCCAGGTCTTCCTCATCAGATAGTCAACCTTTTTGTCCATCAGGTCCGAGAGCTGAGATGCGTCCTCAGAGGGTAGAAAAGTTTTCTTGGCCACTTTAGTGATCTGTTTGTTGACCTTTGAGGTTTCTCTATACAGGCGGACGTCTTCAGAAGCGAACTCCAGCCGGTTCCTAATCTCTTTTGAGACGGACAGTCTCTTATCTGGTTTTTTGTAGTTATTCTCTAGTCTCTTACTACAGATAACGCACTTTTTAGATTTTTTCCTGGGGTCCGCTTTAGCGTTCGGACCTTTCTTATCCATCTAACCCAGTGTTCCCCAACTCCAGTCCTCAGGGACCACCAACAGGTCATGTTTTCAGAACTTCCTCAGTGTTGCACAGGTGATGTAATTATTGTCGGTGCCTCAGACATTTCCACAGGTGTTCTCACTATAGGATATCCTGAAAACATGACCTGTTGGTGGTCCCTGAGGACTGGAGTTGGGGACCCCTGATCTAACCCATACAAAAAATGGGGGAGAGGGGAAGAAGGAAACATATATGCAACCAAGCAATCAAAAATGGCAAGTTTGCATATTCCATTTTTTGGCATATAGCCACTCACGGTTTGTAGAGTATCTGTTTCTCCATCTCGTGCTGAGCTGTCGTGTGTAGACATGCTGAGGCACTTCTCGCAGCTGCAGGATAACTTCTATAGGAGTAGAGCCTGCTTTATGGAGAAGTTTGTTTGAAATTGGCGCCATTTCCCTGTCTGCGCCGGTACCCACGCCCCCTATGTTGTGTGCGTGATGTCACCACGCCAGATGACGTCACCGGTACGCGCGCTGAGGACCAGGGAGGCCACCGCTGCCATTCCCCTGACAGGAGGAACTACCTGATCGCGGCAGCCAAAAAGTGCCGACCGGCTCACGGAGACCTGCGCTACTCGGCGGCTGACGGTTCCGTGGTGGCGCAGGTCAGAGATGCAGGGACTACAAAGGTATGCTGCCCCGACCTCTTCCCTCCGGTAAGTGGATCTCCCTGGCGCTTGCATCTGGCCACCGTAGGGACAGGAAGACACTAAAGAATGGTGGAAGGGAGGTGCTTTTAAGGGCTATTCCTGTCCCTACCGAGTTCAGAGGGCAACCTCCATTGTAAATGGGGCCGTCGGGATGATGACCTGAAAAAAGGTCTTCCTCTTCTGCTGCTTTTCCTCCGGAAACTCTTTTTTCTTATCCGCTGCTTTCTATAGGATTTTGTCCAAATCCGTACTGAAAAGAAATTGCCCATGGAAAGGGAGAAAGCATAGTTTGCTTTTAGAAGCTAGGTCACCTGACCACGATTATAACCACAGCCCCCTTCTGGCGGAGTTGGATAGTGCCGTTGTTCATGCTGAAAGCTTCACCGTTTCTGCTGATGCGTCTCCCAAAAAGTCTGCAGCCATCTTTAGGATCGGAAGTGAATCCAGGATTTGTTCTCTTGGCATTTTGTTGGATAAATGAAGCGCCAATTGCTCCAACCATACCCCCAGGGTTCTAGACACACAAGTGGCCGTTACCCCGGGCCGTTTTGCGGTCCATAAGGTACCTCAATCATGTGGCATTCTTCAAACAGGAGTGTTGTGCGCTTCACCACTTTGGCTATAAGGACATCCACCCTGGGTATTTCCTCCTAGTGTGCCCACACCTCCTCCTCAAATGGATAGCGCCTTTTGACGCCCACGAGTGGAAAAGGACCCCATGTCGTGTTTGTTCCATTCCTTCTGGATTAGCTTTGATATATTTCCATGGACTGGGAAAGTATGCTTAAGCCTTTCCCCTAGTCTTCCGATCATTTCCTCCAGAACTGTGCGAGGCTTCCTGGGCTCCTCCATCACAGATTTTATGAGCTCTGAAAGGTCCTCTTGATGAAACAAATATTTTTTATAGTCGTCTTCGTTTGAGGATTCCTCTGGAGCTGGCTGCTCCTCAAAGTCGGAAATTACTGAACTTGTTTCAGAATATCTTTCTGGACTATAAGGGTGCCTGGACACGGATGCTGCCGTCAGCTGCACTGTCTGTGATGTCAGGGCTGAACGGACCTCCTCTTTAATCAGCTTCCTAATGTCCTCAATAAAACTGCCCAACTCCTCCTTAGCTTGGCTATGCCGATGCTGGAGCACTCATTCTCCTCTAGTACTGCAGTCACCTTGAGACAATAAGCCTGCAGCAGCAGATCTTAGTTTAGCGTACAGCAAGTCTTCTGTCAGATCCCTTTTTAAATCCCTTTTTCTTTTTTAATTTGGTGCCTCTTGCACCTAGCCATGCCCCATCCACGAGTCACAAGACGCCGCCAAGCTGATGTCATCATGCTGCTCACATGACGACGCTCTTCGTCCCTCAGCGTCATGCTTAAGGAAGGTGGAGAGCGCTGTGCCGGCCCCTATACCAGCACTAGTCTGTGCTCAGGACAGAGGAGGAAGCCTATGACCCCCACTTTAAGGCCCCCATGGGCCACTGTGGGAGGAATCTGGCCTGGGGAAACCACCCTATGTGGCATCCCAGGAGTCGATCCTCAGGAAGGGGGGACAGGCTGACAACCACTGTCCACCCGATCCATTGTAAGTCTTCTTTTTTTTTTGCTCCACCAGCACCTCTCTGTGATCCTGCCTCCTGGTAGGACAGGAAGAACACTGAGGAAGATGGGAGAGGGGGGAGCTTTTAACCTCTCGGCGTTTCCTGTCCTATCAGGAAGAATACACACAAGTCACAGCAGCACCACGTAATAAGAAGTACTCTCCAAGATACGTACTTGTCTTGCAAGCCCCAATCCGGACCCGGACACCTGGGATCCGCTATTCCAAATTCCAAACATCCACCAGGAGAGGCAGCAAGTAAATGGGATCCTTCATCCAGAAAGCATACAGAGTCGGGTTAAAATAACCTCCCAATCTTTATTGTTTAAAGACTGGCATTCTACAGCGACAAAGGCCATAGTGATCTTGGCCGAAACATCGCTGTAGAATGCCAGTCTTTAACCCCTTAATGACGCGGGCATTTTTCTTTTTCAATTTTCGTTTTTTCCTCCCCCCTTTAAAAAAATCATAACTCCTTTATTTATCCATCCACGTCGCTGTATGAGGGCTTGTTTTTTGCGGGACGAGTTGTATTTTTCAATGGTGCTATTTAAAGTACCATATAATGTACTGAAAAACTTTTAAAAAATTCTAAGTGGAGTAAAATGAAAAAAAAACGACATTTTGCCATCTTTTAGTGCGTCTTGCTTCTACGGCGCACAAATGGCAACAAAAACGACATGATAACTTTATTCTATGGGTCGGTACGATTACTACGATGCCAAACTTGCATAGGTTTTTTTTTACTATACTCCTCTTTTTTTTTTTTAAAGACATAAAATGTTTTTCAATTATTTTCTGTCGTCATTTTGTGCGCGCGATAACTTTTTTATTTTTCCGTCGACGTAGTTGAGCAAGGTTTCATTTTTTGCGGGATGTCCTGTAGTTTCTGATAGTACCGTTTTGGAATACATACGACTTTTTGATCGCTTTTTATTGCGTTTTTTCTGGGAGACAGGGTAACTAAAAAAATGCATTTCTGGCGTTCTTCATTTCTTTTTTCGAACGACGTTCACCGTGCGGGAAAAATTATGTGGTACTTTGATAGTTCGGACTTTTACGGACGCGATGATACCAAATACATATTTTTAATTTATTATTTAGATTTTTTAATAATAGATATGGCAAAAGGGGGGTGATTTAAACTTTTACAACTTTTTTTTTTTTTCAATTAAAAAAAAACTTTATTGATTTTTTTTTTACTTTACTTTGAAGTCCCCCTGGGGGACTTTAAGATGCGATGCTTTGATCGCTCCTGCAGTATGACGTAATGCTATAGCATTACGTCATATTGCTTTTTGACAGGCAGCCTATGAAGCCACCCCACGGGGACGGCTTGATAGGCAGTCTGCTAAGGCAGCCCTGGGGCCTTTCATTAGGCCCCCGGCTGCCATGACACATGCACGGCTCTCCCGATCTCACCGCGGGGGGGCTGTGCGGGACCCCCGAACATCGTTTGGGGGATTTAAATGCCGCTGTCAGAATTGACAGCGGCATTTAAATGGTTAATAGCCGCGATCGGCCGCGCGGCCGCTCGCGGCTATTGCCCGCGGATGTCAGCTGTTATAAACAGCTGATGCCCGCACTGTATGAAGAGAGGTTGCATCGCAACCTCTCTTCATACATACCCCGACGCTCCATGACGTACCAGGTACGTCATTGGTCGTTAAGGGGTTAAACAATAAAGATTGGGAGGTTATTTTAACCCGACTCTGTATGCTTTCTGGATGAAGGATCCCATTTACTTGCTGCCTCTCCTGGTGGATGTTTGTCCTATCAGGAAGAGGCTATCTCAGGTGGTGCTGTCGTGGAGATGACCGGGAAAATAAACCTTTTCACAGACTACGTTATCCTAACACTCACTAAACCGGAGTCATCATTAGCTTATGTCGTCAAAACATTGCAAAATTGTGGTTCACTATCCTACTATAAAGCCAAGTCTTCAAAATCTCTGATAAGGGGATTAACATAACAAAGCACAACAATTGTCATCCAATTTCCCATCCCAGTGGAGCCCCCACTCGATTCCCTATCTTGGCATTGTATTACTGCCTGACACCTCAAACCAGCTTAAAGCCAACATCCCCCACCCAATAAAATCAATATAAAAAGAACTGGACAGACGAGCCTTCTTGGGGTTGGGATGGATGGACAGGATTATACTAGATTAGATGTTACACTCCCTAAAATCCTCCATCATCTATGGACCCTCCCTATACCCATCCCGATCACAACCTGCGCTTCCCTCCACAAACACATGGACTCATTCATTTGGCAAAAAGCAAAACCCCACATAGCCTTCTCATGACCAAAAATAAAAAACATGGTGGCCTAAGCCTACCTAACCTCCAAAACTACCACAACTCATTTTTGATTGATCAAATCAAAGCAAACACCTATGTGCTACTCATCCCGACACATGGCCATCACTAGAATCTCACTTTGCACAAATCTCAGACTGGAAACCCTTTTTCCGGTTCCTCTCTCTATAGTTTTTGATCCCTGAAATCTCCCTCGACGTACGGTCAAACACCGGGATTAAATCGGCAGCAGATTTACTATAACGGACAACTGACAACATTCTCTTCAATCCAGGAAAAATATAAAATTCCCACTTCTGAGTTTTATGTATTCCTCCAAGTAAGAAAACCTCTTCGCACCCGGCCAGGCAAATCAATATTCCAACGATTTTAAAAGACCAAATATCCAATCCCCTTAACCAATACAAGAATCGGACTAAACAAATCTATGAATTTTTATCTGACATGTTTCGAAGAAAAAAAAAGTATCATTTCTAGAATGGGAAATGGACCTCTCAAGGCAATTCAGCCTACAAGAATGGCAAACTGACCAAAAGTGGGCCGTAAAATCTACATCATGCGCATCCGACCACGAACAGTACTATAAATTATTGTTCAGACTGCACTATACTTCATTAAGACCTCATACATCTCTAGCAGCGCATCCCCTCATAGACCTCATACATCTCTAGCAGCGCATCCCCTCGTAGACCTCATACATCTCTAGCAGCGCATCCCCCCGTAGACCTCATACATCTCTAGCAGCGCATCCCCTCGTAGACCTCATACATCCCTAGCAGCGCATCCCCTCGTAGACCTCATACATCTCTAGCAGCGCATCCCCTCGTAGACCTCATACATCTCTAGCAGCGCATCCCCTCGTAGACCTCATACATCTATAGCAGCGCATCCCCTCGTAGACCTCATACATCTCTAGCAGCGCATCCCCTCGTAGACCTCATACATCTCTAGCAGCGCATCCCCTCGTAGACCTCATACATCTATAGCAGCGCATCCCCTCATAGACCTCATACATCTATAGCAGCGCATCCCCTCATAGACCTCATACATCTATAGCAGCGCATCCCCTCGTAGACCTCATACATCTATAGCAGCGCATCCCCTCGTAGACCTCATACATCTATAGCAGCACATCCCCTCGTAGACCTCATACATCTATAGCAGCGCATCCCCTCGTAGACCTCATATATCTATAGCAGCGCATCCCCTCGTAGACCTCATACATCTATAGCAGCGCATCCCCTCGTAGACCTCATACATCTATAGCAGCGCATCCCCTCGTAGACCTCATACATCTATAGCAGCGCATCCCCTCGTAGACCTCATACATCTATAGCAGCGCATCCCCTCGTAGACCTCATACAGCTCTAGCAGCGCATCCCCTCGTAGACCTCATATATCTATAGCAGCGCATCCCCTCGTAGACCTCATACATCTATAGCAGCGCATCCCCTCATTGTTGGAGAAACTGTGGACAAATAGGATCACTGCTCCATTTTTTCTGAAGTTACCCTCTAATCTCCACCCTTTGGAAAAAGGTGTTTAACATGATAGAAACCCTCCACCTCTACGCAACTAAAAGCAAACCGGATTTTGCGTGTCTACTGCTAGGGATAGATAACTTCCCATTGGGTGGCCATATACTACACACAACTCATCTTACAATGGCACACAACTGGAAAAGCTCCAGAGTTTCTTTCATGAAATGAAATATCTTCTATAGTCTCATCTAGCTGCACCTACGGAAAAATACTGCCAGTCCAAAGCAGAACATTGGATCCCTTATAGCCAAATGGGACACTAGCTGACAAATCACCCCTCAATTAGCATACAACCCCTCACATACCACCCCTCCTATATCCAGGTCTTAAACCCCCTCCTTCCCCTAACAGATCCTTTAGCCATAAGGTAAAAACCTTGAAGTTGTACCAACAAGTTTCTATAGCTGATATCTAGTACTCCGGTGATGAACTACATTACCCAGCAGATCTTACTTTTGTAAGGAGCATCAGTCTCTTTACTGTTCAACAACGTATCGCATGTTTAAGATCTCTCTGTCACGGTACAGAAACCGTATTCTAACCCAACAAATGTGTCAACTTTATTAAAAAAAACCAATAAAAATGATTGAAAAGAAAACGTTGTATGTATTCCAAGACTATTAATTATTACTACCAGGACATTATAGTCCCAGTGTTTCTGGAGGCACATCATGCAAACAGTAGCTTGATTACCACAGAAGACAAACACAGCTTGGCTCCTCCCACAGCAGTGACATCACCACAGGTCCTTCAGCCCACCGGATCTCTGTGGTGGTGGTAGGTCAGTGTGTTCTGTCAGGGGTGCTGAGTTGTGTCTGACATAATAGCAGATCAGTGGTATTCTAATTTTATTATTTTTGTCATCCCCTTTTCAAGAGCCCTAACTGTGCTGTTCTTCTGTCCATAAGACTGTTTTACATATGTTGTAAAAACTTCAATGACATCACCAGGGGGCGGAGCGATGGCATCACCATATTCACAGACAAGTGGTCGTTCATATCAAACTACAGGACATCTCGCAAAAGCTGAGTTCGCGGACAACTATGTCAATGGAAAATGTAAAAGTTATTGGAAGCAGAAGATGGCGGAAGAAAAGAATTCAAAGAAACCAAATGTCTTTGAAAAAAATAAAAGTAGTACAGTAAAGGAAAAAAAACTATAGAAATTTGTTTTCATTTAACGCCACTTAGAATTTCATAAAGAGTTTTTCATACCTTATACGGTACGCTAAATAAAACCATTGAAAAATACAACTCGTCCCGCAAAAAAACAAACCCTCGTACAGCGACCTCGATGGGTAAATAAAACGTGTTACAATTTTTTAAAAGGGGCGGAGAAAAAAACAAAACTGGAGAAAAAAAAGGGGCCGCGTTATTAAGGGGTTAATGATGTGCAGTTATCGGAGCTGAAGCATTACTGGGGAGGGGGTTACCACCGACAGATGAGGTGCAAATAATGCTGGTAAATCACTAAATGTAGCAGTAAAACATAACTTTATGAATATGTTCTATAGAGTTTAATACAAGCACTAAATGAGGGTAATAATACCAAAACTATATAATAAACACCTAGTGGTACCTTCGGGGGGCAACCGCTTCCCCACTGAGCAATACAACCAACTGTCATACACTCACCTCTCCCCCCTCCCGCTGTGTCCCACCATGGTGCTCTGTCCCTTCCCCCGCTCAGTTTACAGCTGCAGTCCCACCCGGTTTGTGGGACGTCACAGGGCTGCAGCCAATAAGAGCTCAGAGATTCATCTTTATGTGAAACTGTACAAAGGCTTTCCTGACACCCAGATAGGCGATATCCACGACACCACTCTCATCCACTACTTCTGTGAAGGGGAATGCCTTGTGGCTTGTAGTTTGCCCCCCGCCCCAACAATCACAAGTAGTCCAAACTAGCCGGGCCTCATGTAATTGTAGGGTCACAGCAAACTGCGATACAACCGTACTGACCGCCATTACATCCCAATGAGAAGAGTATTGTGGTCAGAGTCTCCATGTAGCCATAGCCGTACTAGTGACCCCTTCACCAATTTAGAGGGGGTTCTACGAATTACCAATATGAAACTAAGAGAACAAGAAAGGCAGGCAACGATATTTTATTGGCCACCATCGCTCACAAGTCCCACCAAGCAGGATTCCCACTCTGTAGATACAACCTAGCAGCTCTTACCGGTGATGCCAGATCCCTCTTCCTCCAGTCCCGCAGGGACTATATGCAAAGCGGAGCAGGAGCTGGTAGTAATACTTGGGGGAACGGGGCAGCATGGGCCAAGGCACCTCTCCAGCCCTGCACTGCCGCCGGCTACTGTAGCAGTAAGTCTGTTGAAGCAGAGATCTTCGGTAGCCACATTCTCTTACTGATGCACGATACAGCAGCCATCCGCTATGTAGTCACTGACTAACATCACTGTATGACTGGGATGCTTACATATCAGCAATTAGTAAATGTGTATTGGTGATCTGTAGGCCTTCTGATTATACACTGACTTTAATTAACACCGGTGTAGTGAATGGCTCTACTAATCCCACTAGCACATTGTCCTGCCTGGCTCACACCCCACTTCCTGCCTACAAGCCCCAGGGGCACATGCCCCACATCACCCCTCCACAGCTATGATCCTAAATACATCCATTACCTGCTGATGGGAGCGGCTGGCGAGTCTCCATCATGGCCTCCTTGTACAGATCCTTGTGTCCTTCTAAATACTCCCATTCCTCCATGGAGAAATAGACAGCGACATCCTGACACCTTATAGGAACCTGACAACACAATATACAGTCATTACCCAGAAGCCTCCAGTGCTGTTACTGTATAATGTCCCAGCATTCCCTGCAGCGTCACCTCTCCAGTCAGCAGCTCAATCTTCTTGTTGGTGAGTTCTAGAATCTTCCCTACATTGATGTTCTTATGTATCAGATGGCGAAGTGGGGGCCCCATGATTGGGCTCAGGGGTCTTCCCCATCCATCACACACAGGGGCCCGACAGTCATCACTAGAGGTCTTCTTCACTACTGTGTAATCCTGTGTATGGGGAGACAATAATAAATATCACTACTGGCATTTCCAGAGTCCATCACCTCCCCAGTGACATCATCAGTCATTACAATAGATAAGAATGACATATGACATCATCAGAATCTCTCCCCTCTCCAGTGACATCATCTGTTATTACCATAGATAACAATGATGTAATGTGACATCATCAGAATCTCTCCCCCCTCCAGTGAAATCATCTATTACCATAGATACGAATGATGTAATGTGACATCATCAGAATCTCTCCCCTCTCCAGTGACATCATCTGTTATTACCATAGATAAGAATGATGTAATGTGACATCATCAGAATCTCTCACCTCCCCAGTCAGCTGGAGGAGTATCTCTAGGGTGAGGTTGAATACACTCTCCGCCATCTTGTTTCTGTCCTTCTCCATCTTTGATGAATCAGTCCTGTAGGGACCTGAATGGAAACAATATGAACCGATGTAAAAACCACAAAAACCAACATCTCCAAGTTCAGCTGCTTTTTACGGGGTTTTCACTGAAGCGCTGCAGTGTTTTAGCGCACAATATAGATGTCTGCAATGTACATGCGTGTTGGGATGTATGTGTGACATCGGGCAGCAGAATCCTCCGGACAGCCTCCCGTTAACCCCTTCCTGCAGCCATTTCTCATCCCCACCGCCCAACGACAATTGCTATTATATCTGCTGATAAAGCTGGATGAGCGCCGGTATTGTGAGGGACAAGGAGGATTTTTAATAGCAGCATTTAATGTGGGAGAACCTTAGAAATACTTTATTAGGAATTCATTTAATAGGAAATTTTATAAAAACATTTGCTGGAATCCTTTAACCCCTTAGTGCTATAGGTAGTACATGTACGTCCTGCAGCGTCGGGGTATGTATGAACGCGCGGCGATCTCCCTCCATACAGCGGGAGCGCCGGCTGTTTACTGCGGCTGATACCAACTCCGATAAGCTGTCAATTCTGATAGCGCCATTTAAATGGGATGAGATCGCAGGGAGCCGTGCAGGTGTCATGGCAGCCGGGGGCCCTCTGTAACGCCCCGGGGCCATGCCCGTGGCTCCTCCAGAAAAGGAGTGAGAAGATGAGCCCATTCCCATCTAATTACTTCTCTGTACTAATTACTTACTGACTCCACGACCTAAATGTTTACCAGCGTCCGGATCGCGGCATCCAATAAGCCGCACAAACCTCAGTCAAGTTTACACCGCCCTATCCCGTCTGGGCCCAATCTGTAGCAGAAAGTAGGCCGACTGCTTCTATAGCGAAAACCCGTTACACGCTGCAGTCACGGAGATAACAAATATCACTAGCGAGGAACGGCTAATACATTCCTGATGACAGATGGAAAACATCCTGAAGGTCATACAAATGGCCACCAAAATAAACCTGCAGGGGGCGCCCTCCAGCCTCACCCTGCCCTGCAAAGGATTGCATCTTCTACACCCTGGTGATCAGAGGCATCTGGTCCTTCATCTACTAGGACTTACTATTCTTATACAGAGGAGTCCACATCCCGGTGGTAAGAGGAATCTGGTCCTTGAGCCGCTAGGACTAACTATTCTTACACAGAGGAGTCTAAATCCTGGTGATCAGAGGTATCTGGTCCTTCAGCCACTAGGACTTACTATTCTTATACAGAGTAGTCTACATCCTTCTGGTCAGAGGGATCTGGTCCTTCAGCCGCTAGGACTAATTATTCTTAGACAGAGGAGTCAACAACCTGGTGGTCAGAAGAATCTGCTCCATCTACTAAGAGTTACTGTTCTTACATAGAGGAGTCTACATCCTGGTGGTCAGAAGGATCTGCTGCTTCAGCAGCACGGACTTACTATTCTTATACAGAGAATTCTACATCCTTCTGGTCAGAGGGATCTGGTCCTTCAGTCACTAGGACTTACTATTCTTCTACAGAGGAGACTACATCCTGGTGGTCAGAGGGATCTGGTCCTTCAGCCACTACGACTTACTATTCTTATACAGAGGATAAGGTACTGGACAGACCCCGTTGACCATAATGAGTTCTGGATGGCAGTTTCCTGGATAAGTAGCACAGGGTGGTGTAGAGACTTCAGGCTGTCAGGCATTGTGTGTGTCAGGCCTTGGGCCTATCTCAGCTTCCATGTTATGGTTGTCATTTGTCAGGCCCTGGGAAAGCTGGATGAATTCAGTGTTCTAACCTCTCATTCCTCTCTTTTGTATCTGGCAAGCCTTCGATCTACAGGAGGACAGGAAGCCCTTTGTCCCACCGGCTACTGACAAGGAGATGCTAAATAGGCCCCTGCTGGCATGGATTGGCACCTTAGATGGTTCACGCAGACATCCTGGTGCCCAATTTTACATCAGAAGGAAATAATTTAATAAAGGATATTTGGGCGAATGAAGGTCTTAGCCAGATATGAATTAGATTTTGAGAATCTGGCTGACCAGCCGAACAAAACTCATCTACAGGCATTGAGGTCCAAGGCTCAGAGTACCCAGAACTGCATATCTGGGGAAATATGGATGTCAACCCATCCGTGCGTGGGCTCAAACCATATGTAAAATCAGGACTAAGAACATGCCACGCCCAAATTCACGTTTACATAACATAGTAACATAGTATGTAAGGCTGAATGAAGACAATGTCCATCTAGTCCAGCCTGTCTATCCTCCTGTGTTGATCCAGAGGAAGGCAAAAATCCCCAAGGGCAGAAGCCAATTAGCCCTTTTGGGGAAAAAATTCCTTCCCGACTCCCTAATGGCAATCAGACTGTTCCCTGGATCAACCCCTAATAGTTCCTACCTGCCTGTATACCCGGATTGACAATTAACCTAAGACTTATATCCTGTAATGTCCTTCCTCTCCAGAAAGACATCAAGTCCCCTTTTAAACTCCTCTATGGATTTTGCCATCACCACTTCCTCCGGCAGAGAGTTCCAGTCTAACTGCTCTTACGGTAAAGAATCCCCTTCTATGTTGGTGATGAAACCTACTTTCCTCTAATCGTAGCGGATGTGCTCTTGTTACCATCGCGGTCCTGGGTGTAAACAGATCATGGGAGAGATCCATGTGTTGTCCCCTCATGTATTTATACATAGTTATTTAATCACCCCTTAGCCGTCTTTTTTCTAGAGTAAATAATCCCAATTTGGACAGCCTCTCTGGGTATTCCAGTCCCGTCATTCCATCTATTAGTTTAGTTGCCCTTCTTTGAATCCCCTCAAGCACTGTGACATCTTTCCTGAGCACCGGTGACCAGAATTGTACGCAGTATTCCATGTGAGGCCTGACAAGTGCCTTATATAATGGAAGGATAATGTTCTCGTCCTTTGCCCCTATACCTCTTTTAATGCACCCCAAGACTTTATTTGCCTTTGCAGCAGCTGACTGGCATTGGTTACTCCAGTTTAGTCTATTATCCACTATTACCCCCAGATCCTTTTCCATATCACTTTTCCCTAGTGGTACCCCATTAAGTGAATATTGGTGACATCCGTTCCTCCTGCCCATGTGCATAGTCTTACATTTTTCAACATTGAACTTCATTTGCCATTTTCCTGCCCAAGCCCCCAGCTTATCTAGGTCCGTTTGTAGCTGTACATTGTCCTCCGTTGCATTGATTATATTGTATAATTTTGTGTCATCTGCAAATATTGATATTTTGCTGTGCAGCCCCTCTATCAGGTCATTGATAAATATGTTGAACAGAGTGGGGCCTAATACTGAACCCTGTGGCACCCCGCTAGCGACTTTGGTCCAATCAGAGTACGAACCATTTATTACCACCCTCTGCTTTCTATCATTGAGCCAATTTTTTACCCACTTACACACGTTTTCGCCCAGTCCGAGCTGCCTCATTTTGTATATTAGCCTATTATGTGGCACGGTGTCAAAGGCTTTAGAGAAGTCCAGATATACAAGATCAATAGATTCTCCCTGGTCCAGCTTAGAGCTTACTTCATCGTAGAAACTGATCAGATTTGTCTGACATGAGCGACCCTTCATGAATCCATGCTGGTGAGGATTTATTGCCTTGTTCTCCTTGAGGTACTCATCGATGGTGTCTCTCAGAATCTCCTCGAAAATTTTTTCCGTTACTGAAGTGAGACTTACTGGCCTGTAGTTACCAGGCTCACTTTTGCTCCCTTTTTTGTAAATTGGAACCACGTTGGCAATGCGCCAATCCAATGGTACTACACCGGTCTTGATAGTGTCTAGAAATATTAGATATAGCGGCCTAGCTATCTCGTCACTTAGTTCCCTTAGTATCCTTGGGTGTATTCCATCTGGGCCCGGCGATTTATCAATTTTAGTCTTCTTTAGTCGCTTCCGCACCTCCTCCTGCGTTAGGTATGAGATATTTTGTGATGGGTTCATTTTATTCCCCTGCATCTCGTGTGGAATTTCCTTTTCGTTTGTGAATACACTTGAGAAGAAACTGTTTAG
Source organism: Eleutherodactylus coqui (assembly GCF_035609145.1). NCBI lineage: Eukaryota > Metazoa > Chordata > Amphibia > Anura > Eleutherodactylidae > Eleutherodactylus > Eleutherodactylus coqui. The sequence continues at coordinate 22,930,533 of NC_089841.1, forward strand.
TAGATTTGCTTTCCCTCCGTCATCATCAATGATCTCTCCTGCATTATTTTTTAAAGGGCCAGTGCTCTCCCTGCAAATCCTTTTGCTGTTAATATAGTTGAAAAATATGATTTTAGCGCTTCTTCGCTGCCTTCTTGCTTTAGTAGTTTGAACGCTTTCTTTTTTTCGTTTATTGCCCCCTTTACCGTCTTGTCGAGCCACATTGGTTTCCTTTTAGTTGAGTTTCTTTTATTTTTAAAGGGAATGAACTGCTCACATGAGGTGATTAGGATCCTTTAAAACTTTTCCCATTTGTCCTCTGTACCGTTATTTTTGAGGGTGTTGTCCCAATTAATGTTACCAATAGAAGTTCTGAGCTCATCAAATTTTGCTTTACTAAAGTTTAGTTTATTTGTCGCTCCCTGATAAGGCTTCTTATTGAATGACAGCTGGAAATTGATTACATTGTGGTCACTGTTCCCCAAGTGGCCCTCAAACTGCACCCCCCTTATACGTTCCGGTTTGTTAGTTAGTACTAGGTCCAGAATGGCCCTCCCTCTTGTTGGTTCCTGCACAAGTTGGTTCAGGTAATTGTCTTTAATTACTCTCAAGAACTTATCACCCCTGTGAGATTTGCAGGTTTCGTTCTCCCATGTTATATCCGGATAATTAAAGTCCCCCATGATAATTACTTTGTTGCGGTTTGACACCTCTTCTATCTGCCTTAATAGTAAGTTTTCAGTTTCTTCTGTTGCTTTTGGTGGTCTATAGAAGACCCCTATCAGGATTTTGTTATTTTTTTCTCCCTGTATTTCTACCCACAGAGATTCCACCTGTTCTTCTCCTATATCCTCCCGTAGCCTCGGCTTCAAGTTCGATTTGACGTACAGACATACCCCTCCCCCTTTCTGGTTCCTTCGGTCCCTTCTGAAGAGATTGTACCCCTGCAAATTCACCGCCCAATCGCACTTATCATCAAGCCATGTTTCCATAATTCCGACTATATCATAATTTTCATCAGTCATTCTCGCTTCAAGCTCACCCACTTTACCAATCAGACTTCTTGCATTCGTGGTCATACAATTTATCTAGTTTTTTTTTGTTTTTTAAATTTGTTTTGTTGCTATTCATACTAATGGCTGATCTATCAGTTCTAACTGTACTAACCCCACCCCCTGCTCGACCCCCATTCCCTTTGCTTGGACCCGGGTCGCTAGTTACACTGGCTACCCCACTATTTCTCATTTCACACTCCCCCCCAGTCCCTAGTTTAAACACTCCTCCAGCCTTCTAGCCATCTTTTCCCCCAGCACGGCTGCACCCTTCCCATTAAGATGCAGCCCGTCCCTACGGTAGAGCCTGTAGCCGACAGCAAAGTCAGCCCAGTTCTCCAGGAACCCAAATCCCTCCTTCTTACACCAACTCCGGAGCCACTTGTTTACCTCCCTAAGATCCTGCTGCCTTTCTAGTGTGGCTTTAGGTACAGGTAGTATTTCCGAGAAAACTACCCTGGAGGTCCGCGCCCTGAGCTTGGACCCTAGGTCCCTGAAATCATTTTTGAGGGCCCTCCATTGACCTCTAACTTGTTCATTGGTGCCAACGTGCACCATGACCGCTGGATCCTCACCAGCCCCTCCCAGTAATCTGTCAATCTGATCCGCGATGTGTCGAACTCGAGCACCAGGAAGACATCACACCGTTCGACGATCCCGGTCTTTATGGCAGATTGCCCTATCTATCTCCCTTATAATTGAGTCCCCCACCACTAGAACCTGTCTAGCCTGCCCTGCACTCCCCGCCCTAGTCTCACCGGAGCAGTCATCCGCCTGGTGTTCAGAGGGCATGTCGTGCTGCAGCGGTGCTGGCTCTCACACGCTGCTGCAACCGCTCAACGGCTGCTGCCTCCGCTCAACCGCTCACACGCTGCTGCCTCCGCTCACACGCTGCTGCCTCCGCTCAACCGCTGCTGCCTCCGCTCAACCGCTCACACGCCCCTGCCCTCGCGCAACCACTCACACGCTGCTGCCCTCGCGCAACCACTCACACGCTGCTGCCCTCGCGCAACCACTCACACGCTGCTGCCCTCGCGCAACCACTCACACGCTGACACTTATGCGCAACCGTTCAAAAAAAAATTTTTATTCCCCCCCCCCCCCCTTACAAACACTTAGACCCACAGACACACACACACACACAGAAGACACAACTAGGGCACACCAGATACACAGAAGACACACACTTAGCTCACAAACACACACAGAAGATACTTATCGGCTCCTGCGGCTCCTCCACTCCTCCTGGTGACATCACCTGCTCTCCCGGCGGCCGCTCACTCTGCCCTCCTGTCTCAGCTGCTCCGTTCTGGTCCCCTCTGCTGCTGCTGGCGCTGGACTCCTGGTGGCCTCTTGGCGTCGGCTACTTCTCTGCTCCGGTCTCACCTTACTGCCCCTGCTTCGGCGCCGGTTTCGGCTCCTGCGCTGCTGCGATGTCCCCTTCAGCCCCCTCCCCCCCCCCCAACCCCACCCCCCCCCCACCCCCCCGCTCGTGCCTCTGTCTCGGCGCGCTGCTCCTGGCGTCTGACGACATGGGGGGCTTTCCCGCCAAGATATGACCGAAAACGGGGAATTATGATTTTCCACCAGGAATACAGGACTCCACCCCAACCCACCAGTGACATCAGAGGGGGCGGGGTAAGGAGTGTTCTGAGGGTCCTTTTATAATGTGGGACCCTACAGGCCCCAAATTGTCAGATCCTACAGATACGCCTTAGCATAAGGCTTCAACGCCTTCCCACAACAGGGCGTAAATTCAAAATCCCTCTGCTCCTGGCTGCCATGTGTAGCCAGGAGCAGAGGGATGTCACCCAGCATGTGATCATTTAAAGTGTAAAAAGCTTACGTTTCATCTCCCCCCACAGATCATATCCGTGAGGGAGGATGAAATGACGTACGTAAGGCCCCTGGATTAATCCGCGGACCTTACCCTAGCTTTTGCGCACGCGCCCATCGCCAAAATGGCGGCCGCATTCGTAAAAGTCAAAGATTGCCCAGGAAATTCAAAATCTCCCTGCTCCTGGCTACAAAACTTAGCCGAGAGCCTGGAGATTTCACGGAGAGCCGCAGTGAGCGGTTCCTGATCACGGGTTCGCCATTTTTCAATGGATAATGGCGATCACGTAAAAGTTAAAAAAGGTGAAGCTTCATCGCCCCTCCCTGATGTGATCGGTGAGAGGAGATGAAACTTTTTAGCGGGGGCTCCGTATTTGCAGCCCGACGCGATCTTTCTCTGTGAACTTTCCCGGATTCTGCACATGCGACCACCGGCAAAACACCGGACACATGCGCAGGAGTCGGGGAGCCCGGGAAATGTAAAATCTCCTTACTCCCAGCAACCAACGGTCGCCGAGAGCCTGGAGCAGTGACCTTGTTGAGCGGTCGCCGGTCACGTAATAAAAAGGTAGCGATCTACCTTAGGTCTCACATGACCGGATAGGAATTACGGATTCCGCATGCCTCTGATCCGCGGTAATACGCAGATCAATCGCACTGGATTACACAATTCCGCTCACATTAGCGGGTTGGAATTACGCAATCCACTGGCAGAAAAGAGAACGCAGCAGGTTCTATTTTACTGAGGATATCAGCAACATAGAGCCCATTGTGCTCCATGGTCGTGGATATACCCGCTGCCCACACGCAACTACATAGTGTACGGGCTGCGGGTACCCGTGTCATCGCTAAGCGACGGTGCGGGAAATACAAACAAAAAAAATATATATACTGCGCATGACCGCCTGTGTGAGTAGGCAGTTATGCGCAGTACATTACGTGGTTGTACGCAGGGTCACAGCCGGGCTCACAGCTGGGATCCGCTGCGGTCCTCCGCAAGCGGATTCCACATATGGCCGCATGAGCCCGGCGTTATTCAGATCGCTACCTGTAATACGCAATTTACAAGAAGCCCCGGGAACGCCCGCCTTCATGCAGTTCCAGGAGCAGCTTGTTGAGCGCCTTCTGTGTGAGACCGCCGCACTTCGGCAAGCTTACGGAGACCCAAAGAGCGCCACTTTTTACACCCCATCCGCGCGGCTGAGGTCACAAAATAGCCCCCAAAAAGCATGAGAGGAGGGGGGATACCCGGTTTTATTGCCCGATGTACCCATCCCAACCAGCCTCCGTAATTACCCCTGTCTTCGGAAATACCACACAGTTCATATTATTACTTTCAGCTAAGATTTGGGGAACGCTGAAAAGGGGGGGAGGGGTGTAGGAATTTTTCAACGTGTCAATTTTTATTTCGTACAAGTGGGCAATGGGGCCTGGAATTTATTCAGTTGTGCCCTGCAATCCAACAGTGTTCCCTCTATTACAGGCCTTGCCATGTTTCCTGTAAGTAGATTAGGGCCACAGCGGGAATGTTTTTGAACACGGGACAAACGGGGGTATCCATTTTGGGGTGAACGTCTTCATTCATGTGTGTGCTGTTCAAAAAAAGTGTTTTTTAATATGGCAATTGCCAAAAAAAAGGAAAATCACAATTTTTTCCTTTTGCTTTGCTTGAATTCATTCAAAAACTGTGGGTTCAAAATACACAGTACACCCCTAGAAAAATTTGGTAAGGGGTCTAGTTTACAAAATGGGGTCATTTGTGGGGTTTCTCTATGGTTTTGGCCACTCAAGAGCTCTACGAGTGGGCAATGGGGCCTAAAACACCTTCAAGCAAATTTATGTTCTGAAAGACACCGACTACTCCTTTCATTTTGGCCCCCGTTGTGCATCCAGACATAAGATTAGGGCCACAATGGGCATGTCTCTGAACACGGGACAAACAGGGGGATCCATTTTGGGGTGTCAATCCTCATTTTTATGTGCACTATAGAAAAAAAATAGGTCTTTAAATTTGAATTCCTGAAAAAAAAGCTGTGTGGTCAAAATGCTCATGACTCTCCTCAGTTGATACATTAAGGGGTGTAGTTTTTAAATTGGGGTCATTTGTGGGGGTATCTATCATTCTGACACCTATGAGCCTTTGCAATCTTAGCTTGGTGTAGGAAAACAACGGGTTCTTCAAAATGCTGAAAAGTAATGTTAAATTTGTACAGCTCCTAAATGGTTAAAAAAACACACAAGTTTTTCAAACATGCGTCCAGAATAAAGTAAACAGGTGGAACTATATATCCCATCAAAACTTTGTACAGTATGTTTGGACATATTTGAGATATTATAGCTGAAAATGTGAAAAAATGACAATTTTTTCAAAATTTTCACAATATTGGTACTTTTAATAAATATACATAAATACTATCAGTCTATTTTTACCAGCTAAATAAAGTACAACATGTGGCGAAAAAACAATGTCAGAATCACTGGGATATGCAAAACCTTTACGGAGTTATGCTATGTTGAACGACGCATGTCAGATTTTCAAAATTTGGCTCCGTCACTAAGGCACAAACAAGCTTCGTCACTAAGGGGTTAATGTGAAACTGTACAAAGGCTTTCCTGACACCCAGATAGGTGATATCAACGGCACAACTTTCATCCACTACTTCTGTGAAGGGGAATGCATTGTGGCTTGTAGTTTTCCCCCCGCCCCGACAATTACAAGAGGTCCAAACTAGCCGGGCTTCATGTAATTGTAGGGTCACAGCAAACTGTGATCCAACCGTACTGACCGCCATTACATCCCAATGAGAAGAGTATTGTGGCCAGGGTCTCCATGTAGCCACAGCCGTACTGGTGACCCCTTCACCAATTTAGAGGGGTTCTACGAATTACCAATATGAAACTAAGAGAACAATAAAGGCAGACAATGATATTTTACAAGTCCCACCAAGCTGGATATCCACTCTGTAGATACAACCTAGCAGCTCTTACCGGTGATGCCAGATCCCTCCTCCTCCGGTCCTGCAGGGATTAAATGCAAAGCGGAGGATCTGGTGGGGATAGTTGGGGGGACAGGGGCAGCATGGGCCAAGGCACCTCTCCAGCCCTGCACCGCCGCCGGCTACTGTAGCAGTAGGGCTGGTGGAGCCGAGATCTTCTGTAGCCACATTCTGTTTGATATATCAGTCATCCGCCACATAGTCGCTGACTAGTGTCACTGTAGGACCGGGATGCTTACATATCAGCAATTGATAAGGCCGCCTGCAGACGACTGGGTCGGATCCTGCAGTGAGAATTGTCGCAGAGGGACCCGACCCGAGCCCCTGAAGGGACCAGCGCGGCTCCGGGTCTTTGCTGTGTCGGCTGCCGGCCAGCAAGCACATGCCGGAGCGGAGCCGCCAGCCGGGGAGTGACATTTCTGTGTGGGGTTCTCAGAGCTCCGCACAGAAATAGAGCATACCGCGATTTGTTTTCCACACGTGATTTCGCGCAGACAAATGGCGGCCGTCTGCATAGGATTGCGTTTTCTAACACAATCTTATGCCAGCTTGCACAGGCATAAATTCAGCGGGAAATCCTGCTGCGGAATTTCCACCCGTGTGCCGGGGGCCTAAATGTGTACTGGTGATATGTAGGCCTTCTGATTATACTGACTTTAATCAACTGTGTAGTGAATGGCTCTACTAATCCAACTAGCACAGTGTCCTGCCTGGCTCACACCCCACTTCCTGCCTACAAGCACCAGGGGCACATGCCCCACATCACCCCTCCACAGCTATGATCCTGCTACATACATCCATTACCTGGTGATGGGAGCGGCTGGCGGGTCTCCATCATGGCCTCCTTGTACAGATCCTTGTGTCCTTCTAAATACTCCCACTCCTCCATGGAGAAATAGACAGCGACATCCTGACACCTTATAGGAACCTGACAACACAATATACAGTCATTACCCAGAAGCCTCCAGTGCTGTTACTGTATAACGTCCCAGCATTCCCTGCAGCGTCACCTCTCCAGTCAGCAGCTCAATCATCTTGTTGGTGAGTTCTAGAATCTTCCCTACATTGATGTCCTCATGTATCAGGGGGCGAAGTGGGGGCCCCATGATTGGGCTCAGGGGTCTTCCCAATCCATCACACACAGGGGCCCGACAGTCATCACTAGAGGTCTTCCTCACTACTGTGTAATCCTGTGTATGGGGAGACATTAATAAATATCACTACAGACATTTCCAGAGTCCATCACCTCTCCAGTGACATCATCTGTTATTATCATAGATTAGAATGACATATGACATCACCAGAATCTCTCCCCTCTCCAGTGACATCATCAGAAACTCTCACCTCCCCAGTCAGCTGGAGGAGTATCTCTAGGGTGAGGTTGAATACACTCTCCGCCATCTTGTTTCTGTCCTTCTCCATCTTTGATGAATCAGTCCTGTAGGGACCTGAATGGAAACAATATGAACCGATGTAAAAACCACAAAAACCAACATCTCCAAGTTCAGCTGCTTTTTACGGGGTTTTCTCTGAAGCGCTGCAGTGTTTTAGCGCACAATATAGATGTCTGCAATATACATGCGTGTTGGGATGTATGTGTGACATCGGGCAGCAGAATCCTCCGGACAGCCTCCCGTTAACCCCTTCCTGCAGCCATTTCTCCTCCCCACCGCCCAACGACAATTGCTATTATATCTGCTGATAAAGCTGGATGAGCGCCGGTATTGTGAGGGACAAGTAGGATTTTTAATAGCAGCATTTAATGTGGGAGAACCTTAGAAATACTTTATTAGGAATTCATTTAATAGGACATTTTATAAAAACATTTGCTGGAATCCTTTAACCCCTTAGTGCTATAGGTAGTACATGTACGTCCTGCAGCGTCGGGGTATGTATGAACGCGCGGCGATCTCCCTCCATACAGCGCGAGCGCCGGCTGTTTACTGCGGCTGATACCAACTCCGATAAGCTGTCAATTCTGATAGCGCCATTTAAATGGGATGAGATCGCAGGGAGCCGTGCAGGTGTCATGGCAGCCGGGGGCCCTCTGTAACGCCCCGGGGTTGTCCTGGCAGAATGCCTATCAAGCCATGCCCTTGGCTCCTCCAGAAAAGGAGTGAGACAATGAGCCCATTCCCATCTAATTACTTCTCTGTACTAATTACTTACTGACTCCACGACCTAAACGTTTACCAGCGTCCGGATCGCGGCATCCAATAATCCGCACAAACCTCAGTAAAGTTTACAGCGCCCTATCCCGTCTGGGCCCAATCTGTAGCAGAAAGTAGGCCGACCACTTCTATAGCGAAAACCCGTTACATGCTGCCGTCACAGAGATAACAAATATCACTAGCGAGGAACGGCTAATACATTCCTGATGACAGATGGAAAACATCCTGAAGGTCATACAAATGGCCCTCCAGCCTCACCCTGCCCTGCAAAGGATTGCATCTTCTACACCCTGGTGGTCAGAGGCATCTGGTCCTTCATCTACTAGGACTTACTATTCTTATACAAAGGAGTCTACATCCTGTTTGTCAAAGGGATCTGGTCCTTCAGCCCCTAAGACTAATTATTCTTAGACAGAGGAGTCAACAACCTGGTGGTCAGAAGAATCTGCTCCATCTACTAAGAGTTACTGTTCTTACATAGAGGAGTCTACATCCTGGTGGTCAGAGGGATCTGGTCCTTCAGCCGCTAGGACTTAATATTCTTATACAGGGGAGTCTACATCCTGGTGGTCAGAGGGATCTTCTCCTTCAGCCGCTAGGATTTACTATTATTATACAGAGGAGTCTACATCCTGGTGGTCAGAGGGATCTGGTCCTTCAGTCACTAGGACTTACTATTCTTATACAGAGGAGTCTACATCCTGGTGGTCAGAGGGATCTTCTCCTTCAGCCGCTAGGATTTACTATTATTATACAGAGGAGTCTACATCCTGGTGGTCAGAGGGATCTGGTCCTTCAGTCACTAGGACTTACTATTCTTATACAGAGGATAAGGTACTGGACAGACCCCGTTGACCATAATGAGTTCTGGATGGCAGTTACCTGGATAAGTAGCACAGTGTGGTGTAGAGACTTCAGGCTGTCAGACATTGTGTGTGTCATAGGCCCCTGCTGGCATGGATTGGCACCTTGGATGGTTCACGCAGACATCCTGGTGCCCAATTTTACATCAGAAGGAAATCATTTAATAAAGGATATTTTGGCGTATGAAGGTCTTAGCCAGATATGAATTATATTTTGAGAATCTGGCTGACCAGCCAAACAAAACTCATCTACAGGCATTGAGGTCCAAGGCTCAGAGCACCCAGAACTGCATATCTGGGGAAATATGGATGTCAACCCATCCGTGCGTGGGCTCAAACCATATGTAAAATCAGGACAAAGAATGTGCCACGCCCAAATTCACGTTTACATAACATAGTAACATAGTATGTAAGGCTGAATGAAGACAATGTCCATCTAGTCCAGCCTGTCTATCCTCCTGTGTTGATCCAGAGGAAGGCAAAAATCCCCAAGGGCAGAAGCCAATTAGCCCTTTTGGGGAAAAAATTCCTTCCCGACTCCCTAATGGCAATCAGACTGTTCCCTGGATCAACCCCTAATAGTTCCTACCTGCCTGTATACCCGGATTGACAATTAACCTAAGACTTATATCCTGTAATGTCCTTCCTCTCCAGAAAGACATCAAGTCCCCTTTTAAACTCCTCTATGGATTTTACCATCACCACTTCCTCAGGCAGAGAGTTCCACAGTCGAACTGCTCTTACGGTAAAGAATCCCCTTCTATGTTGGTGATGAAACCTACTTTCCTCTAATCGTAGCGGATGTCCTCTTGTTACCATCGCGGTCCTGGGTGTAAACAGATCATGGGAGAGATCCTTGTATTGTCCCCTCATGTATTTATACATAGTTATTTAATCACCCCTTAGCCGTCTTTTTTCTAGAGTAAATAATCCCAATTTGGAGAGCCTCTCTGGGTATTGCAGTCCCGTCATTCCATCTATTAGTTTAGTTGCCCTTCTTTGAATCCCCTCAAGCACTGTGACATCTTTCCTGAGCACCGGTGACCAGAATGGTACGCAGTATTCCATGTGAGGCCTGACGAGTGCCTTATATAATGGAAGGATGATGTTCTCATCCTTCGCCCCTATACCTCTTTTAATGCACCCCAAGACTTTATTTGCCTTTGCAGCCGCTGACTGGCATTGGTTACTCCAGTTTAGTCTACTATCCACTAGTACCCCCAGATCCTTTTCCATATCACTTTTCCCTAGTGGTACCCCATTAAGTGAATATTTGTGACATCCGTTTCTCCTGCCCATGTGCATAGTCTTACATTTTTTCAACATTGAACTTCATTTGCCATTTTCCTGCCCAAGCCCCCAGCTTATCTAGGTCCGTTTGTAGCCGCACATTGTCCTCCGTTGCATTGATTATATTGTATAATTTTGTGTCATCTGCAAATATTGATATTTTGCTGTGCAGCCCCTCTATCAGGTCATTAATAAATATGTTGAACAGAGTGGGGCCTAATACTGAACCCTGTGGCACCCCGCTAGCGACTTTGGTCCAATCAGAGTACGAACCATTTATTACCACCCTCTGCTTTCTATCATTGAGCCAATTTTTTTCCCACTTACACACGTTTTCGCCTAGTCCGAGCTGCCTCATTTTGTATATTAGCCTATTATGTGGCACGGTGTCAAAGGCTTTAGAGAAGTCCAGATATACAAGATCAATAGATTCTCCCTGGTCCAGCTTAGAGCTTACTTCATCGTAGAAACTGATCAGATTTGTCTGACATGAGCGACCCTTCATGAATCCATGCTGGTGAGGATTTATTGCCTTGTTCTCCTTGAGGTACTCATCGATGGTGTCTCTCAGAATCTCCTCGAAAATTTTTTCCGTTACTGAAGTGAGACTTACTGGCCTGTAGTTACCAGGCTCACTTTTGCTCCCTTTTTTGTAAATTGGAACCACGTTGGCAATGCGCCAATCCAATGGTACTACACCGGTCTTGATAGTGTCTAGAAATATTAGATATAGCGGCCTAGCTATCTCGTCACTTAGTTCCCTTAGTATCCTTGGGTGTATTCCATCTGGGCCCGGCGATTTATCAATTTTAGTCTTCTTTAGTCGCTTCCGCACCTCCTCCTGCGTTAGGTATGAGATATTTTGTGATGGGTTCATTTTATTCCCCTGCATCTCGTGTGGCATTTCCTTTTCGTTTGTGAATACACTTGAGAAGAAACTGTTTAGTAGATTTGCTTTCCCTCCGTCATCATCAATGATCTCTCCTGCATTATTTTTTAAAGGGCCAGTGCTCTCCCTGCAAATCCTTTTGCTGTTAATATAGTTGAAAAATATGATTTTAGCGCTTCTTCGCTGCCTTGTTGCTTTAGTAGTTTGAACGCTTTCTTCTTTTCATTTATTGCCCCTCGTACCGTCTTGTCGAGCCACATTGGTTTCCTTTTAGTTGAGTTTCTTTTATTTTTAAAGGGAATGAACTGCTCACATGAGGTGATTAGGATCCTTTTGAACTTTTCCCATTTGTCCTCCGTACTGATATTTTTGAGGATGTTGTCCCAATTAATGTTACCGATAGTAGTTCTGAGCTGATCAAATTTTGCTTTACTAAAGTTTAGTTTATTTGTCGCTCCCTGATAAGGCTTCTTATTGAATGACAGCTGGAAGTTGATTATATTGTGGTCACTGTTCCCCAAGTGGCCCTCAAACTGCACCCCCTTTATACGTTCCGGTTTGTTAGTTAGTACTAGGTCCAGAATGGCCCTCCCTCTTGTTGGTTCCTGCACAAGTTGGTTCAGGTAATTGTCTTTAATTACTCTCAAGAACTTATCACCCCTGTGAGATTTGCAGGTTTCGTTCTCCCATGTTATATCCGGATAATTAAAGTCCCCCATGATAATTACTTTGTTGCGGTTTGACACCTCTTCTATCTGCCTTAATAGTAAGTTTTCAGTTTCTTCTGTTGCTTTTGGTGGTCTATAGAAGACCCCTATCAGGATTTTGTTATTTTTTTCTCCCTGTATTTCTACCCACAGAGATTCCACCTGTTCTTCTCCTATATCCTCCCGTTGCCTCGGCTTCAAGTTCGATTTGACGTACAGACATACCCCTCCCCCTTTCTGGTTCCTTCGGTCCCTTCTGAAGAGATTGTACCCCTGCAAATTCACCGCCCAATCGCACTTATCATCAAGCCATGTTTCCGTAATTCCGACTATATCATAGTTTTCATCAGTCATTCTCGCTTCAAGCTCACCCACTTTACCAATCAGACTTCTTGCATTCGTGGTCATACAATTTATATAGTTTTTTTTTGTTTTTTAAATTTGTTTTGTTGCTATTCGTACTAATGGCTGATCTATCAGTTCTAACTGTACTAACCCCACCCCCTGCTCGACCCCCATTCCCTTTGCTTGGACCCGGGTCGCTAGTTACACTGGCTACCCCACTATTTCTCATTTCACACTCCCCCCCAGTCCCTAGTTTAAACACTCCTCCAGCCTTCTAGCCATCTTTTCCCCCAGCACGGCTGCACCCTTCCCATTAAGATGCAGCCCGTCCCTACGGTAGAGCCTGTAGCCGACAGCAAAGTCAGCCCAGTTCTCCAGGAACCCAAATCCCTCCTTCTTACACCAACTCCGGAGCCACTTGTTTACCTCCCTAAGATCCTGCTGCCTTTCTAGTGTGGCTTTAGGTACAGGTAGTATTTCCGAGAAAACTACCCTGGAGGTCCGCGCCCTGAGCTTGGACCCTAGGTCCCTGAAATCATTTTTGAGGGCCCTCCATTGACCTCTAACTTGTTTATAGGTGCCAACGTGCACCATGACCGCTGGATCCTCACCAGCCCCTCCCAGTAATCTGTCAATCTGATCCGCGATGTGTCAAACTCGAGCGCCAGGAAGACAACACACCGTTCGACGATCCCGGTCTTTATGGCAGATTGCCCTATCTATCTCCCTTATAATTGAGTCCCCCACCACTAGAACCTGTCTAGCCTGCCCTGCACTCCCCGTCCTAGTCTCACCGGAGCAGTCATCCCCCTGGCGTTCAGAGGGCATGTCGTGCTGCAGCGGTGCTGGCTCTCACACGCTGCTGCAATCGCTCAACCGCTGCTGCCTCCGCTCAACCGCTCACACGCTGCTGCCTCCGCTCACACGCTGCTGTCTCCGCTCACACGCTGCTGCCTCCGCTCAACCGCTCACACGCTCCTGCCCTCACGCAACCACTCACACGCTGCTGCCCTCGCGCAACCACTCACACGCTGCTGCCCTCGCGCAACCACTCACATGCTGCTGCCCTCGCGCAACCACTCACACGCTGACACTTATGCGCAACCGTTCAAAAAAAAATTTTTATTCCCCCCCCCCTTACAAACACTTCGACCCACAGACACACACACACACACACAGAAGACACAACTAGGGCACACCAGATACACAGAAGACACACACTTAGCTCACAAACACACACAGAAGATACTTATCGGCTCCTGCGGCTCCTCCACTCCTCCTGGTGACATCACCTGCTCTCCCGGCGGCTGCTCACTCTGCCCTCCTGTCTCAGCTGCTCCGTTCTAGTCCCCTCTGCTGCTGCTGGCGCTGGACTCCTGGTGGCCTCTGGGCGTCGGCTACTTCTCTGCTCCGGTCTCACCTTACTGCCCCTGCTTCGGCGCCGGTATCAGCTCCTGCGCTGCTGCGATGTCCCCTTCAGCCCCCCACCCTCCCCCGCTCGTGCCTCTGTCTCGGCGCGCTGCTCCTGGCGTCTGACGACATGGGGGGCTTTCCCGCCAAGATATGACCGAAAACGGGGAATTATGATTTTCCACCAGGAATACAGGACTCCACCCCAACCCACCAGTGACATCAGAGGGGCGGGGTAAGGAGTGTTCTGAGGGTCCTTTTATAATGTGGGACCCTACAGGCCCCAAATTGTCAGATCCTACAGATACGCCTTAGCATAAGGCTTCAACCCCTTCCCACAACAGGGCGTAAATTCAAAATCCCTCTGCTCCTGGCTGCCATGTGTAGCCAGGAGCAGAGGGATGTCACCCAGCATGTGATCATTTAAAGTGTAAAAAGCTTACATTTCATCTCCCCCCACGGATCATATCCGTGAGGGAGGATGAAATGACGTACGTAAGGCCCCTGGATTAATCCGCGGACCTTACCCTAGCTTTTGCGCAAGCGCCCATCGCCAAAATGGCGGACGCATTCGTAAAAGTCAAAGATTGCCCGGGAAATTCAAAATCTCCCTGCTCCTGGCTACAAAATTTAGCCGAGAGCCTGGAGATTTCACGGAGAGCCGCGGTGAGCGGTTCCTGATCACGTGTTCGCCATTTTCCAATGGATAATGGCGATCACGTAAAAGTTAAAAAAGGTGAAGCTTCATCTCCCCTCCCTGATGTGATCGGTGAGAGGAGATGAAACTTTTTAGCGGGGGCTCCGTATTTGCAACCCGACGCGATCTTTCTCCGTGAACTTTCCCGGATTCTGCACATGCGACCACCGGCAAAACACCGGACACATGCGCAGGAGTCGGGGAGCCCGGGAAATGTAAAATCTCCTTACTTCCAGCAACCAACGGTCGCCGAGAGCCTGGAGCAGTGACCTTGTTGAGCGGTCGCCGGTCACGTGATAAAAAGGTAGCGATCTACCTTAGGTCGGTCTCACATGACCGGATAGGAATTACGGATTCCGCATGTCTCTGATTCGCGGTAATACGCAGATCATTTGCATTGGATTACACAATTCCGCTCACATTAGTGGGTCGGAATTACGTAATCCACTGGCAGAAAAGAGAACGCAGCAGGTTCTATTTTACTGCGGAGATCAGCAACACAGAGCCCATTGTGCTCCATGGTCGTGGATATACCCGCAGCCCATACGCAACTACATTGTATACGGCTGCTGGTACCCGTGTCATCGCTAAGCGACGGTGCGGGAAATACAAACAAAACAATATATATACTGCGCATGACCGCCTGTGTGAGTAGGCAGTTATGCGCAGTAGATTACGCGGTTGTATGCAGGGTCACAGCCGGGCTCACAGCTGGGATCCGCTGCGGGTCTCCGCAAGCGGATTCCACATATGGCCGCAGGAGCCCGGCGTTATTCAGATCACTACCTGTAATACGTATTTTATAAGAAGCCCCGGGAACGCTCACCTTCATGCAGTTCCAGGAGCAGCTTGTTGAGCGCCTTCTGTGCGAGACCGCCGCACTTCGGCAAGCTTATGGAGACCCAAAGAGCGCCACTTTTTACACCCCATCCGCGCGGCTGAGGTCACAAAATAGCCCCCAAAAAGCATGAGAGGAGGGGGGATACCCGGGTTTATTGCCCGATGTACCCATCCCAACCAGCCTCCGTAATTACCCCTGTCTTCGGAAATACCACACAGTTCATATTATTACTTTCAGCTAAGATTTGGGGAACGCTGAAAAGGGGGGGAGGGGTGTAGGAATTTTTCAACGTGTCAATTTTTATTTCGTACAAGTGGGCAATGGGGCCTGGAATTTATTCAGTTGTGCCCTGCAATCCAACAGTGTTCCCTCCATTACAGGCCTTGCCATGTTTCCTGTAAGTAGATTAGGGCCACAGCGGGAATGTTTTTGAACACGGGACAAACGGGGGTATCCATTTTGGGGTGAACGTCTTCATTCATGTATGTGCTTGACAAAAAACTGTTTTTAAATTGACAAAATTGACAAAAAAATGAAAATCGTGGGCAATGGGGCCTAAATCACCTTCATGCAAAATGTCTGTTCTGAAAGTCACCGATTACTCCTTTCATTTTGGGCCCCGTTGTGCATCCAGACATAAGATTAGGGCCACAATGGGCATGTCTCTGAACACGGGACAAACAGGGGTATCTCTTTTGGGGTGCAAGTCTTCATTCATGTGTGTGCTGTTCAAAAAAAGCGTTTTTTAATATGACAATTGCCAAAAAAAATGAAAATCACAATTTTTTCCTTTTGCTTTGCTTGAATTCATTCAAAAACTGTGGGTTCAAAATACACAGTACACCCCTAGATAAATTTGGTAAGGGGTCTAGTTTTCAAAATGGGGTCATTTGTGGGGTTTCTCTATGGTTTTGGCCACTCAAGAGCTCTACGAGTGGGCAATGGGGCCTAAAACACCTTCAAGCAAATTTATGTTCTGAAAGACACCGACTACTCCTTTCATTTTGGCCCCCGTTGTGCATCCAGACATAAGATTAGGGCCACAATGGGCATGTCTCTGAACACGGGACAAACAGGGGGATCCATTTTGGTGTGTCAATCCTCATTTTCATGTGCACTATAGAAAAAAAATAGGTCTTTAAATTTGAATTCCTGAAAAAAAAGCTGTGTGGTCAAAATGCTCATGACACCCCTCAGTTGATACATTAAGGGGTGTAGTTTTTAAATTGGGGTCATTTGTGGGGGTATCTATCATTCTGACACCTATGAGCCTTTGCAATCTTAGCTTGGTGTAGGAAAACAACGGGTTCTTCAAAATGCTGAAAAGTAATGTTAAATTTGTACAGCTCCTAAATGGTTAAAAAAACACACAACTTTTTCAAACATGCGTCCAGAATAAAGTAAACAGGTGGAACTATATATCCCATCAAAACTTTGTACAGTATGTTTGGACACATTTGAGATATTATAGCTGAAAATGTGAAAAAATGACAATTATTTCAAAATTTTTACAATATTGGTACTTTTAATAAATATACATAAATACTATCAGTCTATTTTTACCAGCTAAATGAAGTACAACATGTGGCGAAAAAACAATGTCAGAATCACTGGGATATGCAAAACCTTTACGGAGTTATGCTATGTTGAACGACGCATGTCAGATTTTCAAAATTTGGCTCCGTCACTAAGGCGCAAACAAGCTTCGTCAATAAGGGGTTAATGTGAAACTGTACAAAGGCTTTCCTGACACCCAGATAGGTGATATCAACGGCACAACTTTCATCCAGTACTTCTGTAAAGGGGAATGCATTGTGGCTTGCAGTTTTCCCCCCGCGAATCACAAGAATTCCAAACTAGCCGGGCTTCATCTAATTGTAGGGTCACAGCAAACTGCGATACAACCGTACTGACCGCCATTACATCCCAATGAGAAGAGTATTGTGGTCAGAGTCTCCATGTAGCCACAGCCGTACTGGTGACCCCTTCACCAATTTAGAGGGGTTCTACAAATTACTAATATGAAACTAAGAGAACAATAAAGGCGGACAATGATATATTATTGGCCACCATCGCTCACAAGTCCCACCAAGCTGGATATCCACTCTGTAGATACAACCTAGCAGCTCTTACTGGTGATGCCAGATCCCTCCTCCTCCGGTCCTGCAGGGATTAAATGCAAAGCGGAGGATCTGGTGGGGATAGTTGGGGGGACAGGGGCAGCATGGGCCAAGGCACCTCTCCAGCCCTGCACCGCCGCCGGCTACTGTAGCAGTAGGGCTAGTGGAGCAGAGATCTTCTGTAGCCACATTCTGTTTGATATAGCAGTCATCCGCCATACAGTCGCTGACTAGTGTCACTGTAGGACCGGGATGCTTACATATCAGCAATTGATAAGGCCGCCTGCAGACGACCGGGTCAGATCCTGCTGCGAGAATTGTCGCAAAGGGACCCGACCCGAGCCTCTGAAGGGACCAGCGCGGCTCCGGGTCTTTGATGTGCCAGCTGCCGGCCAGCAGGCACATGCCGGAGCGGAGCCGCCAGCCGGGGAGTGACATTTCTGTGCGGGGCTCTCAGAGCTCCGCACAGAAATAGATCATACCGCGATTTGTTTTCCACACGTGATTTCGCGCAGACAAATGGCGGCCGTCTGCATAGGATTGCGTTTTCTAACACAATCTTATGCCAGCTTGCACAGGCGTAAATTCAGCAGGAAATCCTGCTGCGGAATTTCCGCCCGTGTGCCGGGGGCCTAAATGTGTGCTGGTGATCTGTAGGCCTTCTGATTATACTGTCTTTAATCAACTGTGTAGTGAATGGCTCTACTAATCCAACTAGCACAGTGTCCTGCCTGGCTCACACCCCACTTCCTGCCTACAAGCACCAGGGGCACATGCCCCACATCACCCCTCCACAGCTATGATCCTAAATACATCCATTACCTGGTGATGGGAGCGGCTGGCGGGTCTCCATCATGGCCTCCTTGTACAGATCCTTGTGTCCTTCCAAATACTCCCACTCCTCCATGGAGAAATAGACAGCAACATCCTCACACCTTATAGGAACCTGACAACACAATATACGGTCATCACCCAGAAGCCTCCAGTGCTGTTACTGTATAATGTCCCAGCATTCCCTGCAGCGTCACCTCTCCAGTCAGCAGCTCAATCATCTTGTTGGTGAGTTCTAGAATCTTCTGTACATTGATGTCCTCATGTATCAGGGGGTGAGGTGAGGGCCCCATGATTGGGCTCACGGGTCTTCCCCATTCAACACACACAGGGGCCCGACAGTCTTTACTAGAGGTCTTCCTCATTACTGAGTAATCCTATGTATGGGGAGACATTAATAAATATCACTACAGACATTTCCAGAGTCCATCACCTCCCCAGTAACATCATCTGTTATTATCATAGATTAGAATGACATATGACATCACCAGAATCTCTCCCCTCTCCAGTGACATCATCTGTTATTACCATAGATAACAATGATGTAATGTGACATCATCAGAATCTCTCCCCTCTCCAGTGACATCATCTGTTATTACCATAGATAACAATGATGTAATGTGACATCATCAGAATCTCTCCCCTCCCCAGTGACATCATCTGTTACCATAGATAAGAATGATGTAATGTGACATCATCAGAGTCTCTCACCTCCCCAGTCAGCTGGAGGAGTATCTCTAGGGTGAGGTTGAATACACTCTCCGCCATCTTGTTTCTGTCCTTCTCCATCTCTGATGAATCAGTCCTGTAGGGACCTGAATGGAAACAATATGAACCGATGTAAAAACCACAAAAACCAACATCTCCAAGTTCAGCTGCTTTTTACGGGGTTTTCTCTGAAGCGCTGCAGTGTTTTAGCGCACAATATAGATGTCTGCAATGTACATGCGTGTTGGGATGTATGTGTGACATCGGGCAGCAGAATCCTCCGGACAGCCTCCCGTTAACCCCTTCCTGCAGCCATTTCTCCTCCCCACCGCCCAACGACAATTGCTATTATATCTGCTAATAAAGCTGGATGAGCGCCGGTATTGTGAGGGACAAGTAGGATTTTTAATAGCAGCATTTAATGTGGGAGAACCTTAGAAATACTTTATTAGGAATTCATTTAATAGGAGATTTTATAAAAACATTTGCTGGAATCCTTTAACCCCTTAGTGCTATAGGTAGTACATGTACGCCCTGCAGCGTCGGGGTATGTATGAACGCGCGGCGATCTCCCTCCATACAGCATGAGCGCCGGCTGTTTACTGCGGCTGATACCAACTCCGATAAGCTGGCAATTCTGATAGCGGTATTTAAATGCGATGAGATCGCAGGGAGCCGTGCAGGTATCATGGCAGCCGGGGGCCCTCTGTAACGCCCCGGGCTGTCCTGGCAGAATGCCTATCAAGCCATGCCCGTGGCTCCTCCAGAAAAGGAGTGAGAAGATGAGCCCATTCCCATCTAATTACTTCTCTGTACTAATTACTTACTGACTCCACGACCTAAACGTTTACCAGCGTCCGGATCGCGGCATCCAATAAGCCGCACAAACCTCAGTAAAGTTTACACCGCCCTATCCCGTCTGGGCCCAATCTGTAGCAGAAAGTAGGCCGACCGCTTCTATAGTGAAACCCGTTACACGCTGCCGTCTCAGAGATAACAAATATCACTAGTGAGGAACGGCTAATACATTCCTAATGACAGATGGAAAACATCCTGAAGGTCATACAAATGGCCACCAAAATAACCTGCAGGGGGCGCCCTCCAGCCTCACCCTGCCCTGCAAACAATTGCATCTTCTACACCCTGGTGATCAGAGGCATCTGGTCCTTCATCTACTAGGACTTACTATTCTTATACAAAGGAGTCTACATCCTGTTTGTCAAAGGGATCTGGTCCTTCAGCCGCTAGGACTAATTATTCTTAGACAGATGAATCAACAACCTGGTGGTCAGAAGAATCTGCTCCATCTACTAAGAGTTACTGTTCTTACATAGAGGAGTCTACATACTGGTGGTCAGAGGGATCTAGTCCTTCAGCCACTAGGACGTACTAGTCTTATACAGAGGAGTCTACATCCTGGTGGTCAGAGGGATCTGCTGCTTCAGTCACTAGGACTTACTATTCTTATACTGAGGAGTCTACATCCTGGTGGTCAGAGGGATCTGGTCCTTCAGTCACTAGGATTTACTATTCTCATACTGAGGAGTCTACATCCTGGTGGTCAGAGGGATCTGGTCCTTCAGTCGCTAGGACTTACTATTCTTATACAGAGGAGTCTACATCCTGGTGGTCAGAGGGATCTAGTCCTTCAGCCACTAGGACTTACTATTCTTATACAGAGGAGTCTACATCCTGGTGGTCAGAGGGATCTGATCCTTCAGCCACTAGGACTTACTATTCTTATACAGAGGATAAGGTACTGGACAGACCCCGTTGACCATAATGAGTTCTGGATGGCAGTTTCCTAGATAAGTAGCACAGGGTGGTGTAGAGACTTCAGGCTGTCAGGCATTGTGTGTGTCAGGCCTTGGGCCTATCTCAGCTTCTATGCTATGGTTGTCATTTGTCAGGCCCTGGGAAAGCTGGATGAATTCAGTGTTCTAACCTCTCATTCCTCTCTTTTGTATCTGGCAAGTCTTCGATCTACAGGAGGACAGGAAGCCCTTTGTCCCACCAGCTACTGACAAGGAGATGCTAAATAGGCCCCTCCTGGCATGGATTGGCACCTTGGATGGTTCACGCAGACATCCTGGTGCCAAGTTCACATCAGAAGGAAATCATTTAATAAAGGATATTTGGGCATATGAAGGTCTTAGCCAGATATGAATTAGATTTTCAGAATCGGGCTGACCAGCCGAACAAAACTCATCTACAGGCATTGAGGTCCAAGGCTCAGAGCACCCAGAACTGCATATCTGGGAAAATATGGATGTCAACCCATCCGTGCGTGGGCTCAAACCATATGTAAAATCAGGACTAAGAATATGCCACGCCCAAATTCACGTTTGAGGGGGCTTTCCCGTCGAGATAAGACTGAAAACTGGGAAATATGATTTCCACCAGGAATACAGGACTCCACCCCAACTCTCCAGTGACAGCAGAGGGGGCGGGGTAAGGAGTGTTCTGAGGGTCCTTTTATAATGTGGGACTAGAGATGAGCGAGCACCAAAATGTTCGGGTGTTCGTTATTCGGAACGAACTTCCCGTGATGCTCGAGGGTTCGTTTCGAACAACGAACCCCATTGAAGTCAATGGGCGACCAGAACATTTTTGTATTTCGCCGATGCTCGCTAAGGTTTTCATGTGTGAAAATCTGGGCAATTCAAGAAAGTGATGGGAATGACACAGAAACGGATAGGGCAGGCGAGGGGCTACGTGTTGGGCTGCATCTCAAGTTCACAGGTCCCACTATTAAGCCACAATACCGGCAAGAGTGGGCCCCCCCCCCTCCCAACAACTTTTACTTCTGAAAAGCCCTCATTAGCATGGCATACCTTTGCTAAGCACCACACTACCTCCAACAAAGCACAATCACTGCCTGCATGACACTCCACTGACACTTCTCCTGGGTTACATGCTGCCCAACCGCCCCCCCTCCCCCCCCACAGCGCACACCAAAGTGTCCCTGGGCAGCCTTCAGCTGCCCTCATGCCACACCACGCTCATGTCTATTTAGAATTGCGTCTGCCATGACGAGGGACCGCAGGCACACACTGCAGAGGTTGGCACGGCTAGGCAGCGACCCTCTTTAAAAGTGGCGGAGCGATAGCCCACAATGCTGTACAGAAGCAATGAGAAATAGAATCCTGTGCCACCGCCATCAGGAGCTGCACACGTGGGCATAGCAATGGGGAACCTATGTGCCACACACTATTCATTCTGTCAAGGTGTCTGCATGCCCCAGTCAGACCGGGCTTTTTAATTCATAGACACAGGCAGGTACAACTCCCTATTGTGAAGTCCCTGTCGACCCACAGCATGGGTGGCTCCCTGGAACCCACCGGCGGTACACAGAAATATCCCATTGCATTGCCCAACACAGCTGAGGTAGTAATGTCGTGCTTAATGCAGGTGGGCTTCGGCCCACACTGCATGCCCCAGTCTGACTGGGGTTCTTTATAAGTGTACAGATGTAGTAAAAACTCCGTGTGCACCTACAGCATGGGTGGGTGCCAGGAAGCCACCGGCGGTACATAGAAATATCCCATTGCATTGCCCAACACAGCTGAGGTAGTAATGTTGTGCTTAACCCTTTCCAATCCAATTTGTATATGGTTTTCCTAGGGGGCTTACTCTTTTTCTGCTGTTATACAACGGCGCTATATGCTGGCTAAAGCCAGTACTGCATGAGCTGACACGTAGGATAGGCTCCGACAGCAGAGAGGCTGGCAATATACAGTACGAGAACCCCGACGGACGTCTACCAACAACGGAGCTGTACAGCCTTAAACCCTAATGTCTTCACAGGTCACACAGTGGACTGGAAAGGGTTAATGCAGGTGGGTTTCGGCCCACACTGCATGCCCCAGTCAGACTGGGGTTCTTTACAAGTGGACACATGTAGGTTAAACTCCCTGTGGACCCACTGCCTGGGTGGGTGCCAGGAAGCCACCGGCGGTACATAGAAATATCCCATTGCATTGCCCAACACAGCTGAGGTAGTAATGTCGTGCGTAATACAGGTGGGCTTCGGCCCACACTGCATGCCCCAGTCAGACGGGTTCTTTAGAAGTGTACAGATGTATTAAAAACTCAGTGTGCACCTACAGCATGGGTGGCTCCCTGGAACCCACCGGCGGTACATAAAAATATCCCATTGCATTGCCCAACACAGCTGAGGTAACGTCAGCTGTAATGCAGGTGGGCTAAAAATTAATTTGATTACACTGTAGGCGAGGGCCCACAAAAATTGCTGTATCAACAGTACTAATGTACATCCCAAAAATTGGCCATGGCCAGCCAAGAGGGCAGGTGAAACCCATTAATCGCTTTGGTTAATGTGGCTTAAGTGGTAACTAGGCCTGGAGGCAGCCCAGTGTAACGAAAAATTGGTTCAAGTTAAAGTTCCAATGCTTTTAAGCGCATTGAAACTTATAAAAATTGTTCTGAAAAATTATTTGAGTGAGCCTTGTGGCCCTAAGAAAAATTGCCCGTTCAGCGTGATTACGTGAGGTTTCAGGAGGAGGAGCAGGAGGAGGAGGAGGAGGAATATTAGACACAGATTGATGAAGCAGAAATGTCCCCGTTTTGGATGGTGAGAGAGAACGTAGCTTCCATCCGCGGGTGCAGCCTACGTATTGCTTACGTATCGCTGCTGTCCGCTGGTGGAGAACAGAAGTCTGGGGAAATCCAGCCTTTGTTCATCTTGATGAGTGTTAGCCTGTCGGCACTGTCGGTTGACAAGCGGCTACGCTTATCTGTGATGATTCCCCCAGCCGCACTAAACACCCTCTCCGACAAGACGCTAGCCGCAGGACAAGCAAGCACCTCCAGGGCATACAGCGCTAGTTCAGGCCACATGTCCAGCTTCGACACCCAGTAGTTGTAGGGGGCAGAGGCGTCACCAAGGATGGTCGTGCGATCCGCTACGTACTCCCTCACCATCCTTTTACAGTGCTCCCGCCGACTCAGCCGTGACTGGGGAGCGGTGACACAGTCTTGGTGGGGAGACATAAAGCTGGCCAGGCCCTTAAAGACTGTTGCACTACCTGGGATGTACATGCTGCTCGATCTACGCACATCCCCTGCTACCTTGCCCTCGGTACTGCGCCTTCTGCCACTAGCGCTGTCGGCTGGGAATTTTACCATCAGCTTGTCCGCAAGGGTCCTGTGGTATAGCAACACTCTCGAACCCCTTTCCTCTTCGGGAATCAGAGTGGGCAGGTTCTCCTTATACCGTGGATCGAGCAGTGTGTACACCCAGTAATCCGTCGTGGCCAGAATGCGTGCAACGCGAGGGTCACGAGAAAGGCATCCTAACATGAAGTCAGCCATGTGTGCCAGGGTACCTGTACGCAACACATGGCTGTCTTCACTAGGAAGATCACTATCAGGATCCTCCTCCTCCTCCTCCTCCTCAGGCCATACACGCTGAAAGGATGACAGGCAATCAGCCGGTGTACCGTCAGCAGCGGCCCAAGCTGTCTCTTCCCCCTCCTCCTCATCCTCCTCATGCTCCTCCTCCTCCTCCTGTATGCGCTGAGAAATAGACAGGAGGGTGCCCTGACTATCCAGCGGCATACTGTCTTCCCCCGCCCCCGTTTCCGAGCGCAAAGCAGCTGCCTTTATGGTTTGCAGGGAATTTCTCAAGATGCATAGCAGAGGAATGGTGACGCTAATGATTGTAGCATCGCCGCTCACCACCTGGGTAGACTCCTCAAAATTACCAAGGACATGGCAGATGTCTGCCAACCAGGCCCACTCTTCTGAAAGGAATTGAGGAGGCTGACTCCCACTGCGCCGCCCATGTTGGAGTTGGTATTCGACTATAGCTCTACGTTGTTCATAGAGCCTGGCCAACATGTGGAGCGTAGAGTTCCACCGTGTGGGCACGTCGCACAGCAGTCGGTGCACTGGCAGCTTAAAGTGATGTTGCAGGGTGCGCAGGGTGGCAGCGTCCGTGTGGGACTTGCGGAAATGTGCGCAGAGCCGGCGCGCCTTTACGAGCAGGTCTGACAAGCGTGGGTAGCTTTTCAGAAAGCGCTGAACCACCAAATTAAAGACATGGGCCAGGCATGGCACGTGCGTGAGGCTGCCGAGCTGCAGAGCCGCCACCAGGTTACGGCCGTTGTCACACACGACCATGCCCGGTTGGAGGCTCAGCGGCGCAAGCCAGCGGTCGGTCTGCTGTGTCAGACCCTGCAGCAGTTCGTGGGCCGTGTGCCTCTTATCTCCTAAGCTGAGTAGTTTCAGCACGGCCTGCTGACGCTTGCCCACCGCTGTGCTGCCACACCGCGCGACACCGACTGCTGGCGACATGCTGCTGCTAACACATCTTGATTGCGAGACAGAGGAGGAGGAGGAGGAGGAGGGTGCTTTAGTGGAGGAAGCATACACCTCCGCAGATACCAGCACCGAGCTGGGGCCCGCAATTCTGGGGGTGGGTAGGACGTGAGCGGTCCCAGGCTCTGACTCTGTCCCAGCCTCCACTAAATTCACCCAATGTGCCGTCAGGGAGATGTAGTGGCCCTGCCCGCCTGTGCTTGTCCACGTGTCCGTAGTTAAGTGGACCGTGGCAGTAACCGCGTTGGTGAGGGCGCGCACAATGTTGCGGGAGACGTGGTCGTGCAGGGCTGGGACGGCACATCGGGAAAAGTAGTGGCGACTGGGAACTGAGTAGCGCAGGGCCGCCGCCTCCATGATACTTTTGAAGGACTCAGTTTCCACAACCCTATACGGCAGCATCTCAAGGCTGATGAATTTTGCTATGCGGACGATTAACGTTTGAGCGTGCGGGTGCGTGGCGGCGTACTTGCGCTTGCGCTCGAACACTTGCGCAAGCGACGGCTGAACGGTGCGCTGAACTACACTGCTGGATGGGGCCGAGGACAGCGGAGATGAGGGTGTGGGTGCAGGCCATGAGGCGGTAGTGCCTGTGTCCTGAGAGGGGGGTTGCATCTCAGTGGCAGGTTGGGGCACAGGGGGAGAGGCAGGGGTGCAAACCGGAGGCGGTGAACGGCCTTCGTCCCACCTTGCGGGGTGCTTGGCCATCATATGTCTGCGCATGGTGGTGGTGGTGAGGCTGTTGGTGTTGGCTCCCCGGCTGAGCTTTGCGCGACAAAGGTTGCACACCACTGTTCGTCGGTCGTCAGGCGTCTCTGTGAAAAACTGCCAGACCTTAGAGCACCTCGGCCTCCGCAGGGTGGCATGGCGCGAGGGGGCGCTTTGGGAAACACTTGGTGGATTATTCGGTCTGGCCCTGCCTCTACCCCTGGCCACTGCACTGCCTCTTGCAACCTGCCCTGCTGATGCCCTTGACTCCCCCTCTGAAGACCTGTCCTCCTGAGTAAGCGTTGCACACCAGGTGGGGTCAGTCACCTCATCGTCCTGCTGCTCTTCCTCCGAATCCTCTGTGCGCTGCTCCCTGGGACTTACTGCCCTTACTACTACCTCACTGCAAGACAACTGTGTCTGATCGTCATCGTCCTCCTCACCCACAGAAAGTTGTTGAGACAGTTGGCGGAAGTCCCCAGCCTCTTCCCCCGGACCCCGGGAACTTTCGAATGGTTGGGCATCAGTGACGATAAACTCCTCTGGTGGGAGAGGAACCGCTGCTGCCCAATCTAAGCAGGGGCCCGAGAACAGTTCCTGGGAGTGTTCCCGCTCCTGAGCAGGTGTTATTGTAGTGGAGTGAGGAGGCTGGGAGGAAGGAGGAGCAGCAGACAGAGGATTCGGATTGGCAGCAGTGGACGGCGCAGAACTGCGGGTAGACGATAGGTTGCTCGAAGCACTTTCTGCCATCCAGGACAGGACCTGCTCACACTGCTCATTTTCTAATAACCGTCTCCCGCGTGGACCCATTAATTGGGCGATGAATGTGGGGATGCCAGAAACGTGCCTCTCTCCTAATCGCGCAGCAGTCGGCTGCGACACACCGGGATTAGGAGCTCGGGCTGTGCCCACACCCTGACTTGGCCCTCCGCGTCCTCGGCCGCGTCCACGTCCTCTAGGCCTACCCCTACCCCTCAGCATGCTGTATTACCAGTGATTTGATTTCACAGGCAGGAAATAAATTGGCGCAAGACTGCAGGCCAAATATAATTTTTGCCCTTTTTGGAAAACGAAAGGCCCCACTGCCTCTAGTGAATGAATTATCTAAGTTTAATAACTGTGCTGTGTCCCTGCTTATGTGTCACAGAACGTGAGGGTAGCAGAGTTATTATAACTCTTGGAGAGCAGGTATTTTTTTCCCAATTAAGGAAAGCAAATGGCGAAGCCAGCAGTAAAGCGTAGCTGGGTGCGTCTGATTTAGCAATGTTGTTCAAGCAGCTCACACGTGTCCACCGCCCTTAGGACGGACAGAGGCTGGACAAATAGATTTGTTTTCAGTTTTTTTCCACCAAAAGGCAGCACTGCGTATATTCAATGAACATGAGAAGTTTAATAACTGTGCTGTGTCCCTGCTTATGTGTCACAGAACGTGAGGGTAGCA
The DNA here is from genome assembly GCF_035609145.1 of Eleutherodactylus coqui. Taxonomy (NCBI): domain Eukaryota; kingdom Metazoa; phylum Chordata; class Amphibia; order Anura; family Eleutherodactylidae; genus Eleutherodactylus; species Eleutherodactylus coqui. The sequence continues at coordinate 22,957,759 of NC_089841.1, forward strand.
GAGTTATTATAACTCTTGGAGAGCAGGTATTTTTTTCCCAATTAAGGAAAGCAAATGGCGAAGCCAGCAGTAAAGCGTAGCTGGGTGTGTCTGATTTAGCAATGTTGTTCAAGCAGCTCACACGTGTCCACCGCCCTTAGGACGGACAGAGGCTGGACAAATAGATTTGTTTTCAGTTTTTTTCCACCAAAAGGCAGCACTGCGTATATTCAATGAACATGAGAAGTTTAATAACTGTGCTGTGCCCCTGCTTATGTGTCACAGAACGTGAGGGTAGCAGAGTTATTATAACTCTTGGAGAGCAGGTATTTTTTTCCCAATTAAGGAAAGCAAATGGCGAAGCCAGCAGTAAAGCGTAGCTGGGTGCGTCTGATTTAGCAATGTTGTTCAAGCAGCTCACACGTGTCCACCGCCCTTAGGACGGACAGAGGCTGGACAAATAGATTTGTTTTCAGTTTTTTTCCACCAAAAGGCAGCACTGCGTATATTCAATGAACATGAGAAGTTTAATAACTGTGCTGTGTCCCTGCTTATGTGTCACAGAACGTGAGGGTAGCAGAGTTATTATAACTCTTGGAGAGCAGGTATTTTTTTCCCAATTAAGGAAAGCAAATGGCGAAGCCAGCAGTAAAGCGTAGCTGGGTGCGTCTGATTTAGCAATGTTGTTCACGCAGCTCACACGTGTCCACCGCCCTTAGGACGGACAGAGGCTGGACAAATAGATTTGTTTTCAGTTTTTTTCCACCAAAAGGCAGCACTGCGTATATTCTATGAATAATAACTGTGTTGTGGCCCTGCCTATACAATTCTTTCCCTGCAGTATCAATGGAGGGTGCAATGGTCTGCAGAGGCGATTTTGAGAAGCAAAAAAAAATGCAGCACAGCTAACAGCAGCCTGGACAGTACTGCACACGGATAAATATGGCCCTAGAAAGGACCGTTGAGGTTCTTGAAGGCTACACTCACTCCTAACACTCTCCCTGCCTATGCAGCACTTCTGTCCCTAATGCCAGGTGCAACGGTCTGCAGAGGCGATTTTGAGAAAAAAAAATTTGCCACTGCTAACAGCAGCCAACACACAGCTATCAGTGGCCCTAATAAGGACCTTTGGGGGGTCTTGAAGCCTACACTAACTACCAATTCTTTCCCTACAGCAGCTCCGGTACAAACAGCACTGTCCCTCATCTAACTCACACCGCATCTGAGGCGAACCGCGGGAGGGGCCGACTTTTATGTTCGGGTGACACCTGATCTCCCCAGCCACTCACAGCAGGGGGGTGGTATAGGGCTTGAACGTCACAGGGGGAAGTTGTAATGCCTTCCCTGTCTTTCAATTGGCCAGAAAAGCGCGCTAACGTCTCAGGGAAGGAAGTGAAAGTAACCAGAACACCGCATGGTGTTCGTTACGAATAACGAACATCCCGAACACCCTAATATTCGCACGAATATCAAGCTCGGACGAACGCGTTCGCTCATCTCTATGTGGGACCTTACAGGCCCCAAATTGTCAGATCCTACAGATACGCCTTAGCATATGGCTTCAACCCCTTCCCACAATAGGGCGTAAATTCAAAATCCGATACGCCTTAGCATAAGGCTGTCCCATTCACTTCAGTGACTCTGCATGTATTGGAACATTGGACCAATATCCAAATCCGGTATCTTTCTTTTATTTACACCAGTTTATTTTAAAAATCTGTCTTGTGTATTCTACTGTATTTCCTTCTGTCCTGTGAACAACCTTTTTATATTTTTGTACAAATCAGATATATTGCACTGCGAGGCCTTTTCTAGATTAAATCTGCAATTGAAAAGTCAGCCTTGTCCATTTTACAACAAACCATAACGGTGAAGTTTGTGTTCATAATTCGTCTTCCAGTTTACCGATGCCAAAGCTGGTGGTGGCAGCGTTATTTGTAGGAGTATTGCAGAGGTCCGGAGTGCGTTAGAACGGATCAGGTGGATGATTTGAGATTTTGCTTCACATGCGTGTAGAAGCCCGGGAAAGCTATGTATAAATCAGCCTGTATTCTAACGACTTTAAGCTTGCAATACTGCAGAGTGATCAAGGACAGAGGTGGGACCGATAGGTATTGTCCCTTCTCCTCTCTCCTCCTGTCCACTACATGACACACAGCATTGTGTGAAAAACATGAGCGGCTAAAAATCTTGTAAAAAAATAAAACACATGAAGTTTGTGGCCTGTAAACTTCAAGGGATTCTGTCATTAAAAATAAAAAATCTTACTCACCTATTCCTCCCCAGTCAGTCTTCTTACCAGATCCTCACCTCAATGATCTTCTCCTGGCTCCTCCAGTCTCCCGAGTCATGTCACCTCCAGCCGGCCGGATCCTCTTCTTCCTGTGACGTAGCACACATTGCCAGCATTCTGCTTCCTGCAGCTCAGTGTACCCAGTCACTAGTGACATAGAGTTCACTGCCTAGCAGGGAATGCTGAACCCTTGGCAGCCTGCTTTAGCGTGACTGCGTGACGACGAGATATCGCGAATGTGCACTAAAGCAGGCTGCAGAGGATTCAGCATTCCCTGCTAGGCAGTGAAACCTACGTCACTCATAGCATTCACTGCAGCTAATGGACGTTCCAAAACAGGAAGTAGAGGATCTGGACGGCTGGAGATGACGTGACCCAGGGGACTGGAGAAGCCAGGAGAAGATCGGTGGGGAGAGGATGAGGTAAGAAGACTGCCTGGGGAGGAATAGGTAAGTATTGATTTTTTTCCTAATGAGAAAACCCCTTTAACCCCTTCTTCAACAGGGCGCAAACTTACGTCTTGGGGATAGCGGAGATCACATGTGCTCTTGCGCTATCCCGCAGCGGGAGACGGCTGTCAGTCACAGCCAGCCTCCCGCTGCAGCAGCGGGTGTGCATCAGATATGCGACCCCCAGTGTTAACCCCTTCCCTGCCGCGATCTATGTATATGGCGGCATGGGATTGGTTCACAGAGGGAGCGCGCTCCCTCTGTGAAGTTGCCGGGCTCTCGCGATATAATCGCAGAGAGCCCGGCCTGTTGCCATGGCAACAGGATGCCAGACACTGGCGTCCTGTGTTGCCAGTGCCTGAGATCGCTGTGTAAGCGATAAGGCATGGCAGGGCAGTATCCCTGCCATGCCTTATCACAGCAATCATCAGGGCAGGGTTGTAAGTCCCTCAGGGGGACACAAATAGTGTAAAAAAAAAAAAAGATTTAAAAAATGAATTTTAAAAAATATGTTAAAAAAACCCTTTTTAATGCTTTTTCTCATATTAGCATAAAAATAGGTTAAAAAAAATTAAAATGGCACATATTTTGTATTGTCGCGTCCGTAATGATCCGTACAGTAAGCTGCACATGCTTTTGACTGTGCACGGAAAAAAAAGCATTGAAAAAAATGCTAAAAAAGAGTCAAAGTGGTAATTTTTAGCATTTTGCCTCCCTAAAAACGCAATAAAAGTGATCAAAAGAGCTGTATGTACCCCAAAATGGTACCAATAAAAACTACAGCTCGTCTCGCAAAATATAAGCCCTCATAGAGCTCCGTACATCAAAAAATAAAAAAGTTACAGGACTTTGAATGCAGCTATAGAGAAAAAAAAAGATTTCCAAAAAAAGGGGGTTTTATTGCAGAAAAGTGGGAGAATCTAAAAAAAAAAAAGTAAGAATTTTGGTATCGCTGTAACCGTACCGGCCCGCAGAAAAAATGGATTGTGTCATTTATGCTGCATAATTAACGCTGTAAATAAAAATAAAAAAACTCCCCAAAAATCTAGGGCAGAATTGATGTGTTTTCTCTCCCTGCTATCATAAAAAAAAATAAAATAAAAGTTTTACAATATAGTCAATGTACCCAAATGTGGCACCGATAAAAACTACAGTTCGCCACGAAAAGAACAAGCCCTTACACGGCCGCATTGACAGAAAAATAAAAAAGTTATGACTTTTGATAAATGAAGAAAATCCACCAAAAATCGTTGCGTCCTTAAAGGGGTTGTCCCGCGGCAGCATGTGGGGTTCAGCACTTCTGCATGGCCATATTAATGCACTTTGTAATATACATCGTGCATTAAATATGAGCCATACAGAAGTTATTTACTTACCTACAGGGGTTTCCCCCCCCCCCCCCCCTATGCTGGCGTCCCCGTTTCCATGGCGGCGACCATCATTCTCCTCTGGTCGCAGGAACAGTCGCGCTTGCGCATTGAAGATTCCTCTTCTGGATGGTCCGGGCTCACAAGCTGCGTCCTGGCTCCTCCCTCTTCTCCGCGTCATCGCGTAGTTCCGCCCCCCATCACGTGGTGCCGATCAACCAATGAGGTGGCTGTAATCGGCAGTGGAGCTCAGACTGGAGTAGAACATCCACAGTGCACCATGGGAGAAGACCCGCGGTGCACCATGGGAGAAGACCAGCGGCAGCCATCTTGGACAGAAGAATCTTCACAGCTGCAGAACGGGGATCCAGGTAAGAGAATTAAAAAAAAATTTAAAAAAATAACAAACGGCAGCGGTTTTACTGTTTACTAAGTGGGGGTCTGTGCAAACAAAAAAAAAAATTATGTTTTGCCGCGGGACAACCCCTTTAAGCCCAAAATAGGCCGTGTCATTAAGGGGTTAACTGGGGCAACCAGCGTGAAAAAAGAGATCGCATGACGAGAACATTGTTGTTCCTCTTTACAAGGCACTGGTCCGACCACACATGGGATATTGTGGACAAAAGAAAGACATATCACAGCTTGAGCGGGTACAAAGGTGGGCAACTAAAGTAATTACTGGAATGGGCGGACTACAATATCCAGAGAGGCTATCAAAACTGGGATGATTTAGTTTAAAAAGAAGACAGCTTGATGACTATGTATACATATATCAGGGGACAGTACAGAGATCTCCCATCATCTATTATACCCAGGTCTATAACTAGGGGGAGCTCTAATAACTATGTATACATATATCAGGGGACAGTACAGAGATCTCCCATCATCTAGTTATACCCAAGACTGTAACTAGGGGGAGCTCTAAAAACTATGTATACATATATCAGGGGACAGTACAGAGATCTCTTCCATCATCTATTATACCCAGGTATATAACTAGGGGGAGCTCTAATAACTATGTATACATATATCAGGGGACAGTACAGAGATCTCCCATCATCTAGTTATACCCAGATCTATAACTAGGGAGCGCTCTTATAACTATGTATACATATATCAGGGGACAGTACAGAGATCTCTCCCATCATCTAGTTATACCCAGGACTGTAACTAGGGGGAGCTCTAATAACTATGTATACATATATCAGGGGACAGTACAGAGATCTCTCCCATCATCTAGTTATACCCAGGACTGTAACTAGGGGGAGCTCTAATAACTATGTATACATATATCAGGGGACAGTACAGAGATCTCCTAGTTATACCCAGGACTGTAACCAGGGGGAGCTCTAATAACTATGTATACATATATCAGGGGACAGTACAAAGATCTCTCCCATCATCTAGTTATACCCAGAACTGTAACTAGGGGGCGCTCTAACAACTATGTATACATATATCAGGGGACAGTACAGAGATCTCTCATCATCTATTATACCCAGGACCGTAACTAGGGGGAGCTCTAAAAACTATGTATACATATATCAGGGGACAGTACAGAGATCTCTTCCATCATCTATTATACCCAGGTCTATAACTAGGGGGAGCTCTAATAACTATGTATACATATATCAGGGGACAGTACAGAGATCTCTTCCATCATCTATTATACCCAGGTCTATAACTAGGGGGAGCTCTAATAACTATGTATACATATATCAGGGAACAGTACAGAGATCTCTTCCATCATCTATTATACCCAGGTCTATAACTAGGGGGAGATCTAATAACTATGTATACATATATCAGGGGACAGTACAGAGATCTCCCATCATCTAGTTATACCCAGGACCGTAACTAGGGGGAGCTCTAAAAACTATGTATACATATATCAGGGGACAGTACAGAGATCTCTTCCATCATCTATTATACCCAGGTCTATAACTAGGGGGAGCTCTAATAACTATGTATACATATATTAGGCGACAGTACAGAGATCTCCCATCATCTAGTTATACCCAGGTCTATAACTAGGGAGCGCTCTTATAACTATGTATACATATATCAGGGGACAGTACAGAGATCTCTCCCATCATCTAGTTATACCCAGGACTGTAACTAGGGGGAGCTCTAATTACTATGTATACATATATCAGGGGACACTACAGAGATCTCCCATCATCTAGTTATACCCAGGACTGTAACTAGGGGGAGCTCTAATAACTATGTATACATATATCAGGGGACAGTACAGAGATCTCCCATCATCTATTATACCCAGGACCGTAACTAGGGGGAGCTCTAATACCTATGTATACATATATCAGGGGACGGTACAGAGATCTCCCATCATCTAGTTATACCCAGAACTGTAACTAGGGGGAGCTCTAATAACTATGTATACATATATCAGGGGACAGTACAGAGATCTCCCATCATCTAGTTATACCCACAACTGTAACTAGGGGCCGCTCTAAAAAAGATGTATACATATATCAGGGGACAGTACAGAGATTTCCCATCATCTATTATATACAGTACTGTAACTAGGGGGCGCTCTAATAACTATGTATACATATATCAGGGGACAGTACAGAGATCTCCCATCATCTAGTTATACCCAGGACCGTAACTAGAGGGAGCTCTAATAACTACCGTGTTTCCCCGAAAGTAAGACAGTGTCTTACTTTCTTTTTATCCCCAAAAGCCAGACTATGTCTTACTTTCGGGGTATGTCTTATAATAAAAAAAAATCATTACTCACCTCCCCCGGCGTTCTGTCGCGCTCCGGCAGGATGTCGCTCGCTCCTCGTCCCCGGCGCAGCATTGCTTTCTGAATGCGGGGCTTGAAATCCCCGCCTCCAGAAAGCTAATACACACGCCGTCAGCCAGTTACAGCCATTCAATGACAGCATTGAATGGCTGTGATTGGCTGAAGGCGCACGTGGCTTCAGCCAATCATACTATTCAATGACATCATTGAATGGGTGTGATTGGCTGAAGCCACGTGCGCCTTCAGCCAATCACAGCCATTCAATGATGTCATTGAATAGTGTGATTGGCTGAAGCCACGTGCGCCTTCAGCCAATCACAGCCATTCTGTAACTGGCTGACGGCGTGTGTATTAGCTTTCTGGAGGCGGGGATTTCAAGCCCCCACATTCAGAAAGCAATGCTGCGCCGGGGACGAGGAGCGAGCGACATCCTGCCGGAGCGCGACAGGACGCCGGGGGAGGTGAGTAATGATTTTTTTTTTTCTACGGTATGTCTTACTTTCGGGGTACGGCTTACATTGGCCGACCCCCCTGACACCCCCGATACGTCTTACCATCGGGGGTGTCTTACTATCGGGGAAACACGGTATGTATACATATATCAGGGGACAGTACAGAGATCTCCCATCATCTAGTTATACCCAGAACTGTAACTAGGGGGAGCTCTAATAACTATGTATACATATATCAGGGGACAGTACAGAGATCTCCTAGTTATACCCAGGACTGTAACCAGGGGGAGCTCTAATAACTATGTATACATATATCAGGGGACAGTACAGAGATCTCTCCCATCATCTAGTTATACCCAGAACTGTAACTAGGGGGCGCTCTAACAACTATGTATACATATATCAGGGGACAGTACAGAGATCTCCTAGTTATACCCAGGACTGTAACCAGGGGGAGCTCTAATAACTATGTATACATATATCAGGGGACAGTACAGAGATCTCTTCCATCATCTAGTTATTCCCAGAACTGTAACTAGGGGGCGCTCTAACAACTATGTATACATATATCAGGGGACAGTACAGAGATCTCTCATCATCTATTATACCCAGGACCGTAACTAGGGGGAGCTCTAAAAACTATGTATACATATATCAAGGGACAGTACAGAGATCTCTTCCATCATCTATTATACCCAGGTCTATAACTAGGGGGAGCTCTAATAACTATGTATACATATATCAGGGGACAGTACAGAGATCTCCCATCATCTAGTTATACCCAGGACTGTAACTAGGGGGAGCTCTAAAAACTATGTATACATATATCAGGGGACAGTACAGAGATCTCTTCCATCATCTATTATACCCAGGACCGTAACTAGGGGGAGCTCTAAAAACTATGTATACATATATCAGGGGACAGTACAGAGATCTCTTCCATCATCTATTATACCCAGGTCTATCACTAGGGGGAGCTCTAATAACTATGTATACATATATCAGGGGACAGTACAGAGATCTCCTAGTTATACCCAGAACTGTAACTAGGGGGCGCTCTAACAACTATGTATAGACATATCAGGGGACAGTACAGAGATCTCTTCCATCATCTATTATACCCAGGACCGTAACTAGGGGGAGCTCTAAAAACTATGTATACATATATCAGGGGACAGTACAGAGATCTCTTCCATCATCTATTATACCCAGGTCTATAACTAGGGGGAGATCTAATAACTATGTATACATATATCAGGGGACAGTACAGAGATCTCCCATCATCTAGTTATACCCAGGACCGTAACTAGGGGGAGCTCTAAAAACTATGTATACATATATCAGGGGACAGTACAGAGATCTCTTCCATCATCTATTATACCCAGGTCTATAACTAGGGGGAGCTCTAATAACTATGTATACATATATCAGGGGACAGTACAGAGATCTCCCATCATCTAGTTATACCCAGGTCTATAACTAGGGAGCGCTCTTATAACTATGTATACATATATCAGGGGACAGTACAGAGATCTCTCCCATCATCTAGTTATACCCAGGACTGTAACTAGGGGGAGCTCTAATAACTATGTATACATATATCAGGGGACAGTACAGAGATCTCTCCCATCATCTAGTTATACCCAGGACTGTAACTAGGGGGAGCTCTAATAACTATGTATACATATATCAGGGGACAGTACAGAGATCTCTCCCATCATCCAGTTATACCCAGGACTGTAACTAGGGGGAGCTCTAATTACTATGTATACATATATCAGGGGACACTACAGAGATCTCCCATCATCTAGTTATACCCAGGACTGTAACTAGGGGGAGCTCTAATAACTATGTATACATATATCAGGGGACAGTACAGAGATCTCCCATCATCTATTAAACCCAGGACCGTAACTAGGGGGAGCTCTAATAACTATGTATACATATATCAGGGGACTGTACAGAGATCTCCCATCATCTAGTTATACCCAGAACTGTAACTAGGGGGAGCTCTAATAACTATGTATACATATATCAGGGGACAGTACAGAGATCTCCCATCATCTAGTTATACCCACAACTGTAACTAGGGGGCGCTCTAAAAACTATGTATACATATATCAGGGGACAGTACAGAGATTTCCCATCATCTATTATATACAGTACTGTAACTAGGGGGCGCTCTAATAACTATGTATACATATATCAGGGAACAGTACAGAGATCTCCTAGTTATACCCAGAACTGTAACTAGGGGGCGCTCTAACAACTATGTATAGACATATCAGGGGACAGTACAGAGATCTCCCATCATCTAGTTATACCCAGGACCGTAACTAGGGGGAGCTCTAATAACTATGTATACATATATCAGGGGACAGTACAGAGATCTCCCATCATCTAGTTATACCCAGAACTGTAACTAGGGGGAGCTCTAATAACTATGTATACAAATATCAGGGGACAGTACAGAGATCTCCTAGTTATACCCAGGACTGTAACCAGGGGGAGCTCAAATAACTATGTATACATATATCAGGGGACAGTACAGAGATCTCTCCCATCATCTAGTTATACCCAGAACTGTAACTAGGGGGCACTCTAACAACTATGTATACATATATCAGGGGACAGTACAGAGATCTCCCATCATCTAGTTATACCCAGAACTGTAACTAGGGGGAGCTCTAACAACTATGTATACATATATCAGGGGACAGTACAGAGATCTCCCATCATCTAGTTATACCCAGGTCTATAACTAGGGAGCGCTCTTATAACTATGTATACATATATCAGGGGACAGTACAGAGATCTCCCATCATCTAGTTATACCCAGATCTATAACTAGGGAGCGCTCTTATAACTATGTATACATATATCAGGGGACAGTACAGAGATCTCTCCCATCATCTAGTTATACCCAGAACTGTAACTAGGGGGCGCTCTAACAACTATGTATACATATATCAGGGGACAGTACAGAGATCTCCTAGTTATACCCAGGACTGTAACCAGGGGGAGCTCTAATAACTATGTATACATATATCAGGGGACAGTACAGAGATCTCTTCCATCATCTAGTTATTCCCAGAACTGTAACTAGGGGGCGCTCTAACAACTATGTATACATATATCAGGGGACAGTACAGAGATCTCTCATCATCTATTATACCCAGGACCGTAACTAGGGGGAGCTCTAAAAACTATGTATACATATATCAAGGGACAGTACAGAGATCTCTTCCATCATCTATTATACCCAGGTCTATAACTAGGGGGAGCTCTAATAACTATGTATACATATATCAGGGGACAGTACAGAGATCTCCCATCATCTAGTTATACCCAGGACTGTAACTAGGGGGAGCTCTAAAAACTATGTATACATATATCAGGGGACAGTACAGAGATCTCTTCCATCATCTATTATACCCAGGACCGTAACTAGGGGGAGCTCTAAAAACTATGTATACATATATCAGGGGACAGTACAGAGATCTCTTCCATCATCTATTATACCCAGGTCTATCACTAGGGGGAGCTCTAATAACTATGTATACATATATCAGGGGACAGTACAGAGATCTCCTAGTTATACCCAGAACTGTAACTAGGGGGCGCTCTAACAACTATGTATAGACATATCAGGGGACAGTACAGAGATCTCTTCCATCATCTATTATACCCAGGACCGTAACTAGGGGGAGCTCTAAAAACTATGTATACATATATCAGGGGACAGTACAGAGATCTCTTCCATCATCTATTATACCCAGGTCTATAACTAGGGGGAGATCTAATAACTATGTATACATATATCAGGGGACAGTACAGAGATCTCCCATCATCTAGTTATACCCAGGACCGTAACTAGGGGGAGCTCTAAAAACTATGTATACATATATCAGGGGACAGTACAGAGATCTCTTCCATCATCTATTATACCCAGGTCTATAACTAGGGGGAGCTCTAATAACTATGTATACATATATCAGGGGACAGTACAGAGATCTCCCATCATCTAGTTATACCCAGGTCTATAACTAGGGAGCGCTCTTATAACTATGTATACATATATCAGGGGACAGTACAGAGATCTCTCCCATCATCTAGTTATACCCAGGACTGTAACTAGGGGGAGCTCTAATAACTATGTATACATATATCAGGGGACAGTACAGAGATCTCTCCCATCATCTAGTTATACCCAGGACTGTAACTAGGGGGAGCTCTAATAACTATGTATACATATATCAGGGGACAGTACAGAGATCTCTCCCATCATCCAGTTATACCCAGGACTGTAACTAGGGGGAGCTCTAATTACTATGTATACATATATCAGGGGACACTACAGAGATCTCCCATCATCTAGTTATACCCAGGACTGTAACTAGGGGGAGCTCTAATAACTATGTATACATATATCAGGGGACAGTACAGAGATCTCCCATCATCTATTAAACCCAGGACCGTAACTAGGGGGAGCTCTAATAACTATGTATACATATATCAGGGGACTGTACAGAGATCTCCCATCATCTAGTTATACCCAGAACTGTAACTAGGGGGAGCTCTAATAACTATAACTATGTATACATATATCAGGGGACAGTACAGAGATCTCCCATCATCTAGTTATACCCACAACTGTAACTAGGGGGCGCTCTAAAAACTATGTATACATATATCAGGGGACAGTACAGAGATTTCCCATCATCTATTATATACAGTACTGTAACTAGGGGGCGCTCTAATAACTATGTATACATATATCAGGGAACAGTACAGAGATCTCCTAGTTATACCCAGAACTGTAACTAGGGGGCGCTCTAACAACTATGTATAGACATATCAGGGGACAGTACAGAGATCTCCCATCATCTAGTTATACCCAGGACCGTAACTAGGGGGAGCTCTAATAACTATGTATACATATATCAGGGGACAGTACAGAGATCTCCCATCATCTAGTTATACCCAGAACTGTAACTAGGGGGAGCTCTAATAACTATGTATACAAATATCAGGGGACAGTACAGAGATCTCCTAGTTATACCCAGGACTGTAACCAGGGGGAGCTCAAATAACTATGTATACATATATCAGGGGACAGTACAGAGATCTCTCCCATCATCTAGTTATACCCAGAACTGTAACTAGGGGGCACTCTAACAACTATGTATACATATATCAGGGGACAGTACAGAGATCTCCCATCATCTAGTTATACCCAGAACTGTAACTAGGGGGAGCTCTAACAACTATGTATACATATATCAGGGGACAGTACAGAGATCTCTCCCATCATCTATTATACCCAGGTCTATAACTAGGGGGAGCTCTAATAACTATGTATACATATATCAGGGGACAGTACAGAGATCTCCCATCATCTAGTTATACCCAGATCTATAACTAGGGAGCGCTCTTATAACTATGTATACATATATCAGGGGACAGTACAGAGATCTCTCCCATCATCTAGTTATACCCAGGACTGTAACTAGGGGGTGCTCTAATAACTATGTATACATATATCAGGGGACAGTACAGAGATCTCTCCCATCATCTAGTTATACCCAGGACTGTAACTAGGGGGAGCTCTAATAACTATGTATACATATATCAGGGGACAGTACAGAGATCTCCTAGTTATACCCAGGACTGTAACCAGGGGGAGCTCTAATAACTATGTATACATATATCAGGGGACAGTACAAAGATCTCTCCCATCATCTAGTTATACCCAGAACTGTAACTAGGGGGCGCTCTAACAACTATGTATACATATATCAGGGGACAGTACAGAGATCTCTCATCATCTATTATACCCAGGACCGTAACTAGGGGGAGCTCTAAAAACTATGTATACATATATCAGGGGACAGTACAGAGATCTCTTCCATCATCTATTATACCCAGGTCTATAACTAGGGGGAGCTCTAATAACTATGTATACATATATCAGGGGACAGTACACAGATCTCCCATCATCTAGTTATACCCAGGACTGTAACTAGGGGGAGCTCTAAAAACTATGTATACATATATCAGGGGACAGTACAGAGCTCTCTTCCATCATCTATTATACCCAGGACCGTAACTAGGGGGAGCTCTAAAAACTATGTATACATATATCAGGGTACAGTACAGAGATCTCTTCCATCATCTATTATACCCAGGTCTATAACTAGGGGGAGATCTAATAACTATGTATACATATATCAGGGGACAGTACAGAGATCTCCCATCATCTAGTTATACCCAGGACCGTAACTAGGGGGAGCTCTAAAAACTATGTATACATATATCAGGGGACAGTACAGAGATCTCTTCCATCATCTATTATACCCAGGTCTATAACTAGGGGGAGCTCTAATAACTATGTATACATATATCAGGGGACAGTACAGAGATCTCCCATCATCTAGTTATACCCAGGTCTATAACTAGGGAGCGCTCTTATAACTATGTATACATATATCAGGGGACAGTACAGAGATCTCTCCCATCATCTAGTTATACCCAGGACTGTAACTAGGGGGAGCTCTAATTACTATGTATACATATATCAGGGGACACTACAGAGATCTCCCATCATCTAGTTATACCCAGGACTGTAACTAGGGGGAGCTCTAATAACTATGTATACATATATCAGGGGACAGTACAGAGATCTCCCATCATCTATTATACCCAGGACCGTAACTAGGGGGAGCTCTAATAACTATGTATACATATATCAGGGGATGGTACAGAGATCTCCCATCATCTAGTTATACCCAGAACTGTAACTAGGGGGAGCTCTAATAACTATGTATACATATATCAGGGGACAGTACAGAGATCTCCCATCATCTAATTATACCCACAACTGTAACTAGGGGGCGCTCTAAAAACTATGTATACATATATCAGGGGACAGTACAGAGATTTCCCATCATCTATTATATACAGTACTGTAACTAGGGGGCGCTCTAATAACTATGTATACATATATCAGGGGACAGTACAGAGATCTCCTAGTTATACCCAGAACTGTAACTAGGGAGCGCTCTAACAACTATGTATAGATATACCAGGGGACAGTACAGAGATCTCCCATCATCTAGTTATACCCAGGACCGTAACTAGGGGGGAGCTCTAATAACTATGTATACATATATCAGGGGACAGTACAGAGATCTCCCATCATCTAATTATACCCAGAACTGTAACTAGGGGGAGCTCTAATAACTATGTATACATATATCAGGGGACAGTACAGAGATCTCCTAGTTATACCCAGGACTGTAACCAGGGGGAGCTCTAATAACTATGTATACATATATCAGGGGACAGTACAGAGATCTCTCCCATCATCTAGTTATACCCAGAACTGTAACTAGGGGGCACTCTAACAACTATGTATACATATATCAGGGGACAGTACAGAGATCTCCCATCATCTAGTTATACCCAGAACTGTAACTAGGGGGAGCTCTAACAACTATGTATACATATATCAGGGGACAGTACAGAGATCTCTCATCATCTATTATACCCAGGACCGTAACTAGGGGGAGCTCTAAAAACTATGTATACATATATCAGGGGACAGTACAGAGATCTCTTCCATCATCTATTATACCCAGGTCTATAACTAGGGGGAGCTCTAATAACTATGTATACATATATCAGGGGACAGTACAGAGATCTCCCATCATCTAGTTATACCCAGATCTATAACTAGGGAGCGCTCTTATAACTATGTATACATATATCAGGGGACAGTACAGAGATCTCTCCCATCATCTAGTTATACCCAGGACTGTAACTAGGGGGAGCTCTAATAACTATGTATACATATATCAGGGGACAGTACAGAGATCTCTCCCATCATCTAGTTATACCCAGGACTGTAACTAGAGGGAGCTCTAATAACTATGTATAGATATATAAGGGGACAGTACAGAGATCTCTCCCATCATCTAGTTATACCCAGGACTGTAACTAGGGGGAGCTCTAATAACTATGTATACATATATCAGGGGACAGTACAGAGATCTCTCCCATCATCTAGTTATATCCAGGACTGTAACTAGGGGCGCTCTATTAACTAATAACTTTTTAATGGGTATATGAGGGGACAGTACAGAGATCTCCTATAATGTTATACCCAAGACTGTACCTAGAGGGCACTCTCTCCGTCTAGGGCAATGATGGCAAAGCTTTGTTTGCCCAAACTGTATCCCCAAACCTCTTTATTTATCACAAAGTGCCAACACATCAGGGGGCGGGGCTTATCACTACGTATGATGTTACATCTGTCATTGTAAAAAAGGACTAGTAATTGTAAGGAAATTATAGTGCCAGTGATTCTGGTGGTGCAGTGCGCCACACAGCTCTGCTACATGCATATCACACACACAGCTCTGCTACATGCATGTCACACACACATACAGCTCTGCTACATGCCTGTCACACACACATACAGCTCTGCTACATGCCTGTCACACACACATACAGCTCTGCTACATGCATGTCACACACACACATACAGCTCTGCTGCATACATTTTTCATCCCAAACAACAGGGATCACAAGCAGCACAGCACTCTGGATGAAGTACCTGTGATGATGTCACCGTCATACTCGGCCCTGATCACATGACAGTGACATCATCACAGGTTCTTCATCCTGAGTTAAGTGTGCTTACAGGACCTGTGATGACGTCAAAGTCATGTGATTAGGGCAGAGCATGTAACAGACAGACAGTAGGACTCACACATCCTCAAAAAGCTTCCTATCAGCGCTCTGCGGTTCACAGCAGCCTGTAGTGGCCTTACCTGACCAGACCACTGGAAAGAGGAAGCCGGGGAGCGCTGACAGCAGGAAGCCTGCAGAGGAGGTGAGGGGGAGTGCTGACAGCAGGAATTCTGCAGAGGGGGTGAGGGGGGAGCGCTGACAGCAGGAAGCCCGCAGAGGAGGTGAGAGGGGAGCGCTGACAGCAGGAAGCCCGCAGAGGGGGTGAGGGGGAGCACTGACAGCAGGAATTCTGCAGAGGGGGTGAGGGGGGAGCGCTGACAGCAGGAATTCTGCAGAGGGGGTGAGAGGGGAGCGCCGACAGCAGGAAGCCCGCAGAGGAGGTGAGAGGGGAGCGCCGACAGCAGGAAGCCCGCAGAGGAGGTGAGAGGGGAGCGCCGACAGCAGGAAGCCCGCAGAGGAGGTGAGAGGGGAGCGCCGACAGCAGGAAGCCCGCAGAGGAGGTGAGAGGGGAGCGCCGACAGCAGGAAGCCCGCAGAGGAGGTGAGAGGGGAGCGCCGACAGCAGGAAGCCCGCAGAGGAGGTGAGAGGGGAGCGCCGACAGCAGGAAGCCCGCAGAGGAGGTGAGAGGGGAGCGCCGACAGCAGGAAGCCCGCAGAGGAGGTGAGAGGGGAGCGCCGACAGCAGGAAGCCCGCAGAGGAGGTGAGAGGGGAGCGCCGACAGCAGGAAGCCCGCAGAGGGGGTGAGGGGGAGCGCCGACAGCAGGAAGCCCGCAGAGGGGGTGAGGGGGAGCGCCGACAGCAGGAAGCCCGCAGAGGGGGTGAGGGGGGAGCGCCGACAGCAGGAAGCCCGCAGAGGGGGTGAGGTGGGAGCGCCGACAGCAGGAAGCCCGCAGAGGGGGTGAGGGGGAGCGCCGACAGCAGGAAGCCCGCAGAGGGGGTGAGGGGGGAGCGCCGACAGCAGGAAGCCCGCAGAGTGGGTGAGGGGGGAGCGCCGACAGCAGGAAGCCCGCAGAGGGGGTGAGGGGGGAGCGCCGACTGCAGGAAGCCCGCAGAGGGGGTGAGGGGGGAGCGCCGACAGCAGGAAGCCCGCAGAGGGGGTGAGGGGGGAGCGCCGACAGCAGGAAGCCCGCAGAGGGGGTGAGGGGGGAGCGCCGACAGCAGGAAGCCCGCAGAGGGGGTGAGGGGGGAGCGCCGACAGCAGGAAGCCCGCAGAGGGGGTGAGGGGGGAGCGCCGACAGCAGGAATTCTGCAGAGGGGGTGAGGGGGGAGCGCCGACTGCAGGAAGCCCGCAGAGGGGGTGAGGGGGGAGCGCCGACAGCAGGAAGCCCGCAGAGGGGGTGAGGGGGGAACGCCGGCAGCAGGAAGCCCGCAGAGGGGGTGAGGGGGGAGTGCCGACAGCAGGAAGGCCGCAGAGGGGGTGAGGGGGGAGCGCCGACAGCAGGAAGCCCGCAGAGGGGGTGAGGGGGGAGCGCCGACAGCAGGAAGCCCGCAGAGGGGGTGAGGGGGGAGCGCCGACAGCAGGAAGCCTGCAGAGGAGGTGAGGGGGAGCGCCGCATAGTATGAAATTAGCTGCACATACATGGCCAATTTACAGTCAAACTCTTCACTTATTGTCTCATATCATCCCCCCAAATCCCGCGCAGCAAAACACACACACGCACCCCTAGTTTCCCCCTGATACAATTACACTTACTGCTTGCAGGTCTTATAAGCTCCGCTGATCAACTCACTCAGGACTCCACGGACCAAAACCTGCAGAGCCGCGAGCTTCCAGGAACTGTGATGTTGTCACTGTCATATGATCACTGATGTGGGGAGAAGTCACGGGTCACATGACCAGGAGGACTAGCTTCTGCAAAATTCTGCTGCTGGATGTAGCAGAGCTGTATGTGTGTAATGTACACGCTCCTGTACTGTATGTGTATTGTGGATGTAGCAGAGCTGTATGTGTGTAATGTACACGCTCCTGTACTGTATGTGTATTGTGGATGTAGCAGAGCTGTATGTGTGTAATGCACACGCTCCTGTACTGTATGTGTATTGTGGATGTAGCAGAGCTGTATGTGTGTAATGTACATGCTCCTGTACTGTATGTGTATTGTGTATGTAGCAGAGCTGTATGTGTGTAATGTACACGCTCCTGTACTGTATGTGTATTGTGGATGTAGCAGAGCTGTATGTGTGTAATGTACACGCTCCTGTACTGTATGTGTACTGTGGATGTAGCAGAGCTGTATGTGTGTAATGTACACGCTCCTGTACTGTATGTGTATTGTGGATGTAGCAGAGCTGTATGTGTGTAATGTACATGCTCCTGTACTGTATGTGTATTGTGTATGTAGCAGAGCTGTATGTGTGTAATGTACACGCTCCTGTACTGTATGTGTATTGTGGATGTAGCAGAGCTGTATGTGTGTAATGTACACGCTCCTGTACTGTATGTGTATTGTGGATGTAGCAGAGCTGTATGTGTGTAATGTACACGCTCCTGTACTGTATGTGTATTGTGGATGTAGCAGAGCTGTATGTGTGTAATGTACACACTCCTGTACTGTATGTGTATTGTGGATGTAGCAGAGCTGTATGTGTGTAATGTACACGCTCCTGTACTGTATGTGTATTGTGGATGTAGCAGAGCTGTATGTGTGTAATGTACACGCTCCTGTACTGTGTGTGTATTGTGGATGTAGCAGAGCTGTATGTGTGTAATGTACACGCTCCTGTACTGTATGTGTCTTGTGGATGTAGCAGAGCTGTATGTGTGTAATGTACACGCTCCTGTACTGTATGTGTCTTGTGGATGTAGCAGAGCTGTATGTGTGTAATGTACATGTTCCTGTACTGTATGTGTATTGTGGATGTAGTAGAGCTGTATGTGTGTAATGTACACGCTCCTGTACTGTATGTGTATTGTGGATGTAGCAGAGCTGTATGTGTGTAATGTACACGCTCCTGTACTGTATGTGTATTGTGGATGTAGCAGAGCACTGCAAAGACAGCAAGATACAAATCATAGCAACTGAACAGACATATATGCACATACTAGCTGATATACCCGGCTTCGCCCGAGTTAACTTGGTACTGGTGTTTATATGGTGTTCAGACAGAAAATCTTATGAAGTCGTGGTTGCTGTAGAGATACCGAGGAAAACAACATGTTCACCATTTTGCATAGTTCTTTGCGTTACCCAGGAAACACCACGTGGAGGCAACCATGCGACAATTCCTTTATATAAAATGACATTAGAAAGTGAGAGAATTACATTCCGTACGTCAAATTTGGACGCTAATTCTTTTGCGCTTAGAATTGAATAATCAAGTTGCAACCCATTAACTTTTCCTATTTATGACATAATCAATGCTCATGCCAAATTTCATGTTTCTACGACATCAGGAAGTGAGAGATTTAGATTCCGTACGTAAAATTTGGACGCTAATTCTTTTGCGCTAGAATTGAATAATCGAGTTGGGACCTTTTTACTTTTCCTATTTATGACATATTCTATGCTCATGCTGAATTTCATGTTTCCCAAGACATCGGGAAGTGAGAGAATTAGTGGCGAGTCAGTCAGTGAGTGAGTGAGTGAGTGAGTCAGTGAGGGCTTTCGTCTTTATGTATATATATAGATATATGGGGATTGGCTGACCTGAGCAAACAACCTAGACAGCTACACCATCCACCTGTGGAGCTGTGCTGCTAGAAACACTGAGGGAAAAAGATTCCAGCACAGCACAACCCTAACAAATACTGTCCCTTATATCGGCCCCAGTAGTAATAGTAACCCCCATCGCACACCCAGTAGTAATAGGGTCCCCTATTGCCACCCCAATAGTGATGAGACCCTTCATTGCTGCCCCAATAGTATGAGGGTCCCCCATTGCTAGCCCTGTTAGTGCAAATAAATATATTAGCTATGAGATATGCTTCTCGGGGTCCAAATTGGTTAGAAGTATATATGGGCCTGAAAACAAATTGTCAGACTGGATGTGATCCATAGTTATCTGTTTATTGATTGACAGGCAGCAGCTTTTATGGAGACTCATTCTTTGATTACAATAATTCAAATTTATTATAATTCATTTATTACTATTGGTCAATGAAACATAAACACAATATGAATAGGCAAGATAAAGAATTTAACCTCTAAAATGCCGAGCAGGCACAGTAGAATCATACATGATTAGCTTCTCAGAACACACAAGTACAGTAATGGCATCATTAAGTGGTTTAGAGAGAATATTTTGGAACATATGTGAACAGCGAGGAACATGTCATCTCAACACGGGGGCTAGTCTGGAGGCCTTTTCATTATCTTTAGTAGCCCCGGCCTCGGCTCTTCTCTCAAGGCTTTTTTGAAGTACAGATATTTAACCCCTTCCCTCCCCATGACGTACCGGTACGTCACGGGAGCAGGGTACTTCCCGCAACATGACGTAGCAGTACGTCATGTCAATAAAGTGTTGCTGCGGCGACACAGCAGTGATGTCTGCTGACATAGTCAGCAGACAAGCGCTGCGTCAGGGCTGGGGACCAATCACTGCGGTCCCTCCCCCACGATCGTTGTGATTGGTCAGGGAAAAACTCCCTGACCAATCACAGCATGGCAGTGGAGTTCACGCTGTTTACTGTAGGGGCTCTGTCTGCAAGCACCTCAGTGTGTTTCCGGTGCTTGTAGATAGAGCACTTACTGTGTAATCAGTGTGAAAAACCTGTAATCAGTGTGAAAAACCTGTGATCAGAGTGTAGATTAGGCAGGGAGTGAGTGTAATGTAGTGTAGTGTAGTGAGTGAGTGATCAGCAGTGTAGTGTAGTGAGTGATTAGAAGTGTAGTGAGTGAGTGATCAGCAGTGTAGTGAGTGATTAGAAGTGTAATTTAGTGTAGTGAGTGATCAGCAGTGTAGTGTAGTAAGTGAATGATCAGCAGTGTAGTGTAGTGATCAGCAGTGTAGTGAGTGATCTCAAGTGTAGTGTAGTGAGTGAGTGATCAGCAGTGTAGTGTAGTGAGTGATTAGAAGTGTAGTGTAGTGATCAGCAGTGTAGTGTAGTGATCAGCAGTGTAGTGTAGTGTAGTGAGTGATCAGAAGTGTAGTGTAGTGTAGTGAGTGATTAGAAGTGTAATGTAGTGTAGTGAGTGATCAGCAGTGTAGTGTAGTGATCAGCAGTGTAGTGTAGTGTAGTGAGTGATCAGAAGTGTAGTGTAGTGTAGTGATCAGCAGTGTAGTGTAGTGAGTGATTAGAAGTGTAATGTAGTGTAGTGAGTGATCAGCAGTGTAGTGTAGTGAGTGATCACAAGTGTAGTGTAGTAAGTGAATGATCAGCAGTGTAGTGTAGTGAGTGATTAGAAGTGTAGTGTAGTGATCAGCAGTGTAGTGTAGTGATCAGCAGTGTAGTGTAGTGTAGTGAGTGATTAGAAGTGTAATGTAGTGTAGTGAGTGATCAGCAGTGTAGTGAGTGATCACAAGTGTAGTGTAGTAAGTGAATGATCAGCAGTGTAGTGTAATGATCAGCAGTGTAGTGTAGTGAGTGATTAGAAGTATAATGAGTGAGTGATCAGCAGTGTAGTGAGTGATTCAAAGTGTAGTGTAGTGACCTGTAGTGTGTGATCAGCAGTGTAGTGTAGTGAGTGACCTGTAGTGTGTGATCAGCAGTGTAGTGTAGTGAGTGACCTGTAGTGTGTGATCAGCAGTGTAGTGTAGTGAGTGACCTGTAGTGTGCGATCAGCAGTGTAGTGTAGTGAATGACCTGTAGTGTGCGATCAGAAGTGTAGTGTAGTGTGTGATCAGCAGTGTAGTGTAGTGTAGTGAGTGACCTGTAGTGTGTGATCAGAAGTGTAGTGTAGTGAGTGACCTGTAGTGTGTGATCAGCAGTGTAGTGTAGTGAGTGACCTGTAGTGTGCGATCAGAAGTGCAGTGTAGTGTAGTGAGTGACCTGTAGTGTGCGATCAGCAGTGTAGTGTAGTGAGTGACCTGTAGTGTGTGATCAGCAGTGTAGTGTAGTGAGTGACCTGTAGTGTGCGATCAGCAGTGTAGTGTAGTGAATGACCTGTAGTGTGCGATCAGAAGTGTAGTGTAGTGTGTGATCAGCAGTGTAGTGTAGTGTAGTGAGTGACCTGTAGTGTGTGATCAGAAGTGTAGTGTAGTGAGTGACCTGTAGTGTGTGATCAGCAGTGTAGTGTAGTGAATGACCTGTAGTGTGTGATCAGCAGTGTAGTGTAGTGAGTGACCTGTAGTGTGTGATCAGCAGTGTAGTGTAGTGAGTGACCTGTAGTGTGCGATCAGCAGTGTAGTGTAGTGAATGACCTGTAGTGTGCGATCAGAAGTGTAGTGTAGTGAGTGACCTGTAGTGTGCGACCAGCAGTGTAGTGTAGCTGTGACCCGTAGTGTGTGATCAGAAGTGTAGTGTAGTGAATGACCTGTAGTGTGTGATCAGCAGTGTAGTGTAGCTGTGACCTGTAGTGTGTGATCAGCAGTGTAGTGTAGTGAGTGACCTGTAGTGTGCGATCAGCAGTGTAGTGTAGTGAATGACCTGTAGTGTGTCATCAGAAGTGTAGTGTAGTGAGTGACCTGTAGTGTGCGATCAGCAGTGTAGTGTAGTGAGTGACCTGTAGTGTGCGATCAGCAGTGTAGTGTAGTGAGTGACCTGTAGTGTGCGATCAGCAGTGTAGTGTAGTGTAGTGAGTGACCTGTAGTGTGTGATCAGAAGTGTAGTGTAGTGAGTGACCTGTAGTGTGCGATCAGAAGTGCAGTGTAGTGTAGTGTAGTGAGTGACCTGTAGTGTGTGATCAGAAGTGTAGTGTAGTGAGTGACCTGTAGTGTGTGATCAGCAGTGTAGTGTAGTGAGTGACCTGTAGTGTGTGATCAGAAGTGTAGTGTAGTGAGTGACCTGTAGTGTGCGATCAGCAGTGTAGTGTAGTGAGTGACCTGTAGTGTGTGATCAGAAGTGTAGTGTAGTGAGTGACCTGTAGTGTGCGATCAGCAGTGTAGTGTAGTGAGTGACCTGTAGTGTGTGATCAGAAGTGTAGTGTAGTGAGTGACCTGTAGTGTGTGATCAGCAGTGTAGTGTAGTGACCTGTAGTGTGTGATCAGCAGTGTAGTGTAGTGAGTGACCTGTAGTGTGTGATCAGAAGTGTAGTGTAGTGAGTGACCTGTAGTGTGCGATCAGCAGTGTAGTGTAGTGAGTGACCTGTAGTGTGTGATCAGAAGTGTAGTGTAGTGAGTGACCTGTAGTGTGTGATCAGCAGTGTAGTGTAGTGACCTGTAGTGTGTGATCAGAAGTGTAGTGTAGTGACCTGTAGTGTGCGATCAGAAGTGTAGTGTAGTGTAGTGAGTGACCTGTAGTGTGTGATCAGAAGTGTAGTGAGTGACCTGTAGTGTAGTGATCAGCAGTGTAGTGTAGTGAGTGACCTGTAGTGTGCGATCAGCAGTGTAGTGTAGTGAATGACCTGTAGTGTGCGATCAGCAGTGTAGTGTAGTGTAGTGAGTGACCTGTAGTGTAGTGATCAGCAGTGTAGTGTAGTGAGTGACCTGCAGTGTGTGATCAGCAGTGTAGTGTAGTGTAGTGAGTGACCTGTACTGTGCGATCAGCAGTGTAGTGTAGTGAGTCACCTGTAGTGTGCGATCAGCAGTGTAGTGTAGCGCAGCGTGTAGTGTCAGTGTATCCTTTGATGTAAAAAAAAAAAAAAGTTCAGTTTGTTCCCATTTCATTTCCTATCCCGTCATTAGTCAGTGTAGCGTGTAGTTAGTCCGTCTAGTGTGTAGCGTGTAGTTAGTTAGTGTAGCGTGTAGTTAGTCCGTCTAGTGTGTTGCGTGTAGTTAGTCCGTCTAGTGTGTTGCGTGTAGTTAGTCCGTCTAGTGTGTTGCGTGTAGTTAGTCCGTCTAGTGTGTTGCGTGTAGTTAGTCCGTCTAGTGTGTTGCGTGTAGTTAGTCCGTCTAGTGTGTTGCGTGTAGTTAGTCCATCTAGTGTGTTGCGTGTAGTTAGTCAGTGTAGCGTTTAGTCTGTCAGTGTAAAAAAAACAAAAAAACCAACAGGTGTGCTCAGTGCCATATTGGTCAGTGTGAATACACCACATACGTTTCCGCTGTCTTTCTGACCCCGTCCCGTGGTCACACCATCCCGCAGTGTCCTATTCTATAAAACTTTTTCCCCGTGTGCCCAGTGCAGAGACCCCCAAACCAGACTGTGTCCTCGACTATAATAAGTACATGGGAGGGGTAGATCTATCAGACCAGGTACTGGAGCCGTATAATGCCATGTGGAAAACACGGGTGTGGTACAAAAAGCTGTCCGTGCACCTCGTACAGATGGCACTGTATAATGCCTATGTGCTGTATCGGGGTGCAGGCCAGAGGGGGACATTCCTTGAATTTCAGGAAGAAGTAATCAAGGCCCTAATATTTGGGGACCAGGAGGTGGGGGAGAGGCCCAGTACTTCTGGAAGCGAGGCCACGAGGATTGTACCAGGGCAGTACTTTCCCAGTGAAATTCCCACCACTGCAAAGAAGGGAAGGACCCAAAAGAGGTGCAGAGTCTGCTATAAACAGGGGATAAGAAAAGACACCGTATACCAGTGTGAAACGGGCCCCACACAACCCGGCCTGTGTATAAAGCATTGCTTTAAGATCTACTACACCTCCCTGAAATTGTAGTTTTACTATTGCCCTGACGTGTTACCCCGATGTACTTCGCACAGCTTGTACATAAACCACATGCCAAGTCCTTCCCTGCTGAGCCCTGCGCCCTAACAACAGTTTACATCCATATATGGGGCATTTCCCTGTTGGGTAACATCATGGGGTACTTTATCTCCTTCTGCCCCTGCTAAAAAATACAAATCTGGGCCTAAAGCTGAACATTATGGGAAAAATTTGAATTTTTCGTTCCCAACTCATATTGTTAAAAAAAATTCCTCAAACACCTGTGGGTTTAAACCAGTTACTACACCCCTTAATAATCTCCCTAAGAGGTCTAGTTTCCAAAATGGGGTCAGTTGTTGGGGGTCTCAAATGCACTGGTACCTCAGGGGCTGCAAACACTACATGGGGGCTGAAAATGATTCCAGCCAAATCTGCATTCAAATAAAGCGCTCCTTTCCTTCTGAGCCCTGCCATGTGCCCATACAACAGGTTACGTCCACATATGGGGCATTTCCGTGCTCGAGAGCAACTGGGTAACGCATCATGGGGTACGTTTTCTCCTTCTGCGCCTCGTAAAAATTTAAATCTGGGCCTAAAGCTGAACACTATGTGAAAAATTTGATTTTTTTTGTATTGAACTCAAACTATTAAAAAAAATTCCTCAAACACCTGTGGGTTCAAACCGCTCACTACACCCCTTAAAAAAGTCCCTGAGGGGTGTAGTTTCCTTCTGAGTCCTGCCATGTGCCTATACAACAGGTTACGTCCACATATGGGGCATTTATAAAAACTGCGGAATCTGGGTAATACATTCCGAGTTTTGTTTCTTTGCTAACTCCTGCTGTTTTATAGAAAAAAAAGGTTTTATATTGAAAATCTGTAGAAAAACGGAACAGTTCTAATTTTTGACGCACTTTCCTTTAATTCCTGTAAAACATCTAAAGGGTTAATAAACTTTCTAAATGCCATTTTGAATACTTTGAAGGGTGCAGGTTTTAAAATGGGGCAATTGATGGGGGATTCTGATATGCAGGCTCTTAAAATCCACGTCAGAACTGTATTGGTCCTTAAAAAAGTCAGATTTTGAAATTTGCTAGGAAATGTGAAAAATTACTGCTAAATTTATATACTTTGTGGAGTCTGAAAAAAATAAAATAACACTTAAAAAATTATTGCAGTGTAAAGTAGGCCTGTGGGAAATGTCACTTATTACCTATGTTGTGGTGTTTGACTTTCTATTAGAGATGAGTGAGCACACTCGTCCGAGCATTAGGGTGTCCGAGATGCTCGTTACTCCAGACGAGCACCACGCGGTACTCGAGTCAATTCCGTTTCCTTCCCTGCATGTTTAGCGCCATTTTTTAACCAATAGACATGCAGGGAAGGCATTACCACTTCCTCCTGTGACGTGCCAGCCCTATCCCACCCCCCTGCAGTGAGTCCCACCCACGGCTCGCCTCAGACACACACTGGGAGAGCATAGGGAAAGTGTTAGTGTAGGATCCTGTCTACAAGAACCCCAACGGTCCTTCTTAGGGCCACATCTGACCGTGTGCATTACTGTTGTGGCTGGCTGGGAGCAGTTTTGCACCAAAATTTTTTTTTTCATCTCGGGTTGTGCAGGCGATTACAGCTATAGCGTTCTAAGTCTGCAGTCTGTAATACAGAGTATAGGGAAAGTGTTGCTGAGATAGGGACAGTGGTAGTGTAGGATCCTGTCTACAAGAACCCCAACGGTCCTTCTTAGGGCTACCTCTGATGGTCTGCATTTTACAGGGTGTCTGGTGGGAGTTGTAGTGCAGCACTATTGCACAGCTAGCCCTTTTGCAGCCTTCCGTATAATTTTTTTCTGGCTGCAGTTTGCGTTACAATATCTCTGTCAGCCTCCAACTGTAGGCCAATAATTCCATAATTTTTTACACCGGTCTGTGTCTGCAGTGAACTTAACGCACAGCGTACGGCCACAGCCACTGATAGAGGGAAAGTCATGTACACGCTATATAGCCTGTATTCTTTTTTAAAAAAAAATTTAAGAAAAGCTCCATCGTTGAGCTACCTCTGACCGTCTGAAATTTACAGGGTGTCTGGTGGGAGTTGTAGTGCATCACTATTGCACGGCTAGGCCTGTTTGCAGCCTTCTGTATTCTTTGTTTCTGCCTGAAGTTAGCGTTACAATACCACTGTCAGCGTGAAAGTGTACACAAATAATTCCATAATTATTTACACCGCTCTGTGTTTGCTCTATTCGTAATCCACCATGCTGAGAGGTAGGGCTCGAGGACGTGGACGTGGATGCGGGCGAGAACGCGGAGGTCCAAGTGAGGGTGTGGGCACAGGCCGAGTTCCTGGTCCAGGTGAATCACAGCTGGCTGCTGCGGGATTAGGAGAGAGGCAAGTCTGTGGGGTCCCCAGCTTCATATCACAATTTATGGGTCCATGTGGTAGACCTTTATTACAAACAGAGCAGTGTGAGCAGGTCCTGTCGTGGATGGCAGAAAATGCATTCAGCAATGTATGGACCACCCAGTCTTCTACGCCATCCACTGCTGCAACTCTGAATCCTCTGGCTGCTGCTCCTCCTTCCTCCCAGCCTCCTTACTCCATGAAAATGACACATTCTGAGGAGCAGGCAGACTCCCAGGAACTGTTCTCGGGTCCCTGCCCAGATTGGGAAAAAATGGTTCCTCTCCCACCCGATGAGTTTGTCGTGACCGATGCCCAACCTTTGGAAAGTTCCCGGGGTCCGGGTGATGAGGCTAGGGACTTCCGGCAACTGTCTCAAGAGCTTTCAGTGGGTGAGGAGGACGATGATGATGAGTCACAGTTGTCTATCAGTGAGGTAGTTGTAAGGGCAGTAAGTCCGAGGGAGGAGCGCACAGAGGATTCGGAGGAAGAGCCGCTGGACGATGAGGTGACTAACCCCACCTGGTTTGCTAAGCCAACTGAGGACAGGTCTCCAGAGGGGGAGGCAAGTGCAGCAGCAGGACAGGTTGGAAGAGGCAGTGTGGTGGCCAGGGGTAGAGACAGGGCCAGAGCAAAGAATCCCCCAACTGTTTCCCAAAGCACCCCCTCGCGCCAAGCCACCGTGCAGAGGCCGAGGTGCTCAAAGGTGTGGCAGTTTTTCAGTGAGAGCGCCGACGTCTGACGAACAGTGGTGTGCAACCTGTGTTGCGCCAAGATCAGCCAGGGAGCCACCACTACCAGCCTCACCACCACCAGCATGCGCAGGCATATGATGGCCAAGCACCCCACAAGGTGGGATGAAGGCCATTCACCGCCTCCGGGTCGCACCACTGCCTCTTCCCCTGTGCCCCAACCTGCCACTCAGATCCAACCCCCCTCTCAGGACACAGCCACGAGCGCCTCCCGGCCTGCACCCACACCCTCACCTCCGTTGTCCTCGACCCCATCCAGCAATGTCTCTTAGCGTAGCGTCCAGCTGTCGCTAGTGCAAGCGTTGGAGCGAAAGCGCAAATACGCCGCCACGCACGTGCACACTCAAGCTTTAAACGTGCACATTGCCAAATTAATCAGCCTGGAGATGCTACCGTACAGTCTTGTGGAAACGGAGGCTTTCAAAAACATGATGGGGCAGCGGTCCCACGCTACTTAGTCCCCAGTCGCCACTATTTTTCACACTGTGCCGTCCCAGCCCTACACCAGCACGTTTCCCGCAACATCAATCGTGCCCTCACCAACGCAGTTACTGGGAAGGTCCACTTAACCACGGACACGTGGACAAGTACTGGCGGGCAGGGCCACTATATCTCCCTAACAGCACATTGGGTGAATTTGGTGGAGGCTGGGACCGAGTCAGAGCCTGGGACCGCACACGTCCTACCCACACCCAGAATTGCGGGTCCTTCCTCGGTTCTGTTATCTGCAGCGGTCTATGCCACCTCCTCTAAACCCTTCCCGTCTTCCTCCTCCTACGCAACCTCTACCTCTCAATTAAGAAATGTGAGCAGCGGGTCGCCAGCAGTTGGTGTGGCGCGGCGCGCCAGCACAGCAGTGGGCAAGCGTCAGCAGGCCGTACTGAAACTAGGTGACAAGAGGCACACGGGCCCCGAGCTGTTGCAGGGTCTGACTGAGCAGACTGACCTCTGGCTTTTGCCGCTGAGCCTGCAACCGGGCATGGTTGTGTGTGACAATGGCCGTAAACTGGTGGCGGCACTGCAGCTCGGCAGCCTCACACATGTGCCATGCCTGGTCCACATCTTCAATCTGGTGGTTCAGCGGTTTCTGAAAAACTACCTGCACTTGTCAGACCGGCTTGGCAAGGTGCGCCACGTCTGCGCACATTTCCGCAGGTCCACCACGGATGCTGCCACCCTGAGGACCCTGCAACATCGGTTTAATCTGCCAGAGCGCCGGCTGCTGTGCGACGTGCCCACACGGTGGAATTCTATGCTCCACATGTTGGCCAGGCTGTATGAGCAGCGTAGAGCAATAGTGGAATGCCAACTCCAACATGGGCGGCGTAGTGGTAGTCAGTGTCATGGAATATAAGGTGTTAAGTTTCAGAATGCAATAAGTGTATGTTTCTTACCTTGCATTGAACTATTGACCCTTAAATAGAAGACTAAAACCTATGCTTTGTAGTGCCAGGAACTAGGATTTTAAGATAAGAAGTCAACAGACAAATTAAATAAGGCTAAGCTATGTTAACAGAGAAGACACACAACTATTGCAGAACTATTGTCTAATGCAACAGCAATATCCTGACTTAGGTCATTTCTATGTCTGAGACGGGCCTTAAGAGCTTTGAGAATATAATGTCAATATAGATGTCAATAAGTCTTATGATCAATAAGTATTTTCACCTTTGTAACAGTAAACTACGTAACACAAATCTTTGTACCAGGCAACATTTGGATACGCCCTCGTCTTTCTGTATAAGAGTTGGCAATGTTGATAATAAAGTAGAATTCATTGATTCTCACTGGAGAAGTGTCTTGACATAGCATGGAGTGATTTCATGCTATTGATAGATAATGCTAGCAAAATCTCCTCGTCACGGGCTTCCATATCTACCAATGTGGCACCTGGCAACGAGGTCATCAGATCAATACCGGTGTGGTCCGATAACATCAGCCTCCCCAATTCTTTACCGAGGAGTGGCCTTGGATGGCAGACATCTGCCAGGTCCTCGGAAACTTTGAGGAGTCTACCCAGATGGTGAGCGGGAATGCTGCAATCACTAGCGTCACCATTCCTCTGCTATGTCTGCTGAGAAGTTCGCTGCAAAGCATAAAGGCTGAGGCTTTGCGGTCGGAAAAGGAGACAGGGGAAGAGAATATGTCGCTTGATAGTCAAAGCACCCTCATGTCTATATGTCAGCACGTTTTGGAGGAGGGGGAGGAGCAGGAGGAGAAGGGGGAAGAGACAGCTGGGCCCACTGCAGACGGTACCCATGCTGCTTGCCTCCCATCTGTTCAGCATGTATGGCCTGTGGATGAGGAGGAGGATCTGGAAAGTGATCTTCCTAGTGAAGACAGCGATGTTTTGCGTACTGGTACCCTGGCACACATGGCTGACTTCATGTTAGGCTGCCTTTCTCATGACCCTCGCGTTAGACACATTCTGGCCACTACAGATTTCTGGGTGTACACCCTTCTCGACCCCCGGTATAAGGAGAACCTTTCCACTCTCATTCCCGAAGAGGAAAGGGGTATGAAAGTGATGCAATACCACATGGCCCTGGTGGACAAACTGATGGTAAACTTCCCATTTGACAGCGTTAGCGGCAGAAGCCGCAGTTCCCAGGGCCAAGTAGCAGGGGAGGTGCGGAGATCAGACAGCATGTTCTGCGCATGCAGGGGAACACTTTACAAGGCCTTTGCCAGCTTTATGGCTCACCAGCAAGACTGCGTCACCACTCCCCAGTCAAGGCTGAGTCGGAGGGAGCACTGTAAAAAGATGGTGAGGGAGTACGTAGCCGATCATACCACCGTCCTCCGTGATGCTGTAGCTCCATACAACTATTGGGTGTCAAAGCTAGACACGGGGCACGAACTTGCGCTGTATGCCCTGGAGGTGCTGGCTTGCCCTGCCGCTAGCGTCTTTTCAGAGAGGGTGTTTTGTGCAGCGGGGGGAATCATCACGGACAAGCGTACCCGCCTGTCAATTTCCAGTGCCGACATGCTTACACTTATAAAGATGAACAAAGCCTGGAGTTCCCCAGACTTCTCTTCTCCACCGGCGGAGAGCAGCGGAACCTAAAGAATTTTTTCGCTGCAACCGCAGATAAAAGCACTCTTCTCTATCACCAGGAAAATGGGGCATTTATCTTTATCAATCTGTCTCTGACATTAGTCCTCCTCCTGCTACTCCTCCTCCAGAAACAACATGTCATCGCGCTGAACGGCCAATTTTTCTGCGGCACAAAAGGCTACATCTACCAATTTTTTAAATAATTTTTTAAAGTTTCAAAAATATTGAGACTGTAACATGAACCATTTTTTTCAACAGGGCTGCCTCCAGGCTCTGTTACAAATTAAGCCACAGTGAGATGTATCTTTAAAAAAATGTTTATGGGTTTCACCTGACCTCTCGGTTGATAAATTTTTCAGAGGTACACTTGTACTCTTGGTACACTAATTTTGGGGTCCACGCCTACACTCTTATCCAACTAATTTTTCCGGCCTTCGCCTACGCTCATGGTATCCCAATGTTTCAGAGGTTGGCCTATACTATTACTACAGAAATTTTACTGGGGTCTGCCTGCCTGCCTATACTTCTGGTACAAGAAAGTTACAGGGGTCTGCCTATACTGCTCCCACTTACATGTTACAGGGCTCTGCCTTTACTTCTGCAACGTAAATCTTACAGGGGTCTTCCTATACTGCTGCCACAAGGATGTTACTGGGGTCTGCCTATACTGCTGCCCCGTTATATTAATGGGGTTTGCTTATACTGCTGCCACAAGGATGTTACTGGGGTCTGCTAATACTGCTGCCATGTAATGTTACAGGGGTCTGCCTATGCTTCTGCTACTTAAATGTTACAGGGGTCTGCTTATACTGCTGCTACAAAAATGTTTCAGGGGTCTGCTTATACTGCTGCAACAGAAATGTTACAGGGGTCTGCCTATACTTCTACTACAGACATGTTACAGGGGTCTGCCTATGCTACTGCTACTTAAATGTTACAGGGGTCTGCTTATACTGCTGCTACAAAAATGTTTCAGGGGTCTGCTTATACTGCTGCAACAGAAATGTTACTGGGGTCTGCCTATACTTCTACTACAGACATGTTACAGGGGTCTGCCTATGCTTCTGCTACATAAATGTCACAGGGGTTTGCTTATACTGCTGCTACAGAAGTGTTACAGGGGTCTGCCAATACTGCTGCTACATAACTGTTACAGCGGTCTGCCTGTACTTCTGCTACAAGAATGTTACTGGGGTCTGCCTATACTTCTGCCACGTAAATGTTACAGGGGGTCTGCTTGTACTGCTGCTACTGAAATGTTACAGGGGTCTGGCAATACTGCAGCTACATAAATGTTACTGGGGTCTGCCTATACTTCTGCTAATGAAATGTTACTGGGGTCTGTCTATACTTTACTACAGAAATGTTAATGGGGTCTCCCTAGACTTCTGCAACATAAATGTTACTAGGGTCAGCTTATACCTTTTGCTACAGGAATATTACAGGGGTCTGTGTATACTATGGGTGCACTAAGTCTTCCCATCGCGGTGTTCTACCTATCTGGCCCCCAAAAAACCCCAGACTGACTAGGGCATGGTGTGTGGGCCGCGGCCAACATGTATTTCCTCTGACGTAACCTCAGCTATCCGGGGCACTGCAATGGGATTTCTTTATGTACTGTCTGTGTGATCCTGCTAGCCACCCATGCTGTGGGTGCGCACAGACTTGCCATAGCGGAGTTTTACCTGCCTGGCACTTTTGAAAAAACCCAGAATGTCTAGGGCATGGCGTGTGGGCCGCGGCCAACATGTATTTCCTCTCACGTCACATCAGCTATCCGGGGCACTGCAATGGGATTTCTTTATGTACCGTCTGTGTGTTCCTGCTAGCCACCCATGGTATGGGTGCACACAGACTTGCCATAGCGGAATTTTACCTGGCTGGCACTTTTAAAAAACCCAGAATGTCTAGGGCATGGCGTGTGGGCTGCGGCCAACATGTATTTCCTCTCACGTAACCTCAGCTATCCGGGGCACTGCAATGGGATTTCTTTATGTACCGTCTGTGTGTTCCTGCTAGCCACCCATGGTATGGGTGCACACAGACTTGCCATAGCGGAGTTGTACCTGTCTTTTTTTTTTTTAAATCAGAGTTTTTTATTCATTTTTCAAGCATAACATGTGATATACAGTTACAGATTGCCATATTCTATGGGGTTAGTATGGCGTCAGATGTGAGTCTTTTCTTAATATAAACTAATATTGTTGGCCGTGTTTCATTGAGCATCAGAATAGTTTGTATGTGGCGAACCTGGTGTGCCTATATAACCCTTCTTAAACAACTGGGGGGGGGGGGGTGGAGGGATAGACAAGACAAGGGGAAGGGGTGAGGGGGGAAGTTATAGGGGGGCAGGTGAGGGGAGGAGGTATTATCTCAATTTCCCACCATTCTTCTTTTCCTCCTTTGTCTCAATCGTTCTGATCTGTTCGGGGCCTCTCTATCAGACTCTGAGTTAAGGCCCTCATGGTCTCTCTTAGGTGGTTTTTATCAAGGAATGGACTGGTGTGGTAGAGTAGTGGTACTAGGTCTTTTTCTCTTTTTGTTTATATCAGCCGAGGTATTTCCAGGGGGTCCACATTTTCACAAATCCATCATGATCTCCCCTAGACCAACTCGAAAGTTCCTCCAGGTTACAGATCATGTCTACTTTTTCTTTCCATTGGGCCAATGTAGGAGGAATCTTCTGGAGCCAGAGCCTAGGGATCAAGGTTTTTGCTGCGTCTATTAAGAGCGCAATCAATTTGCATTTCAACGGGTGAAAGTTTGTTTATGGCCTCCAGAGTAAAACCGTATCGACCGATAGCTCTAGATTCGGGGAAAGTTTTTGTAGGGTTTTCTCCACCTCTTTCCAGAAAGGTGCAACAATTGGGCGTTCCCACCAGATGTGCAAGTAGGAGCCTACAGAGGAGTCTCATCTCCAGCACTTATTGTGGGGGGCTAGTTTATATGCGTGTAGCCATTGTGGGGTTTTATACCATCTTACCAAGAGTTTATAATGGCTCTCTTGTAGTAAGACGCACGGTGAGAGGCCAAAAGCTGTTTTCATAATAGTTTTGGTTTCTTCAGGAGAAAGCGAGATGTTTAATTCACTTTTTCCCACGAGATTAGAAAGGCTGTTTTTGTAGGGATGGTTGAGAGATGAATCGTTTTTTTATGTTTGCTAGTTTCCTTTGTCCCAGAGCCTTCTCGCCTAAGGCTCTCTTGAATGGTGTCTTAGGTCTAGTGGACTTGAACGTTTTCTGGAACTTCTCAATAGTTTTAATAATGTGAGCTTTTTGTAGGACTGAGAAAGTATGCTGAGGGAGGAGGGTCAAAAGTACTTCTGGAGGGGGTTTATGTGCCAGAGCCTGGAGATCTCCTACTGAGAACTTTTTGAATTTTTTCCATATACTAGCAGTTGTCAGATCAGGAGGGGTGTCTACTAGCTTGCATAATGCACGAAGAGGCATTGCTGGGGATGGATTCGGGGCCAGGGAGCTCCCAAGCTCGCCCCAGGCCTCGCAGGGGCCTCGGAGAAGGGGTTCAAATTTGCTCCTCTCGAACCTGAACCTAGGGGGGAACCACAAATCCTCCACCAAGGACTCCCCACACACACCCTCCACCAGTAAAGATAGGGTCGGGTCCCTTATGGGCTGGGTGAGCTCCATCCAGTAGCTTAGTTGTACTACTTTGTGGAAGTCTTCTATACATGGTAAGTCCATTCCGCTTTTGTGTCTTTTTTTATCATTAAGCCATAAGCCAGGCATGGCCTTTTGTGTCGCCATACATAGTCTGTGAAGGCTCTCTTAAGGGCTTTGAAAAAGAATCTTGGAAGTGAAATTGGGAGCATGCGAAGTTTATATAATATTGTTGGGAGGACATAAGATTTTAGAATATTTTTCCTGCCAAACCAAGAAATGGTAGGCAGGTCATAGGAGTGAAGCATTACTTTCACTTTGGCTATCAGAGGATGAAAATTATATTTATAAATGTCTTCTGCTTTTTTGGTGAGGTTGATCCCGAGATACTTAATATGGGAGTTAGACCAGGTGAAGGGTGAGCTGGACTTGAAGAGGCGATACTTTGATTCTGGTATAGAGATGTTTAATATTGTGGATTTCGAGAAATTTACTTTAAAATTTAATAAGGTGCCAAATTCTTGTAAAAGTAGAGTAAGTCTAGGGATCCCCCTTTCGGGGTCCGTGACAACAAACATGATGTCATCGGCGAACGCCGCAGTGGATATAGAGTGGGGGCCTGTTGTAAGGCCTTTTATTTCTGGGTCCTGCCTCACTTTCTGGAGGAAGGGTTCTAGTGCGAGAATGAAGAGGGAGGGGGAAAGTGGGTATCCCTGGCGAGTTCCATTGCGTATATCGAATGGAGGGGAAAGTATTTCATTAATTTTTAGTCTTGCATACTGTTTAGAGTATAATGAAAAAATTGATGCAATGAAGGGGGGGGGGGGGAAATTAAATCGCCTGAGAGCTGCTTCCAGGTAAGTCCAGCTCACCCTATCAAATGCCTTTTCGGCGTCTGTTCCCAAAAAAGCTAAAGGGATATTCCGCGACTGGGCATATCTAGCTATATGTAGTAAACGGAGACAGTTGTCCCTGCCCTCCCTTCCTTTGACGAATCCCGTTTGTTCATTATTAATTAATGCAGGGATGAGATCTTCAAGTCTTTTGGCCTGGAGCTTGGCCGAGATCTTGACGTCTAAGTTCAGCAACGAAATTGGCCTGTAGCTGCCACATAGCTCAGGGTTTTTCCCCTCCTTATGTAGCAGCGTAATGTGCGCTTCTAATGCTTGTTTAGGTAGGGATTTTCCTTGTAAAAGGGCATTACATAAGTCTTTAAGGCGAGGGATTAGTATCTCTTTGAAAGATTTGTAGTAGGCGACCAATAGGCCGTCCGGGCCGGGACTTTTCCCTGATGGGCAAGATTCAAGTATACTTTCTATTTCTGTGTCCGTTGCCGGAGCCATCAAATTACTAGTTTCCGTTGCGTTTAATTTAGGGCGATTGAGAGCGTTCAAGAAGTTATCTAGTTCAACTTTTGTTTTTTGTGGAGTGGGGTTTCCCCCTATGCCACTTAAGTCATACAGTTCTGTGTAGAATTTCTGAAATTCAGTAGCTATTTCTGCCGTCGATGATACAACTTCACCTGTTTTTGTTTTTATTGTTGAGATATGGTTTCTTGCGCGCGCTTTTTTAATGAGGGCAGTCATAAACTTACTACCTTTGTTGCCGTGTGCATAGACTGTATGTTTAAAGAGTAAACGCTTTTTGTTAAATCTGGACTCCAAGCAATTTTTGAGATCGCATCTTAAAGCTGTCAATTCCTCTAAATTATTTTTGGATTGGGAGTTTTTTACTTTTTGTTCTAGTTTTACTATTTGGTTGTTTTTGTTGCTGTTTCTTCATCCTTGTCCCTAGTGCTATCAAGAGGCCTCTTGAGAAAGCCTTGTGGGCTTGCCATATAATGGGTATTTCTATGTCGTCTTTTGAGTTTAATTGAAAGTATTCCTCTATTAGTTTGGACAGTCGTGTCCTTTCTTCTTCTGAATCTAGTAGAGATTCATTTAGCCTCCATCTCCATTCTTTTGGTTCCGTTTTACCGAACTTGATATCTAGATGTAGGGGGGCATGGTCTGATATGGTCATTGCATCGATATAGGCTTTTCCTACCTGTGGTAAAAGGGTATATGATACAAATAGGTAGTCAAGCCTCTGCTGGGAGGAGTGGACAGAGGACAAGTATGTAAAGTCCTTGGTGGATGGGTGCAAGCACCTCCAAGCGTCAGTAACTTCCAGGTTCTGGAGCGCTCGATTTATAGTCCTAAGTTTCCTCCGCGAGACCTGGAAGCGACCTGTTGAGGTGTCCAGTAGGGGGTTCAGGGTTAGATTCCAATCCCCTCCAACGACTATCAGGCCCACAGCAAATTGTTTTAGGATCTCTAGTTGATTCATTAACCAGGGCACTTGGTCAGAATTGGGTGCATATAGGTTTGCGAAGGTTATCTTCACATTGTTTATTGTGCCTTTCAGAAAGATGACCCTCTCCTCCCCATCTGCATATTGGGCTTCGTATTTGAAGATGATGGACCTGTGAAAAAGGATGGAAACCCCTTTTGAAGCCGATGTGGGATGTGGGTTATGGTACTCTTGCGGGAAAAGCCTCCCGGGGAGTGTCATATGTTTGTTACCCTTGAAATGGGTTTCTTGGAGAAAGAGGACCTTTGTATCATACCTTTTTAGTAGTGCCGAGAGGTTATGCCTCTTGAGAGGTGAATTCAGGCCCCGAACATTGAACGTAGAGATGCGGATTGGTATGCATTTTCAGCCTAGGAGGGGGCTAATGTAGAGAAGAGCTCTGTTCTTGGCTTGGAGTGCTGAAAATAAAGGTTAGAATGTGAATACACAATAAACGACTTTATCAGAGGGGTAGTCTGGAGGGTCTCTCTCCAGGGTAATAAGAGGGAATGAGAGGGCGAGGAGCGGGAAGGGGGTGGGGAAGGGGCAAAACGGAAGGATAGAAGACAGTGACTGAAAGACAAAAGGGGAAGGAATAACTTGTATAAGTAACTTTGTGTTACCCTCTATAGGTATTTTTCCTCCACGAGAGTAAGTATACACAAATATGGAGGGGGGGGGGGGAGATATGCAGCGTTATGAGCTGAGTTTATATCTTAACTGGGCTTTTAGCCTGATCGGTACAGGCACCACCGGGGCCCAGTAACTTCTTCCTGCTCGGGACGAGCAAGGTAACTATAATCATTTAAGATAATTCCTGTGAGTGTGCATGACCTTAGAAGAGCACAGTAGATTAACTATTTAGAATGTCCTCTTGTGAACTGTCCTATGAAACAAGTAACCATTTTGGTTGCCAACTGGGTAGAACGCCTAGTCGGTCAGAGATATTAAGTGATAGGATCAGCGTCCAGAGTATCAAGTGTCATTTGGTGTAGTTTCCTCTCTGCTCTTCTTCTTTTTGCTGTTTGGAGATTTCTGGTTTCTGACCAGTTGCCACATCTCTGGCGTGGGCAGTTGTGTAAAATTTTGTAGCTCTGGTAAGGGTAACAAGCAGGGTAAGTAAATTGGATCGACTCCCAGGTGTGGCCAGCAGTTCTGTAGGTCTTCTGGGGAGCGTATGTTAAAGCGCTTGCTTTTGTAGTTGAAGCCCAGGCCGAAGGGGAACAGCCACGCATATTTTATATTTTTTTGATTTTAGGACATCTAGTAGCGGTCTCAATGCCCTTCTTTTCGTCAATGTGGAGGGGGCCAGGTCCTGGTAGATTTGGATCATAGTACCTCCATACTGTAGATCTTGTGAGTTTCTCGCTGCCCTCAGAACCGCCAGCACATCTGGGAAAGATAATAATTTGCAAATTATATCCCTGGGTGGATCAGTGTTGGCTGGGACTGGTCTCATTGCTCGGTGAATTCTTTCAATGACCATAGGAGTCGCTTTGTCAGGCCCCACTAGTGAAGTGAAGATTTCCATAGCAACTTTTTCAAGGGCTTCTGTGGCCCAGGATTCAGGGAGTCCTTTTAAACGCACATTGTTACGTTTGTTACGGTTTTCTAAGTCCTCTTGTAGTAACAGAACTCTATTTAGCTGGTCATGGTGGTCTTTCAGAGCTTGCACCATTTCTAGAGAGTGTGTTGTAATACAGGAAGTGGAGTTCTCTAAATCGTCTATCCTCCTTCCCATGCTTCTGACTTCCTCCTTTATTTCATTTAAATCAGCCATAACAGGGCGAAGAGCTGAGGAGAATAGTTCCTTCATAAAGCCCTTTGAGAATCTTTCGCCGTCCTCCTCATCTGATGAATCTTCCATCTCCCTGTCGGCAACGGTTGCAGCGGCGGTCTGCTGGGATGGCGCCATCTTGCTTACTGCATGAGGGGAGCGAGCGGTCCGGTCTTTCAGAAATCGTTGAAGGTCTGATTGTCCTCTGGCTGGGCGAGGGGTGCCCTGGAGGTCTCCCCCTTTTTCTCTGCCTGTTCTGACCATTTTCTTTAAATGATTGCTGCTGGAAAGGGCCCCGGAGTGTGCTGTTGCAATGGGGTTCTGCAATCAAGCAGCCATTACACTCCGTGGTCAGGCTCTGCCTGGGGGCAGTGAAAAAATTAAGAATTGACTTTCTTTATGAGAGTCTATAGTGTAAAAAATTGTTATAGTTTGGAATTTAAGGTTTGCACTGTAGGTTCTATAAAAATTAGAGCGGGTCTCTTGTATGCTGAGTGTTCAGAGATTAGTGGGCTCCCCTTTATTTGTTCAGCCTCTATCTCCTCTCAGGGAAGGTAAGATGGTGGTGAGGCTTCTGGCGGGAAAAAACTCGCCCCTGTGGTGAAGAAAGGGGGGGAGGGGGGGAGAAGATGGCGAGGAGGCACGGGGTGCTTGTGTTATCATCTTTAGCTTTTCGTCCCAGAAAGAAGCTGCCTCGGATCTGATAGGGCACCTCACTCTTCTTGTTGGTTGCCCTGCTTTGGTCCGTCTCCCTCCTCCACTACCCCGCTCACCCGTCCGGACGTCTCCCTTAGCTGCTCCGGTGGAATTGGGTGCCCGCTGAGTTGGTAAGTACAGCCTGTCCCGCTCTCCCTTACCCTCGCTCACCTCGGGGAATGGAATCGTTGCCCTGCTTTGTCTCTAGTAGGTTTCCTCTGGGCACTGCGCTCCTATGAACGACACGCTCCTTCTCGGCACCCAGAATGGCCGCAGCTTGTCTCCGGTGCACGGTCCCGATGTTCGGGTGCAGATCGGTCCGGTGTCGGGTCTTTCCCAGGGTTATCCCAGCCTGCAGGGATATCAGCTGTAGCTTGGAGGTGTCGCTGATAGTCCTAAAGGTGTCGGGGAAGGTCCATAATATCCCCTCTTGCTCAGGATCTCCGGAGCCGTGCGACCGTCCGTTCTGCAGGTTAGCCCCCCCCCCCCCCCCGAGTTGTACCTGTCTGTCCCCAAAACACTGACAGACTTGGGTAGGGTGCAGAGTGCAGATGGTTTACCCCTTGCGTTGTCGATGAGGTATCCGACACCCAAACAGAATGAGTAGTGTGTGGACACATGGAGTCCACATTGCTATGTCACTCGCAGCACCTTGGGCCACACAAGGTGTTTGCTGAGATAGAGGCTGACCCAGGGCCCGCTCACATACTTCGCACACCGAGTATTGCTGAATTGTGGAGATGTGTAGAAGTGCTGGGCTGGAGCGGACTCCACTTTATGCCCACGGGGTTTATGACCACCTGACGGAGGTGGCAAAGGATTGGAATGAAGATGGAACGTCAATCTATTATCAATTCTCAACAGCATTGTGGGCTATCGCCCACACTTTCAAAGAGGGTTGCTGCCTGGCCCTGCCAACCCTCTGCAGTGTGTGCCTCCGGTTCCTCCTCATGGCAGACGCACTTATAAATAGACACAGGATTGTGCGGGCGGGGGGGGGGGGGGCAGCATGTAACCCAGGAGAAGAGGCAGCGGTGTGTCCCGCAGGCAGTGATTATGCTTGGTTGGAGGTAGTGTGGTGCTTAGCTAAGGCGTGCCTTGCTAATGAGGGTTTGTCCAAAGTAAAAATTGTTAGGGGGGGGGCCCACTCTTGCCCCTATTGTGGCTTAATAGTGGGACCTGGGAGCCTGATATGCAGCCCTGCATGTTGCCCCTTGCCTGCCCTATCTGTACCTGTGGTGTTTCCATCAGTTTCGTAGGTTTTGAAGATTTGCACAAATGAAAACCTTAGCGGAGCATGGGTCATATATAAAAATGTTCAAGTCGCTCATTGACTTCAATGGGGTTTGTTACTCGAAACGAACTCTCGAGCATCGCAGAAAGCTCGACTCGAGCAACGAGCACCCGAGCATTTTGGTGCTCACTCATCTCTAATGACGATCAATCAGCTGGTGGTAATTAGTTTTTAATTATTACATGCATATAAATTTTGAGTGTGGGTAGTTTGAGCTTGAGAAAGACCCTATCCAGATCGAAACGTCGCCGTTACTACCTGGTTTTGCAGTCCATGTTGTTGTTTTTGCTACTGGAACCATAATGGAATATAGTTCCTTTTTATTCATCTTGCTGCCGTGGATGCTGCCTCTCTATGTATGGACTTCTCTATGTGGGAGAGTTTGTAAGGAAACACATATCATCCCAGCACCATTGGTCACATAGGAATTTATATAGACGCTACATTCACAGGTCTTCTTACATTTTACTCCGTACCTTAATACTAATGACTGGAATCCTACATTTACGGGCCAAGACTCTGATCTATTGACTATTTAGTGTGAGTCACGAAGAAGGGAGAATTATTACCAAAACATTTTTTAAGTGGACAGTAACCGCCTGTTACACTACAAAAGGGTCCATATCCAAAAATGAAAAATTACCATCCCCTCTGTGCAATCCTATCGCTTCAGATGCAATTGTACAAAAGACGAGGATTTCCACAATCAAATTCCCATCATCCTAGGAATAAATGGAGCCGATGAAGTTTCCTGACAGCGGAACAAGTGAGGCCGGGTGAGCCGTCATTCTTTATGCTTGTGGGGACAACATTGAATTTATGGTTTTTGATTTTTTTACTTTCTTTCACGTTTTACAGAGAAGTTTTTGTGAATAAAACCAGCATTTCCACACTTGGTGCATTATTACTTTGTCATGCTGGTGTAATTTATATAGATGTTATCCTTTACCGCAGATTCCGATTGCAGCGATACAATAAATAGTAACAAAACATAGAAACACAGTAAATCCACGGAGTTCAGCCTATCACCCCAATATTGATCTACAGGAAGGCAAATATACCCAATGAGGTAAAAGCCATTTTTCCTTATTTTAAATGAAAAAAAAAAAATTTCCGACTCCAGTCTGGCAGCCAGATCAGCGATCCCGGGATCACGGCCCCTCTGAAGTAAACTAGTGACTATAACCGGTAATCTTGTTGCACTCTAGACAGGTATCCAGGCCTCTCTTGTACTCTTCTAGTGAGCAGCACCACATCATCAGGCAGAGAGTTCCATCGTCTCACTGCTCTTACAGTGAAGAACCCTATCTATGTTGTGTAGAAACCTTCTTTCCTCTAGATTTAGAGGGCGCTCCCTTGTTACAGTCACAGTCCTGGTAACAGACAAAATATTATAACCTGTCAGGGTATAACTGAGATGTACAAATGTAATTCACAGTCGGGATGCTGCTTGCATTTCAGATTTTCTGCTTTA
Organism: Eleutherodactylus coqui; assembly: GCF_035609145.1. Classification (NCBI taxonomy): domain Eukaryota; kingdom Metazoa; phylum Chordata; class Amphibia; order Anura; family Eleutherodactylidae; genus Eleutherodactylus; species Eleutherodactylus coqui. Next base: position 22,999,862 of record NC_089841.1, read on the forward strand.
TTAATAAAATGTGCATTTCACAAATATGGAGAACGCGTTTCAGTTTTTATAAAACCTTGTTCACCTCTACATAATAATCTAACAGACTCCCTTAAAAACTAAACCTTTAATTCATTCAAAACATTTGTGAATTTAACCCCTCGTTCGTGTGCAACATTGACTGCCTTTCACTCGTTGCTTCCCGTTAGCTCCGACGTTCAGGGCATCACATAGGCGCATGGTGTGGTATGCTAGATTCATTGATGACAGTCATCATTTGGGATAGGGCAGAACCTCCAGCTAATGAAGGAAGCACAGATATATCTGATTTTGCAACGTATATAAATAGCAATCCTGTCAATTTGCAATGGTTGATTTTCCCACAATGACAAGGAACTAGGTTATTCAGAAAAGAGATGGCAGGGAACGCCGTACGGCATGCAGAGAGGAGCCATCCCAGACATACATTAAAAGCGATCCCGACAGGGACAAGAGCCTGCACAAAAGAATCCACATTTATTGAAGCAAAGGCGGAAATAAAGGAAAGACTCATGGAATGAGGATATAAAAAACCAATGCTCAATAAAGCATGTAATAGGATAGACACCGCAAATAGAGATACACTTTTGGTAGAAAATAAGCATAAAAATGAAAGAAAAGGGTTTAATTTTTTTCTACATCTTTTAATACTTTAATGTGATCAAAAAGGTTTTTCATAAATATCTACCAATTTTGCGGCAGGAAGAGACAAGGGATAAGATCCTGGATAAAGGTGTGATGTGTGTAGCCAGGAAGAGCAGAAATCTGGGAGATTCGCTAAGGACAATTACTCGATCGAGCATTGTCCTTTGCGAGTATCTCCCCGCTCGGGAGCAAAAGGTTCGGCTGCTGGCGCGGATGACAGGTGAGTTGCGGTCATGAGCAGGGTGGAGCGGGGGAAGGGGAGAGAGAGATCTCCCCTCCGTTCCTCCCAGCTCCCCCCCCCCGTTCCTCCCAGCTCCCCCCCCCCACCGCCGGCAGACGAATCTTTGCTCCCGAGCGGGCAGGAACTCGCTAAGGGCAATGCTTGATCATCTCTGCCTAGTACCTTTAATTCAAAGATAAAAAAATCTCACTGGCTGAGTATAAATGGGTTTTTCGGATGCGGTAACTCGAGATGTGCTGATGTCATCTGGCCACTAAGAAAAATACATTCTAGGACAGTGAAAAATCTAACGAGTACAAAATAACGAGCTTCATTAATTGTGATACAACTAATGCTATTTGTATCATCTCAGGCATGGAATGTAACAAATACTACATAGGATGCACGATTCAATAAGAACGGGGATTGTTGAACATGTAAGACACATTAATAATGGCACCATCAATCGCTCGGGCGCAGTAAGACGCTTTTTAGAAGAACATTCGGGTAGTTTAGAAAATGTTGTTTTCTATGGTATAGAACAAGTATCCAGCAAGAAGAATGGTGTAATTAGCCAGGAGCAGGAGATCAAAAGAGAAGCATATCGGATACCAACACTGGATACAAGGCTTCCCAGAGGGGTGAATAAGAGGTCTGATCTGTTTTATATATGCTAGCATCCATTTCTTCACTATTTATAGAATAGGATTTGTACATCGTGAAAATCAGCGAAGCCAGCTGAATTATCTGATAATGTGTATTCATGTATTTATATCAAATATCAATATGTGATTCTTATTGTAAAATAACAGAACTCTAATCAATACAAGGATCTCTTCCAGGACCTGTTTACACCCAGGACTACGACAGTAACAAGAGGGCATCCGCTACGTTTAGAGGAAAGCAGGTTTCATCACCAACATAGTAAAGGGTTCTTTACTGTAAGAGCAGTTAGACTGTGGAACTCTCTGCCTGAGGAAGTGGTGATGGCAAAATCCATAGAGGAGTTTAAAAGGGGACTTGATGTCTTTCTGGAGAGGAAGGACATTATAGGTTATAAATCTAAGGTTATTTGTTAATCCGGGTTTACAGGCAGGTAGGAACTATTAGGGGTTGATCCAGGGAACAGTCTGATTGCCATTAGGGAGTCAGGAAGGAATTTTTTCCCCAAAAGGGCTAATTGGCTTCTGCTCTTGTTTTTTTTTTGCCTTCCTCTGGATCAACAACACAGGAGGATAAACAGGCTGGACTAGATGGACATTGTCTTCATTCGGCCTTATGAACTATGTAACTATGTAATCTATCTGCATGTAAAGCCAATAGATGATGTAGAATGAATAGCGGTAATATGAAGATCGTCACCTACAATGACCCATAATAATAGTACATAAACAGGTGTTTAATCCATTGGAAATAGAATGGATACCCAATGATATTTACATTAGATTCTCATATAAAGGTAATTGAAATCTATAAGACCGGTTACAACACAAGCAGAGGCAGGATTTTACCAACTGCTATTAGAAGAATAAAATCCAGAAACAGATTATGCCAACAAGTTACTCAGATATGTAATCAATTAATTTCCAAACGAAATCAATGTTATTCTAACACTTTTATTAAATTATGTATAATTAATTCATTTGTGTATGTATATGAATTTACTTGATATTTAATAGTACCATGTGATGCCATGAACGTCGGAGCTAACGGGGACCAACGAGTGAAAGGCAGTCAATGTTGCACACTAATGAGGGGTTAAACTCACATTTGTTCTTAATTACATTTGTACAAGAAAGCCAAAGAAAACGGTGGCTAATTAAGTCTTGCAAGATACGCCTGCAGAGAGGAACAGGGAGCAGAAGCCGGCCAAGGTGGGATTGATATCTCTATTTGAGCTCTATAACTGATATGCAATCTATTACGCCATGCTTCTAGCTGACTTGGAGGGCTTTGCCAGGCCCTCTAAGGGTTAATCCTCCCTCTCAGGTGATTGGCACAGAAAACCTTTCCTACGTGAGTCTTACTGGATTACGGAGATGTGCGCCCGGGTTCTGTTAGGCTTGAAGTCTAAGTAAGATCTCATGTATTCCTGTTGGCAGTATCTACCTGATCTGTAAATGTTTGCACCCTGATATGGGCTATTATGTCGCAGCAGATTTCCCAAGTTGTCACTTATGTATAAAACTCTTGGCTCTCCTGAAATCTGGTGTGTTCAGAGCTCATCTGAGCGTCAAACATGTAGAGGGTTTGCTTTATCAGTCTGTTATGTTACACTGAGGGTGCGGGCAGACGAGCGCATAAACGGCGCGTTTTTGCGACCAAACGTATATACGTGACCATCTGAGGCAATGGTTTCGAATGTATTCGTTCACATGGGCGATTTTACGGCGCGTAAAAACGGCAACCCGAAAAAAAACGGAACATATGCGACCGAAATACGCGCCAACGCATATTCAATGGCCGAAAAGACCGTTTGCAAAGTAGGAACAAACGAAAATACGCTTTCTAGCTCTGGTCGTGATCGGTGAAAAACGTTCTCTCGGGCGATTATACGTTGCGCTCGTGCGAACGTAAATACGCCTACGCTCGTCTGCCCGCACCCTGAAGTTGTAGAACCTTTCCCATGTGATCACAGCTGTATATTACTGTGTGCGACTCTTCCTAGTATATGACCCTATAGTGATGAGATGGAGGGGAGACGCCCTTGCTGGGCTCAGTGGTGGAATACGGTTCCTATATTTATCATTTATGAAAGGATCACCAAGTCCGGGATCGGCAGTGATTCTCCCCTCACTACTTATACACATAATGGGTACCAGCTCTAACTCATCTCCATCAGTTCTGAGGAAACATCATCTAATAGGAAGAGGAAAGATCGGCCCAAATACAAACATGTAAGTTATACAAGTAAACTTTTATTAACAGTTAGAAACAAGTTTAGAGACGCAGTTATATGTATCAGTGTGAAATATTCTATGTACACGGTGGATATAAAGGCGGGTTATCTGGATTATATTTGTTTCTGGATAACGGATGTTTATCGGTAATTACATACATTTATATATACATACTTATTCATCATGGTTAGAAAAAACAGGTTTAAAAAATAGCTTCTCTCCTGTGTGAACTTTTTGATGTTGCAGTAAAGTTGATTTCTGTGTAAAACATTTCCCACATTCTGAACATACAAACGGCTTCTCTCCTGTGTGACTTCTCTGATGTGCGACAAGGCCTGATTTCTGTGTAAAACATTTCCCACATTCTGAACATACAAACGGCTTCTCTCCTGTGTGACTTCTCTGATGTGCGACAAGGCCTGTTTTATGATTAAAACATTTCCCACATTCTGAACATACAAATGGCTTCTCACCTGTGTGAATTCTCTGATGTGCGACAAGGTGAGATTTAAAAGCAAAACATTTCCCACATTCTGAACATACAAACGGCTTCTCTCCTGTGTGAAATCTCTGATGTTTAACAAGGTCTGATTTCGGTGTAAAACATTTCCCACAATTTGAACATGAATATAGCTTCTCTCCTGTGTGAATTCTCTGATGTGTAACAAGGTCTGATTTCCTTGTAAAATATTTCCCACATTCTGAACATACAAACGGTTTCTCACCTGTGTGAATTCTCTGATGTTCGACAAGGCGAGATTTAGAAGCAAAACATTTCCCACATTCTGAACATACAAACGGCTTCTCTCCTGTGTGAATTCTCTGATGTTTAACAAGGTCTGATTTCTGTGTAAAACATTTCCCACATTCTGAACATACAAACGGTTTCTCACCTGTGTGAAATCTCTGATGTTTAACAAGGTCTGATTTCTGTGTAAAACATTTCCCACAATCTGTACATGAATATAGCTTCTCTCCTGTGTGAATTCTCTGATGTGTAACAAGATTTGATTTCCTTGTAAAATATTTCCCACATTCTGAACATACAAACGGTTCCTCACCTGTGTGAATTCTCTGATGTGCGACAAGGTGAGATTTAAAAGCAAAACATTTCCCACATTCTGAACATACAAATGTGTGAATTCTCTGATGTGTAACAAGGTCTGATTTCCTTGTAAAATATTTCCCACACTCTGAACATGAATGTGGCTTCTCCTTTTTGTCAGCTCTTTGAGGTTTTCTCCTTCTGTGAAATTTAGCAGTCTGTGATGAATCAGAAGATGGGACCTGTATGAGAGGATCCGATGATGGATCTTTACTGTGAAGGGCTGAGGGGGTATCTGAGATAATGGCAGGTTCTTCATATGTAGCATGTATGATACCACAAGCCTCTGCTTTACAATCTGCAGATATCAGACGTCCCTCTGAGCTCCCGATACCGTCATCTGCCAAGAATAAAGTTAATTTCTTTTTCATATAAAAATGATCCTGACAGAGCAAGTGAGGGAGGATCATTCACTCATAGAAGTCGCTTGGTTTGCAGCTCACTTAACCACCAAGTGATTGTCAGTGCAGAAAACATCACCAAAAACTACAGCTGTGAATCAGGATTTACAAGTAACTAATTCTGGTTTTCATCAATAACATGGGGGTCCTGGGGGGTCTGAAAAAGGGTCATGAAGAGTAACTTGCAGCAGAGTCCCCCACAAGCCCCGGGCTCCTGTCCCCGGTAGATCTCCAAGCCCAAGCTACAGGAATAGTATATTCCATACAGACGGAGTTCGGCCATTTCTGCACCAACATTAGTTTCTGGTTTTCCATAAAGAACTCATATAAAATCTCCCATGAAGCTGGATGTCAGTAACACACGGTGTGCAGCAAATACAGAACTGCTCATCTATAAGACAGCTTGGTACATACAGTAATTCTATATTCTGTCACCTCAGACCAGGACTAGGCCGGGGCAGGGAGGCATTCTGAGTCTTGGATTGGGTCCCCATGGGTTCTTTGTACGCCCCTGCTTCTACTTGCAGTCTATACACTTCATAGTTCCCTGTCATGCAGCAAGCTCTGCTCCATAGACCTGCAGTCGGGCTGGGATACATCTGTAAAATGTGCCCTTAATGCGCTCATCTGAAACTGGTCATAAAGAGGAAATACAGTTCCTGGTTCTGTATACATGTACACAGCTTGGCTCAGCTGCTGTATTTACGTACTAAGCTTGGTTCTGGTATTGCATCTATGTATATCACCAAGCTTGGTTCTGGTGCTGTAATTATGTTATGGCCTTGGTTCTGATTCCTGTTAAATAGATAAACAAGGATGCAAGGACACATTGTGGCCGGTCACACACAAGCAGACCGTGCCCACCGACTGCAGTCAGTCGCCATTTAATTATGCCAGTATTTTGTGTGGCCAACTGCACCGTGTGTTTCCACCCTTAAAGTGTGTTCACACGCGGCAGATTGTGCTGCAGGTCCACACCAAAATCTGCATGACAATCCACACTATACGGTGCGGGTTATGGCACAGATCAGCAGCAGATTTCCTGCTTTCAACTGAAGGGGTGAAGTCTGAAGCAGATCTGCATCAAAATACACACCAGTGCTAAAGACTGAAATGTGATGCAGATTTGTTGTGGTCTTTACCCACTACGTGTGACACATCCTTATGTCGGCCCGCTACTCATGGGCCTGTGATATATTCCTGCCAGCCGGGCCCTGACCATTACACAGAGCCGCCAGGAGATATATTGGGCTCCCATATAATGGGATTAATGAGAGCCCCAGGGGACGGGTGGGCGGTGGTGTTGGCATCTTTAGTGGGAGGTGGGGAGCAGAGTAACCTGTCATTGACCACTGGGGGGCTCCTTAACCCCTTAATGACACGGCCTATTTTGGCGTTGAGGACCAAGTGATTTTTGGTACTTTTCCATCTCCATTTTTCAAAAGCCATAACTTTTTTATTTTTCCGTCGACGCGGCCGTATAAGGGCTTGTTTTTTGCGTGGTGAGCTGCAGTTTTTATCGGTGCCACTTTTGGGTACATAGACTATATCGTAAAACTTTTATTAATTTTTTTATGATAACAGGGAGAGAAAACGCATCAATTCTGCCATAGATTTTTACAGCGTTAATCATGCAGCATAAATGACACACTAATTTTTTTCTGCGGGTCGGTACGGTTACAACGATATCAAAATTGTTTTTTTTTTTTAGGCTTTTACACTTTTTTGCAATAAAACCCCTTTTTTTGGAAAACATTTTTTTCTCTATAGCTGCATTCAAAGTCCTGTAACTTTTTTTTTTTTTTTTTATGTACGGAGCTCTATGATTAAGTACAATATGTGGCGAATAAGCAGACCACTAGAATTTGTGTAGATTTATTAAAAGCACCATTTGTCATTTTTTCCCCATTTTCTATTGCAATATCTTCTTTTCAGCAAGCATAAAATGCTCGCTGGTAGCTTTACATCTCTCCATATTACCGAGGAGATGACCAGCCGGCCTATGTGCATCAGCCATCAGACTAAAGATCATTCGTTCCCATAGCAGTAATTCTTTGCATGTGTAAAACATAAAGTAAACCAGCAGCGACCGACCTGCCTACCGATCAGCGCTGGTTACATCAGATCAAGAGTTGGTCAGTGTAAAAGGACCCTTAGTACCGGAGCTGGAAAACCATTTCTCCCTCATCAGTATAGACATCATATAATGAATAGTAGTTCCCGCTCACATAGGGGTGTTTCATGTCTGGGCGGTAAATGACCATCCTGTGTTATCACCTATAACAGTATCACATGTCATTCATATTTAGTTTGTACTCCAGCTGAATGAATAAATCTACATAACTATCTGCAGCCGGTGACCGAGGAGAATCTGTGACTAATAGATAACATACTGAGCATGAGTCAACAATGTGATGCAGTAGCAAAAAAATAGGCAAAACCAATTCTGGAATGTATTAAGATTAGAGATGAGCGGGCAGGTACTCGCATAAGGCACTACTTGCTCGAGTAGTTTGCCTTAGCGAGTACGCTCGCTCATCTCTAATTAAGATAAACAGAGAGTCTAGATCACGTGAGATCATTATCCCCTCTACTCTTCCTTAGTCAGACCTCATCTGGAATACTGTGTCCAGTTCTGGGCACCCCGATTTAAAAAAAGACAGACAAACTGGAGCAAGTTCAGAGAAGAGTTACCAGGATGGTGAGCGGTCTGCAAATATTGTGCTATGAGGATTGGTAATTATTTGGGAACGTTCAGGTTGCAAAAGCAAAAGGTCAAGAGGAGACTTAATAGCCGTCTACAAATATCTGAAGGGCTGTCACAGTGCAGAGGGATCAGCCCTATTCTCATCTGCACAAGGAAAGACTAGAAGCAATGGGATGAAACTGAAAGGGAGGAGAAACAGATTAGACATTAGAAAAAAACTTTTTGACAGTGAGGGTGATCAATGAGTGGAACAGGTTACCACGGGAGGTGGCGAGTTCTCCTTCCATGGAAATGTTCAAACAAAGGCTGGACAAATATCTGTCTGGGGTGATTTAGTGATCCTGCACTGAGCAGGGGCTGGACCCGATGACCCTGGAGGTCCCTTCCAACTCTTCCATTCTATGATTCTTCTCTGCTGTATTTAGTGGTTACTACTCACCTGGGCGGTTACCTGTAGGAATCCCCTCTTTACACCGCTGATCACCCCTCACATTTGTCTCTGTAGTCGTAATATTGGTTAGAACTTCATCCAGATACAAAAGCTGTGAGACAAATATTGTAAAAGTCAGCAGACGGTTGGAGAAGTCGTGTGGAAGGTTTTACATGACCAGAAAAGGTCATTAATCATCATGACGACCAAAACTGACCGGACAGCAGCAGTTACCAGTCACGTCAAAGTGGAGGCTTCCTAAATTGATTCGGTCATCAGGTTCATGAAGTTTGGCTTCATTAAACCGCTTGTTTTCAGAATTAAGTGCGTTTCTCTTCCCCATTATCTGACAAGTGTATTTCTTTTTATCCTTAACTGTACTGACAATTATCCGGGATTTACGTCCAGATGTCTTGGTTTACTAGTCTTGGTCATCAGACAAGTAATTGGACAGTTTTTGGCACCGGTATTCAAGAAAGACATATCAGAGCTTGAGCGGGTTCAAAGAAGGGCAAAAAAAACCTAATAAGTAGAATGGGTGGACTACAACACCCAGAAAGGTTAGCAAAATTAGGGTTAGTTTTTAAAAAAAAGTCAGCTGAGGGGCAACCAAATAACCATATATAGATATATTAGGGGTCAATACAGAGATCTCTCCGATCATCTATTTATACCCAGGACTGTAACTAGGGGGCGCCATCTTCGTCTAGAGGGAAGGTTTCTACGCAACATTGAATGGGGTACTTTATTGTAAGAGCAGTGATACTATGGTACTTTCTGCCTGAGGACATGGTGATGGTGTACTCACTAAAAGAGTACAAGAGGGGCCTGGAGTGTAATAATATTACATGTTCTATCACTGATTACTTCAGAAAAGTGAGCGATACAGGGATTATTCCGATTGCTAGATTGCAGTCGGGAAGTGTTAGCATTTGTTCATGGAGGTCTGGTTTATGCTAGTATTGTTTTGTATTTTCCTCCCAGCTTTCTCTAGCACTGTTGGGAATGTCTATGAGAGTGTTCTGCTAGCTGTTGAACCTGGTTAGCAATTAGGGAGGGCTCTTATTCCGGTCTTAGCTGTGGTCCTGTGCTGGTTATTCTCAGTCTTCACCTGATGGTTGTTGGAATCAGAGCTGCATCTTGGTCTCCTGTTTTTCCCAGATCATCTCAAGCCAAGTACTGTGGTTATTGGTGGTAGTTGTATTCTTACTTAAATGTTTTGCTTCTGTTGTAGATAGGGACAGTGAGTGGCCGAGGAACGTGGGTTTGGTGGGTTCCTATTAGGACGGGACATCTGCTTTGGACAGAGGTGGGAATGTAGAGAACTACTAGAAAGTTTGATCCTTTATTTCTTTTTATGTTCTATTTTCTTTAGCAAATATTGCAATTTTTCAGCAATTAAACAAGGAGAAGTATTTACAGTAAATATATTGTAAGCTAAATTGCATAAAGATTTGTAAAAAGTTGCCAAAGTGTCTATGATTTCCTGAGGGTTAAAAAGCTTATTGTTTTGGGAGTCACGGATAAAGGGTATGTGGAGTTTAGATGATTGTGATTTAGCTGTTTTGCTAGTAGGGCTCCTGGCTTCTTGCCTTGCCAGTAATAGTCACTCTCAGTTTTCTTAGGGCAGGTCGTGGTCGTACATCTGGAGCTGCTGAAGCTGTTGGTTTACAGTAACTATCTATTCAGCTCTCTCTGCGGAAAAAGCTAGTTTATTTTGTCTGTGTAGTGAACATAGTTGTGTTTTTCATTCTGGTTGGAGAATTTCTAAGGTTTTTGTCATAGGACACATTTTTTTTAACAAAGTGGCTTCTTATAAAGGCCTTATGGGCGCACCAAAGGATGGAGGCAGAAAGCATATAGTTGTTTTGACAGATTTTAATAGAAGAGTGATTCATGTGTTCCTGAATTGATATCATTATAGAGGCGTGATCTGACCACGATATGGTGCCTATGGTTGTGGAAGTGACATTACTAAGGTTTCTATCCACCAACATAAAATCAATATATTGTACTGCGCACCTTATGAAGGTGTGAGAAGAAAGTATTATCGCAATCAGTTGGATCTTGAATGCACTGAATATTAAATAAATTATTACTATTGAAAAAAGGGACATGAAACTATACTATATACTACCCCACTATACGCGACATTTCTAACAACCTTGTCTAATATTCCGGGATTGAAGCTGGTGCCCCGAGAACTGTCACCACCCACGAGAGCCACGGTCGATGCCTGGAAGTCCCTTAAACAGAAGCTAAATAATTAGAATTGCCTACAGAAACCAACATTACCTATCGAACCCTAACTACCTAATCCCAATCTTAGCTTTATCAAACTGGAGGCGATTAGTAGACGATCTTGTATCGGCAGATGGGATGAAGTCCTTTGAATTGTTACAGACGGCTTATTGGGTTCCAGATAGAGATAGGCTTAAATACATCAGGATCAGTTTCTTCCTAAGTAATTTCCCAATTACTATTATTCCCTTTGGATATCATAACTAAAGTCACTGCACAGCCAAATCTGAGGAAATCGGAGACATACTGCTTCTACAATATGCTAACAGGGAACCATAGTCAGGAAAAAAGCCAATAAGTTAAATTGGGGGAAAGAATTGGGAGAAAAAATTTCTATCAGAATGTGGTTGGAAGCATTTAAAGGAGCGGTACAATCCACAGAAGGAGCAGCTATTCGAGTCCAAATTTAAATTGTAGGTGAGATGGAACTATTCTCCCCAGCTTATGGCCAGCAGTATAAATAGGTGAAGTGGTATTTGCTGGAGAGAATGTGGACAGATCAGTATTTGATCTCCCATATTTTGGTTCTGCCTGAAACTGAAGGGCTTTTGGGAAGAAATTTTTGCCCTCTTATAAAAATCTTAAAAAAAAAAAAAATACCCCAAGGGTTCCGAGTCTGGCTCTTCTGCTGATAAACTTAGATAGCTTCCCCAAGCCTGGCAGGTACCCGATAGGTCATGCTTTTATAGTTCAATCCGTTTTTATTGAAATTTTCAATAGGATAGATTAGAAAACATACAACTTAAAAAGGTCTAGCAAGACCTATAAAACATGCATAACAAAAGACATAACATAAATAAATCGGCCTCTTCTTGAAAATATCCATCTAAATAAAACTCTTGGAGGGGCCTAGTGGGTGACCCCAATAATGATAATACCCGAACACGCAATTTGAGAATAAAATGTTTGCGGTCTGTAGTATTCGGGTAGAAGCCCGAGGCCTTATCCTCTTGCAACAATGAAAACAAAAATGACATATACAAAAGAGAGAAGAGACAAAAAGAGAGATGAATTATGGGAAGAGAAAAAGCAAGAAGGCAAAATGAATAATAAAATATAAAATAAATAATATTTCTAAATAAGTAAAAAAAAAGGATGGGTAAACTAAAGGGTAGATAGTTGGTTGAAGGAAGCGGGAGAAACGGGGAGGGGGAATCCCCCAAGAATGTTTAATATCCAGATTACTACCTTCTAATAACCCGTCTCACCCCCGCGGCGATTGAGCAACTAGGAAAAGAGCGCTCGGAAATCTGAAGAAGATTCAAAGTCGATCCACAATTGCCATACCGACAGAAATGTTTCAGATTCTCTATTAATGTTCTGCACATAATTCCTCCATATGGTGCAGATGAGACATTTCCTAAAGCCACTCAGTCATGGAAGGAATTGGTGTGGAACGCCACTGGCTCGGGATAACTGCTCTTGCTGCTGCTAAAAACGCTTTTTCTGTGAACCTATTGAGCCCGGCAGTATGGATGGGAGAGCAATTTGGGCATTATTGTTAATATTTCCCCGGATGATTAAGTTATATGTGGAGAATACTTTGTCCCAGAAAGGTCTCAACATGTCACAGCTCCACCAAATGTGCGTCATTGTACCCCTATCAGTTCCACAGCGCCAACACACCTCAGACACCGAAGGGAATATAGCATGAAGGCGGGTAGGATATCTATACCATCTTGTAAGAATTTTGTAATTTTTTTCCTGTGCAGCACAGGCCATAGACATTTTATGAGTAAAGATGAATGCCTTCCGCCACTCATTCTGTGAGATCATGACTCCAATTTCCTGTTCCCAAGCCCACTTGAAACCAGGATCCGTGGTGTATGTTTCTTGGATCAGCAGACCATATATCAGGGATACTACGTGTGTCGGAGGGGACCCTCTTGAAAATAGACTCTCAAAAGGTGTGAGGGCTGTTAGAAAAGTGTTTCTATCTCCTTGAGTGTTAAGAAAAGAGCAAAGTTGGTGAAATTCTAACCAGGAGAGATTCAGTTCACCAAACCTAGATCTTAATTCTTGAAAGGAAGGCACTGAGGGGCCACCTAGGACATTGCGAACCCGGGGGTCCTCTCGAGCCTCCCAACCCATGAAAAGACCTTGGCTGTTACCTGGTAGGAATGCTGGGTTGGAGAAAAGTGGTGTGAGGGGACAATCTAGACTTGACAGGATCTGCTTTTGTATTTTCGAGTCCCAGAGTTTAAGTGTCTCTTTCAATAGGTAATTGGTAGATAGGATTTGAGCTCTGTCACAGGGACGAATCCATGGGAGAAGTCTTATTGGAATCGAGCAATCCGCCTGTTCTAACTGTATCCACTGCTTGTGAGCTGAGTGGTAGTGCCACTCCACAATATGTGTTAAAACTGCTGCAGCATGGTATAGTCTGAAATTTGGCAGACCTACACCTCCATCTTCTTGGGGCGAAAGAGGGTACACACTCCCACCCTGGGTCTCGAGCAATCCCAACACAAATTTAATTAGAGCCGACCTTAACGAATTAAAGGACGATGTAGGGGGTATGATAGGTACAGCCTGGAAGAGATATAGGAATTTAGGTAACACATCCATTTTTAGGGTGTTTATCCTCCCAAACCATGAGATGTCTCTGTTTGCATAGTTGGAGAGGTCTTTTAGTGTGCGCTTAAGGAGGGTCTGATAATTTAAGGGGAACAACCTAGATTGGTCAGTAGGGACAAACACCCCAAGGTATTGGATAGCCTCCCGTTGCCATCTAAATGGAAATTGCTCTGAGATATGTTTTTCTGCTAACGGGAGTGAAATGTTCAGAGCTTCTGTTTTGGAGTAATTTATTTTTAAGTTCGATAGATGTCCATATCTCTCGAACTCCTGTATTAACGACAAAAGTGTGGTATGGGGCTGGGAGATGTACAGTAGGAGGTCATCAGCGTATATGGCCGTCTTATAATGGTTCCCCCCAATTTGAAGGCCTTGTATATTTGGGTTGTTTCTTATCGCTACTGCAAGATGTTTCATTACCATTGCATAGTTGGAGAGGTCTTTTAGGGTGCGCTTAAGGAGGGTCTGATAATTTAAGGGGAACAACCTAGATTGGTCAGTAGGGACAAACACCCCAAGGTATTGGATAGCCTCCCGTTGCCATCTAAATGGAAATTGCTCTGAGATATGTTTTTCTGCTAACGGGAGTGAAATGTTCAGAGCTTCTGTTTTGGAGTAATTTATTTTTAAGTTCGATAGATGTCCATATCTCTCGAACTACTGTATTAACGACAAAAGTGTGGTATGGGGCTGGGAGATGTACAGTAGGAGGTCATCAGCGTATATGGCCGTCTTATAATGGTTCCCCCCAATTTGAAGGCCTTGTATATTTGGGTTGTTTCTTATCGCTACTGCAAGATGTTTCATTACCAACAAATACAGAAGAGGTGACAGAGGGCAACCCTGCCTGGTGCCATTTCTGATATGTATGGGAGAGGACAATAATCCATTCACCCTTATCCTAGCAGTAGGACATGTGTAAAGGGCCAGTACTCTGTCCAGAAATGTGGGGCCAAGTCCAATTTGTTTGAGAGTTGCTGACAAGAATCCCCAATAGACCCTGTCAAAGGCCTTTTCTGCATTCACGGACAGCAGACAGAGAGGATAAGACCCCACTCTCGCTCTAGATGTTGTTAGTAGAGTTTTATAATGTTGTCTCTGGCCCCCCTAACTTTGATAAATCCTACCTGATCTGTGTGTATGATGGAAGGGAGGAAAGGAGACAATCTGTTAGCTAGTGTCTTGGAAAAAAGTTTAATGTCCGCATTTATCAGTGATATAGGTCTATAATTAGTGGAAAACTGATCTAATGTCTGTGGTCAGCGGTAATCCTGCCATCTCCACCGGCCTCATCACACAAGTAGAAGACATCTAATAAGACTGAAGACAAGAGCTTCACAGCCTTCTACAGATCAGAGGAACATCTCCACCTACCAGATGGTCCTGTGGAAGAAGAGGACAGGGACATCTCTCTGGGGTTCTTCTCTTACTGGATGGAACTGGAGGAAACACAGACGGACACTGAAGTCATTCTTCACATACAGATAATAAGACATGATTACCGGATTCTTCTGACCATAAGACATATTATTACAAGCATCCATCTTCCTGAAGTCTCCCTGCACCTTATAATCTGATGGTCTCCCCCTCCCTGTCCCACGTACAGCCAAGCACATAGCAGTGATAACGTGTCTTACCCCTCGTAGACCCCAGCAGAGAGCTGTCACTCTGAGTAACCCTTGAGTGACTGACCCTAGGCCCCCGCAGGTACTGCCTGCACTCTTCTCTCTATCCTTCTTATTCCTCTTTCCTCACTCAGTCTGCTGAATCCCGTCTCCATCCCCGGCACACAGGCAATCTGCGACACTGAGACGAGGCTGGGGTTATAGACAGGGCATACAAGTCATGGGAGGAAGCCATGCTGTTTAACCCCTTAACACTGCAGCGCATCTATTTACATGCTGCAGCATCAGGGTATGTATGAGATCACATGGCGATCTCCCTCCATACAGCGCAGGTGCTGTTTGTTTCTTACAGCCGACATCAACAGCTCTGATAAGCCGCACAGCTGATCGGAGCTGTTAACCCTTTGAATGCCAATGTCAATTCTGACAGAGGCATTTAAATTCCCTGAACGATATTCAGGTGTTCTGTACAGCCCCCTGCAGTGACATCACAAGGAGCTGTGTGGGTGTCATGGCAGCCGGGAGCCTTCTAAATGGCTCCAGGGTTGTCTTAAGAAAATGCACATCAAGCCATGGCATTACATCATACTGCAGGAGTGATCAAAGCATCACAAGTTGTTGTCCCCTCTCGGAATAAAGAAAAAAAAAAAAGTTAAAATAAGCTGTATAAAGTTTTACTAATTATTTTTAAAAAATACAATAAAAGTTTAAAAACAAAAACACCTTTTTACCACATTTATAGTAAGATCTAAATAAAACCAAAATACATATTTGGTATCACTGCGTCCACAAAAGTCCAATATATCAAAAGTAATACATTCTTTACCCAGAACGATGAACGTCAGAAAAAGAAAAAGAAGACCGCCAGAAAGAAGGGATTACTTACCGGTAGTCGTCACGACAGCCCCATTTACATATGGAGGTTGCCCTCTGACCTCAGTAGGGACAGGAAGAGCCTTTAAAGCACCTCCTCTCCACCATCTCCTCAGTGACTTCAAATTATTATGGTGGACAATGTATACTGAACCAAAATTTACCTTTATTCGGTATCATTTTACATTGAAAAAGAACATAAATATTCTTTAGGGGAGGGAGCTATGGGCCGGCGTGATGACACCCTGAAATAGAATGACTGGTAAGTAATCCCTTCTTTCCCCCGGTTGTCATCACGACGGCCCCATTTACTTATGGAGCAATACCAAATACTAAGTATTCTTAGGGTGGGGCTACTGCCTGGAGGACTTTTTGTCCGTACGCCAGGTCTTTGTTAGATTGTACATTGACCCTATAGTGCTTTATAAATGCAGACTGATCCAGGTAGCCGCTTTACAAATTTGCTCAGCGGAGGCCTGTGCGTTCTCTGCCCACGACGAGAAAAGGGATCTTGTAGAGTGGGCTTTGATATTTTCAGGAGGATCAAGACCCCTGGCTTTGTACACCTCCCGGATGGCCGTTCTGATCCATCTTGCTATAGTACCTTATAGGTTGGTTTGTATTCGCCCCCACTAACGTGTTAGGAGCTCGACGGCCCGTTGATTTACACACCTTCTCCTGGAAGGAGACTGTCTGCTAAGAAAATCCACAACAGTATTTGTAGATCCCATCAGATGGATTGCTGAGAGGGATAGCACCGTGGATTCTGCCCAGCGTAGTAGCCTTGCAGCCAATTGATGAAGGTTCGGGTGTCGTGTTCCCTCCTGGTGATGAACAAACGATAAGGCTGTCAGGTTATCTGTCAGAATCGTGACATGCCTTCCTCTGAGGTGGGGATCTGCCACACAAAGGGCCTTCCATATCGCTCTTAGCGCTCTCTAATTGGATGAGCATGCAGCTATTCGAGAGTCCCAGATTCCCTAAAAAGTTAGTCCAGCTACTTGTGTTCCCCACCCCCCTCTTGCCTGCATTCATCGTAATAGATATGGAGGGCTCTTGTGATCAAGAGTTACCTTTTCTAAGGTTATTCTGGGAAGTCCACCAGCATAAGGACTGTTGAACTTGAACAGACAGGCTCACCTTATTATCTAGGGAGGCCTGCTGTTTGTCCCAGCAGGCAAGGATTAAGTGTTGCAGCTGTCGGGTATGGGCTTGGGCCAATAGGACTATCTGTATACAGGCTGTTAGCAGGCCAAGAAGTTTCATTGCGTCCCTAATGGAAACTCACGTTGCCTGGCATAGGGACTATACTGATTGGATGAGGTCCTTTTCCTTGGAAGGGGGGACCCGTGATTCCTGGGTGTGGGAATCTAGGACTCCTAGATATATTTTGTGCATACCTGGGATCAGGTCTGATTTTTGTCTATTTACTACTAGAGATGAGCGAACGTACTCGTCCGAGCTCGATGCTCGGGCGAATATTAGGGTGTTCGGGATGTTCGTTACTCGTAACGAGTACCACGCGGTGTTCGGGTTACTTTCAGTTTCATCTCTGAGACGTTAGCGCGCTTTTCTGGCCAATTGAAAGACAGGGAAGGCATTACAACTTCCTCCTGTGTTGTTCCAGCCCTATACCACCCCCCTGCTGTGAGTGGCTGGGGAGATCAGATGTCACCCGAGTATAAAAGTCGGCCCCTCCCGCGGCTCGCCTCAGATGCCTTGTGAGTTAGCTGAGGGACAGTGCTGCTGGTGCCGGAGCTGCTGTAGGGAGAGCGTTAGGAGTTAGTGTAGGCTTCAAGAACCCCAATGTTACGGCACTCTGCCCCCCGAGCGCCAGTTGGGGTGCCCTGATCTCCTGCACCCCACTGTCCCTGCCTACTTGCCTCGGCCCTGGCTAACCCCAGGCGGACAACTGGGCGGCAGTCCCTGCGCTGGCTAGGGACCTGGCGACTACCTGGATGGAACTACTAACAGGGGACAGAGTGCCGACAGAAGAGGCAGGTGTAACAGACCAACAAAACTACTAGGTGAATCAAGGCTGGAGGTGTAGCTCACAGGCAAACGAAAGGAAACTGACAAGCAACTAGGACAGACTAGAATAGACCTGACTAGAGGCTAGCAGAACCAATAACTGGCAGTGAGTTCAGGTCACTGCCAGCCTTTTAACTAAAAGCCTCCGCCCAGGGGCGGAGAGTGGGAGGAGCCGACTCTCCCACTGTTGCATAAGGGAGGTGGATGAGAGCGGGCGGCACCCTACGGGCGGACACGCCCACGCCGCAGCACGCTGGCTGCTCCACGCTGCTGCACGCTGGCTGCTCCACGCCGCCGGGAGATCCCTGACAGCACAGCTCCGGGACGCCGAAGCCGAGCTCGAAGCGGCGCGCGCCGGCCGCGGGACCCAGTGCCGCCCTGCATGGTAACACCCAAAGGTCCTTCTTAGGGCCACATCTACCTGTGTGCAGGCTGCTGTTAGCAGTGGATATTTTTTTTTTCTTCTCAAAATCGGCTGTGCAGAGCATTGCACCCTGCATTAGGGACAGAAGTGGTGCTTAGGCAGGGAGAGTGTTAGGAGTGACTGTAGGCTTCAAGAACCCCAACGGTCCTTTCTAGGGCCAAATTTAACCGTGTGCAGTACTGTGCTGCCTGCTGTTAGCAGTGTTGCATTTTTTTTTTTTCTCAAAATAGGCTGTGCAGAGCATTGCACCCTCCATTGAT
This sequence comes from Eleutherodactylus coqui, assembly GCF_035609145.1. Taxonomy (NCBI): domain Eukaryota; kingdom Metazoa; phylum Chordata; class Amphibia; order Anura; family Eleutherodactylidae; genus Eleutherodactylus; species Eleutherodactylus coqui. Next base: position 23,018,379 of record NC_089841.1, read on the forward strand.
ACTACAGGGACAGAATTGTGTAGGCAGGGCCACAACACAGTTATTATTCATTGAATATATGCAGTGGGGCCTTTCCTTTTAAAAAAAGTGAAAAAATTATATTTGGCCTGCCTCTGTCAGTCCTAAGGGCTCTGGGTACGTGTGTGCTGTGTGTACAACGTAAAAAAATCAGACGCAACCAGCTACGGTTTACTGCAGGCTTGCGCCATTTTCTTTCCTGCCTGGGAAATACCTGCTCTGCCAGAGTTAATAACTCTGCAACACTAAAGTTCTGTGACACATTTGCAGGGCCACACCACAGTTATTAAACTTATTATTCATTCACTAGAGGCAGTGGGGCCTTTCCTTTTAAAAAAAAGTGAAAAAATTATATTTGGCCTGCCCCGGTCAGTCCTAAGGGCTCTGGGTACGTGTGTGCTGCGTGGACAACGTAAAAAAATCAGACGCAACCAGCTACGGTTTACTGCAGGCTTGCGCCATTTTCTTTCCTGCCTGGGAAATACCTGCTCTGCCAGAGTTAATAACTCTGCAACACCAAAGTTCTGTGACACATTTGCAGGGCCACAACACAGTTATTAAACTTATTATTCATTGAATAATAACAGTGGGCCTTTCCTTTTAAACAAAAGGGAAAAAAGTATATTTGGCCGGCAGGCTTGCGCCAATTTCTTTCCTGCCTGGGAAATCAAATCACTGGTAATACAGCATAGATAATTGGATCAGAAGCGGCGCTCCAATGGTGTACAAGAAAATTGAAAACAGAATAAATAGGGAAAGAAACTCACCGCAACTGAACCGGTCCTATGGAATAGAGACCGGTCAGTTCGTGGGTCCACTGGGGCTTTTCAAACCAATTTATGGCAAAATACGTTGGCGGTCCTAAGACATCCCCTAAGGGAGAGCAGCAACGAGCAACTCCAAAACCGTCGTGTCAAGGAGGAAAGAAATGTATATTCAGAATAAACAAAAAGACTCACTTAATGCGCTCCGTCCAACCGTATCAAAGTATGAAAATGTTACTTGAAGTGGGGTGCCTGGACTCCTGGCACCCCAATATCCAAAGGAAACAGGGAAATTCCAACGAGGCGGGGGTATTCTTCATAAAACAATTTATTGCATACAGGAACAAGTAGGTATCGCAACGCGTTTCGGCTTTTGACAAGCCTTTTTCAAGCCTTGAAAAAGGGTTGTGGAAACGCAGTCCTTCAAAAGTATGATGGAGGCGGCGGCCCCGCACTACTCAGTTCCCAGTCGCCACTACTTTTCCCGATGTGCCGTCCCAGCCCTGCACGACCACGTCTCCCGCAACATTGTACGCGCCCTCACCAACGCGGTTACTGCCAAGGTCCACTTAACAACGGACACATGGACAAGCACAGGCGGGCAGGGCCACTACATCTCCCTGACGGCACATTGGGTGAATTTAGTGGAGGCTGGGACAAAGTCAGAGCCTGGGACCGCTCACGTCCTACCCACCCCCAGAATTGCGGGCCCCAGCTCGGTGGTGGTATCTGCGGCGGTATATGCTTCCTCCACTAAACCACCCTCCTCCTCCGCAACCTCTGTCTCGCAATCAAGATGTGTCAGCAGCAGCACGTTGCCAGCAGTCGGTGTCGCGCGGCGTGGCAGCACAGCGGTGGGCAAGCGGCAGCAGGCCGTGTTGAAACTACTCAGCTTAGGAGATAAGAGGCACACGGCCCACGAACTGCTGCAGGGTCTGACAGAGCAGACCGACCGCTGGCTTGCGCCGCTGAGCCTCCAACCGGGCATGGTCGTGTGTGACAACGGCCGTAACCTGGTGGCGGCTCTGCAGCTCGGCAGCCTCACGCACGTGCCATGCCTGGCCCACGTCTTTAATTTGGTGGTTCAGCGCTTTCTGAAAAGCTACCCACGCTTGTCAGACCTGCTCGTAAAGGTGCGCCGGCTCTGCGTACATTTCCGCAAGTCCCACACGGACGCTGCCACCCTGCGCACCCTGCAACATCGGTTTAATCTGCCAGTGCACCGACTGCTGTGCGACGTGCCCACACGGTGGAACTCTACGCTCCACATGTTGGCCAGGCTCTATGAGCAGCGTAGAGCTATAGTGGAATACCAACTCCAACATGGGCGGCGCAGTGGGAGTCAGCCTCCTCAATTATTTTCAGAAGAGTGGGCCTGGTTGGCAGACATCTGCCAGGTCCTTGGAAACTTTGAGCAGTCTACCCAGGTAGTGAGCGGCGATGCTGCAATCATTAGCGTCACCATTCCTCTGCTATGCATCTTGAGAAGTTCCCTGCAAAGCATAAAGGCAGACGCTTTGCGCTTGGAAACAGAGCCGGGGGAAGACAGTATGTCGGTGGATAGTCAGAGCACCCGCCTGTCTATATCTCAGCGCGTTGAGGAGGAGGAGGAGGAGCATGAGGAGGATGAGGGGGAAGAAACAGCTTGGCCCACTGCTGAGGGTACAGATGCTGCTTGCCTGTCATCCTTTCAGCGTGTATGGCCTGAGGAGGAGGAGGAGGAGGAGGATCCTGAAAGTGATCTTCCTAGTGAAGATACCCTGGCACACATGGCTGACTTCATGTTAGGATGCCTTTCTCGTGACCCTCGCGTTGCACGCATTCTGGCCACTACGGATTACTGGGTGTACACACTGCTCGACCCACGCTATAAGGAGAACCTTCCCACTCTCATTCCCGAAGAGGAAAGGGGTTCGAGAGTGTTGCTATACCACAGGACCCTTGCGGACAAGCTGATGGTAAAATTCCCATCCGACAGCGCTAGTGGCAGAAGGCGCAGTTCCGAGGGCCAGGTAGCAGGGGAGGTACGGAGATCGAGCAGCATGTACAGCCCAGGCAGTGCAACAGTCTTTAAGGGCCTGGACAGCTTTATGGCTCCCCAGCAAGACTGTGTCACCACTCCCCAGTCAAGGCTGAGTCGGCGGGAGCACTGTAAAAGGATGGTGAGGGAGTACGTAGCCGATCACACGACCGTCCTCCGTGACGCCTCTGCCACCTACAACTACTGGGTGTCGAAGCTGGACACGTGGCCTGAACTAGCGCTGTATGCCCTGGAGGTGCTTGCTTGTCCTGCGGCTAGCGTCTTGTCGGAGAGGGTGTTCAGTGCGGCTGGGGGAATCATCACAGATAAGCGTACCCGCCTGTCAGCCGACAGTGCCGACAGGCTAACACTCATCAAGATGAACAAAGCCTGGATTTCCCCAGACTTTTCTTCTCCACCAGCGGACAGCAGCGATACGTAAGCAATACGTAGGCTGCACCCGCGGATGGAAGCTACGTTCTCTCTCACCATCCAAAACGGGGACATTTCTGCTTCATCAATCTGTGTCTAATATTCCTCCTCCTCCTCCTCCTGCTCCTCCTCCTGAAACCTCACGTAATCACGCTGAAGGGGCAATTTTTCTTAGGGCCACAAGGCTCACTCATATAATTTTTCTTAAAATTTTTTAAATGTTTCAATGCTCTTAAAAGCGTTGGAACTGTAACTTGAACCAATTTTTCGTTAAACTGGGCTGCCTCCAGGCCTAGTTACCACTTAAGCCACATTAACCAAAGCGATTAATGGGTTTCACCTGCCATCTTGGTTGGGCATGGCCAATTTTTACTGAGGTACATTAGTACTGTTGGTACACCAATTTTTTTGGGCCCTCACCTACAGTGTAATCATAGCAATTTCTATGTTCTTCGCCTGCACTCATGGTACAGAAGTGTGTGTGGGGTTGGCCTACACTTTAGCTACACAAATGTAACTTGGGCCTTGGCTATACTGCAGCTACTGAAATGGAACTAAGACTGCGCTCCCACTATACTACTGCTTCGGAATTGTTACTGGGGCCTGTGTAGGCTGCTACTATTACTGAAATGGAACGAAGACTGCGCTCCCACTATACTGCTGCTTCTGAATTGTTACTGGGGCCTGTCTAGGCTGCTACTATTACTGAAATGGAACTAAGACTGTGCTCCCCCTATAATGCTGCTAGTGATATGTTAGTGGGGCCTGTCGCTAATGCTATTGCTGAAATGTTACTAATTCTGGGCTCTGCCTATACCGCTGCTAATGGTATGTCTCTGGGGTGTGGAAACAGAGGCTTCCCAAAAACATGATGGCGGCGAGGCCATTTCCCACCAACGCTGTTACTGTTAAGGTGCATATAACCACGGACACGTGGAGAGGACACGTAGTGCCTCAAAAACATCCCCCGCCACGGCCCACTTAATCCTGGCCACATTCCGAAAACCAACAAAATAAAACCGTGCTACTAGGTCCGCAGTCACCACCACATTACCACCAACGCGGTTACTGTTAAGGTACATATTACCAGTCTGACTGGGGCATGAAGTGTTGGCCGGAGCCCACCTGCATTAAGCACGACATTACTACCTCAGCTGTGTTGGGCAATGCAATGGGATATTTTTATGTACCGCCGGTGGCTTCCTGGCACCCACCCATGCTGTGGGTCCACAGGGAATTATAAATGCATCTGTTTCCACTTCAAAAGAACCCCAGTCAGGCTGGGGCATGCAGTGTGGGCCGAAGCCCACCTGCATTAAGAACGACATTACTACTTCAGCTGTGTTGGGCAATGCAATGGGATATTTTTGTGTATCGCCGGTGGGTTCCAGGGAGCCACCCATGCTGTAGGTGCACACGGAGTTTAACCTACATGTGTCCACTTGAAAAGAACCCCAGTCTGACTGGGGCATACAGTGTGGGCCGAAGCCCACCTGTATTAAGCACGACATTACTACCTCAGCTGTGTTGGGCAATGCAATGGGATATTTTTGTGTATCGCCGGTGGGTTCCAGGGAGCCACCCATGCTGTAGGTGCACACGGAGTTTAACCTACATGTGTCCACTTGTAAAGAACCCCAGTCTGACTGGGGCATGCAGTGTGGGCCGAAGCCCACCTGCATTAAGCACGACATTACTACCTCAGCTGTGTTGGGCAATGCAATGGGATATTTTTATGTACCGCCGGTGGCTTCCTGGCACCCACCCATGCTGTGGTTCCACAGGGAATTATAAATGCATCTGTTTCCACTTCAAAAGAACCCCAGTCAGGCTGGGGCATGCAGTGTGGGCCGAAGCCCACCTGCATTAAGAACGACATTACTACTTCAGCTGTGTTGGGCAATGCAATGGGATATTTTTGTGTATCGCCGGTGGGTTCCAGGGAGCCACCCATGCTGTAGGTCGACAGAGACTTCACAATAGGGAGTTGTACCTGCCTGTGTCTATGAATTAAAAACCGCGGTCTGACTGGGGCATGCAGACACCTTGACAGAATGAATAGTGTGTGGCATATAGGTTCCCCATTGCTATGCCCACGTGTGCAGCTCCTGATGGCGGTGGCACAGGATTCTATTTCTCATTGCTTCTGTACAGCATTGTGGGCTATCGCCCCGCCCCTTTTAAAGAGGGTCGCTGCCTAGCCGTGCCAACCCTCTGCAGTGTGTGCCTGCGGTTCCTCCTCATGGCAGACGCACTTATAAATAGACATGAGGGTGGTGTGGCATGAGGGCAGCTGAAGGCTGTGCAGGGACACTTTGGTGTGCGCTGTGGGGGGGAGGGGGGGCGGTTGGGCAGCATGTAACCCAGGAGAAGTGGCAGCGGAGTGTCATGCAGGCGGTGATTGTGCTTTGTTGGAGGTAGTGTGGTGCTTAGCAAAGGTATGCCATGCTAATGAGGGCTTTTCAGAAGTAAAAGTTGTTGGGAGGGGGGGGGGCCACTCTTGCCGCTATTGTGGCTTAATAGTGGGACCTGTGAACTTGAGATGCAGCCCAACATGTAGCCCCTCGCCTGCCCTATCCGTTGCTGTGTCGTTTCCATCACTTTCTTGCCCAGATTTTCACACAAGGAAACCTTAGCGAGCATCGGCGAAATACAAAAATGCTCGGGTCGCCCATTGACTTCAATGGGGTTCGTTACTCGAAACGAACCCTCGAGCATCGCGAAAATTTCGTCCCGAGTAACGAGCACCCGAGCATTTTGGTGCTCGCTCATCTCTATTTACTACACATCCCAAGTCGCTCAACGTGGACAAGACTATGGACAAATCTGGGCATATAGTTTCCACTGATTTTGACACCAACAGGAAATCATCCAGATAGGGGAAGAGAAGGATTTGTTTTCTCCTAAAGTAGGCTATCATTTCTATCACTACTTTTGTGAATACCCTAGGGGCGGTACAGATACCAAAGGGCAAAGCCCTAAATTGGTAGTGACAAATTACATTACCCATTTGCAAAGCAAATCTTGGATATTTGTAGTGGGGGGGGCAGTTATTGGGACGTGATCATACGTGTCTTTAAGCTGTAAAACGTGATGAGTAGATAGCAGCACAACCAAATGTATTACAAAGGCATACTTAAGCCAAAAGTGCACGATCCAGTAGTAGATCCGGACCCCAGGATCCAAAATAGAACTTTGCAGACAATCAATGGACAGATCAGCACTCCCGGGTTTTTCTTTATAATAAAACTTCTTTATTCCTTTTTTTTTTTTGCTTAAAAAACTGCACTGCAACGTTTCGATCCTATGTGGATCTTTCTCAAGCATGCAGCAAGTTCTTAAAGAGCACATATATATACACAAAAGGCATATAGCCAAATGCCCCAAATAATTATCACCCCATCTCTCTTTTAAATTCAGATGTGAAGCTCTATGCCAAGGTAATAGCAAACAGACCATTTCCCTTGATGTCTAGTTTGGTCAAAGAGGATTGCCAGGGCCCAAAAGGTACTAGATGCCTGATGGACTTGGTGGATGTGGCTGTCCTTGGATGGAGAGAAGGCATGTGGCAAGGTCCATTGGGGATATCTGATTCAAGCACTGCAGACATTTGGGTTTGCAGGCCCCATCTTCCAGGCCAGCAAAGGCCTATATTCCTCCCCCTCAGCGATGGTTCTGATCAGTGGCCTTTTATCCAAGCCTTTTAACATAACAAACGGCACCAAACAAGGGTGCCTTCTGTCACCCCTTAATTTTTTGGATTGTCATGGAAGCATTGGCAGAGGACATTAGAAATAATCAAAACATTGGAAGAATTAGAATGGGCCCATGACACACAAAATGTTGATTATGCCTACCCGATAATCGGGGTTTCAGGAGTCTCCATGACAGCACCACCTGAGATAGCCTCCTCTTGATAGGACAGGAACACGCCGAGAGGTTAAAGCTCCCCCCTCTCTCACCTTCCTCACTGATTTCTAACAAATTGCCGGGGGTAGGAGATTAACTAAAATTATTACCAAGACTGGTATTTTATCTATGTCTTCATAAATGGAAATTAAATTATATATTTTCCTTTCGGGGGTGTGCGGGTAATAATGTGCGGGGGCTGTCATGGAGACTCCTGAAAACCCGATTATCGGGTAGGTATAATCTACCTTTTCCCAGTCATCTCCATGACAGCACCACCTGAGACGTACCAACTAAATACATTTTTCAGGATGGGATCGCCACTGAGAGGACCTTATGGCCAAAGGTCAAATTCTCATCTAGCCGCACGTCCACCCTGTAATGCTTAATGAAAGTAGGCGGCCTTTTCCATATTGCGGTCTTACAAATTTGTTCTACGGACACTGAACTATGTTCAGCCCACGAAGAGGCTACTGCCCTTGTGGAGCGGGCTTTAAGTTCGGAGGGGACCTCTTTATCTAATGCTTTATAAGCTTCCGTAATAGCCAGGCGGATCCATCTGGGTATGGAGCTCTTTGCTGCTTTCCTACCCTTATTTGTGCCGAAAAATTGGACAAACAAATTGTCGTCCTGTCTCCACTGACTTGTGGCATCGATATATTGCAGGACTGCTCTTATAACGTCCAGACAGTTAATGTAACCATGACGACGGTCAGGGACCCCGGGTGGCAGTGGCACCGTTCGCCATGGCGTTCTGGAATGGTGTTGTGCCCACGTTCAGGTCGGCGAGCGGTGGCGCTGCGTTCCTGTGTGTGGGCGCGCGTGCCTGCTCTGAGAGGTGCGTGTGCTCTCTGTGAGTTATAGTGGATGGCTGGGAGTTCTGGTCAGTCGGCTTGATTGGTCTCTGCCCAAGTGGAGGAAACTCCTGAATATAGTCTGGCAGTTGCTGATAGCAGTTGCTAGTCATTGGGTCCGTTCCCTGTGTGCCTGACTTCGGTCTTGCTCCAGTGGAAGTTACCTGGTCTCGACCCAGCTCTGCTTGTGTTCTGTGGTTCTCCTGTCGTGTTGGTTTATTCAATCTGCCTAGCCTGTCAGTACTAGTAAGTTGTCATCTGCATAGGTACGGTGGTGCCTTCCTGTCCTGCCACTAGGCAGCGTAGGGTCAGTGTTGGCGGCCTGGACCTGTCCACCTTTGGGGCTACCTCCAGGAAGGGACATTGGTGTGGGTGAGGGTCAGGGAGTCCCACACTGTGCGTACCTGTGCAAACTACTAGTACTGTTACAGTTAAATTCTCTTTCCGAAGTGTCTCTAGGTTTATCGAAAAACGAGAGAATCACTACGTCCTGCGCCCTATGAAAAGGTGACACTACCTTGGGCATAAAAACTGGAACTGATTTAAACACTATCTTTGTGTCTGTGATTTTAAGAAAGGGATGACGGATAGATAGAGCCTGGCCGAAGTAATAGCCAATAAAAAGACTGTTAGTATTCATGCTCACATGACGACGCCCTTTGTCCCTCAGCGTCATGCTTAAGGAAGGCGGAGAACGCTGTGCCGGCCCCTATACCAGCACTAGTCTGTGCTCAGGACAGAGGAGGAAGCCTATGACCCCCACTTTAAGGCCCCCATGGGCCACTGTGGGAGGAATCTGGCCTGGGGAAACCACCCTATGTGGCATCCCAGGAGTCGATCCTCAGGAAGGGGGGACAGGCTGACAACCACTGTCCACCCGACCCATTGTAAGTCTTTTTTCTTTTTTGCTCCACCAGCACCTCTCTGTGATCCTGCCTCCTGGCAGGACAGGAAGAACACTGAGGAAGATGGGAGAGGGGGGAGCTTTTAACCTCTCGGCGTTTCCTGTCCTATCAGGAAGAATACACACAAGTCACAGCAGCACCACGTAATAAGAAGTACTCTCCAAGATACGTACTTGTCTTGCAAGCCCCAATCCGGACCCGGACACCTGGGATCCGCTATTCCAAATTCCAAACATCCACCAGGAGAGGCAGCAAGTAAATGGGATCCTTCATCCAGAAAGCATACAGAGTCGGGTTAAAATAACCTCCCAATCTTTATTGTTAAAAGACTGGCATTCTACAGCGACAAAGGCCATAGTGATCTTGGCCGAAACATCGCTGTAGAATGCCAGTCTTTTAACAATAAAGATTGGGAGGTTATTTTAACCCGACTCTGTATGCTTTCTGGATGAAGGATCCCATTTACTTGCTGCCTCTCCTGGTGGATGTTTGTCCTATAAGGAAGAGGCTATCTCAGGTGGTGCTGTCGTGGAGATGACCGGGAAAATAAACCTTTTCACAGACTACGTTATCCTAGCACTCACTAACCCAGAGTCATCATTAGCTTATGTCGTCAAAACATTGCAAAATTGTGGTTCACTATCCTACTATAAAGCCAAGTCTTCAAAATCTCTGATGAGGGGATTAACATAACAAAGCACAACAATTGTCATCCAATTTCCTATCCCAGTGGAGTCCCCACTCGATTCCCTATCTTGGCATTGTATTACTGCCTGACACCTCAAACCAGCTTAAACCAACTTTCCCCACCGAATAAAATCAATATAAAAAGAACTGGACAGACGAGCCTCCTTGGGGTTGGGATGGATGGGCAGGATTATACTAGATTAGATGTTACACTCCCTAAAATCCTCTATCATCTATGGACCCTCCCTATACCCATCCCGATCACAACCTGCGCTTCCCTCCACAAACAAATGAACTCATTCATTTGGCAAAAAGCAAAACCCCACATAGCCTTCTCATGACCAAAAATAAAAAACATGGTGGCCTAAGCCTACCTAACCTCCAAAACTACCACAACTCATTTTTGATTGATCAAATCAAAGCAAACACCTATGTGCTACTCATCCCGACACATGGCCATCAGTAGAATCATACTGCACAAATCTCAGACTGGAAACCCTTTTTCCGGTCCCTCTCCAGCCGCCCCATTCACTTGTCCTCCTCATACCTTCCCCCATTACAGACAACCTTAATAGGGTGGAGAACAGGATTCAAAAAGACCTCCTTCCCCAGGATAGCCAGATCCCTCCAATCCCCCGGTCAACATTTTAGTTTTTGATCCCTGAAATCTCCCTCGACGTACGGTCAAACACCGGGATTAAATCGGCAGCAGATTTACTATAACGGACAACTGACAACATTCTCTTTAATCCAGGAAAAATATAAAATTCCCTCTTCCGAGTTTTATGTATTCCTCCAAGTAAGAAAACCTCTTCGCACCCAGCCAGCCAAATCAATATCCCAACGATTTTAAAAGACCAAATATCCAATCCCCTTAACCAATACAAGAATCGGACACAACAAATCTACAGATTGTTATCTGACATGTTACTAAGAAAAAAAAAAGTATCATTTCTAGAATGGGAAATGGACCTCTCAAGGCAATTCAGCCTACAAGAATGGCAAACTGACCAAAAATGGACCGTAAAATCTACATCATGCGCATCCGACCACGAACAGTACTATAAATTATTGATCAGACTGCACTATACTCCATTAAGGCCTCATACATCCATAGCAGCGCATCCCCTCGTAGACCTCATACATCTCTAGCAGCGCATCCCCTCGTAGACCTCATACATATCTAGCAGCGCATCCCCTCGTAGACCTCATACATCTCTAGCAGCGCATCCCCTCGTAGACCTCATACATCTCTAGCAGTGCATCCCCTCGTAGACCTCATACATCTCTAGCAGCGCATCCCCTCGTAGACCTCATACATCTCTAGCAGCGCATCCCCTCGTAGACCTCATACATCTCTAGCAGCGCATCCCCTCGTAGACCTCATACATCTCTAGCAGCGCATCCCCTCGTAGACCTCATACATCTCTAGCAGCGCATCCCCTCGTAGACCTCATACATCTCTAGCAGCGCATCCCCTCATAGACCTCATACATCTCTAGCAGCACATCCCCTCGTAGATCTCATACATCTCTAGCAGCGCACCCCCTCGTAGACCTCATACAGCTCTAGCAGCGCATCCCCTCGTAGACCTCATACATCTATAGCAGCGCATCCCCTCGTAGACCTCATACATCTATAGCAGCGCATCCCCTCATAGACCTCATACATCTATAGCAGCGCATCCCCTCGTAGACCTCACACATCTATAGCAGCGCATCCCCTCGTAGACCTCATACATCTATAGCAGCGCATCCCCTCGTAGACCTCATACATCTCTAACAGCGCATTCCCTCGTAGACCTCATGCAGCTATAGCAGCGCATCCCCTCGTAGACCTCATACATCTCTAACAGCGCATCCCCTCGTAGACCTCATGCAGCTATAGCAGCGCATTCCCTCGTAGACCTCATACATCTCTAGCAGCGCATCCCCTCGTAGACCTCATACATCTCTAGCAGCGCATCCCCTCGTAGACCTCATACATCTCTAGCAGCGCATCCCCTCATAGACCTCATACATCTCTAGCAGCACATCCCCTCGTAGATCTCATACATCTCTAGCAGCGCACCCCCTCGTAGACCTCATACAGCTCTAGCAGCGCATCCCCTCGTAGACCTCATACATCTATAGCAGCGCATCCCCTCATAGACCTCATACATCTCTAACAGCGCATTCCCTCGTAGACCTCACACATCTATAGCAGCGCATCCCCTCGTAGACCTCATACATCTCTAACAGCGCATCCCCTCGTAGACCTCATGCAGCTCTAGCAGCGCATCCCCTCGTAGACCTCACACATCTATAGCAGCGCATCCCCTCGTAGACCTCATACATCTATAGCAGCGCATCCCCTCGTAGACCTCATACATCTCTAACAGCGCATTCCCTCGTAGACCTCACACATCTATAGCAGCGCATCCCCTCGTAGACCTCATACATCTCTAACAGCGCACCCCCTCGTAGACCTCATACAGCTCTAGCAGCGCATCCCCTCGTAGACCTCACACATCTATAGCAGCGCATCCCCTCGTAGACCTCATACATCTATAGCAGCGCATCCCCTCGTAGACCTCATACATCTCTAACAGCGCATTCCCTCGTAGACCTCACACATCTATAGCAGCGCATCCCCTCGTAGACCTCATACATCTCTAACAGCGCATCCCCTCGTAGACCTCATGCAGCTATAGCAGCGCATTCCCTCGTAGACCTCATACATCTATAGCAGCGCATCCCCTCGTAGACCTCATACATCTCTAACAGCGCATCCCCTCGTAGACCTCATACATCTCTAGCAGCGCATCCCCTCGTAGACCTCATACATCTCTAGCAGCGCATCCCCTCGTAGACCTCATACATCTATAGCAGCGCATCCCCTCGTAGACCTCATACATCCCTAGCAGCGCATCCCCTCGTAGACCTCATACATCTCTAGCAGCGCATCCCCCCGTAGACCTCATACATCTCTAGCAGCGCATCCCCTCGTAGACCTCATACATCTATAGCAGCGCATCCCCTCATAGACCTCATACATCTCTAGCAGCGCATCCCCTCGTAGACCTCATACATCTATAGCAGCGCATCCCCTCGTAGACCTCATACAGCTATAGCAGCGCATCCCCTCGTAGACCTCATGCAGCTATAGCAGCGCATCCCCTCGTAGACCTCATACATCTATAGCAGCACATCCCCTCGTAGACCTCATGCATCTATAGCGGCGCATCCCCTCATAGACCTCATACATCTATAGCAGCGCATCCCCTCGAAGACCTCATGCATCTATAGCAGCGCATCCCCTCGTAGACCTCATGCACCTATAGCAGCGCATCCCCTCATTGTTGGAGAAACTGTGGACAAATAGGATCACTGCTCCATTTTTTCTGAAGTTACCCTCTAATCTCCACCCTTTGGAAAAAGGTGTTTAACATGATAGAAACCCTCCAGCTCTATGCAACTAAAAGCAAACCGGATTTTGCGCGTCTACTGCTAGGGATAGATAACTTCCCATTGGGCTGCCATATACTACACACAACTCATCTTACAATGGCGCACAACTGGAAAAGCTCCAGAGTTTCTTTCATTAAATGAAATATCTTCTATAGTCTCATCTAGCTGCACCTACGGAAAAATACTGACAGTCCAAAGCAGAACATTGGATCCCTTATATCCAAATGGGACACTAGCTGACAAATCACCCCTCAATTAGCATACAAACCCCTCACATCCCACCCTTCCTATATCCAGGTCTTAAACCCCTTCCTTCCCCTAACAGATCCTTTAGCCATAAGATAAAAGCCTTGAAGTTGTACCAACAAGTTTCTATAGCTGATATCTAGTACTCCGGTGATGAACTACATTACCCAGCAGATCTTACTTTTGTAAGAAGGAGCATCAGTCTCTTTACTGTTCAACAATGTATCGCATGTTTAAGATCTCTCTGTCACGGTAGAGAAACTGTATTCTAACCCAACAAATGTGTCAACTTTATTATAAAACCCAATAAAAATGATTGAAGAGAAAATGTTGTATGTATTCCAAGACTATTAATTATTACTACCAGGACATTATAGTCCCAGTGTTTCTGGAGGCACATCATACAAACAGTAGCTTGATTACCACAGAAGACAAACACAGCTTGGCTCCTTCCACAGCAGTGACATCACCACAGGTCCTTCAGCCCACCGGATCTCTGTGGTGGAGGTAGGTCAGTGTGTTCTGTCAGGACTGCTGACATAATAGCAGATCAGTGGTATTCTAATTTTATTATTTTTGTCATCCCATTTTCAAGAGCCCTAACTGTGCTGTTCTTCTGTCGGTAAGACTGTTTTACATATGTTGTAAAAACTTCAATGACATCACCAGGGGGCGGAGCGATGGCATCACCATATTCACAGACAAGTGGTCGTTAGTATCAAACTACAGGACATCTCGCAAAAGCTGAGTTCGCGGACAACTATGTCAATGGAAAATGTAAAAGTTATTGGGCGCAGAAGATGGCGGAAGAAAAGAATTCAAAGAAACCAAATGTCTTTGAAAAAAATAAAAGTAGTACAGTAAAGGAAAAAAAACTATAGAAATTTGGTGTAGTAATCGTACTGACCCATAGAATAAGGTTATTATGTAATTTTTGTTGCAGTTTGCGCGCCGTAGAAACAAGACTCGCCAAAAAAAAGGCAGAATCTCGGTTTGTTTTCATTTAACGCCACTTAGAATTTCATAAAGAGTTTTTCATACCTTATACGGTACGTTAAATAAAACCATTGAAAAATACAACTCGTCCCGCAAAAAACAAACCCTCGTACAGCGACCTCGATGGGTAAATAAAACGAGTTACAATTTTTTAAAAGGGGCGGAGAAAAAAACTAAACTGAAGAAAAAAAAGGGGCCGCGTTATTAAGGGGTTAATGATGTGCAGTTATTGGAGCTGAAGCATTACTGGGGAGGGGGTTACCACCGAGAGATGAGGTGCAAATAATGCTGGTAAATCACTAAATGTAGCAGTAAAACATAACTTTATTAATATGTTCTACAGAGTTTAATACAAGCACTAAATGAGGGTAATAATACCAAAAACTATATAATAAACACCTAGTGGTACCATCGGGGGGGCAACCGCTTCCCCACTGAGCAATACAACCAACTGTCATATACTCACCTCCCCCCTCCCGCTGTGTCCCACCATGGTGCTCTGTCCCTTCCCCCGCTCAGTTTACAGCTGCAGTCCCGCCCAGTTTATGGGACATCACAGGGACTGCAGCCAATAAGAGCTCAGAGATTCATCTTTATGTGAAACTGTACAAAGGCTTTCCTGATACCCAGATAGGTGATATCCACGACACCATTCTCATCCACTACTTCTGTGAAGGGGAATGCATTGTGGCTTGCAGTTTGCCCCCCGCCCCGACAATCACAAGTAGTCCAAACTAGCTGGGCCTCATGTAATTGTAGGGTCACAGCAAACTACGATACAACCCTACTGACCGCCATTACACTCCAATGAGAAGAGTATTGTGGTCAGAGTCTCCATGTAGCCACAGCCGTACTGGTGACCCCTTCACAAATTTAGAGGGGTTCTACAAATTACCAATATGAAACTAAGAGAACAATAAAGGCAGACAATGATATTTTATTGGCCACCATCGCTCACAAGTCCCACCAAGCAGGATTCCCACTCTGTAGGTACAACCTAGCAGCTCTTACCGGTGATGCCAGATCCCTCTTCCTGCAGTCCCGCAGGGACTATATGCAAAGCGGAGCAGGAGCTGGTAGGGATACTTGGGGGGACGGGGGCAGCATGGGCCAAGGCCCCTCTCCAGCCCTGCACCGCCGCCGACTACTGTAGCAGTAAGTCTGTTGAAGCAGAGATCTTCGGTAGCCACATTCTCTTACTGATGCACGATACAGCAGCCATCCGCTATGTAGTCACTGACTAACATCACTGTATGACTGGGATGCTTACATATCAGCAATTAGTAAATGTGTATTGGTGATCTGTAGGCCTTCTGATTATACACTGACTTTAATTAACAACTGTGTAGTGAATGGCTCTACTAATCCAACTAGCACAGTGTCCTGCCTGGCTCACACCCCACTTCCTGCCTACAAGCACCAGGGGCACATGCCCCACATCACCCCTCCCCAGCTATGATCCTAAATACATCCATTACCTGGTGATGGGAGCAGGTCCCCTGTAGCTCTGCTATGGGGTTCAGGTCTGGGCTCTGCTGTGTAGCGCCCTCTACAGGTCCCCCACAGATCTGCTTTGTGGTTCAGGTCTGGGCTCTGGTGTGTAGCGCCCTCTTCAAGTCCCCACAGACCTGCTGTGGGGTTCAGGTTTGGGCTCTGGTATGTAGTGCCCTCTTCAGGTCCGGGCTCTGGTATGTAGTGCCCTCTTCAGGTTTGGGCTCTGGTATGTAGTGCCCTCTTCAGGTCTTGGCTCTGGTGTGTAGTGCCCTCTTCAGGTCCCTACAGATCTGCTATGGGGTTCAGGTCCGGCCTCTGGTGTATAGCACCCTCTTCAGGTCCCCACAGACCTACTGTGGGGTTCAGGTTCTGGCTCTGGTGTGTAGCGCCCTCTTCAGATCTGGGCTCTGGTGTATAGCGCCCTCTTCAGGTCCCCCACAGATCTGCTTTGGGGTTCAGCTCTGGGTTCAGGTGTGTAGCGCCCTCTTCAGATCCCCCACAGATCTGCTATGTGGTTCAGCTCTGGGCTCTGGTGTGTAACGCCCTCTTCAGGTCACCTGTAGCCCTGCTATGGGATTCAGGTTCGGGCTCTGGTGGGACGTTCTCTTGTTGCTTCGAGTCGTCCTGCTGAAAGGTGAATTTCCTCTTCATCTCCAGGTTTCCAGCAGAGAACTGAAGGTTTTGGCCCAGAATGGACAGATATTTGGGGCTGTTGATAATTGCCTCTCCGTCACTAATGCCCCAGTTCCAGATAAACTGCCCCCCATAATACTGCCCCCCCCCCCATAATTCTGCCCCCACCATCTTCACTGCGGTTTTGCGGTCTTCTGCTGACCGCAGTGTTGGCTTTGTACCAGGCCGACCTTCTGGGATTCTGGCCGACAAGGTCCCCCTCGGTCTCCTCAGGCAGAATACGTTCTCCACAGACTTCTGCTGACATGATGGAGGTTCTGGCAGAACATGACCGGCTTGTATGTTCTCTGTAAGTAAAGTCTTGTCCCCTCCCCCATAGCCCCGACATATGAAGAACACGGGAGATGTCACATGACTACACAACCAGGACTAGCTAGAAACTCCAGCAGCTCCTCTAATGTTGCTGTTGGCCTCTTATAACAATTCTCTTTTAGGCTTTCTGGGGGAGGTCCCATGCTTGATGATGTCACTGTTAGGTTATTAATCCCCTTCTTGCTGACTGTCTCCCCTCTGCTCCATGTTATATGTAATGTCTTGGAGATGTTTTGGCCCCTCCTCCTGATGACACCTTCCAACAAGCTGACCCCTTTGATGTTCTGTAAGATCATTACAGACCAAGTAAGAAAATGTCAGGAAAATCCTCCTAGAAGAGCCGACCTTTATATGGGGGAACCCAGAATCCCTGTATATAATGGCAGCGGAGTGCTGACTGCTATCTAACAGGAGGTTACATGTGATTGGCTAATTCTGAACACAACCATAAATATAAGAGGGTGTGAACACTTGTGCAAACACATTATTTTTGTTTTATTTTTCCACCCTAAAAGATGTAGTTTGCTCCCCAGTGGGATTGTACAGATAACGGGTCACACGGGAAGGGGGGGTGTCAGACTTATCCGCTGTATGTTTATAGCACCACCAGAAAGGAAAAGGCCGAACATTTGGTTATAAAGTTTAAATGCTTAACATTCTGTAAAATACAGGAATTACTCACCTGAATAGTAAGTGCGCCTATAAGTCCTAGATGTTTCCTGGAAACAGGCAGCATACTGATTGCTGTTGCCTGGATGGGGTGTGACCGCTGTGTCCACCTTCATGCAACTTTGTATTAAACAGAATAGTAGAGTTGGAAGGGTCCTCCAGGGTCATCGGGTCCAGCCCCTTGCATAGTGCTGGATTCTCTAAATCATCCCAGACAGATGTCTGTCTAGCCTTTGTTTGAACACTTCAATTGAAGGAGAACTCCCCACCTCCTGTGGTAACCTGTTCCACTCATTGATCCCCCTCACTGTCTAATATCTAATCTGTGTCTCCTCCCTTTCAGTTTCATCCCATTGCTTCTAGTCTTTCCTTGTGCAGATGAGAATAGGGCTGATCCCTCTGCACTGTGACAGCCCTTCAGATATTTGTAGACAGCTATTAAGTCTCCTCTCAGCCTTCTCTTCTGCTAAACATTCCCAGATCCTTTACCCGTTCCTCATAGGACATGATTTGCAGACCGCTCACCATCTTGGTAACTCTTCTCTGAACTTGCTCCAGTTTGTGGATGTCTAAAATTGCATGTAGAAGTCGCATGCCGCTGCCTCACACACATGTACCGTGTAACAATAATAGGTGTAGACATGTAGAAGTGCGGCCTCCAGCGTGATGTGAGACACCAGGAGAGCTCCCACCTGTTGTGCTGGCTTGGGTTTCTCCTGGCCGGTGTTTGTGACTCGGCTGTGCTGGCTCCTTGCTGTTCCTGGGCCTTTGGTTGTGCTGCACCACAGCTCCTGGTGTGGGGGAGCCAGATGGGTGAAGCGGAGGATAGTGATAGCGGAGGCTAGTTTGTTGTGTGGCCAGTCTGTCATTTAACCAAGTTGCAATGACGAGGAGGTAAGACGGCATCATTGCACATGTGCTCAATGATGGCGCTGGGGAATTTGCCAACGCTATTGCGAATATTTTGCGCCTTGAGGCTTCTTATGCAACCTTGGAGGCAATAGTGAATATTGGGGCTGGGTGATTGTGTGGAATGCACAGAACGCTTTAACCATTCTGATCGCTATACTAAGGAATGCCACAAGGTGGCAAACAGGTTGGCGGAATTTGCTTGTTGAACTCCTCATGAAACATCTAAAGTTGTATTTGCCTCCTCTGATGGGATTTTTAATACATTATTGTCACGGATAAGAGACCATCCCACCTCTATCACCGATTTGTCACAGATCTACTATTCCGAATGCTCTCGGTGCTGCGGACACTGGTTACGGCAGAGCCTCGATCGATTACTCTAGTGGGAATTGCAAGTGTGGAGTCATTAGAATACAGGCTATTTTGTACCCAGCTTTTCAGGTTTCTGCACGCATGTAAAACGAAAGCTCAAATTACCACCTGATCCGGTCTAACGGCTCCCGTACTCTACAATACATACAATCACTCACTGCTACCACCAGCTGTTAAATGTAAGATGGAACCCAGACTATGAATTGTGAACACAATCTTCAGAGTTCTGGTTCATTTTAAATGGACAAGGCTTAACTATTAAATTGCAGACGTTAGGTCCGACTTAAGGAATGCAAGTGATTGCTGTGGGAACTGGGAATAGCAGAGTGACAGCTGTCTGGCCACTTAGCTATCCTGGAAACCTGAATGGTGATAGACTTGACACAGGAAGATGGGTGACGATTTTTGGGCCACCCTATATCAGTTATCTCCACTCTATAATTGGGAAGACCCAATGTTTTACATATCGTTGTGGTAACTGCAATAGATGTGATGTCAAATCTATCAAACTTTTACAGGAGAGAAAAAAAAGCATTGCCATTTACCCTAATCATCTTGATTAATTCCATGGAAAGAGAGGGAATTTGACGGTTTGTCATTGGTCTGCTGCCATACGACATATTGCAGTGCAATAATGAAATTTTTTAAATTTTTTTTTACATGCCACCAATTACAGTTACCCCAACGATATCTCAGCTGACCACCTAAGTAATAGGACTGGATTTTGGATAAATGTTGTGGAGGAGTCCAATGATATCTCTATCTGAAAGTCAATAAGTATCCCAATTGGATTTGGTGCATAGAGTTTATTATGCAAACAGTAAAGTTGTGTAACATGTATTATATTAACCTCAGACTGTCTGTAATGTTACAGGGATGATGCAGATGTAATCCACGTGGTCAGATGTTGTGTTAAATTATGTGAATTTTGGAATTGGGTACGAGAGATAATCACACAATTTACATTCATCACAGCCTGAACACTGGTCATTAACTTTCATCTATCCATGCGGTCAAGTCTTTTGTATCATTATCAACCATATAATTCTCTACACACAATGTTTACTGCATAGCATAAAAAATTCACACAACTACTACTACTCCAATCATCTGCAGAGTCGCACTACCCCAACCCCCCAAAGCTTTAACTGTTTCTAGACTCCTACAGCCAACTGCAGAAAGAGAACATATTATTAACACACAGAGGACACGGGATGGAGGGTTCTAACTATTCCTACACAATTCAGAGAAGGCACTAATCACTGGTGTTGTGTACTACAATGTAAAAGGTACATCTATGGGAGGTGAGAAGCCAAGATGGACCTTGGGCGGCGGCTGAAGGTATTACAGCAGGTCCTAAAAAGGCTGCCAGGGATGTGGCCTGACTAAGAGTACTATCAAGCCAAGCAAGCATCTAGCCACGCCTTATTCCTTTGTGTGCAATGCCAACAAGTCGATTATCTGAAACATATCTACCAATATGGTACTTGTCACTCCTTCTATAAAAGTTACATTCAGAGCTCTCCCAGCACCCCCCATCGTGTAGGATCGGGTAATATGATGATCACTTCTGACAATTTCAGGGCCATCATCAATAGCGTTCCCCAGACTCACCAATACTCCGAAAAGAAATGCTATTCCTTTCATTTTGTCCTTACTGAGGGGGTCCCGGGGGAAGAGGTGTGGATTTCTTCCCCCAGTTGATGTGGAGACCACCTAATGTGGACCCCCCCTTTGTAGCAGGCTGGACTAGACCCCCTCAGCACACTGTCCCTGCTCTGCCTGTGTTACCTTTTTATAGTGAGATTGGTAAATCCAGGTCTGCCTCTCAGCAATCTTTATTGCAGTAGGAGTGGTGAGGAGTACCTCATAAGGTCCTTCCCACTTTGGGGTCTTCCAGTTCGTTTTCTTTATCCCCTTGATGAGGACCCAATCACCTGGTGTTATTTCCCTTAGTAATGCTTTAGCCTCTGTGGCTGCATCTGCTGACCTGTGGGAAACACTTCTATCCACTTGGCTAAAGCATCCATGATAACTAGGCAGTATATCTTACCTTCACATTTGTATAATTCTATATAGTCCATACAAATGTGTTGGAAGGGATACTGAGGTGTAGGACAGCGCCCCTCCTTGGTCTTACATTCCCTTGTACATTGTGTTTAGCTGTAGTCTATATATATATATGTGTTGGGATACTGAGGTGCAGGACGGCGCCCCTCCTTGGTCTTGTATTCCCTTGTGCATTGTGTTTAGCTGTAGTCCATATATATGTGTTAGAAGGGATACTGAGGTGTAGGACGGTGCCCCCTCCTTGGTCTTACATTCCCTTGTACATTGTGTTTAGCTGTAGTCTATATATATATATATGTGTTGGGATACTGAGGTGTAGGACAGCGCCCCTCCTTGGTCTTACATTCCCTGTACATTGTGTTTAGCTGTAGTCCATATATATGTGTGTTGGGATACTGAGGTGTCGGACGGCGCCCCCCGCTGGTCTTATATTCCCTGTACATTGTGTTTAGCTGTAGTCCATATATATGTGTTGGGATACTGAGGTGTAGGACAGCACCCCTCCTTGGTCTTATATTCCCTGTACATTGTGTTTAGCTGTAGTCTATATATGTGTTGGGATACTGAGGTGTAGGACAGCGCCCCTCCTTGGTCTTACATTCCCTGTACATTGTGTTTAGCTGTAGTCTATATATATATATGTGTTGGGATACTGAGGTGTAGGACAGCGCCCCTCCTTGGTCTTACATTCCCTTGTACATTGTGTTTAGCTGTAGTCTATATATATATATGTGTTGGGATACTGAGGTGCAGGACAGCGCCCCTCCTTGGTCTTGTATTCCCTTGTGCATTGTGTTTAGCTGTAGTCCATATATATGTGTTAGAAGGGATACTGAGGTGTAGGACGGTGCCCCCTCCTTGGTCTTACATTCCCTTGTACATTGTGTTTAGCTGTAGTCTATATATATATATATGTGTTGGGATACTGAGGTGTAGGACGGCGCCCCTCCTTGGTCTTACATTCCCTTGTACATTGTGTTTAGCTGCAGTCTATATATATATATATATGTGTTGGGATACTGAGGCGTAGGACGGCGCCCCTCCTTGGTCTTACATTCCCTGTACATTGTGTTTAGCTGTAGTCTATATATATATATGTGTTGGGATACTGAGGTGTAGGACGGCGCCCCTCCTTGGTCTTACATTCCCTTGTGCATTGTGTTTAGCTGTAGTCTATATATATATATGTGTTGGGATACTGAGGTGTAGGACAGCGCCCCTCCTTGGTCTTACATTCCCTTGTGCATCATCTTTAGCACAAATAATACAAGACAAACGAAAATTTTTCGAGCACTTTGTAAACCCCTAGGCTGTGAACACTTTCCATATGAGTGCTGCAATCCTCCCCTGTTGAGACATGACACAGGCCATGGCTCAAAACTACTGCACATCTGAAGAACGATTTAGGTAAAATAGTTTGTTTTCTGTGGTGATGTACAACCCATCTACAAAGAGAGTATTCAGCATCTACAAGAGATACCTCCTGCAGATCTGATCTGGGTAATGACTTATGTGCCATCTCTCCTAGGCAGTTGTATGGAGGACCGTCTGAAGAAGTAATGGAATACAAAAAGAAAACAAAAAGGATCCAGCGCTCCAAAGCAAAAGAAGCCTTATTAACTAAATCACTAGAAGGCTCCTTAGGTATCAAAACATAAAATGACTTTTATTGAAGATATGTCCGACGCGTTTCGTCGCCTATAGCGACTTTTTCAAGTCTTGAAAAAGTCGCTATGACTGTTACTACATTTTACATTGGGTACATATTGGGATGTATTAATGTCCTGGGGACTCCTGAGTCCACCAGGAAAGTAATCATCCGCCCATTCACCTGGAGATCTATCTCAGGCAAAGTAGAATTTGCCAAGAGATCCTCCAAGTGTTGTACATCAACCCCTCCTAGTCATTTTTCCCCAAGGTGCCTGAGAGCATTGTTTCTCAGGACATTCTTGGGCAAAATCACCAGATTTCCCATAATTCAAACACACATTTAAATCCCTGAGCTGCATCCCACCTCTGCTTCTTCCTCTACTTCTGTTTCCCCATCCTCTTGCTGTCCAATGATCTCTCTGACTTTCCTGAACCATTGTATCACATTCTTCTCCCTGTATAAAAACTTTTACTTTCTCACTAGAGATGAGCGAACGTACTCGTCCGAGCTTGATACTCGTTCGAGTATTAGCGTGTTCGAGATGCTCGTTACTCGAGACAAGCACCACGCGATGTTCAAGTTACTTTCACTTTCATCTCTGAGACATTTGCGCGCTTTTCTGGCCAATAAAAAGACATGGAAGGTATTACAACTTCCTCCTGTGACGTTCAAGCCCTATACCACCCCCCTGCAGTGAGTGGCTGGCGAGATCAGGTGACACCCGAGTATTAAAATCTGCCCCTCCCGCAGCTCGCCACAGATGCATTCTAACATAGATCAGGGAAAGTGCTGTCTTGCTTTAGCTGCTATAGGGAGAGCGTTAGGTGTTATATTCGTCTTCAAGAACCCCAACGGTCCTTCTTAGGGCCACATCTGACCGTGTGCAGTACTGTTGAGGCTGCTTTTAGCAGTGTTGCACAATTTTTTTTTTTGTATATCGGGCGTGCAGACCATAGCGTCCTCAGTCTGAAGTCATTTTACAGAGTATAGGGGCAGTACTGCTGAGGCAGGGACAGTGGGAAAGGTGAAAGAGATATACTGTCTATATAGGCAGTGGGCTTTTTCAAAAAAATTGGGGAAAAATACTATATTTAGGCTGCCTGTGACCGTCTTCAGTGTACTACGTGTCTGCTGGGGGTAGTAGTCATAATTAATATGCAGCTAAGTGTTACAGCAGGCTTGCGCAAAATTGTTTCCTGGCTCTGCTGTGCCCATTACATCACCGCCGTCATAGCGCCAGAGGGAAACACTATACATAATATACGCTGCATACAGTATCTGTCTGGTGTTTCAGCTTACCATTTAAAAAAATAGAAGCAAAATACTTAAGGCCTACCACTGGCCTTTGGCCACTTGACTGCTTCTGCGCTGTGAATTCCACTAGCTCAGTCATACGCACCTACGTCTCACTACAGGCGTGCGCAAAATTGTTTCCTGGCTCTGCTGTGCATTCCGTAAGTCAGCCTCCAACCACAGGCCAATAAGCGGCACATTTAATTACAGCGTTCTGTTTCTGCTCTACTCGTAATATACCATGCTGAGGGGTAGGGGTAGGCCTAGAGGACGTGGACGCGGGCGAGGACGCGGAGGCTCAAGTCAGGAGGTGGGCACAGGCCGAGCTCCTGATCCAGGTGTATCGCAGCCGACTGCTGCGGGATTAGGAGAGAGGCAAGTTTCTGGTGTCCCCAGATTCATCTCACAATTAATGGGTCCACGTGGTAGACCTTTATTAGAAAATGAGCAGTGTGAGCAGGTCCTGTCGTGGATGGCAGAAAGTGCATCCAGCAATCTATCGACCACACAGACATCTACGCCGTGCACTGCTGCAACTCTGAATCCTCTGGCTGCTGCTCCTCCTTCCTCCCAGCCTCCTCACTCCATTACAATGACACATTCTGAGGAGCAAGCAGACTCCCCGGAAATTTTCTCGGGCCCCTGCCCAGAATGGGCAGCAATGGTTCCTCTCCCACCGGAGGAGTTTGTCGTGACTGATGCCCAACCTTTGGAAAGTTCCCGGGGTCCGGGGGATGAGGCTGGGGACTTCCGGCAACTGTCTCAAGAGCTTTCAGTGGGTAAGGAGGACGATGACGATGAGACACAGTTGTCTATCACTCAGGTAGTAGTAATTGCAGTAAGTCCGAGGGAGGAGCGCACAGAGGATTCGGAGGAAGAGCAGCTGGACAATGAGGTGACTGACCCCACCTGGTTTGCTAAGCCTACTGAGGACAGGTCTTCAGAGGGGGAGGCAAGTGCAGCAGCAGGGCAGGTTGGAAGAGGCAGTGCGGTGGCCAGGGGTAGAGGCAGGGCCAGACCGAATAATCCACCAACTGTTTCCCAAAGCGCCGCCTCGCGCCATGCCACCCTGCAGAGGCCGAGGTGCTCAAAGGTGTGGCAGTTTTTCACTGAGAGTGCAAACGACCGACGAACTGTGGTGTGCAAGGTTTGTCGCGCCAAGATCAGCCGGGGAGCCACCACCACCAGCCTCACCACCACCAGCATGCGCAGACATATGATGGCCAAGCACCCCACAAGGTGGGACGAAGGCCGCTCACCACCTCCGGTTTGCACCACTGCCTCTCCCCCTGTGCCCCAACCTGCCACTGAGATCCAACCCCCCTCTCAGGACACAGGCATGACCGTCTCCCGGCCTGCACCCACACCCTCGCCTCCGCTGTCCTCAGCCCCATCCAGCAATGTCTCTCAGCGCACTGTCCAGCTGTCGCTAGCGCAAGTGTGTGAGCGCAAGCGCAAGTACGCCGCCACGCACCCGCACGCTCAAGCGTTAAACGTGCACATAGCCAAATTGATCAGCCTGGAGATGCTGCCGTATAGGCTTGTGGAAACGGAGGCTTTCAAAAACATGATGGCAGCGGCGGCCCCGCGCTACTCTGTTCCCAGTCGCCACTACTTTTCCCGATGTGCCGTCCCAGCCCTGCACGACCACGTCTCCCGCAACATTGTACGCGCCCTCACCAACGTGGTTACTGCCAAGGTCCACTTAACAACGGACACGTGGACAAGCACAGGCGGGCAGGGCCACTATATCTCCCTGACGGCACATTGGGTGAATTTAGTGGAGGCTGGGACAGAGTCAGAGCCTGGGACCGCTCACGTCCTACCCACCCCCAGAATTGCGGGCCCCAGCTCGGTGCTGGTATCTGCGGCGGTGTATGCTTCCTCCACTAAACCACCCTCCTCCTCCTACGCAACCTCTGTCTCGCAATCAAGATGTGTCAGCAGCAGCAGCACGTCGCCAGCAGTCGGTGTCGCGCGGTGTGGCAGCACAGCGGTGGGCAAGCATCCGCAGGACGTGCTAAAACTACTCAGCTTAGGAGAGAAGATGCACACGGCCCATGAACTGCTGCAGGGTCTGACAGAGCAGACCGACCGCTGGCTTGCGCCGCTGAGCCTCCAACCGGGCATGGTCGTGTGTGACAATGGCCGTAACCTGGTGGCGGCTCGGCAGCCTCACGCACGTGCCATGCCTGGCCCACGTCTTTAATTTGGTGGTTCGGCGCTTTCTGAAAAGCTACCAACGCTTGTCAGACCTGCTCGGAAAGGTGCGCCGGTTAAGCGCACATTTCCGCAAGTCCAAGACGGACGCTGCCACCCTGCGGACCGTGCAACATCGGTTTAATCTGCCAGTGCACTGACTGCTGTGCGACGTGCCCACACTGTGGAACTCTACGCTCCACATGTTGGCCAGGCTCTATGAGCAGCATAGAGCTATAGTGGAATACCAACTCCAACATGGGCGGCGTAGTGGGAGTCAGCCTCCTCAATTCTTTACAGAAGAGTGGGCCTGGTTGGCAGACATCTGCCAGATCCTTGGAAACTTTGAGGAGTCTACCCAGATGGTGAGCGGCGATGCTGCAATCATTAGCGTCACCATTCCTCTGCTATGCCTCTTGAGAAGTTCCCTGCAAAGCATAAAGGCAGACGCTTTGCACTCGGAAACAGAGGCGGGGGAAGACAGTATGTCGCTGGATAGTCAGAGCACCCTCATGTCTATATCTCAGCGTGTTGAGGAGGAGGAGGAGGGGGAGGAGCATGAGGAGGAGAGGCAAGAGACAGCTTGTCCCACTGCTGAGGGTACCCATGCTGCTTGCCTATCATCCTTTCAGCGTGTATGGCCTGAGGAGGAGGAGGAGGAGGAAGATCCTGAAAGTGATCTTCCTAGTGAGGACAGCCATGTGTTGCGTACAGGTACCCTGGCACACATGGCTGACTTCATGTTAGGATGCCTTTCTCGTGACCCTCGCGTTACACGCATTCTGGCCACTACGGATTACTGGGTGTACACACTGCTCGACCCACGGTATAGGGAGAACCTTTCCACTCTCATACCCGAAGAGGAAAGGGGTTCGAGAGTGATGCTATACCACAGGACCCTGGCGGACAAACTGATGGTAAAATTCCCATCCGACAGCGCTAGTGGCAGAAGGAGCATTTCCGAGGGCCAGGTAACAGGAGAGGCGCGGAGATCAGGCAGCATGTACAGCGCAGGCAGGGGAACACTCTCCAAGACCTTTGACAGCTTTATGGCTCACCAGCAAGACTGTGTCACCGCTCCCCAGTCAAGGCTGAGTAGGCGGGAGCACTGTAAAAGGATGGTGAGGGAGTACGTAGCCGATCGCACAACCGTCCTCCGCGACGCCTCTGCCCCCTACAACTACTGGGTGTCGAAGCTGGACACGTGGCCTGAACTCGCGCTCTATGCCCTGGAGGTGCTTGCTTGTCCTGCGGCTAGCGTCTTGTCAGAGAGGGTGTTTAGTGCGGCTGGGGGAATCATCACGGATAAGCGTACCCGCCTGTCAACCGACAGTGCCGACAGGCTTACACTCATAAAGATGAACAAAGCCTGGATTTCCCCAGACTTCTCTTCTCCACCAGCGGAAAGCAGCGGTACCTAAGCAATACGTAGGCTGCACCCGCGGATGGAAGCATCGTTCTCTATCACCATCAAAAACGGGGACCTTTTAGCTTCATCAATCTGTGTATTATATTAATCCTCCTCCTCCTGCTCCTCCTCCTGAAACCTCACATAATCACGCCGAATGGGCAATTTTTCTTAGGCCCACAAGGCTCAGTCATATTACTTTTGTAAACAATGTTTATACGTTTCAATTCTCATTAAAGCGTTGAAACTTGCACCTGAACCAATTTTTATTTTAACTGGGCTGCCTACAGGCCTAGTTACAATTTAAGCCACAGTAACCAAAGTGATTAATGGGTTTCACCTGCCCTCTTGGTTGGGCATGGGCAATTTTTCTGAGGTACATTAGTACTGTTGGTACACCAATTTTTTGGGGCCCTCGCCTACAGTGTAATCCTAGTAATTTTTATGGGCTTCGCCTGCACTCATGGTACAGCAAGGTGTGTGGGGTTGGCCTACACTTTTGCTACATAAATGTAACTCGGGCCTTGTCTATACTGCAACTACTGAAATGTGAAAGAGACTGTTATCTCCCTAAACTGCTGCAACGGGAATGTTACTGTGGCCTGTCTTGACTGCTACTACTACTGAAATGGAACTAAGACTGTGGTCCCCCTATACTGCTGCTAGTGATATGTTACTGGGGCCTGTCCCTAATGCTACCGCTGAAATGTTACTAATTCTGGGCTCTACCTATACCGCTGCTAATGCTATGTCACTGGGGTGTGGAAACGGAGGCTTCCC
Source organism: Eleutherodactylus coqui (assembly GCF_035609145.1). NCBI lineage: Eukaryota > Metazoa > Chordata > Amphibia > Anura > Eleutherodactylidae > Eleutherodactylus > Eleutherodactylus coqui. The sequence goes on from NC_089841.1 coordinate 23,046,512, forward strand.
AAAGACATGATGGTGGCGAGGCCATTTCCCACCAACGCGGTTACTGTTAAGGTGCATATAACCACGGACACGTGGAGAGGACACGTAGTGCCTCAAAAACATCCCCCTCCTCCTCCAACAATGAAAACATTCTTGGCAAATACCTTTGCATTGGTCCGTCTGGTGGCAGTCCAAGAATTTCACCTTTACCGACACAACAAGAGAGCCCCCCCCCCATCCCCCCGCCACGGCCCACTTAATCCTGGCCACTTTCCGAAAACCAACTAAATAAAACCGCGCTACTAGGTCCGCAGTCGCCACCACATTCCCACCAACGCGGTTACTGTTAAGGTACATATTACCACTCTGACTGGGGCATGCACTGTGGGCCGAAGCCCACCTGTATTGTATGTGATGTTAGCTCTGCTGAGCAGGGCACTGCAATGGGATACATTTATGTACCGCCGATGGGTTCCAGGGAGCCACCCATGCTGTGGGTCCACAGGGACTTCACATTAGGGATTTGTACCTGCCAGTGTCTATGTATTAAAAACACCGGTCAGACTGGGGCATGCAGTGTGGGCCGAAGACCACCTGCATTTAATCGGACGTTACCTCAGCTGTGATGGGCAATGCAATGGGATTTATTTATGTACCGCCGGTGGCTTCCTGGGACCCACCTATTCTGTCGGTCCACACTGAGTTGTAACTGCATGTGTCTACTTATAAAGAACCCCAGTCTGACTGGGGCATGCAGTGTGGGCCGAAGCCCACCTGCATTTAATCGGACGTTACCTCAGCTGTCCTGGGCACTGCAATGGGATTTATTTATGTACCGCCGGTGGGTTCCAGGGAGCCACCCATGCTGTGGGTCCACAGGCACTTCACAATAGGGAGTTGTACCTGCCTGTGTCTACTTATAAAAAACCCCAGTGTGACTGGGGCATGCAGTGTGGGCCGAAGCCCACCTGCATTTAATCTGACGTTAGCTCTGCTGTCCAGGGCACTGCAATGGGATACATTTATGTACAGCCGGTGGGTTCCAGGGAGCCACCCATGCTGTGGGTGCACACGGAATTCCCATTGCGGAGTTGTACCTGCCTGTGACTATTTATAAAAAACTCTGGTCTGACTGGGGCATGCAGACACCTTGACAGAATGAATAGTGTGTGGCACATAGGTTCCCTATTGCTATGCCCACGTGTGCAGCTCCTGATGGAGGTGGCACAGGATTGGATTTCTCATTGCTTCTGTACAGCATTGTGGGCTATTGCCCCGCCCCTTTTAAAGAGGGTCGCTGCCTGGCCGTGCCAACCCTCTGCAGTGTGTGCCTGTGGTTCCTCCTCATGGCAGACGCACTTATAAATAGACATGAGGGTGGTGTGGCATGAGGGCAGCTGAAGGCTGCGCAGGGACACTTTGGTGTGCGCTGTGGACACTGGGTCGTGCGAGGGGGGGGGTTGGGCAGCATGTAACCCAGGAGAAGTGGCAGCGGAGTGTCATGCAGGCAGTGATTGTGCTTTTGTTGGAGGTAGTGTGGTGCTTAGCTAAGGTATGCCTTGCTAATGAGGGTTTTTCAGAAGTAAAAATTGTTGGGGGGGGGCCCACTCTTGCCGCTATTGTGGCCTAATAGTGGGACCTGTGAACTTGAGATGCAGCCCAACATGTAGCCCCTCGCCTGCCCTATCCGTTTCTGTGTCATTCCCATCACTTTCTTGAATTTCCCAGATTTTCACAAATGAAAACCTTAGCGAGCATCAGCGATATACAAAAATGCTCGGGTCACCCATTGACTTCAATGGGGTTCGTTACTCGAAACGAACCCTCGAGCATCGCGAAAAGTTCGTCTCGAGTAACGAGCACCCGAGCATTTTGGTGCTCGCTCATCTCTATTTCTCACCCTTTTCTTTGTAAAACTACAATGATCCCGTCCTAAGGGTAACCTTATATTTCATTATATAACCTCCTACTTCCTTCTTTACTCCACTTACGCATTCTTTAATGGCTGATTATATGCAGCATTAGGATCATCTCTCTCCCCCTGATTATCCTATGGAAGGGGTCTACCATCTCCTCCCCTCCCATTCTAATTTCCTTCTACAGAACTCCAATCTGGCCCTAGAATTCTTCTAGGTGCTCTCTTTTTTTCATTCAATTTGCAACTCCTCATTAACCCTTTGAATTGTTCATCAAACTGTCGGGGGGCTATTTTTTTATATGGGCGTGACAGCTTGGGACTTCTTTTAACCAGGCTTCAGCAGCGGATAATCCATATTTCTGCTGATCTTTAGCTGATTTTGTCCATATTTTATCACATAATACTTTACAATTAGGGACTTCTAATTTATTTTCAAATCTATATTTCTTTTCCCACTTGTCACAATATTTGACATAGTCAGGATATAACTTGTGCATGTACTTCTTAACTCCTTCAAGGACTTCCTGTCATTGATAACAACAGAGACATGCACAGGAGAATGCCTTACAGTTTGTATTTCCCATTGTTAGTAATTATGTTCTTGACGTTTATTTAAAAGACAGACAACATAAAACAAGCCTCTTGCCACTGAAATATACAGTGAAAACTCAAAGGTTCCTGACCAGAATCAATGCTTTGCTGTATACACGAAGACTCCTTCTTGCCTTTCCGAGTAGGGCCTGTAAACATTGAACACAATCAAGGGTTTTGTCCGAAAACAACCCGCACACCAAGATTGGTCCTTAATGTGTCACTGTCCATGTATCGGATCTGCTTATCTCAATCAGTCACACATTTGCTTCATGCAGTATAAGACAACAATACAAATATTACAATATATTAGTAGGCGGCCGTCCTTTTTATATATTCTTAGTTACTCTATAACACAATATCAAAGAAAAAGAAGTAGTAGGAAGGTAATAAGTAAAGTTCCTGGACACCCCTGTGTCCCATGACGTCATCTAACCTCTTCTTTAATGTGCTGCATGGAGTAATTCTTTCCTGTAGCCTTCTCACAATGGCTATGGTCTCACATAGACTACTGCTATTGCCCCTTGACAACCCATTCGTCTATACTTGCTTCTCATTTACAATACACATTGTAAATTCTACTAACACTAAAGTATACCGAAGAAGAGAGAGAAGAAAAGTTTAACCATTGTTATACTTAGTACACGTTATCTGGGAGGCTTCCAAATTCTCCGGCTTGTTCGGAAAAACGTCACGGTTTCAGACAGGATGTCCGACTGGCCTCTAATGATGCCTAAGAAAGACGGAGGTCTTTTAATGATCGGAGAGTACTTCAGATCCACCTTTTCACAGTCAGACTGTCCTTTCCCTCTGCAGTGAGTTTTTCCGGCTCAAAGGACCAAAATGTAAGGAGAATTTATGTGTTTACCAAGGAGAAGATAATCCCAGATCTCATGCAGAAAGTCTGGACCCAGGAGAAATACATATCACATGAGCCTGTTGCGGTATCAAATGATTTCTAATTTATTCTAAGGTGTATGTGGTTTATATACCATAAATGACATCACAGGAAAAGTATATACCTCCAAGATTAATAAGAATACATGATAGGGTACAACTAAAATGTTTAACATCAGTTACACCTTTTAAGGTGTTACTATAACATACACTGAAACCGTTATGAATGTGAAAAGGAATGCAAGGGGGTCTGAGAGACTCTTTTCTTCTGTCTGTCTACCACTCACTGCTATAGAAAAAGTTTTGTTTAACCCCTTCACTATTTATACTAGCCTCATGGTATATCTTTCTAGTCTACAATCTAATAGAAAAACAATTAACTGATACTTTCATCTACAATTTTCTTAACAAAGAGTTAGGAAAAAAAACTTAAAATTTTGATTTTGTTAGTGGGAGATTATGATTTGCTTAAATCTGGTTATGATTGTGTTTGGGTGGGTGATGATATGTTCTATGGATATTCTACTTCTGCAGGTATAAATTTGTTGAAATTCAGCGGTAATTGTATTCAAAAATATAATTTCAATAGAAATGATCTGATTTAAAAAAAAAAAAAAAGCCAGTCGGCACTAAATCCACACCGGCATGTTACACGTACTATTTTGCTTTAGACTGTAATGAAAAAAATGCTTAAAAATTTATTTAAGTGGCTAAAAGTGCAACCAAGAGGAAAATGCAATGCAGAACTCCTCCGAAAAATAGATGTTCTCCATGTGGAGAGCTCATATATACCTTGGGGTCTGCAGGCACAGAAATGTGGTTTTAAGTTTTAAGTTTAAAAAAAGTTAACCTTATTGGCTTCTTGGAAGCAGGCAGCATACTGATGACCGTTGTCTGGATGGGCTGTGACCGCTGTGTCCACCTTCATGTAACTTTGGGTTAAATAGATATAATTTTCTTAAAAATTGGCTAAAACATAAAATTGCAGCCAGAACTCCCGTGTAAATGGAGATCACACGCATGTACCGTGTAACAATAGTCAAGGTGTGCAAAGTTCATACATGAGATTGTTCCCAGCAAGACAAACCAAGTAATCTTGTAGATATGATACCTTTTAATGGCTAACAAAAATACATGATGTAATAGCGAGCTTGTGAACCTCTTGGGTTCTTCTTCAGGCTAGAATGGAATAGATCCGAAAAGGCATGAATATTTATACACACATACTTATAACAAAGCACAGACATGGATGCGATTGATTTGCACTTAAAAGGAATACTGCAATAGGAATCAAACTCTTTGGACTAGACACTAATAAGAGAGTGAAAGTTTATGGTCCCTGGATTACTGCTGGGGGGGGGGGGGTCACCAGGCCAGCAGTCTTATCTGTGTGTGTGTGTGTATGTATATATATGTCTCATACCTGCTATTCACCAATAAATCCTGGGGAATAATTTAACCCACTGTTCAGCATCTCAAAAGTTGTTATCAATTTATATTCCCAAATTCTTCTGTGGTTTTGTGACTTGAAACCACCCTTCAATATCAAAACTCTCATATCTCCTATGTCATGTCCATGGTTAGAGAAGTGCTCGGCCACAAGTAATTCTCTCTTTCTGTGATTAAAATTGTGTGGTGATGAGATCTCATCCTCGCTTTCAGTTTTTGCCCTGTCGCTCCGACATAAAGGCCCCAACAGGACATTTACTGCACATGATCAGGTACATAACATTGGACATGGAACATGTAAATGCCCCAGGGATCTTATAGTCCTGCTGTGTGTTGGGGATCTGTATGCTGTCCGTGGAAAAAAATGAAAACAAATGAAAAAAATGTCTAATTATTACAAAAAATAAAGTAAACTGTGATCTAGTATGTAAGGACGAAAAAAGACATTTGTTCATCCAGTTCAGCCTATTACCCCACCCCCACCCCCCAATGTTGATTCAAAAGAAGTAAAAAGCCCGCATGAAGTAGAAGCCAATTTTCCCCATTTATGGAAAAAAATCCTTACTGACTCCAATAATTCCGGGATCACTGATCCTTCTGAAATTATTAATGATTATATTATATGATATTGTATCATTCAAGAAAGATATACAGGCCACCCTTGAACACTTTGATCAAATTTATCATCAACACATCCTCAGACAGAGAGTTCCATAGTTTCACTGCTCTTACAGTAAAGAACCCCCTTCTATCTTGGTGTAGAAAACTTCTTTCCTGTAGATGTAGAGGGCGCCACCTCATTACAGTCACAGTCCTGTGTATAAACAGATCATGGGAGAGATCTGTGTACTGTCCATTGATATATTTATACATAGTTATTAGGTCGTCCTTCCTCCATGCCTGATGAAGGACCCTGAGAGGTTCAAAAGCTCACTATAACATCATGTATTTTTGTTAGCCTTTAAAAGGTATCATATCCACAAGGTTGCTTGGTTTTTCTTACTGAGAACAATCACACTTTGCTCTACTGGCTAACACGATACTAAACAGTTTTAGTATTTCCTGGTGGTTTCCCAGTTAGTGTGTAATAGTGACATGTATTTCCTGCTCGGGTGCAGAACTGCACATTTATCAGTATTAATTCTCATCTGACACTTTTCTACCCCCAACTTAAGGCCCATTTACATGAAATGATTATCGCTCAGAATTCGTTCAAACGACCGCAAATGAGCGATAATCGTTACTTGTAAACTTGGGCATTGTGCACTTCTCGTCTGAACTATGGTTTTAAGGTGAGCTTAAAATCTATCCTTGAGCCAAAGAGAGATAAAGTATCTCTCAACAGACCGCATGCTGTATTCTCCATTGGAGCCAATAGATTATATTGTATTCTGCCAGCAGCCCTGATGAGAACAATGCAGCTGTGTGCAGAGCCAGGGTGTGTTTAATCACACACTGTGCTCTGCAAACAGCTCCCAGAGAGAGGCCCTTTTACATGCAAATGAAGCTGATCAAGTGTTAATGGACATTAGTGTGCATTAACACTTTAGGCAAAATGATCACTAAAACTTTTAATCTTTCAAGCTTTTGAAAGATTATCTTTGCATGTAAATGGGCCTTTATCCAGATCCTCTTGAAATCTACTTGCGTCCTCTCTTGTGTTATTTCTTTATATAGTTTTGTATGGTCTGCAAATTTTGATATTTTAATACAAAATCCTTCTACCAGGCCATTTTCAAATATATTTAACCCATTTAGGACCAGGTGCAGTAAATTTACGGTGCCTGGTCCCGGGCTTAGTATGTCGGGGATTTAAGCCTCCTGTCTCTGCATCAATTCTGCCATAGATTTTTTTTTTTTTTTTTTTACACCGTTAATCATGCAGCATAAATGAGACTTTCCATTTTTTCTGCAGACCGGTACGGTTACAACGATACCAAAATTCTAACATTTTTTTTAGGTTTTCCCACTTTTCTGCAATAAAACCCCTTTTTTTTGGAAATCTTTTTTCTATTCTAAATTGCTGCATTCAAAGTCACGTAACTTTTTTATTTTTTGATGTACAGAGCTCTATGAGGGCTTATTTTTTGCGAGATGAGCTGTAGATTTTATTGGTACCATTTTGGCATACATACGACTTTTTTGATCACTTTTATTGCGTTTTTAGTGAGGCAAAATGCTAAAAATGAGCATTTTGCCTCAGTTTTTTAGCTTTTTTTTTAGCGTTTTTTTCGGTGCACAGTCAAAAGCATGTGCAACTTATTGTACGCATCGTTACGGACGCGACAATACCAAATATGTGGGGTTTTATTTTTTTTTTTACCTTTTTTTATGCTAATCTGAGAAAAAGCATAAAAAATAGTTTTTTTACTTTTTTTTACATTTTTTTTAATTCATTTTTTAAATCTTTCTTTTTTTTACACTGTTTGTGTCCCTCTGAGGGACTTTAATCACTGCCCTGATGATCGCTGTCATAAGGCATGGCAGAGCTACTGCTCTCCCATGCCTTATCGCTCATACAGCGATCTCAGGCATAGGCAATACAGGACGCCAGTGTCTGGCGTCCTGTTGCCATGGTGACAGGCCGGGGTCTCGCGATGACATCGCGAGTTCCGGCCGGAGACACAGAGGGAGCCGCGCTCCCGCTGTGAACTCTTTCCCTGCCGCGATCTACTTAGATCGCGGCAGGGAAGGGGTTAACAGTGGCGGGCGCATCTCCGATGTGTAAACTTACGCCCTGCAGCGGGAATGGGTTAAGGACTAAGTGATTGTTATTGTGGCATTGCAAGAACTATTATTCATGGAAAACCACATGAGGGCTTGCTCTTTTGGGACAAGTTGTACTTTTCAATGAAACCGGGGGCACATGTCCTATTTTGTGTAACTTTTATTAGAAAAATTTTTGGGAGGAGGTGAAAAAACCTCTTAGAAATTCCACCATTGTTTTGGCTTTTGTGTTTATGTCATACACGATTCAGTAATAGTAACACATTAATTTTCTTCCTGGAGCTGCATGATTACATAAAGAAAAACAATTGAATCTGACTGGCCGCTTTCTAAGGTCGATAACATTTTTATTTTTGTGGTAATGCAGTTATATGAGGTCTTGTTTTATGTGGGAAGAGTGTAGCTTTTATTGGTATCAGTTTGAGGTACATGTGCCTTTTGGATAGCTTTTATTAAGTTTTTTGGGAGAGAAATGAAAAGAGAAATAGCAGTTCTGGTGTCAGTTTTTACAATTATTTTTACGGTGTTCATCCTGTGCGATTAAATAACTAACAATATTTCAACTGTCTGGGTCGTAGTGGATGCAGTAATACCTATTTTGTGTTGCTTTATAAGAATGTTATTTGGTATTTTAATTATTTTAAAAGGGTTTGGTGGGAAAAAAAGGCAATTTTTAAAAACTTTTTTTTGTTTAAATTACACTTTTTTGATGCTATTTTTTTAGTCCCTCAAGGGGACTCGAAGATGCAATAGTTTAATTACCACGATTGCACTACACAAGTAATTTAATGTACTTTCTACCAAGCCTATGGCAGCAGCCTATTAGACCCCACTGGAGGTGGGGTCTAATAGGTTGAGTTGTATAGCAGAAAAGGGAGGCCTTTGTCAGGTTTCTGTCTGCCATGGGAACCCATTGATATTTTGTGATTGTGTTGTGGGGAGCTGATGGCTGACAGAAAGGGCCCCCTCCCACTGTCATCTGCTTACATGCTGCAGTTGTTATTGATTGTGGCATGTAATGGGTTACACTGGCAGGATCTGAAGTTTCTCTGCTATTGGCTGTTTAAGCTGTCTGGCTGGCAGTTATCAGCCAAGCCACTGCCTTTAAAAGGATGTATGTGCAAACTGAAAGCCCTTTACTGAGGTCAGTATTGCCTACCAGTGGTTTGAGGGTAAAAGGTGTCCTCAAACCACTGGTGAGGAATACAACCAGCTACTTGCAGGACACCATGGACCATCCAATCAACTGTCAACCGTAGGTCCCTTCCCCAATGGCACCATCCTGGCCACCATGGATGTGGAATCCTTATATACTAACATCCCAAACAAAGATGGACTCACCGCTTGCCAAGCACACCTTGAGGCGAACGAGGTTGCCTCTGAATCGATGTTATAACTCCCAAGATTCATCGTCACACACAATTATTTCTCCTTTGGCAAAGAGATATTCCTGCAACTCACTGGAAGTTTCATGGACAGTAAAGTGGCACCACAGTATGCCAGGCTTTTCATTCCAAAACTGGAGAGTGACTTTCTGGCCTCCTGCTCCAGCAAACCACTGCCCTACTTCTGTTACATTGATGACATCATAATCCATCTGGACAGTATTGAACAAGAGCTAAAAAATTGCATGAGGGACTCACCATAAAACTTTTAAGAATTTCAATACAGACATCCCTATGCTGGAAACCAATTGATCAGCCCACATACATCAGATGGGGCAGTTCCCATCCTAAGCACATCAAAAAGTCCATTGTCTACAGCCAGGCAATCAGATATAGCTGGATCTGCTCCAACCCAACAGATAGATAGCAACATTTATACAATATAAGCAGAAACCAAAGAGTGGCAACAGCACGCAAAATACATTTAGCTCAGAAGTCTACATATTATATATACGCACATATACATACTCGCCACTAATTCTCTAACTTCCCGATGTCATGCAAACATGAAATTTGGCAGGAGCATTCTTTAGGCCCTAAATAGGTAAAGTAAAGGGGTCGCAACTCGAAAATTCACTGCTAAGTGCAAAAGTAGAAGCACCCCTGTGTAATGTACCAAATCTAATTCTCTAACTTTCCGATGTAGTCCTAAACAGGAAAAGTAAAGGGGTCACAACTCAAAAATTCAATGCTAAGTGCAAAAGTATTGGCGCCCCTGTGCAATGTACCAAGTCTAATTCTCTAACTTCTCGATGTCCTACAAAAACGAAATTTAGCACAACCATTCTTTAAATCATAAATAGGAAAAGTAAAGGGGTCACAACTCAAAAAATTCAATGTTAAGTGCAAAGGTATTGGTACCCCTGTGTAATGTACCAATTTTCTAACTTCCTGAGGTCGTGCAAACATGAAATTTGGCAGGAGCAACACTGCGATCCATTGACAACATGCAAAGGAGTTTGCTGCTCACTGAGCAGACTCTCACTGGGGTAGAGGCGGGGGCAGATGGTAGTACGGAAGAGTAGGGGAAGCAGGCAGTCAGCTGGGTGACAGATAGGAGGAGTAGAGTGAAGAGAACCAGGAAGGCTAGTCCTAAACTGGCACAACCCAACAATTTTGCAAAGTTGGCAGATGAGGGGATGCCATTACAGAGCCAGCACTGCTGCAGCACAACATGCCCTCTGAACGCCAGGGAGATGACTGCTCCAGTGAGGTGGGGACGGGGAGCGCATGGCAGGCTAGACAGGTCCTAGTAGTGGGGGGACTCAATTATAAGGGGGACAGATAGGGCAATCTGCCATAAAGACCAGGATCGTCGAATGGTGTGTTGTCTTCCTGGCGCTCGAGTTTGACACATCATGGATCGGATTGACAGATTGCTGGGAGGGACTGGTGAGGATTCAGCGGTCATGGTGCACATTGGCACCAATGAACAAATTAGAGGTCAATTGAGGGCCCTCAAAAATGATTTCAGGGACTTAGGGGCCAAGCTTAGGGCGAGGACCTCCAGGGTAGTTTTCTTGGAAATACTGCCTTCAACTAAAGCCACACCAGAAAAGCAGCGGGAGCTTAGGAAGGTAAACAAATGGCTCTGGAGTTGGTGTAAGAAGGAGGGATTTGGGTTCCTGGAAAACTGGGCTGCATCTTGATGGGGATAGGGCAGCGGTGCTGGGGGAGAAGATGACTGGAAGGCTGGAGGACAGTTTAAAGTATGGACTGAGGGGGAGGACAAAAAGAGAAATAAGGGGTTAGTCAGTGTAGCTAGCGACCTGGGTCTAAGTAATATGAATGGGGATCGAGCAGGGGGTGGGGTTAGTACAGTTAAAACTGTCATATCAGCCAAATAGTACCATTAGTTGGAAAATTAATTTAAACAGTATAAATTGTATGACCACGAATGCAAGAAGGTAAAGTGGGTGAGCTTCTAGCAAGAATGACTGATGAAAACTACGATATAGTCGGAATAACGGAAACGTGGCTTGATGAGAAGTGCGATTGGGTGGTAAATTTACAGGGTTACAACCTCTTCAGAAGAGACTGTGGAAACCACAAACCACAAACGTTAAATCCTACTTAATGCCGAGGCTACTGGAGGATATAGGGGTAGGAGATGAACAGAGTGAATCTTTATGGGGAGAAATACAGGGGGAGAAAATTAACAAAATCCTGATTGGAGTTTTCTATAGGTCACCAAAAGCAACAGAAGAAACTGAAACATTACTTCTAAGGCAGATAGAAGAGGTGTCAATCCGCAACTTAGTAATTATCATGTGGGACTTTAATTACTTATATATAATATGGGATAAAGATACCTGCATATCTGATAGGGGTGATAAATTCTTGAGAACAATTAAAGATAACTACCTTATCCAACTTGTGCGGGAGCCAACTACAGGGAGGGCCACTCTGGACTTAGTATTAACCAACAAACCGGACAGAATAATGGAGGTACAGGTTGAGGGGCACTTGGGGAACAGTGACCACAATATAATCAACTTCCAGCTGTCATTCAATAAGAAGCCTTATCAGGGAGTGACAAATAAACTAAACTTTAGTAAAGCAAAATTTGATCAGCTTAGAACTACTATCGGTAACATTAATTGGGACAACATCCTCAAAAATATCAATACAGAGGACAAATGGGAAAAGTTTAAAATGATCCTAATCGTGTGAGCAGTTCATTCCCTTTAAAAATAAAAGAACTTCAAGTAAAAGGAAACCAATGTGGCTTGACAAGACGGTAAGGGGGGCAATAAATGGGAAAAAAAAGCGTTTAAACTACTAAAGAAAGAAGGCAGCGAAGAAGCGCTAAAATCATACAGGGAAAAAAACAAAATATGCAAAGGAACGATCAAAATTGCTAAGGAGGAGGCAGAAAGACTGATCGCCAAAGAGAGCAAAAACAACCCGAAACTATTCTTCAACTATATTAACAGCAAAAGGATTTGCACCCAGAGCACTGTCCCTTTAACAAATAATGCAGGAGAAATCGTAGAAGACGATGGGGGGAAGGCAAACCTATTAAATAGTTTCTTTTCAAGTGTATTCACGAACGAAAAGAAAATTCCACATGAGATGCAGAGGAATAAAATAAACCCGTCACAAAATATTTCATACCTAACGCAGGAGTAAGTGCAGAACCGGTTAAAGAAGATTAAAATCGATAAATCGCCAGGCCCAGATGGAATACACCCAAGGGTTCTAAGGGAACTAAGTGATGTGATAGCTAGGCCGCTATTTCTAAGGGAACTAAGTGATGTGATAGCTAGGCCGCTATTTCTAATATTTATGGATACTATCAAGACCAGGGTTGTACCACTGGATTGGCGCATTACCAATGTAGTTCCAATATACAAAAAGGGGTCCAAAACAAAGTCTGGTAACTACAGGCCGGTAAGTTTTACTTCAGTAACGGGAAAAATATTTGTGGGGTTTCTGAGAGACGCCATCAAAGAATATCTGAAGGAAAACAACGGAATAACTACTCACCAGCATGGGTTCATGAAGGGTCGATCATGTCAGACCAATCTGATCAGCTTCTATGATGAAGTAAGTTCTAGGCTGGACCTGGGAGAGTCTATTGATCTCGTATATCTGGACTTCTCTAAAGCATTTGACACCGTACCGCATAATAGGCTGATATATAAAATGAGGCAGCTCGGACTGGGTGAAAATGTGTGTATCTGGATAAGGAATTGGCTCAGAGATAGAGAGCAAAGGGTGGTGATAAACAGCTCATACTCCGACTGGGCCACCATTGCTAGTGGGGTGCCACAGGGTTCAGTACTGGGCCCCATTCTGTTCAATATATTTATCTAGACCTGATAGAGGGGCTGCACAGCAAAATATCAATATTTGCAGATGACACAAAATTATACAAGATAATCAATTCAATGGAGGACAATGCAGGCTACAAACGGACCTAGATAAGCTGGGGGCTTGGGCAAAAAAATGCCAAATGAAGTTCAATGTTGATAAATGTAAGGTTTGCACATGGGCAGAAGAAATGGATGTCACCAATTGACACTAAATGGGGTACTGCTAGGGAAAAGTGATATGGAAAAAGACCTGGGGCTACTACTGGATTGTAAATTAAACTAGAGTAACCAGTGCCAGTCAGCTGCTGCAAAGGCTAATAAAGTCTTGGGGGCATTAAAAGAGGTATAGGGGCAAAGGATGAGAACATTATTCTACCACTATATAAGGCACTTGTTAGACCCCACATGGAATACTGGAGTACAGGAAAGATGTTACAGTGCTTGAGGGGATTCAAAGAAGGGCAACTAAACTAATACATGGAATGAAGGGATTGGAATAACCAGAGAGGCTATCCAAATTGGGATTATTTACCCTGGAAAAAAGAAGGCTAAGGGGTGATCAAATAACTATGTATAAATACATGAGGGGACAATACAAGGATCTCTCCCACCATCTGTTTATGCCCAGGACTACGATGGTAACAAGAAGGCATCCACTACATCTAGAAGAAAGCAGGTTTCATCGCCAACACAGAAAAGGGTTCTTTACTGTAAGAGCAGTGAGACTGTGGAACACTCTGCCTAAGGAAGTGTTGATGGCAAAATCCATAAAGGAGTTTAAAACGGGACTTAATGTCTTTCTAGAGCAGAAGGATATTACAGGATATAATTTCTAGATGACCAGCGGGTTGTTGATCCAGGTATACAGACAGGTAGGAACTATTAGAGTTTGATCCAGGGATTAGTCTGATTGCCATTGGGGAGTCGGGAAGGAATTTTTCCCCGAAAGGGCTATTTGGCTTCTGCCTCTTGTGGTTTTTGGCCTCCCTCTGGATCAACAATAGGGGTAAACAGGCTGAATTAGATGGACATTGTCTTCATTTGGCCTTACATACTATGTTACTATGTATTCTTCAGGTCCTAAATAGGAAAAGTAAAGGGGTCACAACTCGAAAATTCACAGCTAAGTGCAAAAGTATTAGCACCCCTGTGTAATGTACCAAATCTAATTCTCTAACTTCCCGGTGTCGTACAAAAATGAAATTTAGCACAATCATTCTTTAGGTCCTAAATAGGAAAAATAAAGGGGTCACAATGTGATTGTTCAATGCTAAGTGCTGAAGTATTGGCATACTTATGTAATGTTACTTCCTGGCGTCATACAAACATGAAATTTGGCACGAACATACTTTAGGTCCTAAATAGGAAAAGAAAAAGGGTCACAACTAGTGATGAGCGAGCATACTCGCTAAGGGCAATTGCTCAATTGAGCATTGCCCCTGGCGAGTACCTGTCCTCTCGGGAGAAAAGATTCGGCTGCCGGCGGCGGGCTGTGAGCTGCGGGGGAGAGCGGGGAGGAACGGAGGGGAGATCTCTCTCCCCACTCCCCCCTACTGACTGCCGCAACTCACCTGTCACCCGCGCCGGCACCCGAACCTTCTCTGCCGAGTGTCCTTAGCGAGTATGCTCACTCATCTCTAGTCACTTTAGTCACAGTGAGGGTTCTACTGTAGTCTCTAAAACGTAACTTTTATTCACAAAATGAAAGATAAATAAACAAGGATTTTGTATGTCAAAATCCCGGACTTTGGACACACAAACAAAAAAGATAAAATCTAACCCCAATCATATGGTGGGGAAAGTAATGTATGAGCCGCCTTAAGAAAGGTGTTTGTGCCGAACGTATCGGATTTAACAGACCCCAATTTTTTATCCCTTTGCCCAGTCGTATATATCCTAGGGCTGGAGAAATAGCGTGTAGGTCGGCTCACTATAAATAATGTTCCCAAATTCAATTAGATTGCTGCAGCTATTCAATAAGCAGGAAAATTATGTAGGGCTCCACAAATTAGAGCAGGTGCATCGTTCCCACTATTGCTAAATGCTGCCAGTTTAGTCAAAAAAGCCGAAAAGTGTGTATGAGTATTGAGAGAAACCACACTTAATGCGGCTAGTTATAGAGAATCAAATGTATAGCTGACAACTAATAATAGCTAGAGCTCAAAAATATTTCTCCTGAGCAATGGCAATAGAAAAGCCAACATACAGCACACCAAGCTGCAAAGTAAGATCTTAAAGAGGTTCAACGCGTTTCCGCTACGGATAGTGTAGCCTCATCAGGAACCACAAAAATTGTATTATCAAATAAGTCCGCTTCAGATCAGCCAGTAAATCCCCGAAAATCGGGTGACTAACCTCAAAGCATGAGGGAGATAGACGATCCTAACACTAAGTAATAGGTCAGCTTCAGAACAGCCGGTAAATCCCCAGGTAGGGAGATTAACCTCAAAGCATGAGGGAGATAGACGATCCTATCACTAGGTACACCCAAATAAACCCAGTTTCCCCCAGAAAAATAAATAAAGTTTGCAGGAACAACATTAAAAAATGGCAGCACCAGCCTCTGTGGTAGGCTGGCAGCTATGAATGAGCTCTGTCTTGTCCACTTCATATAGTCCTATTGACCCTCCCCTATTGGGAGTATGTAGCCTTTGAACCAATGAGAAGTAGTTGCTTCTCAAACCCTGCCCATTTAGGGCGGAGAGTCCCCCGGGCAGATGATAAGATCTAAAAATGGAAAGAAGAGATGTTGGTTCTCCATCCATAATATCCGGAAGGACCATATAACCTTCTAGGCATGTCACAACCAACTCAGATCATTTCCCGATGTTTATCGGAGCATAAGGCTCCGCTTGTGGGAGTATCCAGCAAGTCACATGATCCGTCTCGGTCATGTGACTCATTGGTGACGTGATATAGAGCAGCATATTATCTCCGTGATTGAATTACACCAGGAAGTTAGTGCTATATGTGCTAACACATTATGTATAGAGCCTTTAAGACGTTTAGTTACCCGGGAAGACATTTTGTCCTTCTAGGCACGTCAGTACCAGCTTAGATTAACTTCCCATGTGCATCGGAGCATACAGCTCCGCTTGTGGGAGTATCCAACAAGTCACATGATCCGTCCGGTCATGTGACCCTATGATGACGTGATGCAGGGCCGCGTATTGCCCCCGTGACTGGGTTAAGTCAGAGAGTTAATGCTATATGCACTGAAGGAGTCCCTCAAGCGAGCGCATCGTATAGAGAAAATTTCTGGCATATATTAAGGACCGTAGGATCCGGCCGCAATTAGGGGGTGTGGCTTGGCGAATGACGTGCCCGGTCATGTGGCCATGGCGGGTCACCTGACTGCGTGATGACGTCAGTATAGACTGACGTACAGTTGTAGTTTTTAGAGCCCGAACGGATTCTGGTTCTATAGAGGCAAGCTTGGGTGAACATGTAATAGGGCATAATCCTCAATCAATAGCAGTTCCCTCCTCTAAGAACGTGGGGTCGAGGAGCAGAAAACAGGGACCCAAACAGCAACTGAGTAATCCTGTAAAAAATCCTGAAGTATTTGACCTATCAACTAACACAGGTGGTAATATACCTGTATTAAGGCCAAGTGAGTCTTCTCTCTCCCCTCTACACCCGGTACCCGGGATTGTAAGATCTACCAATAATACCAATCCTGTGTCTCAAGGTGTTCAAACAAATGAGACTAATTCTTTGATATGGACGTCATCCCCTGTTCTTCCCACCATAGGGGTCATAAGCGGTGCCAGTTCGGGTATCCCAGGTGACAAAACAAACACCAATAATTCTGCCCCATCTGTACCCATAGCTACAGTGGACGCAGAGGATAAGATGAAGGTGATTAACCTTTCCACACAAACTCTGACCACGAATCAGATTTCAGTGTTAGAGAGAGGCCTGTCCTTCGTCCCGGCAAGCCGATTTGATCGGTTTGCCTGGTCGAAGGACATAGCTCTCTTACTTCGCAAACTAAGGTGGAGAAAGTTTTTCGCTGTACAGAATCGAACAAAAGCGTCTGAATTGGGTCTAGAACCTCAGGACATTCCATATCATGATGCCCTTGTAGCTCTAGAAAAAGAACAAGATAGAGTTGAAGGAGCAGGACCATTCACTGAACTAAAGAAAAAGAGTGTTAAAAATCCACCTCCTAACACCTCGACGTACATCGACATATTTGAAAAAATCATCCTCAATGAAATCAGAGAGATTCCTGTCCCAGAACGCATACGTAATAATCTTACAACGGAGGAACTAAGAGCTCTAGAGTCATTAGAACAGAATAATGATCTGATAATAAAACCCTCCGACAAGGGGGGCAATATCGTTGTACTCGATAGAAAGCAATATGTCTCTGTGCGATAACATCCTGGGTGATAGGATGATGTATAGGAAATTAACCTCTGATCCTACAGACCTTTTCTATAATGATCTTAAAGAAATTCTGCAAACAGCCAAAACTTGGGGTTGCATCGATTCCACAGAATTCGAATACCTTCTACCCACACAGCCCAAGATCTCCACCTTTTACAGCCTGCCCAAGATTCATAAGGGTCTTCATCCCTTAAAAGGCAGGCCCATCATTTCGGGTTTAGAAAATATGACCCAAAACAGCGGGATTTATATTGACCGGATTCTACGTCCTTTTGTCACCGCCCTACCCTCATACGTCCGTGACACAACAGACGTTTTGAGACTGTTAGACGGGATACATATCGAACCAGATACCCTACTTACAAGTTTAGACGTAGAGGGCCTCTACAGTTCTATCCCCCACGAAATCGGAATTGAGGCAGTGGGTCAATTCCTGAGACAAAGAGGTACCGCCTACAATCACCACAACCAATTCGTGATTGATCTGTTGACATTTGTTCTTACAAAGAATTATTTTTTATTCAACGGCCATCTCTTCCACCAGCTCAGGGGCACCGTGATGGGGAGCCCCTGCGCCCCATCTTACGCAAATTTGTTCCTGGGCTGGTGGGAGGCACAGATGGTGTTCACAGATCAATACTTACAATGGACCGAGAAAGCCATTATGTGGCTGAGGTATATAGACGATATTCTCATCTTGTGGTCAGGCACTAGGGATTCCTTTACCGAATTTGTCAACGTATTAAACCAAAATTCCATAAATCTAAAAGTTACTATGGAAATTCAATCAGATTCAATTACGTTTTTAGACATTCGGATACTTAAGACCCTCTAATGGATCCCTTCAATCTACCTTGTTCAGGAAACCCACTTCCTCTAATAGCCTACTTGCATGGGAAAGCGCTCACCCCTATTCATTAAAAAATGGGATCCCCAAGGGCCAGTTTTTGAGACTTGCTCCGATGAAAAAGATTTTCAACATCGAAGCAATGACCTTAAGAAAAGATTTGCTGATAGGGGGTATCCTAATAACTCAATTGAGAGGGCTTATCTGTTTTCCATTGAACAGAATAGATCATCCTTATTGGTACCTAAAAATAAAAAAACTGATGACCAAATGCGTATCATCTCCACGTTCGATACAGGGGTCCCTTACATACGGGAACTCCTCTCTAAACATTGGAGTATACTCCAAGACGATCCGGACCTCAAGACTATCTTACCCTGCACTCCTCAGTTAACATTTAGGAGGGGTAGAAATATTCGTGACAGAGTCGTCAAAAGTCACCTCAGAACTCTACAACCAGAAACGTGGTTAAATGGGTTCAAACCTAAAGGGACGTTTCCCTGTTCTAATTGTCAGGCCTGCCAAAACATTCAGAAAGGGAATAGAATTATCAGTGCCAGTACTAATAGATCTTACGACTTAAGAGAATTTTTTAATTGCCGAACTTCCTATCTGGTATACATGGCGACCTGTCCGTGTAAAAAGAACTACATCGGCAAAACGAAACAGGAATTCAGACGTCGTATACTGGCCCATGTGGGCAACATCAGACGGGGTGAAAAAACCCCCGTGGCTAACCACATGAGGGAGTTTCATCATGGGGACCCTGACTTACTAAAATTTCAGGGAGTTGAATCCATAAAGAGCTTTGGACGACGCGGTGATCTAAATAAAACATTACTACAGAAAGAAGCACAATGGACTTTTCGTATAGATTGTGTACAGCCTAAAGGTCTTAATGAAGTGTTATCCTTTTCCAGTTTCATCTAAATGAGTACCATTGTGGACCCTCGTTTAAGTTACTATACGAGTCTTCAATCACACATACTCCCTTGGGGATCCTCTTTTCCCGTTGGGGACGATGATTTGCCATCCTATATACATATAGCCTCCAAGATCTCGGTCTATTGCATCTTTCCCTTCCCTCTAGTATCTGTAGCCTTCACCCATATGCGCAGATATTTTACCTTTGAACTTAAGATTTACATAAAATTAACAGAACTACATTATCCTCTAGGCATGTCATTTCACCATTATTAAATGTACGACGCATATCATTTTAGACACTTACCCTTCAAGTGGGGTAGTCCAGTTGTATTGGATGTGATGGCACGGTTACACCCTTTCACGTCACCATTTATGGTTTGGTTACGTCTACTCATTGGTAAGATCGGGGCTTTTTGTCCCCAATCCATTTTAATAATAGTGATGCTATTGGCCCCTGAATGGTTAATGAACCGCAAGATAGGACGCACTACCAAAGCGCCTATACAATGTATCCAGCACATTTCTCAATGAATGCGGTTCTGCTCCTCGACCCGACGTTCTTAGAGGAGGGAACTGCTATTGATTGAGGATTATGCCCTATTACATGTTCACCCAAGCTTGCCTCTATAGAACCAGAATCCGTTCGGGCTCTAAAAACTACAACTGTACGTCAGTCTATACTGACGTCATCACGCAGTCAGGTGACCCGCCATGGCCACATGACCGGGCACGTCATTCGCCAAGCCACACCCCCTAATTGCGGCCGGATCCTACGGTCCTTAATATATGCCGGAAATTTTCTCTATACGATGCGCTCGCTTGAGGGACTCCTTCAGTGCATATAGCATTAACTCTCTGACTTAACCCAGTCACGGGGGCAATACGCGGCCCTGCATCACGTCATCATAGGGTCACATGACCGGACGGATCATGTGACTTGTTGGATACTCCCACAAGCGGAGCTGTATGCTCCGATGCACATCGGAAGTTGATCTAAGCTGGTACTGATGTGCCTAGAAGGACAAAATGTCTTCCCGGGTAACTAAACGTCTTAAAGGCTCTATACATAATGTGTTAGCACTAGAGATGAGCGAGCACCAAAATGCTCGGGTGCTCGTTACTCGGGACGAAATTTTCGCGATGCTCGAGGGTTCGTTTCGAGTAACGAACCCCATTGAAGTCAATGGGCGACCCGAGCATTTTTGTATATCGCCGATGCTCGCTAAGGTTTCCATTTGTGAAAATCGGGGCAATTCAAGAAAGTGATGGGAACAACACAGCAACGGATAGGGCAGGCGAGGGGCTACATGTTGGGCTGCATCTCAAGTTCCCAGGTCCCACTATTAAGCCACAATAGCGGCAAGAGTGCCCCCCCAACAACTTTTACTTCTGAAAAGCCCTCATTAGCAATGCATACCTTAGCTAAGCACCAGACTACCTCCAACAAAGCACAATCACTGCCTGCATGACACTCCGCTACCACTTCTCCTGGGTTACATGCTGCCCAACCCCCCCCCCCCCCCCCCCCTGCACGACCCAGTGTCCACAGCGCACACCAAATTGTCCCTGCGCAGCCTTCAGCTGCACTCATGCCACGCCACACTCATGTCTATTTATAAGTGCGTCTGCCATGAGGAGGAACCGCAGGCACACACTGCAGAGGGTTGGCACGGCTAGGCAGCGACCCTCTTTAAAAGGGGCGGGGCGATAGCCCACAATGCTGTACAGAAGCAATGAGAAATATAATCCTGTGCCACCGCCATCAGGAGCTGCATACGTGGGCATAGCAATGGGGAACCTATGTGCCACACACTATTCATTCTGTCAAGGTGTCTGCATGCCCCAGTCAGACTGCGGTTTTTTATAAATAGTCACAGGCAGGTACAACTCCGCAATGGGAATTCCATGTGCACCCACAGCATGGGTGGCTCCCTGGAACCCACCGGCTGTACATTAATGTATCCCATTGCAGTGCCCATCACAGCTGAGGTAATGTCATGTTTAATGCAAGTGGGCTTTGGCCCACACTGCATGCCCCAGTCAGACTGGGGTTCTTTAGAAGTGGACACATGCAGTTACAACTCCGTGTGGACCCACAGCATGGGTGGCTCCCTGGAACCCACCGGCGGTACATAAATATATCCCATTGCAGTGCCCAACACAGCTGATGTAACGTCAGCTGTAATGCAGGTGGGCTAAAAATTAATTGGATTACACTGTAGGCGAGGGCCCCCAAAAATTGGTGTACCAACAGTACTAATGTACCTCAGAAAAATTGCCCATGCCCAACCAAGAGGGCAGGTGAAACCCATTAATCGCTTTGGTTAATGTGGCTTAATTGGTAACTAGGCCTGGAGGCAGCCCAGTTAAAATAAAAATTGGTTCAGGTGAAAGTTTCAACGCTTTAATGAGCATTGAAACGTAGAAAAATTGTTTACAAAAATTATATGACTGAGCCTTGTGGGCCTAAGAAAAATTGCCCGTTCGGCGTGATTATGTGAGGTTTCAGGAGGAGGAGCAGGAGGAGGAGGAGGAATATTATACACAGATTGATGAAGCAAAAATGTCCCCGTTTTTGATGGTGATAGAGAACGATGCTTCCATCCGCGGGTGCAGCCTACGTATTGTTTAGGTATCGCTGCTGTCCGCTGGTGAAGAAGAGAAGTCTGGGGAAATCCAGGCTTTGTTCATCTTGATGAGTGTAAGCCTGTTTGCACTGTCAGTTGACAGGCGGGTACGCTTATCCGTGATGATTCCCCCAGCCGCACTAAACACCCTCTCTGACAAGACGCTAGCCGCAGGACAAGCAAGCACCTCCAGGGCATACAGCGCGGGTTCAGGCCACGTGTCCAGCTTCGACACCCAGTAGTTGTAGGGGGCAGAGGCGTCACCGAGGACGGTCGTGCGATCGGCTACGTACTCCCTCACCATCCTTTTACAGTGCTCCCGCCAACTCAGCCTTGACTGGGGAGCGGTGACACAGTCTTGCTGGGGAGCCATAAAGCTGGCAAAGGCCTTGGAGAATGTTCCCCTGCCTGCGCTGTACATGCTGCCTGATCTCTGCGCCTCCCCTGCTACCTGGCCCTCGGAACTGCGCCTTCTGCCACTAGCGCTGTCGGATGGGAAGTTTACCATCAGTTTGTCCACTAGTGCCCTGTGGTATAGCATCATTCTGGAACCCCTTTCCTCTTCGGGAATGAGAGTGGAAAGGTTCTCCTTATACCGTGGGTCGAGCAGTGTGTACACCCAGTAATCTGTAGT
Source organism: Eleutherodactylus coqui (assembly GCF_035609145.1). Taxonomy (NCBI): domain Eukaryota; kingdom Metazoa; phylum Chordata; class Amphibia; order Anura; family Eleutherodactylidae; genus Eleutherodactylus; species Eleutherodactylus coqui. The sequence goes on from NC_089841.1 coordinate 23,068,766, forward strand.
GGCCAGAATGCGTGTAACGCGAGGGTCACGAGAAAGGCATCCTAACATGAAGTCAGCCATGTGTGCCAGGGTACCTGTACACAACACATGGCTGTCCTCACTAGGAAGATCACTTTCAGGATCCTCCTCCTCCTCCTCCTCTGGCCATACACGCTGAAAGGATGACAGGCAAGCAGCATGTGTACCCTCAGCAGTGGGCCAAGCTGTCTCTTCCCCCTCCTCCTCATGCTCCTCCCCCTCCTCAACGCGCTGAGATATAGACATGAGGGTGCTCTGACTATCCAGCGACATACTGTCTTCCCACGCCTCCGTTTCCGAGTGCAAAGCGTCTGCCTTTATGCTTTGCAGGGAACTTCTCAAGAGGCATAGCAGAGGAATGGTGACGCTAATGATTGCAGCATCCCCGCTCACCATCTGGGTAGACTCCTCAAAGTTTCCAAGGACCTGGCAGATGTCTGCCAACCAGGCCCACTCTTCTGTAAAGAATTGAGGAGGCTGACTCCCACTACGCCGCCCATGTTGGAGTTGGTATTCCACAATAGCTCTATGCTGCTCATAGAGCCTGGCCAACATGTGAAGCGTAGAGTTCCACCGTGTGAGCATGTCGCACAGCAATTGGTGCACTGGCAGATTAAACCGATGTTGCAGGGTCCGCAGGGTGGCAGCGTCCGTCTTGGAGTTGCGGAAATGTGTGCTGACCCGGCGCACCTTTCCGAGCAGGTATGACAAGTGTGGGTAGCTTTTCAGAAAGTGCTGAACCACCAAATTAAAGACATCGACCAGGCATGGCACGTGCGTGAGGCTGCCGAGCTGCAGAGCCTCCACCAGGTTACGGCCGTTGTCACACACGACCATGCCCGGTTGGAGGCTCAGCGGCGCAAGCCAGCGGTCGGTCTGCTCTGTCAGACCCTGCAGCAGTTCGTGGGCCATGTGCCTCTTCTCTCCTAAGCTGAGTAGTTTCAGCACGGCCTGCTGACGCTTGCCCACCGCTGTGCTGCCATGCCGCGCGACACCGACACATCTTGATTGCGAGACAGAGGTTGCGTAGGAGGAGGAGGAGGGTGGTTTAGTGGAGGAAGCATACACCGCCACAGATACCACCACCGAGCTGGGGCCCGCAATTCTGGGGGTGGGTAGGACGTGAGCGGTCCCAGGCTCTGACTCTGTCCCAGCCTCCACTAAATTCACCCAATGTGCCGTCAGGGAGATATAGTGGCCCTGCCCGTCTGTGCTTGTCCACGTGTCTGTTGTTAAGTGGACCTTGGCAGTAACCGCGTTGGTGAGGGAGCGTACAATGGCGCGTGGCAACTGGGAACCGAGTAGCGCGGGGCCGCCGCCGCCATCATGCTTTTGAAAGCCTCCGTTTCCACAAGCCTATACGGCAGCATCTCCAGGCTGATCAATTTGGCAATGTGCACGTTTAACGCTTGAGCGTGCGGGTGCGTGGCGGCGCGCTTGCGCTCAAATAGTGGCGCTAGTGACGTCTGGACGCTGCGCTGAGAGACATTGCTGGATGGGGCCGAGGACAGCGGAGGTGAGGGTGTGGGTGCAGGCCAGGAGACGGTAGTGCCTGTGTCCTCAGAGGGGGGTTGGATCTCAGTGGCAGGTTGGGGCACAGGGGGAGAGGCAGTGGTGCAAACCGGAGGCGGTGAACGGCCTTCGTCCCACCTTGTGGGGTGCTTGGCCATCATATGCCTGCGCATGCTGGTGGTGGTGGCTCCCCAGCTGATCTTGGCGCGACAAAGGTTGCACACCACTGTTCGTCGGTCGTCAGGCGTCTCTGTGAAAAACTGCCACACCGTAGAGCACCTTGACCTCTGCAGGGTGGCATGGCGCAAGGGGGCGCTTTGGGAAACAGTTGGTGAATTATTCGGACTGGCCCTGCCTCTACCCCTGGCCACCACACTGGCTCGGCCTGTGCCCACACCCTGACTTGGGCCTCCGCATCCTCGCCCTGCGTCCACGTCCTCTAGGTTTACCCCTACCCCTCAGCATGGTGTATTACCAGTAGTGCAGAAACAGAACGCTGTAATTAAATGTGCCGCTTATTGGCCTGTGGTTGGAGGCTGACTTCGCTTACGGAACGCCAGGAAATAATTTTGCGCAAGTCTGCTGTAACACTTAGCTGGCTGCGTATGAATTAGGAGGACAACTACACCCAGCACAGACCCAGAACACTGAGGACAGTCACAGGCAGCCCAAATAGATTTTTTTCCCCAAATGTTTTTGCAAAGGCCCACTGCCTATATTCAATAAATATATGTCTTCTGTCCCTGCGTCACAATATATGTCTTCTGTCCCTGCCTCACCACCACTACTGGCCCTGGAGTATGTATAATTACTGCAGGGCGCAATGCTCTGCACGGCCGATATACAAAAAAAAAAAAAGTGCAACACTGCAAAAAGCAGCCTCCACACTACTGCACACGGTTAGATGTGGCCCTAAGAAGGACCGTTGGGGTTCTTGAAGCCTAAAATACTCCTAACACTCTCCCTATAGCAGCTCCGGCACCAGCAGCACTTTCCCTGAGCTATGTCAGAATGCATCTGTGGCGAGCCGCGGGAGGGGCCGATTTTTATACTCGGTTGACACCTGATCTCGCCAGCCACTCACTGCAGGGGGGTGGTATAGGGCTTGAACGTCGCAGGGGGAAGTTGTAATGCCTTCCCTGTCTTTCTATTGGCCAGAAAAGCGCGCTAACGTCTCAGAGATGAAAGTGAAAGTAACTCGAACATCGCGTGGTACTCGTCACGAGTAACGAGCATCTCGAACACGCTAATACTCGAACGAGTATCAAGCTCGGACGAGTACGTTCACTCATCTCTAGTTAGCACATATAGCACTAACTTCCTGGTGGAATTCAATCACGGAGATAATATGCGGCTCTATATCACGTCACCAATGAGTCACATGACCGAGACGGATTATGTGACTTGCTGGATACTCCCACAAGCGGAGCCTTATGCTCCGATATACATCGGGAAATGATCTAAGTTGGTTGTGACATGCCTAGAAGGTTATATGGTCCTTCCGGATATTATGGATGGAGAACCAGCATCTCTTCTTTCCATTTTTAGATCTTATCATCTGCCCGGGGGACTCTCCGCCCTAAATGGGTGGGGTTTGAGAAGCAACTACTTCTCATTGGTTCAAAGGCTACATACCCCCAATAGGGGAGGGTCTATAGGACTATATGAAGTGGACAAGACACAGAGCTTATTCATAGCTGCCAGCCTACCACAGAGGCTGGTGCTGCCATTTTTTTATTTTGTTCCTGCAAACTTTATTTATTTTTCTGGGGGAAACTGGGTTTATTTGGGTGTACCTAGTGATAGGATCGTCTATCTCCCTCATGCTTTGAGGTTAATCTCCCTACCTGGGGATTTACCGGCTGTTCTGAAGCTGACCTATTACTTAGTGTTAGGATCGTCTATCTCCCTCATGCTTTGAGGTTAATCACCTGATTTTCGGGGATTTACTGGCTTATCTGAAGCTGACGTATTTGATAATAAGATTTTTGTGGTTCCTGATGAGGCGACACTATCCGTAGCGGAAACGCGTTGAACCTCTTTAGGATCTTACTTTGCAGCTTGGTGTGCTGTATGTTGGCTTTTCTATTGCCATTGCTCAGGAGAAATATTTTTGAGCTCTAGCTATTATTAGTTGTCAGCTATACATTTGATTCTCTATAACTAGCCGCATTAAGTGTGGTTTCTCTCAATACTCATACACACTTTTCGGCTTTTTTGACTAAACTGGCAGCATTTAGCAATAGTGGGAACGATGCACCTGCTCTAATTTGTGGAGCCCTACATAATTTTCCTGCTTATTGAATAGCTGCAGCAATCTAATTGAATTTGGGAACATTATTTATAGTGAGCCGACCTACACTCTATCTCTCCAGCCCTAGGATATATACGACTGGGCAAAGGGATAAAAAATTGGGGTCTGTTAAATCCGATACGTTCGGCACAAACACCTTTCTTAAGGCGGCTCATACATTACTTTCCCCACCATATGATTGGGGTTAGATTTTATCTTTTTTGTTTGTGTGTCCAAAGTCCGGGATTTTGACATACAAAATCCTTGTTTATTTATCTTTCATTTTGTGAATAAAAGTTACGTTTTAGAGACTACAGTAGAACCCTCACTGTGACTAATTAATTCTACACCTAGGTTTTCTTCCTGCAACTGTGGGGAAAAAAAAAATTCTCATCTCTAGTCACAACTCGAGTATTCAATGCTAAGTGCAAAAGTATTGGCATCTCTATGTAATGTACCTAATGTAATTCTCTAACTTTCCGATGTCATACAAACATGAAATTTGGCATGACCATTCTTTGGGTCCTAAATCAGAAAAATAAGGGGATCACAATTCAATTATTCAATGCTAATTGCAAAAGTAAGAGCACCCCTATATAATTTAACTTCTCATTGTCGTACAGGCATGAAATTTGGTTCAAAAATTCTTTAGGTCCTAAATGAGGAGAGTGGGAGCGGTGGCACATTCCGCAGAGAGACATCGTTACATGCACCCAGAGGGGAATTTAATGCTCCTCTATGTGTATATGTATTTTATTCCTTGGTTACTTTAAAGTAACCTTGACTTCATAAAATTTCCCATGTAAACACCTGTATCAAATGAACTCAGGCGAGGCTGGGTATATCAGCTAGTACCTATAGTAAATACTCTAACCACATAAAATAATGCAAAGGTCTTGGTACATAATTTGAGCAAATCATATTGGCTCATCTAGCAACGTCTGGGTGACCAAGCTTTCAGATGGGTCCCAAAGGAAATACCAGGTGGTTTAATCTTAACCTGGGAAAAATAGGTACCTACCTCTAAGAATGCTCCTCTCTTGGGACTTAGCCCACAACTAAAACCTGGGAAGGTAGGATACCATTTATATGGTCCAATAGGAGGGTCAGAAGGTAAATGGATGGCACGCATGCACAACCAGGTGGAGGCAGCCACAGCTCCACAATATTTGTACAAAAAAGGATAAAATAGGTCAGCACTTCCCAATAGAAATCTATAGGTGCATGTTAAACCATGGCTGCAACATACAATAGAGGCAAAAACCAAAGTGGTAACAGCACGCAAAATACATTTACTACCTATAATACTCTAACCACATTAAATAATTCATACATTTAAATACACCTGGCATTAGCATTAGGCCATTATAGTATTTGTTACAGGTATGTATACTTCTGAGGTAAATGTATTGTAACGACCTGGGGGTTAATGAGTACATCAACAGTAACTCTTATGTCTTGGTCAGTTTATTCAACGTAAGTTCAGCATAACAGAAACGACTAGATCTCCAGAAAAATTATAAAGTTTGCAGGTCCATCAATTCTATCCTCCACCAGTCCACAGGAGGAGCGATTAAGTCAACAATAGGTTTTAACAGCAATAAGTCCATTTTATATTCACAGACCTGTAGTCTTCCGGAGGCGCAGCTTGCCCTAAGGCGTAGCATCTCCAGCCCTTGGTCCTAGGGCCGGAGTTCCTTAAGTATCCTGCCGGGACAATGTAGCTCTCTGCTTGTTCACAGCGTCCCTCTTCTTACAACAGAAGTCTGCTTACAACCGAAGTCTGGTTCTCCCAGACACCCCCCCCCCCCCCCCCCCACACACACACACACACTTTAACCTGTCTCTTTATATAGTTTACTGGTTTCAGGTGGAAGATCTGGCCTGGAGTACAACTGGACTGATCTACATCACAGAAGCTAATAACCTCTGTGACACATATCTTCCATTCCAGACCACAGCTGTTACATATCTCTGCCCCAAGCCAGCCAGCTGGGCACCGACTGTCACCGAACAATAAATTCTGGACAGGGCATCTGCATTACCATGCAGTTTTCCCAGCCTATGTTTCACCTCAAAGTCAAATTCCTGTAGCGTTAAGAACCTCCTTGTCACCCTGGCATTATTCCCTTATTTTTTCTACATCCTCTTCAAGGGAGCATGGTCTGACATCAGCTTAAATTTCTTTCCCAGGAGATAATACCTTGGGGAGTTTAATGCCCATTTTACCACTAACCCCACTTTCTCAACCATTGCATAATTTTTTTCGCATGGGGACATTTTCCGGCTCAAAAACAACACTGGATGTGCCTCTCCATTGACCTCTTGGGACAATATGGCTCCTACCCCTACTTATGACTTGTCCGTCTGGACTAGAAATTCTTTTGAAAAGTCTGCAGCTATCAACACAGGCTGTCGACAAAATGCAAATTTTAGCTCCTTGAACGCATGTTCTGCTTATGGGGTCCATTGTGCCATTACCGAATTGTTCCCCTTTGTAAGCTCTGCCAGCGGGGCTGCAGTCGTGGCAAAATTCGGAACAAAGCATCGGTAATAGCCCACTATACCCAAAAATGCCCATACTTGTTTTTTGGTTGGAGGTTGTGGTCAGGTCTGAATGGCTTCCACTTTATTAATTTGGGGTTTAAATAGACCCCTCCCCACTATGTGGCCCAGGTATTTGATCTCTTCCATTCCGACTGCACATTCTTTTGGATTTATCGTGAACCCCACCCTTCTGAGGGAGTCTAATATTGCCTGAACTTTGCTGAGGTGGCTTTCTCAGTCCAGACTAAATATAACGATGTTGTTTAAATATGCCACTGAGTACTTTCCATGGGAAGCTAGGATTTTGTCCATCACGCTCTGAAATGTTGCGGGGGCTCCTTTAAATCCGAAAGGCATAGTTATATACTGAAAACAACCTTCCAGGGTGGAAAAAGCCATCTTTTCTTTTGCTTTGGCAGACGGGAATCTGTCAATATCCTTTGGTGAGGTCTAGTGTATTTATATACCGGGCTGAACCAAGTCTGCCAATTAGTTCATCGACCCGGGGCATTGGGTATGCATCAGATTCTGAAACCTCATTTAACTTCCAGTAATCATTGCAGAAACGCCATTCCCCTGACTTCTTCGGCACCAAGTCTATGGGGCTTGACCACCCACTTTTGGATTCCTCAATGACCCCCAGCTCGAGCATCCTTTTTACTTCATTGGACACTACTTCCTTGCGGGCTTCGGGGATTCTGTAGGGTTTTATGCTGACCCTTACATTAGCCCTTTGCAATCCAACTTTGAATTCAGGCTTTCCGAGGGGGCTTTCTCTTTCAGCCATTATACAATGGTGCGATCTGCTGGCTAGAGACAGTACTGCGGTATGGGACATGCTGGAGAGGCCCCTGACAACAGACCAGCCAGTAATATACAGTAAGAATACCCTGCCGGGCATCTTCCGACATCGGAGCTGTACACCCTTCAATCAGATTGTCTTCAGATATCATACAGTGGATTGGAAAGGGTTAGGGTCCATACAGATCTCATGCTCCATGACCTTAGCATGACCAAGTCGGTCAGTGAACAGATCCCTATTCCTCTGCAAAAATTATTTTCTTTCTTGGTTCTGGGATTTCAACAGGGTTTCTGCTATAATCACCTCCTGGATATTACACTCTGGCTCCATAACCAAGTAGGGAGAACCCAGTGAATCCCGCTCCTTCCAGGGTTTTAACAAATGTACATGGTAAATGTGGATGAGCTTTCTCCTACCTGGTTAGCGAACTTTATAATTGACCATCCCTACATTTTCCACCACCTCATATGGACCCTGCCATTTTGCCAAAAAGTTAATTTCTACTATAGGGGACAGAACCAACACCCGATCCCCTCGGTTAAACTGTCTGACTTTGGCCGACCTCTTATAGACGTTAGCCTGCCTTTCTTGCGCTTGTAGGAGCTGTTCTTTCACTAGTGGCATTATTTTGGTAATTCTCTCCTGCATTTGGACCACATGTTCATTGATACTCTTATGTGGGGTGGCTTCATTCTCCCTTGTTTCCTTAGCTATGTCGAGCAGTCAACGGGGTTGTCATGCATATATAATAGCTCAATGGGAGAGAACCCCATGGGGACTTGCGGCACCTCACGGGTGAAAAATAGTAAATACGAAAGCAAACAGTCCCAATTCCGGCCAATCTTCTCTACCACCTTTTTCAGCATATTTTTTGGTGTTTTATTGAATCTTTTCACCAACCCATCTCTCGGGGGGTGATAGACGGAAGTGCGCAATTGCTTTATCTTCAGTAACTTGCAGAGTTCCCTCATCACCTTTGACATGAATGGGGTCCCCTGGTCTGTTAAGATCTCTTTGGGAAGACCCACCTGGGTGAACATCTGGAACAACTCCTTACCAATACATTTAGAGGAAGTGTTCCTCACGGGAATTGCTTTTGCATATCTCGTGGCATAGTCTACGATTACAAGGATATACTGGTGACCTCTAGCTGACTTCACTAGGGGTCCCACCAAATCTATAGCAATTCGCTCAAATGCCATTTCAATTATGGGCAGTGGTATCAAAGGGCTTCTAAAGTGTGAGACAGGAGCCTTTGTAAAATATGTTCCTGTGTTTTGTCTGCCCCTAAATGACCACCCAATATGTGAGTGTGGGCCAGGTCGAGAACCCTGCGTCTATAGCCACCAGGTATCAGAAGTTGTTTCACCACTTCATTCCTTACTTTTGTGACCCAATATAACAACTCAATCTATTCAAAATTGGAAAATCGCACCTCAGCACCTGCCTCTTGGGGACGCCACTGATCACAGAGATATTTTCTAATGCATTTCTTAAAGTCAGGTCATTAAGCTGTGCAGTCCCAAAATCCCTGTTTACTAGAGATGAGCGAGCACCAAAATGCTCGGGTGCTCGTTACTCGAGACGAATTTTTCGCGATGCTCGAGGGTTCGTTTCGAGTAACGAACCCCATTGAAGTCAATGGGCGACTCGAGCATTTTTGTATATCGCCGATGCTCGCTAAGGTTTTCATTTGTGAAAATCGGGGCAATTCAAGAAAGTGATGGGAACGACACAGAAACGGATAGGGCAGGCGAGGGGCTACATGTTGGGCTGCATCTCAAGTTCCCAGGTCCCACTATTAAGCCACAATAGCGGCAAGAGTGGGCCCCCCCCCTCCCAACAACTTTTACTTCTGAAAAGCCCTCATTAGCAATGCATACCTTAGCTAAGCACCGCACTACCTCCAAAAAAGCACAATCACTGCCTGCATGACACTCCGCTGCCACTTCTCCCGGGTTACATGCTGCCAATTCCCCCCCCCCCCCCACGACCCAGTGTCCACAGCGCACACCAAACTGTCCCTGCCCAGCCTTCAGCTGCCCTCATGCCACTCCATACTCATGTCTATTTATAAGTGCGTCTGCCACAGGAAAAGCAGGCACACACTGCAGAGGGTTGGCACGGCTAGGCAGCGACCCTCTTTAAAAGGGGCGGGGCGATAGCCCACAATGCTGTACAGAAGCAATGAGAAATCCAATCCTGTGCCACCTCCATCTGGAGCTGCACACGTGGGCGTAGCAATGGGGAACCTATGTGCCACACACTATTCATTCTGTCAAGGTGTCTGCACGCCCCAGTCAGACCGCGTTTTTTTATAAATAGTCACAGGCAGGTACAACTCCGCAATGGGAATTCCGTGTGCACCCACAGCATGGGTGGCTCCCTGGAACCCACCGGCGGTACATAAAAATATCCCATTGCAGTGCCCATCACAGCTGAGGTAGTAATGTCATGTTAAATGCAGGTGGAATTCGGCCCACACTGCATGCCCCAGTCAGACTGGGGTTCTTTAGAAGTGGAAACAGATGCATTTACAACTCCCTGTGGACCCACAGCATGGGTGGCTCCCTGGAACCCACCGGCGGTACATAAATATATCCCATTGCAGTGCCCATCACAGCTGAGGTAGTAATGTCATGTTAAATGCAGGTGGGCTTCGGCCCACACTGCATGCCCCAGTCAGACTGGGGTTCTTTAGAAGTGGACACAGATGCATTTACAACTCCCTGTGGACCCACAACATGGGTGGCTCCCTGGAACCCACCGGCGGTACATAAATATATCCCATTGCATTGCCCAACACAGCGGATGTAACGTCAGCTGTAATGCAGGTGGGCTAAAAATTCATTTGATTACACTGTAGGCGAGGGCCCACAAAAATTGCTGTATCAACAGTACTAATGTACATCAGAAAAATTGGCCATGGCCAACCAAGAGGGCAGGTGAAACCCATTAATCGCTTTGGTTAATGTGGCTTAATTGGTAACTAGGCCTGGAGGCAGCCCAGTTAAAATAAAAATTGGGGGAGGTGAAAGTTTCAACACTTTAATGAGCATTGAAACGTATAAAAATTGTTTAGAAAAATTATATGACTGAGCCTTGTGGGCCTAAGAAAAATTGCCCGTTCGGTGTGATTATGTGAGGTTTCAGGAGGAGGAGCAGGAGGAGGAGGAGGAATATTATACACAGATTGATGAAGCGAAAAGGTCCCCGTTTTTGATGGGGATACAGAACGATGCTTCCATCCGCGGGTGCAGCCTACCTATTGCTTAGGTATCGCTGCTGTCCGCTGGTGGAGAAGAGAAGCCTGGGGAAATCCAGGCTTTGTTCATCTTGATGAGTGTTAGCCTGTCGGCACTGTCGGTTGACAGGCGGGTACGCTTATCTGTGATGATTCCCCCAGCCGCACTAAACACCCTCTCTGACAAGACGCTAGCCGCAGGACAAGCAAGCACCTCCAGGGCATACAGCACGAGTTCAGGCCACGTGCCCAGCTTCGACACCCAGTAGTTGCAGGGGGCAGAGGCGTCACGGAGGACGGTCGTGCGATCGGCTACGTACTCCCTCACCATCCTTTTACAGTGCTCCCGCCGACTCAGCCGTGACTGGGGAGCGGTGACACAGTCTTGCTGGGGAGCCATAAAGCTGTCAAGGGCCTTAAAGAGTGTTGACCTGCCTGTGCTGTACATGCTGCCTGATCTCCGCGCCTCCCCTGCTACCTGGCCCTCGGAACTGCGCCTTCGGCCACTAGCGCTGTCGTATGGGAATTTTACCATCAGTTTGTCCGCCAGGGTCCTGTGGTATAGCAACACTCTCGAACCCCTTTCCTCTTCGGGTATGAGAGTGGAAAGGTTCTCCTTATACCGTGGGTCGAGCAGTGTGTACACCCAGTAATCCGTAGTGGCCAGAATGCGTGTAACGCGAGGGTCACGAGAAAGGCATCCTAACATGAAGTCAGCCATGTGTGCCAGGGTACCTGTACGCAACACATGACTGTCCTCACTAGGAAGATCACTTTCAGGATCCTCCTCCTCCTCCTCCTCAGGCCATACACGCTGAAAGGATGACAGGCCAGCAGCATGTGTACCCTCACCAGTGGGCCAAGCTGTGTCTTCCCCCTCCTCCTCATCTTCCTCCTCCTCCTCCTCCTCACCGCGCTGAGATATAGACAGGAGGGTGCTCTGACTATCCAGCGACATACTGTCTTCCCCCGGCTCTGTTTCCGAGTGCAAAGCGTCTGCCTTTATGCTTTGCAGGGAACTTCTTAAGAGGCATAGCAGAGGAATGGTAACACTAATGATTGCAGCATCGCCACTCACCACCTGGGTAGACTCCTCAAACTTTCCAAGGACCTGGCAGTTGTCTGCCAACCAGGCCCACTCTTCTGAAAATAATTGAGGAGGCTGACTCCCACTGCGCCGCCCATGTTGGAGTTGGTATTCCACTATAGCTCTACGCTGCTCATAGAGCCTGGCCAACATGTGGAGCGTAGAGTTGCACCGTGTGGGCACGTTGCACAGCAGTCGGTGCACTGGCAGATTAAACCGATGTTGCAGGGTGCGCAGGGTGGCAGCGTCCGTGTGGGACTTGCGGAAATGTGCGCAGAGGCGGCGCACCTTTCCGAGCAGGTCTGACAAGCGAGGGTAGCTTTTCAGAAAGCGCTGAACCACCAAATTAAAGACGTGGGCCAGGCATGGCACGTGCGTGAGGCTGCCGAGCTGCAGAGCCGCCACCAGGTTACGGCCGTTGTCACACACGACCATGCCCGGTTGGAGGCTCAGCGGCGCAAGCCAGCGGTCGGTCTGCTCTGTCAGACCCTGCAGCAGTTCGTGGGCCGTGTGCCTCCTATCTCCTAAGCTGAGTAGTTTCAGCACGGCCTGCTGACGCTTGCCCACCGCTGTGCTGCCACGACGAGCGACACCGACTGCTGGCGACGTGCTGCTGCTGCTGACACATCTTGATTGCGAGACAGAGGTTGTGGAGGAGGAGGAGGAGGGTGGTTTAGTGGAGGAAGCATACACCGCCGCAGATACCACCACCGAGCTGGGGCCCGCAATTCTGGGGGTGGGTAGGACGTGAGCGGTCCCAGGGTCTGACTCTATCCCAGCCTCCACTAAATTCACCCAATGTGCCGTCAGGGAGATATAGTGGCCCTGCCCGCCTGTGCTTGTCCACGTGTCCGTTGTTAAGTGGACCTTGGCAGTAACCGCGTTGGTGAGGGCGCGTACAATGTTGCGGGAGACGTGGTCATGCAGGGCTGGGACGGCACAGTGGGATTGATATCTCTATTTGAGCTCTATAACTGATATGCAATCTATTACGCCATGCTTCTAGCTGACTTGGAGGGCTTTGCCAGGCCTGCGGCTGCCACTGGTGCTCATCAGCTCCTTATAATCACCTAATGGAATCCTGATGGACTGCTAGCCGCTCCCTGACTATTGAGGTGCCTCAGCATCTAGGGGAGTGTGTGGCAAGGACTGAGATTAGTGAATTAGGTAGAGCCCTTTGTGCTGAACCCATTAAACTCCCCACCTACACCTTTCCAACTCAGGTAAGTTGTTAATCAGGGCTTGTCAGATGTCAGGTGATCCAAGAGGCTTATACATAAGTGGTAACTTGGAAGATCTGGTCCGGCACAATAGTCCATATCAGGGAGCGAACATTTACATTCAATCACCACAGAAAGTGAAAATATAAATCTGAGATCGGGCAGATATTGTCAGAACAAATACATAAGATCAGACTTAGAATTCACGACTAACGGAACCCGGGCACACAACTCCATAATCCAGGAAACTCATGTACCAATAGTTTCCTGTGCCAATCCCCTCCCAGGGAAGGAAATGGCTATAATGTACAAAGAACCCATATTGCCTGAATGACATCACAACATTTCATCCAAAACCATTCATTCAATATGTCTTCTAAGGGTTAATCCTCCTTCTCAGTGAGGTGATTGGCACAGAAAACCTTTCCTACGTGAGTCTTACTGGATTACGGAGATGTGCGCCCGGGTTCTGTTAGGCTTGAAGTCTAAGTAAGATCTTATGTATTCCTGTTGGCAGTATCTACCGGATCTGTAAATGTTTGCACCCTGATATGGGCTATTATGTCGCAGCAGATTTCCCAAGTTGTCACTTATGTATAAAACTCTTGGCTCTCCTGAAATCTGGAGTGTTCAGAGCTCATCTGAGTGTGAAACATGTAGGGGGTTTGTTTTATCGGGCTGTGCGCCCCAAGTTGTATAGTCCTGTATAAATAAAGTCTGATATGTTACACTGAGGGTGCGGGCAGACGAGCGCATAAACGGCACGTTTTTGCGACCAAACATATATACGTGACCATCTGAGGCAATGGTTTCGAATGTATTCGTTCACATGGTCGTGATCGGTGAAAAACGTTTTCTCGGGCGATTATACGTTGCGCTCGTGCGAACGTAAATACGCCTACGCTCGTCTGCCCGCACCCTGAAGTTGTAGAACCTTTCCCATGTGATCACAGCTGTATATTACTGTGTGCGACTCTTCCTAGTATATGACCCTATAGTGATGAGATGGAGGGGAGACGCCCTTGCTGGGCTCAGTGCTGGAATACGGTTCTTACCATTATCATTTATGAAAGGATCACCAAGTCCGGGATCCGCAGTGATTCTCCCCTCACTACTTATACACATAATGGGTACCAGCTCTCCCTCATCTCCATCAGTTCTGAGGAAACATCATCTAATAGGAACAGGAAAGATCGGCCCAAATACAAACATGTAAGTTACACAAGTAAACTTTTATGAACAGTTAGAAACAAGTTTAGAGACGTGTGAAATATTCTATGTACACGGCTGATATAAAGGTGGGTTATCTGGATTATATTCGTTTCCGGATAACGGATGTTTATCGGTAATTACATACATTTCTTATTCATCATGGTTAGAAAAAACAGGTTTAAAAAATAGCTTCTCTCCTGTGTGAACTTTTTGATGTTGCAGTAAATTTGTTTTGTGAGTAAAACATTTCCCTCATTCTGAACATGAAAATGACTTCTCTCCTATGTGAGTGTCCTGATGTTTAACAAGGTCTGATTTCTGTGTAAAACATTTCCCACAATCTGTACATGAATATAGCTTCTCTCCTGTGTGAGTTCTCTGATGTGTAACAAGGTCTGATTTCCTTGTAAAATATTTCCCACATTCTGAACATACAAACGGCTTCTCTCCCGTGTGAATTCTCTGATGTTTTACAAGGCTAGATTTAAAAGCAAAACATTTCCCACATTCTGAACATACAAATGGCTTCTCTCCTGTGTGAATTCTCTGATGTTTTACAAGGCGAGATTTAAAATCAAACCATTTCCCACATTCAGAACATGAAAATGTCTTCTCTCCTGTGTGAATTCTCTGATGTGTAACAAGGTCTGATTTCACGATAAAATATTTCCCACATTCTGAACATACAAACGGCTTCTCACCTGTGTGAATTCTCTGATGTGCGACAAGGCGATATTTAAAAGCAAAACATTTCCCACATTCTGAACATGAAAATGTCTTCTCTCCTGTGTGAATTCTCTGATGTGTAACAAGATGTGATTTCACGATAAAATATTTCCCACATTCTGAACATACAAACGGCTTCTCACCTGTGTGAATTCTCTGATGTGCGACAAGGCGATATTTAAAAGCAAAACATTTCCCACATTCTGAACATGAAAATGTCTTCTCTCCCGTGTGAATTCTCTGATGTTTAACAAGGTCTGATTTCTGTGTAAAACATTTCCCACATTCTGAACATGAAAATGTCTTCTCTCCCGTGTGAATTCTCTGATGTTTAACAAGGTCTGATTTCTGTGTAAAACATTTCCCACATTCTGTACATGAATATGGCTTCTCTCCTGTGTGAATTCTCTGATGTGTAACAAGATTTGATTTAAAATCAAACCATTTCCCACATTCTGTACATGAAAATGTCTTCTCTCCTGTGTGAATTCTCTGATGTTTTACAAGGCGAGATTTAAAAGCAAAACATTTCCCACATTCTGAACATACAAATGGCTTCTCACCTGTGTGAATTCTCTGATGTGCGTCAAGGCGAGATTTAAAATCAAACCATTTGCCACATTCTGAACATGAAAATGTCTTCTCTCCTGTGTGAATTCTCTGATGTGTAACAAGGTCTGATTTCCTTGTAAAATATTTCCCGCATTCTGAACATACAAACGGCTTCTCACCTGTGTGAATTCTCTTATGTGCGACAAGGCGAGATTTAAAATCAAACCATTTCCCACATTCTGAACATACAAATGGCTTCTCTCCTGTGTGAATTCTCTGATGTTTTACAAGATGTGATTTCACGGTAAAATATTTCCCACATTCTGAACATACAAACGGCTTCTCTCCTGTGTGACTTCTCATATGTTTTATGAGGCCTGCTTTATGAGTTAAACATTTCCCACATTCTGAACATACAAACGGCTTCTCTCCTGTGTGAATTCTCATATGTTTTATGAGGCCTGCTTTATGAGTTAAACATTTCCCACATTCTGAACAAGAAAATGGCTTCTCACCTGTGTGAATTCTCTGATGTTTTACAAGGCGAGATTTAAAAGCAAAACATTTCCCACATTCTGAACATACAAATGGTTTCTCTCCTGTGTGAATTCGCTGATGTGTAACAAGATTTGATTTTGTTGTAAAACATTTCCCACACTCAGAACATGAATATGGCTTCTCCTTTCTGTCAGCTCTTTGAGGTTTTCTCCTTCTGTGAAATTTAGCAGTCTGTGATGAATCAGAAGATGGGACCTGTATGAGAGGATCAGATGATGGGTCTTTACTGTGAAGGGCTGAGGGGATATCTGGGATAATCGCAGGTTCTTCATATGTAGCATGTATGATACCACAATCCTCTGCTTTACAATCTGCAGATATCAGACGTCCCTCTGAGCTCCCGGTACCGTCATCTGCCAAGAATAAAGTTAATTTCTTTTTCATATTATAGATCTTAAAAATGATCCTGACAGAGCAAGTGAGGGAGGATCATTCACTTATAGAAGTCACTTGGTTTGCAGCTCACATAACCACCAAGTGATTGTCTGCAGAAAACATCACCAAAAACTACAGCTGTGAATTGGGACTTACAAGTAACTAATTCTGGTTTTCATCAATAACATGGGGGTCCTGGGGGGTCTGAAAAAGGGTCATGAAGAGTAATTTGCAGCAGAGTCCCCCACAAGCCCCGGGCTCCTGTCCCCGGTAGATCTCCGAGCCCAAGCTACAGGAATAGTATATTCCATACAGATGGAGTTCGGCCATTTCTGCACCAACATTAGTACTCATATAAAATCTCCCATGAAGCCGGATGTCAGTAACACACGGTGTGCAGCAAATACAGAACTGCTCATCTATAAGACAGCTTGGTACATACAGTAATTCTATATTCTGTCACCTCAGACCAGGACTAGGCCGGGGCAGGGAGGCATTCTGAGTCTTGGATTGGGTCCCCATGGGTTCTTTGTATGCCCCTGCTTCTACTTGCAGTCTATACACTTCATAGTTCCCGGTCATGCGGCAAGCTCTGCTCTGTAATCCTGCAGTCGGGCTGGGATACATCTGTAAAATGTGCCCTTAATGCGCTCATCTGAAACTGGTCATAAAGGGGAAATACAGTTCCTGGTTCTGTATACATGTACACAGCTTGGCTCAGCTGCTGTATTTACGTACTAAGCTTGGTTCTAGTATTGCATCTATGTATATCACCAAGCATGGTTCTGGTGCTGTAATTATGTTATGGCCTTGGTTCTGATTCCTGTTAAATAGATAAACAAGGATGCAAGGACACATTGTGGCCGGTCACACACAAGCAGACCGTGCCCACCGACTGCGGCCAGTCGCCATGCAATTATGCCAGTATTTTGTGTGGCCAACTGCACCGTGTGTTTCCACCCTTAAAGTGTGTTCACACACGGCAGATTGTGCTGCAGGTCCACACCAAAACCTGCATGACAATCCACACTATACGGTGCGGGTTATGGCACAGATCTGCAGTAGATTTCCTGCTTTCAACTGAAGGGGTGAAGTCTGATGCAGATCTGCATCAAAATACACACCAGTGCTAAAGACTGAAATGTGATGCAGATTGGTTGTGGTCTTTACCCACTACGTGTGAACACATCCTTATGTCGGGCCGCTACTCATGGGCCTGTGATATATTCCTGCCAGCCGGGCCCTGACCATTACACAGAGCCGCCAGGAGATATATTGGGCTCCCATATAATGAGATTAATGAGAGCCCCAGGGGACGGGTGGGCGGTGGTGTTGGCATCTTTAGTGGGAGGTGGGGAGCAGAGTAACCGGTCATTGACCACTGGGGGGCTCCTTAACCCCTTAATGACACGGCCTATTTTGGCGTTGAGGACCAAGCGCTTTTTGGTACTTTTCCATCTCCATTTTTCAAAAGCCATAACTTTTTTATTTTTCCATCGATGCGGCCGTATAAGTGCTTGCTTTTTGCGTGGCGAGCTGTAGTTTTTTTCGGTGCTATTTTGGGGAATGTACAGCTTTTTTGATCACTTTTATTGCATTTTTTGGGAGGCAAAATGCTAAAAAGCATGTTCAACTTTTTGTACACTTCGTGTCGGACGCGTCAATGCCAAATATGCTATTAAAAAAAGCACAAAAATGGGTTTTTTTACATTTTTTTTTACTCTTTTTTTTACACAATGTGAGTCCCTCTGAGGGACTTGCAGCACTATGCCTATGATCGCTGTGATAAGGCATGGCAGGGCTACTGCTCTGCCATGCCTTATCGCTTATACAGCAATCATAGGCATTGGCAATACAGGACGACATAGTCTGGCGATAACATTGCGAGAGCCGGACGGAGACAGAGAGGGAGCACGCTCCCTCTTTGAACTCTTTCCCTGCCGCGATCTACTTAGATTGCGGCAGGGAAGGGGTTAACAGCGGGGGGCGCAACTCCGATGCCCCCCCCCCCCCCCCCCCCGCTGTTGCAGCAGGACGCCGGCTGTGACCGACAGCCGGCTCCCGCTGCGGGATAGCGCGAGGTCAGTCATGATCTCGCGCTATCCCGATGACATACCGGTACGTCATGTTGTGGGAAGTACGAGGCTCCCATGATGTACCGGTACGTCATATAGCGGGAAGGGGCTAAAGGGATCCAACCGCCCGAGATATAATTCCTACTGCTAGTGTGCAGAGTGCTGGCGATCACTGACTTGGCTCAGGACATACTGATATCTTTATTGACAGGCAGGCAGCAGCCAGCGGGGGCCTCTGTAACCATTTATCCTGCCCTGATGGCGGTCCGGCCATTAGACTCTTCCTGATTCTGAACTAACTCTTTGGAGCCATTAGAGAACACATCTGTAAGCCGTTACTTTATCTCCAACCCCCTTATAATCGGCTCAGACGTTATATTAGGATGAAACTACTCGGAATCTGTTTCCTAATTGTGCCCATTTATGGCAACTGGAAGAGTATTACGGTGAGATCACACACTGCGGGATTGTATAATCTACAGTACAATGTAAGGGAGTGGGATTCTAAGAAACCGCATTCACTCCCAGCTGAGAGATAAGATGTGACACCGGAAATATGATTTATCTGGTCGGCCATATTCAGATGGCTGAGTGAGAGTTGTGCCTGAGAACTCGCATTGGACATCACATGGGCACATATGGACTGTGTGCTGCCCCATGCTGGCAGGCAGTAGACATTGCATGTCCGATTCTGGTCAGTGAATCAAACCAGAATAGGACAGTTTTTTATGTGAATCACATAAATGAAAAAGCTTATGTTAACCCCTTAGTGATGAAGCCTGTTTGCGCCTTAGTGACGGAGCAAATTTTTGAAATCTGACATGTGTCACTTTAACATACAATAACTCTGTAAAGGTTTTGCATATCCAAGGGATTCTGACATTGTTTGTTGCAGCTAAATGAAGTACAATATGTGGCGAAAAAGCAGACCACTAGAATTTGTGTAGATTTATTAAAAGCACCATTTGTCATTTTTTCCCCATTTTCTATTGCAATATCTTCTTTTCAGCAAGCATAAAATGCTCCCTGGTAGCTTTACATCCCTCCATATTACCGAGGAGATGACCAGCCGGCCTATGTGCATCAGCGGTCAGACTAAAGATCATTCGTTCCCGTAGCAGTAATTCTTTGCATGTGTAAAACATAAAGTAAACCAGCAGCGACCGACCTGCCTACCGATCAGCGCTGGTTACATCAGATCAAGAGTTGGTCAGTGTAAAAGGACCCTTCGTACCGGAGCTGGAAAACCATTTCTCCCTCATCAGTATAGACATCATATAATGAATAGTAGTCCTCGCTCACATAGGGGTGTTTCATGTCTGGGCGGTAAATGCCCATCCTGTGTTATCACCTATAACGGTATCACATGTCATCCATATTTAGTTTGTACTCCAGCTGAATGAATAAATCTACATAACTATCTGCAGCCGGTGACCGAGGAGAATCTGTGACTAATAGATCACAGACTGAGCATGAGTCAACAATGTGATGCAGTAGCAAAAAAATAGGCAAAACCAATTCTGGAATGTATTAAGATTAGAGATGAGCGGGCAGGTACTCGCATAAGGCACTACTTGCTCGAGCAGTTTGCCTTAGCGAGTACGCTCGCTCATCTCTAATTAAGATAAACAGAGAGTCTAGATCACATGAGGTCATTATCCCCTCTATCTTCCTTAGTCAGACCTCATCTGGAATACTGTGTCCAGTTCTGGGCACCCCGATTTAAAAAAAGACAGACAAACTGGAGCAAGTTCAGAGAAGAGTTACCAGGATGGTGAGCGGTCTGCAAATATTGTGCTATGAGGATTGGTAATTATTTGGGAATGTTCAGGTTGCAAAAGCAAAAGGTCAAGAGGAGACTTAATAGATGTCTACAAATATCTGAAGGGCTGTCACACTGCAGACCAGCCCTATTCTCATCTGCACAAGGAAAGACTAGAAGCAATGGGATGAAACTGAAAGGGAGGAGAAACAGATTAGACATTAGAAAAAAACTTTCTGACAGTGAGGGTGATCAATGAGTGGAACAGGTTACCACGGGAGGTGGCGAGTTCTCCTTCCATGGAAATGTTCAAACAAAGGCTGGACAAATATCTGTCTGGGATGATTTAGTGATCCTGCACTGAGCAGGGGCTGGACCCGATGACCCTAGAGGTCCCTTCCAACTCTTCCATTCTATGATTCTTCTCTGCTGTATTTAGTGGTTACTACTCACCTGGGCGGTTACCTGTAGGAATCCCCTCTTTACACCGCTGATCGCCCCTCACATTTGTCTCTGTAGTCGTAATATTGGTTAGATCTTCATCCGGATACAAAAGCTGTGAGACAAATATTGTAAAAGTCAGCAGACGGTTGGAGAAGTCGTGTGGAAGGTTTTACATGACCAGAAAAGGTCATTAATCATCATGATGACCAAAACTGACCGGACAGCAGCAGTTATCAGTCACATCAAAATTGGAGGCTTCCTAAATTGATTCGGTCATCAGGTTCATGAAGTTTGGCTTCATTAAAACGCTTGTTTTCAGAATTAAGTGCGTTTCTCTTCCC
The DNA here is from genome assembly GCF_035609145.1 of Eleutherodactylus coqui. Taxonomy (NCBI): domain Eukaryota; kingdom Metazoa; phylum Chordata; class Amphibia; order Anura; family Eleutherodactylidae; genus Eleutherodactylus; species Eleutherodactylus coqui. The sequence continues at coordinate 23,089,534 of NC_089841.1, forward strand.
GATTATCTGACAAGTGTATTTCTTTTTATCTTTAGCTGTACTGACAATTATCCGGGATTTACGTCCAGATGTCTTGGTTTACTAGTCTTGGTCATCAGACAAGTAATTGTGGACAGTTTTTGGCACCGGTACTCAAGAAAGACATATCAGAGCTTGAGCGGGTTCAAAGAAGGGCAAAAAAAACCCAACTAATAAGTAGAATGGGCGGACTACAACACCCAGAAAGGTTAGCAAAATTATTTTTTTTTTAAAAAGTCAGCTGAGGGGCAACCAAATAACTATATATAGATATATCAGGGGTCAATACAGAGATCTCTCCGATCATCTATTTATACCCAGGACTGTAACTAGGGGGCGCCATCTTCGTCTAGAGGGAAGGTTTCTACGCAACATCGAATGGGGTACTTTATTGTAAGAGCAGTGATACTATGGTACTTTCTGCCTGAGGACATGGTGATGGTGTACTCACTAAAAGAGTACAAGAGGGGCCTGGAGTGTAATAATATTACATGTTCTATCACTGATTACTTCAGAAAAGTGAGCGATACAGGGATTATTCCGATTGCTAGATTGCAGTCGGGAAGTGTTAGCATTTGTTCATGGAGGTCTGGTTTATGCATTTTCCTCCCAGCTTTCTCTAGCACTGTTGGGAATGTCTATGAGAGTGTTCTGCTACCTGTTGAACCTGGTTAGCAATTAGGGAGGGCTCTTATTCCGGTCTTAGCTGTGGTCCTGTGCTGGTTATTCTCAGTCTTCACCTGATGGTTGTTGGAATCAGAACTGCATCTTGGTCTCCTGTTTTTCCCAGATCATCTCAAGCCAAGTACTGTGGTTAGTGGTGGTAGTTGTATTCTTACTTAAATGTTTTGCTTCTGTTGCAGATAGGGACAGTGAGTGGCCGAGGAACGTGGGTTTGGTGGGTTCCTATTAGGACGGGACATCTGCTTTGGACAGAGGTGGGAATGTAGAGAACTACTAGAAAGTTTGATCCTTTATTTCTTTTTATGTTCTATTTTCTTTAGCAAATATTGCAATTTTTCAGCAATTAAACAAGGAGAAGTATTTACAGTAAATATATTGTAAGCTAAATTGTATAAAGATTTGTAAAAAGTTGCCAAAGTGTCTATGATTTCCTGAGGGTTAAAAAGCTTATTGCTTTGGGAGTCACGGATAAAGGGTATGTGGAGTTTAGATGATTGTGATTTAGCTGTTTTGCTAGTAGGGCTCCTGGCTTCTTGCCTTGCCAGTAATAGTCACTCTCAGTTTTCTTAGGGCAGGTCGTGGTCGTACATCTGGAGCTGCTGAAGTTGTTGGTTTACAGTAACTATCTATTCAGCTCTCTCTGCGGAAAAAGCTAGTTTATTTTGTCTGTGTAGTGAACATATTTGTGTTTTTCATTCTAGTTGGAGAATTTCTAAGGTTTTTGTCATAGGACATGGTTTTTTTTAACAAAGTGGCTTCTTATAAAGGCCTTATGGGCGCACCAAAGGATGGAGGCAGAAAGCATATAGTTGTTTTGACAGATTTTAATAGAAAAGTGATTCATGTGTTCCTGAATTGATATCATTATAGAGGCGTGATCTGACCACGATATGGTGCCTATGGTTGTGGAAGTGACATTACTAAGGTTTCTATCCACCAACATAAAATCAATATATTGTACTGCGCACCTTATGAAGGTGTGAGAAGAAAGTATTATTGCGATCAGTTTGATCTTGAATGCGCCGAATATTAAATAAATTATTACTATTGAAAAAAGGGACATGAAACTATACTATATACTACCCCACTATACGCGACATTTATAACAACCTTGTCTAATATTCCAGGATTGAAGCTGGTGCCCCGAGAACTGTCACCACCCACGAGAGCCACGGTCGATGCCTGGAAGTCCCTTAAACAGAAGCTAAATAATTAGAATTGCCTACAGAAACCAACATTACCTATCGAACCCTAACTACCTAATCCCAAACGTAGCTTTATCAAACTGAAGGCGATTAGTAGACGATCGTATATCGGCAGATGGGGTGAAGTCCTTTGAATTGTTACAGACGGCTTATTGGGTTCCAGATAGAGATAGGCTTAAATACATCAGGATCAGTTTCTTCCTATGTAATTTCCCAATTACTATTATTCCCTTTGGATATCATAACTAAAGTCACTGCACAGCCAAATCTGAGGAAATCGGAGACATACTGCTTCTACAATATGCTAACAGGGAACCATAGTCAGGAAAAAAGCCAATAAGTTAAATTGGGAAAAATAATTGGGAGAAAAAATTTCTATCAGAATGTGGTTGGAAGCATTTAAAGGAGCGGTACAATCCACAGAAGGGGCAGCTATTCGAGTCCAAATTAAAATTGTAGGTGAGATGGAACTATTCTCCCCAGCTTATGGCCAGCAGTATAAATAGGTGAAGTGGTACTTGCTGGAGAGAATGTGGACAGATCAGTATTTGATCTCCCATATTTTGGTTCTGCCTGAAACTGAAGGGCTTTTGGGAAGAAATTTTTGCCCTCTTATAAAAAACTTTAAAAAAAAATACCCTAAGGGTTCCGAGTCTGGCTCTTCTGCTGATGAACTTAGATAGCTTCCCCAAGCCTGGCAGGTACCCGATAGGTCATGCTTTTATAGTTCAATCCGTTTTTATTGAAATTTTCAATAGGATAGGTTAGAAAACATACAACTTAAAAAGGTCTAGCAAGACCTATAAAACATGTATAACAAAAGACATAAATAAATCGGCCTCTTCTTGAAAATATCCATCTAAATAAAACTCTTGGAGGGGCCTAGTGGGTGACCCCAATAATGGTAATACCCGAACATGCAATTTGAGAATAAAATGTTTGCGGTCTGTAGTATTCGGGTAGAAGCCCGAGGCCTTATCCTCTTGCAACAATGAAAACAAAAATGACATATACAAAAGAGAGAAGAGACAAAAAGAGAGATGAATTATGGGAAGAGAAAAAGCAAGAAGGCAAAATGAATAATAAAATATAAAATAAATAATATTTCTAAATAAGTAAAAAAAAAGGATGGGTAAACTAAAGGGTAGATAGTTGGTTGAAGGAAGCGGGAGAAACGGGGAGGGGGAATCCCCCAAGAATGTTTAATATCCAGATTACTACCTTCTAATAACCCGTCTCACCCCCGCGGCAATTGAGCAACTAGGAAAAGAGCGCTCGGAAATCTGAAGAAGATTCAAAGTCGATCCACAATTGCCATACCGACAGAAATTTTTCAGATTCTCTATTATGTTCTGCACATAATTCCTCCATATGGCGCAGATGAGACATTTCCTAAAGCCACTCAGTCATGGAAGGAATTGGTGTGGAACGCCACTGGCTCGGGATAACTGCTCTTGCTGCTGCTAAAAACCCTTTTTCTGTGAACCTATTGAGCCCGGCAGTATGGATGGGAGAGCAATTTGGGCATTATTGTTAATATTTCCCCGGATGATTAAGTTATATGTGGAGAATACCTTGTCCCAGAAAGGTCTCAACAAGTCACAGCTCCACCGAATGTGCGTCATTGTACCCCTATCAGTTCCACAGCGCCAACACACCTCAGACACTGAAGGGAATATAGCATGAAGGCGGGTAGGATATCTATACCATCTTGTAAGAATTTTGTAATTTTTTTCCTGTGCAGCACAGGCCATGAACAGTTTATGAGTAAAGATGAATGCCTTCCGCCACTCATTCTGTGAGATCATGACTCCAATTTCCTGTTCCCAAGCCCATTTGAAACCAGGATCCGTGGTGTATGTTTCTTGGATCAGCAGACCATATATCAGGGATACTACGTGTGTCGGAGGGGACCCTCTTGAAAATAGACTCTCAAAAGTTGTGAGGGCTGTTAGAAAAGTGTTTCTATCTCCTTGAGTGTTAAGAAAAGAGCGAAGTTGGTGAAATTCTAACCAGGAGAGATTCAGTTCACCAAACCTAGATCTTAATTCTTGAAAGGAAGGCACTGAGGGGCCACCTAGGACATTGCGAACCCGGGGGTCCTCTCGAGCCTCCCAACCCATGAAAAGACCTTGGCTGTTACCTGGTGGGAATGCTGGGTTGGAGAAAAGTGGTGTGAGGGGACTATCTAGACTTGACAGGATCTGCTTTTGTATTTTCGAGTCCCAGAGTTTAAGTGTCTCTTTCAATAGGTAATTGGTAGATAGGATTTGAGCTCTGTCACAGGGACGAATCCATGGGAGAAGTCTTATCGGAATCGAGCAATCCGCCTGTTCTAACTGTATCCACTGCTTGTGAGCTGAGTGGTAGTGCCAGTCCACAATATGTGTTAAAACCGGTGCAGCATGGTATAGTCTGAAATTTGGCAGACCTACACCTCCACCTTCTTGGGGCGAAAGAGCGTACACACTCCCACCCTGGGTCTCGAGCAATCGCCACACAAATTTAATTAGAGTCGACCTTAATGAATTAAAGAACGATGTAGGGGGTATGATAGGTACAGCCTGGAAGAGATATAGGAATTTAGGTAACGCATCCATTTTTAGGGTGTTTATCCTCCCAAACCATGAGATGTCTCTGTTTGCATAGTTGGAGAGGTCTTTTAGTGTGCGCTCAAGGAGGGTCTGATAATTTAAGGGGAACAACCTAGATTGGTCAGTAGGGACAAACACCCCAAGGTATTGGATAGCCTCCCGTTGCCATCTAAATGGAAATTGCTCTGAGATATGTTTTTCTGCTAACGGGAGTGAAATGTTCAGAGCTTCTGTTTTGGAGTAATTTATTTTTAAGTTCGATAGATGTCCATATCTCTCGAACTACTGTATTAACGACAAAAGTGTGGTATGGGGCTGGCTGGGAGATGTACAGTAGGAGGTCATCAGCGTATATGGCCGTCTTATAATGGTTCCCTCCAATTTGAAGGCCTTGTATATTTGGGTTGTTTCTTATCGCTACTGCAAGATGCTCCATTACCAACAAATACAGAAGAGGTGACAGAGGGCAACCCTGCCTGGTGCCATTTCTGATATGTATGGGAGAGGACAATAATCCATTCACCCTTATCCTAGCAGTAGGACATGTGTAAAGGGCCAGTACTCTGTCCAGAAATTTGGGGCCAAGTCCAATTTGTTTGAGAGTTGCTGACAAGAATCCCCAATGGACCCTGTCGAAGGCCTTTTCTGCATTCACGGACAGCAGACAGAGAGGATAAGACCCCACTCTCGCTCTAGATGTTGTTAGTAGAGTTTTATAATGTTGTCTCTGGCCTCCTTACCTTTGATAAATCCTACCTGATCTGTGTGTATGATGGAAGGGAGGAAAGGAGACAATCTGTTAGCTAGTGTCTTGGAAAAAAGTTTAATGTCCGCATTTATCAGTGATATAGGTCTATAATTAGTGGAAAACTGTGAGATCCTTACCAGGTTTAGGCAGGACACTAATGTGTGCTTCCAAGGATTGTTGCGTGAAGGGGGAATCTGAAGAAATCGCTGAAAAGACTTTAGCTAAAATGGGGGTCATTTGTTCCCTAAATAATTTGTAAAAGGTGCGTGTAAAGCCTTCGGGACCTGGACTCTTCCCTGTTGGGGTGGATTTAATTGTCTCCTTATCTCCTCTTCCGTGATGTCAGAATCCAGTGTCTCTCTGGAATAAGTGTCTAATGTAGGTAAGGCTGTCTCTGCAATGTAAGCAGAGATTCGCTCCACTAGAGTAGATGGGTTCATGTCTGCAAACTGTACCCTAAGATCATATAACTGTGAGTAGTAAGTCTGAAATATATCGAGGATCTCTGAGGTATTGTGAGTGTCTAAACCCACTGAGTTTTTAATTCTGGGGATGTAAGTGTGTGCCGTCCATGGCTGCAGCAGTCGTAAAAGATGCCTTCCCGCTTTGTTAGAATACTCGTAATCGAAGCATTTGCATTGATCTCTAAGACATAGGTATTTTTTATCTAGCTTAGAATGGAGTTCCTTCCTTGCTATGACTAGGTCTGTCAAAGTAGCTGGAGAAAGGGTATGTTTGTGAGCAGTTTCTAAATCATTAATTTTTTGGAGGAGGTTAAACATCTGAAGGGCTCCTTCCTTCTTAAGTCGCGTACCGTGTTTAATTAGGATGCCTCTAAGGACACATTTCAGCGCCTCCCACTGGGTGGGTACAGATGTATTGTCTGATGCATGTGTTTCTAAGAAAAATTCTATGTGCTCCTTTATGTCAGCTACGCATACGGCATCTTTTAAGAGGTTGTCATTTAACTGCCGAGTCCACTGCTTATCAAAGCGGTCTGGCAGTGTTATGTTCACAAATATTGGAGCATGGTCTGACCACAGCATGTCCCCAATAGAGGCTGAAGGTTGCCAAGATAGTGCGTACTAGCCTAGCAGAAAGTAATCTATGCGACTCTATGAATTGTGTGGGTGCGAGTAGAAAGTGAAGTCCTTATCTTGTGGGTGTAGAACTCACCAACTGAAGGGCATACAGCATGCGTTTAAGTGATTGCAATTGTCTAGTGGAGATTGAGCCTCGGCCCATCAAGGTGTCAATATTTGGGTTCAAAGTAAGGTTAAAGTCCCCTCCGACAACGAGCACCCCTTCAGCGAATTCGGACAGCTTGTTAAGGAATGAGTGACATGCCGTGACCTGTCGCTGATTGGGGGCGTACCAATTGGCAATGGTAAGCCTAGTCGATCCGATCATTAATTTGAGGAGGAGGTAACGGCCCTCTGGGTCAAGGCGTTTGTCTATCAGGCAGTGAGCCAGGGATTTATGTATTGCAATAGACCCCCCCCGGAGCGAGAGTCAGGATTGGCGCTGTGGAACCAATGCGCGTAGTAGCGGTCTCTTATGTTAGGTACATGCCCAACTTTAAAATGTGTTTCGTGGAGAAGGAGCACTTGGACCCCCTGCTTATGCATGTGGTAAAGAACCTGTGACCATTTCTGAGGAATATTAAGTCCTCGAACATTCAATGAGCAAAGTTCGAGGGGCGCCATTAGTAAGGTTATTAGGGGGGGGGGGGGAGAGGAAGAAGGGAGGGGAAAAAAAAAAAAAGGTAGAACAGTTATTGGTTAGAAAGTAGAGATGGGTGAGAAGAAAGTTGCTACAAGAGCAATGACAGACGTGTATCGCCTAAGAAATTAGAAGAAATTTAAAGTAACAGAAAAGAGGAAACGTTGGGGGGAGGGGTTGTGGTTTAATCTGCGTCCTAGAACCAAGGACGCGATGTCCCTAATGGGTGGCGGGCTTTCTACAGAAGAGAGCTTCCCCCACACCGGGATGCCAGCCATAACTTAACACCATATAATTTTAGGGCAATAAATTCAAAACTGAAATTAACGTCCACATGGGTGAAACATTTTCTAAGACCCAAGAAGTCCCACATCCTATCTCTGTTGTACCTCTAGAGAAGCAGACCCACTTTGGCTAAACATTTTCTGTATTTTTCTCTTATTAGCGCCAGCACCTTCCATTGGTGCCTGATAAGACCTCTGTGGTTGAATTCGCATGTATGGGGCACACCCCTAGATTCACGGGAGGATGTCTTCTGCTCCCTGCATACCGCAGGCCCAATGGAGCGCTAATTGTCCAAGTGCTTTAGCGTATTCATCTCCCTATCGTGGGAAGGAGACAAATGGCCATGGGCTATTTTACTGCTAGAAAGTCTGCTGACTAACAATGCAGGATGGAGACATCCAAGGGTCCCATGGGTATTCCAGCAGGAAGCTCTATGTAAACGAAGTGCCGAGTCGACCTGGGCTCTGTCTCCTACCCGACCTATCTCCCCTGCGACGTCTTTCCGATCTCTGGGGTCTTGGGGGTACCCCCTCAAATGAAGTCGTAGGCATAGAAGGCCAGTCGTGAATCATTATATTGGGAAGGCCTTAAGTTGAGGTGAAAGGAGAGATGTCTCTGGGAGTCTGGAGCACATGTAAATGACCCTCGTGATGAACTTGTAGGCGGAAAGGAAATCCCCATGTGTATGAGAGGTTGTGTTGGTGCAAAGATTCCAAGAGAGGTCGCAGGGCCCTTCTTTTTTGCAGTGTGACCCGGGATAAATCGGGAAGTACTTGTATACGTTTTCCCTGATGAAGTATCGTTTGACGATCCCATGCTTTTTTCATTATGGATTCTTTCACTTGGTATCGGTGGACTCTGCACAGTATGTCTCGAGGGCGGTCCGGGTCGAGGGACCTAGGGCTTAGGGATCTATGCGCACAGTCCAGCTCAAGGGGGGAGTCCTGGATGGAATTGAAAATGTGGCGTAGGGTGTCCCCTAGATTTTGTTGTTCCACCTCTTCAGAGATACCGCGTATTCGAATATTATTTCTCCTTCCTCTATTTTCTGTGTCATCAATAGAATCCGCTAAATACTGCATTTGATATGTATGGGACGATATTAGTGCCGCCTGTGCATTAACTCGGGATGATAGATCAGCCAGGGAAGTCTCTACTGTAGTGACCCTCGTGTCAATTTGGTGAATCTCCGTGCAAACAGAGGCCAGTTCGCTTTTATATGAGTTCTCTAATCTAGTGATATATGCTTCCATATCTTCTTTAGTTGGTATGGCTTTTATATGGGAACTGAGAGCTCTGATTTCAGCTAATGCTGCAATTCCCTGCATAGGTACACACACAGTGGGCAATGTCATGTCTGCTCCTCTGTATGGGAGATCAGTGCTGCTTGCCATGTTGGAGGAATGATCTCTGCCTGTGGAGGGTAGTGAGGTGCAAGTGTGGCCAGGAGCTGATTGTGTTGAGGGGGAGCTGGGAGATGTGGTGCAGCCAAGTACCTGACTTCTGGTAGCTTTGTCCAGGAGAGGGTGTTGAGGACCTTCTCCCTGTAGCAGGCTGTAGTTGTCCTCTGATGCTGCTGCATGAGGGGTTAATGAGCTCTCCCCTCCTCCACTTGCTTTCTCCTCTATTGCTGCTGCTGCACAAGGGGTTAATGAGCTCTCCCCTCCTCCACCTGCATTCTGCCCGCTGTGAGCAACGCTGTGTGTGTCGGAAGCAGTGAGCGCTGCTGTCCCTCCATGTGCTCCTCTCCCCACTCTGCTTGTAATATAGGAGCGGTCACAGTAGCTCCTGCAGGCTGTGGTTGGTCCGACACGCATGCTGCCGCCGTGGCCGCCATGTTGGCTTGAGCCCGCTCTGCCTTCACTCTTCTGGATCCAGCTAGGAAGCGCTGGATGTTCTGTGCTCCTGTTGCACCCGCTGGAAAGGGGTCAGGAGGGGATATCTTATCTTATATTGAAATGCTGGCAATTAGACCGGAGAAGAGGGTATGCATGTCCTCACTCTCCCATAGCCAGGCCACGCCCCCAGGTCATGCTTTTATGATGCCAAAAACAATTATAGCAAAACAATGGAGATCCCCCCCCACACCGCCATGCGTCACTAGCCACGCCTCCCCTATGTGCTGCTATTTTAAGGTTTGTGACACATGAGTAGGAGGTTGATTGCAATAGTCCCAGAAAGGAAGGGTGGGTTACTTACAACAAGTGCCGTGCAGTCAGGGAACAGCTGCCTGTAGGATTTTCCGACCTAGGGAAGCGTCCGCTGATGCGAAGGTATGATCTCTGTAAAATTTGGCAAAAGTATGCAATGAGGACCAAGTTGCTGCCTTACACACTTGGATAGCTGAAGCTCCATGGTGAACCACCCAGGAAGCCCCCACCGCCCGCAGCGAGTGAGCAGTCACGCAAAATGAAGACGACCGTCCCTTGGCACGGTAGGCCTCTGCCACCACCATATGAATCCACCTGGAGATGGTCATTTTGGAAGCCACAGATCCCCAAAGCGGCCCTTTAGGAATTACAAACAAGGACTCTGTCCGACGGAAGTCCTTAGTACTGGCAATGTATATCCGCAAGGCCCGTTCGAGATGTAGCCGATGCAAGGTCAGTTCCTTTGGATGCGCTGGAGAAGGGCAAAAGGACGGAAGCACAATATTCTCATTAAAGTGGAAAGAGAACACCACCTTTGGTAGGAACTGTGGTACCGGACGCAGTACCACCTTGTCCTGATGGAAGGCCAGAAAGGGGGACTCGACCGACAAAGCGGCCAGCTCGGACACTCGGCGTATTGAAGTGATCGCCACAAGGAAAACCACCTTCCAGGACAAAAGACACAATGGCACTTCCTTTAATGGCTCAAAAGGATGAGACTGTAGGGCACCCAAAAGCAGATTGAGATCCCACACGGGCAGGGGTGACCGGAACGGAGGAACAGCGTGGAAAATCCCCTGAAGGAAAGTGTGGATTGCCAACTTGGCGGCTAGCGGTCTCTGATCGAGGATCGAGAAAGCCGAGACCTGGCCCTTCAGGTAGCTCAACTTCAGGCCCATGTCCTGCTTGTAGGAAGGACAACACACAAGCCAAAGAAAACCGGATTGGATGGAGGGGACGGTCTTCGCACTAAACAGGCTTCATTTCCAGGCTCGATGGTAAATCTTTGACGATGATGGTTTCCTTGCGTTAATCATGGTTCGAATGACCGACTCTGTGAAACCACGCTCCCTCAGAATCGCGGCCTCAACATCAATGTCGGTAAATGAAACGACTGTTAATTCGGGTGGAAGAGCGAACCCTCTGAAAGCAGGTCCTCTTGCTCCGGTATTTGCCACGGTGCGCCGATGAGTAGGTCTATAAGGTTTGCGTACCATGCACGCCTTGGCCAATATAGCGCTATTAGAATTACCGGGCACCCCTTCATCCCGATCTTTTTGAGTACTCTCAGTAAGAGAGGGAAAGGCGGGAAAATGTACGGGAGGTGGAAATCCGACCACGGTATTCCTAGCGTGTCCAATCGCTATTGCCTGAAGGTCCTGGGACCTAGCCACGAAATGCTATACTTTGCGATTGAAGCTGGACGCCATCATGTCCACGTCCGGATGACCCCAGCGATGATAAATGGCCTGGAATACGTCTGGGTGCAGCTCCCATTCCCCCAGGTCTACGGTTTCCTGACTGAGAAAGTCCGCTATCCAATTGTACACCCCCGGTTTGTATACCGCTAAGCTTGCTGGTAGGTGCAGCTAGGCCCAGCTGAGTATCTTGGATACCTCGCCCATCGCCCCCACACTTCGGGTGCCTCCCTGGTGATTGATGTAAGCGACCGCCGTCGCGTTGTCCGTCTGAATCTAAACAGGTTTGCCCTTGAGGTGGGGAGTAAAGTGCTGCAGCGATTGCCATATCGCCCGCAGCTCCTAGATATTGATCGGAAGAGTGGCCTCGAACACGAAACAGAGGAACACGAAACAGAGGAGTTCCAGTCTCTGCGTTGGGACCAGGCACGACTTGCCGTGGTTGATGGCCCAGCCTATCCTTTCCAAGGTCTGTAGTGTTATGCGGAGACTTTCCAGGTTGTCTACTTGACACGGTGCCTTTACCAGTATTTCATCCAGGTAGGGAATGGTGACAATATCCCTGGTGTGGAGCAGAGCCATCACCGCCACGAGTACCTTTGTGAATACTCGTGGCACTGTGGACAACCCCAAGAGCAGGGCCGCGAGCTGGTAGTGACTTCCTTGAATCTCAAAATGAAGAAAACGCTGGTGGGATCTGTGCATTGGAATGTGTAGATGTGCATCTTTGATGTCGATCGAAGAGAGAACCTCTCCGGGCTCCATAGAGGCGATGACTCCATGCGGAAATGCTTCGTCTTGATATAACGATTCAGTCGCTTCAGGTCGAGGACCGATCTGACCATGCCGTCCTTTTTGGGGACCACAAACAGATTTAAATAGAAACCCCATCCGTGCCGAGAAGGTGGAACTGGTACGACTACTCCTTGGGCAAGCACGTGGTCGACTGCCACGCAAAGCTGTGGCGTCTTTTCTGGAACCCTCAGTAACCTTGGCCTGAAGAAACGATGCTGAGGGAAAGTCGCAAACTCTATGGCGTAGCCAGAGGAAACAATCTCCCGCACCCAAGAGTCGGACACGTGCACCAGCCACGTGTCCCTGTATAGGGAGAGTCTGCCCCCACCCTGTCATGACAGGGTGGGGGCTGAACTTCATGCTGAAAGCTTTGCTCTCGTAGCTTTCGGCACACAGGAGTGAGGCTGCCAAGAGGTCCTGGTTTTAAAAGAGGCCTCTCTTTTGCTCCTGTGGATTCTTCTTGGCCTGGGACCATTGCCCAGACGAGGTACATGGGCTTGAGCGGCGAAAGGACTGGTAATAGGATCTCCTTTTGCAGAGCCTTTCCTCTTCTAACCGCGTTTTGCGGAAGGAACGTGCTCTTCCCGCCCGTCGCATCTTTTATCAGCTTGTTTCCAAACAGCCTGTTGCCCCCAAAAGGGGAGCTTGGTTAGCGCCTTTTTAGAGGACGTGTCAGCTGACCAACTCTTCAGCCAGAGTGTCCTGCAAGACACCTCAGAAGCTGCTAACACCTGAGCTAGGAATTTTGCCAAATTCGCCGCACAGACAAAATTCCCGGCCTGAATGATGTTATCCGCGGTATCCAGCAACTCGTTGGTCAGAGCACCCGCAAGAATATCCCAGCCTAGTTGCTTTGCACATGCAAGTGGGTCGTAGCGCAGTGCCTACTGCCTGAAAAGTATATTTCGCCAAGGAGTCTAGCTTCCTATCCTGTGGATCAGAAAGTGATGCCGCGTCCGCTGTGGGAAGAGTGGTGTGTTTTGACAGTCGCTACACAGGCGGATCTACTACGGGAGGTACCGACCACCTTTTAACGAGATCTTCCAGAAAGGGATAAGCGATGTCCCATGTTTTCCCCGGTCCCTTAAAGCATTTGTTGGGGACTTCCCATTCCCTTTCCAGGACCACCTCGAAGTCCTGATGGGGTGGGAAATAACTGCCGTGGCCGTTTATGCTGCCTGAAGGACACGGCCACAGGCGGAATTGCCGCTGGCTCCTCTGATACGTGAAGCATGTCCTGCACTGCCACGACCAAGCTGTCCATCAGTGCAGCTAGCTTAGACGCTTGCTCCTCGTCCAAGTTCGAGGGGGATGAAGAGCGAGAGCATTCCCCCTCCGAGAGACTAGTATCCTTGGACACTAGGATGGATGACTGCTGCATCTGAGACGTAGATTAGGACACCGATGAATATCGGGATCGCGAAGATGCAGCCTGTGAATGGGAGGACTCCCTGGAATAATGGGATTTATGGGAGGACTCCCTGGAGCAATGGGATCTATGAGAGGACTCCCTGGAGCAATGGGATCTATGAGAGGACTCCCTGGAGCAATGGGATCTATGAGAGGACTCCCTGGAGCAATGGGATCTATGAAAGGACTCCCTGGAGCAATGGGATCTATGAGAGGACTCCCTGGAGCAATGGGATCTATGAGAGGACTCCCTGGAGCAATGGGATCTATGAGAGGACTCCCTGGAGCAATGGGATCTATGAGAGGACTCCCTGGAGCAATGGGATCTATGAGAGGACTCCCTGGAGCAATGGGATCTATGAGAGGACTCCCTGGAGCAATGGGATCTATGAGAGGACTCCCTGGAGCAATGGGATCTATGAAAGGACTCCCTGGAGCAATGGGATCTATGAGAGGACTCCCTGGAGCAATGGGATCTATGAGAGGACTCCCTGGAGCAGTGGGATCTATGAGAGGACTCCCTGGAGCAGTGGGATCTATGAGAGGACTCCCTGGAGCAGTGGGATCTATGAGAGGACTCCCTGGAGCAATAGGATCTATGGGAGGACTCCCTGGAGCAATAGGATCTATGGGAGGACTCCCTGGAGCAATGGGATCTATGGGAGGACTCCCTGGAGATATGGGGTCTACGTCTTTTACGTGACCTACCCCGTGACCGCTCTGAGAAAAAAGCATCTCCGTCTGAATGCAGCCTGCGTAAAATCACAGCAGATTTACTAGCTAGGTCAGAGACCGCCGCAGTGAGGGATTGGGCCCATTCAGGTTCAGCTTCCTGTTCAACTCCTAGCCCGGAGCTTGCCGGGCTAGGAGACAGTTCGCACAGCGGGGCTCAGACTGACCGCAAGGGAGCTTCGCATTACAATGAGCACAAGCATAAAACTTGCCTCTACCTGTAGCCTGTCCAGAACCTTCCGGTCTGGGGTCGGATGTGATGTTAACAATACTGTGCACAAAATACTGGGCAAAATGCTGCAAGTGAAGACCGCAGGAGGAGTACAGCGCAGGAGGAAGTTGCCTCAGCAGAGCTTACCCTATCCAAGGCTGTCAGGCCCCAGCAGGAGCTCCTGGGTTCGCAGAGAAGACGACTTCCAATTCAGATGCAGCAGACTGAGCACACACGGCTGGTCTGATGCGAGGAACTCATCCAGAAGTTCTGAGAAAGAAGGAGTGGCCGGAGGCAGGAAAGGAGGAGAGATCAGCCATCCCAGTCTTGTAGTGGGTTGTCTGTCACTTTCCCTCGCTGACCCAATGTGGGCATGGCTTAATTCCAGGTCTGAGCCGAGGCCTAAATTTTTGGCTCCTCCAACTATCACCCCCTGAACTCCAGTGCCCGGGGATGGCCCGCTGAAGCGAGGAAGGCGGCAAGCGACACCGCCATGGCAAGAGGGAAGATCTACGTTGGCCGCGAGGTAGGCCTCAAGTAAGCCTGGGCCTAGATTTATGTCCCCTAGATTTATGACCTCCACAGCCGCTGCCACCGCTGGTCAGGGAGGCCAGGGAAAAGCCCTATCTCCCCGTATTCCCACAAGTAAAGTCTTTATGATGACCTAAACTAAGACATATCTGCCTCCTGCAGACACTAAGCTTAAAAACTGATTAGCGTAATGCCTGCAGGAGGAGTATAGCTAGTAGGAGGAGTTAACACTTCTTGCTTAGTGTCGCCTCCTTTTGGAAGTAGCTATACGCAAGATATGGCTGTGTCCCCTAATGATACGGACAAGAAATTAGTATTGCAATAAAAAAAATGATTGGTCAATGCAATAGTCTTTTCCATAACGACGTAAGGGTTGCGATAGTTGGACACTAAGGAAAATTGACGTGTTCGAACTATGCTGCGGGATAAAAATGCTGTAGATACCTTGGACTGCCATGACAACGAACAAGGTAGTTAGATCATGTCAAACCGAAAACATTAATAGAGGCCAAAATCTAACAGCAGCTCTCTTTTAATGGCCACGTGATACGCACTATTTCACTTGAAACAGTACTGATGCTTGGCTAGGTCAGCGGAAAGAGAAGATCAGGACAACAAAGAGCAAAGTGGCTTGATAGAAATGATGATTAATTAGTGTAAAATGTCTATTGATTTGTATAAACTAGATGTATTACACAGCTGTAGTGATTTGACTCTGCAGTGTGCTATAAGAGTAGTCCAATGTAAAGTTCCAATGCAGCCACTCTAGGGTTAAATTACATAAGTATGGAGTGGAGCTGAAAGTAATGCTGGGTTACTCTTCAGTCCTCCCCACTCCCACCTCAACTTCTGGGACAAAGGAACTGGTCTTTGCCTGACCACATGTTGAGGAGACAAAGGCTTAGTTTGTACAGGGGGCCTGAGCAGGCGGAGGGTGGGGGAAAGAGATTCTTTATAGCTTAACCAATGAAAATAAATATACATTACGTATGTAATATGTTATATGCCCATAAAGGGCAGATATTATGTGTTTTAATAAAACAAGCTCTGGGATTGTTTTTCCCCCAGAACTCTCTGTAAGCTTCAAACTGGACATGTGTCTCAGTCTGAAGTCTTCTTACGCGCGTATATTAGTGTTTTGCAATTAGGAAGCTTCGGAATACCCCAGAACCTGCTGGAGAAATTCATATCCAGACCACAAAGCAACCACAAATCATGTCAATTGCGGACCCGAAAGAAGCGGTGAATGACAGAAATGCGTGGAGAACATTGATCCATGAAGGGACCGAACATTGGATACAGCTGAACGGATAATTATCATCATCATCATCATTAAGCTTAAATAAAACAAATAGTGTCAGGCAGCTGCTGACAAGGCAAATAGGATCATAGGGTGCATCAAAAGAGGCCTATGGGCACATGACTAGAACATTGTTCTTCGTCTTTACTAGCCACTGGTCAGACCACACAAGGAATATCGTGGACAGTTTGGGGTACCAGTATTCAAGGAGGACATATCACAGCTTGAGCGGTACAAAGGTGGGCAGCTAAAGTAATAAACAGAATGGACGGACTACAATACCCAGAGAGGTTATCAAAACTGGGATTACTTAGCTTAGAAATAGGACGGCTGAGGGGGGACCTAATAACTATATATAAATATATCAGGGGTCAATATAGAGATCTCTCCCATCATATATTTATACCCAGGACTGTAACAAGGGGGCGCCCTCTACTTCTACAGCAAATAAGGCTTCTACATCTTTCAGTAAAGAACCCCCTTGTATGTCAAGCAGTGAAACTAAGGAACTCTCTGCCGGAGGACGCAGTAACGGTAAATTTGATAAAAGAGTACAAGAGGGGCCTGGAGTGTTTCTTTAGAGATGTAATATTATACATTATAACCATTAATACCTGCAAAAGGCTTGCTGATCCGGGGATTATTCAGATGGCAAGATTGGAGGAAACTGGCTTCTACCTGATTGTTTTTTTTAATCAATATTTGGTGGTGATGGTTTTGGAGGGTGGGGGTGGGGTGGGGTGTTTAGGCTGATCTGGGGGGACATGTCTTTTTTCTCCTTACAGACTATGCTACTATATTGCTTTTGTTTGTTTTTCCAAAGGAAGATTGAAAGGATAAATACAGACCAATTATCCTGCCGTCCCTTCATGATGCTGGATAAACTACATAATGGATACATGAGACAAGTGTAAAACGTATAGTAAGACTGAACTAGAGAGCTTTACAGCCCTTCTACAGAGTGAATATCTCCATCTACCTGATGATTAGGTGAATACTGATAATACCTCCCAGCAGGCAGAGATGGTACTGACAATAGCTGCTCATGTAATCAGGAAAAATTTCTACATCAAGATGGTGCCTGATAAGCATCAGAGAGGAGTCTGCACTGTGTGGAAGTGACTTTACTACACATAGGGCAGGTTCAGAGCATGACAGACAATCAGATGAGGGGCGCAGGGATGGAAATATGTGTTTTCACCATAGAGGCACTTTAAGGTAAAGCTATAAACATTGTCTTTCTATTATATAACTGTCAGCCATGTTTTCAGCTTTAGAGATGTTCCCTGCATGTATTACAGGGTTCACAATACAACTTCATTGTTTACCTTCAGCCTGATGAGTTGTGAAACCTTCACATTAAAATGATCAAGTTTTAGCAAAAGTGGACCTTGATCGTTCTTTCATTTAAAGGGGTTGTCCCGAGCCAAAACCTCAAAATTTTCTATTAGCCCATTCCCCCTGTCACCCCCCGGCATAAAGCAGCCCTTTAAAGCGGTTATAAACCGCTTCCTACTTACCGTTTTGAAGAAATAATAACTTATAAAGTTCTTCTTCCAAGATGGCACCTGTGATGTCCCAGGGTGCGTTCCACGGTGCACCGCGCTTCCAGGAGGCTTTCATGCGCGTTCCCGAGACGCCGGTCACGTGAGCAGGTGACTGATGTCATCGGTGGAGGCGTGCACTTGTAATGAATGAAACGCTGCTCCCGTGCAGTGATAGCTCGTCTGCGCATGCGCAGACAAGCTGTATCGCGCGGGCACGCTGGAGCGGCTCGTTCACAGCGGGGAGAGGACAGACTGCGCAAGCACGTCTAAAACAGACTGCTGAGGAAGAAATTAGACGGCACCATGGCAACGGGGACGCAGAGACAGCGCGAGGACGGAGACAAGTGAGTGAATAACTTCTGTATGGCTCATATTTAATGCACGATGTATATTACATAGTGCATTAATATGGCCATACAGAAGTGCTTACCCCCACTTGCTTTCTCGGGACAACCCCTTTAATGCAAACATGTTAAACTTAAGGCCCGCTGGCCGAATCCAGCCTACTACCTCATGTTATGTGACCCACCGGCCGTGCAGCCCCCAATAAGCATTCCACTCATCCAGCCAGCAGCACAGACGCTGAGGGAAGAGGTCAGCAGTCATAGACTAACCAGTGGCTGCCGGGCCAAAGATGTAGGCTAGGTGAGGGCAATGCCAGAGTCCAATAGGGGGCTTCACTCTTACTACTGGGGCCACTGTGAGGGGCCCTACTATTAATGGGGTCACTATTACTATTAAGGCTACTATCAGGGACAGTATGAATACCGTGGTCACTGTGATTGACCCTACTACTAATGGGGTCAATAGGGGACCTCATTACAATTACAATCAGCCCTTTGAAGGCCACCATAATGCTGATGTGGCCCTCGGTGACAATGAGTTTGACACAACTGATCTAATGTCTCTGATCAGCGGTAATCCTGCCATCTCCACGGGCCTCATCACACAAGTAGAAGACATCTAATAAGACTGAAGACAAGAGCTTCACAGCCTTCTACAGATCAGAGGAACATCTCCACCTACCAGATGGTCCTGTGGAAGAAGAGGACAGGGACATCTCTCTGGGGTTCTTCTCTTACTGGATGGAACTGGAGGAAACACAGACGGACACTGAAGTCATTCTTCACATACAGATAATAAGACATGATTACCGGATTCTTCTGACCATAAGACATATTATTACAAGCATCCATCTTCCTGAAGTCTCCCTGCACCTTATAATCTGATGGTCTCCCCCTCCCTGTCCCACGTACAGCCAAGCACAGAGCAGTGATAATGCATCTCCCCCTCGTAGACCCCAGCGGAGAGCTGTCACTCTGAGTAACCCTTGAGTGACTGACCCTAGCCCCCCGCAGGTACTGCCTGCACTCTTCTCTCCATCCTTCTTATTCCTCTTTCCTCACTCAGTCTGCTGAATCCCGTCTCCATCCCCGGCACACAGGCAATCTGCGACACTGAGACGAGGCTGAACTTATAGACAGGGCATACAAGTCATGGGAGGAAGCCATGCTGTTTAACCCCTTAACACTGCAGCGCATCTATTTACATGCTGCAGCATCAGGGTATGTATGAGATCACATGGCGATCTCCCTCCATACAGCGCAGGCGCTGTTTGTTTCTTGCAGCCGACATCAACAGCTCTGATAAGCCGCACAGCTGATCGGAGCTGTTAACCCTTTGAATGCCAATGTCAATTCTGACAGAGGCATTTAAATTCCCTGAACGATATTCAGGTGTTCTGTACAGCCCCCTGCAGTGACATCACAGGGAGCTGTGTGGGTGTCATGGCAGCCGGGGGCCTTCTAAATGGCTTCAGGGTTGTCTTAACAAAATGCACATCAAGCCATGGCATTACATCATACTGCAGGAGCGATCAAAGCATCACAAGTTGTTGTCCCCTCTGGGAATAAAGAAAAAAAAAAAGTTAAAATAAGCTGTATAAAGTTTTACTAATTATTTTAAAAAAATGGAATAAAAGTTTAAAAACAAAACACCTTTTTACCACATTTATAGTAAGACCTAAATAAAACCAAAATACATATTTGGTATCACTGCGTCCACAAAAGTCCAATCTATCAAAAGTAATACATTCTTTACCCAGAACGATGAACGTCAGAAAAAAAAAAATAAAGACCGCCTGAAAGAAGGGATTAGTTATCGGTAGTCATCACGACAGCCCCATTTACATATGGAGGTTGCCCTCTGACCTCAGTAGGGACAGGAAGAGCCTTTAAAGCACCTCCCCTCCACCATCTCCTCAGTGACTTCAAATTATTATGGTGGACAATGTATACTGAACCAAAATTTACCTTTATTCGGTATCATTTTACATTGAAAAAGAACATAAATATTTTTTAGGAGAGGGAGCTATGGGCCGGCGTGATGACACCCTGAAATAGAATGACTGGTAAGTCATCCCTTCTTTCCCCCGGTTGTCATCACGACGGCCCCATTTACTTATGGAGCAATACCAAATACTAATATTCTTAGGGTGGGACTACTGCCTGGAGGACTTTTTGTCCGTACGCCAGGTCTCTGTTAGATTGTACATTGACCCTATAGTGCTTTATGAATGCAGACTGATCCAGGTAGCCGCTTTACAAATTTGCTCAGCGGTGGCCTGTGCGTTCTCTGCCCACGACGGAAAAGGGGATCTTGTAGAGTGGGCTTTGATATTTTCAAGAGGATCGAGACCCCTGGCTTTGTATGCCTCCCGGATGGCCGTTCTGATCCATCTTGCTATGGTACCTTATAGGTTGTTTGTATTCGCCCCCACTAACGTGTTAGGAGCTCGATAGCCCATTGATTTACACACCTTCTCCTGGAAGGAGACTGTCTGCTAAGAAAATCCACAACAGTATTTGTAGATAACATCATATGGATTGCTGAGAGGGATAGCACCGTGGATTCTGCCCAGCGTAGTAGCCTTGCAGCCAATTGATGAAGGTGCGGGTGTCGTGTTCCCTCTTGGTGACGAACAAACGATAAGGCTGTCATGTTCTCTGTCAGAATCTTGACATGCCTTCCTCTGAGGTGGGGATCTGCCACACAAAGGGCCTTCCATATCGCTCTTAGCGCTCTCTAATTGGATGAGCATGCAGCTATTCGAGAGTCCCAGATTCCCTAAAAAGTTAGTTCAGTTACTTGTGTTCCCCACCCCCCTCTTGCCTGCATTCATTGTAACAGATATGGAGGGCTCTTGTGATCAAGAGTTACCTTGTCTAAGTTTATTCTGGGAAGTCCACCAGCATAAGGACTGTTGAACTTGAACAGACAGACTCACCTTATTATTTAGGGAGGCCTGCTGTTTGTCCCAGCAGGCAAGGATAAAGTGTTGCAGCTGTCGGGTATGGGCTTGGGCCAATAGGACTATCTGTATACAGGCTGTTAGCAGGCCAAGAAGTTTCATTGCGTCCCTAATGGAAATTCACGTTGCCTGGCATAGGGACGATACTGATTGGATGAGGTCCTTTTCCTTGGAAGGGGGGAGCCGTGATTCATGGGTGTGGGAATCTAGGAGGACTCCTAGATATATTTTCTGCATACCTGGGATCAGGTCTGATTTTTGTCTATTTACTACACATCCCAAGTCGCTCAACGTGGACAAGACTATGGACAAATCTGGGCATATAGTTTCCACTGATTTTGACACCAACAGGAAATCATCCAGATAGGGGAAGATAAGGATTTGTTTTCTCCTAAAGTAGGCTATCATTTCTATCACTACTTTTGTGAATACCCTAGGGGCGGTACAGATACCAAAGGGCAAAGCCCTAAATTGATAGTGACGAATTACATTACCCATTTGCAAAGCAAAACTTGGATATTTGTAGTGGGGGGGCAGTTATTGGGACGTGATCATACGTGTCTTTAAGCTGTAAAACGTGATGAGTAGATAGCAGCACAACCAAATGTATTACAAAGGCATACTTAAGCCAAAAGTGCACGATCCAGTAGTAGATCCGGACCCCAGGATCCAAAATAGAACTTTGCAGACAATCAATGGACAGATCAGCACTCCTGGGTTTTTCTTTATAATAAAACTTCTTTATTCCTCAGCTTAAAAAACTGCACTGCAACGTTTCGATCCTATGTGGATCTTTCTCAAGCATGCAGCAAGTGCTTAAAGAGCACAAATATATACAAAAGGCATATAGCCAAATGCCCCAAATAATTATCACCCCATCTCTCTTTTAAATTCAGATGTGAAGCTCTATGCCAAGGTAATAGCAAACAGACCATTTCCCTTGATGTCTAGTTTGGTCAAAGAGGATTGCCAGGGCCCAAAAGGTACTAGATGCCTGATGGACTTGGTGGATGTGGCTGTCCTTGGATGGAGAGAAGGCATGTGGCAAGGTCCATTGGGGATATCTGATTCAAGCATTGCAGACATTTGGGTTTGCAGGCCCCATCTTCCAGGCCAGCAAAGGCCTATATTCCTCCCCCTCAGCGATGGTTCTGATCAGTGGCCTTTTATCCAAGCCTTTTAACATAACAAACGGCACCAAACAAGGGTGCCTACTGTCACCCCTTAATTTTTTGGATTGTCATGGAAGCATTGGCAGAGGACATTAGAAATAATCAAAACATTGGAAGAATTAGAATGGGCCCATGACACACAAAAGGTTGATTATGCCTACCCAATAATCGGGTTTTCAGGAGTCTCCATGACAGCACCACCTGAGATAGCCTCCTCTTGATAGGACAGGAACACATCGAGAGGTTAAAGCTTCCCCCTCTCTCACCTTCCTCACTGATTTCTAACGAATTGCCGGGGGTAGGAGATTAACTAAGATAAAATACCAGTCTTGGTAATAATTTATGTCTTCATAAATGGAAATTAAATTATATATTTTCCTTTCGGGGGTGTGGGGGTAATAATGTGCGGGGGCTGTCCTGAAACCCCGATTATCGGGTAGGTATACCTTTTCCCAGTCATCTCCATGACAGCACCACCTGAGACGTACCAACTAAATACATTTTTCAGGATGGGATCGCCACTGAGAGGACCTTATGGCCAAAGGTCAAATTCTCATCTAGCCGCACGTCCACCCTGTAATGCTTAATGAAAGTAGGCGGCCTTTTCCATATTGCGGTCTTACAAATTTGTTCTACGGACACTGAACTATGTTCAGCCCACGAAGAGGCTACTGCCCTTGTGGAGCGGTCTTTAAGTTCCGAGGGGACCTCTTTATCTAATGCTTTACAGGCTTCTGTAATAGCTAGGCGGATCCATCTGGGTATGGAGCTCTTTGCTGCTTTTCTACCCTTATTTGTGCCGAAAAATTGGACAAACAAATTGTCGTCCTGTCTCCACTGACTTGTGGCATCGATATATTGCAGGACTGCTCTTATAACGTCCAGACAGTTAATGTAACCATGATGACGGTCAGGGACCCCGGGTGGCAGTGGCACGGTTCGCCATGGCGTTCTGGAATGGTGTTGTGCCCACGTTCAGGTCGGCGAGTGGTGGCGCTGTGTTCCTGTGTGTGGGCGCGCGTGCCTGCTCTGAGAGGCACGCGTGCTCTCTGAGTTATAGTGGATGGCTGGGAGTTCTGGTCAGTCGGCTTGATTGGTCTCTGCCCAAGTGGAGGAAACTCCTGAATATAGTCTGGCAGTTGCTGATAGCAGTTGCTAGTTATTGGGTCCGTTCCCTGTGTGCCTGACTTCGGTCTTGCTCCAGTTGAAGTTACCTGGTCTCGATCCAGCTCTGCTTGTGTTCTGTGGTTCTCCTGTCGTGTTGGTTTATTCAATCTGCCTAGCCTGTCAGTACTAGTAAGTTGTCATCTGCATAGGTACGGTGGTGCCTTCCTGTCCTGCCACTAGGCAGCGTAGGCTCAGTGTTGGCGGCCTGGACCTGTCCACCTTTGGGGCTACCTCCAGGAAGGGACATTGGTGTGGGTGAGGGTCAGGGAGTCCCACGCTGTGCGTACCTGTGCAAACTACTAGTACTGTTACAGTTAAATTCTCTTTCCGAAGTGTCTCTAGGTTTATCGGAAATCGAGAGAATCACTACGTCCTGCGCCCTATGAAAAGGTGACACTACCTTGGGCATAAAAACTGGATCTGATTTAAACACTATCTTTGTGTCTGTGATTTTAAGAAAGGGATGACGGATAGATAGAGCCTGGCCCAAGTAATAGCCAATAAAAAGACTGTTAGTATTCTTTTTGGGAGCGATTCTATTGGCTCAAATGGGTCTGAAGACAGAGCCCTGAGAACCCAATTTAGGTTCCAGTCAGGGAATAGATTTGTGGTTCTTGGCTTCAACCTGTCTGCCACCGTCAAGAACCTACTGACCCACTTGACTTCCGATAATTTGGTGTCAAACAGAACACTAAGGGCTGCTATCTGAACCCTCAATCTGCTTGGGGCCCATATCCAGGCCTTCCTGCAGAAATTCCAAAATTATGGGTATGTCCGGAGAAGAAACTTGCAATTTCCTCTCCCGACCCCAAAGAAAATACTTCTTCCAGACCTTCTGGTAGAAACTGTTAGTTGTTGCTTTCCTGCTAGACAGTAGGGTCTAAGTTACTTTCTCAGAGAATTCTTACCCTAACAGTATGGATTCTTCAAAATCCATGCTGCCGAGCAGAGCCTGTCTATGTTTGGGTGGTTCAGAGGGCCTTGCGTTAGTAGGTCCACTTGGGTAGGCAGGAGAACTGGATCCTGTAAGCTTAAGTTTTTTAGGGGGCCGAACCAGCTCCTCCCCAGCCAGAAGGCAGCCACTAGGATTAGTGTACATCTCTGGGAACAGAAATGCTAGAGTGCCCCGGGGATTAGAGGGATTGGTGGAAATGCATAGACCAATACCCTGCCCCAGTTCTGGTTTAGGGCATCTACTGCCGTCGGTTGATCCCCTGGAATGAGGGAGAAGAAGTTCTTTACTTTGAGGTTTTCTTTTGTCGTGAACAGGTCGATCTGTGGGGACCACCACCTGTCCATCAGAGTCTTGAAGTCTTCCTGCGAAAAGGACCACTCTCAGGGGTCTATATGCCTTCTGCTGAGAAAATCTACCCTCTGATTCAATGCACCCTTTAGATGTGCCGCTGAAATTGACAGTACTCAAGCTCCCGCCCAGCGTATGATTTTCTGTGAAACATCTTTTAAGGCTGGGAAACTTGTTCCTCCTTGATGCCGAATGTGGGCTACTGCCGTGGTATTGTCTGATAAGATTTTTAGATGCTGGTTGTGTACGGTTTCTCCTAGTCGCTGAAGGGTCTCCCAAATCGCCTGGAGTTCCCTATATTTGATGATTTGTCCTTCATCCCTGAGGGCCATGACCCCTGCAGAAACTAGTCTCCTATATAAGTACCCCAGCCCCAGGCACTCACGTCCATTGTGACACAAATAGCCGGATACTGAATCAAGTGAACTCTCCTCGACAGGTTCCAAGGTGTCCACCAGCGCAGGGACACCTTCACTGAATTCTCTAAGCACATCCTGGTCCCTAGAAAGGACTGCCTCCTTTCCCAGGCTGAAAGTATTGCGGTTTGAAGAAGTCTGTTGTCCGTCTGAGCCCAGGCTACCCCTGGAATGCAAGAGGTCAGGCTCCCCAAAAGGGATATGGCTTCTCGGATTGTACAGGTTTTTTTCCCTAGAGATTTTCTGGACCAGTAGCTTCATTCCCTGGACCTTTGACTCTGGAAGGAAGGAGCATTGGCTCTCTGAGTTGAGCATGATGCCTAGAAACAATTTTTCTCTACTGGCGTTCAGGCTGGATTTCTCCCAATTTATTATCCAACCCAAGAATTGGAGCAGATGAAGGGTCATTGCCAGATATTCTGTTAGGGGTTTCTTGGATTCTGCTATGACCTGGATGTCGTCTAGGTAGGGCACGATCGAGATCGATTTGTCTCAAGTAGGCCGCTAGCTCTGCTATAATCTTCATGAAGATTTGGGGGGCTGATGAAATCCCGAAGGGAAGGCATCTGAATTGGAAATGTTTTGTTCCTCTTCCCATGTTTAGTGCGAATCTGAGGAATTTTTGGGAATCCGCGTGGATTGATACGTGGAAGTATATGCCCCTCTTCCTCTTGGCCTCACCGCTGAGGATATCGACTCCATTTTGAATCTCTGATACCTGATGTATGCCTTCAGGGGTTTTAGGTTGATAATCTTGCGCGAATTCCCGCAAGATTTCTTTATCAAAAAAAGCCTGGAGTAATGACTTCTGGATTTTTCTTTTTGTGGTACTGAAGATACTGCTTTTAAATGTAGGTCTCGAACCCCTTGCTGGAGTAATCGCAATTAATGTGTTGAGCCCCCCCCCGTAGTCATGAATTTTCTCTTGGGATGGGATACCAGCTCTATTCGGTATCCGTGTTGTAGAATTTCGGGGATCCAAGAGCTCTCGCAGATTGGGGCCCATCAATCTGCGAAGCTTCCCAGTCTCACCCTGACTGGGATGGCGTCATGGTTTTTGCCTGGCCGGTCCCCCGATGAGGGTTAAAAGAGGAAGCTTCTCCATTTACCCCCTTTAGGGTAACTCCATCTGCCCATCTTGCCCTTTCCATTTTAGGGCTCAGAGTGTTGTGCTGGGGTCCAAAAATATACGGATTACTTACCGGTAGTCCTTTTTACGGGAGTCATCACGACGGCCCCATTTACAATAGAGGTTGCTCTCTAACCTCGGTAGGGATAGGAAGAGCCCTTAAAAGCACCTCCCTTCCACCATTCTTTAGAGGCTTTCAAATTATTATGGTGGACAATGTTTACGGAACCAAAATTTACCTTTATTCGGTCATATTTACATTGAAAAGAACATAAATATTCTATAAGGGAGGGCATTACGGGCCGTTGTGATGACTCCCAAAAAAAGGACTACCGGTTTTGTAATCCGTATATTTCCAGGTCGTCATCCCGATGGCCCCATTTACAATGGAGCAATGTCAGATTATAAGTGATTTAGGGTGGGACTACTGCCTTGAGGACTTTCCATCCATATCCCAAGTCTTGGTCGGACTGGACGTTAACCCTATAATGTTTGATTATAGAGGGCAGGGTAATTGTTTGCTCTCTGTGGAATTTGGATACTACTTTCTAATTTAAACGTGATTCTATCATCTTGTATCAGCATGTGTGGCTCCACATAACATAAGGATTGTAATTCTCCTACTCTCTGGGCTGAGGTTATGGCGACTAGGAGAGAAACCTTTTAGCGTAAGTAGTCTTAGAGGGAGTTGGAAGAGGGGTTCAAAGGGTGGTTTGCAAAAGCTATTTAGGACTAAATTCAGGTCCCAGGTAGGAAAAGTTTCCCTAATAAAGAGCCGAAGTCCGTCTGCTCCCTTAGGGAACCTATGAACCCAGCGGTACTCCGCCAAGGGAAAATCCAAATAGGATCCTAACGCTGCTGCCTGAACCCTAAGAGTTCTTGGGCTAAGGCCTTTCTCTAGGCCCGCCTGCAGCAAATTCAAAGATTATGGGCATATCAATAACTGGGATTTTGCTTGGATCCAAGTTACAGAACTCTGAGAACTTCCTCCACACTCTGTTATAGATGGCTGTGATTACGTGTTTACGGCTTTTGGTCAAGGTGGTAATTACTTTGTGTGAAAGTCCCTTCCCCTGAAGTATCACGCCTTCAACATCCATGCCGCTAGTTTCAGTTTTTCGACCCCCGTGTATGTTAGTGGGCCCTGGAAAGGGAGATCTTCCATGGCCGGTAGTCCAAATAGGCCCCTGAAAAGGAGATCTTCCATGACGGTAGTCAAAATTGGCCCCGGATCGCTAAAGCCTTCAATAGGGGATACCAGGGTCTCTTGTCCCACATGGGAACGACTAAGATTACTGCTGCCCGGCTGGCCTGAATCTTTTTGAGGGTGTATGGAATCAGTGGGAAGGTGGGAAATGCATAGGCCAAGTCCATGTCCCAACTTTGAGAAAGGGAGTCTACTCCGCATGGGTTGTCCCTTGGGTTGAGAGAATAGAAGTCCCGGCATTTCGTATTTCCCCTTGTGGTGAACAGATCGATCTGCGGTTTTCCCCACTGGCGTGTTAGATGATTAAAGGCTTGCTGGTTCAGACACTATTCTCCTGGAAGAACACTGTCTGCTGAGAAAGTCTGCGATGACGTTTGTGGACCCCTTCAGATTGATGGCTGAGAGGGATAACATGGTTGATTCCGCCCAGCGAAGTATCCTTGCCACCAGTTGTTGGAGGTGCGGGTGTCGCGTTCCCCCATGGCGACGAACAAACGACAGGGCTGTCATGTTATTGGTTAGGATTTTAACGTGCCTTCCTCTCAAGTGGGGTTCTGCCGCATGGAGGGTCTCCCATATCGCTCTTAATTCCCTATAGTTGGACGAGCATGCGGCTATTCGGGAATACCAGGTTACCTGCAGGGTCAGGTCTGCTACTTGCGCTCCACACCCGGTTTTGCTAGCATCCGTTGTGACGGATCTAGATCGGGTTCTCGTGACCAAGAGGTACCCATGCTCAGGTTACTCTGTAAGGTACACCAGCGCAGGGACTATTTAACTTGGACGGACAGGCTCACCTTCTTGTCTAGGGAGGTCTGTCGTTTTTTCCACCTGGCAAGGATGAACTGTTGTAGCTGTCGGGTATGGGCTTGTGCCCATGGGACTATGTGTATGCAGGCTGTCAACAGGCCCAGCACTTTCATAACTTCTCTGATGGACACTGTAGTGGCCTGACATAGGGATGTTACGGATTCAATAAGGTCTTTACTTCTGGACGGTGGAAGCCGAGATTCCTGGATGCGGGAGTCTAGGAGTACAACTAAATAAATCTTCTGTGGACCCGGAATCAGATCAGACTTTTGTTTGTTTATTATCCACCCTAAATCATTCAGAGTCGACTATGGACAGATCTGCGCGTATGGCTTCTGTGGTTTTTGATACCAACAGAAAATGGTCCAGATATGGAAAAATGAAATCTGATTTCGCCTAAAATAAGCTATCATTTCTATCACTATCTTCGTGAAGACTCTAGGGGCAGTCAAGATATCGAAAGGTAGAGCCATAAACTGATAATGATAGATTATGTCACCATCCTGCAGAGCGAACCTCAGATATTTGTGGTGAACTGCGGCTATTGGGACGTGATGGTATGTGTCTTTAAGGTCTATAGTGCACATGACGCTGTCGGGATCTATTAGCGGTACGATGGACTTCACGGTTTCCATTTTAAATTTCTTGTAGGAAATAAATTTGTTTAAAGCTTTGAGGTTGAAGATGGTTCTGATAGAGCCGTTTGTTTTTTTTGATCAAGAAGAGGGGGGAATAGAATCCCTCGTGTTCGGGAACCTGCGTAATGACTCCTAGGTCCTTAAGTTCCTGGATGACCTCTAGCAGATTTATCTGTTCTTGTGGGGAACCTGGGGAGGTAAGAAAGAATCTCTTAGGAGGTAGGGAGTGAATTTCGATACCCGGTTTCAACTCTCTGAAGTACCCAGGGGTTGGATGTTATCCTCCGCCACTGAACCAGGTAACATGCTAGTCTACCCCCTGTTGAGTCAGAAATGGGTTGGACTTCCTCACCCCGACCAACCTCCTTTGGGGTGCGACCATCTTCCCGTTTTCCCTTTGATTCCTAGAGGTGGCTGTCATGTCCTCCTTGGAAAGGATGGCTTCCTATAGGATTTCCTGTCTGGAAGGGCCCTGCTTTTGGCTCCCACTTTCTCAAGTATCTTATGCAAGACGGGCGCGAACATATATTTGCTTTGGAACGGAATGGCGCAGAGTTTATTTTTGGATGTTACGTCTGCTGCCCATGGTTTTAACCATAACTCTTCTTGCAGTATTACTGAGGGCCGCGTTTTTTTGTGCCGTATCTAACGGTTTCTGCTAACGCGTCTGCTAGTAAAGCAGTGACCATTTTCAAAAGGGGAAGACAGCTGGCTAATTCTTCCCTGGGAGCCCGGTCTTTAATAGAGATTTCCATTCTATTCAGCCATAAGACCATGGATCTGGCTACTGATGTTGCCGCAATATTAGCTTCGACGGTAAAGGACGTTGCTTCCCAGGTCTTCCTCATCAGATAGTCAACCTTTTTGTCCATCAGGTCCGAGAGCTGAGATGCGTCCTCAGAGGGTAGAAAAGTTTTCTTGGCCACTTTAGTGATCTGTTTGTTGACCTTTGAGGTTTCTCTATACAGGCGGACGTCTTCAGAAGCGAACGCCAGCCGGTTCCTAATCTCTTTTGAGACGGACAGTCTCTTATCTGGTTTTTTGTAGTTATTCTCTAGTCTCTTACTACAGATAACGCACTTTTTAGATTTTTTCCTGGGGTCCGCTTTAGCGTTCGGACCTTTCTTATCCATCTAACCCAGTGTTCCCCAACTCCAGTCCTCAGGGACCACCAACAGGTCATGTTTTCAGAACTTCCTCAGTGTTGCACAGGTGATGTAATTATTGTCGGTGCCTCAGACATTGCCACAGGTGTTCTCACTATAGGATATCCTGAAAACATGACCTGTTGGTGGTCCCTGAGGACTGGAGTTGGGGACCCCTGATCTAACCCATACAAAAAATGGGGGAGAGGGGAAGAAGGAAACATATATGCAACCAAAAAGAAGATAAAGATGGATAGCGCTCCAAGAAATGGATAAGACGTGGTTGTCAAAAAATGCAGAGAATATACGTAAATAAATATGGGGCAATCGTGTGCAGAAGGTAACTCACCCCGTGACGCCGGGCCCGTCTGTGGGGTGCCCGTGCGTCAATATCCAAGATGGCGTGTCAATCCAGAAGGAAATTCCTCACACCGGTCTCATGAGACATCCTGAGGAGAGCGTCTTGGTTGCTCCCGGCGATGAAAAAACCACCACGGGATAGGGATAGATCAATGTGAAAAACAGAAAATTAACCAGCGCTCCGGTGCTTTGGAAAATGGCAGATGATGCAAGGTAGTGCAAACGAGGTGTATATGATGTGGATGTTTACTTACTTCGCAGGGGTGCTAGTGGTTAAGCACCCCTGAATCCAAGGTAGCAGGCAGAATTCAGAAGGTATATATAGTAATTCCTTTTTATTGCGACGCGTTTCAGCCGTTATATCGGCCTTTCTCAAGCATAAAAACATCTACAACATGCCTGCATTATATAGTGTAGGTAACTAACAAACAGTTGCATGGCCTGCAAACATGATGGTGCAATAGGTTAAACAGAAAACATGGACTGGAATATACATCAAGGGGTTAAATGTCAATAATCACTTATTCGATATATATATAAATTCAAAAATTCACCTATCTATATACTCCTCATGAACGTGTGGATTAGATGATATAGAATATCCAAAGAGTTCCTATATATACTATTATTGTCTTAAACCGATGCCAGGTCTTATTGTTAGCCTGTGGCATAATTAGCAGGGTTTTGACTGAGGTGGGTGTGGTTATCACATGATCATAATGCCATAATGGTGTCCTAGCAGTTTAAAGTTTTAAGAGAGAAAAAAAAAAAAAAAAAAAAAAACGGACAGATCTTAATGGGAGTTTAATAACATTAACGACATTCCTAAACCTGTTGCTTGCTACCGCTAGGCTAACAGGGTTTGACTGAGGTGGGTGTGGTTATCACATGATCATAATGTCATAATGGTGTCCTGGCAGTTTGAAAAGAGAAAGAGAAGGGGAAAAAAAAAAAAAAAAAAAAAATAAAAAATAAAAAAAAACAAAAAAAAAAACAATTAAATAAAAAATTAAATTAAAAAAAAAATTAAATAAAAAAAATTAAAAAAAAAAAAAAATACAATAAAATAATAAAAATAAATAAATAAAAAGGCACAAAACAGATCTTTATGGGAGTTTAATAACATTAACGACATTCCTAAACCTGTTGCTTGCTACCGTTAGGCTAACATACATGCGGGCTTCTAGTGTGGTTCGTGCTCAATCCCGCAGCGTTAATGTTGCCTTGGTGACTCTGGGGTAGCCGGCGCGCGCACTTCTAATGACGCTCGCGGTAGGGACTTTGCGTGCTGCCCGCGGCGTTCGGGTCGCTATGGAGACTCTGGAATGACTGGTGCGCGCACTTCCTGTGACGTGTGCGATGGAGTAATGGCGCTCCGGACCGCAGCATACACGTTGTCATGGTGACTTATGGGGCGGGGTATTAAGGAAGTGACGCTGAACGCGTCAAAATCCCTCAGTAGTCCATCCCGCGGCGTTCATATTAGTTCATAGCACAAAGTCTAAGAGGGGTGTCGTTAGACACATGGAAGGCCCTCATAGATCTACAGGTAAGAATCTCATGGAACATGGACTATGTTCCGAGTATCTTTTCCCTGTGTAACGCACCCGTAGGTGCTATCTGAGTATGATGGCATTACTAAAAATAGCTATAGAATATTAGTAAGTGCAGCCCAACAATATTGGCTGCACGATACCATATGGCTACAAACGAGGGGCATTATGAATAGAAAATTGGATCTATACATTTTTTGGCTGAAGTGCATTATAGATGCAGAGAAGGAACATTCAAAGATTAACTTTACACTAAGAGTGAATAGTAAATATACTGCAGGACCATTTCTGTGTAGTATTTAACAAGTATATGACGGGAAAATGAAGGTTTATACTTGGGAACCCACAGCACCTCTGTATATACTGAATAAAATTGTGAGATATATATAGAAACTACGTACATGGGAGATGCTTGTATTCATATATATTGTGATGATCCTAAGTTTATAATCTGATGGTAGAGTGTCTGTTATTTAAAACTTATATGCAATTTAGAAACTACATGTATATGTGGTGTGCCTCTAAACTGGATGACCAATATTTTGAGTCTCTCACATTTTTGTTTCTATTACACAACTAAACATATAAAAGTGAATACAGTTATGATTTCTTGTTAAAATTTCTCTAAAACCTCATTTAAGGGCTCATGTCCACGGGCAAAATATGATTTAAGATCCGCAGCGGATATCCCGCATGCGGATCCGCACCCCATAGGGATGCATTGACCACCCGCGGGTAGATAAATACCCGCGGATCGTCAATAAAAGGGATTTAAAAAAAAATGGAGCATGGAAAAATCCGGACCATGCTCCATTTTCGTGCGGGTCTCCCGCGGGGACGGCTCCCGCGGGCTTCTATTGAAGCCTATGGAAGCCGTCCGGATCCGCGGGAGACCTAAAATAGGAATTTAAAGTATTTACCATCCGGCGCGGGCGGGGAAGGTCAGCTGTTCCTCACGGCCGCATCTTCCTTGCTTCGGCTCGGCGGATGTGCCCGGCGCATGCGCGCGGCACGTCGGCGACGTGCCGGCGACGTGCCGCCGGCGTCAGGAATTCATCCGCCGGCCGAAAATGAAGATCCGGCCGTGAGGAACAGCTGATCTTCTCCGCCCGCGCCGGATGGTAAATACTTTTAAATTCTTATTTTCGGCGCTCATGTCCGCGGGGCAGGAGGGACCCGCTGCAGATTCTACATGGAGAATCTGCAGCGGATCTGATTTTCCCCGTGGACATGAGGCCTAAGCCATTCGGTATGAGGGTATTGAAATAAAATATATAAAACATTTCCTTCTGTTTTTCACATTGATATATGCAACCAAGCAATCAAAAATGGCAAGTTTGCATATTCCATTTTTTGGCATATAGCCACTCACGGTTTGTAGAGTATCTGTTTCTCCATCTCGTGCTGAGCTGTCGTGTGTAGACATGCTGAGGCACTTCTCGCAGCTGCAGGATAACTTCTATAGGAGTAGAGCCTGCTTTATGGAGAAGTTTGTTTGAAATTGGCGCCATTTCCCTGTCTGCGCCGGTACCCACGCCCCCTATGTTGTGTGCGTGATGTCACCACGCCAGATGACGTCACCGGTACGCGCGCTGAGGACCAGGGAGGCCACCGCTGCCATTCCCCTGCCAGGAGGAACTACCTGATCGCGGCAGCCAAAAAGTGCCGACCGGCTCACGGAGACCTGCGCTACTCGGCGGCTGACGGTTCCGTGGTGGCGCAGGTCAGAGATGCAGGGACTACAAAGGTATGCTGCCCCGACCTCTTCCCTCCGGTAAGTGGATCTCCCTGGCGCTTGCATCTGGCCACCGTAGGGACAGGAAGACACTAAAGAATGGTGGAAGGGAGGTGCTTTTAAGGGCTCTTCCTGTCCCTACCAAGTTCAGAGGGCAACCTCCATTGTAAATGGGGCCGTCGGGATTATGACCTGAAAAAAGGTCTTCCTCTTCTGCTGCTTTTCCTCTGGAAACTCTTTTTTCTTATCCGCTGCTTTCTATAGGATTTTGTCCAAATCCGTACTGAAAAGAAATTGCCCATGGAAAGGGAGAAAGCATAGTTTGCTTTTAGAAGCTAGGTCACCTGACCACGATTTTAACCACAGCCCCCTTCTGGCGGAGTTGGATAGTGCCGTTGTTCATGCTGAAAGCTTCTCCGTTTCTGCTGATGCGTCTTCCAAAAAGTCTGTAGCCATCTTTAGGATCGGAAGTAAATCCAGGATTTGTTCTCTTGGCATTTTGTTGGATAAATGAAGCGCCAATTGCTCCAACCATACCCCCAGGGTTCTAGCCACACAAGTGGCCGTTACCCCGGGCCGTTTTGCAGTCCATAAGGTACCTCAATCATGTGGCATTCTTCAAACAGGAGTGTTGTGCGCTTCACCACTTTGGCTATGAGGACATCCACCCTGGGTATTTCCTCCTAGTTTGCCCACACCTCCTCCTCAAATGGATAGCGCCTTTTGACGCCCACGAGTGGAAAAGGACCCCATGTCGTGTTTGTTCCATTCCTTCTGGATTAGCTTTGATATATTTCCATGGACTGGGAAAGTATGCTTAAGCCTTTCCCCTAGTCCTCCGATCATTTCCTCCAGAATTGTGCGAGGCTTCCTGGGCTCCTCCATCACAGATTTTATGAGCTCTGAAAGGTCCTCTTGATGAAACAAATATTTTTTATAGTCGTCTTCGTTTGAGGATTCCTCTGGAGCTGGCTGCTCCTCAAAGTCGGAAATTACTGAACTTGTTTCAGAATATCTTTCTGGACTATAAGGGTGCCTGGACACGGATGCTGCCGTCGGCTGCACTGTCTGTGATGTCAGGGCTGAACGGACCTCCTCTTTAATCAGCTTCCTAATGTCCTCAATAAAACTGCCCAACTCCTCCTTAGCTTGGCTATGCCGATGCTGGAGCACTCATTCTCCTCTAGTACTGCAGTCACCTTGAGACAATAAGCCTGCAGCAGCAGAGCTTAGTTTAGCGTACAGCAAGTCTTCTGTCAGATCCCTTTTTAAATCCCTTTTTCTTTTTTAATTTGGCGCCTCTTGCACCTAGCCATGCCCCATCCACGAGTCACAAGACGCCGCCAAGCTGATGTCATCATGCTGCTCACATGAAGACGCTCTTCGTCCCTCAGCGTCATGCTTAAGGAAGGTGGAGAGCGCTGTGCCGGCCCCTATACCAGCACTAGTCTGTGCTCAGGACAGAGGAGGAAGCCTATGACCCCCACTTTAAGGCCCCCATGGGCCACTGTGGGAGGAATCTGGCCTGGGGAAACCACCCTATGTGGTATCCCAGGAGTCGATCCTCAGGAAGGGGGGACAGGCTGACAACCACTGTCCACCCGACCCATTGTAAGTCTTCTTTTTTTTTTGCTCCACCAGCACCTCTCTGTGATCCTGCCTAATGGCAGGACAGGAAGAACACTGAGGAAGATGGGAGAGGGGGGAGCTTTTAACCTCTCGGCGTTTCCTGTCCTATCAGGAAGAATACACACAAGTCACAGCAGCACCACGTAATAAGAAGTACTCTCGAAGATACGTACTTGTCTTGCAAGCCCCAATCCGGACCCGGACACCTGGGATCCGCTATTCCAAATTCCAAACATCCACCAGGAGAGGCAGCAAGTAAATGGGATCCTTCATCCAGAAAGCATACAGAGTCGGGTTAAAATAACCTTCCAATCTTTATTGTTTAAAGACTGGCATTCTACAGCGACAAAGGCCATAGTGATCTTGGCCGAAACATCGCTGTAGAATGCCAGTCTTTTAACAATAAAGATTGGGAGGTTATTTTAACCCGACTCTGTATGCTTTCTGGATGAAGGATCCCATTTACTTGCTGCCTCTCCTGGTGGATGTTTGTCCTATCAGGAAGAGGCTATCTCAGGTGGTGCTGTCGTGGAGATGACCGGGAAAATAAACCTTTTCACAGACTACGTTATCCTAGCATTCACTAACCCAGAGTCATCATTAGCTTATGTCGTCAAAACATTGCAAAATTGTGGTTCACTATCCTACTATAAAGCCAAGTCTTCAAAATCTCTGATAAGGGGATTAACATAACAAAGCACAACAATTGTCATCCAATTTCCTATCCCAGTGGAGTCCCCACTCAATTCCCTATCTTGGCATTGTATTACTGCCCGACACCTCAAACCAGCTTAAAGCCAACTTTCCCCACCGAATAAAATCAATATAAAAAGAACTGGACAGACGAGCCTCCTTGGGGTTGGGATGGATGGGCAGGATTATACTATATTAGATGTTACACTCCCTAAAATCATCTATGGACCCTCCCTATACCCATCCCGATCACAACCTGCGCTTCCCTCCACAAACAAATGAACTCATTCATTTGGCAAAAAGCAAAACCCCACATAGCCTTCTCTTATGACCAAAAATAAAAAACATGGTGGCCTAAGCCTACCTAACCTCCAAAACTACCACAACTCATTTTTGATTGATCAAATCAAAGCAAACACCTATGTGCTACTCATCCCGACACATGGCCATCAGTAGAATCATACTGCACAAATCTCAGACTGGAAACCCTTTTTCCGGTTCCTCTCCAGCCGCCCCATTCACTTGTCCTCCTCATACCTTCCCCCATTACAGACAACCTTAATAGGGTGGAGAACAGGATTCAAAAAAGACCTCCTTCCCCAGGATAGCCAGATCCCTCCAATCCCCCGGTCAACATTTTAGTTTTTGATCCCTAAAATCTCCCTCGACGTACGGTCAAACACTGGGATTAAATCGGCAGCAGATTTACTATAACGGACAACTGACAACATTCTCTTTAATCCAGGAAAAATATAAAATTCCCTCTTCCGAGTTTTATGTATTCCTCCAAGTAAGAAAACCTCTTCGCACCCGGCCAGCCAAATTAATATCCCAACGATTTTTAAAAGACCAAATATCCAATCCCCTTAACCAATACAAGAATCGGACACAACAAATCTACAGATTGTTATCTGACATGTTACTAAGAAAGAAAAAGTATCATTTCTAGAATGGGAAATGGACCTCTCAAGGCAATTCAGCATACAAGAATGGCAAACTGACCAAAAATGGGCCGTAAAATCTACACCATGCGCATCCGACCACGAACAGTACTATAAATTATTGGTCAGACTGCACTATACTCCATTAAGGCCTCATACATCCATAGCAGCGCATCCCCTCGTAGACCTCATACATCTCTAGTAGCATATCCCCTCGTAGACCTCATACATCTCTAGCAGCGCATCCCCTCGTAGACCTCATACATCTCTAGCAGCGCATCCCCTCGTAGACCTCATACATCTCTAGCAGCGCATCCCCTCGTAGACCTCATACATCTATAGCAGCGCATCCCCTCATAGACCTCATACATCTCTAGCAGCGCATCCCCTCGTAGATCTCATACATCTCTAGCAGCGCACCCCCTCGTAGACCTCATACAGCTCTAGCAGCGCATCCCCTCGTAGACCTCATACATCTATAGCAGCGCATCCCCTCATAGACCTCATACATCTATAGCAGCGCATCCCCTCATAGACCTCATACATCTATAGCAGCGCATCCCCTCGTAGACCTCATACATCTATAGCAGCGCATCCCCTCGTAGACCTCATACATCTATAGCAGCGCATCCCCTCGTAGACCTCATACATCTATAGCAGCGCATTCCCTCGTAGCCCTGATACATCTCTAGCAGCGCATCCCCTCGTAGACCTCATACATCTCTAGCAGCGCATCCCCTTGTAGACCTCATACATCTATAGCAGCGCATCCCCTCGTAGACCTCATACATCTCTAGCAGCGCATCCCCTCGTAGATCTCATACATCTCTAGCAGCGCACCCCCTCGTAGACCTCATACAGCTCTAGCAGCGCATCCCCTCGTAGACCTCATACATCTATAGCAGCGCATCCCCTCGTAGACCTCATATATCTATAGCAGCGCATCCCCTCGTAGACCTCATACATCTATAGCAGCGCATCCCCTCGTAGACCTCATACATCTATAGCAGCGCATTCCCTCGTAGACCTCATACATCTACAGCAGCGCATCCCCTCGTAGACCTCATACATCTATAGCAGCGCATCCCCTCATTGTTAGAGAAACTGTGGACAAATAGGATCACTGCTCCATTTTTTCTGAAGTTGCCCTCTAATCTCCACCCTTTGGAAAAAGGTGTTTAACATGATAGAAACCCTCCACCTCTACGCAACTAAAAGCAAACCGGATTTTGCGTGTCTACTGTTAGGGATAGATAATTTTGCCATTGGACTGCCATATACTACACACCACTCATCTTACAATGGCGCACAACTGGAAAAGCTCCAGAGTTTCTTTCATGAAATGAAATATCTTCTATAGTCTCATCTAGCTGCACCTACGGAAAAATACTGACAGTCCAAAGCAGAACATTGGATCCCTTATAGCCAAATGGGACATTGGCTGACAAATCACCCCTCAATTAGCATACAAACCCCTCACATCCCACCCTTCATATATCCAGGTCTTAAACCCCCTCCTTCCCCTAACAGATCCTTTAGCCATAAGGTAAAAGCCTTGAAGTTGTACCAACAAGTTTCTATAGCTGATATCTAGTACTCCGGTGATGAACTACATTACCCAGCAGATCTTACTTTTGTAAGAAGGAGCATCAGTCTCTTTACTGTTCAACAACGTATCGCATGTTTAAGAGCTCTCTGTCACGGTACAGAAACCGTATTCTAACCCAACAAATGTGTCAACTTTATTATAAAACCCAATAAAAATGATTGAAGAGAAAACGTTGTATGTATTCCAAGACTATTAATTATTACTACCAGGACATTATAGTCCCAGTGTTTCTGGAGGCACATCATACAAACAGTAGCTTGATTACCACAGAAGACAAACACAGCTTGGCTCCTTCCACAGCAGTGACATCACCACAGGTCCTTCAGCCCACCGGATCTCTGTGGTGGAGGTAGGTCAGTGTGTTCTGTCAGGACTGCTGACATAATAGCAGATCAGTGGTATTCTAATTTTATTATTTTTGTCATCCCATTTTCAAGAGCCCTAACTGTGCTGTTCTTCTGTCGGTAAGACTGTTTTACATATGTTGTAAAAACGTCAATGACATCACCAGGGGGCGGAGCGATGGCATCACCATATTCACAGACAAGTGGTCGTTAGTATCAAACTACAGGACATCTCGCAAAAGCTGAGTTCGCGGACAACTATGTCAATGAAAAATGTAAGTTATTGGAAGCAGAAGATGGCGGAAGAAAAGAATTCAAAGAAACCAAATGTCTTTGAGAAGAATAAAAGTAGTACAGTAAAGGAAAAAAAACTATAGAAATTGGGTGTAGTAATCGTACTGACCCATAGAATAAGGTTATTATGTAATTTTTGTTGCAGTTTGCGCGCCGTAGAAACAAGACTCGCCAAAAAAAAGGCAGAATCTCGGTTTGTTTTCATTTAACGCCACTTAGAATTTCATAAAGAGTTTTTCATACCTTATACGGTACGTTAAATAAAACCATTGAAAAATACAACTCGTCCCGCAAAAAACAAACCCTCGTACAGCGACGTCGAAGGGTAAATAAAACGTGTTACAATTTTTTAAAAGGGGCGGAGAAAAAAACAAAACTGGAAAAAAAAAAAGGGGCCGCGTTATTAAGGGGTTAATGATGTGCAGTTATGGGAGCTGAAGCATTACTCGGGAGGGGGTTACCACCGAGAGATGAGGTGCAAATAATGCAGGTAAATCACTAAATGTAGCAGTAAAACATAACTTTATTAATAGGTTCTATAGAGTTTAATACAAGCACTAAATGAGGGTAATAATACCAAAAACTATATAATAAACACCTAGTGGTACCATCGGGGGGCAACCGCTTCCCCACTGAGCAATACAACCAACTGTCATATACTCACCTCCCCCCTCCCGCTGTGTCCCACCATGGTGCTCTGTCCCTTCCCCCGCTCAGTTTACAGCTGCAGTCCCGCCCGGTTTGTGGGACGTCACAGGGACTGCAGCCAATAAGAGCTCAGAGATTCATCTTTATGTGAAACTGTACAAAGGCTTTCCTGATACCCAGATAGGTGATATCCACGACACCACTCTCATCCACTACTTCTGTGAAGGGGAATGCATTGTGGCTTGCAGTTTGCCCCCCGCCCCGACAATCACAAGTAGTCCAAACTAGCCGGGCCTCATGTAATTGTAGGGTCACAGCAAACTGCGATACAACCGTACTGACCGCCATTACATCCCAATGAGAAGAGTATTGTGGTCAGAGTCTCCATGTAGCCACAGCCGTACTGGTGACCCCTTCACAAATGTAGAGGGGTTCTACAAATTACCAATATGAAACTAAGAGAACAATAAAGGCAGACAATGATATTTTATTGGCCACCATCGCTCACAAGTCCCACCAAGCAGGATTCCCACTCTGTAGATACAACCTAGCAGCTCTTACCCGTGATGCCAGATCCCTCTTCCTGCAGTCCCGCAGGGACTATATGCAAAGCGGAGCAGGAGCTGGTAGAGATACTTGGGGGGACAGGGGCAGCATGGGCCAAGGCCCCTCTCCAGCCCTGCACAGCCGCCGGCTACTGTAGCAGTAAGTCTGTTGAAGCAGAGATCTTCGGTAGCCACATTCTCTTACTGATGCACGATACAGCAGCCATCCGCTATGTAGTCACTGACTAACATCACTGTATGACTGGGATGCTTACATATCAGCAATTAGTAAATGCATATTGCTGATCTGTAGGCCTTCTGATTATACACTGACTTTAATTAACAACTGTGTAGTGAATGGCTCTACTAATCCAACTAGCACAGCGTCCTGCCTGGCTCACACCCCACTTCCTGCCTACAAGCACCAGGGGCACATGCCCCACATCACCCCTCCCCAGCTATGATCCTAAATACATCCATTACCTGGTGATGGGAGCAGCTGGCGGGCCTCCATCATGGCGTCCTTGTACAGATCCTTGTGTCCTTCTAAATACTCCCACTCCTCCATGGAGAAATAGACAGCGACATCCTGACACCTTATAGGAACCTGACAACACAATATACAGTCATTACCCAGAAGCCTCCAGTGCTGTTACTGTATAATGTCCCAGCATTCCCTGCAGCGTCACCTCTCCAGTCAGCAGCTCAATCATCTTGTTGGTGAGTTCTAGAATCTTCCCTACATTGATGTTCTTATGTATCAGATGGCGAAGTGGGGGCCCCATGATTGGGCTCAGGGGTCTTCCCCATCCATCACACACAGGGGCCCGACAGTCATCACTAGAGGTCTTCTTCACTACTGTGTAATCCTGTGTATGGGGAGACAATAATAAATATCACTACTGGCATTTCCAGAGTCCATCACCTCCCCAGTGACATCATCAGTCATTACAATAGATAAGAATGACATATGACATCACCAGAATCTCTCCCCTCTCCGGTGACATCATCTGTTATAACCATAGACAAGAATGATGTAATCTGACATCACCAGAATCTCTCCCCTCTCCGGTGACATCATCTGTTATAACCATAGACAAGAATGATGTAATGTGACATCATCAGAATCTCTCCCCCCTCCAGTGAAATCATCTATTACCATAGATACGAATGATGTAATGTGACATCATCAGAGTCTCTCACCTCCCCAGTCAGCTGGAGGAGTATCTCTAGGGTGAGGTTGAATACACTCTCCGCCATCTTGTTTCTGTCCTTCTCCATCTCTGATGAATGAATCCTGTAGGGACCTGAATGGAAACAATATGAACCGATGTAAAAACCACAAAAACCAACATCTCCAAGTTCAGCTGCTTTTTCCAGGGTTTTCTCTGAAGTGCTGCAGTGTTTTAGCGCACAATATAGATGTCTGCAATGTACATACGTGTTGGGATGTATGTGTGACATCGGGCAGCAGAATCCTCCGGACAGCCTCCCGTTAACCCCTTCCTGCAGCCATTTCTCATCCCCACCGCCCAACGACAATTGCTATTATATCTGCTAATAAAGCTGGATGAGCGCCGGTATTGTGAGGGACAAGTAGGATGTTTAATAGCAGCATTTAATGTGGGAGAACCTTAGAAATACTTTATTAGGAATTCATTTAATAGGAAATTTTATAAAAACATTTGCTGGAATCCTTTAACCCCTTAGTGCTATAGGTAGTACATGTACGTCCTGCAGCGTCGGGGTATGTATGAACGCGCGGCGATCTCCCTCCATACAGCGCGAGCGCCGGCTGTTTACTGCAGCTGATACCAACTCCGATAAGCTGTCAATTCTGATAGCGCCATTTAAATGGGATGAGATTGCAGGGAGCCGTGCAGGTGTCATGGCAGCCGGGGGCCCTCTGTAACGCCCCGGGGCTGTCCTGGCAGAATTCCTATCAAGCCATGCCTGTGGCTCCTCCAGAAAAGAAGTGAGAAGATGAGCCCATTCCCATCTAATTACTTCTCTGTACTAATTACGTACTGACTCCACGACCTAAACGTTTACCAGCGTCCGGATCGCGGCATCCAATAATCCGCACAAACCTCAGTAAAGTTTACACCGCCCTATCCCGTCTGGGCCCAATCTGTAGCAGAAAGTAGGCCGACCACTTCTATAGCGAAAACCCGTTACACGCTGCCGTCACAGAGATAACAAATATCACTAGCGAGGAACGGCTAATACATACCTGATGACAGATGGAAAACATCCTGAAGGTCATACAAATGGCCACCAATATAAACCTGCAGGGGGCGCCCTCCAGCCCCACACCTGCCCTGCAAAGAATTGCATCTTCTACACCCTGGTGATCAGAGGCATCTCGTCCTTCATCTACTAGGACTTACTATTCTTATACAGAGGAGTCCACATCCCGGTGGTAAGAGGAATCTGGTCCTTGAGCCGCTAGGACTAACTATTCTTACACAGAGGAGTCAACAACCTGGTGGTCAGAGGTATCTGGTCCTTCAGCCACTAGGACTTACTATTCTTCTACAAAAGAGTCTACATCCTGGTGGTCAGAGGGATCTGGTCCTTCAGCCACTAGGACTTACTATTCTTATACAGAGGAGTCTAAATCCTGGTGGTAAGAGGAATCTGGTCCTTCAGCCGCTAGAACTAATTATTCTTAGACAGAGGAGTCAACAACCTGGTGGTCAGAAGAATCTGCTCCATCTACTAAGAGTTACTGTTTTTACATAGAGGAGTCTACATACTGGTGGTCAGAGGGATCTGCTGCTTCAGCAGCACGGACTTACTATTCTTATACAGAGGATTCTACATCCTTCTGGTCAGAGTGATCTGGTCCTTCAGCCGCTAGGACTTACTGTTCTTATACAGAGGAGTCTACATCCTGGTGGTCAGAGGGATCTGGTCCTTCAGTCACTAGGACTTACTATTCTTATACACAGGATAAGGTACTGGACAGACCCCGTTGACCATAATGAGTTCTGGATGGCAGTTTCCTGGATAAGTAGCACAGGGTGGTGTAGAGACTTCAGGCTGTCAGACATTGTGTGTGTCAGGCCTTGGGCCTATCTTAGCTTCTATGTTATGGTTGTCATTTGTCAGGCCCTGGGAAAGCTGGATGAATTCAGTGTTCTAACCTCTCATTCCTCTACTTTGTATCTGGCAAGCCTTCGATCTACAGGAGGACAGGAAGCCCTTTGTCCCACCAGCTACTGACAAGGAGATGCTAAATAGGCCCCTGCTGGCATGGATTGGCACCTTGGATGGTTCAGGCAGACATCCTGGTGCCCAATTTTACATCAGAAGGAAATCATTTAATAAAGGATATTTGGGCGAATGAAGGTCTTAGCCAGATATGAATTAGATTTTCTGAATCGGGCTGACCAGCCGAACAAAACTCATCTACAGGCATTGAGGTCCAAGGCTCAGAGCACCCAGAACTGCATATCTGGGGAAATATGGATGTCAACCCATCCGTGCGTGGGGTCAAACCATATGTAAAATCAGGACTAAGAATGTGCCACGCCCAAATTCACGTTTACATAACATAGTGACATAGTATGTAAGGCTGAATGAAGACAATGTCCATCTAGTCCAGCCTGTCTATCCTCCTGTGTTGATCCAGAGGAAGGCAAAAATCCCCAAGGGCAGAAGCCAATTAGCCCTTTTGGGGAAAAAATTCCTTCCCGACTCCCTAATGGCAATCAGACTGTTCCCTGGATCAACCCCTAATAGTTCCTACCTGCCTGTATACCCAGATTGACAATTAACCTAAGACTTATATCCTGTAATGTCCTTCCTCTCCAGAAAGACATCAAGTCCCCTTTTAAACTCCTCCATGGATTTTGCCATCACCACTTCCTCAGGCAGAGAGTTCCACAGTCTAACTGCTCTTACAGTAAAGAATCCCCTTCTATGTTGGTGATGAAACCTACTTTCCTCTAATCGTAGTGGATGTCCTCTTGTTACCGTCGTAGTCCTGGGTATAAACAGATAATGGGAGAGATCCTTGTATTGTCCCGTCATGTATTTATACATAGTTATTTAATCACACCTTAGCCGTCTTTTTTCTAGAGTAAATAATCCCAATTTGGATAGCCTCTCTGGGTATTCCAGTCCCGTCATTCCATGTATTAGTTTAGTTGCCCTTCTTTGAACCCCCTCCAGTACTGTAACATCTTTCCTGAGCACCGGTGTCCAGAACTGTACGCAGTATTCCATGTGAGGCCTGACAAGTGCCTTATATAATGGAAGGATGATGTTCTCGTCCTTCACCCCTATACCTCTTTTAATGCACCCCAAGACTTTATTTGCCTTTGCAGCAGCTGACTGGCATTGGTTACTCCAGTTTAGTCTATTATCCACTAATACCCCCAGATCCTTTTCCATATCACTTTTTCCCAGCGGTACCCCATTAAGTGAATATTTGTGACATCCGTTCCTCCTGCCCATGTGCATAGTCTTACATTTTTCAACATTGAACTTCATTTGCCATTTTTCTGCCCAAGCCCCCAGCTTGTCCAGGTCCGTTTGTAGCCGCACATTGTCCTCCGTTGCATTGATTATATTGTATAATTTTGTGTCATCTTCAAATATTTATATTTTTCTGTGCAGCCCCTCTATCAGGTCATTGATAAATATGTTGAACAGAGTGGGGCCTAATACTGAACCCTGTGGCACCCCGCTAGCGACTGTGGTCCAATCAGAGTACGAACCATTTATTACCACCCTCTGCTTTCTATCATTGAGCCAATTTTTTACCCACTTACACACGTTTTCGCCCAGTCCGAGTTGCCTCATTTTGTATATTAGCCTATTATGTGGCACGGTGTCAAAGGCTTTAGAGAAGTCCAGATATACAAGATCAATAGATTCTCCCTGGTCCAGCTTAGAGCTTACTTCATCGTAGAAACTGATCAGATTTGTCTGACATGAGCGACCCTTCATGAATCCATGCTGGTGAGGAGTTAT
The DNA here is from genome assembly GCF_035609145.1 of Eleutherodactylus coqui. NCBI lineage: Eukaryota > Metazoa > Chordata > Amphibia > Anura > Eleutherodactylidae > Eleutherodactylus > Eleutherodactylus coqui. Next base: position 23,134,515 of record NC_089841.1, read on the forward strand.
TCCCTTATTCTCCTTGAGGTACTCATCGATGGTGTCTCTAAGAATCTCCTCGAAAATTTTTCCCGTTACTGAAGTGAGACTTACTGGCCTGTAGTTACCAGGCTCACTTTTGCTCCCTTTTTTGTAAATTGGAACCACGTTGGCAATGCGCCAATCCAATGGTACTACACCGGTCTTGATAGTGTCTAGAAATATTAGATATAGTGGCCTAGCTATCTCGTCACTTAGTTCCCTTAGTATCCTTGGGTGTATTCCATCTGGGCCCGGCGATTTATCAATTTTAGTCTTCTTTAGTCGCTTCCGCACCTCCTCCTGCGTTAGGTATGAGATATTTTGTGATGGGTTCATTGTATTCCCCTGCATCTCGTGTGGCATTTCCTTTTCGTTTGTGAATACACTTGAGAAGAAACTGTTTAGTAGATTTGCTTTCCCTCCGTCATCATCAATGATCTCTCCTGCATTATTTTTTAAAGGGTCAGCGCTCTCCCTGCAAATCCTTTTGCTGTTAATACAGTTGAAAAATAGTTTTGGGTTGTTTTTGCTCTCTTTGGCCATCAGTCTTTCCGCCTCCTCCTTGGCAATTTTGATCCTATCTTTGCATATTTTGTTTTTTTTCCCCTGTACGATTTTAGCGCTTCTTCGCTGCCTTCTTGCTTTAGTAGTTTGAACGCTTTCTTTTTTTCGTTTATTGCCCCCTTTACCGTCTTGTCGAGCCACATTGGTTTCCTTTTAGTTGTTTCTTTTATTTTTAAAGGGAATGAACTGCTCACATGAGGCGATTAGGATCCTTTTGAACTTTTCCCATTTGTCCTCCGTACTGATATTTTTGAGGATGTTGTCCCAATTAATGTTACCGATAGTAGTTCTAAGCTCATCAAATTTTGCTTTACTAAAGTTTAGTTTATTTGTCGCTCCCTGATAAGGCTTCTTATTGAATGACAGCTGGAAATTGATTATATTGTGGTCACTGTTCCCCAAGTGGCCCTCAAACTGCACCCCCTTTATACGTTCCGGTTTGTTAGTTAGTACTAGGTACAGAATGGCCCTCCCTCTTGTTGGTTCCTGCACAAGTTGGTTCAGGTAATTGTCTTTAATTACTCTCAAGAACTTATCACCCCTGTGAGATTTGCAGGTTTCGTTCTCCCATGTTATATCCGGATAATTAAAGTCCCCCATGATAATTACTTCGTTGCGGTTTGACACCTCTTCTATCTGCCTTAATAGTAAGTTTTCAGTTTCTTCTGTTGCTTTTGGTGGTCTATAGAAGACCCCTATCAGGCTTTTGTTATTTTTTTCTCCCTGTATTTCTACCCACAGAGATTCCACCTGTTCTTCTCCTATATCCTCCCGTAGCCTCGGATTCAAGTTCGATTTGACGTACAGACATACCCCTCCCCCTTTCTGGTTCCTACGGTCCCTTCTGAAGAGATTGTACCCCTGCAAATTCACTGCCCAATCGCACTTATCATCAAGCCCTGTTTCCGTAATTCCGACTATATCATAATTTTCATCAGTCATTCTCGCTTCAAGCTCACCCACTTTACCAATCAGACTTCTTGCATTCGTGGTCATACAATTTATATAGTTTGTTTGTTTGTTTTTAATTTGTTTTGTTGCTATTCGTACTAATGGCTGATCTATCAGTTCTAACTGTACTAACCCCACCCCCTGCTCGACCCCCATTCCCTTTGCTTGGACCCGGGTTGCTAGTTACACTGGCTACCTCACTATTTCTCATTTCACACTCCCCCCCAGTCCCTAGTTTAAACACTCCTCCAGCCTTCTAGCCATCTTTTCCCCCAGCACGGCTGCACCCTTCCCATTAAGATGCAGCCCGTCCCTACGGTAGAGCCTGTAGCCGACAGCAAAGTCAGCCCAGTTCTCCAGGAACCCAAATCCCTCCTTCTTACACCAACTCCGGAGCCACTTGTTTACCTCCCTAAGATCCTGCTGCCTTTCTAGTGTGGCTTTAGGTACAGGTAGTATTTCCGAGAAAACTACCCTGGAGGTCCGTGCCCTGAGCTTGGACCCTAGGTCCCTGAAATCATTTTTGAGGGCCCTCCATTGACCTCTAACTTGTTCATTGGTGCCAACGTGCACCATGGCCGCTGGATCCTCACCAGCCCCTCCCAGTAATCTGTCAATCTGATCCGCGATGTGTCGAACTCGAGCGCCAGGAAGACATCACACCGTTCGACGATCCCGGTCTTTATGGCAGATTGCCCTATCTATCTCCCTTATAATTGAGTCCCCCACCACTAGAACCTGTCTAGCCTGCCCTGCACTCCCCGTCCCCGTCTCACAGGAGCAGTCATCCCGCTGGCGTTCAGAGGGCATGTCGTGCTGCAGCGGTGCTGGCTCTCACACGCTGCTGCAACCGCTCAACTGGTCACACGCTGCCTCCGCTCAACCACTCACACGCTGCTGCCTCCGCTCAACCGCTCACCCGCTGCTGCCTCCGCTCACCCGCTGCTGCCTCCGCTCACCCGCTGCTGCCCTCGCGCAACCACTCACCCGCTGCTGCCCTCGCGCAACCACTCACACGCTGCTGCCCTCGCGCAACCACTCACACGCTGCTGCCCTCGCGCAACCACTCACACGCTGACACTTATGCGCAACCGTTCAAAAAAAAATTTTTATTCCCCCCCCCCCCCTTACAAACACTTAGACCCACAGACACACACACACACAGAAGACACAACTAGGGCACACCAGATACACAGAAGACACACACTTAGCTCACAAACACACACAGAAGATACTTATCGGCTCCTGCGGCTCCTCCACTCCTCCTGGTGACATCACCTGCTCTCCCGGCGGCCGCTCACTCTGCCCTCCTGTCTCAGCTGCTCCGTTCTGGTCCCCTCTGCTGCTGCTGGGGCTGGACTCCTGGTGGCCTCTTGGCGTCGGCTACTTCTCTGCTCCGGTCTCACCTTACTGCCCCTGCTTCGGCGCCAGTATCGGCTCCTGCGCTGCTGCGATGTCCCCTTCAGCCCCCCACCCTCCCCCGCTCGTGCCTCTGTCTCGGCGCGCTGCTCCTGGCGTCTGACGACATGGGGGGCTTTCCCGCCAAGATATGACCGAAAACGGGGAATTATGATTTTCCACCAGGAATACAGGACTCCACCCCAACCCACCAGTGACATCAGAGGGGCGGGGTAAGGAGTGTTCTGAGGGTCCTTTTATAATGTGGGACCCTACAGGCCCCAAATTGTCAGATCCTACAGATACGCCTTAGCATAAGGCTTCAACCCCTTCCCACAACAGGGCGTAAATTCAAAATCCCTCTGCTCCTGGCTGCCATGTGTAGCCAGGAGCAGAGGGATGTCACCCAGCATGTGATCATTTAAAGTGTAAAAAGCTTACATTTCATCTCCCCCCACGGATCATATCCGTGAGGGAGGATGAAATGACGTACGTAAGGCCCCTGGATTAATCCGCGGACCTTACCCTAGCTTTTGCGCAAGCGCCCATCGCCAAAATGGCGGACGCATTCGTAAAAGTCAAAGATTGCCCGGGAAATTCAAAATCTCCCTGCTCCTGGCTACAAAATTTAGCCGAGAGCCTGGAGATTTCACGGAGAGCCGCGGTGAGCGGTTTCTGATCACGTGTTGGCCATTTTCCAATGGATAATGGCGATCACGTAAAAGTTAAAAAAGGTGAAGCTTCATCTCCCCTCCCTGATGTGATCGGTGAGAGGAGATGAAACTTTTTAGCGGGGGCTCCGTATTTGCAACCCGACGCGATCTTTCTCCGTGAACTTTCCCGGATTCTGCACATGCGACCACCGGCAAAACACTGGACACATGCGCAGGAGTCGGGGAGCCCGGGAAATGTAAAATCTCCTTACTTCCAGCAACCAACGGTCGCCGAGAGCCTGGAGCAGTGACCTTGTTGAGCGGTCGCCGGTCACGTGATAAAAAGGTAGCGATCTACCTTAGGTCGGTCTCACATGACCGGATAGGAATTACGGATTCCGCATGTCTCTGATTCGCGGTAATACGCAGATCATTTGCATTGGATTACACAATTCCGCTCACATTAGCGGGTCGGAATTACGTAATCCACTGGCAGAAAAGAGAACGCAGCAGGTTCTATTTTACTGCGGAGATCAGCAACACAGAGCCCATTGTGCTCCATGGTCGTGGATATACCCGCAGCCCATACGCAACTACATTGTATACGGCTGCTGGTACCCGTGTCATCGCTAAGCGACGGTGCGGGAAATACAAACAAAACAATATATATACTGCGCATGACCGCCTGTGTGAGTAGGCAGTTATGCGCAGTAGATTACGCGGTTGTATGCAGGGTCACAGCCGGGCTCACAGCTGGGATCCGCTGCGGGTCTCCGCAAGCGGATTCCACATATGGCCGCAGGAGCCCGGCGTTATTCAGACCACTACCTGTAATACGTATTTTACAAGAAGCCCTGGGAACGCTCGCCTTCGTGCAGTTCCAGGAGCAGCTTGTTGAGCGCCTTCTGTGCGAGACCGCCGCACTTCGGCAAGCTTACGGAGACCCACAGAGCGCCACTTTTTACACCCCATCCGCGCGGCTGAGGTCACAAAATAGCCCCCAAAAAGCATGAGAGGAGGGGGGATACCCGGTTTTATTGCCCGATGTACCCATCCCAACCAGCCTCCGTAATTACCCCTGTCTTCGGAAATACCACACAGTTCATATTATTACTTTCAGCTAAGATTTGGGGAACGCTGAAAAGGGGGGGAGGGGTGTAGGAATTTTTCAACGTGTCAATTTTTATTTCGTACAAGTGGGCAATGGGGCCTGGAATTTATTCAGTTGTGCCCTGCAATCCAACAGTGTTCCCTCTATTACAGGCCTTGCCATGTTTCCTGTAAGTAGATTAGGGCCACAGCGGGAATGTTTTTGAACACGGGACAAACGGGGGTATCCATTTTGGGGTGAACGTCTTCATTCATGTATGTGCTTGACAAAAAACTGTTTTTAAATTGACAAAATTGACAAAAAAATGAAAATCGTGGGCAATGGGGCCTAAATCACCTTCATGCAAAATGTCTGTTCTGAAAGTCACCGATTACTCCTTTCATTTTGGGCCCCGTTGTGCATCCAGACATAAGATTAGGGCCACAATGGGCATGTCTCTGAACACGGGACAAACGGGGTTATCTATTTTGGGGTGAACGTCTTCATTCATGTGTGTGCTGTTCAAAAAAAGCGTTTTTTAATATGACAATTGCCAAAAAAAATGAAAATCACAATTTTTTCCTTTTGCTTTGCTTGAATTCATTCAAAAACTGTGGGTTCAAAATACACAGTACACCCCTAGATAAATTTGGTAAGGGGTCTAGTTTTCAAAATGGGGTCATTTGTGGGGTTTCTCTATGGTTTTGGCCACTCAAGAGCTCTACGAGTGGGCAATGGGGCCTAAAACACCTTCAAGCAAATTTATGTTCTGAAAGACACCGACTACTCCTTTCATTTTGGCCCCCGTTGTGCATCCAGACATAAGATTAGGGCCACAATGGGCATGTCTCTGAACACGGGACAAACAGGGGGATCCATTTTGGTGTGTCAATCCTCATTTTCATGTGCACTATAGAAAAAAAATAGGTCTTTAAATTTGAATTCCTGAAAAAAAAGCTGTGTGGTCAAAATGCTCATGACACCCCTCAGTTGATACATTAAGGGGTGTAGTTTTTAAATTGGGGTCATTTGTGGGGGTATCTATCATTCTGACACCTATGAGCCTTTGCAATCTTAGCTTGGTGTAGGAAAACAACGGGTTCTTCAAAATGCTGAAAAGTAATGTTAAATTTGTACAGCTCCTAAATGGTTAAAAAAACACACAAGTTTTTCAAACATGCGTCCAGAATAAAGTAAACAGGTGGAACTATATATCCCATCAAAACTTTGTACAGTATGTTTGGACATATTTGAGATATTATAGCTGAAAATGTGAAAAAATGACAATTTTTTCAAAATTTTTACAATATTGGTACTTTTAATAAATATACATAAATACTATCATCACAGAGGTGAGGAAAAAGAAAAAAAGAAACACATTCACTGAAAAAGCCAAAAATACCTGAAGGTCTGCAAAGCAGACACGGTCGCCATAGGCACGATCGCCATAAGGCAGGCACAATCGCCACCTCTGTGATTTTATGTAATTTATCGTGAGTTAGCGTAGGTACTGACGGAAGCGGTGTGACCTCGACGCGGTCCGTCAGCCTATGCGTTTTGGCCAAAATGCAGTACTAACACCCGCATTTTATCAGTATGCATTAGTACTTTTGTATGTAGTTTGCTAGTTGGTGGGGGAGCCCAAGATGTCAGCCAGTGTGGCCCACCTTAGAGATACAGGGCAACCCGCTGTCATATCAGCCAGGGTTGATATCCTGTATGGTGGGTCACCACCTATCTATGGCTGACATCTTTGGTATCGTTCACATGTGCAGGCTTTTAGTATATGCAGTCACTCCTCCCCATTCTGGGCTGGGTTGAGTGGGTGACTGCATATTAGCTTGCCAGGAACAAGTTGCTCCTCCACACATTATTGTCTGGCTGACTACATATCCTCAGGGCTTAAGGCCTTTGCGCCTGCCCTACGGCGATTGTGCCGGTGGCGATTGTGCCTGCCTTATGGCGATCGTGCCTATGGCGACCGTGTCTGCTTTGCAGACCTTCAGGTATTTTTGGCTTTTTCAGTGAATGTGTTACATAAATACTATCAGTCTATTTTTACCAGCTAAATGAAGTACAACATGTGGCGAAAAAACAATGTCAGAATCACTGGGATATGCAAAACCTTTACGGAGTTATGCTATGTTGAACGACGCATGTCAGATTTTCAAAATTTGGCTCCGTCACTAAGGCGCAAACAAGCTTCGTCAATAAGGGGTTAATGTGAAACTGTACAAAGGCTTTCCTGACACCCAGATAGGTGATATCAACGGCACAACTTTCATCCAGTACTTCTGTAAAGGGGAATGCATTGTGGCTTGCAGTTTTCCCCCCGCGAATCACAAGAATTCCAAACTAGCCGGGCTTCATGTAATTGTAGGGTCACAGCAAACTGCGATACAACCGTACTGACCGCCATTACATCCCAATGAGAAGAGTATTGTGGTCAGAGTCTCCATGTAGCCACAGCCGTACTGGTGACCCCTTCACCAATTTAGAGGGGTTCTACAAATTACTAATATGAAACTAAGAGAACAATAAAGGCGGACAATGATATATTATTGGCCACCATCGCTCACAAGTCCCACCAAGCTGGATATCCACTCTGTAGATACAACCTAGCAGCTCTTACTGGTGATGCCAGATCCCTCCTCCTCCGGTCCTGCAGGGATTAAATGCAAAGCGGAGGATCTGGTGGGGATAGTTGGGGGGACAGGGGCAGCATGGGCCAAGGCACCTCTCCAGCCCTGCACCGCCGCCGGCTACTGTAGCAGTAGGGCTAGTGGAGCAGAGATCTTCTGTAGACACATTCTGTTTGATATAGCAGTCATCCGCCATACAGTCGCTGACTAGTGTCACTGTAGGACCGGGATGCTTACATATCAGCAATTGATAAGGCCGCCTGCAGATGACTGGGTCAGATCCTGCTGCGAGAATTGTCGCAAAGGGACCCGACCCAAGCCTCTGAAGGGACCAGCGCGGCTCCGGGTCTTTGATGTGCCAGCTGCCGGCCAGCAGGCACATGCCGGAGCGGAGCCGCCAGCCGGGGAGTGAAATTTCTGTGCGGGGCTCTCAGAGCTCCGCACAGAAATAGATCATACCGCGATTTGTTTTCCACACGTGATTTCGCGCAGACAAATGGCGGCCGTCTGCATAGGATTGCGTTTTCTAACACAATCTTATGCCAGCTTGCACAGGCGTAAATTCAGCAGGAAATCCTGCTGCGGAATTTCCGCCCGTGTGCCGGGGGCCTAAATGTGTGCTGGTGATCTGTAGGCCTTCTGATTATACTGTCTTTAATCAACTGTGTAGTGAATGGCTCTACTAATCCAACTAGCACAGTGTCCTGCCTGGCTCACACCCCACTTCCTGCCTACAAGCACCAGGGGCACATGCCCCACATCACCCCTCCACAGCTATGATCCTAAATACATCCATTACCTGGTGATGGGAGCGGCTGGCGGGTCTCCATCATGGCCTCCTTGTACAGATCCTTGTGTCCTTCCAAATACTCCCACTCCTCCATGGAGAAATAGACAGCAACATCCTCACACCTTATAGGAACCTGACAACACAATATACGGTCATCACCCAGAAGCCTCCAGTGCTGTTACTGTATAATGTCCCAGCATTCCCTGCAGCGTCACCTCTCCAGTCAGCAGCTCAATCATCTTGTTGGTGAGTTCTAGAATCTTCTGTACATTGATGTCCTCATGTATCAGGGGGTGAGGTGAGGGCCCCATGATTGGGCTCACGGGTCTTCCCCATTCAACACACACAGGGGCCCGACAGTCTTTACTAGAGGTCTTCCTCATTACTGAGTAATCCTATGTATGGGGAGACATTAATAAATATCACTACAGACATTTCCAGAGTCCATCACCTCCCCAGTAACATCATCTGTTATTATCATAGATTAGAATGACATATGACATCACCAGAATCTCTCCCCTCTCCAGTGACATCATCTGTTATTACCATAGATAACAATGATGTAATGTGACATCATCAGAATCTCTCCCCTCTCCAGTGACATCATCTGTTATTACCATAGATAACAATGATGTAATGTGACATCATCAGAATCTCTCCCCTCCCCAGTGACATCATCTGTTACCATAGATAAGAATGATGTAATGTGACATCATCAGAGTCTCTCACCTCCCCAGTCAGCTGGAGGAGTATCTCTAGGGTGAGGTTGAATACACTCTCTGCCATCTTGTTTCTGTCCTTCTCCATCTCTGATGAATCAGTCCTGTAGGGACCTGAATGGAAACAATATGAACCGATGTAAAAACCACAAAAACCAACATCTCCAAGTTCAGCTGCTTTTTACGGGGTTTTCTCTGAAGCGCTGCAGTGTTTTAGCGCACAATATAGATGTCTGCAATGTACATGCGTGTTGGGATGTATGTGTGACATCGGGCAGCAGAATCCTCCGGACAGCCTCCCGTTAACCCCTTCCTGCAGCCATTTCTCCTCCCCACCGCCCAACGACAATTGCTATTATATCCGCTAATAAAGCTGGATGAGCGCCGGTATTGTGAGGGACAAGTAGGATTTTTAATAGCAGCATTTAATGTGGGAGAACCTTAGAAATACTTTATTAGGAATTCATTTAATAGGACATTTTATAAAAACATTTGCTGGAATCCTTTAACCCCTTAGTGCTATAGGTAGTACATGTACGTCCTGCAGCGTCGGGGTATGTATGAACGCGCGGCGATCTCCCTCCATACAGCGCGAGCGCCGGCTGTTTACTGCGGCTGATACCAACTCCGATAAGCTGTCAATTCTGATAGCGCCATTTAAATGCGATGAGATCGCAGGGAGCCGTGCAGGTGTCATGGCAGCCGGGGGCCCTCTGTAACGCCCCGGGCTGTCCTGGCAGAATGCCTATCAAGCCATGCCCGTGGCTCCTCCAGAAAAGGAGTGAGAAGATGAGCCCATTCCCATCTAATTACTTCTCTGTACTAATTACTTACTGACTCCACGACCTAAACGTTTACCAGCGTCCGGATCGCGGCATCCAATAAGCCGCACAAACCTCAGTAAAGTTTACACCGCCCTATCCCGTCTGGGCCCAATCTGTAGCAGAAAGTAGGCCGACCGCTTCTATAGTGAAACCCGTTACACGCTGCCGTCTCAAAGATAACAAATATCACTAGTGAGGAACGGCTAATACATTCCTGATGACAGATGGAAAACATCCTGAAGGTCATACAAATGGCCACCAAAACAACCTGCAGGGGGCGCCCTCCAGCCTCACCCTGCCCTGCAAACAATTGCATCTTCTACACCCTGGTGATCAGAGGCATCTGGTCCTTCATCTACTAGGACTTACTATTCTTATACAAAGGAGTCTACATCCTGTTTGTCAAAGGGATCTGGTCCTTCAGCCGCTAGGACTAATTATTCTTAGACAGATGAATCAACAACCTGGTGGTCAGAAGAATCTGCTCCATCTACTAAGAGTTACTGTTCTTACATAGAGGAGTCTACATACTGGTGGTCAGAGGGATCTAGTCCTTCAGCCACTAGGACGTACTAGTCTTATACAGAGGAGTCTACATCCTGGTGGTCAGAGGGATCTGCTGCTTCAGTCACTAGGACTTACTATTCTTATACTGAGGAGTCTACATCCTGGTGGTCAGAGGGATCTGGTCCTTCAGTCACTAGGATTTACTATTCTCATACTGAGGAGTCTACATCCTGGTGGTCAGAGGGATCTGGTCCTTCAGTCGCTAGGACTTACTATTCTTATACAGAGGAGTCTACATCCTGGTGGTCAGAGGGATCTAGTCCTTCAGCCACTAGGACTTACTATTCTTATACAGAGGAGTCTACATCCTGGTGGTCAGAGGGATCTGATCCTTCAGCCACTAGGACTTACTATTCTTATACAGAGGATAAGGTACTGGACAGACCCCGTTGACCATAATGAGTTCTGGATGGCAGTTTCCTAGATAAGTAGCACAGGGTGGTGTAGAGACTTCAGGCTGTCAGGCATTGTGTGTCTCAGGCCTTGGGCCTATCTCAGCTTCTATGCTATGGTTGTCATTTGTCAGGCCCTGGGAAAGCTGGATGAATTCAGTGTTCTAACCTCTCATTCCTCTCTTTTGTATCTGGCAAGTCTTCGATCTACAGGAGGACAGGAAGCCCTTTGTCCCACCAGCTACTGACAAGGAGATGCTAAATAGGCCCCTCCTGGCATGGATTGGCACCTTGGATGGTTCACGCAGACATCCTGGTGCCAAGTTCACATCAGAAGGAAATCATTTAATAAAGGATATTTGGGCGAATGAAGGTCTTAGCCAGATATGAATTAGATTTTCAGAATCGGGCTGACCAGCCGAACAAAACTCATCTACAGGCATTGAGGTCCAAGGCTCAGAGCACCCAGAACTGCATATCTGGGAAAATATGGATGTCAACCCATCCGTGCGTGGGCTCAAACCATATGTAAAATCAGGACTAAGAATATGCCACGCCCAAATTCACGTTTGAGGGGGCTTTCCCGTCGAGATAAGACTGAAAACTGGGAAATATGATTTCCACCAGGAATACAGGACTCCACCCCAACTCTCCAGTGACAGCAGAGGGGGCGGGGTAAGGAGTGTTCTGAGGGTCCTTTTATAATGTGGGACTAGAGATGAGCGAACACCAAAATGTTCGGGTGTTCGTTATTCGGAACGAACTTCCCGTGATGCTCGAGGGTTCGTTTCGAACAACGAACCCCATTGAAGTCAATGGGCGACCAGAACATTTTTGTATTTCGCCGATGCTCGCTAAGGTTTTCATGTGTGAAAATCTGGGCAATTCAAGAAAGTGATGGGAATGACACAGAAACGGATAGGGCAGGCGAGGGGCTACGTGTTGGGCTGCATCTCAAGCTCACAGGTCCCACTATTAAAGGGGTTGTCCCGAGGCAGCAAGTGGGTCTATACACTTCTGTATGGCCATAATAATGCACTTTGTAATGTACATTGTGCATTAATTATGAGCCATACAGAAGTTATAAAAAGTTTTATACTTACCTGCTCCGTTGCTGGCGTCCTCGTCTCCATGGTGCCGACTAATTTTCGCCCTCCGATGGCCAAATTAGCCGCGCTTGCGCAGTCCGGGTCTTCTCCTCTTCTCTATGGGGCTCCGTGTAGCTCCGTGTAGCTCCGCCCCGTCACGTGCCGATTCCAGCCAATCAGGAGGCTGGAATCGGCAATGGACCGCACAGAAGCCCTGCGGTCCATGAAGACAGAGGATCCCGGCGGCCATCTTCAGCAGGTGAGTATGAAGACGCCGGACCGCCGGGATTCAGGTAAGCGCTGTGCGGGTGGGTTTTTTAACCCCTGCATCGGGGTTGTCTCGCGCCGAACGGGGGGGGGGTTTAAAAAAAAAAAAAACCCGTTTCGGCGCGGGACATCTCCTTTAAGCCACAATACCGGCAAGAGTGGGCCCCCCCCCCCTCCCAACAACTTTTACTTCTGAAAAGCCCTCATTAGCATGGCATACCTTTGCTAAGCACCACACTAGCTACAACAAAGCACAATCACTGCCTGCATGACACTCCACTGACACTTCTCCTGGGTTACATGCTGCCCAACCGCCCCCCCTCCCCCCCCACAGCGCACACCAAAGTGTCCCTGGGCAGCCTTCAGCTGCCCTCATGCCACACCACGCTCATGTCTATTTAGAATTGCGTCTGCCATGACGAGGGACCGCAGGCACACACTGCAGAGGTTGGCACGGCTAGGCAGCGACCCTCTTTAAAAGTGGCGGAGCGATAGCCCACAATGCTGTACAGAAGCAATGAGAAATAGAATCCTGTGCCACCGCCATCAGGAGCTGCACACGTGGGCATAGCAATGGGGAACCTATGTGCCACACACTATTCATTCTGTCAAGGTGTCTGCATGCCCCAGTCAGACCGGGCTTTTTAATTCATAGACACAGGCAGGTACAACTCCCTATTGTGAAGTCCCTGTCGACCCACAGCATGGGTGGCTCCCTGGAACCCACCGGCGGTACACAGAAATATCCCATTGCATTGCCCAACACAGCTGAGGTAGTAATGTCGTGCTTAATGCAGGTGGGCTTCGGCCCACACTGCATGCCCCAGTCTGACTGGGGTTCTTTATAAGTGTACAGATGTAGTAAAAAGTCCGTGTGCACCTACAGCATGGGTGGGTGCCAGGAAGCCACCGGCGGTACATAGAAATATCCCATTGCATTGCCCAACACAGCTGAGGTAGTAATGTTGTGCTTAACCCTTTCCAATCCAATTTGTATATGGTTTTCCTAGGGGGCTTACTCTTTTTCTGCTGTTATACAACGGCGCTATATGCTGGCTAAAGCCAGTACTGCATGAGCTGACATGTAGGATAGGCTCCGACAGCAGAGAGGCTGGCAATATACAGTAAGAGAACCCCGACGGACGTCTACCAACAACGGAGCTGTACAGCCTTAAACCCTAATGTCTTCACAGGTCACACAGTGGACTGGAAAGGGTTAATGCAGGTGGGTTTCGGCCCACACTGCATGCCCCAGTCTGACTGGGGTTCTTTACAAGTGGACACATGTAGGTTAAACTCCCTGTGGACCCACTGCCTGGGTGGGTGCCAGGAAGCCACCGGCGGTACATAGAAATATCCCATTGCATTGCCCAACACAGCTGAGGTAGTAATGTCGTGCGTAATACAGGTGGGCTTCGGCCCACACTGCATGCCCCAGTCAGACGGGTTCTTTAGAAGTGTACAGATGTATTAAAAACTCAGTGTGCACCTACAGCATGGGTGGCTCCCTGGAACCCACCGGCGGTACATAAAAATATCCCATTGCATTGCCCAACACAGCTGAGGTAACGTCAGCTGTAATGCAGGTGGGCTAAAAATTAATTTGATTACACTGTAGGCGAGGGCCCACAAAAATTGCTGTATCAACAGTACTAATGTACATCCCAAAAATTGGCCATGGCCAGCCAAGAGGGCAGGTGAAACCCATTAATCGCTTTGGTTAATGTGGCTTAAGTGGTAACTAGGCCTGGAGGCAGCCCAGTGTAACGAAAAATTGGTTCAAGTTAAAGTTCCAATGCTTTTAAGCGCATTGAAACTTATAAAAATTGTTCTGAAAAATTATTTGAGTGAGCCTTGTGGCCCTAAGAAAAATTGCCCGTTCAGCGTGATTACGTGAGGTTTCAGGAGGAGGAGCAGGAGGAGGAGGAGGAGGAATATTAGACACAGATTGATGAAGCAGAAATGTCCCCGTTTTGGATGGTGAGAGAGAACGTAGCTTCCATCCGCGGGTGCAGCCTACGTATTGCTTACGTATCGCTGATGTCCGCTGGTGGAGAACAGAAGTCTGGGGAAATCCAGCCTTTGTTCATCTTGATGAGTGTTAGCCTGTCGGCACTGTCGGTTGACAAGCGGCTACGCTTATCTGTGATGATTCCCCCAGCCGCACTAAACACCCTCTCCGACAAGACGCTAGCCGCAGGACAAGCAAGCACCTCCAGGGCATACAGCGCTAGTTCAGGCCACATGTCCAGCTTCGACACCCAGTAGTTGTAGGGGGCAGAGGCGTCACCAAGGATGGTCGTGCGATCGGCTACGTACTCCCTCACCATCCTTTTACAGTGCTCCCGCCGACTCAGCCGTGACTGGGGAGCGGTGACACAGTCTTGGTGGGGAGACATAAAGCTGGCCAGGCCCTTAAAGACTGTTGCACTACCTGGGATGTACATGCTGCTCGATCTACGCACATCCCCTGCTACCTTGCCCTCGGTACTGCGCCTTCTGCCACTAGCGCTGTCGGCTGGGAATTTTACCATCAGCTTGTCCGCAAGGGTCCTGTGGTATAGCAACACTCTCGAACCCCTTTCCTCTTCGGGAATCAGAGTGGGCAGGTTCTCCTTATACCGTGGATCGAGCAGTGTGTACACCCAGTAATCCGTCGTGGCCAGAATGCGTGCAACGCGAGGGTCACGAGAAAGGCATCCTAACATGAAGTCAGCCATGTGTGCCAGGGTACCTGTACGCAACACATGGCTGTCTTCACTAGGAAGATCACTATCAGGATCCTCCTCCTCCTCCTCCTCCTCAGGCCATACACGCTGAAAGGATGACAGGCAATCAGCCGGTGTACCGTCAGCAGCGGCCCAAGCTGTCTCTTCCCCCTCCTCCTCCTCATCCTCCTCATGCTCCTCCTCCTCCTCCTGTATGTGCTGAGAAATAGACAGGAGGGTGCCCTGACTATCCAGCGGCATACTGTCTTCCCCCGCCCCCGTTTCCGAGCGCAAAGCAGCTGCCTTTATGGTTTGCAGGGAATTTCTCAAGATGCATAGCAGAGGAATGGTGACGCTAATGATTGTAGCATCGCCGCTCACCACCTGGGTAGACTCCTCAAAATTACCAAGGACATGGCAGATGTCTGCCAACCAGGCCCACTCTTCTGAAAGGAATTGAGGAGGCTGACTCCCACTGCGCCGCCCATGTTGGAGTTGGTATTCGACTATAGCTCTACGTTGTTCATAGAGCCTGGCCAACATGTGGAGCGTAGAGTTCCACCGTGTGGGCACGTCGCACAGCAGTCGGTGCACTGGCAGCTTAAAGTGATGTTGCAGGGTGCGCAGGGTGGCAGCGTCCGTGTGGGACTTGCGGAAATGTGCGCAGAGCCGGCGCGCCTTTACGAGCAGGTCTGACAAGCGTGGGTAGCTTTTCAGAAAGCGCTGAACCACCAAATTAAAGACATGGGCCAGGCATGGCACGTGCGTGAGGCTGCCGAGCTGCAGAGCCGCCACCAGGTTACGGCCGTTGTCACACACGACCATGCCCGGTTGGAGGCTCAGCGGCGCAAGCCAGCGGTCGGTCTGCTGTGTCAGACCCTGCAGCAGTTCGTGGGCCGTGTGCCTCTTATCTCCTAAGCTGAGTAGTTTCAGCACGGCCTGCTGACGCTTGCCCACCGCTGTGCTGCCACACCGCGCGACACCGACTGCTGGCGACATGCTGCTGCTAACACATCTTGATTGCGAGACAGAGGAGGAGGAGGAGGAGGAGGGTGCTTTAGTGGAGGAAGCATACACCTCCGCAGATACCAGCACCGAGCTGGGGCCCGCAATTCTGGGGGTGGGTAGGACGTGAGCGGTCCCAGGCTCTGACTCTGTCCCAGCCTCCACTAAATTCACCCAATGTGCCGTCAGGGAGATGTAGTGGCCCTGCCCGCCTGTGCTTGTCCACGTGTCCGTAGTTAAGTGGACCGTGGCAGTAACCGCGTTGGTGAGGGCGCGCACAATGTTGCGGGAGACGTGGTCGTGCAGGGCTGGGACGGCACATCGGGAAAAGTAGTGGCGACTGGGAACTGAGTAGCGCGGGGCCGCCGCCTCCATGATACTTTTGAAGGACTCAGTTTCCACAACCCTATACGGCAGCATCTCAAGGCTGATGAATTTTGCTATGCGGACGGTTAACGTTTGAGCGTGCGGGTGCGTGGCGGCGTACTTGCGCTTGCGCTCGAACACTTGCGCAAGCGACGGCTGAACGGTGCGCTGAACTACACTGCTGGATGGGGCCGAGGACAGCGGAGATGAGGGTGTGGGTGCAGGCCATGAGGCGGTAGTGCCTGTGTCCTGAGAGGGGGGTTGCATCTCAGTGGCAGGTTGGGGCACAGGGGGAGAGGCAGGGGTGCAAACCGGAGGCGGTGAACGGCCTTCGTCCCACCTTGCGGGGTGCTTGGCCATCATATGTCTGCGCATGGTGGTGGTGGTGAGGCTGTTGGTGTTGGCTCCCCGGCTGAGCTTTGCGCGACAAAGGTTGCACACCACTGTTCGTCGGTCGTCAGGCGTCTCTGTGAAAAACTGCCAGACCTTAGAGCACCTCGGCCTCCGCAGGGTGGCATGGCGCGAGGGGGCGCTTTGGGAAACACTTGGTGGATTATTCGGTCTGGCCCTGCCTCTACCCCTGGCCACTGCACTGCCTCTTGCAACCTGCCCTGCTGATGCCCTTGACTCCCCCTCTGAAGACCTGTCCTCCTGAGTAAGCGTTGCACACCAGGTGGGGTCAGTCACCTCATCGTCCTGCTGCTCTTCCTCCGAATCCTCTGTGCGCTGCTCCCTGGGACTTACTGCCCTTACTACTACCTCACTGCAAGACAACTGTGTCTGATCGTCATCGTCCTCCTCACCCACAGAAAGTTGTTGAGACAGTTGGCGGAAGTCCCCAGCCTCTTCCCCCGGACCCCGGGAACTTTCGAATGGTTAGGCATCAGTGACGATAAACTCCTCTGGTGGGAGAGGAACCGCTGCTGCCCAATCTAAGCAGGGGCCCGAGAACAGTTCCTGGGAGTGTTCCCGCTCCTGAGCAGGTGTTATTGTAGTGGAGTGAGGAGGCTGGGAGGAAGGAGGAGCAGCAGACAGAGGATTCGGATTGGCAGCAGTGGACGGCGCAGAACTGCGGGTAGACGATAGGTTGCTCGAAGCACTTTCTGCCATCCAGGACAGGACCTGCTCACACTGCTCATTTTCTAATAACCGTCTCCCGCGTGGACCCATTAATTGGGCGATGAATGTGGGGATGCCAGAAACGTGCCTCTCTCCTAATCGCGCAGCAGTCGGCTGCGACACACCGGGATCAGGAGCTCGGGCTGTGCCCACACCCTGACTTGGCCCTCCGCGTCCTCGGCCGCGTCCACGTCCTCTAGGCCTACCCCTACCCCTCAGCATGCTGTATTACCAGTGATTTGATTTCACAGGCAGGAAATAAATTGGCGCAAGACTGCAGGCCAAATATAATTTTTGCCCTTTTTGGAAAACGAAAGGCCCCACTGCCTCTAGTGAATGAATTATCTAAGTTTAATAACTGTGCTGTGTCCCTGCTTATGTGTCACAGAACGTGAGGGTAGCAGAGTTATTATAACTCTTGGAGAGCAGGTATTTTTTTCCCAATTAAGGAAAGCAAATGGCGAAGCCAGCAGTAAAGCGTAGCTGGGTGCGTCTGATTTAGCAATGTTGTTCAAGCAGCTCACACGTCTCCACCGCCCTTAGGACGGACAGAGGCTGGACAAATAGATTTGTTTTCAGTTTTTTTCCACCAAAAGGCAGCACTGCGTATATTCAATGAACATGAGAAGTTTAATAACTGTGCTGTGTCCCTGCTTATGTGTCACAGAACGTGAGGGTAGCAGAGTTATTATAACTCTTGGAGAGCAGGTATTTTTTTCCCAATTAAGGAAAGCAAATGGCGAAGCCAGCAGTAAAGCGTAGCTGGGTGCGTCTGATTTAGCAATGTTGTTCAAGCAGCTCACACGTGTCCACCGCCCTTAGGACGGACAGAGGCTGGACAAATAGATTTGTTTTCAGTTTTTTTCCACCAAAAGGCAGCACTGCGTATATTCAATGAACATGAGAAGTTTAATAACTGTGCTGTGTCCCTGCTTATGTGTCACAGAACGTGAGGGTAGCAGAGTTATTATAACTCTGGCAGAGCAGGTATTTTTTTCCCAATTAAGGAAAGCAAATGGCGAAGCCAGCAGTAAAGCGTAGCTGGGTGCGTCTGATTTAGCAATGTTGTTCAAGCAGCTCACACGTGTCCACCGCCCTTAGGACGGACAGAGGCTGGACAAATAGATTTGTTTTCAGTTTTTTCCCACCAAAAGGCAGCACTGCGTATATTCTATGAATAATAACTGTGTTGTGGCCCTGCCTATACAATTCTTTCCCTGCAGTATCAATGGAGGGTGCAATGGTCTGCAGAGGCGATTTTGAGAAGCAAAAAAAAATGCAGCACAGCTAACAGCAGCCTGGACAGTACTGCACACGGATAAATATGGTCCTAGAAAGGACCGTTGAGGTTCTTGAAGGCTACACTCACTCCTAACACTCTCCCTGCCTATGCAGCACTTCTGTCCCTAATGCCAGGTGCAACGGTCTGCAGAGGCGATTTTGAGAAAAAAAAATTTGCCACTGCTTACAGCAGCCAACACACAGCTATCAGTGGCCCTAATAAGGACCTTTGGGGGGTCTTGAAGCCTACACTAACTACCAATTCTTTCCCTACAGCAGCTCCGGTACAAACAGCACTGTCCCTCATCTAACTCACACCGCATCTGAGGCGAACCGCGGGAGGGGCCGACTTTTATGTTCGGGTGACACCTGATCTCCCCAGCCACTCACAGCAGGGGGGTGGTATAGGGCTTGAACGTCACAGGGGGAAGTTGTAATGCCTTCCCTGTCTTTCAATTGGCCAGAAAAGCGCGCTAACGTCTCAGGGAAGGAAGTGAAAGTAACCAGAACACCGCATGGTGTTCGTTACGAATAACGAACATCCCGAACACCCTAATATTCGCACGAATATCAAGCTCGGACGAACGCGTTCGCTCATCTCTATGTGGGACCTTACAGGCCCCAAATTGTCAGATCCTACAGATACGCCTTAGCATATGGCTTCAACCCCTTCCCACAACAGGGCGTAAATTCAAAATCCGATACGCCTTAGCATAAGGCTGTCCCATTCACTTCAGTGACTCTGCATGTATTGGAACATTGGACCAATATCCAAATCCGGTATCTTTCTTTTATTTACACCAGTTTATTTTAAAAATCTGTCTTGTGTATTCTACTGTATTTCCTTCTGTCCTGTGAACAACCTTTTTATATTTTTGTACAAATCAGATATATTGCACTGCGAGGCCTTTTCTAGATTAAATCTGCAATTGAAAAGTCAGCCTTGTCCATTTTACAACAAACCATAACGGTGAAGTTTGTGTTCATAATTCGGCTTCCAGTTTACCGATGCCAAAGCTGGTGGTGGCAGCGTTATTTGTAGGAGTATTGCAGAGGTCCGGAGTGCGTTAGAACGGATCAGGTGGATGATTTGAGATTTTGCTTCACATGCGTGTAGAAGTCCGGGAAAGCTATGTATAAATCAGCCTGTATTCTAACGACTTTAAGCTTGCAATACTGCAGAGTGATCGAGGACAGAGGCGGGACCGATAGGTATTGTCCCTTCTCCTCTCTCCTCCTGTCCACTACATGACTAACAGCATTGTGTGAAAAACATGAGCGGCTAAAAATCTTGTAAAAAAATAAAACACATGAAGTTTGTGGCCTGTAAACTTCAAGGGATTCTGTCATTAAAAATAAAAAATCTTACTCACCTATTCCTCCCCAGTCAGTCTTCTTACCAGATCCTCACCTCAATGATCTTCTCCTGGCTCCTCCAGTCTCCCGAGTCATGTCACCTCCAGCCGGCCGGATCCTCTTCTTCCTGTGACGTAGCACACATTGCCAGCATTCTGCTTCCTGCAGCTCAGTGTACCCAGTCACTAGTGACATAGAGTTCACTGCCTAGCAGGGAATGCTGAACCCTTGGCAGCCTGCTTTAGCGTGACTGCGTGACGACGAGATATCGCGAATGTGCACTAAAGCAGGCTGCAGAGGATTCAGCATTCGCTGCTAGGCAGTGAAACCTACGTCACTCATAGCATTCACTGCAGCTAATGGACGTTCCAAAACAGGAAGTAGAGGATCTGGACGGCTGGAGATGACGTGACCCAGGGGACTGGAGAAGCCAGGAGAAGATCGGTGGGGAGAGGATGAGGTAAGAAGACTGCCTGGGGAGGAATAGGTAAGTATTGATTTTTTTCCTAATGAGAAAACCCCTTTAACCCCTTCTTCAACAGGGCGCAAACTTACGTCTTGGGGATAGCGGAGATCACATGTGCTCTTGCGCTATCCCGCAGCGGGAGACGGCTGTCAGTCACAGCCAGCCTCCCGCTGCAGCAGCGGGTGTGCATCAGATATGCGACCCCCAGTGTTAACCCCTTCCCTGCCGCGATCTATGTATATGGCGGCATGGGATTGGTTCACAGAGGGAGCGCGCTCCCTCTGTGAAGTTGCCGGGCTCTCGCGATATAATCGCAGAGAGCCCGGCCTGTTGCCATGGCAACAGGATGCCAGACACTGGCGTCCTGTGTTGCCAGTGCCTGAGATCGCTGTGTAAGCGATAAGGCATGGCAGGGCAGTATCCCTGCCATGCCTTATCACAGCAATCATCAGGGCAGTGTTGTAAGTCCCTCAGGGGGACACAAATAGTGTAAAAAAAAAAAAAGATTTAAAAAATGAATTTTAAAAAATATGTTAAAAAAACCCTTTTTAATGCTTTTTCTCATATTAGCATAAAAATAGGTTAAAAAAAATTAAAATGGCACATATTTTGTATTGTCGCGTCCGTAATGATCCGTACAGTAAGCTGCACATGCTTTTGACTGTGCACGGAAAAAAAAGCATTGAAAAAAATGCTAAAAAAGAGTCAAAGTGGTAATTTTTAGCATTTTGCCTCCCTAAAAACGCAATAAAAGTGATCAAAAGAGCTGTATGTACCCCAAAATGGTACCAATAAAAACTACAGCTCGTCTCGCAAAATATAAGCCCTCATAGAGCTCCGTACATCAAAAAATAAAAAAGTTACAGGACTTTGAATGCAGCTATAGAGGAAAAAAAAGATTTCCAAAAAAAGGGGGTTTTATTGCAGAAA
This sequence comes from Eleutherodactylus coqui, assembly GCF_035609145.1. Lineage (NCBI taxonomy): Eukaryota > Metazoa > Chordata > Amphibia > Anura > Eleutherodactylidae > Eleutherodactylus > Eleutherodactylus coqui. The sequence continues at coordinate 23,155,703 of NC_089841.1, forward strand.
AGTGGGAGAATCTAAAAAAAAAAAAGTAAGAATTTTGGTATCGCTGTAACCGTACCGGCCCGCAGAAAAAATGGATTGTGTCATTTATGCTGCATAATTAACGCTGTAAATAAAAATAAAAAAACTCCCCAAAAATCTAGGGCAGAATTGATGTGTTTTCTCTCCCTGCTATCATAAAAAAAAATAAAATAAAAGTTTTACAATATAGTCAATGTACCCAAAAGTGGCACCGATAAAAACTACAGTTCGCCACGAAAAGAACAAGCCCTTACACGGCCGCATTGACAGAAAAATAAAAAAGTTATGACTTTTGATAAATGAAGAAAATCCACCAAAAATCGTTGCGTCCTTAAAGGGGTTGTCCCGCGGCAGCATGTGGGGTTCAGCACTTCTGCATGGCCATATTAATGCACTTTGTAATATACATCGTGCATTAAATATGAGCCATACAGAAGTTATTTACTTACCTACAGGGGTTTCCCCCCCCCCCCCCCCCCCTATGCTGGCGTCCCCGTTTCCATGGCGGCGACCATCATTCTCCTCTGGTCGCAGGAACAGTCGCGCTTGCGCATTGAAGATTCCTCTTCTGGATGGTCCGGGCTCACAAGCTGCGTCCTGGCTCCTCCCTCTTCTCCGCGTCATCGCGTAGCTCCGCCCCCCATCACGTGGTGCCGATCAACCAATGAGGTGGCTGTAATCGGCAGTGGAGCTCAGACTGGAGTAGAACATCCACAGTGCACCATGGGAGAAGACCCGCGGTGCACCATGGGAGAAGACCAGCGGCAGCCATCTTGGACAGAAGAATCTTCACAGCTGCAGAACGGGGATCCAGGTAAGAGAATTAAAAAAAAATTAAAAAAAATAACAAACGGCAGCGGTTTTACTGTTTACTAAGTGGGGGTCTGTGCAAACAAAACAAAAAAATTATGTTTTGCCGCGGGACAACCCCTTTAAGCCCAAAATAGGCCGTGTCATTAAGGGGTTAACTGGGGCAACCAGCGTGAAAAAAGAGATCGCATGACGAGAACATTGTTGTTCCTCTTTACAAGGCACTGGTCCGACCACACATGGGATATTGTGGACAAAAGAAAGACATATCACAGCTTGAGCGGGTACAAAGGTGGGCAACTAAAGTAATTACTGGAATGGGCGGACTACAATATCCAGAGAGGCTATCAAAACTGGGATGATTTAGTTTAAAAAGAAGACAGCTTGATGACTATGTATACATATATCAGGGGACAGTACAGAGATCTCCCATCATCTATTATACCCAGGTCTATAACTAGGGGGAGCTCTAATAACTATGTATACATATATCAGGGGACAGTACAGAGATCTCCCATCATCTAGTTATACCCAGATCTATAACTAGGGAGCGCTCTTATAACTATGTATACATATATCAGGGGACAGTACAGAGATCTCTCCCATCATCTAGTTATACCCAGGACTGTAACTAGGGGGAGCTCTAATAACTATGTATACATATATCAGGGGACAGTACAGAGATCTCTCCCATCATCTAGTTATACCCAGGACTGTAACTAGGGGGAGCTCTAATAACTATGTATACATATATCAGGGGACAGTACAGAGATCTCCTAGTTATACCCAGGACTGTAACCAGGGGGAGCTCTAATAACTATGTATACATATATCAGGGGACAGTACAAAGATCTCTCCCATCATCTAGTTATACCCAGAACTGTAACTAGGGGGCGCTCTAACAACTATGTATACATATATCAGGGGACAGTACAGAGATCTCTCATCATCTATTATACCCAGGACCGTAACTAGGGGGAGCTCTAAAAACTATGTATACATATATCAGGGGACAGTACAGAGATCTCTTCCATCATCTATTATACCCAGGTCTATAACTAGGGGGAGCTCTAATAACTATGTATACATATATCAGGGGACAGTACAGAGATCTCTTCCATCATCTATTATACCCAGGTCTATAACTAGGGGGAGCTCTAATAACTATGTATACATATATCAGGGGATAGTACAGAGATCTCTTCCATCATCTATTATACCCAGGTCTATAACTAGGGGGAGATCTAATAACTATGTATACATATATCAGGGGACAGTACAGAGATCTCCCATCATCTAGTTATACCCAGGACCGTAACTAGGGGGAGCTCTAAAAACATTGTATACATATATCAGGGGACAGTACAGAGATCTCTTCCATCATCTATTATACCCAGGTCTATAACTAGGGGGAGCTCTAATAACTATGTATACATATATTAGGGGACAGTACAGAGATCTCCCATCATCTAGTTATACCCAGGTCTATAACTAGGGAGCACTCTTATAACTATGTATACATATATCAGGGGACAGTACAGAGATCTCTCCCATCATCTAGTTATACCCAGGACTGTAACTAGGGGGAGCTCTAATTACTATGTATACATATATCAGGGGACACTACAGAGATCTCCCATCATCTAGTTATACCCAGGACTGTAACTAGGGGGAGCTCTAATAACTATGTATACATATATCAGGGGACAGTACAGAGATCTCCCATCATCTATTATACCCAGGACCGTAACTAGGGGGAGCTCTAATAACTATGTATACATATATCAGGGGACGGTACAGAGATCTCCCATCATCTAGTTATACCCAGAACTGTAACTAGGGGGAGCTCTAATAACTATGTATACATATATCAGGGGACAGTACAGAGATCTCCCATCATCTAGTTATACCCACAACTGTAACTAGGGGGCGCTCTAAAAACTATGTATACATATATCAGGGGACAGTACAGAGATTTCCCATCATCTATTATATACAGTACTGTAACTAGGGGGCGCTCTAATAACTATGTATACATATATCAGGGGACAGTACAGAGATCTCCCATCATCTAGTTATACCCAGGACCGTAACTAGAGGGAGCTCTAATAACTACCGTGTTTCCCCGAAAGTAAGACAGTGTCTTACTTTCTTTTTATCCCCAAAAGCCAGACTATGTCTTACTTTCGGGGTATGTCTTATAATAAAAAAAAATCATTACTCACCTCCCCCGGCGTTCTGTCGCGCTCCGGCAGGATGTCGCTCGCTCCTCGTCCCCGGCGCAGCATTGCTTTCTGAATGCGGGGCTTGAAATCCCCGCCTCCAGAAAGCTAATACACACGCCGTCAGCCAGTTACAGCCATTCAATGACAGCATTGAATGGCTGTGATTGGCTGAAGGCGCACGTGGCTTCAGCCAATCACACTATTCAATGACATCATTGAATGGGTGTGATTGGCTGAAGCCACGTGCGCCTTCAGCCAATCACAGCCATTCAATGATGTCATTGAATAGTGTGATTGGCTGAAGCCACGTGCGCCTTCAGCCAATCACAGCCATTCTGTAACTGGCTGACGGCGTGTGTATTAGCTTTCTGGAGGCGGGGATTTCAAGCCCCCGCATTCAGAAAGCAATGCTGCGCCGGGGACGAGGAGCGAGCGACATCCTGCCGGAGCGCGACAGAACGCCGGGGGAGGTGAGTAATGATTTTTTTTTTTCTACGGTATGTCTTACTTTCGGGGTACGGCTTACATTGGCCGACCCCCCTGACACCCCAGATACGTCTTACCATCGGGGGTGTCTTACTATCGGGGAAACACGGTATGTATACATATATCAGGGGACAGTACAGAGATCTCCCATCATCTAGTTATACCCAGAACTGTAACTAGGGGGAGCTCTAATAACTATGTATACATATATCAGGGGACAGTACAGAGATCTCCTAGTTATACCCAGGACTGTAACCAGGGGGAGCTCTAATAACTATGTATACATATATCAGGGGACAGTACAGAGATCTCTCCCATCATCTAGTTATACCCAGAACTGTAACTAGGGGGCGCTCTAACAACTATGTATACATATATCAGGGGACAGTACAGAGATCTCCTAGTTATACCCAGGACTGTAACCAGGGGGAGCTCTAATAACTATGTATACATATATCAGGGGACAGTACAGAGATCTCTTCCATCATCTAGTTATTCCCAGAACTGTAACTAGGGGGCGCTCTAACAACTATGTATACATATATCAGGGGACAGTACAGAGATCTCTCATCATCTATTATACCCAGGACCGTAACTAGGGGGAGCTCTAAAAACTATGTATACATATATCAAGGGACAGTACAGAGATCTCTTCCATCATCTATTATACCCAGGTCTATAACTAGGGGGAGCTCTAATAACTATGTATACATATATCAGGGGACAGTACAGAGATCTCTTCCATCATCTATTATACCCAGGACCGTAACTAGGGGGAGCTCTAAAAACTATGTATACATATATAAGGGGACAGTACAGAGATCTCTTCCATCATCTATTATACCCAGGTCTATAACTAGGGGGAGCTCTAATAACTATGTATACATATATCAGGGGACAGTACAGAGATCTCCTAGTTATACCCAGAACTGTAACTAGGGGGCGCTCTAACAACTATGTATAGACATATCAGGGGACAGTACAGAGATCTCTTCCATCATCTATTATACCCAGGACCGTAACTAGGGGGAGCTCTAAAAACTATGTATACATATATCAGGGGACAGTACAGAGATCTCTTCCATCATCTATTATACCCAGGTCTATAACTAGGGGGAGATCTAATAACTATGTATACATATATCAGGGGACAGTACAGAGATCTCCCATCATCTAGTTATACCCAGGACCGTAACTAGGGGGAGCTCTAAAAACTATGTATACATATATCAGGGGACAGTACAGAGATCTCTTCCATCATCTATTATACCCAGGTCTATAACTAGGGGGAGCTCTAATAACTATGTATACATATATCAGGGGACAGTACAGAGATCTCCCATCATCTAGTTATACCCAGGTCTATAACTAGGGAGCGCTCTTATAACTATGTATACATATATCAGGGGACAGTACAGAGATCTCTCCCATCATCTAGTTATGCCCAGGACTGTAACTAGGGGGAGCTCTAATAACTATGTATACATATATCAGGGGACAGTACAGAGATCTCTCCCATCATCTAGTTATACCCAGGACTGTAACTAGGGGGAGCTCTAATAACTATGTATACATATATCAGGGGACAGTACAGAGATCTCTCCCATCATCTAGTTATACCCAGGACTGTAACTAGGGGGAGCTCTAATTACTATGTATACATATATCAGGGGACACTACAGAGATCTCCCATCATCTAGTTATACCCAGGACTGTAACTAGGGGGAGCTCTAATAACTATGTATACATATATCAGGGGACAGTACAGAGATCTCTCCCATCATCTAGTTATACCCAGGACTGTAACTAGGGGGAGCTCTAATAACTATGTATACATATATCAGGGGACAGTACAGAGATCTCCTAGTTATACCCAGGACTGTAACCAGGGGGAGCTCTAATAACTATGTATACATATATCAGGGGACAGTACAAAGATCTCTCCCATCATCTAGTTATACCCAGAACTGTAACTAGGGGGCGCTCTAACAACTATGTATACATATATCAGGGGACAGTACAGAGATCTCTCATCATCTATTATACCCAGGACCGTAACTAGGGGGAGCTCTAAAAACTATGTATACATATATCAGGGGACAGTACAGAGATCTCTTCCATCATCTATTATACCCAGGTCTATAACTAGGGGGAGCTCTAATAACTATGTATACATATATCAGGGGACAGTACAGAGATCTCTTCCATCATCTATTATACCCAGGTCTATAACTAGGGGGAGCTCTAATAACTATGTATACATATATCAGGGGATAGTACAGAGATCTCTTCCATCATCTATTATACCCAGGTCTATAACTAGGGGGAGATCTAATAACTATGTATACATATATCAGGGGACAGTACAGAGATCTCCCATCATCTAGTTATACCCAGGACCGTAACTAGGGGGAGCTCTAAAAACATTGTATACATATATCAGGGGACAGTACAGAGATCTCTTCCATCATCTATTATACCCAGGTCTATAACTAGGGGGAGCTCTAATAACTATGTATACATATATTAGGGGACAGTACAGAGATCTCCCATCATCTAGTTATACCCAGGTCTATAACTAGGGAGCACTCTTATAACTATGTATACATATATCAGGGGACAGTACAGAGATCTCTCCCATCATCTAGTTATACCCAGGACTGTAACTAGGGGGAGCTCTAATTACTATGTATACATATATCAGGGGACACTACAGAGATCTCCCATCATCTAGTTATACCCAGGACTGTAACTAGGGGGAGCTCTAATAACTATGTATACATATATCAGGGGACAGTACAGAGATCTCCCATCATCTATTATACCCAGGACCGTAACTAGGGGGAGCTCTAATAACTATGTATACATATATCAGGGGACGGTACAGAGATCTCCCATCATCTAGTTATACCCAGAACTGTAACTAGGGGGAGCTCTAATAACTATGTATACATATATCAGGGGACAGTACAGAGATCTCCCATCATCTAGTTATACCCACAACTGTAACTAGGGGGCGCTCTAAAAACTATGTATACATATATCAGGGGACAGTACAGAGATTTCCCATCATCTATTATATACAGTACTGTAACTAGGGGGCGCTCTAATAACTATGTATACATATATCAGGGGACAGTACAGAGATCTCCCATCATCTAGTTATACCCAGGACCGTAACTAGAGGGAGCTCTAATAACTACCGTGTTTCCCCGAAAGTAAGACAGTGTCTTACTTTCTTTTTATCCCCAAAAGCCAGACTATGTCTTACTTTCGGGGTATGTCTTATAATAAAAAAAAATCATTACTCACCTCCCCCGGCGTTCTGTCGCGCTCCGGCAGGATGTCGCTCGCTCCTCGTCCCCGGCGCAGCATTGCTTTCTGAATGCGGGGCTTGAAATCCCCGCCTCCAGAAAGCTAATACACACGCCGTCAGCCAGTTACAGCCATTCAATGACAGCATTGAATGGCTGTGATTGGCTGAAGGCGCACGTGGCTTCAGCCAATCACACTATTCAATGACATCATTGAATGGGTGTGATTGGCTGAAGCCACGTGCGCCTTCAGCCAATCACAGCCATTCAATGATGTCATTGAATAGTGTGATTGGCTGAAGCCACGTGCGCCTTCAGCCAATCACAGCCATTCTGTAACTGGCTGACGGCGTGTGTATTAGCTTTCTGGAGGCGGGGATTTCAAGCCCCCGCATTCAGAAAGCAATGCTGCGCCGGGGACGAGGAGCGAGCGACATCCTGCCGGAGCGCGACAGAACGCCGGGGGAGGTGAGTAATGATTTTTTTTTTTCTACGGTATGTCTTACTTTCGGGGTACGGCTTACATTGGCCGACCCCCCTGACACCCCAGATACGTCTTACCATCGGGGGTGTCTTACTATCGGGGAAACACGGTATGTATACATATATCAGGGGACAGTACAGAGATCTCCCATCATCTAGTTATACCCAGAACTGTAACTAGGGGGAGCTCTAATAACTATGTATACATATATCAGGGGACAGTACAGAGATCTCCTAGTTATACCCAGGACTGTAACCAGGGGGAGCTCTAATAACTATGTATACATATATCAGGGGACAGTACAGAGATCTCTCCCATCATCTAGTTATACCCAGAACTGTAACTAGGGGGCGCTCTAACAACTATGTATACATATATCAGGGGACAGTACAGAGATCTCCTAGTTATACCCAGGACTGTAACCAGGGGGAGCTCTAATAACTATGTATACATATATCAGGGGACAGTACAGAGATCTCTTCCATCATCTAGTTATTCCCAGAACTGTAACTAGGGGGCGCTCTAACAACTATGTATACATATATCAGGGGACAGTACAGAGATCTCTCATCATCTATTATACCCAGGACCGTAACTAGGGGGAGCTCTAAAAACTATGTATACATATATCAAGGGACAGTACAGAGATCTCTTCCATCATCTATTATACCCAGGTCTATAACTAGGGGGAGCTCTAATAACTATGTATACATATATCAGGGGACAGTACAGAGATCTCTTCCATCATCTATTATACCCAGGACCGTAACTAGGGGGAGCTCTAAAAACTATGTATACATATATAAGGGGACAGTACAGAGATCTCTTCCATCATCTATTATACCCAGGTCTATAACTAGGGGGAGCTCTAATAACTATGTATACATATATCAGGGGACAGTACAGAGATCTCCTAGTTATACCCAGAACTGTAACTAGGGGGCGCTCTAACAACTATGTATAGACATATCAGGGGACAGTACAGAGATCTCTTCCATCATCTATTATACCCAGGACCGTAACTAGGGGGAGCTCTAAAAACTATGTATACATATATCAGGGGACAGTACAGAGATCTCTTCCATCATCTATTATACCCAGGTCTATAACTAGGGGGAGATCTAATAACTATGTATACATATATCAGGGGACAGTACAGAGATCTCCCATCATCTAGTTATACCCAGGACCGTAACTAGGGGGAGCTCTAAAAACTATGTATACATATATCAGGGGACAGTACAGAGATCTCTTCCATCATCTATTATACCCAGGTCTATAACTAGGGGGAGCTCTAATAACTATGTATACATATATCAGGGGACAGTACAGAGATCTCCCATCATCTAGTTATACCCAGGTCTATAACTAGGGAGCGCTCTTATAACTATGTATACATATATCAGGGGACAGTACAGAGATCTCTCCCATCATCTAGTTATGCCCAGGACTGTAACTAGGGGGAGCTCTAATAACTATGTATACATATATCAGGGGACAGTACAGAGATCTCTCCCATCATCTAGTTATACCCAGGACTGTAACTAGGGGGAGCTCTAATAACTATGTATACATATATCAGGGGACAGTACAGAGATCTCTCCCATCATCTAGTTATACCCAGGACTGTAACTAGGGGGAGCTCTAATTACTATGTATACATATATCAGGGGACACTACAGAGATCTCCCATCATCTAGTTATACCCAGGACTGTAACTAGGGGGAGCTCTAATAACTATGTATACATATATCAGGGGACAGTACAGAGATCTCCCATCATCTATTATACCCAGGACCGTAACTAGGGGGAGCTCTAATAACTATGTATACATATATCAGGGGACGGTACAGAGATCTCCCATCATCTAGTTATACCCAGAACTGTAACTAGGGGGAGCTCTAATAACTATGTATACATATATGAGGGGACAGTACAGAGATCTCCCATCATCTAGTTATACCCACAACTGTAACTAGGGGGCGCTCTAAAAACTATGTATACATATATCAGGGGACAGTACAGAGATTTCCCATCATCTATTATATACAGTACTGTAACTAGGGGGCGCTCTAATAACTATGTATACATATATCAGGGGACAGTACAGAGATCTCCTAGTTATACCCAGAACTGTAACTAGGGGGCGCTCTAACAACTATGTATAGACATATCAGGGGACAGTACAGAGATCTCCCATCATCTAGTTATACCCAGGACCGTAACTAGGGGGAGCTCTAATAACTATGTATACATATATCAGGGGACAGTACAGAGATCTCCCATCATCTAGTTATACCCAGAACTGTAACTAGGGGGAGCTCTAATAACTATGTATACATATATCAGGGGACAGTACAGAGATCTCCTAGTTATACCCAGGACTGTAACCAGGGGGAGCTCTAATAACTATGTATACATATATCAGGGGACAGTACAGAGATCTCTCCCATCATCTAGTTATACCCAGAACTGTAACTAGGGGGCACTCTAACAACTATGTATACATATATCAGGGGACAGTACAGAGATCTCCCATCATCTAGTTATACCCAGAACTGTAACTAGGGGGAGCTCTAACAACTATGTATACATATATCAGGGGACAGTACAGAGATCTCTCATCATCTATTATACCCAGGACCGTAACTAGGGGGAGCTCTAAAAACTATGTATACATATATCAGGGGACAGTACAGAGATCTCTTCCATCATCTATTATACCCAGGTCTATAACTAGGGGGAGCTCTAATAACTATGTATACATATATCAGGGGACAGTACAGAGATCTCCCATCATCTAGTTATACCCAGATCTATAACTAGGGAGCGCTCTTATAACTATGTATACATATATCAGGGGACAGTACAGAGATCTCTCCCATCATCTAGTTATACCCAGGACTGTAACTAGGGGGAGCTCTAATAACTATGTATACATATATCAGGGGACAGTACAGAGATCTCTCCCATCATCTAGTTATACCCAGGACTGTAACTAGAGGGAGCTCTAATAACTATGTATAGATATATAAGGGGACAGTACAGAGATCTCTCCCATCATCTAGTTATACCCAGGACTGTAACTAGGGGGAGCTCTAATAACTATGTATACATATATCAGGGGACAGTACAGAGATCTCTCCCATCATCTAGTTATATCCAGGACTGTAACTAGGGGCGCTCTATTAACTAATAACTTTTTAATGGGTATATGAGGGGACAGTACAGAGATCTCCTATAATGTTATACCCAAGACTGTACCTAGAGGGCACTCTCTCCGTCTAGGGCAATGATGGCAAAGCTTTGTTTGCCCAAACTGTATCCCCAAACCTCTTTATTTATCACAAAGTGCCAACACATCAGGGGGCGGGGCTTATTACTACGTATGATGTTACATCTGTCATTGTAAAAAAGGACTAGTAATTGTAAGGAAATTATAGTGCCAGTGATTCTGGTGGTGCAGTGCGCCACACAGCTCTGCTACATGCATATCACACACACAGCTCTGCTACATGCATGTCACACACACATACAGCTCTGCTACATGCCTGTCACACACACATACAGCTCTGCTACATGCCTGTCACACACACATACAGCTCTGCTACATGCATGTCACACACACACATACAGCTCTGCTGCATACATTTTTCATCCCAAACAACAGGGATCACAAGCAGCACAGCACTCTGGATGAAGTACCTGTGATGATGTCACCGTCATGCTCGGCCCTGATCACATGACAGTGACATCATCACAGGTTCTTCATCCTGAGTTAAGTGTGCTTACAGGACCTGTGATGACGTCAAAGTCATGTGATTAGGGCGCATATTACCAAAGGAGGCCTGAGTTCTCCTATGGGGCCGATTCAGCCAATCAGCTGGCTGGAATCGGCACCACGTGACACAGCGGCGTGCCCGCGCATTGCCGTGCACAGGATTGTGCTGCCTGAGTTCTCCTGTGCGGCCGATTCAGCCAACAGCGGCGTGCCCGCGCATTGCCGTGCACAGGATTGTGCTTTGCCCGCGCTTTCACGTGCTCAGTGCCTTGCCATGCACTCGTGTGGACACAGGATTGTGCCTTGCCCGCGGTTTACATGCCACTCGTGTGTGCACAGACAGTTATTGATTTGGCAGGTATTTTTTGTGCTTTTTGGCAGTTTTTTTTTGTGCTTTTTGGCAGTTTTTTTTGTGCTTTTTGGCAGTTTTTTTTTGTGCTTTTTGGCAGGTTTTTTGTGTGCTTTTTGGCAGTTTTTTTTGTGCTTTTTGGCAGGTTTTTTTTGTGCTTTTTGGCAGGTTTTTTTTGTGCTTTTGCCAAAGGTGATTATTTCTTTTGCGCACGTGGATTTGCCAGCGGAAGTTTTACATCTTTTGCGCAAGTGGATTTGCCAGCGGACGTTTTACACAGGACTACTAAAAGCCAAGGTAAGCTGCTGCATCTGCTCATTTAATTGCGCTCTTACTTCCCCTGCGCGCATTGGCGGAGAGGCGGCCAATTCTGCATGCCGCTGCATCCGCGCATGCCGCTGCATTGTCCACGAGCGCGATCCCCAGCATGCCGCTGCATTGTCCACGAGCGCGATCCCCAGCATGCCGCTGCATTGTCGCCGCGATCCCCAGCATGCCGCTGCATTGTCCACGAGCGCGATCCCCAGCATGCCGCTGCATTGTCCACGAGCGCGATCCCCAGCATGCCGCTGCATTGTCGTCGCGATCCCCAGCATGCCGCTGCATTGTCGTCGCGATCCCCAGCATGCCGCTGCATTGTCGCCGCGATCCCCAGCATGCCGCTGCATTGTCGCCGCGATCCCCAGCATGCCGCTGCATTGTCGCCGCAATCCCCAGCATGCCGCTGCATTGTCTGCATTGTCGTCGCGATCCCCAGCATGCCGCTGCATTGTCGTCGCGATCCCCAGCATGCCGCTGCATTGTCGCCGCGATCCCCAGCATGCCGCTGCATTGTCGCCGCAATCCCCAGCATGCCGCTGCATTGTCGCCGCGATCCCCAGCATGCCGCTGCATTGTCGCCGCGATCCCCAGCATGCCGCTGCATGCATGGTCGCCGCTGCATTGTCCACGAGCGCGATCCCCAGCATGCCACTGCATTGTCTGCATTGTCGTCGCGATCCCCAGCATGCCGCTGCATTGTCGTCGCGATCCCCAGCATGCCGCTGCATTGTCGCCGCGATCCCCAGCATGCCGCTGCATTGTCGCCGCAATCCCCAGCATGCCGCTGCATTGTCGCCGCGATCCCCAGCATGCCGCTGCATTGTCGCCGCGATCCCCAGCATGCCGCTGCATGCATGGTCGCCGCTGCATTGTCCACGAGCGCGATCCCCAGCATGCCACTGCATTGTCGCCATGCCGCTGCATTGTCCACGAGCGCGATCCCCAGCATGCCGCTGCATTGTCGCCGCGATCCCCAGCATGCCGCTGCAATGTCCACGAGCGCGATCCCCAGCATGCCACTGCATTTTCGCCATGCCGCTGCATTGTCCACGAGCGCGATCCCCAGCATGCCGCTGCATTGTCGCCGCGATCCCCAGCATGCCGCTGCATTGTCCACGAGCGCGATCCCCAGCATGCCGCTGCATTGTCCACGAGCGCGATCCCCAGCATGCCGCTGCATTGTCGCCGCGATCCCCAGCATGCCGCTGCAATGTCCACGAGCGCGATCCCCAGCATGCCACTGCATTTTCGCCATGCCGCTGCATTGTCCACGAGCGCGATCCCCAGCATGCCGCTGCATTGTCCACGAGCGCGATCCCCAGCATGCCGCTGCATTGTCGCCGCGATCCCCAGCATGCCGCTGCATTATCGCCATGCCGCTGCATTGTCCACGAGCGCGATCCCCAGCATGCCGCTGCATTGTCGCCGCGATCCCCAGCATGCCGCTGCATGCATGGTCGCCGCTGCATTGTCCACGAGCACGATCCCCAGCATGCCGCTGCATTGCTATGTGTGGAGACGCGGTTACCAGAGATTTGTGCGCTGTGCGCTGCTACGTGTGGAGACGCGATTACCTGAGATTTGTGCGCTGTGCGCTGCTACGTGTGGAGACAACACCCAAGATTTGTGCGCTACGTGTGGTGAGTACGTCACCTGAGATTTGCGTGACGCCACCTGACGCAACCTGTCTTTTTTTGCAGATTTGTGCGCCTTATTGCAAAATAACGTGTGGAGAGGATCCTGACGTTTGGACGCGTTTCGAGAAGAATTTCGCTTCGCTCGGACACCATCTGACATCACTCAGCGAGGTAAGCTGCTGCATCTGCCAAATTTTTCATTGCTTGCATATGCTCATGTGTACATGCATGCGTGCCTGTATGCGTGCATGCGTGCCTGTATGCGTACATGCCTGTATGCGTACATGCATGCATGCCTTATGCGTACATGCGTGTATGCGTACGTGCGTGCCTGTATGCCTATGTGCGGGCATGCGTGCCGTATGCGTGCGGGCATGCGTGCATGCCTTGTGCGGGCATGCGTGCATGCCTTATGCGTGCGGGCGTGCGTGCATGCCTTATGCGTGCATGCCTTATGCGTGCGGGCATGCATGCCTTATGCGTGCGGGCATGCCTTATGCGTGCGGGCATGCGTGCCTTATGCGTGCGGGCATGCGTGCCTTATGCGTGCGGGCATGCGTGCATGCCTTGTGCATGCGTGCGGGCATGCGTGCATGCCTTGTGCGTGCGTGCGGGCATGCGTGCATGCCTTGTGCGTGCGGGCATGCGTGCATGCCCTTGTGCGTGCGTGCATGCCCTTGTGCGGGCATGCGTGCATGCCTTGTGCGTACGGGCATGCGTGCCTGCATGCATGCCTGTATGCGTGCGTGCATGCATGCCTGTGTGCGTGCGTGCCTTATGCGTGCGGGCATGCGTGCATGCCTTATGCGTGCGGGCATGCGTGCATGCCTTATGCGTGCGGGCGTGCATGCCTTATGCGTGCGGGCGTGCATGCCTTATGCGTGCGGGCATGCGTGCATGCCTTATGCGTGCATGCCTTATGCGTGCGGGCGTGCATGCCTTATGCGTGCGGGCATGCATGCCTTGTGCATGCGTGCATGCCTTGTGCATGCGTGCATGCCTTATGCGTGCGTGCGGGCATGCGTGCGTGCCTTATGCGTGCGGGCATGCGTGCATGCCTTATGCGTGCGGGCATGCGTGCATGCCTTATGCGTGCGGGCATGCGTGCATGCCTTATGCGTGCGGGCATGCGTGCATGCCTTATGCGTGCGGGCGTGCATGCCTTATGCGTGCGGGCATGCATGCCTTATGCGTGCGGGCATGCGTGCATGCCTTATGCGTGCATGCCTTATGCGTGCGGGCGTGCATGCCTTATGCGTGCGGGCATGCATGCCTTGTGCATGCGTGCATGCCTTGTGCATGCGTGCATGCCTTATGCGTGCGTGCGGGCATGCGTGCATGCCTTATGCGTGCGGGCATGCGTGCATGCCTTATGCGTGCGGGCATGCGTGCATGCCTTATGCGTGCGGGCATGCGTGCATGCCTTATGCGTGCGGGCATGCGTGCATGCCTTATGCGTGCGGGCATGCGTGCATGCCTTATGCGTACGGGCATGCGTGCATGCCTTATGCGTACGGGCATGCCTGTGTGCGTGCGTGCATGCCTTATGCGTACGGGCATGCCTGTGTGCGTGCGTGCATGCCTGTGTGCGTGCGTGCATGCCTGTGTGCTTGCATGCCTGTGTGCGTGAGTGCATGCCTTGTGCGTGCCTTATGCGTACATGCATGCCTGTATGCGTGCGTGCATGCCTTATGCGTACGTGCGCGCATTATGCGTACACGCATTATGCGTACACGCATGCCTGTGTGTACACGCATGCCTGTATGCGTACACACATGCATGCCTGTATGCGTACATGTATGCCTATGTGCGTGCATGCATGCCTTATGCGTGCATGCCTTATGCGTACACGCACGCGTGCCTGTATGCGTACACGCACGCGTTCCTGTGTGCATGCATGCCTGTATGCGTGCATGTATGTATACATGCACGCATGCATGCCTGTATGCGTGCATGTATGTATACATGCATGTATGCTCACCCACTTACTCAGCCACCCCCTCTCTCACACACAGACACACACACTTGCTGTGTTAAATTCGTCTTATTGGGCGAAAAAGACATAACATTAGATTTGAGCATTTAATTCCTTTTTTTAGCAAACGTACAGGTTCCATCCCAATACTGAACAAACCTTCGGAGAAACATACCAATTGTCCAAATACGATGTCTTTATCTATTAAAGTAGGAGTGAAGAAAAGCAGGGACAGTGCAATAACTATGAAAACCCACGGAATTAAGCCAATTGCAGGCAGGGTTAATTTTTTTTTTCTTCCTCCTTCTAGGTCAGCTGATACGTTTTGGTCAGAATACTGCACTGTGGTAACCGTTTCCGCTGCTCGCAACCACAGAGTTGAATCACCAGAGAGCCAGAAGTTCCCAGATGTTGGCTCAGGAGGACGCTTAAAAGCTGGAAATGGCCCATCACCTGCTATGGAAATCCATCATCAGGATCTGATGGAGCAGTACGATGCATGTGATGCTGCTCACTGTCCCTCGTTAGTCGGTTCACAGTTTATACACTAAGCTATTTATCCCCTTAGAGAACAAGCCTGTTTGCGCCTTAGTGACAGACTGAAAACTTGGAACTTTACATGTGTCACTTGACATATCATAAGTCCGTAAAGGTTTTGCATATCCAAGTGACTGTGACATTTTTTTCTTCCCCTTGTTAAAAGGACTGTTAAAAGTTGTGTATATTTATTAAAATTGCTACTTTGCACAATTTTGAATTTTCATTTTTTCACATTGTCAAATGTCATATATAAAATAAGTGCAAACATTCTGTACAAATCTCTGCGAACATATAGATTTCCATCCGTTCACTTTATTCTGGAAGCACGGTTTAAAACTTTTGTACATTTATTTTTTCCATCTAGGAGACGTACAAATTTAACATTACTTTTCAGAATTTTGAGGAACACTTAGTTTTCCTACACCAATCCAAGTTTGCAAAGGCTGCTACGTGTCATAATTAAGGATGAGCAGGAGTATACTCGCTAAAGCACTACTC
Source organism: Eleutherodactylus coqui (assembly GCF_035609145.1). Classification (NCBI taxonomy): domain Eukaryota; kingdom Metazoa; phylum Chordata; class Amphibia; order Anura; family Eleutherodactylidae; genus Eleutherodactylus; species Eleutherodactylus coqui. The sequence goes on from NC_089841.1 coordinate 23,172,141, forward strand.
GTTCAAGTAATGTGCCTTAGACGAGTATCTCCCTGCTCGTCCATAAAGATTCGGGGACCGCTGCGGCTGACAGGTGAGTCGCAGGGGAGATAGAGAGAGATCTCCCCTCCGTTCCTCCCCGCTCTCCCTCACGGCGGCCCCCGAATCTTTAAGGACGAGCAGGGAGACACTCGTTTAAGGCACATTACTCGAACGAGTAGTACCTTAGCAAGTATACTCGCTCATCCTTAATTATGACACCTAGCAGCCTTTGTGACATAGACAAAAGGCCGCTGTGTTTATGGGTCTTTTCTGTTTAATGCATTGCAGTAAAATATTGCGCAGTTTTTCAGGATCCTCCGTCATAATTATTTTTTTTTAAAAGCGTATTAAAAACAAGGGAGTCACTGGGAAAAAACAGTGCATTAAAAGAAGGGTTTAAAGATTGCTGAACGACGAGGGTCTCTTCACTGTCTGGCAGCCTTCCCGTTCTCAAGGACGTCAGATCTGCAGGAAATGACGAGAAATCAGCAGGTTAACAGTCACATCCCACCAGTATTACTGATTCCTAGATCCGCTCAACCCACTTACAATGACCACTACTCCCCCAACCAGGTCAGAAGAATTATGCGTGCATCTATGCATGCATGTGTGCATCTATGCATGCATGTGTGCATCTACGCATGCATGTGTGCATCTATGCATGCATGTGTGCATCTATGCATGTGTGCATCTACGCATGCATGTGTGCATCTATGCATGCATGTGTGCATCTGCATGCATGTACACGCATGCGTGCATCTATACATAAATGCATGCGTCCGCATACAGGCACGCGTGCATGTCCGCATACAGGCACGCGTGCATGTCCGCATACAGGCACGCGTGCATGTCCGCATACAGGCACGCGTGCATGTCCGCATACAGGCACGCGTGCATGTCCGCATACAGGCACGCGTGCATGTCCGCATACAGGCACGCGTGTACACAAGGCATGCGTGTACGCATAATGCGCGCATGTACGCATAATGCATGCACGCACGCATACAGGCATGCATGTACGCATAAGGCACGCACGCATAAGGCATGCACTCACGCATAAGGCACGCACGCACACATGCATGCACGCATAAGGCATGCACGCACGCATACAGGCATGCATGCCCGTACGCACAAGGCAGGCACGCATGCCCGTACGCACAAGGCATGCACGCATGCCCGCACGCACAAGGGCATGCACGCATGCCCGCACGCACAAGGGCATGCACGCATGCCCGCACGCACAAGGGCATGCACGCATGCCCGCACGCACAAGGCATGCACGCATGCCCGCACGCATAAGGCATGCCCGCACGCATAAGGCATGCATGCCCGCACGCATAAGGCATGCACGCATGCCCGCACGCATACGGCACGCATGCCCGCACGCATACGGCACGCATGCCCGCATACAGGCACGCACGTACGCATACGCATAAGGCATGCATGCATGTACGCATACAGGCATGTACGCATACAGGCACGCATGCATGTACACATGAGCATATGCAAGCAATGAAAAATTTGGCAGATGCAGCAGCTTACCTCGCTGAGTGATGTCAGATGGTGTCCGAGCGAAGCGAAATTCTTCTCGAAACGCGTCCAAACGTCAGGATCCTCTCCACACGTTATTTTGCAATAAGGCGCACAAATCTGCAAAAAAAGACAGGTTGCGTCAGGTGGCGTCACGCAAATCTCAGGTGACGTACTCACCACACGTAGCGCACAAATCTTGGGTGTTGTCTCCACACGTAGCAGCGCACAGCGCACAAATCTCAGGTAATCGCGTCTCCACACGTAGCAGCGCACAGCGCACAAATCTCTGGTAACCGCGTCTCCACACATAGCAATGCAGCGGCATGCTGGGGATCGTGCTCGTGGACAATGCAGCGGCGACCATGCATGCAGCGGCATGCTGGGGATCGCGGCGACAATGCAGCGGCATGCTGGGGATCGCGCTCGTGGACAATGCAGCGGCGACCATGCATGCAGCGGCATGCTGGGGATCGCGCTCGTGGACAATGCAGCGGCATGCTGGGGATCGCGCTCGTGGACAATGCAGCGGCATGCTGGGGATCGCGCTCGTGGACAATGCAGCGGCATGCTGGGGATCGCGCTCGTGGACAATGCAGCGGCATGGCGAAAATGCAGTGGCATGCTGGGGATCGCGCTTGTGGACAATGCAGCGGCATGCTGGGGATCGCGGCGACAATGCAGCGGCATGCTGGGGATCGCGCTCGTGGACAATGCAGCGGCGACCATGCATGCAGCGGCATGCTGGGGATCGCGGCGACAATGCAGCGGCATGCTGGGGATCGCGCTCGTGGACAATGCAGCGGCGACCATGCATGCAGCGGCATGCTGGGGATCGCGGCGACAATGCAGCGGCATGCTGGGGATCGCGCTCGTGGACAATGCAGCGGCGACCATGCATGCAGCGGCATGCTGGGGATCGCGCTCGTGGACAATGCAGCGGCATGCTGGGGATCGCGCTCGTGGACAATGCAGCGGCATGCTGGGGATCGCGCTCGTGGACAATGCAGCGGCATGCTGGGGATCGCGCTCGTGGACAATGCAGCGGCATGGCGAAAATGCAGTGGCATGCTGGGGATCGCGCTTGTGGACAATGCAGCGGCATGCTGGGGATCGCGGCGACAATGCAGCGGCATGCTGGGGATCGCGCTCGTGGACAATGCAGCGGCGACCATGCATGCAGCGGCATGCTGGGGATCGCGGCGACAATGCAGCGGCATGCTGGTGATCGCGCTCGTGGACAATGCAGCGGCATGGCGACAATGCAGTGGCATGCTGGGGATCGCGCTCGTGGACAATGCAGCGGCATGGCGACAATGCAGCGGCATGCTGGGGATCGCGCTCGTGGACAATGCAGCGGCGACCATGCATGCAGCGGCATGCTGGGGATCGCGGCGACAATGCAGCGGCATGCTGGGGATTGCGGCGACAATGCAGCGGCATGCTGGGGATTGCGGCGACAATGCAGCGGCATGCTGGGGATTGCGGCGACAATGCAGCGGCATGCTGGGGATCGCGGCGACAATGCAGCGGCATGCTGGGGATCGCGGCGACAATGCAGCGGCATGCTGGGGATCGCGCTCGTGGACAATGCAGCGGCATGGCGATAATGCAGCGGCATGCTGGGGATCGCGGCGACAATGCAGCGGCATGCTGGGGATCGCGCTCGTGGACAATGCAGCGGCATGGCGATAATGCAGCGGCATGCTGGGGATCGCGGCGACAATGCAGCGGCATGCTGGGGATCGCGCTCGTGGACAATGCAGCGGCATGCTGGGGAGCGGCATGCTGGGGATCGCGCTCGTGGACAATGCAGCGGCATGCTGGGGATCGCGCTCGTGGACAATGCAGTGGCATGCTGGGGATCGCGCTCGTGGACAATGCAGCGGCATGCTGGGGATCGCGGCGACAATGCAGCGGCATGCTGGGGATCGCGCTCGTGGACAATGCAGCGGCATGCGCGGATGCAGCGGCATGCAGAATTGGCCGCCTCTCCGCCAATGCGCGCAGGGGAAGTAAGAGCGCAATTAAATGAGCAGATGCAGCAGCTTACCTTGGCTTTTAGTAGTCCTGTGTAAAACGTCCGCTGGCAAATCCACTTGCGCAAAAGATGTAAAACTTCCGCTGGCAAATCCACGTGCGCAAAAGAAATAATCACCTTTGGCAAAAGCACAAAAAAAACCTGCCAAAAAGCACAAAAAAAAAACTGCCAAAAAGCACAAAAAAAAAACTGCCAAAAAGCACAAAAAAAAACCTGCCAAAAAGCACAAAAAAAAACTGCCAAAAAGCACAAAAAAAAACTGCCAAAAAGCACAAAAAATACCTGCCAAATCAATAACTGTCTGTGCACACACGAGTGGCATGTAAACCGCGGGCAAGGCACAATCCTGTGTCCACACGAGTGCATGGCAAGGCACTGAGCACGTGAAAGCGCGGGCAAAGCACAATCCTGTGCACGGCAATGCGCGGGCACGCCGCTGTTGGCTGAATCGGCCGCACAGGAGAACTCAGGCAGCACAATCCTGTGCACGGCAATGCGCGGGCACGCCGCTGTGTCACGTGGTGCCGATTCCAGCCAGCTGATTGGCTGAATCGGCCCCATAGGAGAACTCAGGCCTCCTTTGGTAATATGCGATTAGGGCAGAGCATGTAACAGACAGACAGTAGGACTCACACATCCTCCAAAAGCTTCCTATCAGCGCTCTGCGGTTCACAGCAGCCTGTAGTGGCCTTACCTGACCAGACCACTGGAAAGAGGAAGCCGGGGAGCGCTGACAGCAGGAAGCCTGCAGAGGAGGTGAGGGGGAGTGCTGACAGCAGGAATTCTGCAGAGGGGGTGAGGGGGGAGCGCTGACAGCAGGAAGCCCGCAGAGGAGGTGAGAGGGGAGCGCTGACAGCAGGAAGCCCGCAGAGGGGGTGAGGGGGAGCACTGACAGCAGGAATTCTGCAGAGGGGGTGAGGGGGGAGCGCTGACAGCAGGAATTCTGCAGAGGGGGTGAGAGGGGAGCGCCGACAGCAGGAAGCCCGCAGAGGAGGTGAGAGGAGAGCGCCGACAGCAGGAAGCCCGCAGAGGAGGTGAGAGGGGAGCGCCGACAGCAGGAAGCCCGCAGAGGAGGTGAGAGGGGAGCGCCGACAGCAGGAAGCCCGCAGAGGGGGTGAGGGGGAGCGCCGACAGCAGGAAGCCCGCAGAGGGGGTGAGGGGGGAGCGCCGACAGCAGGAAGCCCGCAGAGGAGGTGAGAGGGAAGCGCCGACAGCAGGAAGCCCGCAGAGGAGGTGAGAGGGGAGCGCCGACAGCAGGAAGCCCGCAGAGGAGGTGAGAGGGGAGCGCCGACAGCAGGAAGCCCGCAGAGGAGGTGAGAGGGGAGCGCCGACAGCAGGAAGCCCGCAGAGGAGGTGAGAGGGGAGCGCCGACAGCAGGAAGCCCGCAGAGGGGGTGAGGGGGAGCGCCGACAGCAGGAAGCCCGCAGAGGGGGTGAGGGGGGAGCGCCGACAGCAGGAAGCCCGCAGAGGGGGTGAGGGGGGAGCGCCGACAGCAGGAAGCCCGCAGAGGGGGTGAGGGGGGAGCGCCGACAGCAGGAAGCCCGCAGAGGGGGTGAGGGGGGAGCGCCGACAGCAGGAAGCCCGCAGAGTGGGTGAGGGGGGAGCGCCGACAGCAGGAAGCCGCAGAGGGGGTGAGGGGGGAGCGCCGACTGCAGGAAGCCCGCAGAGGGGGTGAGGGGGGAGCGCCGACTGCAGGAAGCCCGCAGAGGGGGTGAGGGGGGAGCGCCGACTGCAGGAAGCCCGCAGAGGGGGTGAGGGGGGAGCGCCGACTGCAGGAAGCCCGCAGAGGGGGTGAGGGGGGAGCGCCGACTGCAGGAAGCCCGCAGAGGGGGTGAGGGGGGAGCACCGACAGCAGGAAGCCCGCAGAGGGGGTGAGGGGGGAGCGCCGACAGCAGGAAGCCCGCAGAGGGGGTGAGGGGGGAGCGCCGACAGCAGGAAGCCCGCAGAGGGGGTGAGGGGGGAGCGCCGACAGCAGGAAGCCCGCAGAGGGGGTGAGGGGGGAGCGCCGACAGCAGGAAGCCCGCAGAGGGGGTGAGGGGGGAGCGCCGACAGCAGGAAGCCCGCAGAGGGGGTGAGGGGGGAGCGCCGACAGCAGGAAGCCTGCAGAGGAGGTGAGGGGGAGCGCCGCATAGTATGAAATTAGCTGCACATACATGGCCAATTTACAGTCAAACTCTTCACTAATTGTCTCATATCATCCCCTCAAATCCCGCGCAGCAAAACACACACGCACCCCTAGTTTCCCCCTGATACAATTACACTTACTGCTTGCAGGTCTTATAAGCTCCGCTGATCAACTCACTCAGGACTCCACGGACCAAAACCTGCAGAGCCGCGAGCTTCCAGGAACTGTGATGTTGTCACTGTCATATGATCACTGATGTGGGGAGAAGTCACGGGTCACATGACCAGGAGGACTAGCTTCTGCAAAATTCTGCTGCTGGATGTAGCAGAGCTGTATGTGTGTAATGTACACGCTCCTGTACTGTATGTGTATTGTGGATGTAGCAGAGCTGTATGTATGTAATGTACACGCTCCTGTACTGTATGTGTATTGTGGATGTAGCAGAGCTGTATGTGTGTAATGCACACGCTCCTGTACTGTATGTGTATTGTGGATGTAGCAGAGCTGTATGTGTGTAATGTACATGCTCCTGTACTGTATGTGTATTGTGTATGTAGCAGAGCTGTATGTGTGTAATGTACACGCTCCTGTACTGTATGTGTATTGTGGATGTAGCAGAGCTGTATGTGTGTAATGTACACGCTCCTGTACTGTATGTGTACTGTGGATGTAGCAGAGCTGTATGTGTGTAATGTACACGCTCCTGTACTGTATGTGTATTGTGGATGTAGCAGAGCTGTATGTGTGTAATGTACATGCTCCTGTACTGTATGTGTATTGTGGATGTAGCAGAGCTGTATGTGTGTAATGTACACGCTCCTGTACTGTATGTGTATTGTGGATGTAGCAGAGCTGTATGTGTGTAATGTACACGCTCCTGTACTGTGTGTGTATTGTGGATGTAGCAGAGCTGTATGTGTGTAATGTACACGCTCCTGTACTGTATGTGTCTTGTGGATGTAGCAGAGCTGTATGTGTGTAATGTACACGCTCCTGTACTGTATGTGTATTGTGGATGTAGCAGAGCTGTATGTGTGTAATGTACATGTTCCTGTACTGTATGTGTATTGTGGATGTAGTAGAGCTGTATGTGTGTAATGTACACGCTCCTGTACTGTATGTGTATTGTGGATGTAGCAGAGCTGTATGTGTGTAATGTACACGCTCCTGTACTGTATGTGTATTGTGGATGTAGCAGAGCTGTATGTGTGTAATGTACACGCTCCTGTGCTGTATGTGTACTGTGGATGTAGCAGAGCTGTATGTGTGTAATGTACACGCTCCTGTACTGTATGTGTATTGTGGATGTAGCAGAGCTGTATGTGTGTAATGTACACGCTCCTGTACTGTATGTGTATTGTGGATGTAGCAGAGCTGTATGTGTGTAATGTACACGCTCCTGTACTGTATGTGTATTGTGGATGTAGCAGAGCTGTATGTGTGTAATGTACACGCTCCTGTACTGTATGTGTATTGTGTATGTAGCAGAGCACTGCAAAGACAGCAAGATACAAATCATAGCAACTGAACAGACATATATGCACATATTAGCTGATATACCCGGCTTCGCCCGAGTTAACTTGGTACTGGTGTTTATCTGGTGTTCAGACAGAAAATCTTATGAAGTCGTGGTTGCTGTACAGATACCGAGGAAAACAACATGTTCACCATTTTGCATAGTTCTTTGCGTTACCCAGGAAACACCACGTGGAGGCAACCATGCGACAATTCCTTTATATAAAATGACATTAGAAAGTGAGAGAATTACATTCCGTACGTCAAATTTGGACGCTAATTCTTTTGCGCTTAGAATTGAATAATCAAGTTGCAACCCATTAACTTTTCCTATTTATGACATAATCAATGCTCATGCCAAATTTCATGTTTCTACGACATCAGGAAGTGAGAGATTTAGATTCCGTACGTAAAATTTGGACGCTAATTCTTTTGCGCTAGAATTGAATAATCGAGTTGGGACCTTTTTACTTTTCCTATTTATGACATATTCTATGCTCATGCTGAATTTCATGTTTCCCAAGACATCGGGAAGTGAGAGAATTAGTGGCGAGTCAGTCAGTGAGTGAGTGAGTGAGTGAGTGAGTCAGTGAGGGCTTTCGTCTTTATGTATATATATAGATATATGGGGATTGGCTGACCTGAGCAAACAACCTAGACAGCTACACCATCCACCTGTGGAGCTGTGCTGCTAGAAACACTGAGGGAAAAAGATTCCAGCACAGCACAACCCTAACAAATACTGTCCCTTATATCGGCCCCAGTAGTAATAGTAACCCCCATCGCAGACCCAGTAGTAATAGGGTCCCCTATTGCCACCCCAATAGTGATGAGACCCTTCATTGCTGCCCCAATAGTATGAGGGTCCCCCATTGCTAGCCCTGTTAGTGCAAATAAATATATTAGCTATGAGATATGCTTCTCGGGTCCAAATTGGTTAGAAGTATATATGGGCCTGAAAACAAATTGTCAGACTGGATGTGATCCATAGTTATCTGTTTATTGATTGACAGGCAGCAGCTTTTATGGAGACTCATTCTTTGATTACAATAATTCAAATTTATTATAATTCATTTATTACTATTGGTCAATGAAACATAAACACAATATGAATAGGCAAGATAAAGAATTTAACCTCTAAAATGCCGAGCAGGCACAGTAGAATCATACATGATTAGCTTCTCAGAACACACAAGTACAGTAATGGCATCATTAAGTGGTTTAGAGAGAATATTTTGGAACATATGTGAACAGTGAGGAACATGTCATCTCAACACGGGGGCTAGTCTGGAGGCCTTTTCATTATCTTTAGTAGCCCCGGCCTCGGCTCTTCTCTCAAGGCTTTTTTGAAGTACAGATATTTAACCCCTTCCCTCCCCATGACGTACCGGTACGTCACGGGAGCAGGGTACTTCCCGCAACATGACGTAGCAGTACGTCATGTCAATAAAGTGTTACTGCGGCGACACAGCAGTGATGTCTGCTGACATAGTCAGCAGACAAGCGCTGCGTCAGGGCTGGGGACCAATCACTGCGGTCCCTCCCCCACGATCGTTGTGATTGGTCAGGGAAAAACTCCCTGACCAATCACAGCATGGCAGTGGAGTTCACGCTGTTTACTGTAGGGGCTCTGTCTGCAAGCACCTCAGTGTGTTTCCGGTGCTTGTAGATAGAGCACTTACTGTGTAATCAGTGTGAAAAACCTGTAATCAGTGTGAAAAACCTGTAATCAGTGTGAAAAACCTGTGATCAGAGTGTAGATTAGGCAGGGAGTGAGTGTAATGTAGTGTAGTGTAGTGAGTGAGTGATCAGCAGTGTAGTGTAGTGAGTGATTAGAAGTGTAGTGAGTGAGTGATCAGCAGTGTAGTGAGTGATTAGAAGTGTAATTTAGTGTAGTGAGTGATCAGCAGTGTAGTGTAGTAAGTGAATGATCAGCAGTGTAGTGTAGTGATCAGCAGTGTAGTGAGTGATCTCAAGTGTAGTGTAGTGAGTGAGTGATCAGCAGTGTAGTGTAGTGTAGTGAGTGATTAGAAGTGTAGTGTAGTGATCAGCAGTGTAGTGTAGTGATCAGCAGTGTAGTGTAGTGAGTGATCAGAAGTGTAGTGTAGTGTAGTGAGTGATTAGAAGTGTAATGTAGTGTAGTGAGTGATCAGCAGTGTAGTGTAGTGATCAGCAGTGTAGTGTAGTGTAGTGAGTGATCAGAAGTGTAGTGTAGTGTAGTGAGTGATTAGAAGTGTAATGTAGTGTAGTGAGTGATCAGCAGTGTAGTGAGTGATCAGAAGTGTAGTGTAGTGTAGTGATCAGCAGTGTAGTGTAGTGAGTGATTAGAAGTGTAATGTAGTGTAGTGAGTGATCACAAGTGTAGTGTAGTAAGTGAATGATCAGCAGTGTAGTGTAGTGAGTGATTAGAAGTGTAGTGTAGTGATCAGCAGTGTAGTGTAGTGATCAGCAGTGTAGTGTAGTGTAGTGTAGTGAGTGATTAGAAGTGTAGTGTAGTGAGTGATCAGCAGTGTAGTGAGTGATCACAAGTGTAGTGTAGTAAGTGAATGATCAGCAGTGTAGTGTAGTGATCAGCAGTGTAGTGTAGTGAGTGATAAGGAGTATAGTGTAATGATCAGCAGTGTAGTGTAGTGAGTGATTAGAAGTATAATGAGTGAGTGATCAGCAGTGTAGTGAGTGATTCAAAGTGTAGTGTAGTGTAGTGACCTGTAGTGTGTGATCAGCAGTGTAGTGTAGTGAGTGACCTGTAGTGTGTGATCAGCAGTGTAGTGTAGTGAGTGACCTGTAGTGTGTGATCAGCAGTGTAGTGTAGTGAGTGACCCGTAGTGTGTGATCAGCAGTGTAGTGTAGTGAGTGACCTGTAGTGTGTGATCAGCAGTGTAGTGTAGTGAGTGACCTGTAGTGTGTGATCAGCAGTGTAGTGTAGTGAGTGACCTGTAGTGTGCGATCAGCAGTGTAGTGTAGTGAGTGACCTGTAGTGTGTGATCAGCAGTGTAGTGTAGTGAGTGACCTGTAGTGTGTGATCAGCAGTGTAGTGTAGTGAGTGACCTGTAGTGTGTGATCAGCAGTGTAGTGTAGTGAGTGACCTGTAGTGTGTGATCAGCAGTGTAGTGTAGTGAGTGACCCGTAGTGTGTGATCAGCAGTGTAGTGTAGTGAGTGACCTGTAGTGTGTGATCAGCAGTGTAGTGTAGTGAGTGACCTGTAGTGTGTGATCAGCAGTGTAGTGTAGTGAGTGACCTGTAGTGTGTGATCAGCAGTGTAGTGTAGTGAGTGACCTGTAGTGTGTGATCAGCAGTGTAGTGTAGTGAGTGACCTGTAGTGTGCGATCAGCAGTGTAGTGTAGTGAATGACCTGTAGTGTGCGATCAGAAGTGTAGTGTAGTGAGTGACCTGTAGTGTGTGATCAGAAGTGTAGTGTAGTGAGTGACCTGTAGTGTGCGATCAGCAGTGTAGTGTAGTGTAGTGAGTGACCTGTAGTGTGTGATCAGCAGTGTAGTGTAGTGTAGTGAGTGACCTGTAGTGTGTGATCAGAAGTGTAGTGTAGTGAGTGACCTGTAGTGTGTGATCAGCAGTGTAGTGTAGTGTAGTGAGTGACCTGTAGTGTGTGATCAGCAGTGTAGTGTAGTGTAGTGAGTGACCTGTAGTGTGTGATCAGAAGTGTAGTGTAGTGAGTGACCTGTAGTGTGTGATCAGCAGTGTAGTGTAGTGAATGACCTGTAGTGTGTGATCAGCAGTGTAGTGTAGTGAGTGACCTGTAGTGTGTGATCAGCAGTGTAGTGTAGTGAGTGACCTGTAGTGTGCGATCAGCAGTGTAGTGTAGTGAATGACCTGTAGTGTGCGATCAGAAGTGTAGTGTAGTGAGTGACCTGTAGTGTGTGATCAGCAGTGTAGTGTAGTGTAGTGAGTGACCTGTAGTGTGCGACCAGCAGTGTAGTGTAGCTGTGACCCGTAGTGTGTGATCAGAAGTGTAGTGTAGTGAATGACCTGTAGTGTGTGATCAGCAGTGTAGTGTAGTGAGTGACCTGTAGTGTGCGATCAGCAGTGTAGTGTAGTGAATGACCTGTAGTGTGTCATCAGAAGTGTAGTGTAGTGAGTGACCTGTAGTGTGCGATCAGCAGTGTAGTGTAGTGAGTGACCTGTAGTGTGCGATCAGCAGTGTAGTGTAGTGAGTGACCTGTAGTGTGCGATCAGCAGTGTAGTGTAGTGTAGTGAGTGACCTGTAGTGTGTGATCAGAAGTGTAGTGTAGTGAGTGACCTGTAGTGTGTGATCAGCAGTGTAGTGTAGTGAGTGACCTGTAGTGTGTGATCAGCAGTGTAGTGTAGTGAGTGACCTGTAGTGTGTGATCAGCAGTGTAGTGTAGTGTAGTGAGTGACCTGTAGTGTGTGATCAGCAGTGTAGTGTAGTGTAGTGAGTGACCTGTAGTGTGCGACCAGCAGTGTAGTGTAGCTGTGACCCGTAGTGTGTGATCAGAAGTGTAGTGTAGTGAATGACCTGTAGTGTGTGATCAGCAGTGTAGTGTAGCTGTGACCTGTAGTGTGTGATCAGCAGTGTAGTGTAGTGAGTGACCTGTAGTGTGTGATCAGAAGTGTAGTGTAGTGAGTGACCTGTAGTGTGTGATCAGCAGTGTAGTGTAGTGAGTGACCTGTAGTGTGTGATCAGCAGTGTAGTGTAGTGAGTGACCTGTAGTGTGTGATCAGCAGTGTAGTGTAGTGACTGACCTGTAGTGTGTGATCAGAAGTGTAGTGTAGTGTAGTGAGTGACCTGTAGTGTGCGACCAGCAGTGTAGTGTAGCTGTGACCCGTAGTGTGTGATCAGAAGTGTAGTGTAGTGAATGACCTGTAGTGTGTGATCAGAAGTGTAGTGTAGTGAGTGACCTGTAGTGTGCGATCAGCAGTGTAGTGTAGTGAATGACCTGTAGTGTGTCATCAGAAGTGTAGTGTAGTGAGTGACCTGTAGTGTGCGATCAGCAGTGTAGTGTAGTGAGTGACCTGTAGTGTGCGATCAGCAGTGTAGTGTAGTGAGTGACCTGTAGTGTGCGATCAGCAGTGTAGTGTAGTGAGTGACCTGTAGTGTGCGATCAGCAGTGTAGTGTAGTGAGTGACCTGTAGTGTGTGACCAGCAGTGTAGTGTAGCGCAGCGTGTAGTGTCAGTGTATCCTTTGATGTAAAAAAAAAAAAAAGTTCAGTTTGTTCCCATTTCATTTCCTATCCCGTCATTAGTCAGTGTAGCGTGTAGTTAGTCCGTCTAGTGTGTAGCGTGTAGTTAGTTAGTGTAGCGTGTAGTTAGTCCGTCTAGTGTGTTGCGTGTAGTTAGTCCGTCTAGTGTGTTGCGTGTAGTTAGTCCGTCTAGTGTGTTGCGTGTAGTTAGTCCGTCTAGTGTGTTGCGTGTAGTTAGTCCGTCTAGTGTGTTGCGTGTAGTTAGTCCGTCTAGTGTGTTGCGTGTAGTTAGTCCATCTAGTGTGTTGCGTGTAGTTAGTCAGTGTAGCGTTTAGTCTGTCAGTGTAAAAAAAACAAAAAAACCAACAGGTGTGCTCAGTGCCATATTGGTCAGTGTGAATACACCACATACGTTTCCGCTGTCTTTCTGACCCCGTCCCGTGGTCACACCATCCCGCAGTGTCCTATTCTATAAAACTTTTTCCCCGTGTGCCCAGTGCAGAGACCCCCAAACCAGACTGTGTCCTCGACTATAATAAGTACATGGGAGGGGTAGATCTATCAGACCAGGTACTGGAGCCGTATAATGCCATGTGGAAAACACGGGTGTGGTACAAAAAGCTGTCCGTGCACCTCGTACAGATGGCACTGTATAATGCCTATGTGCTGTATCGGGGTGCAGGCCAGAGGGGGACATTCCTTGAATTTCAGGAAGAAGTAATCAAGGCCCTAATATTTGGGGACCAGGAGGTGGGGGAGAGGCCCAGTACTTCTGGAAGCGAGGCCACGAGGATTGTACCAGGGCAGTACTTTCCCAGTGAAATTCCCACCACTGCAAAGAAGGGAAGGACCCAAAAGAGGTGCAGAGTCTGCTATAAACAGGGGATAAGAAAAGACACCGTATACCAGTGTGAAACGTGCCCCACACAACCCGGCCTGTGTATAAAGCATTGCTTTAAGATCTACTACACCTCCCTGAAATTGTAGTTTTACTATTGCCCTGACGTGTTACCCCGATGTACTTCGCACAGCTTGTACATAAACCACATGCCAAGTCCTTCCCTGCTGAGCCCTGCGCCCTAACAACAGTTTACATCCATATATGGGGCATTTCCCTGTTGGGTAACATCATGGGGTACTTTATCTCCTTCTGCCCCTGCTAAAAAATACAAATCTGGGCCTAAAGCTGAACATTATGGGAAAAATTTGAATTTTTCGTTCCCAACTCATATTGTTAAAAAAAATTCCTCAAACACCTGTGGGTTTAAACCAGTTACTACACCCCTTAATAATCTCCCTAAGAGGTCTAGTTTCCAAAATGGGGTCAGTTGTTGGGGGTCTCAAATGCACTGGTACCTCAGGGGCTGCAAACACTACATGGGGGCTGAAAATGATTCCAGCCAAATCTGCATTCAAATAAAGCGCTCCTTTCCTTCTGAGCCCTGCCATGTGCCCATACAACAGGTTACGTCCACATATGGGGCATTTCCGTGCTCGAGAGCAACTGGGTAACGCATCATGGGGTACGTTTTCTCCTTCTGCGCCTCGTAAAAATTTAAATCTGGGCCTAAAGCTGAACACTATGTGAAAAATTTGATTTTTTTTGTATTGAACTCAAACTATTAAAAAAAATTCCTCAAACACCTGTGGGTTCAAACCGCTCACTACACCCCTTAAAAAAGTCCCTGAGGGGTGTAGTTTCCTTCTGAGTCCTGCCATGTGCCTATACAACAGGTTACGTCCACATATGGGGCATTTATAAAAACTGCGGAATCTGGGTAATACATTCCGAGTTTTGTTTCTTTGCTAACTCCTGCTGTTTTATAGAAAAAAAAGGTTTTATATTGAAAATCTGTAGAAAAACGGAACAGTTCTAATTTTTGACGCACTTTCCTTTAATTCCTGTAAAACATCTAAAGGGTTAATAAACTTTCTAAATGCCATTTTGAATACTTTGAAGGGTGCAGGTTTTAAAATGGGGCAATTGATGGGGGATTCTGATATGCAGGCTCTTAAAATCCACGTCAGAACTGTATTGGTCCTTAAAAAAGTCAGATTTTGAAATTTGCTAGGAAATGTGAAAAATTACTGCTAAATTTATATACTTTGTGGAGTCTGAAAAAAATAAAATAACACTTAAAAAATTATTGCAGTGTAAAGTAGGCCTGTGGGAAATGTCACTTATTACCTATGTTGTGGTGTTTGACTTTCTATTAGAGATGAGTGAGCACACTCGTCCGAGCATTAGGGTGTCCGAGATGCTCGTTACTCCAGACGAGCACCACGCGGTACTCGAGTCAATTCCGTTTCCTTCCCTGCATGTTTAGCGCCATTTTTTAACCAATAGACATGCAGGGAAGGCATTACCACTTCCTCCTGTGACGTGCCAGCCCTATCCCACCCCCCTGCAGTGAGTCCCACCCACGGCTCGCCTCAGACACACACTGGGAGAGCATAGGGAAAGTGTTAGTGTAGGATCCTGTCTACAAGAACCCCAACGGTCCTTCTTAGGGCCACATCTGACCGTGTGCATTACTGTTGTGGCTGGCTGGGAGCAGTTTTGCACCAAAATTTTTTTTTTCATCTCGGGTTGTGCAGGCGATTACAGCTATAGCGTTCTAAGTCTGCAGTCTGTAATACAGAGTATAGGGAAAGTGTTGCTGAGATAGGGACAGTGGTAGTGTAGGATCCTGTCTACAAGAACCCCAACGGTCCTTCTTAGGGCTACCTCTGATGGTCTGCATTTTACAGGGTGTCTGGTGGGAGTTGTAGTGCAGCACTATTGCACAGCTAGCCCTTTTGCAGCCTTCCGTATAATTTTTTTCTGGCTGCAGTTTGCGTTACAATATCTCTGTCAGCCTCCAACTGTAGGCCAATAATTCCATAATTTTTTACACCGGTCTGTGTCTGCAGTGAACTTAACGCACAGCGTACGGCCACAGCCACTGATAGAGGGAAAGTCATGTACACGCTATATAGCCTGTATTCTTTTTTTAAAAAAAATTTAAGAAAAGCTCCATCGTTGAGCTACCTCTGACCGTCTGAAATTTACAGGGTGTCTGGTGGGAGTTGTAGTGCATCACTATTGCACGGCTAGGCCTGTTTGCAGCCTTCTGTATTCTTTGTTTCTGCCTGAAGTTAGCGTTACAATACCACTGTCAGCGTGAAAGTGTACACAAATAATTCCATAATTATTTACACCGCTCTGTGTTTGCTCTATTCGTAATCCACCATGCTGAGAGGTAGGGCTCGAGGACGTGGACGTGGATGCGGGCGAGAACGCGGAGGTCCAAGTGAGGGTGTGGGCACAGGCCGAGTTCCTGGTCCAGGTGAATCACAGCTGGCTGCTGCGGGATTAGGAGAGAGGCAAGTCTGTGGGGTCCCCAGCTTCATATCACAATTTATGGGTCCATGTGGTAGACCTTTATTACAAACAGAGCAGTGTGAGCAGGTCCTGTCGTGGATGGCAGAAAATGCATTCAGCAATGTATGGACCACCCAGTCTTCTACGCCATCCACTGCTGCAACTCTGAATCCTCTGGCTGCTGCTCCTCCTTCCTCCCAGCCTCCTTACTCCATGAAAATGACACATTCTGAGGAGCAGGCAGACTCCCAGGAACTGTTCTCGGGTCCCTGCCCAGATTGGGAAAAAATGGTTCCTCTCCCACCCGATGAGTTTGTCGTGACCGATGCCCAACCTTTGGAAAGTTCCCGGGGTCCGGGTGATGAGGCTAGGGACTTCCGGCAACTGTCTCAAGAGCTTTCAGTGGGTGAGGAGGACGATGATGATGAGTCACAGTTGTCTATCAGTGAGGTAGTTGTAAGGGCAGTAAGTCCGAGGGAGGAGCGCACAGAGGATTCGGAGGAAGAGCCGCTGGACGATGAGGTGACTAACCCCACCTGGTTTGCTAAGCCAACTGAGGACAGGTCTCCAGAGGGGGAGGCAAGTGCAGCAGCAGGACAGGTTGGAAGAGGCAGTGTGGTGGCCAGGGGTAGAGACAGGGCCAGAGCAAAGAATCCCCCAACTGTTTCCCAAAGCACCCCCTCGCGCCAAGCCACCGTGCAGAGGCCGAGGTGCTCAAAGGTGTGGCAGTTTTTCAGTGAGAGCGCCGACGTCTGACGAACAGTGGTGTGCAACCTGTGTTGCGCCAAGATCAGCCAGGGAGCCACCACTACCAGCCTCACCACCACCAGCATGCGCAGGCATATGATGGCCAAGCACCCCACAAGGTGGGATGAAGGCCATTCACCGCCTCCGGGTCGCACCACTGCCTCTTCCCCTGTGCCCCAACCTGCCACTCAGATCCAACCCCCCTCTCAGGACACAGCCACGAGCGCCTCCCGGCCTGCACCCACACCCTCACCTCCGTTGTCCTCGACCCCATCCAGCAATGTCTCTTAGCGTAGCGTCCAGCTGTCGCTAGTGCAAGCGTTGGAGCGAAAGCGCAAATACGCCGCCACGCACGTGCACACTCAAGCTTTAAACGTGCACATTGCCAAATTAATCAGCCTGGAGATGCTACCGTACAGTCTTGTGGAAACGGAGGCTTTCAAAAACATGATGGGGCAGCGGTCCCACGCTACTTAGTCCCCAGTCGCCACTATTTTTCACACTGTGCCGTCCCAGCCCTACACCAGCACGTTTCCCGCAACATCAATCGTGCCCTCACCAACGCAGTTACTGGGAAGGTCCACTTAACCACGGACACGTGGACAAGTACTGGCGGGCAGGGCCACTATATCTCCCTAACAGCACATTGGGTGAATTTGGTGGAGGCTGGGACCGAGTCAGAGCCTGGGACCGCACACGTCCTACCCACACCCAGAATTGCGGGTCCTTCCTCGGTTCTGTTATCTGCAGCGGTCTATGCCACCTCCTCTAAACCCTTCCCGTCTTCCTCCTCCTACGCAACCTCTACCTCTCAATTAAGAAATGTGAGCAGCGGGTCGCCAGCAGTTGGTGTGGCGCGGCGCGCCAGCACAGCAGTGGGCAAGCGTCAGCAGGCCGTACTGAAACTAGGTGACAAGAGGCACACGGGCCCCGAGCTGTTGCAGGGTCTGACTGAGCAGACTGACCTCTGGCTTTTGCCGCTGAGCCTGCAACCGGGCATGGTTGTGTGTGACAATGGCCGTAAACTGGTGGCGGCACTGCAGCTCGGCAGCCTCACACATGTGCCATGCCTGGTCCACATCTTCAATCTGGTGGTTCAGCGGTTTCTGAAAAACTACCTGCACTTGTCAGACCTGCTTGGCAAGGTGCGCCACGTCTGCGCACATTTCCGCAGGTCCACCACGGATGCTGCCACCCTGAGGACCCTGCAACATCGGTTTAATCTGCCAGAGCGCCGGCTGCTGTGCGACGTGCCCACACGGTGGAATTCTATGCTCCACATGTTGGCCAGGCTGTATGAGCAGCGTAGAGCAATAGTGGAATGCCAACTCCAACATGGGCGGCGTAGTGGTAGTCAGTGTCATGGAATATAAATTGTTAAGTTTCAGAATGCAATAAGTGTATGTTTCTTACCTTGCATTGAACTATTGACCCTTAAATAGAAGACTAAAACCTATGCTTTGTAGTGCCAGGAACTAGGATTTTAAGATAAGAAGTCAACAGACAAATTAAATAAGGCTAAGCTATGTTAACAGAGAAGACACACAACTATTGCAGAACTATTGTCTAATGCAACAGCAATATCCTGACTTAGGTCATTTCTATGTCTGAGACAGGCCTTAAGAGCTTTGAGAATATAATGTCAATATAGATGTCAATAAGTCTTATGATCAATAAGTATTTTCACCTTTGTAACAGTAAACTACGTAACACAAATCTTTGTACCAGGCAACATTTTGATACGCCCTCGTCTTTCTGTATAAGAGTTGGCAATGTTGATAATAAAGTAGAATTCATTGATTCTCACTGGAGAAGTGTCTTGACATAGCATGGAGTGATTTCATGCTATTGATAGATAATGCTAGCAAAATCTCCTCGTCACGGGCTTCCATATCTACCAATGTGGCACCTGGCAACGAGGTCATCAGATCAATACCGGTGTGGTCCGATAACATCAGCCTCCCCAATTCTTTACCGAGGAGTGGCCTTGGATGGCAGACATCTGCCAGGTCCTCGGAAACTTTGAGGAGTCTACCCAGATGGTGAGCGGGAATGCTGCAATCACTAGCGTCACCATTCCTCTGCTATGCCTGCTGAGAAGTTCGCTGCAAAGCATAAAGGCTGAGGCTTTGCGGTCGGAAAAGGAGACGGGGGAAGAGAATATGTCGCTTGATAGTCAAAGCACCCTCATGTCTATATGTCAGCACGTTTTGGAGGAGGGGGAGGAGCAGGAGGAGAAGGGGGAAGAGACAGCTGGGCCCACTGCAGACGGTACCCATGCTGCTTGCCTCCCATCTGTTCAGCATGTATGGCCTGTGGATGAGGAGGAGGATCTGGAAAGTGATCTTCCTAGTGAAGACAGCGATGTTTTGCGTACTGGTACCCTGGCACACATGGCTGACTTCATGTTAGGCTGCCTTTCTCATGACCCTCGCGTTAGACACATTCTGGCCACTACAGATTTCTGGGTGTACACCCTTCTCGACCCCCGGTATAAGGAGAACCTTTCCACTCTCATTCCCGAAGAGGAAAGGGGTATGAAAGTGATGCAATACCACATGGCCCTGGTGGACAAACTGATGGTAAACTTCCCATTTGACAGCGTTAGCGGCAGAAGCCGCAGTTCCCAGGGCCAAGTAGCAGGGGAGGTGCGGAGATCAGACAGCATGTTCTGCGCATGCAGGGGAACACTTTACAAGGCCTTTGCCAGCTTTATGGCTCACCAGCAAGACTGCGTCACCACTCCCCAGTCAAGGCTGAGTCGGAGGGAGCACTGTAAAAAGATGGTGAGGGAGTACGTAGCCGATCATACCACCGTCCTCCGTGATGCTGTAGCTCCATACAACTATTGGGTGTCAAAGCTAGACACGGGGCACGAACTTGCGCTGTATGCCCTGGAGGTGCTGGCTTGCCCTGCCGCTAGCGTCTTTTCAGAGAGGGTGTTTTGTGCAGCGGGGGGAATCATCACGGACAAGCGTACCCGCCTGTCAATTTCCAGTGCCGACATGCTTACACTTATAAAGATGAACAAAGCCTGGAGTTCCCCAGACTTCTCTTCTCCACCGGCGGAGAGCAGCGGAACCTAAAGAATTTTTTCGCTGCAACCGCAGATAAAAGCACTCTTCTCTATCACCAGGAAAATGGGGCATTTATCTTTATCAATCTGTCTCTGACATTAGTCCTCCTCCTGCTACTCCTCCTCCAGAAACAACATGTCATCGCGCTGAACGGCCAATTTTTCTGCGGCACAAAAGGCTACATCTACCAATTTTTTAAATAATTTTTTAAAGTTTCAAAAATATTGAGACTGTAACATGAACCATTTTTTTCAACAGGGCTGCCTCCAGGCTCTGTTACAAATTAAGCCACAGTGAGATGTATCTTTAAAAAAATGTTTATGGGTTTCACCTGACCTCTCGGTTGATAAATTTTTCAGAGGTACACTTGTACTCTTGGTACACTAATTTTGGGGTCCACGCCTACACTCTTATCCAACTAATTTTTCCGGCCTTCGCCTACGCTCATGGTATCCCAATGTTTCAGAGGTTGGCCTATACTATTACTACAGAAATTTTACTGGGGTCTGCCTGCCTGCCTATACTTCTGGTACAAGAAAGTTACAGGGGTCTGCCTATACTGCTCCCACTTACATGTTACAGGGCTCTGCCTATACTTCTGCAACGTAAATCTTACAGGGGTCTTCCTATACTGCTGCCACAAGGATGTTACTGGGGTCTGCCTATACTGCTGCCCCGTTATATTAATGGGGTTTGCTTATACTGCTGCCACAAGGATGTTACTGGGGTCTGCTAATACTGCTGCCATGTAATGTTACAGGGGTCTGCCTATGCTTCTGCTACTTAAATGTTACAGGGGTCTGCTTATACTGCTGCTACAAAAATGTTTCAGGGGTCTGCTTATACTGCTGCAACAGAAATGTTACAGGGGTCTGCCTATACTTCTACTACAGACATGTTACAGGGGTCTGCCTATGCTACTGCTACTTAAATGTTACAGGGGTCTGCTTATACTGCTGCTACAAAAATGTTTCAGGGGTCTGCTTATACTGCTGCAACAGAAATGTTACTGGGGTCTGCCTATACTTCTACTACAGACATGTTACAGGGGTCTGCCTATGCTTCTGCTACATAAATGTCACAGGGGTTTGCTTATACTGCTGCTACAGAAGTGTTACAGGGGTCTGCCAATACTGCTGCTACATAACTGTTACAGCGGTCTGCCTGTACTTCTGCTACAAGAATGTTACTGGGGTCTGCCTATACTTCTGCCACGTAAATGTTACAGGGGGTCTGCTTGTACTGCTGCTACTGAAATGTTACAGGGGTCTGGCAATACTGCAGCTACATAAATGTTACTGGGGTCTGCCTATACTTCTGCTAATGAAATGTTACTGGGGTCTGTCTATACTTTACTACAGAAATGTTAATGGGGTCTCCCTAGACTTCTGCAACATAAATGTTACTAGGGTCAGCTTATACCTTTTGCTACAGGAATATTACAGGGGTCTGTGTATACTATGGGTGCACTAAGTCTTCCCATCGCGGTGTTCTACCTATCTGGCCCCCAAAAAACCCCAGACTGACTAGGGCATGGTGTGTGGGCCGCGGCCAACATGTATTTCCTCTGACGTAACCTCAGCTATCCGGGGCACTGCAATGGGATTTCTTTATGTACAGTCTGTGTGATCCTGCTAGCCACCCATGCTGTGGGTGCGCACAGACTTGCCATAGCGGAGTTTTACCTGCCTGGCACTTTTGAAAAAACCCAGAATGTCTAGGGCATGGCGTGTGGGCCGCGGCCAACATGTATTTCCTCTCACGTCACATCAGCTATCCGGGGCACTGCAATGGGATTTCTTTATGTACCGTCTGTGTGTTCCTGCTAGCCACCCATGGTATGGGTGCACACAGACTTGCCATAGCGGAATTTTACCTGGCTGGCACTTTTAAAAAACCCAGAATGTCTAGGGCATGGCGTGTGGGCTGCGGCCAACATGTATTTCCTCTCACGTAACCTCAGCTATCCGGGGCACTGCAATGGGATTTCTTTATGTACCGTCTGTGTGTTCCTGCTAGCCACCCATGGTATGGGTGCACACAGACTTGCCATAGCGGAGTTGTACCTGTCTTTTTTTTTTTTAAATCAGAGTTTTTTTATTCATTTTTCAAGCATAACATGTGATATACAGTTACAGATTGCCATATTCTATGGGGTTAGTATGGCGTCAGATGTGAGTCTTTTCTTAATATAAACTAATATTGTTGGCCGTGTTTCATTGAGCATCAGAATAGTTTGTATGTGGCGAACCTGGTGTGCCTATATAACCCTTCTTAAACAACTGGGGGGGGGGGGTGGAGGGATAGACAAGACAAGGGGAAGGGGTGAGGGGGGAAGTTATAGGGGGGCAGGTGAGGGGCGGAGGTATTATCTCAATTTCCCACCATTCTTCTTTTCCTCCTTTGTCTCAATCGTTCTGATCTGTTCGGGGCCTCTCTATCAGACTCTGAGTTAAGGCCCTCATGGTCTCTCTTAGGTGGTTTTTATCAAGGAATGGACTGGTGTGGTAGAGTAGTGGTACTAGGTCTTTTTCTCTTTTTGTTTATATCAGCCGAGGTATTTCCAGGGGGTCCACATTTTCACAAATCCATCATGATCTCCCCTAGACCAACTCGAAAGTTCCTCCAGGTTACAGATCATGTCTACTTTTTCTTTCCATTGGGCCAATGTAGGAGGAATCTTCTGGAGCCAGAGCCTAGGGATCAAGGTTTTTGCTGCGTCTATTAAGAGCGCAATCAATTTGCATTTCAACGGGTGAAAGTTTGTTTATGGCCTCCAGAGTAAAACCGTATCGACTGATAGCTCTAGATTCGGGGAAAGTTTTTGTAGGGTTTTCTCCACCTCTTTCCAGAAAGGTGCAACAATTGGGCGTTCCCACCAGATGTGCAAGTAGGAGCCTACAGAGGAGTCTCATCTCCAGCACTTATTGTGGGGGGCTAGTTTATATGCGTGTAGCCATTGTGGGGTTTTATACCATCTTACCAAGAGTTTATAATGGCTCTCTTGTAGTAAGACGCACGGTGAGAGGCCAAAAGCTGTTTTCATAATAGTTTTGGTTTCTTCAGGAGAAAGCGAGATGTTTAATTCACTTTCCCACGAGATTACAAAGGCTGTTTTTGTAGGGATGGTTGAGAGATGAATCGTTTTTTTATGTTTGCTAGTTTCCTTTGTCCCAGAGCCTTCTCGCCTAAGGCTCTCTTGAATGGTGTCTTAGGTCTAGTGGACTTGAACGTTTTCTGGAACTTCTCAATAGTTTTAATAATGTGAGCTTTTTGTAGGACTGAGAAAGTATGCTGAGGGAGGAGGGTCAAAAGTACTTCTGGAGGGGGTTTATGTGCCAGAGCCTGGAGATCTCCTACTGAGAACTTTTTGAATTTTTTCCATATACTAGCAGTTGTCAGATCAGGAGGGGTGTCTACTAGCTTGCATAATGCACGAAGAGGCATTGCTGGGGATGGATTCGGGGCCAGGGAGCTCCCAAGCTCGCCCCAGGCCTCGCAGGGGCCTCGGAGAAGGGGTTCAAATTTGCTCCTCTCGAACCTGAACCTAGGGGGGAACCACAAATCCTCCACCAAGGACTCCCCACACACACCCTCCACCAGTAAAGATAGGGTCGGGTCCCTTATGGGCTGGGTGAGCTCCATCCAGTAGCTTAGTTGTACTACTTTGTGGAAGTCTTCTATACATGGTAAGTCCATTCCGCTTTTGTGTCTTTTTTTATCATTAAGCCATAAGCCAGGCATGGCCTTTTGTGTCGCCATACATAGTCTGTGAAGGCTCTCTTAAGGGCTTTGAAAAAGAATCTTGGAAGTGAAATTGGGAGCATGCGAAGTTTATATAATATTGTTGGGAGGACATAAGATTTTAGAATATTTTTCCTGCCAAACCAAGAAATGGTAGGCAGGTCATAGGAGTGAAGCATTACTTTCACTTTGGCTATCAGAGGATGAAAATTATATTTATAAATGTCTTCTGCTTTTTTGGTGAGGTTGATCCCGAGATACTTAATATGGGAGTTAGACCAGGTGAAGGGTGAGCTGGACTTGAAGAGGCGATACTTTGATTCTGGTATAGAGATGTTTAATATTGTGGATTTCGAGAAATTTACTTTAAAATTTAATAAGGTGCCAAATTCTTGTAAAAGTAGAGTAAGTCTAGGGATCCCGCTTTCGGGGTCCGTGACAACAAACATGATGTCATCGGCGAACGCCGCAGTGGATATAGAGTGGGGGCCTGTTGTAAGGCCTTTTATTTCTGGGTCCTGCCTCACTTTCTGGAGGAAGGGTTCTAGTGCGAGAATGAAGAGGGAGGGGGAAAGTGGGTATCCCTGGCGAGTTCCATTGCGTATATCGAATGGAGGGGAAAGTATTTCATTAATTTTTAGTCTTGCATACTGTTTAGAGTATAATGAAAAAATTGATGCAATGAAGGGGGGGGGGGGGAAATTAAATCGCCTGAGAGCTGCTTCCAGGTAAGTCCAGCTCACCCTATCAAATGCCTTTTCGGCGTCTGTTCCCAAAAAAGCTAAAGGGATATTCCGCGACTGGGCATATCTAGCTATATGTAGTAAACGGAGACAGTTGTCCCTGCCCTCCCTTCCTTTGATGAATCCCGTTTGTTCATTATTAATTAATGCAGGGATGAGATCTTCAAGTCTTTTGGCCTGGAGCTTGGCCGAGATCTTGACGTCTAAGTTCAGCAACGAAATTGGCCTGTAGCTGCCACATAGCTCAGGGTTTTTCCCCTCCTTATGTAGCAGCGTAATGTGCGCTTCTAATGCTTGTTTAGGTAGGGATTTTCCTTGTAAAAGGGCATTACATAAGTCTTTAAGGCGAGGGATTAGTATCTCTTTGAAAGATTTGTAGTAGGCGACCAATAGGCCGTCCGGGCCGGGACTTTTCCCTGACGGGCAAGATTCAAGTATACTTTCTATTTCTGTGTCCGTTGCCGGAGCCATCAAATTACTAGTTTCCGTTGCGTTTAATTTAGGGCGATTGAGAGCGTTCAAGAAGTTATCTAGTTCAACTTTTGTTTTTTGTGGAGTGGGGTTTCCCCCTATGCCACTTAAGTCATACAGTTCTGTGTAGAATTTCTGAAATTCAGTAGCTATTTCTGCCGTCGATGATACAACTTCACCTGTTTTTGTTTTTATTGTTGAGATATGGTTTCTTGCGCGCGCTTTTTTAATGAGGGCAGTCATAAACTTACTACCTTTGTTGCCGTGTGCATAGACTGTAAGTTTAAAGAATAAACGCTTTTTGTTAAATCTGGACTCCAAGCAATTTTTGAGATCGCATCTTAAAGCTATCAATTCCTCTAAATTATTTTTGGATTGGGAGTTTTTTACTTTTTGTTCTAGTTTTACTATTTGGTTGTTTTTGTTGCTGTTTCTTCATCCTTGTCCCTAGTGCTGTTTCTTCATCCTTGTCCCTAGTGCTATCAAGAGGCCTCTTGAGAAAGCCTTGTGGGCTTGCCATATAATGGGTATTTCTATGTCGTCTTTTGAGTTTAATTGAAAGTATTCCTCTATTAGTTTGGACAGTCGTGTCCTTTCTTCTTCTGAATCTAGTAGAGATTCATTTAGCCTCCATCTCCATTCTTTTGGTTCAGTTTTACCGAACTTGATATCTAGATGTAGGGGGGCATGGTCTGATATGGTCATTGCATCGATATAGGCTTTTCCTACCTGTGGTAAAAGGGTATATGATACAAATAGGTAGTCAAGCCTCTGGTGGGAGGAGTGGAAGGAGGAGAAGTATGTAAAGTCCTTGGTGGATGGGTGCAAGCACCTCCAAGCGTCAGTAACTTCCAGGTTCTGGAGCGCTCGATTTATAGTCCTAAGTTTCCTCCGCGAGACCTGGAAGCGACCTGTTGAGGTGTCCAGTAGGGGGTTCAGGGTTAGATTCCAATCCCCTCCAACGACTATCAGGCCCACAGCAAATTGTTTTAGGATCTCTAGTTGATTCATTAACCAGGGCACTTGGTCAGAATTGGGTGCATATAGGTTTGCGAAGGTTATCTTCACATTGTTTATTGTGCCTTTCAGAAAGATGACCCTCTCCTCCCCATCTGCATATTGGGCTTCGTATTTGAAGATGATGGACCTGTGAAAAAGGAAGGAAACCCCTTTTGAAGCCGATGTGGGATGTGGGTTATGGTACTCTTGCGGGAAAAGCCTCCCGGGGAGTGTCATATGTTTGTTACCCTTGAAATGGGTTTCTTGGAGAAAGAGGACCTTTGTATCATACCTTTTTAGTAGTGCCGAGAGGTTATGCCTCTTGAGAGGTGAATTCAGGCCCCGAACATTGAACGTAGAAATGCGGGTGGTATGCATTTTCAGCCTAGGAGGGGGCTAATGTAGAGAAGAGCTCTGTTCTTGGCTTGGAGTGCTGAAAATAAAGGTTAGAATGTGAATACACAATAAACGACTTTATCAGAGGGGTAGTCTGGAGGGTCTCTCTCCAGAGTAATAAGAGGGAATGAGAGGGCGAGGAGCGGGAAGGGGGTGGGGAAGGGGCAAAACGGAAGGATAGAAGACAGTGACTGAAAGACAAAAGGGGAAGGAATAACTTGTATAAGTAACTTTGTGTTACCCTCTATAGGTATTTTTCCTCCACGAGAGTAAGTATACACAAATATGGAGGGGGGGGGGGAGATATGCAGCGTTATGAGCTGAGTTTATATCTTAACTGGGCTTTTAGCCTGATCGGTACAGGCACCACCGGGGCCCAGTAAATTATTCCTGCTCGGGACGAGCAAGGTAACTATAATCATTTAAGATAATTGCGGTGAGTGTGCATGACCTTAGAAGAGCACAGTAGATTAACTATTTAGAATGTCCTCTTGTGAACTGTCCTATGAAACAAGTAACCATTTTGGTTGCCACCTGGGTAGAACGCCTAGTCGGTCAGAGATATTAAGTGATAGGATCAGCGTCCAGAGTATCAAGTGTCATTTGGTGTAGTTTCCTCTCTGCTCTTCTTCTTTTTGCTGTTTGGAGATTTCTGGTTTCTGACCAGTTGCCACATCTCTGGCGTGGGCAGTTGTGTAAAATTTTGTAGCTCTGGTAAGGGTAACAAGCAGGGTAAGTAAATTGGATCGACTCCCAGGTGTGGCCAGCAGTTCTGTAGGTCTTCTGGGGAGCGTATGTTAAAGCGCTTGCTTTTGTAGTTGAAGCCCAGGCCGAAGGGGAACAGCCACGCATATTTTATATTTTTTTGATTTTAGGACATCTAGTAGCGGTCTCAATGCCCTTCTTTTCGTCAATGTGGAGGGGGCCAGGTCCTGGTAGATTTGGATCATAGTACCTCCATACTGTAGATCTTGTGAGTTTCTCGCTGCCCTCAGAACCGCCAGCGCATCTGGGAAAGATAATAATTTGCAAATTATATCCCTGGGTGGATCAGTGATGGCTGGGACTGGTCTCATTGCTCGGTGAATTCTTTCAATGACCATAGGAGTCGCTTTGTCAGGCCCTACTAGTGAAGTGAAGATTTCCATAGCAACTTTTTCAAGGGCTTCTGTGGCCCAGGATTCAGGGAGTCCTTTTAAACGCACATTGTTACGTTTGTTACGGTTTTCTAAGTCCTCTTGTAGTAACAGAACTCTATTTAGCTGGTCATGGTGGTCTTTCAGAGCTTGCACCATTTCTAGAGAGTGTGTTGTAATACAGGAAGTGGAGTTCTCTAAATCGTCTATCCTCCTTCCCATGCTTCTGACTTCCTCCTTTATTTCATTTAAATCAGCCATAACAGGGCGAAGAGCTGAGGAGAATAGTTCCTTCATAAAGCCCTTTGAGACTCTTTCGCCGTCCTCCTCATCTGATGAATCTTCCATCTCCCTGTCGGCAACAGTTGCAGCGGCGGTCTGCTGGGATGGCGCCATCTTGCTTACTGCATGAGGGGAGCGAGCGGTCCGGTCTTTCAGAAATCGTTGAAGGTCTGATTGTCCTCTGGCTGGGCGAGGGGTGCCCTGGAGGTCTCCCCCTTTTTCTCTGCCTGTTCTGACCATTTTCTTTAAATGATTGCTGCTGGAAAGGGCCCCGGAGTGTGCTGTTGCAATGGGGTTCTGCAATCAAGCAGCCATTACACTCCGTGGTCAGGCTCTGCCTGGGGGCAGTGAAAAAATTAAGAGTTGACTTTCTTTATGAGAGTCTATAGTGTAAAAAATTGTTATAGTTTGGAACTTAAGGTTTGCACTGTAGGTTCCGTAAAAATTAGAGCGGGTCTCTTGTATGCTGAGTGTTCAGAGATTAGTGGGCTCCCCTTTATTTGTTCAGCCTCTATCTCCTCTCAGGGAAGGTAAGATGGTGGTGAGGCTTCTGGCGGGAAAAAACTTGCCCCTGTGGTGAAGAAAGGGGGGGAGTGGGGGGAGAAGATGGCGAGGAGGCAGAGGCTGCTTGTGTTATCATCTTTAGCTTTTCGTCCCAGAAAGAAGCTGCCTCGAATCTGATAGGGCACCTCACTCTTCTTGTTGGTTGCCCTGCTTTGGGCCGTCTCCCTCCTCCACTTCCCCGCTCACCCGTCCGGACGTCTCCCTTAGCTGCTCCGGTGGAATCGGGTGCCCGCTGAGTTGGTAAGTACAGCCTGTCCCGCTCTCCCTTACCCTCGCTCACCTCGGGGAATGGAATCGTTGCCCTGCTTTGTCTCTAGTAGGTTTCCTCTGGGCACTGCGCTCCTATGAACGACGCGCTCCTTCTCGGCACCCAGAATGGCCGCAGCTTGTCTCCGGTGCACGGTCCCGATGTTCGGGTGCAGATCGGTCCGGTGTCGGGTCTTTCCCAGGGTTATCCCAGCCTGCAGGGATATCAGCTGTAGCTCGGAGGTGTCGCTGAAAGTCCTAAAGGTGTCGGGGAAGGTCCATAATATCCCCTCTTGCTCAGGATCTCCGGAGCCGTGCGACCGTCCGTTCTGCAGGTTAGGCCCCCCCCCCCCCGAGTTGTACCTGTCTGTCCCCAAAACACTGACAGACTTGGGTAGGGTGCAGAGTGCAGATGGTTTACCCCTTGCGTTGTCGATGAGGTATCCGACACCCAAACAGAATGAGTAGTGTGTGGACACATGGAGTCCACATTGCTATGTCACTCGCAGCACCTTGTGCCACACAAGGTGTTTGCTGAGATAGAGGCTGACCCAGGGCCCGCTCACATACTTCGCACACCGAGTATTGCTGAATTGTGGAGATGTGTAGAAGTGCTGGGCTGGAGTGGACTCCACTTTATGCCCACGGGGTTTATGACCACCTGACGGAGGTGGCAAAGGATTGGAATGAAGATGGAACGTCAATCTATTATCAATTCTCAACAGCATTGTGGGTTATTGCCCACACTTTCAAAGAGGGTCGCTGCCTGGCCCTGCCAACCCTCTGCAGTGTGTGCCTCCGGTTCCTCCTCATGGCAGATGCACTTATAAATAGAGGGGGGGGGGGCAGCATGTAACCCAGGAGAAGAGGCAGCGGTGTGTCCCGCAGGCAGTGATTGTCCTTGGTTGCAGATAGTGTGGTGCTTAGCTAAGGTGTGCCTTGCTAATGAGGGTTTGTCCAAAGTAAAAATTGTTAGGGGGGGGGGGGGGCAGACTCTTGCCCCTATTGTGGCTTAATAGTGGGACCTGGGAGCCTGATATGCAGCCCTGCATGTTGCCCCTCGCCTGCCCTATCTGTATCTGTGTCGTTTCCATCAGTTTCGCAGGTTTTGAAGATTTGCACACATGAAAACCTTAGCGGAGCATGGGTCATATATAAAAATGCTCGAGTCGCCCATTGACTTCAATGGGGTTTGTTACTCGAAACGAACTCTCGAGCATCGCAGAAAGCTCGACTCGAGCAACGAGCACCCGAGCATTTTGGTGCTCGCTCATCTCTAATGACGATCAATCAGCTGGTGGTAATTAGTTTTTAATTATTACATGCATATAAACTTTGAGTGTGGGTAGTTTGAGCTTGAGAAAGATCCTATCTGGATATAAACGTCGCCGTTACTACCTGGTTTTGCAGTCCATGTTGTTGTTTTTCCTACTGGAACCATAATGGAATAAAGTTCCTTTTTATTCATCTTGCTGCCGTGGATGCTGCCTCTCTATGTATGGATTTCTCTATGTGGGAGAGTTTGTAAGGAAACACACATCATCCCAGCACCATTGGTCACATAGGAATTTATATAGACGCTACATTCACAGGTCTTCTTACATTTTACTCCGCACCTTAATACTAATGACTGGAATCCTACATTTACCGGCCAAGACTCTGATCTATTGACTATTTAGTGTGAGTCACGAAGAAGGGAGAATTATTACCAAAACATTTTTTAAGCGGACAGTAACCGCCTGTTACACTACAAAAGGGTCCATATCCGAAAATGAAAAATTCCCATCCCCTCTGTGCAATCCTATCGCTTCAGATGCAATTGTACAAAAGACGAGGATTTCCACAATCAAATTCCCATCATCCTAGGAATAAATGGAGCCGATGAAGTTTCCTGACAGCGGAACAAGTGAGGCCGGGTGAGCCGTCATTCTTTATGCTTGTGGGGACAACATTGAATTTATGGTTTTTGATTTTTTTACTTTCTTTCACGTTTTACAGAGCGGTTTTTGTGAATAAAAACTGAATTTCCACACTTGGTGCATTATTACTTTGTCATGCTGGTGTAATTTATATAGAATGTTATCCTTTACCGCAGATTCTGATTGCAGCGATACAATAAATAGTAACAAAACATAGAAACATAGTAAATCCACGGAGTTCAGCCTATCACCCCAATATTGATCTACAGGAAGGCAAATATACCCAATGAGGTAAAAGCCATTTTTCCTTATTTTAAATGGAAAAAAAAAATTCCGACTCTGAGTCTGGCAGCTAGATCAGCGATCCCGGGATCCCGACCCCTCTGAAGCAAACTAGTGACTATAACCAGTAATCTTGTTGCACTCAAGAATGGTATCCAGGCCCCTCTTGTACTCTTCTAGTGAACAGCATCACATCATCAGGCAGAGAGTTCCATCGTATCACTGCTCTTACAGTAAAGAACCCATTCTATGTTGCTTAGAAACCTTCTTTCCTCTAGATTTAGAGGGCGCTCCCTTGTTACAGTCACAGTCCTGGTAACAGACAAAATATTATAACCTGTCAGGGTATAAGTGAGATGTACAAATGTAATTCACAGTCGGGATGCTGCTTGCATTTCAGATTTTCTGCTTTATTAATAAAATGTGCATTTCACAAATATGGAGAACGTGTTTTGGTTTTTATAAAACCTTGTTCACCTCTACATAATAATCTAACAGACTCCCTTAAAAACTAAACCTTTAATTAATTCAAAACATTTGTGAGTTTAACCCCTCGTTAGTGTGCAACATTGACTGCCTTTCACTCGTTGCTTCCCGTTAGCTCCGACGTTCAGGGCATCACATAGGCGCATGGTGTGGTATGCTAGATTCATTGATGACAGTCATCATTTGGGATAGGGCAGAACCTCCAGCTAATGAAGGAAGCACAGATATATCTGATTTTGCAACGTATATAAATAGCAATCCTGTCAATTTGCAATGGTTGATTTCCCACAATGACAAAGAACTAGGTTATTCAGAAAAGAGATGGCAGGGAACGCCGTACGGCATGCAGAGAGGAGCCACCCCAGACATACATTAAAAGCGATCCTGACAGGGACAAGAGCCTGCACAAAAGAATCCACATTTATTGAAGCAAAGGCGGAAATAAAGGAAAGACTCATGGAAAGAGGATATAAAAAACCAATGCTCAATAAAGCATGTAATAGGATAGACACCGCAAATAGAGATACACTTTTGGTAGAAAATAAGCATAAAAATGAAAGAAAAGGGTTAAATTTTTTTCTACATCTTTTAATACTTTAATGTGATCAAAAAGATTTTTCATAAATATCTACCAATTTTGCGGCAGGATGAGACAAGGGATAAGATCCTGGATAAAGGTGTGATGTGTGTAGCCAGGAAGAACAGAAATCTGGGAGATTCGCTAAGGACAATTACTCGATCGAGCATTGTCCTTAGCGAGTATCTCCCCGCTCGGGAGCAAAAGGTTTGGCTGCCGGCGCGGGTGACAGGTGAGTTGCGGCCATGAGCAGGGTGGAGCGGGGGGAGGGGAGGGCGGGGGGGGGGGGGGGAGAGGGAGAGAGAGATCTCCCCTCCGTTCCTCCCAGATCTCCCCCACCGCCGGCAGACGAATCTTTGCTCCCAAGCGGGCAGGAACTCGCTAAGGGCAATGCACGATCATCTCTGCCTAGTACCTTTAATTCAAAGATAAAAGAATCTCACTGGCTGAGTATAAATGGGTTTTTCGGATGCGGTAACTCGAGATGTGCTGATGTCATCTGGCCACTAAGAAAAATACATTCTAGGACAGTGAAAAATCTAAAGAGTACAAAATAACGAGCTTTATTAATTGTGATACAACTAATGCTATTTGTATCATCTCAGGCACGGAATGTAACAAATACTACATAGGATGCACGATTCAATAAGAACGGGGATTGTTGAACATGTAAGACACATTAATAATGGCACCATCAATCGCTCGGGCGCAGTAAGACGCTTTTTAGAAGAACATTCGGGTAGTTTAGAAAATGTTGTTTTCTATGGTATATAAAAAGTATCCAGCAAGAAGAATGGTGTAATTAGCCAGGAGCAGGTGATCAAAAGAGAAGCATATCGGATACTAAGGCCTCCTTCCCACGAGCGTGACGGGCTCCGCCGCGTAATATTACGCAGTGAAGCCCGTCACGGCGCCCCCCAGAGCCCCTATACTTACCAGCGGACGATAGCGTGAAGACGCTTCCCCGCCCACCGCCGTCGCGTCGTGTGACACGCCCACTGCGTCACGTGACGCGGCCGGCAGTGTCACGTGACGCGCCGGCCGCGTCAAATGACGCTGCGGCCGCGTCAAATGACGCTGCGGCGGTAGGCGGGGAAGCGTTTTTTCACGCTATCTCCCGCTGGTTACAGCGGGAGATAGCGTGAACGGACGGCTTCCATTGACTGCAATGGAAGCCGTCAGCGCGTACAGCCCGTCCTCACCCGCAGCAAATAGAGCATGCTGCGGGTGAGGACGGGAGAAATCGCGGTGCGTAATTCCGCATCGTGAGCATTGTGCTATTAGGTTCAATAGAACCTAATAGCAGGGGGCCACGCAGCGGATTTTTGCCGCGAATTTACGCGGCGTAAATCCGTTCGTGGGAAGGAGGCCTAACACTGGATACAAGGCTTCCCAGAGGGGTGAATCAGAGGTCTGATCTGTTTTATATATGCTAGCATCCATTTCTTCACTATTTATAGAATAGGATTTGCATATCGTGAAAATCAGCGAAGGCAGCTGAATTATCTGATAATGTGTATTCATGTATTTATATAAAACATCAATATGTGATTCTTATTGTAAAATAACAGAACTCTAATCAATACAAGGATCTCTTCCAGGACCTGTTTACACCCAGGACTACGACGGTAACAAGAGGGCATCCGCTACGTTTAGAGGAAAGCAGGTTTCATCACCAACATAGTAAAGGGTTCTTTACTGTAAGAGCAGTTAGACTGTGGAACTCTCTGCCTGAGGAAGTGGTGATGGCAAAATCCATAGAGGAGTTTAAGAGGGGACTTGATGTCTTTCTGGAGAGGAAGGACATTATAGGTTATAAATCTAAGGTTATTTGTTAATCCGGGTATACAGGCAGGTAGGAACTATTAGGGGTTGATCCAGGGAACAGTCTGATTGCCATTAGGGAGTCGGGAAGGAATTTTTTCCCGAAAAGGGCTAATTGGCTTCTGCTCTTGTTTTTTTTTGCCTTCCTCTGGATCAACAACACAGGAGGATAAACAGGCTGGACTAGATGGACATTGTCTTCATTCGGCCTTATGAACTATGTAACTATGTAATCTATCTGCATGTTAAGCCAATAGATGATGTAGAATGAATAGCGGTAATATGAAGATCGTCACCTACAATGGCCCATAATAATAGTACATAATAATCCATTGGAAATAGAATGGATACCCAATGATATTTACATTAGATTCTCATATAAAGGTAATTGAAATCTATAAGACCGGTTACAACACAAGCAGCGGCAGGATTTTACCAACTGCTATAAGAAGAATAAAATCCAGAAACAGATTATGCCAACAAGTTACTCAGATATGTAATCAATTAATTTCCAAACGAAATCAATGTTATTCTAACAATTTTATTAGATTATGTATAATTAATTCATTTGTGTATGTATATGAATTTACTTGATATCTAATAGTACCATGTGATGCCATGAACGTCGGAGCTAACGGGGACCAACGAGTGAAAGGCAGTCAATGTTGCACACTAACGAGGGGTTAAACTCACATTTGTTCTTAATTACATTTGTACAAGAAAGCCAAAGAAAACGGTGACTAATTAAGTCTTGCAAGATACGCCTGCAGAGAGGAACAGGGAGCAGAAGCCGGCCAAGGTGGGATTGATATCTCTATTTGAGCTCTATAACTGATATGCAATCTATTACGCCATGCTTCTAGCTGACTTGGAGGGCTTTGCCAGGCCTGCGGCTGCCACTGGTGCTCACCAGCTCCTTATAATCACCTAATGGAATCCTGATGGACTGCTAGCCGCTCCCTGACTATTGAGGTGCCTCAGCATCTAGGGGAGTGTGTGGCAAGGACTGAGATTAGTGAATTAGGGAAAGCCCTTTGTGCAGAACCCATTAAACTCCCCACCTACACCTTTCCAACTCAGGTAAGTTGTTAATCGAAGCTTGTCAGATGTCAGGTGATCCAAGAGGTTTATACATAAGTGGTAACTTGGAAGATCCGGTCCGGCACAGTAGTCCATATCAGGGAGCGAACATTTACATTCAATCACCACAGAAAGTGAAAATATAAATCTGAGATCGGGCAGATATTGTCAGAACAAATACATAAGATCAGACTTAGAATTCACGCCTAACGGAACCCGGGCACACAACTCCATAATCCAGGAAACTCATGTACCAATAGTTTCCTGTGCCAATCCCCTCCCCGGGAAGGAAATGGCTATAATGTACAAAGAACCCATATTGCCTGAATGACATCACAACATTTCATCCAAAACCGATTCAATATGTCTTCTAAGGGTTAATCCTTCCTCTCAGGGAGGTGATTGGCTCATAAAACCTTTCCTACGTGAGTCTTACTGGATTACGGAGATATGCGCCCGGGTTCTGTTAGGCTTGAAGTCTAAGTAAGATCTTATGTATTCCTGTTGGCAGTATCTACCTGATCTGTAAATGTTTGCACCCTGATATGGGCTATTATGTCGCAGCAGATTTCCCAAGTTGTCACTTATGTATAAAACTCTTGGCTCTCCTGAAATCTGGAGTGTTCAGAGCTCATCTGAGTGTGAAACATGTAGGGGGTTTGTTTTATTGGGCTGTGCGCCCCAAGTTGTATAGTCCTGTATAAATAAAGTCTGATATGTTACACTGAAGTTGTAGAACCTTTCCCATGTGATCACAGCTGTATATTACTGTGTGCGACTCTTCCTAGTATATGACCCTATAGTGATGAGATGGAGGGGAGACGCCCTTGCTGGGCTCAGTGGTGGAATACGGTTCTTACCATTATCATTTATGAAAGGATCATTCTCAAAACCAAAAAATATCAACAAACTCCACAAAGTCCGGGATCCGCAGTGATTCCCCCCTCACTACTTATACACATAATGGGTACCAGCTCTACCTCATCTCTATCAGTTCTGAGGAAACATCATCTAAAGCAAGAAGAAAGATCGGCCCAAATACAAACATGTAAGTTATACAAGTAAACTTTTATCAACAGTTAGAAACAAGTTTAGAGACGCAGTTATATGTATCAGTGTGAAATATTCTATGTACACGGCTGATATAAAGGTGGGTTATCTGGATTATATTTGTTTCCGGATAACAGATGTTTATCGGTAATTACATACATTTCTTATTCATCATGTTTAGAAAAAACAGGTTTAAAAAATAGCTTCTCTCCTGTGTGAACTTTTTGATGTTGCAGTAAATTTGATGTGCGAGTAAAACATTTCCCACATTCTGAACATGAAAATGACTTCTCTCCTATGTGAGTGTCCTGATGTTTAACAAGGTCTGATTTCTGTGTAAAACATTTCCCACAATCTGTACATGAATATGGCTTCTCTCCTGTGTGAATTCTCTGATGTGTAACAAGATGTGATTTCTGTGTAAAACATTTCCCACATTCTGAACATACAAATGGCTTCTCTCCTGTGTGAATCCTCATATGTTTTACAAGGCGAAATTTAAAAGCAAAACATTTCCCACAATCTGTACATGAATATGGCTTCTCTCCTGTGTGAATCCTCATATGTTTTACAAGGCGAAATTTAAAAGCAAAACATTTCCCACAATCTGTACATACAAACGGCTTCTCTCCTGTGTGATTTCTCATATGTGTAACAAGATGTGATTTCCCTGTAAAACATTTCCCACATTCTGAACATACAAATGGCTTCTCACCTGTGTGAATTCTCTGATGTTTAACAAGCTCTGATTTCTGTGTAAAACATTTCCCACATTCTGAACATACAAACGGCTTCTCTCCTGTGTGACTTCTCTGATGTTTAACAAGCTCTGATTTCTGTGTAAAACATTTCCCACATTCTGAACATACAAACGGCTTCTCTCCTGTGTGATTTCTCTGATGTGCGACAAGGCCTGTTTTATGAGTAAAACATTTCCCACATTCTGCACATACAAATGGCTTCTCACCTGTGTGAATTCTCTGATGTGCGACAAGGCGAGATTTATTAGTAAAACCTTTCCCACATTCTGAACATGAAAATGTCTTCTCTCCTGTGTGAATTCTCTGATGTTTTACAAGGGCTGATTTATAAGTAAAACATTTCCCACAGTCTGAACATACAAACGGCTTCTCCCCTGTGTGAATTCTCATATGTTTTACAAGGCCTGTTTTATAAGTAAAACATTTCCCACATTCTGAACATACAAACGGCTTCTCTCCTGTGTGAATTCTCATATGTGTAACAAGGCCTGTTTTATTAGTAAAACATTTCCCACATTCTGAACAGATAAATGGCTTCTCACCTGTGTGAATTCTCTGATGTGCGACAAGGCGAGATTTATTAGTAAAACATTTCCCACATTCTGAACATACAAATGGCTTCTCTCCTGTGTGAATTCTCATATGTGTAACAAGGCCTGTTTTATTAGTAAAACATTTCCCACATTCTGAACAGACAAATGGCTTCTCTCCTGTGTGAATTTTCTGATGTGCGACAAGGCGAAATTTAAAAGCAAAACATTTTCCACATTCTGAACATGAAAATGTCTTCTCTCCTGTGTGAATTCGCATATGTTTTCTGAGGCCTGTTTTATGAGTTAAACATTTCCCACATTCTGAACATAGAAATGGCTTCTCCCCTGTGTGAATTCTCTGATGTTTAACCAGGTCTGATTTCTGTGTAAAACATTTCCCACATTCTGAGCATGAATATGGCTTCTCTCCTGTGTGAATTCGCTGATGTGTAACAAGATGTGATTTCTGTGTAAAACATTTCACACACTCTGAACATGAATATGGCTTCTCCTTTCTGTCAGCTCTTTGAGGTTTTCTCCTTCTGTGAAATTTAGCAGTCTGTGATGGATCAGAAGATGGGACCCGGATGAGAGGATCAGATGATGGGTCTTTACTGTGAAGGGCTGAGGAGATATCTGGGATAATGGCAGGTTCTTCATATGTAGCATGTATGATACCACAATCCTCTGCTTTACAATCTGCAGATATCAGACGTCCCTCTGAGCTCCCGGTACC
The DNA here is from genome assembly GCF_035609145.1 of Eleutherodactylus coqui. NCBI lineage: Eukaryota > Metazoa > Chordata > Amphibia > Anura > Eleutherodactylidae > Eleutherodactylus > Eleutherodactylus coqui. Next base: position 23,209,547 of record NC_089841.1, read on the forward strand.
GTCATCTGCCAAGAATAAAGTTAATTTCTTTTTCATATTATAGATCTTAAAAATGATCCTGACAGAGCAAGGGAGTGAGGATCATTCACTTATAGAAGTCACTTGGTTTGCAGCTCACTTAACCACCAAGTGATTGGCAGTGCAGAAAACATCACCAAAAACTACAGTTGTGAATTGGGACTTACAAGTAACTAATTCTGGTTTTCATCAATAACATGGGGGTCCTGGGGGGTCTGAAAAAGGGTCATGAAGAGTAATTTGCAGCAGAGTCCCCCACAAGGCCCGGGCTCCTGTCCCCGGTAGATCTCCGAGCCCAAGCTACAGGAATAGTATATTCCATACAGATGGAGTTCGGCCATTTCTGCACCAACATTAGTTTCTGGTTTCCATAAAGAACTCATATAAAATCTCCCATGAAGCCGGATGTCAGTAACACACGGTGTGCAGCAAATACAGAACTGCTCATCTATAAGACAGCTTGGTACATACAGTAATTCTATATTCTGTCACCTCAGACCAGGACTAGGCCGGGGCAGGGAGGCATTCTGAGTATTGCTCTGGGGCCCCATGGCTTCTTTGTATGACCCTGGAGCCTATACACTTCATAGTCCCCTGTCATGCAGCAAGCTCTGCTCTGTAGACCTGCAGTCGGGCTGGGATACATCTGTAAAATGTGCCCTTAATGCGCTCGTCTGAAACTGGTCATAAAGGGGAAATACAGTTCCTGGTTCTGTATACATGTACACAGCTTGGCTCAGCTGCTGTATTTACGTACTAAGCTTGGTTCTGGTATTGCATCTATGTATATCACCAAGCTTGGTTCTGGTGCTGTAATTATGTTAGGGCCTTGGTTCTGATTCCTGTTAAATAGATAAACAAGGATGCAAGGACACATTGTGGCCGGTCACACACAAGCAGACCGTGCCCACCGACTGCGGCCTATCGCCATGTAATTATGCCAGTATTTTGTGTGGCCAAGTGCACTGTGTGTTTCCACCCTTAACCCCTTGAGTGGCACGCCCGGAAATTTTCCGGGACGAGCTCCACTGCTCATAGCGACATAGCCCGGAAGATTTCCGGGCTATGTATCACTATGGGAGCTGCAGAGCACAATGCCACAAGCTGTGACATTGTGCTCTGCCTGCACAGACCCACAGAGAACAAAGCAAGGGCTTTGAAAAACCAGCAGAAGATATTGCCGATATGCCGGCAATCTCCTGCTTTGTTTACAGGTTGCCATAGAGACCATCGGCTTGTCAGAAGCAAGCCGATGGTCTCTGTGGCAGGGAGAGCTAGTGCTTGGCTGTCAGAGGACAGCTAGGTACTAGCTCTTACAGCAGAGATCAGAGAAAACCCCCGATCTCTGCTGTGTTAACCCTTTACATGCTGCAGTCTATGTGACTGCAGCATGTAAAGGGCTGTCACCATCGGACCCCCGGAATGTGATCAGGGGGTCCTGATGGGTCCCTGTGGAAGTCCCCTAAAGGGACAAAAAAAAAAAAGTAAAAACAATTATAAAAAAAATAATAAAAACACTTGTCTCCCTTTACTTTGTAAAAAATCAAAAATACAATCACACATGTGGTATCCGTGTGCGTCGTAATGACCCAGAGAAGGAAGTTAATGCATTATTTAACCCCTTAATGACATGGCCCCTTTTTTTCTTTTTTCCCCATTTCTTTTTTTCCTCTCCCCTGTTTAAAAAATCACAACTTGTCCCGCAAAAAACAAGCCCTTATATGGCCATGTCGATGGAAAAATGAAAAAGTTATGGCTCTTGAGACGCAACTACAAAATTAGTTGAAATTCAATGATTAGACCATTTTAAAAAACCTGCCCTGGTGGGCACGACAGGGTGGTAGGAAACCCGCCACTCAAGGGGTTAAAGTGTGTTCACACACGGCAGATTGTGCTTCAGGTCCACACCAAAACCTGCATGACAATCCACACTATACGGTGCGGGTTATGGCACAGATCAGCAGCAGATTTCCTGCTTTTAATTGAAGGGGTGAAGTCTGAAGCAGATCTGCATCAAAATACACACCAGTGCTAAAGACTGAAATGTGATGCAGATTTGTTGTGGACTTTACCCACTACGTGTGACACATCCTTATGTCGGGCGCTACTCATGGGCCGGTGATATATTCCTGCCAGCCGGGCCCTGACCATTACACAGAGCCGCCAGGAGATATATTGGGCTCCCATATAATGGGATTAATGAGAGCCCCAGGGGACGGGTGGGCGGTGGTGTTGGCATCTTTAGTGGGAGGTGGGGAGTAGAGTAACCTGTCATTGACCACTGGGGGGCTCCTTAACCCCTTAATGACACGGCCTATTTTGGCGTTGAGGACCAAGCGATTTTTGGTACTTTTCCATCTCCATTTTTCAAAAGCCATAACTTTTTTATTTTTCCGTCGACGCGGCCGTATAAGGGCTTGTTTTTTGCGTGGTGAGCTGTAGTTTTTATCAGTGCCACTTTTGGGTACATAGGCTATATCGTAAAACTTTTAGAAATTTTTTTATGATAAGAGGGAGAGAAAACGCATCAATTCTGCCATAGATTTTTACAGCATTAATCATGCAGCATAAATGACACACTAATTTTTTTCTGCGGGTCGGTACGGGTACAACGATATCAAAATTGTTATTTTTTTTTAGGTTTTTACACTTTTTTGCAATAAAACCCCTTTTTTTTGGAAATCTTTTTTTTTCTCTATAGCCGCATTCAAAGTCCTGTAACTTTTTTTTTTTTTTTTATGTACGGAGCTCTATGGGGGCTTATTTTTTGCAAGACGAGCTGTAGTTTTTATTGGTACCATTTTGGGGAATGTACGGCTTTTTTGATCACTTTTATTGCATTTTTGGGAGGCAAAATGCTAAAAAGCATGTTCAACTTTTTGTACACGTCGTGTCGGACGCGTCAATACCAAATATGCTAATATTAAGAAAAGCACAAAAATGTTTTTACATTTTTTTTTACTCTTTTTTTACACAATGTGAGTCCCTCTGAGGGACTTGCAGCACTATGCCTATGATCGCTGTGATAAGGCATGGCAGAGCTACTGCTCTGCCATGCCTTATCGCTTATACAGCAATCATAGGCATTGGCAATACAGGACGACAGTGTCTGGCGTCTTGTTGCCATGGCAACAGGCCGGGCTCTCGCGATAACATTGCGAGAGCCGGCCGGAGACAGAGAGGGAGCACGCTCCCTCTTTGAACTCTTTCCCTGCCGCGATCTACTTAAATCGCGGCAGGGAAGGGGTTAACAGTGGGGGGCACAACTCCGATGCCCCCCCCCCGCTGTTGCAGCAGGACGCCGGCTGTGACTGACAGCCGGCTCCCGCTGCGGGATAGCGCGAGGTCAGTCATGATCTCACGCTATCCCAATGACATACCGGTACGTCATGTTGCGGGAAGTACGAGGCTCCCATGATGTACCGGTACGTCATATAGCGGGAAGGGGTTAAAGGGATCCTACCCCCCGAGATATAATTCCTACTGCTAGTGTGCAGAGTGCTGGCGATCACTGACTTGGCTCAGGACATATTGATATCTTTATTGACAGGCAGGCAGCAGCCAGCGGTCAGCGGGGGCCTCTGTAACCATTTATCCTGCCCTGATGGCGGTCCGGCCATTAGACTCTTCCTGATTCTGAACAAACTCTTTGGAGCCATTAGAGAACCCATCTGTAAGCCGTTACTTTATCTCCAACCCCCTTATAATCGGCTCAGATGTTATATTAGGATGAAACTACTCGGAATCTGTTTCCCAATTGTACACATTTATGGCAACTGGAAGAGTATTACGGTGAGATCACACACTGCGGGATTGTATAATCTACAGTACAATGTAAGGGAGGGGGATTCTAAGAAACCGCATTCACTCCCAGCTGAGAGATAAGGATGTGACACCTGAAATATGATTTATCTGGTCGGCCATATTCAGATGGCTGAGTGCGAGTTGTGCTGAGAACTCGCATTGGACATCACATGGGCACATACGGACTGTACTGCCAGCCAGCATGGGGCAGCACAGACATTGCAGATCCGATTCTGGTCCGGGAATCAAACCAGAATAAGACAGTTTTTTATGTGAATCACGTAAATGAAAAAGCTTATATTAACCCCTTAGTGATGAAGCCTGTTTGCGCCTTAGTGACGGAGCAAATTTTCGAAATCTGACATGTGTCACTTTAACATACAATAACTCTGTAAAGGTTTTGCATATCCAAGGGATTCTGACATTGTTTGTTGCAGCTAAATGAAGTACAATATGTGGCGAAAAAGCAGACCACTAGAATTTGTGTAGATTTATTAAAAGCGCCATTTGTTATTCCCCCCCCCCCCCCCCCCATTTTCTATTGCAATATCTTCTTTTCAGCAAGCATAAAATGCTCCCTGGTAGCTTTACATCCCTCCATATTACCGAGGAGATGACCAGCCGGCCTATGTGCATCAGCGGTCAGACTAAAGATCATTCGTTCCCATAGCAGTAATTCTTTACATGTGTAAAACATAAAGTAAACCAGCAGCGACTGACCTGCCTACCGATCAGCGCTGGTTACATCAGATCAAGAGTTGGTCAGTGTAAAAGGACCCTTAGTCCCAGAACTGTAAAACCATTTCTCCCCCATCAGTATAGACATCATATAATGAATAGTAGTCCTCGCTAACATAGGGGTGTTTCATGTCTGGGCGGTAAATGCCCATCATGTGTTATCACCTATAACGGTATCACATGTCATCCATATTTAGTTTGTACTCCAGCTGAATGAATAAATCTACATAACTATCTGCAGCCGGTGACCGAGGAGAATCTGTGACTAATAGATAACATACTGAGCATGAGTCAACAATGTGATGCAGTAGCAAAAAAATAGGCAAAACCAATTCTGGGATGTATTAAGATTAGAGATGAGCGGGCAGGTACTCGCATAAGGCACTACTTGCTCGAGTAGTTTGACTTAGCGAGTACGCTCACTCATCTCTAATTAAGATAAACAGAGAGTCTAGATCACATGAGGTCATTATTCCCTCTACTCTTCCTTAGTGAGACCTCATCTGGAATACTGTGTCCAGTTCTGGGCACCCCGATTTAAAAAAAGACAGACAAACTGGAGCAAGTTCAGAGAAGAGTTACCAAGATGCTGAGCGGTCTGCAAATATTGTGCTATGAGGATTGGTAATTATTTGGGAATGTTCAGGTTGCAAAAGCAAAAGGTCAAGAGGAGACTTAATAGATGTCTACAAATATCTGAAGGGCTGTCACAGTGCAGAGGGATCAGCCCTATTCTCATCTGCACAAGGAAAGACTAGAAGCAATGGGATGAAACTGAAAGGGAGGAGACACAGATTAGACATTAGAAAAAAAAAATTTTGAAAGTGAGGGTGATCAATGAGTGGAACAGGTTACCACGGGAGGTGGCGAGTTCTCCTTCCATGGAAATGTTCAAACAAAGGCTGGACAAATATCTGTCTGGGATGATTTAGTGATTCTGCACTGAGCAGGGGCTGGACCCGATGACCCTGGAGGTCCCTTCCAACTCTACCATTCTATAATTCTTCTCTGCTGTATTTAGTGATTACTACTCACCTGGGCGGTTACCTGTAGGAATCCCCTCTTTACACCGCTGATCGCCCCTCACATTTGTCTCTGTAGTCGTAATATTGGTTAGAACTTCATCCGGATACAAAAGCTGTGAGACAAATATTGTAAAAGTCAGCAGACGGTTGGAGAAGTCGTGTGGAAGGTTTTACATGATCAGAAAAGGTCATTAATCATCATGATGACCAAAACTGACCGGACAGCAGCAGTTATCAGTCATGTCAAAATTAGAGGCTTCCTAAATTGATTCTGTCATCAGGTTCATGAAGTTTGGCTTCATTAAACCGCTTGTTTTCAGAATTAAGTGCGTTTCTCTTCCCGATTATCTGACAAGTGTATTTCTTTTTATCCTTAACTGTAGTGACAATTATCTGGGATTTACATCCAGATGTCTTGGTTTACTAGTCTTGGTCATCAGACAAGTAATTGGACAGTTTTTGGCACCGGTACTCAAGAAAGACATATCAGAGCTTGAGCGGGTTCAAAGAAGGGCAAAAAAAAAACTAATAAGTAGAATGGGTGGACTACAACACCCAGAAACGTTAGCAAAATTAGGGTTAGTTTTTAAAAAAAAGTCAGCTGAGGGGCAACCAAATAACCATATATAGATATATCAGGGGTCAATACAGAGATCTCTCCGATCATCTATTTATACCCAGGACTGTAACTAGGGGGCGCCATCTTCGTCTAGAGGGAAGGTTTCCACGCAACATCGAATGGGGTACTTTATTGTAAGAGCAGTGATACTATGGTACTTTCTGCCTGAGGACATGGTGATGGTGTACTCACTAAAAGAGTACAAGAGGGGCCTGGAGTGTAATAATATTACATGTTCTATCACTGATTACTTCAGAAAAGTGAGCGATACAGGGATTATTCCGATTGCTAGATTGCAGTCGGGAAGTGTTAGCATTTGTTCATGGAGGTCTGGTTTATGCTAGTATTGTTTTGTATTTTCCTCCCAGCTTTCTCTAGCACTGTTGGAAATGTCTATGAGAGTGTTCTGCTACCTGTTGAACCTGGTTAGCAATTAGGGAGGGCTCTTATTCCGGTCTTAGCTGTGGTCCTGTGCTGGTTATTCTCAGTCTTCACCTGATGGTTGTTGGAATCAGAACTGCATCTTGGTCTCCTGTTTTTCCCAGATCATCTCAAGCCACGTACTGTGGTTAGTGGTGGTAGTTGTATTCTTACTTAAATGTTTTGCTTCTGTTGTAGATAGGGACAGTGAGTGGCCAAGGAACGTGGGTTTGGTGGGTTCCTATTAGGATGGGACATCTGCTTTGGACAGAGGTGGGAATGTAGAGAACTACTAGAAAGTTTGATCCTTTATTTCTTTTTATGTTCTATTTTCTTTAGCAAATATTGCAATTTTTCAGCAATAAACAAGGAGAAGTATTTACAGTAAATATATTGTAAGCTAAATTGTATAAAGATTTGTAAAAAGTTGCCAAAGTGTCTATGATTTCCTGAGGGTTAAAAAGCTTATTGTTTTGGGAGTCACGGATAAAGGGTACGTGGAGTTTAGATGATTGTGATTTAGCTGTTTTGCTAGTAGGGCTCCTGGTTTCTTGCCTTGCCAGTAATAGTCACTCTCAGTTTTCTTAGGGCAGGTCGTGGTCGTACATCTGGAGCTGCTGAAGCTGTTGGTTTACAGCAACTATCTATTCAGCTCTCTCTGCGGAAAAAGGTAGTTTATTTTGTCTGTGTAGTGAACATGGTTGTGTTTTTCATTCTGGTTGAAGAATTTCTAAGGTTTTTGTCATAGGACACGTTTTTTTTTAACAAAGTGGCTTCTTATAAAGGCCTTATGGGGGCACCAAAGGATGGAGGCAGAAAGCATATAGTTGTTTCGACAGATTTTAATAGAAAAGTGATTCATGTGTTCCTGAATTGATATCATTATAGAGGCGTGATCTGACCATGATATGGTGCCTATGGTTGTGGAAGTGACATTACTAAGGTTTCTATCCACCAACATAAAATCAATATATTGTACTGCACACCTTATGAGGGTGTGAGAAGAAAGTATTATCGCGATCAGTTTGATCTTGAATGCACTGAATATTAAAGAAATTATTACTATTGAAAAAAGGGACATGAAACTATACTATATACTACCCCACTATACGCAACATTTATAACAACCTTGTCTAATATTCCAGGATTGAAGCTGGTGCCCCGAGAACTGTCACCACCCACGAGAGCCACGGTCGATGCCTGGAAGTCCCTTAAACAGAAGCTAAATAATTAGAATTGCCTACAGAAACCAACATTACCTATCGAACCCTAACTACCTAATCCCAATCTTAGCTTTATCAAACTGGAGGCGATTAGTAGACGATCGTATATCGGCAGATGGGGTGAAGTCCTTTGAATTGTTACAGACGGCTTATTGGGTTCCAGATAGAGATAGGCTTAAATACATCAGGATCAGTTTCTTCCTAAGTAATTTCCCAATTTCTATTATTCCCTTTGGATATCATAACTAAAGTCACTGCACAGCCAAATCTGAGGAAATCGGAGACATACTGCTTCTACAATATGCTAACAGGGAACCATAGTCCAAGGAAAAAAGCCAATAAGTTAAATTGGGAAAAAGAATTGGGAGAAAAAATTTCTATCAGAATGTGGTTGGAAGCATTTAAAGGAGCGGTACATCCCACAGAAGGGGCAGCTATTCGAGTCCAAATTAAAATTGTAGGTGAGATGGAACTATTCTCCCCAGCTTATGGCCAGCAGTACAAATAGGTGAAGTGGTATTTGCTGGAGAGAATGTGGACAGATCAGTATTTGATCTCCCATATTTTGGTTCTGCCTGAAACTGAAGGGCTTTTGGGAAGAAATTTTTACCCTCTTATAAAAAACTTTAAAAAAAAAATACCCCAAGGGTTCCGAGTCTGGCTCTTCTGCTGATGAACTTAGATAGCTTCCCCAAGCCTGGCAGGTACCCGATAGGTCATGCTTTTATAGTTCAATCCGTTTTTATTGAAATTATCAATAGGATAGGTTAGAAAACATACAACTCAAAAAGGTCTAGCAGGACCTATAAAACATGTATAACAAAAGACATAACATAAATAAATCGGCCTCTTCTTGAAAATATCCATCTAAATAAAACTCTTGGAGGGGCCTAGTGGGTGACCCCAATAATGGTAATACCCAAACATGCAATTTGAGAATAAAATGTTTGCGGTCTGTAGTATTCGGGTAGAAGTCCGAGGCCTTATCCTCTTGCAACAATGAAAACAAAAATGACATATACAAAAGAGAGAAGAGACAAAAAGAGAGATGAATTATGGGAAGAGAAAAAGCAAGAAGGCAAAATGAATAATAAAATATAAAATAAATAATATTTCTAAATAAGTAAAAAAAAAAAGGATGGGTAAACTAAAGGGTAGATAGTTGGTTGAAGGAAGCGGGAGAAACGGGGAGGGGGAATCCCCCAAGAATGTTTAATATCCAGATTGCTACCTTCTAATAACCCGTCTCACCCCCGCGGCAATTGAGCAACTAGGAAAAGAGCGCTCGGAAATCTGAAGAAGATTCAAAGTCGATCCACAATTGCCATACCGACAGAAATTTTTCAGATTCTCTATTATGTTCTGCACATAATTCCTCCATATGGCGCAGATGAGACATTTCCTAAAGCCACTCAGTCATGGAAGGAATTGGTGTGGAACGCCAATGGCTCGGGATAACTGCTCTTGCTGCTGCTAAAAACCCTTTTTCTGTGAACCTATTGAGCCCGGCAGTATGGATGGGAGAGCAATTTGGGCATTATTGCTAATATTTCCCCGGCTGATTAAGTTATATGTGGAGAATACCTTGTCCCAGAAAGGTCTCAACAAGTCACAGCTCCACCGAATGTGCGTCATTGTACCCCTATCAGTTCCACAGCGCCAACACACCTCAGACACTGAAGGGAATATAGCATGAAGGCGGGTAGGATATCTATACCATCTTGTAAGAATTTTGTAATTTTTTTCCTGTGCAGCACAGGCCATAGACAGTTTATGAGTAAAGATGAATGCCTTCCGCCACTTATTCTGTGAGATCATGACTCCAATTTCCTGTTCCCAAGCCCATTTGAAACCAGGATCCGTGGTGTATGTTTCTTGGATCAGCAGACCATATATCAGGGATACTACGTATGTCGGAGGGGACCCTCTTGAAAATAGACTCTCAAAAGGTGTGAGGGCTGTTAGAAAAGTGTTTCTATCTCCTTGAGTGTTAAGAAAAGAGCAAAGTTGGTGAAATTCTAACCAGGAGAGATTCAGTTCACCAGACCTAGATCTTAATTCTTGAAAGGAAGGCACTGAGGGGCCACCTAGGACATTGCGAACCCGGGGGTCCTCTCGAGCCTCCCAACCCATGAAAAGACCTTGGCTGTTACCTGGTGGGAATGCTGGGTTGGAGAAAAGTGGTGTGAGGGGACTATCTAGACTTGACAGGATCTGCTTTTGTATTTTCGAGTCCCAGAGTTTAAGTGTCTCTTTCAATAGGTAATTGGTAGATAGGATTTGAGCTCTGTCACAGGGACGAATCCATGGGAGAAGTCTTATCGGAATCGAGCAATCCGCCTGCTCTAACTGTATCCACTGCTTGTGAGCTGAGTGGTAGTGCCAGTCCACAATATGTGTTAAAACCGCTGCAGCATGGTATAGTCTGAAATTTGGCAGACCTACACCTCCACCTTCTTGGGGCAAAAGAGCGTACACACTCCCACCCTGGGTCTCGAGTAATCCCCACACAAATTTAATTAGAACCGACCTTAATGAATTAAAGAACGATGTAGGGGGTATGATAGGTACAGCCTGGAAGAGATATAGGAATTTAGGTAACACATCCATTTTTAGGGTGTTTATCCTCCCAAACCATGAGATGTCTCTGTTTGCATAGTTGGAGGGGTCTTTTAGGGTGCGCTTAAGGAGGGTCTGATAATTTAAGGGGAACAACCTAGATTGGTCAGTAGGGACAAACACCCCAAGGTATTGGATAGAATCTCGTTGCCATCTAAATGGAAATTGCTCTGAGATATGTTTTTCTGCTAACGGGAGTGAAATGTTCAGAGCTTCTGTTTTGGAGTAATTTATTTTTAAGTTCGATAGATGTCCATATCTCTCGAACTACTGTATTAACAACAAAAGTGTGGTATGGGGGTGGGAGATGTACAGTAGGAGGTCATCAGCGTATATGGCCGTCTTATAATTGTTCCCCCCAATTTGAAGGCCTTGTATATTTGGGTTATTTCTTATCACTGCTGCGAGATGTTCCATTACCAACACATACAGAAGAGGTGACAGAGGGCAACCCTGCCTGGTGCCATTTCTGATATGTATGGGAGAGGACAATAATCCATTCACCCTTATCCTAGCAGTAGGACATGTGTAAAGGGCCAGTACTCTGTCCAGAAATTTGGGGCCAAGTCCAATTTGTTTGAGAGTTGCTGACAAGAATCCCCAATAGACCCTGTCGAAGGCCTTTTCTGCATTCACGGACAGCAGACAGAGAGGATAAGACCCCACTCTCGCTCTAGATGTTGTTAGTAGAGTTTTATAATGTTGTCTCTGGCCTCCATACCTTTGATAAATCCTGCCTGATCTGTGTGTATGATGGAAGGGAGGAAAGGAGACAATCTGTTAGCTAGTGTCTTGGAAAAAAATTTAATGTCCGCATTTATCAGTGATATAGGTCTATAATTAGTGGAAAACTGTGAGATCCTTACCAGGTTTAGGCAGGACACTAATGTGTGCTTCCAAGGATTGTCGCGTGAAGGAGGAATCTGAAGAAATCGCTGAAAAGACTTTAGCTAAAATGAGGGTCATTTGTTCCCTAAATAATTTGTAAAAGGTGCGTGTAAAGCCTTCGGGACCTGGACTCTTCCCTGTTGGGGTGGATTTAATTGTCTCCTTATCTCCTCTTCCGTGATGTCAGAATCCAATGTCTCTCTGGAATCAGTGTCTAATGTAGGTAAGGCTGTCTCTGCAATGTAAGCAGAGATTCGCTCCATTAGAGTAGATGGGTTCATGTCTGCAAACTGTACCCTAAAATCATATAACTGTGAGTAGTAAGTCCGAAATATATCGAGGATCTCTGAGGGATTGTGAGTGTCTAAACCCACTGAGTTTTTAATTCTGGCGATGTAAGTGTGTGCCGTCCGTGGATGCAGCAGTCGTGAAAGATGCCTTCCCGCTTTGTTGGAATACTCGTAATCGAAGCATTTTCATTGATCTCTAAAACGTTGGTATTTTTTATCTAGCTTAGATTGGAGTTCCTTCCTTGCTATGACTAGGTCTGCCAAAGTAGCTGGAGAAAGGGTATGTTTGTGAGCAGTTTCTAAATCATTAATTTTTTGGAGGAGGTTAAACATCTGAAGGGCCCCTTCCTTCTTAAGTCGCATACCGTGTTTAATTAGGATGCCTCTAAGGACACATTTCAGCGCCTCCCACTGGGTGGGTACAGATGTGTTGTCTGATGCATGTGTTTCTAAGAAAAATTCAATGTGCTCCTTTATGTCAGCTACGCATAAGGCATCTTATGGGAGGTTGTCATTTAACTGCCAAGTCCACTGCTTATCAAAGCAGTCTGGCAGTGTTATGTTCACAAATATTGGAGCATGGTCTGACCATAGCATGTCCCCAACAGAGGCTGAAGGTTGCCAAGATAGTGCGTACTGGCCTAGCAGAAAGTAATCTATGAGACTCTATGAATTGTGTGGGTGCGAGTAGAAAGTGAAGTCCTTATCTTGTGGGTGTAGAACTCACCAACTGAAGGGCATGCAGCATGCGTTTAAGTGATTGCAATTGTCTAGTGGAGATTGAGCCTCGGCCCATCAAGGTGTCAATATTTGGGTTCAAAGTAAGGTTAAAGTCCCCTCCGACAATGAGCACCCCTTCAGCGAATTCGGACAGCTTGTTAAGGAATGAGTGACATGCTGTGACCTGTCGCTGATTGGGGGCGTACCAATTGGCAATGGTAAGCCTAGTCGATCCGATCATTAATTTGAGGAGGAGGTAACGGCCCTCTGGGTCAAGGCATTTGTCTATCAGGCAGTGAGTCAGGGATTTATGTATTGCAATAGACCCCCCCGGAGCGAGAGTCAGGATTGGCGCTGTGGAACCAATGCGCGTAGTAGCGGTCTCTTATGTTAGGTACATGCCCAACTTTAAAATGTGTTTCGTGGAGAAGGAGCACTTGGACCCCCTGCTTATGCATGTGGTAAAGAATCTGTGACCATTTCTGAGGAATATTAAGTCCTCAAACATTCAATGAGCAAAGTTCGAGGGGCGCCATTAGTAAGGTTATTTGGGGGGGGGGTGGAGGAAGAAGGGAGGGGAAAAAAAAAAAAAAAGGCAGAACAGTTATTGGTTAGAAAGTAGAGATGGGTGAGAAGAAAGTTGCTACAAGAGCAATGACAGACGTGTATCGCCTAAGAAGTTAGAAGAAATTTAAAGTAACAGAAAAGAGGAAACATTGGGGGGAGGGGTTGTGATTTAATCTGCATCCTAGAACCAAGGACGCGATGTCCCTAATGGGTGGCAGGCTTTCTACAGAAGAGAGCTTCCCCCACACCGGGATGCCAGCCATAACATAACACCATATAATTTTAGGGCAATAAATTAAAAACTGAAATTAACGTCCACATGGGTGAAACATTTTCTAAGACCCAAGAAGTCCCACATCCTATCTCTGTTGTACCTCTAGAGAAGCAGACCCACTTTGGCTAAACATTTTCTGTATTTTTCTCTTATTAGCGCCAGCACCTTCCATTGGTGCCTGATAAGACCTCTGTGGTTGAATTCGCATGTATGGGGCACACCCCTAGATTCACGGGAGGATCTGTCTTCTGCTCCCTGCATACCGCAGGCCCAATGGAGCGCTAATTGTCCAAGTGCTTTAGCGTATTCATCTCCCTATCATGGGAAGGAGACAAACGGCCATGGGCTATTTTACTGCTAGAAAGTCTGCTAACAATGCAGGATGGAGACATCCAAGGGTCCCATGGGTATTCCAGCAGGAAGCTCTATGTAAACGAAGTACCGAGTCGACCTGGGCTCTGTCTCCTACCCCACCTATCTCCCCTGCGACGTCTTTCCGATCTCTGGGATCTTGGGGGTACCCCCTAAAATGAAGTCGTAGGCATAGAAGGCCAGTCGTGAATCATTATATTGGGAAGGCCTAAAGTTGAGGTGAAAGAAGAGATGTCTCTGGGAGTCTGGAGCACGTGTAAATGACCCTCGTGACGAACTTGTAGGCGGAAAGGAAATCCCCATGTGTATGAGAGGTTGTGTTGGCGCAAAGATTCCAAGAGAGGTCGCAGGGCCCTTCTTTTTTGCAGTGTGACCCAGGATAAATCGGGAAGTACTTGTATACGTTTGCCCTGATGAAGTATCGTTTGACGATCCCATGCTTTTTTCATTATGGAATCTTTCACTTGGTATCGGTGGACTCTGCACATTATGTCTCGAGGGCGGTCCGGGTCAAGGGACCTAGGGCCTAGGGATCTATACGCACAGTCCAGCTCAAGGGGGGAGTCCTGGATGGAATTGAAAATGTGGCGTAGGGTGTCCCCTAGATTTTGTTCCACCTCTTCAGAGATACCGCGTATTCGAATATTATTTCTCCTTCCTCTATTTTCTGTGTCATCAATAGAATCCGCTAAATACTGCATTTGATATGCATGGGACGATATTAGTGCCTCCTGTGCATTAACTCGGGATGATAGATCAGCCAGGGAAGTCTCTACTGTAGTAACCCTCGTGTCAATTTGGTGAATCTCTGTGCAAACAGAGGCCAGTTCGCTTTTATATGAGTTCTCTAATCTAGCGATATATGCTTCCATATCTTCTTTAGTTGGTATGGCTTTTATATGGGAACTGAGAGCTCTGATTTCAGCTAATGCTGCAATTCCCTGCATAGGTACACACACAGTGGGAAATGTCATGTCTGCTCCTCTGTATGGGAGATCAGTGCTGCTTGCCATGTTGGAGGAATGATCTCTGCCTGTAGAGGGTAGTGAGGTGCAAGTGTGGCCAGAAGCTGATTGTGTTGAGGGGGAGCTGGGAGATGTGGTGCAGCCAAGTACCTGACTTCTGGTAGCTTTGTCCAGGAGAGGGTGTTGAGGACCTTCTCCCTGTAGCAGGCTGTCGTTGTCCTCTGATGCTGCTGCATGAGGGGTTAAAGGGGTTGTCTCACGCCAAAACGTTTTTTTTTTTATTCAATAGGCCCCCCCCCCCCCGTTCGGCGCGAGACAAACCCGATGCATGTGTTAAAAAAAAAAACGGGTAGTACTTACCCGAATCCCCGCGCTGCGGCGACTTCTTCCTTCTTCTTACCTACCTTAGTAAGATGGCCGCCGGGATCTTCACTGTGCAGTCCATTGCCGATTCCAGCCTCCTGATTGGCTGGAATCGGCACACGTGACGGGGCGGAGCTACAAGGAGCCGCTCTCCGGCACGAGCAGCCCCATTCAGAAGACAGAAGACCGCACAGCGCAAGCGCGTCTAAAATCGCCAGAAGAGGCGATTTTAGACGGATCCATGGAGACGAGGACGCCAGCAACGGAGCAGGTAAGTGAATAACTTCTGTATGGCTCATAATTAATGCACAATGTATATTACAAAGTGCATTAATATGGCCATACAGAAGTATATAACCCCACATGCTTTCATGAGACAACCCCTTTAATGAGCTCTCCCCTCCTCCACTTGCTTTCTCCTCTATTGCTGCACAAGGGGATAGTTAGCTCTTCCTTCCTCCACTTGCTTTTTCCTCCGTTGCTGCTGCTGCACGAGGGGTTAATGAGCTCTCCCCCTCCTCCATCTGCATTCTGCCCCACTGTGAGCAACGCTGTGTGTGTCGGAAGCAGTGAGCGCTGCTGTCCCTCCATGTGCTTCTCTCCCCGCTCTGCTTGTAATATAGGAGCGGTCAGAGTAGCTCCTGCAGGCTGTGGTTGGTCCGACACGCATGCTGCCGCCGCGGCCGCCATGTTGGCTTGAGCCCGCTCTGCCTCCACTCTTCTGGATCCAGCTAGGAAGCGCTGGATGTTCTGTGCTCCTGTTGCACCCGCTGGAGAGGGGGCAGGAGGGGATATCTTATCTTATATTGAAATGCTGGCAATTAGACCGGAGAAGAGGGTATGCATGTCCTCACTCTCCCATAGCCAGGCCACGCCCCCAGGTCATGCTTTTATGATGCCAAAAACAATTATAGCAAAACAATGGAGATCCCCCCCCACTTCGCCATGCGTCACTAGCCACGCCTCCCCTATGTGCTGCTATTTTAAGGTTTGTGACACATGAGTATGAGTTCGATTGCAATAGTCCCAGAAAGGAAGGGTGGGTTACTTACAACAAGTGCCGTGCAGTCAGGGAACAGCTGCCTGTAGGATTTTCCAAACTAGGGAAGCGTCCGCTGATGCGAAGGTATGATCTCTGTAAAATTTGGCAAAAGTATGCAATGAGAACCAAGTTGCTGCCTTACACACTTGGATAGCTGAAGCTCCATGGTGAACCACCCAGGAAGCCCCCACCGCCCGCAGCGAGTGAGCAGTCACGCAAAATGAAGAAGACCGTCCCTTGGCACGGTAGGCCTCTGCCACCACCATGCGAATCCACCTGGAGATGGTCATTTTGGAAGCCACAGATCTCTAAAGCGGCCCTTTAGGAATTACAAACAAGGACTCTGTCCGACGGAAGTCCTTAGTACTGGCAAAGTATATCCGCAAGGCCCGTTCGAGATGTAGCCGATGCAAGGTCAGTTCCTTTGGATGCGCTGGAGAAGGGCAAAAGGACGGAAGCACAATATTCTCATTAAAGTGGAAAGAGAACACCACCTTTGGTAGGAAGTGTGGTACGGGACGCAGTACCACCTTGTCCTGATGGAAGGCCAGAAAGGGGGACTCGACCGACAAAGCGGCCAGCTCGGACACTCAGCGTATTGAAGTGATCGCCACAAGGAAAACTACCTTCCAGGACAAAAGACACAATGGCACTTCCTTTAATGGCTCAAAAGGATGAGACTGTAGGGCACCCAAAAGCAGATTGAGATCCCACACGGGCATGGGTGACCGGAACGACGGAGCAGCGTGGAAAATCCCCTGAAGGAAAGTGTGGATTGCCAACTTGGCGGCTAGCGGTCTCTGATCGAGGATCGAGAAAGCCGAGACCTGGCCCTTCAGGTAGCTCAACTTCAGGCCCATGTCCTGCTTGTAGGAAGGACAACACACAAGCCAAAGAAATCCGGATTGGATGGAGGGGACGGTCTTCGCACTAAACAGGCTTCATTTCCAGGCTCGATGGTAAATCTTTGACGATGATTGTTTCCTTGCGCTAATCATGGTTCGAATGACCGACTCTGTGAAACCACGCTCCCTCAGAATCGCGGCCTCAACATCAATGCCGGTAAATGAAGCAACTGTTAATTTGGGTGGAAGAGCGAACCCTCTGAAAGCAGGTCCTCTCGCTCCGGTATTTGCCACGGTGCGCCGATGAGTAGGTCTATAAGGTTTGCGTACCATGCACGCCTTGGCCAATATAGCACTATTAGAATTACCGGGCACCCCTTCATCCCGATCTTTTTGAGTACTCTGGGTAAGATCGAGAAAGGCGGGAAAATGTACGGGAGGTGGAAATCCGACCACGGTATTCCTAGCGTGTCCAATCGCTATTGCCTGAGGGTCCTGGGACCTAGCCACGAAATGCTATACTTTGCGATTGAAGCTGGACGCCATCATGTCCACGTCCGGATGACCCCAGCGATGATAAATGGCCTGGAATACGTCTGGGTGCAGCTCCCATTCACCCAGGTCTACGGTTTCCCGACTGAGAAAGTCCGCTATCCAATTGTACACCCCCGGTTTGTATACCGCTAAGCTTGCTGGTAGGTGCAGCTAGGCCCAGCTGAGTATCTTGGATACCTCGCCCATCGCCCCCACACTTCGGGTGCCTCCCTGGTGATTGATGTAAGCGACCGCCGTCGCGTTGTCCGTCTGAATCTAAACAGGTTTGCCCTTGAGGTGGGGAGCAAAGTGCTGCAGCGATTGCCATATCGCCCGCAGCTCCTAGATATTGATCGGAAGAGTGGCCTCGAACACGAAACAGAGGAACACGAAACAGAGGAGTTCCAGTCTCTGCGTTGGGACCAGGCACGACTTGCCGTGGTTGATGGCCCAGCCGATCCTTTCCAAGTCTGTAGTGTTATGCGGAGACTTTCCAGGTTGTCTACTTGACACGGTGCCTTTACCAGTATTTCATCCAGGTAGGGAATGGTGACAATATCCCTGGTGTGGAGCAGAGCCATCACCGCCACGAGTACCTTTGTGAATACTCGTGGCACTGTGGACAACCCCAAGAGCAGGGCCGCGAGCTGGTAGTGACTTCCTTGAATCTCAAAATGAAGAAAACGCTGGTGGGATCTGTGCATTGGAATGTGTAGATGTGCATCTTTGATGCCGATCGAAGAGAGAACCTCTCCGGGCTCCATAGAGGCGATGACTCCATGCGGAAATGCTTCGTCTTGATATAACGATTCAGTCGCTTCAGGTCGAGGACCGATCTGACCATGCCGTCCTTTTTGGGGACCACAAACAGATTTAAATAGAAACCCCATCCGTGCCGAGAAGGTGGAACTGGTACGACTACTCCTTGGGCAAGCACGTGGTCGACTGCCACGCGAAGCTGTGGCGTCTTTTCTGGAACCCTCAGTAATCTTGGCCTGAAGAAATGATGCTGAGGGAAAGTCGCAAACTCTATGGCGTAGCCAGAGGAAACAATCTCCCGCACCCAAGAGTCGGACACGTGCACCAGCCACGTGTCCCTGTATAGGGAGAGTCTGCCCCCCACCCTGTCGTGACCGGGTGGGGGCTGAACTTCACGCTGAAAGCTTTGCTCCCGTAGCTTTCGGCACACAGGAGTGAGGCTGCCAAGAGGTCCTGGTTTTGAAAGAGGCCTCTCTTTTGCTCCTGTGGATTCTTCTTGGCCTGGGACCATTGCCCAGACGAGGTACGTGGGCTTGAGCGGCGAAAGGACTGGTAATAGAATCTCCTTTTGCGGAGCCTTTTCTCTTCTAACCGCGTTTTGCGGAAGGAACGTGCTCTTCCCGCCCGTCGCATCTTTTATCAGCTTGTTTCCAAACAGTCTGTTGCCCCCAAAGGGGAGCTTGGTTAGCGCCTTTTTAGAGGACGTGTCAGCTGACCAACTCTTCAGCCAGAGTGTCCTGCAAGACACCTCAGAAGCTGCTAACACCCGGGCTAGGAATTTTGCCAAATTCGCCGCACAGACAATATTCCCAGCTTGAATGATGTTATCCGCGGTATCCAGCAACTCGTTGGTCAGAGCACCTGCAAGAATATCCCAGCCTAGTTGCTTTGCACATGCAAGTGGGTCGTAGCGCAGTGCCTACTGCCTGAAAAGTATATTTCGCCAAGGAGTCTAGCTTCCTATCCTGTGGATCAGAAAGTGATGCCGCGTCCGCTGTGGGAAGAGTGGTGTGTTTTGACAGTCGCGACACAGGCGGATCTACTACGGGAGGTACCGACCACCTTTTAACGAGATCTTCCAGAAAGGGATAAGCGATGTCCCATGTTTTCCCGGGTCCCTTAAAGCATTTGTTGGGGACTTCCTATTCCCTTTCCAGGACCACCTCGAAGTCCTGATGGGGTGGGAAATAACTGGCGTGGGCGTTTATGCTGCCTGAAGGACACGGTCACAGGCGGAATTGCCTCTGGCTCCTCTGATACGTGAAGCATGTCCTGCACTGCCACGACCAAGCTGTCCATCAGTGCAGCTAGCTTAGACGCTTGCTCCTCGTCCAAGTCCGAGGGGGATGAAGAGCGAGAGCTTTCCCCCTTCGAGAGACTAGTATCCTTGGACACTGGGATGGACGACTGCTGCATCTGAGACGTAGATTAGGACACCGATGAATATCGGGATCGCGAAGATGCAGCCTGTGAATGGGAGGACTCCCTGGAATAATGGGATTTATGAGAGGACTCACTGGAGCAATGGGATCTATGAGAGGACTCCCTGGAGCAATGGGATCTATGAGAGGACTCCCTGGAGCAATGGGATCTATGAGAGTACTCCCTTGAGCAGTGGGATCTATGAGAGGACTCCCTGGAGCAATGGGATCTATGAGAGGACTCCCTGGAGCAATGGGATCTATGGGAGGACTCCCTGGAGCAATGGGATCTATGGGAGGACTCCCTGGAGCAATGGGATCTATGGGAGGACTCCCTGGAGCAATGGGATCTATGGGAGGACTCCCTGGAGCAATGGGATCTATGGGAGGACTCCCTGGAGCAATGGGATCTATGGGAGGACTCCCTGGAGATATGGGGTCTACGTCTTTTACGTGACCTACCCCGTGACCGCTCTGAGAAAAAAGCATCTCCGTCTGAATGCAGCCTGCGTAAAATCGCAGCAGATTTACTAGCTAGGTCAGAGACCGCCGCAGTGAGGGATTGGGCCCATTCAGGTTCAGCTGCCTGTTCAACTCCTAGCCCGGAGCTTGCCGGGCTAGGAGACAGTTCGCACAGCGGGGCTCAGACTGACCGCAAGGGAGCTTCGCATTACAATGAGCACAAGCATAAAACTTGCCTCTACCTGTAGCCTGTCCAGAACCTTCCGGTCTGGGGTCGGATGTGATGTTAACAATACTGTGCACAAAATACTGGGCAAAATGCTGCAAGTGAAGACCGCAGGAGGAGTACAGAGCAGGAGGAAGTTGCCTCAGCAGAGCTTACCCTATCCAAGGCTGTCAGGCCCCAGCAGGAGCTCCTGGGTTCGCAGAGAAGACGACTTCCAATTCAGACGCAGCAGACTGCGCACACACGGCTGGTCTGATGCAAGGAACTCAGCCAGAAGTTCTGAGAAAGAAGGAGTGGCCGGAGGCGGGAAAGGAGGAGAGATCAGCCATTCCAGTCTTGTAGTGGGTTGTCTGTCACTTTCCCTCGCTGACCCAATGTGGGCGTGGCTTAATTCCAGGTCTGAGCCAAGGCCTAAATTTTTGGCTCCTCCAACTATCACCCCCTGAACTCCAGTGCTCGGGGATGGCCCGCTGAAGCGAGGAAGGCGGCAAGCGATGCCGCCATGGCAAGAGGGAAGATCTATGTTGGCCGCGAGGTAGGCCTCAAGTAAGCCTGGGCCTAGATTTATGTCCCCTTCCGGTGGCGCGACCTCCACAGCCGCTGCCACCGCTGGCCAGGGAGGCCAGGGAAAAGCCCTGTCTCCCCGTATTCCCACAAGCAAAGTCTTCATGATGACCTAAACTAAGACATATCTGCCTCCTGCAGACACTAAGCTTAAAAACTGATTAGCGTAATGCCTGCAGGAGGAGTATAGCTAGTAGGAGGAGTTAACACTTCTTGCTTAGTGTCGCCTCCTATTGGAAGCAGCTATACGCAAGATATGGCTGTGTCCCCTAATTATACGGACAAGAAACTAGTATTGCAATAAAAAAAATGATTGGTCAATGCAATAGTCTTTTCCATAACGACGTACGGGTTGCGATAGTTGGACACTAAGGAAAATTGACGTGTTCGAACTATGGTGCGGGATAAAAATGCTGTAGATACCTTGGACTGCCATGACAACGAACAAGGTAGTTAGATCATGTCAAACCGAAAACATTAATAGAGGCCAAAATCTAACAGCAGCTCTCTTTTAATGCCCACGTGATGCGCACTATTTCACTGGAAACAGTACTGATGCTTGGCTAGGTCAGCGGAAAGAAAAGATCAGGACAACAAAGAGCAAAGTGGCTTGATACAATCAAGTGTAGTAGACATGATGATTAATTAGTGTAAAATGTCTATTGATTTGTATAAACTAGATTTATTACACAGCTGTAGTGATTTGACTCTGTAGTGTGCTATAAGAGTAGTCCAATGTAAAGTTCCAATGCAACCACTCTAGGGTTAAATTACATAGGTATGGAGTGAAGCTGAAAGTAATGCTGGGTTACTCTTCAGTCCTCCCCCACCCCCACCTCAACTTCTGGGACAAAGGAACTGGTCTTTGCCTGACCACATGTTGAGGAGATTTGGCTTAGTTTGTACACGGGGCCTGAGGAGGCGGAGGGTGGGGGAAAGAGATTCTTTATAGCTTAACCAATAAAAATAAATATACATTACGTATGTAATATGTTATATGCCCATAAAGGGCAGGTATTATGTGTTTTAATAAAAGAAGCTCTGGGATTGTTTTTCCCCCAGAACTCTCTGTAAGCTTCAAACTGGACATGTGTCTCAGTCTGAAGTCTTCTTACGCGCGTATATTAGTGTTTTGCAATTAGGAAGCTTCGGAATACCCCAGAACCTGCTGGAGAAATTCATATCCAGACCACAAAGCAACCACAAATCATGTCAATTGCGGACCTGAAAGAAGCGGTGAATGACAGAAATGCGTGGAGAACATTGATCCATGAAGGGACCGAACATTGGATACAGCTGAACGGATAATTATCATCATCATCATTAAGCTTAAATAAAACAAATCGTGTCAGGCAGCTGCTGCCAAGGCAAATAGGATCATAGGGTGCATCAAAAGAGGCCTATGGGCACATGACTAGAACATTGTTCTTCGTCTTTACTAGTCACTGGTCAGACCACACAAGGAATATCGTGGACAGTTTTGGGTACCAGTATTCAAGGAGGACATTGAGCGGTACAAGGTGGGCAGCTAAAGTAATAAACAGAATGGGCGGACTACAATACCCAGAGAGGTTATCACAACTGGGATTACTTAGCTTAGAAATAGGACGGCTGAGGGGGGACCTAATAACTATATATAAATATATCAGGGGTCAATACAGAGATCTCTCCCATCATATATTTATACCCAGGACTGTAACAAGGGGGCGCCCTCTACTTCTACAGCAAATAAGGCTTCTACATCCTTCAGTAAAGAACCCCCTTGTATGTCAAGCCGTGAGACTAAGGAACTCTCTGCCGGAGGACGCAGTAACGGTAAATTTGGTAAAAGAGTACAAGAGGGGCCTGGAGTGTTTCTTTAGCGATGTAATATTATACGTTATAATCATTAATACCTGCAAAAGGCTTGCTGATCCGGGGATTATTCAGATGGCAAGATTGGAGGAAATTGGCTTCTACCTGATTGTTTTTTTAAATCAATATTTGGTGGTGATGGTTTTGGAGGGTGGGGGTGGGGTGGGGTGTTTAGGCTGATCTGGGGGGACATGTCTTTTTTCTCCTTACAGACTATGCTACTATATTGCTTTTGTTTGTTTTCTCAAAGTAATATTGAAAGGATAAATACAGACCAATTATCCTGCCGTCCCTTCATGATGCTGGATAAACTACATAATGGATATATGAGACAAGTGTAAACCATATAGTAAGACTGAACTAGAGAGCTTTACAGACCTTCTACAGAGTGAATATCTCCATCTACCTGATGATTAGGTGAATACTGATAATACCTCCCAGCAGGCAGAGATGGTAGCTGCTCATGTCATGTTGTGCTGACGCATCACAGCACTCATAGCTCAGAAAAATGAAAGAGAAAGCAGGAAAAATCTCTACATGAAGATGGTGCCTGATAAGCATCAGAGAGGAGTCTGCACTGTGTGGAAGTGACTTTACTACACATAGGGCAGGTTCAGAGCTCGGCAGACAATCAGATGGGGGGCGCAGGGATGGAAATATGTGTTTTCACCATAGAGGCACTTTAAGGTAAAGCTATAAACATTGTCTTTCTATTATATAACTGTCAGCCATGTTTTCAGCTTTAGAGATGTTCCCTACATGTATTACAGGGTTCACAATACAACTTCATTGTTTACCTTCAGCCTGATGAGTTGTGAAACCTTCACATTAAAATGATCAAGTTTTAGCAAAAGTGGACCTTGATCGTTCTTTCATTTAATGCAAACATGTCAAACTTAAGGCCCGCTGGCCGAATCCAGCCTACTACCTCATGTTATGTGACCCACCGGCCGTGCAGCCCCCGATAGGCATTCCACTCATCCAGCCTGCAGCACAGACGCTAAGGGAAGAGGTCAGCAGTCATAGACTAACCAGTGGCTGCCGGACCAGAGATGTAGGCTAGGTGAGGGCAATGGCTGTAGGGATACTGCCTGGCCAGAGGCCAATAGGGGGCTTCACTGTTACTACTGGGGCCACTGTGAGGGGCCCTACTATTAATGGGGTCACTATTACTATTAGGGCTATCGGGGACAGTATTAATACTGGGGTCACTGTGATTGACCCTACTACTAATGGGGTCAATAGGGGACCCCATTACAATTGCAATCAGCCCTTTGAAGGCCACCATAACGCTGATGTGGCCCTCGATGACAATGAGTTTGACACAACTGATCTAATGTCTCTGGTCAGCGGTAATCCTGCCATCTCCACCGGCCCCATCATACAAGTAGAAGATTACATATTTATTTATATTATTATTAATATATATATATATATATATATATATATATATATATATATATATATATATATATATATATATATATATATATAAAATAAAGGTGAAAGCCCTCACACACTGACTGACTCACTTACATACTCACAGATAAAGGTGTCACAACTCCAAAATTAAATGTTAATTGCATGCTTAGATCCTAAATAGGAAAAGTAAGGGGGGGGGGTCACAACTTGATTATTCAATGCTAATTGCAAAAGTAAGTGCATCCCCATGTAATGTAACTTCCAGGTGTTGAACAAGCGTGAAATTTGGTACGAGCCTTCCTTAAAGGGGTTGTCCCGAGGCAAAAGTTAATTTTTTTTTTTGCACAGTCCCCCTTCTAAAGCAAACATTACTATGCACAAGTGTAAATGGCTTTTAAAGATGGTATCTACTCACCGTTCTAGCGTTTCATCAACTTATAAAACTTCTTCCAAAGATGGCCGCCGGGATCTTCACCCACGATGCAACGCGGGTCTTCTCCCATGGTGCACCGTGGGCTCTGTGCGGTCCATTGCCGATTCCAGCCTCCTGAGTGGCTGGAATCGGCACACGTGATGGGGCGGAGCTACGCGATGACGCATAGAAGGGGGCGGAGCCAGAACGCCGCTCGTGCCCGGACCAACCAGAAGGGAGAAGACCCTTCTGCGCAAGCGCGTCTAATCGGGCGATTAGACGCTGAAATTAGACGGAGCCATGGAGATGGGGACGCCAGCAACGGAGCAGGTAAGTGTATATCTTCTGTATGGCTCATATTTAATGCACGATGTATATTACAAAGTGCATTAATATGGCCATACAGAAGTGCTTAACCCCACTTGCTTTCGCGAGACAACCCCTTTAAGTCCTCAATGAGGAGAGTGGGAGGGGTGGCACATTCTGCAGAGGGACATCAGTACATGCAGCCTGGGGAGAATCTAACTCTCCTCTATGTGTAGACATATTTTATTCCTCGGTTCCTCTCAAGTAGCCGCGAGTTCATAAAATTTTCCATGCAAACAACACGTTAACACCTGTGCCAAACTAACTTGGCGGAAGTCAGGTATAACAGCTAGAATATAATAAGACTGAAGACAAGAGCTTCACAGCCTTCTACAGATCAGAGGGACATCTCCACCTACCTGATGGTCCTGTGGAAGAAGAGGACGGGGACATCTCTCTGGTGGGCTTCTCTTACTGGATGGAACTGCAGGAAACACAGACGGACACTGAAGTCATTCTTTATATACAGATAATAAGACATGATTACCGCATTCTTCTGACCATAAGGATCAATGTCCATGGGAGTATTTGAATTAGGGCACCCGCGCAGATGACCCACAGTTCAAGCCGCCCATAGGGTACCATGTGTGTCCACACTTGAATTTTAACACGCAGATTTGTTTTCTAGATGTTTTTCTGAAATAGCACCATGCTCTATTTCAGTGCGGTTCCAGCATGGATGGCTTACATTGATGTCAATGGAAGCCCTCTGATCCACGGCCCATCTGTAATTGACAATGCCGACAGGCCGCAGATTCCATTGGAAAGCAGAAGTTGAAAAAAATAACTCTTTTAACTCTTAAATGGTGTGTGGGGGTCCCATACGGCCGCCCGCCATGAGATCACAGGAAGCTGTGTTGGTGTCATGGCAGCCGGGGGCCTTCTGAAAGGCTCCAGGGCAGTCTTAACAGAATGCCTATCAAGCCATGCCCGTGGGGTGGCTTGATAAACTGCCTGCCCAATTGCAGTATGACGTAAAGTTATGGCATTATATCATACTGCAGGAGCGATCAAAGCATCGCAAATTGTTGTTCCCTCTGGGACTTAAAATAAATAAAAGTAAGATCAATAAATTATTTTAAAAAAAGGCATAAAAGTTAGAAGTCCAAACTATCAGAGTAATGCATTTTTTACCTCGCACCATGAACGTCAGGAAAAAAAAAAGAAATGCGTTTTTTTGGTCACCCTGTCTCCAAGAAAAAAATTAAACAAAAGCAATCAAAAAGTGGTATGTAGGGGCGTGGCCTGGGCTCGGAGCAGCATGGTCGCACTCTAAATCTGCTCCTTCTAGGCCTCAAGAAAAAGCTGCCCTGAAGTAATACCCTCAGCTACCCGAGCTTCCCAAAGCTGGTGGAGAACACCAAGAACCCCAGGAGAATGTCTCGAGGAAGAAGGGGTCTCCCAGCAAGAAGGCAGAGGATATGCAAGCAGCAGCTCCACCCCTCCAGCTGCCCAGCGAAGCTCCACGATGCTGGAGGGGTGAAGCCCCCAGTACCCCCTGCCCTCTGTCATTGCTACAGCTTCAAGCCTGATAGGGAAAGAGGAGGAGAGAAGAGTAGAGAGCTGCACCCTCCCCACTGCCGGCTCTACTGACCGGCTCCATGGAGCTCTGAGCAGCTCTCAAAGCGGAGATAAGGAGAACTGCACTCATAGCAGCAACCCTGCTGGCACTGCTGCCCCGTTCAGGGGAATCATGAGCTGCTCACTAAGCTGACAGCAACGGAGTCAGGCTTACAATAGCAGCTCCCTCCTTCACCCTGATGACATTACTGCTCCGCTCAAAGGGAACTACAAGCCACTCATAGAGCAGAGACCACAGGGGCCAAGAGTGTGTGGGGCCAACCACCCCCTCCTCCACTTTCTCCCACCAACACCAAACATATACCAAATAAAGTCACCAGCAGGGATCCCCGACTGGACACGGACATTCTAGATTCAGACACTACATATCCCAACGTAATTCCACCAGATAACTCTCTAAATGCGATCCCCGCTAGCAACCAATCTGCTTCGGGGGCTTTTTTGAAGGAAGCCATGCTAGCGCTACGTCTCTCAAGAGACATCGCCAAAGCAATGGCTACAGTCTCATCAGGTGTTGGCGCCTTGGGAGAGAGGGTGGATCCTATGGAACAAAATATGGGGGAATACACCACAGCCCACAACACACTAGCGGACGCACACATCTCACTTGCAGAAGAAATTGAAACCCTGAAATCTAAAAATCGCTGATATGGAAGATGGGAATAGAAGAAACAGTATAAAATTCAGATGCCTTACAGAATCAGTATCACCGGCTGAAGTCCCCTCAGACCTACAGAAGCGGATCCGTACTCTAATCCTGGACTGTTCACATCAAGAATCAGCCATCGATGGCGCTCACAGACTACCAAAACATCTCCCAAACTCCACGCCAAGTTGTTGCTGGCATTCATTTTTCTACGGTGAAGAACAGCTTATGCTGAAATCAAGAGACTCCCTCCCAGACCCCAACCAGAATATGGCGCTGTTCGCAGACCTGTCACAAGCTACAAGCACAGCGTGGGAAAAAAACTCACCAGTTGTCAAAATTCTAAGTAAACACAGAATTGCATATAAACGGGTCTTCTCCAAAAAGTGATCGCCACAAAGAATGGATCAACCCCCTACTTCAGCTCTTTAGAAGAAGGAAAGGAGCTTCTGCAACTCTGGGGCTTATCTCGGTATTAGTGTATCTTGATGCCACCAGCAATAGCTGGTGGAGTCAAGATTGACAAGAGGGTGACGCCCCCTGTAGATGATTGCCTGCGCTGCTTCTTGGGCACAAGGTCCTGTAAGGACACTAAACTAAGCATAGAGCGGCCGCCGGGGCTGTAGCCAGATCTCCAAGGAGCTTCCCTGTCGGCCGTTTGCCCCAGATTTCACAGCCGGCAGCCATCTGCCATGAGCTCACAGCCCACGGCCGGCGCGGAACTCAGGGCCGTCGCCGGCCATAACGCAGCTCACAATCGCCGGACACAACGGAGCTCACAGCTGCTGGCAGATACAGCCGACAGCAGGGACGGACCTCACAGTAGCGGCAGGGACGGAGGTCTCAGGCCGGCAGCAGGGTGGGATACATTCCAGAAATACCGTCCAAGACAGAGATGAGATGCTGCTATGTCTCCAACCATTTCTGCCGAGCCTGCTGGCTTACCCTGACGGTTAGTGGTCTTCTTTTCCTTACATTATTACATGTTAATGGTGCCATTTTACTGTGGGAACATGGCAGCATTTACAGATAATAATGTAAGGCAAAGAAAACTAACTGTCAGCCTGATGCAGCAGGGCCGGCAGAAATAGATCCACACTGTGCTACTAGTAGCTTGCAGCCTTGACCCTATCAAAAGCTAGGGGTGTGACAGGGGCGTTCCTCCTGACAAACCCCTGGCTTCTGGTGGCGTCAAGATACACTAATACCCGTTATCTCCACTTTATCCACCCGAGCAAAACACAACCAAGCGTCATTCAGCATCTCTCAAGCTGGCTAAAGATCGGACCCCAGCAACAAGGGACGGATGAGGACTTTACCACTCCAACCTAGGACCTAGGGCCTAGGGCCTAGGACAAGAACTGTTCTCCTACAATTTACCCCCACTGTTCGAAGTCTCACGTAACCTCTTAAGCACCATTTACACGCAAAGGTGATCGCTCAAAATTTGTTCAAAAGATAGCTTGAATGAGAGTTTTGAGCGATCATTTTGCATAAACTACCAAGTAACTTATTAGATTCATTTGCGTGCAAATGAGGCTCCCTTTGCTGTATGCAGATAACAGCAGGATGTCTGTTATCTGCTTACAGCTCCATGGGCTCTCCAGTGGGACAGCAGTTGAAACAATGATATCAGAGCTGCCCGCAGAGAATCACAGCGTGCGGTCCCTGCTATCAGCTGGCTGGCTGAATGATGGTCTTTATGCTGAACTAAAAATCATCATTTGGCGGAAAAGCAAACAATGGCAGTATTTACACGAACAAATGATGGCTTTAGAGCGATGCTTCAACAAATTTTGAGTGATAGTCGTTGTGTGTAAATGGGCCTTTACGTTCTAAAAATCGCAGGGGCAAAAATCTAATCTAATTGTAAGACCCTTCACAGTATAGATTAATTATTAAAACTCTATTTTATTATAATTCGGTAAAATATATCCCGTGGGGCACACCAACAAAAATAAAGACAGACAATTACAGCCCTTAAGGACTATGTGGGGGCATTATCTCCCCATTTATTAATGGGAGAGGAAAGGAACTCAGCACAGAGAGCCACCCCGATTATTGGTATTGGAAAAGCCTATATTGGGAGATTTCACTGGAAAGCTTCATAAAGCTGTATAAGGAAATCTATACGGTGAAGGGCCTTTATATTCTAGGACCGTGATGGCGAACCTATGACACACATGTCAGCACTGACACGCGTAGCCATAGTCGCTGACACACGGCCGCTCACCCAGTTAGTGAATACTGCCAGGGGCCGTGGCTCCCCTGCTGGTATTCACTAACCAGCACTACTAGCAGCGCTGATCCGGGAGCACACTGTGATGTCAGTGTGTAGCCAGGATCCTCCTCCCCCCGTCCCCCGACGTCTCGTACCTGTTTGTTCCGCGAGAGCGTCCGGGGGAGGAGGCGTCCTGCAACACACTGACGTCAGTGTGCGCCAGAGATCATCGCTGCTGGCGGTGCGCCGGGCACAGGAGGAGCAGAGTTTCCATAAGGTAAGTACGTGTGTCTCGTGGGGGGCAGTCACCGCTGGGGGGCCGCTGTAAGGGAGCGGGGACAGAGCAGGGGAGCGGGGACACAGCAAAATTAGTGCGGTGACAGGACTAGAGAAGGAGGGGGATGGAGGCTGCAGGGGAGCGGTGAAACAGCAAGATTACTTAAGGGACAGAAGGCTGCAGGGGAAAGTGCAGGCTGCTAGGACCTTCAATGCTTGAGCCCATCGGGAGCTAGGGGTGTGACAGGGCCATTCCTCCTGTCAAACCACTAGCTTCCGGTGGCGTCAAGATACATTAATACAGAGAAGGTGTTTGACAAGGTCCATTGGGGGTACCGGATTCAAGCATTGCAGACATTTGGGTTTGCGGGCCCCATCCTCCAGGCCATAAAAGCCCTATATTCCTCCCCCTCGGCGATGGTTCTGATCAATGGTCTTCCATCCAAGCCTTAAATGACACAAGGCAAGGGTGCCCTCCATCACCCCTGTTTTTTTCGATTGTTATGGAAGCATTGGCAGAGGATATTAGAAATAATCCAAACATTAGAAGAATTACAGTGGCCCCCCCGACACACAAAACAAACCTTTTCACAGACTACGTTATCCTAACACTCACTAAACCGGAGTCATCATTAGCTTATGTTGTCAAAACTGGAAAATTGTGGTTCACTATCCTACTATAAAGCCAAGCCTTCAACATCTCTGATAAGGGGATTAACACAACAAAGCACAACAATTGTCATCCAATTTCCCATCCCAGTGGAGTCCCCACTCGATTCCCTATCTTGGCATTGTATTACTGCCTGACACCTCAAACCAGCTTAAAGCAACTTCCCCCACCCAATAAAATCAATACCAGAATAACTGGACAGACGAGCCTCCTTGGGGTTGGGATGGATGGGCAGGATTATACTATATTAGATGCTTATACTCTCTACAATCCTCTATCATCTATGGACCCTCCCTATACCCATCCCGATCACAACCTGCGCTTCCCTCCACAAAGGTCAGAAACGCTCTTTTCTCCTTAGGGAGAGCAACTATATACTATAAACTAAGTGAGGAGACTCAAATGGCCACGCACGCTCCTCTGGGTAATATGCAAATAAGGGAGATGGAATAAATCCTCCACAGTGCCACCTATTGGAAGGCAGCATTCCTTCGAGTCAAAGTGGGACTTTTTATACAAGTCTTCTTACAATGACTGGGAATCAAAAGCAAAGCCAGACTCCATGTACATACAGCTGTTTCCGGGTTATTGCCCATCATCAGTGTGCGTCCCCCCATCTGAACATTCCCTCCGCTGGCTGACCCCTCCCACCAGCGACTGATAACAGAAAGTCACCCACACTATAGCTTACATTTGTTAGTAAGTCACAGCAAATAATAATGCAGGTAAATCACTAAATGTAGCAGTAAAACATAATATTATTAATATGCCCTATAGAGTAAAATACAAGCACTAAATGAGGGTAATAATACCAAAAACTGCATCATTGTACCATCTGAGGACAACCCCTTCCCCACTGAGTAACATAACCAACTGTCATATACTCACCTCCCCCCTCCCGCTGTGTCCCACCATGGTGCTCTGTCCCTTCCCCCGCTCAGTTTACAGCTGCAGTCCTGCCCAGTTTGTGGGACGTCACAGGGACTGCAGCCAATAAGAGCTCAGAGATTCATCTTTATGTGAAACTGTACAAAGGCTTTCCTGACACCCAGATAGGCGATATCCACGACTCCACTTTCATCCACTACTTCTGTGAAGGGGAATGCATTGTGGCTTGTAGTCTGCCCCCCGCCCCGACAATCACAAGTAGTCCAAACTAGCCGGGCTTCATGTAATTGTAGGGTCACAGCAAACTGCGATACAACCGCACTGACCGCCATTACATCCCAATGAGAAGAGTATTGTGGTCAGAGTCTCCATGTAGCCACAGCCGTACTGGTGACCCCTTCACCAATTTAGAGGGGTTCATATTGGTAATTCGTAGAACCCAAGAGAACAATAAAGGCAGACAATGATATATTATTGGCCACAACCCAGCAGCTCATACTGGTGATGCCAGATCCCTCCTTCTCCAGTCCTGCGGAGAAGGGGCTGGGGGGGATAGTTTGGGGGAAGAGGACAGCATGGGCCAAGGCACCTCTCCAGCCCTGCACCGCCGCCGGCTACTGTAGCAGTAGGGCTGGTGGAGCAGAGATCTTCTGTAGACACATTCTGTTTGATACAGCAGCCGTCCGCCATGTAGTCGCTGACTAGCGTCACTGTATGACCGGGATGCTTACATGTCAGCTATTAGTAAATGTGTATTGGTGATCTGTAGGCCTTCTGATTATACACTGTCTTTAATCAACAACTGTGTAGTGAATGGCTCTACTAATCCAACTAGCACAGTGTCCTGCCTGGCTCACACCCCACTTCCTACCTACAAGCACCAGGGGCACATGCCCCACATCACCCCTCCACAGCTATGATCCTAAATATATCCATTACCTGGTGATGGGAGCGGCTGGCGGGTCTCCATCATGGTGTCCTTGTACAGATCCTTGTGTCCTTCTAAATACTCCCACTCCTCCATGGAGAAATAGACAGCGACATCCTGACACCTTATAGGAACCTGACAACACAATATACAGTCATCACCCAGAAGCCTCCAGTGCTGTTACTGTATAATGTCCCAGCATTCCCTGCATCGTCACCTCTCCAGTCAGCAGCCCAATCATCTTGTTGGTGAGTTCTAGAATCTTCTGTACATTGATCTCCTCATGTATCAGGGGGTGAGGTGGGGGCCCCATGATTGGGCTCAGGGGTCTTCCCCATCCATCACACACAGGGGCCCGATAGTCATCACTAGAGGTCTTCTTCACTACTGTGTAATCCTGTATATGGGGAGACATTAATAAATATTACTACAGACATTTCCAGAGTCCATCACCTCCCCAGTGACATCATCTGTTATTACCATAGATAAGAATGATGTAATGTGACATCATCAGAATCTCTCCCCTCTCCAGTGACATCATCTGTTATTACCATAGAGGAGAATGATGTAATGTGACATCATCAGAATCTCTCACCTCCCCAGTGACATCATCTGTTATTACCATAGATAAGAATGATGTAATGTGACATCATCAGAGTCTCTCACCTCCCCAGTCAGCTGGAGGAGTATCTCTAGGGTGAGGTTGAATACACTCTCCGCCATCTTGTTTCTGTCCTTCTCCATCTTTGATGAATCAGTCCTGTAGGGACCTGAATGGAAACAATATGAACCGATGTAAAAACCACAAAAACCAACATCTCCAAGTTCAGCTGCTTTTTACGGGGTTTCCTCTGAAGCGCTGCAGTGTTTTAGCGCACAATATAGATGTCTGCAATGTACATGCGTGTTGGGATGTATGTGTGACATCGGGCAGCAGAATCCTCCGGACAGCCTCCCGTTAACCCCTTCCTGCAGCCATTTCTCATCCCCACCGCCCAACGACAATTGCTATTATATCTGCTAATAAAGCTGGATGAGCGCCGGTATTGTGAGGGACAAGGAGGATTTTTAATAGCAGCATTTAATGTGGGAGAACCTTAGAAATACTTTATTAGGAATTCATTTAATAGGAAATTTTATAAAAACATTTGCTGGAACCCTTTAACCCCTTAGTGCTATAGGTAGTACATGTACGTCCTGCAGCGTCGGGGTAAGTATGAACGCGCGGCGATCTCCCTCCATACAGCGCGAGCGCCGGCTGTTTACTGCGGCTGATACCAACTCCGATAAGCTGGCCATTCTGATAGCGCCATTTAAATGCAATGAGATTGTAAGGAGCCGTGCAGGTGTCATGGCAGCCGGGGGCCCTCTGTAACGCCACGGGGCTGTCCTGGCAGAATGCCTATCAAGCCATGCCCGTGGCTCCTCCAGAAAAGGAGTGAGAAGATGAGCCCATTCCCATCTAATTACTTTTCTGTACTAATTACTTACTGACTCCACGACCTAAACGTTTACCAGCGTCCGGATCGCGGCATCCAATAATCCGCACAAACCTCAGTAAAGTTTACACCGCCCTATCCCGTCTGGGCCCAATCTGTAGCAGAAAATAGGCCGACCGCTTCTATAGCGAAAACCCGTTACACGCTGCCGTCTCAGAGATAACAAATATCATTAGCGAGGAACCGCTAATACATTCCTGATGACAGATGGAAAACATCCTGAAGGTCATACAAATGGCCACCAAAATAAACCTGCAGGGGGCGCCCTCCAGCCTCACCCTGCCCTGCAAAGGATTGCATCTTCTACATCCTGGTGGTCAGAGGGATCTGGTGCTTCAGCCGCTAGGACTTACTATTCTTATACAGAGGAGTCCACATCCCGGTGGTCATTAGTTTAAAAAGAAGACAGCCGACAGCCTGATAACTATAAATATTACAATACAGAGATCTCCCATCATCTAGTTATACCCAGAACTGTAACTAGGGGGCGCTCTAATAACTACTCAAAGGGTATATAAGGGGACAGTACAGAGATCTCCTATCATCTAGTTATACCCAGAACTGTAACTAGGGGGCGCTCTAATAACTACTCAAAGGGTATATGAGGGGACAGTACAGAGATCTCCTATCATCTAGTTATACCCAATGGCCCGTTAGCTTAGTCGGGTAAGAGCGTGGTGCTAATAACCTCAAGGTCGCAGGTTCAATCCCTGCCCGGGCCAGTTTGCGTATAAATCCAGCACTGAGCAGGGGGTTGGACCAGATGAACCTGGAGGTCCCATTCTATGATACCCAGGACTGTAACTAGAGGGCGCTCTCTCCGTCTAGAGCAGCAATGGCAAACTTTTTATAGTGCCCAAACTGTATCTCAAAACCCCCTTATTTATCACACAGTGCCAACACATCAGGGGGCGGGGCTTATCACTACGTATGATGTTACATCTGTCATTGTAAAAAGGACTAGTAATAGTTAGGAAATTATAGTGCCAGTGTTTCTGGTGGTGCAGTGCGCCACACAGCTCTGCTACATGCATGTCACACACACATACAGCTCTACTACATGCATGTCACACACACACACAGCTCTACTACATGCATGTCACACACACACACATACAGCTCTACTACATGCATGTCACACACACACACACACATACAGCTCTACTACATGCATGTCACACACACATACAGCTCTACTACATGCATGTCACACACACATACAGCTCTACTACATGCATGTCACACACACACACAGCTCTACTACATGCATGTCACACACACACATACAGCTCTACTACATGCATGTCACACACACACATACAGCTCTACTACATGCATGTCACACACACACATACAGCTCTACTACATGCATGTCACACACACACATACAGCTCTGCTACCTGCATGTCACACACATATATAGCTCTGCTGTATAAATTTTTCATCCCATACAACAGGGATCACAAGCAGCACAGCACTCTGGATGAAGTACCTGTTATGATGTCAACATCATGCTCTGCCCTGATCACATGACAGTGACATCATCACAGATTCTTCATTCCAAGTTAGTGTGCTTACAGGACCTGTAATGACATCAAAGTCATGTGATCAGGGGGCGGAGTGTGTAACTCACTCACAGACAGACAGTAGGGCTCACACATCCTCCAAAAGCTTCCTACTATCAGCGCTCTGTGGCTCACAGCTGCCTGTAGTGGCATCACCTGACCAGACCGCTGGGAAAAGGAAGCCGGGGAGCGCCGACAGCAGGAAGCCCGCAGAGGAGGTGAGGGGGGAGCGCCGACAGCAGGAAGCCCGCAGAGGGGGTGAGGGGGGAGCGCCGACAGCAGGAAGCCCGCAGAGGGGGTGAGGGGGAGCGCCGACAGCAGGAAGCCCGCAGAGGGGGTGAGGGGGGAGCGCCGACAGCAGGAAGCCCGCAGAGGGGGTGAGGGGGGAGCGCAGCATGGTAGTAAATTAGCTGCGCATACATGGCCAATTTCCAGTCAAACTCTTCACTAATCGTCTCATATATCGTCCCCAGTAGTAACAGTGACCCCAACATCATCCCCCAAAAGCCCGAGCAGTGATCGTGACACTGACACACATAAACTGTCCCCAGTAGCAATAATGTCCCACCCTCCACAGCGTCCCCAGTAACAATAGCGCCCCCCCCTCACCACAGCGGCCCCAGTAATACTAGTGCCCCCCCTCACCACAGCGGCCCCAGTAATACTAGTGCCCCCCCCATCACCACAGCGGCCCCAGTAATACTAGTGCCCCCCCCATCACCACAGCGGCCCCAGTAATACTAGTGCCCCCCCCATCACCACAGCGGCCCCAGTAATACTAGTGCCCCCCCCATCACCACAGCGGCCCCAGTAATACTAGTGCCCCCCCCCATCACCACAGCGGCCCCAGTAATACTAGTGCCCCCCCCCATCACCACAGCGGCCCCAGTAATACTAGTGCCCCCCCCCATCACCACAGCGGCCCCAGTAATACTAGTGCCCCCCCCCATCACCACAGCGGCCCCAGTAATACTAGTGCCCCCCCCATCACCACAGCGGCCCCAGTAATACTAGTGCCCCCCCCCATCACCACAGCGGCCCCAGTAATACTAGTGCCCCCCCCCCATCACCACAGCGGCCCCAGTAATACTAGTGCCCCCCCCCCCATCACCACAGCGGCCCCAGTAATACTAGTGCCCCCCCCCCATCACCACAGCGGCCCCAGTAATACTAGTGCCCCCCCCCCCTCACCACAGCGGCCCCAGTAATACTAGTGCCCCCCCCCCCCCTCACCACAGCGGCCCCAGTAATACTAGTGCCCCCCCCCCCTCACCACAGCGGCCCCAGTAATACTAGTGCCCCCCCCCCCTCACCACAGCGGCCCCAGTAATACTAGTGCCCCCCCCCCCCTCACCACAGCGGCCCCAGTAATACTAGTGCCCCCCCCCCCCTCACCACAGCGGCCCCAGTAATACTAGTGCCCCCCCCCCCCTCACCACAGCGGCCCCAGTAATACTAGTGCCCCCCCCCCCTCACCACAGCGGCCCCAGTAATACTAGTGCCCCCCCCCCCTCACCACAGCGGCCCCAGTAATACTAGTGCCCCCCCCCCCTCACCACAGCGGCCCCAGTAATACTAGTGCCCCCCCCCCCTCACCACAGCGGCCCCAGTAATACTAGTGCCCCCCCCCCCTCACCACAGCGGCCCCAGTAATACTAGTGCCCCCCCCCCTCACCACAGCGGCCCCAGTAATACTAGTGCCCCCCCCCCCCTCACCACAGCGGCCCCAGTAATACTAGTGCCCCCCCCCCCCCTCACCACAGCGGCCCCAGTAATACTAGTGCCCCCCCCCCCTCACCACAGCGGCCCCAGTAATACTAGTGACCCCCCCCCCCCCCTCACCACAGCGGCCCCAGTAATACTAGTGCCCCCGCACAATGCCCCCAGTAGTAAGTGTCCCCCTCACCAGTGTCCCCACTAGTAATAGTCACCCCTACAGTGTCCCCAGTAGTAATAGTGTCCCCCTCACCAGTGGCCCCAGTAGTAATAGTGTGTCCCCCCCACCCACAGTGGCCGCAGTGGTAATAGTGTGTCCCCCCCCCCTACAGTGGCCCCAGTAGTAATAGTGTGTGTCCCCCCCCTACAGTGGCCCCAGTAGTAATAGTGTGTCCCCCCCCCCCTACAGTGGCCCCAGTAGTAATAGTGTGTCCCCCCACCCCTACAGTGGCCCCAGTAGTAATAGTGTGCCCCCCCCTACAGTGGCCCCAGTAGTAATAGTGTGTACCCCCCCTACAGTGTCCCCAGTAGTAATAGTGTGTCCCCCCCCCCTACAGTGTCCCCAGTAGTAATAGTGTGTCCCCCCCCCTACAGTGGCCCCAGTAGTAATAGTGTGTCCCCCCCCCCCTACAGTGGCCCCAGTAGTAATAGTGTGTGTCCCCCCCCCCCCTACAGTGGCCCCAGTAGTAATAGTGTGTCCCCCCCCTACAGTGGCCCCAGTAGTAATAGTGTGTCCCCCCCCTACAGTGGCCCCAGTAGTAATAGTTTGTCCCCCTCCCCTACAGTGGCCCCAGTAGTAATAGTGTGTCCCCCTCCCCTACAGTGGCCCCAGTAGTAATAGTGTGTCCCCCCCTACAGTGGCCCCAGTAGTAATAGTGTGTCCCCCCCCTACAGTGGCCCCAGTAGTAATAGTGTGTCCCCCCCCTACAGTGGCCCCAGTAGTAATAGTGTGCCCCCCCCCCTACAGTGGCCCCAGTAGTAATAGTTTGTCCCCCTCCCCTACAGTGGCCCCAGTAGTAATAGTGTGTCCCCCTCCCCTACAGTGGCCCCAGTAGTAATAGTGTGTCCCCCCCCCTACAGTGTCCCCAGTAGTAATAGTGTGCCCCCCCCTACAGTGGCCCCAGTAGTAATAGTGTGTCCCCCCCTACAGTGGCCCCAGTAGTAATAGTGTGTCCCCCCCCCTACAGTGGCCCCAGTAGTAATAGTGTGTCCCCCCCCCTACAGTGGCCCCAGTAGTAATAGTGTGTCCCCCCCCCCTACAGTGGCCCCAGTAGTAATAGTGTGTCCCCCCCCCTACAGTGTCCCCAGTAGTAATAGTGTGCCCCCCCCCCTACAGTGGCCCCAGTAGTAATAGTGTGTCCCCCCCTACAGTGTCCCCAGTAGTAATAGTGTGTCCCCCCCCTACAGTGTCCCCAGTAGTAATAGTGTGTCCCCCCCCCTACAGTGTCCCCAGTAGTAATAGTGTGCCCCCCCCCTACAGTGGCCCCAGTAGTAATAGTGTCGTCCCCCCCCCCTACAGTGTCCCCAGTAGTAATAGTGTCGTCCCCCCCCCCTACAGTGTCCCCAGTAGTAATAGTGTGTCCCCCCCCTACAGTGTCCCCAGTAGTAATAGTGTGCCCCCCCCCTACAGTGGCCCCAGTAGTAATAGTGTGTCCCCCCCCCTACAGTGGCCCCAGTAGTAATAGTGTGTCCCCCCACCCCTACAGTGGCCCCAGTAGTAATAGTGTGCCCCCCCCTACAGTGGCCCCAGTAGTAATAGTGTGTACCCCCCCCCCCCTACAGTGTCCCCAGTAGTAATAGTGTGTACCCCCCCCCCCCTACAGTGTCCCCAGTAGTAATAGTGTGTCCCCCCCCCTACAGTGGCCCCAGTAGTAATAGTGTGCCCCCCCCCTACAGTGTCCCCAGTAGTAATAGTGTGCCCCCCCCCCTATAGTGGCCCCAGTAGTAATAGTGTGTCCCCCCCCCCTACAGTGGCCCCAGTAGTAATAGTGTGTCTCCCCCCCCTACAGTGTCCCCAGTAGTAATAGTCACCCCTACAGAGGCCCCAATTGTAAAATTGATAGCCTTTTACCATTAGGCCTCCTTCACACGGGCTACAAATCTCCTGTATGTGAGGCCCGCGGTTCCTCTGGGTTCCTTCACACATGAGATGATTTGTAGCTACAAAACGACACCCAAACCTCGCAGGTCGGCGATATGTCCGCAGCACCCGAGGGTTTGTACCCATGTTTCTCTATGGAGCCTTCCTCTCTATCGCATCGCGTGAAACCGCGGTCTGCATGCGGCGCAACTTTGACAGAAGCCGATGATACAAAGTCACGGGATTGTGTAGCGCTATAATATCGTTGTATTGCTGAGAGAAAACCGCAGCGATATCATACGGGGCGGCGATATCATACGGGGCGGCGATGTCATACGGGGCGGCGATGTCATACGGGGCGGCGATATCATACAGTACAGCGATATCATACGGGGCGGCGATATCATACGGGGCGGCAAAGTCATACGGGGCGGCGATATCATACGGCGCGGCCATGTCATACGGCGCAGCGATATCATACGGGGCGGCAAAGTCATACAGTGCAGCGATGCAATATCAATGCGATGTGTCGCCCGTGTGAAGGAGGCCTCATACTAACCTCTTCCTCGTCTTCAGGACAACCAGGTGCTTCCAGGACCTGTGATGATGTCACTGTCATGTGATCAGCTATGTAGGAGGAGTCAGGTATCACATGACCAAGGTGATCAGAGTCTGCTGCTGGCTGAGCAGGGGGCATACTGTACTGTGGATGTAGCAGAGCTGTATGTGTGTAATGTACACGCTCCTGTACTGTATGTGTATTGTGGATGTAGCAGAGCTGTATGTGTGTAATGTACACGCCCCTGTACTGTATGTGTATTGTGGATGTAGCAGAGCTGTATGTGTGTAATGTACATGCTCCTGTACTGTATGTGTATTGTAGATGTAGCAGAGCTGTATGTGTGTAATGTACACGCTCCTGTACTGTATGTGTATTGTGGATGTAGCAGAGCTGTATGTGTGTAATGTACACGCTCCTGTACTGTATGTGTATTGTGGATGTAGCAGAGCTGTATGTGTGTAATGTACACGCTCCTATACTGTATGTGTATTGTTGATGTAGCAGAGCTGTATGTGTGTAATGTACACGCTCCTGTACTGTATGTGTATTGTGGATGTAGCAGAGCTGTATGTGTAATGTACACGCTCCTGTACTGTATGTGTATTGTGGATGTAGCAGAGCTGTATGTGTGTAATGTACACGCTCCTGTACTGTATGTGTATTGTGGATGTAGCAGAGCTGTATGTGTGTAATGTACATGCTCCTGTACTGTATGTGTATTGTGGATGTAGCAGAGCTGTATGTGTGTAATGTACACGCTCCTGTACTGTATGTGTATTGTGGATGTAGCAGAGCTGTATGTGTGTAATGTACACGCTCCTGTACTGTATGAGTATTGTGGATGTAGCAGAGCTGTATGTGTGTAATGTACACGCTCCTGTACTGTATGTGTATTGTGGATGTAGCAGAGCTGTATGTGTGTAATGTACACGCTCCTGTACTGTATGTGTATTGTGGATGTAGCAGAGCTGTATGTGTGTAATGTACACGCTCCTGTACTGTATGTGTATTGTGGATGTAGCAGAGCTGTATGTGTGTAACGTACACGCTCCTGTACTGTATATGTATTGTGGATGTAGCAGAGCTGTATGTGTGTAATGTACACGCTCCTGTACTGTATGTGTATTGTGGATGTAGCAGAGCTGTATGTGTGTAATGTACACGCTCCTGTACTGTATGTGTATTGTGGATGTAGCAGAGCTGTATGTGTGTAATATACACGCTCCTGTACTGTATGTGTATTGTGGATGTAGCAGAGCTGTATGTGTGTAATGTACACGCTCCTGTACTGTATGTGTATTGTGGATGTAGTAGAGCTGTATGTGTGTAATGTACACGCTCCTGTACTGTATGTGTATTGTGGATGTAGCAGAGCTGTATGTGTGTAATGTACACGCTCCTGTACTGTATGTGTATTGTGGATGTAGCAGAGCTGTATGTGTGTAATGTACACGCTCCTGTACTGTATGTGTATTGTGGATGTAGCAGAGCTGTATGTGTGTAATGTACACGCTCCTGTACTGTATGTGTATTGTGGATGTAGCAGAGCTGTATGTGTGTAATGTACACGCTCCTGTACTGTATGTGTATTGTGGATGTAGTAGAGCTGTATGTGTGTAATGTACACGCTCCTGTACTGTATGTGTATTGTGGATGTAGCAGAGCTGTATGTGTGTAATGTACACGCTCCTGTACTGTATGTGTATTGTGGATGTAGCAGAGCTGTATGTGTGTAATGTACACGCTCCTGTACTGTATGTGTATTGTGGATGTAGCAGAGCTGTATGTGTGTAATGTACACGCCCCTGTACTGTATGTGTATTGTGGATGTAGCAGAGCTGTATGTGTGTAATGTACACGCTCCTGCACTGTATCTGTATTGTGGATGTAGTAGAGCTGTATGTGTGTAATGTACGCGCTCCTGTACTGTATGTGTACTGTGGATGTAGCAGAGCTGTATGTGTGTAATGTACACGCTCCTGTACTGTATGTGTATTGTGGATGTAGCAGAGCTGTATGTGTGTAATGTACACGCTCCTGTACTGTATGTGTATTGTGGATGTAGCAGAGCTGTATGTGTGTAATGTACACGCTCCTGTACTGTATGTGTATTGTGGATGTAGCAGAGCTGTATGTGTGTAATGTACACGCTCCTGTACTGTATGTGTATTGTGGATGTAGCAGAGCTGTATGTGTGTAATGTACACGCTCCTGTACTGTATGTGTATTGTGGATGTAGTAGAGCTGTATGTGTGTAATGTACACGCTCCTGTACTGTATGTGTATTGTGGATGTAGCAGAGCTGTATATGTGTAATGTACACGCTCCTGTACTGTATGTATATTGTGGATTTAGCAGAGCTGTATGTGTGTAATGTACATGCTCCTGTACTGTATGTGTATTGTGGATGTAGCAGAGCACTGCAAAGACAGCAAGATACAAATCATAGCAACTGAACAGACATATATGCACATACTAGCTGATATACCCGGCTTCGCCCGAGTTAACTTGGTACTGGTGTTTATCTGGTGTTCAGACAGAAAATCTTATGAAGTCGTGGGTTACTGTACAGATACCGAGGAAAACAACATGTTCACCATTTTGCATGGTTCTCTGCGTTACCCAGGAAACACCACGTGGAGGCAACCATGCGACAATTCCTTTATATAAAATGACATTAGAAAGTGAGAGAATTAGATTCCATACGTAAAATTTGGACGCTAATTGTTTTGCGCATAGAATTGAATAATCAAGTTGCAACCCATTAACTTT
This sequence comes from Eleutherodactylus coqui, assembly GCF_035609145.1. Lineage (NCBI taxonomy): Eukaryota > Metazoa > Chordata > Amphibia > Anura > Eleutherodactylidae > Eleutherodactylus > Eleutherodactylus coqui. Next base: position 23,251,763 of record NC_089841.1, read on the forward strand.
TCCTATTTATGACATAATCAATGCTCATGCCAAATTTCATGTTTCTACGACATCAGGAAGTGAGAGATTTAGATTCCGTACGTAAAATTTGGACGCTAGTTCTTTTGCGCTAGAATTGAATAATCGAGTTGGGACCTTTTTACTTTTCCTATTTATGACATATTCTATGCTCATGCTGAATTTCATGTTTCCCAAGACATCGGGAAGTGAGAGAATTAGTGGCGAGTCAGTGAGTGAGTGAGTGAGTCAGTGAGGGCTTTCGTCTTTATGTATATATATAGATATATGGGGATTGGCTGACCTGAGCAAACAACCTAGACAGCTACACCATCCACCTGTGGAGCTGTGCTGCTAGAAACACTGAGGGAAAAAGATTCCAGCACAGCACAACCCTAACAAATACTGTCCCTTATATCGGCCCCAGTAGTAATAGTAACCCCCATCGCAGACCCAGTAGTAATAGGGTCCCCTATTGCCACCCCAATAGTGATGAGACCCTTCATTGCTGCCCCAATAGTATGAGGGTCCCCCATTGCTAGCCCTGTTAGTGCAAATAAATATATTAGCTATGAGATATGCTTCTGGGGTCCAAATTGGTTAGAAGTATATATGGGCCTGAAAACAAATTGTCAGACTGGATGTGATCCAAAGTTATCTGTTTATTGATTGACAGGCAGCAGCTTTTATGGAGACTCATTCTTTGATTACAATAATTCAAATTTATTATAATTCATTTATTACTATTGGTCAATGAAACATAAACACAATATGAATAGGCAAGATAAAGAATTTAACCTCTAAAATGCCGAGCAGGCACAGTAGAATCATACATGATTAGCTTCTCAGAACACATAAGTACAGTAATGGCATCATTAAGTGGTTTAGAGAGAATATTTTGGAACATATGTGAACAGCGAGGAACATGTCATCTCAACACGGGGGCTAGTCTGGAGGCCTTTTCATTATCTTTAGTAGCCCCGGCCTCGGCTCTTCTCTCAAGGCTTTTTTGAAGTACAGATATTTAACCCCTTCCCTCCCCATGACGTACCGCTACGTCACGGGAGCAGGGTACTTCCCGCAACATGACGTAGCAGTACGTCATGTCAATAAAGTGTCGCTGCGGCGACACAGCAGTGATGTCTGCTGACATAGTCAGCAGACAAGCGCTGCGTCAGGGCTGGGGACCAATCACTGCGGTCCCTCCCCCACGATCGTTGTGATTGGTCAGGGAAAAACTCCCTGACCAATCACAGCATGGCAGTGGAGTTCACGCTGTTTACTGTAGGGGCTCTGTCTGCAAGCACCTCAGTGTGTTTCCGGTGCTTGTAGATAGAGCACTTCCTGTGTAATCAGTGTGAAAAACCTGTAATCAGTGTGAAAAACCTGTGATCAGAGTGTAGATTAGGCAGGGAGTGAGTGTAATGTAGTGTAGTGTAGTGAGTGAGTGATCAGCAGTGTAGTGTAGTGAGTGATTAGAAGTGTAGTGAGTGAGTGATCAGCAGTGTAGTGAGTAATTAGAAGTGTAGTTTAGTGATCAGCAGTGTAGTGTAGTGAGTGATTAGAAGTGTAGTGTAGTGATCAGCAGTGTAGTGAGTGATTAGAAGTGTAATGTAGTGTAGTGAGTGATCAGCAGTGTAGTGTAGTGAGTGATTAGAAGTGTAGTGTAGTGATCAGCAGTGTAGTGTAGTGAGTGAGTGATCAGCAGTGTAGTGTAGTGAGTGATTAGAAGTGTAGTGTAGTGATCAGCAGTGTAGTGTAGTGAGTGATTAGAAGTGTAATGTAGTGTAGTGAGTGATCACAAGTGTAGTGTAGTGAGTGAGTGATCAGCAGTGTAGTGTAGTGAGTGATTAGAAGTGTAGTGAGTGATCACAAGTGTAGTGTAGTAAGTGAGTGATCAGCAGTGTAGTGTAGTGTAGTGAGCGATCAGCAGTGTAGTGTAGTGAGTGATCAGCAGTGTAGTGTAGTGTAGTGTAGTGATTAGCAGTGTAGTGTAGTGATCAGTAGTGTAGTGAGTGATCAGCAGTGTAGTGTAGTGTAGTGATCAGCAGTGTAGTGTAGTGATCAGCAGTGTAGTGTAGTGAGTGATAAGGAGTATAGTGTAATGATCAGCAGTGTAGTGTAGCTGTGACCTGTAGTGACCTGTAGTGTGTGATCAGTAGTGTAGTGTAGTGAGTGACCTGTAGTGTGCGATCAGCAGTGTAGTGTAGTGAGTGACCTGTAGTGTAGTGATCAGCAGTGTAGTGTAGTGTAGTGAGTGACCTGCAGTGTGTGATCAGCAGTGTAGTGTAGTGTAGTGAGTGACCTGTAGTGTGTGATCAGCAGTGTAGTGTAGTGAGTGACCTGTAGTGTAGTGATCAGCAGTGTAGTGTAGTGAGTGACCTGTAGTGTGTGATCAGCAGTGTAGTGTAGTGTAGTGAGTGACCTGCAGTGTGTGATCAGCAGTGTAGTGTAGTGAGTGACCTGTAGTGTGCAATCAGCAGTGTAGTGTAGTGAATGACCTGTAGTGTGCGATCAGCAGTGTAGTGTAGTGAGTGACCTGTAGTGTGCGATCAGAAGTGTAGTGTAGTGAGTGACCTGTAGTGTGCGATCAGCAGTGTAGTGTAGTGTAGTGAGTGACCTGTAGTGTGCGATCAGAAGTGTAGTGTAGTGAGTGACCTGCAGTGTGGTGATCAGCAGTGTAGTGTAGTGTAGTGAGTGACCTGTAGTGTGTGATCAGCAGTGTAGTGTAGTGAGTGACCTGTAGTGTGCGATCAGCAGTGTAGTGTAGTGAGTGACCTGTAGTGTGTGATCAGCAGTGTAGTGTAGTGAGTGACCTGTAGTGTGCGATCAGCAGTGTAGTGTAGTGAATGACCTGTAGTGTGTGATCAGAAGTGTAGTGTAGTGAGTGACCTGTAGTGTGCGATCAGCAGTGTAGTGTAGTGAGTGACCTGTAGTGTGTGATCAGCAGTGTAGTGTAGTGAGTGACCTGTAGTGTGTGATCAGAAGTGTAGTGTAGTGAGTGACCTGTAGTGTGCGATCAGCAGTGTAGTGTAGTGAGTGACCTGTAGTGTGTGATCAGCAGTGTAGTGTAGTGAATGACCTGTAGTGTGCGATCAGCAGTGTAGTGTAGTGTAGTGAGTGACCTGTAGTGTGTGATCAGCAGTGTAGTGTAGTGAGTGACCTGTAGTGTGTGATCAGCAGTGTAGTGTAGTGAGTGACCTGTAGTGTGCGATCAGCAGTGTAGTGTAGTGTAGTGAGTGACCTGTAGTGTGCGATCAGCAGTGTAGTGTAGTGAGTGACCTGTAGTGTGCGATCAGCAGTGTAGTGTAGCGCAGCGTGTAGTGTCAGTGTATCCTTTGGTGTAAAAAAAAAAAAAGTTCAGTTTGTTCCCATTTCATTTCCTATCCCGTCATTAGTCAGTGTAGCGTGTAGTTAGTCCGTCTAGTGTGTTGCGTGTAGTTAGTCAGTGTAGTGTGTTGCGTGTAGTTAGTCAGTGTAGCGTGTAGTTAGTCCGTCTAGTGTGTTGCGTGTAGTTAGTCCGTCTAGTGTGTTGCGTGTAGTTAGTCCGTCTAGTGTGTTGCGTGTAGTTAGTCCGTCTAGTGTGTTGCGTGTAGTTAGTCCGTCTAGTGTGTTGCGTGTAGTTAGTCCGTCTAGTGTGTTGCGTGTAGTTAGTCCGTCTAGTGTGTTGCGTGTAGTTAGTCAGTGTAGCGTTTAGTCTGTCAGTGTAAAAAAAAAAAAAAAACAACAGCGTGTGCTCAGTGCCATATTGGTCAGTGTGAATACACCACATATGGTTCCGCTGTCTTTCTGTCCCCGTCCCGTGGTCACACCATCCCGCAGTGTCCTATCCAATAAAACTTTTTCCCCGTGTGCCCAGTGCAGAGACCCCCAAACCAGACTGTGTCCTCGACTATAATAAGTACATGGGAGGGGTAGATCTATCAGACCAGGTACTGGAGCCGTATAATGCCATGCGGAAAACACGGGTGTGGTACAAAAAGCTGTCCGTGCACCTCGTACAGATGGCACTATACAATGCCTATGTGCTGTATCGGGGTGCAGGCCACAGGGGGACATTCCTTGAATTTCAGGAAGAAGTAATCAAGGCCCTAATATTTGGGGACCAGGAGGTGGGGGAGAGGCCCAGTACTTCTGGAAGTGAGGCCACGAGGATTGTACCAGGGCAGTACTTTCCCAGTGAAATTCCCACCGCTGCGAAGAAGGGAAGGACCCAAAAGAGGTGCAGAGTCTGCTATAAACAGGGGATAAGAAAAGACACCGTATACCAGTGTGAAACGGGCCCCACACAACCCGGCCTGTGTATAAAACATTGCTTTAAGATCTACTACACCTCCCTGAAATTGTAGTTTTACTATTGCCCTGACGTGTTACCCCGATGTACTTCGCACAGCTTGTACATAAACCACATGCCAAGTCCTTCCCTTCTGAGCCCTGCGCCCTAACAACAGTTTACATCCATATATGGGGCATTTCCCTGTTGGGTAACATCATGGGGTACTTTATCTCCTTCTGCCCCTGCTAAAAAATAAAAATCTGTGCCTAAAGCTGAACATTATTGGAAAAATTTGAATTTTTCGTTCCCAACTCATATTGTTAAAAAAAATTCCTCAAACACCTGTGGGTTTAAACCAGTTACTACACCCCTTAATAAATTCCCTAAGAGGTCTAGTTTCCAAAATAGGGTCAGTTGTTGGGGGGTTCAAATGCACTGGTACCTCAGGGGCTGCAAACACTACATGGGGGCTGAAAATGATTCCAGCAAAATCTGCATTCAAATAAAGCGCTCCTTTCCTTCTGAGCCCGCCATGTGCCCATACAACAGGCTACGTCCACATATGGGGCATTTCCGTACTCGAGAGCAACTGGGTAACGCATCATGGGGTACGATTTCTCCTTCTGCGCCTCGTAAAAAATTAAAATCTGGGCCTAAAGCTGAACATTATGTGAAAAATTTGATTTTTTTTGTATTGAACTCAAACTATTAAAAAAAATTCCTCAAACACCTGTGGGTTCAAACCGCTCACTACACCCCTTAGAAAAGTCCCTGAGGGGTGTAGTTTCCTTCTGAGTCCTGCCATGTGCCTATACAACAGGTTACGTCCACATATGGGGCATTTCTAAAAACTGCGGAATCTGGGTAATACAATCCGAGTTTTGTTTCTTTGCTAATTCCTGCTGTTTTATAGAAAAAAAAGGATTTATATTGAAAATCTGTAGAAAAACGGAACAGTTCTAATTTTTGACGCACTTTCCTTTAATTCCTGTAAAACATCTAAAGGGTTAATAAACTTTCTAAATGCCATTTTGAATACTTTGAAGGGTGCAGATTCTAAAATGGGGCAATTCATGGGGGATTCTGATATGCAGGCTCTTAAAATCCACGTCAGAACTGTATTGGTCCTTAAAAAAGTCAGATTTTGAAATTTGCTAGGAAATGTGAAAAATTACTGCTAAATTTATATACTTTGTGGAGTCTGAAAAAAATACAATAACACTTAAAAAATTATTGCAGTGTAAAGTAGGCCTGTGGGAAATGTCACTTATTACCTGTGTTGTGGTGTTTGACTTTCTATTAGAGATGAGCGAGCACACTCGTCCGAGCATTAGGGTGTCCGAGATGCTCGTTACTCCAGACGAGCACTACGCGGTACTCGAGTCAATTCCATTTCCTTCCCTGCATGTTTAGCGCCATTTTTTAACCAATAGACATGCAGGGAAGGCATTACTACTTCCTCCTGTGACATGCCAGCCCTATCCCACCCCCCTGCAGTGAGTCCCACCCACGGCTCGCCTCAGACACACACTGGGAGAGTATAGGGAAAGTGTTAGTGTAGGATCCTGTCTACAAGAACCCCAACGGTCCTTCTTAGGGCCACATCTGACCGTGTGCATTACTGTTGTGGCTGGCTGGGAGCAGTTTTGCACCAAAATTTTTTTTTTCATCTCGGGTTGTGCAGGCGATTACAGCTATAGCGTTCTAAGTCTGCAGTCTGTAATACAGAGTATAGGGAAAGTGTTGCTGAGATAGGGACAGTGGTAGTGTAGGATCCTGTCTACAAGAACCCCAACGGTCCTTCTTAGGGCTACCTCTGATGGTCTGCATTTTACAGGGTGTCTGGTGGGAGTTGTAGTGCATCACTATTGCACAGCTAGCCCTTTTGCAGCCTTCCGTATAATTTTTTTCTGGCTGCAGTTTGCGTTACAATATCTCTGTCAGCCTCCAACTGTAGGCCAATAATTCCATAATTTTTTACACCGGTCTGTGTCTGCAGTGAACTTAACGCACAGCGTACGGCCACAGCCACTGATAGAGGGAAAGTCATATACACGCTAAATAGCCTGTATTCTTTTTAAAAAAAAATTTAAGAAAAGCTCCATCGTTGAGCTACCTCTGACCGTCTGAAATTTACAGGGTGTCTGGTGGGAGTTGTAGTGCTTCACTATTGCACGGCTAGGCCTGTTTGCAGCCTTCTGTATTCTTTGTTTCTGCCTGAAGTTAGCGTTACAATACCACTGTCAGCGTGAAAGTGTACACAAATAATTCCATAATTATTTACACCGCTCTGTGTTTGCTCTATTCGTAATCCACCATGCTGAGAGGTAGGGCTCGAGGACGTGGACATGGATGCGGGCGAGAACGCGGAGGTCCAAGTGAGGGTGTGGGCACAGGCCGAGTTCCTGGTCCAGGTGAATCACAGCTGGCTGCTGCGGGATTAGGAGAGAGGCAAGTCTGTGGGGTCCCCAGCTTCATATCACAATTTATGGGTCCATGTGGTAGACCTTTATTACAAACAGAGCAGTGTGAGCAGGTCCTGTCGTGGATGGCAGAAAATGCATTCAGCAATGTATCGACCACCCAGTCTTCTACGCCATCCACTGCTGCAACTCTGAATCCTCTGGCTGCTGCTCCTCCTTCCTCCCAGCCTCCTTACTCCATGAAAATGACACATTCTGAGGAGCAGGCAGACTCCCAGGAACTGTTCTCGGGTCCCTGCCCAGATTGGGAAAAAATGGTTCCTCTCCCACCCGATGAGTTTGTCGTGACCGATGCCCAACCTTTGGAAAGTCCCCGGGGTCCGGGTGATGAGGCTAGGGACTTCCGGCAACTGTCTCAAGAGCTTTCAGTGGGTGAGGAGGACGATGATGATGAGTCACAGTTGTCTATCAGTGAGGTAGTTGTAAGGGCAGTAAGTCCGAGGGAGGAGCGCACAGAGGATTCGGAGGAAGAGCCGCTGGACGATGAGGTGACTAACCCCACCTGGTTTGCTAAGCCAACTGAGGACAGGTCTCCAGAGGGGGAGGCAAGTGCAGCAGCAGGACAGGTTGGAAGAGGCAGTGTGGTGGCCAGGGGTAGAGACAGGGCCAGAGCGAAGAATCCCCCAACTGTTTCCCAAAGCACCCCCTCGCGCCAAGCCACCGTGCAGAGGCCGAGGTGCTCAAAGGTGTGGCAGTTTTTCAGTGAGAGCGCCGACGTCTGACGAACAGTGGTGTGCAACCTGTGTTGCGCCAAGATCAGCCAGGGAGCCACCACTACCAGCCTCACCACCACCAGCATGCGCAGGCATATAATGGCCAAGCACCCCACAAGGTGGGATGAAGGCCATTCACCGCCTCCGGGTCGCACCACTGCCTCTTCCCCTGTGCCCCAACCTGCCACTCAGATCCAACCCCCCTCTCAGGACACAGCCACGAGCGCCTCCCGGCCTGCACCCACACCCTCACCTCCGTTGTCCTCAACCCCATCCAGCAATGTCTCTTAGCGTAGCGTCCAGCTGTCGCTAGTGCAAGCGTTGGAGCGAAAGCGCAAATACGCCGCCACGCACCTGCACACTCAAGCTTTAAACGTGCACATTGCCAAATTAATGAGCCTGGAGATGCTACCGTACAGTCTTGTGGAAACGGAGGCTTTCAAAAACATGATGGGGCGGCGGTCCCACGCTACTTAGTCCCCAGTCGCCACTATTTTTCACACTGTGCCGTCCCAGCCCTACACCAGCACGTTTCCCGCAACATCAATCGTGCCCTCACCAACGCAGTTACTGGGAAGGTCCACTTAATCACGGACACGTGGACAAGTACTGGCGGGCAGTGCCACTATATCTCCCTGACGGCACATTGGGTGAATTTGGTGGAGGCTGGGACCGAGTCAGAGCCTGGGACCGCACACGTCCTACCCACACCCAGAATAGCGGGTCCTTCCTCGGTTCTGGTATCTACGGCGGTCTATGCCACCTCCTCTAAACCTCTCCCCCTCCTCCTCCTCCTATGCAACCTCTACCTCTCAATTAAAAAATGTGAGCAGCACGCCGCCAGCAGCCGGTGTGGCGCTGCGCGGCAGCACAGCGGTGGGCAAGCGTCAGAAGGCCGTGCTGAAACTACTCAACCTAGGTGACGAGGCACACGGCCCCCGAACTGTTGCAGAGTCTGACAGAGCAGACCGAAGTCTGGCTTTCGCAGCTGAGCCTTCAACCGGGCATGGTTGTGTGTGACAACAGCCGTAACCTGGTGGCGGCTCGGCAGCTCGGCAGCCTCACACACGTGCCATGCCTGGCCCACATCTTCAATCTGGTGGTTCAGTGGTTTCTTAAAACCTACCCGCACTTGTCAGACCTCCTCGGCAAGGTGCGCTGCGTCTACGCACATTTCCCCAAGTCCACCACGGACGTTGCCACCCTGAGGACCCTGCAACATCGGTGTAATCTGCCAGAGCACCGACTGCTGTGCGACGTGCCCACACGGTGGAATTCTACGCTGCACATGTTGGCCAGGCTCTATGAGCAGTGTAGAGCAATAGTGGAATACCTACTCCAACATGGGCGGCGTAGTGGTAGTCAGCCTCCCCAATTCTTTACAGAGGAGTGGGCCTGGATGGCAGACATCTGCCAAGTCCTCGGAAACTTTGAGGAGTCTACCCAGATGGTGAGCGGCGACGCTGCAATCATTAGCGTTACCATCCCGCTGCTATGCCTGCTGAGAAGTTCGCTGCAAGGCATAAAGGCCGACACTTTCCGGTTGGAACAGGATACGGGGGATGACAGTATGTCGCTTGATAGCCAGACCACCCTCATGTCTATATCTCAGCACTCTCGGTTGATAAATTTTTCAGAGGTACACTTGTACTGTTGGTACACTAATTTTTCGGGCCCACGCCTACACTCTTATCCAACTAATTTTTTTGGCCTTCGCCTACACTCATGGTACCCCAATGTTTCAGAAGTTGGCCTATACTATTACTACAGAAATTTTACAGGGGTCTGCCTGCCTATACTTCTGCTACAAGATTATTACTGGGGTGTGCCTATACTTCTATAACAGAAATGGTACTGGGGTCTGCCTATACTCCGGCTACGGAAATGTTGCAGGGGTCTGCCTATACGTCTGCCACGTAAATGTTACAGGGGTCTGCCTATACTGCTGCTACAAAAATGTTACAGGGGTCTGCCTATACTTCTGCCACGTAACTGTTACATGGGTCTGCCTATACTGCTGCTCCATAAATGTTACAGGGGTCTGCCTATACTTCTACAACAGAAATGGTACTGGGGTCTGCCTATACTGCTGCCACGTAAATGTTACAGGGGTCTGCCTGTACTGCTGCCACGTAAATGTTACAGGGGTCTGCCTGTACTGCTGCTACAAAAATGTTACAGGGGTCTGCCTATACTGCTGCCACTTAAATGTTACAGGGGTCTGCCTTTACTGCTGCTCCATAAATGTTACAGGGGTCTGCTTATACTTCTGCCACTTAAATGTTACAGGGGTCTGCCTATACTTCTACAACAGAAATGGTACTGGGGTCTGCCTATACTGCTGCCACGTAAATGTTACAGGGGTCTGCCTATACTGCTGCTCCATAAATGTTACAGGGGTCTGCCTATACTTTTGCCACTTAAATGTTACAGGGGTCTGCCTATATTTCTATAACAGAAATGGTACTGCGGTCTGCCTATACTACTGCAACCGAAATGTTACAGGGGTCTGCCTATACTTCTGCCACGTAACTGTTACAGGGGTCTGCCTATACTGCTGCTACAGAAATGTTACAGGGGTCTGCCTATACTTTTGCCACGTAAAATTTACATGGGTCTGCCTATACTGCTGCTCCATAAATGTTACAGTGGTCTGCCAATACTTCTGCCACGTAAATGTTACAGGGGTCTGCCTATACTGCTGCTCCATAAATGTTACAGTGGTTTGCCTATACTTCTGCCACGTAAATGTTACAGGGGTCTGCCTATACTCCTGCTACCAAAATGTTACAGGCTTCTGCTTATACTGCTGCCACGTAAATGTTACAAGGGTCTGCCTATACTGCTGCTACAAAAATGTTACAGGGGTCTGCCTATACGTCTGCCACGTAAATGTTACAGGGGTCTGCCTATACTACTGCTCCATAAATGTTACAGGGGTCTGCCTATACTTCTGCCACGTAAATGTTACAGGGGTTTGTCTATACTGCTACCAAAATGTTACAGGGGTCTGCCTATACTTCTACAACAGAAATGGTACTGGGGTCTGCCTATACTACTGCTCCATAAATGTTACAGGGGTCTGCCTATACTTCTGCCACGTAAATGTTACAGGGGTTTGTCTATACTGCTACCAAAATGTTACAGGGGTCTGCTTATACTGCTGCCACGTAAATGTTACAGGGGTCTGCCTATACTACTGCTACAAAAATGTTACAGGGGTCTGCCTATACTTCTGCCACATAAATGTTACAGGGGTCTGCCTATACTACTGCTCCATAAATGTTACAGGGGTCTGCCTATACTTCTACAACAGAAATGGTACTGGGGTCTGCCTATACTGCTGCCACGTAAATGTTACAGGGGTCTGCCTGTACTGCTGCTACAAAAATGTTACAGGGGTCTGCCTATACTGCTGCCACTTAAATGTTACAGGGGTCTGCCTTTACTGCTGCTCCATAAATGTTACAGGGGTCTGCTTATACTTCTGCCACTTAAATGTTACAGGGGTCTGCCTATACTTCTACAACAGAAATGGTACTGGGGTCTGCCTATACTGCTGCTCCATAAATGTTACAGGGGTCTGCCTATACTTTTGCCACTTAAATGTTACAGGGGTCTGCCTATATTTCTATAACAGAAATGGTACTGCGGTCTGCCTATACTACTGCAACCGAAATGTTACAGGGGTCTGCCTATACTGCTGCTACAGAAATGTTACAGGGGTCTGCCTATACTTTTGCCACGTAAAATTTACATGGGTCTGCCTATACTGCTGCTCCATAAATGTTACAGTGGTCTGCCTATACTTCTGCCACGTAAATGTTACAGGGGTCTGCCTATACTGCTGCTCCATAAATGTTACAGTGGTTTGCCTATACTTCTGCCACGTAAATGTTACAGGGGTCTGCCTATACTCCTGCTACCAAAATGTTACAGGGGTCTGCTTATACTGCTGCCACGTAAATGTTACAGGGGTCTGCCTATACTGCTGCTACAAAAATGTTACAGGGGTCTGCCTATACTTCTGCCACGTAAATGTTACAGGGGTCTGCCTATACTACTGCTCCATAAATGTTACAGGGGTCTGCCTATACTTCTGCCACGTAAATGTTACAGGGGTTTGTCTATACTGCTACCAAAATGTTACAGGGGTCTGCTTATACTGCTGCCACGTAAATGTTACAGGGGTCTGCCTATACTACTGCTACAAAAATGTTACAGGGGTCTGCCTATACTGCTGCCACTTAAATGTTACAGGGGTCTGCCTTTACTGCTGCTCCATAAATGTTACAGGGGTCTGCTTATACTTCTGCCACTTAAATGTTACAGGGGTCTGCCTATATTTCTATAACAGAAATGGTACTGCGGTCTGCCTATACTACTGCAACCGAAATGTTACAGGGGTCTGCCTATACTTCTGCCACGTAACTGTTACAGGGGTCTGCCTATACTGCTGCTACAGAAATGTTACAGGGGTCTGCCTATACTTTTGCCACGTAAAATTTACATGGGTCTGCCTATACTGCTGCTCCATAAATGTTACAGTGGTCTGCCTATACTTCTGCCACGTAAATGTTACAGGGGTCTGCCTATACTGCTGCTCCATAAATGTTACAGTGGTTTGCCTATACTTCTGCCACGTAAATGTTACAGGGGTCTGCCTATACTCCTGCTACCAAAATGTTACAGGGGTCTGCTTATACTGCTGCCACGTAAATGTTACAGGGGTCTGCCTATACTGCTGCTACAAAAATGTTACAGGGGTCTGCCTATACTTCTGCCACGTAAATGTTACAGGGGTCTGCCTATACTACTGCTCCATAAATGTTACAGGGGTCTGCCTATACTTCTGCCACGTAAATGTTACAGGGGTTTGTCTATACTGCTACCAAAATGTTACAGGGGTCTGCTTATACTGCTGCCACGTAAATGTTACAGGGGTCTGCCTATACTACTGCTACAAAAATGTTACAGGGGTCTGCCTATACTTCTGCCACGTAAAAGTTACAGGGGTCTGCCTATACTACTGCTCCATAAATGTTACAGGGGTCTGCCTATACTTCTACTACAGAAATGGTGCTGGGGTCTGCCTATACTGCTGCTACAGAACTGATACTGGGGTCTGCCTATACTGCTGCTACATAAATGTTACAGGGGTCTGCCTATACTTCTGCCACGTAAATGTTACAGGGGTCTGCCTATACTCCTGCTATCAAAATGTTGCAGGGGTCTGCTTATACTGCTGCCACGTAAATGTTACAGGGGTCTGCCTATACTGCTGCTACAAAAATATTATAGGGGTCTGCCTATACTTTTACAACAGAAATGGTACTGGGGTCTGCCTATACTCCTGCTACCAAAATGTTACAGGGGTCTGCCTATACTTCTACTACAGAAATGGTACTGGGGTCTGCCTATACTACTGCAACCGAAATGTTACAGGGGTCTGCTTATACCTTTTCTACTGGAATGTTACAAGGGTCTGTTTATACTATGGGTGCACACAGACTTCCCATCGTGGTGTTTTACCCATCAGGCCCAAAAACACTCACTGACTAGGGCATCAATTGTGGGTCGAGGCCAATATGTATTTTCTCTCGTGTTACCACAGTTATCGGAGAAACTCGTTTGGGCCACAGAAGAGGAGCATTACTGCCTTAATGAGACGTTCACAGCTGAACTAGCATTGAAGTCCACCTCATGCCCGCGATTGCTGAGGGTTAGTGCAGAGGTCTATGTCCTCGGCGCAGTGAAAGTCTGCCATGTTTGGGCACTCTGATTTCTTTATCTGTACCGTCTTTAAGTTCCTTGGACCCACCTATGCTGTGGGTGCACACAGACTCCCCATAGCGGTGTTTTACCTGTCTGGCACAAATTCACTGACTGACCTGGATAGGGTGCAGAGTGCAGATGGCTTTCCCCTTACGGTGTCGATTGAGCTATCCGACACCAACACAGAATGAATAGTGTGAGGGGACCTGGATTGCCCATTGCTATGTAACTCGCGGCACCTTGGGTACCACAGTGTGTTTGCTGGGACCAAGCCGGACCCAGGGCCTGCTCACATACTTCCCACACAGGCTTCAGTGGGTCCTGGTCATGGTTTCTTGGCCTTGTAAGGCCACCTCCTCCTGCTTGGGGTCAGGGGATCAGCACTGAGCATCATGTATTTGCTCTCGTGTTACCAGAGTTATCTGATACACTGGTTTGGGCCAAAGAAGAGGAGTGTTACTGCATTAATGAGACGTTCAATGCTGTACTAGCATCGAAGTCCGCTTCATGCCCGCGATAGCTTAGGGTGTGGGCTGAGGCCTATGTCCCGGGGGAACTGCAACTGCGCCAGGTTGGGCCTGTGGAACTTTTTCCTGGCTAATCCAGTCATTGGAGCGGTGAAAGAAAACGTAATTGATTTACTGAGACCTGCGCAGCTGAACTAGCATCGAAGTCTGCTTCATGCCCGCGATTGCTGAGGGTTTGTGCAGAGGCCTATATCCTCGGCGCAGTGAAAGTCTACCATGTTTGGGCACTCTGATTTCTTCATGGTCCATGTCTTGGGTCGCCTAGGACCCACCTATGCTGTGGGTGCACACAGACTTCCCATAGCGGTGTTTTACCTGTCTGGCACAAAGTCACTGACTGACTTGGGTAGGGGGCAGAGTGCAGATGGCTTTCCCCTTGCGGTGTCGATTGAGCTATCTGACACCAAGACAGAATGAATTGTGCATGGGCACATGGATTCCCTATTGCTATGTAACTCGCGGCACCTTGGGTCACACAAGATGGAGGCTGGGAACGAGCTTGACCCTGGGCCCGCTCACGTGAAGATCGAACGTCAATTTCTCATCAATCCTCAACAGCATTGTGGGCTATCGCCCACACTTTCGAAGGGTCGCTGCCTGGCCCTGACAACCCTCTGCAGTGTGTGCCTCCGGTTCCTCCTCATCCAGTACGCACTTATAAATAGACATAAGGGTGTTGTGGCTATGAAGCGAGCGTGTGGCATGAGGGCAGCTGAAGGCTGGGCAGGGAAACTTTTGTGTGCGCTGTGGATGCAGGGTCGTGCGGGGGGTTGGACAGCATGTAACCCAGGAGAAGAGGCAGCGGTGTGTCCCGCAGGCAGTGATTGTCCTTGGTTGCAGATAGTGTGGTGCTTAGCTAAGGTGTGCCTTGCTAATGAGGGTTTGTCCAAAGTAAAAATTGTTAGGGGGGGGCAGACTCTTGCCCCTATTGTGGCTTAATAGTGGGACCTGGGAGCCTGAGATGCAGCCCTGCATGCTGCCCCTGCCCTGCCCTATCCATTTCTGAGGTGTTTCCATGGATTTCGGATGTTTTCTGATTTTTCACAAGTAAAGACCTATCCAGAGCATCGGTCATATACAAAAATGCTCGAGTCGCCCATTGATTTCAAAGGGGTTCATTAATCGAAACGAACTCTCGAGCATCGCGAAAAGTTTGACTCGAGAAACGAGCACCCGAGCATTTTGGTGCTTGCTGATCTCTACTTTCTATATTATAAAGAGAACAATTCAAAGTTTGAAAATTGTGAATTTTTCCAAATTTTCAGTAAATTTAGATTTTTTTTTTCCTAATAAGGACAACATTTATTGATGCAATTGTTACCCTAACATAAAGTACAATATGTCAAGGAAAAAACAATCTCAGAATCACATCGATAAGTAAAAGGATTCAAAAGTTATTAGCAGATAAAGTGACAGATGTCAGATTTGAAAAATAAGGCTTGGTCCTTAAGCCACAAATAGGCCATGTCCTTAAGGGGTTAATATGACAAATGACGATGTATGAAGGATCATAGAAGATGGCGGCCGCATAGAAAGTGGGGTCATTCATTTCACTATCAGTCCTAACAATAGTGGGATAGAGTCCCCCAATGCCACCCCAATAATAATAGGGTCCCCCATTGTGGCCCTAGTAGTAATAGGATCCTCCAATGCCTCCCCAATAATGATAGGGTCCCCCATTGTGGCCCTAGTAGTAATAGGGTCCCCCAATACCACCCCAATAATGATACAGTCCCACATTGTGGCCCTGGTAGTAATAGGGTCTGCCATTGCCGCTATGCTTTTCAGAAGCAGGGAAGACTTTAGCAGTGCAGATTACAATAGGGGCGAGTGGGATGGCCGTGGGCCGCATTGCAGTCTCGCGTTGCCATGCCAATCACAGGTCCTGCATGCTAATTTCCACCTCTCAGGCTTTCCGGACACTGATACAGCGGAATCCCACCATAAATGCGGGAAGAAGGGAACCCACCAGGAATGCGGGAAGAAGGGAATCCCATCAGATATGCGGGAGGAAGGGAACCCCAATAGCGATGTGAGGCTGTTTTCATGTGAAACTGCCTCACATCCAGGGGTTTTCAGGAGGGTTGTGAGGGTGATATCAGGCCGTGAATCACAGCCAATATCGCACTCGCCAGTGTGAAGGAGCCATTAAACTCCTTATTGTCCTCCCTGCTGTGTAAGGAGCACATGTTACCTCTCAGGCAGTGAAAGGGTTACAGCTGACAACTTCCAGCAGCGACTGCCATCATCCACTAGGGGGCGCCGGCTCCTTCAGGAGGAACCATAATTGTTCCATCTACAGTCACCCTCAGGGCGGCTTCACACGGGCGGTTTTGAGCGCGTAAAATGTACAGCGGGAAACAGAAACAGCCACTAATATCAGCGGGTTCTCTCCCATTTCGGTTATTTATACGGGTATTTCTTACATAGAACCTGCTCTATTTTGTGAGCATTTGCCTTCAAAGGTTCCTATAGAAGGCTATGGGGGGTGCGTCAAATGCGTAGCGAATGGTTGGAACACTGCAAAACTTTGCTGGGGAAAGAGCACATCTGGGACTCGTTAGGCTAAATAACCCTTTAAATCAGGGCGTGGGCGTGTCCCGCATGCAAGTGAACACGCCCTACATGCGCAAGAAAGTACAGTAAAATGCGCAGACACGCACACAAAAGCGCCTTGTTCGTGGAGCAAATATGTTGTGCTGAAGTGCCCATAAAAACACATGCCGCCCTTAGTCTACAGACGCTCCATGAGATTTACGGACTCTGAGTCTTCTGGCGATGAGATCTCTGAGTTTCTATAACCAGCATCATGCTCCATTATCTGCGGATTCCCGCACGGACGGCTTCCATTGAAGTCAATGTGAACCGTGCGATCTGCGGTTCACCTGCAGCTGACACTGCGGCATCAGCTACTGCCTTACAGCCCCTGATCAATCGCTCTACCTGAAAAACAATTAATAGGTACCAGATTATACCATTTTTGAAAGAAAGCCATACCCAACATTACCTTCCAAACGGAGCTATATGATCGCTGCATCCTGAATGTTGGACTCTTCTTCCCTGAATTGCTGCATCCGTAAACAAGACTATGAAATAGCAGCCGCATTAATCTCACACCGACCATCTCTAACCCTCAGTAAGAGGTTATATGTTAGACATAATCTGACCAGCACACGAACTAACTCCTGCCGACCAGCTCTGACCAACAATCACTCCATAACCATTATCCACTAATGATAACTCATCCGCTTCCACAAGCTCCCATCACCAAGCTGACTGACCATTAAAGTCTGTCACAGATACCAACCATACCCTAGATCCTGCTTTAGCTCCCTTGACATCTGCGCATGCGATGTATGGGACTTCCAACCGCACATCACCACACATAACCTGCGGGAATAACTGCGACCAATAATAACCTGTGAAGCCGAACAAAACTGACCTGCTAACCACTGCAACCCCGTCCATGTAATCGTCCTTCATACATAATGTCTGACTAATTAACCCATAAACTACACACCCCTGACATTGGCAATTAGAACAACCATCACAATGCTATCAATTGAATACCTAAAAACTCCAACCGAGTACATGGCTATACAATTTTTTTTTTTTTCCGTTCACCAGCGGCACCCCAAAATCCTCCATCCTGACCACATGCCCTCTAAAACTTGTGCATACCCTCATTACCATGATGCCCCATAAACAACAACCATCTAAGTAGTGTATTACACCAACATCAGGGGATTCCTTCCTCCCACCTCTTCTAACAATGAGGATAGTCCTAAATAATAGCGGGATGCCTTAGATCCCATCAGTAACGCCAAACCGGAAACCAAAGGATTAAAACCCCAACCAATAAGAAGTTATCCGAATACTGCATCACATGACCGAAGTGCCATAATAAAGCCAATGTAGTCACATGATGCATATCTTAATGCCAGCAGCTCAGGAGCGCCTCAACATTCAGAAACAACTGCTTGGGGTAAGATAGATGATAAATCACTGAGAAGAGACAGACTCCTTCTCTGGTATCACCCTTAAAGGGGACAACCTCAAATGGAAAAAAAGGGGGGGGGGGGTATCAAAATGACCGGCAACTCTGCCCTCAGCTATGTTCTAAGCAATTTAACTAGATCAGGATCATAAACAACTGAAATTACCTTATTAACCCCTTCACAGCTGAGTCCCTTTAACTCATGCACATATAGGCCGTACCAGGAGCCTTCTTTAATGAGTCGGGCCGACTTCCAATATGAGAGCCTCACTGGAGTCTTGCCCTATTGTAGGAAATTCTCTACTGCAAGGATGCAAGGAATTTGTACTGATTTCTGACTAAAACCACCATAAATGGATGAGAGCGGCACAATATGAACCCTCATGTCAGTACCCACAGCTCTTACCTCAGTACCCACAGCTCTTACCTCAGTACCCACAGCTCTTACCTCAGTACCCACACCGCTCCATTACCTTGATCCCATAAATGTAACCACACATCCAGGTAGTGAGGCGCCCAAAGGATGTCTGACCACTACCTAACTAGTTACACCGAGGTAGCACCAACACCCCGGTAACCATTATTAACCATCTCTGTTTCTTCCGGTCATCATTAGATTCTGATTCTTTTTATATGAAAGCAACAGTTATAAAACAACAAGTAATTATAAACCAAATCTGATTAACAGCAGCAGCCGCCTCAACCACAGACTGCATGTGGTAGTTACCTCAGAGCTGACAGACAGCATACAGTGGTTACCTCAGAGCCGATAGACAGCATACAGTGGTTACCTCAGAGCCGACAGTCTGCATACTGTGGTTACCTCACAGCTGACAGTCTGCATACAGTGGTTACCTCACAGCTGACAGTCTGCATACAGGGGTTACCTCACAGCTGACAGTCTGCATACAGTGGTTACCTCACAGCTGACAGTCTGCATACAGTGGTTACCCCACAGCTGACAGTCTGCATACAGTGGTTACCTCACAGCTGACAGTCTGCATACAGTGGTTACCCCACAGCTGACAGTCTGCATACAGTGGTTACCGCACAGCTGACAGTCTGCATACAGTGGTTACCTCACAGCTGATAGTCTGCATACAGCGGTTACCTCACAGCCGACAGTCTGCATACAGTGGTTACCTCACAGCTGACAGCCTGCATACAGGGGTTACCTCAGAGCTGACAGTCTGCATACAGTGGTTACCTCACAGCTGACTGCCTGCATACAGTGGTTACCTCAGAGCTGACAGTCTGCATACAGTGGTTACCTCACAGCTGACAGTCTGCATACAGTGGTTACCTCACAGCTGACAGTCTGCATACAGTGGTTACCTCACAGCTGACAGACTGCATACAGTGGTTACCCCACAGCTGACAGTCTGCATACAGTGGTTACCCCACAGCTGACAGTCTGCATACAGTGGTTACCTCAGAGCAGACAGTCTGCATACAGTGGTTACCTCAGAGCAGACAGTCTGCATACAGTGGTTACCCCACAGCTGACAGTCTGCATACAGTGGTTACCCCACAGCTGACAGTCTGCATACAGTGGTTACCCCACAGCTGATAGGTGACCCGTTATCTCACAGCTGACAGATACCCAGCAGTGGTTAGAGCTGACAGTCTGCATACAGTGGTTACCTCAGAACAGTCTCCTGCAGCGCTCAGTTACCTCAGCTCAGACATGATACCATTAATAAAACACAACTGTTAAGCAGACATTAATTCCCCATCATCCCCTGACTCGCCCTTTCTTTACAGCCTAGTAGGGGTTAACACTAACACATTTAAAACTGACCAATCTAGCTAAGGGGGCGCTCACATGACGGCCCCCATGCCCAGCACCCTGTGAGCCAAAGCCAGGAGCAGAGAGGAAGCATAATGGAAAGTTTCACATGTCTTCCCCATAATGGACCCGCTCCTGGCTCCGGCCCGCCAAAAAACCGAACACAAAAACCGCCGTGCGAAATCGCTCCCAACGGGTACACAAGCTAAATCCTTGTATACACAGGTGCCAGTAACCAGGGGTACCACCTGATTACCGGGGGTCTCACCACTTGTAGAGCTTCACCTGTACGCTGCCATTACAGCAGCACAGGACTTGGCAGAGGGGCCGTCGCCATCTTGTCGAGCTTCACCCGTACCCTGCACGCACAGCAGTACAGGACTTGGTGTTGGCATCTGCTTGGCACTGTTCCTGCTGGAGTTGGCATCTGCTGGGCACTGTTCCCGCTGCCAGGTTTCAGTCACCTCCGATCGGATGAAGGTAAAGGCAGCCTCTGCGTTTGCTTCGCTGGTAATTTTCTACTGACAAGTCCTCCTCAGATACAAGCGTTCACACAATGTCCTCTGCAGCTCCTCCTGGCCAGCACTGCTGACAAGTTTTAAGCTGCAGCACAGGGGATTCCAGAAATCTGTGAAACTGTTCCTCACTGACCACTTCATCCTCGCTGATGATCAGGCGCTGGAGAAAGTCCTCCATCTTCACAGAGGGTCTGAAGCTGTGACAGGAATTGTGAGGGGAGCTGACAGGAATTGTCAGGGGAGCTGACAGGAATGGTCAGGGGAGCTGACAGGAATGGTCAGGGGAGCTGACAGGAACAGGGAGCTGTCACCTGGATGCTGCATGCTGCTTCCTTTCCAGATGATGATGGCCCACATCCCTGCACCTCCATATCTCACTGCTGCTCCTCTCAGCTTGTTCCTCTGGACCAATCACCAGCCACTGTCAGGCCACCAGATTCTGCCTGACAACCACAGGCATTTCCCGCCATTTTTCTTCAGCCAATCAGCTGCTACTGCCAACCAGTCCATCACTGGGCAGAACGCACTCTCTGCCATCTCATCTGACCCAGTAATGACCTTTGTAACATATCACGGTTAACCAGAAAAACCTCCTCCATAGAGGGTGACATATCATCCATCCATCATGTACATAAAGCTCCCAGATCCCATGAGGCTCCATAGAAGGTGACATATCATCCATCCATCATGTATATAAAGCTCCCAGATCCCATGAGGCTCCATGGAAGGTGACATATCATCCATCCATCATGTACATAAAGCTCCCAGATCCCATGAGGCTCCATAGAGAGTGACATATCATCCATCCATCATGTACATAAAGCTCCCAGATCCCATGAGGCTCCATGGAAGGTGACATATCATCCATCCATCATGTACATAAAGCTCCCAGATCCCATGAGGCTCCATAGAGAGTGACATATCATCCATCCATCATGGACATAAAGCTCCCAGATCCCATGAGGCTCCATGGAAGGTGACATATCATCCATCCATCATGTACATAAAGCTCCCAGATCCCATGACGCTTTCCCTCCTAACTGTCCCTCAAGCCTTACATTAGATCTAATTCAGGGACGGATACGAACGATAAACTCCAGGTGGTGAATTTGTCAAACCATAATCTCAGGGTTGACGAGTATCGCGTGTTGGAGAGGGGGCTGTCCTTCGTCCCCACGACCCAGTATGATCCGTTCGTGGGGGCGAAGGACATCTCCCTCTTCACGCGTAAACTTCGTTGGCATAAATATTTTGCCATCAAAAACCGTGAAAGAGCAACGGAATTGGGCCTAGACGTCTCGGATCTATCCGGATTGGATACTTTACAATCCCTGGAAGATGAAAATACAAATCCAATTGGTGATGGCCCCCATACTGATCTAAAACCTATAAATACGGCCTATCCACCTGCCTGCCCATGTCCTGAATTAGATATCTTTGAAGAATTAGTGATTAACGATCTGAAATCAATTAAACCATCCAAGAAACGCCCAAATTTGACACAACAAGAGAGCAAAGCCTTAGAACAACTTAAAATGAATGACCAACTAGTAATTAAACCAGCTGACAAAGGTGGCAATATTGTGATCATGACAAGAGACCAATACAAAGATATGTGTGAGCAGTTACTATGTGATACAGCAACATATAGAACTCTCACATCTGATCCAACCATCCAGTTCCAGCGCAAAATGAGAGAGCTCCTCGTGAAAGCACTAAAAAGAGGCTGTATTAACAAGAAAGAATTTGACTTCATATTTCCATCTCACCCTACAACTGCAACCTTTTATGCACTACCTAAGGTGCATAAAGGTGTTAATCCACTCCGTGGGAGACCGATTGTCTCCGGGGTTAACAACTTGACTCAAAATATGAGTATATATGTTGATCAAATCTTAAGACCGTTCGTTTTGTCCCTGAGATCATACGTACGTGACACGATGGATGTCCTTAGACTGTTGGAGGGCATCTCGGTCAGCCCTGATACATTGTTGGGCACTCTGGACATCAAATCACTATATAGTTCGATCCCGCACGATGGCGGAATCAAGGCTACAGGATTCTTTCTAGGACAGCGAGGCTCTCATTTTGATTCACACAACCAATTCACCTTGGACTTTTTACAATTCATTCTGTCCCATAACTTTTTTCTATTTGGCACAAAGTACTTCCACCAGTTCAGGGGGACGGCGATGGGGACATCTTGTGCCCCATCGTACGCCAATCTGTACCTGGGCTGGTGGGAGGAAAAGCACATCTACAATAACGATCTATGGTCATATAACATTGTCTTGTGGTTAAGGTACATTGACGATATCCTAATCTTATGGAAGGGAACCAAGGAATCGTTCCAAGAATTCGTCAATGCACTCAACACGAATGACCTTAATCTCAAAGTAACCTCAGAAATCAATGAGAAGACTGTAGCTTTCTTAGATCTGCTGATTCACAAGAAAGAAGATGGATCGATTGTGTCAACATTATATCGAAAATCTACAGCAACAAACAGTTTGCTTAAATGGGACAGTTTTCATCCCCTAGCTCCCAAACAAGGTATCCCGAAAGGGCAATTCCTCAGGCTTAAAAGGAATTGTTCTGACAAACAAGAATTCCAACTAGAAAGCCCCAAATTGAAACAACGGTTCATGAGTCGAGACTATCCAATGGAGGTCATCGAGAAAGCATATGAGTATGCGGACGAACAACCTAGGAACACCCTCTTGATTCCACGCCAACGAGAAACGTCCAACATCTCTCGAATTATCGGGACCTATGATACGGGGAGTAACAATGTAAAAAATATCCTTGGACACTACTGGAACATTCTTACCAAAGACCCAGACCTTACAGATGTGATCCCACCGCGACCAGCGATCACGTTCCGACGGGGTCATAACCTACGAGACCATCTGGTGAAAAGCCACCTGGCACCTTTATCTACACAATCCAATTGACTTAACAGCAGTAGACTACTTGGAACTTTTAAATGTTATGATTGCGCAGCATGCCCCTTCATTTTTAAAAGTCACACATTTATAAGTGCCAGTACGAAAAAAACCTATGAAAACAGATGCTTCATTAATTGTCAATCAAAAAACATCATTTATATGGCCTCCTGTACCTGTCCGAAAAATTATATCGGCAAGACACTACAACAGTTCCGTAGACGCATACTAGGACACATAGGGAACATCCGCCGGGGTGAATCTACACCCCTGGCAGACCACATCAAGACTGTCCATGGAGGTGATACAAATGCGATAAAATTTCAAGGGATCGAAATGATCCGCACGGATATAAGACGAGGCCATATCGATAAAAAACTGCTACAGAAGGAAGCATCCTGGATTTTTCGCCTGGACACACTCACTCCTAAAGGCCTGAACGCCACCTTAAACTTTAATTGTTTCTTATAATATCTTTAGATGAACCCTAAAGTGAAGCCGGCCTGTATTTAGGACAACGCGCTCAACTATTCTTCAAGACATTAAGCTACCTCTCTGTTTATCATCATGGATGCTTTAATGTTGATTCCTCTTTTCTCTGTCCAAATAGATATATTACGATTATTCCTATTACATCTAATAGGACCGTCATATATCAAAGTGCTTGACCATCTATTAGTGACGCATCGAAATATCATTTCTCCTAGTGTAATCTAAGCCTGCATTATTTATGTATCTCTAGATCTTACGTAATGGCAACCATTACCTAAGGAAAATTAATTCTCTTCCAAATAGTGCGTGTAGGAAATCTTTTCTCTCTTTTATGCAGACATGGATCTCTCCGGAGTTTTCTGCATACCGGTTCTTCCCTGTTATTGATGTGTGCTCGTTCATATAGATAAGCACATCAATACAATATCAATTGACTTCATTCCTAATGTCCATTAAATACAGGCATTGGGTATTGATGACAATTTGAATAGATGCAATCTGCCCTTTTGTAGATCCGGTTACAATGTGCATCCACGGCCGTGATCTAGTCCTTTTAGTCCTTCTAGACTAAGGGGATAGCTCGACATGCCCCCTAGTCATGCCCCTTTAATGTGATGCCCTTATCTACTATGCGTACACATCACTTACTTGATCTATGGGCTCCCGATCCACGCCCCCTTAACGACGCACCTCTATGGACTATGTGAGCACACTAAAATCTGTACCAGTAGTGTCTATAAGCTATGTTGTTACCGATACACTCCTTAGTCACGCCCCTCTAATGTCATGCCTCTTGGTTTTATGCGCATACATTACTTACTCCGACGCGTAACTCTTGAGCACGCCCTCGAGTCACGCCCCCTCAATGACGCGCCTTAATGCATGCAGAGAGCGCACTACAATGAGGACGGACAACACACATTACGCAATGACGTTATCACAGTATCACACCATCACGTCCGAAGCCGGTATGCATACACAGCTGACCCGGCCGCGACGGGCGGGACGCGGCATGATAACGTAGCACGCTTGCGTTCCACCATGGAACGCGGAAGCTACCACTATCTAAATCCAAACGGCGGCATAAAGAGAGGGAGCGCGCGCGATCGGAAGGGAACATCTGAGTCCTTTGCATCTATAAATGATTGAGCACCATCATTGGGAGACACTAGATGCGAACATATGGAGCTTTCAGCAGCATATCGCTGTGATTAGCCTTCATTAACAGAGGCACCACCTCCTGACTCTGTGGATTGGGTGCCCGGCTTGGGACGTCCCATATGGGAGGGGCCATACACATATATAACTGAGACCTACACACAGAGACTTCAGATGCCTGCAGCTCACCATCAGAGCTGCAGGCACTGCTGGAGATTCCTCCTAGCACTCTGTTTTGCCTTGCTCTACGTTTCTTCTTATGCTCTACAGCTACCATAGCTAACTATGATCTACTAATACAAGCCTTATAGCTAGTTTAAGAAATGCTTTTTGCCATGGTGGCAGTTACTGGTTAGCCTTTAGGTTGAGTTGGGGTATTGTCCCTTGAACGCTATCTCTGTGTCGGGCCAACAGATATTTAA
The DNA here is from genome assembly GCF_035609145.1 of Eleutherodactylus coqui. Taxonomy (NCBI): domain Eukaryota; kingdom Metazoa; phylum Chordata; class Amphibia; order Anura; family Eleutherodactylidae; genus Eleutherodactylus; species Eleutherodactylus coqui. The sequence continues at coordinate 23,276,855 of NC_089841.1, forward strand.
TTCTGTAGCCACTAACCTACGAGCTACCTGTCCGGACTATCAGTGAGAGCCCTCCATTAAAACTCTCCTGGTACAGGACTTGGGTGTCACTCTAGGCAGGTTGACTCTGGCAGCTATAATAGGTCTGGTCTTGCACGGCTCCCCATGACGCATAGACAGACATATGCATTCTATTCTATGCCAAAGCCGCATCAATATGGCAGACCGTAGCGCCTAACCGCGAACCTTAAATATCCAACTAAGTCTACCTCTGGATTCTGAACGAATAGAGCACGCTTGGGACCCTAACGACTGAGAGGGTCCAAGCGTAATATACAAATTAGGCAACTTTGAGGAACCTCTATATATCGTACTGTGACAGGCGTAACTTAGCCATCTTTCTTGAGATTGTCCTTGAAAAACATTCTTTCCTATAACTTAGGGGCTTATCGATGCCCGCCTCCTGATGAACTATCGGTTATTCCGATAGGGAAACGCGTCGAGCAATGTAAACAGAAAATTTGAAAACAGTGAAAATAAACTGAACGGAAAGTTTGAAAACGGTGAAAACTAAATATCATTTTGGTTTGATGAGCATTCCAAACGGAAAGTTTGTAAACAGTGAAAATTTAACACCACACGAGACTGATCCGAAAGATTAATAATTTATTCATGAGTCCTAATTGAGTTGATTGATTCCTATATTAGATACATCTCCACTGTGAAACATATTCCTTTCTGATTGGAAAATATACGAATTATACAACATCAAAGGTGCCTTGAATACTCACCTCTGATAGGGGTATTGGCCCCATCAATAAACAATATTATTGACTCTTGAGGATCCTGCTGAAGGTTTGGACGGGATTTCATGATATACAATCCCCTCCCACACCTCTCCTAGATCCCTCCTTTTAGTTGTTTGTCTGTCCTGTCACTATGTTTTATGTAATTGTCCTTTGGGTTGGCCTTGACTATTTAAATTAATTTCTAATAAATTTATAATTTTAATATTCTATATCTGTGACGGCCTTAGTTTTGATTATATAGATATCTCATACCACTGTGATTTGTCATTCCTTCAATTTAAAGTGACCTTATAAAAAAAATGTCTACAATGATTGGGATTTTTAAACTAAGCCAGAAACCATCCATCTATGGGGTGTTTGCCCCTCATCAGTATGCAGCAGGTCTCTGGCTTAGTCTGTGAGGGGCCGATAATGTGCGTTAGAAGCAGTGTCGTGTCTCCATAAGGAGAACACCCAAAGAGTGTGTGGGAACACTTAGGGGGTGAGTGGATTTGGGGATGGTATAGTCTCTCCCAAATGAGAGCACCCAGAAGGGATGTGGGGACACCCGATGAGGGGCAAACACTTCAAAACAGTCTGTTTATGCATAGTTACTGGCTTAGTTATAAAATCCCAATAATTGTAGACATTTTTTTACAAGGTCACTTTGAATTGAAGGAATGCTGTTATCCAATAGATGGCGCTGTAGAGGTAATTTTCCAGGTTTCTGATTTGCATAAATTTCCCAGAGGAGCATTGCTTTATAAGTCTCCTTACTTAGCTTTTAGGTGTCCCCACACACCTTCCAGGTGCTCTCCTTGGGAAAAGTCTATACCATTCTCTGATTCATACCCCCTAGGTGTCCCCACACACTCTTTGGGTGCTCTCCTTAAGGAGACACGACACCGCTTCTGACCCTCAATCAAGTGAAAAACAGACAAAAGGCACTGCAATGGGTACGTGCTTCTTGCCCGGTTCTGCAAACCTCTATGTCGGAGAATTCACAATGCCACAACAGCACTCACATAGGTGTCTACAGCCACAATGATGACACGCCTCCTCAGGCTAGATCCAAAACCTGTTCCACTCACCAAGAAGTCCATACATAGAGAGGCAGCATCCACGGCAACAAGATGAATAAAAAGGAACTTTATTCCATTATGGTTCCAGTAACAAAAACAACATGGACTGCAAAACCAGGTAGTAACGGCGACGTTTCGATCTGGATAGGATCTTTCTCAAGCTCAAGCTACTCACACTCAAAGTTTATATACATTTATACACATGCGCCAACCAGGCCAGCTGTCGCGCAGCTCAACCTACGTCACTCCTTACATACCTCAAGCGCATGCGCAAGAAAAAACGGCTATCACACAGCCAGTTGCGGTAGCAGCGGACGCTCCCTGTGGTAATGCGGGCCCATCATAGCTACTACACATGCGCCAACCAGACCAGTTATCGCACAGCCCGCCCTACGTCCCTCATCACATACCTATAGTGCATGCACCCGAAAGAGCGGCTGTCGCGCAGCCCATTGACAATACGCAACATGGGCCACCTCCTTTATTCGAGACACCGTGGATTTTTTATCTGGGTTGAGTGCAGCGAGGGTATCTGACACCACGATCCTGGTGACACTGGACGTGGTGTCCCCTTATACTAACATTACCCATTTCTGAGGTCTCAAAGCCGTAAGGGAGCGTTTGTTGACATCTCAGTGGTCCAATACATGCCTGCAGTTTGCCCTGGCGCTACTGGAATTCATTCTTGAGAATTTTTTTCTCTTTAAAAAATCTTTTATAGGCAGTGCCAGGGCACTGCGAAGGGGTCCAATGTGGCCCCTACTTATGCGGGCACGTATATGGACCACATTGAGAGGTGCGTCTATGTGTCCCCACACTGGCAGCTCGTGGGCTGCTGGTGGAGATACATAGATGACATCTTTATGCTCTGGAACGGCTCATTTGATGAGCTGAGACATTTCCACAATTATCTTGATAATTTAGTTCCGGAATTGAAATTCACGCTGACCTCCTCTACTGTGTCGATCGAATTTTTGGATATCCTAGTGGTCAAAAAGGGAACGGTGCTTACCACTGACTTGTAATGCAAGGAGACAGATCAAAATAACCTACTCCATTACTCGAGTTGTCATTCTAGATGTTTGCTGAAGATGTTGCCATGGAGTCAATGCCTTCGTGTTCGCCAAAATGCAGATGATTGCATTGATGCCAGGCTTTCGGAGATGTGCAAACGGTTTTTACAGAGGAGTTACACTGATGACTTGGTTGCATCTGCGGCTGCAAGAGCATGTACTGTGCCGAGGGGTGATTTGCTGGTTCCCAGAGTGAAATCTAAAAAGGCCCCTAGGATACTGTTTATCTCGACATTTGGAACCATGAGTGGTAGGATCTCCAGTATTATTTGTAGGCACTGGCACATGTTGGGAAAAAAATTGCCCGGCGGTGGATGAATTCGGCCGGCCCCCTTTGGTGGCATACAGAAGAGGTGCGAACATCCGAGACAGAGTGGTGCATAGTATGATGGATAGTCATGCAGCAGGCACCCCATCTTTTGGACGTGTAGGCAACTTTCCCTGTCTCGGATGCTTGCGCTGTAGCAACCTTCTTAGGGGCGATACGTTCCACCATACCCAGACGGGTAAACAATACCGGATCCGGAAAGAATACACTTGCCAATCCATGTATGTTATATACCTTATCGTATGTCCATGTGGTCTACTATATGTGGGTGAAACCACGATGGAGGCTCAGTCGCCGATTCTGAGCCATAAAAGTGCTATTTGTACGAAGAAGCTAGATTTGCCGATACCTAGGCATTTTGACTAAGCCGGCCATGCAGTCAGCCAGCTGAAGTTTCGCATTATGCACTTTAAGTATGTGATGAGTGACGTAGGGCGGTCCGCGCGATAGCCGGTCTGGTTGGCGCATGTGTAGTAGCTATGATGGGCCCGCATTACCACAGGGAGCGTCCGCTGCTATGGCAACTGGCTGCTTGATAGCCGTTCTTTCTTGCGCATGTGCTTGAGGTATGTGAGGAGTGACGTAGGTCGGGCCACACAACAGCTGGCCTGGTTGGCGCATGTGTAGTAGGTATATGGGTCGGACACTTTTCTGCTCCGATGATGGAAGACCTACGCTGTGGTGGTGGTAGTCCCAGTGTGATGATGGCGCTCACTGGACGCAGACCGATGACGATTACAAATGAGATTTTTCCATACCTTGGATTGCTGCCAGTCATTCTATTTACGTGGACTGCATTTTTTGAGCTTATCTGGTTTGGGCTCTGATACTGGCGTTTGCACTTTTTACTTGCCTGGCTTTACTTGAAGGATTGCTGCAGTGCTGCTGGGAACTTCATTGTTTTTCCTGGATTACAAATGAGCGAACGTACTCGTCCGAGCTTGATGCTCGCTCAAGTATTAGGGTACTCGAGATGCTCGTTACTCGAGACGAGCACCACGCGGTACTCAAGACAATTCAATTTCCTTCCCTGCATGTTTTGCACCATTTTCTGGCCAATAGACATGCAGGGAAGGCATTACAACTTCCTCCTGTGACGTGCCAGCCCTATCCCACCCCCTTGCAGTGAGTGGCTGGCGAGATCAAGTGACCGCCGAGTATATAAGGCAGTCCCGCTGGCTGCTCGCCTCAGACACACGCTGGCAGAGATTAGGGAGGGTGCTGCTGGTGCTATAGGGAGAGTGTTGGTGTTTTCAAGAACCCCAACGGTCCTTCTTAGGGCCACATCTTACCGTGTGCATTACTGTTGTGGCTGCTAGGAGCAGTTTTGCACCAATTTTTTTTTTCATCTTGGGCTCTGCAGACTATTGCGTTCTCAGTCTGCAGCTAATTATACAGAGTATAGGGGCAGTAGTGGTGAGGCAGGGACAGTGCTAGTGTAGAATCCTGTCAACAAGTACCCCAAAAAAGCTCCTGCTTGGGGTTACCTGTGATCGTGTGCATTACTGTTGTGGCTGCTGGGAGCAGTTTTGCACCAATTTTTTTTTTCATCTTGGGCTCTGCAGACTATTGCGTTCTCAGTCTGCAGCTAATTATACAGAGTATAGGGGCAGTAGTGGTGAGGCAGGGACAGTGCTAGTGTAGAATCCTGTCAACAAGTACCCCAAAAAAGCTCCTGCTTAGGGCTACCTGTGACCGTGTGCATTACTTTTGTAGCTGCTGGGAGTTGTAGTGGCTCACTATTATCCAGCTAGGTCTTTCTGCAGCCTAGCGATTAATTTTTTTGGCCTACAGTGTGTGTAACATATCTGCTGTCAGCCTCCAAGTGCAGGCAAATAATTGCCTAATTTTTTACAACGCTCTGTGCGTCCAGTCAACTTCACGCACAGTGTACGACCACTGCCGCTGATAGAGGGAAAGACATATACACGCTATCTAGGCTGCTGGTTTTTTCAAAAACATCTGAAAAAAAAAATCCTCCTTAGGGCTACCTGTGCGCGTGTGCAGTTTACTGCGCGGCTGCTGGGAGTTGCAGTGGCTCACTATTAGCCAGCTAGGCCTTCCTGTAGCCTAGCGTATAATTTTTTTGGCCTACAGTGTGCGTAACATAACCGCTGTCAGCCTTCAAGTGCAGTCAAATAATTGCCTAATTTTTTACAACGCTCTGTGTCTGCTGTATTCGAAATACACCATGCTGAGGGGTAGGGGTAGGCCTAGAGGACGTGGCCGTGGATGCGGAGGTCCCAGTGAGGGTGTGGGCATAGGCCGAGTTCCTGGTCCAGGTGAATCGCAGCCGGCTGCTGCGGGATTAGGAGAGAGGCAAGTTTCTGGGGTCCCCAGCTTCATATCACAATTTATGGGTCCACATGGTAGACCTTTATTACAAAATGAGCAGTGCGAGCAGGTCCTGTCGTGGATAGCAGAAAATGCATCCAGCAATGTATCAACCACCCAGTCTTCTATGCCATCCACTGCTGCAACTCTGAATCCTCTCCTGCTGCTCCTCCTTCCTCCCATCCTCATCACTCCATGAAAATGACACATTCTGATGAGCAGGCAGACTCCCAGGAACTGTTCTCGGGCCCCTGCCTTGATTGGGAAAAAATGGTTCCACTCCCACCTGAGGAGTTTGTTGGGACCGATGCCCAACCTTTGGAAACCTCCCGGGGTTTGGGTGATGAGGCTGGGGACTTCTGGCAACTGTCTCAAGAGCTTTCAGTGGGTGAGGAGGACGATGATGATGAGATACAGTTGTCTATCAGTGAGGTAGTAGTAAGGGCAGTAAGTCCGAGGGAGGAGCGCACAGAGGATTCGGAGGAAGAGCCGCTGGACGATGAGGTGACTGACCCCACCTGGTTCGCTAAGCCAACTGAGGAGAGGTCTTCAGAGGGGAAGGCAAGTGCAGCAGCAGGACAGGTTGGAAGAGGCAGTGGGGTGGCCAGGCGTAGAGGCAGGGCCAGAGCGAAGACTTTCCCAACTGTTTCCCAAAGCACCCCCTCGCGCCAAGCCACCCTGCAGAGGCCTAGGTCTTCAAAGGTGTGGATGCTTTTCAGTGAGAGCGCGGATGACCGACGAACAGTGGTGTGCAACCTGTGTCGCACCAAGATCAGCCGGGGAGCCACCACTACCAGCCTCACCACCACCAGCATGCGCAGGCATATGATGGCCAAGCACCCCACAAGGTGGGACGAAGGCCGTTCACCGCCTCCGGGTCACACTACTGCCTCTCCCCCTGTGCCCCAACCTGCCGCTCAGATCCAACCCCCGTCTCAGGACACAGGCGCGAGCGCCTCCCGGCCTGCACATACACCCTCACCTCCGCTGTCCTCGGCCCCATCCAGCAATGTCTCTCAGCGCAGCATCCAGCTGTCGCTAGCACAAGCGTTGGAGCGAAAGTGCAGATACGCCGCCACGCACCGGCACGTCACGCATTGAATGTGCACATTGCCAAATTGATCAGCCTGGAGATGCTGCTGTACAGTCTTGTGGAAACGGAGGCTTTCAAAAACATGATGGCGGCAGCGGTCCCACGCTACTCGGTCCCCAGTCGCCACTATTTTTCCCGGTGTGCCGTCCCAGCCCTACACCAGCACGTCTCCCGCAACATCAGTCATGCCCTCACCACCGCAGTTACTGGGGAGGTCCACTTAACCACGGATACATGGACAAGTACTGGCAGGCAGGGCCACTATATCTCCCTAACAGCACATTGGGTGAATTTGGTGGAGGCTGGGACCGAGTCAGAGCCTGGGACCGCACACGTCCTACCCACACCCAGAATTGCGGGTCCTTCCTCGGTTCTGTTATCTGCAGCGGTCTATGCCACCTCCTCTAAACCCTTCCCCTCTTCCTCCTCCTACGCAACCTCTACCTCTCAATTAAGAAATGTGAGCAGCGGGTCGCCAGAAGTTGGTGTGGCGCGGCGCGCCAGCACAGCAGTGGGAAAGCGTCAGCAGGCCGTACTGAAACTAGGTGACAAGAGGCACACGGGCCCCGAGCTGTTGCAGGGTCTGACTGAGCAGACTGACCTCTGGCTTTTGCCGCTGAGCCTGCAACCGGGCATGGTCGTGTGTGACAATGGCCGTAAACTGGTGGCGGCACTGCAGCTCGGCAGCCTCACACATGTGCCATGCCTGGTCCACATCTTCAATCTGGTGGTTCAGCGGTTTCTGAAAAACTACCTGCACTTGTCAGACCTGCTTGGCAAGGTGCGCCACGTCTGCGCACATTTCCGCAGGTCCACCACGGATGCTGCCACCCTGAGGACCCTGCAACATCGGTTTAATCTGCCAGAGCGCCGGCTGCTGTGCGACGTGCCCACACGGTGGAATTCTATGCTCCACATGTTGGCCAGGCTGTATGAGCAGCGTAGAGCAATAGTGGAATGCCAACTCCAACATGGGCGGCGTAGTGGTAGTCAGTGTCATGGAATATAAAGTGTTAAGTTTCAGAATGCAATAAGTGTATGTTTCTTACCTTGCATTGAACTATTGACCCTTAAATAGAAGACTAAAACCTATGCTTTGTAGTGCCAGGAACTAGGATTTTAAGATAAGAAGTCAACAGACAAATTAAATAAGGCTAAGCTATGTTAACAGAGAAGACACACAACTATTGCAGAACTATTGTCTAATGCAACAGCAATATCCTGACTTAGGTCATTTCTATGTCTGAGACGGGCCTTAAGAGCTTTGAGAATATAATGTCAATATAGATGTCAATAAGTCTTATGATCAATAAGTATTTTCACCTTTGTAACAGTAAACTACGTAACACAAATCTTTGTACCAGGCAACATTTGGATACGCCCCCGTCTTTCTGTATAAGAGTTGGCAATGTTGATAATAAAGTAGAATTCATTGATTCTCACTGGAGAAGTGTCTTGACATAGCATGGAGTGATTTCATGCTATTGATAGATAATGCTAGCAAAATCTCCTCGTCACGGGCTTCCATATCTACCAATGTGGCACCTGGCAACGAGGTCATCAGATCAATACCGGTGTGGTCCGATAACATCAGCCTCCCCAATTCTTTACCGAGGAGTGGCCTTGGATGGCAGACATCTGCCAGGTCCTCGGAAACTTTGAGGAGTCTACCCAGATGGTGAGCGGGAATGCTGCAATCACTAGCGTCACCATTCCTCTGCTATGCCTGCTGAGAAGTTCGCTGCAAAGCATAAAGGCTGAGGCTTTGCGGTCGGAAAAGGAGACGGGGGAAGAGAATATGTCGCTTGATAGTCAGAGCACCCTCATGTCTATATGTCAGCACGTTTTGGAGGAGGGGGAGGAGCAGGAGGAGGAGGGGGAAGAGACAGCTGGGCCCACTGCAGACGGTACCCATGCTGCTTGCCTCCCATCTGTTCAGCATGTATGGCCTGTGGATGAGGAGGAGGATCTGGAAAGTGATCTTCGTAGTGAAGACAGCGATGTTTTGCGTACTGGTACCCTGGCACACATGGCTGACTTCATGTTAGGCTGCCTTTCTCATGACCCTCGCGTTAGACACATTCTGGCCACTACAGATTTCTGGGTGTACACCCTTCTCGACCCCCGGTATAAGGAGAACCTTTCCACTCTCATTCCCGAAGAGGAAAGGGGTATGAAAGTGATGCAATACCACATGGCCCCGGTGGACAAACTGATGGTAAACTTCCCATCTGACAGCGTTAGCGGCAGAAGCCGCAGTTCCCAGGGCCAAGTAGCATGGGAGGTGCGGAGATCAGACAGCATGTTCTGCGCATGCAGGGGAACACTTTACAAGGCCTTTGCCAGCTTTATGGCTCACCAGCAAGACTGCGTCACCACTCCCCAGTCAAGGCTGAGTCGGAGGGAGCACTGTAAAAAGATGGCGAGGGAGTACGTAGCCGATCATACCACCGTCCTCCGTGATGCTGCAGCTCCATACAGCTATTGGGTGTCAAAGCTGGACACGGGGCACGAACTTGCGCTGTATGCCCTGGAGGTGCTGGCTTGCCCTGCCGCTAGCGTCTTTTCAGAGAGGGTGTTTTGTGCAGCGGGGGGAATCATCACGGACAAGCGTACCCGCCTGTCAATTTCCAGTGCCGACATGCTTACACTTATAAAGATGAACAAAGCCTGGATTTCCCCAGACTTCTCTTCTCCACCGGCGGAGAGCAGCGGAACCTAAAGAATCTTTTCGCTGCAACCGCAGATAAAAGCACTCTTCTCTATCACCAGGAAAATGGGGCATTTATCTTTGTCAATCTGTCTCTGACATTAGTCCTCCTCCTGCTACTCCTCCTCCAGAAACAACATGTCATCGCGCTGAACGGCCAATTTTTCTGCGGCACAAAAGACTACATCTACCAATTTTTTAAATAATTTTTTAAAGTTTCAAAAATATTGAGACTGTAACATGAACCATTTTTTTCAACAGGGATGCCTCCAGGCTCTGTTACAAATTAAGCCACAGTGAGATGTATCTTTAAAAAAATGTTTATGGGTTTCACCTGACCTCTCGGTTGATAAATTTTTCAGAGGTACACTTGTACTCTTGGTACACTAATTTTGGGGTCCACGCCTACACTCTTATCCAACTAATTTTTCCGGCCTTCGCCTACGCTCATGGTATCCCAATGTTTCAGAGGTTGGCCTATACTATTACTACAGAAATTTTACTGGGGTCTGCCTGCCTGCCTATACTTCTGGTACAAGAAAGTTACAGGGGTCTGCCTATACTGCTCCCACTTACATGTTACAGGGCTCTGCCTATACTTCTGCAACGTAAATCTTACAGGGGTCTTCCTATACTGCTGCCACAAGGATGTTACTGGGGTCTGCCTATACTGCTGCCCCGTTATATTAATGGGGTTTGCTTATACTGCTGCCACAAGGATGTTACTGGGGTCTGCTAATACTGCTGCCACGTTAATGTTACAGGGGTCTGCCTATGCTTCTGCTACTTAAATGTTACAGGGGTCTGCTTATACTGCTGCTACAAAAATGTTTCAGGGGTCTGCTTATACTGCTGCAACAGAAATGTTACAGGGGTCTGCCTATACTTCTACTACAGACATGTTACAGGGGTCTGCCTATGCTTCTGCTACTTAAATGTTACAGGGGTCTGCTTATACTGCTGCTACAAAAATGTTTCAGGGGTCTGCTTATACTGCTGCAACAGAAATGTTACTGGGGTCTGCCTATACTTCTACTACAGACATGTTACAGGGGTCTGCCTATGCTTCTGCTACATAAATGTCACAGGGGTTTGCTTATACTGCTGCTACAGAAGTGTTACAGGGGTCTGCCAATACTGCTGCTACATAACTGTTACAGGGGTCTGCCTGTACTTCTGCTACAAGAATGTTACTGGGGTCTGCCTATACTTCTGCCACGTAAATGTTACAGGGGGTCTGCCTGTACTGCTGCTACTGAAATGTTACAGGGGTCTGGCAATACTGCAGCTACATAAATGTTACTGGGGTCTGCCTATACTTCTGCTAATGAAATGTTACTGGGGTCTGTGTATACTTTACTACAGAAATGTTAATGGGGTCTCCCTAGACTTCTGCAACATAAATGTTACTAGGGTCAGCTTATACCTTTGCTACAGGAATATTACAGGGGTCTGTGTATACTATGGGTGCACTAAGTTTTCCCATCGCGGTGTTCTACCTATCTGGCCCCCCAAAAAACCCCAGACTGACTAGGGCATGGTGTGTGGGCCGCGGCCAACATGTATTTCCTCTCACGTAACCTCAGCTATCCGGGGCACTGCAATGGGATTTCTTTATGTACCGTCTGTGTGATCCTGCTAGCCACCCATGCTGTGGGTGCGCACAGACTTGCCATAGCGGAGTTTTACCTGCTTGGCACTTTTGAAAAAATCCAGAATGTCTAGGGCATGGCGTGTGGGCTGCGGCCAACATGTATTTCCTCTCACGTCACATCAGCTATCCGGGGCACTGCAATGGGATTTCTTTATGTACCGTCTGTGTGTTCCTGCTAGCCACCCATGGTATGGGTGCACACAGACTTGCCATAGCGGAATTTTACCTGGCTGGCACTTTTAAAAAACCCAGAATGTCTAGGGCATGGCGTGTGGGCCGCGGCCAACATGTATTTCCTCTCACGTAACCTCAGCTATCCGGGGCACTGCAATGGGATTTCTTTATGTACCGTCTGTGTGTTCCTGCTAGCCACCCATGCTGTGGGTGCACACAGACTTGCCATAGCGGAGTTGTACCTGTCTTTTTTTTTTTAAATCAGAGTTTTTTATTCATTTTTCAAGCATAACATGTGATATACAGTTACAGATTGCCATATTCTATGGGGTTAGTATGGCGTCAGATGTGAGTCTTTTCTTAATATAAACTAATATTGTTGGCCGTGTTTCATTGAGCATCAGAATAGTTTGTATGTGGCGAACCTGGTGTGCCTATATAACCCTTCTTAAACAACTGTGGGGGGGGGGGGGGTGGAGGGATAGACAAGACAAGGGGAAGGGGTGAGGGGGGAAGTTATAGGGGGGCAGGTGAGGGGAGGGGGTATTATCTCAATTTCCCACCATTCTTCTGTCCTCCTTTGTCTCAATCGTTCTGATCTGTTCGGGGCCTCTCTATCAGACTCTGAGTTAAGGCCCTCATGGTCTCTCTTAGGTGGTTTTTATCAAGGTATGGACTGGTGTGGTAGAGTAGTGGTACTAGGTCTTTTTCTCTTTTTGTTTATATCAGCCGAGGTATTTCCAGGGGGTCCACATTTTCACAAATCCATCATGATCTCCCCTAGACCAACTCGAAAGTTCCTCCAGGTTACAGATCATGTCTACTTTTTCTTTCCATTGGGCCAATGTAGGAGGAATCTTCTGGAGCCAGAGCCTAGGGATCAAGGTTTTTGCTGCGTCTATTAAGAGCGCAATCAATTTGCATTTCAACGGGTGAAAGTTTGTTTATGGCCTCCAGAGTAAAACCGTATCGACCGATAGCTCTAGATTCGGGGAAAGTTTTTGTAGGGTTTTCTCCACCTCTTTCCAGAAAGGTGCAACAATTGGGCGTTCCCACCAGATGTGCAAGTAGGAGCCTACAGAGAAGTCTCATCTCCAGCACTTATTGTGGGGGGCTAGTTTATATGCGTGTAGCCATTGTGGGGTTTTATACCATCTTACCAAGAGTTTATAATGGCTCTCTTGTAGTAAGACGCACGGTGAGAGGCCAAAAGCTGTTTTCATAATAGTTTTGGTTTCTTCAGGAGAAAGCGAGATGTTTAATTCACTTTCCCACGAGATTACAAAGGCTGTTTTTGTAGGGATGGTTGAGAGATGAATCGTTTTTTTATGTTTGCTAGTTTCCTTTGTCCCAGAGCCTTCTCGCCTAAGGCTCTCTCGAATGGTGTCTTAGGTCTAGTGGACTTGAATGTTTTCTGGAACTTCTCAATAGTTTTAATAATGTGAGCTTTTTGTAGGACTGAGAAAGTATGCTGAGGGAGGAGGGTCAAAAGTACTTCTGGAGGGGGTTTATGTGCCAGAGCCTGGAGATCTCCTACTGAGAACGTTTTGAATTTTTTCCATATACTAGCAGTTGTCAGATCAGGAGGGGTGTCTACTAGCTTGCATAATGCACGAAGAGGCATTGCTGGGGATGGATTCGGGGCCAGGGAGCTCCCAAGCTCGCCCCAGGCCTCGCAGGGGCCTCGGAGAAGGGGTTCAAATTTGCTCCTCTCGAACCTGAACCTAGGGGGGAACCACAAATCCTCCACCAAGGACTCCCCACACACACCCTCCACCAGTAAAGATAGGGTCGTGTCCCTTATGGGCTGGGTGAGCTCCATCCAGTAGCTTAGTTGTACTACTTTGTGGAAGTCTTCTATACATGGTAAGTCCATTCCGCTTTTGTGTCTTTTTTTATCATTAAGCCATAAGCCAGGCATGGCCTTTTGTGTCGCCATACATAGTCTGTGAAGGCTCTCTTAAGGGCTTTGAAAAAGAATCTTGGAAGTGAAATTGGGAGCATGCGAAGTTTATATAATATTGTTGGGAGGACATAAGATTTTAGAATATTTTTCCTGCCAAACCAAGAAATGGTAGGCAGGTCATAGGAGTGAAGCATTACTTTCACTTTGGCTATCAGAGGATGAAAATTATATTTATAAATGTCTTCTGCTTTTTTGGTGAGGTTGATCCCGAGATACTTAATATGGGAGTTAGACCAGGTGAAGGGTGAGCTGGACTTGAAGAGGCGATACTTTGATTCTGGTATAGAGATGTTTAATATTGTGGATTTGGAGAAATTTACTTTAAAATTTAATAAGGTGCCAAATTCTTGTAAAAGTAGAGTAAGTCTAGGGATCCCCCTTTCGGGGTCCGTGACAACAAACATGATGTCATCGGCGAACGCCGCAGTGGATATAGAGTGGGGGCCTGTTGTAAGGCCTTATATTTCTGGGTCCTGCCTCACTTTCTGGAGGAAGCGTTCTAGTGCGAGAATGAAGAGGGAGGGGGAAAGTGGGCATCCCTGGCGAGTTCCAATGCGTATATCGAATGGAGGGGAAAGTATTTCATTAATTTTTAGTTTTGCGTACTGTTTAGAGTATAATGAAAAAATTGATGCAATGAAGGGGGGGGGGGGGACAAATTAATTCGCCTGAGAGCTGCTTCCAGGTAAGTCCAGCTCACCCTATCAAATGCCTTTTCGGCGTCTGTTCCCAAAAAAGCTAAAGGGATATTCTGCGACTGGGCATATCTAGCTATATGTAGTAAACGGAGACAGTTGTCCCTGCCCTCCCTTCCTTTGACGAATCCCGTTTGTTCATTATTAATTAATGCAGGGATGAGATCTTCAAGTCTTTTGGCCTGGAGCTTGGCCGAGATCTTGACGTCTAAGTTCAGCAACGAAATTGGCCTGTAGCTGCCACATAGCTCAGGGTTTTTCCCCTCCTTATGTAGCAGCGTAATGTGCGCTTTTAATACTTGTTTAGGTAGGGATTTTCCTTGTAAAAGGGCATTACATAAGTCTTTAAGGCGAGGGATTAGTATCTCTTTGAAAGATTTGTAGTAGGCGACCAATAGGCCGTCCGGGCCGGGACTTTTCCCTGACGGGCAAGATTCAAGTATACTTTCTATTTCTGTGTCCGTTGCCGGAGCCATCAAATTACTAGCTTCCGTTGCGTTTAATTTAGGGCGATTGAGAGCGTTCAAGAAGTTATCTAGTTCAACTTTTGTTTTTTGTGGAGTGGGGTTTCCCCCTATGCCACTTAAGTCATACAGTTCTGTGTAGAATTTCTGAAATTCAGTAGCTATTTCTGCTGTCGATGATACAACTTCACCTGTTTTTGTTTTTATTGTTGAGATATGGTTTCTTGCGCGCGCTTTTTTAATGAGGGCAGTCATAAACTTACTACCTTTGTTGCCGTGTGCATAGACTGTAAGTTTAAAGAATAAACGCTTTTTGTTAAGTCTGGACTCCAAGCAATTTTTGAGATCGCGTCTTAAAGCTGTCAATTCCTCTAAATTATTTTTGGATTGGGAGTTTTTTACTTTTTGTTCTAGTTTTACTATTTGGTTGTTTTTGTTGCTGCTTCTTCATCCTTGTCCCTAGTGCTATCAAGAGGCCTCTTGAGAAAGCCTTGTGGGCTTGCCATATAATGGGTATTTCTATGTCGTCTTTTGAGTTTAATTGAAAGTATTCCTCTATTAGTTTGGACAGTCGTGTCCTTTCGTCTACTGAATCTAGTACAGATTCATTTAGCCTCCATCTCCATTCTTTTGGTTCCGTTTTACCGAACTTGATATCTAGATGTAGGGGGGCATGGTCTGATATGGTCATTGCATCGATATAGTATGTAAAGTCCTTGGTGGATGGGTGCAAGCACCTCCAAGCTTCAGTAACTTCCAGGTTCTGGAGCGCTCGATTTATAGTCCTACGTTTCCCCCGCGAGACCTGGAAGCGACCTGTTGAGGTGTCCAGTAGGGGGTTCAGGGTTAGATTCCAATCCCCTCCAACGACTATCTGGCCCACAGCAAATTATTTTAGGATCTCTAGTTGATTCATTAACCAGGGCACTTGGTCAGAATTGGGTGCATATAGGTTTGCAAAGGTTATCTTCACATTGTTTATTGTGCCTTTCAGAAAGATGACCCTCCCCTCCCCATCTGCATATTGGGCTTCGTATTTGAAGATGATGGACCTGCGAAAAAGGATGGAAACCCCTTTTGAAGCCGATGTGGGATGTGGGTTATGGTACTCTTGCGGGAAAAGCCTCCCGGGGAGTGTCATATGTTTGTTACCCTTGAAATGGGTTTCTTGGAGAAAGAGGACCTTTGTATCATACCTTTTTAGTAGTGCCGAGAGGTTATGCCTTTTGAGAGGTGAATTCAGGCCCCGAACATTGAACGTAGAAATGCGGGTGGTATGCATTTTCAGCCTAGGAGGGGGCTAATGTAGAGAAGAGCTCTGTTCTTGGCTTGGAGTGCTGAAAATAAAGGTTAGAATGTGAATACACAATAAACGACTTTATCAGAGGGGTAGTCTGGAGGGTCTCTCTCCGGAGTAATAAGAGGGAATGAGAGGGTGAGGAGCGGGAAGGGGGTGGGGAAGGGGCAAAATGGAAGGATAGAAGACAGTGACTGAAAGACAAGAGGGGAAGGAATAACTTGTAGAAGTAACTTTGTGTTACTCTCTATAGGTATTTTTCCTCCACGAGAGTAAGTATACACAAATATGGAGGGGGGGGGGGGGGAGAGATATGCAGCGTTATGAGCTGAGTTTATATCTTAACTTGGCTTTCAGCCTGATCGGTACAGGCACCACCGGGGCCCAGTAACTTCTTCCTGCTCGGGACGAGCAAGGTAACTATAATCATTTTAGATAATTGCGGTGAGTGTGCATGACCTTAGAAGAGCACAGTAGATTAACTATTTAGAATGTCCTCTTGTGAACTGTCCTATGAAACAAGTAACCATTTTGGTTGCCAACTGGGTAGAACGTCTAGTCGTTCAGGAATATTAAGTGATAGGATCAGCGTCCAGAGTATCAAGTGTCATTTGGTGTAGTTTCCTCTCTGTTCTTCTTTTTGCTCTTTGGAGATTTCTGGTTTCTGACCAGTTGCCACATCTCTGGCGTGGGCAGTTGTGTGCAATTTTGTAGCTCTGGTAAGGGTAACCAGCAGGGTAAGTAAATTGGATCGACTCCCAGGTGTGGCCAGCAGTTCTGTAGGTCTTCTGGGGAGCGTATGTTAAAGCACTTGCTTTTGTAGTTGAAGCCCAGGCCAAAGGGGAACAGCCACGCATATTTTATATTTTTTTTATTTTAGGACGTCTAGTAGCGGTCTCAATGCCCTTCTTTTCGTCAATGTGGAGGGGGCCAGATCCTGGTAGATTTGGATCATAGTACCTCCATACTGTAGATCTTGTGAGTTTCTCGCTGCCCTCAGAACCGCCAGCGCATCTGGGAAAGATAATAATTTGCAAATTATATCCCTGGGTGGATCAGTGTTGGCTGGGACTGGTCTCATTGCTCGGTGAATTCTTTCAATGACCATAGGAGTCGCTTTGTCAGGCCCTACTAGTGAAGTGAAGATTTCCATAGCAACTTTTTCAAGGGCTTCTGTGGCCCAGGATTCAGGGAGTCCTTTTAAACGCACATTGTTACGTTTGTTACGGTTTTCTAAGTCCTCTTGTAGTAACAGAACTCTATTTAGCTGGTCATGGTGGTCTTTCAGAGCTTGCACCATTTCTAGAGAGTGTGTTGTAATACAGGAAGTGGAGTTCTCTAAATCATCTATCCTCCTTCCCATGCTTCTGACTTCCTCCTTTATTTCATTAAAATCAGCCATAACAGGGCGAAGAGCTAAGGAGAATAGTTCCTTCATAAAGCCCTTTGAGACTCTTTCGCCGTCCTCCTCATCTGATGAATCTTCCATCTCCCTGTCGGCCACGGTTGCAGCGGCGGTCTGCTGGGATGGCGCCATCTTGCTTACTGCATGAGGGGAGCGAGCGGTCCGGTCTTTCAGAAATCGTTGAAGGTCTGATTGTCCTCTGGCTGGGCGAGGGGTGCCCTGGAGGTCTCCCCCTTTTTCTCTGCCTGTTCTGACCATTTTCTTTAAATGATTGCTGCTGGAAAGGGCCCCGGAGTGTGCTGTTGCAATGGGGTTCTGCAATCAAGCAGCCATTACACTCCGTGGTCAGGCTCTGCCTGGGGGCAGTGAAAAAATTAAGAGTTGACTTTCTTTATGAGAGTCTATAGTGTAAAAAATTTTTATAGTTTGGAACTTAAGGTTTGCACTGTAGGTTCCGTAAAAATTTGAGCGGGTCTCTTGTATGCTGAGTGTTCAGAGATTAGTGGGCTCCCCTTTATTTGTTCAGCCTCTATCTCCTCTCAGGGAAGGTAAGATGGTGGTGAGGCTTCTGGCGGGAAAAAACTTGCCCCTGTGGTGAAGAAAGGGGGGGAGTGGGGGGAGAAGATGGCGAGGAGGCACGGGGTGCTTGTGTTATCATCTTTAGCTTTTCGTCCCAGAAAGAAGCTGCCTCGGATCTGATAGGGCACCTCACTCTTCTTGTTGGTTGTCCTGCTTTGGTCCGTCTCCCTCCTCCACTTCCCCGCTCACCCGTCCGGACGTCTCCCTTAGCTGCTCCGGTGGAATCGGGTGCCCGCTGAGTTGGTAAGTACAGCCTGTCCCACTCTCCCTTACCCTCGCTCACCTCGGGGAATGGAATCGTTGCCCTGCTTTGTCTCTAGTAGGTTACCTCTGGGCACTGCACTCCTATGAACGACGCGCTCCTTCTCGGCACCCAGAATGGCCGCAGCTTGTCTCCGGTGCACGGTCCCGATGTTCGGGTGCAGATCGGTCCGGTGTCGGGTCTTTCCCAGGGTTATCGCAGCCTGCAGGGATATCAGCTGTAGCTCGGAGGTGTCGCTGATAGTCCTAAAGGTGTCGGGGAAGGTCCATAATATCCCCTCTTGCTCAGGATCTCCGGAGCCGTGCGACCGTCCGTTCTGCAGGTTAGGCCCCCCCCGAGTTGTACCTGTCTGTCCCCAAAACACTGACAGACTTGGGTAGGGTGCAGAGTGCAGATGGTTTACCCCTTGCGTTGTCGATGAGGTATCCGACACCCAAATAGAATGAGTAGTGTGTGGACACATGGAGTCCACATTGCTATGTCACTCGCAGCACCTTGGGCCATACAAGGTGTTTGCTGAGATAGAGGCTGACCCAGGGCCCGCTGACATACTTCCCACACCGAGTATTGCTGCATTGTGGAGATGTGTAGAAGTGCTGGGCTGGAGCGGACTCCACTTTATGCCCACGGGGTTTATGACCACCTGAAGGAGGTGGAAAAGGATTGGAATGAAGATGGAACGTCAATCTATTATCAATTCTAAACAGCATTGTGGGTTATCGCCCACACTTTCAAAGAGGGTCGCTGCCTGGCCCTGCCAACCCTCTGCAGTGTGTGCCTCCGGTTCCTCCTCATGGCAGACGCACTTATAAATAGACACAGGATTGTGCGGGGGGGGGGGGGGGGGGCAGCATGTAACCCAGGAGAAGAGGCAGCGGTGTGTCCCGCAGGCAGTGATTGTCCTTGGTTGCAGGTAGTGTGGTGCTTAGCTAAGGCGTGCCTTGCTAATGAGGGTTTGTCCAAAGTAAAAATTGTTAGGGGGGGGGGGCAGACTCTTGCCCCTATTGTGGCTTAATAGTGGGACCTGGGAGCCTGATATGCAGCCCTGCATGTTGCCCCTCGCCTGCCCTATCTGTATCTGTGTCGTTTCCATCAGTTTCGCAGGTTTTGAAGATTTGCACAAATGAAAACCTTAGCGGAGCATGGGTCATATATAAAAATGCTCGAGTCGCCCATTGACTTCAATGGGGTTTGTTACTCGAAACGAACTCTCGAGCATCGCAGAAAGCTCGACTCGAGCAACGAGCACCCGAGCATTTTGGTGCTCACTCATCTCTAATGACGATCAATCAGCTGGTGGTAATTAGTTTTTAATTATTACATGTATATAAACTTTGAGTGTGGGTAGTTTGAGCTTGAGAAAGACCCTATCTGGATCGAAACGTCGCCGTTACTACCTGGTTTTGCAGTCCATGTTGTTGTTTTTGTTACTGGAACCATAATGGAATAAAGTTCCTTTTTATTCATCTTGCTGCCGTGGATGCTGCCTCTCCATCTATGGACTTCTCTATGTGGGAGAGTTTGTAAGGAAACACACATCATCCCAGCACCATTGGTCACATAGGAATTTATATAGACGCTACATTCACAGGTCTTCTTACATTTTACTCCGTACCTTAATACTAATGACTGGAATCCTACATTTACCGGCCAAGACTCTGATCTATTGACTATTTAGTGTGAGTCACGAAGAAGGGAGAATTATTACCAAAACATTTTTTAAGCGGACAGTAACCGCCTGTTACACTACAAAAGGGTCCATATCCAAAAATGAAAAATTCCCATCCCCTCTGTACAATCCTATCGCTTCAGATGCAATTGCACAAAAGACGAGGATTTCCACAATCAAATTCCCATCATCCTAGGAATAAATGGAGCCGATGAAGTTTCCTGACAGCGGAACAAGTGAGGCCGGGTGAGCCGTCGTTCTTTATGCTTGTGGGGAAAACATTGAATTTATGGTTTTTGATTTTTTACTTTCTTTCACGTTTTACAGAGAGGTTTTTGTGAAAAAAAAACTGAATTTCCACACTTGGTGCATTATTACTTTGTCATGCTGGTGTAATTTATATAGAATGTTATCCTTTATCGCAGATTCTGATTGCAGCGATACAATAAATAGTAACAAAACATAGAAACACAGTAAATCCACGGAGTTCAGCCTATTACCCCAATATTGATCTACAGGAAGGCAAATATACCCAATGAGGTAAAAGCCATTTTTCCTTATTTTAAATGGGAAAAAAAAATTTCCGACTCCAGTCTGGCAGCCAGATCAGCGATCCCGGGATCACGGCCCTTCTGAAGCAAACTAGTGACTATAACCGGGGATCTTGTTGCACTCTAGACAGGTATCCAGGCCCCTCTTGTACTCTTCTAGTGAGCAGCACCACATCATCAGGCAGAGAGTTCCATCGTCTCACTGCTCTTACAGTAAAGAACCCATTCTATGTTGTGTAGAAACCTTCTTTCCTCTAGATTTAGAGGGCGCTCCCTTGTTACAGTCACAGTCCTGGTAACAGACAAAATATTCTAACCTGTCAGGGTATAGCTGAGATGTATAAATGTAATTCACAGTCGGGATGCTGCTTGCATTTCAGATTTTCTGCTTTATTAATAAAATGTGCATTTCACAAATATGGAGAACGCGTTTCAGTTTTTATAAAACCTTGTTCACCTCTACATAATAATCTAACAGACTCCCTTAAAAACTAAACCTTTAATTCATTCAAAACATTTGTGAATTTAACCCCTCGTTAGTGTGCAACATTGACTGCCTTTCACTCGTTGCTTCCCGTTAGCTCTGACGTTCAGGGCATCACATAGGCGCATGGTGTGGTATGCTAGATTCATTGATGACAGTCATCATTTGGGATAGGGCAGAACCTCCAGCTAATGAAGGAAGCACAGATATATTTGATTTTGCAACGTATATAAATAGCAATCCTGTCAATTTGCAATGCTTGATTTCCCACAATGACAAGGAACTAGGTAATTCAGAAAAGAGATGGCAGGGAACGCCGTACGGCATGCAGAGAGGAGCCATCCCAGACATACAGATCTCCCCTCCGATCCTCCCAGCTCTCCCCCACTGCCGGCAGACGAATCTTTGCTCCCGAGCGGGCAGGAACTCGCTAAGGGCAATGCTTGATCATCTCTGCCTAGTACCTTTAATTCAAAGATAAAAGAATCTCATTGGCTGAGTATAAATGGGTTTTTTGGATGCGGTAACTCGAGATGTGCTGATGTCATCTGGCCACTAAGAAAAATACATTCTAGGACAGTGAAAAATCTAAAGAGTACAAAATAACGAGCTTTATTAATTGTGACACAACTAATGCTATTTGTATCATCTCAGGCACGGAATGTAACAAATACTACATAGGATGCACGATTCAATAAGAACGGGGATTGTTGAACATGTAAGACACATTAATAATGGCACCATCAATCGCTCGGGCGCAGTAAGACGCTTTTTAGAAGAACATTCGGGTAGTTTAGAAAATGTTGTTTTCTATGGTATAGAAAAAGTATCCAGCAAGAAGAATGGTGTAATTAGCCAGGAGCAGGAGATCAAAAGAGAAGCATATCGGATACTAACACTGGATACAAGGCTTCCCAGAGGGGTGAATCAGAGGTCTGATCTGTTTTATATATGCTAGCATCCATTTCTTCACTATTTATAGAATAGGATTTGTACATCGTGAAAATCAGCGAAGCCAGCTGAATTATCTGATAATGTGTATTCATGTATTTATATAAAATATCAATATGTGATTCTTATTGTAAAATAACAGAACTCTAATCAATACCAGGATCTCTCCCAGGATCTGTTTATACCCAGGACTACGACGGTAACAAGAGGGCATCCGCTACGTTTAGAGGAAAGCAGGTTTCATCACCAACATAGTAAAGGGTTCTTTACTGTAAGAGCAGTTAGGCTGTGGAACTCTCTGCCTGAGGAAGTGGTGATGGCAAAATCCATAGAGGAGTTTAAAAGGGGACTTGATGTCTTTCTGGAGAGGAAGGACATTATAGGTTATAAATCTAAGGTTATTTGTTAATCCGGGTTTACAGGCAGGTAGGAACTATTAGGGGTTGATCCAGGGAACAGTCTGATTGCCATTAGGGAGTCAGGAAGGAATTTTTTCCCCAAAAGGGCTAATTGGCTTCTGCTCTTGTTTTTTTTTTGCCTTCCTCTGGATCAACAACACAGGAGGATAAACAGGCTGGACTAGATGGACATTGTCTTCATTCGGCCTTACGAACTATGTAACTATGTAATCTATCTGCATGTAAAGCCAATAGATGATGTAGAATGAATAGCGGTAATATGAAGATCGTCACCTACAATGACCCATAATAATAGTACATAATAATCCATTGGAAATAGAATGGATACCCAATGATATTTACATTAGATTCTCATATAAAGGTAATTGAAATCTATAAGACCGGTTACAACACAAGCAGCGGCAGGATTTTACCAACTGCTATTAGAAGAATAAAATCCAGAAACAGATTATGCCAACAAGTTACTCAGAAATGTAATCAATTAATTTCCTAACGAAATCAATGATATTCTAATACTTTTATTAAATTATGTATAATTAATTCATTTGTGTATGTATATGAATTTACTTGATATTTAATAGTACCATGTGATGCCATGAATGTCGGAGCTAACGGGAAGCAACGAGTGAAAGGCAGTCAATGTTGCACACTAACGAGGGGTTAAACTCACATTTGTTCTTAATTACATTTGTACAAGAAAGCCAAAGAAAACGGTGGCTAATTAAGTCTTGCAAGATACGCCTGCAGAGAGGAACAGGGAGCAGAAGCCGGCCAAGGTGGGATTGATATCTCTATTTCAGCTCTATAACTGATATGCAATCTATTACGCCATGCTTCTAGCTGACTTGGAGGGCTTTGCCAGGCCCTCTAAGGGTTAATCCTTCCTCTCAGGGAGGTGATTGGCACAGAAAACCTTTCCTACGTGAGTCTTACTGGATTACAGAGATGTGCGCCCGGGTTCTGTTAGGCTTGAAGTCTAAGTAAGATCTTATGTATTCCTGTTGGCAGTATCTACCGGATCTGTAAATGTTTGCACCCTGATATGGGCTATTATGTCGCAGCAGATTTCCCAAGTTGTCACTTCTGTATAAAACTCTTGGCTCTCCTGAAATCTGGTGTGTTCAGAGCTCATTTGAGCGTCAAACATGTAGAGGGTTTGCTTTATCAGTCTGTACGCCTCAAGTTGTATAGTCCTGTATGAATAAAGTCTGATATGTTACACTGAGGGTGCGGGCAGACGAGCGCATAAACGGCGCGTTTTTGCGACCAAACGTATATACGTGACCATCTGAGGCAATGGTTTCGAATGTATTCGTTCACATGGGCGATTTTACGGCGCGTAAAAACGGCAACCCGAAAAAAAACGGAACATATGCGACCGAAATACGCGCCAACGCATATTCAATGGCCGAAAAGACCGTTTGCAAAGTAGGAACAAACGAAAATACGCTTTCTAGCTCTTGTCGTGATCGGTGAAAAACGTTCTCTCGGGCGATTATACGTTGCGCTCGTGCGAACGTAAATACGCCTACGCTCGTCTGCCCGCACCCTGAAGTTGTAGAACCTTTCCCATGTGATCACAGCTGTATATTACTGTGTGCGACTCTTCCTAGTATATGACCCTATAGTGATAAGGTGGAGGGGAGACGCCCTTGCTGGGCTCAGTGCAGGAATACGGTTCTTACCATTATCATTTATGAAAGGATCACCAAGTCCGGGATCGGCAGTGATTCTCCCCTCACTACTTATACACATAATGGGTACCAGCTCTCCCTCATCTCCATCAGTTCTGAGGAAACATCATCTAATAGGAAGAGGAAAGATCGGCCCAAATACAAACATGTAAGTTACACAAGTAAACTTTTATGAACAGTTAGAAACAAGTTTAGAGACGCAGTTATATGTATCAGTGTGAAATATTCTATGTACACGGCTGATATAAAGGCGGGTTATCTGGATTATATTTGTTTCTGGATAACGGATGTTTATCGGTAATTACATACATTTATATATACATACTTATTCATCATGGTTAGAAAAAACAGGTTTAAAAAATAGCTTCTCTCCTGTGTGAACTTTTTGATGTTGCAGTAAAGTTGATTTCTGTGTAAAACATTTCCCACATTCTGAACATACAAACGGCTTCTCTCCTGTGTGACTTCTCTGATGTGCAACAAGGCCTGATTTCTGTGTAAAACATTTCCCACATTCTGAACATACAAACGGCTTCTCTCCTGTGTGACTTCTCTGATGTGCGACAAGGCCTGTTTTATGATTAAAACATTTCCCACATTCTGAACATACAAATGGCTTCTCACCTGTGTGAATTCTCTGATGTGCGACAAGGTGAGATTTAAAAGCAAAACATTTCCCACAATCTGTACATGAATATAGCTTCTCTCCTGTGTGAATTCTCTGATGTGTAACAAGGTCTGATTTCCTTGTAAAATATTTCCCACATTCTGAACATACAAACGGTTTCTCACCTGTGTGAATTCTCTGATGTGCGACAAGGCCTGATTTCTGTGTAAAACATTTCCCACATTCTGAACATACAAACGGTTTCTCACCAGTGTGAAATCTCTGATGTTTAACAAGGTCTGATTTCTGTGTAAAACATTTCCCACATTCTGAACATACAAACGGTTTCTCACCAGTGTGAAATCTCTGATGTTTAACAAGGTCTGATTTCTGTGTAAAACATTTCCCACAATCTGTACATGAATATAGCTTCTCTCCTGTGTGAATTCTCTGATGTGTAACAAGATTTGATTTCCTTGTAAAATATTTCCCACATTCTGAACATACAAACGGTTCCTCACCTGTGTGAATTCTCTGATGTGCGACAAGGTGAGATTTAAAAGCAAAACATTTCCCACATTCTGAACATACAAATGTGTGAATTCTCTGATGTGTAACAAGGTCTGATTTCCTTGTAAAATATTTCCCACATTCTGAACATGCAAACGGTTTCTCACCTGTGTGAATTCTCTGATGTTTAACAAGGTCTGCTTTCTCTGCAAAACATTTCCCACATTCTGAACATGAATATGGCTTCTCTCCTGAGTGAATTTGCTGATGTGTAACAAGATGTGATTTTGTTGTAAAACATTTCGCACACTCTGAACATGAATGTGGCTTCTCCTTTTTGTCAGCTCTTTGAGGTTTTCTCCTTCTGTGAAATTTAGCAGTCTGTGATGAATCAGAAGATGGGACCTGTATGAGAGGATCCGATGATGGATCTTTACTGTGAAGGGCTGAGGGGGTATCTGGGATAATGGCAGGTTCTTCATATGTAGCATGTATGATACCACAATCCTCTGCTTTACAATCTGCAGATATCAGACGTCCCTCTGAGCTCCCGGTACCGTCATCTGCCAAGAATAAAGTTAATTTCTTTTTCATATAAAAATGATTCTGACAGAGTAAGTGAGGGAGGATCATTCACTCATAGAAGTCGCTTGGTTTGCAGCTCACTTAAAGACCAAGCGATTGTCAGTGCAGAAAACATCACCAAAAACTACAGATGTGAATCGGGACTTACAAGTAACTAATTCTGGTTTTCATCAATAACATGGGGGGTCCTGGGGGGGTCTGAAAAAGGGTCATGAAGAGTAATTTACAGCAGACTCCCCCACAAGCCCCGCGCTCCTGTCCCCAGTAGATCTGGAGCCCAAGCTACAGGAATAGTATATTCCATACAGATGGAGTTCGGCCATTTCTGCACCAACATTAGTTTCTGGTTTTCCATAAAGAACTCATATAAAATCTCCCATGAAGCCGGA
Source organism: Eleutherodactylus coqui (assembly GCF_035609145.1). Classification (NCBI taxonomy): domain Eukaryota; kingdom Metazoa; phylum Chordata; class Amphibia; order Anura; family Eleutherodactylidae; genus Eleutherodactylus; species Eleutherodactylus coqui. The sequence continues at coordinate 23,302,597 of NC_089841.1, forward strand.
TGTCAGTAACACACGGTGTGCAGCAAATATAGAACTGCTCATCTATAAGACAGCTTGGTACATACAGTAATTCTATATTCTGTCACCTCAGACCAGGACTAGGCCGGGGCAGGGAGGCATTCTGAGTCTTGGATTGGGCCCCCATGGGTTCTTTGTACGCCCCTGCTTCTACTTGCAGTCTATACACTTCATAGTTCCCTGTCATGCAGCAAGCTCTGCTCCATAGACCTGCAGTCGGGCTGGGATACATCTGTAAAATGTGCCCTTAATGCTCTCATCTGAAACTGGTCATAAAGAGGAAATACAGTTCCTGGTTCTGTATACATGTAACACAGCTTGGCTCAGCTGCTGTATTTACGTACTAAGCTTGGTTCTGGTATTGCATCTATGTATATCACCAAGCTTGGTTCTGGTGCTGTAATTATGTTATGGCCTTGGTTCTGATTCCTGTTAAATAGATAAACAAGGATGCAAGGACACATTGTGGCCGGTCACATACAACCAGACCGTGCCCACCGACTGCGGCCAGTCGCCATGCAATTATGCCAGTATTTTGTGTGGCCAACTGCACCGTGTGTTTCCACCCTTAAAGTGTGTTCACACACGGCAGATTGTGCTGCAGGTCAGCACAAAAACCTGCATGACAATCCACAGTATACGGTGCGGGTTATGGCACAGATCAGCAGCAGATTTCCTGCTTTCAACTGAAGGGGTGAAGTCTGAAGCAGATCTGCATCAAAATACACACCAGTGCTAAAGACTGAAATGTGATGCAGATTTGTTGTGGCCTTTACCCACTACGTGTGAACACATCCTTATGTCGGGCCGCTACTCATGGGCCTGTGATATATTCCTGCCAGCCGGGCCCTGACCATTACACAGGGCCGCCAGGAGGTATATTGGGTCCCATATAATGAGATTAATGAGAGCCCCAGGGGACAGGTGGGGGATGGTGTTGGCATCTTTAGTGGGAGGTGGGGAGCAGAGTAACCTGTCATTGACCACTGGGGGGCTCCTTAACCCCTTAATGACACGGCCTATTTTGGCGTTGAGGACCAAGTGATTTTTGGTACTTTTCCATCTCCATTTTTCAAAAGCCATAACTTTTTTATTTTTCCGTCGACGCGGCCGTATAAGGGCTTGTTTTTTGCGTGACGAGCTGCAGTTTTTATCGGTGCCACTTTTGGGTACATAGACTATATCGTAAAACTTTTATTAATTTTTTTATGATAACAGGGAGAGAAAACGCATCAATTCTGCCATAGATTTTTACAGCGTTAATCATGCAGCATAAATGACACACTAATTTTTTTCTGCGGGTCGGTACGGGTACAACGATATCAAAATTGTTATTTTTTTTTAGGCTTTTACACTTTTTTGCAATAAAACCCCTTTTTTTGGAAAACATTTTTTTCTCTATAGCTGCATTCAAAGTCCTGTAACTTTTTTTTTTTTTTTTTATGTACGGAGCTCTATGATTAAGTACAATATGTGGCGAATAAGCAGACCACTAGAATTTGTGTAGATTTATTAAAAGCACCATTTGTCATTCCCCCCCCCCCCCCCCCCCCATTTTCTATTGCCATATCTTCTTTTCAGCAAGCATAAAATGCTCGCTGGTAGCTTTACATCTCTCCATATTACCGAGGAGATGACCAGCCGGCCTATGTGCATCAGCCATCAGACTAAAGATCATTCGTTCCCATAGCAGTAATTCTTTGCATGTGTAAAACATAAAGTAAACCAGCAGCGACCGACCTGCCTACCGCTCAGCGCTGGTTACATCAGATCAAGAGTTGGTCAGTGTAAAAGGACCCTTAGTACCGAAGCTGGAAAACCATTTCTCCCCCATCAGTATAGACATCATATAGTGAATAGTAGTTCCCACTCACATAGGGGTGTTTCATGTCTGGGCGGTAAATGCCCATCCTGTGTTATCACCTATAACGGTATCACATGTCATTCATATTTAGTTTGTACTCCAGCTGAATGAATAAATCTACATAACTATCTGCAGCCGGTGACCGAGGAGAATCTGTGACTAATAGATAACATACTGAGCATGAGTCAACAATGTGATGCAGTAGCAAAAAAATAGGCAAAACCAATTCTGGAATGTATTAAGATTAGAGATGAGCGGGCAGGTACTCGCATAAGGCACTACTTGCTCGAGCAGTTTGCCTTAGCGAGTACGCTCACTCATCTCTAATTAAGATAAACAGAGAGTCTAGATCACATGAGGTCATTATCCCCTCTACTCTTCCTTAGTCAGACCTCATCTGGAATATTGTGTCCAGTTCTGGGCACCCCGATTTAAAAAAAGACAGACAAACTGGAGCAAGTTCAGAAGAGAGTTACCAGGATGGTGAGCGGTCTGCAAATATTGTGAAATGGGGATTGGTAATTATTTGGGAATGTTCAGGTTGCAAAAGCAAAAGGGCAAGAGGAGACTTAATAGATGTCTACAAATATCTGAAGGGCTGTCACAGTGCAGAGGGATCAGCCCTATTCTCATCTGCACAAGGAAAGACTAAAAGCAATGGGATGAAACTGAAAGGGAGGAGACACAGATTAGATATTAGAAAAAAACTTTCTGACAGTGGTGATCAATGAGTGGAACAGGTTACCACGGGAGGTGGCGAGCTCTCCTTCCATGGAAATGTTCAAACAAAGGCTGGACAAATATCTGTCTGGGATGATTTAGTGATTCTGCACTGAGCAGGGGGCTGGACCCGATGACCCTGGAGGTCCCTTCCAACTCTTCCATTCTATGATTCTTCTCTGCTGTATTTAGTGGTTACTACTCACCTGGGCGGTTACCTGTAGGAATCCCCTCTTTACACCGCTGATCGCCCCTCACATTTGTCTCTGTAGTCGTAATATTGGTTAGATCTTCATCCTGATACAAAAGCTGTGAGACAAATATTGTAAAAGTCAGCAGACGGTTGGAGAAGTTGTGTGGAAGGTTTTACATGACCAGAAAAGGTCATTAATCATCATGATGACCAAAACTGACCGGACAGCAGCAGTTATCAGTCACGTCAAAATTGGAGGCTTCCTAAATTGATTCGGTCATCAGGTTCATGAAGTTTGGCTTCATTAAACCGCTTGTTTTCAGAATTAAGTGCGTTTCTCTTCCCGATTATCTGACAAGTGTATTTCTTTTTATCCTTAACTGTAGTGACAATTATCTGGGATTTACATCCAGATGTCTTGGTTTACTAGTCTTGGTCATCAGACAAGTAATTGGACAGTTTTTGGCACCGGTATTCAAGAAAGACATATCAGAGCTTGAGTGGGTTCAAAGAAGGGAAAAAAAAACTAATAAGTAGAATGGGTGGACTACAACACCCAGAAAGTTTAGCAAAATTAGGGTTAGTTTTTAAAAAAAAGTCAGCTGAGGGGCAACCAAATAACCATATATAGATATATCAGGGGTCAATACAGAGATCTCTCCGATCATCTATTTATACCCAGGACTGTAACTAGGGGGCGCCATCTTCGTCTAGAGGGAAGGTTTCTACGCAACATCGAATGGGGTACTTTATTGTAAGAGCAGTGATACTATGGTACTTTCTGCCTGAGGACATGGTGATGGTGTACTCACTAAAAGAGTACAAGAGGGGCCTGGAGTGTAATAATATTACATGTTCTATCACTGATTACTTCAGAAAAGTGAGCGATACAGGGATTATTCCGATTGCTAGATTGCAGTCGGGAAGTGTTAGCATTTGTTCATGGAGGTCTGGTTTATGCTAGTATTGTTTTGTATTTTCCTCCCAGCTTTCTCTAGCACTGTTGGGAATGTCTATGAGAGTGTTCTGCTACCTGTTGAACCTGGTTAGCAATTAGGGAGGGCTCTTATTCTGGTCTTAGCTGTGGTCCTGTGCTGGTTATTCTCAGTCTTCACCTGATGGTTGTTGGAATCAGAACTGCATCTTGGTCTCCTGTTTTTCCCAGATCATCTCAAGCCAAGTACTGTGGTTAGTGGTGGTAGTTGTATTCTTACTTAAATGTTTTGCTTCTGTTGTAGATAGGGACAGTGAGTGGCCGAGGAACGTGGGTTTGGTGGGTTCCTATTAGGACGGGACATCTGCTTTGAACAGAGGTGGGAATGTAGAGAACTACTAGAAAGTTTGATCCTTTATTTCTTTTTATGTTCTATTTTCTTTAGCAAATATTGCAATTTTTCAGCAATTAAACAAGGAGAAGTATTTACAGTAAATATATTGTAAGCTAAATTGTATAAAGATTTGTAAAAAGTTGCCAAAGTGTCTATGATTTCCTGAGGGTTAAAAAGCTTATTGTTTTGGGAGTCACGGATAAAGGGTACGTGGAGTTTAGATGATTGTGATTTAGCTGTTTTGCTAGTAGGGCTCCTGGCTTCTTGCCTTGCCAGTAATAGTCACTCTCAGTTTTCTTAGGGCAGGTCGTGGTCGTACATCTGGAGCTGCTGAAGTTGGTGGTTTACAGTAACTATCTATTCAGCTCTCTCTGCGGAAAAAGCTAGTTTATTGTGTCCGTGTAGTGAACATAGTTGTGTTTTTCATTCTGGTTGGAGAATTTCTAAGGTTTTTGTCATAGGACACGTTTTTTTTTAATAAAGTGGCTTCTTATAAAGGCCTTATGGGCGCACCAAAGGATGGAGGCAGAAAGCATATAGTTGTTTTGACAGATTTTAATAGAAAAGTGATTCATGTGTTCCTGAATTGATATCATTATAGAGGCGTGATCTGACCATTATATGGTGTGGAAGTGACATTACTAAGGTTTCTATCCACCAACATAAAATCAATATATTGTACTGCACACCTTATGAGGCTGTGAGAAGAAAGTATTATCGCGATCAGTTTGATCTTGAATGCGCCGAATATTAAATAAATTATTACTGTTGAAAAAAGGGACATGAAACTATACTATATACTACCCCACTATACGCGACATTTCTAACAACCTTGTCTAATATTCCGGGATTGAAGCTGGTGCCCCGAGAACTGTCACCACCCACGAGAGCCACGGTCGATGCCTGGAAGTCCCTTAAACAGAAGCTAAATAATTAGAATTGCCTACAGAAACCAACATTACCTATCGAACCCTAACTACCTAATCCCAATCTTAGCTTTATCAAACTGGAGGCGATTTGTAGACGATCTTATATCGGCAGATGGGGTGAAGTCCTTTGAATTGTTACAGATGGCTTATTGGGTTCCAGATAGAGATAGGCTTAAATACATCAGGATCAGTTTCTTCCTAAGTAATTTCCCAATTGCTATTATTCCTTTTGGATATCATAACTAAAGTCACTGCACAGCCAAATCTGAGGAAATCGGAGACATACTGCTTCTACAATATGCTCACAGGGAACCATAGTCAGGAAAAAAGCCTATAAGTTAAATTGGGAAAAAGAATTGGGAGAAAAAATTTCTATCAGAATGTGGTTGGAAGCATTTAAAGGAGCGTTACAATCCACAGAAGGGGCAGCTATTCGAGTCCAAATTAAAATTGTAGGTGAGATGCAACTATTCTCCCCAGCTTATGGCCAGCAGTATAAATAGGTGATGTGGTACTTGCTGGAGAGAATGTGGACAGATCAGTATTTGATCTCCCATATTTTGGTTCTGCCTGAAACTGAAGGGCTTTTGGGAAGAAATTTTTGCCCTCTTATAAAAAAACTTTAAAAAAAAAATACCCCAAGGGTTCCGAGTCTGGCTCTTCTGCTGATAAACTTAGATAGCTTCCCTAAGCCTGGCAGGTACCCGATAGGTCATGCTTTTATAGTTCAATCCGTTTTTATTGAAATTTTCAATAGGATAGGTTAGAAAACATACAACTTAAAAAGGTCTAGCAGAACCTATAAAACATGTATAACAAAAGACATAACATAAATAAATCGGCCTCTTCTTGAAAATATCCATCTAAATAAAACTCTTGGAGGGGCCTAGTGGGTGACCCCAATAATGATAATACCCGAACACGCAATTTGAGAATAAAATGTTTGCGGTCTGTAGTATTCGGGTAGAAGCCCGAGGCCTTATCCTCTTGCAACAATGAAAACAAAAATTACATATACAAAAGAGAGAAGAGACAAAAAGAGAGATGAATTATGGGAAGAGAAAAAGCAAGAAGGCAAAATGAATAATAAAATATAAAATAAATAATATTTCTAAATAAGTAAAAAAAAAGGATGGGTAAACTAAAGGGTAGATAGTTGGTTGAAGGAAGCGGGAGAAACGGGGAGGGGGAATCCCCCAAGAATGTTTAATATCCAGATTACTACCTTCTAATAACCCGTCTCACCCCCGCGGCAATTGAGCAACTAGGAAAAGAGCGCTCGGAAATCTGAAGAAGATTCAAAGTCGATCCACAATTGCCATACCGACAGAAATGTTTCAGATTCTCTATTATGTTCTGCACATAATTCCTCCATATGGCGCAGATGAGACATTTCCTAAAGCCACTCAGTCATGGAAGGAATTGGTGTGGAACGCCAATGGATCGGGATAACTGCTCTTGCTGTTGCTAAAAACCCTTTTTCTGTGAACCTATTGAGCCCGGCAGTATGGATGGGAGAGCAATTTGGGCATTATTGTTAATATTTCCCCGGATGATTAAGTTATATGTGGAGAATACCTTGTCCCAGAAAGGTCTCAACAAGTCACAGCTCCACCGAATGTGCGTCATTGTACCCCTATCAGTTCCACAGCGCCAACACACCTCAGACACTGAAGGGAATATAGCATGAAGGCGGGTAGGATATCTATACCATCTTGTAAGAATTTTGTAATTTTTTTCCTGTGCAGCACAGGCCATGAACAGTTTATGAGTAAAGATGAATGCCTTCCGCCACTCATTCTGTGAGATCATGACTCCAATTTCCTGTTCCCAAGCCCATTTGAAACCAGGATCCGTGGTGTATGTTTCTTGGATCAGCAGACCATATATCAGGGATACTACGTGTGTCGGAGGGGACCCTCTTGAAAATAGACTCTCAAAAGGTGTGAGGGCTGTTAGAAAAGTGTTTCTATCTCCTTGAGTGTTAAGAAAAGAGCGAAGTTGGTGAAATTCTAACCAGGAGAGATTCAGTTCACCAAACCTAGATCTTAATTCTTGAAAGGAAGGCACTGAGGGGCCACCTAGGACATTGCAAACCCGGGGGTCCTCTCGAGCCTCCCAACCCATGAAAAGACCTTGGCTCTTACCTGGTGGGAATGCTGGGTTGGAGAAAAGTGGTGTGAGGGGACTATCTAGACTTGACAGGATCTGCTTTTGTATTTTCGAGTCCCAGAGTTTAAGTGTCTCTTTCAATAGGTAATTGGTAGATAGGATTTGAGCTCTGTCACAGGGACGAATCCATGGGAGAAGTCTTATCGGAATCGAGCAATCCGCCTGTTCTAACTGTATCCACTGCTTGTGAGCTGAGTGGTAGTGCCAGTCCACAATATGTGTTAAAACCGCTGCAGCATGGTATAGTCTGAAATTTCTTGGGGCGAAAGAGCGTACACACTCCCACCCTGGGTCTCGAGCAATCCCCACACAAATTTAATTAGAGTCGACCTTAATGAATTAAAGAACGATGTAGGGGGTATGATAGGTACAGCCTGGAAGAGATATAGGAATTTAGGTAACACATCCATTTTTAGGGTGTTTATCCTCCCAAACCATGAGATGTCTCTGTTTGCATAGTTGGAGAGGTCTTTTAGTGTGCGCTCAAGGAGGGTCTGATAATTTAAGGGGAACAACCTAGATTGGTCAGTAGGGACAAACACCCCAAGGTATTGGATAGCCTCCCGTTGACATCTAAATGGAAATTGCTCTGAGATATGTTTTTCTGCTAACGGGAGTGAAATGTTCAGAGCTTCTGTTTTGGAGTAATTTATTTTTAAGTTAGATAGATGTCCGTATCTCTCGAACTACTGTATTAACAACAAAAGTGTGGTATGGGGCTGGGAGATGTACAGTAGGAGGTCATCAGCGTATATGGCCGTCTTATAATGGTTCCCTCCAATTTGAAGGCCTTGTATATTTGGGTTGTTTCTTATCGCTACTGCAAGATGCTCCATTACCAACAAATACAGAAGAGGTGACAGAGGGCAACCCTGCCTGGTGCCATTTCTGATATGTATGGGAGAGGACAATAATCCATTCACCCTTATCCTAGCAGTAGGGCATGTGTAAAGGGCCAGTACTCTGTCCAGAAATTTGGGGCCAAGTCCAATTTGTTTGAGAGTTGCTGACAAGAATCCCCAATGGACCCTGTCGAAGGCCTTTTCTGCATTCACGGACAGCAGACAGAGAGGATAAGACCCCACTCTCGCTCTAGATGTTGTTAGTAGAGTTTTATAATGTTGTCTCTGGCCTCCTTACCTTTGATAAATCCTACCTGATCTGTGTGTATGATGGAAGGGAGGAAAGGAGACAATCTGTTAGCTAGTGTCTTGGAAAAAAGTTTAATGTCCGCATTTATCAGTGATATAGGTCTATAATTAGTGGAAAACTGTGAGATCCTTACCAGGTTTAGGCAGGACACTAATGTGTGCTTCCAAGGATTGTTGCGTGAAGGGGGAATCTGAAGAAATCGCTGAAAAGACTTTAGCTAAAATGGGGGTCATTTGTTCCCTAAATAATTTGTAAAAGGTGCGTGTAAAGCCTTCGGGACCTGGACTCTTCCCTGTTGGGGTGGATTTAATTGTCTCCTTATCTCCTCTTCCGTGATGTCAGAATCCAGTGTCTCTCTGGAATAAGTGTCTAATGTAGGTAAGGCTGTCTCTGCAATGTAAGCAGAGATTCGCTCCACTAGAGTAGATGGGTTCATGTCTGCAAACTGTACCCTAAGATCATATAACTGTGAGTAGTAAGTCTGAAATATATCGAGGATCTCTGAGGTATTGTGAGTGTCTAAACCCACTGAGTTTTTAATTCTGGGGATGTAAGTGTGTGCCGTCCATGGCTGCAGCAGTCGTAAAAGATGCCTTCCCGCTTTGTTAGAATACTCGTAATCGAAGCATTTGCATTGATCTCTAAGACATAGGTATTTTTTATCTAGCTTAGAATGGAGTTCCTTCCTTGCTATGACTAGGTCTGTCAAAGTAGCTGGAGAAAGGGTATGTTTGTGAGCAGTTTCTAAATCATTAATTTTTTGGAGGAGGTTAAACATCTGAAGGGCTCCTTCCTTCTTAAGTCGCGTACCGTGTTTAATTAGGATGCCTCTAAGGACACATTTCAGCGCCTCCCACTGGGTGGGTACAGATGTATTGTCTGATGCATGTGTTTCTAAGAAAAATTCTATGTGCTCCTTTATGTCAGCTACGCATACGGCATCTTTTAAGAGGTTGTCATTTAACTGCCGAGTCCACTGCTTATCAAAGCGGTCTGGCAGTGTTATGTTCACAAATATTGGAGCATGGTCTGACCACAGCATGTCCCCAATAGAGGCTGAAGGTTGCCAAGATAGTGCGTACTAGCCTAGCAGAAAGTAATCTATGCGACTCTATGAATTGTGTGGGTGCGAGTAGAAAGTGAAGTCCTTATCTTGTGGGTGTAGAACTCACCAACTGAAGGGCATACAGCATGCGTTTAAGTGATTGCAATTGTCTAGTGGAGATTGAGCCTCGGCCCATCAAGGTGTCAATATTTGGGTTCAAAGTAAGGTTAAAGTCCCCTCCGACAACGAGCACCCCTTCAGCGAATTCGGACAGCTTGTTAAGGAATGAGTGACATGCCGTGACCTGTCGCTGATTGGGGGCGTACCAATTGGCAATGGTAAGCCTAGTCGATCCGATCATTAATTTGAGGAGGAGGTAACGGCCCTCTGGGTCAAGGCATTTGTCTATCAGGCAGTGAGCCAGGGATTTATGTATTGCAATAGACCCCCCCCCCCCCCCCGGAGCGAGAGTCAGGATTGGCGCTGTGGAACCAATGCGCGTAGTAGCGGTCTCTTATGTTAGGTACATGCCCAACTTTAAAATGTGTTTTGTGGAGAAGGAGCACTTGGACCCCCTGCTTATGCATGTGGTAAAGAACCTGTGACCATTTCTGAGGAATATTAAGTCCTCGAACATTCAATGAGCAAAGTTCGAGGGGCGCCATTAGTAAGGTTATTAGGGGGGGGGGGGAGAGGAAGAAGGGAGGGGAAAAAAAAAAAAAAGGTAGAACAGTTATTGGTTAGAAAGTAGAGATGGGTGAGAAGAAAGTTGCTACAAGAGCAATGACAGACGTGTATCGCCTAAGAAATTAGAAGAAATTTAAAGTAACAGAAAAGAGGAAACGTTGGGGGGAGGGGTTGTGGTTTAATCTGCGTCCTAGAACCAAGGACGCGATGTCCCTAATGGGTGGTGGGCTTTCTACAGAAGAGAGCTTCCCCCACACCGGGATGCCAGCCATAACTTAACACCATATAATTTTAGGGCAATAAATTCAAAACTGAAATTAACGTCCACATGGGTGAAACATTTTCTAAGACCCAAGAAGTCCCACATCCTATCTCTGTTGTACCTCTAGAGAAGCAGACCCACTTTGGCTAAACATTTTCTGTATTTTTCTCTTATTAGCGCCAGCACCTTCCATTGGTGCCTGATAAGACCTCTGTGGTTGAATTCGCATGTATGGGGCACACCCCTAGATTCACGGGAGGATGTCTTCTGCTCCCTGCATACCGCAGGCCCAATGGAGCGCTAATTGTCCAAGTGCTTTAGCGTATTCATCTCCCTATCGTGGGAAGGAGACAAACGGCCATGGGCTATTTTACTGCTAGAAAGTCTGCTGACTAACAATGCAGGATGGAGACATCCAAGGGTCCCATGGGTATTCCAGCAGGAAGCTCTATGTAAACGAAGTGCCGAGTCGACCTGGGCTCTGTCTCCTACCCGACCTATCTCCCCTGCGACGTCTTCCCGATCTCTGGGGTCTTGGGGGTACCCCCTCAAATGAAGTCGTAGGCATAGAAGGCCAGTCGTGAATCATTATATTGGGAAGGCCTTAAGTTGAGGTGAAAGGAGAGATGTCTCTGGGAGTCTGGAGCACGTGTAAATGACCCTCGTGATGAACTTGTAGGCGGAAAGGAAATCCCCATGTGTATGAGAGGTTGTGTTGGCGCAAAGATTCCAAGAGAGGTCGCAGGGCCCTTCTTTTTTGCAGTGTGACCCGGGATAAATCGGGAAGTACTTGTATACGTTTTCCCTGATAAAGTATCGTTTGACGATCCCATGCTTTTTTCATTATGGATTCTTTCACTTGGTATCGGTGGACTCTGCACATTATGTCTCGAGGGCGGTCCGGGTCGAGGGACCTAGGGCTTAGGGATCTATGCGCACAGTCCAGCTCAAGGGGGGAGTCCTGGATGGAATTGAAAATGTGGCGTAGGGTGTCCCCTAGATTTTGTTGTTCCACCTCTTCAGAGATACCGCGTATTCGAATATTATTTCTCCTTCCTCTATTTTCTGTGTCATCAATAGAATCCGCTAAATACTGCATTTGATATGTATGGGACGATATTAGTGCCGCCTGTGCATTAACTTGGGATGATAGATCAGCCAGGGAAGTCTCTACTGTAGTGACCCTCGTGTCAATTTGGTGAATCTCCGTGCAAACAGAGGCCAGTTCGCTTTTATATGAGTTCTCTAATCTAGTGATATATGCTTCCATATCTTCTTTAGTTGGTATGGCTTTTATATGGGAACTGAGAGCTCTGATTTCAGCTAATGCTGCAATTCCCTGCATAGGTACACACACAGTGGGCAATGTCATGTCTGCTCCTCTGTATGGGAGATCAGTGCTGCTTGCCATGTTGGAGGAATGATCTCTGCCTGTGGAGGGTAGTGAGGTGCAAGTGTGGCCAGGAGCTGATTGTGTTGAGGGGGAGCTGGGAGATGTGGTGTAGCCAAGTACCTGACTTCTGGTAGCTTTGTCCAGGAGAGGGTGTTGAGGACCTTCTCCCTATAGCAGGCTGTAGTTGTCCTCTGATGCTGCTGCATGAGGGGTTAATGAGCTCTCCCCTCCTCCACCTGCATTCTGCCAGCTGTGAGCAACGCTGTGTGTGTCGGAAGCAGTGAGCGCTGCTGTCCCTCCATGTGCTCCTCTCTGCTTGTAATATAGGAGCGGTCACAGTAGCTCCTGCAGGCTGTGGTTGGTCCGACACGCATGCTGCTGCCGCGGCCGCCATGTTGGCTTGAGCCCGCTCTGCCTTCACTCTTCTGGATCCAGCTAGGAAGCGCTGGATGTTCTGTGCTCCTGTTGCACCCGCTTGAGAGGGGTCAGGAGGGGATATCTTATCTTATATTGAAATGCTGGCAATTAGACCGGAGAAGAGGGTATGCCTGTCCTCACTCTCCCATAGCCAGGCCACGCCCCCAGGTCATGCTTTTATGATGCCAAAAACAATTATAGCAAAACAATGGAGATCCCCCCCACTCCGCCATGCGTCACTAGCCACGCCTCCCCTATGTGCTGCTATTTTAAGGTTTGAGACACATGAGTATGAGGTTGATTGCAATAGTCCCAGAAAGGAAGGGTGGGTTACTTACAACAAGTGCCGTGCAGTCAGGGAACAGCTGCCTGTAGGATTTTCCGAACTAGGGAAGCGTCCGCTGATGCGAAGGTATGATCCCAGTAAAATTTGGCAAAAGTATGCAATGAGGACCAAGTTGCTGCCTTACACACTTGGATAGCTGAAGCTCCATGGTGAACCACCCAGGAAGCCCCCACCGCCCGCAGCGAGTGAGCAGTCACGCAAAATGAAGACGACCGTCCCTTGGCACGGTAGGCCTCTGCCACCACCATGCGAATCCACCTGGAGATGGTCATTTTGGAAGCCACAGATCCCCAAAGCGGCCCTTTAGGAATTACAAACAAGGACTCTGTCCGACGGAAGTCCTTAGTACTGGCAATGTATATCCGCAAGGCCCGTTCGAGATGTAGCCGATGCAAGGTCAGTTCCTTTGGATGCGCTGGAGAAGGGCAAAAGGACGGAAGCACAATATTCTCATTAAAGTGGAAAGAGAACACCACCTTTGGTAGGAACTGTGGTACCGGACGCAGTACCACCTTGTCCTGATGGAAGGCCAGAAAGGGGGACTCGACCGACAAAGCGGCCAGCTCGGACACTCGGCGTATTGAAGTGATCGCCACAAGGAAAACCACCTTCCAGGACAAAAGACACAATGGCACTTCCTTTAATGGCTCAAAAGGATGAGACTGTAGGGCACCCAAAAGCAGATTGAGATCCCACACGGGCAGGGGTGACCGAAACGGAAGAACAGCGTGGAAAATCCCCTGAAGGAAAGTGTGGATTGCCAACTTGGCGACTAGCGGTCTCTGATCGAGGATCGAGAAAGCCGAGACCTGGCCCTTCAGGTAGCTCAACTTCAGGCCCATGTCCTGCTTGTAGGAAGGACAACACACAAGCCAAAGAAAACCGGATTGGATGGAGGGGACGGTCTTCGCACTAAACAGGCTTCATTTCCAGGCTCAATGGTAAATCTTTGACGATGATGGTTTCCTTGCGTTAATCATGGTTCGAATGACCGACTCCCTCAGAATCGCGGCCTCAACATCAATGCCGGTAAATGAAACGACTGTTAATTCGGGTGGAAGAGCGAACCCTCTGAAAGCAGGTCCTCTTGCTCCGGTATTTACCACGGTGCGCCGATTAGTAGGTCTATAAGGTTTGCGTACCATGCACGCCTTGGCCAATATAGCGCTATTAGAATTACCGGGCACCCCTTCATCCCGATCTTTTTGAGTACTCTCGGTAAGAGAGGGAAAGGCGGGAAAATGTACGGGAGGTGGAAATCTGACTACGGTATTCCTAGCGTGTCCAATCGCTATTGCCTGAAGGTCCTGGGACCTAGCCACAAAATGCTATACTTTGCGATTGAAGCTGGACGCCATCATGTCCACGTCCGGATGACCCCAGCGATGATAAATGGCCTGGAATACGTCTGGGTGCAGCTCCCATTCCCCCAGGTCTACGGTTTCCTGACTGAGAAAGTCCGCTATCCAATTGTACACCCCCGGTTTGTATACCGCTAAGCTTGCTGGTAGGTGCAGCTAGGCCCAGCTGAGTATCTTGGATACCTCGCCCATCGCCCCCACACTTCGGGTGCCTCCCTGGTGATTGATGTAAGCGACCGCCGTCGCGTTGTCCGTCTGAATCTAAACAGGTTTGCCCTTGAGGTGGGGAGTAAAGTGCTGCAGCGATTGCCATATCGCCCGCAGCTCCTAGATATTGATCGGAAGAGTGGCCTTGAACACGAAACAGAGGAACACGAAACAGAGGAGTTCCAGTCTCTGCGTTGGGACCAGGCACGACTTGCCGTGGTTGATGGCCCAGCCTATCCTTTCCAAGGTCTGTAGTGTTATGCGGAGACTTTCCAGGTTGTCTACTTGACACGGTGCCTTTACCAGTATTTCATCCAGGTAGGGAATGGTGACAATATCCCTGGTGTGGAGCAGAGCCATCACCGCCACGAGTACCTTTGTGAATACTCGTGGCACTGTGGACAACCCCAAGAGCAGGGCCGCGAGCTGGTAGTGACTTCCTTGAATCTCGAAATGAAGAAAACGCTGGTGGGATCTGTGCATTGGAATGTGTAGATGTGCATCTTTGATGTCGATCGAAGAGAGAACCTCTCCGGGCTCCATAGAGGCGATGACTCCATGCGGAAATGCTTCGTCTTGATATAACGATTCAGTCGCTTCAGGTCGAGGACCGATCTGACCATGCCGTCCTTTTTGGGGACCACAAACAGATTTAAATAGAAACCCCATCCGTGCCGAGAAGGTGGAACTGGTACGACTACTCCTTGGGCAAGCACGTGGTCGACTGCCACGCAAAGCTGTGGCGTCTTTTCTGGAACCCTCAGTAACCTTGGCCTGAAGAAACGATGCTGAGGGAAAGTCGCAAACTCTATGGCGTAGCCAGAGGAAACAATCTCCCGCACCCAAGAGTCGGACACGTGCACCAGCCACGTGTCCCTGTATAGGGAGAGTCTGCCCCCCACCCTGTCGTGACCGGGTGGGGGCTGAACTTCATGCTGAAAGCTTTGCTCTCGTAGCTTTCGGCACACAGGAGTGAGGCTGCCAAGAGGTCCTGGTTTTAAAAGAGGCCTCTCTTTTGCTCCTGTGGATTCTTCTTGGCCTGGGACCATTGCCCAGACGAGGTACATGGGCTTGAGCGGCGAAAGGACTGGTAATAGGATCTCCTTTTGCAGAGCCTTTCCTCTTCTAACCGCGTTTTGCGGAAGGAACGTGCTCTTCCCGCCCGTCGCATCTTTTATCAGCTTGTTTCCAAACAGCCTGTTGCCCCCAAAAGGGGAGCTTGGTTAGCGCCTTTTTAGAGGACGTGTCAGCTGACCAACTCTTCAGCCAGAGTGTCCTGCAAGACACCTCAGAAGCTGCTAACACCTGAGCTAGGAATTTTGCCAAATTCGCCGCACAGACAAAATTCCCGGCCTGAATGATGTTATCCGCGGTATCCAGCAACTCGTTGGTCAGAGCACCCGCAAGAATATCCCAGCCTAGTTGCTTTGCACATGCAAGTGGGTCGTAGCGCAGTGCCTACTGCCTGAAAAGTATATTTCGCCAAGGAGTCTAGCTTCCTATCCTGTAGATCAGAAAGTGATGTCGCGTCCACTGTGCGAAGAGTGGTGTGTTTTGACAGTCGCTACACAGGCGGATCTACTACGGGAGGTACCGACCACCTTTTAACGAGATCTTCCAGAAAGGGATAAGCGATGTCCCATGTTTTCCCCGGTCCCTTAAAGCATTTGTTGGGGACTTCCCATTCCCTTTCCAGGACCACCTCGAAGTCCTGATGGGGTGGGAAATAACTGGCCTGGCCGTTTATGCTGCCTGAAGGACACGGCCACAGGAGGAATTGCTGCTGGCTCCTCTGATACGTGAAGCATGTCCTGCACTGCCACGACCAAGCTGTCCATCAGTGCAGCTAGCTTAGACGCTTGCTCCTCGTCCAAGTCCGAGGGGGATGAAGAGCGAGAGCATTCCCCCTCCGAGAGACTAGTATCCTTGGACACTAGGATGGACGACTGCTGCATCTGAGACGTAGATTAGGACACCGATGAATATCGGGATCGCGAAGATGCAGCCTGTGAATGGGAGGACTCCCTGGAGCAATGGGATCTATGAGAGGACTCCCTGGAGCAATGGGATCTATGAGAGGACTCCCTGGAGCAATGGGATCTATGAGAGGACTCCCTGGAGCAATGGGATCTATGAGAGGACTCCCTGGAGCAATGGGATCTATGAGAGGACTCCCTGGAGCAATGGGATCTATGAGAGGACTCCCTGGAGCAATGGGATCTATGAGAGGACTCCCTGGAGCAATGGGATCTATGAGAGGACTCCCTGGAGCAATGGGATCTATGAGAGGACTCCCTGGAGCAATGGGATCTATGAGAGGACTCCCTGGAGCAATGGGATCTATGAGAGGACTCCCTGGAGCAATGAGATCTATGAGAGGACTCCCTGGAGCAATGGGATCTATGAGAGGACTCCCTGGAGCAATGGGATCTATGAGAGGACTCCCTGGAGCAATGGGATCTATGAGAGGACTCCCTGGAGCAGTGGGATCTATGAGAGGACTCCCTTGAGCAGTGGGATCTATGAGAGGACTCCCTTGAGCAGTGGGATCTATGGGAGGACTCCCTGGAGCAATGGGATCTATGGGAGGACTCCCTGGAGATATGGGGTCTACGTCTTTTACGTGACCTACCCCGTGACCGCTCTGAGAAAAAAGCATCTCCGTCTGAATGCAGCCTGCGTAAAATCACAGCAGATTTACTAGCTAGGTCAGAGACCGCCGCAGTGAGGGATTGGGCCCATTCAGGTTCAGCTTCCTGTTCAACTCCTAGCCCGGAGCTTGCCGGGCTAGGAGACAGTTCGCACAGCGGGGCTCAGACTGACCGCAAGGGAGCTTCGCATTGCAATGAGCACAAGCATAAAACTTGCCTCTACCTGTAGCCTGTCCAGAACCTTCCGGTCTGGGGTCGGATGTGATGTTAACAATACTGTGCACAAAATACTGGGCAAAATGCTGCAAGTGAAGACCGCAGGAGGAGTACAGCGCAGGAGGAAGTTGCCTCAGCAGAGCTTACCCTATCCAAGGCTGTCAGGCCCCAGCAGGAGCTCCTGGGTTCGCAGAGAAGACGACTTCCAATTCAGACGCAGCAGACTGCGCACACACGGCTGGTCTGATGCGAGGAACTCAGCCAGAAGTTCTGAGAAAGAAGGAGTGGCCAGAGGCAGGAAAGGAGGAGAGATCAGCCATCCCAGTCTTGTAGTGGGTTGTCTGTCACTTTCCCTCGCTGACCCAATGTGGGCGTGGCTTAATTCCAGGTCTGAGCCGAGGCCTAAATATTTGGCTCCTCCAACTATCACCCCCTGAACTCCAGTGCCCGGGGATGGCCAGCTGAAGCGAGGAAGGCGGCAAGCGACACCGCCATGGCAAGAGGGAAGATCTACGTTGGCCGCGAGGTAGGCCTCAAGTAAGCCTGGGCCTAGATTTATGTCCCCTAGATTTATGACCTCCACAGCCGCTGCCACCGCTGGTCAGGGAGGCTAGGGAAAAGCCCTATCTCCCCGTATTCCCACAAGTAAAGTCTTTATGATGACCTAAACTAAGACATATCTGCCTCCTGCAGACACTAAGCTTAAAAACTGATTAGCGTAATGCCTGCAGGAGGAGTATAGCTAGTAGGAGGAGTTAACACTTCTTGCTTAGTGTCGCCTCCTTTTGGAAGTAGCTATACGCAAGATATGGCTGTGTCCCCTAATGATACGGACAAGAAATTAGTATTGCAATAAAAAAAATGATTGGTCAATGCAATAGTCTTTTCCATAACGACGTAAGGGTTGCGATAGTTGGACACTAAGGAAAATTGACGTGTTCGAACTATGCTGCGGGATAAAAATGCTGTAGATACCTTGGACTGCCATGACAACGAACAAGGTAATTAGATCATGTCAAACCAAAAACATTAATAGAGGCCAAAATCTAACAGCAGCTCTCTTTTAATGGCCACGTGATACGCACTATTTCACTTGAAACAGTACTGATGCTTGGCTAGGTCAGCGGAAAGAGAAGATCAGGACAACAAAGAGCAAAGTGGCTTGATACAATCAAGTGTAGCAGAAATGATGATTAATTAGAGTAAAATGTCTATTGATTTGTATAAACTAGATGTATTACACAGCTGTAGTGATTTGACTCTGTAGTGTGCTATAAGAGTAGTCCAATGTAAAGTTCCAATGCAGCCACTCTAGGGTTAAATTACATAAGTATGGAGTGGAGCTGAAAGTAATGCTGGGTTACTCTTCAGTCCTCCCCACTCCCACCTCAACTTCTGGGACAAAGGAACTGGTCTTTGCCTGACCACATGTTGAGGAGACAAAGGCTTAGTTTGTACACGGGGCCTGAGGAGGCGGAGGGTGGGGGAAAGAGATTCTTTATAGCTTAACCAATAAAAATAAATATACATTACGTATGTAATATGTTATATGCCCATAAAGGGCAGATATTATGTGTTTTAATAAAACAAGCTCTGGGATTGTTTTTCCCCCAGAACTCTCTGTAAGCTTCAAACTGGACATGTGTCTCAGTCTGAAGTCTTCTTACGCGCGTATATTAGTGTTTTGCAATTAGGAAGCTTCGGAATACCCCAGAACCTGCTGGAGAAATTCATATCCAGACCACAAAGCAACCACAAATCATGTCAATTGCGGACCCGAAAGAAGCGGTGAATGACAGAAATGCGTGGAGAACATTGATCCATGAAGGGACCGAACATTGGATACAGCTGAACGGATAATTATCATCATCATCATTAAGCTTAAATAAAACAAATAGTGTCAGGCAGCTGCTGACAAGGCAAATAGGATCATAGGGTGCATCAAAAGAGGCCTATGGGCACATGACTAGAACATTGTTCTTCGTCTTTACTAGTCACTGGTCAGACCACACAAGGAATATCGTGGACAGTTTTGGGTACCAGTATTCAAGGAGGACATATCACAGCTTGAGCGGTACAAAGGTGGGCAGCTAAAGTAATAAACAGAATGGGCGGACTACAATACCCAGAGAGGTTATCAAAACTGGGATTACTTAGCTTAGAAATAGGACGGCTGAGGGGCGACCTAATAACTATATATAAATATATCAGGGGTCAATACGGAGATCTCTCCCATCATATATTTATACCCAGGACTGTAACAAGGGGGCGCCCTCTACTTCTACAGCAAATAAGGCTTCTACATCTTTCAGTAAAGAACCTGCTTGTATGTCAAGCCGTGAGACTAAGGAACTCTCTGCCGGAGGATGCAGTCACGGCAAATTTGATAAAAGAGTACAAGAGGGGCCTGGAGTGTTTCTTTAGAGATGTAATATTATACATTATAATCATTAATACCTGCAAAAGGCTTACTGATCCGGGGATTATTCAGATGGCAAGATTGGAGGAAACTGGCTTCTACCTGATTGTTTTTTTTAATCAATATTTGGTGGTGATGGTTTTGGAGGGTGGGGGTGGGGTGGGGTGTTTAGGCTGATCTGGGGGGACATGTCTTTTTTCTCCTTACAGACTATGCTACTATATTGCTTTTGTTTGTTTTTCCAAAGGAAGATTGAAAGGATAAATACAGACCAATTATCCTGCCGTCCCTTCATGATGCTGGATAAACTACATAATGGATACATGAGACAAGTGTAAAACGTATAGTAAGACTGAACTAGAGAGCTTTACAGCCCTTCTACAGAGTGAATATCTCCATCTACCTGATGATTAGGTGAATACTGATAATACCTCCCAGCAGGCAGAAATGGTACTGACAATAGCTGCTCATGTCATGTTGTGCTGACGCATCACAGCACTCATAGCTCAGAAAAATGAAAGAGAAAGCAGGGAAAATCCCAACATCAAGATGGTGCCTGATAAGCATCAGAGAGGAGTCTGCACTGTGTGGAAGTGACTTCACTACACATAGGGCAGGTTCAGAGCATGACAGACAATCAGATGAGGGGCGCAGGGATGGAAATATGTGTTTTCACCATAGAGGCACTTTAAGGTAAAGCTATAAACATTGTCTTTGTATTATATAGCTGTCAGCCATGTTTTCAGCTTTAGAGATGTTCCCTACATGTATTACAGGGTTCACAATACAACTTCATTGTTTACCTTCAGCCTGATGAGTTGTGAAACCTTCACATTAAAATGATCAAGTTTTAGCAAAAGTGGACCTTGATCGTTCTTTCAATTAATGCAAACATGTCAAACTTAAGGCCCGCTGGCCGAATCCAGCCTACTACCTCATGTTATGTGACCCACCGGCCGTGCAGCCCCCAATAAGCATTCCACTCATCCAGCCTGCAGCACAGACGCTAAGGGAAGAGGTCAGCAGTCATAGACTAACCAGTGGCTCCCGGACCAGAGATGTAGGCTAGGTGAGGGCAATGCCAGAGTCCAATAGGGGGCTTCACTGTTACTACTGGGGCTACTGTGAGGGGCCCTACTATTAACGGGGTCACTATTACTATTAAGGCTACTATCAGGGACAGTATGAATACCGTGGTCACTGTGATTGACCCTACTACTAATGGAGTCAATAGGGGACCCCATTACAATTGCAATCAGGCCTTTGAAAGCCACCATAATGCTGATGTGGCCCTCGGTGACAATGAGTTTGACACAACTGATCTAATGTCTCTGGTCAGCGGTAATCCTGCCATCTCCACCGGCCTCATCACACAAGTAGAAGATTACATTATTAATATATATATATATATATATATATATATATATATATATATATATATATATATATATATATATATATATATATATATATATATATATATATATATATATATATATATATATATATAAAGGTGAAGGCCCTCACACACTGACTGACTCACTTACATACTCAAAGATAAAGGGGTCACAACTCCAAAATTAAATGTTAATTGCATGCTTAGATCCTAAATAGGAAAAGTAAAGGGGGGGGGGTCACAACTTGATTATTCAATGCTAATTGCAAAAGTAAGTGCATCCCCATGTAATGTAACTTCCAGGTGTTGAACAAGCGTGAAATTTGGTACGAGCCTTCCTTAAAGGGGTTGTCCCGAGGCAAACGTTAATTTTTTTTTGCAGAGTCCCCCTTCTAAAGCAAACATTACTATGCACAAGTGTAAATGGCTTTTAAAGATGGTATCTACTCACCGTTCTAGCGTTTCATCAACTTATAAAACTTCTTCCAAAGATGGCCGCCGGGATCTTCACCCACGATGCAACGCGGGTCTTCTCCCATGGTGTACCGTGGGCTCTGTGCGGTCCATTGCCGATTCCAGCCTCCTGAGTGGCTGGAATCGGCACACGTGATGGGGCGGAGCTACGCAATGACGCATAGAAGGGGGCGGAGCCAGAACGCCGCTCGTGCCCGGACCAACCAGAAGGGAGAAGACCCTTCTGCGCAAGCGCGTCTAATCAGGCGATTAGACGCTAAAATTAGACGGAGCCATGGAGACGGGGACGCCAGCAACGGAGCAGGTAAGTGTATATCTTCTGTATGGCTCATATTTAATGCACGATGTATATTACAAAGTGCATTAATATGGCCATACAGAAGTGCTTAACCCCACATGCTGCCGCGGGACAACCCCTTTAAGTCCTCAATGAGGAGAGTGGGAGGGGTGGCACATTCTGCAGAGGGACATCAGTACATGCAGCCTGGGGAGAATCTAACGCTCCTCTATGTGTATACATATTTTATTCCTCGGTTCCTCTCAAGTAGCCGTGAGTTCATAAAATTTTCCATGCAAACAACACGTTAACACCTGTGCCAAACTAACTTGGCGGAAGTCAGGTATAACTGCTAGTATATAATAAGACTGAAGACAAGAGCCTCACAGCCTTCTACAGATCAGAGGGACATCTCCACCTACCTGATGGTCCTGTGGAAGAAGAGGACGGGGACATCTCTCTGGTGGGCTTCTCTTACTGGATGGAACTGCAGGAAACACAGACGGACACTGAAGTCATTCTTTACATACAGATAATAAGACATGATTACCGCATTCTTCTGACCATAAGGATCAATGTCCACGGGAGTATTTGAATTAGGGCACCCGCGCAGATGACCCACAGTTCAAGCCGCCCATAGGGTACCATGTTCGTCCACACTTGAATTGTAACACGCAGATTTGTTTTCTAGATGTTTTTCTGAAATAGCACCATGCTCTATTTCAGTGCGGTTCCAGCATGGATGGCTTACATTGATGTCAATGGAAGCCCTCTGATCCACGGCCCATCTGTAATTGACAATGCAGACAGGCCGCAGATTCCATTGGAAAGCAGAAGTTGAAAAAAATAACTCTTTTAACTCTTAAATGGTGTGTGGGGGTCCCATACGGCCGTCCGCCATGAGATCACAGGAAGCTGTGTTGGTGTCATGGCAGCCGGGGGCCTTCTGAAAGGCTCCAGGGCAGTCTTAACAGAATGCCTATCAAGCCATGCCCGTGGGGTGGCTTGATAAACTGCCTGCCCAATTGCAGTATGACGTAAAGTTATGGCATTATATCATACTGCAGGAGCGATCAAAGCATCGCAAATTGTGGTCCCCTCTGGGACTTAAAATAAATAAAAGTAAGATCAATAAATTATTTTTAAAAAAGGCATAAAAGTTAGAAGTCCAAACTATCAGAGTAACGCAATTTTTACCTCGCACCATGAACGTCAGAAAAAAAAAAAGAAATGCGTTTTTTTGGTCACCCTGTCTCCAAGAAAAAAATTAAACAAAAGCAATCAAAAAGTGGTATGTAGGGGCGTGGCCTGGGCTCGGAGCAGCATGGTCGCACTCTAAATCTGCTCCTTCTAGGCCTCAAGAAAAAGCTGCCCTGAAGTAATACCCTCAGCTACGCGAGCTTCCCAAAGCTGGTGGAGAACACCAAGAACCCCAGGAGAATGTCTCGAGGAAGAAGGGGTCTCCCAGCAAGAAGGCAGAGGATATGCAAGCAGCAGCTCCACCCCTCCAGCTGCCCAGCGAAGCTCCACGATGCTGGAGGGGTGAAGCCCCCAGTCCCCCCTGCCCTCTGTCATTGCTACAGCTTCAAGCCTGATAGGGAAAGAGGAGGAGAGAAGAGTAGAGAGCTGCACCCTCCCCACTGCCGGCTCTACTGACCGGCTCCATGGAGCTCTGAGCAGCTCTCAAAGTGGGGATAAGGAGAACTGCACTCATGGCAGCACCCCCTGCTGGCACTGCTGCCCCGTTCAGGGGAATCATGAGCTGCTCACTAAGCTGACAGCAAGGGAGCCAGGCTTACAATAGCAGCTCCCTCCTTCACCCTGATGACGTTACTGCCCCACTCAAAGGGAACTACAAGCCACTCAGAGCAGAGACCACAGGGGCCAAGAGTGTGTGGGGCCAACCACCCCCTCCTCCACTTTCTCCCACCAACACCAAACATATACCAAATAAAGTCACCAGCAGGGATCCCCGACTGGACACGGACATTCTAGATTCAGACACTACATATCCCAACGTAATTCCACCAGATAACTCTCTAAATGCGATCCCCGCTAGCAACCAATCTGCTTCGGGGGCTTTTTTGAAGGAAGCCATGCTAGCACTACGTCTCTCAAGAGACATCGCCAAAGCAATGGCTACAGTCTCATCAGGTGTTGGCGCCTTGGGAGAGAGGGTGGATCCTATGGAACAAAATATGGGGGAATACACCACAGCCCACAACTCACTAGCGGACGCACACATCTCACTTGCAGAAGAAATTGAAACCCTGAAATCTAAAAATCGCTGATATGGAAGATGGGAATAGAAGAAACAGTATAAAATTCAGATGCCTTACAGAATCAGTATCACCGGCTGAAGTCCCCTCAGACCTACAGAAGCGGATCCGTACTCTAATCCTGGACTGTTCACATCAAGAATCAGCCATCGATGGCGCTCACAGACTACCAAAACATCTCCCAAACTCCACGCCAAGTTGTTGCTAGCATTCATTTTTCTACGGTGAAGAACAGCTTATGCTGAAATCAAGAGACTCCCTCCCAGACCCCAACCAGAATATTGCGCTGTTCGCAGACCTGTCACAAGCTACAATCTCAGCGTGGAAAAAAAACTCACCAGTTGTCAAAATTCTAAGTAAACACAGAATTGCATATAAACGGGTCTTCTCCAAAAAGTGATCGCCACAAAGAATGGATCAACCCCCTACTTCAGCTCTTTAGAAGAAGGAGTGGAGCTTCTGCAACTCTGGGGCTTATCTCTGTATTAGTGTATCTTGATGCCACCAGCAATAGCTGGTGGAGTCAAGATTGACAAGGGGGTGACGCCCCTTGTAGATGATTGCCTGCGCTGCTTCTTGGGCACAAGGTCCTGGAAGGACACTAAAGTAAGCATAGAGCGGCCGCCGGGGCTGTAACCAGATCTTCAAGGAGCTTCCCTGTCGGCCGTTCGCCCCAGATTTCACAGCCGGCAGCCATCTGCCATGAGCTCACAGCCGCGGCCGGCACAGAACTCAGGGCCGTCGCCGGCCACAACGCAGCTCACAATCGCCGGACACAACGGAGCTCACAGCCGCTGGCAGATACAGCCGACGGCAGGGACGGACCTCACAGCAGCGGCAGGGACGGAGGTCTCAGGCCAGCAGCCGGGTGGGATACATTCCAGAAATACCGGCCGGGACAGAGGCGAGATGCTGCTATGTCTCCAACCATTTCTGCCGACCCTGCTGGCTTACCCTGACGGTTAGTGGTCTTCTTTTCCTTACATTATTACATGCTAATGATGCCATTTTACTGTGGGAACATGGCAGCATTTACAGATAATAATGTAAGGCAAAGAAAACTAACTGTCAGCCTGATGTAGCAGGGCCGGCAGAAATGGATCCACAGTGTGCTACTAGTAGCTTGCAGCCTTGACCCTATCAGAAGCTAGGGGTGTGACAGGGGCGTTCCTCCTGACAAACCCCTAGCTTCTGGTGGCGTCAAGATACACTAATACCCGTTATCTCCACTTTATCCACCCGAGCAAAACACAACCAAGCGTCATTCACCATCTCTCAAGCTGGCTAAAGATCGGACCCCAGCAACAAGGGACGGATGAGGACTTTACCACTCCAACCCTTTAGAAGGGCCTAGGACAAGAACTGTTCTCCTACAATTTACCCCCACTGTTCGAAGTCTCACATAACCTCTTAAAGCACCATATACACGCAAAGGTGATCGCTCAAAATTTGTTCAAAAGATAGCTTGAATGAGAGTTTTGAGCGATCATTTTGCATAAACTACCTAGTAACTTATTAGATTCATTTGCGTGCAAATGAGGCTCCCTTTGCTGTATGCAGATAACAGCAGGATGTCTGTTATCTGCTTACAGCTCCATGGGCTCTCCAGTGGGACAGCAGTTGAAACAATGATATCAGAGCTGCCCGCAGAGAATCACAGCGTGCGGTCCCTGCTATCAGCTGGCTGGCTGAATGATGGTCTTTATGCTGAACTAAAAATCATCATTTGGCGGAAAAGCAAACGATGGCAGTATTTACACGAACAAATGATGGCTTTAGAGCGATACTTGAACAAATTTTGAGTGATAGTCGTTGTGTGTAAATGGGCCTTTACGTTCTAAAAATCGCAGGGGCAAAAATCTAATCTAATTGTAAGACCCTTCACAGTATAGATTAATTATTAAAACTCTATTTTATTATAATTCGTTAAAATATATCCCGTGGGGCACACCAAACAAAAATAAAGACAGACAATTACAGCCCTTAAGGACTATGTGGGGGCATTATCTCCCCATTTATTAATGGGAGAGGAAAGGAACTCAGCACAGTGAGCCACCCCGATTATTGGTATTGGAAAAGCCTATATTGGGAAATTTCACTGGAAAGCTTCATAAAGCTGTATAAAGAAATCTATACTGTGAAGGGCCTTTACATTCTAGGACCGTGATGGCGAACCTATGACACGCGTGTCAGCACTGACACGCGGCCGCTCACCCAGTTAGTGAATA
Organism: Eleutherodactylus coqui; assembly: GCF_035609145.1. Lineage (NCBI taxonomy): Eukaryota > Metazoa > Chordata > Amphibia > Anura > Eleutherodactylidae > Eleutherodactylus > Eleutherodactylus coqui. Next base: position 23,328,631 of record NC_089841.1, read on the forward strand.
CTGCCAGGGGCCGTGGCTCCCCTGCTGGTATTCACTAACCAGCACTACTAGCAGCGCTGATCCCGGAGCACACTGTGATGTCAGTGTGTAGACAGGATCCTCCTCCCCCCGTCCCCCGACGTCTCGTACCTGTTGGTTCCGCGAGAGCGTCCGGGGGAGGAGGCGTCCTGCAACACACTGACGTCAGTGTGCGCCAGAGATCATCGCTGCTGGCGGTGCGCCGGGCACAGGAGGAGCAGAGTTTCCATAAGGTAAGTACGTGTGTCTCGTGGGGGGCAGTCACCGCTGGGGGGCCGCTGTAAGGGAGCGGGGACAGAGCAGGGGAGCGGGGACACAGCAAAATTAGTGCGGTGACAGGACTAGAGAAGGAGGGGGATGGAGGCTGCAGGGGAGCGGTGAAACAGCAAGATTACTTAAGGGACAGAAGGCTGCAGGGGAAAGTGCAGGCTGCTAGGACCTTCAATGCTTGAGCCCATCGGGAGCTAGGGGTGTGACAGGGCCATTCCTCCTGTCAAACCACTAGCTTCCGGTGGCGTCAAGATACATTAATACAGAGAAGGTGTTTGACAAGGTCCATTGGGGATACCGGATTCAAGCATTGCAGACATTTGGGTTTGCGGGCCCCATCCTCCAGGCCATGAAAGCCCTATATTCCTCCACTCGGCGATGGTTCTGATCAATGGTCTTCCATCCAAGCCTTAAAGGACACAAGATAAGGGTGCCCTCCATCACCCCTGTTTTTTTCGATTGTTATGGAAGCACTGGCAGAGGATATTCGAAATAATCCAAACATTAGAAGAATTACAGTGGCCCCCCCGACACACAAAACAAACCTTTTCACAGACTACGTTATCCTAACACTCACTAAACCGGAGTCATCATTAGCTTATGTCGTCAAAACATTGGAAAAATGTGGTTCACTATCCTACTATAAAGCCAAGTCTTCAACATCTCTGATGAGGGGATTAACACAACAAAGCACAACAATTGTCATCCAGTTTCCCATCCCAGTGGAGTCCCCACTCGATTCCCTATCTTGGCATTGTATTACTGCCTGACACCTCAAACCAGCTTAAAGCCAACATCCCCCACCCAATAAAATCAATACAAGAATAACTGGACAGACGAGCCTCCTTGGGGTTGGGATGGATGGGCAGGATTATACTATATTAGATGCTTATACTCTACAATCCTCTATCATCTATGGACCCTCCCTCTACCCATCCCGATCACAACCTGCGCTTCCCTCCACAAAGGTCAGAAACGCTCTTTTCTCCTTAGGGAGAGCAACTATATACTATAAACTAAGTGAGGAGACTCAAATGGCCATGCACGCTCCTCTGGGTAATATGCAAATAAGGGAGATGGAATAAATCCTCCACAGTGCCACCTATTGGAAGGCAGCATTCCTTCGAGTCAAAGTGGGACTTTTTATACAAGTCTTCTTACAATGACTGGGAATCAAAAGCAAAGCCAGACTCCATGTACATACAGCTGTTTCCGGGTTATTGCCCATCATCAGTGTGCGTCCCCCCATCTGAACATTCCCTCCGCTGGCTGACCCCTCCCACCAGCGACTGATAACAGAAAGTCACCCACACTATAGCTTACATTTGTTAGTAAGTCACAGCAAATAATAATGCAGGTAAATCACTAAATGTAGCAGTAAAACATAACTTTATTAATATGTTCTATAGAGTAAAATACAAGCACTAAATGAGGGTAATAATACCAAAAACTGCATCATTGTACCATCTGAGGACAACCCCTTCCCCACTGAGTAACATAACCAACTGTCATATACTCACCTCCCCCCTCCCGCTGTCCCACCATGGTGCTCTGTCCCTTCCCCCGCTCCGGTCTCAGTTTACAGCCGCAGTCCTGCCCGGTTTGTGGGACGTCACAGGGACTGCAGCCAATAAGAGCTCAGAGATTCATCTTTATGTGAAACTGTACAAAGGCTTTCCTGACACCCAGATAGGCGATATCCACGACTCCACGTTCATCCACTACTTCTGTGAAGGGGAATGCATTGTGGCTTGCAGTTTGCCCCCCGCTCTGACAATCACAAGAGGTCCAAACTAGCCGGGCTTCATGTAATTGTAGGGTCACAGCAAACTGCGATACAACCGCACTGACCGCCATTACATCCCAATGAGAAGAGTATTGTGGTCAGAGTCTCCATGTAGCCACAGCCGTACTGGTGACCCCTTCACCAATTTAGAGGGGTTCATATTGGTAATTCGTAGAACCCAAGAGAACAATAAAGGCAGACAATGATATATTATTGGCCACAACCCAGCAGCTCCTACTGGTGATGCCAGCTGCCTCCTTCTCCAGTCCTGCGGAGGAGGAGCTGGGGGGGATAGTTTGGGGGAAGAGGACAGCATGGGCCAAGGCACCTCTCCAGCCCTGCACCGCCACCGGCTACTGTAGCAGTAGGGCTGGTGGAGCCGAGATCTTCTGTAGCCACATTCTCCTGCTACTGTTTGATACAGCAGCCGTCCGCCATGTAGTCGCTGACTAGCGTCACTGTATGACCGGGATGCTTACATGTCAGCTATTAGTAAATGTGTACTGGTGATCTGTAGGCCTTCTGATTATACACTGACTTTACTCAACAACTGTGTAGTGAATGGCTCTACTAATCCAACTAGCACAGTGTCCTGCCTGGCTCACACCCCACTTCCTGCCTACAAGCACCAGGGGCACATGCCCCACATCACCCCTCCCCAGCTATGATCCTAAATATATCCATTACCTGGTGATGGGAGCGGCTGGCGGGTCTCCATCATGGCCTCCTTGTACAGATCCTTGTGTCCTTCTAAATACTCCCACTCCTCCATGGAGAAATAGACAGCGACATCCTGACACCTTATAGGAACCTGACAACACAATATACAGTCATTACCCAGAAGCCTCCAGTGCTGTTACTGTATAATGTCCCAGCATTCCCTGCAGCGTCACCTCTCCAGTCAGCAGCTCAATCATCTTGTTGGTGAGTTCTAGAATCTTCTGTACATTGATCTCCTCATGTATCAGGGGGTGAGGTGGGGGCCCCGTGATTGGGCTCAGGGGTCTTCCCCATCCATCACACACAGGGGCCCGATAGTCATCACTAGATGTCTTCTTCACTACTGTGTAATCCTGTATATGGGGAGACATTAATAAATATTACTACAGACATTTCCAGAGTCCATCACCTCTCCAGTGACATCATCCGTTATTACCATAGATAAGAATGATGTAATGTGACATCACCAGAATCTCTCCCCTCCCCAGTGACATCATCTGTTATTACCATAGATAATAATAATGTAATGTGACATCATCAGAATCTCTCCCCCCTCCAGTGACATCATCTGTTATTACCATAGATAAGAATGATGTAATGTGACATCATCAGAATCTCTCCCCTCTCCAGTGACATCATCTGTTATTACCATAGATAAGAATGATGTAATGTGACATCATCAGAGTCTCTCACCTCCCCAGTCAGCTGGAGGAGTATCTCTAGGGTGAGGTTGAATACACTCTCCACCATCTTGTTTCTGTCCTTCTCCATCTCTGATGAATCAGTCCTGTAGGGACCTGAATGGAAACAATATGAACCAATGTAAAAACCACAAAAACCAACATCTCCAAGTTCAGCTGCTTTTTACAGGGTTTTCTCTGAAGCGCTGCAGTGTTTTAGCGCACAATATAGATGTCTGCAATGTACATGCGTGTTGGGATGTATGTGTGACATCGGGCAGCAGAATCCTCCGGACAGCCTCCCTTTAACCCCTTCCTGCAGCCATTTCTCATCCCCACCGCCCAACGACAATTGCTATTATATCTGCTAATAAAGCTGGATGAGCGCCGGTATTGTGAGGGACAAGTAGGATTTTTAATAGCAGCATTTAATGTGGGAGAACCTTAGAAATACTTTATTAGGAATTCATTTAATAGGAAATTTTATAAAAACATTTGCTGGAATCCTTTAACCCCTTAGTGCTATAGGTAGTACATGTACGTCCTGCAGCGTCGGGGTATGTATGAACGCGCGGCGATCTCCCTCCATACAGCGCGAGCGCCAGCTGTTTACTGCGACTGATACCAACTCCGATAAGCTGTCAATTCTGATAGCGCCATTTAAATGGGATGAGATTGCAGGGAGCCGTGCAGGTGTCATGGCAGCCGGGGGCCCTCTGTAACGCCCCGGGCTGTCCTGGCAGAATGCCTATCAAGCCATGCCCGTGGCTCCTCCAGAAAAGGAGTGAGACGATGAGCCCATTCCCATCTAATTACTTCTCTGTACTAATTACTTACTGACTCCACGACCTAAACGTTTACCAGCGTCCGGATCGCGGCATCCAATAATCCGCACAAACCTCAGTAAAGTTTACACCGCCCTATCCCGTCTGGGCCCAATCTGTAGCAGAAAATAGGCCGACCGCTTCTATAGCGAAAACCCGTTACACGCTGCCGTCACGGAGATAACAAATATCACTAGCGAGGAACGGCTAATACATTCCTGATGACAGATGGAAAACATCCTGAAGGTCATACAAATGGCCACCAAAATAAACCTGCAGGGGGCGCCCTCCAGCCTCACCCTGCCCTGCAAAGGATTGTATCTTCTACATCCTGGTGGTCAGAGGGATCTGGTGCTTCAGCCGCTAGGACTTACTATTCTTATACAGAGGAGTCCACATCCCGCTGGTCATTAGTTTAAAAAGAAGACAGCCGACAGCCTGATAACTATAAATATTACAATACAGAGATCTCCCATCATCTAGTTATACCCAGAACTGTAACTAGGGGGCGCTCTAATAACTACTCAAAGGGTATATAAGGGGACAGTACAGAGATCTCCTATCATCTAGTCATACCCAATGGCCCGTTAGCTTAGTTGGGTAAGAGCGTGGTGCTAATAACCTCAAGGTCGCAGGTTCAATCCCTGCCCGGGCCAGTTTGCGTATAAATCCAGCACTGAGCAGGGGGTTGGACCAGATGAACCTGGAGGTCCCATTCTATGATACCCAGGACTGTAACTAGAGGGCGCTCTCTCCGTCTAGAGCAGCAATGGCAAACTTTTTATAGTGCCCAAACTGTATCTCAAAACCCCCTTATTTATCACACAGTGCCAACACATCAGGGGGCGGGGCTTATCACTACGTATGATGTTACATCTGTCATTGTAAAAAGGACTAGTAATAGTTAGGAAATTATAGTGCCAGTGTTTCTGGTGGTGCAGTGCGCCACACAGCTCTGCTACATGCATGTCACACACACATACAGCTCTACTACATGCATGTCACACACACATACAGCTCTACTACATGCATGTCACACACACACACACACAGCTCTACTACATGCATGTCACACACACACACATACAGCTCTACTACATGCATGTCACACACACACATACAGCTCTACTACATGCATGTCACACACACACATACAGCTCTACTACATGCATGTCACACACACACATACAGCTCTGCTACCTGCATGTCACACACATATATAGCTCTGCTGTATAAATTTTTCATCCCATACAACAGGGATCACAAGCAGCACAGCACTCTGGATGAAGTACCTGTGATGATGTCAACATCATGCTCTGCCCTGATCACATGACAGTGACATCATCACAGATTCTTCATTCCAAGTTAGTGTGCTTACAGGACCTGTAATGACATCAAAGTCATGTGATCAGGGGGCGGAGTGTGTAACTCACTCACAGACAGACAGTAGGGCTCACACATCCTCCAAAAGCTTCCTACTATCAGCGCTCTGTGGCTCACAGCTGCCTGTAGTGGCATCACCTGACCAGACCGCTGGGAAAAGGAAGCCGGGGAGCGCCGACAGCAGGAAGCCCGCAGAGGAGGTGAGGGGGGAGCGCCGACAGCAGGAAGCCCGCAGAGGGGGTGAGGGGGGAGCGCCGACAGCAGGAAGCCCGCAGAGGGGGTGAGGGGGAGCGCCGACAGCAGGAAGCCCGCAGAGGGGGTGAGGGGGGAGCGCCGACAGCAGGAAGCCCGCAGAGGGGGTGAGGGGGGAGCGCAGCATGGTAGTAAATTAGCTGCGCATACATGGCCAATTTCCAGTCAAACTCTTCACTAATCGTCTCATATATCGTCCCCAGTAGTAACAGTGACCCCAACATCATCCCCCAAAAGCCCGAGCAGTGATCGTGACACTGACACACATAAACTGTCCCCAGTAGCAATAATGTCCCACCCTCCACAGCGTCCCCAGTAACAATAGCGCCCCCCCCTCACCACAGCGGCCCCAGTAATACTAGTGCCCCCCCTCACCACAGCGGCCCCAGTAATACTAGTGCCCCCCCCCCCATCACCACAGCGGCCCCAGTAATACTAGTGCCCCCCCCATCACCACAGCGGCCCCAGTAATACTAGTGCCCCCCCCATCACCACAGCGGCCCCAGTAATACTAGTGCCCCCCCCATCACCACAGCGGCCCCAGTAATACTAGTGCCCCCCCCATCACCACAGCGGCCCCAGTAATACTAGTGCCCCCCCCATCACCACAGCGGCCCCAGTAATACTAGTGCCCCCCCCATCACCACAGCGGCCCCAGTAATACTAGTGCCCCCCCCATCACCACAGCGGCCCCAGTAATACTAGTGCCCCCCCCATCACCACAGCGGCCCCAGTAATACTAGTGCCCCCCCCATCACCACAGCGGCCCCAGTAATACTAGTGCCCCCCCCATCACCACAGCGGCCCCAGTAATACTAGTGCCCCCCCCCATCACCACAGCGGCCCCAGTAATACTAGTGCCCCCCCATCACCACAGCGGCCCCAGTAATACTAGTGCCCCCCCCCATCACCACAGCGGCCCCAGTAATACTAGTGCCCCCCCATCACCACAGCGGCCCCAGTAATACTAGTGCCCCCCCCATCACCACAGCGGCCCCAGTAATACTAGTGCCCCCCCCATCACCACAGCGGCCCCAGTAATACTAGTGCCCCCCCCATCACCACAGCGGCCCCAGTAATACTAGTGCCCCCCCCATCACCACAGCGGCCCCAGTAATACTAGTGCCCCCCCCATCACCACAGCGGCCCCAGTAATACTAGTGCCCCCCCCATCACCACAGCGGCCCCAGTAATACTAGTGCCCCCCCCCCATCACCACAGCGGCCCCAGTAATACTAGTGCCCCCCCCCCCATCACCACAGCGGCCCCAGTAATACTAGTGCCCCCCCCCCCCTCACCACAGCGGCCCCAGTAATACTAGTGCCCCCCCCCCATCACCACAGCGGCCCCAGTAATACTAGTGCCCCCCCCCCATCACCACAGCGGCCCCAGTAATACTAGTGCCCCCCCATCACCACAGCGGCCCCAGTAATACTAGTGCCCCCCCCCCATCACCACAGCGGCCCCAGTAATACTAGTGCCCCCCCCATCACCACAGCGGCCCCAGTAATGCTAGTGCCCCCCCCATCACCACAGCGGCCCCAGTAATACTAGTGCCCCCCCCATCACCACAGCGGCCCCAGTAATACTAGTGCCCCCCCCCCCCCATCACCACAGCGGCCCCAGTAATACTAGTGCCCCCCCCCCCCCTCACCACAGCGGCCCCAGTAATACTAGTGCCCCCCCCCCCATCACCACAGCGGCCCCAGTAATACTAGTGCCCCCCCATCACCACAGCGGCCCCAGTAATACTAGTGCCCCCCCCCCATCACCACAGCGGCCCCAGTAATACTAGTGCCCCCCCCCCATCACCACAGCGGCCCCAGTAATACTAGTGCCCCCCCCCATCACCACAGCGGCCCCAGTAATACTAGTGCCCCCCCCATCACCACAGCGGCCCCAGTAATACTAGTGCCCCCCCCCCCCTCACCACAGCGGCCCCAGTAATACTAGTGCCCCCCCCCCCCCTCACCACAGCGGCCCCAGTAATACTAGTGCCCCCCCCCCTCACCACAGCGGCCCCAGTAATACTAGTGCCCCCCCCCTCACCACAGCGGCCCCAGTAATACTAGTGACCCCCCCCCCTCACCACAGCGGCCCCAGTAATACTAGTGCCCCCCCCCCTCACCACAGCGGCCCCAGTAATACTAGTGCCCCCGCACAATGCCCCCAGTAGTAAGTGTCCCCCTCACCAGTGTCCCCACTAGTAATAGTCACCCCTACAGTGTCCCCAGTAGTAATAGTGTCCCCCTCACCAGTGGCCCCAGTAGTAATAGTGTGTCCCCCCCACCCACAGTGGCCGCAGTGGTAATAGTGTGTCCCCCCCCCCTACAGTGGCCCCAGTAGTAATAGTGTGTCCCCCCCCCCCTACAGTGGCCCCAGTAGTAATAGTGTGTCCCCCCCCCTACAGTGGCCCCAGTAGTAATAGTGTGTCCCCCCCCCCTACAGTGGCCCCAGTAGTAATAGTGTGTCCCCCCCCCCTACAGTGGCCCCAGTAGTAATAGTGTGTGTCCCCCCCCCCTACAGTGGCCCCAGTAGTAATAGTGTGTCCCCCCCCTACAGTGGCACCAGTAGTAATAGTGTGGCCCCCCCCTACAGTGGCCCCAGTAGTAATAGTGTGTGTCCCCCCCCCCTACAGTGGCCCCAGTAGTAATAGTGTGTGTGTCCCCCTACAGTGGCCCCAGTAGTAATAGTGTGTCCCCCCCCTACAGTGGCCCCAGTAGTAATAGTGTGTCCCCCCCCTACAGTGGCCCCAGTAGTAATAGTGTGTCCCCCCCCTACAGTGGCCCCAGTAGTAATAGTGTGTCCCCCCCCTACAGTGGCCCCAGTAGTAATAGTTTGTCCCCCTCCCCTACAGTGGCCCCAGTAGTAATAGTGTGTCCCCCTCCCCTACAGTGGCCCCAGTAGTAATAGTGTGTCCCCCTCCCCTACAGTGGCCCCAGTAGTAATAGTGTCGTCCCCCCCCCCTACAGTGTCCCCAGTAGTAATAGTGTGTCCCCCTCCCCTACAGTGGCCCCAGTAGTAATAGTGTGTCCCCCTCCCCTACAGTGGCCCCAGTAGTAATAGTGTGTCCCCCTCCCCTACAGTGGCCCCAGTAGTAATAGTGTCGTCCCCCCCCCCTACAGTGTCCCCAGTAGTAATAGTGTGTCCCCCCCCCTACAGTGTCCCCAGTAGTAATAGTGTGCCCCCCCCCTACAGTGGCCCCAGTAGTAATAGTGTGTCCCCCCCCCTACAGTGGCCCCAGTAGTAATAGTGTGTCCCCCCACCCCTACAGTGGCCCCAGTAGTAATAGTGTGCCCCCCCCTACAGTGGCCCCAGTAGTAATAGTGTGTACCCCCCCCCTACAGTGTCCCCAGTAGTAATAGTGTGCCCCCCCCTACAGTGGCCCCAGTAGTAATAGTGTGTACCCCCCCCCTACAGTGTCCCCAGTAGTAATAGTGTGTACCCCCCCCCTACAGTGTCCCCAGTAGTAATAGTGTGTCCCCCCCCCTACAGTGTCCCCAGTAGTAATAGTGTGCCCCCCCCCCTACAGTGTCCCCAGTAGTAATAGTGTGCCCCCCCCCCTACAGTGGCCCCAGTAGTAATAGTGTGTCCCCCCCCTACAGTGGCCCCAGTAGTAATAGTGTGTCTCCCCCCCCTACAGTGTCCCCAGTAGTAATAGTCACCCCTACAGAGGCCCCAATTGTAAAATTGATAGCCTTTTACCATTCGGCCTCCTTCACAGGGGCTACAAATCTCCTGTATGTGCGGCCCGCGGTTCCCTCTGGGTTCCTTCACACACGAGATGATTTGTAGCTACAAAACGACACCCAAACCTCGCAGGCCGGCGATATGTCCGCAGCACCCGAGGGTTTGTACCCATGTTTCTCTATGGAGCCTTCCTCTCTAGCGCATCGCGTGAAACCGCGGTCTGCATGCGGCGCAACTTTGACAGAAGCCGATGATACAAAGTCACGGGATTGTGTAGCGCTATAATATCGTTGTATTGCTGAGAGAAAACCGCAGCGATATCATACGGGGCGGCGATATCATACGGGGCGGCGATATCATACGGGGCGGCCATGTCATACGGGGCGGCGATGTCATACGGGGCGGCCATGTCATACGGGGCGGCCATGTCATACGGGGCGGCCATGTCATACGGGGCGGCGATATCATACGGGGCGGCGATATCATACGGCGCGGCGATGTCATACGGGGCGGCGATGTCATACGGGGCGGCGATGTCATACGGGGCGGCCATGTCATACGGGGCGGCGATATCATACGGGGCGGCGATATCATACGGGGCGGCGATATCATACGGGGCGGCGATATCATACGGGGCGGCGATGTCATACGGGGCGGCGATATCATACAGTACAGCGATATCATACGGGGCGGCGATATCATACGGGGCGGCAAAGTCATACGGGGCGGCGATATCATACGGCGCGGCCATGTCATACGGCGCAGCGATATCATACGGCGCGGCGATATCATACGGCGCAGCGATATCATACGGGGCGGCAAAGTCATACAGTGCAGCGATGCAATATCAATGCGATGTGTCGCCCGTGTGAAGGAGGCCTCATACTAACCTCTTCCTCGTCTTCAGGACAACCAGGTGCTTCCAGGACCTGTGATGATGTCACTGTCATGTGATCAGCTATGTAGGAGGAGTCAGGTATCACATGACCAAGGTGATCAGAGTCTGCTGCTGGCTGAGCAGGGGGCATACTGTACTGTGGATGTAGCAGAGCTGTATGTGTGTAATGTACACGCTCCTGTACTGTATGTGTATTATGGATGTAGCAGAGCTCTATGTGTGTAATGTACACGCTCCTGTACTGTATGTGTATTGTGGATGTAGCAGAGCTGTATGTGTGTAATGTACACGCTCCTGTACTGTATGTGTATTGTGGATGTAGCAGAGCTGTATGTGTGTAATGTACACGCTCCTGTACTGTATGTGTATTGTGGATGTAGCAGAGCTGTATGTGTAATGTACACGCTCCTGTACTGTATGTGTATTGTGGATGTAGCAGAGCTGTATGTGTGTAATGTACACGCTCCTGTACTGTATGTGTATTGTGGATGTAGCAGAGCTGTATGTGTATAATGTACACGCTCCTGTACTGTATGTGTATTGTGGATGTAGCAGAGCTGTATGTGTGTAATGTACATGCTCCTGTACTGTATGTGTATTGTGGATGTAGCAGAGCTGTATGTGTGTAATGTACACGCTCCTGTACTGTATGTGTATTGTGGATGTAGCAGAGCTGTATGTGTATAATGTACACGCTCCTGTACTGTATGTGTATTGTGGATGTAGCAGAGCTGTATGTGTGTAATGTACATGCTCCTGTACTGTATGTGTATTGTGGATGTAGCAGAGCTGTATGTGTGTAATGTACACGCTCCTGTACTGTATGTGTATTGTGGATGTAGCAGAGCTGTATGTGTGTAATGTACACGCTCCTGTACTGTATGTGTATTGTGGATGTAGCAAAGCTGTATGTGTGTAATGTACACGCTCCTGTACTGTATGTGTACTGTGGATGTAGCAGAGCTGTATGTGTGTAATGTACACGCTCCTGTACTGTATGTGTATTGTGGATGTAGCAGAGCTGTATGTGTGTAATGTACACGCTCCTGTACTGTATGTGTACTGTGGATGTAGCAGAGCTGTATGTGTGTAATGTACACGCTCCTGTACTGTATGTGTATTGTGGATGTAGCAGAGCTGTATGTGTGTAATGTACACGCCCCTGTACTGTATGTGTATTGTGGATGTAGCAGAGCTGTATGTGTGTAATGTACACGCTCCTGTACTGTATGTGTATTGTGGATGTAGCAGAGCTGTATGTGTGTAATGTACACGCTCCTGTACTGTATGTGTATTGTGGATGTAGCAGAGCTGTATGTGTGTAATGTACACGCTCCTGTACTGTATGTGTAGTGTGGATGTAGCAGAGCTGTATGTGTGTAATGTACACGCTCCTGTACTGTATGTGTATTGTGGATGTAGCAGAGCTGTATGTGTGTAATGTACACGCTCCTGTACTGTATGTGTATTGTGGATGTAGCAGGGCTGTATGTGTGTAATGTACACGCTCCTGTACTGTATGTGTATTGTGGATGTAGCAGAGCTGTATGTGTGTAATGTACACGCTCCTGTACTGTATGTGTATTGTGGATGTAGCAGAGCTGTATGTGTGTAATGTACACGCTCCTGTACTGCATGTGTATTGTGGATGTAGCAGAGCTGTATGTGTGTAATGTACACGCTCCTGTACTGTATGTGTATTGTGGATGTAGCAGAGCTGTATGTGTGTAATGTACACGCTCCTGTACTGTATGTGTATTGTGGATGTAACAGAGCTGTATGTGTGTAATGTACACGCTCCTGTACTGTATGTGTATTGTGGATGTAGTAGAGCTGTATGTGTGTAATGTACACGCTCCTGTACTGTATGTGTATTGTGGATGTAGCAGAGCTGTATGTGTGTAATGTACACGCTCCTGTACTGTATGTGTATTGTGGGTGTAGCAGAGCTGTATGTGTGTAATGTACACGCTCCTGTACTGTATGTGTATTGTGGATGTAGCAGAGCTGTATGTGTGTAATGTGCACGCTCCTGTACTGTATGTGTATTGTGGATGTAGCAGAGCTGTATGTGTGTAATGTACACGCTCCTGTACTGTATGTGTATTGTGGATGTAGCAGAGCTGTATGTGTGTAATGTACACGCTCCTGTACTGTATGTGTATTGTGGATGTAGCAGAGCTGTATGTGTGTAATGTACACGCTCCTGTACTGTATGTGTATTGTGGATGTAGCAAAGCTGTATGTGTGTAATGAACACGCTCCTGTACTGTATGTGTACTGTGGATGTAGCAGAGCTGTATGTGTGTAATGTACACGCTCCTGTACTGTATGTGTATTGTGGATGTAGCAGAGCTGTATGTGTGTAATGTACACGCTCCTGTACTGTATGTGTATTGTGGATGTAGCAGAGCTGTATGTGTGTAATGTACACGCTCCTGTACTGTATGTGTATTGTGGATGTAGCAGAGCTGTATGTGTGTAATGTACACGCTCCTGTACTGTATGTGTACTGTGGATGTAGCAGAGCTGTATGTGTGTAATGTACACGCTCCTGTACTGTATGTGTATTGTGGATGTAGCAGAGCTGTGTGTAATGTACACGCTCCTGTACTGTATGTGTATTGTGGATGTAGCAGAGCTGTATGTGTGTAATGTACACGCTCCTGTACTGTAATTGTATTGTGGATGTAGCAGAGCTGTATGTGTGTAATGTACACGCTCCTGTACTGTATGTGTATTGTGGATGTAGCAGAGCTGTATGTGTGTAATGTACACACTCCTGTACTGTATGTGTATTGTGGATGTAGCAGAGCTGTATGTGTGTAATGTACACGCTCCTGTACTGTATGTGTATTGTGGATGTAGCAGAGCTGTATGTGTGTAATGTACACGCTCCTGTACTGTATGTGTATTGTGGATGTAGCAGAGCTGTATGTGTGTAATGTACAAGCTCCTGTACTGTATGTGTATTGTGGATGTAGTAGAGCTGTATGTGTGTAATGTACACGCTCCTGTACTGTATGTGTATTGTGGATGTAGCAGAGCTGTATGTGTGTAATGTACACGCTCCTGTACTGTATGTATATTGTGGATGTAGCAGAGCTGTATGTGTGTAATGTACACGCTCCTGTACTGTATGTGTATTGTGGATGTAGCAGAGCTGTATGTGTGTAATGTACACGCTCCTGTACTGTATGTGTATTGTGGATGTAGCAGAGCTGTATGTGTGTGATGTACACGCTCCTGCACTGTATGTGTATTGTGGATGTAGTAGAGCTGTATGTGTGTAATGTACACGCTCCTGTACTGTATGTGTATTGTGGATGTAGCAGAGCTGTATGTGTGTAATGTACACGCTCCTGTACTGTATGTGTACTGTGGATGTAGCAGAGCTGTATGTGTGTACTGTACACGCTCCTGTACTGTATGTGTATTGTGGATGTAGCAGAGCTGTATGTGTGTAATGTACACGCTCCTGTACTGTATGTGTATTGTGGATGTAGCAGAGCTGTATGTGTGTAATGTACACGCCCCTGTACTGTATGTGTATTGTGGATGTAGCAGAGCTGTATGTGTGTAATGTACACGCTCCTGTACGTGTATGTGTATTGTGGATGTAGTAGAGCTGTATGTGTGTAATGTACACGCTCCTGTACTGTATGTGTATTGTGGATGTAGCAGAGCTGTATGTGTGTAATGTACACGCTCCTGTACTGTATGTGTATTGTGGATGTAGCAGAGCTGTATGTGTGTAATGTACACGCTCCTGTCCTGTATGTGTATTGTGGATGTAGCAGAGCTGTATGTGTGTAATGTACACGCTCCTGTACTGTATGTGTATTGTGGATGTAGCAGAGCTGTATGTGTGTAATGTACCCGCTCCTGTACTATATGTGTATTGTGGATGCAGCAGAGCTGTATGTGTGTAATGTACAGGCTCCTGTACTGTATGTGTATTGTGGATGTAGCAGAGCTGTATGTGTGTAATGTACACGCTCCTGTACTGTATGTGTACTGTGGATGTAGCAGAGCTGTATGTGTAATGTACACGCTCCTGTACTGTATGTGTATTGTGGATGTAGCAGAGCTGTATGTGTGTAATGTACACGCTCCTGTACTGTATGTGTATTGTGGATGTAGCAGAGCTGTATGTGTGTAATGTACACGCTCCTGTACTGTATGTGTACTGTGGATGTAGCAGAGCTGTATGTGTGTAATGTACATGCTCCTGTACTGTATGTGTATTGTGGATGCAGCAGAGCTGTATGTGTGTAATGTAGACGCTCCTGTACTGTATGTGTATTGTGGATGTAGCAGAGCTGTATGTGTGTAATGTACACGCTCCTGTACTGTATGTGTATTGTGGATGTAGCAGAGCTGTATGTGTGTAATGTACACGCTCCTGTACTGTATGTGTATGGTGGATGTAGCAGAGCTGTATGTGTGTAATGTACACGCTCCTGTACTGTATGTGTACTGTGGATGTAGCAGAGCTGTATGTGTGTAATGTACACGCTCCTGTACTGTATGTGTATTGTAGATGTAGCAGAGCTGTATGTGTGTAATGTACACGCTCCTGTACTGTATGTATATTGTGGATGTAGCAGAGCTGTATGTGTGTAATGTACACGCTCCTGTGCTGTATGTGTATTGTGGATGTAGCAGAGCTGTATGTGTGTAATGTACACGCTCCTGTACTGTATGTGTATTGTGGATGTAGCAGAGCTGTATGTGTGTAATGTACACGCTCCTGTACTGTATGTGTATTGTGGATGTAGCAGAGCTGTATGTGTGTAATGTACACGCTCCTATACTGTATGTGTATTGTTGATGTAGCAGAGCTGTATGTGTGTAATGTACACGCTCCTGTACTGTATGCATATTGTGGATGTAGCAGAGCTGTATGTGTGTAATGTACACGCTCCTGTACTGTATGTCTATTGTGGATGTAGCAGAGCTGTATGTGTGTAATGTACACGCTCCTGTACTGTATGTGTATTGTGGATGTAGCAGAGCTGTATGTGTGTAATGTACACGCTCCTGTACTGTATGTGTACTGAGGATGTAGCAGAGCTGTATGTGTGTAATGTACACGCTCCTGTACTGTATGTGTATTGTGGATGTAGCAGAGCTGTATGTGTGTAATGTACACGCTCCTGTACTGTCTGTGTATTGTGGATGTAGCAGAGCTGTATGTGTGTAATGTACACGCTCCTGTACTGTATGTGTATGGTGGATGTAGCAGAGCTGTATGTGTGTAATGTACACGCTCCTGTACTGTATGTGTATTGTGGATGTAGCAGAGCTGTATGTGTGTAATGTACACGCTCCTATACTGTATGTGTATTGTTGATGTAGCAGAGCTGTATGTGTGTAATGTACAGGCTCCTGTACTGTGTGTGTATTGTGGATGTAGCAGAGCTGTATGTGTGTAATGTACAGGCTCCTGTACTGTATGTGTATTGTGGATGTAGCAGAGCTGTATGTGTGTAATGTACACGCTCCTGTACTGTATGTGTATTGTGGATGTAGCAGAGCTGTATGTGTGTAATATACACGCTCCTGTACTGTATGTGTACTGAGGATGTAGCAGAGCTGTATGTGTGTAATGTACACGCTCCTGTACTGTATGTGTATTGTGGATGTAGCAGAGCTGTATGTGTGTAATGTACATGCTCCTGTACTGTATGTGTATTGTGGATGTAGCAGAGCTGTATGTGTGTAATGTACACGCTCCTGTACTGTATGTGTATTGTGGATGTAGCAGAGCTGTATGTGTGTAATGTACACGCTCCTGTACTGTGTGTGTATTGTGGATGTAGCAGAGCTGTATGTGTGTAATGTACACTCTCCTGTACTATATGTGTATTGTGGATGTAGCAGAGCTGTATGTGTGTAATGTACACGCTCCTGTACTGTATGTGTATTGTGGATGTAGCAGAGCTGTATGTGTGTAATGTACACGCTCCTGTACTGTATGTGTATTGTGGATGTAGCAGAGCTGTATGTGTGTAACGTACACGCTCCTGTACTGTATGTGTATTGTGTATGTAGCAGAGCTGTATGTGTGTAACGTACACGCTCCTGTACTGTATATGTATTGTGGATGTAGCAGAGCTGTATGTGTGTAATGTACACGCTCCTGTACTGTATGTGTATTGTGGATGTAGCAGAGCTGTATGTGTGTAATGTACACGCTCCTGTACTGTATGTGTATTGTGGATGTAGCAGAGCTGTATGTGTGTAATGTACACGCTCCTGTACTGTATGTGTATTGTGGATGTAGCAGAGCTGTATGTGTGTAATGTACACGCTCCTGTACTGTATGTGTATTGTGGATGTAGTAGAGCTGTATGTGTGTAATGTACACGCTCCTGTACTGTATGTGTATTGTGGATGTAGCAGAGCTGTATGTGTGTAATGTACACGCTCCTGTACTGTATGTGTATTGTGGATGTAGCAGAGCTGTATGTGTGTAATGTACACGCTCCTGTACTGTATGTGTATTGTGGATGTAGCAGAGCTGTATGTGTGTAATGTACACGCCCCTGTACTGTATGTGTATTGTGGATGTAGCAGAGCTGTATGTGTGTAATGTACACGCTCCTGCACTGTATCTGTATTGTGGATGTAGTAGAGCTGTATGTGTGTAATGTACACGCTCCTGCACTGTATCTGTATTGTGGATGTAGCAGAGCTGTATGTGTGTAATGTACACGCTCCTGTACTGTATGTGTATTGTGGATGTAGCAGAGCTGTATGTGTGTAATGTACGCGCTCCTGTACTGTATGTGTACTGTGGATGTAGCAGAGCTGTATGTGTGTAATGTACACGCTCCTGTACTGTATGTGTATTGTGGATGTAGCAGAGCTGTATGTGTGTAATGTACACGCTCCTGTACTGTATGTGTATTGTGGATGTAGCAGAGCTGTATGTGTGTAATGTACACGCTCCTGTACTGTATGTGTATTGTGGATGTAGCAGAGCTGTATGTGTGTAATGTACACGCTCCTGTACTGTATGTGTATTGTGGATGTAGCAGAGCTGTATGTGTGTAATGTACATGTTCCTGTACTGTATGTGTCTTGTGGATGTAGCAGAGCTGTATGTGTGTAATGTACACGCTCCTGTACTGTATGCGTATTGTGGATGTAGCAGAGCTGTATGTGTGTAATGCACACGCTCCTGTACTGTATGTGTATTGTAGATGTAGCAGAGCTGTATGTGTGTAATGTACACGCTCCTGTACTGTATGTGTATTGTGGATGTAGCAGAGCTGTATGTGTGTAATGTACACGCTCCTGTACTGTATGTGTATTGTGGATGTAGCAGAGCTGTATGTGTGTAATGTACACGCTCCTGTACTGTATGTGTATTGTGGATGTAGCAGAGCTGTATGTGTGTAATGTACACGCTCCTGTACTGTATGTGTATTGTGGATGTAGCAGAGCTGTATGTGTGTAATGTACACGCTCCTGTACTGTATGTATATTGTGGATTTAGCAGAGCTGTATGTGTGTAATGTACACGCTCCTGTACTGTATGTGTATTGTGGATGTAGCAGAGCTGTATGTGTAATGTACATGCTCCTGTACTGTATGTGTATTGTGGATGTAGCAGAGCACTGCAAAGACAGCAAGATACAAATCATAGCAACTGAACAGACATATATGCACATACTAGCTGATATACCCGGCTTCGCCCGAGTTAATTTGGTACTGGTGTTTATATGGTGTTCAGACAGAAAATCTTATGAAGTCGTGGGTTACTGTACAGATACCGAGGAAAACAACATGTTCACCATTTTGCATGGTTCTCTGCGTTACCCAGGAAACACCACGTGGAGGCAACCATGCGACAATTCCTTTATATAAAATGACATTAGAAAGTGAGAGAATTAGATTCCATACGTAAAATTTGGACGCTAATTCTTTTGCGCATAGAATTGAATAATCAAGTTGCAACCCATTAACTTTTCCTATTTATGACATAATCAATGCTCGTGCCAAATTTCATGTTTCTACGACATCAGGAAGTGAGAGATTTAGATTCCGTACGTAAAATTTGGACGCTAGTTCTTTTGCGCTAGAATTGAATAATCGAGTTGGGACCTTTTTACTTTTCCTATTTATGACATATTCTATGCTCATGCTGAATTTCATGTTTCCCAAGACATCGGGAAGTGAGAGAATTAGTGGCGAGTCAGTGAGTGAGTGAGTGAGTCAGTGAGGGCTTTCGTCTTTATGTATATATATAGATATATGGGGATTGGCTGACCTGAGCAAACAACCTAGACAGCTACACCATCCACCTGTGGAGCTGTGCTGCTAGAAACACTGAGGGAAAAAGATTCCAGCACAGCACAACCCTAACAAATACTGTCCCTTATATCGGCCCCAGTAGTAATAGTAACCCCCATCGCAGACCCAGTAGTAATAGGGTCCCCTATTGCCACCCCAATAGTGATGAGACCCTTCATTGCTGCCCCAATAGTATGAGGGTCCCCCATTGCTAGCCCTGTTAGTGCAAATAAATATATTAGCTATGAGATATGCTTCTGGGGTCCAAATTGGTTAGAAGTATATATGGGCCTGAAAACAAATTGTCAGACTGGATGTGATCCAAAGTTATCTGTTTATTGATTGACAGGCAGCAGCTTTTATGGAGACTCATTCTTTGATTACAATAATTCAAATTTATTATAATTCATTTATTACTATTGGTCAATGAAACATAAACACAATATGAATAGGCAAGATAAAGAATTTAACCTCTAAAATGCCGAGCAGGCACAGTAGAATCATACATGATTAGCTTCTCAGAACACATAAGTACAGTAATGGCATCATTAAGTGGTTTAGAGAGAATATTTTGGAACATATGTGAACAGCGAGGAACATGTCATCTCAACACGGGGGCTAGTCTGGAGGCCTTTTCATTATCTTTAGTAGCCCCGGCCTCGGCTCTTCTCTCAAGGCTTTTTTGAAGTACAGATATTTAACCCCTTCCCTCCCCATGACGTACCGCTACGTCACGGGAGCAGGGTACTTCCCGCAACATGACGTAGCAGTACGTCATGTCAATAAAGTGTCGCTGCGGCGACACAGCAGTGATGTCTGCTGACATAGTCAGCAGACAAGCGCTGCGTCAGGGCTGGGGACCAATCACTGCGGTCCCTCCCCCACGATCGTTGTGATTGGTCAGGGAAAAACTCCCTGACCAATCACAGCATGGCAGTGGAGTTCACGCTGTTTACTGTAGGGGCTCTGTCTGCAAGCACCTCAGTGTGTTTCCGGTGCTTGTAGATAGAGCACTTCCTGTGTAATCAGTGTGAAAAACCTGTAATCAGTGTGAAAAACCTGTGATCAGAGTGTAGATTAGGCAGGGAGTGAGTGTAATGTAGTGTAGTGTAGTGAGTGAGTGATCAGCAGTGTAGTGTAGTGAGTGATTAGAAGTGTAGTGAGTGAGTGATCAGCAGTGTAGTGAGTAATTAGAAGTGTAGTTTAGTGATCAGCAGTGTAGTGTAGTGAGTGATTAGAAGTGTAGTGTAGTGATCAGCAGTGTAGTGAGTGATTAGAAGTGTAATGTAGTGTAGTGAGTGATCAGCAGTGTAGTGTAGTGAGTGATTAGAAGTGTAGTGTAGTGATCAGCAGTGTAGTGTAGTGAGTGAGTGATCAGCAGTGTAGTGTAGTGAGTGATTAGAAGTGTAGTGTAGTGATCAGCAGTGTAGTGTAGTGAGTGATTAGAAGTGTAATGTAGTGTAGTGAGTGATCACAAGTGTAGTGTAGTGAGTGAGTGATCAGCAGTGTAGTGTAGTGAGTGATTAGAAGTGTAGTGAGTGATCACAAGTGTAGTGTAGTAAGTGAGTGATCAGCAGTGTAGTGTAGTGTAGTGAGCGATCAGCAGTGTAGTGTAGTGAGTGATCAGCAGTGTAGTGTAGTGTAGTGATCAGCAGTGTAGTGTAGTGTAGTGATCAGCAGTGTAGTGTAGTGAGTGATAAGGAGTATAGTGTAATGATCAGCAGTGTAGTGTAGCTGTGACCTGTAGTGACCTGTAGTGTGTGATCAGTAGTGTAGTGTAGTGAGTGACCTGTAGTGTGCGATCAGCAGTGTAGTGTAGTGAGTGACCTGTAGTGTAGTGATCAGCAGTGTAGTGTAGTGTAGTGAGTGACCTGTAGTGTGTGATCAGCAGTGTAGTGTAGTGAATGACCTGTAGTGTGCGATCAGAAGTGTAGTGTAGTGAGTGACCTGTAGTGTGTGATCAGCAGTGTAGTGTAGTGTAGTGACTGACCTGTAGTGTGTGATCAGCAGTGTAGTGTAGTGTAGTGAGTGACCTGTAGTGTAGTGATCAGAAGTGTAGTGTAGTGTAGTGAGTGACCTGTAGTGTGAGATCAGAAGTGTAGTGTAGTGTAGTGAGTGACCTGTAGTGTGTGATCAGAAGTGTAGTGTAGTGAGTGACCTGTAGTGTGTGATCAGCAGTGTAGTGTAGTGTAGTGAGTGACCTGTAGTGTAGTGATCAGCAGTGTAGTGTAGTGTAGTGAGTGACCTGTAGTGTGTGATCAGCAGTGTAGTGTAGTGTAGTGAGTGACCTGTAGTGTAGTGATCAGCAGTGTAGTGTAGTGTAGTGAGTGACCTGTAGTGTGAGATCAGAAGTGTAGTGTAGTGAGTGACCTGTAGTGTGTGATCAGCAGTGTAGTGTAGTGTAGTGAGTGACCTGTAGTGTGAGATCAGAAGTGTAGTGTAGTGTAGTGAGTGACCTGTAGTGTAGTGATCAGCAGTGTAGTGTAGTGTAGTGAGTGACCTGTAGTGTGAGATCAGAAGTGTAGTGTAGTGTAGTGAGTGACCTGTAGTGTGCGATCAGCAGTGTAGTGTAGTGAGTGACCTGTAGTGTGCGATCAGCAGTGTAGTGTAGTGAGTGACCTGTAGTGTGTGATCAGCAGTGTAGTGTAGTGTAGTGAGTGACCTGTAGTGTGATCAGCAGTGTAGTGTAGTGAGTGACCTATAGAGTGTGATCAGAAGTGTAGTGAGTGACCTGTAGTGTGTGATCAGCAGTGTAGTGTAGTGAGTGACCTGTAGTGTGTGATCAGAAGTGTAGTGTAGTGAGTGACCTGTAGTGTGTGATCAGCAGTGTAGTGTAGTGTAGTGAGTGACCTGTAGTGTAGTGATCAGCAGTGTAGTGTAGTGTAGTGAGTGACCTGTAGTGTGTGATCAGCAGTGTAGTGTAGTGTAGTGAGTGACCTGTAGTGTAGTGATCAGCAGTGTAGTGTAGTGTAGTGAGTGACCTGTAGTGTGAGATCAGAAGTGTAGTGTAGTGAGTGACCTGTAGTGTGTGATCAGCAGTGTAGTGTAGTGTAGTGAGTGACCTGTAGTGTGAGATCAGAAGTGTAGTGTAGTGTAGTGAGTGACCTGTAGTGTAGTGATCAGCAGTGTAGTGTAGTGTAGTGAGTGACCTGTAGTGTGCGATCAGCAGTGTAGTGTAGTGAGTGACCTGTAGTGTGCGATCAGCAGTGTAGTGTAGCGCAGCGTGTAGTGTCAGTGTATCCTTTGGTGTAAAAAAAAAAAAAGTTCAGTTTGTTCCCATTTCATTTCCTATCCCGTCATTAGTCAGTGTAGCGTGTAGTTAGTCCGTCTAGTGTGTTGCGTGTAGTTAGTCAGTGTAGTGTGTTGCGTGTAGTTAGTCAGTGTAGCGTTTAGTCTGTCAGTGTAAAAAAAAAAAAAAAACAACAGCGTGTGCTCAGTGCCATATTGGTCAGTGTGAATACACCACATACGTTTCCGCTGTCTTTCTGTCCCCGTCCCGTGGTCACACCATCCCGCAGTGTCCTATCCAATAAAACTTTTTCCCCGTGTGCCCAGTGCAGAGACCCCCAAACCAGACTGTGTCCTCGACTATAATAAGTACATGGGAGGGGTAGATCTATCAGACCAGGTACTGGAGCCGTATAATGCCATGCGGAAAACACGGGTGTGGTACAAAAAGCTGGCCGTGCACCTCGTACAGATGGCACTATACAATGCCTATGTGCTGTATCGGGGTGCAGGCCACAGGGGGACATTCCTTGAATTTCAGGAAGAAGTAATCAAGGCCCTAATATTTGGGGACCAGGAGGTGGGGGAGAGGCCCAGTACTTCTGGAAGCGAGGCCACAAGGATTGTACCAGGGCAGTACTTTCCCAGTGAAATTCCCACCGCTGCGAAGAAGGGAAGGACCCAAAAGAGGTGCAGAGTCTGCTATAAACAGGGGATAAGAAAAGACACCGTATACCAGTGTGAAACGTGCCCCACACAACCCGGCCTGTGTATAAAACATTGCTTTAAGATCTACTACACCTCCCTGAAATTGTAGTTTTACTATTGCCCTGACGTGTTACCCCGATGTACTTCGCACAGCTTGTACATAAACCACATGCCAAGTCCTTCCCTTCTGAGCCCTGCGCCCTAACAACAGTTTACATCCATATATGGGGCATTTCCCTGTTGGGTAACATCATGGGGTACTTTATCTCCTTCTGCCCCTGCTAAAAAATAAAAATCTGGGCCTAAAGCTAAATATTATTGGAAAAATTTGAATTTTTCGTTCCCAACTCAAATTATTAAAAAAAATTCCTCAAACACCTGCGGGTTTAAACCAGTCACTACACCCCTTAATAAATTCCCTAAGAGGTCTAGTTTCCAAAATAGGGTCAGTTGTTGGGGGGTTCAAATGCACTGGTACGTCAGGGGCTGCAAACACTACATGGGGGCTGAAAATGATTCCAGCAAAATCTGCATTCAAATAAAGCGCTCCTATCCTTCTGAGCCCGCCATGTGCCCATACAACAGGTTACGTCCACATATGGGGCATTTCCGTACTCGAGAGCAACTGGGTAACGCATTATGGGGTACGATTTCTCCTTCTGCGCCTCGTAAAAAATTAAAATCTGGGCCTAAAGCTGAACATTATGTGAAAAATTTGATTTTTTTTGTATTGAACTCAAACTATTAAAAAAAATTCCTCAAACACGTGTGGGTTCAAACCGCTCACTACACCCCTTAAAAAAGTCCCTGAGGGGTGTAGTTTCCTTCTGAGTCCTGCCATGTGCCTATACAACAGGTTACGTCCACATATGGGGCATTTCTAAAAACTGCGGAATCTGGGTAATACATTCCGAGTTTTGTTTCTTTGCTAATTCCTGCTGTTTTATAGAAAAAAAAGGATTTATATTGAAAATCTGTAGAAAAACGGAACAGTTCTAATTTTTGACGCACTTTCCTTTAATTCCTGTAAAACATCTAAAGGGTTAATAAACTTTCTAAATGCCATTTTGAATACTTTGAAGGGTGCAGATTCTAAAATGGGGCAATTCATGGGGGATTCTGATATGCAGGCTCTTAAAATCCACGTCAGAACTGTATTGGTCCTTAAAAAAGTCAGATTTTGAAATTTGCTAGGAAATGTGAAAAATTACTGCTAAATTTATATACTTTGTGGAGTCTGAAAAAAATAAAATAACACTTAAAAAATTATTGCAGTGTAAAGTAGGCCTGTGGGAAATGTCACTTATTACCTATGTTGTGGTGTTTGACTTTCTATTAGAGATGAGCGAGCACACTCGTCCGAGCATTAGGGTGTCCGAGATGCTCGTTACTCCAGACGAGCACTACGCGGTACTCGAGTCAATTCCATTTCCTTCCCTGCATGTTTAGCGCCATTTTTTAACCAATAGACATGCAGGGAAGGCATTACTACTTCCTCCTGTGACATGCCAGCCCTATCCCACCCCCCTGCAGTGAGTCCCACCCACGGCTCGCCTCAGACACACACTGGGAGAGTATAGGGAAAGTGTTAGTGTAGGATCCTGTCTACAAGAACCCCAACGGTCCTTCTTAGGGCCACATCTGACCGTGTGCATTACTGTTGTGGCTGGCTGGGAGCAGTTTTGCACCAAAATTTTTTTTTTCATCTCGGGTTGTGCAGGCGATTACAGCTATAGCGTTCTAAGTCTGCAGTCTGTAATACAGAGTATAGGGAAAGTGTTGCTGAGATAGGGACAGTGGTAGTGTAGGATCCTGTCTACAAGAACCCCAACGGTCCTTCTTAGGGCTACCTCTGATGGTCTGCATTTTACAGGGTGTCTGGTGGGAGTTGTAGTGCATCACTATTGCACAGCTAGCCCTTTTGCAGCCTTCCGTATAATTTTTTTCTGGCTGCAGTTTGCGTTACAATATCTCTGTCAGCCTCCAACTGTAGGCCAATAATTCCATAATTTTTTACACCGGTCTGTGTCTGCAGTGAACTTAACGCACAGCGTACGGCCACAGCCACTGATAGAGGGAAAGTCATATACACGCTAAATAGCCTGTATTCTTTTTAAAAAAAAATTTAAGAAAAGCTCCATCGTTGAGCTACCTCTGACCGTCTGAAATTTACAGGGTGTCTGGTGGGAGTTGTAGTGCTTCACTATTGCACGGCTAGGCCTGTTTGCAGCCTTCTGTATTCTTTGTTTCTGCCTGAAGTTAGCGTTACAATACCACTGTCAGCGTGAAAGTGTACACAAATAATTCCATAATTATTTACACCGCTCTGTGTTTGCTCTATTCGTAATCCACCATGCTGAGAGGTAGGGCTCGAGGACGTGGACATGGATGCGGGCGAGAACGCGGAGGTCCAAGTGAGGGTGTGGGCACAGGCCGAGTTCCTGGTCCAGGTGAATCACAGCTGGCTGCTGCGGGATTAGGAGAGAGGCAAGTCTGTGGGGTCCCCAGCTTCATATCACAATTTATGGGTCCATGTGGTAGACCTTTATTACAAACAGAGCAGTGTGAGCAGGTCCTGTCGTGGATGGCAGAAAATGCATTCAGCAATGTATCGACCACCCAGTCTTCTACGCCATCCACTGCTGCAACTCTGAATCCTCTGGCTGCTGCTCCTCCTTCCTCCCAGCCTCCTTACTCCATGAAAATGACACATTCTGAGGAGCAGGCAGACTCCCAGGAACTGTTCTCGGGTCCCTGCCCAGATTGGGAAAAAATGGTTCCTCTCCCACCCGATGAGTTTGTCGTGACCGATGCCCAACCTTTGGAAAGTCCCCGGGGTCCGGGTGATGAGGCTAGGGACTTCCGGCAACTGTCTCAAGAGCTTTCAGTGGGTGAGGAGGACGATGATGATGAGTCACAGTTGTCTATCAGTGAGGTAGTTGTAAGGGCAGTAAGTCCGAGGGAGGAGCGCACAGAGGATTCGGAGGAAGAGCCGCTGGACGATGAGGTGACTAACCCCACCTGGTTTGCTAAGCCAACTGAGGACAGGTCTCCAGAGGGGGAGGCAAGTGCAGCAGCAGGACAGGTTGGAAGAGGCAGTGTGGTGGCCAGGGGTAGAGACAGGGCCAGAGCGAAGAATCCCCCAACTGTTTCCCAAAGCACCCCCTCGCGCCAAGCCACCGTGCAGAGGCCGAGGTGCTCAAAGGTGTGGCAGTTTTTCAGTGAGAGCGCCGACGTCTGACGAACAGTGGTGTGCAACCTGTGTTGCGCCAAGATCAGCCAGGGAGCCACCACTACCAGCCTCACCACCACCAGCATGCGCAGGCATATAATGGCCAAGCACCCCACAAGGTGGGATGAAGGCCATTCACCGCCTCCGGGTCGCACCACTGCCTCTTCCCCTGTGCCCCAACCTGCCACTCAGATCCAACCCCCCTCTCAGGACACAGCCACGAGCGCCTCCCGGCCTGCACCCACACCCTCACCTCCGTTGTCCTCAACCCCATCCAGCAATGTCTCTTAGCGTAGCGTCCAGCTGTCGCTAGTGCAAGCGTTGGAGCGAAAGCGCAAATACGCCGCCACGCACCTGCACACTCAAGCTTTAAACGTGCACATTGCCAAATTAATGAGCCTGGAGATGCTACCGTACAGTCTTGTGGAAACGGAGGCTTTCAAAAACATGATGGGGCGGCGGTCCCACGCTACTTAGTCCCCAGTCGCCACTATTTTTCACACTGTGCCGTCCCAGCCCTACACCAGCACGTTTCCCGCAACATCAATCGTGCCCTCACCAACGCAGTTACTGGGAAGGTCCACTTAATCACGGACACGTGGACAAG
The DNA here is from genome assembly GCF_035609145.1 of Eleutherodactylus coqui. Lineage (NCBI taxonomy): Eukaryota > Metazoa > Chordata > Amphibia > Anura > Eleutherodactylidae > Eleutherodactylus > Eleutherodactylus coqui. The sequence goes on from NC_089841.1 coordinate 23,355,231, forward strand.
TACTGGCGGGCAGTGCCACTATATCTCCCTGACGGCACATTGGGTGAATTTGGTGGAGGCTGGGACCGAGTCAGAGCCTGGGACCGCACACGTCCTACCCACACCCAGAATAGCGGGTCCTTCCTCGGTTCTGGTATCTACGGCGGTCTATGCCACCTCCTCTAAACCTCTCCCCCTCCTCCTCCTCCTATGCAACCTCTACCTCTCAATTAAAAAATGTGAGCAGCACGCCGCCAGCAGCCGGTGTGGCGCTGCGCGGCAGCACAGCGGTGGGCAAGCGTCAGAAGGCCGTGCTGAAACTACTCAACCTAGGTGACGAGGCACACGGCCCCCGAACTGTTGCAGAGTCTGACAGAGCAGACCGAAGTCTGGCTTTCGCAGCTGAGCCTTCAACCGGGCATGGTTGTGTGTGACAACAGCCGTAACCTGGTGGCGGCTCGGCAGCTCGGCAGCCTCACACACGTGCCATGCCTGGCCCACATCTTCAATCTGGTGGTTCAGTGGTTTCTTAAAACCTACCCGCACTTGTCAGACCTCCTCGGCAAGGTGCGCTGCGTCTACGCACATTTCCCCAAGTCCACCACGGACGTTGCCACCCTGAGGACCCTGCAACATCGGTGTAATCTGCCAGAGCACCGACTGCTGTGCGACGTGCCCACACGGTGGAATTCTACGCTGCACATGTTGGCCAGGCTCTATGAGCAGTGTAGAGCAATAGTGGAATACCTACTCCAACATGGGCGGCGTAGTGGTAGTCAGCCTCCCCAATTCTTTACAGAGGAGTGGGCCTGGATGGCAGACATCTGCCAAGTCCTCGGAAACTTTGAGGAGTCTACCCAGATGGTGAGCGGCGACGCTGCAATCATTAGCGTTACCATCCCGCTGCTATGCCTGCTGAGAAGTTCGCTGCAAGGCATAAAGGCCGACACTTTCCGGTTGGAACAGGATACGGGGGATGACAGTATGTCGCTTGATAGCCAGACCACCCTCATGTCTATATCTCAGCACTCTCGGTTGATAAATTTTTCAGAGGTACACTTGTACTGTTGGTACACTAATTTTTCGGGCCCACGCCTACACTCTTATCCAACTAATTTTTTTGGCCTTCGCCTACACTCATGGTACCCCAATGTTTCAGAAGTTGGCCTATACTATTACTACAGAAATTTTACAGGGGTCTGCCTGCCTATACTTCTGCTACAAGATTATTACTGGGGTGTGCCTATACTTCTATAACAGAAATGGTACTGGGGTCTGCCTATACTCCGGCTACGGAAATGTTGCAGGGGTCTGCCTATACGTCTGCCACGTAAATGTTACAGGGGTCTGCCTATACTGCTGCTACAAAAATGTTACAGGGGTCTGCCTATACTTCTGCCACGTAACTGTTACATGGGTCTGCCTATACTGCTGCTCCATAAATGTTACAGGGGTCTGCCTATACTTCTACAACAGAAATGGTACTGGGGTCTGCCTATACTGCTGCCACGTAAATGTTACAGGGGTCTGCCTGTACTGCTGCCACGTAAATGTTACAGGGGTCTGCCTGTACTGCTGCTACAAAAATGTTACAGGGGTCTGCCTATACTGCTGCCACTTAAATGTTACAGGGGTCTGCCTTTACTGCTGCTCCATAAATGTTACAGGGGTCTGCTTATACTTCTGCCACTTAAATGTTACAGGGGTCTGCCTATACTTCTACAACAGAAATGGTACTGGGGTCTGCCTATACTGCTGCCACGTAAATGTTACAGGGGTCTGCCTATACTGCTGCTCCATAAATGTTACAGGGGTCTGCCTATACTTTTGCCACTTAAATGTTACAGGGGTCTGCCTATATTTCTATAACAGAAATGGTACTGCGGTCTGCCTATACTACTGCAACCGAAATGTTACAGGGGTCTGCCTATACTTCTGCCACGTAACTGTTACAGGGGTCTGCCTATACTGCTGCTACAGAAATGTTACAGGGGTCTGCCTATACTTTTGCCACGTAAAATTTACATGGGTCTGCCTATACTGCTGCTCCATAAATGTTACAGTGGTCTGCCAATACTTCTGCCACGTAAATGTTACAGGGGTCTGCCTATACTGCTGCTCCATAAATGTTACAGTGGTTTGCCTATACTTCTGCCACGTAAATGTTACAGGGGTCTGCCTATACTCCTGCTACCAAAATGTTACAGGCTTCTGCTTATACTGCTGCCACGTAAATGTTACAAGGGTCTGCCTATACTGCTGCTACAAAAATGTTACAGGGGTCTGCCTATACGTCTGCCACGTAAATGTTACAGGGGTCTGCCTATACTACTGCTCCATAAATGTTACAGGGGTCTGCCTATACTTCTGCCACGTAAATGTTACAGGGGTTTGTCTATACTGCTACCAAAATGTTACAGGGGTCTGCCTATACTTCTACAACAGAAATGGTACTGGGGTCTGCCTATACTACTGCTCCATAAATGTTACAGGGGTCTGCCTATACTTCTGCCACGTAAATGTTACAGGGGTTTGTCTATACTGCTACCAAAATGTTACAGGGGTCTGCTTATACTGCTGCCACGTAAATGTTACAGGGGTCTGCCTATACTACTGCTACAAAAATGTTACAGGGGTCTGCCTATACTTCTGCCACATAAATGTTACAGGGGTCTGCCTATACTACTGCTCCATAAATGTTACAGGGGTCTGCCTATACTTCTACAACAGAAATGGTACTGGGGTCTGCCTATACTGCTGCCACGTAAATGTTACAGGGGTCTGCCTGTACTGCTGCTACAAAAATGTTACAGGGGTCTGCCTATACTGCTGCCACTTAAATGTTACAGGGGTCTGCCTTTACTGCTGCTCCATAAATGTTACAGGGGTCTGCTTATACTTCTGCCACTTAAATGTTACAGGGGTCTGCCTATACTTCTACAACAGAAATGGTACTGGGGTCTGCCTATACTGCTGCTCCATAAATGTTACAGGGGTCTGCCTATACTTTTGCCACTTAAATGTTACAGGGGTCTGCCTATATTTCTATAACAGAAATGGTACTGCGGTCTGCCTATACTACTGCAACCGAAATGTTACAGGGGTCTGCCTATACTGCTGCTACAGAAATGTTACAGGGGTCTGCCTATACTTTTGCCACGTAAAATTTACATGGGTCTGCCTATACTGCTGCTCCATAAATGTTACAGTGGTCTGCCTATACTTCTGCCACGTAAATGTTACAGGGGTCTGCCTATACTGCTGCTCCATAAATGTTACAGTGGTTTGCCTATACTTCTGCCACGTAAATGTTACAGGGGTCTGCCTATACTCCTGCTACCAAAATGTTACAGGGGTCTGCTTATACTGCTGCCACGTAAATGTTACAGGGGTCTGCCTATACTGCTGCTACAAAAATGTTACAGGGGTCTGCCTATACTTCTGCCACGTAAATGTTACAGGGGTCTGCCTATACTACTGCTCCATAAATGTTACAGGGGTCTGCCTATACTTCTGCCACGTAAATGTTACAGGGGTTTGTCTATACTGCTACCAAAATGTTACAGGGGTCTGCTTATACTGCTGCCACGTAAATGTTACAGGGGTCTGCCTATACTACTGCTACAAAAATGTTACAGGGGTCTGCCTATACTGCTGCCACTTAAATGTTACAGGGGTCTGCCTTTACTGCTGCTCCATAAATGTTACAGGGGTCTGCTTATACTTCTGCCACTTAAATGTTACAGGGGTCTGCCTATATTTCTATAACAGAAATGGTACTGCGGTCTGCCTATACTACTGCAACCGAAATGTTACAGGGGTCTGCCTATACTTCTGCCACGTAACTGTTACAGGGGTCTGCCTATACTGCTGCTACAGAAATGTTACAGGGGTCTGCCTATACTTTTGCCACGTAAAATTTACATGGGTCTGCCTATACTGCTGCTCCATAAATGTTACAGTGGTCTGCCTATACTTCTGCCACGTAAATGTTACAGGGGTCTGCCTATACTGCTGCTCCATAAATGTTACAGTGGTTTGCCTATACTTCTGCCACGTAAATGTTACAGGGGTCTGCCTATACTCCTGCTACCAAAATGTTACAGGGGTCTGCTTATACTGCTGCCACGTAAATGTTACAGGGGTCTGCCTATACTGCTGCTACAAAAATGTTACAGGGGTCTGCCTATACTTCTGCCACGTAAATGTTACAGGGGTCTGCCTATACTACTGCTCCATAAATGTTACAGGGGTCTGCCTATACTTCTGCCACGTAAATGTTACAGGGGTTTGTCTATACTGCTACCAAAATGTTACAGGGGTCTGCTTATACTGCTGCCACGTAAATGTTACAGGGGTCTGCCTATACTACTGCTACAAAAATGTTACAGGGGTCTGCCTATACTTCTGCCACGTAAAAGTTACAGGGGTCTGCCTATACTACTGCTCCATAAATGTTACAGGGGTCTGCCTATACTTCTACTACAGAAATGGTGCTGGGGTCTGCCTATACTGCTGCTACAGAACTGATACTGGGGTCTGCCTATACTGCTGCTACATAAATGTTACAGGGGTCTGCCTATACTTCTGCCACGTAAATGTTACAGGGGTCTGCCTATACTCCTGCTATCAAAATGTTGCAGGGGTCTGCTTATACTGCTGCCACGTAAATGTTACAGGGGTCTGCCTATACTGCTGCTACAAAAATATTATAGGGGTCTGCCTATACTTTTACAACAGAAATGGTACTGGGGTCTGCCTATACTCCTGCTACCAAAATGTTACAGGGGTCTGCCTATACTTCTACTACAGAAATGGTACTGGGGTCTGCCTATACTACTGCAACCGAAATGTTACAGGGGTCTGCTTATACCTTTTCTACTGGAATGTTACAAGGGTCTGTTTATACTATGGGTGCACACAGACTTCCCATCGTGGTGTTTTACCCATCAGGCCCAAAAACACTCACTGACTAGGGCATCAATTGTGGGTCGAGGCCAATATGTATTTTCTCTCGTGTTACCACAGTTATCGGAGAAACTCGTTTGGGCCACAGAAGAGGAGCATTACTGCCTTAATGAGACGTTCACAGCTGAACTAGCATTGAAGTCCACCTCATGCCCGCGATTGCTGAGGGTTAGTGCAGAGGTCTATGTCCTCGGCGCAGTGAAAGTCTGCCATGTTTGGGCACTCTGATTTCTTTATCTGTACCGTCTTTAAGTTCCTTGGACCCACCTATGCTGTGGGTGCACACAGACTCCCCATAGCGGTGTTTTACCTGTCTGGCACAAATTCACTGACTGACCTGGATAGGGTGCAGAGTGCAGATGGCTTTCCCCTTACGGTGTCGATTGAGCTATCCGACACCAACACAGAATGAATAGTGTGAGGGGACCTGGATTGCCCATTGCTATGTAACTCGCGGCACCTTGGGTACCACAGTGTGTTTGCTGGGACCAAGCCGGACCCAGGGCCTGCTCACATACTTCCCACACAGGCTTCAGTGGGTCCTGGTCATGGTTTCTTGGCCTTGTAAGGCCACCTCCTCCTGCTTGGGGTCAGGGGATCAGCACTGAGCATCATGTATTTGCTCTCGTGTTACCAGAGTTATCTGATACACTGGTTTGGGCCAAAGAAGAGGAGTGTTACTGCATTAATGAGACGTTCAATGCTGTACTAGCATCGAAGTCCGCTTCATGCCCGCGATAGCTTAGGGTGTGGGCTGAGGCCTATGTCCCGGGGGAACTGCAACTGCGCCAGGTTGGGCCTGTGGAACTTTTTCCTGGCTAATCCAGTCATTGGAGCGGTGAAAGAAAACGTAATTGATTTACTGAGACCTGCGCAGCTGAACTAGCATCGAAGTCTGCTTCATGCCCGCGATTGCTGAGGGTTTGTGCAGAGGCCTATATCCTCGGCGCAGTGAAAGTCTACCATGTTTGGGCACTCTGATTTCTTCATGGTCCATGTCTTGGGTCGCCTAGGACCCACCTATGCTGTGGGTGCACACAGACTTCCCATAGCGGTGTTTTACCTGTCTGGCACAAAGTCACTGACTGACTTGGGTAGGGGGCAGAGTGCAGATGGCTTTCCCCTTGCGGTGTCGATTGAGCTATCTGACACCAAGACAGAATGAATTGTGCATGGGCACATGGATTCCCTATTGCTATGTAACTCGCGGCACCTTGGGTCACACAAGATGGAGGCTGGGAACGAGCTTGACCCTGGGCCCGCTCACGTGAAGATCGAACGTCAATTTCTCATCAATCCTCAACAGCATTGTGGGCTATCGCCCACACTTTCGAAGGGTCGCTGCCTGGCCCTGACAACCCTCTGCAGTGTGTGCCTCCGGTTCCTCCTCATCCAGTACGCACTTATAAATAGACATAAGGGTGTTGTGGCTATGAAGCGAGCGTGTGGCATGAGGGCAGCTGAAGGCTGGGCAGGGAAACTTTTGTGTGCGCTGTGGATGCAGGGTCGTGCGGGGGGTTGGACAGCATGTAACCCAGGAGAAGAGGCAGCGGTGTGTCCCGCAGGCAGTGATTGTCCTTGGTTGCAGATAGTGTGGTGCTTAGCTAAGGTGTGCCTTGCTAATGAGGGTTTGTCCAAAGTAAAAATTGTTAGGGGGGGGCAGACTCTTGCCCCTATTGTGGCTTAATAGTGGGACCTGGGAGCCTGAGATGCAGCCCTGCATGCTGCCCCTGCCCTGCCCTATCCATTTCTGTGGTGTTTCCATGGATTTCGGATGTTTTCTGATTTTTCACAAGTAAAGACCTATCCAGAGCATCGGTCATATACAAAAATGCTCGAGTCGCCCATTGATTTCAAAGGGGTTCATTAATCGAAACGAACTCTCGAGCATCGCGAAAAGTTTGACTCGAGAAACGAGCACCCGAGCATTTTGGTGCTTGCTGATCTCTACTTTCTATATTATAAAGAGAACAATTCAAAGTTTGAAAATTGTGAATTTTTCCAAATTTTCAGTAAATTTTGATTTTTTTTTTCCTAATAAGGACAACATTTATTGATGCAATTGTTACCCTAACATAAAGTACAATATGTCAAGGAAAAAACAATCTCAGAATCACATCGATAAGTAAAAGGATTCAAAAGTTATTAGCAGATAAAGTGACAGATGTCAGATTTGAAAAATAAGGCTTGGTCCTTAAGCCACAAATAGGCCATGTCCTTAAGGGGTTAATATGACAAATGACGATGTATGAAGGATCATAGAAGATGGCGGCCGCATAGAAAGTGGGGTCATTCATTTCACTATCAGTCCTAACAATAGTGGGATAGAGTCCCCCAATGCCACCCCAATAATAATAGGGTCCCCCATTGTGGCCCTAGTAGTAATAGGATCCTCCAATGCCTCCCCAATAATGATAGGGTCCCCCATTGTGGCCCTAGTAGTAATAGGGTCCCCCAATACCACCCCAATAATGATACAGTCCCACATTGTGGCCCTGGTAGTAATAGGGTCTGCCATTGCCGCTATGCTTTTCAGAAGCAGGGAGACTTTAGCAGTGCAGATTACAATAGGGGCGAGTGGGATGGCCGTGGGCCGCATTGCAGTCTCGCGTTGCCATGCCAATCACAGGTCCTGCATGCTAATTTCCACCTCTCAGGCTTTCCGGACACTGATACAGCGGAATCCCACCATAAATGCGGGAAGAAGGGAACCCACCAGGAATGCGGGAAGAAGGGAATCCCATCAGATATGCGGGAGGAAGGGAACCCCAATAGCGATGTGAGGCTGTTTTCATGTGAAACTGCCTCACATCCAGGGGTTTTCAGGAGGGTTGTGAGGGTGATATCAGGCCGTGAATCACAGCCAATATCGCACTCGCCAGTGTGAAGGAGCCATTAAACTCCTTATTGTCCTCCCTGCTGTGTAAGGAGCACATGTTACCTCTCAGGCAGTGAAAGGGTTACAGCTGACAACTTCCAGCAGCGACTGCCATCATCCACCAGGGGGCGCCGGCTCCTTCAGGAGGAACCATAATTGTTCCATCTACAGTCACCCTCAGGGCGGCTTCACACGGGCGGTTTTGAGCGCGTAAAATGTACAGCGGGAAACAGAAACAGCCACTAATATCAGCGGGTTCTCTCCCATTTCGGTTATTTATACGGGTATTTCTTACATAGAACCTGCTCTATTTTGTGAGCATTTGCCTTCAAAGGTTCCTATAGAAGGCTATGGGGGGTGCGTCAAATGCGTAGCGAATGGTTGGAACACTGCAAAACTTTGCTGGGGAAAGAGCACATCTGGGACTCGTTAGGCTAAATAACCCTTTAAATCAGGGCGTGGGCGTGTCCCGCATGCAAGTGAACACGCCCTACATGCGCAAGAAAGTACAGTAAAATGCGCAGACACGCACACAAAAGCGCCTTGTTCGTGGAGCAAATATGTTGTGCTGAAGTGCCCATAAAAACACATGCCGCCCTTAGTCTACAGACGCTCCATGAGATTTATGGACTCTGAGTCTTCTGGCGATGAGATCTCTGAGTTTCTATAAGCAGCAGCATGCTCCATTATCTGCGGATTCCCGCACGGACGGCTTCCATTGAAGTCAATGTGAACCGTGCGATCTGCGGTTCACCTGCAGCTGACACTGCGGCATCAGCTACTGCCTTACAGCCCCTGATCAATCGCTCTACCTGAAAAACAATTAATAGGTACCAGATTATACCATTTTTGAAAGAAAGCCATACCCAACATTACCTTCCAAACGGAGCTATATGATCGCTGCATCCTGAATGTTGGACTCTTCTTCCCTGAATTGCTGCATCCGTAAACAAGACTATGAAATAGCAGCCGCATTAATCTCACACCGACCATCTCTAACCCTCAGTAAGAGGTTATATGTTAGACATAATCTGACCAGCACACGAACTAACTCCTGCCGACCAGCTCTGACCAACAATCACTCCATAACCATTATCCACTAATGATAACTCCTCCGCTTCCACAAACTCCCATCACCAAGCTGACTGACCATTAAAGTCTGTCACAGATACCAACCATACCCTAGATCCTGCTTTAGCTCCCTTGACATCTGCGCATGCGATGTATGGGACTTCCAACCGCATATCACCACACATGACCTGCGGGAATAACTGCGACCAATAATAACCTGTGAAGCCGAACAAAACTGACCTGCTAACCACTGCAACCCCGTCCATGTAATCGTCCTTCATACATAATGTCTGACTAATTAACCCATAAACTACACACCCCTGACATTGGCAATTAGAACAACCATCACAATGCTATCAATTGAATACCTAAAAACTCCAACCGAGTACATGGCTATACAATTTTTTTTTTTTTCCGTTCACCAGCGGCACCCCAAAATCCTCCATCCTGACCACATGCCCTCTAAAACTTGTGCATACCCTCATTACCATGATGCCCCATAAACAACAACCATCTAAGTAGTGTATTACACCAACATCAGGGGATTCCTTCCTCCCACCTCTTCTAACAATGAGGATAGTCCTAAATAATAGCGGGATGCCTTAGATCCCATCAGTAACGCCAAACCGGAAACCAAAGAATTAAAACCCCAACCAATAAGAAGTTATCCGAATACTGCATCACATGACCGAAGTGCCATAATAAAGCCAATGTAGTCACATGATGCATATCTTAATGCCAGCAGCTCAGGAGCGCCTCAACATTCAGAAACAACTGCTTGGGGTAAGATAGATGATAAATCACTGAGAGGAGACAGACTCCTTCTCTGGTATCACCCTTAAAGGGGACAACCTCAAATGGAAAAAAAGGGGGGGGGGGGGTATCAAAATGACCGGCAACTCTGCCCTCAGCTATGTTCTAAGCAATTTAACTAGATCAGGATCATAAACAACTGAAATTACCTTATTAACCCCTTCACAGCTGAGTCCCTTTAACTCATGCACATATAGGCCGTACCAGGAGCCTTCTTTAATGAGTCGGGCCGACTTCCAATATGAGAGCCTCACTGGAGTCTTGCCCTATTGTAGGAAATTCTCTACTTCCTGGATGCAAGGAATTTGTACTGATTTCTGACTAAAACCACCATAAATGGATGAGAGCGGCACAATATGAGCCCTCATGTCAGTACCCACAGCTCTTACCTCAGTACCCACACCGCTCCATTACCTTGATCCCATAAATGTAATCACACATCCAGGTAGTGAGGTGCCCAAAGGATGTCTGACCACCACCTAACTAGTTACACCGAGGTAGCACCAACACCCCGGTAACCATTATTAACCATCTCTGTTTCTTCCGGTCATCATTAGATTCTGATTCTTTTTATATGAAAGCAACAGTTATAAAACAACAAGTAATTATAAACCAAATCTGATTAACAGCAGCAGCCGCCTCAACCACAGACTGCATGTGGTAGTTACCTCAGAGCTGACAGACAGCATACAGTGGTTACCTCAGAGCCGACAGTCTGCATACAGTGGTTACCTCAGAGCTGACAGTCTGCATACAGTGGTTACCTCAGAGCCGACAGTCTGCATACAGTGGTTACCTCAGAGCTGACAGCCTGCATACAGTGGTTACCTCACAGCTGACAGCCTGCATACAGTGGTTACCTCACAGCTGACTGCCTGCATACAGTGGTTATCTCGCAGCTGACAGCCTGCATACAGTGGTTACCTCACAGCTGACAGCCTGCATACAGTGGTTACCTCACAGCTGACAGTCTGCATACAGTGGTTACCTCACAGCTGACAGTCTGCATACAGTGGTTACCTCACAGCTGACAGTCTGCATACAGTAGTTACCTCACAGCTGACAGTCTGCATACAGGGGTTACCTCACAGCAGACAGCCTGCATACGGTGGTTACCTCACAGCTGACAGTCTGCATACAAGGGTTACCTCACAGCTGACAGTCTGCATACAGTGGTTACCTCACAGCTGACAGTCTGCATAAAGTGGTTACCTCACAGCTGACAGTCTGCATACGGTGGTTACCTCACAGCAGACAGCCTGCATACGGTGGTTACCTCACAGCTGACAGTCTGCATACAGTGGTTACCTCACAGCTGACAGTCTGCATACAGTGGTTACCTCAGAGCTGACAGTCTGCATACAGTGGTTACCTCAGAGCTGACAGTCTGCATACAGGGGTTACCTCAGAGCTGACAGCCTGCATACAGTGGTTACCTCACAGCTGACAGTCTGCATACAGGGGTTACCTCACAGCTGACAGTCTGCATACAGGGGTTACCTCACAGCAGACAGCCTGCATACGGTGGTTACCTCACAGCTGACAGTCTGCATACAAGGGTTACCTCACAGCTGACAGTCTGCATACAGGGGTTACCTCACAGCTGACAGTCTGCATACAGGGGTTACCTCACAGCAGACAGTCTGCATACAGTGGTTACCTCACAGCAGACAGCCTGCATACAGTGGTTACCTCACAGCAGACAGCCTGCATACAGTGGTTACCTCAGAGCTGACAGTCTGCATACAGTGGTTACCTCAGAGCTGACAGTCTGCATACAGTGGTTACCTCAGAGCTGACAGTCTGCATACAGTGGTTACCTCAGAGCTGACAGTCTGCATACAGTGGTTACCTCACAGCTGACAGTCTGCATACAGTGGTTACCTCAGAGCTGACTGCCTGCATACAGGGGTTACCTCAGAGCTGACAGACTGCATACAGTGGTTACCTCACAGCTGACAGTCTGCATACAGGGGTTACCCCACAGCTGACAGTCTGCATACTGGGGTTACCTCAGCGCTAACAGTCTGCATACAGTGGTTACCTCACAGCTGACAGTCTGCATACAGTGGTTACCTCACAGCTGACAGTCTTCTGCAGTGGTTACCCCACAGCTGACAGTCTGCATACAGTGGTTACCCCACAGCTGACAGTCTGCATACAGTGGTTACCCCACAGCTGACAGTCTGCATACAGTGGTTACCCCACAGCTGACAGTCTGCATACAGGGGTTACCCCACAGCTGACAGTCTGCATACAGGGGTTACCCCACAGCTGACAGTCTGCATACAGGGGTTACCTCACAGCTGACAGTCTGCATACAGGGGTTACCTCAGAGCTGACAGTCTGCATACAGTGGTTACCTCACAGCTGACTGCCTGCATACAGTGGTTACCTCAGAGCTGACAGTCTGCATACAGTGGTTACCTCACAGCTGACAGTCTGCATACAGTGGTTACCTCACAGCTGACAGACTGCATACAGTGGTTACCCCACAGCTGACAGTCTGCATACAGTGGTTACCCCACAGCTGACAGTCTGCATACAGTGGTTACCTCAGAGCAGACAGTCTGCATACAGTGGTTACCTCAGAGCAGACAGTCTGCATACAGTGGTTACCCCACAGCTGACAGTCTGCATACAGTGGTTACCCCACAGCTGATAGCTGACCCGTTATCTCACAGCTGACAGATACCCAGCAGTGGTTAGAGCTGACAGTCTGCATACAGTGGTTACCTCAGAACAGTCTCCTGCAGCGCTCAGTTACCTCAGCTCAGACATGATACCATTAATAAAACACAACTGTTAAGCAGACATTAATTCCCCATCATCCCCTGACTCGCCCTTTCTTTACAGCCTAGTAGGGGTTAACACTAACACATTTAAAACTGACCAATCTAGCTAAGGGGGCGCTCACACGACAGCCCCCATGCCCAGCACCCTGTGAGCCAAAGCCAGGAGCAGAGAGGAAGCATAATGGAAAGATTCACATGTCTTCCCCATAATGGAGCGGCTCCTGGCTCCGGCCCGCCAAAAACTGAACACAAAAACCGTTGTGCGAAATCACTCCCAACTGGTACACAAGCTAAATCCTTGTATACACAGGTGCCAGTAACCAGGGGTACCACCTGGTTACCGGGGTCTCACCACTTGTAGAGCTTCACCTGTACGCTGCCATTACAGCAGCACAGGACTTGGCAGAGGGGCCGTCGCCATCTTGTCGAGCTTCACCCGTACCCTGCATGCACAGCAGTACAGGACTTGGTGTTGGCATCTGGTGGCACTGTTCCTGCTGGTGTTGGCATCTGCTGGGCACTGTTCCTGCTGGAGTTGGCATCTGCTGGGCACTGTTCCCGCTGCCAGGTTTCAGTCACCTCCGATCGGATGAAGGTAAAGGCAGCCCCTGCGTTCGCTTCGCTGGTAATTTTCTACTGACAAGTCCTCCTCAGATACAAGTGTTCACACAATGTCCTCTGCAGCTCCTCCTGGCCAGCACTGCTGACAAGTCCTAAGCTGCAGCACAGGGGATTCCAGAAATCTGTGAAACTGTTCCTCACTGACCACTTCATCCTCGCTGATGATCAGGCGCTGGAGAAAGTCCTCCATCTTCACAGAGGGTCTGAAGCTGTGACAGGAATTGTGAGGGGAGCTGACAGGAATTGTGAGGGGAGCTGACAGGAATTGTGAGGGGAGCTGACAGGAACAGGGAGCTGTCACCTGGATGCTGCATGCTGCTTCCTTTCCAGATGATGATGGCCCACATCTCTGCACCTCCATATCTCACTGCTGCTCCTCTCAGCTTGTTCCTCTGGACCAATCACCAGCCACTGTCAGGCCACCAGATTCTGTCTGACAACCACAGGCATTTCCCGCCATTTTTCTTCAGCCAATCAGCTGCTGTTGCCAACCAGTCCATCACTGGGCAGAACTCACTCTCTTCCATCTCATCTGACCCAGTAATGACCTTTGTAACATATCATGGTTAACCAGAAAAACCTCCTCCATAGAGGGTGACATATCATCCATCCATCATGTATATAAAGCTCCCAGATCCCATGAGGCTCCATAGAGAGTGACATATCATCCATCCATCATGGACATAAAGCTCCCAGATCCCATGAGGCTCCATAGAGGGTGACATATCATCCATCCATCATGTACATAAAGCTCCCAGATCCCATGAGGCTTTCCCTCCTAACTGTCCCTCAAGCCTTACATTAGATCTAATTCAGGGACGGATACGAACGATAAACTCCAGGTGGTGAATTTGTCAAACCACAATCTCAGGGTTGACGAGTATCGCGTGTTGGAGAGGGGGCTGTCCTTCGTCCCCATGACCCAGTATGATCCGTTCGTGGGGGCAAAGGACATCTCCCTCTTCACTCGTAAACTTCGTTGGCATAAATATTTTGCCATCAAAAACCGTGAAAGAGCAAAGGAATTGGGCCTAGACGTCTCGGATCTATCCGGATTGGATACTTTACAATCCCTGGAAGATGAAAATACAAATCCAATTGGTGATGGCCCCCATACTGATCTAAAACCTATAAATACGGCCTATCCACCTGCCTGCCCATGTCCTGAATTAGATATCTTTGAAGAATTAGTGATTAACGATCTGAAATCAATTAAACCATCCAAGAAACGCCCAAATTTGACACAACAAGAGAGCAAAGCCTTAGAACAACTTAAAATGAATGACCAACTAGTAATTAAACCAGCTGACAAAGGTGGCAATATTGTGATCATGACAAGAGACCAATACAAAGATATGTGTGAGCAGTTACTATGTGATACAGCAACATATAGAACTCTCACATCTGATCCAACCATCCAGTTCCAGCGCAAAATGAGAGAGCTCCTCGTGAAAGCACTAGAAAGAGGCTGTATTAACAAGAAAGAATTTGACTTCATATTTCCATCTCACCCTACAACTGCAACCTTTTCTGCACTACCTAAGGTGCATAAAGGTGTTAATCCACTCCGTGGGAGACCGATTGTCTCCGGGGTTAACAACTTGACTCAAAATATGAGTATATATGTTGATCAAATCTTAAGACCGTTCGTTTTGTCCCTAAGATCATACGTTAGTGACACGATGGATGTCCTTAGACTGTTGGAGGGCATCTCGGTCAGCCCTGATACATTGTTGGGCACTCTGGACATCAAATCACTATATAGTTCGATCCCGCACGATGGCGGAATCAAGGCTACAGGATTCTTTCAAGGACAGCGAGGCTCTCATTTTGATTCACACAACCAATTCACCTTGGACTTTTTACAATTCATTCTGTCCCATAACTTTTTTCTATTTGGCACAAAGTACTTCCACCAGCTCAGGGGGATGGCGATGGGGACATCTTGTGCCCCATCGTACGCCAATCTGTACCTGGGCTGGTGGGAGGAAAAGCACATCTATAATAACGATCTATGGTCATATAACATTGTCTTGTGGTTAAGGTACATTGACGATATCCTAATCTTATGGAAGGGAACCAAGGAATCGTTCCAAGAATTCGTCAATGCACTCAACACGAATGACCTTAATCTCAAAGTAACCTCAGAAATCAATGAGAAGACTGTAGCTTTCTTAGATCTGCTGATTCACAAGAAAGAAGATGGATCGATTGTGTCAACATTATATCGAAAATCTACAGCAACAAACAGTTTGCTTAAATGGGACAGTTTTCATCCCCTAGCTCCCAAACAAGGTATCCCGAAAGGGCAATTCCTCAGGCTTAAAAGGAATTGTTCTGACAAACAAGAATTCCAACTAGAAAGCCCCAAATTGAAAAAAACGATTCATGAGTCGAGACTATCCAATGGAGGTCATCGAGAAAGCATATGAGTATGCGGACGAACAACCTAGGAACACCCTCTTGATTCCACGCCAACGAGAAACGTCCAACATCTCTCGAATTATCGGGACCTATGATACGGGGAGTAACAATGTAAAAAATATCCTTGGACACTACTGGAACATTCTTACCAAAGACCCAGACCTTACAGATGTGATCCCACCGCGACCAGCGATTACGTTCCGACGGGGTCATAACCTACGAGACCATCTGGTGACAAGCCACCTTGCACCTTTATCTACACAATCCAATTGACTTAACAGCAGTAGACCCCTCGGAACTTTTAAATGTTATGATTGCGCAGCATGCCCCTTCATTTTTAAAAGTCACACATTTATAAGTGCCAGTACGAAAAAAACCTATGAAAACAGATGCTTCATTAATTGTCGATCAAAAAACATCATTTATATGGCCTCCTGTACCTGTCCGAAAAATTATATCGGCAAGACACTACAACAGTTCCGTAGACGCATACTAGGACACATAGGGAACATCCGCCCGGGTGAATCTACACCCCTGGCAGACCACATCAAGACTGTCCATGGAGGTGATACAAACGCGATAAAATTTCAAGGGATCGAAATGATCCGCACGGATATAAGACGAGGCCATATCGATAAAAAACTGCTACAGAAGGAAGCATCCTGGATTTTTCGCCTGGAGACACTCACTCCTAAAGGCCTGAACGCCACCTTAAACTTTAATTGTTTCCTATAATATCTTTAGATGAACCCTAAAGTGAAGCCGGCCTGTATTTAGGACAACGCGCTCAACTATTCTTCAAGACATTAAGCTACCTCTCTGTTTATCATCATGGATGCTTTGATGTTGATTCCTCTTTTCTCTGTCCAAATAGATATATTACGATTATTCCTATTACATCTAATAGGACCGTCATATATCAAAGTGCTTGACCATCTATTAGTGACGCATCGAAATATCATTTCTCCTAGCGTAATCTAAGCCTGCATTATTTATGTATCTCTAGATCTTACGTATTGGCAACCATTACCTAAGGAAAATTAATTCTCTTCCAAATAGTGCGTGTAGGAAATCTTTTCTCTCTTTTATGCAGACATGGATCTCTCCGGAGTTTTCTGCATACCGGTTCTTCCCTGTTATTGATGTGTGCTCGTTCATATAGATAAGCACATCAATACAATATCAATTGACTTCATTCCTAATGTCCATTAAATACAGGCATTGGGTATTGATGACAATTTGAATAGATGCAATCTGCCCTTTTGTAGATCCGGTTACAATGAGCATCCACGGCCGTGATCTAGTCCTTTTAGTCCTTCTAGACTAAGGGGATAGCTCGACATACCCCCTAGTCATGCCCCTTTAATGTGATGCCCTTATCTACTATGCGTACACATCACTTACTTGATCTATGGGCTCCCGATCCACGCCCCCTTAACGACGCACCTCTATGGACTATGTGAGCACACTAAAATCTGTACCAGTAGTGTCTATAAGCTATGTTGTTACCGATACACTCCTTAGTCACGCCCCTCTAATGTCATGCCTCTTGGTTTTATGCGCATACATTACTTACTCCGACGCGTAACTCTTGAGCACGCCCTCGAGTCACGCCCCCTCAATGACGCGCCTTAATGCATGCAGAGAGCGCACTACAATGAGGACGGACAACACACATTACGCAATGACGTTATCACAGTATCACACCATCACGTCCGAAGCCGGTATGCATACACAGCTGACCCGGCCGCGACGGGCGGGACGCGGCATGATAACGTAGCACGCTTGCGTTCCACCATGGAACGCGGAAGCTACCACTATCTAAATCCAAACGGCGGCATAAAGAGAGGGAGCGCGCGCGATCGGAAGGGAACATCTGAGTCCTTTGCATCTATAAATGATTGAGCACCATCATTGGGAGACACTAGATGCGAACATATGGAGCTTTCAGCAGCATATCGCTGTGATTAGCCTTTATTAACAGAGGCACCACCTCCTGACTCTGTGGATTGGGTGCCCGGCTTGGGACGTCCCATATGGGAGGGGCCATACACATATATAACTGAGACCTACACACAGAGACTTCAGATGCCTGCAGCTCACCATCAGAGCTGCAGGCGCTGCTGGAGATTCCTCCTAGCACTCTGTTCTGCCTTGCTCTACGTTTCTTCTTATGCTCTACAGCTACCATAGCTAACTATGATCTACTAATACAAGCCTTATAGCTAGTTTAAGAAATGCTTTTTGCCATGGTGGCAGTTACTGGTTAGCCTTTAGGTTGAGTTGGGGTATTGTCCCTTGAACGCTATCTCTGTGTCGGGCCAACAGATATTTAATTCTGTAGCCACTAACCTACGAGCTACCTGTCCGGACTATCAGTGAGAGCCCTCCATTAAAACTCTCCTGGTACAGGACTTGGGTGTCACTCTAGGCAGGTTGACTCTGGCAGCTATAATAGGTCTGGTCTTGCACGGCTCCCCATGACGCATAGACAGACATATGCATTCTATTCTATGCCAAAGCCGCATCAATATGGCAGACCGTAGCGCCTAACCGCGAACCTTAAATATCCAACTAAGTCTACCTCTGGATTCTGAACGAATAGAGCACGCTTGGGACCCTAACGACTGAGAGGGTCCAAGCGTAATATACAAATTAGGCAACTTTGAGGAACCTCTATATATCGTACTGTGACAGGCGTAACTTAGCCATCTTTCTTGAGATTGTCCTTGAAAAACATTCTTTCCTATAACTTAGGGGCTTATCGATGCCCGCCTCCTGATGAACTATCGGTTATTCCGATAGGGAAACGCGTCGAGCAATGTAAACAGAAAATTTGAAAACAGTGAAAATAAACTGAACGGAAAGTTTGAAAACAGTGAAAACTAAATATCATTTTGGTTTGATGAGCATTCCAAACGGAAAGTTTGTAAACAGTGAAAATTTAACACCACACGAGACTGATCCGAAAGATTAATAATTTATTCATGAGTCCTAATTGAGTTGATTGATTCGTATATTAGATACATCTCCACTGTGAAACATATTCCTTTCTGATTGGAAAATATACGAATTATACAACATCAAAGGTGCCTTGAATACTCACCTCTGATAGGGGTATTGGCCCCATCAATAAACAATATTATTGACTCTTGAGGATCCTGCTGAAGGTTTGGACGGGATTTCATGATATACAATCCCCTCCCACACCTCTCCTAGATCCCTCCTTTTAGTTGTTTGTCTGTCCTGTCACTATGTTTTATGTAATTGTCCTTTGGGTTGGCCTTGACTATTTAAATTAATTTCTAATAAATTTATAATTTTAATATTCTATATCTGTGACGGCCTTAGTTTTGATTATATAGATATCTCATACCACTGTGATTTGTCATTCCTTCAATTTAAAGTGACCTTATAAAAAAAATGTCTACAAAGATTGGGATTTTTAAACTAAGCCAGAAACCATCCATCTATGGGGTGTTTGCCCCTCATCAGTATGCAGCAGGTCTCTGGCTTAGTCTGTGAGGGGCCGATAATGTGGGTTAGAAGCAGTGTCGTGTCTCCATAAGGAGAACACCCAAAGAGTGTGTGGGAACACTTAGGGGGTGAGTGGATTTGGGGATGGTATAGTCTCTCCCAAATGAGAGCACCCAGAAGGGATGTGGGGACACCCGATGAGGGGCAAACACTTCAAAACAGTCTGTTTATGCGTAGTTACTGGCTTAGTTATAAAATCCCAATCATTGTAGACATTTTTTTTACAAGGTCACTTTGAATTGAAGGAATGCTGTTATCCAATAGATGGCGCTGTAGAGGTAATTTTCCAGGTTTCTGATTTGCATAAATTTCCCAGAGGAGCATTGCTTTATAAGTCTCCTTACTTAGCTTTTAGGTGTCCCCACACGCCTTCCAGGTGCTCTCCTTGGGAAAAGTCTATACCATTCTCTGATTCATACCCCCTAGGTGTCCCCACACACTCTTTGGGTTGCTCTCCTTAAGGAGACACGACACCGCTTCTGACCCTCAATCAAGTGAAAAACAGACAAAAGGCACTGCAATGGGTACGTGCTTCTTGCCCGGTTCTGCAAACCTCTATGTCGGAGAATTCACAATGCCACAACAGCACTCACATAGGTGTCTCACACCCTAAGGTGATCTACAGCCACAATGATGACATGCCTCCTCAGGCTGGATCCAAAACCTGTTCCACTCACCAAGAAGTCCATACATAGAGAGGCAGCATCCACGGCAACAAGATGAATAAAAAGAAACTTTATTCCATTATGGTTACAGTAACAAAAACAACATGGACTGCAAAACCAGGTAGTAACGGCGACGTTTCGATCTGGATAGGATCTTTCTCAAGCTCAAGCTACTCACACTCAAAGTTTATATACATTTATACACATGCGCCAACCAGGCCAGCTGTCGCGCAGCTCAACCTACGTCACTCCTTACATACCTCAAGCGCATGCGCAAGAAAAAACGGCTATCACACAGCCAGTTGCGGTAGCAGCGGACGCTCCCTGTGGTAATGCGGGCCCATCATAGCTACTACACATGCGCCAACCAGACCAGTTATCGCACAGCCCGCCCTACGTCCCTCATCACATACCTATAGTGCATGCACCCGAAAGAGCGGCTGTCGCGCAGCCCATTGACAATACGCAACATGGGCCACCTCCTTTATTCGAGACACCGTGGATTTTTTATCTGGGTTGAGTGCAGCGAGGGTATCTGACACCACGATCCTGGTGACACTGGACGTGGTGTCCCCTTATACTAACATTACCCATTTCTGAGGTCTCAAAGCCGTAAGGGAGCGTTTGTTGACATCTCAGTGGTCCAATACATGCCTGCAGTTTGCCCTGGCGCTACTGGAATTCATTCTTGAGAATTTTTTTCTCTTTAATAAATCTTTTATAGGCAGTACCAGGCCAATGCGAAGGGGTCCAATGTGGCCCCTACTTATGCGGGCACGTATATGGACCACATTGAGAGGTGCGTCTATGTGTCCCCACACTGGCAGCTCGTGGGCTGCTGGTGGAGATACATAGATGACATCTTTATGCTCTGGAACGGCTCATTTGATGAGCTGAGACATTTCCACAATTATCTTGATAATTTAGTTCCGGAATTGAAATTCACGCTGACCTCCTCTACTGTGTCGATCGAATTTTTGGATATCCTAGTGGTCAAAAAGGGAACGGTGCTTACCACTGACTTGTAATGCAAGGAGACAGATCAAAATAACCTACTCCATTACTCGAGTTGTCATTCTAGATGTTTGCTGAAGATGTTGCCATGGAGTCAATGCCTTCGTGTTCGCCAAAATGCAGATGATTGCATTGATGCCAGGCTTTCGGAGATGTGCAAACGGTTTTTACAGAGGAGTTACACTGATGACTTGGTTGCATCTGCGGCTGCAAGAGCATGTACTGTGCCGAGGGGTGATTTGCTGGTTCCCAGAGTGAAATCTAAAAAGGCCCCTAGGATACTGTTTATCTCGACATTTGGAACCATGAGTGGTAGGATCTCCAGTATTATTTGTAGGCACTGGCACATGTTGGGAAAAAAATTGCCCGTCGGTGGATGAATTCGGCCGGCCCCCTTTGGTGGCATACAGAAGAGGTGCGAACATCCGGGACAGAGTGGTGCATAGTATGATGAATAGTCATGCAGCAGGCACCCCATCTTTTGGACGTGTAGGCAACTTTCCCTGTCTCGGATGCTTGCGCTGTAGCAACCTTCTTAGGGGCGATACGTTCCACCATACCCAGACGGGTAAACAATACCGGATCCGGAAAGAATACACTTGCCAATCCATGTATGTTATATACCTTATCGTATGTCCATGTGGTCTACTATATGTGGGTGAAACCACGATGGAGGCTCAGTCGCCGATTCTGAGCCATAAAAGTGCTATTTGTACGAAGAAGCTAGATTTGCCGATACCTAGGCATTTTGACTAAGCCGGCCATGCAGTCAGCCAGCTGAAGTTTCGCATTATGCACTTTAAGTATGTGATGAGTGACGTAGGGCGGTCCGCGCGATAGCCGGTCTGGTTGGCGCATGCGTAGTAGGCATGATGGGCCCGCATTACCACAGGGAGCGTCCGCTGCTATGGCAACTGGCTGCTTGATAGCCGTTCTTTCTTGCGCATGTGCTTGAGGTATGTGAGGAGTGACGTAGGTCGGGCCACACAACAGCTGGCCTGGTTGGCGCATGTGTAGTAGGTATATGGGTCGGACACTTTTCTGCTCTGATGATGGAAGACCTACGCTGTGGCGGTGGTAGTCCCAGTGTGATGATGGCGCTCACTGGACGCAGACCGATGACGATTACAAATGAGCGAACGTACTCGTCCGAGCTTGATGCTCGCTCAAGTATTAGGGTACTCGAGATGCTCGTTACTCGAGACGAGCACCACGCGGTACTCAAGACAATTCAATTTCCTTCCCTGCATGTTTTGCACCATTTTCTGGCCAATAGACATGCAGGGAAGGCATTACAACTTCCTCCTGTGACGTGCCAGCCCTATCCCACCCCCTTGCAGTGAGTGGCTGGCGAGATCAAGTGACCGCCGAGTATATAAGGCAGTCCCGCTGGCTGCTCGCCTCAGACACACGCTGGCAGAGATTAGGGAGGGTGCTGCTGGTGCTATAGGGAGAGTGTTGGTGTTTTCAAGAACCCCAACGGTCCTTCTTAGGGCCACATCTTACCGTGTGCATTACTGTTGTGGCTGCTAGGAGCAGTTTTGCACCAATTTTTTTTTTCATCTTGGGCTCTGCAGACTATTGCGTTCTCGGTCTGCAGCTAATTATACAGAGTATAGGGGCAGTAGTGGTGAGGCAGGGACAGTGCTAGTGTAGAATCCTGTCAACAAGTACCCCAAAAAAGCTCCTGCTTAGGGTTACCTGTGACCGTGTGCATTACTGTTGTGGCTGCTGGGAGCAGTTTTGCACCAATTTTTTTTTTCATCTTGGGCTCTGCAGACTATTGCGTTCTCAGTCTGCAGCTAATTATACAGAGTATAGGGGCAGTAGTGGTGAGGCAGGGACAGTGCTAGTGTAGAATCCTGTCAACAAGTACCCCAAAAAAGCTCCTGCTTAGGGCTACCTGTGACCGTGTGCATTACTTTTGTAGCTGCTGGGAGTTGTAGTGGCTCACTATTAGCCAGCTAGGTCTTTCTGCAGCCTAGCGATTAATTTTTTTGGCCTACAGTGTGTGTAACATATCTGCTGTCAGCCTCCAAGTGCAGGCAAATAATTGCCTAATTTTTTACAACGCTCTGTGCGTCCAGTCAACTTCACGCACAGTGTACGACCACTGCCGCTGATAGTGGGAAAGACATATACACGCTATCTAGGCTGCTGGTTTTTTCAAAAACATCTGAAAAAAAAAATCCTCCTTAGGGCTACCTGTGCGCGTGTGCAGTTTACTGCGCGGCTGCTGGGAGTTGCAGTGGCTCACTATTAGCCAGCTAGGCCTTCCTGTAGCCTAGCGTATAATTTTTTTGGCCTACAGTGTGCGTAACATAACCGCTGTCAGCCTTCAAGTGCAGTCAAATAATTGCCTCATTTTTTACAACGCTCTGTGTCTGCTGTATTCGAAATACACCATGCTGAGGGGTAGGGGTAGGCCTAGAGGACGTGGCCGTGGATGAGGAGGTCCCAATGAGGGTGTGGGCATAGGCCGAGTTCCTGGTCCAGGTGAATCGCAGCCGGCTGCTGCGGGATTAGGAGAGAGGCAAGTTTCTGGGGTCCCCAGCTTCATATCACAATTTATGGGTCCACATGGTAGACCTTTATTACAAAATGAGCAGTGCGAGCAGGTCCTGTCGTGGATAGCAGAAAATGCATCCAGCAATGTATCAACCACCCAGTCTTCTATGCCATCCACTGCTGCAACTCTGAATCCTCTCCTGCTGCTCCTCCTTCCTCCCATCCACATCACTCCATGAAAATGACACATTCTGATGAGCAGGCAGACTCCCAGGAACTGTTCTCGGGCCCCTGCCTTGATTGGGAAAAAATGGTTCCACTCCCACCTGAGGAGTTTGTTGGGACCGATGCCCAACCTTTGGAAACCTCCCGGGGTTTGGGTGATGAGGCTGGGGACTTCTGGCAACTGTCTCAAGAGCTTTCAGTGGGTGAGGAGGACGATGATGATGAGATACAGTTGTCTATCAGTGAGGTAGTAGTAAGGGCAGTAAGTCCGAGGGAGGAGCTCACAGAGGATTCGGTGGAAGAGCCGCTGGACGATGAGGTGACTGACCCCACCTGGTTCGCTAAGCCAACTGAGGAGAGGTCTTCAGAGGGGAAGGCAAGTGCAGCAGCAGGACAGGTTGGAAGAGGCAGTTGGGTGGCCAGGCGTAGAGGCAGGGCCAGAGCGAAGACTTTCCCAACTGTTTCCCAAAGCACCCCCTCGCGCCAAGCCACCCTGCAGAGGCCTAGGTCTTCAAAGGTGTGGATGCTTTTCAGTGAGAGCGCGGATGACCGACGAACAGTGGTGTGCAACCTGTGTCGCACCAAGATCAGCCGGGGAGCCACCACTACCAGCCTCACCACCACCAGCATGCGCAGGCATATGATGGCCAAGCACCCCACAAGGTGGGACGAAGGCCGTTCACCGCCTCCGGGTCACACTACTGCCTCTCCCCCTGTGCCCCAACCTGCCGCTCAGATCCAACCCCCGTCTCAGGACACAGGTGCGAGCACCTCCCGGCCTCCACCCACACCCTCACCTCCGCTGTCCTCGGCCCCATCCAGCAATGTCTCTCAGCGCAGCATCCAGCTGTCGCTAGCACAAGCGTTGGAGCGAAAGTGCAGATACGCCGCCACGCACCGGCACGTCACGCATTGAATGTGCACATTGCCAAATTGATCAGCCTGGAGATGCTGCAGTACAGTCTTGTGGAAACGGAGGCTTTCAAAAACATGATGGCGGCAGCGGTCCCACGCTACTCGGTCCCCAGTCGCCACTATTTTTCCCGGTGTGCCGTCCCAGCCCTACACCAGCACGTCTCCCGCAACATCAATCATGCCCTCACCACCGCAGTTACTGGGGAGGTCCAATTAACCACGGATACGTGGACAAGTACTGGCAGGCAGGGCCACTATATCTCCCTAACAGCACATTGGGTGAATTTGGTGGAGGCTGGGACCGAGTCAGAGCCTGGGACCGCACACGTCCTACCCACACCCAGAATTGCGGGTCCTTCCTCGGTTCTGTTATCTGCAGCGGTCTATGCCACCTCCTCTAAACCCTTCCCCTCTTCCTCCTCCTACGCAACCTCTACCTCTCAATTAAGAAATGTGAGCAGCGGGTCGCCAGCAGTTGGTGTGGCGCGGCGCGCCAGCACAGCAGTGGGAAAGCGTCAGCAGGCCGTACTGAAACTAGGTGACAAGAGGCACACGGGCCCCGAGCTGTTGCAGGGTCTGAGTGAGCAGACTGACCTCTGGCTTTTGCCGCTGAGCCTGCAACCGGGCATGGTTGTGTGTGACAATGGCCGTAAACTGGTGGCGGCACTGCAGCTCGGCAGCCTCACACATGTGCCATGCCTGGTCCACATCTTCAATCTGGTGGTTCAGCGGTTTCTGAAAAACTACCTGCACTTGTCAGACCTGCTTGGCAAGGTGCGCCACGTCTGCGCACATTTCCGCAGGTCCACCACGGATGCTGCCACCCTGAGGACCCTGCAACATCGGTTTAATCTGCCAGAGCGCCGGCTGCTGTGCGACGTGCCCACACGGTGGAATTCTATGCTCCACATGTTGGCCAGGCTGTATGAGCAGCGTAGAGCAATAGTGGAATGCCAACTCCAACATGGGCGGCGTAGTGGTAGTCAGTGTCATGGAATATAAAGTGTTAAGTTTCAGAATGCAATAAGTGTATGTTTCTTACCTTGCATTGAACTATTGACCCTTAAATAGAAGACTAAAACCTATGCTTTGTAGTGCCAGGAACTAGGATTTTAAGATAAGAAGTCAACAGACAAATTAAATAAGGCTAAGCTATGTTAACAGAGAAGACACACAACTATTGCAGAACTATTGTCTAATGCAACAGCAATATCCTGACTTAGGTCATTTCTATGTCTGAGACGGGCCTTAAGAGCTTTGAGAATATAATGTCAATATAGATGTCAATAAGTCTTATGATCAATAAGTATTTTCACCTTTGTAACAGTAAACTACGTAACACAAATCTTTCTACGAGGCAACATTTGGATACGCCCTCGTCTTTCTGTATAAGAGTTGGCAATGTTGATAATAAAGTAGAATTCATTGATTCTCACTGGAGAAGTGTCTTGACATAGCATGGAGTGATTTCATGCTATTGATAGATAATGCTAGCAAAATCTCCTCGTCACGGGCTTCCATATCTACCAATGTGGCACCTGGCAACGAGGTCATCAGATCAATACCGGTGTGGTCCGATAACATCAGCCTCCCCAATTCTTTACCGAGGAGTGGCCTTGGATGGCAGACATCTGCCAGGTCCTCGGAAACTTTGAGGAGTCTACCCAGATGGTGAGCGGGAATGCTGCAATCACTAGCGTCACCATTCCTCTGCTATGCCTGCTGAGAAGTTCGCTGCAAAGCATAAAGGCTGAGGCTTTGCGGTCGGAAAAGGAGACGGGGGAAGAGAATATGTCGCTTGATAGTCAGAGCACCCTCATGTCTATATGTCAGCACGTTTTGGAGGAGGGGGAGGAGCAGGAGGAGGAGGGGGAAGAGACAGCTGGGCCCACTGCAGACGGTACCCATGCTGCTTGCCTCCCATCTGTTCAGCATGTATGGCCTGTGGATGAGGAGGAGGATCTGGAAAGTGATCTTCGTAGTGAAGACAGCGATGTTTTGCGTACTGGTACCCTGGCACACATGGCTGACTTCATGTTAGGCTGCCTTTCTCATGACCCTCGCGTTAGACACATTCTGGCCACTACAGATTTCTGGGTGTACACCCTTCTCGACCCCCGGTATAAGGAGAACCTTTCCACTCTCATTCCCAAAGAGGAAAGGGGTATGAAAGTGATGCAATACCACATGGCCCCGGTGGACAAACTGATGGTAAACTTCCCATCTGACAGCGTTAGCGGCAGAAGCCGCAGTTCCCAGGGCCAAGTAGCATGGGAGGTGCGGAGATCAGACAGCATGTTCTGCGCATGCAGGGGAACACTTTACAAGGCCTTTGCCAGCTTTATGGCTCACCAGCAAGACTGCGTCACCACTCCCCAGTCAAGGCTGAGTCGGAGGGAGCACTGTAAAAAGATGGCGAGGGAGTACGTAGCCGATCATACCACCGTCCTCCGTGATGCTGCAGCTCCATACAGCTATTGGGTGTCAAAGCTGGACACGGGGCACGAACTTGCGCTGTATGCCCTGGAGGTGCTGGCTTGCCCTGCCGCTAGCGTCTTTTCAGAGAGGGTGTTTTGTGCAGCGGGGGGAATCATCACGGACAAGCGTACCCGCCTGTCAATTTCCACTGCCGACATGCTTACACTTATAAAGATGAACAAAGCCTGGATTTCCCCAGACTTCTCTTCTCCACCGGCGGAGAGCAGCGGAACCTAAAGAATCTTTTCGCTGCAACCGCAGATAAAAGCACTCTTCTCTATCACCAGGAAAATGGGGCATTTATCTTTGTCAATCTGTCTCTGACATTAGTCCTCCTCCTGCTACTCCTCCTCCAGAAACAACATGTCATCGCGCTGAACGGCCAATTTTTCTGCGGCACAAAAGGCTACATCTACCAATTTTTTAAATAATTTTTTAAAGTTTCAAAAATATTGAGACTGTAACATGAACCATTTTTTTCAACAGGGATGCCTCCAGGCTCTGTTACAAATTAAGCCACAGTGAGATGTATCTTTAAAAAAATGTTTATGGGTTTCACCTGACCTCTCGGTTGATAAATTTTTCAGAGGTACACTTGTACTCTTGGTACACTAATTTTGGGGTCCACGCCTACACTCTTATCCAACTAATTTTTCCGGCCTTCGCCTACGCTTATGGTATCCCAATGTTTCAGAGGTTGGCCTATACTATTACTACAGAAATTTTACTGGGGTCTGCCTGCCTGCCTATACTTCTGGTACAAGAAAGTTACAGGGGTCTGCCTATACTGCTCCCACTTACATGTTACAGGGCTCTGCCTATACTTCTGCAACGTAAATCTTACAGGGGTCTTCCTATACTGCTGCCACAAGGATGTTACTGGGGTCTGCCTATACTGCTGCCCCGTTATATTAATGGGGTTTGCTTATACTGCTGCCACAAGGATGTTACTGGGGTCTGCTAATACTGCTGCCACGTTAATGTTACAGGGGTCTGCCTATGCTTCTGCTACTTAAATGTTACAGGGGTCTGCTTATACTGCTGCTACAAAAATGTTTCAGGGGTCTGCTTATACTGCTGCAACAGAAATGTTACTGGGGTCTGCCTATACTTCTACTACAGACATGTTACAGGGGTCTGCCTATGCTTCTGCTACATAAATGTCACAGGGGTTTGCTTATACTGCTGCTACAGAAGTGTTACAGGGGTCTGCCAATACTGCTGCTACATAACTGTTACAGGGGTCTGCCTGTACTTCTGCTACAAGAATGTTACTGGGGTCTGCCTATACTTCTGCCACGTAAATGTTACAGGGGGTCTGCCTGTACTGCTGCTACTGAAATGTTACAGGGGTCTGGCAATACTGCAGCTACATAAATGTTACTGGGGTCTGCCTATACTTCTGCTAATGAAATGTTACTGGGGTCTGTGTATACTTTACTACAGAAATGTTAATGGGGTCTCCCTAGACTTCTGCAACATAAATGTTACTAGGGTCAGCTTATACCTTTGCTACAGGAATATTACAGGGGTCTGTGTATACTATGGGTGCACTAACTCTTCCCATCGCGGTGTTCTACCTATCTGGCCCCCAAAAAACCCCAGACTGACTAGGGCATGGTGTGTGGGCCGCGGCCAACATGTATTTCCTCTCACGTAACCTCAGCTATCCGGGGCACTGCAATGGGATTTCTTTATGTACCGTCTGTGTGATCCTGCTAGCCACCCATGCTGTGGGTGCGCACAGACTTGCCATAGCGGAGTTTTACCTGCCTGGCACTTTTGAAAAAACCCAGAATGTCTAGGGCATGGCGTGTGGGCCGCGGCCAACATGTATTTCCTCTCACGTCACATCAGCTATCCGGGGCACTGCAATGGGATTTCTTTATGTACCGTCTGTGTGTTCCTGCTAGCCACCCATGGTATGGGTGCACACAGACTTGCCATAGCGGAATTTTACCTGGCTGGCACTTTTAAAAAACCCAGAATGTCTAGGGCATGGCGTGTGGGCCGCGGCCAACATGTATTTCCTCTCAGGTAACCTCAGCTATCCGGGGCACTGCAATGGGATTTCTTTATGTACCGTCTGTGTGTTCCTGCTAGCCACCCATGCTGTAGGTGCACACAGACTTGCCATAGCGGAGTTGTACCTGTCTTTTTTTTTTTAAATCAGAGTTTTTTATTCATTTTTCAAGCATAACATGTGATATACAGTTACAGATTGCCATATTCTATGGGGTTAGTATGGCGTCAGATGTGAGTCTTTTCTTAATATAAACTAATATTGTTGGCCGTGTTTCATTGAGCATCAGAATAGTTTGTATGTGGCGAACCTGGTGTGCCTATATAACCCTTCTTAAACAACTGTGGGGGGGGGGGTGGAGGGATAGACAAGACAAGGGGAAGGGGTGAGGGGGGAAGTTATAGGGGGGCAGGTGAGGGGAGGGGGTATTATCTCAATTTCCCACCATTCTTCTGTCCTCCTTTGTCTCAATCGTTCTGATCTGTTCGGGGCCTCTCTATCAGACTCTGAGTTAAGGCTCTCTTAGGTGGTTTTTATCAAGGTATGGACTGGTGTGGTAGAGTAGTGGTACTAGGTGTTTTTCTCTTTTTGTTTATATCAGCCGAGGTATTTCCAGGGGGTCCACATTTTCACAAATCCATCATGATCTCCCCTAGACCAACTCGAAAGTTCCTCCAGGTTACAGATCATGTCTACTTTTTCTTTCCATTGGGACAATGTAGGAGGAATCTTCTGGAGCCAGAGCCTAGGGATCAAGGTTTTTGCTGCGTCTATTAAGAGCGCAATCAATTTGCATTTCAACGGGTGAAAGTTTGTTTATGGCCTCCAGAGTAAAACCGTATCGACCGATAGCTCTAGATTCGGGGAAAGTTTTTGTAGGGTTTTCTCCACTTCTTTCCAGAAAGGTGCAACAATTGGGCGTTCCCACCAGATGTGCAAGTAGGAGCCTACAGAGAAGTCTCATCTCCAGCACTTATTGTGGGGGGCTAGTTTATATGCGTGTAGCCATTGTGGGGTTTTATACCATCTTACCAAGAGTTTATAATGGCTCTCTTGTAGTAAGACGCACGGTGAGAGGCCAAAAGCTGTTTTCATAATAGTTTTGGTTTCTTCAGGAGAAAGCGAGATGTTTAATTCACTTTCCCACGAGATTACAAAGGCTGTTTTTGTAGGGATGGTTGAGAGATGAATCGTTTTTTTATGTTTGCTAGTTTCCTTTGTCCCAGAGCCTTCTCGCCTAAGGCTCTCTCGAATGGTGTCTTAGGTCTAGTGGACTTGAACGTTTTCTGGAACTTCTCAATAGTTTTAATAATGTGAGCTTTTTGTAGGACTGAGAAAGTATGCTGAGGGAGGAGGGTCAAAAGTACTTCTGGAGGGGGTTTATGTGCCAGAGCCTGGAGATCTCCTACTGAGAACTTTTTGAATTTTTTCCATATACTAGCAGTTGTCAGATCAGGAGGGGTGTCTACTAGCTTGCATAATGCACGAAGAGGCATTGCTGGGGATGGATTCGGGGCCAGGGAGCTCCCAAGCTCGCCCCAGGCCTTACAGGGGCCTCGGAGAAGGGGTTCAAATTTGCTCCTCTCGAACCTGAACCTAGGGGGGAACCACAAATCCTCCACCAAGGACTCCCCACACACACCCTCCACCAGTAAAGATAGGGTCGGGTCCCTTATGGGCTGGGTGAGCTCCATCCAGTAGCTTAGTTGTACTACTTTGTGGAAGTCTTCTATACA
The DNA here is from genome assembly GCF_035609145.1 of Eleutherodactylus coqui. Classification (NCBI taxonomy): domain Eukaryota; kingdom Metazoa; phylum Chordata; class Amphibia; order Anura; family Eleutherodactylidae; genus Eleutherodactylus; species Eleutherodactylus coqui. Next base: position 23,385,881 of record NC_089841.1, read on the forward strand.
TGGTAAGTCCATTCCGCTTTTGTGTCTTTTTTTTATCATTAAGCCATAAGCCAGGCATGGCCTTTTGTGTCGCCATACATAGTCTGTGAAGGCTCTCTTAAGGGCTTTGAAAAAGAATCTTGGAAGTGAAATTGGGAGCATGCGAAGTTTATATAATATTGTTGGGAGGACATAAGATTTTAGAATATTTTTCCTGCCAAACCAAGAAATGGTAGGCAGGTCATAGGAGTGAAGCATTACTTTCACTTTGGCTATCAGAGGATGAAAATTATATTTATAAATGTCTTCTGCTTTTTTGGTGAGGTTGATCCCGAGATACTTAATATGGGAGTTAGACCAGGTGAAGGGTGAGCTGGACTTGAAGAGGCGATACTTTGATTCTGGTATAGAGATGTTTAATATTGTGGATTTGGAGAAATTTACTTTAAAATTTAATAAGGTGCCAAATTCTTGTAAAAGTAGAGTAAGTCTAGGGATCCCCCTTTCGGGGTCCGTGACAACAAACATGATGTCATCGGCGAACGCCGCAGTGGATATAGAGTGGGGGCCTGTTGTAAGGCCTTTTATTTCTGGGTCCTGCCTCACTTTCTGGAGGAAGCGTTCTAGTGCGAGAATGAAGAGGGAGGGGGAAAGTGGGCATCCCTGGCGAGTTCCAATGCGTATATCGAATGGAGGGGAAAGTATTTCATTAATTTTTAGTCTTGCATACTGTTTAGAGTATAATGAAAAAATTGATGCAATGAAGGGGGGGGGGGGGCAAATTAAATCGCCTGAGAGCTGCTTCCAGGTAAGTCCAGCTCACCCTATCAAATGCCTTTTCGGCGTCTGTTCCCAAAAAAGCTAAAGGGATATTCTGCGACTGGGCATATCTAGCTATATGTAGTAAACGGAGACAGTTGTCCCTGCCCTCCCTTCCTTTGACGAATCCCGTTTGTTCATTATTAATTAATGCAGGGATGAGATCTTCAAGTTTTTTTGCCTGGAGCTTGGCCGAGATCTTGACGTCTAAGTTCAGCAACGAAATTGGCCTGTAGCTGCCACATAGCTCAGGGTTTTTCCCCTCCTTATGTAGCAGCGTAATGTGCGATTTTAATACTTGTTTAGGTAGGGATTTTCCTTGTAAAAGGGCATTACATAAGTCTTTAAGGCGAGGGATTAGTATCTCTTTGAAAGATTTGTAGTAGGCGACCAATAGGCCGTCCGGGCCGGGACTTTTCCCTGACGGGCAAGATTCAAGTATACTTTCTATTTCTGTGTCCGTTGCCGGAGCCATCAAATTACTAGCTTCCGTTGCGTTTAATTTAGGGAGATTGAGAGCGTTCAAGAAGTTATCTAGTTCAACTTTTGTTTTTTGTGGAGTGGGGTTTCCCCCTATGCCACTTAAGTCATACAGTTCTGTGTAGAATTTCTGAAATTCAGTAGCTATTTCTGCTGTCGATGATACAACTTCACCTGTTTTTGTTTTTATTGTTGAGATATGGTTTCTTGCGCGCGCTTTTTTAATGAGGGCAGTCATAAACTTACTACCTTTGTTGCCGTGTGCATAGACTGTAAGTTTAAAGAATAAACGCTTTTTGTTAAGTCTAGACTCCAAGCAATTTTTGAGATCGCGTCTTAAAGCTGTCAATTCCTCTAAATTATTTTTGGATTGGGAGTTTTTTAATTTTTTGTTCTAGTTTTACTATTTGGTTGTTTTTGTTGCTGCTTCTTCATCCTTGTCCCTAGTGCTATCAAGAGGCCTCTTGAGAAAGCCTTGTGGGCTTGCCATATAATGGGTATTTCTATGTCGTCTTTTGAGTTTAATTGAAAGTATTCCTCTATTAGTTTGGACAGTCGTGTCCTTTCGTCTACTGAATCTAGTACAGATTCATTTAGCCTCCATCTCCATTCTTTTGGTTCCGTTTTACCGAACTTGATATCTGGATGTAGGGGGGCATGGTCTGATATGGTCATTGCATCGATATAGTATGTAAAGTCCTTGGTGGATGGGTGCAAGCACCTCCAAGCTTCAGTAACTTCCAGGTTCTGGAGCGCTCGATTTATAGTCCTACGTTTCCCCCGCGAGACCTGGAAGCGACCTGTTGAGGTGTCCAGTAGGGGGTTCAGGGTTAGATTCCAATCCCCTCCAACGACTATCTGGCCCACAGCAAATTATTTTAGGATCTCTAGTTGATTCATTAACCAGGGCACTTGGTCAGAATTGGGTGCATATAGGTTTGCAAAGGTTATCTTCACATTGTTTATTGTGCCTTTCAGAAAGATGACCCTCCCCTCCCCATCTGCATATTGGGCTTCGTATTTGAAGATGATGGACCTGCGAAAAAGGATGGAAACCCCTTTTGAAGCCGATGTGGGATGTGGGTTATGGTACTCTTGCGGGAAAAGCCTCCCGGGGAGTGTCATATGTTTGTTACCCTTGAAATGGGTTTCTTGGAGAAAGAGGACCTTTGTATCATACCTGTCAGGACAGTGTCCGGGATATGGGGGTCCCTGGGATATCCCGCAACCCCTGTCCCTGCCTACTTGCCCCCCTGGGCTAACCCCCAGGGCGACAACTGGGCGACGGTCCCTACCCTCACTAGGGAAGCGGGACACGGGAGACAAACAGACACTGAGACAAGCAACGGTAGAATGGTCAGACAATCCGGGTCGGCAACAAGAGGGTACGCAGTACGGAGGGGTCAGGCAAAAACGTAGTCAAGTCCAAAAGCAGGTGTCAGAAAAGCCGAGGTCACAAGAGCAGTCAGGATAAACGCGGGTGCAGCTGGAGAACCAAACTAACACTGGCGAGGCCTGAGAGGAAAACACACCTATTTAAATGCTGTCAGCGCTCCCGCCCCAGAAGCTGATTGGGGCGGGGAGCCTGACAGCAGCAGGGCTAATCAGGGCGGTGCTGGGGACACGCCCCCAGTCTAGCTGCACAGACAGTTACTAGGGAAGCCAGCCTGGTAGTCAGGACACTAGAAGCACCAGCTGCCTCCCTAGCAACCCGGCGGCGACCAGTCTTACAGCGGCCCGGGGAGATCACAAGAACCGGGGTACCTCTGCGCCGCGCTCCTGCACCCCGGGTGGCCGGACCGGTGGTGCGGGCACGGCGGCCCCGAGAGTTGCCGGTTCTGACAGTACCCCCCCTTCTACGGGGGTACACCGGACCCCCATGGCCAGGTGCGGGCTTAAGCGGGAAAGCCCTGTGGAATGCCTGGACTAGGCGTGGCGCATGAACGTCCCTGGCAGGGACCCACGTCCTATCCTCAGGGCCAAATCCTCTCCAGTGGACCAGGTACTGCAGCCCACCTCTAACCCGTCGGGCATCCACAAGCCTTTCTACTTCATACTCCAGTTCCCCCTGTACCAGAGAGGGAGGAGGCGGGTTCTGGGTGGGGAGAACTGGAGTCACATACTTCTTAAGCAAGTTCTTGTGAAAAACCTTGTGGACCTTCCAGGGGTCAGGAAGTGCCAACTTATATGACACCGGGTTGATAACCTGAGAAACCGTAAATGGGCCAATGAACCGAGGAGCAAGTTTCAGGGAGGGAACCTTAAGTCTCAGATTCTTAGATGATAATAAAACCTGCTCCCCGACCACAAAAGGTGCAGAGATAGTACGTCTTTTATTTGCGTATTTACGCAGTTTCTCTTGGGAACCCTGAAGGTTCTTACGAACCTGGGCCCAAACTGTGCACAGTTCTTCGGCGGATATGTCGGCGGCCGGATTGTTCGAGACCAAAGGAGTAGAAAGCGAGAACCGGGGATGGAACCCATAGTTACAAAAAAAAGGTGACAGTTGGGTCGACGAGTTACCATGGTTGTTAATAGCAAATTCGGCGAGAGGTAAGTAGTTGGCCCACTGATGCTGGTTATCCGAGACAAACAGTCGCAGATACTGGATAAGTTCTTGGTTCATCCGTTCCGTTTGTCCGTTACTCTCGGGATGGAAAGCGGAGGAAAAGGACAAATTAACGTTTAGATTTTTACAGAAGGCTCGCCAGAAGCGAGCGACGAACTGAACCCCTCTATCAGACACAATATCCTCGGGGATCCCATGTAACCGAACAATCTCCTTGATGAACATCTCAGACAAAAGTTTGGCGTTAGGCAACTTGCCAAGTGGAACAAAATGAGACATTTTGGAGAAACGGTCAACTATTACCCAAATGACCGTATTCCCCAGCGAGGATGGCAGATCAGTAATAAAATCCATGGACAACTGGGCCCATGGCCTGGACGGAATGGGCAAGGGCAGAAGAGGCCCCTCAGGACGTCTCCTGAGGTTCTTCCCCCTTGCGCAAACCGGGCACGCGGACACAAATACCCGTACATCCTTGGCCATGTGCGGCCACCAATAGAGTCTGGCCGCTAACTCCAGAGTACCCCTGATACCGGGGTGTCCAGCTAGGACTGAAGCATGTGTCTCCTCTAACACTTTCAATCTCAGTGACAACGGGACAAATAATTTGCCTTCCGGAAGGGCTTCAGGAGCAGATTGTTGAGCGGCGTGAATGAGAGGTGAAAGGTCGGAGGAGACAGCAGCGAGGACCACCCCAGGGGAGAGAATGCTCTCAGGCTCGGGCTCGGAAGGTTCCGGAGAACCAAAACTCCTAGACAGGGCATCAGCCTTGACATTCTTAGAACCGGGTCTATAGGTAACAACAAAATTGAACCGAGAGAAAAACAAGGCCCAGCGGGCTTGCCGAGCATTTAACCTCTTAGCGGAATCTAGATAAGTGAGGTTTTTATGGTCAGTGAGTACCGTAATCTGGTGATGGGCTCCTTCCAAAAAATGCCTCCACTCTTCAAAAGCCCACTTAATCGCCAGCAATTCCCGGTTGCCTATATCATAGTTCCGTTCGGTGGACGAAAACTTCCTAGAAAAATAGGCACACGGTCTAAGGTTGGTGAGAGTGGAGGGACCTTGGGACAGTACCGCTCCCACACCAAACTCAGAGGCATCTACCTCCACCACAAAAGGACTGGACAGATCCGGTTGTACTAGGACAGGTGCAGACGAGAACGCCGCCTTTAGGGTATTGAAGGCCCTCAGAGCCTCAGAAGACCAGGTCCTCACATCTGCCCCCTTTCTGGTGAGGTCCGTTAGAGGTTTAGCCACCACGGAGAAGTCTTTAATGAATTTGCGATAGTAGTTGGCGAAGCCGAGGAAGCGTTGAAGGGCTTTCAACGACCCTGGCTGGGCCCACTCCGTGATGGCCTTCACCTTTTCCGGATCCATCTGGAAGTCGCATGGCGTGATGATATACCCCAAAAATGATATCCTTTGTACCCCGAAAACACATTTCTCGAGTTTAGCAAACAGCTTGTTATGTCTGAGTCGAGCTAGCACAGTCTGAACGTGAGTATGGTGACTCGGCAAGTCGGAGGAAAAAATCAAAATGTCGTCTAGATATACAACCACGAACACCCCCATGATATCCTGAAACACTGAGTTCATGTACCCCTGAAAAATGGCGGGGGCGTTACACAATCCAAAAGGCATAACTAGGTATTCAAAATGCCCGAGGGGCGTATTGAAGGCGGTTTTCCACTCATCCCCCTCCCGAATGCGGATGAGGTTGTATGCTCCCCTGAGATCAAGTTTGGAAAACCATCGGGCACCAGCGACCTGGTTGAGGAGGTCAGGAATGAGTGGAAGAGCATACTGGTTTCGGACTGTGATTTTATTTAGCTCTCTATAGTCAATACAGGGCCGGAGACCCCCATCCTTCTTCTCAACGAAGAAAAACCCGGCACCCACCGGGGATTCTGAGGGCCGGATGTGCCCCTTGGCCAGGCTGTCCTGGATGTAGTCCCTCATGGATTCTCTCTCTGGAACCGTAACGTTATAAATGCGGCCCTTAGGAAGTTTGGCCCCAGGAATCAAGTCTATTTTACAGTCCCATTCCCTATGAGGGGGCAGAGCTTCAGATAATTGTTTGGAGAACACGTCAGAAAACTCGGAGAGGTATTCTGGTAGGGGGCTCCCCTCGCAGGTGGAGATTCCCACCTTCACCGCACGAAGGTGGTTGGCACAGCGGGGACCCCACTTTACCAGTTCCAACGTGTCCCAATTTACTACCGGGTTGTGCTCCCGGAGCCAGGGGAGGCCTAGGACGACGTCCACAGACAAATCTCTCATCACTAGAAAGGTGCAGGTTTCCACGTGTAAGGCTCCTATAGTAAACCTTACTTCAGGGGTCACCAGATTAACCACCCCTGCTTGCAAAGGAGTGGAGTCCACTCCTGAAACCAGAATCGGAGTTTCTAAACGTAACAAAACCCCGGACAGTTGAGCAACGAAATTAAAGTTAACGAAATTAGCCGCAGCCCCCGAATCAACAAAGGCTTGCCCAGTACGGTGGAAAGCATGAAATTCTAGGGTGCAAGGCACTAACATTTTGGACAACACAGGGAGTACCTTGGCTCCTAGACAGTCCCCCCGACAACTGCCTAGGAGCGGGAGTTCTTCCTGCCGTGGCTTCTTAGCGCAGGTAGCAATGCGGTGACCCGGCTCCCCACAGTAGAAGCAGAGGTTCTTCTTCAGGCGGTGTTCCCGTCGTTGCTCGGGGTTCACGGCTCCCAGCTCCATGGCCTCGGTGGTGGGAGGGTAACAGGTCGGGTCAGTCGAAGAAGTAGACGTGGGGAGTGGGGTGGTCCGAGCGGCGTGTCTGGCCCTCAAACGTCGGTCGGCTCGAATAGCCAGCGACATGGCTTGCTCCAGGGTTTTAGGCTCTGGGTGGGCCACAAGTAGGTCCTTGAGACCCTCAGACAGACCGGTCAAAAATAAGTCTTTTAGGGCGGCATCGTTCCACCGGGATTCCGTACAATGTTGACGGAATTGGGAACAGTAGTCCTCCGCCATCTTACAACCCTGGCGCAGGGCCAGAAGTTTGGAGACTGCGTAGCCCGCCCGGTCGGGTTCGTCATAAATTTGACCCAGGGCGGAAAAAAAGGCGTCAAGGGATAGTCGGGCTGGAGAGCCAGCTGGTAGCGAGAAAGCCCAATTTTGGGGCTCTCCCCTCAGGCGGGTAATTACGATTCCCACTTTCTGGTATTCAGTACCAGAGGAGTGGGGGCGGAGATCAAAGTAGAGCTTGCAGCTCTCTCTAAATGCAAAAAACTGATCTCTCTCTCCGGAGAAGCAATCCGGAAGCGTGGCTCGAGGTTCTGACATCGTTCCTGGAGCGGACGAGGGCTGCATGGGACCTGCAGCTGCCACTTGTTCCCGTGGCTGCAAGCGGGCTGTTAGGTCCTGGGCAAGGGTCGTAAGGACCTGGACCTGGTTCGCTACAGCCGCCACGGCCTCCATCGAGGGGCTCAAAGTTGCCGGGCAGATGCAAGGGTCTGACCTTAGTTCGGCCAGTGTTACTGTCAGGACAGTGTCCGGGATATGGGGGTCCCTGGGATATCCCGCAACCCCTGTCCCTGCCTACTTGCCCCCCTGGGCTAACCCCCAGGGCGACAACTGGGCGACGGTCCCTACCCTCACTAGGGAAGCGGGACACGGGAGACAAACAGACACTGAGACAAGCAACGGTAGAATGGTCAGACAATCCGGGTCGGCAACAAGAGGGTACGCAGTACGGAGGGGTCAGGCAAAAACGTAGTCAAGTCCAAAAGCAGGTGTCAGAAAAGCCGAGGTCACAAGAGCAGTCAGGATAAACGCGGGTGCAGCTGGAGAACCAAACTAACACTGGCGAGGCCTGAGAGGAAAACACACCTATTTAAATGCTGTCAGCGCTCCCGCCCCAGAAGCTGATTGGGGCGGGGAGCCTGACAGCAGCAGGGCTAATCAGGGCGGTGCTGGGGACACGCCCCCAGTCTAGCTGCACAGACAGTTACTAGGGAAGCCAGCCTGGTAGTCAGGACACTAGAAGCACCAGCTGCCTCCCTAGCAACCCGGCGGCGACCAGTCTTACAGCGGCCCGGGGAGATCACAAGAACCGGGGTACCTCTGCGCCGCGCTCCTGCACCCCGGGTGGCCGGACCGGTGGTGCGGGCACGGCGGCCCCGAGAGTTGCCGGTTCTGACAATACCTTTTTAGTAGTGCCGAGAGGTTATGCCTTTTGAGAGGTGAATTCAGGCCCCGAACATTGAACGTAGAAATGCGGGTGGTATGCATTTTCAGCCTAGGAGGGGGCTAATGTAGAGAAGAGCTCTGTTCTTGGCTTGGAGTGCTGAAAATAAAGGTTAGAATGTGAATACACAATAAACGACTTTATCAGAGGGGTAGTCTGGAGGGTCTCTCTCCAGAGTAATAAGAGGGAATGAGAGGGTGAGGAGCGGGAAGGGGGTGGGGAAGGGGCAAAATGGAAGGATAGAAGACAGTGACTGAAAGACAAGAGGGGAAGGAATAACTTGTAGAAGTAACTTTGTGTTACTCTCGATAGGTCTTTTTCCTCCACGAGAGTAAGTATACACAAATATGGAGGGGGGGGGGGGGGGGGAGAGAGAGATATGCAGCGTTATGAGCTGAGTTTATATCTTAACTTGGCTTTTAGCCTGATCGGTACAGGCACCACCGGGGCCCAGTAACTTCTTCCTGCTCGGGACGAGCAAGGTAACTATAATCATTGCGGTGAGTGTGCATGACCTTAGAAGAGCACAGTAGATTAACTATTTAGAATGTCCTCTTGTGAACTGTCCTATGAAACAAGTAACCATTTTGGTTGCCAACTGGGTAGAACGCCTAGTCGGTCAGAGATATTAAGTGATAGGATCAGCGTCCAGAGTATCAAGTGTCATTTGGTGTAGTTTCCTCTCTGTTCTTCTTTTTGCTCTTTGGAGATTTCTGGTTTCTGACCAGTTGCCACATCTCTGGCGTGGGCAGTTGTGTGCAATTTTGTAGCTCTGGTAAGGGTAACCAGCAGGGTAAGTAAATTGGATCGACTCCCAGGTGTGGCCAGCAGTTCTGTAGGTCTTCTGGGGAGCGTATGTTAAAGCGCTTGCTTTTGTAGTTGAAGCCCAGGCCGAAGGGGAACACCACGCATATTTTATATTTTTTTTATTTTAGGACGTCTAGTAGCGGTCTCAATGCCCTTCTTTTCGTCAATGTGGAGGGGGCCAGGTCCTTGTAGATTTGGATCATAGTACCTCCATACTGTAGATCTTGTGAGTTTCTCGCTGCCCTCAGAACCGCCAGCGCATCTGGGAAAGATAATAATTTGCAAATTATATCCCTGGGTGGATCAGTGTTGGCTGGGACTGGTCTCATTGCTCGGTGAATTCTTTCAATGACCATAGGAGTCGCTTTGTCAGGCCCTACTAGTGAAGTGAAGATTTCCATAGCAACTTTTTCAAGGGCTTCTGTGGCCCAGGATTCAGGGAGTCCTTTTAAACGCACATTGTTACGTTTGTTACGGTTTTCTAAGTCCTCTTGTAGTAACAGAACTCTATTTAGCTGGTCATGGTGGTCTTTCAGAGCTTGCGCCATTTCTAGAGAGTGTGTTGTAATACAGGAAGTGGAGTTCTCTAAATCATCTATCCTCCTTCCCATGCTTCTGACTTCCTCCTTTATTTCATTAAAATCAGCCATAACAGGGCGAAGAGCTGAGGAGAATAGTTCCTTCATAAAGCCCTTTGAGACTCTTTCGCCGTCCTCCTCATCTGATGAATCTTCCATCTCCCTGTCGGCCACGGTTGCAGCGGCGGTCTGCTGGGATGGCGCCATCTTGCTTACTGCATGAGGGGAGTGAGCGGTCCGGTCTTTCAGAAATCGTTGAAGGTCTGATTGTCCTCTGGCTGGGCGAGGGGTGCCCTGGAGGTCTCCCCCTTTTTCTCTGCCTGTTCTGACCATTTTCTTTAAATGATTGCTGCTGGAAAGGGCCCCGGAGTGTGCTGTTGCAATGGGGTTCTGCAATCAAGCAGCCATTACACTCCGTGGTCAGGCTCTGCCTGGGGGCAGTGAAAAAATTAAGAGTTGACTTTCTTTATGAGAGTCTATAGTGTAAAAAATTGTTATAGTTTGGAACTTAAGGTTTGCACTGTAGGTTCCGTAAAAATTAGAGCGGGTCTCTTGTATGCTGAGTGTTCAGAGATTAGTGGGCTCACCTTTATTTGTTCAGCCTCTATCTCCTCTCAGGGAAGGTAAGATGGTGGTGAGGCTTCTGGCGGGAAAAAACTTGCCCCTGTGGTGAAGAAAGGGGGGGAGTGGGGGGAGAAGATGGCGAGGAGGCAGGGGCTGCTTGTGTTATCATCTTTAGCTTTTCGTCCCAGAAAGAAGCTGCCTCGGATCTGATAGGGCACCTCACTCTTCTTGTTGGTTGCCCTGCTTTGGTCCGTCTCCCTCCTCCACTTCCCCGCTCACCCATCCGGACGTCTCCCTTAGCTGCTCCGGTGGAATCGGGTGCCCGCTGAGTTGGTAAGTACAGCCTGTCCCGCTCTCCCTTACCCTCGCTCACCTCGGGGAATGGAATCGTTGCCCTACTTTGTCTCTAGTAGGTTTCCTCTGGGCACTGCACTCCTATGAACGACGCGCTCCTTCTCGGCACCCAGAATGGCCGCAGCTTGTCTCCGGTGCACGGTCCCGATGTTCGGGTGCAGATCGGTCCGGTGTCGAGTCTTTCCCAGGGTTATCCCAGCCTGCAGGGATATCAGCTGTAGCTCGCAGGTGTTGCTGATAGTCCTAAAGGTGTCGGGGAAGGTCCATAATATCCCCTCTTGCTCAGGATCTCCGGAGCCGTGCCACTGTCCGTTCCACAGGTTAGCCCCCCCCCCCCGAGTTGTACCTGTCTATCCCCAAAACACTGACAGACTTGGGTAGGGTGCAGAGTGCAGATGGTTTACCCCTTGCGTTGTCGATGAGGTATCCGACACCCAAACAGAATGAGTAGTGTGTGGACACATGGAGTCCACATTGCTATGTCACTCGCAGCACCTTGGGCCACACAAGGTGTTTGCTGAGATAGAGGCTGACCCAGGGCCCGCTCACATACTTCGCACACCGAGTATTGCTGCATTGTGGAGATGTGTAGAAGTGCTGGGCTGGAGCGGACTCCACTTTATGCCCACGGCGTTTATGACCACCTGACGGAGGTGGCAAAGGATTGGAATGAAGATGGAACGTCAATATATTATCAATTCTCAACAGCATTGTGGGCTATCGCCCACACTTTCAAAGAGGGTCGCTGCCTGGCCCTGCCAACCCTCTGCAGTGTGTGCCTCCGGTTCCTCCTCATGGCAGACGCACTTATAAATAGACACTGGGTTGTGCGGGGGGGGGGGGGGGGGGGCAGCATGTAACCCAGGAGAAGAGGCAGCGGTGTGTCCCGCAGGCAGTGATTGTCCTTGGTTGCAGATAGTGTGGTGCTTAGCTAAGGTGTGCCTTGCTAATGAGGGTTTGTCCAAAGTAAAAATTGTTAGGGGGGGAGGGGCCCACTCTTGCCCCTATTGTGGCTTAATAGTGGGACCTGGGAGCCTGATATGCAGCCCTGCATGTTGCCCCTCGCCTGCCCTATCTGTATCTGTGTCGTTTCCATCAGTTTCGCAGGTTTTGAAGATTTGCACAAATGAAAACCTTAGCGGAGCATGGGTCATATATAAAAATGTTCAAGTCGCCCATTGACTTCAATGGGGTTTGTTACTCGAAACGAACTCTCGAGCATCGCAGAAAGCTCGACTCGAGCAACAAGCACCCGAGCATTTTGGTGCTCACTCATCTCTAATGACGATCAATCAGCTGGTGGTAATTAGTTTTTAATTATTACATCTATATAAACTTTGAGTGTGGATAGTTTGACTGGCCTTGAGAAAGATCCTATCTAGATGGAAATGTCGCCGTTACTACCTGGTTTTGCAGTCCATGTTGTTGTTTTTGTTACTGGATCCATAATGGAATAAAGTTCCTTTTTATTCATCTTGCTGCCGTGGATGCTGCCTCTCTATGTATGGACTTCTCTATGTGGGAGAGTTTGTAAGGAAACACACATCATCCCAGCACCATTGGTCACATAGGAATTTATATAGACGCTACATTCACAGGTCTTCTTACATTTTACTCCGTACCTTAATACTAATGACTGGAATCCTACATTTACCGGCCAAGACTCTGATCTATTGACTATTTAGTGTGAGTCACGAAGAAGGGAGAATTATTACCAAAACATTTTTTTAAGCGGACAGTAACCGCCTGTTACACTACAAAAGGGTCCATATCCAAAAATGAAAAATTCCCATCCCCTCTGTGCAATCCTATCGCTTCAGATGCAATTGTACAAAAGACGAGGATTTCCACAATCAAATTCCCATCATCCTAGGAATAAATGGAGCCGATGAAGTTTCCTGACAGCGGAACAAGTGAGGCCGGGTGAGCCGTCATTCTTTATGCTTGTGGGGACAACATTGAATTTATGGTTTTTGATTTTTTACTTTCTTTCACGTTTTACAGAGAGGTTTTTGTGAAAAAAAAACAGCATTTCCACACTTGGTGCATTATTACTTTGTCATGCTGGTGTAATTTATATAGAATGTTATCCTTTATCGCAGATTCTGATTGCAGCGATACAATAAATAGTAACAAAACATAGAAACATAGTAAATCCACGGAGTTCAGCCTATCACCCCAATATTGATCTACAGGAAGGCAAATATACCCAATGAGGTAAAAGCCATTTTTCCTTATTTTAAATGGAAAAAAATTTCCGACTCCGAGTCTGGCAGCTAGATCAGCGATCCCGGGATGACGACCCCTCTGAAGTAAACTAGTGACTATAACCGGTAATCTTGTTGCACTCAAGAATGGTATCCAGGCCCCTCTTGTACTCTTCTAGTGAGCAGCACCACATCATCAGGTAGAGAGTTCCATCATCTCACTGCTCTTACAGTAAAGAACCCATTCTATGTTGCGTAGAAACCTTCTTTCCTCTAGATTTAGAGGGCGCTCCCTTGTTACAGTCACAGTCCTGGTAACAGACAAAATATTCTAACCTGTCAGGGTATAAGTGAGATGTATAAATGTAATTCACAGTCGGGATGCTGCTTGCATTTCAGATTTTCTGCTTTATTAATAAAATGTGCATTTCACAAATATGCAGAACGTGTTTCAGTTTTTATAAAACCTTGTTCACCTCTACATAATAATCTAACAGACTGCCTTAAAAACTAAACCTTTAATTAATTCAAAACACTTGTGAATTTAACCCCTCGTTAGTGTGCAACATTGACTGCCTTTCACTCGTTGTTTCCCGTTAGCTCCGACGTTCAGGGCATCACATAGCCGCATGGTGTGGTATGCTAGATTCATTGATGACAGTCATCATTTGGGATAGGGCAGAACCTCCAGCTAATGAAGGCAGCTGAATTATCTGATAATGTGTATTCATGTATTTATATCAAATATCAATATGTGATTCTTATTGTAAAATAACAGAACTCTAATCTATCTGCACGTAAAGCCAATAGATGATGCAGAATGAATAGCGGTAATATGAAGATCGTCACCTACAATGGCCCATAATAATAGTACATTGGAAATAGAATGGATACCCAATGATATTTACATTAGATTCTCATATAAAGGTAATTGAAATCTATAAGACCGGTTACAACACAAGCAGCGGCAGGATTTTACCAACTGCTATTAGAAGAATAAAATCCAGAAACAGATTATGCCAACAAGTTACTCAGATATGTAATCAATTAATTTCCAAACGAAATCAATGTTATTCAAACACTTTTATTAAATTATGTATAATTAATTCATTTGTGTATGTATATGAATTTACTTGATATTTAATAGTACCATGTGATGCCATGAACGTCGGAGCTAACGGGGACCAACGAGTGAAAGGCAGTCAATGTTGCACACTAACGAGGGGTTAAACTCAATTTGTTCTTAATTACATTTGTACAAGAAAGCCAAAGAAAACGGTGGCTAATTAAGTCTTGCAAGATACGCCTGCAGAGAGGAACAGGGAGCAGAAGCCGGCCAAGGTGGGATTGATATCTCTATTTGAGCTCTATAACAGATATGCAATCTATTACGCCATGCTTCTAGCTGACTTGGAGGGCTTTGCCAGGCCTGCGGCTGCCGCTGGTGCTCATCAGCTCCTTATAATCACCTAACAGAATCCTGATGGACTGCTAGCCGCTCCCTGACTATTGAGGTGCCTCAGCATCTAGGGGAGTGTGTGGCAAGGACTGAGATTAGTGAATTAGGTATAGCCCTTTGTGCTGAACCCATTAAACTCCCCACCTACACCTTTCCAACTCAGGTAAGTTGTTAATCAGGGCTTGTCAGATGTCAGGTGATCCAAGAGGTTTATACATAAGTGGTAACTTGGAAGAGCCGGTCTGGCACAATAGTCCATATCAGGGAGCGAACATTTACATTCAATCACCACAGAAAGTGAAAATGTAAATCTGAGATCGGGCAGATATTGTCAGAACAAATACAGAAGATCAGACTTAGAATTCACGGCTAACGGAACCCGGGCACACAACTCCATAATCCAGGAAACTCATGTACCAATAGTTTCCTGTGCCAATCCCCTCCCCGGGAAGGAAATGGCTATAATGTACAAAGAACCCATATTGCCTGAATGACATCACAACATTTCATCCAAAACCATTCAATATGTCTTCTAAGGGTTAATCCTTCCTCTCAGGGAGGTGATTGGCACAGAAAACCTTTCCTACGTGAGTCTTACTGGATTACGGAGATGTGCGCCCGGGTTCTGTTAGGCTTGAAGTCTAAGTAAGATCTTATGTATTCCTGTTGGCAGTATCTACCTGATCTGTAAATGTTTGCACCCTGATATGGACTATTATGTCGCAGCAGATTTCCCAAGTTGTCACTTATGTATGATACTCTTGGCTCTCCTGAAATCTGGAGTGTTCAGAGCTCATCTGAGTGTGAAACATGTAGGGGGTTTGTTTTATCGGGCCGTGCGCCCCTAGTTGTATAGTCCTGTATAAGTAAAGTCTGATATGTTACACCTTTCCCATGTGATCACAGCCGTATATTACTGTGTGCGACTCTTCCTAGTATATGACCCTATAGTGATGAGATGGAGGGGAGACGCCCTTGCTGGGCTCAGTGCTGGAATACGGTTCTTACCATTATCATTTATGAAAGGATCATTCTCAAAACCAAACAATGTCCTAACAAACTCCACTAAGTCCGGGATCCGCAGTGATTCTCCCTTCACTACTTATACACATAATGGGTACCAGCTCTCCCTCATCTCCATCAGTTCTGAGGAAACATCATCTAAAGGAAGAAGAAAGATCGGCCCAAATACAAACATGTAAGTTACACAAGTAAACTTTTATGAACAGTCAGACACAAGTTTAGAGACGCAGTTATATGTATCAGTGTGAAATATTCTATGTACACGGGTGATATAAAGGTGGGTTATCTGGATTATATTTGTTTCCGGATAACGGATGTTTATTGGTAATTACATACATTTCTTATTCATCATGGTTAGAAAAAACAGGTTTAAAAAATAGCTTCTCTCCTGTGTGAACTTTTTGATGTTGCAGTAAATTTGATTTGCGAGTAAAACATTTCCCACATTCTCAACATGAAAATGACTTCTCTCCTATGTGAGTGTCCTGATGTTTAACAAGGTCTGATTTCTGTGTAAAACATTTCCCACAATCTGTACATGAATATGGCTTCTCTCCTGTGTGAATTCTCTGATGTGTAACAAGATTTGATTTCTGTGTATAACATTTCCCACAATCTGTACATGAATATGGCTTCTCTCCTGTGTGAATTCTCTGATGTGTAACAAGGTCTGATTTCCCTGTAAAATATTTCCCACATTCTAAACATACAAACGGCTTCTCTCCTGTGTGAATTCTCTGATGTGTAACAAGGCGAGACTTAAAAGCAAAACATTTCCCACATTCTGAACATGAAAATGGCTTCTCTCCTGTGTGAATTCTCTGATGTGTAACAAGGTCTGATTTCCCTGTAAAATATTTCCCACATTCTAAACATACAAACGGCTTCTCTCCTGTGTGAATTCTCTGATGTTTTACAAGGCGAGACTTAAAAGCAAAACATTTCCCACATTCTGAACATGAAAATGACTTCTCTCCTATGTGAGTGTCCTGATGTTTAACAAGGTCTGATTTCTGTGTAAAACATTTCCCACAATCTGTACATGAATATGACTTCTCTCCTGTGTGAATTCTCTGATGTGTAACAAGATTTGATTTATTAGTAAAACATTTCCCACATTCTGAACATGAAAATGACTTCTCTCCTGTGTGAATTCTCTGATGTGTAACAAGATTTGATTTCTGTGTAAAACATTTCCCACATTCTGAACATGAAAATGGCTTCTCTCCTGTGTGAATTCTCATATGTTTTACAAGGCGAGACTTAAAAGCAAAACATTTCCCACATTCTGAACATGAAAAGGTCTTCTCTCCTGTGTGAATTCTCATATGTTTTATGAGGCCTGTTTTATGTGTAAAACATTTCCCACATTCTGAACATACAAATGGCTTCTCACCTGTGTGAATTCTCTGATGTTTAACAAGGTCTGATTTCTGTGTAAAACATTTCCCACATTCTGAACATGAAAATGGCTTCTCTCCTGTGTGAATTCTCTGATGTGTAACAAGGGCAGATTTATTAGTAAAACATTTCCCACAATCTGTACATGAATATGGCTTTGCTCCTGTGTGAATTCTCTGATGTCTAACAAGATGTGATTTCAATGTAAAATATTTCCCACCTTCTGAACATACAAACGGCTTCTCTCCTGTGTGAATTCTCATATGTTTTATGAGGCCTGTTTTATTAGTAAAACATTTCCCACATTCTGAACATGAATATGGCTTCTCCTTTCTGTCAGCTCTTTGAGGTTTTCTCCTTCTGTGAAATTTAGCAGTCTGTGATGAATCAGAAGATGGGACCTGTATGAGAGGATCAGATGATGGATCTTTACTGTGAAGGGCTGAGGAGATATCTGGGATAATGGCAGGTTCTTCATATGTAGCATGTATGATATCACAATCCTCTGCTTTACAATCTGCAGATATCAGACGTCCCTCTGAGCTCCCGGTACCGTCATCTGCCAAGAATAAAGTTAATATCTTTTTCATATTATAGATCTTAAAAATGATCCTGACAGAGCAAGGGAGTGAGGATCATTCACTCATAGAAGTCACTTGGTTTGCAGCTCACTTAACCACCAAGTGATTGTCAGTGCAGAAAACATCACCAAAAACTACAGTTGTGAATCGGGACTTACAAGGAACTAATTCTGGTTTTCATCAATAACATGGGGGTCCTGGGGGGTCTGAAAAAGGGTCATGAAGAGTAATTTACAGCAGAGTCCTCCACAATCCCCGGGCTCCTGTCCCCGGTAGATCTGGAGCCCAAGCTACAGGAATAGTATATTCCATACAGACGGAGTTCGGCCATTTCTGCACCAACATTAGTTTCTGTTTTCCATAAAGAACTCATATAAAATCTCCCATGAGCTGGATGTCAGTAACACATGGTGTGCAGCAAATATAGAACTGCTCATCTATAAGACAGCTTGGTACATACAGTAATTCTATATTCTGTCACCTCAGACCAGGACTAGGCCGGGGCAGGGAGGCATTCTGAGTCTTGCTCTGGGGCCCCATGGGTTCTTTGTACGCCCCTGCTTCTACTTGCAGTCTATACACTTCATAGTTCCCTGTCATGCAGCAAGCTCTGCTCTGTAATCCTGCAGTCGGGCTGGGATACATCTGTAAAATGTGCCCTTAATGCGCTCGTCTGAAACTGGTCATAAAGGGGAAATACAGTTCCTGGTTCTGTATACATGTACACAGCTTGGCTCAGCTGCTGTATTTACGTACTAAGCTTGGTTCTGGTATTGCATCTATGTATATCACCAAGCTTGGTTCTGGTGCTGTAATTATGTTATGGCCTTGGTTCTGATTCCTGTTAAATAGATAAACAAGGATGCAAGGACACATTGTGGCCGGTCACACACAAGCAGACCGTGCCCACCGACTGCGGCCAGTCGCCATGCAATTATGCCAGTATTTTGTGTGGCCAACTGCACTGTGTGTTTCCACCCTAAGGGCGCCCACCCACTGGCGATTTTTTTTCCTTTGCGTTTTGCGTTTTTTCTCAAGAGCAATTAGTATTGAATGTACTCCTGTCCACTTGCGTTTTTTTTTTTCAGTCCGTTGCAATTTTTCACATAGGAACTGTCAGTTGCATATGTGTCCTTATTTTTCTCTTAATGCACCCATGAATGTCAATGGAAATTAACGGAAAAGGCGCGAAAATGCCGCGAAAAAGCCGCCAAAACTCCGTGAAAAACGCAGGAAAACGCTGCGTTTTTCACGCACGAAATCGCAAACACCAGTGGGTGGGCGCCCTTAAAGTGTGTTCACACACGGCAGATTGTGCTGCAGGTCCACACAAAAACCTGCATGACAATCCACACTATACGGTGCGGGTTATGGCACAGATCCGCAGCAGATTTCCTGCTTTCAACTGAAGGGGTGAAGTCTGAAGCAGATCTGCATGAAAATACACACCAGTGCTAAAGACTGAAATGTGATGCAGATTGGTTGTGGTCTTTACCCACTACGTGTGACACATCCTTATGTCGGGCGCTACTCATGGGCCGGTGATATATTCCTGCCAGCCGGGCCCTGACCATTACACAGAGCCGCCAGGACATATATTGGGCTCCCATATAATGGGATTAATGAGAGCCCCAGGGGACGGGTGGGGGATGGTGTTGGCATCTTTAGTGGGTGGTGGGGAGCAAAGTAACCTGTCATTGACCACTGGGGGGCTCCTTAACCCCTTAATGACACGGCCTATTTTGGCGTTGAGGACCAAACGATTTTTGGTACTTTTCCATCTCCATTGTTCAGAAGCCATAACTTTTTTATTTTTCCGTCGACGCGGCCGTATAAGGGCTTGTTTTTTGCGTGGTGAGCTGTAGTTTTTATCGGTGCCACTTTTGGGTACATAGACTATATCCTAAAACTTTTATAAATTTTTTTATGATAAGAGGGAGAGAAAACACATCAATTCTGCCATAGATTTTTACAGCATTAATCATGCAGCATAAATGACACACTAATTTTTTTCTGCGGGTCGGTACGGGTACAACGATATCAAAATTGTTATTTTTTTTTAGGTTTTTGCACTTTTTTGCAATAAAACCCTTTTTTTTGGAAATCTTTTTTTCTCTATAGCTGCATTCAAAGTCCTGTAACTTCTTTTTTTTTTTATGTACGGAGCTCTATGGGGGCTTACTTTTTGCAAGATGAGCTGTAGTTTTTATTGGTACCATTTTGGGGAATGTACGGCTTTTTTGATCACTTTTATTGCATTTTTTGGGAGGCAAAATGCTAAAAAGCATGTTCAACTTTTTGTACACGTCGTGTCGGACGCGTCAATACCAAATATGCTAATATTAAGAAAAGCACAAAAATGTTTTTTTTTACATTTTTTTTTACTCTTTTTTTACACAATGTGAGTCCCTCTGAGGGACTTGTAGCACTGCACCTATGATTGCTGTGATAAGGCATGGCAGAGCTACTGCTCTGCCATGCCTTATCGCTTATACAGCAATCATAGGCATTGGCAATACAGGACGACAGTGTCTGGCGTCTTGTTGCCATGGCAACAGGCCGGGCTCTCGCGATAACATTGCGAGAGCCGGCCGGAGACAGAGAGGGAGCACGCTCCCACTTTGAACTCTTTCCCTGCCGCGATCTACTTAGTTCGCGGCAGGGAAGGGGTTAACAGCGATCTCCGATGCCCCCCCCCCCCTCCGCTGTTGCAGCAGGACGCCGGCTGTGACTGACAGCCGGCTCCCGCTGCGGGATAGCGCGAGGTCAGTCATGATCTCGCGCTATCCCGATGACATACCGGTACGTCATGTTGCGGGAAGTACGAGGCTCCCATGATGTACCGGTACGTCATATAGCGGGAAGGGGTTAAAGGGATCCAACCCCCCGAGATATAATTCCTACTGCTAGTGTGCAGAGTGCTGGCGATCACTGACTTGGCTCAGGACATATTGATATCTTTATTGACAGGCAGGCAGCAGCCAGCGGTCAGCGGGGGCCTCTGTAACCATTTATCCTGCCCTGATGGCGGTCCGGCCATTAGACTCTTCCTGATTCTGAACTAACTCTTTGGAGCCGTTAGAGAACACATCTGTAAGCCGTTACTTTATCTCCAACCCCCTTATAATCGGCTCAGACGTTATATTAGGATGAAACTACTCGGAATCTGTTTCCCAATTGTGCCCATTTATGGCAACTGGAAGAGTATTACGGTGAGATCACACACTGTGGGATTGTATAATCTACAGTACAGTGTAAGGGAGTGGGATTCTAAGAAACCGCATTCACTCACAGCTGAGAGATAAGATGTGACACCGGAAATATGATTTATCTGGTCGGCCATATTCAGATGGCTGAGTGCGAGTTGTGCCAGAGAACTCACATTGGACATCACATGGGCACATACGGACTGTGTGCTGCCCCATGCTGGCAGGCAGTAGACATTACATGTCCGATTCTGGTCAGTGAATCAAACCAGAAAAGGACAGTTTTTTATGTGAATCACATAAATGAAAAAGCTTATGTTAACCCCTTAGTGATGAAGCCTGTTTGCGCCTTAGTGACGGAGCAAATTTTCGAAATCTGACGTGTCACTTTAACATACAATAACTCTGTAAAGGTTTTGCATATCCAAGGGATTCTGACATTGTTTGTAGCACCTAAATGAAGTACAATATGTGGCGAAAAAACAGACCACTAGAATTTGTGTAGATTTATTAAAAGCACCATTTGTCATTTTTTCCCCATTTTCTATTGCAATATCTTCTTTTCAGCAAGCATAAAATGCTCCCTGGTAGCTTTACATCCCTCCATATTACCGAGGAGATGACCAGCCGGCCTATGTACATCAGTGGTCAGACTAAAGATCATTCGTTCCCATTGCAGTAATTCTTTGCATGTGTAAAACATAAAGTAAACCAGCAGCGACTGACCTGCCTACCGATCAGCGCTGGTTACATCAGATCAAGAGTTGGTCAGTGTAAAAGGACCCTTCGTACCGGAGCTGGAAAACCCTTTCTCCCTCATCAGTATAGACATCATATAATGAATAGTAGTCCTTGCTCACATAGGGGTGTTTCATGTCTGGGCGGTAAATGCCCATCCTGTGTTATCACCTATAACATGTCATCCATATTTAGTTTGTACTCCAGTTGAATGAATAAATCTACATAACTATCTGCAGCCGGTGACCGAGGAGAATCTGTGACTAATAGATAACATACTGAGCATGAGTCAACAATGTGATGCAGTAGCAAAAAATAGGCAAAACCAATTCTGGAATGTATTAAGATTAGAGATGAGCGGGCAGGTACTCGCATAAGGCACTACTTGCTCGAGGAGTTTGCCTTAGCGAGTACGCTCGCTCATCTCTAATTAAGATAAACAGAGAGTCTAGATCACATGAGGTCATTATCCCCTCTATCTTCCTTAGTCAGACCTCATCTGGAATACTGTGTCCAGTTCTGGGCACCCCGATTTAAAAAAAGACAGACAAACTGGAGCAAGTTCAGAGAAGAGTTACCAAGATGGTGAGCGGTCTGCAAATATTGTGCTATGGGGATTGGTAATTATTTGGGAACGTTCAGGTTGCAAAAGCAAAAGGTCAAGAGGAGACTTAATAGCCGTCTACAAATATCTGAAGGGCTGTCACAGTGCAGAGGGATCAGCCCTATTCTCATCTGCACAAGGAAAGACTAGAAGCAATGGGATGAAACTGAAAGGGAGAAGAAACAGATTAGACATTAGAAAAAAACTTTTTGACAGTGAGGGTGATCAATGAGTGGAACAGGTTACCACGGGAGGCGGCGAGTTCTCCTTCCATGGAAATGTTCAAACAAAGGCTGGACAAATATCTGTCTGGGGTGATTTAGTGATCCTGCACTGAGCAGGGGCTGGACCCGATGACCCTGGAGGTCCCTTCCAACTCTTCCATTCTATGATTCTTCTCTGCTGTATTTAGTCGTTACTACTCACCTGGGCGGTTACCTGTAGGAATCCCCTCTTTACACCGCTGATCGCCCCTCACATTTGTCTCTGTAGTCGTAATATTGGTTAGAACTTCATCCGGATACAAAAGCTGTGAGACAAATATTGTAAAAGTCAGCAGACGGTTGGAGAAGTCGTGTGGAAGGTTTTACATGACCAGAAAAGGTCATTAATCATCATGACGACCAAAACTGACCGGACAGTAGCAGTTATCAGTCACGTCAAAGTGGAGGCTTCCTAAATTGATTCTGTCATCAGGTTCATGAAGTTTGGCTTCATTAAACCGCTTGTTTTCAGAATTAAGTGCGTTTCTCTTCCCGCTTATCTGACAAGTGTATTTCTTTTTATCCTTAACTGTAGTGACAATTATCTGGGATTTACATCCAGATGTCTTGGTTTACTAGTCTTGGTCATCAGACAAGTAATTGGACAGTTTTTGGCACCGGTATTCAAGAAAGACATATCAGAGCTTGAGCGGGTTCAAAGAAGGGCAAAAAAAACCTAATAAGTAGAATGGGTGGACTACAACACCCAGAAAGGTTAGCAAAATTAGGGTTAGTTTTTAAAAAAAAGTCAGCTGAGGGGCAACCAAATAACCATATATAGATATATTAGGGGTCAATACAGAGATCTCTCCGATCATCTATTTATACCCAGGACTGTAACTAGGGGGCGCCATCTTCGTCTAGAGGGAAGGTTTCTACACAACATTGAATGGGGTACTTTATTGTAAGAGCAGTGATACTATGGTACTTTCTGCCTGAGGACATGGTGATGGTGTACTCACTAAAAGAGTACAAGAGGGGCCTGGAGTGTAATAATATTACATGTTCTATCACTGATTACTTCAGAAAAGTGAGCGATACAGGGATTATTCCGATTGCTAGATTGCAGTCGGGAAGTGTTGCAGTAGGTTTTAGCATTTGTTCATGGAGGTCTGGTTTATGCTAGTATTGTTTTGTATTTTTCTCCCAGCTTTCTCTAGCACTGTTGGGAATGTCTATGAGAGTGTTCTGCTACCTGTTGAACCTGGTTAGCAATTAGGGAGGGCTCTTATTCCGGTCTTAGCTGTGGTCCTGTGCTGGTTATTCTCAGTCTTCACCTGATGGTTGTTGGAATCAGAGCTGCATCTTGGTCTCCTGTTTTTCCCAGATCATCTCAAGCCAAGTACTGTGGTTATTGGTGGTAGTTGTATTCTTACTTAAATGTTTTGCTTCTGTTGTAGATAGGGACAGTGAGTGGCCGAGGAACGTGGGTTTGGTGGGTTCCTATTAGGACGGGACATCTGCTTTGGACAGAGGTGGGAATGTAGAGAACTACTAGAAAGTTTGATCCTTTATTTCTTTTTATGTTCTATTTTCTTTAGCAAATATTGCAATTTTTCAGCAATTAAACAAGGAGAAGTATTTACAGTAAATATATTGTAAGCTAAATTGTATAAAGATTTGTAAAAAGTTGCTAAAGTGTCTATGATTTCCTGAGGGTTAAAAAGCTTATTGCTTTGGGAGTCACAGATAAAGGGTATGTGGAGTTTAGATGATTGTGATTTAGCTGTTTTGCCAGTAGGGCTCCTGGCTTCTTGCCTTGCCAGTAATAGTCACTCTCAGTTTTCTTAGGGCAGGTCGTGGTCGTACATCTGGAGCTGCTGAAGTTGGTGGTTTACAGTAACTATCTATTCAGCTCTCTCTGCGGAAAAAGCTAGTTTATTTTGTCTGTGTAGTGAACATAGTTGTGTTTTTCATTCTGGTTGGAGAATTTCTAAGGTTTTTGTCATAGGACACGTTTTTTTTTAACAAAGTGGCTTCTTATAAAGGCCTTATGGGCGCACCAAAGGATGGAGGCAGAAAGCATATAGCTGTTTTGACAGATTTTAATAGAAGAGTGATTCATGTGTTCCTGAATTGATATCATTATACAGGCGTGATCTGACCATGATATGGTGCCTATGGCTGTGGAAGTGACATTACTAAGGTTTCTATCCACCAACATAAAATCAATATATTGTACTGCACACCTTATGAGGGTGTGAGAAGAAAGTATTATCGCGATCAGTTGGATCTTGAATGCACTGAATATTAAATAAATTATTACTATTGAAAAAAGGGACATGAAACTATACTATATACTACCTCACTATACGCGACATTTCTAACAACCTTGTCTAATATTCCGGGATTGAAGCTGGTGCCCCGAGAACTGTCACCACCCACGAGAGCCACGGTCGATGCCTGGAAGTCCCTTAAACAGAAGCTAAATAATTAGAATTGCTTACAGAAACCAACATTACCTATCGAACCCTAACTACCTAATCCCAATCTTAGCTTTATCAAACTGGAGGCGATTAGTAGACGATCTTGTATCGGCAGATGGGATGAAGTCCTTTGAATCGTTACAGACGGCTTATTGGGTTCCAGATAGAGATAGGCTTAAATACATCAGGATTAGATTCTTCCTAAGTAATTTCCCAATTACTATTATTCCTTTTGGATATCATAACTAAAGTCACTGCACAGCCAAATCTGAGGAAATCGGAGACATACTGCTTCTACAATATGCTAACAGGGAACTATAGTCCAGGGAAAAAAGCCAATAAGTTAAATTGGGAAAAAGAATTGGGAGAAAAAATTTCTATCAGAATGTGGTTGGAAGCATTTAAAGGAGCGGTACAATCCACAGAAGGGGCAGCTATTCGAGTCCAAATTAAAATTGTAGGTGACGCAAGAAATAGCCCAGGGGGGAACAACCACCTCAAAACTACAGCCTGCTGCGCGCACCAGCACCTCAGACAGTGAGGGGGGTAAGACCGTAGAGGAAGATTGGGACTGGAAGGCCCACCTAAAGGCGATCCCCACAAAATCAGAAATGAACTCGCTTCTACAGAAACTAGATGCAGCTCACAAACAAGATATCGCAGCACTACAAGAAGATATCAAACACGTAGGACAAAGAGTGGAAGAAATTGAAGAGAATCAAGACACGTTCCAGAACACTATAAAAGAACATGCACAACTGTTAGAAATGCAAGCGCATCAGATCGCGGACTTAACCAGCCATATCGACGACATTGAAAATCGCCACAGGCGGAATAACCTCCGCATAAGAGGACTCTCTGAAGAGGTTGACAATAGCCAGCTGGAAGATTGGGTCATTGAATTTTTCAACCACATCCTGGACAGACCCGCAGAGAACCACCTGGAACTAGATAGAGTCCATCGCGCTCTTGGCCTGAAACCCACAAATCCATCCAGACCTAGAGATGTCATCTGCCGGGTACACTTCTTTAAGGAAAAGGATCAAATACTACAAAGAACGCGAACAGCTGAAGATCTAACGTTCAGGGGCCAATCAGTTGAGGTGTTCCCAGATCTGTCAAGACGCACGTTACAGCTACGGCGGGCCCTGAAACCCTTGCTTAATGCCATGCGGGAAAGAAACATCCCTTATAGATGGGGATTCCCGCTTCAATTACAAGCAAGAAGAGGAGGGAAGACGGCGACCTTCAAGAATCTGGGTGATTTGCCAGGGTTTCTGGGGGCACTGGAACTACCACACATCGCGATCCCAGACTGGCCCTCCTTTAAAGGGCCCCCGGTGCTACCACCAAGGCCGGAATGGCATAGAGCAGGGAAAGGAGGGCGCAAAACAAGAGGCAGCGAGACCAAAGAACAAGATGGCAATGGGACTTAAAATACCACCTCTGCTAGAAGGCCCAGATTCAACGGACACATGAAGCTCTGGGGTTGAAAAGAACCCCCTCCTCTGACATTCCTTACCGACCGAATACGGTCCCACTCTAGATCCCCGGTAACGGGGTGGCCCTGCGGCGGGCTGGACATTCGTCTTCAGTAGCAAAAATTTAATTTTCTCCCCACCTTTTTCTTTTTTCTTTTTTTTTTCCTTTCTCTCCTCCTTTCCCTTTTCTCTCCCCGTCTTCTCCCCCCCTTCCCCCCTTTTCTCTTTTTTTTTTTTTTTTTTTTTTTTATTCCACCTCCCCCCTTTTTTATCCCACTTCTCCCCTATTCCCCACTTATCTCTTATTCCCCCGTTCTATCCTATTTCCCCCTTTCCCCCCCCCTCACCCGTATGTTTCCCCATCACTTTTTCTAAACGCTCTTTCCTCTCACACCTGGTCTCCTTGGTACACCACCACTCACACAGCTCTCGCCCTCTCCCAAGGAGCGAGTCACGGCGATGGTGAAGGCGGGGGGGAGACCTCTGTTTTTGGCTTCCCCGCCTCTCACATAGGATACACAGCCTTGAGCTGCATTAAAAGATATAATGTTTCCCCCGGAATATATTTTGGTGGGCAGCTATGCCCTGCTCACTATGGTTCGCATTTGTTTCTATATTTTTCCCCCCCTGTTGGGGGGACTCCTTGTGCTCCCCTTTTTTTGTTTCTCCCCCCTCCCCTTTTTTAGTTTGTTATGTCTTTTTTTACTTTTCTAGATGCAGGTGGTGCTCTTTATGGGACAATAAACAACAGAAAAATGGCATGCGCTGGCATCCCCCCACTCCGCTTCCCTCCCTTATCCCCTCTGGCTTTCCTAATCCTTTGTCTCCTACCCTCGCGCGCTTCACTAGTCAGGATCATGCGACTACAAGACAACGTCCCCCTATAAAATACCATGGCTAGCTTAAAAATATGTACCTACAACGCCAAGGGGCTGAACGTACCATCCAAAAGAGGCCAAATCCTATTCCACATGCAGAGGAAAGGGATCAAAGTCCTCCTGCTCCAGGAGACGCACTTTAAGGCAGGTGAGATCCCGACATGCTCCACTAAAAGGTTCCCTGCATGGTACCATAGTCCCGATCCCAACCGCAAGGCAGGGGGCGTTTCTATCGCCTTCCATAACACCTTGCAAGTTCAGCCCCTTGACGTACTACGCGACCCAGAGGGACACTTCCTGTTTATTAAAGTAGAAGTGCTAGGTAAAAGGATAACATTTGCCAATGCTTATTTCCCAAACCAGGGACAGACATCCTTCGGATTGATCGTGCTGGAGAAGCTAGCAAGGTTTGCAGAGGGCTCAACCATTATACTGGGGGGAGACTTCAACCTCGCACTCAACCCGGAACATGATACTTCATCAGGTAAGTCCTCTGTCTCGCGGGCTGCCACACGCGCCCTTCTCAAGGAATTGGGGCGGATGCGTCTGGTTGACTTATGGAGGGTCATGCATCCGGATGGTAGGGACTACACATACCACTCATCCGCACATAACAGTTACAGTAGAATAGACTATGTGTGGGTCTCTCACTCTTTATTGGACGCCCAGCCGACTAGCTCAATAGGACCCCTGATATGGTCAGATCACGCGCCAGTATATGCAGAATTCGCAGACACACAGGGAGACACTAGACAAAAGAACTGGAGATTAAATGATAACCTTCTTAAGGACCCCCTGTGCCTACAGGACGTTAAAGCTACTATAGCAAATTACATAATGGACCACAAGGACGATGAAACCAGGGCCCCGCTGAAATGGGAAGCGCTTAAATGCGTAGTGAGAGGAATTCTAATTTCGCACGGGGCAAGGCTTAAAAAAGAGAGAGCGCGTGAACTGGGGGGCCTGCTGGCGAACCTCCAGGAACAGGAGTTAGCAAATAAAAGAGCGTCAAATATCGGGCTACAGGCAGAGATATCAACCTTGCGGCAACGGATTAGGGCAATCCTGGACCAGAAAACCTTAGCTTACAGAGATAGGATGCGAGGAATCGACTTCGAGTCTGGGGACAAATGTGGTAGAAGATTAGCGCAATCTCTACATCCACGAATGCCTCAGACATTCATTACTAAACTTCACAAATCTGGGGGGGATTTAGCTTTCTCGACACGAGATATACTAGAAGAATTCCACAGCTATTATGACGGACTCTATAACATAGTAAAAGATCAGGAACTTAACGGGACCGACAGTAAAGAAGAGGAGGAGTACCTAAAAGAATTCGGTCCAGGCCCAATAGAGCAGGAAATTGCAGAAAACCTAGATCAAGACTTCTCTCAGGAAGAAGTCCTAGAATGTATTGGTGAATTAAAATTAGGCAAAAGTCCAGGCCCAGACGGCTACACGGCGCGTTTCTACAAGCAGTTCAAAGATGAATTATCCCCCCTCATAACACAAACATTTAACGAGGTGTCCAGGGAAAACCCTTTCCCTTCTCAAGCCCTCCAAGCTCACATAGCAGTGGTCCCGAAACCGGGAAAAGACCCAACACATTGTTCCAATTTCAGGCCAATATCACTGATAAACATTGACGTCAAAATGTTTGCCAAGCTGATTGCTAACAGGCTTGGCAAGCATATTCCAGGCCTGATCCACAAGGAGCAAGTGGGCTTTGTCCCTGGAAGAGAAGCCAGAGACAACACCATCAAAGCTATATCCTTGATCAACTTAGCTAGAGCCCAAAACAAGCCACTGTGTCTACTCTCAGTAGACGCGGAAAAGGCTTTCGACAGGGTCAGCTGGAGATACCTGGAGGGGACCCTAAGACAAATAGGCCTTGGACAGAGGACAAGGGAGCGAATCTTGGCCCTATACAACGGCCCCTCAGCCAAGATTAAAATAAATGGAGCCCTTTCAGAACCCATAATGATCCGTAACGGTACCAGACAGGGCTGCCCACTGTCGCCCCTGCTATATATCCTGTCAATGGAATCCCTAGCCAATGCCATCCGGAGTAACGTATCAATCAGAGGCACTCATGATGGTACATGTGAACATAAAATGGCATTGTTTGCGGATGACCTTCTACTGTTTGTATCAAATCCCAGGGTAGGACTACCAATAGTGATGAGAGAATTCGCAAGGTATGGGAGGGTGAGCAATTTCAAAGTAAATCTACAAAAATCTGAGATGCTAAACATAACGATCCCCCAGAGAGAAGCGCAGGACCTAGAAGAAGCTTTCCCGTTTAAATGGAAGCCCACATCCATAAAATATCTTGGAGTTCAACTACCTGCAAACCCCGCCCAGACCTTCGACTTAAATTTCCAACCCTTCCTTGCCAAACTTAAAGAGGACTTAGAAAAGTGGAGCCCACTTTATATATCTTGGACAGGCAGAATAATCGCGGTAAAAATGGACACTTTGCCGAAATTCCTGTACCTGTGTCAGACACTACCTGTCCACCTCAACAGGCGATTCCTGCTTAATATACGCTCGCTAATAAATAACTTTATCTGGAGGGGCCGCAGACCCCGGCTCAGACACACGCTCCTTACGCGCCCCAAGGAACAGGGAGGACTGGGACTCCCAGACTTCGCCCTGTATTACAGGGCGAGCCTGGGCAATTTTGTGCTCTCTCTCCTAAGAGATAAGAGCACGAAGCTATGGGTAGAATTAGAGCACAATATTGCATCTCTAGCGGTCCAGGGGGTCCCGTGGATCCCGAGACAATATTGGAAAGAGATAAACTCCATCTCGCCGCAATTAGGGGAAGTGCTCAGAGCATGGGGCACATTTGCCCAGAAAACGGGTTTGATCTCAGTTCCGGGACCACTGACCCCACTGATAGCCAATCCTCAGTTTCAGGCTTTTGAGAGAGGGAACCAGGTCTTGTCACTATCTAACTCCCCGGTCCCACGAGTGAGAGACGTAACCACACAGGCAGGAGTGAGACCCCTGAGAGACTTCTATGAAGGAACCAGACCCCCACCAGGGGCTTGGTTAAAATATTTTCAGGTGAGGGGGTATGTGGAGTCCCTGACACCCAGGGGATGTGGCAACTTACCACTGACCCAGTTTGAAACCGCATGCATGACAGCATCCCCAGTGACACACGGAATCTCGCAGACATACAGATTGTTGGTGGCCCGCGAGGGGGAGGACGACCCCCCCAGTTATGTGGCACAGTGGGAAAGAGAAATGGGAATAACGCTCACCAGTATGGACTGGAAGAGGGCTTTCCTTATGTGCCACAAAAGTACCAAATTTAGCAGAATACAAGAACAAAATTTTAAAATCTTGTCACGTTGGTACAGGACACCGGTGAGACTGCACCAAATGGACGCACAAGTCTCCGATATATGTTGGAGATGCCAGAGTAGCATAGGAACAATGCTACATATCTGGTGGGAATGCCCACTAATGGCCGAATTATGGAAAAGTGTGGAAATCCTCTACAATAGCATGGCCAGATCAGCGGTGTCCTTTACAGCAAAAATGGCCCTACTATTAATGCTCCTGGGACCCATGGCAAAGATCAAGGCTGATCTTCTGAGATTGGCTATTCTCGCAGTCAGGATGTCTGTCCAGGGTTTATGGCGCTCCACGGCCCCTCCCACAAGGGTTATATGGACAGAAAAACTCAATACTCTTATGAGATACGAAATAGAGGGAGCAGAGGAAGAAAAAGACCGCGAAAGGTCCTATAATCTCTGGAGACCGTGGATCGCCATGAGAGCGTCTAAACCCTTTGAAAAATGGTTGAATACGGGTACTATGGACGCTTAGGGCTCTTGGAAACCCCCCAAAAAAAAAAAAAAAGCCATGAGCAAGGCTTTCATCACCTCCCTAAGCCCTTATCCCAACATCTTCCCCTACCTTCTACCCCCCCCAGCCAGATACTTGCCTGTATTTATTAATGCACCACAAACTTGTATTTTCCCTCTTTAATTTTAATTTTTTATTTATTTATTTATTTATTTTTTTTTTTCTATATTTACTGTTTTAAGAAATAAATGTATTCTGCAGGAAAAGTTCGTGTTACACGATTTAAGAGAAATCAGCGTGGCCACGCTTAAGCAAAATGATAACTGCAGATTATTGTCATGTAACACTGTTTAATGTTTACTGAAAATGTACAATAAAAAATGATTGAAACAAAATTGTAGGTGAGATGGAACTATTCTCCCCAGCTTATGGCCAGCAGTATAAATAGGTGAAGTGGTACTTGCTGGAGAGAATGTGGACAGATCAGTATTTGATCTCCCATATTTTGGTTCTGCCTGAAACTGAAGGGCTTTTGGGAAGAAATTTTTGCCCTCTTATAAAGAACTTAAAAAAAAAAAAATACCCCAAGGGTTCCGAGTCTGGCTCTTCTGCTGATAAACTTAGATAGCTTCCCCAAGCCTGGCAGGTACCCGATAGGTCATGCTTTTATAGTTCAATCTGTTTTTATTGAAATTTTCAATAGGATAGGTTAGAAAACATACAACTCAAAAAAGGTCTAGCAGGACCTATAAAACATGTATAACAAAAGACATAACATAAATAAATCAGCCTCTTCTTGAAAATATCCATCTAAATAAAACTCTTGGAGGGGCCTAGTGGGTGACCCCAATAATGATAATACCCGAACATGCAATTTGAGAATAAAATGTTTGCGGTCTGTAGTATTCGGGTAGAAGCCCGAGGCCTTATCCTCCTGCAACAATGAAAACAAAAATGACATATACAAAAGAGAGAAGAGACAAAAAGAGAGATGAATTATGGGAAGAGAAAAAGCAAGAAGGCAAAATGAATAATATAAAATAAATAATATTTCTAAATAAGTAAAAAAAAAGGATGGGTAAACTAAAGGGTAGATAGTTGGTTGAAGGAAGCGGGAGAAACGGGGAGGGGGAATCCCCCAAGAATGTTTAATATCCAGATTACTACCTTCTAATAACCCGTCTCACCCCCGCGGCGATTGAGCAACTAGGAAAAGAGCGCTCGGAAATCTGAAGAAGATTCAAAGTCGATCCACAATTGCCATACCGACAGAAATTTTTCAGATTCTCTATTAATGTTCTGCACATAATTCCTCCATATGGCGCAGATGAGACATTTCCTAAAGCCACTCAGTCATGGAAGGAATTGGTGTGGAACGCCAATGGCTCGGGATAACTGCTCTTGCTGCTGCTAAAAACCCTTTTTCTGTGAACCTATTGAGCCCGGCAGTATGGATGGGAGAGCAATTTGGGCATTATTGTTAATATTTCCCCGGATGATTAAGTTATATGTGGAGAATACCTTGTCCCAGAAAGGTCTCAACAAGTCACAGCTCCACCGAATGTGCGTCATTGTACCCCTATCAGTTCCACAGCGCCAACACACCTCAGACACTGAAGGGAATATAGCATGAAGGCGGGTAGGATATCTATACCATCTTGTAAGAATTTTGTAATTTTTTTCCTGTGCAGCACAGGCCATAGACAGTTTATGAGTAAAGATGAATGCCTTCCGCCACTCATTCTGTGAGATCATGACTCCAATTTCCTGTTCCCAAGCCCATTTGAAACCAGGATCCGTAGTGTATGTTTCTTGGATCAGCAGCCCATATATCAGGGATACTACGTATGTCGGAGGGGACCCTCTTGAAAATAGACTCTCAAAAGTTGTGAGGGTTGTTAGAAAAGTGTTTCTATCTCCTTGAGTGTTAAGAAAAGAGCGAAGTTGGTGAAATTCTAACCAGGAGAGATTCAGTTCACCAAACCTAGATCTTAATTCTTGAAAGGAAGGCACTGAGGGGCCACCTAGGACATTGCGAACCCGGGGGTCCTCTCGAGCCTCCCAACCCATGAAAAGACCTTGGCTGTTACCTGGTGGGAATGCTGGGTTGGAGAAAAGTGGTGTGAGGGGACAATCTAGACTTGACAGGATCTGCTTTTGTATTTTCGAGTCCCAGAGTTTAAGTGTCTCTTTCAATAGGCAATTGGTAGATAGGATTTGAGCTCTGTCACAGGGACGAATCCATGGGAGAAGTCTTATCGGAATCGAGCAATCCGCCTGTTCTAACTGTATCCACTGCTTGTGAGCTGAGTGGTAGTGCCAGTCCACAATATGTGTTAAAACTGCTGCAGCATGGTATAGTCTGAAATTTGGCAGACCTACACCTCCATCTTCTTGGGGCGAAAGAGGGTACACACTCCCACCCTGGGTCTCGAGCAATCCCAACACAAATTTAATTAGAGCCGACCTTAACGAATTAAAGGACGATGTAGGGGGTATGATAGGTACAGCCTGGAAGAGATATAGGAATTTAGGTAACACATCCATTTTTAGGGTGTTTATCCTCCCAAACCATGAGATGTCTCTGTTTGCATAGTTGGAGAGGTCTTTTAGTGTGCGCTTAAGGAGGGTCTGATAATTTAAGGGGAACAACCTAGATTGGTCAGTAGGGACAAACACCCCAAGGTATTGGATAGCCTCCCGTTGACATCTAAATGGAAATTGCTCTGAGATATGTTTTTCTGCTAACGGGAGTGAAATGTTCAGAGCTTCTGTTTTGGAGTAATTTATTTTTAAGTTCGATAGATGTCCATATCTCTCGAACTCCTGTATTAACGACAAAAGTGTGGTATGGGGCTGGGAGATGTACAGTAGGAGGTCATCAGCGTATATGGCCGTCTTATAATGGTTCCCTCCAATTTGAAGGCCTTGTATATTTGGGTTGTTTCTTATCGCTACTGCAAGATGTTCCATTACCAACAAATACAGAAGAGGTGACAGAGGGCAACCCTGCCTGGTGCCATTTCTGATATGTATGGGAGAGGACAATAATCCATTCACCCTTATCCTAGCAGTAGGACATGTGTAAAGGGCCAGTACTCTGTCCAGAAATGTGGGGCCAAGTCCAATTTGTTTGAGAGTTGCTGACAAGAATCCCCAATGGACCCTGTCGAAGGCCTTTTCTGCATTCACGGACAGCAGACAGAGAGGATAAGACCCCACTCTCGCTCTAGATGTTGTTAGTAGAGTTTTATAATGTTGTCTCTGGCCCCCCTACCTTTGATAAATCCTACCTGATCTGTGTGTATGATGGAAGGGAGGAAAGGAGACAATCTGTTAGCTAGTGTCTTGGAAAAAAGTTTAATGTCCGCATTTATCAGTGATATAGGTCTATAATTAGTGGAAAACTGATCTAATGTCTCTAGTCAGCGGTAATCCTGCCATCTCCACCGGCCTCATCACACAAGTAGAAGACATCTAATAAGACTGAAGACAAAAGCTTCACAGCCTTCTACAGATCAGAGGAACATCTCCACCTACCAGATGGTCCTGTGGAAGAAGAGGACAGGGACATCTCTCTGGGGTTCTTCTCTTACTGGATGGAACTGGAGGAAACACAAACGGACACTGAAGTTATTGTTCACATACAGATAAGACATGATTACCGGATTCTTCTGACCATAAGACATATTATTACAAGCATCCATCTCCATGAAGTCTCCCTGCACCTTATAATCTGATGGTCTCCCCCTTCCCTGTCCCACGTACAGCCAAGCACATAGCAGTGATAACGTGTCTTACCCATCGTAGACCCCAGCAGAGAGCTGTCACTCTGAGTAACCCTTGAGTGACTGACCCTAGCCCCCCCGCAGGTATTGCCTGCACTCTTCTCTCTATCCTTCTTATTCCTCTTTCCTCACTCAGTCTGCTGAATCCCGTCTCCATCCCCGGCACACAGGCAATCTGCGACACTGAGACGAGGCTGGGGTTATAGACAGAGCATACAAGTCATGGGAGGAAGCCATGCTGTTTAATCCCTTAACACTGCAGCGCATCTATTTACATGCTGCAGCATCAGGGTATGTATGAGATCACATGGTGATCTCCCTCCATACAGCGCAGGCGCTGTTTGTTTCTTACAGCCGACATCAACAGCTCTGATAAGCCGCACAGCTGATCGGAGCTGTTAACCCTTTGAATGCCAATGTCAATTCTGACAGAGGCATTTAAATTCCCTGAACGATATTCAGGGGTTCTGTACAGCCCCCTGCAGTGACATCACAAGGAGCTGTGTGGGTGTCATGGCAGCCGGGAGCCTTCTAAATGGCTCCAGGGTTGTCTTAACAAAATGCACATCAAGCCATGGCATTACATCATACTGCAGGAGCGATCAAAGCATCACAAGTTGTTGTCCCCTCTGGGAATAAAGAAAAAAAAAAAGTTAAAATAAGCTGTATAAACTTTTACTAATTATTTTTAAAAAATAGAATAAAAGTTTAAAAACAAAAACACCTTTTTACCACATTTATAGTAAGATCTAAATAAAACCAAAATACATATTTGGTATCACTGCGTCCACAAAAGTCCAATATATCAAAAGTAATACATTCTTTACCCAGAACGATGAACGTCAGAAAAAAAAAAAAAAGACCGCCAGAAAGAAGGGATTACTTACCGGTAGTCGTCACGACAGCCCCATTTACATATGGAGGTTGCCCTCTGACCTCAGTAGGGACAGGAAGAGCCTTTAAAGCACCTCCCCTCCACCATCTCCTCAGTGACTTCAAATTATTATGGTGGACAATGTATACTGAACCAAAATTTACCTTTATTCGGTATCATTTTACATTGAAAAAGAACATAAATATTCTTTAGGGGAGGGAGCTATGGGCCGGCGTGATGACACCCTGAAATAGAATGACTGGTAAGTAATCCCTTCTTTCCCCCGGTTGTCATCACGACGGCCCCATTTACTTATGGAGCAATACCAAATACTTATTCTTAGGGTGGGGCTACTGCCTGGAGGACTTTTTGTCCGTACGCCAGGTCTCTGTTAGATTGTACATTGACCCTATAGTGCTTTATGAATGCAGACTGATCCAGGTAGCCGCTTTACAAATTTGCTCAGCGGTGGCCTGTGCGTTCTCTGCCCACGACGAGAAAAGGGATCTTGTAGAGTGGGCTTTGATATTTTCAGGAGGATCAAGACCCCTGGCTTTGTACACCTCCCGGATGGCCGTTCTGATCCATCTTGCTATAGTACCTTATGGGTTGGTTTGTATTCGCCCCCACTAACGTGTTAGGAGCTCGACGGCCCGTTGATTTACACAGCTTCTCCTGGGAGGAGACTTTGTCTGCTAAGAAAATCCACAACAGTATTTGTAGATCCCATCAGATGGATTGCTGAGAGGAATAGCACCGTGGATTCTGCCCAGCGTAGTAGCCTTGCAGCCAATTGATGAAGGTTCGGGTGTCGTGTTCCCTCCTGGTGATGAACAAACGATAAGGCTGTCAGGTTATCTGTCAGAATCGTGACATGCCTTCCTCTGGGGTGGGGATCTGCCACACAAAGGGCCTTCCATATCGCTCTTAGCGCTCTTTAATTGGATGAGCATGCAGCTATTCGAGAGTCCCAGATTCCCTAAAAAGTTAGTTCAGTTACTTGTGTTCCCCACCCCCCTCTTGCCTGCATTCATTGTAACAGATATGGAGGGCTCTTGTGATCAAGAGTTACCTTGTCTAAGTTTATTCTGGGAAGTCCACCAGCATAAGGACTGTTGAACTTGAACAGACAGGCTCACCTTATTATCTAGGGAGGCCTGCTGTTTGTCCCAGCAGGCAAGGATTAAGTGTTGCAGCTGTCGGGTATGGGCTTGGGCCAATAGGACTATCTGTATACAGGCTGTTAGCAGGCCAAGAAGTTTCATTGCGTCCCTAATGGAAACTCACGTTGCCTGGCATAGGGACTATACTGATTGGATGAGGTCCTTTTCCTTGGAAGGGGGGACCCGTGATTCCTGGGTGTGGGAATCTAGGACTCCTAGATATATTTTGTGCATACCTGGGATCAGGTCTGATTTTTGTCTATTTACTACTAGAGATGAGCGAACGTACTCGTCCGAGCTCGATGCTCGGGCGAATATTAGGGTGTTCGGAATGCTCGTTACTCGTAACGAGTACCACGCGGTGTTCGGGTTACTTTCAGTTTCATCTCTGAGACGTTAGCGCGCTTTTCTGGCCAATTGAAAGACAGGGAAGGCATTACAACTTCCTCCTGTGTTGTTCCAGCCCTATACCACCCCCCTGCTGTGAGTGGCTGGGGAGATCAGATGTCACCCGAGTATAAAAGTCGGCCCCTCCCGCGGCTCGCCTCAGATGCCTTGTGAGTTAGCTGAGGGACAGTGCTGCTGGTGCCGGAGCTGCTGTAGGGAGAGCGTTAGGAGTTAGTGTAGGCTTCAAGAACCCCAAAGGTCCTTCTTAGGGCCACATCTACCTGTGTGCAGGCTGCTGTTAGCAGTGGATATTTTTTTTTTCTTCTCAAAATCGGCTGTGCAGAGCATTGCACCCTGCATTAGGGACAGAAGTGGTGCTTAGGCAGGGAGAGTGTTAGGAGTGACTGTAGGCTTCAAGAACCCCAACGGTCCTTTCTAGGGCCAAATTTAACCGTGTGCAGTACTGTGCTGCCTGCTGTTAGCAGTGTTGCATTTTTTTTTTTCTCAAAATAGGCTGTGCAGAGCATTGCACCCTCCATTGATACTACAGGGACAGAATTGTGTAGGCAGGGCCACAACACAGTTATTATTCATTGAATATATGCAGTGGGGCCTTTCCTTTTAAAAAAAGTGAAAAAATTATATTTGGCCTGCCTCTGTCAGTCCTAATGGCTCTGGGTACGTGTGTGCTGCGTGTACAACGTAAAAAAATCAGACGCAACCAGCTACGGTTTACTGCAGGCTTGCGCCATTTTCTTTCCTGCCTGGGAAATACCTGCTCTGCCAGAGTTAATAACTCTGCAACACTAAAGTTCTGTGACACATTTGCAGGGCCACACCACAGTTATTAAACTTATTATTCATTCACTAGAGGCAGTGGGGCCTTTCCTTTTAAAAAAAGTGAAAAAATTATATTTGGCCTGCCCCGGTCAGTCCTAAGGGCTCTGGGTACGTGTGTGCTGCGTGGACAACGTAAAAAAATCAGACGCAACCAGCTACGGTTTACTGCAGGCTTGCGCCATTTTCTTTCCTGCCTGGGAAATACCTGCTCTGCCAGAGTTAATAACTCTGCAACACCAAAGTTCTGTGACACATTTGCAGGGCCACAACACAGTTATTAAACTTATTATTCATTGAATAATAACAGTGGGCCTTTCCTTTTAAACAAAAGGGAAAAAAGTATATTTGGCCTGCAGGCTTGCGCCAATTTCTTTCCTGCCTGGGAAATCAAATCACTGGTAATACAGCATAGATAATTGGATCAGAAGCGGCGCTCCAATGGTGTACAAGAAAATTGAAAACAGAATAAATAGGGAAAGAAACTCACCGCAACTGAACCGGTCCTATGGAATAGAGACCGGTCAGTTCGTGGGTCCACTGGGGCTTTTCAAACCAATTTATGGCAAAATACGTTGGCGGTCCTAAGACATCCCCTAAGGGAGAGCAGCAACGAGCAACTCCAAAACCGTCGTGTCAAGGAGGAAAGAAATGTATATTCAGAATAAACAAAAAGACTCACTTAATGCGCTCCGTCCAACCGTATCAAAGTATGAAAATGTTACTTGAAGTGGGGTGCCTGGACTCCTGGCACCCCAATATCCAAAGGAAACAGGGAAATTCCAACGAGGCGGGGGTATTCTTCATAAAACAATTTATTGCATACAGGAACAAGTAGGTATCGCAACGCGTTTCGGCTTTTGACAAGCCTTTTTCAAGGCTTGAAAAAGGCTTGTCAAAAGCCGAAACGCGTTGCGATACCTACTTGTTCCTGTATGCAATAAATTGTTTTATGAAGAATACCCCCGCCTCGTTGGAATTTCCCTGTTTCCTTTGGATGTTGGGGTGCCAGGAGTCCAGGCACCCCACTTCAAGTAAGATTTTCATACTTTGATACGGTTGGACGGAGCGCATTAAGTGAGTCTTTTTGTTTATTCTGAATATACATGGTAATACAGCATGCTGAGGGGTAGGGGTAGGCCTAGAGGACGTGGACGTGGCCGAGGACGCGGAGGCCCAAGTCAGGGTGTGGGCACAGGCCGAGCTCCTGATACAGGTGTATCGCAGCCGACTGCTGCGCGATTAGGAGAGAGGCACGTTTCTGGCGTCCCGACATTCATCGCACAATTCATGGGTCCACGCGGGAGACCTTTATTAGAAAATGAGCAGTGTGAGCAGGTCCTGTCGTGGATGGCAGAAAGTGCTTCGAGCAACCTATCGTCCACCCACAGTTCTGCGCCGTCCACTGCTGCAAATCCGAATCCTCTGTCTGCTGCTCCTCCTTCCTCCCAGCCTCCTCACTCCACTCCAATGACACATGCTCAGCTGCGGGAAGACTCCCAGGAACTGTTCTCGGGCCCCTGCTCAGATTGGGCAGCAGTGGTTCCTCTCCCACCAGAGGAGTTTATCGTCACTGATGCACAACCATTGCAAAGTTCCCGGGGTCCGGGGGATGAGGCTGTGGACTTCGGCAAACTGTCTCAAGACCTTTCTGTGGCTGAGGAGGACGATGACGATGAGACACAGTTGTCTTGCAGTCAGGTAGTAGTGAGGGCAGTAAGTCCGAGGCAGGAGCGCACAGAGGATTCGGAGGAAGAGCAGCAGGACGATGAGGTGACTGACCCCACCTGGTTTGCAACGCCTAGTCAGGACAGGTCTTCAGAGGGGGAGGCAAGGGCAGCAGCAGGGCAGGTTGCAAGAGGCAGTGCGGTGGCCAGGGGTAGAGGCAGGGCCAGACCGAATAATCCACCAACTGTTTCCCAAAGCGCACCCTCGCGCCATGCCACCCTGCAGAGGCCGAGGTGCTCTAAGGTCTGGCAGTTTTTCACAGAGACGCCTGACGATCGACGAACAGTGGTGTGCAACCTTTGTCGCGCCAAGATCAGCCGGGGAGCCACCACCAACAGCCTCACCACCACCAGCATGCGCAGACATATGATGGCCAAGCACCCCACAAGGTGGGACGAAGGCCGTTCACCGCCTCCGGTTTGCACCGCTGCCTCTCCCCCTGTGCCCCAACCTGCCACTGAGATACAACCCCCCTCTCAGGACACAGGCACTACCGTCTCCTGGCCTGCACCCACACCCTCACCTCCGCTGTCCTCGGCCCCATCCACCAATGTCTCGCAGCGCACCGTCCAGCCGTCGCTAGCGCAAGTGTTGGAGCGC
Source organism: Eleutherodactylus coqui (assembly GCF_035609145.1). Lineage (NCBI taxonomy): Eukaryota > Metazoa > Chordata > Amphibia > Anura > Eleutherodactylidae > Eleutherodactylus > Eleutherodactylus coqui. The sequence continues at coordinate 23,425,722 of NC_089841.1, forward strand.
AAGCGCAAGTACGCCGCCACGCACCCGCACGCTCAAGCGTTAACCGTCCACATAGCCAAATTTATCTGCCTTGAGATGCTGCCGTATAGGGTTGTGGAAACGCAGTCCTTCAAAAGTATGATGGAGGCGGCGGCCCCGCGCTACTCAGTTCCCAGTCGCCACTACTTTTCCCGATGTGCCGTCCCAGCCCTGCACGACCACGTCTCCCGCAACATTGTACGCGCCCTCACCAACGCGGTTACTGCCAAGGTCCACTTAACAACGGACACGTGGACAAGCACAGGCGGGCAGGGCCACTACATCTCCCTGACGGCACATTGGGTGAATTTAGTGGAGGCTGGGACAGAGTCAGAGCCTGGGACCGCTCACGTCCTACCCACCCCCAGAATTGCGGGCCCCAGCTCGGTGGTGGTATCTGCGGCGGTATATGCTTCCTCCACTAAACCACCCTCCTCCTCCGCAACCTCTGTCTCGCAATCAAGATGTGTCAGCAGCAGCACGTTGCCAGCAGTCGGTGTCGCGCGGCGTGGCAGCACAGCGGTGGGCAAGCGGCAGCAGGCCGTGCTGAAACTACTCAGCTTAGGAGATAAGAGGCACACGGCCCACGAACTGCTGCAGGGTCTGACAGAGCAGACCGACCGCTGGCTTGTGCCGCTGAGCCTCCAACCGGGCATGGTCGTGTGTGACAACGGCCGTAACCTGGTGGCGGCTCTGCAGCTCGGCAGCCTCACGCACGTGCCATGCCTGGCCCACGTCTTTAATTTGGTGGTTCAGCGCTTTCTGAAAAGCTACCCACGCTTGTCAGACCTGCTCGTAAAGGTGCGCCGGCTCTGCGTACATTTCCGCAAGTCCCACACGGACGCTGCCACCCTGCGCACCCTGCAACATCGCTTTAATCTGCCAGTGCACCGACTGCTGTGCGACGTGCCCACACGGTGGAACTCTACGCTCCACATGTTGGCCAGGCTCTATGAGCAGCGTAGAGCTATAGTGGAATACCAACTCCAACATGGGCGGCGCAGTGGGAGTCAGCCTCCTCAATTATTTTCAGAAGAGTGGGCCTGGTTGGCAGACATCTGCCAGGTCCTTGGAAACTTTGAGCAGTCTACCCAGGTAGTGAGCGGCGATGCTGCAATCATTAGCGTCACCATTCCTCTGCTATGCATCTTGAGAAGTTCCCTGCAAAGCATAAAGGCAGACACTTTGCGCTTGGAAACAGAGCCGGGGGAAGACAGTATGTCGCTGGATAGTCAGAGCACCCGCCTGTCTATATCTCAGCGCGTTGAGGAGGAGGAGGAGGAGCATGAGGAGGATGAGGAGGAGGGGGAAGAAACAGCTTGGCCCACTGCTGAGGGTACAGATGCTGCTTGCCTGTCATCCTTTCAGCGTGTATGGCCTGAGGAGGAGGAGGAGGAGGAGGATCCTGAAAGTGATCTTCCTAGTGAAGATACCCTGGCACACATGGCTGACTTCATGTTAGGATGCCTTTCTCGTGACCCTCGCGTTGCACGCATTCTGGCCACTACGGATTACTGGGTGTACACACTGCTCGACCCACGCTATAAGGAGAACCTTCCCACTCTCATTCCCGAAGAGGAAAGGGGTTCGAGAGTGTTGCTATACCACAGGACCCTTGCGGACAAGCTGATGGTAAAATTCCCATCCGACAGCGCTAGTGGCAGAAGGCGCAGTTCCGAGGGCCAGGTAGCAGGGGAGGTACGGAGATCGAGCAGCATGTACAGCCCAGGCAGTGCAACAGTCTTTAAGGGCCTGGCCAGCTTTATGTCTCCCCACCAAGACTGTGTCACCGCTCCCCAGTCAAGGCTGAGTCGGCGGGAGCACTGTAAAAGGATGGTGAGGGAGTACGTAGCCGATCGCAGGACCATCCTCCGTGACGCCTCTGCCACCTACAACTACTGGGTGTCGAAGCTGGACACGTGGCCTGAACTCGCGCTGTATGCCCTGGAGGTGCTTGCTTGTCCTGCGGCTAGCGTCTTGTCGGAGAGGGTGTTCAGTGCGGCTGGGGGAATCATCACAGATAAGCGTACCCGCCTGTCAGCCGACAGTGCCGACAGGCTAACACTCATCAAGATGAACAAAGCCTGGATTTCCCCAGACTTCTCTTCTCCACCAGCGGACAGCAGCGATACGTAAGCAATACGTAGGCTGCACCCGCGGATGGAAGCTACGTTCTCTCTCACCATCCAAAACGGGGACATTTCTGCTTCATCAATCGGTGTCTAATATTCCTCCTCCTCCTCCTCCTGCTCCTCCTCCTGAAACGTCACGTAATCACGCTGAACGGGCAATTTTTCTTAGGGCCACAAGGCTCACTCATATAATTTTTCTTAAAAATTTTTATACGTTTCAATGCTCTTAAAAGCGTTGGAACTGTAACTTGAACCAATTTTTCGTTAAACTGGGCTGCCTCCAGGCCTAGTTACCACTTAAGCCACATTAACCAAAGCGATTAATGGGTTTCACCTGCCATCTTGGTTGGGCATGGCCAATTTTTACTGAGGTACATTAGTACTGTTGGTACACCAATTTTTTTGGGCCCTCACCTACAGTGTAATCATAGCAATTTCTATGTTCTTCGCCTGCACTCATGGTACAGAAGTGTGTGTGGGGTTGGCCTACACTTTAGCTACACAAATGTAACTTGGGCCTTGGCTATACTGCAGCTACTGAAATGGAACTAAGACTGCGCTCCCACTATACTACTGCTTCGGAATTGTTACTGGGGCCTGTGTAGGCTGCTACTATTACTGAAATGGAACGAAGACTGCGCTCCCACTATACTGCTGCTTCTGAATTGTTACTGGGGCCTATCTAGGCTGGTACTATTACTGAAATGGAACTAAGACTGTGCTCCCCCTATAATGCTGCTAGTGATATGTTAGTGGGGCCTGTCGCTAATGCTATTGCTGAAATGTTACTAATTCTGGGCTCTGCCTATACCGCTGCTAATGGTATGTCTCTGGGGTGTGGAAACAGAGGCTTCCCAAAAACAGGATGGCGGCGAGGCCATTTCCCACCAACGCTGTTACTGTTAAGGTGCATATAACCACGGACACGTGGAGAGGACACGTAGTGCCTCAAAAACATCCCCCGCCACGGCCCACTTAATCCTGGCCACATTCCGAAAACCAACAAAATAAAACCGTGCTACTAGGTCCGCAGTCACCACCACATTACCACCAACGCGGTTACTGTTAAGGTACATATTACCAGTCTGACTGGGGCATGCAGTGTTGGCCGGAGCCCACCTGCATTAAGCACGACATTACTACCTCAGCTGTGTTGGGCAATGCAATGGGATATTTTTATGTACCGCCGGTGGCTTCCTGGCACCCACCCATGCTGTGGGTCCACAGGGAATTATAAATGCATCTGTTTCCACTTCAAAAGAACCCCAGTCAGGCTGGGGCATGCAGTGTGGGCCGAAGCCCACCTGCATTAAGAACGACATTACTACTTCAGCTGTGTTGGGCAATGCAATGGGATATTTTTGTGTATCCAGGGAGCCACCCATGCTGTAGGTGCACACGGAGTTTAACCTACATGTGTCCACTTGTAAAGAACCCCAGTCTGACTGGGGCATGCAGTGTGGGCCGAAGCCCACCTGCATTAAGCACGACATTACTACCTCAGCTGTAGTGGGCAATGCAATGGGATATTTTTATGTACCGCCGGTGGCTTCCTGGCACCCACCCATGCTGTGGGTCCACAGGGAATTATAAATGCATCTGTTTCCACTTCAAAAGAACCCCAGTCAGGCTGGGGCATGCAGTGTGGGCCGAAGCCCACCTGCATTAAGAACGACATTACTACTTCAGCTGTGTTGGGCAATGCAATGGGATTTTTTTGTGTATCGCCGGTGGGTTCCAGGGAGCCACCCATGCTGTAGGTGCACACGGAGTTTAACCTACATGTGTCCACTTGAAAAGAACCCCAGTCTGACTGGGGCATACAGTGTGGGCCGAAGCCCACCTGTATTAAGCACGACATTACTACCTCAGCTGTGTTGGGCAATGCAATGGGATATTTTTGTGTATCGCCGGTGGGTTCCAGGGAGCCACCCATGCTGTAGGTGCACACGGAGTTTAACCTACATGTGTCCACTTGTAAAGAACCCCAGTCTGACTGGGGCATGCAGTGTGGGCCGAAGCCCACCTGTATTAAGCACGACATTACTACCTCAGCTGTGTTGGGCAATGCAATGGGATATTTTTGTGTATCGCCGGTGGGTTCCAGGGAGCCACCCATGCTGTCGGTCGACAGGGACTTCACAATAGGGAGTTGTACCTGCCTGTGTCTATGAATTAAAAACCGCGGTCTGACTGGGGCATGCAGACACCTTGACAGAATGAATAGTGTGTGGCATATAGGTTCCCCATTGCTATGCCCACGTGTGCAGCTCCTGATGGCGGTGGCACAGGATTCTATTTCTCATTGCTTCTGTACAGCATTGTGGGCTATCGCCCCGCCCCTTTTAAAGAGGGTCGCTGCCTAGCCGTGCCAACCCTCTGCAGTGTGTGCCTGCGGTTCCTCCTCATGGCAGACGCACTTATAAATAGACATGAGGGTGGTGTGGCATGAGGGCAGCTGAAGGCTGTGCAGGGACACTTTGGTGTGCGCTGTGGGGGGGAGGGGGGGCGGTTGGGCAGCATGTAACCCAGGAGAAGTGGCAGTGGAGTGTCATGCAGGCGGTGATTGTGCTTTGTTGGAGGTAGTGTGGTGCTTAGCAAAGGTATGCCATGCTAATGAGGGCTTTTCAGAAGTAAAAGTTGTTGGGAGGGGGGCGGGCCCACTCTTGCCGCTATTGTGGCTTAATAGTGGGACCTGTGAACTTGAGATGCAGCCCAACATGTAGCCCCTCGCCTGCCCTATCCGTTGCTGTGTCGTTCCCATCACTTTCTTGAATTGCCCAGATTTTCACACAAGGAAACCTTAGCGAGCATCGGCGAAATACAAAAATGCTCGGGTCGCCCATTGACTTCAATGGGGTTCGTTATTCGAAACGAACCCTCGAGCATCGCGAAAATTTCGTCCCGAGTAACGAGCACCCGAGCATTTTGGTGCTCGCTCATCTCTATTTACTACACATCCCAAGTCGCTCAACGTGGACAAGACTATGGACAAATCTGGGCATATAGTTTCCACTGATTTTGACACCAACAGGAAATCATCCAGATAGGGGAAGAGAAGGATTTGTTTTCTCCTAAAGTAGGCTATCATTTCTATCACTACTTTTGTGAATACCCTAGGGGCGGTACAAATACCAAAGGGCAAAGCCCTAAATTGATAGTGACGAATTACATTACCCATTTGCAAAGCAAATCTTGGATATTTGTAGTGGGGGGGGGGGGCAGTTATTGGGACGTGATCATACGTGTCTTTAAGCTGTAAAACGTGATGAGTAGATAGCAGCACAACCAAATGTATTACAAAGGCATACTTAAGCCAAAAGTGCACGATCCAGTAGTAGATCCGGACCCCAGGATCCAAAATAGAACTTTGCAGACAATCAATGGACAGATCAGCACTCCTGGGTTTTTCTTTATAATAAAACTTCTTTATTCCTTTTTTTTTTGCTTAAAAAACTGCACTGCAACGTTTCGATCCTATGTGGATCTTTCTCAAGCATGCAGCAAGTTCTTAAAGAGCACATATATATACACAAAAGGCATATAGCCAAATGCCCCAAATAATTATCACCCCATCTCTCTTTTAAATTCAGATGTGAAGCTCTATGCCAAGGTAATAGCAAACAGACCATTTCCCTTGATGTCTAGTTTGGTCAAAGAGGATTGCCAGGGCCCAAAAGGTACTAGATGCCTGATGGACTTGGTGGATGTGGCTGTCCTTGGATGGAGAGAAGGCATGTGGCAAGGTCCATTGGGGATATCTGATTCAAGCACTGCAGACATTTGGGTTTGCAGGCCCCATCTTCCAGGCCAGCAAAGGCCTATATTCCTCCCCCTCAGCGATGGTTCTGATCAGTGGCCTTTTATCCAAGCCTTTTAACATAACAAACGGCACCAAACAAGGGTGCCTTCTGTCACCCCTTAATTTTTTGGATTGTCATGGAAGCATTGGCAGAGGACATTAGAAATAATCAAAACATTGGAAGAATTAGAATGGGCCCATGACACACAAAAGGTTGATTATGCCTACCCGATAATCGGGGTTTCAGGAGTCTCCATGACAGCACCACCTGAGATAGCCTTCTCTTGATAGGACAGGAACACGCCGAGAGGTTAAAGCTCCCCCCTCTCTCACCTTCCTCACTGATTTCTAACAAATTGCCGGGGGTAGGAGATTAACTAAAATTATTACCAAGACTGGTATTTTATCTATGTCTTCATAAATGGAAATTAAATTATATATTTTCCTTTCGGGGGTGTGGGGGTAATAATGTGCGGGGGCTGTCATGGAGACTCCTGAAAACCCGATTATCGGGTAGGTATAATCTACCTTTTCCCAGTCATCTCCATGACAGCACCACCTGAGACGTACCAACTAAATACATTTTTCAGGATGGGATCGCCACTGAGAGGACCTTATGGCCAAAGGTCAAATTCTCATCTAGCCGCACAACCACCCTGTAATGCTTAATGAAAGTAGGCGGCCTTTTCCATATTGCGGTCTTACAAATTTGTTCTACGGACACTGAACTATGTTCAGCCCACGAAGAGGCTACTGCCCTTGTGGAGCGGGCTTTAAGTTCGGAGGGGACCTCTTTATCTAATGCTTTATAAGCTTCCGTAATAGCCAGGCGGATCCATCTGGGTATGGAGCTCTTTGCTGCTTTCCTACCCTTATTTGTGCCGAAAAATTGGACAAACAAATTGTCGTCCTGTCTCCACTGACTTGTGGCATCGATATATTGCAGGACTGCTCTTATAACGTCCAGACAGTTAATGTAACCATGACGACGGTCAGGGACCCCGGGTGGCAGTGGCACGGTTCGCGATGGCGTTCTGGAATGGTGTTGTGCCCACGTTCAGGTCGGCGAGCGGTGGCGCTGTGTTCCTGTGTGTGGGCGCGCGTGCCTGCTCTGAGAGGTGCGTGTGCTCTCTGTGAGTTATAGTGGATGGCTGGGAGTTCTGGTCAGTCGGCTTGATTGGTCTCTGCCCAAGTGGAGGAAACTCCTGAATATAGTCTGGCAGTTGCTGATAGCAGTTGCTAGTCATTGGGTCCGTTCCCTGTGTGCCTGACTTCGGTCTTGCTCCAGTGGAAGTTACCTGGTCTCGACCCAGCTCTGCTTGTGTTCTGTGGTTCTCCTGTCGTGTTGGTTTATTCAATCTGCCTAGCCTGTCAGTACTAGTAAGTTGTCATCTGCATAGGTACGGTGGTGCCTTCCTGTCCTGCCACTAGGCAGCGTAGGGTCAGTGTTGGCGGCCTGGACCTGTCCACCTTTGGGGCTACCTCCAGGAAGGGACATTGGTGTGGGTGAGGGTCAGGGAGTCCCACACTGTGCGTACCTGTGCAAACTACTAGTACTGTTACAGTTAAATTCTCTTTCCGAAGTGTCTCTAGGTTTATCGAAAAACGAGAGAATCACTACGTCCTGCGCCCTATGAAAAGGTGACACTACCTTGGGCATAAAAACTGGAACTGATTTAAACACTATCTTTGTGTCTGTGATTTTAAGAAAGGGATGACGGATAGATAGAGCCTGGCCGAAGTAATAGCCAATAAAAAGACTGTTCGTATTCTTTTTGGGAGCGATTCTATTGGCTCAAATGGGTCTGAAGACAGAGCCCTGAGAACCCAATTTAGGTTCCAGTCAGGGAATAGATTTGTGGTTCTTGGCTTCAACCTGTCTGCCACCGTCAAGAACCTACTGACCCACTTGACTTCTGATAATTTGGCGTCAAACAGAACACTAAGGGCTGCTATCTGAACCCTCAATCTGCTTGGGGCCCATATCCAGGCCTTCCTGCAGAAATTCCAAAATTATGGGTATGTCCGGAGAAGAAACCTGCAATTTCCTCTCCCGACCCCAAAGAAAATACTTCTTCCAGACCTTCTGGTAGAAACTGTTAGTTGTTGCTTTCCTGCTAGACAGTAGGGTCTAAGTTACTTTCTCAGAGAATCCTTACCCTAACAGTATGGATTCTTCAAAATCCATGCTGCCGAGCAGAGCCTGTCTATTTTTGGGTGGTTCAGAGGGCCTTGCGTTAGTAGGTCCACTTGGGTAGGCAGGAGAACTGGATCCTGTAAGCTTAAGTTTTTTAGGGGGTCGAACCAGCTCCTCCCCAGCCAGAAGGCAGCCACTAGGATTAGTGTACATCTCTGGGAACAGAAATGCTAGAGTACCCCGGGGATTAGAGGGATTGGTGGAAATGCATAGACCAATACCCTGCCCCAGTTCTGGTTTAGGGCATCTACTGCCGTCGGTTGATCCCCTGGAATGAGGGAGAAGAAGTTCTTTACTTTGAGGTTTTCTTTTGTCGTGAACAGGTCGATCTGTGGGGACCCCCACCTGTCCATCAGAGTCTTGAAGTCTTCCTGCGAAAAGGACCACGTTCAGGGGTCTATATGCCTTCTGCTGAGAAAATCTACCCTCTGATTCAATGCACCCTTTAGATGTGCCGCTGAAATTGACAGTACTCAAGCTCCCGCCCAGCGTAAGATTTTCTGTGAAACATCTTTTAAGGCTGGGAAACTTGTTCCTCCTTGATGCCGAATGTGGGCTACTGCCGTGGTATTGTCTACTAAGATTTTTAGATGCTGGTTGTGTACGGTTCCCTATATTTGATGATTGGTCCTTCATCCCTGAGGGCCATGACCCCTGCAGAAATTGGTCTCCTATATAAGTACCCCAGCCCCAGGCACTCACGTCCATTGTGACACAAATAGCCGGATACTGAATCAAGTGAACTCTCCTCGACAGGTTCGAAGGTGTCCACCAGCGCAGGGACACCTTCACTGAATTCTCTAAGCACATCCTGGTCCCTAGAAAGGACTGCCTCCTTTCCCAGGCTGAAAGTATTGCGGTTTGAAGAAGTCTGCTGTCCGTCTGAGCCCAGGCTACCCCTGGAATGCAAGAAGTCAGGCTCCCCAAAAGGGACATGGCTTCTCAGATTGTACAGGTTTTTTTGCCCTAGAAATTTTCTGGACCAGTAGCTTCATTCCCTGGACCTTTGACTCTGGAAGGAAGGAGCATTGGCTCTCTGAGTTGAGCATGATGCCTAGAAACAATTTTTCTCTGCTGGCGTTCAGGCTGGATTTCTCCCAATTTATTATCCAACCCAAGAATTGGAGCAGATGAAGGGTCGTTGCCAGATATTCCGCTAGGGGTTTCTTGGATTCTGCTATGACCTGGATGTCGTCTAGGTAGGGCACGATCGAGATCGATTTGTCTCAAGTAGGCCGCTAGCTCTGCTATAATCTTCATGAAGATTTGGGGGGCTGATGAAATCCCGAAGGGAAGGCATCTGAATTGGAAATGTTTTGTTCCTCTTCCCATGTTTAGTGCGAATCTGAGGAATTTTTGGGAATCCGCGTGGATTGATACGTGGAAGTATATGCCCCTCTTCCTCTTGGCCTCACCGCTGAGGATATCGACTCCATTTTGAATCTCTGATACCTGATATATGCCTTCATGGGTTTTAGGTTGATAATCTTGTGCGACTTCCCGCAAGATTTCTTTATCAAAAAAAGCCTGGAGTAATGACTTCTGGATTTTTCTTTTTGTGGTACTGAAGATACTGCTTTTAAATGTAGGTCTCGAACCCCTTGCTGGAGTAATCGCAATTAATGTGTTGAGCCCCCCCGTAGTCAGGAATTTTCTCTTGGGATGGGATACCAGCTCTATTCGGTATCCGTGTTGTAGAATTTCGGGGATCCAAGAGCTCTCGCAGATTGGGGCCCATCAATCTGCAAAGCTTCCCAGTCTCTCCCTGACTGGAATGGCGTCATGGTTTTTGCCTGGCGGGTCCCCCGATGAGGGTTAAAAGAGGAAGCTTCTCCATTTACCCCCTTCAGGGTAACTCCATCTGCCCATCTTGCCCTTTCCCTTTTAGGGCTCAGAGTGTTGCGCTGGGGTCCAAAAATATACGGATTACTTACCGGTAGTCCTTTTTCCGGGAGTCATCACGACGGCCCCATTTACAATAGAGGTTGCTCTCTAACCTCGGTAGGGATAGGAAGAGCCCTTAAAAGCACCTCCCTTCTACCATTCTTTAGAGGCTTTCAAATTATTACGGTGGACAATGTTTACGGAACCAAAATTTACCTTTATTCGGTCATATTTACATTGAAAAGAACATAAATATTCTATAAGGGAGGGCATTACGGGCCGTTGTGATGACTCCCAAAAAAAGGACTACCGGTATGTAATCCGTATATTTCCAGGTTGTCATCCCGATGGCCCCATTTACAATGGAGCAATGTCAGATTATAAGTGATTTAGGGTGGGACTACTGCCTTGAGGACTTTCCATCCATATCCCAAGTCTTGGTCGGACTGGACGTTAACCCTATAATGTTTGATTATAGAGGGCAGGGTAATTGTTTGCTCTCTGTGGAATTTGGATACTACTTTCTAATTTAAACGTGATTCTATCATCTTGTATCAGCATGTGTGGCTCCACATAACATAAGGCTTGTAATTCTCCTACTCTCTGGGCTGAGGTTATGGCGACTAGGAGAGAAACCTTTTAGCGTAAGTAGTCTTAGAGGGAGTTGGAAGAGGGGTTCAAACGGTGGTTTGCAAAAGCTATTTAGGACTAAATTCAGGTCCCAGGTAGGAAAAGTTTCCCTAATAAAGAGCCGAAGTCCGTCTGCTCCCTTAGGGAACCTATGAACCCAGCGGTACTCCGCCAAGGGAAAATCCAAATAGGATCCTAACGCTGCTGCCTGAACCCTAAGAGTTCTTGGGCTAAGGCCTTTCTCTAGGCCCGCCTGCAGCAAATTCAAAGATTATGGGCATATCAATAACTGGGATTTTGCTTGGATCCAAGTTATAGAACTCTGAGAACTTCCTCCACACTCTGTTATAGATGGCTGTGATTACGTGTTTACGGCTTTTGGTCAAGGTGGTAATTACTTTGTGTGAAAGTCCCTTCCCTTGAAGTATCACGCCTTCAACATCCATGCCGCTAGTTTCAGTTTTTCGACCCCTGTGTATGTTAGTGGGCCCTGGAAAGGGAGATCTTCCATGGCCGGTAGTCCAAATAGGCCCCTGAAAAGGAGATCTTCCATGACGGTAGTCAAAATTGGCCCCGGATCGCTAAAGCCTTCAATAGGGGATACCAGGGTCTCTTGTCCCACATGGGAACGACTAAGATTATTGCTGCCCGGCTGGCCTGAATCTTTTTGAGGGTGTATGGAATCAGTGGGAAGGTGGGAAATGCATAGGCCAAGTCCATGTCCCAACTTTGAGAAAGGGAGTCTACTCCGCATGGGTTGTCCCTTGGGTTGAGAGAATAGAAGTCCCGGCATTTCGTATTTCCCCTTTTGGTGAACAGATCGATCTGCGGTTTTCCCCACTGGCGTGTTAGATGATTAAAGGCTTGCTGGTTCAGACACTATTCTCCTGGAAGAACACTGTCTGCTGAGAAAGTCTGCGATGACGTTTGTGGACCCCTTCAGATTGATGGCTGAGAGGGATAACATGGTTGATTCCGCCCAGCGAAGTATCCTTGCCACCAGTTGTTGGAGGTGCGGGTGTCGCGTTCCCCCATGGCGACGAACAAACGACAGGGCTGTCATGTTATTGGTTAGGATTTTAACGTGCCTTCCTCTCAAGTGGGGTTCTGCCGCATGGAGGGTCTCCCATATCGCTCTTAATTCCCTATAGTTGGACGAGCATGCGGCTATTCGGGAATACCAGGTTACCTGCAGGGTCAGGTCTGCTACTTGCGCTCCACACCCGGTTTTGCTAGCATCCGTTGTGACGGATCTATATCGGGTTCTCGTGACCAAGAGGTACCCATGCTCAGGTTACTCTGTAAGGTACACCAGCGCAGGGACTATTTAACTTGGACGGACAGGCTCACCTTCTTGTCTAGGGAGGTCTGTCGTTTTTTCCACCTGGCAAGGTGAACTGTTGTAGCTGTCGGGTATGGGCTTGTGCCCATGGGACTATGTGTATGCAGGCTGTCAACAGGCCCAGCACTTTTATAACTTCTCTGATGGACACTGTAGTGGCCTGACATAGGGATGTTACGGATTCAATAAGGTCTTTACTTCTGGACGGTGGAAGCCGAGATTCCTGGATGCGGGAGTCTAGGAGTACAACTAAATAAATCTTCTGTGGACCCGGAATCAGATCAGACTTTTGTTTGTTTATTATCCACCCTAAATCATTCAGAGTTGACTATTGACAGATCTGCGCGTATGGCTTCTGTGGTTTTTGATACCAACAGAAAATGGTCCAGATATGGAAAAATGAAATCTAATTTCGCCTAAAATAAGCTATCATTTCTATCACTATCTTCGTGAAGACTCTAGGGGCAGTCAAGATATCGAAATGTAGAGCCATAAACTGATAATGATAGATTATGTCACCATCCTGCAGAGCGAACCTCAGATATTTGTGGTGAACTGCGGCTATTGGGACGTGATGGTATGTGTCTTTAAGGTCTATAGTGCACATGACGCTGTCGGGAACTACTAGCGGTACGATGGACTTCACGGTTTCCATTTTAAATTTCTTGTAGGAAATAAATTTGTTTAAAGTTTTGAGGTTGAAGATGGTTCTGATAGAGCCGTTTGTTTTTTTTGATCAAGAAGAGGGGGGAATAGAATCCCTCGTGTTCGGGAACCTGCGTAATGACTCCTAGGTCCTTAAGTTCCTGGATGACCTCTAGCAGATTTATCTGTTCTTGTGGGGAACCTGGGGAGGTAAGAAAGAATCTCTTAGGAGGTAGGGAGTGAATTTTGATAACTGGTTTCAACTCTCTGAAGTACCCAGGGGTTGGATGTTATCCTCCGCCACTGAACCAGGTAACATGCTAGTCTACCCCCTGTTGAGTCAGAAATGGGTTGGACTTCCTCACCCCGACCAACCTCCTTTGGGGTGCGACCATCTTCCCGTTTTCCCTTTGATTTCTAGAGGTGGCTGTCATGTCCTCCTTGGAAAGGATGGCTTCCTATAGGATTTCCTGTCTGGAAGGGCCCTGCTTTTGGCTCCCACTTTCTCAAGTATCTTATGCAAGACGGGCGCGAACATATATTTGCTTTGGAATGGAATGGCGCAGAGTTTATTTTTGGATGTTACGTCTGCTGCCCATGGTTTTAACCATAACTCTTCTTGCAGTATTACTGAGGGCCGCGTTTTTTTGTGCCGTATCTAACGGTTTCTGCTAACGCGTCTGCTAGTAAAGCAGTGACCATTTTCAGAAGGGGAAGACAGCTGGCTAATTCTTCCCTGGGAGCCCGGTCTTTAATAGAGATTTCCATTCTATTCAGCCATAAGACCATGGATCTGGCTACTGATGTTGCCGCAATATTAGCTTCGACGGTAAAGGACGTTGCTTCCCAGGTCTTCCTCATCAGATAGTCAACCTTTTTGTCCATCAGGTCCGAGAGCTGAGATGCGTCCTCAGAGGGTAGAAAAGTTTTCTTGGCCACTTTAGTGATCTGTTTGTTGACCTTTGAGGTTTCTCTATACAGGCGGAGGTCTTCAGAAGCGAACGCCAGCCGGTTCCTAATCTCTTTTGAGACGGACAGTCTCTTATCTGGTTTTTTGTAGTTATTCTCTAGTCTCTTACTACAGATAACACACTTTTTAGATTTTTTCCTGGGGTCCGCTTTAGCGTTCGGACCTTTCTTATCCATCTAACCCAGTGTTCCCCAACTCCAGTCCTCAGGGACCACCAACAGGTCATGTTTTCAGAACTTCCTCAGTGTTGCACAGGTGATGTAATTATTGTCGGTGCCTCAGACATTGCCACAGGTGTTCTCACTATAGGATATCCTGAAAACATGACCTGTTGGTGGTCCCTGAGGACTAGAGTTGGGGACCCCTGATCTAACCCATACAAAAAATGGGGGAGAGGGGAAGAAGGAAACATATATGCAACCAAGCAATCAAAAATGGCAAGTTTGCATATTCCATTTTTTGGCATATAGCCACTCACGGTTTGTAGAGTATCTGTTTCTCCATCTCGAGCTGAGCTGTCGTGTGTAGACATGCTGAGGCACTTCTCGCAGCTGCAGGATAACTTCTATAGGAGTAGAGCCTGCTTTATGGAGAAGTTTGTTTGAAATTGGCGCCATTTCCCTGTCTGCGCCGGTACCCACGCCCGCTATGTTGTGTGCGTGATGTCACCACGCCAGATGACGTCACCGGTACGCGCGCTGAGGACCAGGGAGGCCACCGCTGCCATTCCCCTGCCAGGAGGAACTACCTGATCGCGGCAGCCAAAAAGTGCCGACCGGCTCACGGAGACCTGCGCTACTCGGCGGCTGACGGTTCCGTGGTGGCGCAGGTCAGAGATGCAGGGACTACAAAAGGTATGCTGCCCCGACCTCTTCCCTCCGGTAAGTGGATCTCCCTGGCGCTTGCATCTGGCCACCGTAGGGACAGGAAGACACTAAAGAATGGTGGAAGGGAGGTGCTTTTAAGGGCTCTTCCTGTCCCTACCGAGTTCAGAGGGCAACCTCCATTGTAAATGGGGCCGTCGGGATGATGACCTGAAAAAAGGTCTTCCTCTTCTGCTGCTTTTCCTCCGGAAACTCTTTTTTCTTATCCGCTGCTTTCTATAGGATTTTGTCCAAATCCGTACTGAAAAGAAATTGCCCATGGAAAGGGAGAAAGCATAGTTTGCTTTTAGAAGCTAGGTCACCTGACCACGATTTTAACCACAGCCCCCTTCTGGCGGAGTTGGATAGTGCCGTTGTTCATGCTGAAAGCTTCACCGTTTCTGCTGATGCGTCTTCCAAAAAGTCTGTAGCCATCTTTAGGATCGGAAGTAAATCCAGGATTTGTTCTCTTGGCATTTTGTTGGATAAATGAAGCGCCAATTGCTCCAACCATACCCCCAGGGTTCTAGCCACACAAGTGGCCGTTACCCCGGGCCGTTTTGATGTCCATAAGGTACCTCAATCATGTGGCATTCTTCAAACAGAAGTGTTGTGCGCTTCACCACTTTGGCTATGAGGACATCCACCCTGGGTATTTCCTCCTAGTTTGCCCACACCTCCTCCTCAAATGGATAGCGCCTTTTGACGCCCACGAGTGGAAAAGGACCCCATGTCGGGTTTGTTCCATTCCTTCTGGATTAGCTTTGATATATTTCCATGGACTGGGAAAGTATGCTTAAGCCTTTCCCCTAGTCCTCCGATCATTTCCTCCAGAATTGTGCGAGGCTTCCTGGGCTCCTCCATCACAGATTTTATGAGCTCTGAAAGGTCCTCTTGATGAAACAAATATTTTTTATAGTCGTCTTCGTTTGAGGATTCCTCTGGAGCTGGCTGCTCCTCAAAGTCGGAAATTACTGAACTTGTTTCAGAATATCTTTCTGGACTATAAGGGTGCCTGGACACGGATGCTGCCGTCGGCTGCACTGTCTGTGATGTCAGGGCTGAACGGACCTCCTCTTTAATCAGCTTCCTAATGTCCTCAATAAAACTGCCCAACTCCTCCTTAGCTTGGCTATGCCGATGCTGGAACACTCATTCTCCTCTAGTACTGCAGTCACCTTGAGACAATAAGCCTGCAGCAGCAGAGCTTAGTTTAGCGTACAGCAAGTCTTCTGTCAGATTTCTTTTTAAATCCCTTTTTCTTTTTTTTTATTTGGCGCCTCTTGCGCCTAGCCATACCCCATCCACGAGTCACAAGACGCCGCCAAGCTGATGTCATCATGCTGCTCACATGACGACGCCCTTTGTCCCTCAGCGTCATGCTTAAGGAAGGCGGAGAGCGCTGTGCCGGCCCCTATACCAGCACTAGTCTGTGCTCAGGACGGAGGAGGAAGCCTATGACCCCCACTTTAAGGCCCCCATGGGCCACTGTGGGAGGAATCTGGCCTGGGGAAACCACCCTATGTGGCATCCCAGGAGTCGATACTCAGGAAGGGGGGACAGGCTGACAACCACTGTCCACCCGACCCATTGTAAGTCTTTTTTCTTTTTTGCTCCACCAGCACCTCTCTGTGATCCTGCCTCCTGGTAGGACAGGAAGAACACTGAGGAAGATGGGAGAGGGGGGAGATTTTAACCTCTCGGCGTTTCCTGTCCTATCAGGAAGAATACACACAAGTCACAGCAGCACCACGTAATAAGAAGTACTCTCGAAGATACGTACTTGTCTTGCAAGCCCCAATCCGGACCCGGACACCTGGGATCCGCTATTCCAAATTCCAAACATCCACCAGGAGAGGCAGCAAGTAAATGGGATCCTTCATCCAGAAAGCATACAGAGTCGGGTTAAAATAACCTCCCAATCTTTATTGTTTAAAGACTGGCATTCTACAGCGACAAAGGCCATAGTGATCTTGGCCGAAACATCGCTGTAGAATGCCAGTCTTTTAACAATAAAGATTGGGAGGTTATTTTAACCCGACTCTGTATGCTTTCTGGATGAAGGATCCCATTTACTTGCTGCCTCTCCTGGTGGATGTTTGTCCTATAAGGAAGAGGCTATCTCAGGTGGTGCTGTCGTGGAGATGACCGGGAAAATAAACCTTTTCACAGACTACGTTATCCTAGCACTCACTAAACCAGAGTCATCATTAGCTTATGTCGTCAAAACATTGCAAAATTGTGGTTCACTATCCTACTATAAAGCCAAGTCTTCAAAATCTCTGATGAGGGGATTAACATAACAAAGCACAACAATTGTCATCCAATTTCCTATCCCAGTGGAGTCCCCACTCGATTCCCTATCTTGGCATTGTATTACTGCCTGACACCTCAAAGCAGCTTAAACCAACTTTCCCCACCGAATAAAATCAATATAAAAAGAACTGGACAGACGAGCCTCCTTGGGGTTGGGATGGATGGGCAGGATTATACTAGATTAGATGTTACACTCCCTAAAATCCTCTATCATCTATGGACCCTCCCTATACCCATCCCGATCACAACCTGCGCTTCCCTCCACAAACAAATGAACTCATTCATTTGGCAAAAAGCAAAACCCCACATAGCCTTCTCATGACCAAAAATAAAAAACATGGTGGCCTAAGCCTACCTAACCTCCAAAACTACCACAACTCATTTTTGATTGATCAAATCAAAGCAAACACCTATGTGCTACTCATCCCGACACATGGCCATCAGTAGAATCATACTGCACAAATCTCAGACTGGAAACCCTTTTTCCGGTCCCTCTCCAGCCGCCCCATTCACTTGTCCTCCTCATACCTTCCCCCATTACAGACAACCTTAATAGGGTGGAGAACAGGATTCAAAAAGACCTCCTTCCCCAGGATAGCCAGATCCCTCCAATCCCCCGGTCAACATTTTAGTTTTTGATCCCTGAAATCTCCCTCGACGTACGGTCAAACACTGGGATTAAATCGGCAGCAGATTTACTATAACGGACAATTGACAACATTCTCTTTAATCCAGGAAAAATATAAAATTCCCTCTTCCGAGTTTTATGTATTCCTCCAAGTAAGAAAACCTCTTCGCACCCGGCCAGCCAAATCAATATCCCAACGATTTTAAAAGACCAAATATCCAATCCCCTTAACCAATACAAGAATCGGACACAACAAATCTACAGATTGTTATCGGACATGTTACTAAGAAAAAAAAAAGTATCATTTCTAGAATGGGAAATGGACCTCTCAAGGCAATTCAGCCTACAAGAATGGCAAACTGACCAAAAATGGGCCGTAAAATCTACATCATGCGCATCCGACCACGAACAGTACTATAAATTATTGATCAGACTGCACTATACTCCATTAAGGCCTCATACATCCATAGCAGCGCATCCCCTCGTAGACCTCATACATCTCTAGCAGCGCATCCCCTCGTAGACCTCATACATATCTAGCAGCGCATCCCCTCGTAGACCTCATACATCTCTAGCAGCGCATCCCCTCGTAGACCTCATACATCTCTAGCAGCGCATCCCCTCGTAGACCTCATACATCTCTAGCAGCGCATCCCCTCGTAGACCTCATACATCTCTAGCAGCGCATCCCCTCGTAGACCTCATACATCTCTAGCAGCGCATCCCCTCGTAGACCTCATACATCTCTAGCAGCGCATCCCCTCGTAGACCTCATACATCTCTAGCAGCGCATCCCCTCGTAGACCTCATACATCTCTAGCAGCACATCCCCTCGTAGATCTCATACATCTCTAGCAGCGCACCCCCTCGTAGACCTCATACAGCTCTAGCAGCGCATCCCCTCGTAGACCTCATACATCTATAGCAGCGCATCCCCTCGTAGACCTCATACATCTATAGCAGCGCATCCCCTCATAGACCTCATACATCTATAGCAGCGCATCCCCTCGTAGACCTCACACATCTATAGCAGCGCATCCCCTCGTAGACCTCATACATCTATAGCAGCGCATCCCCTCGTAGACCTCATACATCTCTAACAGCGCATTCCCTCGTAGACCTCATGCAGCTATAGCAGCGCATCCCCTCGTAGACCTCATACATCTCTAGCAGCGCATCCCCTCGTAGACCTCATGCAGCTATATCAGCGCATTCCCTCGTAGACCTCATACATCTATAGCAGCGCATCCCCTCATAGACCTCATACATCTATAGCAGCGCATCCCCTCGTAGACCTCACACATCTATAGCAGCGCATCCCCTCGTAGACCTCATACATCTATAGCAGCGCATCCCCTCGTAGACCTCATACATCTCTAACAGCGCATTCCCTCGTAGACCTCATGCAGCTATAGCAGCGCATCCCCTCGTAGACCTCATACATCTCTAGCAGCGCATCCCCTCGTAGACCTCATGCAGCTATATCAGCGCATTCCCTCGTAGACCTCATACATCTCTAGCAGCGCATCCCCTCGTAGACCTCATACATCTCTAGCAGCGCATCCCCTCGTAGACCTCATACATCTCTAGCAGCGCATCCGCTCATAGACCTCATACATCTCTAGCAGCACATCCCCTCGTAGATCTCATACATCTCTAGCAGCGCACCCCCTCGTAGACCTCATACAGCTCTAGCAGCGCATCCCCTCGTAGACCTCATACATCTATAGCAGCGCATCCCCTCGTAGACCTCATACATCTATAGCAGCGCATCCCCTCGTAGACCTCACACATCTATAGCAGCGCATCCCCTCGTAGACCTCATACATCTCTAACAGCGCATCCCCTCGTAGACCTCATGCAGCTATAGCAGCGCATTCCCTCGTAGACCTCATACATCTATAGCAGCGCATCCCCTCGTAGACCTCATACATCTCTAACAGCGCATCCCCTCGTAGACCTCATACATCTCTGGCAGCGCATCCCCTCGTAGACCTCATACATCTCTAGCAGCGCATCCCCTCGTAGACCTCATACATCTATAGCAGCGCATCCCCTCGTAGACCTCATACATCCCTAGCAGCGCATCCCCTCGTAGACCTCATACATCTCTAGCAGCGCATCCCCCCGTAGACCTCATACATCTATAGCAGCGCATCCCCTCATAGACCTCATACATCTCTAGCAGCGCATCCCCTCGTAGACCTCATACATCTATAGCAGCGCATCCCCTCGTAGACCTCATACAGCTATAGCAGCGCATCCCCTCGTAGACCTCATGCAGCTATAGCAGCGCATCCCCTCGTAGACCTCATACATCTATAGCAGCACATCCCCTCGTAGACCTCATACATCTATAGCAGCGCATCCCCTCGAAGACCTCATGCATCTATAGCAGCGCATCCCCTCATTGTTGGAGAAACTGTGGACAAATAGGATCACTGCTCCATTTTTTCTGAAGTTGCCCTCTAATCTCCACCCTTTGGAAAAAGGTGTTTAACATGATAGAAACCCTCCACCTCTATGCAACTAAAAGCAAACCGGATTTTGCGCGTCTACTGCTAGGGATAGATAATTTCCCATTGGGCGGCCATATACTACACACAACTCATCTTACAATGGCACACAACTGGAAAAGCTCCAGAGTTTCTTTCATGAAATGAAATATCTTCTATAGTCTCATCTAGCTGCACCAACGGAAAAATACTGACAGTCCAAAGCAGAACATTGGATCCCTTATATCCAAATGGGACACTGGCTGACAAATCACCCCTCAATTAGCATACAAACCCCTCACATCCCACCCCTCCTATATCCAGGTCTTAAACCCCCTCCTTCCCCTAACAGATCCTTTAGCCATAAGATAAAAGCCTTGAAGTTGTACCAGCAAGTTTCTATACCTGATATCTAGTACTCCGGTGATGAACTACATTACCCAGCAGATCTTACTTTTGTAAGAAGGAGCATCAGTCTCTTTACTGTTCAGCAACGTATCGCATGTTTCAGATCTCTCTTACACGGTACAGAAACCGTATTCTAACCCAACAAATGTGTCAACTTTATTATAAAACCCAATAAAAATGATTGAAGAGAAAACGTTGTATGTATTCCAAGACTATTAATTATTACTACCAGGACATTATAGTCCCAGTGTTTCTGGAGGCACATCATACAAACAGTAGCTTGATTACCACAGAAGACAAACACAGCTTGGCTCCTTCCACAGCAGTGACATCACCACAGGTCCTTCAGCCCACCGGATCTCTGTGGTGGAGGTAGGTCAGTGTGTTCTGTCAGGACTGCTGACATAATAGCAGATCAGTGGTGTTCTAATTTTATTATTTTTGTCATCCCATTTTCAAGAGCCCTAACTGTGCTGTTCTTCTGTCGGTAAGACTGTTTTACATATGTTGTAAAAACTTCAATGACATCACCAGGGGGCGGAGCGATGGCATCACCATATTCACAGACAAGTGGTCGTTAGTATCAAACTACAGGACATCTCGCAAAAGCTGAGTTCGCGGACAACTATGTCAATGAAAAATGTAAAAGTTATTGGGCGCAGAAGATGGCGGAAGAAAAGAATTCAAAGAAACCAAATGTCTGAGAAAAATAAAAGTAGTACAGTAAAGGAAAAAAAACTATAGAAATTGGGTGTAGTAATCGTACTGACCCATAGAATAAGGTTATTATGTAATTTTTGTTGCAGTTTGCGCGCCGTAGAAACAAGACTCGCCAAAAAAAAGGCAGAATCTCGGTTTGTTTTCATTTAAAGCGACTTAGAATTTCATAAAGAGTTTTTCATACCTTATACGGTACGTTAAATAAAACCATTGAAAAATACAACTCGTCCCGCAAAAAACAAACCCTCGTACAGCGACGTCGAAGGGTAAATAAAAGGTGTAAAAATTGTTTAAAAGGGGCGGAGAAAAAAACAAAACTAGAAAAAAAAAAGGGGCGGCGTTATTAAGGGGTTAATGATGTGCAGTTATCGGAGCTGAAGCATTACTGGGGAGGGGGTTACCACCGAGAGATGAGGTGCAAATAATGCTGGTAAATCACTAAATGTAGCAGTAAAACATAACTTTATTAATATGTTCTACAGAGTTTAATACAAGCACTAAATGAGGGTAATAATACCAAAACTATATAATAAACACCTAGTGGTACCATCGGGGGGCAACCGCTTCCCCACTGAGCAATACAACCAACTGTCATATACTCACCTCTCCCCCCTCCCGCTGTGTCCCACCATGGTGCTATGTCCCCCCTCAGGTCTCAGTTTACAGCTGCAGTCCCGCCCGGTTCGTGGGACGTCACAGGGACTGCAGCCAATAAGAGCTCAGAGATTCATCTTTATGTGAAACTGTACAAAGGCTTTCCTGACACCCAGATAGGTGATATCCACGACACCACTCTCATCCACTACTTCTGTGAAGGGGAATGCATTGTGGCTTGCAGTTTTCCCCCCGCCCCGACAATTACAAGTAGTCCAAACTAGCTGGGCCTCATGTAATTGTAGGGTCACAGCAAACTACGATACAACCCTACTGACTGCCATTATACTCCAATGAGAAGAGTATTGTGGTCAGAGTCTCCATGTAGCCACAGCCGTACTGGTGACCCCTTCACCAATTTAGAGGGGTTCAACAAATTACCAATATGAAACTAAGAGAACAATAAAGGCAGACAATGATATTTTATTGGCCACCATCGCTCACAAGTCCCACCAAGCTGGATATCCACTCTGTAGATACAACCTAGCAGCTCTTACCGGTGATGCCAGATCCCTCTTCCTGCAGTCCCGCAGGGACTATATGCAAAGCGGAGCAGGAGCTGGTAGAGATACTTGGGGGGACGGGGGCAGCATGGGCCAAGGCCGCTCTCCAGCCCTGCACCGCCGCCGACTACTGTAGCAGTAAGTCTGTTGAAGCAGAGATCTTCGGTAGCCACATTCTCTTACTGATGCACGATACAGCAGCCATCCGCTATGTAGTCACTGACTAACATCACTGTATGACTGGGATGCTTACATATCAGCAATTAGTAAATGTGTATTGGTGATCTGTAGGCCTTCTGATTATACTGACTTTAATTAACAACTGTGTAGTGAATGACTCCACTAATCCAACTAGCACAGTGTCCTGCCTGGCTCACACCCCACTTCCTGCCTACAAGCACCAGGGGCACATGCCCCACATCACCCCTCCACAGCTATGATCCTAAATATATCCATTACCTGGTGATGGGAGCAGCTGGCGGGCCTCCATCATGGCGTCCTTATACAGATCCTTGTGTCCTTCCAAATACTCCCACTCCTCCATGGAGAAATAGACAGCGACATCCTGACACCTTATAGGAACCTGACAACACAAGATACAGTCATTACCCAGAAGCCTCCAGTGCTGTTACTGTATAATGTCCCAGCATTCCCTGCAGCGTCACCTCTCCAGTCAGCAGCTCAATCATCTTGTTGGTGAGTTCTAGAATCTTCCCTACATTGATGTTCTTATGTATCAGATGGCGAAGTGGGGGCCCCATGATTGGGCTCAGGGGTCTTCCCCATCCATCACACACAGGGGCCCGACAGTCATCACTAGAGGTCTTCTTCACTACTGTGTAATCCTGTGTATGGGGAGACAATAATAAATATCACTACTGGCATTTCCAGAGTCCATCACCTCCCCAGTGACATCATCAGTCATTACAATAGATAAGAATGACATATGACATCACCAGAATCTCTCCCCTCTCCGGTGACATCATCTGTTATAACCATAGACAAGAATGATGTAATCTGACATCACCAGAATCTCTCCCCTCTCCGGTGACATCATCTGTTATAACCATAGACAAGAATGATGTAATGTGACATCATCAGAATCTCTCCCCCCTCCAGTGAAATCATCTATTACCATAGATACGAATGATGTAATGTGACATCATCAGAATCTCTCCCCTCCCCAGTGACATCATCTATTACCATAGATAACAATGATGTAATGTGACATCATCAGAATCTCTCACCTCCCCAGTCAGCTGGAGGAGTATCTCTAGGGTGAGGTTGAATACACTCTCCGCCATCTTGTTTCTGTCCTTCTCCATCTCTGATGAATCAGTCCTGTAGGGACCTGAATGGAAACAATATGAACCAATGTAAAAACCACAAAAACCAACATCTCCAAGTTCAGCTGCTTTTTCCAGGGTTTTCTCTGAAGCGCTGCAGTGTTTTAGCGCACAATATAGATGTCTGCAATGTACATGCGTGTTGGGATGTATGTGTGACATCGGGCAGCAGAATCCTCCGGACAGCCTCCCGTTAACCCCTTCCTGCAGCCATTTCTATAGGTAGTACATGTACGTCCTGCAGCGTCGGGGTATGTATGAACGCGCGGCCATCTCCCTCCATACAGCGCGAGCGCCGGCTGTTTATTGCGGCTGATATCATCTTCGATAAGCTGTCAATTCTGATAGCGCCATTTAAAATGGGATGAGATCGCAGGGAGCCGTGCAGGTGTCATGGCAGCCGGGGGCCCTCTGTAATGCCACGGGGCTGTCCTGGCAGAATTCCTATCAAGCCATGCCTGTGGCTCCTCCAGAAAAGGAGTGAGAAGATGAGCCCATTCCCATCTAATTACTTCTCTGTACTAATTACGTACTGACTCCACGACCTAAACGTTTACCAGCGTCCGGATCGCGGCATCCAATAATTCGCACAAACCTCAGTAAAGTTTACACCGCCCTATCCCGTCTGGGCCCAATCTGTAGCAGAAAGTAGGCCGACCACTTCTATAGCGAAAACCCGTTACACGCTGCCGTCACAGAGATAACAAATATCACTAGCAAGGAACCGCTAATACATTCCTGATGACAGATGGAAAACATCCTGAAGGTCATACAAATGGCCACCAAAATAAACCTGCAGGGGGCGCCCTCCAGCCCCACACCTGCCCTGCAAAGAATTGCATCTTCTACACCCTGGTGATCAGAGGCATCTCGTCCTTCATCTACTAGGACTTACTATTCTTATACAGAGGAGTCCACATCCCGGTGGTAAGAGGAATCTGGTCCTTGAGCCGCTAGGACTAACTATTCTTACACAGAGGAGTCAACAACCTGGTGGTCAGAGGTATCTGGTCCTTCAGCCACTAGGACTTACTATTCTTCTACAAAAAAATCTACATCCTGGTGGTCAGAGGGATCTGGTCCTTCAGCCACTAGGACTTACTATTCTTATACAGAGGAGTCTAAATCCTGGTGGTAAGAGGAATCTGGTCCTTCAGCCGCTAGGACTAATTATTCTTAGACAGAGGAGTCAACAACCTGGTGGTCAGAAGAATCAGCTCCATCTACTAAGAGTTACTGTTCTTACATAGAGGAGTCTACATACTGGTGGTCAGAGGGATCTGCTGCTTCAGCAGCACGGACTTACTATTCTTATACAGAGGATTCTACATCCTTCTGGTCAGAGTGATCTGGTCCTTCAGCCGCTAGGACTTACTGTTCTTCTACAGAGGAGTGTACATCCTGGGGGTCAGAGGGATCTGGTCCTTCAGCCACTACGACTTACTATTCTTATACAGAGGATAAGGTACTGGACAGACCCCGTTGACCATAATGAGTTCTGGATGGCAGTTTCCTGGATAAGTAGCACAGGGTGGTGTAGAGACTTCAGGCTGTCAGGCATTGTGTGTGTCAGGCCTTGGGCCTATCTCAGCTTCCATGTTATGGTTGTCATTTGTCAGGCCCTGGGAAAGCTGGATGAATTCAGTGTTCTAACCTCTCATTCCTCTCTTTTGTATCTGGCAAGCCTTCGATCTACAGGAGGACAGGAAGCCCTTTGTCCCACCGGCTACTGACAAGGAGATGCTAAATAGGCCCCTGCTGGCATGGATTGGCACCTTGGATGGTTCACGCAGACATCCTGGTGCCAAGTTCACATCAGAAGGAAATCATTTAATAAAGGATATTTGGGCGAATGAAGGTCTTAGCCAGATATGAATTAGATTTTCAGAATCGGGCTGACCAGCCGAACAAAACTCATCTACAGGCATTGAGGTCCAAGGCTCAGAGCACCCAGAACTGCATATCTGGGGAAATATGGATGTCAACCCATCCGTGCGTGGGCTCAAACCATATGTAAAATAAGGACAAAGAATGTGCCACGCCCAAATTCACGTTTACATAACATAGTAACATAGTATGTAAGGCTGAATGAAGACAATGTCCATCTAGTCCAGCCTGTCTATCCTCCTGTGTTGATCCAGAGGAAGGCAAAAATCCCCAAGGGCAGAAGCCAATTAGCCCTTTTGGGGAAAAAATTCCTTCCCGACTCCCTAATGGCAATCAGACTGTTCCCTGGATCAACCCCTAATAGTTCCTACCTGCCTGTATACCCGGATTGACAATTAACCTAAGACTTATATCCTGTAATGTCCTTCCTCTCCAGAAAGACATCAAGTCCCCTTTTAAACTCCTCCATGGATTTTGCCATCACCACTTCCTCAGGCAGAGAGTTCCACAGTCTAACTGCTCTTACGGTAAAGAATCCCCTTCTATGTTGGTGATGAAACCTACTTTCCTCTAATCGTAGCGGATGTCCTCTTGTTACCATCGCGGTCCTGGGTGTAAACAGATCATGGGAGAGATCCTTGTATTGTCCCCTCATGTATTTATACATAGTTATTTAATCACCCCTTAGCCGTCTTTTTTCTAGAGTAAATAATCCCAATTTGGATAGCCTCTCTGGGTATTCCAGTCCCGTCATTCCATCTATTAGTTTAGTTGCCCTTCTTTGAATCCCCTCAAGCACTGTGACATCTTTCCTGAGCACTGGTGACCAGAATTGTACGCAGTATTCCATGTGAGGCCTGACGAGTGCCTTATATAATGGAAGGATGATGTTCTCATCCTTCGCCCCTATACCTCTTTTAATGCACCCCAAGACTTTATTTGCCTTTGCAGCAGCTGACTGGCATTGGTTACTCCAGTTTAGTCTACTATCCACTAATACCCCCAGATCCTTTTCCATATCACTTTTCCCTAGTGGTACCCCATTAAGTGAATATTGGTGACATCCGTTTCTCCTGCCCATGTGCATAGTCTTACATTTTTCAACATTGAACTTCATTTGCCATTTTCCTGCCCAAGCCCCCAGCTTATCTAGGTCCGTTTGTAGCCGTACATTGTCTTCCGTTGCATTGATTATATTGTATAATTTTGTGTCATCTGCAAATATTTATATTTTGCTGTGCAGCCCCTCTATCAGGTCATTGATAAATATGTTGAACAGAGTGGGGCCTAATACTGAACCCTGTGGCACCCCGCTAGCGACTGTGGTCCAATCAGAGTACGAACCATTTATTACCACCCTCTGCTTTCTATCATTGAGCCAATTTTTTACCCACTTACACACGTTTTCGCCCAGTCCGAGCTGCCTCATTTTGTATATTAGCCTATTATGTGGCATGGTGTCAAAGGCTTTAGAGAAGTCCAGATATACAAGATCAATAGATTCTCCCTGGTCCAGCTTAGAGCTTACTTCATCGTAGAAACTGATCAGATTTGTCTGACATGAGCGACCCTTCATGAATCCATGCTGGTGAGGAGTTATTCCCTTGTTCTCCTTGAGGTACTCATCGATGGTGTCTCTCAGAATCTCCTCGAAAATTTTTTCCGTTACTGAAGTGAGACTTACTGGCCTGTAGTTACCAGGCTCACTTTTGCTCCCTTTTTTGTAAATTGGAACCACGTTGGCAATGCGCCAATCCAATGGTACTACACCGGTCTTGATAGTGTCTAGAAATATTAGATATAGCGGCCTAGCTATCTCGTCACTTAGTTCCCTTAGTATCCTTGGGTGTATTCCATCTGGGCCCGGCGATTTATCAATTTTAGTCTTCTTTAGTCGCTTCCGCACCTCCTCCTGCGTTAGGTATGAGATATTTTGTGATGGGTTCATTTTATTCCCCTGCATCTCGTGTGGCATTTCCTTTTCGTTTGTGAATACACTTGAGAAGAAACTGTTTAGTAGATTTGCTTTCCCTCCGTCATCATCAATGATCTCTCCTGCATTATTTTTTAAAGTGCCAGTGCTCTCCCTGCAAATCCTTTTGCTGTTAATATAGTTGAAAAATATGATTTTAGCGCTTCTTCGCTGCCTTCTTGCTTTAGTAGTTTGAACGCTTTCTTTTTTTCGTTTATTGCCCCCTTTACCGTCTTGTCGAGCCACATTGGTTTCCTTTTAGTTGAGTTTCTTTTATTTTTAAAGGGAATGAACTGCTCACATGAGGTGATTAGGATCCTTTAAAACTTTTCCCATTTGTCCTCTGTACCGTTATTTTTGAGGGTGTTGTCCCAATTAATGTTACCGATAGTAGTTCTAAGCTCATCAAATTTTGCTTTACTAAAGTTTAGTTTATTTGTCGCTCCCTGATAAGGCTTCTTATTGAATGGCAGCTGGAAATTGATTACATTGTGGTCACTGTTCCCCAAGTGGCCCTCAAACTGCACCCCCTTTATACGTTCCGGTTTGTTAGTTAGTACTAGGTCCAGAATGGCCCTCCCTCTCGTTGGTTCCTGTACAAGTTGGTTCAGGTAATTGTCTTTAATTACTCTCAAGAACTTATCACCCCTGTGAGATTTGCAGGTTTCGTTCTCCCATGTTATATCCGGATAATTAAAGTCCCCCATGATAATTACTTCGTTGCGGTTTGACACCTCTTCTATCTGCCTTAGTAGTAAGTTTTCAGTTTCTTCTGTTGCTTTTGGTGGTCTATAGAAAACCCCTATCAGGATTTTGTTATTTTTTTCTCCCTGTATTTCTACCCACAGAGATTCCACCTGTTCTTCTCCTATATCCTCCCGTAGCCTCGGCTTCAAGTTCGATTTGACGTACAGACATACCCCTCCCCCTTTCTGGTTCCTTCGGTCCCTTCTGAAGAGATTGTACCCCTGCAAATTCACCGCCCAATCGCACTTATCATCAAGCCATGTTTCCGTAATTCCGACTATATCATAGTTTTCATCAGTCATTCTCGCTTCAAGCTCACCCACTTTACCAATCAGACTTCTTGCATTCGTGGTCATACAATTTATATAGTTTTTTTTTGTTTTTTAAATTTGTTTTGTTGCTATTCATACTAATGGCTGATCTATCAGTTCTAACTGTACTAACCCCACCCCCTGCTCGACCCCCATTCCCTTTGCTTGGACCCGGGTCGCTAGTTACACTGACTACCCCACTATTTCTCATTTCACACTCCCCCCCAGTCCCTAGTTTAAACACTCCTCCAGCCATCTAGCCATCTTTTTCCCCAGCACGGCTGCACCCTTCCCATTAAGATGCAGCCCGTCCCTACGGTAGAGCCTGTAGCCGACAGCAAAGTCAGCCCAGTTCTCCAGGAACCCAAATCCCTCCTTCTTACACCAACTCCGGAGCCACTTGTTTACCTCCCTAAGATCCTGCTGCCTTTCTAGTGTGGCTTTAGGTACAGGTAGTATTTCCGAGAAAACTACCCTGGAGGTCCGCGCCCTGAGCTTGGACCCTAGGTCCCTGAAATCATTTTTGAGGGCCCTCCATTGACCTCTAACTTGTTCATTGGTGCCAACGTGCACCATGACCGCTGGATGTGCACCATGACCACTGGATCCTCACCAGCCCCTCCCAGTAATCTGTCAATCTGATCCGCGATGTGTCAAACTCGAGCGCCAGGAAGACAACACACCGTTCGACGATCCCGGTCTTTATGGTAGATTGCCCTATCTATCTCCCTTATAATTGAGTCCCCCACCACTAGAACCTGTCTAGCCTGCCCTGCGCTCCCCGTCCTAGTCTCACCGGAGCAGTCATCCCCCTGGCGTTCAGAGGGCATGTCGTGCTGCAGCGGTGCTGGCTCTCACACGCTGCTGCAACCGCTCAACCGCTGCTGCCTCCGCTCAACCGCTCACACGCTGCTGCCTCCGCTCACACGCTGCTGCCTCCGCTCAACCGCTCACACGCTCCTGCCCTCACGCAACCACTCACACGCTGCTGCCTCCGCTCACACGCTGCTGTCTCCGCTCACACGCTGCTGTCTCCGCTCACACGCTGCTGCCTCCGCTCAACCGCTCACACGCTCCTGCCCTCACGCAACCACTCACACGCTGCTGCCCTCACGCAACCACTCACACGCTGCTGCCCTCGCGCAACCACTCACACGCTGCTGCCCTCGCGCAACCACTCACATGCTGCTGCCCTCGCGCAACCACTCACACGCTGACACTTATGCGCAACCGTTCAAAAAAAAATTTTTATTCCCCCCCCCCCCCTTACAAACACTTAGACCCACAGACACACACACACACACACAGAAGACACAACTAGGGCACACCAGATACACAGAAGACACACACTTAGCTCACAAACACACACAGAAGATACTTATCGGCTCCTGCGGCTCCTCCACTCCTCCTGGTGACATCACCTGCTCTCCCGGCGGCTGCTCACTCTGCCCTCCTGTCTCAGCTGCTCCGTTCTAGTCCCCTCTGCTGCTGCTGGCGCTGGACTCCTGGTGGCCTCTTGGCGTCGGCTACTTCTCTGCTCCGGTCTTACCTTACTGCCCCTGCTTCGGCGCCGGTATCGGCTCCTGCGCTGCTGCGATGTCCCCTTCAGCCCCCCCCCCCTCTCCTCCCCCGCTCGTGCCTCTGTCTCGGCGCGCTGCTCCTGGCGTCTGACGACATGGGGGGCTTTCCCGCCAAGATATGACCGAAAACGGGGAATTATGATTTTCCACCAGGAATACAGGACTCCACCCCAACCCACCAGTGACATCAGAGGGGGCGGGGTAAGGAGTGTTCTGAGGGTCCTTTTATAATGTGGGACCCTACAGGCCCCAAATTGTCAGATCCTACAGATACGCCTTAGCATAAGGCTTCAACCCCTTCCCACAACAGGGCGTAAATTCAAAATCCCTCTGCTCCTGGCTGCCATGTGTAGCCAGGAGCAGAGGGATGTCACCCAGCATGTGATCATTTAAAGTGTAAAAAGCTTACATTTCATCTCCCCCCCACGGATCTTTTGCGCACGCGCCCATCGCCAAAATGGCGGACGCATTCGTAAAAGTCAAAGATTGCCCGGGAAATTCAAAATCTCCCTGCTCCTGGCTACAAAATGTAGCCGAGAGCCTGAAGATTTCACGGAGAGCCGCGGTGAGCGGTTCCTGATCACGTGTTCGCCATTTTCCAATGGATAATGGCGATCACGTAAAAGTTAAAAAAGGTGAAGCTTCATCTCCCCTCCCTGATGTGATCGGTGAGAGGAGATGAAACTTTTTAGCGGGGGCTCCGTATTTGCAACCCGACGCGATCTTTCTCCGTGAACTTTCCCGGATTCTGCACATGCGACCACCGGCAAAACACCGGACACATGCGCGGGAGTCGGGGAGCCCGGGAAATGTAAAATCTCCTTACTCCCAGCGACCAACGGTCGCCGAGAGCCTGGAGCAGTGACCTTGTTGAGCGGTCGCCGGTCACGTGATAAAAAGGTAGCGATCTACCTTAGGCCGGTCTCACATGACCGGATAGGAATTACGGATTTCGCATGCGTCTGATCCGTGATAATACATTGATCAATCGCACTGGATTACACAATTCCGCTCACATTAGCGGGTCGGAATTACGCAATCCACTGGCAGAAAAGAGAACGCAGCAGGTTCTATTTTACTGAGGATATCAGCAACACAGAGCCCATTGTGCTCCATGGTCGTGGATATACCCGCAGCCCATACGCAACTACCTTGTATACGGGCTGCGGGTACCCGTGTCATCGCTAAGCGACGGTGCGGGAAATACAAACAAAAAAAATATATATACTGCGCATGACCGCCTGTGTGAGTAGGCAGTTATGCGCAGTAGATTACGCGGTTGTACGCAGGGTCACAGCTGGGCTCACAGCTGGGATCCGCTGCGGGTCTCCGCAAGCGGATTCCACATATGGCCGCAGGAGCCCAGCGTTACTCAGACCGCTACCTGTAATACGTATTTTACAAGAAGCCCTGGGAACGCTCGCCTTCCTGCAGTTCCAGGAGCAGCTTGTTGAGCGCCTTCTGTGCGAGACCGCCGCACTTCGGCAAGCTTACGGAGACCCACAGAGCGCCACTTTTTACACCCCATCCGCGCGGCTGAGGTCACAAAATAGCCCCCAAAAAGCATGAGAGGAGGGGGGATACCCGGTTTTATTGCCCGATGTACCCATCCCAACCAGCCTCCGTAATTACCCCTGTCTTCGGAAATACCACACAGTTCATATTATTACTTTCAGCTAAGATTTGGGGAACGCTGAAAAGGGGGGGAGGGGTGTAGGAATTTTTCAACGTGTCAATTTTTATTTCGTACAAGTGGGCAATGGGGCCTGGAATTTATTCAGTTGTGCCCTGCAATCCAACAGTGTTCCCTCCATTACAGGCCTTGCCATGTTTCCTGTAAGTAGATTAGGGCCACAGCGGGAATGTTTTTGAACACGGGACAAACGGGGGTGTCCATTTTGGGGTGAACGTCTTCATTCATGTATGTGCTTTACAAAAAAACTGTTTTTAAATTGACAAAAAAATGAAAATCGTGGGCAATGGGGCCTAAATCACCTTCATGCAAAATGTCTGTTCTGAAAGTCACCGATTACTCCTTTCATTTTGGGCCCCGTTGTGCATCCAGACATAAGATTAGGGCCACAATGGGCATGTCTCTGAACACGGGACAAACAGGGGTATCTCTTTTGGGGTGCAAGTCTTCATTCGTGTGCTGTTCAAAAAAAGCGTTTTTTAATATGACAATTGCCAAAAAAAATGAAAATCACAATTTTTTCCTTTTGCTTTGCTTGAATTCATTCAAAAACTGTGGGTTCAAAATACACAGTACACCCCTAGATAAATTTGGTAAGGGGTCTAGTTTTCAAAATGGGGTCATTTGTGGGGTTTCTCTATGGTTTTGGCCACTCAAGAGCTCTACGAGTGGGCAATGGGGCCTAAAACACCTTCAAGCAAATTAATGTTCTGAAAGACACCGACTACTCCTTTCATTTTGGCCCCCGTTGTGCATCCAGACATAAGATTAGGGCCACAATGGGCATGTCTCTGAACACGGGACAAACAGGGGGATCCATTTTGGAGTGTCAATCCTCATTTTCATGTGCACTATAGAAAAAAAATAGGTCTTTAAATTTGAATTCCTGAAAAAAAACCTGTGGGGTCAAAATGCTCATGACACCCCTCAGTTGATACATTAAGGGGTGTAGTTTTTAAATTGGGGTCATTTGTGGGGGTATCTATCATTCTGACACCTATGAGCCTTTGCAATCTTAGCTTGGTGTAGGAAAACAACGGGTTCTTCAAAATGCTGAAAAGTAATGTTAAATTTGTACAGCTCCTAAATGGTTAAAAAAACACACAAGTTTTTCAAACATGCGTCCAGAATAAAGTAAACAGGTGGAACTATATATCCCATCAAAACTTTGTACAGTATGTTTGGACATATTTGAGATATTATAGCTGAAAATGTGAAAAAATGACAATTTTTTCAAAATTTTTACAATATTGGTACTTTTAATAAATATTCATAAAAACTATCAGTCTATTTTTACCAGCTAAATGAAGTACAACATGTGGCAAAAAAACAATGTCAGAATCACTGGGATATGCAAAACCTTTACGGAGTTATGCTATGTTGAACGACGCATGTCAGATTTTCAAAATTTGGCTCCGTCACTAAGGCGCAAACAAGCTTCGTCAATAAGGGGTTAATGTGAAACTGTACAAAGGCTTTCCTGACACCCAGATAGGTGATATCAACGGCACAACTTTCATCCAGTACTTCTGTAAAGGGGAATGCATTGTGGCTTGCAGTTTTCCCCCCGCGAATCACAAGAATTCCAAACTAGCCGGGCTTCATGTAATTGTAGGGTCACAGCAAACTGCGATACAACCGTACTGACCGCCATTACATCCCAATGAGAATAGTATTGTGGTCAGAGTCTCCATGTAGCCATAGCCGTACTGGTGACCCCTTCACCAATTTAGAGGGGTTCTACAAATTACTAATATGAAACTAAGAGAACAATAAAGGCGGACAATGATATATTATTGGCCACCATCGCTCACAAGTCCCACCAAGCTGGATATCCACTCTGTAGATACAACCTAGCAGCTCTTACTGGTGATGCCAGATCCCTCCTCCTCCGGTCCTGCAGGGATTAAATGCAAAGCGGAGGATCTGGTGGGGATAGTTGGGGGGACAGGGGCAGCATGGGCCAAGGCACCTCTCCAGCTCTGCACCGCCGCCGGCTACTGTAGCAGTAGGGCTAGTGGAGCAGAGATCTTCTGTAGACACATTCTGTTTGATATAGCAGTCATCCGCCATACAGTCGCTGACTAGTGTCACTATAGGACCGGGATGCTTACATATCAGCAATTGAT
The DNA here is from genome assembly GCF_035609145.1 of Eleutherodactylus coqui. Lineage (NCBI taxonomy): Eukaryota > Metazoa > Chordata > Amphibia > Anura > Eleutherodactylidae > Eleutherodactylus > Eleutherodactylus coqui. The sequence continues at coordinate 23,459,594 of NC_089841.1, forward strand.
AAGGCCGCCTGCAGATGACTGGGTCAGATCCTGCTGCGAGAATTGTCGCAAAGGGACCCGACCCGAGCCTCTGAAGGGACCAGCGCGGCTCCGGGTCTTTGATGTGCCAGCTGCCGGCCAGCAGGCACATGCCGGAGCGGAGCCGCCAGCCGGGGAGTGAAATTTCTGTGCGGGGCTCTCAGAGCTCCGCACAGAAATAGATCATACCGCGATTTGTTTTCCACACGTGATTTCGCGCAGACAAATGGCGGCCGTCTGCATAGGATTGCGTTTTCTAACACAATCTTATGCCAGCTTGCACAGGCGTAAATTCAGCAGGAAATCCTGCTGCGGAATATCCGCCCGTGTGCCGGGGGCCTAAATGTGTACTGGTGATCTGTAGGCCTTCTGATTATACTGTCTTTAATCAACTGTGTAGTGAATGGCTCTACTAATCCAACTAGCACAGTGTCCTGCCTGGCTCACACCCCACTTCCTGCCTACAAGCACCAGAGGCACATGCCCCACATCACCCCTCCACAGCTATGATCCTGCTAAATACATCCATTACCTGGTGATGGGAGCGGCTGGCGGGCCTCCATCATGGCCTCCTTGTACAGATCCTTGTGTCCTTCCAAATACTCCCACTCCTCCATGGAGAAATAGACAGCAACATCCTCACACCTTATAGGTACCTGACAACACAATATACGGTCATCACCCAGAAGCCTCCAGTGCTGTTACTGTATAATGTCCCAGCATTCCCTGCAGCGTCACCTCTCCAGTCAGCAGCTCAATCATCTTGTTGGTGAGTTCTAGAATCTTCTGTACATTGATGTCCTCATGTATCAGGGGGTGAGGTGAGGGCCCCATGATTGGGCTCACGGGTCTTCCCCATTCAACACACACAGGGGCCCGACAGTCTTTACTAGAGGTCTTCCTCATTACTGAGTAATCCTATGTATGGGGAGACATTAATAAATATCACTACAGACATTTCCAGAGTCCATCACCTCCCCAGTAACATCATCTGTTATTATCATAGATTAGAATGACATATGACATCACCAGAATCTCTCCCCTCTCCAGTGACATCATCTGTTATTACCATAGATAACAATGATGTAATGTGACATCATCAGAATCTCTCCCCCCTCCAGTGACATCATCTGTTATTACCATAGATAACAATGATGTAATGTGACATCATCAGAATCTCTCCCCTCTCCAGTGACATCATCTGTTATTACCATAGATAACAATGATGTAATGTGACATCATCAGAATCTCTCCCCTCCCCAGTGACATCATCTGTTACCATAGATAAGAATGATGTAATGTGACATCATCAGAGTCTCTCACCTCCCCAGTCAGCTGGAGGAGTATCTCTAGGGTGATGTTGAATACACTCTCCGCCATCTTGTTTCTGTCCTTCTCCATCTCTGATGAATCAGTCCTGTAGGGACCTGAATGGAAACAATATGAACCGATGTAAAAACCACAAAAACCAACATCTCCAAGTTCAGCTGCTTTTTACAGGGTTTTCTCTGAAGCGCTGCAGTGTTTTAGCGCACAATATAGATGTCTGCAATGTACATGCGTGTTGGGATGTATGTGTGACATCGGGCAGCAGAATCCTCCGGACAGCCTCCCGTTAACCCCTTCCTGCAGCCATTTCTCATCCCCACCGCCCAACGACAATTGCTATTATATCTGCTAATAAAGCTGGATGAGCGCCGGTATTGTGAGGGACAAGTAGGATTTTTAATAGCAGCATTTAATGTGGGAGAACCTTAGAAATACTTTATTAGGAATTCATTTAATAGGACATTTTATAAAAACATTTGCTGGAATCCTTTAACCCCTTAGTGCTATAGGTAGTACATGTACGTCCTGCAGCGTCGGGGTATGTATGAACGCACGGCGATCTCCCTCCATACAGCGCGAGCGCCGGCTGTTTACTGCGGCTGATACCAACTCCGATAAGCTGTCAATTCTGATAGCGGTATTTAAATGCGATGAGATCGCAGGGAGCCGTGCAGGTATCATGGCAGCCGGGGGCCCTCTGTAACGCCCCGGGGCTGTCCTGGCAGAATGCCTATCAAGCCATGCCCGTGGCTCCTCCAGAAAAGGAGTGAGAAGATGAGCCCATTCCCATCTAATTACTTCTCTGTACTAATTACTTACTGACTCCACGACCTAAACGTTTACCAGCGTCCGGATCGCGGCATCCAATAAGCCGCACAAACCTCAGTAAAGTTTACACCGCCCTATCCCGTCTGGGCCCAATCTGTAGCAGAAAGTAGGCCGACCGCTTCTATAGTGAAACCCGTTACACGCTGCCGTCTCAGAGATAACAAATATCACTAGTGAGGAACGGCTAATACATTCCTAATGACAGATGGAAAACATCCTGAAGGTCATACAAATGGCCACCAAAATAACCTGCAGGGGGCGCCCTCCAGCCTCACCCTGCCCTGCAAACAATTGCATCTTCTACACCCTGGTGATCAGAGGCATCTGGTCCTTCATCTACTAGGACTTACTATTCTTATACAAAGGAGTCTACATCCTGTTTGTCAAAGGGATCTGGTCCTTCAGCCGCTAGGACTAATTATTCTTAGACAGATGAATCAACAACCTGGTGGTCAGAAGAATCTGCTCCATCTACTAAGAGTTACTGTTCTTACATAGAGGAGTCTACATACTGGTGGTCAGAGGGATCTAGTCCTTCAGCCACTAGGACGTACTAGTCTTATACAGAGGAGTCTACATCCTGGTGGTCAGAGGGATCTGCTGCTTCAGTCACTAGGACTTACTATTCTTATACTGAGGAGTCTACATCCTGGTGGTCAGAGGGATCTGGTCCTTCAGTCACTAGGATTTACTATTCTCATACTGAGGAGTCTACATCCTGGTGGTCAGAGGGATCTGGTCCTTCAGTCGCTAGGACTTACTATTCTTATACAGAGGAGTCTACATCCTGGTGGTCAGAGGGATCTAGTACTTCAGCCACTAGGACTTACTATTCTTATACAGAGGAGTCTACATCCTGGTGGTCAGAGGGATCTGATCCTTCAGCCACTAGGACTTACTATTCTTATACAGAGGATAAGGTACTGGACAGACCCCGTTGACCATAATTGAGTTCTGGATGGCAGTTTCCTAGATAAGTAGCACAGGGTGGTGTAGAGACTTCAGGCTGTCAGGCATTGTGTGTGTCAGGCCTTGGGCCTATCTCAGCTTCTATGCTATGGTTGTCATTTGTCAGGCCCTGGGAAAGCTGGATGAATTCAGTGTTCTAACCTCTCATTCCTCTCTTTTGTATCTGGCAAGCCTTCGATCTACAGGAGGACAGGAAGCCCTTTGTCCCACCAGCTACTGACAAGGAGATGCTAAATAGGCCCCTCCTGGCATGGATTGGCACCTTGGATGGTTCACGCAGACATCCTGGTGCCAAGTTCACATCAGAAGGAAATCATTTAATAAAGGATATTTGGGCATATGAAGGTCTTAGCCAGATATGAATTAGATTTTCAGAATCGGGCTGACCAGCCGAACAAAACTCATCTACAGGCATTGAGGTCCAAGGCTCAGAGCACCCAGAACTGCATATCTGGGAAAATATGGATGTCAACCCATCCGTGCGTGGGCTCAAACCATATGTAAAATCAGGACTAAGAATATGCCACGCCCAAATTCACGTTTGAGGGGGCTTTCCCGTCGAGATAAGACTGAAAACTGGGAAATATGATTTCCACCAGGAATACAGGACTCCACCCCAACTCTCCAGTGACAGCAGAGGGGGCGGGGTAAGGAGTGTTCTGAGGGTGCTTTTATAATGTGGGACTAGAGATGAGCGAACACCAAAATGTTCGGGTGTTCGTTATTCGGAACGAACTTCCCGTGATGCTCGAGGGTTCGTTTCGAACAACGAACCCCATTGAAGTCAATGGGCGACCAGAACATTTTTGTATTTCGCCGATGCTCGCTAAGGTTTTCATGTGTGAAAATCTGGGCAATTCAAGAAAGTGATGGGAATGACACAGAAACGGATAGGGCAGGCGAGGGGCTACATGGTGGGCTGCATCTCAAGTTCACAGGTCCCACTATTAAGCCACAATACCGGCAAGAGTGGGCCCCCCCCCTCCCAACAACTTTTACTTCTGAAAAGCGCTCATTAGCATGGCATACCTTTGCTAAGCACCACACTACCTCCAACAAAGCACAATCACTGCCTGCATGACACTCCGCTGCCACTTCTCCTGGGTTACATGCTGCCCAACCGCCCCCCCTCCCCCCCCACAGCGCACACCAAAGTGTCCCTGGGCAGCCTTCAGCTGCCCTCATGCCACACCACGCTCATGTCTATTTAGAATTGCGTCTGCCATGACGAGGGACCGCAGGCACACACTGCAGAGGTTGGCACGGCTAGGCAGCGACCCTCTTTAAAAGTGGCGGAGCGATAGCCCACAATGCTGTACAGAAGCAATGAGAAATAGAATCCTGTGCCACCGCCATCAGGAGCTGCACACGTGGGCATAGCAATGGGGAACCTATGTGCCACACACTATTCATTCTGTCAAGGTGTCTGCATGCCCCAGTCAGACCGGGCTTTTTAATTCATAGACACAGGCAGGTACAACTCCCTATTGTGAAGTCCCTGTCGACCCACAGCATGGGTGGCTCCCTGGAACCCACCGGCGGTACACAGAAATATCCCATTGCATTGCCCAACACAGCTGAGGTAGTAATGTCGTGCTTAATGCAGGTGGGCTTCGGCCCACACTGCATGCCCCAGTCTGACTGGGGTTCTTTATAAGTGTACAGATGTAGTAAAAAGTCCGTGTGCACCTACAGCATGGGTGGGTGCCAGGAAGCCACCGGCGGTACATAGAAATATCCCATTGCATTGCCCAACACAGCTGAGGTAGTAATGTTGTGCTTAACCCTTTCCAATCCAATTTGTATATGGTTTTCCTAGGGGGCTTACTCTTTTTCTGCTGTTATACAACGGCGCTATATGCTGGCTAAAGCCAGTACTGCATGAGCTGACACGTAGGATAGGCTCCGACAGCAGAGAGGCTGGCAATATACAGTAAGAGAACCCCGACGGACGTCTACCAACAACGGAGCTGTACAGCCTTAAACCCTAATGTCTTCACAGGTCACACAGTGGACTGGAAAGGGTTAATGCAGGTGGGTTTCGGCCCACACTGCATGCCCCAGTCAGACTGGGGTTCTTTACAAGTGGACACATGTAGGTTAAACTCCCTGTGGACCCACTGCCTGGGTGGGTGCCAGGAAGCCACCGGCGGTACATAAAAATATCCCATTGCATTGCCCAACACAGCTGAGGTAGTAATGTCGTGCTTAATGCAGGTGGGCTTCGGCCCACACTGCATGCCCCAGTCTGACTGGGGTTCTTTACAAGTGGACACATGTAGGTTAAACTCCCTGTGGACCCACTGCCTGGGTGGGTGCCAGGAAGCCACCGGCGGTACATAGAAATATCCCATTGCATTGCCCAACACAGCTGAGGTAGTAATGTCGTGCGTAATACAGGTGGGCTTCGGCCCACACTGCATGCCCCAGTCAGACGGGTTCTTTAGAAGTGTACAGATGTATTAAAAACTCAGTGTGCACCTACAGCATGGGTGGCTCCCTGGAACCCACCGGCGGTACATAAAAATATCCCATTGCATTGCCCAACACAGCTGAGGTAACGTCAGCTGTAATGCAGGTGGGCTAAAAATTAATTTGATTACACTGTAGGCGAGGGCCCACAAAAATTGCTGTATCAACAGTACTAATGTACATCCCAAAAATTGGCCATGGCCAGCCAAGAGGGCAGGTGAAACCCATTAATCGCTTTGGTTAATGTGGCTTAAGTGGTAACTAGGCCTGGAGGCAGCCCAGTGTAACGAAAAATTGGTTCAAGTTAAAGTTCCAATGCTTTTAAGCGCATTGAAACTTATAAAAATTGTTCTGAAAAATTATTTGAGTGAGCCTTGTGGCCCTAAGAAAAATTGCCCGTTCAGCGTGATTACGTGAGGTTTCAGGAGGAGGAGCAGGAGGAGGAGGAGGAGGAATATTAGACACAGATTGATGAAGCAGAAATGTCCCCGTTTTGGATGGTGAGAGAGAACGTAGCTTCCATCCGCGGGTGCAGCCTACGTATTGCTTACGTATCGCTGCTGTCCGCTGGTGGAGAACAGAAGTCTGGGGAAATCCAGCCTTTGTTCATCTTGATGAGTGTTAGCCTGTCGGCACTGTCGGTTGACAAGCGGCTACGCTTATCTGTGATGATTCCCCCAGCCGCACTAAACACCCTCTCCGACAAGACGCTAGCCGCAGGACAAGCAAGCACCTCCAGGGCATACAGCGCTAGTTCAGGCCACATGTCCAGCTTCGACACCCAGTAGTTGTAGGGGGCAGAGGCGTCACCAAGGATGGTCGTGCGATCCGCTACGTACTCCCTCACCATCCTTTTACAGTGCTCCCGCCGACTCAGCCGTGACTGGGGAGCGGTGACACAGTCTTGGTGGGGAGACATAAAGCTGGCCAGGCCCTTAAAGACTGTTGCACTACCTGGGATGTACATGCTGCTCGATCTACGCACATCCCCTGCTACCTTGCCCTCGGTACTGCGCCTTCTGCCACTAGCGCTGTCGGCTGGGAATTTTACCATCAGCTTGTCCGCAAGGGTCCTGTGGTATAGCAACACTCTCGAACCCCTTTCCTCTTCGGGAATCAGAGTGGGCAGGTTCTCCTTATACCGTGGATCGAGCAGTGTGTACACCCAGTAATCCGTCGTGGCCAGAATGCGTGCAACGCGAGGGTCACGAGAAAGGCATCCTAACATGAAGTCAGCCATGTGTGCCAGGGTACCTGTACGCAACACATGGCTGTCTTCACTAGGAAGATCACTATCAGGATCCTCCTCCTCCTCCTCCTCCTCAGGCCATACACGCTGAAAGGATGACAGGCAATCAGCCGGTGTACCGTCAGCAGCGGCCCAAGCTGTCTCTTCCCCCTCCTCCTCATCCTCCTCATGCTCCTCCTCCTCCTCCTGTATGCGCTGAGAAATAGACAGGAGGGTGCCCTGACTATCCAGCGGCATACTGTCTTCCCCCGCCCCCGTTTCCGAGCGCAAAGCAGCTGCCTTTATGGTTTGCAGGGAATTTCTCAAGATGCATAGCAGAGGAATGGTGACGCTAATGATTGTAGCATCGCCGCTCACCACCTGGGTAGACTCCTCAAAATTACCAAGGACATGGCAGATGTCTGCCAACCAGGCCCACTCTTCTGAAAGGAATTGAGGAGGCTGACTCCCACTGCGCCGCCCATGTTGGAGTTGGTATTCGACTATAGCTCTACGTTGTTCATAGAGCCTGGCCAACATGTGGAGCGTAGAGTTCCACCGTGTGGGCACGTCGCACAGCAGTCGGTGCACTGGCAGCTTAAAGTGATGTTGCAGGGTGCGCAGGGTGGCAGCGTCCGTGTGGGACTTGCGGAAATGTGCGCAGAGCCGGCGCGCCTTTACGAGCAGGTCTGACAAGCGTGGGTAGCTTTTCAGAAAGCGCTGAACCACCAAATTAAAGACATGGGCCAGGCATGGCACGTGCGTGAGGCTGCCGAGCTGCAGAGCCGCCACCAGGTTACGGCCGTTGTCACACACGACCATGCCCGGTTGGAGGCTCAGCGGCGCAAGCCAGCGGTCGGTCTGCTGTGTCAGACCCTGCAGCAGTTCGTGGGCCGTGTGCCTCTTATCTCCTAAGCTGAGTAGTTTCAGCACGGCCTGCTGACGCTTGCCCACCGCTGTGCTGCCACACCGCGCGACACCGACTGCTGGCGACATGCTGCTGCTAACACATCTTGATTGCGAGACAGAGGAGGAGGAGGAGGAGGAGGGTGCTTTAGTGGAGGAAGCATACACCTCCGCAGATACCAGCACCGAGCTGGGGCCCGCAATTCTGGGGGTGGGTAGGACGTGAGCGGTCCCAGGCTCTGACTCTGTCCCAGCCTCCACTAAATTCACCCAATGTGCCGTCAGGGAGATGTAGTGGCCCTGCCCGCCTGTGCTTGTCCACGTGTCCGTAGTTAAGTGGACCGTGGCAGTAACCGCGTTGGTGAGGGCGCGCACAATGTTGCGGGAGACGTGGTCGTGCAGGGCTGGGACGGCACATCGGGAAAAGTAGTGGCGACTGGGAACTGAGTAGCGCGGGGCCGCCGCCTCCATGATACTTTTGAAGGACTCAGTTTCCACAACCCTATACGGCAGCATCTCAAGGCTGATGAATTTTGCTATGTGGACGGTTAACGTTTGAGCGTGCGGGTGCGTGGCGGCGTACTTGCGCTTGCGCTCGAACACTTGCGCAAGCGACGGCTGAACGGTGCGCTGAACTACACTGCTGGATGGGGCCGAGGACAGCGGAGATGAGGGTGTGGGTGCAGGCCATGAGGCGGTAGTGCCTGTGTCCTGAGAGGGGGGTTGCATCTCAGTGGCAGGTTGGGGCACAGGGGGAGAGGCAGGGGTGCAAACCGGAGGTGGTGAACGGCCTTCGTCCCACCTTGCGGGGTGCTTGGCCATCATATGTCTGCGCATGGTGGTGGTGGTGAGGCTGTTGGTGTTGGCTCCCCGGCTGAGCTTTGCGCGACAAAGGTTGCACACCACTGTTCGTCGGTCGTCAGGCGTCTCTGTGAAAAACTGCCAGACCTTAGAGCACCTCGGCCTCCGCAGGGTGGCATGGCGCGAGGGGGCGCTTTGGGAAACACTTGGTGGATTATTCGGTCTGGCCCTGCCTCTACCCCTGGCCACTGCACTGCCTCTTGCAACCTGCCCTGCTGATGCCCTTGACTCCCCCTCTGAAGACCTGTCCTCCTGAGTAAGCGTTGCACACCAGGTGGGGTCAGTCACCTCATCGTCCTGCTGCTCTTCCTCCGAATCCTCTGTGCGCTGCTCCCTGGGACTTACTGCCCTTACTACTACCTCACTGCAAGACAACTGTGTCTGATCGTCATCGTCCTCCTCACCCACAGAAAGTTGTTGAGACAGTTGGCGGAAGTCCCCAGCCTCTTCCCCCGGACCCCGGGAACTTTCGAATGGTTGGGCATCAGTGACGATAAACTCCTCTGGTGGGAGAGGAACCGCTGCTGCCCAATCTAAGCAGGGGCCCGAGAACAGTTCCTGGGAGTGTTCCCGCTCCTGAGCAGGTGTTATTGTAGTGGAGTGAGGAGGCTGGGAGGAAGGAGGAGCAGCAGACAGAGGATTCGGATTGGCAGCAGTGGACGGCGCAGAACTGCGGGTAGACGATAGGTTGCTCGAAGCACTTTCTGCCATCCAGGACAGGACCTGCTCACACTGCTCATTTTCTAATAACCGTCTCCCGCGTGGACCCATTAATTGGGCGATGAATGTGGGGATGCCAGAAACGTGCCTCTCTCCTAATCGCGCAGCAGTCGGCTGCGACACACCGGGATCAGGAGCTCGGGCTGTGCCCACACCCTGACTTGGCCCTCCGCGTCCTCGGCCGCGTCCACGTCCTCTAGGCCTACCCCTACCCCTCAGCATGCTGTATTACCAGTGATTTGATTTCACAGGCAGGAAATAAATTGGCGCAAGACTGCAGGCCAAATATAATTTTTGCCCTTTTTGGAAAACGAAAGGCCCCACTGCCTCTAGTGAATGAATTATCTAAGTTTAATAACTGTGCTGTGTCCCTGCTTATGTGTCACAGAACGTGAGGGTAGCAGAGTTATTATAACTCTTGGAGAGCAGGTATTTTTTTCCCAATTAAGGAAAGCAAATGGCGAAGCCAGCAGTAAAGCGTAGCTGGGTGCGTCTGATTTAGCAATGTTGTTCAAGCAGCTCACACGTGTCCACCGCCCTTAGGACGGACAGAGGCTGGACAAATAGATTTGTTTTCAGTTTTTTTCCACCAAAAGGCAGCACTGCGTATATTCAATGAACATGAGAAGTTTAATAACTGTGCTGTGTCCCTGCTTATGTGTCACAGAACGTGAGGGTAGCAGAGTTATTATAACTCTTGGAGAGCAGGTATTTTTTTCCCAATTAAGGAAAGCAAATGGCGAAGCCAGCAGTAAAGCGTAGCTGGGTGCGTCTGATTTAGCAATGTTGTTCAAGCAGCTCACACGTGTCCACCGCCCTTAGGACGGACAGAGGCTGGACAAATAGATTTGTTTTCAGTTTTTTTCCACCAAAAGGCCGCACTGCGTATATTCTATGAATAATAACTGTGTTGTGGCCCTGCCTATACAATTCTTTCCCTGCAGTATCAATGGAGGGTGCAATGGTCTGCAGAGGCGATTTTGAGAAGCAAAAAAAAATGCAGCACAGCTAACAGCAGCCTGGACAGTACTGCACACGGATAAATATGGCCCTAGAAAGGACCGTTGAGGTTCTTGAAGGCTACACTCACTCCTAACACTCTCCCTGCCTATGCAGCACTTCTGTCCCTAATGCCAGGTGCAACGGTCTGCAGAGGCGATTTTGAGAAAAAAAAATTTGCCACTGCTAACAGCAGCCAACACATAGCTATCAGTGGCCCTAATAAGGACCTTTGGGGGGTCTTGAAGCCTACACTAACTACCAATTCTTTCCCTACAGCAGCTCCGGTATAAACAGCACTGTCCCTCATCTAACTCACACCGCATCTGAGGCGAACCGCGGGAGGGGCCGACTTTTATGTTCGGGTGACACCTGATCTCCCCAGCCACTCACAGCAGGGGGGTGGTATAGGGCTTGAACGTCACAGGGGGAAGTTGTAATGCCTTCCCTGTCTTTCAATTGGCCAGAAAAGCGCGCTAACGTCTCAGGGAAGGAAGTGAAAGTAACCAGAACACCGCATGGTGTTCGTTACGAATAACGAACATCCCGAACACCCTAATATTCGCACGAATATCAAGCTCGGACGAACGCGTTCGCTCATCTCTATGTGGGACCTTACAGGCCCCAAATTGTCAGATCCTACAGATACGCCTTAGCATATGGCTTCAACCCCTTCCCACAACAGGGCGTAAATTCAAAATCCGATACGCCTTAGCATAAGGCTGTCCCATTCACTTCAGTGACTCTGCATGTATTGGAACATTGGACCAATATCCAAATCCGGTATCTTTCTTTTATTTACACCAGTTTATTTTAAAAATCTGTCTTGTGTATCCTACTGTATTTCCTTCTGTCCTGTGAACAACCTTTTTATATTTTTGTACAAATCAGATATATTGCACTGCGAGGCCTTTTCTAGATTAAATCTGCAATTGAAAAGTCAGCCTTGTCCGTTTTACAACAAACCATAACGGTGAAGTTTGTGTTTATAATTCGGCTTCCAGTTTACCGATGCCAAAGCTGGTGGTGGCAGCGTTATTTGTAGGAGTATTGCAGAGGTCCGGAGTGCGTTAGAACGGATCAGGTGGATGATTTGAGATTTTGCTTCACATGCGTGTAGAAGCCCGGGAAAGCTATGTATAAATCAGCCTGTATTCTAACGACTTTAAGCTTGCAATACTGCAGAGTGATCAAGGACAGAGGTGGGACCGATAGGTATTGTCCCTTCTCCTCTCTCCTCCTGTCCACTACATGACACACAGCATTGTGTGAAAAACATGAGCGGCTAAAAATCTTATAAAAAAATAAAACACATGACGTTTGTGGCCTGTAAACTTCAAGGGATTCTGTCATTAAAAATAAAAAATCTTACTCACCTATTCCTCCCCAGTCAGTCTTCTTACCAGATCCTCACCTCAATGATCTTCTCCTGGCTCCTGCAGTCTCCCGAGTCATGTCACCTCCGGCCGGTCGGATCCTCTTCTTCCTGTGACGTAGCACACATTGCCAGCATTCTGCTTCCTGCAGCTTAGTGTACCCAGTCACTATTGACATAGAGTTCACTGCCTAGCAGGGAATGCTGAACCCTCGGCAGCCTGCTTTAGCGTGACTGCGTGACGACGAGATATCGCGAATGTACACTAAAGCAGGCTGCAGAGGATTCAGCATTCGCTGCTAGGCAGTGAAACCTACGTCACTCATAGCATTCACTGCAGCTAATGGACGCTCCAAAACAGGAAGTAGAGGATCTGGACGGCTGGAGATGACGTGACCCAGGGGACTGGAGAAGCCAGGAGAAGATCGGTGGGGAGAGGATGAGGTAAGAAGACTGCCTGGGGAGGAATAGGTAAGTATTGATTTTTTTCCTAATGAGAAAACCCCTTTAACCCCTTCTTCAACAGGGCGCAAACTTACGTCTTGGGGATAGCGGAGATCACATGTGATCTTGCGCTATCCCGCAGCGGGAGACGGCTGTCAGTCACAGCCAGCCTCCCGCTGCAGCAGCGGGTGTGCATCAGATATGCGACCCCCAGTGTTAACCCCTTCCCTGCTGCGATCTATGTATATCGCGGCATGGGATTGGTTCACAGAGGGAGCGCGCTCCCTCTGTGAAGTTGCCGGGCTCTCGCGATATAATCGCAGAGAGCCCGGCCTGTTGCCATGGCAACAGGATGCCAGACACTGGCGTCCTGTGTTGCCAGTGCCTGAGATCGCTGTGTAAGCGATAAGGCATGCCAGGGCAGTATCCCTGCCATGCCTTATCACAGCAATCATCAGGGCAGTGTTGTAAGTCCCTCAGGGGGACACAAATAGTGTAAAAAAAAAAAAGATTTAAAAAATGAATTTTAAAAAATATGTTAAAAAAACCCTTTTTAATGCTTTTTCTCATATTAGCATAAAAATAGGTTAAAAAAAATTAAAATGGCACATATTTTGTATTGTCGCGTCCGTAATGATCCGTACAGTAAGCTGCACATGCTTTTGACTGTGCACGGAAAAAAAAGCATTGAAAAAAATGCTAAAAAAGAGTCAAAGTGGTAATTTTTAGCATTTTGCCTCCCTAAAAACGCAATAAAAGTGATCAAAAGAGCTGTATGTACCCCAAAATGGTACCAATAAAAACTACAGCTCGTCTCGCAAAATATAAGCCCTCATAGAGCTCCGTACATCAAAAAATAAAAAAGTTACAGGACTTTGAATGCAGCTATAGAGAAAAAAAAAGATTTCCAAAAAAAGGGGGTTTTATTGCAGAAAAGTGGGAGAATCTAAAGAAAAAAAAGTAAGAATTTTGGTATCGCTGTAACCGTACCGGCCCGCAGAAAAAATGGATTGTGTCATTTATGCTGCATAATTAACGCTGTAAATAAAAATAAAAAAACTCCCCAAAAATCTATGGCAGGATTGATGTGTTTTCTCTCCCTGCTATCATAAAAAAAAATAAAATAAAAGTTTTACAATATAGTCAATGTACCCAAAAGTGGCAACGATAAACTACAGTTCGCCACGAAAAGAACAAGCCCTTACACGGCCGCATTGACAGAAAAATAAAAAAGTTATGACTTTTGATAAATGAAGAAAATCCACCAAAAATCGTTGCGTCCTTAAAGGGGTTGTCCCGCGGCAGCATGTGGGGTTCAGCACTTCTGTATGGCCATATTAATGCACTTTGTAATATACATCGTGCATTAAATATGAGCCATACAGAAGTTATTTACTTACCTACAGGGGTTTCCCCCCCCCCCCCCTATCCTGGCGTCCCCGTTTCCATGGCAGCGACCATCATTCTCCTCTGGTCGCAGGAACAGTCGCGCTTGCACATTGAAGATTCCTCTTCTGGATGGTCCGGGCTCACAAGCTGCGTCCTGGCTCCTCCCTCTTCTCCGCGTCATCGCGTAGCTCCGCCCCCATCACGTGGTGCCGATCAACCAATGAGGTGGCTGTAATCGGCAGTGGAGCTCAGACTGGAGTAGAACATCCACAGTGCACCATGGGAGAAGACCCGCGGTGCACCATGGGAGAAGACCAGCGGCAGCCATCTTGGACAGAAGAATCTTCACAGCTGCAGAACGGGGATCCAGGTAAGAGAATTTAAAAAAAAAATAAAAAAATAACAAACGGCAGCGGTTTTACTGTTTACTAAGTGGGGGTCTGTGCAAACAAAAAAAAAAATTATGTTTTGGCGCGGGAGAACCCCTTTAAGCCCACAATAGGCCATGTCATTAAGGGGTTAACTGGGGCAACCAGCGTCAAAAGAGGTCGCATGACGAGAACATTGTTGTTCCTCTTTACAAGGCACTGGTCCGACCACACATGGGATATTGTGGACAAAAGAAAGACATATCACAGCTTGAGCGGGTACAAAGGTGGGCAACTAAAGTAATTACTGGAATGGGCGGACTACAATATCCAGAGAGGCTATCAAAACTGGGATGATTTAGTTTAAAAAGAAGACAGCTTGATGACTATGTATACATATATCAGGGGACAGTACAGAGATCTCCCATCATCTATTATACCCAGGTCTATAACTAGGGGGAGCTCTAATAACTATGTATACATATATCAGGGGACAGTACAGAGATCTCCCATCATCTAGTTATACCCAGGACCGTAACTAGGGGGAGCTCTAAAAACTATGTATACATATATCAGGGGACAGTACAGAGATCTCTTCCATCATCTATTATACCCAGGTCTATAACTAGGGGGAGCTCTAATAACTATGTATACATATATCAGGGGACAGTACAGAGATCTCCCATCATCTAGTTATACCCAGATCTATAACTAGGGAGCGCTCTTATAACTATGTATACATATATCAGGGGACAGTACAGAGATCTCTCCCATCATCTAGTTATACCCAGGACTGTAACTAGGGGGAGCTCTAATAACTATGTATACATATATCAGGGGACAGTACAGAGATCTCTCCCATCATCTAGTTATACCCAGGACTGTAACTAGGGGGAGCTCTAATAACTATGTATACATATATCAGGGGACAGTACAGAGATCTCCTAGTTATACCCAGGACTGTAACCAGGGGGAGCTCTAATAACTATGTATACATATATCAGGGGACAGTACAAAGATCTCTCCCATCATCTAGTTATACCCAGAACTGTAACTAGGGGGCGCTCTAACAACTATGTATACATATATCAGGGGACAGTACAGAGATCTCTCATCATTTATTATACCCAGGACCGTAACTAGGGGGAGCTCTAAAAACTATGTATACATATATCAGGGGACAGTACAGAGATCTCTTCCATCATCTATTATACCCAGGTCTATAACTAGGGGGAGCTCTAATAACTATGTATACATATATCAGGGGACAGTACAGAGATCTTTTCCATCATCTATTATACCCAGGTCTATAACTAGGGGGAGCTCTAATAACTATGTATACATATATCAGGGGACAGTACAGAGATCTCTTCCATCATCTATTATACCCAGGTCTATAACTAGGGGGAGATCTAATAACTATGTATACATATATCAGGGGACAGTACAGAGATCTCCCATCATCTAGTTATACCCAGGACCGTAACTAGGGGGAGCTCTAAAAACTATGTATACATATATCAGGGGACAGTACAGAGATCTCTTCCATCATCTATTATACCCAGGTCTATAACTAGGGGGAGCTCTAATAACTATGTATACATATATTAGGGGACAGTACAGAGATCTCCCATCATCTAGTTATACCCAGGTCTATAACTAGGGAGCGCTCTTATAACTATGTATACATATATCAGGGGACAGTACAGAGATCTCTCCCATCATCTAGTTATACCCAGGACTGTAACTAGGGGGAGCTCTAATTACTATGTATACATATACCAGGGGACACTACAGAGATCTCCCATCATCTAGTTATACCCAGGACTGTAACTAGGGGGAGCTCTAATAACTATGTATACATATATCAGGGGACGGTACAGAGATCTCCCATCATCTAGTTATACCCAGAACTGTAACTAGGGGGAGCTCTAATAACTATGTATACATATATCAGGGGACAGTACAGAGATCTCCCATCATCTAGTTATACCCACAACTGTAACTAGGGGGCGCTCTAAAAACTATGTATACATATATCAGGGGACAGTACAGAGATTTCCCATCATCTATTATATACAGTACTGTAACTAGGGGGCGCTCTAATAACTATGTATATATATATCAGGGGACAGTACAGAGATCTCCTAGTTATACCCAGAACTGTAACTAGGGAGCGCTCTAACAACTATGTATAGATATACCAGGGGACAGTACAGAGATCTCCCATCATCTAGTTATACCCAGGACCGTAACTAGGGGGGAGCTCTAATAACTATGTATACATATATCAGGGGACAGTACAGAGATCTCCCATCATCTAATTATACCCAGAACTGTAACTAGGGGGAGCTCTAATAACTATGTATACATATATCAGGGGACAGTACAGAGATCTCCTAGTTATACCCAGGACTGTAACCAGGGGGAGCTCTAATAACTATGTATACATATATCAGGGGACAGTACAGAGATCTCTCCCATCATCTAGTTATACCCAGAACTGTAACTAGGGGGCACTCTAACAACTATGTATACATATATCAGGGGACAGTACAGAGATCTCCCATCATCTAGTTATACCCAGAACTGTAACTAGGGGGAGCTCTAACAACTATGTATACATATATCAGGGGATAGTACAGAGATCTCTTCCATCATCTATTATACCCAGGTCTATAACTAGGGGGAGCTCTAATAACTATGTATACATATATCAGGGGACAGTACAGAGATCTCCCATCATCTAGTTATACCCAGATCTATAACTAGGGAGCGCTCTTATAACTATGTATACATATATCAGGGGACAGTACAGAGATCTCTCCCATCATCTAGTTATACCCAGGACTGTAACTAGGGGGAGCTCTAATAACTATGTATACATATATCAGGGGACAGTACAGAGATCTCTCCCATCATCTAGTTATACCCAGGACTGTAACTAGAGGGAGCTCTAATAACTATGTATAGATATATAAGGGGACAGTACAGAGATCTCTCCCATCATCTAGTTATACCCAGGACTGTAACTAGGGGGGAGCTCTAATAACTATGTATACATATATCAGGGGACAGTACAGAGATCTCTCCCATCATCTAGTTAGACCCAGGACTGTAACTAGGGGGAGCTCTAATAACTATGTATACATATATCAGGGGACAGTACAGAGATCTCTCGCATCATCTAGTTATATCCAGGACTGTAACTAGGGGCGCTCTATTAACTAATAACTTTTTAATGGGTATATGAGGGGACAGTACAGAGATCTCCTATAATGTTATACCCAAGACTGTACCTAGAGGGCACTCTCTCCGTCTAGGGCAATGATGGCAAAGCTTTGTTTGCCCAAACTGTATCCCCAAACCTCTTTATTTATCACAAAGTGCCAACACATCAGGGGGCGGGGCTTATCACTACGTATGATGTTACATCTGTCATTGTAAAAAAGGACTAGTAATTGTAAGGAAATTATAGTGCCAGTGATTCTGGTGGTGCAGTGCGCCACACAGCTCTGCTACATGCATATCACACACACAGCTCTGCTACATGCCTGTCACACACACATACAGCTCTGCTACATGCCTGTCACACACACATACAGCTCTGCTACATGCCTGTCACACACACATACAGCTCTGCTACATGCATGTCACACACACACATACAGCTCTGCTGCATACATTTTTCATCCCAAACAACAGGGATCACAAGCAGCACAGCACTCTGGATGAAGTACCTGTGATGATGTCACCGTCATGCTCGGCCCTGATCACATGACAGTGACATCATCACAGGTTCTTCATCCTGAGTTAAGTGTGCTTACAGGACCTGTGATGACGTCAAAGTCATGTGATTAGGGCAGAGCATGTAACAGACAGACAGTAGGACTCACACATCCTCCAAAAGCTTCCTATCAGCGCTCTGCGGTTCACAGCAGCCTGTAGTGGCCTTACCTGACCAGACCACTGGAAAGAGGAAGCCGGGGAGCGCTGACAGCAGGAAGCCTGCAGAGGAGGTGAGGGGGAGTGCTGACAGCAGGAATTCTGCAGAGGGGGTGAGGGGGGAGCGCTGACAGCAGGAAGCCCGCAGAGGAGGTGAGAGGGGAGCGCTGACAGCAGGAAGCCCGCAGAGGGGGTGAGGGGGAGCACTGACAGCAGGAATTCTGCAGAGGGGGTGAGGGGGGAGCGCTGACAGCAGGAATTCTGCAGAGGGGGTGAGAGGGGAGCGCCGACAGCAGGAAGCCCGCAGAGGAGGTGAGAGGGGAGCGCCGACAGCAGGAAGCCCGCAGAGGAGGTGAGAGGGGAGCGCCGACAGCAGGAAGCCCGCAGAGGAGGTGAGAGGGGAGCGCCGACAGCAGGAAGCCCGCAGAGGAGGTGAGAGGGGAGCGCCGACAGCAGGAAGCCCGCAGAGGAGGTGAGAGGGGAGCGCCGACAGCAGGAAGCCCGCAGAGGAGGTGAGAGGGGAGCGCCGACAGCAGGAAGCCCGCAGAGGAGGTGAGAGGGGAGCGCCGACAGCAGGAAGCCCGCAGAGGAGGTGAGAGGAGAGCGCCGACAGCAGGAAGCCCGCAGAGGGGGTGAGGGGGAGCGCCGACAGCAGGAAGCCCGCAGAGGGGGTGAGGGGGAGCGCCGACAGCAGGAAGCCCGCAGAGGTGGTGAGGGGGAGCGCCGACAGCAGGAAGCCCGCAGAGGGGGTGAGGGGGGAGCGCCGACAGCAGGAAGCCCGCAGAGGGGGTGAGGGGGGAGCGCCGACAGCAGGAAGCCCGCAGAGGGGGTGAGGGGGGAGCGCCGACAGCAGGAAGCCCGCAGAGGGGGTGAGGGGGGAGCGCCGACAGCAGGAAGCCCGCAGAGGGGGTGAGGGGGGAGCGCCGACAGCAGGAAGCCCGCAGAGGGGGTGAGGGGGGAGCGCCGACAGCAGGAAGCCCGCAGAGGGGGTGAGGGGGGAGCGCCGACAGCAGGAAGCCCGCAGAGGGGGTGAGGGGGGAGCGCCGACAGCAGGAAGCCCGCAGAGGGGGTGAGGGGGGAGCGCCGACAGCAGGAAGCCCGCAGAGGGGGTGAGGGGGGAGCGCCGACAGCAGGAAGCCCGCAGAGGGGGTGAGGGGGAGCGCCGACAGCAGGAAGCCCGCAGAGGGGGTGAGGGGGGAGCGCCGACAGCAGGAAGCCCGCAGAGTGGGTGAGGGGGGAGCGCCGACAGCAGGAAGCCCGCAGAGGGGGTGAGGGGGGAGCGCCGACAGCAGGAAGCCCGCAGAGGGGGTGAGGGGGGAGCGCTGACAGCAGGAAGCCCGCAGAGGGGGTGAGGGGGGAGCGCCGACAGCAGGAAGCCCGCAGAGGGGGTGAGGGGGGAGCGCCGACAGCAGGAAGCCCGCAGAGGGGGTGAGGGGGGAGCGCCGACAGCAGGAAGCCCGCAGAGGGGGTGAGGGGGGAGCGCCGACAGCAGGAATTCTGCAGAGGGGGTGAGGGGGGAGCGCCGACTGCAGGAAGCCCGCAGAGGGGGTGAGGGGGGAGCGCCGACAGCAGGAAGCCCGCAGAGGGGGTGAGGGGGGAACGCCGGCAGCAGGAAGCCCGCAGAGGGGGTGAGGGGGGAGTGCCGACAGCAGGAAGGCCGCAGAGGGGGTGAGGGGGGAGCGCCGACAGCAGGAAGCCCGCAGAGGGGGTGAGGGGGGAGCGCCGACAGCAGGAATTCTGCAGAGGGGGTGAGGGGGGAGCGCCGACTGCAGGAAGTCCGCAGAGGGGGTGAGGGGGGAGCGCCGACAGCAGGAAGCCCGCAGAGGGGGTGAGGGGGGAACGCCGGCAGCAGGAAGCTCGCAGAGGGGGTGAGGGGGGAGTGCCGACAGCAGGAAGGCCGCAGAGGGGGTGAGGGGGGAGCGCCGACAGCAGGAAGCCCGCAGAGGGGGTGAGGGGGGAGCGCCGACAGCAGGAAGGCCGCAGAGGGGGTGAGGGGGGAGCGCCGACAGCAGGAAGCCCGCAGAGGGGGTGAGGGGGGAGCGCCGACAGCAGGAAGCCCGCAGAGGGGGTGAGGGGGGAGCGCCGACAGCAGGAAGCCCGCAGAGGCGGTGAGGGGGGAGCGCCGACAGCAGGAAGCCCGCAGAGGGGGTGAGGGGGGAGCGCCGACAGCAGGAAGCCCGCAGAGGGGGTGAGGGGGGAGCGCCGACAGCAGGAAGCCCGCAGAGGGGGTGAGGGGGGAGCGCCGACAGCAGGAAGCCTGCAGAGGAGGTGAGGGGGAGCGCCGCATAGTATGAAATTAGCTGCACATACATGGCCAATTTACAGTCAAACTCTTCACTAATTGTCTCATATCATCCCCCCAAATCCCGCGCAGCAAAACACACACACACCCCTAGTTTCCCCCTGATACAATTACACTTACTGCTTGCAGGTCTTATAAGCTCCGCTGATCAACTCACTCAGGACTCCACGGACCAAAACCTGCAGAGCCGCGAGCTTCCAGGAACTGTGATGTTGTCACTGTCATATGATCACTGATGTGGGGAGAAGTCACGGGTCACATGACCAGGAGGACTAGCTTCTGCAAAATTCTGCTGCTGGATGTAGCAGAGCTGTATGTGTGTAATGTACACGCTCCTGTACTCTATGTGTATTGTGGATGTAGCAGAGCTGTATGTGTGTAATGTACACGCTCCTGTACTGTATGTGTATTGTGGATGTAGCAGAGCTGTATGTGTGTAATGCACACGCTCCTGTACTGTATGTGTATTGTGGATGTAGCAGAGCTGTATGTGTGTAATGTACACGCTCCTGTACTGTATGTGTATTGTGTATGTAGCAGAGCTGTATGTGTGTAATGTACACGCTCCTGTACTGTATGTGTATTGTGGATGTAGCAGAGCTGTATGTGTGTAATGTACACGCTCCTGTACTGTATGTGTACTGTGGATGTAGCAGAGCTGTATGTGTGTAATGTACACGCTCCTGTACTGTATGTGTATTGTGGATGTAGCAGAGCTGTATGTGTGTAATGTACATGCTCCTGTACTGTATGTGTATTGTGGATGTAGCAGAGCTGTATGTGTGTAATGTACACGCTCCTGTACTGTATGTGTATTGTGGATGTAGCAGAGCTGTATGTGTGTAATGTACACGCTCCTGTACTGTGTGTGTATTGTGGATGTAGCAGAGCTGTATGTGTGTAATGTACACGCTCCTGTACTGTATGTGTCTTGTGGATGTAGCAGAGCTGTATGTGTGTAATGTACACGCTCCTGTACTGTATGTGTATTGTGGATGTAGCAGAGCTGTATGTGTGTAATGTACATGTTCCTGTACTGTATGTGTATTGTGGATGTAGTAGAGCTGTATGTGTGTAATGTACACGCTCCTGTACTGTATGTGTATTGTGGATGTAGCAGAGCTGTATGTGTGTAATGTACACGCTCCTGTACTGTATGTGTATTGTGGATGTAGCAGAGCTGTATGTGTGTAATGTACACGCTCCTGTGCTGTATGTGTACTGTGGATGTAGCAGAGCTGTATGTGTGTAATGTACACGCTCCTGTACTGTATGTGTATTGTGGATGTAGCAGAGCTGTATGTGTGTAATGTACACGCTCCTGTACTGTATGTGTATTGTGGATGTAGCAGAGCTGTATGTGTGTAATGTACACGCTCCTGTACTGTATGTGTATTGTGGATGTAGCAGAGTTGTATGTGTGTAATGTACACGCTCCTGTACTGTATGTGTATTGTGGATGTAGCAGAGCTGTATGTGTGTAATGTACACGCTCCTGTACTGTATGTGTATTGTGGATGTAGCAGAGCTGTATGTGTAATGTACATGCTCCTGTACTGTATGTGTATTGTGTATGTAGCAGAGCACTGCAAAGACAGCAAGATACAAATCATAGCAACTGAACAGACATATATGCACATACTAGCTGATATACCCGGCTTCGCCCGAGTTAACTTGGTACTGGTGTTTATATGGTGTTCAGACAGAAAATCTTATGAAGTCGTGGTTGCTGTAGAGATACCGAGGAAAACAACATGTTCACCATTTTGCATGGTTCTTTGCGTTACCCAGGAAACACCACGGGGAGGCAACCATGCGACAATTCCTTTATATAAAATTACATTAGAAAGTGAGAGAATTACATTCCGTACGTCAAATTTGGACGCTAATTCTTTTGCGCTTAGAATTGAATAATCAAGTTGCAACCCATTAACTTTTCCTATTTATGACATAATCAATGCTCATGTCAAATTTCATGTTTCTACGACATCAGGTGAACTGGAATATGGTTTTCTCCAGCGGGCTTCAGGGTATTCTGCAGCTTCCTAATTGTGTAGAAGTAGTATGCGCACACTGACCAGGTCAAACACAAGGTATCAGTCTCATGCTCAACATGGCTCTCCTGGGAGGAACATCCAGACAGGGCCTTTTATTGAAAAAGTATAACACCTGCCCTTTATGGGCGTTTAACAGATTACATCAGTAACATATATATATTCTTATTCGCTGGGTTATATAGAATTCCCCGCCTCCCCCTCTCCCCAACTCTCTCAAGTAGAAGCCTTTGTCTTTAACATGTGTCCAAATCTGAAAGTGAAAGTAGGTATCCCTTTGTTGGAGAAGGTCCTGTGTGGGGGATGGGGAGGGACTGGGAAAACACTCAATATTGAATACAGGTATATATATATATATATGTATAACACTAGGACCTTTAACTCTTAGAGGCTGCTTGTGTAACTTATATATATATTCAGCTAACATTATACCACACATCTTTCTCCATGCCATTGTCCGGCAACTACCATGATGAAATTGTGTGGCCATTACACTCCACAGAGCTAAAAGTCATTACAATAACATAATACATTTGGTTTATATAAATCAATAGACATTTTATACTAATTATCATGTCTACTACAATCCCCCCTTGAAATGTCTATTCTCTAACTTTCCCTAGTAATTCCAAAATCCCCTGCGAGTGACCCTCCTTGGGGTCCCAAATCTAGGCAGGCCCATCGAGCATACCAAGGTAAGCTCTCTAAGCCAACCACGGGTTCTTCACAGCCCTTGCGACTGGACCACAGCTGGCCTGGGTCCCCCGTAGTCACCGACTCGTAATTCCAAGGAGGGTGGTCTGACCCTATAACTGGAGCGCGTTGTAGGTTGGATTTAGAGTCTTCAAGGGGGTGTAGGACTTGTCCACTCCATCTGGGGATGCATCCAGGAAACTCATTGTGGGAGCGGCTTTTTCAACAGCAGTTTCACAGGTCTTTTTGACACAGGGAACAACACAGCAGGCTAAAATAGAAAAGATAATCAGTACACATAGAACAGCAATGCCTATCTGCACCAGAATTCTCTGCCACCCACTCATCCATGAAAAGTACTGGTCCCAAGGGTCAGTTATCCCTGAGTTTCTTTTTAATTCTTCCGATAGTGCGGTCAACTTTTTAATGGCAACTGTGACTTTACCCGTGGGTCCTGTATTGTCTGGGATGTAGGTACAACAAGTCTCCCCTATCATCTTACAGACACCCCCCTTCTCAGCTAAAATCATGTCTAAAGCCATTCTATTTTGAAAAGTCATAGTCGAGGCAGGTCCTAATTGGTCAGCTAGTCCCTGTAAGGCATCTGTCAGGACAGTGTCCGGGATATGGGGGTCCCTGATATATCCCGCAACCCCTGTCCCTGCCTACTTGCCCCCCTGGGCTAACCCCCAGGGCGACAACTGGGCGGCGGTCCCTACCCTCACTAGGGAAGCGGGACACGGGAAGACAAACAGACACTGAAGACAAACAACGGTAGAACGGTCAGACAATCCGGGTCGGCAACAGGAGGGTACGCAGTACAGGGGGGTCAGGCAAAAACGTCGTCAAGGTCCAAAAGCAGAGGTCAGGAAAGCCGGGGTCACAAACAGGAGTCAAAAGAATACGCGGGTGCAGCTGGAAGACCAAACTAACACTGGCAAGGCCTGAGAGGAAAACACACCTATTTAAATGCTGTCAGCGCTCCCGCCCCAGAAGCTGATTGGGGCGGGGAGCCTGACAGCAGCAGGGCTAATCAGGGCGGTGCTGGGGGCACGCCCCCAGTCTCACTGCACAGACAGTTACTAGGGAAGCCAGCCTGGTAGTCAAGCGACTAGAAGCACCAGCTGCCTCCCTAGCAACCCGGCGGCGACCAGTCTTACAGCGGCCCGGGGAGATCACAAGAACCGGGGTACCTCTGCGCCGTGCTCCTGTACCCCGGGTGGCCGGACCGGTGGTGCGGGCACGGCGGCCCCGAGAGTTGCCGGTTCTGACAGTACCCCCCCTTCTACGGGGGGACACCGGACCCCCATGGCCAGGTGCGGGCTTAAGCGGGAAAGCCCTGTGGAATGCCTGGACTAGGCGTGGCGCATGAACGTCCCTGGCAGGGACCCACGTCCTATCCTCAGGGCCAAATCCTCTCCAGTGGACCAGGTACTGCAGCACACCTCTAACCCGTCGGGCATCCACCAGCCTTTCTACTTCATACTCCAGTTCCCCCTGTACCAGAGAAGGAGGAGGCGGGTTCTGGGTGGGTAGAACTGGAGTCACATACTTCTTAAGTAAGCTTTTGTGAAAAACCTTGTGGACCTTCCAGGGGTCAGGAAGTGCCAACTTATATGACACCGGGTTGATAACCTGAGAAACAGTAAATGGGCCAATGAACCGAGGAGCAAGTTTCAGGGAGGGAACCTTGAGTCTCAGATTCTTGGAAGACAACAAAACTTGCTCCCCGACTACAAAAGGTGCAGAGATGGTACATCTTTTATTTGCGTATTTACGCAGTTTCTCTTGGGAACCCTGAAGGTTCTTACGAACCTGGGCCCAAACTGTGCACAGTTCCTCAGAGGATATGTCGGCGGCCGGATTGTTCGAGACCACAGGAGTGGAAAGCGAGAACCGGGGATGAAACCCATAGTTACAAAAAAAAGGTGACAATTGGGTCGACGAGTTAACATGGTTGTTGATAGCAAATTCGGCGAGAGGTAAGTAGTTGGCCCACTGATACTGGTTATCAGAGACAAACAGTCGCAGATACTGGATAAGTTCTTGGTTCATTCGTTCCGTTTGTCCGTTACTCTCGGGATGGAAAGCGGAGGAGAAGGACAAATTTACGTTTAGATTTTTACAGAAGGCTCGCCAGAAGCGAGCGACGAACTGAACCCCTCTATCTGACACAATGTCCTCGGGGATCCCATGTAACCGAACAATCTCCTTGATGAACATTTCAGACAGAAGTTTGGCGTTAGGCAACTTGCAAAGCGGAACAAAATGTGACATTTTAGAGAAACGGTCTACTATTACCCAGATGACCGTATTCCCCAGCGAGGATGGCAGATCAGTAATAAAATCCATGGACAAATGGGACCATGGCCTGGACGGAATGGGCAAGGGAAGAAGAGGACCCTCAGGACGTCTCCTGAGATTCTTCCCCCTTGCGCAAACCGGGCACGCGGACACAAATACCCGTACCTCCTTGGCCATGTGCGGCCACCAATAGAGTCTGGACACTAACTCCAGCGTACCCCTGATGCCGGGGTGTCCAGCTAGGACAGAAGCATGTGTCTCCTCTAACACTTTCAATCTCAGTGACAATGGGACAAATAATTTGCCTTCCGGAAGGGCTTCAGGAGCAGATTGTTGAGCGGCGTGAATGAGAGGTGAAAGGTCGGAGGAGACAGCAGCGAGGACCACCCCAGGGGAGAGAATGCTCTCAGGCTCCGGCTCGGCAGGTTCCGGAGAACCAAAGCTCCTAGACAGGGCATCAGCCTTGACATTCTTAGAACCGGGTCTATAGGTAACAACAAAATTGAACCGAGAGAAGAACAAGGCCCAGCGGGCTTGCCGAGCATTTAACCTCTTAGCGGAATCTAGATAGGTGAGGTTTTTATGGTCTGTGAGTACCGTGATCTGGTGATGGGCTCCTTCCAAAAAATGCCTCCACTCTTCGAAAGCCCACTTAATCGCCAGCAATTCCCGGTTGCCTATATCATAGTTCCGTTCGGTGGAAGAAAACTTCCTAGAAAAATAGGCACACGGTCTAAGGTTGGTGAGAGTGGAGGGACCTTGGGACAGTACCGCTCCCACACCAAACTCAGAGGCATCTACTTCCACCAAAAAAGGGCTGGACAGATCTGGTTGTACTAGGACAGGTGCAGAAGAGAACGCCGCCTTTAGGGTATCGAAGGCCCTCAGAGCCTCAGAAGACCAGGTCCTCACATCTGCCCCCTTTCTGGTGAGGTCCGTTAGAGGTTTAGCCACCACGGAGAAGTCTTTGATGAATTTGCGATAGTAGTTGGCGAAGCCGAGGAAGCGTTGAAGGGCTTTCAACGACCCTGGCTGGGCCCACTCCGTGATGGCTTTCACCTTTTCAGGATCCATCTGGAAGTCGCATGGCGTGATGATATACCCCAAAAATGATATCTTTTGTACCCCGAACACACATTTCTCGAGTTTAGCAAACAGCTTGTTATGTCTGAGTCGAGCTAGTACAGTCTGAACGTGAGTATGGTGACTTGGCAAGTCGGAGGAAAAAATCAAAATGTCGTCTAGATATACAACCACGAACACCCCCATGATATCCTGAAACACTGAGTTCATGTACCCCTGAAAAATGGCGGGGGCGTTACACAATCCAAAAGGCATAACTAGGTATTCAAAATGCCCGAGGGGCGTATTGAAGGCGGTTTTCCACTCATCCCCCTCCCGAATGCGGATGAGGTTGTATGCTCCACTGAGATCAAGTTTAGAAAACCATCGGGCACCAGCGACCTGGTTGAGGAGGTCAGGAATGAGTGGAAGGGCATACTGGTTTCGGACTGTGATTTTGTTTAGCTCTCTATAGTCAATACAGGGCCGGAGACCCCCATCCTTCTTCTCAACGAAGAAAAACCCGGCACCCACCGGGGATTCTGAGGGCCGGATGTGCCCCTTGGCCAGGCTGTCCTGGATATAGTCCCTCATGGATTCTCTCTCAGGAACCGTAACGTTATAAATGCGGCCCTTAGGAAGTTTGGCCCCAGGAATCAAGTCTATTTTACAGTCCCATTCCCTATGAGGGGGCAGAGCTTCAGATAATTGTTTGGAGAACACGTCAGAAAACTCGGAGAGGTAATCTGGTAGGGGGGTTCCCTCGCAGGTGGAGATTCCCACCTTCACCGCACAAAGGTGGTTGGCACAGCGGGGACCCCACTTTACCAGTTCCAACGTGTCCCAATTTACTACCGGGTTGTGCTCCCGGAGCCAGGGGAGGCCTAGGACGACGTCCACAGACAAATCTCTCATCACTAGAAAGGTGCAGGTTTCCACGTGTAAGGCTCCTATCGTAAACCTTACTTCAGGGGTAACCAGATGAACCACCCCTGCTTGCAATGGGGTGGAGTCCACTCCTGAAACCAGAATCGGGGTCTCTAAACGTAAAAAAACCCCGGACAGTTGAGCAACGAAATTAAAGTTAACGAAATTCGCCGCAGCCCCAGAATCAACAAAGGCTTGCCCAGTACGGTGGAAAGCATGAAATTCTAGGGTGCAAGGCAATAACATTTTGGATAACACAGGGAGTACCTTAGCTCCTAGACAGTCCTCCCGACAACTGCCTAGGAGCGGGAGTTTTCCTGCCGTGGCTTCTTAGTGCAGGTGGCAATGCGGTGACCCGGCTCCCCACAGTAGAAGCAAAGATTCTTCTTCAGGCGATATTCCCGTCGCTGCTTGGGGTTCATGGCTCCCAGTTCCATGGGCTCGGTGGTGGGAAGTGAGAGAGTCAGGTCAGTAGAAGAAGTGGGCGTGGGGAGTGGAGTGGCCCGAGCGGCGTGTCGGCCCCTCAAACGTCGGTCGGCCCGAATAGCAAGCGTCATGGCTTGCTCCAGGGTTCTAGGCTCTGGGTGGGCCACAAGTAGGTCCTTGAGACCCTCAGACAGACCGGTCAAAAATAAGTCTTTTAGGGCGGCATCGTTCCACCCGGATTCCGTACAATGTTGACGGAATTGGGAACAGTAGTCCTCCGCCATTTTACAACCCTGGCGCAGGGCCAGAAGTTTGGAGACTGCGTAGCCCGCCCGGTCGGGTTCGTCATAAATTTGACCCAGGGCGGAAAAAAAGGCGTCAAGGGATAGTCGGGCTGGAGAGCCTGCTGGTAGCGAGAAAGCCCAATTTTGGGGGTCCCCCCTCAGGCGGGTAATTACAATTCCCACTTTCTGATATTCAGTACCAGAGGAGTGGGGTCGGAGATCAAAGTAGAGCTTGCAGCTCTCTCTAAATGCAAAGAACTGACCTCTCTCTCCAGAGAAGCAGTCCGGCAGCGTGGCTCGGGGTTCTGACATAGTCCCGGGAGCGGAAGGGGGCTGCATGGGACCTGCAGCCGCCACTTGTTCCTGTAGCTGCATGCGGGCGGTTAGGTCCTGGACAAGGTTAGTAAGGACCTGGACCTGGTTCGCTAAAGCAGCCACGGCCTCCATCGAGGGATTCAAAGTAGCCGGGCGGATGCACGAGTCTGACCTACCTTCGGCCAGTGTTACTGTCAGGACAGTGTCCGGGATATGGGGGTCCCTGATATATCCCGCAACCCCTGTCCCTGCCTACTTGCCCCCCTGGGCTAACCCCCAGGGCGACAACTGGGCGGCGGTCCCTACCCTCACTAGGGAAGCGGGACACGGGAAGACAAACAGACACTGAAGACAAACAACGGTAGAACGGTCAGACAATCCGGGTCGGCAACAGGAGGGTACGCAGTACAGGGGGGTCAGGCAAAAACGTCGTCAAGGTCCAAAAGCAGAGGTCAGGAAAGCCGGGGTCACAAACAGGAGTCAAAAGAATACGCGGGTGCAGCTGGAAGACCAAACTAACACTGGCAAGGCCTGAGAGGAAAACACACCTATTTAAATGCTGTCAGCGCTCCCGCCCCAGAAGCTGATTGGGGCGGGGAGCCTGACAGCAGCAGGGCTAATCAGGGCGGTGCTGGGGGCACGCCCCCAGTCTCACTGCACAGACAGTTACTAGGGAAGCCAGCCTGGTAGTCAAGCGACTAGAAGCACCAGCTGCCTCCCTAGCAACCCGGCGGCGACCAGTCTTACAGCGGCCCGGGGAGATCACAAGAACCGGGGTACCTCTGCGCCGTGCTCCTGTACCCCGGGTGGCCGGACCGGTGGTGCGGGCACGGCGGCCCCGAGAGTTGCCGGTTCTGACAGCATCTCTGGTGTAATTTATAAATCGCTGCTGATTGTAATAAATATAATTAATCCAGTCAACGTTTTTATTTACCGTAATGATTGGGAAAATGGACTCGAATCCAGCTTTAACTTGGTCTCTAGCTTTATACTCGTCAGGTACCCCCCTTGGCTGTCCTATGGCGTCAATGTACACGTGTAAATCGAAACTACCGCCAGGAGCCTCTCTTCTCACTCTATGGTAACTATTGGGGGTAATCTCATTATCCTCAACGTTATCTGACAGGATGTGGAGGGGCATAAGGGCTTTTGCTAAAGCACACTCCCCTGTCCAATTACCTTCCAGACGGGTCCTCAACCTCATGTCTCCACAAAGCCAGTAAACGTCTCCTAAGGACTGGACCTGATTCTGCGTCCATTCCCCTCCCAGTGTACTGTAGGAGGAGCAATACCCATTGGTGAAGTTCCCCAAAAATCTCCCCCCTTGTCGGTTTGCATAGCAGGTGTAGTTTCCGGGGTAGATTGTAATACTCTCCCCGGGGCGAGGCACTTGAGTGATTATGGGGTATTCCTTTTTCCACTTCTCACAAGCAGTGTGATTGGTGGAAATGTTCGTGAAGAGACTAAGGAAACACTTTTCAACATCTACAGGGAGATTCAGTGGGACCGTCCCCAAGTGCGGCCGGGCACTACCGCACACGTAACAGTTAGACTTGTTGCTCTTGTTGGCGTTGTACCTCATCCACTCTAACCAGAGATTCTGGTCAGAGTAGCCAGTCTCTACTGTCATGACGTCTTCAAAGGTAGGGTCGGCTATGGCCATCATGTTCGTCAAGGTCTTTATTTTGGGGCGCAGGGGGTTAAATATAGGCACGGGGCTAGGTGAAGGCCTCCATTCGGGAGCATCTACCATATCCCTTATTTTAAACTTCCCTAAGGGATCTGTCCTCCCGTACCGGTATGTCCCCAAACAATAAGTCCCCTCGTCTCCCGGGCTTGGATTTTCTATGGTTAGTGTAAGAACCATATTAAAGCCAAGCAACATGAGTTCAGCCTTCCAGTTCCCACTATCCTTATTATTTTTAAGGAGGGTCATACGACTAATTAGGGATTTCCCGCTCTTATCTTTTTTATTTACGGCACTTCGCGGTTTGTAGGACCAGTCTGTTCCTGTGTTCCATCCCACTGATCCCCAATAGCGACAGTCTTCTCCCCAGACATTATCAGTAACACAAATATATTGAATTCCCCGGGTGTACAAGTCATATAGCCAACTGGATCGGGCTAAATCCGGCCCATGGTGGGATTTTGTTTTTAGACACGGGACCACAGTACAATAGTCGAAGGAATATGTGGCCACCTGAGTGTTGGATGAGTTATACCAAAAGGTAACAGTACCCTCATATTCCTCCGACCAAGGATTCCAGTTGCCACCCTCCTCTCTCGTGATTACTGCTCGAGACCCACCTCCCACTCTGACGAGTCCCAACCAGAATAATGTCCACAGCATGACTAGACCTGGTCTCCCAGATCTGGAACTTTCTTACAGTGGGAAGCGTGGATCCAGGTGGGTCTTCCGGCTAGTTTCACAGCTGTGGCAGAAGTCAGAAGCACCTGGTAGGGACCATCAAATCGAGGCTCGAGGGAGTGCTTCCTGAGGAACTTCTTGACATACACCCAATCCCCAGGCTTCAAGGTATGGGTCCCGGTGTCCGCCTCTGGATCTGGAATGGAAGAGAACACCTGTGCATGGACCCTGGTTAGTTCTTTGGCAAGGGAAGTCACATACTTAGTCAACACATCAGATTGCAGTTGTAACTGTTGGGGGTAGTAACAACCTAACCTTGGGGCTGACCCAAACAGGATCTCATAGGGGGATAGTGCGTGATCCCCCCTGGGTGTATATCTCACACTGAACAGGGCTATTGGGAGACAGTCTGTCCAGGGTAGCCCTGTTTCCTGCGTCATTTTGAGCATTTTGCTCTTTAGTGTGCCATTAAGTCTCTCTACCTTTCCACTACTCTGGGGGTGGTAAGGTGTGTGGAACAGCAGACTGCTACCAAGGGCCTGCCAAATTTCTTTGGTGACGTTGGCAGTGAACGCTGGACCTTGGTCACTTTCGATGACCTCTGGGATTCCGAACCTGCAGACGAGTTCTGAGAGTAGTTTCTTAGCAGTAGTCTTTGCAGTCATATTGCTCACTGCGTATGCTTCTGGCCAGCCGGAGAAGACATCTACTACTACTAGGGCGTATTCGTATCGCCCGCTCTTTGGCATTTGGATGTGGTCAATCTGGATCCGTTGAAAGGGATACATGGGTCTGGCAAGGTGTTTTGCAGGAACCCTCTCCATACGTCCTGGGTTGCATTCCGCACAAGTAACGCACGACTTACAGTATCGGTCAGTCAGAACCGAGATTCCAGGGGCCACGTAGTACTTCTGAATGAGGGCGTTCATCAGCATTTTGGATAAGTGCGTGGGTCCATGAGCCCATTGTACCACTGCCGGGTACAGAGATCTTGGAAGACAGGGTTTCCTTGAGATTTGATACAGCCCTCTTCTGTCTTTGGTAGCCCCCTTATCTTCCCAGATTTTCAGCTCTTCTGGCGTAACTCTCGCCTGTGCTTCTGAAAGACTTCTTACATCTGGGGTGGTAGGCACTTCTGGTCCCGTCCGAGCGACCATTTCCATTGGCTGATCCTCCACTCGAGTCTCACTTCCTTCGTCTGGACCTGCTGCTGCTTCTTTAGCTGCCTTGTCGGCTAGATAGTTTCCTCTAGCTTCTGGTGAATTTAACTTTCCGTGAGCCTTGACCTTCAGCACAGCCACTTGGGTAGGTAGAAGCAGCGCATCCATCAGTTCTCCGATAGCCTCATGATGTTTCACTGGAGTACCAGCTGTCGTCAGGAATCCCCTGGTTTTCCATATTAGTCCAAAGTCATGAGCCACTCCAAGAGCATACCTGGAGTCCGTGTAGATATTTGCAGTCTTCCCTTTGGCCAATTTACAGGCTGAAATCAGGGCTTGCAGTTCTGCTTCTTGTGCAGACATCGTTGAAGGCAGTCTCTGAGCTTGGAGGATGGTGTCTTCCGTAGTGATTGCATACCCCGTGTGAAACCTTCCCTTGCTGTCCGCGTACCTGGAACCGTCAATAAAAATTGTAAGTTCGGGATTCTGCAGTGGGGTATCTAGGACAGTAGGTAGGTGTGAGGTTTGTTGTTTCATGAGCTCAAAGCAATCATGTTCGGGCACCCCCGGATCATTTGTTTCTTTTTCCTCTTCTGACTCTACACCCCCCTCAGGAAGTGGGAGGAGAGTGGAGGGGTTGAGTATATGGCATCGGCGTAGAGTCACATTATCCGGCAGGAGGAGCGAACATTGCAGTCTGAGGTGTCTTGCTGTCGAAAGATGTTTTGGTTGCGTTTGATTGAGGATGGCCGTAATGTCATGAGGAGCTTGAACAATCAAAGAGTGTCCCAAAACAAGGTCCGAGGTTTTGTCCAACAGGACCTGAGCAGCAAAAACGGCCCTTAGGCAGGAGGGCCCTCCACGGGCTACTGTGTCTAGCTGTGCAGAGTAGTAGCCAACTGGCCTCATTCTGGGGCCGTGAGATTGGGCAAGGACACCCGTCGCATGTCCCTGCCGTTCGCTGACGAAAAGGTGGAAGTCCTTGTTATAGTCCGGCAGGCCCAATGCAGGGGCTGTAGAGATGGCTGTCTTCAAAAGATAGAAACTTTCAAGCGCCTCTGGTCCTAGAAGAAATGGATCCGTCTTTAAAGCATCGTACAGAGGTTGCATCAGTAGAGAGGCTTCTGGGATCCATGATCTGCAGTAGGAGATTAGGCCAAGGAAAGCCTGTAATGCCCGCGTGGAGTTTGGCACTTGTATCCTCTGGACTGCCAGTATCCGTTCGTGGGTGAGGTGCCTGGCCCCCTGCGTGATGCAGTGACCAAGGAAAACCACCGAAGTGGAGCACCACTGGAGCTTGGATAGGGATGCTTTGCAACCTTGGTCGGCCAGGAAGTAAAGCAGGCTTTCCGACGCCGCCTCAGCTGTGGGGAGATCATCTGCGCACAGCAAGAGGTCATCAACATATTGTAGGAGAACCACCGTAGTGTGTTCAGATTGCCATGGTGCGAGGATAGACGCAATGGCTTTCGCGAACTGACTTGGAGAATTCTGGGCCCCCTGAGGCATCACGGTCCATGTATATTGCCGGCCATCATGGGTGAAGGCAAAGAGAAATTGGCAGGACGAGTCCAACGGGATGCTGAAGAAGGCATTTGCAAGATCCACGACTGTGAAGTATGTGGCGGTGGGCGGTACCCCCGCCAACAGGGTATGTGGATTAGGCACAAGGGGTGTGTCCAAAATGGTGGCCTCGTTCACTGCTCGGAGGTCCTGCACCATACGGTATTTCACCGGCATCCCCTTGGGTGTCTTCTTCTTTACTGGAAACAACGGGGTGTTGCAGGGAGATTCACAGGGTATGAGTGCCCCATTTTCCAAGAGTGCCTTCACTTGCCCTGCGATAGCCTGTGAGACAGCAATCTTGAGTGGATACTGCGGCCGACGTGGTAGGCTGGCTCCAGGTTTCAGTTTAACTACCACAGGTGGCACTCGGAGTTTACCGATGTCTTCCGGGCCTTTGGACCACAGTTTATCTGGAATTCGCTGGAGGACATCAGCCGGCACTGTATTAGGGTTTTCCGTGCTGACTGCAAGGAGTAAAGGTTCTGATGCCAGAATCATTGTATCTTCTTCCGACAAAGGCGATGACACCTTTATTCCTCCATCCTCGGTATAGGTGATGGTGGCTTGTAGCTTGGATAGCAGGTCTGCTCCCAGCAGGTTTAGCGGAGATGTCTTGTGGATCACAAACCATGCTAACACATTAGGGAGAGAGCCAATCTGTAGGGGTTTTGAAAGGGGGTGAGAGGTAGGACGTCCTTCTATGCCCATGGTCAAGATTTCGACATTGTCCAGCAGGGTCTTGAAAGGGAAATCCGCTTCCTTAATCACACTTCTGGCTGCACCTGTGTCCAGGAGGAAGGTAGTGGGACGGCCTGCAACGGAGAGGGTAACCTGGGCTTGTGGACCCGGCAGATCAATGTTGGTATCCCGCTGAGACATGGCCATAATGGACGCAGGCTTGCCACTGTCCTATTGTAGAAGGTCAGTGGCTGGAGGAGGTGGGGGAGGAAGTTGCTCTCTGGTACTTTGGCCGGAACGTCGCCTTCTTGGAGCGCGGCAGTCACGGCGGAGGTGTCCAGGGCGACCGCAATTGTAGCATGTACGCAGATCTGGTTGTCCAGGCTGTGGCACCCGAAATCTCTGCAGGGATGGGTCCTCTGCCAGCATTGCAAGTGTGTGTCCTTTTCCTTCTAGCCCCTTTGCTACCAGTAACAGCGTATCCATGGACAATGTCTTGTATTCCGGACAAGATGTGATGAGGCCTTTCCGTATGGGTTCACGAAGTCCTGACACAAAGGCAGATGAAAGCATTTGGGCATGCGCTTTGGTTTGCGTGGAGAAGCCTAGGTCATTAAACAACTGAATCAGGCGAGTGTGGTACTTCTCCACAGATTCCCCCTTTTCCTGGGTGACGTCTTGGATGGTGGTCGCTTGATCTGCAAGACGATCCTGGGCCCACACCTTGATCTGTTCACAGAACTGAATACCGGATTCATATGTAACGTCGCTCTCCACCTTCAGTGGGTCCAGGTGCTTTTCAATCACTGGCCAGTAGGTGTCTCCTGCTTTAACTTCAGTAAGGGCCTGGAGGTCCTTCCAGGTAGCACTAAAATTCTTCTGAATTTGCACCAGTCTCCGGTAAAAAGGCATCGGCTGTCTCTCCGGGTCAGGGAGACTGGTGTTAAGGGTAGACGCCTGAGTGGGAGTAAAAGAAACGTACAACACAGGAGCATCAGCTGGAAGCCGGACTCCTGCAGACTTGGGAGGCTGTTGGCTGTGGGCTAAACGTGCAGGCCCTGGCATCCGGGCCCGCTGGTCTCCACTTGCGTTAATGAAGTGTTCAAGGCGATCCTGCGCACTTCGGATATCTCTCTGTACTCCTTGGAACTCCCCCAGTAGGCTACGGGTTACATTGGCACTAGCGGGGGATGGATCTGCCCATGGATGGAGTCCGTAGCCAGGGGCAACGCTCGGGGAACCATCTTCCCCTAACATCATGAGGGGAAGGCTGCCAGAATTGAACTGGTTAGCTTGTTCTACAGTGCCTTCTAGGGATAGAGGCACAGTGTTGGATGGCACATGAAAAGAGCCATCTGCATGCAGCACTGGATACAGGGATGTCAGAGAATTAGGATTCCCGGGTGTAGCAAGATGGCCGCCGGAAGAAGGGGCGGGGCCAGGTGAGGCAAGATGGCTGCCGGAGGAAGGGGCGGGGCCAGGTGAGGCAAGATGGCTGCCGGAGGAAGGGGCGTGGCCAGGTGAGGCAAGATGGCTGCCAGAGGAAGGGGCGGGGCCAGGTGAGGCAAGATGGCCGCCAGAGGAAGGGGCGGGGCCAGGTGAGGCAAGATGGCTGCCGGAGGAAGGGGCGGGGCCAGGTGAGGCAAGATGGCTGCCGGAGGAAGGGGCAGGGCCGGGTGAGGCAAGATGGCTGCCAGAGGAAGAAGAGGCGGGGCCAGGTCCTGTCCCTGATAGGGAGGGACCGGAAGTGATGTTACCGACACTAGAAGTGGACACAAAGGAAGAAGTAACATCACGGTAGGGGCGGGGCGCCCCACAATTACTGCAGACCTCACGCCATGTGGGATTTTGAACATTACAAACAAGGCAAGTCCAGCAGGAATGGCCGCCATCATAGGGAGGGGGTATAGTGGACACAAAGGCATTACACTGTTCATGATACAAGTAATACACATCCCCCCCCCTCCTTCACCTCCTCCTCCACCCAACTCTGCTCGTGTATCCCTTTTGCTACTCTATACCATGCCTCAGCAGACTGCAGCACCCCCCTGTCTGCCAGAGACCCCTTTTTATCCTTCAAAACTTTCCTCCATTGTTCTGGCTGTAATCTACCACCCCTAATCTTCTCCCATCCTGCAGCTTTCCTGATCCTCTCCCATTGTTCAGCAAACTCTGCTCCCTCCCTTTCAGCAACCAAATCACAAGCTCTATGGCCTTTGTCCTTGCTCACTTTGTTCCCCATTTTCTAAACCACCTGCGTCTATGCCTAACCTTCTCAATCTGCTCAACTCTATTCTACCTACCAAGTCTATTCTATCCGAAGTTTCTGGACACAGTAGTGTTCCTCTTGTAAAATCTGCTTTCTTCAAATCCTTCCAATATAACCCCTCTTTCCCACTCAGATCACAATGCACATTAATTCTATAACACCGAACAAACGGTACAGACGGGATTACTGGAGAATACCCACAACGGCTCAAGGTATATGGCTCACCTACCTTAGCAACAGCCCACCCTCCACTAGTAATCCCCAACAGCACTCCCTGAACACAGTTTGGACAGGACATTTAGCTATACACAGAGACTGACGATTATATTCAGTGACCAAAGACCTCAACAGTATCCGGAGCTGTCAGCCGTCACAACGCACGGCTAAAATTCCCACGTATTCCTCCCTTTGTACAAGAGCATATACCGAGCTCAATCATACAAAAATGAATACGCGTTTTCCAAATTTACCTGCCCGCTCTCCAAGCGTATTAGAGCAACCGTGCCCTATTACCTAGGGGAGCGTGGCCCTCGGGCGTGCACCCTCAAAGCGTATAGGAACACAGACTATGTCCTGCTATACACTCGAGTCCGCCCCTCTACACACAAAAGGTTAATCCTCACAGAATTTGTCTCTTGGTCTTAGGTACACAGTCTTTAACCGTCTCAGACACAACAGCCACAGCATGCAAAATACCCCTAGACAGGTAACATGGTGATTTTTCGGGTGGACAGAACTAGAGTTATTACCTGCCTTTCAGTGAAGGTCTAGTCTGGATCAGATACAGGCAGATTTAGCAGTTAGAAATCAGATTGACACAGGTAGATAAAGCAATCTTACCGTGTTCTGTAGATTTTGGGCCCCTGAGTTCCGCGTGCTATCTGCCGGTCTCTATACGTTCCAGGCTGCGACCTCACAGATCCACCCGCCCACCCAGGGACGCCACTGAACTGGAATATGGTTTTCTCCAGCGGGCTTCAGGGTATTCTGCAGCTTCCTAA
Organism: Eleutherodactylus coqui; assembly: GCF_035609145.1. Taxonomy (NCBI): domain Eukaryota; kingdom Metazoa; phylum Chordata; class Amphibia; order Anura; family Eleutherodactylidae; genus Eleutherodactylus; species Eleutherodactylus coqui. Next base: position 23,496,854 of record NC_089841.1, read on the forward strand.
TTGTGTAGAAGTAGTATGCGCACACTGACCAGGTCAAACACAAGGTATCAGTCTCATGCTCAACATGGCTCTCCTGGGAGGAACATCCAGACAGGGCCTTTTATTGAAAAAGTATAACACCTGCCCTTTATGGGCGTTTAACAGATTACATCAGTAACATATATATATTCTTATTCGCTGGGTTATATAGAATTCCCCGCCTCCCCCTCTCCCCAACTCTCTCAAGTAGAAGCCTTTGTCTTTAACATGTGTCCAAATCTGAAAGTGAAAGTAGGTATCCCTTTGTTGGAGAAGGTCCTGTGTGGGGGATGGGGAGGGACTGGGAAAACACTCAATATTGAATACAGGTATATATATATATATATGTATAACACTAGGACCTTTAACTCTTAGAGGCTGCTTGTGTAACTTATATATATATTCAGCTAACATTATACCACACATCTTTCTCCATGCCATTGTCCGGCAACTACCATGATGAAATTGTGTGGCCATTACACTCCACAGAGCTAAAAGTCATTACAATAACATAATACATTTGGTTTATATAAATCAATAGACATTTTATACTAATTATCATGTCTACTACACAGGAAGTGAGAGATTTAGATTCCGTACGTAAAATTTGGACGCTAATTCTTTTGCGCTAGAATTGAATAATCGAGTTGGGACCTTTTTACTTTTCCTATTTATGACATATTCTATGCTCATGCTGAATTTCATGTTTCCCAAGACATCGGGAAGTGAGAGAATTAGTGGCGAGTCAGTCAGTGAGTGAGTGAGTGAGTCAGTGAGGGCTTTCGTCTTTATGTATATATATAGATATATGGGGATTGGCTGACCTGAGCAAACAACCTAGACAGCTACACCATCCACCTGTGGAGCTGTGCTGCTAGAAACACTGAGGGAAAAAGATTCCAGCACAGCACAACCCTAACAAATACTGTCCCTTATATCGGCCCCAGTAGTAATAGTAACCCCCATCGCAGACCCAGTAGTAATAGGGTCCCCTATTGCCACCCCAATAGTGATGAGACCCTTCATTGCTGCCCCAATAGTATGAGGGTCCCCCATTGCTAGCCCTGTTAGTGCAAATAAATATATTAGCTATGAGATATGCTTCTCGGGTCCAAATTGGTTAGAAGTATATATGGGCCTGAAAACAAATTGTCAGACTGGATGTGATCCATAGTTATCTGTTTATTGATTGACCGGCAGCAGCTTTTATGGAGACTCATTCTTTGATTACAATAATTCAAATTTATTATAATTCATTTATTACTATTGGTCAATGAAACATAAACACAATATGAATAGGCAAGATAAAGAATTTAACCTCTAAAATGCCGAGCAGGCACAGTAGAATCATACATGATTAGCTTCTCAGAACACACAAGTACAGTAATGGCATCATTAAGTGGTTTAGAGAGAATATTTTGGAACATATGTGAACAGCGAGGAACATGTCATCTCAACACGGGGGCTAGTCTGGAGGCCTTTTCATTATCTTTAGTAGCCCCGGCCTCGGCTCTTCTCTCAAGGCTTTTTTGAAGTACGGATATTTAACCCCTTCCCTCCCCATGACGTACCGGTACGTCACGGGAGCAGGGTACTTCCCGCAACATGACGTAGCAGTACGTCATGTCAATAAAGTGTTGCTGCGGCGACACAGCAGTGATGTCTGCTGACATAGTCAGCAGACAAGCGCTGCGTCAGGGCTGGGGACCAATCACTGCGGTCCCTCCCCCACGATCGTTGTGATTGGTCAGGGAAAAACTCCCTGACCAATCACAGCATGGCAGTGGAGTTCACGCTGTTTACTGTAGGGGCTCTGTCTGCAAGCACCTCAGTGTGTTTCCGGTGCTTGTAGATAGAGCACTTACTGTGTAATCAGTGTGAAAAACCTGTAATCAGTGTGAAAAACCTGTGATCAGAGTGTAGATTAGGCAGGGAGTGAGTGTAATGTAGTGTAGTGTAGTGAGTGAGTGATCAGCAGTGTAGTGTAGTGAGTGATTAGAAGTGTAGTGAGTGAGTGATCAGCAGTGTAGTGAGTGATTAGAAGTGTAATTTAGTGTAGTGAGTGATCAGCAGTGTAGTGTAGTAAGTGAATGATCAGCAGTGTAGTGTAGTGATCAGCAGTGTAGTGAGTGATCTCAAGTGTAGTGTAGTGAGTGAGTGATCAGCAGTGTAGTGTAGTGAGTGATTAGAAGTGTAGTGTAGTGATCAGCAGTGTAGTGTAGTGATCAGCAGTGTAGTGTAGTGTAGTGAGTGATCAGAAGTGTAGTGTAGTGTAGTGAGTGATTAGAAGTGTAATGTAGTGTAGTGAGTGATCAGCAGTGTAGTGTAGTGATCAGCAGTGTAGTGTAGTGTAGTGAGTGATCAGAAGTGTAGTGTAGTGTAGTGAGTGATTAGAAGTGTAATGTAGTGTAGTGAGTGATCAGCAGTGTAGTGTAGTGATCAGCAGTGTAGTGTAGTGTAGTGAGTGATCAGCAGTGTAGTGTAGTGTAGTGAGTGATCAGAAGTGTAGTGTAGTGTAGTGAGTGATTAGAAGTGTAATGTAGTGTAGTGAGTGATCAGCAGTGTAGTGTAGTGATCAGCAGTGTAGTGTAGTGTAGTGAGTGATCAGAAGTGTAGTGTAGTGAGTGATTAGAAGTGTAATGTAGTGTAGTGAGTGATCAGCAGTGTAGTGTAGTGAGTGATCACAAGTGTAGTGTAGTAAGTGAATGATCAGCAGTGTAGTGTAGTGAGTGATTAGAAGTGTAGTGTAGTGATCAGCAGTGTAGTGTAGTGATCAGCAGTGTAGTGTAGTGTAGTGAGTGATTAGAAGTGTAATGTAGTGTAGTGAGTGATCAGCAGTGTAGTGAGTGATCACAAGTGTAGTGTAGTAAGTGAATGATCAGCAGTGTAGTGTAGTGATCAGCAGTGTAGTGTAGTGAGTGATAAGGAGTATAGTGTAATGATCAGCAGTGTAGTGTAGTGAGTGATTAGAAGTATAATGAGTGAGTGATCAGCAGTGTAGTGAGTGATTCAAAGTGTAGTGTAGTGTAGTGACCTGTAGTGTGTGATCAGCAGTGTAGTGTAGTGAGTCACCTGTAGTGTGTGATCAGCAGTGTAGTGTAGTGAGTGACCTGTAGTGTGTGATCAGCAGTGTAGTGTAGTGAGTGACCTGTAGTGTGTGATCAGCAGTGTAGTGTAGTGAGTGACCTGTAGTGTGCGATCAGCAGTGTAGTGTAGTGAATGACCTGTAGTGTGCGATCAGAAGTGTAGTGTAGTGAGTGACCTGTAGTGTGTGATCAGCAGTGTAGTGTAGTGTAGTGAGTGACCTGTAGTGTGTGATCAGAAGTGTAGTGTAGTGAGTGACCTGTAGTGTGTGATCAGCAGTGTAGTGTAGTGAATGACCTGTAGTGTGTGATCAGCAGTGTAGTGTAGTGAGTGACCTGTAGTGTGTGATCAGCAGTGTAGTGTAGTGAGTGACCTGTAGTGTGCGATCAGCAGTGTAGTGTAGTGAATGACCTGTAGTGTGCGATCAGAAGTGTAGTGTAGTGAGTGACCTGTAGTGTGTGATCAGCAGTGTAGTGTAGTGAGTGACCTGTAGTGTGCGATCAGCAGTGTAGTGTAGTGAGTGACCTGTAGTGTGCGACCAGCAGTGTAGTGTAGCTGTGACCCGTAGTGTGTGATCAGAAGTGTAGTGTAGTGAATGACCTGTAGTGTGTGATCAGCAGTGTAGTGTAGCTGTGACCTGTAGTGTGTGATCAGCAGTGTAGTGTAGCTGTGACCTGTAGTGTGTGATCAGCAGTGTAGTGTAGTGAGTGACCTGTAGTGTGCGATCAGCAGTGTAGTGTAGTGAATGACCTGTAGTGTGTCATCAGAAGTGTAGTGTAGTGAGTGACCTGTAGTGTGCGATCAGCAGTGTAGTGTAGTGAGTGACCTGTAGTGTGCGATCAGCAGTGTAGTGTAGTGAGTGACCTGTAGTGTGCGATCAGCAGTGTAGTGTAGTGAGTGACCTGTAGTGTGCGATCAGCAGTGTAGTGTAGTGTAGTGTAGTGAGTGACCTGTAGTGTGTGATCAGAAGTGTAGTGTAGTGAATGACCTGTAGTGTGTGATCAGAAGTGTAGTGTAGTGAGTGACCTGTAGTGTGCGATCAGCAGTGTAGTGTAGTGTAGTGAGTGACCTGTAGTGTGTGATCAGCAGTGTAGTGTAGTGAGTGACCTGTAGTGTGCGATCAGCAGTGTAGTGTAGTGTAGTGAGTGACCTGTAGTGTGTGATCAGAAGTGTAGTGAGTGACCTGTAGTGTGCGATCAGCAGTGTAGTGTAGTGAGTGACCTGTAGTGTGCGATCAGAAGTGCAGTGTAGTGTAGTGAGTGACCTGTAGTGTGTGATCAGAAGTGCAGTGTAGTGTAGTGAGTGACCTGTAGTGTAGTGATCAGCAGTGTAGTGTAGTGAGTGACCTGTAGTGTGCGATCAGAAGTGCAGTGTAGTGTAGTGAGTGACCTGTAGTGTAGTGATCAGCAGTGTAGTGTAGTGAGTGACCTGTAGTGTGTGATCAGCAGTGTAGTGTAGTGACCTGTAGTGTGCGATCAGAAGTGTAGTGAGTGACCTGTAGTGTAGTGATCAGCAGTGTAGTGTAGTGAGTGACCTGTAGTGTGTGATCAGCAGTGTAGTGTAGTGAGTCACCTGTAGTGTGCGATCAGCAGTGTAGTGTAGTGAGTGACCTGTAGTGTGTGATCAGCAGTGTAGTGTAGTGACCTGTAGTGTGCGATCAGAAGTGTAGTGTAGTGTAGTGAGTGACCTGTAGTGTGTGATCAGAAGTGTAGTGAGTGACCTGTAGTGTGCGATCAGCAGTGTAGTGTAGCGCAGCGTGTAGTGTCAGTGTATCCTTTGATGTAAAAAAAAAAAAAAGTTCAGTTTGTTCCCATTTCTTTTCCTATCCCGTCATTAGTCAGTGTAGCGTGTAGTTAGTCCGTCTAGTGTGTAGCGTGTAGTTAGTTAGTGTAGCGTGTAGTTAGTCCGTCTAGTGTGTTGCGTGTAGTTAGTCCGTCTAGTGTGTTGCGTGTAGTTAGTCCGTCTAGTGTGTTGCGTGTAGTTAGTCCGTCTAGTGTGTTGCGTGTAGTTAGTCCGTCTAGTGTGTTGCGTGTAGTTAGTCCGTCTAGTGTGTTGCGTGTAGTTAGTCCGTCTAGTGTGTAGCGTGTAGTTAGTCCGTCTAGTGTGTAGCGTGTAGTTAGTCAGTGTAGCGTTTAGTCTGTCAGTGTAAAAAAAACAAAAAAACAACAGCGTGTGCTCAGTGCCATATTGGTCAGTGTGAATACACCACATACGTTTCCGCTGTCCTTCTGTCCCCGTCCCGTGGTCACACCATCCCGCAGTGTCCTATTCTATAAAACTTTTTCCCCGTGTGCCCAGTGCAGAGACCCCCAAACCAGACTGTGTCCTCGACTATAATAAGTACATGGGAGGGGTAGATCTATCAGACCAGGTACTGGAGCCGTATAATGCCATGCGGAAAACACGGGTGTGGTACAAAAAGCTGCCCGTGCACCTCGTACAGATGGCACTATACAATGCCTATGTGCTGTATCGGGGTGCAGGCCAGAGGGGGACATTCCTTGAATTTCAGGAAGAAGTAATCAAGGCCCTAATATTTGGGGACCAGGAGGTGGGGGAGAGGCCCAGTACTTCTGGAAGCGAGGCCACAAGGATTGTACCAGGGCAGTACTTTCCCAGTGAAATTCCCACCGCTGCGAAGAAGGGAAGGACCCAAAAGAGGTGCAGAGTCTGCTATAAACAGGGGATAAGAAAAGACACCGTATACCAGTGTGAAACGTGCCCCACACAACCCGGCCTGTGTATAAAACATTGCTTTAAGATCTACTACACCTCCCTGAAATTGTAGTTTTACTATTGCCCTGACGTGTTACCCCGATGTACTTCACACAGCTTGTACATAAACCACATGCCAAGTCCTTCCCTGCTGAGCCCTGCGCCCTAACAACAGTTTACATCCATATATGGGGCATTTCCCTGTTGGGTAACATCATGGGGTACTTTATCTCCTTCTGCCCCTGCTAAAAAATACAAATTTGGGCCTAAAGCTGAACATTATGGGAAAAATTTGAATTTTTCGTTCCCAACTCATATTGTTAAAAAAAATTCCTCAAACACCTGTGGGTTTAAACCAGTTACTACACCCCTTAATAATCTCCCTAAGAGGTCTAGTTTCCAAAATGGGGTCAGTTGTTGGGGGTCTCAAATGCACTGGTACCTCAGGGGCTGCAAACACTACATGGGGGCTGAAAATGATTCCAGCCAAATCTGCATTCAAATAAAGCGCTCCTATCCTTCTGAGCCCTGCCATGTGCCCATACAACAGGTTACGTCCACATATGGGGCATTTCCGTACTCGAGAGCAACTGGGTAACGCATCATGGGGTACGTTTTCTCCTTCTGCGCCTCGTAAAAATTTAAATCTGGGCCTAAAGCTGAACACTATGTGAAAAATTTGATTTTTTTTGTATTGAACTCAAACTATTAAAAAAAATTCCTCAAACACCTGTGGGTTCAAACCGCTCACTACACCCCTTAAAAAAGTCCCTGAGGGGTGTAGTTTCCTTCTGAGTCCTGCCATGTGCCTATACAACAGGCTACGTCCACATATGGGGCATTTATAAAAACTGCGGAATCTGGGTAATACATTCCGAGTTTTGTTTCTTTGCTAACTCCTGCTGTTTTATAGAAAAAAAAGGTTTTATATTGAAAATCTGTAGAAAAACGGAACAGTTCTAATTTTTGACGCACTTTCCTTTAATGCCTGTAAAACATCTAAAGGGTTAATAAACTTTCTAAATGCCATTTTGAATACTTTGAAGGGTGCAGGTTTTAAAATGGGGCAATTGATGGGGGATTCTGATATGCAGGCTCTTAAAATCCACATCAGAACTGTATTGGTCCTTAAAAAAGTCAGATTTTGAAATTTGCTAGGAAATGTGAAAAATTACTGCTAAATTTATATACTTTGTGGAGTCTGAAAAAAATAAAATAACACTTAAAAAATTATTGCAGTGTAAAGTAGGCCTGTGGGAAATGTCACTTATTACCTATGTTGTGGTGTTTGACTTTCTATTAGAGATGAGTGAGCACACTCGTCCGAGCATTAGGGTGTCCGAGATGCTCGTTACTCCAGACGAGCACTACGCGGTACTCGAGTCAATTCTATTTCCTTCCCTGCATGTTTAGCGCCATTTTTTAACCAATAGACATGCAGGGAAGGCATTACCACTTCCTCCTGTGACATGCCAGCCCTATCCCACCCCCCTGCAGTGAGTCCCACCCACGGCTCGCCTCAGACACACACTGGGAGAGTATAGGGAAAGTGTTAGTGTAGGATCCTGTCTACAAGAACCCCAACGGTCCTTCTTAGGGCCACATCTGACCGTGTGCATTACTGTTGTGGCTGGCTGGGAGCAGTTTTGCACCAAAAATTTTTTTTTCATCTCGGGTTGTGCAGGCGATTACAGCTATAGCGTTCTAAGTCTGCAGTCTGTAATACAGAGTATAGGGAAAGTGTTGCTGAGATAGGGACAGTGGTAGTGTAGGATCCTGTCTACAAGAACCCCAACGGTCCTTCTTAGGGCTACCTCTGATGGTCTGCATTTTACAGGGTGTCTGGTGGGAGTTGTAGTGCATCACTATTGCACAGCTAGCCCTTTTGCAGCCTTCTGTATAATTTTTTTCTGGCTGCAGTTTGCGTTACAATATCTCTGTCAGCCTCCAACTGTAGGCCAATAATTCCATAATTTTTTACACCGGTCTGTGTCTGCAGTGAACTTAACGCACAGCGTACGGCCACAGCCACTGATAGAGGGAAAGTCATATACACGCTAAATAGCCTGTATTCTTTTTAAAAAAAAATTTAAGAAAAGCTCCATCGTTGAGCTACCTCTGACCGTCTGAAATTTACAGGGTGTCTGGTGGGAGTTGTAGTGCATCACTATTGCACGGCTAGGCCTGTTTGCAGCCTTCTGTATTCTTTGTTTCTGCCTGAAGTTAGCGTTACAATACCACTGTCAGCGTGAAAGTGTACACAAATAATTCCATAATTATTTACACCGCTCTGTGTTTGCTCTATTCGTAATCCACCATGCTGAGAGGTAGGGCTCGAGGACGTGGACGTGGATGCGGGCGAGAACGCGGAGGTCCAAGTGAGGGTGTGGGCACAGGCCGAGTTCCTGGTCCAGGTGAATCACAGCTGGCTGCTGCGGGATTAGGAGAGAGGCAAGTCTGTGGGGTCCCCAGCTTCATATCACAATTTATGGGTCCATGTGGTAGACCTTTATTACAAACAGAGCAGTGTGAGCAGGTCCTGTCGTGGATGGCAGAAAATGCATTCAGCAATGTATCGACCACCCAGTCTTCTACGCCATCCACTGCTGCAACTCTGAATCCTCTGGCTGCTGCTCCTCCTTCCTCCCAGCCTCCTTACTCCATGAAAATGACACATTCTGAGGAGCAGGCAGACTCCCAGGAACTGTTCTCGGGTCCCTGCCCAGATTAGGAAAAAATGGTTCCTCTCCCACCCGATGAGTTTGTCGTGACCGATGCCCAACCTTTGGAAAGTTCCCGGGGTCCGGGTGATGAGGCTAGGGACTTCCGGCAACTGTCTCAAGAGCTTTCAGTGGGTGAGGAGGACGATGATGATGAGTCACAGTTGTCTATCAGTGAGGTAGTTGTAAGGGCAGTAAGTCCGAGGGAGGAGCGCACAGAGGATTCGGAGGAAGAGCCGCTGGACGATGAGGTGACTAACCCCACCTGGTTTGCTAAGCCAACTGAGGACAGGTCTCCAGAGGGGGAGGCAAGTGCAGCAGCAGGACAGGTTGGAAGAGGCAGTGTGGTGGCCAGGGGTAGAGACAGGGCCAGAGCGAAGAATCCCCCAACTGTTTCCCAAAGCACCCCCTCGCGCCAAGCCACCGTGCAGAGGCCGAGGTGCTCAAAGGTGTGGCAGTTTTTCAGTGAGAGCGCCGACGTCTGACGAACAGTGGTGTGCAACCTGTGTTGCGCCAAGATCAGCCAGGGAGCCACCACTACCAGCCTCACCACCACCAGCATGCGCAGGCATATGATGGCCAAGCACCCCACAAGGTGGGATGAAGGCCATTCACCGCCTCCGGGTCGCACCACTGCCTCTTCCGCTGTGCCCCAACCTGCCACTCAGATCCAACCCCCCTCTCAGGACACAGCCACGAGCGCCTCCCGGCCTGCACCCACACCCTCACCTCCGTTGTCCTCGACCCCATCCAGCAATGTCTCTTAGCGTAGCGTCCAGCTGTCGCTAGTGCAAGCGTTGGAGCGAAAGCGCAAATACGCCGCCACGCACCCGCACACTCAAGCTTTAAACGTGCACATTGCCAAATTAATCAGCCTGGAGATGCTACCGTACAGTCTTGTGGAAACGGAGGCTTTCAAAAACATGATGGGGCAGCGGTCCCACGCTACTTAGTCCCCAGTCGCCACTATTTTTCACACTGTGCCGTCCCAGCCCTACACCAGCACGTTTCCCGCAACATCAATCGTGCCCTCACCAACGCAGTTACTGGGAAGGTCCACTTAACCACGGACACGTGGACAAGTACTGGCGGGCAGGGCCACTATATCTCCCTAACAGCACATTGGGTGAATTTGGTGGAGGCTGGGACCGAGTCAGAGCCTGGGACCGCACACGTCCTACCCACACCCAGAATTGCGGGTCCTTCCTCGGTTCTGTTATCTGCAGCGGTCTATGCCACCTCCTCTAAACCCTTCCCGTCTTCCTCCTCTTACGCAACCTCTACCTCTCAATTAAGAAATGTGAGCAGCGGGTCGCCAGCAGTTGGTGTGGCGCGGCGCGCCAGCACAGCAGTGGGCAAGCGTCAGCAGGCCGTACTGAAACTAGGTGACAAGAGGCACACGGGCCCCGAGCTGTTGCAGGGTCTGACTGAGCAGACTGACCTCTGGCTTTTGCCGCTGAGCCTGCAACCGGGCATGGTTGTGTGTGACAATGGCCGTAAACTGGTGGCGGCACTGCAGCTCGGCAGCCTCACACATGTGCCATGCCTGGTCCACATCTTCAATCTGGTGGTTCAGCGGTTTCTGAAAAACTACCTGCACTTGTCAGACCTGCTTGGCAAGGTGCGCCACGTCTGCGCACATTTCCGCAGGTCCACCACGGATGCTGCCACCCTGAGGACCCTGCAACATCGGTTTAATCTGCCAGAGCGCCGGCTGCTGTGCGACGTGCCCACACGGTGGAATTCTATGCTCCACATGTTGGCCAGGCTGTATGAGCAGCGTAGAGCAATAGTGGAATGCCAACTCCAACATGGGCGGCGTAGTGGTAGTCAGTGTCATGGAATATAAAGTGTTAAGTTTCAGAATGCAATAAGTGTATGTTTCTTACCTTGCATTGAACTATTGACCCTTAAATAGAAGACTAAAACCTATGCTTTGTAGTGCCAGGAACTAGGATTTTAAGATAAGAAGTCAACAGACAAATTAAATAAGGCTAAGCTATGTTAACAGAGAAGATACACAACTATTGCAGAACTATTGTCTAATGCAACAGCAATATCCTGACTTAGGTCATTTCTATGTCTGAGACGGGCCTTAAGAGCTTTGAGAATATAATGTCAATATAGATGTCAATAAGTCTTATGATCAATAAGTATTTTCACCTTTGTAACAGTAAACTACGTAACACAAATCTTTGTACCAGGCAACATTTGGATACGCCCTCGTCTTTCTGTATAAGAGTTGGCAATGTTGATAATAAAGTAGAATTCATTGATTCTCACTGGAGAAGTGTCTTGACATAGCATGGAGTGATTTCATGCTATTGATAGATAATGCTAGCAAAATCTCCTCGTCACGGGCTTCCATATCTACCAATGTGGCACCTGGCAACGAGGTCATCAGATCAATACCGGTGTGGTCCGATAACATCAGCCTCCCCAATTCTTTACCGAGGAGTGGCCTTGGATGGCAGACATCTGCCAGGTCCTCGGAAACTTTGAGGAGTCTACCCAGATGGTGAGCGGGAATGCTGCAATCACTAGCGTCACCATTCCTCTGCTATGTCTGCTGAGAAGTTCGCTGCAAAGCATAAAGGCTGAGGCTTTGCGGTCGGAAAAGGAGACAGGGGAAGAGAATATGTCGCTTGATAGTCAAAGCACCCTCATGTCTATATGTCAGCACGTTTTGGAGGAGGGGGAGGAGCAGGAGGAGAAGGGGGAAGAGACAGCTGGGCCCACTGCAGACGGTACCCATGCTGCTTGCCTCCCATCTGTTCAGCATGTATGGCCTGTGGATGAGGAGGAGGATCTGGAAAGTGATCTTCCTAGTGAAGACAGCGATGTTTTGCGTACTGGTACCCTGGCACACATGGCTGACTTCATGTTAGGCTGCCTTTCTCATGACCCTCGCGTTAGACACATTCTGGCCACTACAGATTTCTGGGTGTACACCCTTCTCGACCCCCGGTATAAGGAGAACCTTTCCACTCTCATTCCCGAAGAGGAAAGGGGTATGAAAGTGATGCAATACCACATGGCCCTGGTGGACAAACTGATGGTAAACTTCCCATTTGACAGCGTTAGCGGCAGAAGCCGCAGTTCCCAGGGCCAAGTAGCAGGGGAGGTGCGGAGATCAGACAGCATGTTCTGCGCATGCAGGGGAACACTTTACAAGGCCTTTGCCAGCTTTATGGCTCACCAGCAAGACTGCGTCACCACTCCCCAGTCAAGGCTGAGTCGGAGGGAGCACTGTAAAAAGATGGTGAGGGAGTACGTAGCCGATCATACCACCGTCCTCCGTGATGCTGTAGCTCCATACAACTATTGGGTGTCAAAGCTAGACACGGGGCACGAACTTGCGCTGTATGCCCTGGAGGTGCTGGCTTGCCCTGCCGCTAGCGTCTTTTCAGAGAGGGTGTTTTGTGCAGCGGGGGGAATCATCACGGACAAGCGTACCCGCCTGTCAATTTCCAGTGCCGACATGCTTACACTTATAAAGATGAACAAAGCCTGGAGTTCCCCAGACTTCTCTTCTCCACCGGCGGAGAGCAGCGGAACCTAAAGAATTTTTTCGCTGCAACCGCAGATAAAAGCACTCTTCTCTATCACCAGGAAAATGGGGCATTTATCTTTATCAATCTGTCTCTGACATTAGTCCTCCTCCTGCTACTCCTCCTCCAGAAACAACATGTCATCGCGCTGAGCGGCCAATTTTTCTGCGGCACAAAAGGCTACATCTACCAATTTTTTAAATAATTTTTTAAAGTTTCAAAAATATTGAGACTGTAACATGAACCATTTTTTTCAACAGGGCTGCCTCCAGGCTCTGTTACAAATTAAGCCACAGTGAGATGTATCTTTAAAAAAATGTTTATGGGTTTCACCTGACCTCTCGGTTGATAAATTTTTCAGAGGTACACTTGTACTCTTGGTACACTAATTTTGGGGTCCACGCCTACACTCTTATCCAACTAATTTTTCCGGCCTTCGCCTACGCTCATGGTATCCCAATGTTTCAGAGGTTGGCCTATACTATTACTACAGAAATTTTACTGGGGTCTGCCTGCCTGCCTATACTTCTGGTACAAGAAAGTTACAGGGGTCTGCCTATACTGCTCCCACTTACATGTTACAGGGCTCTGCCTATACTTCTGCAACGTAAATCTTACAGGGGTCTTCCTATACTGCTGCCACAAGGATGTTACTGGGGTCTGCCTATACTGCTGCCCCGTTATATTAATGGGGTTTGCTTATACTGCTGCCACAAGGATGTTACTGGGGTCTGCTAATACTGCTGCCATGTAATGTTACAGGGGTCTGCCTATGCTTCTGCTACTTAAATGTTACAGGGGTCTGCTTATACTGCTGCTACAAAAATGTTTCAGGGGTCTGCTTATACTGCTGCAACAGAAATGTTACAGGGGTCTGCCTATACTTCTACTACAGACATGTTACAGGGGTCTGCCTATGCTACTGCTACTTAAATGTTACAGGGGTCTGCTTATACTGCTGCTACAAAAATGTTTCAGGGGTCTGCTTATACTGCTGCAACAGAAATGTTACTGGGGTCTGCCTATACTTCTACTACAGACATGTTACAGGGGTCTGCCTATGCTTCTGCTACATAAATGTCACAGGGGTTTGCTTATACTGCTGCTACAGAAGTGTTACAGGGGTCTGCCAATACTGCTGCTACATAACTGTTACAGCGGTCTGCCTGTACTTCTGCTACAAGAATGTTACTGGGGTCTGCCTATACTTCTGCCACGTAAATGTTACAGGGGGTCTGCTTGTACTGCTGCTACTGAAATGTTACAGGGGTCTGGCAATACTGCAGCTACATAAATGTTACTGGGGTCTGCCTATACTTCTGCTAATGAAATGTTACTGGGGTCTGTCTATACTTTACTACAGAAATGTTAATGGGGTCTCCCTAGACTTCTGCAACATAAATGTTACTAGGGTCAGCTTATACCTTTGCTACAGGAATATTACAGGGGTCTGTGTATACTATGGGTGCACTAAGTCTTCCCATCGCGGTGTTCTACCTATCTGGCCCCCAAAAAACCCCAGACTGACTAGGGCATGGTGTGTGGGCCGCGGCCAACATGTATTTCCTCTGACGTAACCTCAGCTATCCGGGGCACTGCAATGGGATTTCTTTATGTACAGTCTGTGTGATCCTGCTAGCCACCCATGCTGTGGGTGCGCACAGACTTGCCATAGCGGAGTTTTACCTGCCTGGCACTTTTGAAAAAACCCAGAATGTCTAGGGCATGGCGTGTGGGCCGCGGCCAACATGTATTTCCTCTCACGTCACATCAGCTATCCGGGGCACTGCAATGGGATTTCTTTATGTACCGTCTGTGTGTTCCTGCTAGCCACCCATGGTATGGGTGCACACAGACTTGCCATAGCGGAATTTTACCTGGCTGGCACTTTTAAAAAACCCAGAATGTCTAGGGCATGGCGTGTGGGCTGCGGCCAACATGTATTTCCTCTCACGTAACCTCAGCTATCCGGGGCACTGCAATGGGATTTCTTTATGTACCGTCTGTGTGTTCCTGCTAGCCACCCATGCTGTGGGTGCACACAGACTTGCCATAGCGGAGTTGTACCTGTCTTTTTTTTTTTTTAAATCAGAGTTTTTTATTCATTTTTCAAGCATAACATGTGATATACAGTTACAGATTGCCATATTCTATGGGGTTAGTATGGCGTCAGATGTGAGTCTTTTCTTAATATAAACTAATATTGTTGGCCGTGTTTCATTGAGCATCAGAATAGTTTGTATGTGGCGAACCTGGTGTGCCTATATAACCCTTCTTAAACAACTGGGGGGGGGGGTGGAGGGATAGACAAGACAAGGGGAAGGGGTGAGGGGGGAAGTTATAGGGGGGCAGGTGAGGGGAGGAGGTATTATCTCAATTTCCCACCATTCTTCTTTTCCTCCTTTGTCTCAATCGTTCTGATCTGTTCGGGGCCTCTCTATCAGACTCTGAGTTAAGGCCCTCATGGTCTCTCTTAGGTGGTTTTTATCAAGGAATGGACTGGTGTGGTAGAGTAGTGGTACTAGGTCTTTTTCTCTTTTTGTTTATATCAGCCGAGGTATTTCCAGGGGGTCCACATTTTCACAAATCCATCATGATCTCCCCTAGACCAACTCGAAAGTTCCTCCAGGTTACAGATCATGTCTACTTTTTCTTTCCATTGGGCCAATGTAGGAGGAATCTTCTGGAGCCAGAGCCTAGGGATCAAGGTTTTTGCTGCGTCTATTAAGAGCGCAATCAATTTGCATTTCAACGGGTGAAAGTTTGTTTATGGCCTCCAGAGTAAAACCGTATCGACCGATAGCTCTAGATTCGGGGAAAGTTTTTGTAGGGTTTTCTCCACCTCTTTCCAGAAAGGTGCAACAATTGGGCGTTCCCACCAGATGTGCAAGTAGGAGCCTACAGAGGAGTCTCATCTCCAGCACTTATTGTGGGGGGCTAGTTTATATGCGTGTAGCCATTGTGGGGTTTTATACCATCTTACCAAGAGTTTATAATGGCTCTCTTGTAGTAAGACGCACGGTGAGAGGCCAAAAGCTGTTTTCATAATAGTTTTGGTTTCTTCAGGAGAAAGCGAGATGTTTAATTCACTTTCCCACGAGATTACAAAGGCTGTTTTTGTAGGGATGGTTGAGAGATGAATCGTTTTTTTATGTTTGCTAGTTTCCTTTGTCCCAGAGCCTTCTCGCCTAAGGCTCTCTTGAATGGTGTCTTAGGTCTAGTGGACTTGAACGTTTTCTGGAACTTCTCAATAGTTTTAATAATGTGAGCTTTTTGTAGGACTGAGAAAGTATGCTGAGGGAGGAGGGTCAAAAGTACTTCTGGAGGGGGTTTATGTGCCAGAGCCTGGAGATCTCCTACTGAGAACTTTTTGAATTTTTTCCATATACTAGCAGTTGTCAGATCAGGAGGGGTGTCTACTAGCTTGCATAATGCACGAAGAGGCATTGCTGGGGATGGATTCGGGGCCAGGGAGCTCCCAAGCTCGCCCCAGGCCTCGCAGGGGCCTCGGAGAAGGGGTTCAAATTTGCTCCTCTCGAACCTGAACCTAGGGGGGAACCACAAATCCTCCACCAAGGACTCCCCACACACACCCTCCACCAGTAAAGATAGGGTCGGGTCCCTTATGGGCTGGGTGAGCTCCATCCAGTAGCTTAGTTGTACTACTTTGTGGAAGTCTTCTATACATGGTAAGTCCATTCCGCTTTTGTGTCTTTTTTTATCATTAAGCCATAAGCCAGGCATGGCCTTTTGTGTCGCCATACATAGTCTGTGAAGGCTCTCTTAAGGGCTTTGAAAAAGAATCTTGGAAGTGAAATTGGGAGCATGCGAAGTTTATATAATATTGTTGGGAGGACATAAGATTTTAGAATATTTTTCCTGCCAAACCAAGAAATGGTAGGCAGGTCATAGGAGTGAAGCATTACTTTCACTTTGGCTATCAGAGGATGAAAATTATATTTATAAATGTCTTCTGCTTTTTTGGTGAGGTTGATCCCGAGATACTTAATATGGGAGTTAGACCAGGTGAAGGGTGAGCTGGACTTGAAGAGGCGATACTTTGATTCTGGTATAGAGATGTTTAATATTGTGGATTTGGAGAAATTTACTTTAAAATTTAATAAGGTGCCAAATTCTTGTAAAAGTAGAGTAAGTCTAGGGATCCCCCTTTCGGGGTCCGTGACAACAAACATGATGTCATCGGCGAACGCCGCAGTGGATATAGAGTGGGGGCCTGTTGTAAGGCCTTTTATTTCTGGGTCCTGCCTCACTTTCTGGAGGAAGGGTTCTAGTGCGAGAATGAAGAGGGAGGGGGAAAGTGGGTATCCCTGGCGAGTTCCATTGCGTATATCGAATGGAGGGGAAAGTATTTCATTAATTTTTAGTCTTGCATACTGTTTAGAGTATAATGAAAAAATTGATGCAATGAAGGGGGGGGGGGGCAAATTAAATCGCCTGAGAGCTGCTTCCAGGTAAGTCCAGCTCACCCTATCAAATGCCTTTTCGGCGTCTGTTCCCAAAAAAGCTAAAGGGATATTCCGCGACTGGGCATATCTAGCTATATGTAGTAAACGGAGACAGTTGTCCCTGCCCTCCCTTCCTTTGACGAATCCCGTTTGTTCATTATTAATTAATGCAGGGATGAGATCTTCAAGTCTTTTGGCCTGGAGCTTGGCCGAGATCTTGACGTCTAAGTTCAGCAACGAAATTGGCCTGTAGCTGCCACATAGCTCAGGGTTTTTCCCCTCCTTATGTAGCAGCGTAATGTGCGCTTCTAATGCTTGTTTAGGTAGGGATTTTCCTTGTAAAAGGGCATTACATAAGTCTTTAAGGCGAGGGATTAGTATCTCTTTGAAAGATTTGTAGTAGACGACCAATAGGCCGTCCGGGCCGGGACTTTTCCCTGACGGGCAAGATTCAAGTATACTTTCTATTTCTGTGTCCGTTGCCGGAGCCATCAAATTACTAGTTTCCGTTGCGTTTAATTTAGGGCGATTGAGAGCGTTCAAGAAGTTATCTAGTTCAACTTTTGTTTTTTGTGGAGTGGGGTTTCCCCCTATGCCACTTAAGTCATACAGTTCTGTGTAGAATTTCTGAAATTCAGTAGCTATTTCTGCCGTCGATGATACAACTTCACCTGTTTTTGTTTTTATTGTTGAGATATGGTTTCTTGCGCGCGCTTTTTTAATGAGGGCAGTCATAAACTTACTACCTTTGTTGCCGTGTGCATAGACTGTATGTTTAAAGAGTAAACGCTTTTTGTTAAATCTGGACTCCAAGCAATTTTTGAGATCGCATCTTAAAGCTGTCAATTCCTCTAAATTATTTTTGGATTGGGAGTTTTTTACTTTTTGTTCTAGTTTTACTATTTGGTTGTTTTTGTTGCTGTTTCTTCATCCTTGTCCCTAGTGCTATCAAGAGGCCTCTTGAGAAAGCCTTGTGGGCTTGCCATATAATGGGTATTTCTATGTCGTCTTTTGAGTTTAATTGAAAGTATTCCTCTATTAGTTTGGACAGTCGTGTCCTTTCTTCTTCTGAATCTAGTAGAGATTCATTTAGCCTCCATCTCCATTCTTTTGGTTCAGTTTTACCGAACTTGATATCTAGATGTAGGGGGGCATGGTCTGATATGGTCATTGCATCGATATAGGCTTTTCCTACCTGTGGTAAAAGGGTATATGATACAAATAGGTAGTCAAGCCTCTGCTGGGAGGAGTGGACAGAGGACAAGTATGTAAAGTCCTTGGTGGATGGGTGCAAGCACCTCCAAGCGTCAGTAACTTCCAGGTTCTGGAGCGCTCGATTTATAGTCCTAAGTTTCCTCCGCGAGACCTGGAAGCGACCTGTTGAGGTGTCCAGTAGGGGGTTCAGGGTTAGATTCCAATCCCCTCCAACGACTATCAGGCCCACAGCAAATTGTTTTAGGATCTCTAGTTGATTCATTAACCAGGGCACTTGGTCAGAATTGGGTGCATATAGGTTTGCGAAGGTTATCTTCACATTGTTTATTGTGCCTTTCAGAAAGATGACCCTCTCCTCCCCATCTGCATATTGGGCTTCGTATTTGAAGATGATGGACCTGTGAAAAAGGATGGAAACCCCTTTTGAAGCCGATGTGGGATGTGGGTTATGGTACTCTTGCGGGAAAAGCCTCCCGGGGAGTGTCATATGTTTGTTACCCTTGAAATGGGTTTCTTGGAGAAAGAGGACCTTTGTATCATACCTTTTTAGTAGTGCCGAGAGGTTATGCCTCTTGAGAGGTGAATTCAGGCCCCGAACATTGAACGTAGAGATGCGGATTGGTATGCATTTTCAGCCTAGGAGGGGGCTAATGTAGAGAAGAGCTCTGTTCTTGGCTTGGAGTGCTGAAAATAAAGGTTAGAATGTGAATACACAATAAACGACTTTATCAGAGGGGTAGTCTGGAGGGTCTCTCTCCAGAGTAATAAGAGGGAATGAGGGGGCGAGGAGCGGGAAGGGGGTGGGGAAGGGGCAAAATGGAAGGATAGAAGACAGTGACTGAAAATAACTTGTAGAAGTAACTTTGTGTTACTCTCTATAGGTATTTTTCCTCCACGAGAGTAAGTATACACAAATATGGAGGGGGGGGGAGAGATATGCAGCGTTATGAGCTGAGTTTATATCTTAACTTGGCTTTTAGCCTGATCGGTACAGGCACCACCGGGGCCCAGTAAATTATTCCTGCTCGGGACGAGCAAGGTAACTATAATCATTTTAGATAATTGCGGTGAGTGTGCATGACCTTAGAAGAGCACAGTAGATTAACTATTTAGAATGTCCTCTTGTGAACTGTCCTATGAAACAAGTAACCATTTTGGTTGCCAACTGGGTAGAACGTCTAGTCGTTCAGGAATATTAAGTGATAGGATCAGCGTCCAGAGTATCAAGTGTCATTTGGTGTAGTTTCCTCTCTGTTCTTCTTTTTGCTCTTTGGAGATTTCTGGTTTCTGACCAGTTGCCACATCTCTGGCGTGGGCAGTTGTGTGCAATTTTGTAGCTCTGGTAAGGGTAACCAGCAGGGTAAGTAAATTGGATCGACTCCCAGGTGTGGCCAGCAGTTCTGTAGGTCTTCTGGGGAGCGTATGTTAAAGCACTTGCTTTTGTAGTTGAAGCCCAGGCCAAAGGGGAACAGCCACGCATATTTAATATTTTTTTTATTTTAGGACGTCTAGTAGCGGTCTCAATGCCCTTCTTTTCGTCAATGTGGAGGGGGCCAGGTCCTGGTAGATTTGGATCATAGTACCTCCATACTGTAGATCTTGTGAGTTTCTCGCTGCCCTCAGAACCGCCAGCGCATCTGGGAAAGATAATAATTTGCAAATTATATCCCTGGGTGGATCAGTGTTGGCTGGGACTGGTCTCATTGCTCGGTGAATTCTTTCAATGACCATAGGAGTCGCTTTGTCAGGCCCTACTAGTGAAGTGAAGATTTCCATAGCAACTTTTTCAAGGGCTTCTGTGGCCCAGGATTCAGGGAGTCCTTTTAAACGCACATTGTTACGTTTGTTACGGTTTTCTAAGTCCTCTTGTAGTAACAGAACTCTATTTAGCTGGTCATGGTGGTCTTTCAGAGCTTGCACCATTTCTAGAGAGTGTGTTGTAATACAGGAAGTGGAGTTCTCTAAATCATCTATCCTCCTTCCCATGCTTCTGACTTCCTCCTTTATTTCATTAAAATCAGCCATAACAGGGCGAAGAGCTGAGGAGAATAGTTCCTTCATAAAGCCCTTTGAGACTCTTTCGCCGTCCTCCTCATCTGATGAATCTTCCATCTCCCTGTCGGCCACGGTTGCAGCGGCGGTCTGCTGGGATGGCGCCATCTTGCTTACTGCATGAGGGGAGCGAGCGGTCCGGTCTTTCAGAAATCGTTGAAGGTCTGATTGTCCTCTGGCTGGGCGAGGGGTGCCCTGGAGGTCTCCCCCTTTTTCTCTGCCTGTTCTGACCATTTTCTTTAAATGATTGCTGCTGGAAAGGGCCCCGGAGTGTGCTGTTGCAATGGGGTTCTGCAATCAAGCAGCCATTACACTCCGTGGTCAGGCTCTGCCTGGGGGCAGTGAAAAAATTAAGAGTTGACTTTCTTTATGAGAGTCTATAGTGTAAAAAATTGTTATAGTTTGGAACTTAAGGTTTGCACTGTAGGTTCCGTAAAAATTTGAGCGGGTCTCTTGTATGCTGAGTGTTCAGAGATTAGTGGGCTCCCCTTTATTTGTTCAGCCTCTATCTCCTCTCAGGGAAGGTAAGATGGTGGTGAGGCTTCTGGCGGGAAAAAACTTGCCCCTGTGGTGAAGAAAGGGGGGGAGTGGGGGGAGAAGATGGCGAGGAGGCACGGGCTGCTTGTGTTATCATCTTTAGCTTTTCGTCCCAGAAAGAAGCTGCCTCGAATCTGATAGGGCACCTCACTCTTCTTGTTGGTTGCCCTGCTTTGGGCCGTCTCCCTCCTCCACTTCCCCGCTCACCCGTCCGGACGTCTCCCTTAGCTGCTCCGGTGGAATCGGGTGCCCGCTGAGTTGGTAAGTACAGCCTGTCCCGCTCTCCCTTACCCTCGCTCACCTCGGGGAATGGAATCGTTGCCCTGCTTTGTCTCTAGTAGGTTTCCTCTGGGCACTGCACTCCTATGAACGACGCGCTCCTTCTCGGCACCCAGAATGGCCGCAGCTTGTCTCCGGTGCACGGTCCCGATGTTCGGGTGCAGATCGGTCCGGTGTCGAGTCTTTCCCAGGGTTATCCCAGCCTGCAGGGATATCAGCTGTAGCTTGGAGGTGTCGCTGATAGTCCTAAAGGTGTCGGGGAAGGTCCATAATATCCCCTCTTGCTCAGGATCTCTAGAGCCGTGCCACCGTCCGTTCCACAGGTTAGCCCCCCCCCCCCCCCCCGAGTTGTACCTGTCTATCCCCAAAACACTGACAGACTTGGGTAGGGTGCAGAGAGCAGATGGTTTACCCCTTGCGTTGTCGATGAGGTATCCGACACCCAAACAGAATGAGTAGTGTGTGGACACATGGAGTCCACATTGCTATGTCACTCGCAGCACCTTGTGCCACACAAGGTGTTTGCTGAGATAGAGGCTGACCCAGGGCCCGCTCACATACTTCCCACACCGAGTATTGCTGCATTGTGGAGATGTGTAGAAGTGCTGGGCTGGAGCGGACTCCACTTTATGCCCATGGGGTTTATGACCACCTGACACAGGTGGCAAAGGATTGGAATGAAGATGGAACGTCAATCTATTATCAATTCTCAACAGCATTGTGGGTTATTGCCCACACTTTCAAAGAGGGTCGCTGCCTGGCCCTGCCAACCCTCTGCAGTGTGTGCCTCCGGTTCCTCCTCATGGCAGACGCACTTATAAATAGAGGGGGGGGGGGGGCAGCATGTAACCCAGGAGAAGAGGCAGCGGTGTGTCCCGCAGGCAGTGATTGTCCTTGGTTGCAGATAGTGTGGTGCTTAGCTAAGGCGTGCCTTGCTAATGAGGGTTTGTCCAAAGTAAAAATTGTTAGGGGGGGGGGGGGCCCACTCTTGCCCCTATTGTGGCTTAATAGTGGGACCTGGGAGCCTGATATGCAGCCCTGCATGTTGCCCCTCGCCTGCCCTATCTGTATCTGTGTCGTTTCCATCAGTTTCGTAGGTTTTGAAGATTTGCACAAATGAAAACCTTAGCGGAGCATGGGTCATATATAAAAATGTTCAAGTCGCCCATTGACTTCAATGGGGTTTGTTACTCGAAACGAACTCTCGAGCATCGCAGAAAGCTCGACTCGAGCAACGAGCACCCGAGCATTTTGGTGCTCACTCATCTCTAATGACGATCAATCAGCTGGTGGTAATTAGTTTTTAATTATTACATGTATATAAACTTTGAGTGTGGATAGTTTGACTGGCCTTGAGAAAGATCCTATCTAGATGGAAACGTCGCCGTTACTACCTGGTTTTGCAGTCCATGTTGTTGTTTTTGTTACTGGAACCATAATGGAATATAGTTCCTTTTTATTCATCTTGCTGCCGTGGATGCTGCCTCTCTATGTATGGGCTTCTCTATGTGGGAGAGTTTGTAAGGAAACACATATCATCCCAGCACCATTGGTCACATAGGAATTTATATAGACGCTACATTCACAGGTCTTCTTACATTTTACTCCGTACCTTAATACTAATGACTGGAATCCTACATTTACCGGCCAAGACTCTGATCTATTGACTATTTAGTGTGAGTCACGAAGAAGGGAGAATTATTACCAAAACATTTTTTTAAGCGGACAGTAACCGCCTGTTACACTACAAAAGGGTCCATATCCAAAAATGAAAAATTCCCATCCCCTCTGTGCAATCCTATCGCTTAAGATGCAATTGTACAAAAGACGAGGATTTCCACAATCAAATTCCCATCATCCTAGGAATAAATGGAGCCGATGAAGTTTCCTGACAGCGGAACAAGTGAGGCCGGGTGAGCCGTCATTCTTTATGCTTGTGGGGACAACATTGAATTTATGGTTTTTGATTTTTTACTTTCTTTCACGTTTTACAGAGAGGTTTTTGTGAAAAAAAACCTGAATTTCCACACTTGGTGCATTATTACTTTGTCATGCTGGTGTAATTTATATAGATGTTATCCTTTACCGCAGATTCTGATTGCAGCGATACAATAAATAGTAACAAAACATAGAAACATAGTAAATCCACGGAGTTCAGCCTATCACCCCAATATTGATCTACAGGAAGGCAAATATACCCAATGAGGTAAAAGCCATTTTTCCTTATTTTAAATGGAAAAAAAATTTCCGACTCCGAGTCTGGCAGCTAGATCAGCGATCCCGGGATGACGACCCCTCTGAAGTAAACTAGTGACTATAACCGGTAATCTTGTTGCACTCAAGAATGGTATCCAGGCCCCTCTTGTACTCTTCTAGTGAGCAGCACCACATCATCAGGTAGAGAGTTCCATCATCTCACTGCTCTTACAGTAAAGAACCCATTCTATGTTGTGTAGAAACCTTCTTTCCTCTAGATTTAGAGGGCACTCCCTTGTTACAGTCACAGTCCTGGTAACAGACAAAATATTCTAACCTGTCAGGGTATAACTGAGATGTATAAATGTAATTCACAGTCGGGATGCTGCTTGCATTTCAGATTTCCTGCTTTATTAATAAAATGTGCATTTCACAAATATGGAGAACGCGTTTCAGTTTTTATAAAACCTTGTTCACCTCTATATAATAAGCTAACAGACTCCCTTAAAAACTAAACCTTTAATTCATTCAAAACATTTGTGAATTTAACCCCTCGTTAGTGTGCAACATTGACTGCCTTTCACTCGTTGCTTCCCGTTAGCTCCGACGTTCAGGGCATCACATTGCCGCATGGTGTGGTATGCTAGATTCATTGATCACAGTCATCATTTGGGATAGGGCAGAACCTCCAGCTAATGAAGGCAGCTGAATTATCTGATAATGTGTATTCATGTATTTATATCAAATATCAATATGTGATTCTTATTGTAAAATAACAGAACTCTAATCTATCTGCATGTAAAGCCAATAGATGATGCAGAATGAATAGCGGTAATATGAAGATCGTCACCTACAATGACCCATAATAATAGTACATAAACAGGTGTTTAATCCATTGGAAATAGAATGGATACCCAATGATATTTACATTAGATTCTCATATAAAGGTAATTGAAATCTATAAGACCGGTTACAACACAAGCAGCGGCAGGATTTTACCAACTGCTATTAGAAGGATAAAATCCAGAAACAGATTATGCCAACCAGTTACTCAGATATGTAATCAATTAATTTCCAAACGAAATCAATGTTATTCTAACACTTTTATTAAATTATGTATAATTAATTCATTTGTGTATGTATATGAATTTACTTGATATCTAATAGTACCATATGATGCCATGAACGTCGGAGCTAACGGGAAGCAACGAGTGAAAGGCAGTCAATGTTGCACACTAACGAGGAGTTAAACTCAATTTGTTCTTAATTACATTTGTACAAGAAAGCCAAAGAAAACGGTGGCTAATTAAGTCTTGCAAGATACGCCTGCAGAGAGGAACAGGGAGCAGAAGCCGGCCAAGGTGGGATTGATATTTTTATTTGAGCTCTATAACAGATATGCAATCTATTACGCCATGCTTCTAGCTGACTTGGAGGGCTTTGCCAGGCCTGCGGCTGCCACTGGTGCTCACCAGCTCCTTATAATCACCTAATGGAATCCTGATGGACTGCTAGCCGCTCCCTGACTATTGAGGTGCCTCAGCATCTAGGGGAGTGTGTGGCAAGGACTGAGATTAGTGAATTAGGTATAGCCCTTTGTGCTGAACCCATTAAACTCCCCACCTACACCTTTCCAACTCAGGTAAGTTGTTAATCAGGGCTTGTCAGATGTCAGGTGATCCAAGAGGTTTATACATAAGTGGTAACTTGGAAGATCCGGTCCGGCACAATAGTCCATATCAGGGAGCGAACATTTACATTCAATCACCACAGAAAGTGAAAATATAAATCTGAGATCGGGCAGATATTGTCAGAACAAATACATAAGATCATACTTAGAATTCACGCCTAACAGAACCCGGGCACACAACTCCATAATCCAGGAAACTCATGTACCAATAGTTTCCTGTGCCAATCCCCTCCCCGGGAAGGAAATGGCTATAATGTACAAAGAAGCCATATTACCTGAATGACATCACAACATTTCATCCAAAACCATTCATTCAATATGTCTTCTAAGGGTTAATCCTTCCTCTCAGGGAGGTGATTGGCTCATAAAACCTTTCCTACATGAGTCTTACTGGATTACAGAGATGTGCGCCCGGGTTCTGTTAGGCTTGAAGTCTAAGTAAGATCTTATGTATTCCTGTTGGCAGTATCTACCTGATCTGTAAATGTTTGCACCCTGATATGGACTATTATGTCGCACCAGATTTCCCAAGTTGTCACTTCTGTATAAAACTCTTGGCTCTCCTGAAATCTGGTGTGTTCAGAGCTCATCTGAGTGTGAAACATGTAGGGGGTTTGTTTTATCGGGCTGTGCGCCCCAAGTTGTATAGTCCTGTATAAGTAAAGTCTGATATGTTACACTGAAGTTGTAGAACCTTTCCCATGTGATCACAGCTGTATATTACTGTGTGCGACTCTTCCTAGTATATGACCCTATAGTGATGAGATGGAGGGGAGACGCCCTTGCTGGGCTCAGTGGTGGAATACGGTTCTTACCATTATCATTTATGAAAGGATCATTCTCAAAACCAAAAAATGTCCTAACAAACTCCACAAGGTCCGGGATCGGCAGTGATTCTCCCCTCACTACTTATACACATAATGGGTACCAGCTCTCCCTCATCTCCATCAGTTCTGAGGAAACATCATCTAAAGGAAGAAGAAAGATCGGCCCAAATACAAACATGTAAGTTTTACAAGTAAACTTTTATTAACAGTTAGAAGCAAGTTTAGAGACGCAGTTATATGTATCAGTGTGAAATATTCTATGTACACGGCTGATATAAAGGCGGGCTATCTGGATTATATTTGTTAATGGATAACGGATGTTTATCGGTAATTACATACATTTCTTATTCATCATGGTTAGAAAAAACAGGTTTAAAAAATAGCTTCTCTCCGGTGTGAACTTTTTGATGTTGCAGTAAATTTGATTTGCGAGTAAAACATTTCCCACATTCTGAACATGAAAATGACTTCTCTCCTATGTGAGTGTCCTGATGTTTAACAAGGTCTGATTTCTGTGTAAAACATTTCCCACAATCTGTACATGAATACGGCTTCTCTCCTGTGTGAATTGTCTGATGTGTAACAAGATTTGATTTCACGGTAAAACATTTCCCACATTCTGAACATGAAAATGGCTTCTCTCCTGTGTGAATTCTCTGATGTGTAACAAGGACTGATTTCTGTGTAAAACATTTCCCACAATCTGTACATGAATACGGCTTCTCTCCTGTGTGAATTGTCTGATGTGTAACAAGGACTGATTTCTGTGTAAAACATTTCCCACATTCTGAACATACAAACGGCTTCTCACCTGTGTTAATACTCTGATGTGCGACAAGGCCTGATTTCCCACTTTCTGAACATACAAACGGCTTCTCACCTGTGTGAAATCTCTGATGTGCGACAAGGCGAGATTTAAAAGCAAAACATTTCCCACATTCTGAACATGAAAATGACTTCTCTCCTATGTGAGTGTCCTGATGTTTAACAAGGCCTGATTTCTGTGTAAAACATTTCCCACATTCTGTACATGAATATGGTTTCTCTCCTGTGTGAATTCTCTGATGTTTAACAAGGACTGATTTCTCTGTAAAACATTTCCCACAATCTGTGCATGAATATGGCTTCTCTCCTGTGTGAATTCTCTGATGTGCGACAAGGACTGATTTCTCTGTAAAACATTTCCCACAATCTGTACATGAATACGGCTTCTCTCCTGTGTGAATTCTCTGATGTTTAACAAGGACTGATTTCTCTGTAAAACATTTCCCACAATCTGTGCATGAATATGGCTTCTCTCCTGTGTGAATTCTCTGATGTGCGACAAGGCGAGATTTAAAAGCAAAACATTTCCCACATTCTGAACATGAAAATGACTTCTCTCCTATGTAAGTGTCCTGATGTTTAACAAGGCCTGATTTCTGTGTAAAACATTTCCCACAATCTGTGCATGAATATGGCTTCTCTCCTGTGTGAATTCTCTGATGTGTAACAAGATTTGATTTCTGTGTAAAACATTTCCCACATTCTGAACATGAAAAGGTCTTCTCTCCTGTGTGAATTCTCTGATGTTTAACAAGGACTGATTTCTCTGTAAAACATTTCCCTCATTCTGAACATACAAACGGCTTCTCACCTGTGTGAAATCTCTGATGTGCGACAAGGCGAGATTTAAAAGCAAAACATTTCCCACATTCTGAACATGAAAATGACTTCTCTCCTATGTGAGTGTCCTGATGTTTAACAAGGCCTGATTTCTGTGTAAAACATTTCCCACAATCTGTACATGAATATGGTTTCTCTCCTGTGTGAATTCTCTGATGTTTAACAAGGACTGATTTCTCTGTAAAACATTTCCCTCATTCTGAACATACAAACGGCTTCTCACCTGTGTGAAATCTCTGATGTGCGACAAGGCGAGATTTAAAAGCAAAACATTTCCCACATTCTGAACATGAAAATGACTTCTCTCCTATGTGAGTGTCCTGATGTTTAACAAGGCCTGATTTCTGTGTAAAACATTTCCCACAATCTGTGAATGAATATGGCTTCTCTCCTGTGTGAATTCTCTGATGTGTAACAAGATTTGATTTCTGTGTAAAACATTTCCCACATTCTGAACATGAAAAGGTCTTCTCTCCTGTGTGAATTCTCTGATGTTTAACAAGGACTGATTTCTCTGTAAAACATTTCCCTCATTCTGAACATACAAACGGCTTCTCACCTGTGTGAAATCTCTGATGTGCGACAAGGCGAGATTTAAAAGCAAAACATTTCCCACATTCTGAACATGAAAATGACTTCTCTCCTATGTGAGTGTCCTGATGTTTAACAAGGCCTGATTTCTGTGTAAAACATTTCCCACAATCTGTACATGAATATGGTTTCTCTCCTGTGTGAATTCTCTGATGTGTAACAAGATTTGATTTCTGTGTAAAACATTTCCCACATTCTGAACATGAAAAGGTCTTCTCTCCTGTGTGAATTCTCTGATGTTTAACAAGGACTGATTTCTCTGTAAAACATTTCCCACAATCTGTGCATGAATATGGCTTCTCTCCTGTGTGAATTCTCTGATGTGCGACAAGGACTGATTTCACGGTAAAACATTTCCCACATTCTGAACATGAAAATGACTTCTCTCCTATGTGAGTGTCCTGATGTTTAACAAGGTCTGATTTCCCTTTAAAATATTTCCCACTTTCTGAACATACAAACGGCTTCTCACCTGTGTGAATTCGCTGATGTGCGACAAGGCGAGATTTAAAAGCAAAACATTTCCCTCATTCTGAACATGAAAATGACTTCTCTCCTATGTGAGTGTCCTGATGTTTAACAAGGCCTGATTTCTGTGTAAAACATTTCCCACATTCTGTACATGAATATGGTTTCTCTCCTGTGTGAATTCTCTGATGTTTAACAAGGACTGATTTCTGTGTAAAACATTTCCCACAATCTGTGCATGAATATGGCTTCTCTCCTGTGTGAATTCTCTGATGTGCGACAAGGACTGATTTCACGGTAAAACATTTCCCACATTCTGAACATGAAAATGACTTCTCTCCTATGTGAGTGTCCTGATGTTTAACAAGGTTGTTGCCTACCCGGATTGTCTGACCATTCTACCGTTGTTTTGTCTCAGTGTCTGTTTGTCTCCCGTGTCCCGCTTCCCTAGTGAGGGTAGGGACCGTCGCCCAGTTGTCGCCCTGGGGGTTAGCCCAGGGGGGCAAGTAGGCAGGGACAGGGGTTGCGGGATATCTCAGGGACCCCCATATCCCGGACACTGTCCTGACAGACTTCTCTCCTATGTGAGTGTCCTGATGTTTAACAAGGTCTGATTTCTGTGTAAAACATTTCCCACAATCTGTACATGAATATGGCTTCTCACCTGTGTGAATTCTCTGATGTGTAACAAGATGTGATTTCTGTGTAAAACATTTCCCACATTCTGAACATGAAAATGACTTCTCTCCTATGTGAGTGTCCTGATGTTTAACAAGGTCTGATTTCCCTTTAAAATATTTCCCACTTTCTGAACATACAAACGGCTTCTCACCTGTGTGAATTCGCTGATGTGCGACAAGGCGAGATTTAAAAGCAAAACATTTCCCTCATTCTGAACATGAAAATGACTTCTCTCCTATGTGAGTGTCCTGATGTTTAACAAGGTCTGATTTCTG
This sequence comes from Eleutherodactylus coqui, assembly GCF_035609145.1. Classification (NCBI taxonomy): domain Eukaryota; kingdom Metazoa; phylum Chordata; class Amphibia; order Anura; family Eleutherodactylidae; genus Eleutherodactylus; species Eleutherodactylus coqui. The sequence goes on from NC_089841.1 coordinate 23,525,884, forward strand.
TGTAAAACATTTCCCACATTCTGAACATGAAAATGGCTTCTCTCCTGTGTGAATTCTCTGATGTGCGACAAGGACTGATTTCACGGTAAAACATTTCCCACATTCTGAACATGAAAATGACTTCTCTCCTATGTGAGTGTCCTGATGTTTAACAAGGTCTGATTTCTGTGTAAAACATTTCCCACAATCTGTACATGAATATGGCTTCTCACCTGTGTGAATTCTCTGATGTGTAACAAGATGTGATTTCTGTGTAAAACATTTCCCACAATCTGTGCATGAATATGGCTTCTCTCCTGTGTGAATTCTCTGATGTGCGACAAGGACTGATTTCACGGTAAAACATTTCCCACATTCTGAACATGAAAATGACTTCTCTCCTATGTGAGTGTCCTGATGTTTAACAAGGTCTGATTTCCCTTTAAAATATTTCCCACTTTCTGAACATACAAACGGGTTCTCACCTGTGTGAATTCGCTGATGTGCGACAAGGCGAGATTTAAAAGCAAAACATTTCCCTCATTCTAAACATGAAAATGACTTCTCTCCTATGTGAGTGTCCTGATGTTTAACAAGGTCTGATTTCTGTGTAAAACATTTCCCACTTTCTGAACATACAAACGGCTTCTCACCTGTGTGAAATCTCTGATGTGCGACAAGGCGAGATTTAAAAGCAAAACATTTCCCACATTCTGAACATGAAAATGACTTCTCTCCTATGTGAGTGTCCTGATGTTTAACAAGGCCTGATTTCTGTGTAAAACATTTCCCACATTCTGTACATGAATATGGTTTCTCTCCTGTGTGAATTCTCTGATGTTTAACAAGGCCTGATTTCTGTGTAAAACATTTCCCACAATCTGTGCATGAATATGGCTTCTCTCCTGTGTGAATTCTCTGATGTGCGACAAGGACTGATTTCACGGTAAAACATTTCCCACATTCTGAACATGAAAATGACTTCTCTCCTATGTGAGTGTCCTGATGTTTAACAAGGTCTGATTTCCCTTTAAAATATTTCCCACTTTCTGAACATACAAACGGCTTCTCACCTGTGTGAATTCGCTGATGTGCGACAAGGCGAGATTTAAAAGCAAAACATTTCCCTCATTCTGAACATGAAAATGACTTCTCTCCTATGTGAGTGTCCTGATGTTTAACAAGGTCTGATTTCTGTGTAAAACATTTCCCACAATCTGTACATGAATATGGCTTCTCACCTGTGTGAATTCTCTGATGTGTAACAAGATGTGATTTCTGTGTAAAACATTTCCCACAATCTGTGCATGAATATGGCTTCTCTCCTGTGTGAATTCTCTGATGTGCGACAAGGACTGATTTCACGGTAAAACATTTCCCACATTCTGAACATGAAAATGACTTCTCTCCTATGTGAGTGTCCTGATGTTTAACAAGGTCTGATTTCCCTTTAAAATATTTCCCACTTTCTGAACATACAAACGGCTTCTCACCTGTGTGAATTCGCTGATGTGCGACAAGGCGAGATTTAAAAGCAAAACATTTCCCTCATTCTGAACATGAAAATGACTTCTCTCCTATGTGAGTGTCCTGATGTTTAACAAGGTCTGATTTCTGTGTAAAACATTTCCCACATTCTGAACATGAAAATGGCTTCTCTCCTGTGTGAATTCTCTGATGTGCGACAAGGACTGATTTCTGTGTAAAACATTTCCCACATTCTGAACATGAAAATGACTTCTCTCCTATGTGAGTGTCCTGATGTTTAACAAGGTCTGATTTCCCTTTAAAATATTTCCCACTTTCTGAACATACAAACGGCTTCTCACCTGTGTGAATTCGCTGATGTGCGACAAGGCGAGATTTAAAAGCAAAACATTTCCCTCATTCTGAACATGAAAATGACTTCTCTCCTATGTGAGTGTCCTGATGTTTAACAAGGTCTGATTTCTGTGTAAAACATTTCCCACATTCTGAACATGAAAATGGCTTCTCTCCTGTGTGAATTCTCTGATGTGCGACAAGGACTGATTTCACGGTAAAACATTTCCCACATTCTGAACATGAAAATGACTTCTCTCCTATGTGAGTGTCCTGATGTTTAACAAGGTCTGATTTCTGTGTAAAACATTTCCCACAATCTGTACATGAATATGGCTTCTCACCTGTGTGAATTCTCTGATGTGTAACAAGATGTTATTTCTGTGTAAAACATTTCCCACAATCTGTGCATGAATATGGCTTCTCTCCTGTGTGAATTCTCTGATGTGCGACAAGGACTGATTTCACGGTAAAACATTTCCCACATTCTGAACATGAAAATGACTTCTCTCCTATGTGAGTGTCCTGATGTTTAACAAGGTCTGATTTCCCTTTAAAATATTTCCCACTTTCTGAACATACAAACGGCTTCTCACCTGTGTGAATTCGCTGATGTGCGACAAGGCGAGATTTAAAAGCAAAACATTTCCCTCATTCTGTACATGAAAATGACTTCTCTCCTATGTGAGTGTCCTGATGTTTAACAAGGCCTGATTTCTGTGTAAAACATTTCCCACATTCTGTACATGAATATGGTTTCTCTCCTGTGTGAATTCTCTGATGTGCGACAAGGACTGATTTCACGGTAAAACATTTCCCACATTCTGAATATGAAAATGACTTCTCTCCTATGTGAGTGTCCTGATGTTTAACAAGGTCTGATTTCCCTTTAAAATATTTCCCACTTTCTGAACATACAAACGGGTTCTCACCTGTGTGAATTCGCTGATGTGCGACAAGGCGAGATTTAAAAGCAAAACATTTCCCTCATTCTAAACATGAAAATGACTTCTCTCCTATGTGGGGTCCAAGGCGAGATTTAAAAGCAAAACATTTCCCTCATTCTGAACATGAAAATGACTTCTCTCCTATGTGAGTGTCCTGATGTTTAACAAGGCCTGATTTCTGTGTAAAACATTTCCCACATTCTGTACATGAATATGGTTTCTCTCCTGTGTGAATTCTCTGATGTGCGACAAGGACTGATTTCACGGTAAAACATTTCCCACAATCTGTGCATGAATATGGCTTCTCTCCTGTGTGAATTCTCTGATGTGCGACAAGGACTGATTTCACGGTAAAACATTTCCCACATTCTGAATATGAAAATGACTTCTCTCCTATGTGAGTGTCCTGATGTTTAACAAGGTCTGATTTCTGTGTAAAACATTTCCCACAATCTGTACATGAATATGGCTTCTCACCTGTGTGAATTCTCTGATGTGTAACAAGATGTGATTTCTGTGTAAAACATTTCCCACATTCTGAACATGAAAATGGCTTCTCTCCTGTGTGAATTCTCTGATGTTTAACAAGGACTGATTTCTGTGTAAAACATTTCCCACATTCTGAACATACAAACGGCTTCTCACCTGTGTGAATTCTCTGATGTGCGACAAGGCGAGATTTAAAAGCAAAACATTTCCCACATTCTGAACATGAAAATGACTTCTCTCTTATGTGAGTGTCCTGATGTTTAACAAGGTCTGATTTCTGTGTAAACATTTCCCACATTCTGAACATGAAAATGACTTCTCTCCTATGTGAGTGTCCTGATGTTTAACAAGGTCTGATTTCTGTGTAAAACATTTCCCACATTCTGAACATACAAATGGCTTCTCTCTTATGTGAGTGTCCTGATGTTTAACAAGGTCTGATTTCTGTGTAAAACATTTCCCACATTCTGAACATGAAAATGACTTCTCTCCTATGTGAGTGTCCTGATGTTTAACAAGGCCTGATTTCCCTTTAAAATATTTCCCACTTTCTGAACATACAAACGGCTTCTCACCTGTGTGAATTCTCTGATGTGCGACAAGGCGAGATTTAAAAGCAAAACATTTCCCACATTCTGAACATGAAAATGACTTCTCTCCTATGTGAGTGTCCTGATGTTTAACAAGGCCTGATTTCTGTGTAAAACATTTCCCACAATCTGTACATGAATATGGTTTCTCTCCTGTGTGAATTCTCTGATGTTTAACAAGGCCTGATTTCTCTGTAAAACATTTCCCACAATCTGTGCATGAATATGGCTTCTCTCCTGTGTGAATTCTCTGATGTGTAACACGATTTGATTTCTGTGTAAAACATTTCCCACTTTCTGAACATACAAACGGCTTCTCACCTGTGTGAAATCTCTGATGTGCGACAAGGCGAGATTTAAAAGCAAAACATTTCCCACATTCTGAACATGAAAATGACTTCTCTCTTATGTGAGTGTCCTGATGTTTAACAAGGTCTGATTTCTGTGTAAACATTTCCCACATTCTGAACATGAAAATGACTTCTCTCCTATGTGAGTGTCCTGATGTTTAACAAGGCCTGATTTCTGTGTAAAACATTTCCCACAATCTGTACATGAATATGGTTTCTCTCCTGTGTGAATTCTCTGATGTTTAACAAGGCCTGATTTCTGTGTAAAACATTTCCCACAATCTGTACATGAATATGGTTTCTCTCCTGTGTGAATTCTCTGATGTTTAACAAGGCCTGATTTCCCTTTAAAATATTTCCCACTTTCTGAACATACAAACGGCTTCTCACCTGTGTGAATTCTCTGATGTGCGACAAGGCGAGATTTAAAAGCAAAACATTTCCCACATTCTGAACATGAAAATGACTTCTCTCCTATGTGAGTGTCCTGATGTTTAACAAGGCCTGATTTCTGTGTAAAACATTTCCCACAATCTGTACATGAATATGGTTTCTCTCCTGTGTGAATTCTCTGATGTTTAACAAGGACTGATTTCTCTGTAAAACATTTCCCACAATCTGTGCATGAATATGGCTTCTCTCCTGTGTGAATTCTCTGATGTGTAACAAGATTTGATTTCTGTGTAAAACATTTCCCACTTTCTGAACATACAAACGGCTTCTCACCTGTGTGAAATCTCTGATGTGCGACAAGGCGAGATTTAAAAGCAAAACATTTCCCACATTCTGAACATGAAAATGACTTCTCTCCTATGTGAGTGTCCTGATGTTTAACAAGGCCTGATTTCTGTGTAAAACATTTCCCACAATCTGTACATGAATATGGTTTCTCTCCTGTGTGAATTCTCTGATGTTTAACAAGGCCTGATTTCTGTGTAAAACATTTCCCACAATCTGTGCATGAATATGGTTTCTCTCCTGTGTGAATTCTCTGATGTTTAACAAGGCCTGATTTCTGTGTAAAACATTTCCCACAATCTGTGCATGAATATGGCTTCTCTCCTGTGTGAATTCTCTGATGTGTAACAAGATTTGATTTCTGTGTAAAACATTTCCCACTTTCTGAACATACAAACGGCTTCTCACCTGTGTGAAATCTCTGATGTGCGACAAGGCGAGATTTAAAAGCAAAATATTTCCCACATTCTGAACATGAAAATGACTTCTCTCCTATGTGAGTGTCCTGATGTTTAACAAGGCCTGATTTCTGTGTAAAACATTTCCCACATTCTGTACATGAATATGGTTTCTCTCCTGTGTGAATTCTCTGATGTTTAACAAGGACTGATTTCTGTGTAAAACATTTCCCACAATCTGTGCATGAATATGGCTTCTCTCCTGTGTGAATTCTCTGATGTGCGACAAGGACTGATTTCACGGTAAAACATTTCCCACATTCTGAACATGAAAATGACTTCTCTCCTATGTGAGTGTCCTGATGTTTAACAAGGCCTGATTTCCCTTTAAAATATTTCCCACTTTCTGAACATACAAACGGCTTCTCACCTGTGTGAATTCTCTGATGTGCGACAAGGCGAGATTTAAAAGCAAAACATTTCCCTCATTCTGAACATGAAAATGACTTCTCTCCTATGTGAGTGTCCTGATGTTTAACAAGGTCTGATTTCTGTGTAAAACATTTCCCACAATCTGTACATGAATATGGCTTCTCACCTGTGTGAATTCTCTGATGTGTAACAAGATGTGATTTCTGTGTAAAACATTTCCCACATTCTGAACATACAAACGGCTTCTCACCTGTGTGAATACTCTGATGTGCGACAAGGCCTGATTTCCCTTTAAAATATTTCCCACTTTCTGAACATACAAACGGCTTCTCACCTGTGTGAATTCTCTGATGTGCGACAAGGCGAGATTTAAAAGCAAAACATTTCCCACATTCTGAACATGAAAATGACTTCTCTCCTATGTGAGTGTCCTGATGTTTAACAAGGCCTGATTTCTGTGTAAAACATTTCCCACAATCTGTACATGAATATGGTTTCTCTCCTGTGTGAATTCTCTGATGTGTAACAAGATTTGATTTCACGGTAAAACATTTCCCACATTCTGAACATGAAAATGGCTTCTCTCCTGTGTGAATTCTCTGATGTGCGACAAGGACTGATTTCACGGTAAAACATTTCCCACATTCTGAACATGAAAATGACTTCTCTCCTATGTGAGTGTCCTGATGTTTAACAAGGTCTGATTTCTGTGTAAAACATTTCCCACAATCTGTACATGAATATGGCTTCTCACCTGTGTGAATTCTCTGATGTGTAACAAGATGTGATTTCTGTGTAAAACATTTCCCACATTCTGAACATGAAAATGGCTTCTCTCCTGTGTGAATTCTCTGATGTTTAACAAGGACTGATTTCTGTGTAAAACATTTCCCACATTCTGAACATACAAATGGCTTCTCACCTGTGTGAATTCTCTGATGTGCGACAAGGTGAAATTTAAAAGCAAAACATTTTCCACATTCTGAACATGAAAATGTCTTCTCTCCTGTGTGAGTTCTCTGATGTGTAACAAGGTCTGATTTCTGTGTAAAACATTTCCCACAATCTGAACATGAATATGGCTTCTCTCCTGTGTGAATTCGCTGATGTTTTACAACAAAATCACATCTTGTTACACATTTCCCACACTGAACATGAATATGGCTTCTCCTTTCTGTCAGCTCTTTGAGGTTTTCTCCTTCTGTGAAATTTAGCAGTCTGTGATGAATCAGAAGATGGGACCTGTATGAGAGGATCAGATGATGGATCTTTACTGTGAAGGGCTGAGGAGATATCTGGGATAATGGCAGGTTCTTCATATGTAGCATGTATGATACCACAATCCTCTGCTTTACAATCTGCAGATATCAGACGTCCCTCTGAGCTCCCGGTATCGTCATCTGCCAAGAATAAAGTTAATTTCTTTTTCATATTATAGATCTTAAAAATGATCCTGACAGAGCAAGTGAGTGAGGATCATTCACTTATAGAAGGCGCTTGGTTTGCAGCTCACTTAACCACCAAGTGATTGTCAGTGCAGAAAACATCACCAAAAACTACAGATGTGAATCGGGACTTACAAGTAACTAATTCTGGTTTTCATCAATAACATGGGGGTCCTGGGGGGTCTGAAAAAGGGTCATGAAGAGTAATTTGCAGCAGAGTCCCCCACAAGCCCCGGGCTCCTGTCCCCGGTAGATCTCCGAGCCCAAGCTACAGGAATAGTATATTCCATACAGATGGAGTTCGGCCATTTCTGCACCAACATTAGTTTCTGTTTTCCATAAAGAACTCATATAAAATCTCCCATGAAGCCGGATGTCAGTAACACACGGTGTGCAGCAAATACAGAACTGCTCATCTATAAGACAGCTTAGTACATACAGTAATTCTATATTCTGTCACCTCAGACCAGGACTAAGCCGGGGCAGGGAGGCATTCTGAGTATTGCTCTGGGGCCCCATGGCTTCTTTGTATGACCCTGGAGCCTATACACTTCATAGTTCCCGGTCATGCGGCAAGCTCTGCTCTGTAGACCTGCAGTCAGGCTGCGATACATCTGTAAAATGTGCCCTTAATGCGCTCGTCTGAAACTGGTCATAAAGGGGAAATACAGTTCCTGGTTCTGTATACATGTACACAGCTTGGCTCAGCTGCTGTATTTACGTACGAAGCTTGGTTCTGGTATTGCATCTATGTATATCACCAAGCTTGGTTCTGGTGCTGTAATTATGTTATGGCCTTGGTTCTGTTTCCTGTTCAATAGATAAACAAGGATGCAAGGACACATTGTGGCCGGTCACACACAACCAGACCGTGCCCACCGACTGCGGCCAGTCGCCATGCAATTATGCCAGTATTTTGTGTGGCCAACTGCACTGTCTGTTTCCACCCTTAAAGTGTGTTCACACGCGGCAGATTGTGCTGCAGGTCCACACCAAAACCTGCATGACAATCCACACTATACGGTGCGGGTTATGGCACAGATCCGCAGCAGATTTCCTGCTTTTAATTGAAGGGGTGAAGTCTGAAGCAGATCCGCATCAAAATACACACCAGTGCTAAAGACTGAAATGTGATGCAGATTTGTTGTGGTCTTTACCCACTACGTGTGACACATCCTTATGTCGGGCCGCTACTCATGGGCCTGTGATATATTCCTGCCAGCCGGGCCCTGACCATTACACAGAGCCGCCAGGGGATATATTGGGTCCCATATAATGAGATTAATGAGAGCCCCAGGGGACGGGTGGGGGGTGGTGTTGGCATCTTTAGTGGGAGGTGGGGAGCAGAGTAACCTGTCATTGACCACAGGGGTGCATGTCGCACCGAAACGCGTTGCCTTTCTGTAAACCTGATTTTATATGAATAAAACTGGACAAAGTAATTGGCTTTTCGCAACTTGCATCGGCGACAGAGAGGACTTAGAGGAGTCAGCACACAGAGGAGGGGGCTTCTTGTTTTATACACCCCCCTCCTTCCGAGTAAGTGCCATTCTATTCTATATCTCTTCCGTCATTCACAGGACGGACACTTTCTACATTTTGCTTGACCTAATTGCTTTTTCCACGAGCGCACAACTTTTTTACTTAAAATCTACTGTTTGTTTTCTTATTGGGGGTCCACTCTCCTGGTGAGAGTCCCCCCTTACTGTCGTTGCAGCTCTCCTCCTTCAAGGAGGATAGGAGAAATGCACATTGGGGAGCCTGCCCAATATCCATTGGCGCTGTCTGAACTGTTGTTTGTATTGACCACTGGGGGGCTCCTTAACCCCTTAATGACACGGCCTATTTTGGCGTTGAGGACCAAGCGATTTTTGGTACTTTTTCATCTCCATCTTTCAAAAGCCATAACTTTTTTATTTTTCCGTCGACGCGGCCGTATAAGGGCTTGTTTTTTGCGTGGCGAGCTGTAGTTTTTATCGGTGCCACTTTTGGGTACATAGACTATATCGTAAAACTTTTATTAATTTTTTTTATGATAACAGGGAGAGAAAACGCATCAATTCTGCCATAGATTTTTACAGCGTTAATCATGCAGCATAAATGACACACTAATTTTTTTCTGCGGGTCGGTGCGGGTACAACGATATCAAAATTGTTATTTTTTTTTAGGTTTTTACACTTTTTTGCAATAAAACCCCTTTTTTTTGGAAATCTTTTTTTTTCTCTATAGCTGCATTCAAAGTCCTGTAACTTTTATTTTTTTTATGTACAGAGCTCTTTGGGGGCTTATTTTTTGCGAGACGAGCTGTAGTTTTTATTGGTACCATTTTGGGGAATGTATGGCTTTTTTGATCACTTTTATTGCATTTGTTGGGAGGCAAAATGCTAAAAAGCATGTTCAACTTTTTGTACACGTCGTGTCGGACGCATCAATACCAAATATGCGAATATTAAAAAAAGCACAAAAATGTTTTTTTTACATTTTTTTTACTCTTTTTTTACACAATGTGAGTCCCTCTGAGGGACTTGCAGCACTATGCCTATGATCGCTGTGATAAGGCATGGCAGAGCTACTGCTCTGCCATGCCTTATCACTTATACAGCAATCATAGGCATTGGCAATACAGGACGACAGTGTCTAGCGTCTTGTTGCCATGGCAACAGGCCGGGCTCTCGTGATAACATTGCGAGAGCCGGCCGGAGACAGAGAGGGAGCACGCTCCCTCTTTGAACTCTTTCCCTGTCGCGATCTACTTAGATCGCTGCAGGGAAGGGGTTAACAGCGGGGGGCACAACTCCGATGCCCCCCCCCCCCCCGCTGTTGCAGCAGGACGCCGGCTGTGACCGACAGCCGGCTCCCGCTGCGGGATAGCGCGAGGTCAGTCATGATCTCGCGCTATCCCGATGACATACCGGTACGTCATGTTGCGGGAAGTACGAGGCTCCCATGATGTACCAGTACATCATATAGCGGGAAGGGGTTAAAGGGATCCAACCGCCCGAGATATAATTCCTACTGCTAGTGTGCAGAGTGCTGGCGATCACTGACTTGGCTCAGGACATATTGATATCTTTATTGACAGGCAGGCAGCAGCCAGCGGTCACCGGGGGCCTCTGTAACCATTTATCCTGCCCTGATGGCGGTCCGGCCATTAGACTCTTCCTGATTCTGAACTAACTCTTTGGAGCCATTAGAGAACCCATCTGTAAGCCGTTACTTTATCTCCAACCCCCTTATAATCGGCTCAGACGTTATATTAGGATGAAACTACTCGGAATCTGTTTCCCAATTGTGCCCATTTATGGCAACTGGAAGAGTATTACGGTGAGATCACACACTGCGGGATTGTATAATCTACAGTACAATGTAAGGGAGTGGGATTCTAAGAAACCGCATTCACTCCCAGCTGAGAGATAAGATGTGACACCTGAAATAGTATTTATCTGGTCGGCCATATTCAGATGGCTGAGTGCGAGTTGTGCTGAGAACTCGCATTGGACATCACATGGGCACATATGGACTGTGTGCTGCCCCATGCTGGCAGGCAGTAGACATTACATGTCCGATTCTGGTCAGTGAATCAAACCAGAATAGGACAGTTTTTTATGTGAATCATGTAAATGAAAAAGCTTATGTTAACCCCTTAGTGATGAAGCCTGTTTGTGCCTTAGTGACGGAGCAAATTTTCGAAATCTGACATGTGTCACTTTAACATACAATAACTCTGTAAAGGTTTTGCATATCCAAGGGATTCTGACATTGTTTGTAGCACCTAAATTAAGTACAATATGTGGCGAAAAAGCAGACCACTAGAATTTGTGTAGATTTATTAAAAGCACCATTTGTCATTTTTTCCCCATTTTCTATTGCAATATCTTCTTTTCAGCAAGCATAAAATGCTCCCTGGTAGCTTTACATCTCTCCATATTACCGAGGAGATGACCAGCCGGCCTATGTGCATCAGCCATCAGACTAAAGATCATTCGTTCCCATAGCAGTAATTCTTTGCATGTGTAAAACAAAGTAAACCAGCAGCGACCGACCTGCCTACGGATCAGCGCTGGTTACATCAGATCAAGAGTTGGTCAGTGTAAAAGAACCCTTAGTCCCAGAACTGTAAAACCATTTCTCCCTCATTAGTACAGATACCATATAATGAATAGTAGTCCTTGCTCACATAGGGGTGTTTCATGTCTGGGCGGTAAATGCCCATCCTGTGTTATCACCTATAACAGTATCACATGTCATCCATATTTAGTTTGTACTCCAGTTGAATGAATAAATCTACATAACTATCTGCAGCCGGTGACCGAGGAGAATCTGTGACTAATAGATCACAGACTGAGCATGAGTCAACAATGTGATGCAGTAGCAAAAAATAGGCAAAACCAATTCTGGAATGTATTAAGATTAGAGATGAGCGGGCATAAGGCACTACTTGCTCGAGCAGTTTGCCTTAGCGAGTACGCTCGCTCATCTCTAATTAAGATAAACAGAGAGTCTAGATCACATGAGGTCATTATCCCCTCTACTCTTCCTTAGTCAGACCTCATCTGGAATATTGTGTCCAGTTCTGGGCACCCCGATTTAAAAAAAGACAGACAAACTGGAGCAAGTTCAGAGAAGAGTTACCAAGATGGTGAGCGGTCTGCAAATATTGTGCTATGGGGATTGGTAATTATTTGGGAATGTTCAGGTTGCAAAAGCAAAAGGTCAAGAGGAGACTTAATAGATGTCTACAAATATCTGAAGGGCTGTCACAGTGCAGAGGGATCAGCCCTATTCTCATCTGTACAAGGAAAGACTAGAAGCAATGGGATGAAACTGAAAGGGAGGAGACACAGATTAGATAATAGAAAAAAACTTTCTGACAGGGAGGGTGATCAATGAGTGGAACAGATTACCATGGGAGGTGGCAAGTTCTCCTTCCATGGAAATGTTCAAACAAAGGCTGGACAAATATCTGTCTGGGATGATTTAGTGATCCTGCACTGAGCAGGGGCTGGACCCGATGACCCTGGAGGTCCCTTCCAACTCTTCCATTCTATGATTCTTCTCTGCTGTATTTAGTGGTTACTACTCACCTGGGCGGTTACCTGTAGGAATCCCCTCTTTACACCGCTGATCGCCCCTCATATTTGTCTCTGTAGTCGTAATATTGGTTAGATCTTCATCCTGATACAAAAGCTGTGAGACAAATATTGTAAAAGTCAGCAGCCGGTTGGAGAAGTCGTGTGGAAGGTTTTACATGACCAGAAAAGGTCATTAATCATCATGATGACCAAAACTGACCGGACAGCAGCAGTTATCAGTCACGTCAAAGTGGATGCTTCCTAAATTGATTCGGTCATCAGGTTCATGAAGTTTGGCTTCATTAAAAGGCTTGTTTTCAGAATTAAGTGCGATTCTCTTCCCGATTATCCGACAAGTGTATTTCTTTTTATCTTTAACTGTAGTGACAATTATCCGGGAATTAAGTCCAGATGTCTTGGTTTACTAGTCTTGGTCATCAGACAAGTAATTGGACAGTTTTTGGCACCGGTACTCAAGAAAGACATATCAGAGCTTGAGTGGGTTCAAAGAAGGGCAAAAAAAAACCTAATAAGTAGAATGGGCGGACTACAACACCCAGAAAGGTTAGCAAAATTAGGGTTAGTTTTTAAAAAAAAGTCAGCTGAGGGGCAACCAAATAACCATATATAGATATATCAGGGGTCAATACAGAGATCTCTCCGATCATCTATTTATACCCAGGACTGTAACTAGGGGGCGCCATCTTCGTCTAGAGGGAAGGTTTCTACGCAACATAGAATGGGGTACTTTATTGTAAGAGCAGTGATACTATGGTACTTTCTGCCTGAGGACACGGTGATGGTGTACTCACTAAAAGAGTACAAGAGGGGCCTGGAGTGTAATAATATTACATGTTCTATCACTGATTACTTCAGAAAAGTGAGCGATACAGGGATTATTCCGATTGCTAGATTGCAGTCGGGAAGTGTTAGCATTTGTTCACGGAGGTCTGGTTTATGCTAGTATTGTTTTGTATTTTCCTCCCAGCTTTCTCTAGCACTGTTGGGAATGTCTATGAGAGTGTTCTGCTACCTGTTGAACCTGGTTAGCAATTAGGGAGGGCTCTTATTCCGGTCTTAGCTGTGGTCCTGTGCTGGTTATTCTCAGTCTTCACCTGATGGTTGTTGGAATCAGAACTGCATCTTGGTCTCCTGTTTTTCCCAGATCATCTCAAGCCACGTACTGTGGTTATTGGTGGTAGTTGTATTCTTACTTAAATGTTTTCCTTCTGTTGTAGATAGGGACAGTGAGTGGCCGAGGAACGTGGGTTTGGTCGGTTCCTATTAGGACGGGACATCTGCTTTGGACAGAGGTGGGAATGTAGAGAACTACTAGAAAGTTTGATCCTTTATTTCTTTTTATGTTCTATTTTCTTTAACAAATATTGCAATTTTTCAGCAATTAAACAAGGAGAAGTATTTACAGTAAATATATTGTAAGCTAAATTGTATAAAGATTTGTAAAAAGTTGCCAAAGTGTCTATGATTTCCTGAGGGTTAAAAAGCTTATTGTTTTGGGAGTCACGGATAAAGGGTATGTGGAGTTTAGATGATTGTGATTTAGCTGTTTTGCTAGTAGGGCTCCTGGCTTCTTGCCTTGCCAGTAATAGTCACTCTCAGTTTTCTTAGGGCAGGTCGTGGTCGTACATCTGGAGCTGCTGAAGTTGGTGGTTTACAGTAACTATCTATTCAGCTCTCTCTGCGGAAAAAGCTAGTTTATTTTGTCTGTGTAGTGAACATGGTTGTGTTTTTCATTCTAGTTGGAGAATTTCTAAGGTTTTTGTCATAGGACACGTTTTTTTTTAACAAAGTGGCTTCTTATAAAGGCCTTATGAGCGCACCAAAGGATGGAGGCAGAAAGCATATAGTTGTTTTGACAGATTTTAATAGAAAAGTGATTCATGTGTTCCTGAATTGATATCATTATAGAGGCGTGATCTGACCATTATATGGTGCCTATGGCTGTGGAAGTGACATTACTAAGGTTTCTGTCCACCAACATAAAATCAATATATTGTACTGCACACCTTATGAGGCTGTGAGAAGAAAGTATTATCGCGATCAGTTGGATCTTGAATGCACTGAATATTAAATAAATTATTACTATTGAAAAAAGGGACATGAAACTATACTATATACTACCCCACTATACGTGACATTTCTAATAGCCTTGTCTAATATTCCGGGATTGAAGCTGGTGCCCCGAGAACTGTCACCACCCACGAGAGCCACGGTCGATGCCTGGAAGTCCCTTAATCAGAAGCTAAATAATTAGAATTGCCTACAGAAACCAACATTACCTATCGAACCCTAACTACCTAATCCCAAACTTAGCTTTATCAAACTGGAGGCGATTAGTAGACGATCGTATATCGGCAGATGGGGTGAAGTCCTTTGAATTGTTACAGACGGCTTATTGGGTTCCAGATAGAGAGAGGCTTAAATACATCAGGATTAGATTCTTCCTAAGTAATTTCCCAATTACTATTATTCCCTTTGGATATCATAACTAAAGTCACTGCACAGCCAAATCTGAGGAAATCGGAGACATACTGCTTCTACAATATGCTAACAGGGAACCATAGTCAGGAAAAAAGCCAATAAGTTAAATTGGGAAAAATTATTGGGAGCAAAAATTTCTATCAGAATGTGGTTGGAAGCATTTAAAGGAGCGGTACAATCCACAGAAGGGGCAGCTATTCGAGTCCAAATTTAAATTGTAGGTGAGATGGAACTATTCTCCCCAGCTTATGGCCAGCAGTATAAATAGGTGAAGTGGTATTTGCTGGAGAGAATGTGGACAGATCAGTATTTGATCTCCCATATTTTGGTTCTGCCTGAAACTGAAGGGCTTTTGGGAAGAAATTTTTGCCCTCTTATAAAAATCTTAAAAAAAAAAAAATACCCCAAGGGTTCCGAGTCTGGCTCTTCTGCTGATAAACTTAGATAGCTTCCCTAAGCCTGGCAGGTACCCGATAGGTCATGCTTTTATAGTTCAATCCGTTTTTATTGAAATTTTCAATAGGATAGGTTAGAAAACATACAACTCAAAAAAGGTCTAGCAGGACCTATAAAACATGTATAACAAAAGACATAACATAAATAAATCGGCCTCTTCTTGAAAATATCCATCTAAATAAAACTCTTGGAGGGGCCTAGTGGGTGACCCCAATAATGATAATACCCGAACACGCAATTTGAGAATAAAATGTTTGCGGTCTGTAGTATTCGGGTAGAAGCCCGAGGCCTTATCCTCCTGCAACAATGAAAACAAAAATGACATATACAAAAGAGAGAAGAGACAAAAAGAGAGATGAATTATGGGAAGAGAAAAAGCAAGAAGGCAAAATGAATAATATAAAATAAATAATATTTCTAAATAAGTAAAAAAAAAGGATGGGTAAACTAAAGGGTAGATAGTTGGTTGACGGAAGCGGGAGAAACGGGGAGGGGGAATCCCCCAAGAATGTTTAATATCCAGATTACTACCTTCTAATAACCCGTCTCACCCCCGCGGCGATTGAGCAACTTGGAAAAGAGCGCTCGGAAATCTGAAGAAGATTCAAAGTCGATCCACAATTGCCATACCGACAGAAATTTTTCAGATTCTCTATTATGTTCTGCACATAATTCCTCCATATGGCGCAGATGAGACATTTCCTAAAGCCACTCAGTCATGGAAGGAATTGGTGTGGAACGCCAATGGCTCGGGATAACTGCTCTTGCTGCTGCTAAAAACCCTTTTTCTGTGAACCTATTGAGCCCGGCAGTATGGATGGGAGAGCAATTTGGGCATTATTGTTAATATTTCCCCGGATGATTAAGTTATATGTGGAGAATACCTTGTCCCAGAAAGGTCTCAACAAGTCACAGCTCCACCGAATGTGCGTCATTGTACCCCTATCAGTTCCACAGCGCCAACACACCTCAGACACTGAAGGGAATATAGCATGAAGGCGGGTAGGATATCTATACCATCTTGTAAGAATTTTGTAATTTTTTTCCTGTGCAGCACAGGCCATAGACAGTTTATGAGTAAAGATGAATGCCTTCCGCCACTCATTCGGTGAGATCAGGACTCCAATTTCCTGTTCCCAAGCCCATTTGAAACCAGGATCCGTGGTGTATGTTTCTTGGATCAGCAGACCATATATCAGGGATACTACGTGTGTCGGAGGGGACCCTCTTGAAAATAGACTCTCAAAAGTTGTGAGGGTTGTTAGAAAAGTGTTTCTATCTCCTTGAGTGTTAAGAAAAGAGCGAAGTTGGTGAAATTCTAACCAGGAGAGATTCAGTCCACCAGACCTAGATCTTAATTCTTGAAAGGAAGGCACTGAGGGGCCACCTAGGACATTGCGAACCCGGGGGTCCTCTCGAGCCTCCCAACCCATGAAAAGACCTTGGCTGTTACCTGGTGGGAATGCTGGGTTGGAGAAAAGTGGTGTGAGGGGACTATCTAGACTTGACAGGATCTGCTTTTGTATTTTCGAGTCCCAGAGTTTAAGTGTCTCTTTCAATAGGTAATTGGTAGATAGGATTTGAGCTTTGTCACAGGGACGAATCCATGGGAGAAGTCTTATCGGAATCGAGCAATCCGCCTGTTCTAACTGTATCCACTGCTTGTGAGCTGAGTGGTAGTGCCAGTCCACAATATGTGTTAAAACCGCTGCAGCATGGTATAGTCTGAAATTTGGCAGACCTACACCTCCACCTTCTTGGGGCAAAAGAGCGTACACACTCCCACCCTGGGTCTCGAGCAATCCCCACACAAATTTAATTAGAGCCGACCTTAACGAATTAAAGAACGATGTAGGGGGTATGATAGGTACAGCCTGGAAGAGATATAGGAATTTAGGTAACACATCCATTTTTAGGGTGTTTATCCTCCCAAACCATGAGATGTCTCTGTTTGCATAGTTGGAGAGGTCTTTTAGTGTGCGCTTAAGGAGGGTCTGATAATTTAAGGGGAACAACCTAGATTGGTCAGTAGGGACAAACACCCCAAGGTATTGGATAGCCTCCCGTTGCCATCTAAATGGAAATTGCTCTGAGATATGTTTTTCTGCTAACGGGAGTGAAATGTTCAGAGCTTCTGTTTTGGAGTAATTTATTTTTAAGTTCGATAGATGTCCGTATCTCTCGAACTACTGTATTAACGACAAAAGTGTGGTATGGGGCTGGGAGATGTACAGTAGGAGGTCATCAGCGTATATGGCCGTCTTATAATGGTTCCCCCCAATTTGAAGGCCTTGTATATTTGGGTTGTTTCTTATCGCTACTGCAAGATGCTCCATTACCAACAAATACAGAAGAGGTGACAGAGGGCAACCCTGCCTGGTGCCATTTCTGATATGTATGGGAGAGGACAATAATCCATTCACCCTTATCCTAGCAGTAGGACATGTGTAAAGGGCCAGTACTCTGTCCAGAAATTTGGGGCCAAGTCCAATTTGTTTGAGAGTTGCTGACAAGAATCCCCAATGGACCCTGTCGAAGGCCTTTTCTGCATTCACGGACAGCAGACAGAGAGGATAAGACCCCACTCTCGCTCTAGATGTTGTTAGTAGAGTTTTATAATGTTGTCTCTGGCCCCCCTAACTTTGATAAATCCTACCTGATCTGTGTGTATGATGGAAGGGAGGAAAGGAGACAATCTGTTAGCTAGTGTCTTGGAAAAAAGTTTAATGTCCGCATTTATCAGTGATATAGGTCTATAATTAGTGGAAAACTGATCTAATGTCTCTAGTCAGCGGTAATCCTGCCATCTCCACCGGCCTCATCACACAAGTAGAAGACATCTAATAAGACTGAAGACAAGAGCTTCACAGCCTTCTACAGATCAGAGGAACATCTCCACCTACCAGATGGTCCTGTGGAAGAAGAGGACAGGGACATCTCTCTGGGGTTCTTCTCTTACTGGATGGAACTGGAGGACACACAGATGGACACTGAAGTCATTCTTCACATACAGATAAGACATGATTACCGGATTCTTCTGACCATAAGACATATTATTACAAGCATCCATCTCCATGAAGTCTCCCTGCACCTTATAATCTGATGGTCTCCCCCTCCCTGTCCCACGTACAGCCAAGCACATAGCAGTGATAACGTGTCTTACCCCTCGTAGACCCCAGCAGAGAGCTGTCACTCTGAGTAACCCTTGAGTGACTGACCCTAGGCCCCCGCAGGTACTGCCTGCACTCTTCTCTCTATCCTTCTTATTCCTCTTTCCTCACTCAGTCTGCTGAATCCCGTCTCCATCCCCGGCACACAGGCAATCTGCGACACTGAGATGAGGCTGGGGTTATAGACAGAGCATACAAGTCATGGGAGGAAGCCATGCTGTTTAACCCCTTAACACTGCAGCGCATCTATTTACATGCTGCAGCATCAGGGTATGTATGAGATCACATGGCGATCTCCCTCCATACAGCGCAGGCGCTGTTTGTTTCTTACAGCCGACATCAACAGCTCTGATAAGCCGCACAGCTGATCGGAGCTGTTAACCCTTTGAATGCCAATGTCAATTCTGACAGAGGCATTTAAATTCCCTGAACGATATTCAGGTGTTCTGTACAGCCCCCTGCAGTGACATCACAGGGAGCTGTGTGGGTGTCATGGCAGCCGGGAGCCTTCTAAATGGCTCCAGGGTTATCTTAAGAAAATGTACATCAAGCCATGGCATTACATCATACTGCAGGAGTGATCAAAGCATCACAAGTTGTTGTCCCCTCTCGGAATAAAGAAAAAAAAAAAAAAGTTAAAATAAGCTGTATAAAGTTTTACTAATTATTTTTAAAAAATACAATAAAAGTTTAAAAACAAAAACACCTTTTTACCACATTTATAGTAAGATCTAAATAAAACCAAAATACATATTTGGTATCACTGCGTCCACAAAAGTCCAATATATCAAAAGTAATACATTCTTTACCCAGAACGATGAACGTCAGAAAAAAAAAAAAAGACCGCCAGAAAGAAGGGATTACTTACCGGTAGTCGTCACGACAGCCCCATTTACATATGGAGGTTGCCCTCTGACCTCAGTAGGGACAGGAAGAGCCTTTAAAGCACCTCCCCTCCACCATCTCCTCAGTGACTTCAAATTATTATGGTGGACAATGTATACTGAACCAAAATTTACCTTTATTCGGTATCATTTTACATTGAAAAAGAACATAAATATTCTTTAGGGGAGGGAGCTATGGAACGTCGTGATGACACCCTGAAATAGAATGACTGGTAAGTAATCCCTTCTTTCCCCCGGTTGTCATCACGACGGCCCCATTTACTTATGGAGCAATACCAAATACTAAGTATTCTTAGGGTGGGGCTACTGCCTGGAGGACTTTTTGTCCGTACGCCAGGTCTTTGTTAGATTGTACATTGACCCTATAGTGCTTTATAAATGCAGACTGATCCAGGTAGCCGCTTTACAAATTTGCTCAGCGGTGGCCTGTGCGTTCTCTGCCCACGACGAGAAAAGGGATCTTGTAGAGTGGGCTTTGATATTTTCAGGAGGATCGAGACCCCTGGCTTTGTACACCTCCCGGATGGCCGTTCTGATCCATCTTGCTATGGTACCTTATAGGTTGTTTGTATTCGCCCCCACTAACGTGTTAAGAGCTCGACGGCCTGTAGATTTACACACCTTCTCCTGGGAGGAGACTTTGTCTGCTAAGAAAATCCACAACAGTATTTGTAGATCCCATCAGATGGATTGCTGAGAGGGATAGCACCGTGGATTCTGCCCAGCGTAGTATCCTTGCAGCCAATTGATGAAGGTGCGGGTGTCGTGTTCCCTCCTGGTGATGAACAAACGATAAGGCTGTCAGGTTATCTGTCAGAATCGTGACATGCCTTCCTCTGAGGTGGGGATCTGCCACACAAAGGGCCTTCCATATCGCTCTTAGCGCTCTCTAATTGGATGAGCATGCAGCTATTCGAGAGTCCCAGATTCCCTAAAAAGTTAGTTCAGTTACTTGCGTTCCCCACCCCCTCTTGCCTGCATTCATTGTAACAGATATGGAGGGCTCTTGTGATCAAGAGGTAACTTTTCTAAGGTTATTATGGGAAGTCCACCAGCATAAGGACTGTTGAACTTGAACAGACAGGCTCACCTTATTATCTAGGGAGGCCTGCTGTTTGTCCCAGCAGGCAAGGATTAAGTGTTGCAGCTGTCGGGTATGGGCTTGGGCCAATAGGACTATCTGTATACAGGCTGTTAGCAGGCCAAGAAGTTTCATTGCGTCCCTAATGGAAACTCACGTTGCCTGGCATAGGGACGATACTGATTGGATGAGGTCCTTTTCCTTGGAAGGGGGGACCCGTGATTCCTGGGTGTGGGAATCTAGGACTCCTAGATATATTTTCTGAATACCTGGGATCAGGTCTGATTTTTGTCTATTTACTACTAGAGATGAGTGAACGTACTCGTCCGAGCTCGATGCTCGGGCGAATATTAGGGTGTTCGGGATGCTCGTTACTCGTAACGAGCACCACGCGATGTTCGGGTTACTTTCAGTTTCATCTCTGAGACGTTAGCGCGCTTTTCTGGCCAATTGAAAGACAGGGAAGGCATTACAACTTCCTCCTGTGTTGTTGCAGCCCTATACCACCCCCCTGCTGTGAGTGGCTGGGGAGATCAGATGTCACCCGAGTATAAAAGTCGGCCCCTCCCGCGGCTCGCCTCAGATGCCTTGTGAGTTAGCTGAGGGACAGTGCTGCTGGTGCCGGAGCTGCTGTAGGGAGAGCGTTAGGAGTTAGTGTAGGCTTCAAGAACCCCAAATGTCCTTCTTAGGGCCACATCTACCTGTGTGCAGGCTGCTGTTAGCAGTGGATATTTTTTTTTCTTCTCAAAATCGGCTGTGCAGAGCATTGCACCCTGCATTAGGGACAGAAGTGGTGCTTAGGCAGGGAGAGTGTTAGGAGTGAGTGTAGGCTTCAAGAACCCCAACGGTCCTTTCTAGGGCGAAATTTAACCGTGTGCAGTACTGTGCTGGCTGCTGTTAGCAGTGTTGCATTTTTTTTTTTCTCAAAATAGGCTGTGCAGAGCATTGCACCCTCCATTGATACTACAGGGACAGAATTGTGTAGGCAGGGCCACAACACAGTTATTATTCATTGAATATACGCAGTGGGGCCTTTCCTTTTAAAAAAAGTGAAAAAATTATATTTGGCCTGCCTCTGTCAGTCCTAAGGGCTCTGGGTACGTGTGTGCTGCGTGGACAACGTAAAAAAATCAGACGCAACCAGCTACGGTTTACTGCAGGCTTGCGCCATTTTCTTTCCTGCCTGGGAAATACCTGCTCTGCCAGAGTTAATAACTCTGCAACACCAAAGTTGTGTGACACTTTTGCAGGGCCACAACACAGTTATTAAACTTATTATTCATTGAATAATAACAGTGGGCCTTTCCTTTTAAACAAAAGGGAAAAAAGTATATTTGGCCTGCAGGCTTGCGCCAATTTCTTTCCTGCCTGGGAAATCAAATCACTGGTAATACAGCATGCTGAGGGGTAGGGGTAGGCCTAGAGGACGTGGACGTGGCCGAGGACGCGGAGGCCCAAGTCAGGGTGTGGGCACAGGCCGAGCTCCTGATACAGGTGTATCGCAGCCGACTGCTGCGCGATTAGGAGAGAGGCACGTTTCTGGCGTACCGACATTCATCGCACAATTCATGGGTCCACGCGGGAGACCTTTATTAGAAAATGAGCAGTGTGAGCAGGTCCTGTCGTGGATGGCAGAAAGTGCTTCGAGCAACCTATCGTCCACCCACAGTTCTGCGCCGTCCACTGCTGCAAATCCGAATCCTCTGTCTGCTGCTCCTCCTTCCTCCCAGCCTCCTCACTCCACTCCAATGACACATGCTCAGCTGCGGGAAGACTCCCAGGAACTGTTCTCGGGCCCCTGCTCAGATTGGGCAGCAGTGGTTCCTCTCCCACCAGAGGAGTTTATCGTCACTGATGCACAACCATTGCAAAGTTCCCAGGGTCCGGGGGATGAGGCTGTGGACTTCCGCAAACGGTCTCAAGACTTTTCTGTGGGTGAGTAGGACGATGACGATGAGACACAGTTGTCTTGCAGTCAGGTAGTAGTGAGGGCAGGAAGTCCAAGGCAGGAGCGCACAGAGGATTCGGAGGAAGAGCAGCAGGACGATGAGGTGACTGACCCCACCTGGTTTGCAACGCCTACTCAGGACAGGTCTTCAGAGGGGGAGGCAAGGGCAGCAGCAGGGCAGGTTGCAAGAGGCAGTGCGGTGGCCAGGGGTAGAGGCAGGGCCAGACCGAAAAATCCACCAACTGTTTCCCAAAGCGCACCCTCGCGCCATGCCACCCTGCAGAGGCCGAGGTGCTCTAAGGTCTGGCAGTTTTTCACAGAGACGCCTGACGACCGACGAACAGTGGTGTGCAACCTTTGTCGCGCCAAGATCAGCCAGGGAGCCACCACCAACAGCCTCACCACCACCAGCATGCGCAGACATATGATGGCCAAGCACCCCACAAGGTGGGACGAAGGCCGTTCACCGCCTCCGGTTTGCACCGCTGCCTCTCCCCCTGTGCCCCAACCTGCCACTGAGATACAACCCCCCTCTCAGGACACAGGCACTACCGTCTCATGGCCTGCACCCACACCCTCACCTCCGCTGTCCTTGGCCCCATCCACCAGTGTAGTTCAGCGCACCGTCCAGCCATCGCTAGCGCAACTGTTGGAGCGCAAGCGCAAGTACGCCGCCACGCACCCGCACGCTCAAGCGTTAACCGTCCACATAGCCAAATTTATCTGCCTTGAGATGCTGCCGTATAAACCACCCTCCTCCTCCTCCTCCTCCGCAACCTCTGTCTCGCAATCAAGATGTGTCAGCAGCAGCACGTCGCCAGCAGTCGGTGTCGCGCGGCGTGGCAGCACAACGATGGGCAAGCGGCAGCAGGCCGTGCTGAAACTACTCAGCTTAGGAGAGAAGAGGCACACGGCCCACGAACTGCTGCAGGGTCGGACAGAGCAGACCGACCGCTGGCTTGCGCCGCTGAGCCTCCAACCGGGCATGGTCGTGTGTGACAACGGCCGTAACCTGGTGGCGGCTCTGCAGCTCGGCAGCCTCACGCACGTGCCATGCCTGGCCTACGTCTTTAATTTGGTGGTTCAGCGCTTTCTGAAAAGCTACCCACGCTTGTCAGACCTGCTCGTAAAGGTGCGCCGGCTCTGCGCACATTTCCGCAAGTCCCACACGGACGCTGCCACCCTGCGCACCCTGCAACATCGCTTTAATCTGCCAGTGCACCGACTGCTGTGCGACGTGCCCACACGGTGGAACTCTACGCTCCACATGTTGGCCAGGCTCTATGAGCAGCGTAGAGCTATAGTGGAATACCAACTCCAACATGGGCGGCGCAGTGGGAGTCAGCCTCCTCAATTCTTTTCAGAAGAGTGGGCCTGGTTGGCAGACATCTGCCAGGTCCTTGGAAACTTTGAGCAGTCTACCCAGGTGGTGAGCGGCGATGCTGCAATCATTAGCGTCACCATTCCTCTGCTATGCATCTTGAGAAGTTCCCTGCAAAGCATAAAGGCAGATGCTTTGCGCTCGGAAACGGAGGCGGGGGAAGACAGTATGTCGCTGGATAGTCAGAGCACCCTCCTGTCTATATCTCAGCGCGTACAGGAGGAGGAGGAGGAGCATGAGGAGGATGAGGAGGAGGGGGAAGAGACAGCTTGGCCCACTGCTGACGGTACACATGCTGCTTGCCTGTCATCCTTTCAGCGTGTATGGCCTGAGGAGGAGGAGGAGGAGGATCCTGAAAGTGATCTTCCTAGTGAAGACAGCCATGTGTTGCGTACAGGTACCCTGGCACACATGGCTGACTTCATGTTAGGATGCCTTTCTCGTGACCCTCGCGTTGCACGCATTCTGGCCACTACGGATTACTGGGTGTACACACTGCTCGACCCACGCTATAAGGAGAACCTTCCCACTCTCATTCCCGAAGAGGAAAGGGGTTTGAGAGTGTTGCTATACCACAAGACCCTGGCGGACAAGCTGATGGTAAAATTTCCATCCGACAGCGCTAGTGGCAGAAGGCGCAGTTCCGAGGGCCAGGTAGCAGGGGAGGTGCGGAGATCGAGCAGCATGTACAGCCCAGGCAGTGCAACAGTCTTTAAGGGCCTGGACAGCTTTATGGCTCCCCAGCAAGACTGTGTCACCGCTCCCCAGTCAAGGCTGAGTCGGCGGGAGCACTGTAAAAGGATGGTGAGGGAGTACGTAGCCGATCGCACGACCGTCCTCCGTGACGCCTCTGCCACCTACAACTACTGGGTGTCGAAGCTGGACACGTGGCCTGAACTAGCGCTGTATGCCCTGGAGGTGCTTGCTTGTCCTGCGGCTAGCGTCTTGTCGGAGAGGGTGTTTAGTGCGGCTGGGGGAATCATCACAGATAAGCGTACCCGCCTGTCAACCGACAGTGCCGACAGGCTAACACTCATCAAGATGAACAAAGCCTGGATTTCCCCAGACTTCTCTTCTCCACCAGCGGACAGCAGCGATACGTAAGCAATACGTAGGCTGCACCCGCGGATGGAAGCTACGTTCTCTCTCACCATCCAAAACGGGGACATTTCTGCTTCATCAATCTGTGTCTAATATTCCTCCTCCTCCTCCTCCTGCTCCTCCTCCTGAAACCTCACGTAATCACGCTGAACGGGCAATTTTTCTTAGGGCCACAAGGCTCAGTCATATAATTTTTCTTAAAAATTTTTATACGTTTCAATGCTCCTAAAAGCGTTGGAACTTTAACTTGAACCAATTTTTCGTTAAACTGGGCTGCCTCCAGGCCTAGTTACCACTTAAGCCACATTAACCAAAGCGATTAATGGGTTTCACCTACCATCTTGGTTGGGCATGGCCAATTTTTACTGAGGTACATTAGTACTGTTGGTACACCAATTTTTTTGGGCCCTCACCTACAGTGTAATCATAGCAATTTCTATGTTCTTCGCCTGCACTCATGGTACAGAAAGGTTGTGTGGGGTTGGCCTGCACTTTAGCTACATAAATGTAACTTGGGCCTTGGCTATACTGCAGCTACTGAAATGGAACTAAGACTGCGCTCCCACTATACTACTGCTTCGGAATTGTTACTGGGGCCTGTGTAGGCTGCTACTATTACTGAAATGGAACGAAGACTGCGCTCCCACTATACTACTGCTTCTGAATTGTTACTGGGGCCTGTCTAGGCTGCTACTATTACTGAAATGGAACTAAGACTGTGCTCCCCCTATAATGCTGCTAGTGATATGTTACTGGGGCCTGTCGCTAATGCTACGGCTGAAATGTTACTAATTCTGGGCTCTGCCTATACCGCTGCTAATGGTATGTCTCTGGGGTGTGGAAACAGAGGCTTCCCAAAAACATGATGGCGGCGAGGCCATTTCCCACCAACGCTGTTACTGTTAAGGTGCATATAACCACGGACACGTGGAGAGGACACATAGTGCCTCAAAAACATCCCCCTCCTCCTCCAACAATGAAAACATTCTTGGCAAATGCCTTTGCATTGGTTCGTCTGGTGGCAGTCCAAGAATTTCACCTTTACCGACACAACAAGAGCCCCCCCACCATCCCCCCGCCACGGCCCACTTAATCCTGGCCACATTCCGAAAACCAACAAAATAAAACCGCGCTACTAGGTCCGCAGTCACCACCACATTACCACCAACGTGGTTACTGTTAAGGTACATATTACCAGTCTGACTGGGGCATGCAGTGTTGGCCGGAGCCCACCTGCATTTAGCACAACATTACTACCTCAGCTGTGTTGGGCAATGCAATGGGATATTTCTATGTACCGCCGGTGGCTTCCTGGCACCCACCCATGCTGTGGGTCCACAGGGAATTATAAATGCATCTGTTTCCACTTCAAAAGAACCCCAGTCAGGCTGGGGCATGCAGTGTGGGGCGAAGCCCACCTGCATTAAGAACGACATTACTACCTCAGCTGTGTTTGGCAATGCAATGGGATTTTTTTGTGTATCGCCGGTGGGTTCCAGGGAGCAACCCATGCTGTAGGTGCACACGGAGTTTAACCTACATGTGTCCACTTGTAAAGAACCCCAGTCTGACTGGGGCATGCAGTGTGGGCCGAAGCCCACCTGCATTAAAGGAGATGTCCCGCGGCAGCAAGTGGGTCTATACACTTCTGTATGGCCATAATAATGCACTTTGTAATGTACATTGTGCATTAATTATGAGCCATACAGAAGTTATAAAAAGTTTTATACTTACCTGCTCCGTTGCTGGCGTCCTCGTCTCCATGGTGCCGACTAATTTTCGCCCTCCGATGGCCAAATTAGCCGCGCTTGCGCAGTCCGGGTCTTCTCCTCTTCTCTATGGGGCTCCGTGTAGCTCCGTGTAGCTCCGCCCCGTCACGTGCCGATTCCAGCCAATCAGGAGGCTGGAATCGGCAATGGACCGCACAGAAGCCCTGCGGTCCATGAAGATAGAGGATCCCGGCGGCCATCTTCAGCAGGTGAGTATGAAGACGCCGGACCGCCGGGATTCAGGTAAGCGCTGTGCGGGTGGTTTTTTTAACCCCTGCATCGGGGTTGTCTCGCGCCGAACGGGGGGGGGGTTTAAAAAAAAAAAAACCCGTTTCGGCGCGGGACATCTCCTTTAAGCACGACATTACTACCTCAGCTGTGTTGGGCAATGCAATGGGATATTTTTGTGTATCGCCGGTGGGTTCCAGGGAGCCACCCATGCTGTAGGTGCACACGGAGTTTAACCTACATGTGTCCACTTGTAAAGTACCCCAGTCTGACTGGGGCATGCAGTGTGGGCCGAAGCCCACCTGCATTAAGCACGACATTACTACCTCAGCTGTGTTGGGCAATGCAATGGGATATTTTTGTGTATCGCCGGTGGGTTCCAGGGAGCCACCCATGCTGTAGGTGCACACGGAGTTTAACCTACATGTGTCCACTTGTAAAGAACCCCAGTCTGACTGGGGCATGCAGTGTGGGCCGAAGCCCACCTGCATTAAGCACGACATTACTACCTCAGCTGTGTTGGGCAATGCAATGGGATATTTTTGTGTATCGCCGGTGGGTTCCAGGGAGCCACCCATGCTGTAGGTGCACACGGAGTTTAACCTACATGTGTCCACTTGTAAAGAACCCCAGTCTGACTGGGGCATGCAGTGTGGGCCGAAGCCCACCTGTATTAAGCACAACATTACTACCTCAGCTGTGTTGGGCAATGCAATGGGATATTTTTGTGTATCGCCGGTGGGTTCCAGGGAGCCACCCATGCTGTAGGTGCACACGGAGTTTAACCTACATGTGTCCACTTGTAAAGTACCCCAGTCTGACTGGGGCATGCAGTGTGGGCCGAAGCCCACCTGCATTAAGCACGACATTACTACCTCAGCTGTGTTGGGCAATGCAATGGGATATTTTTGTGTATCGCCGGTGGGTTCCAGGGAGCCACCCATGCTGTAGGTGCACACGGAGTTTAACCTACATGTGTCCACTTGTAAAGAACCCCAGTCTGACTGGGGCATGCAGTGTGGGCCGAAGCCCACCTGCATTAAGCAAGACATTACTACCTCAGCTGTGTTGGGCAATGCAATGGGATATTTTTGTGTACCGCCGGTGGCTTCCTGGCACAGACCCATGCTTTGGGTCCACAGGGAATTATAAATGCATCTGTTTCCACTTCAAAAGAACCCCAGTCAGACTGGGGCATGCAGTGTGGGCCGAAGCCTGCATTAAGCAAGACATTACTACCTCAGCTGTGTTGGGCAATGCAATGGGATATTTTTGTGTATCGCCGGTGGGTTCCAGGGAGCCACCCATGCTGTAGGTGCACACGGAGTTTAACCTACATGTGTCCACTTGTAAAGAACCCCAGTCTGACTGGGGCATGCAGTGTGGGCCGAAGCCCACCTGCATTAAGCACGACATTACTACCCCAGCTGTGTTGGGCAATGCAATGGGATATTTTTGTGTATCGCCGGTGGGTTCCAGGGAGCCACCCATGCTGTCGGTCGACAGGGACTTCACAATAGGGAGTTGTACCTGCCTGTGTCTATGAATTAAAAAGCCCGGTCTGACTGGGGCATGCAGAGACACCTTGACAGAATGAATAGTGTGTGGCACATAGGTTCCCCATTGCTATGCCCACGTGTGCAGCTTCTGATGGCGGTGGCACAGGATTCTATTTCTCATTGCTTCGGTACAGCATTGTGGGCTATCGCCCCGCCCCTTTTAAAGAGGGTCGCTGCCTAGCCGTGCCAACCCTCTGCAGTGTGTGCCTGCGGTTCCTCCTCATGGCAGACGCACTTATAAATAGACATGAGGGTGGTGAGGCATTAGGGCAGCTGAAGGCTGCGCAGGGACACTTTGGTGTGCGCTGTGGGAGGGAGGGGGGGCGGTTGGGCAGCATGTAACCCAGGAGAAGTGGCAGTGGAGTGTCATGCAGGCGGTGATTGTGCTTTGTTGGAGGTAGTGTGGTGCTTAGCAAAGGTATGCCATGCTAATGATGGCTTTTCAGAAGTAAAAGTTGTTGGGAGGGGGGGGGGGCCACTCTTGCCGCTATTCTGGCTTAATAGTGGGACCTGTGAACTTGAGATGCAGCCCAACATGTAGCCCCTCGCCTGCCCTATCCGTTGCTGTGTCGTTCCCATCACTTTCTTGAATTGCCCAGATTTTCACACAAGGAAACCTTAGCGAGCATTGGCGAAATACAAAAATGCTCTGGTCGCCCATTGACTTCAATGGGGTTCGTTATTCGAAACGAACCCTCGAGCATCGCGAAAATTTTGTCCCGAGTAACGAGCACCCGAGCATTTTGGTGCTCGCTCATCTCTATTTACTACACATCCCAAGTTGCTCAACGTGGACAAGACTATGGACAAATCTGGGCATATAGTTTCCACTGATTTTGACACCAACAGGAAATCATCCAGATAGGGGAAGATAAGGATTTGTTTTCTCCTAAAGTAGGCTATCATTTCTATCACTACTTTTGTGAATACCCTAGGGGCGGTACAAATACCAAAGGGCAAAGCCCTAAATTGGTAGTGACGAATTACATTACCCATTTGCAAAGCAAATATTGGATATTTGTAGTGGGGGGGGGGGGGGGGCAGTTATTGGGACGTGATCATACGTGTCTTTAAGCTGTAAAACGTGATGAGTAGATAGCAGCACAACCAAATGTATTACAAAGGCATACTTAAGCCAAAAGTGCACGATCCAGTAGTAGATCCGGACCCCAGGATCCAAAATAGAACTTTGCAGACAATCAATGGACAGATCAGCACTCCTGGGTTTTTCTTTATAATAAAACTTCTTTATTCCTCAGCTTAAAAAACTGCACTGCAACGTTTCGATCCTATGTGGATCTTTCTCAAGCATGCAGCAAGTTCTTAAAGAGCACATATATATACACAAAAGGCTTATAGCCAAATGCCCCAAATAATTATCACCCCATCTCTCTTTTAAATTCAGATGTGAAGCTCTATGCCAAGGTAATAGCAAAGAGACCATTTCCCTTGATGTCTAGTTTGGTCAAAGAGGATTGCCAGGGCCCAAAAGGTACTAGATGCCTGATGGACTTGGTGGATGTGGCTGTCCTTGGATGGAGAGAAGGCATGTGGCAAGGTCCATTGGGGATATCTGATTCAAGCATTGCAGACATTTGGGTTTGCAGGCCCCATCTTCCAGGCCAGCAAAGGCCTATATTCCTCCCCCTCAGCGATGGTTCTGATCAGTGGCCTTTTATCCAAGCCTTTTAACATAACAAACGGCACCAAACAAGGGTGCCTTCTGTCACCCCTTAATTTTTTAGATTGTCATGGAAGCATTGGCAGAGGACATTAGAAATAATCAAAACATTGGAAGAATTAGAATGGGCCCATGACACACAAAAGGTTGATTATGCCTACCTGATAATTGGGGTGTCAGGAGTCTCCATGACAGCACCACCTGAGATAGCCTCCTCTTGATAGGACAGGAACACGCCGAGAGGTTAAAGCTCCCCCCTCTCCCACCTTCCTCACTGATTTCTAACGAATTGCCGGGGGTAGGATCTTAACTAAAATTATTACCAAGACTGGTATTTTATCTATGTCTTCATAAATGGAAATTAAATTATATATTTTCCTTTCGGGGGTGTGGGGGTAATAATGTGCGGGGGCTGTCATGGAGACTCCTGAAAACCCGATTATCGGGTAGGTATAATCTACCTTTTCCCAGTCATCTCCATGACAGCACCACCTGAGACGTACCAACTAAATACATTTTTCAGGATGGGATCGCCACTGAGAGGACCTTATGGCCAAAGGTTAAATTCTCATCTAGCCGCACGTCCACCCTGTAATGCTTAATGAAAGTAGGCGGCCTTTTCCATATTGCGGTCTTACAAATTTGTTCTACGGACACTGAACTATGTTCAGCCCACGAAGAGGCTACTGCCCTTGTGGAGTGGGCTTTAAGTTCGGAGGGGACCTCTTTATCTAATGCTTTATAGGCTTCTGTAATAGCCAGGCGGATCCATCTGGGTATGGAGCTCTTTGCTGCTTTCCTACCCTTATTTGTGCCGAAAAATTGGACAAACAAATTGTCGTCCTGTCTCCACTGACTTGTGGCATCGATATATTGCAGATCTGCTCTTATAACGTCCAGACAGTTAATGTAACCATGACGACGGTCAGGGACCCCGGGTGGCAGTGGCACGGTTCGCCATGGCGTTCTGGAATGGTGTTGTGCCCACGTTCAGGTCGGCGAGTGGTGGCGCTGTGTTCCTGTGTGTGGGCGCGCGTGCCTGCTCTGAGAGGCGCGCGTGCTCTCTGAGTTATAGTGGATGGCTGGGAGTTCTGGTCAGTCGGCTTGATTGGTCTCTGCCCAAGTGGAGGAAACTCCTGAATATAGTCTGGCAGTTGCTGATAGCAGTTGCTAGTTATTGGGTCTGTTCTCTGTGTGCCTGACTTCGGTCTTGCTCCAGTGGAAGTTACCTGGTCTCGATCCAGCTCTGCTTGTGTTCTGTGGTTCTCTTGTCGTGTTGGTTTATTCAATCTGCCTAGTCTGTCAGTACTAGTAAGTTGTCATCTGCATAGGTACGGTGGTGCCTTCCTGTCCTGCCACTAGGCAGCGTAGGGTCAGTGTTGGCGGCCTGGACCTGTCCACCTTTGGGGCTACCTCCAGGAAGGGACATTGGTGTGGGTGAGAGTCAGGGAGTCCCACACTGTGCGTACCTGTGCAAACTACTAGTACTGTTACAGTTAAATTCTCTTTCCGAAGTGTCTCTAGGTTTATCGAAAAACGAGAGAATCACTACGTCCTGCGCCCTATGAAAAGATGACACTACCTTGGGCATAAAAGCTGGATCTGATTTAAACACTATCTTTGTGTCTGTGATTTTAAGAAAGGGATGACGGATAGATAGAGCCTGGCCGAAGTAATAGCCAATAAAAAGACTGTTCGTATTCTTTTTGGGAGCGATTCTATTGGCTCAAATGGGTCTGAAGACAGAGCCCTGAGAACCCAATTTAGGTTCCAGTCAGGGAATAGATTTGTGGTTCTTGGCTTCAACCTGTCTGCCACCGTCAAGAACCTACTGACCCACTTGACTTCTGATAATTTGGCGTCAAACAGGACACTAAGGGCTGCTATCTGAACTCAATCTACTTGGTGCCCATATCCAGGCCTTCCTGCAGAAATTCCAAAATTATGGGTATGTCCGGAGAAGAAACCTGCAATTTCCTCTCCCGACCCCAAAGAAAATACTTCTTCCAGACCTTCTGGTAGAAACTGTTAGTTGTTGCTTTCCTGCTAGACAGTAGGGTCTAAGTTACTTTCTCAGAGAATCCTTACCCTAACAGTATGGATTCTTCAAAATCCATGCTGCCGAGCAGAGCCTGTCTATTTTTGGGTGGTTCAGAGGGCCTTCCGTTAGTAGGTACACTTGGGTAGGCAGGAGAACTGGATCCTGTAAGCTTAAGTTTTTAGGGGGCCGAACCAGCTCCTCCCCAGCCAGAAGGCAGCCACTAGGATTAGTGTACATCTCTGGGAACAGAAATGCTAGAGTACCCCGGGGATTAGAGGGATTGGTGGAAATGCATAGACCAATACCCTGCCCCAGTTCTGGTTTAGGGCATCTACTGCCGTCGGTTGATCCCCTGGAATGAAGGAGAAGAAGTTCTTTACTTTGAGGTTTTCTTTTGTCGTGAACAGGTCGATCTGTGGGGACCCTTACCTGTCCATCAGAGTCTTGAAGTCTTCCTGCGAAAAGGACCACGCTCAGGGGTCTATATGCCTTCTGCTGAGAAAATCTACCCTCTGATTCAATGCACCCTTTAGATGTGCCGCTGAAATTGACAGTACTCAAGCTCCCGCCCAGTGTAAGATTTTCTGTGAAACATCTTTTAAGGCTGGGAAACTTGTTCCTCCTTGATGCCGAATGTGGGCTACTGCCGTGGTATTGTCTAATAAGATTTTTAGATGCTGGTTGTGTACGGTTTCTCCTAGTCGCTGAAGGGTCTCCCAAATTGCCTGGAGTTCCCTATATTTGATGATTGGTCCTTCATCCCTGAGGGCCATGACCCCTGCAGAAACTGGTCTCCTATATAAGTACCCCAGCCCCAGGCACTCACGTCCATTGTGACACAAATAGCCGGATACTGAATCAAGTGAACTCTCCTCGACAGGTTCGAAGGTGTCCACCAGCGCAGGGACACCTTCACTGAATTCTCTAAGCACATCCTGGTCCCTAGAAAGGACTGCCTCCTTTCCCAGGCTGAAAGTATTGCGGTTTGAAGAAGTCTGTTGTCCGTCTGAGCCCAGGCTACCCCTGGAATGCAAGAAGTCAGGCTCCCCAAAAGGGACATGGCTTCTCAGATTGTACAGGTTTTTTTTCCCTAGAAATTTTCTGGACCAGTAGCTTCATTCCCTGGACCTTTGACTCTGGAAGGAAGGAGCATTGGCTCTCTGAGTTGAGCATGATGCCTAGAAACAATTTTTCTCTGCTGGCGTTCAGGCTGGATTTCTCCCAATTTATTATCCAACCCAAGAATTGGAGCAGATGAAGGGTCGTTGCCAGATATTCCGCTAGGGGTTTCTTGGATTCTGCTATGACCTGGATGTCGTCTAGGTAGGGCACGATCGAGATCGATTTGTCTCAAGTAGGCCGCTAGCTCTGCTATAATCTTCATGAAGATTTGGGGGGCTGAGGAAATCCCGAAGGGAAGGCATCTGAATTGGAAATGTTTTGTTCCTCTTCCCATGTTTAGTGCGAATCTGAGGAATTTTTGGGAATCCGCGTGGATTGATACGTGGAAGTATATGCCCTTCTTCCTCTTGGGCTCACCGCTGAGGATATCGACTCCATTTTGAATCTCTGATACCTGATGTATGCCTTCATGGGTTTTAGGTTGATAATCTTGTGCGACTTCCCGCAAGATTTCTTTATCAAAAAAAGCCTGGAGTAATGACTTCTGGATTTTTCTTTTTGTGGTACTGAAGATACTGCTTTTAAATGTAGGTCTCGAACCCCTTGCTGGAGTAATCGCAATTAATGTGTTGAGCCCCCCCGTAGTCAGGAATTTTCTCTTGGGATGGGATGCCAGCTCTATTCGGTATCCGTGTTGTAGAATTTCGGGGATCCAAGAGCTCTCGCAGATTGGGGCCCATCAATCTGCAAAGCTTCCCAGTCTCACCCTGACTGGGATGGCGTCATGGTTTTTGCCTGGCGGGTCCCCCGATGAGGGTTAAAAGAGGAAGCTTCTCCATTTACCCCCTTCAGGGTAACTCCATCTGCCCATCTTGCCCTTTCCCTTTTAGGGCTCAGAGTGTTGCGCTGGGGTCCAAAAATATACGGATTACTTACCAGTAGTCCTTTTTCCGGGAGTCATCACGACGGCCCCATTTACAATAGAGGTTGCCCTCTAACCTCGGTAGGGATAGGAAGAGCCCTTAAAAGCACCTCCCTTCCACCATTCTTTAGCGGCTTTCAAATTATTACGGTGGACAATGTTTACGGAACCAAAATTTACCTTTATTCGGTCATATTTACATCGAAAAGAACATAAATATTCTATAAGGGAGGGCATTACGGGCCGTTGTGATGACTCCCAAAAAAAGGACTACCGGTATGTAATCCGTATATTTCCAGGTCGTCATCCCGATGGCCCCATTTACAATGGAGCAATGTCACATTATAAGTGATTTAGGGTGGGACTACTGCCTTGAGGACTTTCCATCCATATCCCAAGTCTTGGTCGGACTGGACGTTAACCCTATAATGTTTGATTATAGAGGGCAGGGTAATTGTCTGCTCTCTGTGGAATTTGGATACTACTTTCTAATTTAAACGTGATTCTATCATCTTGTATCAGCATGTGTGGCTCCACATAACATAAGGCTTGTAATTCTCCTACTCTCCGGGCTGAGGTTATAGCGACTAGGAGAGAAACCTTTTAGCGTAAGTAGTCTTAGAGGGAGTTGGAAGAGGGGTTCAAAGGGTGGTTTGCAAAAGCTATTTAGGACTAAATTCAGGTCCCAGGTAGGAAAAGTTTCCCTAATAAAGAGCCAAAGTCCGTCTGCTCCCTTAGGGAACCTATGAACCCAGCGGTACTCCGCCAAGGGAAAATCCAAATAGGATCCTAACGCTGCTGCCTGAACCCTAAGAGTTCTTGGGCTAAGGCCTTTCTCTAGGCCCGCCTGCAGCAAAATTAAAGATTATGGGCATATCAATAACTGGGATTTTGCTTGGATCCAAGTTACAGAACTCTGAGAACTTCCTCCACACTCTGTTATAGATGGCTGTGATTACGTGTTTATGGCTTTTGGTCAAGGTGGTAATTACTTTGTGTGAAAGTCCCTTCCCCTGAAGTATCACGCCTTCAACATCCACGCCGCTAGTTTCAGTTTTTCGACCCCCGTGTATGTTAGTGGGCCCTGGAAAGGGAGATCTTCCATGGCCGGTAGTCCAAATAGGCCCCTGAAAAGGAGATCTTCCATGGCCGGTAGTCCAAATAGGCCCCTGAAAAGGAGATCTTCCATGGCCGGTAGTCAAAGTTGGCCCCGGATCGCTAAAGCCTTCAATAGGGGATACCAGGGTCTCTTGTCCCACACGGGAACGACTAAGATTACTGCCGCCCGGCTGGCCTGAATCTTTTTGAGGGTGTATGGAATCAGTGGGAAGGTGGGAAATGCATAGGCCAAGTCCATGTCCCAACTTTGAGACAGGGAGTCTACTCCGCATGGGTTGTCCCTTGGGTTGAGAGAATAGAAGTCCCGGCATTTCGTATTTCCCCTTGTGGTGAACAGATCGATCTGCGGTTTTCCCCACTGGCGTGTTAGATGATTAAAGGCTTGCTGGTTCAGACACTATTCTCCTGGAAGAACACGGTCTGCTGAGAAAGTCTGCGATGACGTTTGAGGACCCCTTCAGATTGATGGCTGAGAGGGATAACATGGTGGATTCCGCGCAGCGAAGTATCCTTGCCACCAGTTGTTGGGGTTGTGGGTGTCGCGTTTCCCCATGGCGACGAACAAACGACAGGGCTGTCATGTTATTGGTTAGGATTTTAACGTGCCTTCCTCTCAAGTGGGGTTCTGCCGCATGGAGGGTCTCCCATATCGCTCTTAATTCCCTATAGTTGGACGAGCATGCGGCTATTCAGGAATACCAGGTTACCTGCAGGGTCAGGTCTGCTACTTGCGCTCCCCATCCGGTTTTGCTAGCATCCGCTGTGACGGATCTATATCGGGTTCTCGTGACCAAGAGGTACCCATGCTCAGGTTACTCTGTAAGGTCCACCAGCGCAGGGACTATTTAACTTGGACGGACAGGCTCACCTTCTTGTCTAGGGAGGTCTGTCGTTTTTTCCACCTGGCAAGGATGAACTGTTGTAGCTGTCGGGTATGGGCTTGTGCCCATGGGACTATGTGTATGCAGGCTGTCAACAGGCCCAGCACTTTCATAACTTCTCTGATGGACACTGTAGTGGCCTGACATAGGGATGTTACGGATTCAATAAGGTCTTTGCTTCTGGACGGTGGAAGCCGAGATTCCTGGATGCGGGAGTCTAGGAGTACAACTAAATAAATCTTCTGTGGACCCGGAATCAGATCAGACTTTTGTTTGTTTATTATCCACCCTAAATCATTCAGAGTTGACTATGGACAGATTTGCGCGTATGGCTTCTGTGGTTTTTGATACCAACAGAAAATGGTCCAGATATGGAAAAATGAAATCTGATTTCGCCTAAAATAAGCTATCATTTCTATCACTATCTTCGTGAAGACTCTAGGGGCAGTCAAGATATCGAAATGTAGAGCCATAAACTGATAATGATAGATTATATCACCATCCTGCAGAGCGAACCTCAGATATTTGTGGTGAACTGCGGCTATTGGGACGTGATGGTATGTGTCTTTAAGGTCTATAGTGCACATGACGCTGACGGGATCTATTAGCGGTATGATGGACTTCACGGTTTTCATTTTAAATTTCTTGTAGGAAATAAATTTGTTTAAAGCTTTGAGGTTGAAGATGGTTCTGATAGAGCCGTTTGTTTTTTTTTTATCAAGAAGAGAGGGGAATAGAATCCCTCACCCCTTTCGTGTTCGGGAACCTGCGTAATGACTCCTAGGTCCTTAAGTTCCTGGATGCCCTCTAGCAGATTTATCTGTTCTTGTGGGGAACCTGGGGAGGTAAGAAAGAATCTCTTAGGAGGTAGGGAGTGAATTTCGATACCCGGTTTCAACTCTCTGAAGTACCCAGGGGTTGGATGTTATCCCCCGTCCTCAGATCCAATCCATAAGCCTGAAGAAGAACCCCTGCGTTGGTTCGGAAGCTCGCTATTATTACATCATGTATTTTTGTTAGCCATTAAAAGGTATCATATCTACAAGATTACGTCGTTTCTCTTGCTGAGAACAATCACATTTTCCCCCGCCACTGAACCAGGTACCATGCTAGTCTACCCCCTGTTGAGTCAGAAATGGGTTGGACTTCCTCACCCCGACCGACCTTCTTTGGGGTACGACCATCTTCCCGTTTTCCCTTTGATTTCTAGAGGTGGCTGTCATGTCCTCCTTGGAAAGGATGGCTTCCTATAGGATTTCCTGTCTGGAAGGGCCCTGCTTTTGGCTCCCACTTTCTCAAGTATCTTATGCAAGACGGGCGCGAACATATATTCGCTTTGGAACGGAATGGCGCAGAGTTTATTTTTGGACGTTACGTCTGCTGCCCATGGTTTTAACCATAACGCTCTTCTTGCAGTATTACTGAGGGCTGCGTTTTTTTGTGCCGTATCTAACGGTTTCTGCTAACGCGTCTGCTAGTAAAGCAGTGACCATTTTCAGAAGGGGAAGACAGCTGGCTAATTCTTCCCTGGGAGCCCGGTCTTTAATAGAGATTTCCATTCTATTCAGCCATAAGACCATGGATCTGGCTACTGATGTTGCCGCAATATTAGCTTCGACGGTAAAGGACGTTGCTTCCCAGGTCTTCCTCATCAGATAGTCAACCTTTTTGTCCATCAGGTCCGAGAGCAGAGATGCGTCCTTAGAGGGTAGAAAAGTTTTCTTGGCCACCTTAGTGATCTGTTTGTTGACCTTTCAGGTTTCTCTATACAGGCGGACGTCTTCAGAAGCGAACACCAGCCGGTTCCTAATCTCTTTTGAGACGGACAGTCTCTCATCTGTTTTTTTGTAGTTATTCTCTAGTCTCTTACTACAGATAACGCACTTTTTAGATTTTTTCCTGTGGTCCGCTTTAGCCTTCGGACCTTTCTTATCCATCTAACCCAGTGTTCCCCAACTCCAGTCCTCAGGGACCACCAACAGGTCATGTTTTCAGAACTTCCTCAGTGTTGCACAGGTGATGTAATTATTGTCGGTGCCTCAGACATTGCCACAGGTGTTCTCACTATAGGATATCCTGAAAACATGACCTGTTGGTGGTCCCTGAGGACTGGAGTTGGGGACCCCTGATCTAACCTATACAAAAAATGGGGGAGAGGGGAAGAAGGAAACATATATGCAACCAAGCAATCAAAAATGGCAAGTTTGCATATTCCATTTTTTGGCATATAGCCACTCACGGTTTGTAGAGTATCTGTTTCTCCATCTCGTGCTGAGCTGTCGTGTGTAGACATGCTGAGGCACTTCTCGCAGCTGCAGGATAACTTCTATAGGAGTAGAGCCTGCTTTATGGAGAAGTTTGTTTGAAATTGGCGCCATTTCCCTGTCTGCGCCGGTACCCACGCCCCCTATGTTGTGTGCGTGATGTCACCACGCCAGATAACGTCATCGGTACGCACGCTGAGGACCAGGGAGGCCACCGCTGCCATTCCCCTGCCAGGAGGAACTACCTGATCGCGGCAGCCAAAAAGTGCCGACCGGCTCACGGAGACCTGCGCTACTCGGCGGCTGACGGTTCCGTGGTGGCGCAGGTCAGAGATGCAGGGACTACAAAGGTATGCTGCCCCGACCTCTTCCCTCCGGTAAGTGGATCTCCCTGGCGCTTGCATCTGGCCACCGTAGGGACAGGAAGACACTAAAGAATGGTGGAAGGGAGGTGCTTTTAAGGGCTCTTCCTGTCCCTACCGAGTTCAGAGGGCAACCTCCATTGTAAATGGGGCCATCGGGATGACGACCTGAAAAAAGGTCTTCCTCTTCTGCTGCTTTTCCTCTGGAAACTCTTTTTTCTTATCCGCTGCTTTCTATAGGATTTTGTCCAAATCCGTACTGAAAAGAAATTGCCCATGGAAAGGGAGAAAGCATAGTTTGCTTTTAGAAGCTAGGTCACCTTACCACAATTTTAACCACAGCCCCCTTCTGGCGGAGTTGGATAGTGCCGTTGTTCATGCTGAAAGCTTCACTGTTTCTGCTGATGCGTCTTCCAAAAAGTCTGTAGCCATCTTTAGGATCGGAAGTAAATCCAGGATTTGTTCTCTTGGCATTTTGTTGGATAAATGAAGCGCCAATTGCTCCAACCATACCCCCAGGGTACTAGCCACACAAGTGGCCGTTACCCCGGGCCGTTTTGCAGTCCATAAGGTACCTCAATCATGTGGCATTCTTCAAACAGGAGTGTTGTGCGCTTCACCACTTTGGCTATGAGGACATCCACCCTGGGTATTTCCTCCTAGTTTGCCCACACCTCCTCCTCAAATGGATAGCGCCTTTTGACGCCCACGAGTGGAAAAGGACCCCATGTCGTGTTTGTTCCATTCCTTCTGGATTAGCTTTGATATATTTCCATGGACTGGGAAAGTATGCTTAAGCCTTTCCCCTAGTCCTCCGATCATTTCCTCCAGAATTGTGCGAGGCTTCCTGGGCTCCTCCATCACAGATTTTATGAGCTCTGAAAGGTCCTCTTGATGAAACAAATATTTTTTATAGTCGTCTTCGTTTGAGGATTCCTCTGGAGCTGGCTGCTCCTCAAAGTCGGAAATTACTGAACTTGTTTTAGAATATCTTTCTGGACTATAAGGGTGCCTGGACACGGATGCTGCCGTCGGCTGCACTGTCTGTGATGTCAGGGCTGAACGGACCTCCTCTTTAATCAGCTTCCTAATGTCCTCAATAAAACTGCCCAACTCCTCCTTAGCTTGGCTAAGGCATTCTACAGCGACAAAGGCCATAGTGATCTTGGCCGAAACATCGCTGTAGAATGCCAGTCTTTTAACAATAAAGATTGGGAGGTTATTTTAACCCGACTCTGTATGCTTTCTGGATGAAGGATCCCATTTACTTGCTGCCTCTCCTGGTGGATGTTTGTCCTATAAGGAAGAGGCTATCTCAGGTGGTGCTGTCGTGGAGATGACTGGGAAAATAAGCCTTTTCACAGACTACGTTATCCTAGCACTCACTAACCCAGAGTCATCATTAGCTTATGTCGTCAAAACATTGCAAAATTGTGGTTCACTATCCTACTATAAAGCCAAGCCTTCAAAATCTCTGATGAGGGGATTAACATAACAAAGCACAACAATTGTCATCCAATTTCCTATCCCAGTGGAGTCCTCACTCGATTCCCTATCTTGGCATTGTATTACTGCCTGACACCTCAAACCAGCTTAAACCAACTTTCCCCACCGAATAAAATCAATATAAAAAGAACTGGACAGACGAGCCTCCTTGGGGTTGGGATGGATGGGCAGGATTATACTAGATTAGATGTTACACTCCCTAAAATCCTCTATCATCTATGGACCCTCCCTATACCCATCCCGATCACAACCTGCGCTTCCCTCCACAAACAAATGAACTCATTCATTTGGCAAAAAGCAAAACCCCACATTGCCTTCTCTTATGACCAAAAATAAAAAACATGGTGGCCTAAGCCTACCTAACCTCCAAAACTACCACAACTCATTTTTGATTGATCAAATCAAAGCAAACACCTATGTGCTACTCTTCCCGACACATGGCCATCAGTAGAATCATACTGCACAAATCTCAGACTGGAAACCCTTTTTCCGGTTCCTCTCCAGCCGCCCCATTCACTTGTCCTCCTCATACCTTCCCCCACTACAGACAACCTTAATAGGGTGGAGAACAGGATTCAAAAAAGACCTCCTTCCCCAGGATAGCCAGATCCCTCCAATCCCCCGGTCAACATTTTAGTTTTTGATCCCTGAAATCTCCCTCGACGTACGGTCAAACACTGGGATTAAATCGGCAGCAGATTTACTATAACGGACAACTGACAACATTCTCTTTAATCCAGGAAAAATATAAAATTCCCTCTTCCGAGTTTTATGTATTCCTCCAAGTAAGAAAACCTCTTCGCACCCGGCCAGCCAAATCAATATCCCAACGATTTTAAAAGACCAAATATCCAATCCCCTTAACCAATACAAGAATCGGACACAACAAATCTACAGATTGTTATCTGACATGTTACTAAGAAAGAAAAAGTATCATTTCTAGAATGGGAAATGGACCTCTCAAGGCAATTCAGCCTACAAGAATGGCAAACTGACCAAAAATGGGCCGTAAAATCTACACCATGCGCATCCGACCACGAACAGTACTATAAATTATTGGTCAGACTGCACTATACTCCATTAAGGCCTCATACATCTATAGCAGCGCATCCCCTCGTAGACCTCATACATCTCTAGCAGCGCATTCCCTCGTAGACCTCATACATCTCTAGCAGCGCATCCCCTCGTAGACCTCATACATCTCTAGCAGCGCATCCCCTCGTAGACCTCATACATCTCTAGCAGCGCATCCCCTCGTAGACCTCATACATCTCTAGCAGCGCATCCCCTCGTAGACCTCATACATCTCTAGCAGCGCATCCCCTCGTAGACCTCATACATCTCTAGCAGCGCATCCCCTCGTAGACCTCATACATCTCTAGCAGCGCATCCCCTCGTAGACCTCATACATCTATAGCAGCGCATTCCCTCGTAGACCTCATACATCTCTAGCAGCGCATCCCCTCGTAGACCTCATACATCTCTAGCAGCGCATCCCCTCGTAGACCTCATACATCTCTAGCAGCGCATCCCCTCGTAGACCTCATACATCTCTAGCAGCGCATCCCCTCGTAGACCTCATACATCTATAGCAGCGCATCCCCTCGTAGACCTCATACATCTATAGCAGCGCACCCCCTCGTAGACCTCATACATCTCTAGCAGTGCATCCCCTCGTAGACCTCATACATCTCTAGCAGCGCATCCCCCCGTAGACCTCATACATCTATAGCAGCGCATCCCCTCATAGACCTCATACATCTCTAGCAGCGCATCCCCTCATAGATCTCATACATCTCTAGCAGCGCACCCCCTCGTAGACCTCATACAGCTATAGCAGCGCATCCCCTCGTAGACCTCATGCAGCTATAGCAGCGCATCCCCTCGAAGACCTCATGCATCTATAGCAGCGCATCCCCTCATTGTGGGAGAAACTGTGGACAAATAGGATCACTGCTCCATTTTTTCTGAAGTTGCCCTCTAATCTCCACCCTTTGGAAAAAGGTGTTTAACATGATAGAAACCCTCCACCTCTATGCAACTAAAAGCAAACCGGATTTTGCGCGTCTACTGCTAGGGATAGATAACTTCCCATTGGGCTGCCATATACTACACACAACTCATCTTACAATGGCGCACAACTGGAAAAGCTCCAGAGTTTCTTTCATTAAATGAAATATCTTCTATAGTCTCATCTAGCTGCACCTACGGAAAAATACTGACAGTCCAAAGCAGAACATTGGATCCCTTATAGCCAAATGGGACATTGGCTGACAAATCACCCCTCAATTAGCATACAAAACCCTCACATCCCACCCCTCCTATATCCAGGTCTTAAACCCCTTCCTTCCCCTAACAGATCCTTTAGCCATAAGATAAAAGCCTTGAAGTTGTACCAACAAGTTTCTATAGCTGATATCTAGTACTCCGGTGATGAACTACATTACCCAGCAGATCTTACTTTTGTAAGGAGCATCAGTCTCTTTACTGACAACAACGTATCGCATGTTTAAGATCTCTCTGTCACGGTACAGAAACCGTATTCTAACCCAACAAATGTGTCAACTTTATTATAAAACCCAATAAAAATGATTGAAGAGAAAACGTTGTATGTATTCCAAGACTATTAATTATTACTACCAGGACATTATAGTCCCAGTGTTTCTGGAGGCACATCATACAAACAGTAGCTTGATTACCACAGAAGACAAACACAGCTTGGCTCCTTCCACAGCAGTGACATCACCACAGGTCCTTCAGCCCACCGGATCTCTGTGGTGGAGGTAGGTCAGTGTGTTCTGCAGGACTGCTGACATAATAGCAGATCAGTGGTATTCTAATTTTATTATTTTTGTCATCCCATTTTCAAGAGCCCTAACTGTGCTGTTCTTCTGTCGGTAAGACTGTTTTACATATGTTGTAAAAACTTCAATGACATCACCAGGGGGCGGAGCGATGGCATCACCATATTCACAGACAAGTGGTCGTTAGTATCAAACTACAGGACATCTCGCAAAAGCTGAGTTCGCGGACAACTATGTCAATGGAAAATGTAAAAGTTATTGGGCGCAGAAGATGGCGGAAGAAAAGAATTCAAAGAAACCAAATGTCTTTGAGAAAAATAAAAGTAGTACAGTAAAGAAAAAAAAACTATAGAAATTTGGTGTAGTAATCGTACTGACCCATAGAATAAGGTTATTATGTAATTTTTGTTGCAGTTTGCGCGCCGTAGAAACAAGACTCGCCAAAAAAAAGGCAGAATCTCGGTTTATTTTCATTTAACGCCACTTAGAATTTCATAAAGAGTTTTTCATACCTTATACGGTACGTTAAATAAAACCATTGAAAAATACAACTCGTCCCGCAAAAAACAAACCCTCGTACAGCGACCTCGATGGGTAAATAAAACGAGTTACAATTTTTTAAAAGGGGCGGAGAAAAAAACTAAACTGAAGAAAAAAAAGGGGCCGCGTTATTAAGGGGTTAATGATGTGCAGTTATTGGAGCTGAAGCATTACTGGGGAGGGGGTTACCACCGAGAGATGAGGTGCAAATAATGCTGGTAAATCACTAAATGTAGCAGTAAAACATAACTTTATTAATATGTTCTACAGAGTTTAATACAAGCACTAAATGAGGGTAATAATACCAAAAACTATATAATAAACACC
The DNA here is from genome assembly GCF_035609145.1 of Eleutherodactylus coqui. Classification (NCBI taxonomy): domain Eukaryota; kingdom Metazoa; phylum Chordata; class Amphibia; order Anura; family Eleutherodactylidae; genus Eleutherodactylus; species Eleutherodactylus coqui. Next base: position 23,569,815 of record NC_089841.1, read on the forward strand.
TAGTGGTACCTTCGGGGGGCAACCGCTTCCCCACTGAGCAATACAACCAACTGTCATATACTCACCTCCCCCCTCCCGCTGTGTCCCACCATGGTGCTCTGTCCCTTCCCCCGCTCAGTTTACAGCTGCAGTCCCGCCCAGTTTATGGGACATCACAGGGACTGCAGCCAATAAGAGCTCAGAGATTCATCTTTATGTGAAACTGTACAAAGGCTTTCCTGATACCCAGATAGGTGATATCCACGACACCACTCTCATCCACTACTTCTGTGAAGGGGAATGCATTGTGGCTTGCAGTTTGCCCCCCGCCCCGACAATCACAAGTAGTCCAAACTAGCTGGGCCTCATGTAATTGTAGGGTCACAGCAAACTACGATACAACCCTACTGACCGCCATTACACTCCAATGAGAAGAGTATTGTGGTCAGAGTCTCCATGTAGCCACAGCCGTACTGGTGACCCCTTCACAAATTTAGAGGGGTTCTACAAATTACCAATATGAAACTAAGAGAACAATAAAGGCAGACAATGATATTTTATTGGCCACCATCGCTCACAAGTCCCACCAAGCAGGATTCCCACTCTGTAGATACAACCTAGCAGCTCTTACCGGTGATGCCAGATCCCTCTTCCTGCAGTCCCGCAGGGACTATATGCAAAGCGGAGCAGGAACTGGTAGGGATACTTGGGGGGACGGGGGCAGCATGGGCCAAGGCCCCTCTCCAGCCCTGCACCGCCGCCGACTACTGTAGCAGTAAGTCTGTTGAAGCAGAGATCTTCGGTAGCCACATTCTCTTACTGATGCACGATACAGCAGCCATCCGCTATGTAGTCACTGACTAACATCACTGTATGACTGGGATGCTTACATATCAGCAATTAGTAAATGTGTATTGGTGATCTGTAGGCCTTCTGATTATACACTGACTTTAATTAACAACTGTGTAGTGAATGGCTCTACTAATCCAACTAGCACAGTGTCCTGCCTGGCTCACACCCCACTTCCTGCCTACAAGCACCAGGGGCACATGCCCCACATCACCCCTCCCCAGCTATGATCCTAAATACATCCATTACCTGGTGATGGGAGCAGGTCCCCTGTAGCTCTGCTATGGGGTTCAGGTCTGGGCTCTGCTGTGTAGCGCCCTCTACAGGTCCCCCACAGATCTGCTTTGTGGTTCAGGTCTGGGCTCTGGTGTGTAGCGCCCTCTTCAAGTCCCCACAGACCTGCTGTGGGGTTCAGGTTTGGGCTCTGGTATGTAGTGCCCTCTTCAGGTCCGGGCTCTGGTATGTAGTGCCCTCTTCAGGTTTGGGCTCTGGTATGTAGTGCCCTCTTCAGGTTTGGGCTCTGGTATGTAGTGCCCTCTTCAGGTCTTGGCTCTGGTGTGTAGTGCCCTCTTCAGGTCCCTACAGATCTGCTATGGGGTTCAGGTCCGGCCTCTGGTGTATAGCACCCTCTTCAGGTCCCCACAGACCTACTGTGGGGTTCAGGTTCTGGCTCTGGTGTGTAGCGCCCTCTTCAGATCTGGGCTCTGGTGTATAGCGCCCTCTTCAGGTCCCCCACAGATCTGCTTTGGGGTTCAGCTCTGGGTTCAGGTGTGTAGCGCCCTCTTCAGATCCCCCACAGATCTGCTATGTGGTTCAGCTCTGGGCTCTGGTGTGTAACGCCCTCTTCAGGTCACCTGTAGCCCTGCTATGGGATTCAGGTTCGGGCTCTGGTGGGACGTTCTCTTGTTGCTTCGAGTCGTCCTGCTGAAAGGTGAATTTCCTCTTCATCTCCAGGTTTCCAGCAGAGAACTGAAGGTTTTGGCCCAGAATGGACAGATATTTGGGGCTGTTGATAATTGCCTCTCCGTCACTAATGCCCCAGTTCCAGATAAACTGCCCCCCATAATACTGCCCCCCCCCCATAATTCTGCCCCCACCATCTTCACTGCGGTTTTGCGGTCTTCTGCTGACCGCAGTGTTGGCTTTGTACCAGGCCGACCTTCTGGGATTCTGGCCGACAAGGTCCCCCTCGGTCTCCTCAGGCAGAATACGTTCTCCACAGACTTCTGCTGACATGATGGAGGTTCTGGCAGAACATGACCGGCTTGTATGTTCTCTGTAAGTAAAGTCTTGTCCCCTCCCCCATAGCCCCGACATATGAAGAACACGGGAGATGTCACATGACTACACAACCAGGACTAGCTAGAAACTCCAGCAGCTCCTCTAATGTTGCTGTTGGCCTCTTATAACAATTCTCTTTTAGGCTTTCTGGGGGAGGTCCCATGCTTGATGATGTCACTGTTAGGTTATTAATCCCCTTCTTGCTGACTGTCTCCCCTCTGCTCCATGTTATATGTAATGTCTTGGAGATGTTTTGGCCCCTCCTCCTGATGACACCTTCCAACAAGCTGACCCCTTTGATGTTCTGTAAGATCATTACAGACCAAGTAAGAAAATGTCAGGAAAATCCTCCTAGAAGAGCCGACCTTTATATGGGGGAACCCAGAATCCCTGTATATAATGGCAGCGGAGTGCTGACTGCTATCTAACAGGAGGTTACATGTGATTGGCTAATTCTGAACACAACCATAAATATAAGAGGGTGTGAACACTTGTGCAAACACATTATTTTTGTTTTATTTTTCCACCCTAAAAGATGTAGTTTGCTCCCCAGTGGGATTGTACAGATAACGGGTCACACGGGAAGGGGGGGTGTCAGACTTATCCGCTGTATGTTTATAGCACCACCAGAAAGGAAAAGGCCGAACATTTGGTTATAAAGTTTAAATGCTTAACATTCTGTAAAATACAGGAATTACTCACCTGAATAGTAAGTGCGCCTATAAGTCCTAGATGTTTCCTGGAAACAGGCAGCATACTGATTGCTGTTGCCTGGATGGGGTGTGACCGCTGTGTCCACCTTCATGCAACTTTGTATTAAACAGAATAGTAGAGTTGGAAGGGTCCTCCAGGGTCATCGGGTCCAGCCCCTTGCATAGTGCTGGATTCTCTAAATCATCCCAGACAGATGTCTGTCTAGCCTTTGTTTGAACACTTCAATTGAAGGAGAACTCCCCACCTCCTGTGGTAACCTGTTCCACTCATTGATCCCCCTCACTGTCTAATATCTAATCTGTGTCTCCTCCCTTTCAGTTTCATCCCATTGCTTCTAGTCTTTCCTTGTGCAGATGAGAATAGGGCTGATCCCTCTGCACTGTGACAGCCCTTCAGATATTTGTAGACAGCTATTAAGTCTCCTCTCAGCCTTCTCTTCTGCTAAACATTCCCAGATCCTTTACCCGTTCCTCATAGGACATGATTTGCAGACCGCTCACCATCTTGGTAACTCTTCTCTGAACTTGCTCCAGTTTGTGGATGTCTAAAATTGCATGTAGAAGTCGCATGCCGCTGCCTCACACACATGTACCGTGTAACAATAATAGGTGTAGACATGTAGAAGTGCGGCCTCCAGCGTGATGTGAGACACCAGGAGAGCTCCCACCTGTTGTGCTGGCTTGGGTTTCTCCTGGCCGGTGTTTGTGACTCGGCTGTGCTGGCTCCTTGCTGTTCCTGGGCCTTTGGTTGTGCTGCACCACAGCTCCTGGTGTGGGGGAGCCAGATGGGTGAAGCGGAGGACAGTGATAGCGGAGGCTAGTTTGTTGTGTGGCCAGTCTGTCATTTAACCAAGTTGCAATGACGAGGAGGTAAGACGGCATCATTGCACATGTGCTCAATGATGGCGCTGGGGAATTTGCCAACGCTATTGCGAATATTTTGCGCCTTGAGGCTTCTTATGCAACCTTGGAGGCAATAGTGAATATTGGGGCTGGGTGATTGTGTGGAATGCACAGAACGCTTTAACCATTCTGATCGCTATACTAAGGAATGCCACAAGGTGGCAAACAGGTTGGCGGAATTTGCTTGTTGAACTCCTCATGAAACATCTAAAGTTGTATTTGCCTCCTCTGATGGGATTTTTAATACATTATTGTCACGGATAAGAGACCATCCCACCTCTATCACCGATTTGTCACAGATCTACTATTCCGAATGCTCTCGGTGCTGCGGACACTGGTTACGGCAGAGCCTCGATCGATTACTCTAGTGGGAATTGCAAGTGTGGAGTCATTAGAATACAGGCTATTTTGTACCCAGCTTTTCAGGTTTCTGCACGCATGTAAAACGAAAGCTCAAATTACCACCTGATCCGGTCTAACGGCTCCCGTACTCTACAATACATACAATCACTCACTGCTACCACCAGCTGTTAAATGTAAGATGGAACCCAGACTATGAATTGTGAACACAATCTTCAGAGTTCTGGTTCATTTTAAATGGACAAGGCTTAACTATTAAATTGCAGACGTTAGGTCCGACTTAAGGAATGCAAGTGATTGCTGTGGGAACTGGGAATAGCAGAGTGACAGCTGTCTGGCCACTTAGCTATCCTGGAAACCTGAATGGTGATAGACTTGACACAGGAAGATGGGTGACGATTTTTGGGCCACCCTATATCAGTTATCTCCACTCTATAATTGGGAAGACCCAATGTTTTACATATCGTTGTGGTAACTGCAATAGATGTGATGTCAAATCTATCAAACTTTTACAGGAGAGAAAAAAAAGCATTGCCATTTACCCTAATCATCTTGATTAATTCCATGGAAAGAGAGGGAATTTGACGGTTTGTCATTGGTCTGCTGCCATACGACATATTGCAGTGCAATAATGAAATTTTTTAAATTTTTTTTTACATGCCACCAATTACAGTTACCCCAACGATATCTCAGCTGACCACCTAAGTAATAGGACTGGATTTTGGATAAATGTTGTGGAGGAGTCCAATGATATCTCTATCTGAAAGTCAATAAGTATCCCAATTGGATTTGGTGCATAGAGTTTATTATGCAAACAGTAAAGTTGTGTAACATGTATTATATTAACCTCAGACTGTCTGTAATGTTACAGGGATGATGCAGATGTAATCCACGTGGTCAGATGTTGTGTTAAATTGTGTGAATTTTGGAATTGGGTACGAGAGATAATCACACAATTTACATTCATCACAGCCTGAACACTGGTCATTAACTTTCATCTATCCATGCGGTCAAGTCTTTTGTATCATTATCAACCATATAATTCTCTACACACAATGTTTACTGCATAGCATAAAAAATTCACACAACTACTACTACTCCAATCATCTGCAGAGTCGCACTACCCCAACCCCCCAAAGCTTTAACTGTTTCTAGACTCCTACAGCCAACTGCAGAAAGAGAACATATTATTAACACACAGAGGACACGGGATGGAGGGTTCTAACTATTCCTACACAATTCAGAGAAGGCACTAATCACTGGTGTTGTGTACTACAATGTAAAAGGTACATCTATGGGAGGTGAGAAGCCAAGATGGACCTTGGGCGGCGGCTGAAGGTATTACAGCAGGTCCTAAAAAGGCTGCCAGGGATGTGGCCTGACTAAGAGTACTATCAAGCCAAGCAAGCATCTAGCCACGCCTTATTCCTTTGTGTGCAATGCCAACAAGTCGATTATCTGAAACATATCTACCAATATGGTACTTGTCACTCCTTCTATAAAAGTTACATTCAGAGCTCTCCCAGCACCCCCCATCGTGTAGGATCGGGTAATATGATGATCACTTCTGACAATTTCAGGGCCATCATCAATAGCGTTCCCCAGACTCACCAATACTCCGAAAAGAAATGCTATTCCTTTCATTTTGTCCTTACTGAGGGGGTCCCGGGGCAAGAGGTGTGGATTTCTTCCCCCAGTTGATGTGGAGACCACCTAATGTGGACCCCCCCTTTGTAGCAGGCTGGACTAGACCCCCTCAGCACACTGTCCCTGCTCTGCCTGTGTTACCTTTTTATAGTGAGATTGGTAAATCCAGGTCTGCCTCTCAGCAATCTTTATTGCAGTAGGAGTGGTGAGGAGTACCTCATAAGGTCCTTCCCACTTTGGGGCCTTCCAGTTCATTTTCTTTATCCCCTTGATGAGGACCCAATCACCTGGTGTTATTTCCCTTAGTAATGCTTTAGCCTCTGTGGCTGCATCTGCTGACCTGTGGGAAACACTTCTATCCACTTGGCTAAAGCATCCATGATAACTAGGCAGTATATCTTACCTTCACATTTGTATAATTCTATATAGTCCATACAAATGTGTTGGAAGGGATACTGAGGTGTAGGACAGCGCCCCTCCTTGGTCTTACATTCCCTTGTACATTGTGTTTAGCTGTAGTCTATATATATATATGTGTTGGGATACTGAGGTGCAGGACGGCGCCCCTCCTTGGTCTTGTATTCCCTTGTGCATTGTGTTTAGCTGTAGTCCATATATATGTGTTAGAAGGGATACTGAGGTGTAGGACGGTGCCCCCTCCTTGGTCTTACATTCCCTTGTACATTGTGTTTAGCTGTAGTCTATATATATATATATGTGTTGGGATACTGAGGTGTAGGACAGCGCCCCTCCTTGGTCTTACATTCCCTGTACATTGTGTTTAGCTGTAGTCCATATATATGTGTGTTGGGATACTGAGGTGTCGGACGGCGCCCCCCGCTGGTCTTATATTCCCTGTACATTGTGTTTAGCTGTAGTCCATATATATGTGTTGGGATACTGAGGTGTAGGACAGCACCCCTCCTTGGTCTTATATTCCCTGTACATTGTGTTTAGCTGTAGTCTATATATGTGTTGGGATACTGAGGTGTAGGACAGCGCCCCTCCTTGGTCTTACATTCCCTGTACATTGTGTTTAGCTGTAGTCTATATATATATATATGTGTTGGGATACTGAGGTGTAGGACAGCGCCCCTCCTTGGTCTTAGATTCCCTTGTACATTGTGTTTAGCTGTAGTCTATATATATATATGTGTTGGGATACTGAGGTGTAGGACGGCGCCCCTCCTTGGTCTTGTATTCCCTTGTGCATTGTGTTTAGCTGTAGTCCATATATATGTGTTAGAAGGGATACTGAGGTGTAGGACGGTGCCCCCTCCTTGGTCTTACATTCCCTTGTACATTGTGTTTAGCTGTAGTCTATATATATATATATGTGTTGGGATACTGAGGTGTAGGACGGCGCCCCTCCTTGGTCTTACATTCCCTTGTACATTGTGTTTAGCTGTAGTCTATATATATATATATGTGTTGGGATACTGAGGCGTAGGACGGCGCCCCTCCTTGGTCTTATATTCCCTTGTACATTGTGTTTAGCTGTAGTCTATATATATATATGTGTTGGGATACTGAGGTGTAGGACGGCGCCCCTCCTTGGTCTTATATTCCCTGTACATTGTGTTTAGCTGTAGTCTATATATATATGTGTTGGGATACTGAGGTGTAGGACAGCGCCCCTCCTTGGTCTTACATTCCCTTGTACATTGTGTTTAGCTGTAGTCTATATATATATATATGTGTTGGAATACTGAGGTGTAGGACGGCGCCCCTCCTTGGTCTTATATTCCCTGTACATTGTGTTTAGCTGTAGTCCATATATATGTGTGTTGGGATACTGAGGTGTCGGACGGCGCCCCCCCTTGGTCTTATATTCCCTTGTACATTGTGTTTAGCTGTAGTCCATATATATGTGTTGGGATACTGAGGTGCTGGACGGCGCCCCTCCTTGGTCTTATATTCCCTGTACATTGTGTTTAGCTGTAGTCCATATATATGTGTTGGGATACTGAGGTGTAGGACAGCGCCCCTCCTTGGTCTTATATTCCCTGTACATTGTGTTTAGCTGTAGTCCATATATATGTGTGTTGGGATACTGAGGTGTCGGACGGCGCCCCCCCTTGGTCTTATATTCCCTTGTACATTGTGTTTAGCTGTAGTCTATATATATATGTGTTGGGATACTGAGGTGCTGGACGGCGCCCCTCCTTGGTCTTATATTCCCTGTACATTGTGTTTAGCTGTAGTCCATATATATGTGTTGGGATACTGAGGTGTAGGACAGCGCCCCTCCTTGGTCTTATATTCCTTGTACATTGTGTTTAGCTGTAGTCTATATATATATGTGTAGGGACACTGAGGTGTGGGACGGCGCCCCTCCTTGGTCTTATATTCCCTTGTACATTGTGTTTAGCTGTAGTCTATATATATATATATATATATATGTGTAGGGACACTGAGGTGCAGGACGGCGCCCCTCCTTGGTCTTATATTCCCTGTACATTGTGTTTAGTTGTAGTCCATATATATGTGTAGGGACACTGAGGTGCAGGATGGCGCCCCTCCTTGGTCTTACATTCCCTGTACATTGTGTTTAGCTGTAGTCTATATATATATATGTGTTGGGATACTGAGGTGTAGGACGGCGCCCCTCCTTGGTCTTACATTCCCTTGTGCATTGTGTTTAGCTGTAGTCTATATATATATATGTGTTGGGATACTGAGGTGTAGGACAGCGCCCCTCCTTGGTCTTACATTCCCTTGTGCATCATCTTTAGCACAAATAATACAAGACAAACGAAAATTTTTCGAGCACTTTGTAAACCCCTAGGCTGTGAACACTTTCCATATGAGTGCTGCAATCCTCCCCTGTTGAGACATGACACAGGCCATGGCTCAAAACTACTGCACATCTGAAGAACGATTTAGGTAAAATAGTTTGTTTTCTGTGGTGATGTACAACCCATCTACAAAGAGAGTATTCAGCATCTACAAGAGATACCTCCTGCAGATCTGATCTGGGTAATGACTTATGTGCCATCTCTCCTAGGCAGTTGTATGGAGGACCGTCTGAAGAAGTAATGGAATACAAAAAGAAAACAAAAAGGATCCAGCGCTCCAAAGCAAAAGAAGCCTTATTAACTAAATCACTAGAAGGCTCCTTAGGTATCAAAACATAAAATGACTTTTATTGAAGATATGTCCGACGCGTTTCGTCGCCTATAGCGACTTTTTCAAGTCTTGAAAAAGTCGCTATGACTGTTACTACATTTTACATTGGGTACATATTGGGATGTATTAATGTCCTGGGGACTCCTGAGTCCACCAGGAAAGTAATCATCCGCCCATTCACCTAGAGATCTATCTCAGGCAAAGTAGAATTTGCCAAGAGATCCTCCAAGTGTTGTACATCAACCCATCCTAGTCATTTTTCCCCAAGGTGCCTGAGAGCATTGTTTCTCAGGACATTCTTGGGCAAAATCACCAGATTTCCCATAATTCAAACACACATTTAAATCCCTGAGCTGCATCCCACCTCTGCTTCTTCCTCTACTTCTGTTTCCCCATCCTCTTGCTGTCCAATGATCTCTCTGACTTTCCTGAACCATTGTATCACATTCTTCTCCCTGTATAAAAACTTTTACTTTCTCACTAGAGATGAGCGAACGTACTCGTCCGAGCTTGATACTCGTTCGAGTATTAGCGTGTTCGAGATGCTCGTTACTCGAGACAAGCACCACGCGATGTTCAAGTTACTTTCACTTTCATCTCTGAGACATTTGCGCGCTTTTCTGGCCAATAAAAAGACATGGAAGGTATTACAACTTCCTCCTGTGACGTTCAAGCCCTATACCACCCCCCTGCAGTGAGTGGCTGGCGAGATCAGGTGACACCCGAGTATTAAAATCTGCCCCTCCCGCAGCTCGCCACAGATGCATTCTAACATAGATCAGGGAAAGTGCTGTCTTGCTTTAGCTGCTATAGGGAGAGCGTTAGGTGTTATATTCGTCTTCAAGAACCCCAACGGTCCTTCTTAGGGCCACATCTGACCGTGTGCAGTACTGTTGAGGCTGCTTTTAGCAGTGTTGCACAATTTTTTTTTTTGTATATCGGGCGTGCAGACCATAGCGTCCTCAGTCTGAAGTCATTTTACAGAGTATAGGGGCAGTACTGCTGAGGCAGGGACAGTGGGAAAGGTGAAAGAGATATACTGTCTATATAGGCAGTGGGCTTTTTCAAAAAAATTGGGGAAAAATACTATATTTAGGCTGCCTGTGACCGTCTTCAGTGTACTACGTGTCTGCTGGGGGTAGTAGTCATAATTAATATGCAGCTAAGTGTTACAGCAGGCTTGCGCAAAATTGTTTCCTGGCTCTGCTGTGCCCATTACATCACCGCCGTCATAGCGCCAGAGGGAAACACTATACATAATATACGCTGCATACAGTATCTGTCTGGTGTTTCAGCTTACCATTTAAAAAAATAGAAGCAAAATACTTAAGGCCTACCACTGGCCTTTGGCCACTTGACTGCTTCTGCGCTGTGAATTCCACTAGCTCAGTCATACGCACCTACGTCTCACTACAGGCGTGCGCAAAATTGTTTCCTGGCTCTGCTGTGCATTCCGTAAGTCAGCCTCCAACCACAGGCCAATAAGCGGCACATTTAATTACAGCGTTCTGTTTCTGCTCTACTCGTAATATACCATGCTGAGGGGTAGGGGTAGGCCTAGAGGACGTGGACGCGGGCGAGTACGCGGAGGCTCAAGTCAGGAGGTGGGCACAGGCCGAGCTCCTGATCCAGGTGTATCGCAGCCGACTGCTGCGGGATTAGGAGAGAGGCAAGTTTCTGGTGTCCCCAGATTCATCTCACAATTAATGGGTCCACGTGGTAGACCTTTATTAGAAAATGAGCAGTGTGAGCAGGTCCTGTCGTGGATGGCAGAAAGTGCATCCAGCAATCTATCGACCACACAGACATCTACGCCGTGCACTGCTGCAACTCTGAATCCTCTGGCTGCTGCTCCTCCTTCCTCCCAGCCTCCTCACTCCATTACAATGACACATTCTGAGGAGCAAGCAGACTCCCCGGAAATTTTCTCGGGCCCCTGCCCAGAATGGGCAGCAATGGTTCCTCTCCCACCGGAGGAGTTTGTCGTGACTGATGCCCAACCTTTGGAAAGTTCCCGGGGTCCGGGGGATGAGGCTGGGGACTTCCGGCAACTGTCTCAAGAGCTTTCAGTGGGTAAGGAGGACGATGACGATGAGACACAGTTGTCTATCACTCAGGTAGTAGTAATTGCAGTAAGTCCGAGGGAGGAGCGCACAGAGGATTCGGAGGAAGAGCAGCTGGACAATGAGGTGACTGACCCCACCTGGTTTGCTAAGCCTACTGAGGACAGGTCTTCAGAGGGGGAGGCAAGTGCAGCAGCAGGGCAGGTTGGAAGAGGCAGTGCGGTGGCCAGGGGTAGAGGCAGGGCCAGACCGAATAATCCACCAACTGTTTCCCAAAGCGCCGCCTCGCGCCATGCCACCCTGCAGAGGCCGAGGTGCTCAAAGGTGTGGCAGTTTTTCACTGAGAGTGCAAACGACCGACGAACTGTGGTGTGCAAGGTTTGTCGCGCCAAGATCAGCCGGGGAGCCACCACCACCAGCCTTAGCACCACCAGCATGCGCAGACATATGATGGCCAAGCACCCCACAAGGTGGGACGAAGGCCGCTCACCACCTCCGGTTTGCACCACTGCCTCTCCCCCTGTGCCCCAACCTGCCACTGAGATCCAACCCCCCTCTCAGGACACAGGCATGACCGTCTCCCGGCCTGCACCCACACCCTCGCCTCCGCTGTCCTCAGCCCCATCCAGCAATGTCTCTCAGCGCACCGTCCAGCTGTCGCTAGCGCAAGTGTGTGAGCGCAAGCGCAAGTACGCCGCCACGCACCCGCACGCTCAAGCGTTAAACGTGCACATAGCCAAATTGATCAGCCTGGAGATGCTGCCGTATAGGCTTGTGGAAACGGAGGCTTTCAAAAACATGATGGCAGCGGCGGCCCCGCGCTACTCTGTTCCCAGTCGCCACTACTTTTCCCGATGTGCCGTCCCAGCCCTGCACGACCACGTCTCCCGCAACATTGTACGCGCCCTCACCAACGTGGTTACTGCCAAGGTCCACTTAACAACGGACACGTGGACAAGCACAGGCGGGCAGGGCCACTATATCTCCCTGACGGCACATTGGGTGAATTTAGTGGAGGCTGGGACAGAGTCAGAGCCTGGGACCGCTCACGTCCTACCCACCCCTAGAATTGCGGGCCCCAGCTCGGTGCTGGTATCTGCGGCGGTGTATGCTTCCTCCACTAAACCACCCTCCTCCTCCTACGCAACCTCTGTCTCGCAATCAAGATGTGTCAGCAGCAGCAGCAGCACGTCGCCAGCAGTCGGTGTCGCGCGGTGTGGCAGCACAGCGGTGGGCAAGCATCCGCAGGACGTGCTAAAACTACTCAGCTTAGGAGAGAAGATGCACACGGCCCATGAACTGCTGCAGGGTCTGACAGAGCAGACCGACCGCTGGCTTGCGCCGCTGAGCCTCCAACCGGGCATGGTCGTGTGTGACAATGGCCGTAACCTGGTGGCGGCTCGGCAGCCTCACGCACGTGCCATGCCTGGCCCACGTCTTTAATTTGGTGGTTCGGCGCTTTCTGAAAAGCTACCAACGCTTGTCAGACCTGCTCGGAAAGGTGCGCCGGTTCAGCGCACATTTCCGCAAGTCCAAGACGGACGCTGCCACCCTGCGGACCGTGCAACATCGGTTTAATCTGCCAGTGCACTGACTGCTGTGCGACGTGCCCACACGGTGGAACTCTACGCTCCACATGTTGGCCAGGCTCTATGAGCAGCATAGAGCTATAGTGGAATACCAACTCCAACATGGGCGGCGTAGTGGGAGTCAGCCTCCTCAATTCTTTACAGAAGAGTGGGCCTGGTTGGCAGACATCTGCCAGATCCTTGGAAACTTTGAGGAGTCTACCCAGATGGTGAGCGGCGATGCTGCAATCATTAGCGTCACCATTCCTCTGCTATGCCTCTTGAGAAGTTCCCTGCAAAGCATAAAGGCAGACGCTTTGCACTCGGAAACAGAGGCGGGGGAAGACAGTATGTCGCTGGATAGTCAGAGCACCCTCATGTCTATATCTCAGCGTGTTGAGGAGGAGGAGGAGGGGGAGGAGCATGAGGAGGAGAGGCAAGAGACAGCTTGTCCCACTGCTGAGGGTACCCATGCTGCTTGCCTGTCATCCTTTCAGCGTGTATGGCCTGAGGAGGAGGAGGAGGAGGAGGAGGAGGAAGATCCTGAAAGTGATCTTCCTAGTGAGGACAGCCATGTGTTGCGTACAGGTACCCTGGCACACATGGCTGACGTCATGTTAGGATGCCTTTCTCGTGACCCTCGCGTTACACGCATTCTGGCCACTACGGATTACTGGGTGTACACACTGCTCGACCCACGGTATAGGGAGAACCTTTCCACTCTCATACCCGAAGAGGAAAGGGGTTCGTGAGTGATGCTATACCACAGGACCCTGGCGGACAAACTGATGGTAAAATTCCCATCCGACAGCGCTAGTGGCAGAAGGAGCATTTCCGAGGGCCAGGTAACAGGAGAGGCGCGGAGATCAGGCAGCATGTACAGCGCAGGCAGGGGAACACTCTCCAAGACCTTTGACAGCTTTATGGCTCACCAGCAAGACTGTGTCACCGCTCCCCAGTCAAGGCTGAGTATGCGGGAGCACTGTAAAAGGATGGTGAGGGAGTACGTAGCCGATCGCACAACCGTCCTCCGCGACGCCTCTGCCCCCTACAACTACTGGGTGTCGAAGCTGGACACGTGGCCTGAACTCGCGCTCTATGCCCTGGAGGTGCTTGCTTGTCCTGCGGCTAGCGTCTTGTCAGAGAGGGTGTTTAGTGCGGCTGGGGGAATCATCACGGATAAGCGTACCCGCCTGTCAACCGACAGTGCCGACAGGCTTACACTCATAAAGATGAGCAAAGCCTGGATTTCCCCAGACTTCTCTTCTCCACCAGCGGACAGCAGCGGTACCTAAGCAATACGTAGGCTGCACCCGCGGATGGAAGCATCGTTCTCTATCACCATCCAAAACGGGGACCTTTTTGCTTAATCTATCTGTGTATAATATTCCTCCTCCTCCTCCTGCTCCTCCTCCTGAAACCTCACATAATCACGCCGAATGGGCAATTTTTCTTAGGCCCACAAGGCTCAGTCATATTACTTTTGTAAACAATGTTTATACGTTTCAATTCTCATTAAAGCGTTGAAACTTGCACCTGAACCAATTTTTATTTTAACTGGGCTGCCTACAGGCCTAGTTACAATTTAAGCCACAGTAACCAAAGTGATTAATGGGTTTCACCTGCCCTCTTGGTTGGGCATGGGCAATTTTTCTGAGGTACATTAGTACTGTTGGTACACCAATTTTTTGGGGCCCTCGCCTACAGTGTAATCCTAGTAATTTTTATGGGCTTCGCCTGCACTCATGGTACAGCAAGGTGTGTGGGGTTGGCCTACACTTTAGCTACATAAATGTAACTCGGGCCTTGTCTATACTGCAACTACTGAAATGTGAAAGAGACTGTTATCTCCCTAAACTGCTGCAACGGGAATGTTACTGTGGCCTGTCTTGACTGCTACTACTACTGAAATGGAACTAAGACTGTGGTCCCCCTATACTGCTGCTAGTGATATGTTACTGGGGCCTGTCCCTAATGCTACCGCTGAAATGTTACTAATTCTGGGCTCTACCTATACCGCTGCTAATGCTATGTCACTGGGGTGTGGAAACGGAGGCTTCCCAAAGACATGATGGTGGCGAGGCCATTTCCCACCAACGCGGTTACTGTTAAGGTGCATATAACCACGGACACGTGGAGAGGACACGTAGTGCCTCAAAAACATCCCCCTCCTCCTCCAACAATGAAAACATTCTTGGCAAATACCTTTGCATTGGTCCGTCTGGTGGCAGTCCAAGAATTTCACCTTTACCGACACAACAAGAGAGCCCCCCCCCCATCCCCCCGCCACGGCCCACTTAATCCTGGCCACTTTCCGAAAACCAACTAAATAAAACCGCGCTACTAGGTCCGCAGTCGCCACCACATTCCCACCAACGCGGTTACTGTTAAGGTACATATTACCACTCTGACTGGGGCATGCACTGTGGGCCGAAGCCCACCTGTATTGTATGTGATGTTAGCTCTGCTGAGCAGGGCACTGCAATGGGATACATTTATGTACCGCCGATGGGTTCCAGGGAGCCACCCATGCTGTGGGTCCACAGGGACTTCACATTAGGGATTTGTACCTGCCAGTGTCTATGTATTAAAAACACCGGTCAGACTGGGGCATGCAGTGTGGGCCGAAGACCACCTGCATTTAATCGGACGTTACCTCAGCTGTGATGGGCAATGCAATGGGATTTATTTATGTACCGCCGGTGGCTTCCTGGGACCCACCTATTCTGTCGGTCCACACTGAGTTGTAACTGCATGTGTCTACTTATAAAGAACCCCAGTCTGACTGGGGCATGCAGTGTGGGCCGAAGCCCACCTGCATTTAATCTGACGTTAGCTCTGCTGTCCAGGGCACTGCAATGGGATACATTTATGTACAGCCGGTGGGTTCCAGGGAGCCACCCATGCTGTGGGTGCACACGGAATTCCCATTGCGGAGTTGTACCTGCCTGTGACTATTTATAAAAAACTCTGGTCTGACTGGGGCATGCAGACACCTTGACAGAATGAATAGTGTGTGGCACATAGGTTCCCCATTGCTATGCCCACGTGTGCAGCTCCTGATGGAGGTGGCACAGGATTGGATTTCTCATTGCTTCTGTACAGCATTGTGGGCTATTGCCCCGCCCCTTTTAAAGAGGGTCGCTGCCTGGCCGTGCCAACCCTCTGCAGTGTGTGCCTGTGGTTCCTCCTCATGGCAGACGCACTTATAAATAGACATGAGGGTGGTGTGGCATGAGGGCAGCTGAAGGCTGCGCAGGGACACTTTGGTGTGCGCTGTGGACACTGGGTCGTGCGAGGGGGGGGGGTTGGGCAGCATGTAACCCAGGAGAAGTGGCAGCGGAGTGTCATGCAGGCAGTGATTGTGCTTTTGTTGGAGGTAGTGTGGTGCTTAGCTAAGGTATGCCTTGCTAATGAGGGTTTTTCAGAAGTAAAAATTGTTGGGGGGGGGCCCACTCTTGCCGCTATTGTGGCCTAATAGTGGGACCTGTGAACTTGAGATGCAGCCCAACATGTAGCCCCTCGCCTGCCCTATCCGTTTCTGTGTCATTCCCATCACTTTCTTGAATTTCCCAGATTTTCACAAATGAAAACCTTAGCGAGCATCAGCGATATACAAAAATGCTCGGGTCACCCATTGACTTCAATGGGGTTCGTTACTCGAAACGAACCCTCGAGCATCGCGAAAAGTTCGTCTCGAGTAACGAGCACCCGAGCATTTTGGTGCTCGCTCATCTCTATTTCTCACCCTTTTCTTTGTAAAACTACAATGATCCCGTCCTAAGGGTAACCTTATATTTCATTATATAACCTCCTACTTCCTTCTTTACTCCACTTACGCATTCTTTAATGGCTGATTATATGCAGCATTAGGATCATCTCTCTCCCCCTGATTATCCTATGGAAGGGGTCTACCATCTCCTCCCCTCCCATTCTAATTTCCTTCTACAGAACTCCAATCTGGCCCTAGAATTCTTCTAGGTGCTCTCTTTTTTTCATTCAATTTGCAACTCCTCATTAACCCTTTGAATTGTTCATCAAACTGTCGGGGGGCTATTTTTTTATATGGGCGTGACAGCTTGGGACTTCTTTTAACCAGGCTTCAGCAGCGGATAATCCATATTTCTGCTGATCTTTAGCTGATTTTGTCCATATTTTATCACATAATACTTTACAATTAGGGACTTCTAATTTATTTTCAAATCTATATTTCTTTTCCCACTTGTCACAATATTTGACATAGTCAGGATATAACTTGTGCATGTACTTCTTAACTCCTTCAAGGACTTCCTGTCATTGATAACAACAGAGACATGCACAGGAGAATGCCTTACAGTTTGTATTTCCCATTGTTAGTAATTATGTTCTTAACGTTTATTTAAAAGACAGACAACATAAAACAAGCCTCTTGCCACTGAAATATACAGTGAAAACTCAAAGGTTCCTGACCAGAATCAATGCTTTGCTGTATACACGAAGACTCCTTCTTGCCTTTCCGAGTAGGGCCTGTAAACATTGAACACAATCAAGGGTTTTGTCCGAAAACAACCCGCACACCAAGATTGGTCCTTAATGTGTCACTGTCCATGTATCGGATCTGCTTATCTCAATCAGTCACACATTTGCTTCATGCAGTATAAGACAACAATACAAATATTACAATATATTAGTAGGCGGCCGTCCTTTTTATATATTCTTAGTTACTCTATAACACAATATCAAAGAAAAAGAAGTAGTAGGAAGGTAATAAGTAAAGTTCCTGGACACCCCTGTGTCCCATGACGTCATCTAACCTCTTCTTTAATGTGCTGCATGGAGTAATTCTTTCCTGTAGCCTTCTCACAATGGCTATGGTCTCACATAGACTACTGCTATTGCCCCTTGACAACCCATTCGTCTATACTTGCTTCTCATTTACAATACACATTGTAAATTCTACTAACACTAAAGTATACCGAAGAAGAGAGAGAAGAAAAGTTTAACCATTGTTATACTTAGTACACGTTATCTGGGAGGCTTCCAAATTCTCCGGCTTGTTCGGAAAAACGTCACGGTTTCAGACAGGATGTCCGACTGGCCTCTAATGATGCCTAAGAAAGACGGAGGTCTTTTAATGATCGGAGAGTACTTCAGATCCACCTTTTCACAGTCAGACTGTCCTTTCCCTCTGCAGTGAGTTTTTCCGGCTCAAAGGACCAAAATGTAAGGAGAATTTATGTGTTTACCAAGGAGAAGATAATCCCAGATCTCATGCAGAAAGTCTGGACCCAGGAGAAATACATATCACACGAGCCTGTTGCGGTATCAAATGATTTCTAATTTATTCTAAGGTGTATGTGGTTTATATACCATAAATGACATCACAGGAAAAGTATATACCTCCAAGATTAATAAGAATACATGATAGGGTACAACTAAAATGTTTAACATCAGTTACACCTTTTAAGGTGTTACTATAACATACACTGAAACCGTTATGAATGTGAAAAGGAATGCAAGGGGGTCTGAGAGACTCTTTTCTTCTGTCTGTCTACCACTCACTGCTATAGAAAAAGTTTTGTTTAACCCCTTCACTATTTATACTAGCCTCATGGTATATCTTTCTAGTCTACAATCTAATAGAAAAACAATTAACTGATACTTTCATCTACAATTTTCTTAACAAAGAGTTAGGAAAAAAAACTTAAAATTTTGATTTTGTTAGTGGGAGATTATGATTTGCTTAAATCTGGTTATGATTGTGTTTGGGTGGGTGATGATATGTTCTATGGATATTCTACTTCTGCAGGTATAAATTTGTTGAAATTCAGCGGTAATTGTATTCAAAAATATAATTTCAATAGAAATGATCTGATTTAAAAAAAAAAAGCCAGTCGGCACTAAATCCACACCGGCATGTTACACGTACTATTTTGCTTTAGACTGTAATGAAAAAAATGCTTAAAAATTTATTTAAGTGGCTAAAAGTGCAACCAAGAGGAAAATGCAATGCAGAACTCCTCCGAAAAATAGATGTTCTCCATGTGGAGAGCTCATATATACCTTGGGGTCTGCAGGCACAGAAATGTGGTTTTAAGTTTTAAGTTTAAAAAAAGTTAACCTTATTGGCTTCTTGGAAGCAGGCAGCATACTGATGACCGTTGTCTGGATGGGCTGTGACCGCTGTGTCCACCTTCATGTAACTTTGGGTTAAATAGATATAATTTTCTTAAAAATTGGCTAAAACATAAAATTGCAGCCAGAACTCCCGTGTAAATGGAGATCACACGCATGTACCGTGTAACAATAGTCAAGGTGTGCAAAGTTCATACATGAGATTGTTCCCAGCAAGACAAACCAAGTAATCTTGTAGATATGATACCTTTTAATGGCTAACAAAAATACATGATGTAATAGCGAGCTTGTGAACCTCTTGGGTTCTTCTTCAGGCTAGAATGGAATAGATCCGAAAAGGCATGAATATTTATACACACATACTTATAACAAAGCACAGACATGGATGCGATTGATTTGCACTTAAAAGGAATACTGCAATAGGAATCAAACTCTTTGGACTAGACACTAATAAGAGAGTGAAAGTTTATGGTCCCTGGATTACTGCTGGGGGGGGGGGGGGGGGTCACCAGGCCAGCAGTCTTATCTGTGTGTGTGTGTGTATGTATATATATGTCTCATACCTGCTATTCACCAATAAATCCTGGGGAATAATTTAACCCACTGTTCAGCATCTCAAAAGTTGTTATCAATTTATATTCCCAAATTCTTCTATGGTTTTGTGACTTGAAACCACCCTTCAATATCAAAACTCTCATATCTCCTATGTCATGTCCATGGTTAGAGAAGTGCTCGGCCACAAGTAATTCTCTCTTTCTGTGATTAAAATTGTGTGGTGATGAGATCTCATCCTCGCTTTCAGTTTTTGCCCTGTCGCTCCGACATAAAGGCCCCAACAGGACATTTACTGCACATGATCAGGTACATAACATTGGACATGGAACATGTAAATGCCCCAGGGATCTTATAGTCCTGCTGTGTGTTGGGGATCTGTATGCTGTCCGTGGAAAAAAATGAAAACAAATGAAAAAAATGTCTAATTATTACAAAAAATAAAGTAAACTGTGATCTAGTATGTAAGGACGAAAAAAGACATTTGTTCATCCAGTTCAGCCTATTACCCCCCCCCCCCCCCCCCAATGTTGATTCAAAAGAAGTAAAAAGCCCGCATGAAGTAGAAGCCAATTTTCCCCATTTATGGAAAAAAATCCTTACTGACTCCAATAATTCCGGGATCACTGATCCTTCTGAAATTATTAATGATTATATTATATGATATTGTATCATTCAAGAAAGATATACAGGCCACCCTTGAACACTTTGATCAAATTTATCATCAACACATCCTCAGACAGAGAGTTCCATAGTTTCACTGCTCTTACAGTAAAGAACCCCCTTCTATCTTGGTGTAGAAAACTTCTTTCCTGTAGATGTAGAGGGCGCCACCTCATTACAGTCACAGTCCTGTGTATAAACAGATCATGGGAGAGATCTGTGTACTGTCCATTGATATATTTATACATAGTTATTAGGTCGTCCTTCCTCCATGCCTGATGAAGGACCCTGAGAGGTTCAAAAGCTCACTATAACATCATGTATTTTTGTTAGCCTTTAAAAGGTATCATATCCACAAGGTTGCTTGGTTTTTCTTACTGAGAACAATCACACTTTGCTCTACTGGCTAACACGATACTAAACAGTTTTAGTATTTCCTGGTGGTTTCCCAGTTAGTGTGTAATAGTGACATGTATTTCCTGCTCGGGTGCAGAACTGCACATTTATCAGTATTAATTCTCATCTGACACTTTTCTACCCCCAACTTAAGGCCCATTTACATGAAATGATTATCGCTCAGAATTCGTTCAAACGACCGCAAATGAGCGATAATCGTTACTTGTAAACTTGGGCATTGTGCACTTCTCGTCTGAACTATGGTTTTAAGGTGAGCTTAAAATCTATCCTTGAGCCAAAGAGAGATAAAGTATCTCTCAACAGACCGCATGCTGTATTCTCCATTGGAGCCAATAGATTATATTGTATTCTGCCAGCAGCCCTGATGAGAACAATGCAGCTGTGTGCAGAGCCAGGGTGTGTTTAATCACACACTGTGCTCTGCAAACAGCTCCCAGAGAGAGGCCCTTTTACATGCAAATGAAGCTGATCAAGTGTTAATGGACATTAGTGTGCATTAACACTTTAGGCAAAATGATCACTAAAACTTTTAATCTTTCAAGCTTTTGAAAGATTATCTTTGCATGTAAATGGGCCTTTATCCAGATCCTCTTGAAATCTACTTGCGTCCTCTCTTGTGTTATTTCTTTATATAGTTTTGTATGGTCTGCAAATTTTGATATTTTAATACAAAATCCTTCTACCAGGCCATTTTCAAATATATTTAACCCATTTAGGACCAGGTGCAGTAAATTTACGGTGCCTGGTCCCGGGCTTAGTATGTCGGGGATTTAAGCCTCCTGTCTCTGCATCAATTCTGCCATAGATTTTTTTTTTTTTTTTTTTACACCGTTAATCATGCAGCATAAATGAGACTTTCCATTTTTTCTGCAGAC
This sequence comes from Eleutherodactylus coqui, assembly GCF_035609145.1. Taxonomy (NCBI): domain Eukaryota; kingdom Metazoa; phylum Chordata; class Amphibia; order Anura; family Eleutherodactylidae; genus Eleutherodactylus; species Eleutherodactylus coqui. Next base: position 23,590,928 of record NC_089841.1, read on the forward strand.
CGGTACGGTTACAACGATACCAAAATTCTAACATTTTTTTTAGGTTTTCCCACTTTTCTGCAATAAAACCCCTTTTTTTTGGAAATCTTTTTTCTATTCTAAATTGCTGCATTCAAAGTCACGTAACTTTTTTATTTTTTGATGTACAGAGCTCTATGAGGGCTTATTTTTTGCGAGACGAGCTGTAGATTTTATTGGTACCATTTTGGCATACATACGACTTTTTTGATCACTTTTATTGCGTTTTTAGTGAGGCAAAATGCTAAAAATGAGCATTTTGCCTCAGTTTTTTAGCTTTTTTTTTAGCGTTTTTTTCGGTGCACAGTCAAAAGCATGTGCAACTTATTGTACGCATCGTTACGGATGCGACAATACCAAATATGTGGGGTTTTATTTTTTTTTTACCTTTTTTTATGCTAATCTGAGAAAAAGCATAAAAAATAGTTTTTTTACTTTTTTTTACATTTTTTTTAATTCATTTTTTAAATCTTTCTTTTTTTTACACTGTTTGTGTCCCTCTGAGGGACTTTAATCACTGCCCTGATGATCGCTGTCATAAGGCATGGCAGAGCTACTGCTCTCCCATGCCTTATCGCTCATACAGCGATCTCAGGCATAGGCAATACAGGACGCCAGTGTCTGGCGTCCTGTTGCCATGGTGACAGGCCGGGGTCTCGCGATGACATCGCGAGTTCCGGCCGGAGACACAGAGGGAGCCGCGCTCCCGCTGTGAACTCTTTCCCTGCCGCGATCTACTTAGATCGCGGCAGGGAAGGGGTTAACAGTGGCGGGCGCATCTCTGATGTCCCCCCGCTGCTGCAGCGAGACGCCGGCTGTGACTGACAGCCGGCTCCCGCTGCGGGATAGTGCTGGATCACATATGATTCAGCGCTATCTCCAGGACGTAAGTTTACGCCCTGTTGCGGGAAGTACCCCGCTCCCAGGACGTAAACTTACGCCCTGCAGCGGGAATGGGTTAAGGACTAAGTGATTGTTATTGTGGCATTGCAAGAACTATTATTCATGGAAAACCACATGAGGGTTTGCTCTTTTGGGACAAGTTGTACTTTTCAATGAAACCGGGGGCACATGTCCTATTTTGTGTAACTTTTATTAGAAAAATTTTTGGGAGGAGGTGAAAAAACCTCTTAGAAATTCCACCATTGTTTTGGCTTTTGTGTTTATGTCATACACGATTCAGTAATAGTAACACATTAATTTTCTTCCTGGAGCTGCATGATTACATAAAGAAAAACAATTGAATCTGACTGGCCGCTTTCTAAGGTCGATAACATTTTTATTTTTGTGGTAATGCAGTTATATGAGGTCTTGTTTTATGTGGGAAGAGTGTAGTTTTTATTGGTATCAGTTTGAGGTACATGTGCCTTTTGGATAGCTTTTATTAAGTTTTTTGGGAGAGAAATGAAAAGAGAAATAGCAGTTCTGGTGTCAGTTTTTACAATTATTTTTACGGTGTTCATCCTGTGCGATTAAATAACTAACAATATTTCAACTGTCTGGGTCGTAGTGGATGCAGTAATACCTATTTTGTGTTGCTTTATAAGAATGTTATTTGGTATTTTAATTATTTTAAAAGGGTTTGGTGGGAAAAAAAGGCAATTTTTAAAAACTTTTTTTTGTTTAAATTACACTTTTTTGATGCTATTTTTTTAGTCCCTCAAGGGGACTCGAAGATGCAATAGTTTAATTACCACGATTGCACTACACAAGTAATTTAATGTACTTTCTACCAAGCCTATGGCAGCAGCCTATTAGACCCCACTGGAGGTGGGGTCTAATAGGTTGAGTTGTATAGCAGAAAAGGGAGGCCTTTGTCAGGTTTCTGTCTGCCATGGGAACCCATTGATATTTTGTGATTGTGTTGTGGGGAGCTGATGGCTGACAGAAAGGGCCCCCTCCCACTGTCATCTGCTTACATGCTGCAGTTGTTATTGATTGTGGCATGTAATGGGTTACACTGGCAGGATCTGAAGTTTCTCTGCTATTGGCTGTTTAAGCTGTCTGGCTGGCAGTTATCAGCCAAGCCACTGCCTTTAAAAGGATGTATGTGCAAACTGAAAGCCCTTTACTGAGGTCAGTATTGCCTACCAGTGGTTTGAGGGTAAAAGGTGTCCTCAAACCACTGGTGAGGAATACAACCAGCTACTTGCAGGACACCATGGACCATCCAATCAACTGTCAACCGTAGGTCCCTTCCCCAATGGCACCATCCTGGCCACCATGGATGTGGAATCCTTATATACTAACATCCCAAACAAAGATGGACTCACCGCTTGCCAAGCACACCTTGAGGCGAACGAGGTTGCCTCTGAATCGATGTTATAACTCCCAAGATTCATCGTCACACACAATTATTTCTCCTTTGGCAAAGAGATATTCCTGCAACTCACTGGAAGTTTCATGGACAGTAAAGTGGCACCACAGTATGCCAGGCTTTTCATTCCAAAACTGGAGAGTGACTTTCTGGCCTCCTGCTCCAGCAAACCACTGCCCTACTTCTGTTACATTGATGACATCATAATCCATCTGGACAGTATTGAACAAGAGCTAAAAAATTGCATGAGGGACTCACCATAAAACTTTTAAGAATTTCAATACAGACATCCCTATGCTGGAAACCAATTGATCAGCCCACATACATCAGATGGGGCAGTTCCCATCCTAAGCACATCAAAAAGTCCATTGTCTACAGCCAGGCAATCAGATATAGCTGGATCTGCTCCAACCCAACAGATAGATAGCAACATTTATACAATATAAGCAGAAACCAAAGAGTGGCAACAGCACGCAAAATACATTTAGCTCAGAAGTCTACATATTATATATACGCACATATACATACTCGCCACTAATTCTCTAACTTCCCGATGTCATGCAAACATGAAATTTGGCAGGAGCATTCTTTAGGCCCTAAATAGGTAAAGTAAAGGGGTCGCAACTCGAAAATTCACTGCTAAGTGCAAAAGTAGAAGCACCCCTGTGTAATGTACCAAATCTAATTCTCTAACTTTCCGATGTAGTCCTAAACAGGAAAAGTAAAGGGGTCACAACTCAAAAATTCAATGCTAAGTGCAAAAGTATTGGCGCCCCTGTGCAATGTACCAAGTCTAATTCTCTAACTTCTCGATGTCCTACAAAAACGAAATTTAGCACAACCATTCTTTAAATCATAAATAGGAAAAGTAAAGGGGTCACAACTCAAAAAATTCAATGTTAAGTGCAAAGGTATTGGTACCCCTGTGTAATGTACCAATTTTCTAACTTCCTGAGGTCGTGCAAACATGAAATTTGGCAGGAGCAACACTGCGATCCATTGACAACATGCAAAGGAGTTTGCTGCTCACTGAGCAGACTCTCACTGGGGTAGAGGCGGGGGCAGATGGTAGTACGGAAGAGTAGGGGAAGCAGGCAGTCAGCTGGGTGACAGATAGGAGGAGTAGAGTGAAGAGAACCAGGAAGGCTAGTCCTAAACTGGCACAACCCAACAATTTTGCAAAGTTGGCAGATGAGGGGATGCCATTACAGAGCCAGCACTGCTGCAGCACAACATGCCCTCTGAACGCCAGGGAGATGACTGCTCCAGTGAGGTGGGGACGGGGAGCGCATGGCAGGCTAGACAGGTCCTAGTAGTGGGGGGACTCAATTATAAGGGGGACAGATAGGGCAATCTGCCATAAAGACCAGGATCGTCGAATGGTGTGTTGTCTTCCTGGCGCTCGAGTTTGACACATCATGGATCGGATTGACAGATTGCTGGGAGGGACTGGTGAGGATTCAGCGGTCATGGTGCACATTGGCACCAATGAACAAATTAGAGGTCAATTGAGGGCCCTCAAAAATGATTTCAGGGACTTAGGGGCCAAGCTTAGGGCGAGGACCTCCAGGGTAGTTTTCTTGGAAATACTGCCTTCAACTAAAGCCACACCAGAAAAGCAGCGGGAGCTTAGGAAGGTAAACAAATGGCTCTGGAGTTGGTGTAAGAAGGAGGGATTTGGGTTCCTGGAAAACTGGGCTGCATCTTGATGGGGATAGGGCAGCGGTGCTGGGGGAGAAGATGACTGGAAGGCTGGAGGACAGTTTAAAGTATGGACTGAGGGGGAGGACAAAAAGAGAAATAAGGGGTTAGTCAGTGTAGCTAGCGACCTGGGTCTAAGTAATATGAATGGGGATCGAGCAGGGGGTGGGGTTAGTACAGTTAAAACTGTCATATCAGCCAAATAGTACCATTAGTTGGAAAATTAATTTAAACAGTATAAATTGTATGACCACGAATGCAAGAAGGTAAAGTGGGTGAGCTTCTAGCAAGAATGACTGATGAAAACTACGATATAGTCGGAATAACGGAAACGTGGCTTGATGAGAAGTGCGATTGGGTGGTAAATTTACAGGGTTACAACCTCTTCAGAAGAGACTGTGGAAACCACAAACCACAAACGTTAAATCCTACTTAATGCCGAGGCTACTGGAGGATATAGGGGTAGGAGATGAACAGAGTGAATCTTTATGGGGAGAAATACAGGGGGAGAAAATTAACAAAATCCTGATTGGAGTTTTCTATAGGTCACCAAAAGCAACAGAAGAAACTGAAACATTACTTCTAAGGCAGATAGAAGAGGTGTCAATCCGCAACTTAGTAATTATCATGTGGGACTTTAATTACTTATATATAATATGGGATAAAGATACCTGCATATCTGATAGGGGTGATAAATTCTTGAGAACAATTAAAGATAACTACCTTATCCAACTTGTGCGGGAGCCAACTACAGGGAGGGCCACTCTGGACTTAGTATTAACCAACAAACCGGACAGAATAATGGAGGTACAGGTTGAGGGGCACTTGGGGAACAGTGACCACAATATAATCAACTTCCAGCTGTCATTCAATAAGAAGCCTTATCAGGGAGTGACAAATAAACTAAACTTTAGTAAAGCAAAATTTGATCAGCTTAGAACTACTATCGGTAACATTAATTGGGACAACATCCTCAAAAATATCAATACAGACGACAAATGGGAAAAGTTTAAAATGATCCTAATCGTGTGAGCAGTTCATTCCCTTTAAAAATAAAAGAACTTCAAGTAAAAGGAAACCAATGTGGCTTGACAAGACGGTAAGGGGGGCAATAAATGGGAAAAAAAAGCGTTTAAACTACTAAAGAAAGAAGGCAGCGAAGAAGCGCTAAAATCATACAGGGAAAAAAACAAAATATGCAAAGGAACGATCAAAATTGCTAAGGAGGAGGCAGAAAGACTGATCGCCAAAGAGAGCAAAAACAACCCGAAACTATTCTTCAACTATATTAACAGCAAAAGGATTTGCACCCAGAGCACTGTCCCTTTAACAAATAATGCAGGAGAAATCGTAGAAGACGATGGGGGGAAGGCAAACCTATTAAATAGTTTCTTTTCAAGTGTATTCACGAACGAAAAGAAAATTCCACATGAGATGCAGAGGAATAAAATAAACCCGTCACAAAATATTTCATACCTAACGCAGGAGTAAGTGCAGAACCGGTTAAAGAAGATTAAAATCGATAAATCGCCAGGCCCAGATGGAATACACCCAAGGGTTCTAAGGGAACTAAGTGATGTGATAGCTAGGCCGCTATTTCTAAGGGAACTAAGTGATGTGATAGCTAGGCCGCTATTTCTAATATTTATGGATACTATCAAGACCAGGGTTGTACCACTGGATTGGCGCATTACCAATGTAGTTCCAATATACAAAAAGGGGTCCAAAACAAAGTCTGGTAACTACAGGCCGGTAAGTTTTACTTCAGTAACGGGAAAAATATTTGTGGGGTTTCTGAGAGACGCCATCAAAGAATATCTGAAGGAAAACAACGGAATAACTACTCACCAGCATGGGTTCATGAAGGGTCGATCATGTCAGACCAATCTGATCAGCTTCTATGATGAAGTAAGTTCTAGGCTGGACCTGGGAGAGTCTATTGATCTCGTATATCTGGACTTCTCTAAAGCATTTGACACCGTACCGCATAATAGGCTGATATATAAAATGAGGCAGCTCGGACTGGGTGAAAATGTGTGTATCTGGATAAGGAATTGGCTCAGAGATAGAGAGCAAAGGGTGGTGATAAACAGCTCATACTCCGACTGGGCCACCATTGCTAGTGGGGTGCCACAGGGTTCAGTACTGGGCCCCATTCTGTTCAATATATTTATCTAGACCTGATAGAGGGGCTGCACAGCAAAATATCAATATTTGCAGATGACACAAAATTATACAAGATAATCAATTCAATGGAGGACAATGCAGGCTACAAACGGACCTAGATAAGCTGGGGGCTTGGGCAAAAAAATGCCAAATGAAGTTCAATGTTGATAAATGTAAGGTTTGCACATGGGCAGAAGAAATGGATGTCACCAATTGACACTAAATGGGGTACTGCTAGGGAAAAGTGATATGGAAAAAGACCTGGGGCTACTACTGGATTGTAAATTAAACTAGAGTAACCAGTGCCAGTCAGCTGCTGCAAAGGCTAATAAAGTCTTGGGGGCATTAAAAGAGGTATAGGGGCAAAGGATGAGAACATTATTCTACCACTATATAAGGCACTTGTTAGACCCCACATGGAATACTGGAGTACAGGAAAGATGTTACAGTGCTTGAGGGGATTCAAAGAAGGGCAACTAAACTAATACATGGAATGAAGGGATTGGAATAACCAGAGAGGCTATCCAAATTGGGATTATTTACCCTGGAAAAAAGAAGGCTAAGGGGTGATCAAATAACTATGTATAAATACATGAGGGGACAATACAAGGATCTCTCCCACCATCTGTTTATGCCCAGGACTACGATGGTAACAAGAAGGCATCCACTACATCTAGAAGAAAGCAGGTTTCATCGCCAACACAGAAAAGGGTTCTTTACTGTAAGAGCAGTGAGACTGTGGAACACTCTGCCTAAGGAAGTGTTGATGGCAAAATCCATAAAGGAGTTTAAAACGGGACTTAATGTCTTTCTAGAGCAGAAGGATATTACAGGATATAATTTCTAGATGACCAGCGGGTTGTTGATCCAGGTATACAGACAGGTAGGAACTATTAGAGTTTGATCCAGGGATTAGTCTGATTGCCATTGGGGAGTCGGGAAGGAATTTTTCCCCGAAAGGGCTATTTGGCTTCTGCCTCTTGTGGTTTTTGGCCTCCCTCTGGATCAACAATAGGGGTAAACAGGCTGAATTAGATGGACATTGTCTTCATTTGGCCTTACATACTATGTTACTATGTATTCTTCAGGTCCTAAATAGGAAAAGTAAAGGGGTCACAACTCGAAAATTCACAGCTAAGTGCAAAAGTATTAGCACCCCTGTGTAATGTACCAAATCTAATTCTCTAACTTCCCGGTGTCGTACAAAAATGAAATTTAGCACAATCATTCTTTAGGTCCTAAATAGGAAAAATAAAGGGGTCACAATGTGATTGTTCAATGCTAAGTGCTGAAGTATTGGCATACTTATGTAATGTTACTTCCTGGCGTCATACAAACATGAAATTTGGCACGAACATACTTTAGGTCCTAAATAGGAAAAGAAAAAGGGTCACAACTAGTGATGAGCGAGCATACTCGCTAAGGGCAATTGCTCAATTGAGCATTGCCCCTGGCGAGTACCTGTCCTCTCGGGAGAAAAGATTCGGCTGCCGGCGGCGGGCTGTGAGCTGCGGGGGAGAGCGGGGAGGAACGGAGGGGAGATCTCTCTCCCCACTCCCCCCTACTGACTGCCGCAACTCACCTGTCACCCGCGCCGGCACCCGAACCTTCTCTGCCGAGTGTCCTTAGCGAGTATGCTCACTCATCTCTAGTCACTTTAGTCACAGTGAGGGTTCTACTGTAGTCTCTAAAACGTAACTTTTATTCACAAAATGAAAGATAAATAAACAAGGATTTTGTATGTCAAAATCCCGGACTTTGGACACACAAACAAAAAAGATAAAATCTAACCCCAATCATATGGTGGGGAAAGTAATGTATGAGCCGCCTTAAGAAAGGTGTTTGTGCCGAACGTATCGGATTTAACAGACCCCAATTTTTTATCCCTTTGCCCAGTCGTATATATCCTAGGGCTGGAGAAATAGCGTGTAGGTCGGCTCACTATAAATAATGTTCCCAAATTCAATTAGATTGCTGCAGCTATTCAATAAGCAGGAAAATTATGTAGGGCTCCACAAATTAGAGCAGGTGCATCGTTCCCACTATTGCTAAATGCTGCCAGTTTAGTCAAAAAAGCCGAAAAGTGTGTATGAGTATTGAGAGAAACCACACTTAATGCGGCTAGTTATAGAGAATCAAATGTATAGCTGACAACTAATAATAGCTAGAGCTCAAAAATATTTCTCCTGAGCAATGGCAATAGAAAAGCCAACATACAGCACACCAAGCTGCAAAGTAAGATCTTAAAGAGGTTCAACGCGTTTCCGCTACGGATAGTGTAGCCTCATCAGGAACCACAAAAATTGTATTATCAAATAAGTCCGCTTCAGATCAGCCAGTAAATCCCCGAAAATCGGGTGACTAACCTCAAAGCATGAGGGAGATAGACGATCCTAACACTAAGTAATAGGTCAGCTTCAGAACAGCCGGTAAATCCCCAGGTAGGGAGATTAACCTCAAAGCATGAGGGAGATAGACGATCCTATCACTAGGTACACCCAAATAAACCCAGTTTCCCCCAGAAAAATAAATAAAGTTTGCAGGAACAACATTAAAAAATGGCAGCACCAGCCTCTGTGGTAGGCTGGCAGCTATGAATGAGCTCTGTCTTGTCCACTTCATATAGTCCTATTGACCCTCCCCTATTGGGAGTATGTAGCCTTTGAACCAATGAGAAGTAGTTGCTTCTCAAACCCTGCCCATTTAGGGCGGAGAGTCCCCCGGGCAGATGATAAGATCTAAAAATGGAAAGAAGAGATGTTGGTTCTCCATCCATAATATCCGGAAGGACCATATAACCTTCTAGGCATGTCACAACCAACTCAGATCATTTCCCGATGTTTATCGGAGCATAAGGCTCCGCTTGTGGGAGTATCCAGCAAGTCACATGATCCGTCTCGGTCATGTGACTCATTGGTGACGTGATATAGAGCAGCATATTATCTCCGTGATTGAATTACACCAGGAAGTTAGTGCTATATGTGCTAACACATTATGTATAGAGCCTTTAAGACGTTTAGTTACCCGGGAAGACATTTTGTCCTTCTAGGCACGTCAGTACCAGCTTAGATTAACTTCCCATGTGCATCGGAGCATACAGCTCCGCTTGTGGGAGTATCCAACAAGTCACATGATCCGTCCGGTCATGTGACCCTATGATGACGTGATGCAGGGCCGCGTATTGCCCCCGTGACTGGGTTAAGTCAGAGAGTTAATGCTATATGCACTGAAGGAGTCCCTCAAGCGAGCGCATCGTATAGAGAAAATTTCTGGCATATATTAAGGACCGTAGGATCCGGCCGCAATTAGGGGGTGTGGCTTGGCGAATGACGTGCCCGGTCATGTGGCCATGGCGGGTCACCTGACTGCGTGATGACGTCAGTATAGACTGACGTACAGTTGTAGTTTTTAGAGCCCGAACGGATTCTGGTTCTATAGAGGCAAGCTTGGGTGAACATGTAATAGGGCATAATCCTCAATCAATAGCAGTTCCCTCCTCTAAGAACGTGGGGTCGAGGAGCAGAAAACAGGGACCCAAACAGCAACTGAGTAATCCTGTAAAAAATCCTGAAGTATTTGACCTATCAACTAACACAGGTGGTAATATACCTGTATTAAGGCCAAGTGAGTCTTCTCTCTCCCCTCTACACCCGGTACCCGGGATTGTAAGATCTACCAATAATACCAATCCTGTGTCTCAAGGTGTCCAAACAAATGAGACTAATTCTTTGATATGGACGTCATCCCCTGTTCTTCCCACCATAGGGGTCATAAGCGGTGCCAGTTCGGGTATCCCAGGTGACAAAACAAACACCAATAATTCTGCCCCATCTGTACCCATAGCTACAGTGGACGCAGAGGATAAGATGAAGGTGATTAACCTTTCCACACAAACTCTGACCACGAATCAGATTTCAGTGTTAGAGAGAGGCCTGTCCTTCGTCCCGGCAAGCCGATTTGATCGGTTTGCCTGGTCGAAGGACATAGCTCTCTTACTTCGCAAACTAAGGTGGAGAAAGTTTTTCGCTGTACAGAATCGAACAAAAGCGTCTGAATTGGGTCTAGAACCTCAGGACATTCCATATCATGATGCCCTTGTAGCTCTAGAAAAAGAACAAGATAGAGTTGAAGGAGCAGGACCATTCACTGAACTAAAGAAAAAGAGTGTTAAAAATCCACCTCCTAACACCTCGACGTACATCGACATATTTGAAAAAATCATCCTCAATGAAATCAGAGAGATTCCTGTCCCAGAACGCATACGTAATAATCTTACAACGGAGGAACTAAGAGCTCTAGAGTCATTAGAACAGAATAATGATCTGATAATAAAACCCTCCGACAAGGGGGGCAATATCGTTGTACTCGATAGAAAGCAATATGTCTCTGTGCGATAACATCCTGGGTGATAGGATGATGTATAGGAAATTAACCTCTGATCCTACAGACCTTTTCTATAATGATCTTAAAGAAATTCTGCAAACAGCCAAAACTTGGGGTTGCATCGATTCCACAGAATTCGAATACCTTCTACCCACACAGCCCAAGATCTCCACCTTTTACAGCCTGCCCAAGATTCATAAGGGTCTTCATCCCTTAAAAGGCAGGCCCATCATTTCGGGTTTAGAAAATATGACCCAAAACAGCGGGATTTATATTGACCGGATTCTACGTCCTTTTGTCACCGCCCTACCCTCATACGTCCGTGACACAACAGACGTTTTGAGACTGTTAGACGGGATACATATCGAACCAGATACCCTACTTACAAGTTTAGACGTAGAGGGCCTCTACAGTTCTATCCCCCACGAAATCGGAATTGAGGCAGTGGGTCAATTCCTGAGACAAAGAGGTACCGCCTACAATCACCACAACCAATTCGTGATTGATCTGTTGACATTTGTTCTTACAAAGAATTATTTTTTATTCAACGGCCATCTCTTCCACCAGCTCAGGGGCACCGTGATGGGGAGCCCCTGCGCCCCATCTTACGCAAATTTGTTCCTGGGCTGGTGGGAGGCACAGATGGTGTTCACAGATCAATACTTACAATGGACCGAGAAAGCCATTATGTGGCTGAGGTATATAGACGATATTCTCATCTTGTGGTCAGGCACTAGGGATTCCTTTACCGAATTTGTCAACGTATTAAACCAAAATTCCATAAATCTAAAAGTTACTATGGAAATTCAATCAGATTCAATTACGTTTTTAGACATTCGGATACTTAAGACCCTCTAATGGATCCCTTCAATCTACCTTGTTCAGGAAACCCACTTCCTCTAATAGCCTACTTGCATGGGAAAGCGCTCACCCCTATTCATTAAAAAATGGGATCCCCAAGGGCCAGTTTTTGAGACTTGCTCCGATGAAAAAGATTTTCAACATCGAAGCAATGACCTTAAGAAAAGATTTGCTGATAGGGGGTATCCTAATAACTCAATTGAGAGGGCTTATCTGTTTTCCATTGAACAGAATAGATCATCCTTATTGGTACCTAAAAATAAAAAAACTGATGACCAAATGCGTATCATCTCCACGTTCGATACAGGGGTCCCTTACATACGGGAACTCCTCTCTAAACATTGGAGTATACTCCAAGACGATCCGGACCTCAAGACTATCTTACCCTGCACTCCTCAGTTAACATTTAGGAGGGGTAGAAATATTCGTGACAGAGTCGTCAAAAGTCACCTCAGAACTCTACAACCAGAAACGTGGTTAAATGGGTTCAAACCTAAAGGGACGTTTCCCTGTTCTAATTGTCAGGCCTGCCAAAACATTCAGAAAGGGAATAGAATTATCAGTGCCAGTACTAATAGATCTTACGACTTAAGAGAATTTTTTAATTGCCGAACTTCCTATCTGGTATACATGGCGACCTGTCCGTGTAAAAAGAACTACATCGGCAAAACGAAACAGGAATTCAGACGTCGTATACTGGCCCATGTGGGCAACATCAGACGGGGTGAAAAAACCCCCGTGGCTAACCACATGAGGGAGTTTCATCATGGGGACCCTGACTTACTAAAATTTCAGGGAGTTGAATCCATAAAGAGCTTTGGACGACGCGGTGATCTAAATAAAACATTACTACAGAAAGAAGCACAATGGACTTTTCGTATAGATTGTGTACAGCCTAAAGGTCTTAATGAAGTGTTATCCTTTTCCAGTTTCATCTAAATGAGTACCATTGTGGACATCTTAGGACCCTCGTTTAAGTTACTATACGAGTCTTCAATCACACATACTCCCTTGGGGATCCTCTTTTCCCGTTGGGGACGATGATTTGCCATCCTATATACATATAGCCTCCAAGATCTCGGTCTATTGCATCTTTCCCTTCCCTCTAGTATCTGTAGCCTTCACCCATATGCGCAGATATTTTACCTTTGAACTTAAGATTTACATAAAATTAACAGAACTACATTATTGTGACACGTATGGGATACGATTGAACTGGATGATTGTGTAATCAAATAACTAGTTGCCGTATGAGTTAACCAGAACTTCAATGAACTAATGACCTGTCTGAATATTCTGCTCAATGCAGAATATTATCGACATATATGGTAAGACAGCAAGAATGACTCATAATATAACACAGATGTGATAACTTCATGGACAAAATATTCAATATATTGTGTTGCCAATCATCTACTACGCATGTCTAGAACCTGAATAGCCATATTAGAATGACGTATATACCCATAACTGCGCAGAAGCAGATATGCCACGTAGTGTAAGAACGGCATAAATAGCAGTGATCTTCAGGGAAGAGTCGGGACTCATCTTGTGGCCGTTAGACGTACCGGCGTACTCCCGGATCCTCTTGACAATCGTACCTGGAGATCCCCCGATTGCGGAGTGATGCTACAATATCCGGTGACGTATTGATGCTTAACTTTGTTACCCATGTGATCTCAATGCCTATATGTTAATTAACTATTTTACTTACATATACTAAAGAGTAAATAAACTTGTGTTTTATATTTGTCTTACCTCAGACTGTGTGCTTAACGGGTATGTTAATGAGGTTAAAAAATTGCCAAAATCTTGAGCAGGTAAGACATAAATTGGCGTAGTCTGGCAGGATATTGTTGTCTTTGGTAAGGTTATATTACTGTATAATTTGGTATTGTGACAGTGCTTCTCAGTGCACGGGGGGGTTGCTGTCGCCATATTAGATTTTTGGCCCATTGCCAAGGGGTTCAAATGGTTATAACTTTGCTTTGATAGGTGATAGAGTAATAATAGTAAATACAAATTGATAGTTGCAGTAAGTAGTCCTTGTTGAACCCATTGGCATACTGCCAAAATATTATAAGTTCTGTAACTTTGAAGCAGGACTTGGGAGATTGGTGCCAGTTTGCACGGTGGTGTCTAGCAGTAAAGGGGACCACTGTGCAAAATTTCACCAATTGGCACGTTGCCAAAATTTTCAGAGTTCTGTAACTTTGAGGCAGGACTCGGGAAATCGGTGCCAGTTTGCAGGGTGGTGCCTCGCCGTAAAGGGGACCTCTGTGCAAAGTTTCACCAGATTGGCACGTTGCCAAAATTTTGTAAAGGGGAACTCTGTGCAGAGTTTCACCAAATTGGCACGTTGCCAAAATTTTCGGAGTTCTGTAACTTTGAGGCAGGACTCGGGAAATCGGTGCCAGTTTGCAGGGTGGTGCCTCGCCGTAAAGGGGACCTCTGTGCAAAGTTTCACCAGATTGGCACGTTGCCAAAATTTTGTAAAGGGGAACTCTGTGCAAAGTTTCACCAAATTGGCACGTTGCCAAAACTTTCGGAGTTCTGTAACTTTGAGACAGGACTTGGGAAATTGGTGCCAATTTGCAGGGTGGTTTCTCGCAGTAAAGGGGACCTCTGTGCAAAGTTTCACCAATTGGCAAGTTGCCAAAATTTTGTGAGTTCTGTAAGGGGGAACTCTGCGCAAAAAGTTTCACCAATTGGCATTTTGCCAATAAGACAACAATATGTTTAGAAAAAGAACCAAGAAAGATAAAACTAAAATCGTTCAGAAAATAGACATCCCCGGCTGGTCCGAGGGTCCCTATGATATATTAGCTCAGGAGTTGATGCATAGTGGGCTTGCAGAATCATGGGATAGTAAGCTAAAAGATTCAGAGCCCCTCGATGTCGTTAAGGTACTCGAGGAGACCCCTGCCAAGGCAGGTGACGCAGTTCAGTTGGGTAGGAGAAATTGGGTATTGGCCTCAGCCTATAGGAATATCCATAAGAAGAAGTCCCAACTAATAAGAAAACTTAATCAGACGGAACAAAAGTTAGTAGAATCTGAAGGAAAGAGAGTGGTGTTGGAATGTAACCAAAGGCTGATAAAGGAAAAAATAGAACATTACCAGAATATTGCAGAAAAGGCTGTTGTAAAAGTTGCTCAGAATAAATATAAGGGGCGTAAAGGTAAAGTTGATAAGCGAAAGGTATCGAAAGCTATAGCTTCTGCTTCTGTGAACTGGGACCCAGATAAGTGGGATGGAGACTTATGGGATTCCTCATCTTCTTCGGGGGAGGAGGACTGGCATAAGGGGGATTGGGAAGACCCACCCAATCCAATAATTGATCCACCTGCTTTAAAACGTGCCCAGCCCATTAGCAGAAGGAAGGAAACTACTGAATATGGACCCGATACCCAGCCTATCGTAGGTCATGATGGGCAAAGGTTGCCCAGGTATGACGATCAGGGAAACTATATGTACGATGCCGATGGGAGACTGTTGGTGCAAGAAGAATTGGTGCCACATAGGCGCACCAGGCTTACCCTAGAGGATTTTTCTCAGTCAGAAGTTGATGATATACTGAGTAGATTTAGGCAAAGGCCTGGGGAATCTGACATACCATGGTTGGTCCGTCTATTTGAGCACGGGGCGACTGGGGTAATGTTGGATCCAAAAGATGCAATGAGATTTGTTACTCTAACTAGAGATCCAGTAATCAGTAGAAATTTTAGAGAATATTTTCCTAATCATCAAGGAGAAAGTGCTATTTCCCTGTTTAATATAGTAACCAATGGGTTTCTTAATAAATTCCCAACAGAGGCAGACATTCCAATCAATGACAAACCTTGGTACACTATCAGGGATGGCATTGAAAGGTTGAAGGAGGAAGCTATGAGGGTCTCATTAATTATCATCGAGCATATGGAAGATTATTTGGAGACTCGGCTGACAGCAGGAGTTAGAAATCGTTTAATTAAGACTGCACCTTCGGCTTATAAAGCCGTGATGATGACCCTACTTCTATCCATGACTAATGAGCCAATGTCTGCGGTTGTGGCTAGAATGCGGGAATTGCAAGATATGGGAAACTGGGATAGAGAGGAAAAGCGAACAGATCGTGATAGGTCTAGGAATCCTAGTTCCCAGGGGACTGGTGATTCAGGAGTGCCAAGGGTATCTCGTAGAGATATGTTTCAGGCTCTCCTGAAAGCTGGAGTCTCCAAGGACGCCATTGATGGAAAAGATACAGGTGATTTGTGGCGTCTTTATAAACAGAAGGTATTATCCAACAAAAAGGTGGATAAAAGGGAAGATTCAGTGGCCCCAAAAGCTTCTAAAAAGAGAGAGAAGCAGGTCACTAATTTAGAACCTAAGAAATTAGAATGGGAGGATTTTCAAAAGATCTATCCATGGAAGGAGATGGCTGCAATGGTAGCTAGCCAAGTGCAGGACCATATGAAGCCATCTGCTCCGCTCCTGGAGGAATCAGATTCTGATTCCGCATAGGTAGCAAGCCAAGCCCCTGTTTGGGTTAGGCGGGATGACAGACCCTATGTCCCGCTAGCCATACATTGGAAAGGGGGTAATGTCCAAAGGGTCCCAGCTTTAGTAGATACAGGGGCGGAGGCTACTCTGATTTATGGAAATCCCAAAAAGTTTAAAGGTCCAAAAGTTAATATTTCAGGATTGGGAGGAAAAGTTACCGAAGGAGTACAGACACAGGTAACTTTGAAATTGGGCAATTTGCCCTTACGTAAATACACGGTGTTAGTAGTACCTATTCCGGAATATATCATTGGCATAGATATTCTGAAAGGATTGACACTACACCTCGAAGATGGTAAGTTTGCCTTTGGCGTAAGGAAAATAGGGATAAAAGCTTGTCCAGTTACGGTGGGAAAGGTCAAAATGCCACCCGTACACATCCCTCCTGCAGGAAAACTGGTTGCTATGAAGCAATACAGAATTCCTGGAGGTCACAAGGAAATAGGAGAAACCATTAAGGATTTGGTCGATGCTGGGGTTGTGAGGCCTGCAACCACAGCATGGAACAATCCGGTATGGCCTGTGAAGAAGAGTGATGGGTCTTGGAGGATGACTGTCGATTACAGGGAATTGAATAAACAAACACCTCCCTTGACGGCAGCTGTCCCAGACACCATTACAATTGTGGAGCAGATTCAAAGTCACAGTGGACAATGGTACGCTGTGATTGATATCGCACAAGCGTTCTTCACAATTCCAATAGAAGAAAAGGCGCAAGATCAGTTTGCCTTTACGTGGCAAGGACGTCAATATACGTTCACTCGATTGCCACAAGGTTGGATACATAGTCCAACCATCTGTCACCGGACGGTGGCAGAACATTTGGATGAGTTTGATTTACCATCAGAAATGCAGTTTTCACATTATATCGATGATATAATGATTCAGGGACTGGATGAACAATCTGTAAAGAAACAATTGGACGGATTGTTACATCATCTGCGAGAAAAAGGATGGGAAATAAATGATAGCAAGGTGCAAGGCCCCTCTCAGACGGTGAAATTCTTAGGAATTCAATGGAATAAGGGCCATAGGGAGATTCTCCCTAAGGCAAGGCAGAAAATCTTAAATTTTCCCACTCCGAAAGACAAGAAGGAAACACAATCCTACATAGGATTGTTTGGATTCTGGAGACAACACATTCCGCATCTGGGGCAGCTTCTTGCTCCTCTTTACAAGGTGACTCGCAAGAAGTACGAGTTCACGTGGGGAGAAGAGCAACAGGTTGCATTTGAGGCAGTAAAAGAAGCCATACAACAGGCTGTAGATTTATGGCCTTTACAAGATGGTGAGATAGAACTTCATGTATCAGTTCAGCATATGTATGCAAACTGGTCATTGTGGCAGAAGCAAGGGGGCAAAAGAGTGCCACTAGGCTTCTGGAATCGGAAATTACCAGATGCAGGAGAAAAATACACTCCACTGGAGCAACAGCTGTTGGCATGTTATTGGGCCCTGGTGGATACTGAACAATTGACGACAGGACACATAGTCCTTCTAAGGCCGCAAATACCCATCATGAGTTGGGTATTATCTAATCCAAAGTCCAATCGGATAGGACATGCCCAGGAGCAGAGTATCATTAAGTGGAAATGGTACATCTCGGAAAGAGCGAAAAAAGGTGAAGGAGGGATAGCTGCCCTGCATGAAAAGATAGCTGATATCCCTCCAGATGGTCAGGTTACACCAGTAGCGCAAATGGAGGAATCCCCAGTAAAGTGGGGAATACCTTACTCTGAGTTGACAGACTCCCAAAAAGAGCATGCTTGGTTCACGGATGGTTCGGCCAAGTATATCAGTGGAAGACGTAGATGGAAAAGTGTAGCCTTTAATCCAAAATTAGACAAGACGTTGGTCATGGAAGGAGAAGGTAAGAGTAGTCAATATGCAGAACTTTGTGCAGTATTCTTAGCTCTGAAGCAGGAACAAGGGCAAGAATGTCATTTGTATACGGACTCATGGTCAGTTGCCAATGGTTTGGCCACTTGGATCATGGGATGGAAGAAGAACGACTGGAACATTCATGGTAAGGAATTGTGGGGGAAAGAGCTTTGGCAAGACATAGAGGAATTCATTAGGAGTACCAAAAGTACAGTGTTTCATGTTGATGCTCATGTCCCTCTTGACTCATTGGAACGTTTATTTAATTCTCAAGCAGATGCGGCAGCATCGATTTCTGTTGCCATACAAGAACCTGACAAGGAAAAGGAAGCATGGCTTCAAGGTACAGCTGTTTGGGCTCACCAAAAAAGTGGACACTTGGGAGAGAAGGCCACTTACAGGTGGGCACAAGAAAGAGGTATCCCATTGACGGTGGACATGATCAAACAAGTAATCGCGCAATGTCCAGTATGTCAACATGTGCAAAAACGAGAAGTGCCTCATACAGTAATGGGACACATAGGGAGAGGCCAGTTGCCAGCGCAGATTTGGCAGATGGATTTTGTAGGGCCCCTCCCTGAGAGCAGAGGATGTAAGTATATTTGTACAGCAGTAGATACATTCTCAGGTCTGATGGTGGGATTCCCATGTAAAACAGCAACACAATGGAGTACTTTACGTACTCTGGAAGTTATTACCCAGTATTATGGGACTCCCCTGCAGATCCAGACAGACAATGGTTCACATTTTACCGGAAATCAGGTAAAAGAGTATGCCAGTAAAAACAACATAGAATGGGTATATCATATGCCCTACTATCCACAGGCCGCGGGCCTGGTGGAACGAATGAATGGGTTATTAAAATCTACCCTGAAGAAGCTCACTGAGACCGACAAATATGGTCAATGGAGAGATAATCTGACTGCTGCTTTACAGATTATCAACAACAGGCCCATCACTGATTCTATGACACCCTTAATGCGCATGCTAACACCCAATCTCAGTATAGATGTAGCTAAGGTAGAGACAATCTTATACTGGAAAATTAATCCAGATGCGCAGGCACCTTATAGAGCCACTCCTGCCGCTGCAGGGTTGGATCTATACGCTCTTGATACGGTGGTGATAGCCCCGGGAAAGGTGAGTACTATTCCCACAGGGATAGGATGCAAGATCCCGGAGAATCACTTCGGGCAGATAGCCACTAGATCGAGTTTTGCTCTGAGAAGTGCAGTAGTCCTAGGCGGAGTCATAGATGCAGATTATCAGGGGGAAATTAAAGTAATCATGATAAATTTAGGAACAGATCCTCTGATAATAGGGAAAAAGGAGCGCATGGCACAGCTGCTATTAATACCAGTGTATCTGACACAAGTGGAAGAAGGGGTGGCCCCCACTGAACTTACTGTAAGAGGAGATAAAGGTTTTGGCTCAACTAATGTTACTAATGTAGGGGCCAAAATATGGGTTCAGAATCACCAAGGACCGCCCTCCCCGGCAGAGGTTATTGCTGTGGGGAAAGATCGAACTTTGCTTATTATGCGACCCGGAGTAGAGAAATGGGAATATGTCCCACAAGAAAAGTGCTATTTGCGGGAATAATGCTTGTTTCCTTGCCTTCTCTAGAATCACATAATCATTTTTGGAATCCTTGGCGTCATGTGTTCGGTGTTCGCAGTAGGTGATGCGTGGACGCCAGGGATCCGCGTCAATGACACCGGAAGGAATGATTATTCGTGGGGCTGGAGGAATTCAACCCGAACCAGGAAGCAAGACAACTTCACTTGTGAAGCCAACCAGAAATGTTATATCGTGAATATTACCTTTGATGGGACTATCTGGAGTGGAAATCCATTATCGCATATAAGTTCGACCTACCGTCCTTCATATGCACTGCATAAGGCGACGGGACAAATAAACATTACGTCACTTGTGAAAGTGTCCTGCTGTCAGAGACCAAAAGAGTTGCCATATCTCAATTACTCCCTGGTGATACAATATGTTCAGAATTGTACAAATACGGGAGTGCAGTTTTCATTTCCCTTAAATGAGACAGAAGTAATTACGTGTGGGAATGCAACGGAGATCGAGAATCGGGCCATGTGGGGCCAGTTCCTGGTATTCGTGAACATTAATGCTTCTAAAATAGATCCTGGACATATAAAAAGGGTTCCATCCACCTGTCGCATGGTGGGACGAGATGCTCAAAAGACTGTTATACAAGCCTCCGTGCAGTTTCCACCCTCAAGGACTTGTCCTACCAAGCGTTCCCGTCGAGCTTGGTATGATACCTTACTCGGAGGCTACGGAGCGCTTTCTGGGACTATTAATGGTTTTGATATAGAGACTTTAGCTAATCGAATGCATAACGCGGGAAGTGGTATTAAAGATGTGCTCACATTGCAGGCTAACTGGATGCCCACTATATGGCAGCCCTTTAGTATGCAAACGGATGTGGACACAATAATGCTTGATTTGCAAGATGCATCTAATAGGTTTTCATATGAAATAAATTCTAACATATCTAACTATGTTAATTGGTCAATATGTACCTTGCAGACCATTTATCAGCAACAACAAAAGAACACACTTCAAACTATGCTCATGACTGGCAATGAGCAAGTGTGGAGGACCGTGTTCAATCAGACTATAACTGAGACTGATTGGATACAGTTGGAGGCGCAGAAAATGGTTTGCAATGATATATTATGTAAAGGGACCATATTCATATACAATGTTACTAAAAAGAATGTGATGTGTAAGTTTGTAGTTCTCCCCTTACTTATAGGTGTTCCAGAAGATATGCATTTCTGGGTACCTAGATTTAACGGGATTTACATTGATGACCAAAATAGAACTCATGATTTATCATTGTGTGATGATACATTAGAAGGGACCATATGCAAGGTCCAATCGGCTGTTTATGAACCATGCTTATTACAAAATACGATCAATGTATGTGAATGGACTGTGCTGCCACTCACTTTTAAGATGATGGTTGAAATAGCCCCACAGGAGGTATGTTTGGCAAGTAATCAACCTGTTGTACCTGGGATGGTTGTCCCATTTTCAGGATGCTTGCGAAACGTATCTGCACTTGTTTGGGAAAATGAGACCTTTGTGTTATTACCCGAACAAGACAAGACAGTGGCTGTCAATTGGCAACCACTGCCTTTAAATGTGTCAAATTGGGATCTAAATTTGACCAAATTCAAAAAGTTGTTAGAAGACACAGAAGAAGTACAGCAACATATTAAATTGCTTAATAGATCTTTGGCAACGCATATTGTAAGTACTACTGTAATAGCTGGCAAAATTGTAAAGATGGGATCGGCTATTGCTGATGCCACGTCACACCATTGGTATGACATCTTTATGGGTTATTCATCATCTGCACAAACCACTCTTAATTGGCTAATACATCCTGTTTTGGTATTGGCCATAGTTGTAATACTTTTATCGCTATGGAATTGTTTCATGGCATATAAGGTATTCTGTAGAAAACCAAAAGTTTTAATGGTATCATACGGCAAATAGTGAATGATTAAGGACCGATTGTGACACGTATGGGATACGATTGAACTGGATGATTGTGTAATCAAATAACTAGTTGCCGTATGAGTTAACCAGAACTTCAATGAACTAATGACCTGTCTGAATATTCTGCTCAATGCAGAATATTATCGACATATATGGTAAGACAGCAAGAATGACTCATAATATAACACAGATGTGATAACTTCATGGACAAAATATTCAATATATTGTGTTGCCAATCATCTACTACGCATGTCTAGAACCTGAATAGCCATATTAGAATGACGTATATACCCATAACTGCGCAGAAGCAGATATGCCACGTAGTGTAAGAACGGCATAAATAGCAGTGATCTTCAGGGAAGAGTCGGGACTCATCTTGTGGCCGTTAGACGTACCGGCGTACTCCCGGATCCTCTTGACAATCGTACCTGGAGATCCCCCGATTGCGGAGTGATGCTACAATATCCGGTGACGTATTGATGCTTAACTTTGTTACCCATGTGATCTCAATGCCTATATGTTAATTAACTATTTTACTTACATATACTAAAGAGTAAATAAACTTGTGTTTTATATTTGTCTTACCTCAGACTGTGTGCTTAACGGGTATGTTAATGAGGTTAAAAAATTGCCAAAATCTTGAGCAGGTAAGACATAAATCCTCTAGGCATGTCATTTCACCATTATTAAATGTACGACGCATATCATTTTAGACACTTACCCTTCAAGTGGGGTAGTCCAGTTGTATTGGATGTGATGGCACGGTTACACCCTTTCACGTCACCATTTATGGTTTGGTTACGTCTACTCATTGGTAAGATCGGGGCTTTTTGTCCCCAATCCATTTTAATAATAGTGATGCTATTGGCCCCTGAATGGTTAATGAACCGCAAGATAGGACGCACTACCAAAGCGCCTATACAATGTATCCAGCACATTTCTCAATGAATGCGGTTCTGCTCCTCGACCCGACGTTCTTAGAGGAGGGAACTGCTATTGATTGAGGATTATGCCCTATTACATGTTCACCCAAGCTTGCCTCTATAGAACCAGAATCCGTTCGGGCTCTAAAAACTACAACTGTACGTCAGTCTATACTGACGTCATCACGCAGTCAGGTGACCCGCCATGGCCACATGACCGGGCACGTCATTCGCCAAGCCACACCCCCTAATTGCGGCCGGATCCTACGGTCCTTAATATATGCCGGAAATTTTCTCTATACGATGCGCTCGCTTGAGGGACTCCTTCAGTGCATATAGCATTAACTCTCTGACTTAACCCAGTCACGGGGGCAATACGCGGCCCTGCATCACGTCATCATAGGGTCACATGACCGGACGGATCATGTGACTTGTTGGATACTCCCACAAGCGGAGCTGTATGCTCCGATGCACATCGGAAGTTGATCTAAGCTGGTACTGATGTGCCTAGAAGGACAAAATGTCTTCCCGGGTAACTAAACGTCTTAAAGGCTCTATACATAATGTGTTAGCACTAGAGATGAGCGAGCACCAAAATGCTCGGGTGCTCGTTACTCGGGACGAAATTTTCGCGATGCTCGAGGGTTCGTTTCGAGTAACGAACCCCATTGAAGTCAATGGGCGACCCGAGCATTTTTGTATATCGCCGATGCTCGCTAAGGTTTCCATTTGTGAAAATCGGGGCAATTCAAGAAAGTGATGGGAACAACACAGCAACGGATAGGGCAGGCGAGGGTCTACATGTTGGGCTGCATCTCAAGTTCCCAGGTCCCACTATTAAGCCACAATAGCGGCAAGAGTGCCCCCCCAACAACTTTTACTTCTGAAAAGCCCTCATTAGCAATGCATACCTTAGCTAAGCACCAGACTACCTCCAACAAAGCACAATCACTGCCTGCATGACACTCCGCTACCACTTCTCCTGGGTTACATGCTGCCCAACCCCCCCCCCCCCTGCACGACCCAGTGTCCACAGCGCACACCAAATTGTCCCTGCGCAGCCTTCAGCTGCACTCATGCCACGCCACACTCATGTCTATTTATAAGTGCGTCTGCCATGAGGAGGAACCGCAGGCACACACTGCAGAGGGTTGGCACGGCTAGGCAGCGACCCTCTTTAAAAGGGGCGGGGCGATAGCCCACAATGCTGTACAGAAGCAATGAGAAATATAATCCTGTGCCACCGCCATCAGGAGCTGCATACGTGGGCATAGCAATGGGGAACCTATGTGCCACACACTATTCATTCTGTCAAGGTGTCTGCATGCCCCAGTCAGACTGCGGTTTTTTATAAATAGTCACAGGCAGGTACAACTCCGCAATGGGAATTCCATGTGCACCCACAGCATGGGTGGCTCCCTGGAACCCACCGGCTGTACATTAATGTATCCCATTGCAGTGCCCATCACAGCTGAGGTAATGTCATGTTTAATGCAAGTGGGCTTTGGCCCACACTGCATGCCCCAGTCAGACTGGGGTTCTTTAGAAGTGGACACATGCAGTTACAACTCCGTGTGGACCCACAGCATGGGTGGCTCCCTGGAACCCACCGGCGGTACATAAATATATCCCATTGCAGTGCCCAACACAGCTGATGTAACGTCAGCTGTAATGCAGGTGGGCTAAAAATTAATTGGATTATACTGTAGGCGAGGGCCCCCAAAAATTGGTGTACCAACAGTACTAATGTACCTCAGAAAAATTGCCCATGCCCAACCAAGAGGGCAGGTGAAACCCATTAATCGCTTTGGTTAATGTGGCTTAATTGGTAACTAGGCCTGGAGGCAGCCCAGTTAAAATAAAAATTGGTTCAGGTGAAAGTTTCAACGCTTTAATGAGCATTGAAACGTAGAAAAATTGTTTACAAAAATTATATGACTGAGCCTTGTGGGCCTAAGAAAAATTGCCCGTTCGGCGTGATTATGTGAGGTTTCAGGAGGAGGAGCAGGAGGAGGAGGAGGAATATTATACACAGATTGATGAAGCAAAAATGTCCCCGTTTTTGATGGTGATAGAGAACGATGCTTCCATCCGCGGGTGCAGCCTACGTATTGTTTAGGTATCGCTGCTGTCCGCTGGTGAAGAAGAGAAGTCTGGGGAAATCCAGGCTTTGTTCATCTTGATGAGTGTAAGCCTGTTTGCACTGTCAGTTGACAGGCGGGTACGCTTATCCGTGATGATTCCCCCAGCCGCACTAAACACCCTCTCTGACAAGACGCTAGCCGCAGGACAAGCAAGCACCTCCAGGGCATACAGCGCGGGTTCAGGCCACGTGTCCAGCTTCGACACCCAGTAGTTGTAGGGAGCAGAGGCGTCACCGAGGACGGTCGTGCGATCGGCTACGTACTCCCTCACCATCCTTTTACAGTGCTCCCGCCAACTCAGCCTTGACTGGGGAGCGGTGACACAGTCTTGCTGGGGAGCCATAAAGCTGGCAAAGGCCTTGGAGAATGTTCCCCTGCCTGCGCTGTACATGCTGCCTGATCTCTGCGCCTCCCCTGCTACCTGGCCCTCGGAACTGCGCCTTCTGCCACTAGCGCTGTCGGATGGGAAGTTTACCATCAGTTTGTCCACTAGTGCCCTGTGGTATAGCATCATTCTGGAACCCCTTTCCTCTTCGGGAATGAGAGTGGAAAGGTTCTCCTTATACCGTGGGTCGAGCAGTGTGTACACCCAGTAATCTGTAGTGGCCAGAATGCGTGTAACGCGAGGGTCACGAGAAAGGCATCCTAACATGAAGTCAGCCATGTGTGCCAGGGTACCTGTACACAACACATGGCTGTCCTCACTAGGAAGATCACTTTCAGGATCCTCCTCCTCCTCCTCCTCTGGCCATACACGCTGAAAGGATGACAGGCAAGCAGCATGTGTACCCTCAGCAGTGGGCCAAGCTGTCTCTTCCCCCTCCTCCTCATGCTCCTCCCCCTCCTCAACGCGCTGAGATATAGACATGAGGGTGCTCTGACTATCCAGCGACATACTGTCTTCCCACGCCTCCGTTTCCGAGTGCAAAGCGTCTGCCTTTATGCTTTGCAGGGAACTTCTCAAGAGGCATAGCAGAGGAATGGTGACGCTAATGATTGCAGCATCCCCGCTCACCATCTGGGTAGACTCCTCAAAGTTTCCAAGGACCTGGCAGATGTCTGCCAACCAGGCCCACTCTTCTGTAAAGAATTGAGGAGGCTGACTCCCACTACGCCGCCCATGTTGGAGTTGGTATTCCACAATAGCTCTATGCTGCTCATAGAGCCTGGCCAACATGTGAAGCGTAGAGTTCCACCGTGTGAGCATGTCGCACAGCAATTGGTGCACTGGCAGATTAAACCGATGTTGCAGGGTCCGCAGGGTGGCAGCGTCCGTCTTGGAGTTGCGGAAATGTGCGCTGACCCGGCGCACCTTTCCGAGCAGGTATGACAAGTGTGGGTAGCTTTTCAGAAAGTGCTGAACCACCAAATTAAAGACATCGACCAGGCATGGCACGTGCGTGAGGCTGCCGAGCTGCAGAGCCTCCACCAGGTTACGGCCGTTGTCACACACGACCATGCCCGGTTGGAGGCTCAGCGGCGCAAGCCAGCGGTCGGTCTGCTCTGTCAGACCCTGCAGCAGTTCGTGGGCCATGTGCCTCTTCTCTCCTAAGCTGAGTAGTTTCAGCACGGCCTGCTGACGCTTGCCCACCGCTGTGCTGCCATGCCGCGCGACACCGACACATCTTGATTGCGAGACAGAGGTTGCGTAGGAGGAGGAGGAGGAGGGTGGTTTAGTGGAGGAAGCATACACCGCCACAGATACCACCACCGAGCTGGGGCCCGCAATTCTGGGGGTGGGTAGGACGTGAGCGGTCCCAGGCTCTGACTCTGTCCCAGCCTCCACTAAATTCACCCAATGTGCCGTCAGGGAGATATAGTGGCCCTGCCCGTCTGTGCTTGTCCACGTGTCTGTTGTTAAGTGGACCTTGGCAGTAACCGCGTTGGTGAGGGAGCGTACAATGGCGCGTGGCAACTGGGAACCGAGTAGCGCGGGGCCGCCGCCGCCATCATGCTTTTGAAAGCCTCCGTTTCCACAAGCCTATACGGCAGCATCTCCAGGCTGATCAATTTGGCAATGTGCACGTTTAACGCTTGAGCGTGCGGGTGCGTGGCGGTGCGCTTGCGCTCAAATAGTGGCGCTAGTGACGTCTGGACGCTGCGCTGAGAGACATTGCTGGATGGGGCCGAGGACAGCGGAGGTGAGGGTGTGGGTGCAGGCCAGGAGACGGTAGTGCCTGTGTCCTCAGAGGGGGGTTGGATCTCAGTGGCAGGTTGGGGCACAGGGGGAGAGGCAGTGGTGCAAACCGGAGGCGGTGAACGGCCTTCGTCCCACCTTGTGGGGTGCTTGGCCATCATATGCCTGCGCATGCTGGTGGTGGTGGCTCCCCAGCTGATCTTGGCGCGACAAAGGTTGCACACCACTGTTCGTCGGTCGTCAGGCGTCTCTGTGAAAAACTGCCACACCGTAGAGCACCTTGACCTCTGCAGGGTGGCATGGCGCAAGGGGGCGCTTTGGGAAACAGTTGGTGAATTATTCGGACTGGCCCTGCCTCTACCCCTGGCCACCGCACTGGCTCGGCCTGTGCCCACACCCTGACTTGGGCCTCCGCATCCTCGCCCTGCGTCCACGTCCTCTAGGTTTACCCCTACCCCTCAGCATGGTGTATTACCAGTAGTGCAGAAACAGAACGCTGTAATTAAATGTGCCGCTTATTGGCCTGTGGTTGGAGGCTGACTTCGCTTACGGAACGCCAGGAAATAATTTTGCGCAAGTCTGCTGTAACACTTAGCTGGCTGCGTATGAATTAGGAGGACAACTACACCCAGCACAGACCCAGAACACTGAGGACAGTCACAGGCAGCCCAAATAGATTTTTTTCCCCAAATGTTTTTGCAAAGGCCCACTGCCTATATTCAATAAATATATGTCTTCTGTCCCTGCGTCACAATATATGTCTTCTGTCCCTGCCTCACCACCACTACTGGCCCTGGAGTATGTATAATTACTGCAGGGCGCAATGCTCTGCACGGCCGATATACAAAAAAAAAAAAAGTGCAACACTGCAAAAAGCAGCCTCCACACTACTGCACACGGTTAGATGTGGCCCTAAGAAGGACCGTTGGGGTTCTTGAAGCCTAAAATACTCCTAACACTCTCCCTATAGCAGCTCCGGCACCAGCAGCACTTTCCCTGAGCTATGTCAGAATGCATCTGTGGCGAGCCGCGGGAGGGGCCGATTTTTATACTCGGTTGACACCTGATCTCGCCAGCCACTCACTGCAGGGGGGTGGTATAGGGCTTGAACGTCGCAGGGGGAAGTTGTAATGCCTTCCCTGTCTTTCTATTGGCCAGAAAAGCGCGCTAACGTCTCAGAGATGAAAGTGAAAGTAACTCGAACATCGCGTGGTACTCGTCACGAGTAACGAGCATCTCGAACACGCTAATACTCGAACGAGTATCAAGCTCGGATGAGTACGTTCACTCATCTCTAGTTAGCACATATAGCACTAACTTCCTGGTGGAATTCAATCACGGAGATAATATGCGGCTCTATATCACGTCACCAATGAGTCACATGACCGTGACGGATTATGTGACTTGCTGGATACTCCCACAAGCGGAGCCTTATGCTCCGATATACATCGGGAAATGATCTAAGTTGGTTGTGACATGCCTAGAAGGTTATATGGTCCTTCCGGATATTATGGATGGAGAACCAGCATCTCTTCTTTCCATTTTTAGATCTTATCATCTGCCCGGGGGACTCTCCGCCCTAAATGGGTGGGGTTTGAGAAGCAACTACTTCTCATTGGTTCAAAGGCTACATACCCCCAATAGGGGAGGGTCTATAGGACTATATGAAGTGGACAAGACACAGAGCTTATTCATAGCTGCCAGCCTACCACAGAGGCTGGTGCTGCCATTTTTTTATTTTGTTCCTGCAAACTTTATTTATTTTTCTGGGGGAAACTGGGTTTATTTGGGTGTACCTAGTGATAGGATCGTCTATCTCCCTCATGCTTTGAGGTTAATCTCCCTACCTGGGGATTTACCGGCTGTTCTGAAGCTGACCTATTACTTAGTGTTAGGATCGTCTATCTCCCTCATGTTTTGAGGTTAATCACCTGATTTTCGGGGATTTACTGGCTTATCTGAAGCTGACGTATTTGATAATAAGATTTTTGTGGTTCCTGATGAGGCGACACTATCCGTAGCGGAAACGCGTTGAACCTCTTTAGGATCTTACTTTGCAGCTTGGTGTGCTGTATGTTGGCTTTTCTATTGCCATTGCTCAGGAGAAATATTTTTGAGCTCTAGCTATTATTAGTTGTCAGCTATACATTTGATTCTCTATAACTAGCCGCATTAAGTGTGGTTTCTCTCAATACTCATACACACTTTTCGGCTTTTTTGACTAAACTGGCAGCATTTAGCAATAGTGGGAACGATGCACCTGCTCTAATTTGTGGAGCCCTACATAATTTTCCTGCTTATTGAATAGCTGCAGCAATCTAATTGAATTTGGGAACATTATTTATAGTGAGCCGACCTACACTCTATCTCTCCAGCCCTAGGATATATACGACTGGGCAAAGGGATAAAAAATTGGGGTCTGTTAAATCCGATACGTTCGGCACAAACACCTTTCTTAAGGCGGCTCATACATTACTTTCCCCACCATATGATTGGGGTTAGATTTTATCTTTTTTGTTCGTGTGTCCAAAGTCCGGGATTTTGACATACAAAATCCTTGTTTATTTATCTTTCATTTTGTGAATAAAAGTTACGTTTTAGAGACTACAGTAGAACCCTCACTGTGACTAATTAATTCTACACCTAGGTTTTCTTCCTGCAACTGTGGGGAAAAAAAAAATTCTCATCTCTAGTCACAACTCGAGTATTCAATGCTAAGTGCAAAAGTATTGGCATCTCTATGTAATGTACCTAATGTAATTCTCTAACTTTCCGATGTCATACAAACATGAAATTTGGCATGACCATTCTTTGGGTCCTAAATCAGAAAAATAAGGGGATCACAATTCAATTATTCAATGCTAATTGCAAAAGTAAGAGCACCCCTATATAATTTAACTTCTCATTGTCGTACAGGCATGAAATTTGGTTCAAAAATTCTTTAGGTCCTAAATGAGGAGAGTGGGAGCGGTGGCACATTCCGCAGAGAGACATCGTTACATGCACCCAGAGGGGAATTTAATGCTCCTCTATGTGTATATGTATTTTATTCCTTGGTTACTTTAAAGTAACCTTGACTTCATAAAATTTCCCATGTAAACACCTGTATCAAATGAACTCAGGCGAGGCTGGGTATATCAGCTAGTACCTATAGTAAATACTCTAACCACATAAAATAATGCAAAGGTCTTGGTACATAATTTGAGCAAATCATATTGGCTCATCTAGCAACGTCTGGGTGACCAAGCTTTCAGATGGGTCCCAAAGGAAATACCAGGTGGTTTAATCTTAACCTGGGAAAAATAGGTACCTACCTCTAAGAATGCTCCTCTCTTGGGACTTAGCCCACAACTAAAACCTGGGAAGGTAGGATACCATTTATATGGTCCAATAGGAGGGTCAGAAGGTAAATGGATGGCACGCATGCACAACCAGGTGGAGGCAGCCACAGCTCCACAATATTTGTACAAAAAAGGATAAAATAGGTCAGCACTTCCCAATAGAAATCTATAGGTGCATGTTAAACCATGGCTGCAACATACAATAGAGGCAAAAACCAAAGTGGTAACAGCACGCAAAATACATTTACTACCTATAATACTCTAACCACATTAAATAATTCATACATTTAAATACACCTGGCATTAGCATTAGGCCATTATAGTATTTGTTACAGGTATGTATACTTCTGAGGTAAATGTATTGTAACGACCTGGGGGTTAATGAGTACACCAACAGTAACTCTTATGTCTTGGTCAGTTTATTCAACGTAAGTTCAGCATAACAGAAACGACTAGATCTCCAGAAAAATTATAAAGTTTGCAGGTCCATCAATTCTATCCTCCACCAGTCCACAGGAGGAGCGATTAAGTCAACAATAGGTTTTAACAGCAATAAGTCCATTTTATATTCACAGACCTGTAGTCTTCCGGAGGCGCAGCTTGCCCTAAGGCGTAGCATCTCCAGCCCTTGGTCCTAGGGCCGGAGTTCCTTAAGTATCCTGCCGGGACAATGTAGCTCTCTGCTTGTTCACAGCGTCCCTCTTCTTACAACAGAAGTCTGCTTACAACCGAAGTCTGGTTCTCCCAGACACCCCCCCCCCCCCCCCACACACACACACACACTTTAACCTGTCTCTTTATATAGTTTACTGGTTTCAGGTGGAAGATCTGGCCTGGAGTACAACTGGACTGATCTACATCACAGAAGCTAATAACCTCTGTGACACATATCTTCCATTCCAGACCACAGCTGTTACATATCTCTGCCCCAAGCCAGCCAGCTGGGCACCGACTGTCACCGAACAATAAATTCTGGACAGGGCATCTGCATTACCATGCAGTTTTCCCAGCCTATGTTTCACCTCAAAGTCAAATTCCTGTAGCGTTAAGAACCTCCTTGTCACCCTGGCATTATTCCCTTATTTTTTCTACATCCTCTTCAAGGGAGCATGGTCTGACATCAGCTTAAATTTCTTTCCCAGGAGATAATACCTTGGGGAGTTTAATGCCCATTTTACCACTAACCCCACTTTCTCAACCATTGCATAATTTTTTTCGCATGGGGACATTTTCCGGCTCAAAAACAACACTGGATGTGCCTCTCCATTGACCTCTTGGGACAATATGGCTCCTACCCCTACTTATGACTTGTCCGTCTGGACTAGAAATTCTTTTGAAAAGTCTGCAGCTATCAACACAGGCTGTCGACAAAATGCAAATTTTAGCTCCTTGAACGCATGTTCTGCTTATGGGGTCCATTGTGCCATTACCGAATTGTTCCCCTTTGTAAGCTCTGCCAGCGGGGCTGCAGTCGTGGCAAAATTCGGAACAAAGCATCGGTAATAGCCCACTATACCCAAAAATGCCCATACTTGTTTTTTGGTTGGAGGTTGTGGTCAGGTCTGAATGGCTTCCACTTTATTAATTTGGGGTTTAAATAGACCCCTCCCCACTATGTGGCCCAGGTATTTGATCTCTTCCATTCCGACTGCACATTCTTTTGGATTTATCGTGAACCCCACCCTTCTGAGGGAGTCTAATATTGCCTGAACTTTGCTGAGGTGGCTTTCTCAGTCCAGACTAAATATAACGATGTTGTTTAAATATGCCACTGAGTACTTTCCATGGGAAGCTAGGATTTTGTCCATCACGCTCTGAAATGTTGCGGGGGCTCCTTTAAATCCGAAAGGCATAGTTATATACTGAAAACAACCTTCCAGGGTGGAAAAAGCCATCTTTTCTTTTGCTTTGGCAGACGGGAATCTGTCAATATCCTTTGGTGAGGTCTAGTGTATTTATATACCGGGCTGAACCAAGTCTGCCAATTAGTTCATCGACCCGGGGCATTGGGTATGCATCAGATTCTGAAACCTCATTTAACTTCCAGTAATCATTGCAGAAACGCCATTCCCCTGACTTCTTCGGCACCAAGTCTATGGGGCTTGACCACCCACTTTTGGATTCCTCAATGACCCCCAGCTCGAGCATCCTTTTTACTTCATTGGACACTACTTCCTTGCGGGCTTCGGGGATTCTGTAGGGTTTTATGCTGACCCTTACATTAGCCCTTTGCAATCCAACTTTGAATTCAGGCTTTCCGAGGGGGCTTTCTCTTTCAGCCATTATACAATGGTGCGATCTGCTGGCTAGAGACAGTACTGCGGTATGGGACATGCTGGAGAGGCCCCTGACAACAGACCAGCCAGTAATATACAGTAAGAATACCCTGCCGGGCATCTTCCGACATCGGAGCTGTACACCCTTCAATCAGATTGTCTTCAGATATCATACAGTGGATTGGAAAGGGTTAGGGTCCATACAGATCTCATGCTCCATGACCTTAGCATGACCAAGTCGGTCAGTGAACAGATCCCTATTCCTCTGCAAAAATTATTTTCTTTCTTGGTTCTGGGATTTCAACAGGGTTTCTGCTATAATCACCTCCTGGATATTACACTCTGGCTCCATAACCAAGTAGGGAGAACCCAGTGAATCCCGCTCCTTCCAGGGTTTTAACAAATGTACATGGTAAATGTGGATGAGCTTTCTCCTACCTGGTTAGCGAACTTTATAATTGACCATCCCTACATTTTCCACCACCTCATATGGACCCTGCCATTTTGCCAAAAAGTTAATTTCTACTATAGGGGACAGAACCAACACCCGATCCCCTCGGTTAAACTGTCTGACTTTGGCCGACCTCTTATAGACGTTAGCCTGCCTTTCTTGCGCTTGTAGGAGCTGTTCTTTCACTAGTGGCATTATTTTGGTAATTCTCTCCTGCATTTGGACCACATGTTCATTGATACTCTTATGTGGGGTGGCTTCATTCTCCCTTGTTTCCTTAGCTATGTCGAGCAGTCAACGGGGTTGTCATGCATATATAATAGCTCAATGGGAGAGAACCCCATGGGGACTTGCGGCACCTCACGGGTGAAAAATAGTAAATACGAAAGCAAACAGTCCCAATTCCGGCCAATCTTCTCTACCACCTTTTTCAGCATATTTTTTGGTGTTTTATTGAATCTTTCCACCAACCCATCTCTCGGGGGGTGATAGACGGAAGTGCGCAATTGCTTTATCTTCAGTAACTTGCAGAGTTCCCTCATCACCTTTGACATGAATGGGGTCCCCTGGTCTGTTAAGATCTCTTTGGGAAGACCCACCTGGGTGAACATCTGGAACAACTCCTTACCAATACATTTAGAGGAAGTGTTCCTCACGGGAATTGCTTTTGCATATCTCGTGGCATAGTCTACGATTACAAGGATATACTGGTGACCTCTAGCTGACTTCACTAGGGGTCCCACCAAATCTATAGCAATTCGCTCAAATGCCATTTCAATTATGGGCAGTGGTATCAAAGGGCTTCTAAAGTGTGAGACAGGAGCCTTTGTAAAATATGTTCCTGTGTTTTGTCTGCCCCTAAATGACCACCCAATATGTGAGTGTGGGCCAGGTCGAGAACCCTGCGTCTATAGCCACCAGGTATCAGAAGTTGTTTCACCACTTCATTCCTTACTTTTGTGACCCAATATAACAACTCAATCTATTCAAAATTGGAAAATCGCACCTCAGCACCTGCCTCTTGGGGACGCCACTGATCACAGAGATATTTTCTAATGCATTTCTTAAAGTCAGGTCATTAAGCTGTGCAGTCCCAAAATCCCTGTTTACTAGAGATGAGCGAGCACCAAAATGCTCGGGTGCTCATTACTCGAGACGAATTTTTCGCGATGCTCGAGGGTTCGTTTCGAGTAACGAACCCCATTGAAGTCAATGGGCGACTCGAGCATTTTTGTATATCGCCGATGCTCGCTAAGGTTTTCATTTGTGAAAATCGGGGCAATTCAAGAAAGTGATGGGAACGACACAGAAACGGATAGGGCAGGCGAGGGGCTACATGTTGGGCTGCATCTCAAGTTCCCAGGTCCCACTATTAAGCCACAATAGCGGCAAGAGTGGGCCCCCCCCCTCCCAACAACTTTTACTTCTGAAAAGCCCTCATTAGCAATGCATACCTTAGCTAAGCACCGCACTACCTCCAAAAAAGCACAATCACTGCCTGCATGACACTCCGCTGCCACTTCTCCCGGGTTACATGCTGCCAATTCCCCCCCCCCCACGACCCAGTGTCCACAGCGCACACCAAACTGTCCCTGCCCAGCCTTCAGCTGCCCTCATGCCACTCCATACTCATGTCTATTTATAAGTGCGTCTGCCACAGGAAAAGCAGGCACACACTGCAGAGGGTTGGCACGGCTAGGCAGCGACCCTCTTTAAAAGGGGCGGGGCGATAGCCCACAATGCTGTACAGAAGCAATGAGAAATCCAATCCTGTGCCACCTCCATCTGGAGCTGCACACGTGGGCGTAGCAATGGGGAACCTATGTGCCACACACTATTCATTCTGTCAAGGTGTCTGCACGCCCCAGTCAGACCGCGTTTTTTTATAAATAGTCACAGGCAGGTACAACTCCGCAATGGGAATTCCGTGTGCACCCACAGCATGGGTGGCTCCCTGGAACCCACCGGCGGTACATAAAAATATCCCATTGCAGTGCCCATCACAGCTGAGGTAGTAATGTCATGTTAAATGCAGGTGGAATTCGGCCCACACTGCATGCCCCAGTCAGACTGGGGTTCTTTAGAAGTGGAAACAGATGCATTTACAACTCCCTGTGGACCCACAGCATGGGTGGCTCCCTGGAACCCACCGGCGGTACATAAATATATCCCATTGCAGTGCCCATCACAGCTGAGGTAGTAATGTCATGTTTAATGCAGGTGGGCTTCGGCCCACACTGCATGCCCCAGTCAGACTGGGGTTCTTTAGAAGTGGACACAGATGCATTTACAACTCCCTGTGGACCCACAACATGGGTGGCTCCCTGGAACCCACCGGCGGTACATAAATATATCCCATTGCATTGCCCAACACAGCGGATGTAACGTCAGCTGTAATGCAGGTGGGCTAAAAATTCATTTGATTACACTGTAGGCGAGGGCCCCCAAAAATTGCTGTATCAACAGTACTAATGTACATCAGAAAAATTGGCCATGGCCAACCAAGAGGGCAGGTGAAACCCATTAATCGCTTTGGTTAATGTGGCTTAATTGGTAACTAGGCCTGGAGGCAGCCCAGTTAAAATAAAAATTGGGGGAGGTGAAAGTTTCAACACTTTAATGAGCATTGAAACGTATAAAAATTGTTTAGAAAAATTATATGACTGAGCCTTGTGGGCCTAAGAAAAATTGCCCGTTCGGTGTGATTATGTGAGGTTTCAGGAGGAGGAGCAGGAGGAGGAGGAGGAATATTATACACAGATTGATGAAGCGAAAAGGTCCCCGTTTTTGATGGGGATACAGAACGATGCTTCCATCCGCGGGTGCAGCCTACCTATTGCTTAGGTATCGCTGCTGTCCGCTGGTGGAGAAGAGAAGCCTGGGGAAATCCAGGCTTTGTTCATCTTGATGAGTGTTAGCCTGTCGGCACTGTCGGTTGACAGGCGGGTACGCTTATCTGTGATGATTCCCCCAGCCGCACTAAACACCCTCTCTGACAAGACGCTAGCCGCAGGACAAGCAAGCACCTCCAGGGCATACAGCACGAGTTCAGGCCACGTGCCCAGCTTCGACACCCAGTAGTTGCAGGGGGCAGAGGCGTCACGGAGGACGGTCGTGCGATCGGCTACGTACTCCCTCACCATCCTTTTACAGTGCTCCCGCCGACTCAGCCGTGACTGGGGAGCGGTGACACAGTCTTGCTGGGGAGCCATAAAGCTGTCAAGGGCCTTAAAGAGTGTTGACCTGCCTGTGCTGTACATGCTGCCTGATCTCCGCGCCTCCCCTGCTACCTGGCCCTCGGAACTGCGCCTTCGGCCACTAGCGCTGTCGTATGGGAATTTTACCATCAGTTTGTCCGCCAGGGTCCTGTGGTATAGCAACACTCTCGAACCCCTTTCCTCTTCGGGTATGAGAGTGGAAAGGTTCTCCTTATACCGTGGGTCGAGCAGTGTGTACACCCAGTAATCCGTAGTGGCCAGAATGCGTGTAACGCGAGGGTCACGAGAAAGGCATCCTAACATGAAGTCAGCCATGTGTGCCAGGGTACCTGTACGCAACACATGACTGTCCTCACTAGGAAGATCACTTTCAGGATCCTCCTCCTCCTCCTCCTCAGGCCATACACGCTGAAAGGATGACAGGCCAGCAGCATGTGTACCCTCACCAGTGGGCCAAGCTGTGTCTTCCCCCTCCTCCTCATCTTCCTCCTCCTCCTCCTCCTCACCGCGCTGAGATATAGACAGGAGGGTGCTCTGACTATCCAGCGACATACTGTCTTCCCCCGGCTCTGTTTCCGAGTGCAAAGCGTCTGCCTTTATGCTTTGCAGGGAACTTCTTAAGAGGCATAGCAGAGGAATGGTAACACTAATGATTGCAGCATCGCCACTCACCACCTGGGTAGACTCCTCAAACTTTCCAAGGACCTGGCAGTTGTCTGCCAACCAGGCCCACTCTTCTGAAAATAATTGAGGAGGCTGACTCCCACTGCGCCGCCCATGTTGGAGTTGGTATTCCACTATAGCTCTACGCTGCTCATAGAGCCTGGCCAACATGTGGAGCGTAGAGTTGCACCGTGTGGGCACGTTGCACAGCAGTCGGTGCACTGGCAGATTAAACCGATGTTGCAGGGTGCGCAGGGTGGCAGCGTCCGTGTGGGACTTGCGGAAATGTGCGCAGAGGCGGCGCACCTTTCCGAGCAGGTCTGACAAGCGAGGGTAGCTTTTCAGAAAGCGCTGAACCACCAAATTAAAGACGTGGGCCAGGCATGGCACGTGCGTGAGGCTGCCGAGCTGCAGAGCCGCCACCAGGTTACGGCCGTTGTCACACACGACCATGCCCGGTTGGAGGCTCAGCGGCGCAAGCCAGCGGTCGGTCTGCTCTGTCAGACCCTGCAGCAGTTCGTGGGCCGTGTGCCTCCTATCTCCTAAGCTGAGTAGTTTCAGCACGGCCTGCTGACGCTTGCCCACCGCTGTGCTGCCACGACGAGCGACACCGACTGCTGGCGACGTGCTGCTGCTGCTGACACATCTTGATTGCGAGACAGAGGTTGTGGAGGAGGAGGAGGAGGGTGGTTTAGTGGAGGAAGCATACACCGCCGCAGATACCACCACCGAGCTGGGGCCCGCAATTCTGGGGGTGGGTAGGACGTGAGCGGTCCCAGGGTCTGACTCTATCCCAGCCTCCACTAAATTCACCCAATGTGCCGTCAGGGAGATATAGTGGCCCTGCCCGCCTGTGCTTGTCCACGTGTCCGTTGTTAAGTGGACCTTGGCAGTAACCGCGTTGGTGAGGGCGCGTACAATGTTGCGGGAGACGTGGTCGTGCAGGGCTGGGACGGCACAGTGGGATTGATATCTCTATTTGAGCTCTATAACTGATATGCAATCTATTACGCCATGCTTCTAGCTGACTTGGAGGGCTTTGCCAGGCCTGCGGCTGCCACTGGTGCTCATCAGCTCCTTATAATCACCTAATGGAATCCTGATGGACTGCTAGCCGCTCCCTGACTATTGAGGTGCCTCAGCATCTAGGGGAGTGTGTGGCAAGGACTGAGATTAGTGAATTAGGTAGAGCCCTTTGTGCTGAACCCATTAAACTCCCCACCTACACCTTTCCAACTCAGGTAAGTTGTTAATCAGGGCTTGTCAGATGTCAGGTGATCCAAGAGGCTTATACATAAGTGGTAACTTGGAAGATCTGGTCCGGCACATAGTCCATATCAGGGAGCGAACATTTACATTCAATCACCACAGAAAGTGAAAATATAAATCTGAGATCGGGCAGATATTGTCAGAACAAATACATAAGATCAGACTTAGAATTCACGACTAACGGAACCCGGGCACACAACTCCATAATCCAGGAAACTCATGTACCAATAGTTTCCTGTGCCAATCCCCTCCCAGGGAAGGAAATGGCTGTAATGTACAAAGAACCCATATTGCCCGAATGACATCACAACATTTCATCCAAAACCATTCATTCAATATGTCTTCTAAGGGTTAATCCTCCTTCTCAGTGAGGTGATTGGCACAGAAAACCTTTCCTACGTGAGTCTTACTGGATTACGGAGATGTGCGCCCGGGTTCTGTTAGGCTTGAAGTCTAAGTAAGATCTTATGTATTCCTGTTGGCAGTATCTACCGGATCAGTAAATGTTTGCACCCTGATATGGGCTATTATGCCACACCAGCTTTCCCAAGTTATCACTTATGTATAAGACTCTTAGCTCTCCTGAAATCTGGAGTGTTCAGAGCTCATCTGAGCGTCAAACATGTAGGGGGTTTGTTTTATCGGGCTGTGCGCCCCAAGTTGTATAGTCCTGTATAAATAAAGTCTGATATGTTACACTGAGGGTGCGGGCAGACGAGCGCATAAACGGCACGTTTTTGCGACCAAACATATATACGTGACCATCTGAGGCAATGGTTTCGAATGTATTCGTTCACATGGTCGTGATCGGTGAAAAACGTTTTCTCGGGCGATTATACGTTGCGCTCGTGCGAACGTAAATACGCCTACGCTCGTCTGCCCGCACCCTGAAGTTGTAGAACCTTTCCCATGTGATCACAGCTGTATATTACTGTGTGCGACTCTTCCTAGTATATGACCCTATAGTGATGAGATGGAGGGGAGACGCCCTTGCTGGGCTCAGTGCTGGAATACGGTTCTTACCATTATCATTTATGAAAGGATCACCAAGTCCGGGATCGGCAGTGATTCTCCCCTCACTACTTATACACATAATGGGTACCAGCTCTCCCTCATCTCCATCAGTTCTGAGGAAACATCATCTAATAGGAACAGGAAAGATCGGCCCAAATACAAACATGTAAGTTACACAAGTAAACTTTTATGAACAGTTAGAAACAAGTTTAGAGACGTGTGAAATATTCTATGTACACGGCTGATATAAAGGTGGGTTATCTGGATTATATTTGTTTCCGGATAACGGATGTTTATCGGTAATTACATACATTTCTTATTCATCATGGTTAGAAAAAACAGGTTTAAAAAATAGCTTCTCTCCTGTGTGAACTTTTTGATGTTGCAGTAAATTTGTTTTGTGAGTAAAACATTTCCCTCATTCTGAACATGAAAATGACTTCTCTCCTATGTGAGTGTCCTGATGTTTAACAAGGTCTGATTTCTGTGTAAAACATTTCCCACAATCTGTACATGAATATAGCTTCTCTCCTGTGTGAGTTCTCTGATGTGTAACAAGGTCTGATTTCCTTGTAAAATATTTCCCACATTCTGAACATACAAACGGCTTCTCTCCCGTGTGAATTCTCTGATGTTTTACAAGGCTAGATTTAAAAGCAAAACATTTCCCACATTCTGAACATACAAATGGCTTCTCTCCTGTGTGAATTCTCTGATGTTTTACAAGGCGAGATTTAAAATCAAACCATTTCCCACATTCAGAACATGAAAATGTCTTCTCTCCTGTGTGAATTCTCTGATGTGTAACAAGGTCTGATTTCACGATAAAATATTTCCCACATTCTGAACATACAAACGGCTTCTCACCTGTGTGAATTCTCTGATGTGCGACAAGGCGATATTTAAAAGCAAAACATTTCCCACATTCTGAACATGAAAATGTCTTCTCTCCCGTGTGAATTCTCTGATGTTTAACAAGGTCTGATTTCTGTGTAAAACATTTCCCACATTCTGAACATGAAAATGTCTTCTCTCCCGTGTGAATTCTCTGATGTTTAACAAGGTCTGATTTCTGTGTAAAACATTTCCCACATTCTGTACATGAATATGGCTTCTCTCCTGTGTGAATTCTCTGATGTGTAACAAGATTTGATTTAAAATCAAACCATTTCCCACATTCTGTACATGAAAATGTCTTCTCTCCTGTGTGAATTCTCTGATGTTTTACAAGGCGAGATTTAAAAGCAAAACATTTCCCACATTCTGAACATACAAATGGCTTCTCACCTGTGTGAATTCTCTGATGTGCGTCAAGGCGAGATTTAAAATCAAACCATTTG
The DNA here is from genome assembly GCF_035609145.1 of Eleutherodactylus coqui. NCBI lineage: Eukaryota > Metazoa > Chordata > Amphibia > Anura > Eleutherodactylidae > Eleutherodactylus > Eleutherodactylus coqui. Next base: position 23,631,112 of record NC_089841.1, read on the forward strand.
CCACATTCTGAACATGAAAATGTCTTCTCTCCTGTGTGAATTCTCTGATGTGTAACAAGGTCTGATTTCCTTGTAAAATATTTCCCGCATTCTGAACATACAAATGGCTTCTCACCTGTGTGAATTCTCTGATGTGCGTCAAGGCGAGATTTAAAATCAAACCATTTGCCACATTCTGAACATGAAAATGTCTTCTCTCCTGTGTGAATTCTCTGATGTGTAACAAGGTCTGATTTCCTTGTAAAATATTTCCCGCATTCTGAACATACAAATGGCTTCTCTCCTGTGTGAATTCTCTGATGTTTTACAAGATGTGATTTCACGGTAAAATATTTCCCACATTCTGAACATACAAACGGCTTCTCTCCTGTGTGACTTCTCATATGTTTTACAAGGCCTGTTTTATTAGTAAAACATTTCCCACATTCTGAACATACAAACGGCTTCTCTCCTGTGTGAATTCTCATATGTTTTATGAGGCCTGCTTTATGAGTTAAACATTTCCCACATTCTGAACAAGAAAATGGCTTCTCACCTGTGTGAATTCTCTGATGTTTTACAAGGCGAGATTTAAAAGCAAAACATTTCCCACATTCTGAACATACAAATGGTTTCTCTCCTGTGTGAATTCGCTGATGTGTAACAAGATTTGATTTTGTTGTAAAACATTTCCCACACTCAGAACATGAATATGGCTTCTCCTTTCTGTCAGCTCTTTGAGGTTTTCTCCTTCTGTGAAATTTAGCAGTCTGTGATGAATCAGAAGATGGGACCTGTATGAGAGGATCAGATGATGGGTCTTTACTGTGAAGGGCTGAGGAGATATCTGGGATAATCGCAGGTTCTTCATATGTAGCATGTATGATACCACAAGCCTCTGCTTTACAATCTGCAGATATCAGACATCCCTCTGAGCTCCCGGTACCGTCATCTGCCAAGAATAAAGTTAATTTCTTTTTCATATTATAGATCTTAAAAATGATCCTGACAGAGCAAGTGAGTGAGGATCATTCACTCATAGAAGTCACTTGGTTTGCAGCTCACATAACCACCAAGTGATTGTCTGCAGAAAACATCACCAAAAACTACAGCTGTGAATTGGGACTTACAAGTAACTAATTCTGGTTTTCATCAATAACATGGGGGTCCTGGGGGGTCTGAAAAAGGGTCATGAAGAGTAATTTGCAGCAGAGTCCCCCACAAGCCCCGGGCTCCTGTCCCCGGTAGATCTCCGAGCCCAAGCTACAGGAATAGTATATTCCATACAGATGGAGTTCGGCCATTTCTGCACCAACATTAGTACTCATATAAAATCTCCCATGAAGCCAGATGTCAGTAACACACGGTGTGCAGCAAATACAGAACTGCTCATCTATAAGACAGCTTGGTACATACAGTAATTCTATATTCTGTCACCTCAGACCAGGACTAGGCCGGGGCAGGGAGGCATTCTGAGTCTTGGATTGGGTCCCCATGGGTTCTTTGTATGCCCCTGCTTCTACTTGCAGTCTATACACTTCATAGTTCCCGGTCATGCGGCAAGCTCTGCTCTGTAATCCTGCAGTCGGGCTGGGATACATCTGTAAAATGTGCCCTTAATGCGCTCATCTGAAACTGGTCATAAAGGGGAAATACAGTTCCTGGTTCTGTATACATGTACACAGCTTGGCTCAGCTGCTGTATTTACGTACTAAGCTTGGTTCTGGTATTGCATCTATGTATATCACCAAGCTTGGTTCTGGTGCTGTAATTATGTTATGGCCTTGGTTCTGATTCCTGTTAAATAGATAAACAAGGATGCAAGGACACATTGTGGCCGGTCACACACAAGCAGACCGTGCCCACCGACTGCGGCCAGTCGCCATGCAATTATGCCAGTATTTTGTGTGGCCAACTGCACCGTGTGTTTCCACCCTTAAAGTGTGTTCACACACGGCAGATTGTGCTGCAGGTCCACACCAAAACCTGCATGACAATCCACACTATACGGTGCGGGTTATGGCACAGATCTGCAGTAGATTTCCTGCTTTCAACTGAAGGGGTGAAGTCTGAAGCAGATCTGCATCAAAATACACACCAGTGCTAAAGACTGAAATGTGATGCAGATTTGTTGTGGTCTTTACCCACTACGTGTGACACATCCTTATGTCGGGCCGCTACTCATGGGCCGGTGATATATTCCTGCCAGCCGGGCCCTGACCATTACACAGAGCCGCCAGGAGATATATTGGGCTCCCATATAATGAGATTAATGAGAGCCCCAGGGGACGGGTGGGCGGTGGTGTTGGCATCTTTAGTGGGAGGTGGGGAGCAGAGTAACCGGTCATTGACCACTGGGGGGCTCCTTAACCCCTTAATGACACGGCCTATTTTGGCGTTGAGGACCAAGCGCTTTTTGGTACTTTTCCATCTCCATTTTTCAAAAGCCATAACTTTTTTATTTTTCCATCGATGCGGCCGTATAAGTGCTTGCTTTTTGCGTGGCGAGCTGTAGTTTTTTTCGGTGCTATTTTGGGGAATGTACAGCTTTTTTGATCACTTTTATTGCATTTTTTGGGAGGCAAAATGCTAAAAAGCATGTTCAACTTTTTGTACACTTCGTGTCGGACGCGTCAATGCCAAATATGCTATTAAAAAAAGCACAAAAATGGGTTTTTTTACATTTTGTTTTACTCTTTTTTTTACACAATGTGAGTCCCTCTGAGGGACTTGCAGCACTATGCCTATGATCGCTGTGATAAGGCATGGCAGGGCTACTGCTCTGCCATGCCTTATCGCTTATACAGCAATCATAGGCATTGGCAATACAGGACGACATAGTCTGGCGATAACATTGCGAGAGCCGGACGGAGACAGAGAGGGAGCACGCTCCCTCTTTGAACTCTTTCCCTGCCGCGATCTACTTAGATTGCGGCAGGGAAGGGGTTAACAGCGGGGGGCGCAACTCCGATGCCCCCCCCCCCCGCTGTTGCAGCAGGACGCCGGCTGTGACCGACAGCCGGCTCCCGCTGCGGGATAGCGCGAGGTCAGTCATGATCTCGCGCTATCCCGATGACATACCGGCACGTCATGTTGTGGGAAGTACGAGGCTCCCATGATGTACCGGTACGTCATATAGCGGGAAGGGGCTAAAGGGATCCAACCGCCCGAGATATAATTCCTACTGCTAGTGTGCAGAGTGCTGGCGATCACTGACTTGGCTCAGGACATACTGATATCTTTACTGACAGGCAGGCAGCAGCCAGCGGTCAGCGGGGGCCTCTGTAACCATTTATCCTGCCCTGATGGCGGTCCGGCCATTAGACTCTTCCTGATTCTGAACTAACTCTTTGGAGCCATTAGAGAACACATCTGTAAGCCGTTACTTTATCTCCAACCCCCTTATAATCGGCTCAGACGTTATATTAGGATGAAACTACTCGGAATCTGTTTCCTAATTGTGCCCATTTATGGCAACTGGAAGAGTATTACGGTGAGATCACACACTGCGGGATTGTATAATCTACAGTACAGTGTAAGGGAGTGGGATTCTAAGAAACCGCATTCACTCCCAGCTGAGAGATAAGATGTGACACCGGAAATATGATTTATCTGGTCGGCCATATTCAGATGGCTGAGTGAGAGTTGTGCCTGAGAACTCGCATTGGACATCACATGGGCACATATGGACTGTGTGCTGCCCCATGCTGGCAGGCAGTAGACATTGCATGTCCGATTCTGGTCAGTGAATCAAACCAGAATAGGACAGTTTTTTATGTGAATCACATAAATGAAAAAGCTTATGTTAACCCCTTAGTGATGAAGCCTGTTTGCGCCTTAGTGACGGAGCAAATTTTTGAAATCTGACATGTGTCACTTTAACATACAATAACTCTGTAAAGGTTTTGCATATCCAAGGGATTCTGACATTGTTTGTTGCAGCTAAATGAAGTACAATATGTGGCGAAAAAGCAGACCACTAGAATTTGTGTAGATTTATTAAAAGCACCATTTGTCATTTTTTCCCCATTTTCTATTGCAATATCTTCTTTTCAGCAAGCATAAAATGCTCCCTGGTAGCTTTACATCCCTCCATATTACCGAGGAGATGACCAGCCGGCCTATGTGCATCAGCGGTCAGACTAAAGATCATTCGTTCCCGTAGCAGTAATTCTTTGCATGTGTAAAACATAAAGTAAACCAGCAGCGACCGACCTGCCTACCGATCAGCGCTGGTTACATCAGATCAAGAGTTGGTCAGTGTAAAAGGACCCTTCGTACCGGAGCTGGAAAACCATTTCTCCCTCATCAGTATAGACATCATATAATGAATAGTAGTCCTCGCTCACATAGGTGTGTTTCATGTTCGTGCTGTAAATGCCCATCCTGTGTTATCACCTATAACGGTATCACATGTCATCCATATTTAGTTTGTACTCCAGCTGAATGAATAAATCTACATAACTATCTGCAGCCGGTGACCGAGGAGAATCTGTGACTAATAGATCACAGACTGAGCATGAGTCAACAATGTGATGCAGTAGCAAAAAAATAGGCAAAACCAATTCTGGAATGTATTAAGATTAGAGATGAGCGGGCAGGTGCTCGCATAAGGCACTACTTGCTCGAGCAGTTTGCCTTAGCGAGTACGCTCGCTCATCTCTAATTAAGATAAACAGAGAGTCTAGATCACATGAGGTCATTATCCCCTCTATCTTCCTTAGTCAGACCTCATCTGGAATACTGTGTCCAGTTCTGGGCACCCCGATTTAAAAAAAGACAGACAAACTGGAGCAAGTTCAGAGAAGAGTTACCAGGATGGTGAGCGGTCTGCAAATATTGTGCTATGAGGATTGGTAATTATTTGGGAATGTTCAGGTTGCAAAAGCAAAAGGTCAAGAGGAGACTTAATAGATGTCTACAAATATCTGAAGGGCTGTCACACTGCAGACCAGCCCTATTCTCATCTGCACAAGGAAAGACTAGAAGCAATGGGATGAAACTGAAAGGGAGGAGAAACAGATTAGACATTAGAAAAAAACTTTCTGACAGTGAGGGTGATCAATGAGTGGAACAGGTTACCACGGGAGGTGGCGAGTTCTCCTTCCATGGAAATGTTCAAACAAAGGCTGGACAAATATCTGTCTGGGATGATTTAGTGATCCTGCACTGAGCAGGGGCTGGACCCGATGACCCTGGAGGTCCCTTCCAACTCTTCCATTCTATGATTCTTCTCTGCTGTATTTAGTGGTTACTACTCACCTGGGCGGTTACCTGTAGGAATCCCCTCTTTACACCGCTGATCGCCCCTCACATTTGTCTCTGTAGTCGTAATATTGGTTAGATCTTCATCCGGATACAAAAGCTGTGAGACAAATATTGTAAAAGTCAGCAGACGGTTGGAGAAGTCGTGTGGAAGGTTTTACATGACCAGAAAAGGTCATTAATCATCATGATGACCAAAACTGACCGGACAGCAGCAGTTATCAGTCACATCAAAATTGGAGGCTTCCTAAATTGATTCGGTCATCAGGTTCATGAAGTTTGGCTTCATTAAAACGCTTGTTTTCAGAATTAAGTGCGTTTCTCTTCCCGATTATCTGACAAGTGTATTTCTTTTTATCTTTAGCTGTACTGACAATTATCCGGGATTTACGTCCAGATGTCTTGGTTTACTAGTCTTGGTCATCAGACAAGTAATTGTGGACAGTTTTTGGCACCGGTACTCAAGAAAGACATATCAGAGCTTGAGCGGGTTCAAAGAAGGGCAAAAAAAACCCAACTAATAAGTAGAATGGGCGGACTACAACACCCAGAAAGGTTAGCAAAATTATTTTTTTTTTAAAAAGTCAGCTGAGGGGCAACCAAATAACTATATATAGATATATCAGGGGTCAATACAGAGATCTCTCCGATCATCTATTTATACCCAGGACTGTAACTAGGGGGCGCCATCTTCGTCTAGAGGGAAGGTTTCTACGCAACATCGAATGGGGTACTTTATTGTAAGAGCAGTGATACTATGGTACTTTCTGCCTGAGGACATGGTGATGGTGTACTCACTAAAAGAGTACAAGAGGGGCCTGGAGTGTAATAATATTACATGTTCTATCACTGATTACTTCAGAAAAGTGAGCGATACAGGGATTATTCCGATTGCTAGATTGCAGTCGGGAAGTGTTAGCATTTGTTCATGGAGGTCTGGTTTATGCATTTTCCTCCCAGCTTTCTCTAGCACTGTTGGGAATGTCTATGAGAGTGTTCTGCTACCTGTTGAACCTGGTTAGCAATTAGGGAGGGCTCTTATTCCGGTCTTAGCTGTGGTCCTGTGCTGGTTATTCTCAGTCTTCACCTGATGGTTGTTGGAATCAGAACTGCATCTTGGTCTCCTGTTTTTCCCAGATCATCTCAAGCCAAGTACTGTGGTTAGTGGTGGTAGTTGTATTCTTACTTAAATGTTTTGCTTCTGTTGCAGATAGGGACAGTGAGTGGCCGAGGAACGTGGGTTTGGTGGGTTCCTATTAGGACGGGACATCTGCTTTGGACAGAGGTGGGAATGTAGAGAACTACTAGAAAGTTTGATCCTTTATTTCTTTTTATGTTCTATTTTCTTTAGCAAATATTGCAATTTTTCAGCAATTAAACAAGGAGAAGTATTTACAGTAAATATATTGTAAGCTAAATTGTATAAAGATTTGTAAAAAGTTGCCAAAGTGTCTATGATTTCCTGAGGGTTAAAAAGCTTATTGCTTTGGGAGTCACGGATAAAGGGTACGTGGAGTTTAGATGATTGTGATTTAGCTGTTTTGCTAGTAGGGCTCCTGGCTTCTTGCCTTGCCAGTAATAGTCACTCTCAGTTTTCTTAGGGCAGGTCGTGGTCGTACATCTGGAGCTGCTGAAGTTGGTGGTTTACAGTAACTATCTATTCAGCTCTCTCTGCGGAAAAAGCTAGTTTATTTTGTCTGTGTAGTGAACATATTTGTGTTTTTCATTCTAGTTGGAGAATTTCTAAGGTTTTTGTCATAGGACATGGTTTTTTTTTAACAAAGTGGCTTCTTATAAAGGCCTTATGGGCGCACCAAAGGATGGAGGCAGAAAGCATATAGTTGTTTTGACAGATTTTAATAGAAAAGTGATTCATGTGTTCCTGAATTGATATCATTATAGAGGCGTGATCTGACCATGATATGGTGCCTATGGTTGTGGAAGTGACATTACTAAGGTTTCTATCCACCAACATAAAATCAATATATTGTACTGCGCACCTTATGAAGGTGTGAGAAGAAAGTATTATTGCGATCAGTTTGATCTTGAATGCGCCGAATATTAAATAAATTATTACTATTGAAAAAAGGGACATGAAACTATACTATATACTACCCCACTATACGCGACATTTATAACAACCTTGTCTAATATTCCAGGATTGAAGCTGGTGCCCCGAGAACTGTCACCACCCACGAGAGCCACGGTCGATGCCTGGAAGTCCCTTAAACAGAAGCTAAATAATTAGAATTGCCTACAGAAACCAACATTACCTATCGAACCCTAACTACCTAATCCCAAACGTAGCTTTATCAAACTGAAGGCGATTAGTAGACGATCGTATATCGGCAGATGGGGTGAAGTCCTTTGAATTGTTACAGACGGCTTATTGGGTTCCAGATAGAGATAGGCTTAAATACATCAGGATCAGTTTCTTCCTATGTAATTTCCCAATTACTATTATTCCCTTTGGATATCATAACTAAAGTCACTGCACAGCCAAATCTGAGGAAATCGGAGACATACTGCTTCTACAATATGCTAACAGGGAACCATAGTCAGGAAAAAAGCCAATAAGTTAAATTGGGAAAAATAATTGGGAGAAAAAATTTCTATCAGAATGTGGTTGGAAGCATTTAAAGGAGCGGTACAATCCACAGAAGGGGCAGCTATTCGAGTCCAAATTAAAATTGTAGGTGAGATGGAACTATTCTCCCCAGCTTATGGCCAGCAGTATAAATAGGTGAAGTGGTACTTGCTGGAGAGAATGTGGACAGATCAGTATTTGATCTCCCATATTTTGGTTCTGCCTGAAACTGAAGGGCTTTTGGGAAGAAATTTTTGCCCTCTTATAAAAAACTTAAAAAAAAAATACCCTAAGGGTTCCGAGTCTGGCTCTTCTGCTGATGAACTTAGATAGCTTCCCCAAGCCTGGCAGGTACCCGATAGGTCATGCTTTTATAGTTCAATCCGTTTTTATTGAAATTTTCAATAGGATAGGTTAGAAAACATACAACTTAAAAAGGTCTAGCAAGACCTATAAAACATGTATAACAAAAGACATAAATAAATCGGCCTCTTCTTGAAAATATCCATCTAAATAAAACTCTTGGAGGGGCCTAGTGGGTGACCCCAATAATGGTAATACCCGAACATGCAATTTGAGAATAAAATGTTTGCGGTCTGTAGTATTCGGGTAGAAGCCCGAGGCCTTATCCTCTTGCAACAATGAAAACAAAAATGACATATACAAAAGAGAGAAGAGACAAAAAGAGAGATGAATTATGGGAAGAGAAAAAGCAAGAAGGCAAAATGAATAATAAAATATAAAATAAATAATATTTCTAAATAAGTAAAAAAAAAGGATGGGTAAACTAAAGGGTAGATAGTTGGTTGAAGGAAGCGGGAGAAACGGGGAGGGGGAATCCCCCAAGAATGTTTAATATCCAGATTACTACCTTCTAATAACCCGTCTCACCCCCGCGGCAATTGAGCAACTAGGAAAAGAGCGCTCGGAAATCTGAAGAAGATTCAAAGTCGATCCACAATTGCCATACCGACAGAAATTTTTCAGATTCTCTATTATGTTCTGCACATAATTCCTCCATATGGCGCAGATGAGACATTTCCTAAAGCCACTCAGTCATGGAAGGAATTGGTGTGGAACGCCACTGGCTCGGGATAACTGCTCTTGCTGCTGCTAAAAACCCTTTTTCTGTGAACCTATTGAGCCCGGCAGTATGGATGGGAGAGCAATTTGGGCATTATTGTTAATATTTCCCCGGATGATTAAGTTATATGTGGAGAATACCTTGTCCCAGAAAGGTCTCAACAAGTCACAGCTCCACCGAATGTGCGTCATTGTACCCCTATCAGTTCCACAGCGCCAACACACCTCAGACACTGAAGGGAATATAGCATGAAGGCGGGTAGGATATCTATACCATCTTGTAAGAATTTTGTAATTTTTTTCCTGTGCAGCACAGGCCATGAACAGTTTATGAGTAAAGATGAATGCCTTCCGCCACTCATTCTGTGAGATCATGACTCCAATTTCCTGTTCCCAAGCCCATTTGAAACCAGGATCCGTGGTGTATGTTTCTTGGATCAGCAGACCATATATCAGGGATACTACGTGTGTCGGAGGGGACCCTCTTGAAAATAGACTCTCAAAAGTTGTGAGGGCTGTTAGAAAAGTGTTTCTATCTCCTTGAGTGTTAAGAAAAGAGCGAAGTTGGTGAAATTCTAACCAGGAGAGATTCAGTTCACCAAACCTAGATCTTAATTCTTGAAAGGAAGGCACTGAGGGGCCACCTAGGACATTGCGAACCCGGGGGTCCTCTCGAGCCTCCCAACCCATGAAAAGACCTTGGCTGTTACCTGGTGGGAATGCTGGGTTGGAGAAAAGTGGTGTGAGGGGACTATCTAGACTTGACAGGATCTGCTTTTGTATTTTCGAGTCCCAGAGTTTAAGTGTCTCTTTCAATAGGTAATTGGTAGATAGGATTTGAGCTCTGTCACAGGGACGAATCCATGGGAGAAGTCTTATCGGAATCGAGCAATCCGCCTGTTCTAACTGTATCCACTGCTTGTGAGCTGAGTGGTAGTGCCAGTCCACAATATGTGTTAAAACCGGTGCAGCATGGTATAGTCTGAAATTTGGCAGACCTACACCTCCACCTTCTTGGGGCGAAAGAGCGTACACACTCCCACCCTGGGTCTCGAGCAATCGCCACACAAATTTAATTAGAGTCGACCTTAATGAATTAAAGAACGATGTAGGGGGTATGATAGGTACAGCCTGGAAGAGATATAGGAATTTAGGTAACGCATCCATTTTTAGGGTGTTTATCCTCCCAAACCATGAGATGTCTCTGTTTGCATAGTTGGAGAGGTCTTTTAGTGTGCGCTCAAGGAGGGTCTGATAATTTAAGGGGAACAACCTAGATTGGTCAGTAGGGACAAACACCCCAAGGTATTGGATAGCCTCCCGTTGCCATCTAAATGGAAATTGCTCTGAGATATGTTTTTCTGCTAACGGGAGTGAAATGTTCAGAGCTTCTGTTTTGGAGTAATTTATTTTTAAGTTCGATAGATGTCCATATCTCTCGAACTACTGTATTAACGACAAAAGTGTGGTATGGGGCTGGCTGGGAGATGTACAGTAGGAGGTCATCAGCGTATATGGCCGTCTTATAATGGTTCCCTCCAATTTGAAGGCCTTGTATATTTGGGTTGTTTCTTATCGCTACTGCAAGATGCTCCATTACCAACAAATACAGAAGAGGTGACAGAGGGCAACCCTGCCTGGTGCCATTTCTGATATGTATGGGAGAGGACAATAATCCATTCACCCTTATCCTAGCAGTAGGACATGTGTAAAGGGCCAGTACTCTGTCCAGAAATTTGGGGCCAAGTCCAATTTGTTTGAGAGTTGCTGACAAGAATCCCCAATGGACCCTGTCGAAGGCCTTTTCTGCATTCACGGACAGCAGACAGAGAGGATAAGACCCCACTCTCGCTCTAGATGTTGTTAGTAGAGTTTTATAATGTTGTCTCTGGCCTCCTTACCTTTGATAAATCCTACCTGATCTGTGTGTATGATGGAAGGGAGGAAAGGAGACAATCTGTTAGCTAGTGTCTTGGAAAAAAGTTTAATGTCCGCATTTATCAGTGATATAGGTCTATAATTAGTGGAAAACTGTGAGATCCTTACCAGGTTTAGGCAGGACACTAATGTGTGCTTCCAAGGATTGTTGCGTGAAGGGGGAATCTGAAGAAATCGCTGAAAAGACTTTAGCTAAAATGGGGGTCATTTGTTCCCTAAATAATTTGTAAAAGGTGCGTGTAAAGCCTTCGGGACCTGGACTCTTCCCTGTTGGGGTGGATTTAATTGTCTCCTTATCTCCTCTTCCGTGATGTCAGAATCCAGTGTCTCTCTGGAATAAGTGTCTAATGTAGGTAAGGCTGTCTCTGCAATGTAAGCAGAGATTCGCTCCACTAGAGTAGATGGGTTCATGTCTGCAAACTGTACCCTAAGATCATATAACTGTGAGTAGTAAGTCTGAAATATATCGAGGATCTCTGAGGTATTGTGAGTGTCTAAACCCACTGAGTTTTTAATTCTGGGGATGTAAGTGTGTGCCGTCCATGGCTGCAGCAGTCGTAAAAGATGCCTTCCCGCTTTGTTAGAATACTCGTAATCGAAGCATTTGCATTGATCTCTAAGACATAGGTATTTTTTATCTAGCTTAGAATGGAGTTCCTTCCTTGCTATGACTAGGTCTGTCAAAGTAGCTGGAGAAAGGGTATGTTTGTGAGCAGTTTCTAAATCATTAATTTTTTGGAGGAGGTTAAACATCTGAAGGGCTCCTTCCTTCTTAAGTCGCGTACCGTGTTTAATTAGGATGCCTCTAAGGACACATTTCAGCGCCTCCCACTGGGTGGGTACAGATGTATTGTCTGATGCATGTGTTTCTAAGAAAAATTCTATGTGCTCCTTTATGTCAGCTACGCATACGGCATCTTTTAAGAGGTTGTCATTTAACTGCCGAGTCCACTGCTTATCAAAGCGGTCTGGCAGTGTTATGTTCACAAATATTGGAGCATGGTCTGACCACAGCATGTCCCCAATAGAGGCTGAAGGTTGCCAAGATAGTGCGTACTAGCCTAGCAGAAAGTAATCTATGCGACTCTATGAATTGTGTGGGTGCGAGTAGAAAGTGAAGTCCTTATCTTGTGGGTGTAGAACTCACCAACTGAAGGGCATACAGCATGCGTTTAAGTGATTGCAATTGTCTAGTGGAGATTGAGCCTCGGCCCATCAAGGTGTCAATATTTGGGTTCAAAGTAAGGTTAAAGTCCCCTCCGACAACGAGCACCCCTTCAGCGAATTCGGACAGCTTGTTAAGGAATGAGTGACATGCCGTGACCTGTCGCTGATTGGGGGCGTACCAATTGGCAATGGTAAGCCTAGTCGATCCGATCATTAATTTGAGGAGGAGGTAACGGCCCTCTGGGTCAAGGCGTTTGTCTATCAGGCAGTGAGCCAGGGATTTATGTATTGCAATAGACCCCCCCCGGAGCGAGAGTCAGGATTGGCGCTGTGGAACCAATGCGCGTAGTAGCGGTCTCTTATGTTAGGTACATGCCCAACTTTAAAATGTGTTTCGTGGAGAAGGAGCACTTGGACCCCCTGCTTATGCATGTGGTAAAGAACCTGTGACCATTTCTGAGGAATATTAAGTCCTCGAACATTCAATGAGCAAAGTTCGAGGGGCGCCATTAGTAAGGTTATTAGGGGGGGGGGGGGAGAGGAAGAAGGGAGGGGAAAAAAAAAAAAAGGTAGAACAGTTATTGGTTAGAAAGTAGAGATGGGTGAGAAGAAAGTTGCTACAAGAGCAATGACAGACGTGTATCGCCTAAGAAATTAGAAGAAATTTAAAGTAACAGAAAAGAGGAAACGTTGGGGGGAGGGGTTGTGGTTTAATCTGCGTCCTAGAACCAAGGACGCGATGTCCCTAATGGGTGGCGGGCTTTCTACAGAAGAGAGCTTCCCCCACACCGGGATGCCAGCCATAACTTAACACCATATAATTTTAGGGCAATAAATTCAAAACTGAAATTAACGTCCACATGGGTGAAACATTTTCTAAGACCCAAGAAGTCCCACATCCTATCTCTGTTGTACCTCTAGAGAAGCAGACCCACTTTGGCTAAACATTTTCTGTATTTTTCTCTTAGCGCCAGCACCTTCCATTGGTGCCTGATAAGACCTCTGTGGTTGAATTCGCATGTATGGGGCACACCCCTAGATTCACGGGAGGATGTCTTCTGCTCCCTGCATACCGCAGGCCCAATGGAGCGCTAATTGTCCAAGTGCTTTAGCGTATTCATCTCCCTATCGTGGGAAGGAGACAAATGGCCATGGGCTATTTTACTGCTAGAAAGTCTGCTGACTAACAATGCAGGATGGAGACATCCAAGGGTCCCATGGGTATTCCAGCAGGAAGCTCTATGTAAACGAAGTGCCGAGTCGACCTGGGCTCTGTCTCCTACCCGACCTATCTCCCCTGCGACGTCTTTCCGATCTCTGGGGTCTTGGGGGTACCCCCTCAAATGAAGTCGTAGGCATAGAAGGCCAGTCGTGAATCATTATATTGGGAAGGCCTTAAGTTGAGGTGAAAGGAGAGATGTCTCTGGGAGTCTGGAGCACATGTAAATGACCCTCGTGATGAACTTGTAGGCGGAAAGGAAATCCCCATGTGTATGAGAGGTTGTGTTGGTGCAAAGATTCCAAGAGAGGTCGCAGGGCCCTTCTTTTTTGCAGTGTGACCCGGGATAAATCGGGAAGTACTTGTATACGTTTTCCCTGATGAAGTATCGTTTGACGATCCCATGCTTTTTTCATTATGGATTCTTTCACTTGGTATCGGTGGACTCTGCACAGTATGTCTCGAGGGCGGTCCGGGTCGAGGGACCTAGGGCTTAGGGATCTATGCGCACAGTCCAGCTCAAGGGGGGAGTCCTGGATGGAATTGAAAATGTGGCGTAGGGTGTCCCCTAGATTTTGTTGTTCCACCTCTTCAGAGATACCGCGTATTCGAATATTATTTCTCCTTCCTCTATTTTCTGTGTCATCAATAGAATCCGCTAAATACTGCATTTGATATGTATGGGACGATATTAGTGCCGCCTGTGCATTAACTCGGGATGATAGATCAGCCAGGGAAGTCTCTACTGTAGTGACCCTCGTGTCAATTTGGTGAATCTCCGTGCAAACAGAGGCCAGTTCGCTTTTATATGAGTTCTCTAATCTAGTGATATATGCTTCCATATCTTCTTTAGTTGGTATGGCTTTTATATGGGAACTGAGAGCTCTGATTTCAGCTAATGCTGCAATTCCCTGCATAGGTACACACACAGTGGGCAATGTCATGTCTGCTCCTCTGTATGGGAGATCAGTGCTGCTTGCCATGTTGGAGGAATGATCTCTGCCTGTGGAGGGTAGTGAGGTGCAAGTGTGGCCAGGAGCTGATTGTGTTGAGGGGGAGCTGGGAGATGTGGTGCAGCCAAGTACCTGACTTCTGGTAGCTTTGTCCAGGAGAGGGTGTTGAGGACCTTCTCCCTGTAGCAGGCTGTAGTTGTCCTCTGATGCTGCTGCATGAGGGGTTAATGAGCTCTCCCCTCCTCCACTTGCTTTCTCCTCTATTGCTGCTGCTGCACAAGGGGTTAATGAGCTCTCCCCTCCTCCACCTGCATTCTGCCCGCTGTGAGCAACGCTGTGTGTGTCGGAAGCAGTGAGCGCTGCTGTCCCTCCATGTGCTCCTCTCCCCACTCTGCTTGTAATATAGGAGCGGTCACAGTAGCTCCTGCAGGCTGTGGTTGGTCCGACACGCATGCTGCCGCCGCGGCCGCCATGTTGGCTTGAGCCCGCTCTGCCTTCACTCTTCTGGATCCAGCTAGGAAGCGCTGGATGTTCTGTGCTCCTGTTGCACCCGCTGGAAAGGGGTCAGGAGGGGATATCTTATCTTATATTGAAATGCTGGCAATTAGACCGGAGAAGAGGGTATGCATGTCCTCACTCTCCCATAGCCAGGCCACGCCCCCAGGTCATGCTTTTATGATGCCAAAAACAATTATAGCAAAACAATGGAGATCCCCCCCACACCGCCATGCGTCACTAGCCACGCCTCCCCTATGTGCTGCTATTTTAAGGTTTGTGACACATGAGTAGGAGGTTGATTGCAATAGTCCCAGAAAGGAAGGGTGGGTTACTTACAACAAGTGCCGTGCAGTCAGGGAACAGCTGCCTGTAGGATTTTCCGACCTAGGGAAGCGTCCGCTGATGCGAAGGTATGATCTCTGTAAAATTTGGCAAAAGTATGCAATGAGGACCAAGTTGCTGCCTTACACACTTGGATAGCTGAAGCTCCATGGTGAACCACCCAGGAAGCCCCCACCGCCCGCAGCGAGTGAGCAGTCACGCAAAATGAAGACGACCGTCCCTTGGCACGGTAGGCCTCTGCCACCACCATATGAATCCACCTGGAGATGGTCATTTTGGAAGCCACAGATCCCCAAAGCGGCCCTTTAGGAATTACAAACAAGGACTCTGTCCGACGGAAGTCCTTAGTACTGGCAATGTATATCCGCAAGGCCCGTTCGAGATGTAGCCGATGCAAGGTCAGTTCCTTTGGATGCGCTGGAGAAGGGCAAAAGGACGGAAGCACAATATTCTCATTAAAGTGGAAAGAGAACACCACCTTTGGTAGGAACTGTGGTACCGGACGCAGTACCACCTTGTCCTGATGGAAGGCCAGAAAGGGGGACTCGACCGACAAAGCGGCCAGCTCGGACACTCGGCGTATTGAAGTGATCGCCACAAGGAAAACCACCTTCCAGGACAAAAGACACAATGGCACTTCCTTTAATGGCTCAAAAGGATGAGACTGTAGGGCACCCAAAAGCAGATTGAGATCCCACACGGGCAGGGGTGACCGGAACGGAGGAACAGCGTGGAAAATCCCCTGAAGGAAAGTGTGGATTGCCAACTTGGCGGCTAGCGGTCTCTGATCGAGGATCGAGAAAGCCGAGACCTGGCCCTTCAGGTAGCTCAACTTCAGGCCCATGTCCTGCTTGTAGGAAGGACAACACACAAGCCAAAGAAAACCGGATTGGATGGAGGGGACGGTCTTCGCACTAAACAGGCTTCATTTCCAGGCTCGATGGTAAATCTTTGACGATGATGGTTTCCTTGCGTTAATCATGGTTCGAATGACCGACTCTGTGAAACCACGCTCCCTCAGAATCGCGGCCTCAACATCAATGTCGGTAAATGAAACGACTGTTAATTCGGGTGGAAGAGCGAACCCTCTGAAAGCAGGTCCTCTTGCTCCGGTATTTGCCACGGTGCGCCGATGAGTAGGTCTATAAGGTTTGCGTACCATGCACGCCTTGGCCAATATAGCGCTATTAGAATTACCGGGCACCCCTTCATCCCGATCTTTTTGAGTACTCTCAGTAAGAGAGGGAAAGGCGGGAAAATGTACGGGAGGTGGAGATCCGACCACGGTATTCCTAGCGTGTCCAATCGCTATTGCCTGAAGGTCCTGGGACCTAGCCACGAAATGCTATACTTTGCGATTGAAGCTGGACGCCATCATGTCCACGTCCGGATGACCCCAGCGATGATAAATGGCCTGGAATACGTCTGGGTGCAGCTCCCATTCCCCCAGGTCTACGGTTTCCTGACTGAGAAAGTCCGCTATCCAATTGTACACCCCCGGTTTGTATACCGCTAAGCTTGCTGGTAGGTGCAGCTAGGCCCAGCTGAGTATCTTGGATACCTCGCCCATCGCCCCCACACTTCGGGTGCCTCCCTGGTGATTGATGTAAGCGACCGCCGTCGCGTTGTCCGTCTGAATCTAAACAGGTTTGCCCTTGAGGTGGGGAGTAAAGTGCTGCAGCGATTGCCATATCGCCCGCAGCTCCTAGATATTGATCGGAAGAGTGGCCTCGAACACGAAACAGAGGAACACGAAACAGAGGAGTTCCAGTCTCTGCGTTGGGACCAGGCACGACTTGCCGTGGTTGATGGCCCAGCCTATCCTTTCCAAGGTCTGTAGTGTTATGCGGAGACTTTCCAGGTTGTCTACTTGACACGGTGCCTTTACCAGTATTTCATCCAGGTAGGGAATGGTGACAATATCCCTGGTGTGGAGCAGAGCCATCACCGCCACGAGTACCTTTGTGAATACTCGTGGCACTGTGGACAACCCCAAGAGCAGGGCCGCGAGCTGGTAGTGACTTCCTTGAATCTCAAAATGAAGAAAACGCTGGTGGGATCTGTGCATTGGAATGTGTAGATGTGCATCTTTGATGTCGATCGAAGAGAGAACCTCTCCGGGCTCCATAGAGGCGATGACTCCATGCGGAAATGCTTCGTCTTGATATAACGATTCAGTCGCTTCAGGTCGAGGACCGATCTGACCATGCCGTCCTTTTTGGGGACCACAAACAGATTTAAATAGAAACCCCATCCGTGCCGAGAAGGTGGAACTGGTACGACTACTCCTTGGGCAAGCACGTGGTCGACTGCCACGCAAAGCTGTGGCGTCTTTTCTGGAACCCTCAGTAACCTTGGCCTGAAGAAACGATGCTGAGGGAAAGTCGCAAACTCTATGGCGTAGCCAGAGGAAACAATCTCCCGCACCCAAGAGTCGGACACGTGCACCAGCCACGTGTCCCTGTATAGGGAGAGTCTGCCCCCACCCTGTCATGACAGGGTGGGGGCTGAACTTCATGCTGAAAGCTTTGCTCTCGTAGCTTTCGGCACACAGGAGTGAGGCTGCCAAGAGGTCCTGGTTTTAAAAGAGGCCTCTCTTTTGCTCCTGTGGATTCTTCTTGGCCTGGGACCATTGCCCAGACGAGGTACATGGGCTTGAGCGGCGAAAGGACTGGTAATAGGATCTCCTTTTGCAGAGCCTTTCCTCTTCTAACCGCGTTTTGCGGAAGGAACGTGCTCTTCCCGCCCGTCGCATCTTTTATCAGCTTGTTTCCAAACAGCCTGTTGCCCCCAAAAGGGGAGCTTGGTTAGCGCCTTTTTAGAGGACGTGTCAGCTGACCAACTCTTCAGCCAGAGTGTCCTGCAAGACACCTCAGAAGCTGCTAACACCTGAGCTAGGAATTTTGCCAAATTCGCCGCACAGACAAAATTCCCGGCCTGAATGATGTTATCCGCGGTATCCAGCAACTCGTTGGTCAGAGCACCCGCAAGAATATCCCAGCCTAGTTGCTTTGCACATGCAAGTGGGTCGTAGCGCAGTGCCTACTGCCTGAAAAGTATATTTCGCCAAGGAGTCTAGCTTCCTATCCTGTGGATCAGAAAGTGATGCCGCGTCCGCTGTGGGAAGAGTGGTGTGTTTTGACAGTCGCTACACAGGCGGATCTACTACGGGAGGTACCGACCACCTTTTAACGAGATCTTCCAGAAAGGGATAAGCGATGTCCCATGTTTTCCCCGGTCCCTTAAAGCATTTGTTGGGGACTTCCCATTCCCTTTCCAGGACCACCTCGAAGTCCTGATGGGGTGGGAAATAACTGCCGTGGCCGTTTATGCTGCCTGAAGGACACGGCCACAGGCGGAATTGCCGCTGGCTCCTCTGATACGTGAAGCATGTCCTGCACTGCCACGACCAAGCTGTCCATCAGTGCAGCTAGCTTAGACGCTTGCTCCTCGTCCAAGTTCGAGGGGGATGAAGAGCGAGAGCATTCCCCCTCCGAGAGACTAGTATCCTTGGACACTAGGATGGATGACTGCTGCATCTGAGACGTAGATTAGGACACCGATGAATATCGGGATCGCGAAGATGCAGCCTGTGAATGGGAGGACTCCCTGGAATAATGGGATTTATGGGAGGACTCCCTGGAGCAATAGGATCTATGAGAGGACTCCCTGGAGCAATGGGATCTATGAGAGGACTCCCTGGAGCAATGGGATCTATGAGAGGACTCCCTGGAGCAATGGGATCTATGAAAGGACTCCCTGGAGCAATGGGATCTATGAGAGGACTCCCTGGAGCAATGGGATCTATGAGAGGACTCCCTGGAGCAATGGGATCTATGAGAGGACTCCCTGGAGCAATGGGATCTATGAGAGGACTCCCTGGAGCAATGGGATCTATGAGAGGACTCCCTGGAGCAATGGGATCTATGAAAGGACTCCCTGGAGCAATGGGATCTATGAGAGGACTCCCTGGAGCAATGGGATCTATGAAAGGACTCCCTGGAGCAATGGGATCTATGAGAGGACTCCCTGGAGCAATGGGATCTATGAGAGGACTCCCTGGAGCAATGGGATCTATGAGAGGACTCCCTGGAGCAGTGGGATCTATGAGAGGACTCCCTGGAGCAGTGGGATCTATGAGAGGACTCCCTGGAGCAATAGGATCTATGGGAGGACTCCCTGGAGCAATAGGATCTATGGGAGGACTCCCTGGAGCAATGGGATCTATGGGAGGACTCCCTGGAGATATGGGGTCTACGTCTTTTACGTGACCTACCCCGTGACCGCTCTGAGAAAAAAGCATCTCCGTCTGAATGCAGCCTGCGTAAAATCACAGCAGATTTACTAGCTAGGTCAGAGACCGCCGCAGTGAGGGATTGGGCCCATTCAGGTTCAGCTTCCTGTTCAACTCCTAGCCCGGAGCTTGCCGGGCTAGGAGACAGTTCGCACAGCGGGGCTCAGACTGACCGCAAGGGAGCTTCGCATTACAATGAGCACAAGCATAAAACTTGCCTCTACCTGTAGCCTGTCCAGAACCTTCCGGTCTGGGGTCGGATGTGATGTTAACAATACTGTGCACAAAATACTGGGCAAAATGCTGCAAGTGAAGACCGCAGGAGGAGTACAGCGCAGGAGGAAGTTGCCTCAGCAGAGCTTACCCTATCCAAGGCTGTCAGGCCCCAGCAGGAGCTCCTGGGTTCGCAGAGAAGACGACTTCCAATTCAGACGCAGCAGACTGAGCACACACGGCTGGTCTGATGCGAGGAACTCATCCAGAAGTTCTGAGAAAGAAGGAGTGGCCGGAGGCAGGAAAGGAGGAGAGATCAGCCATCCCAGTCTTGTAGTGGGTTGTCTGTCACTTTCCCTCGCTGACCCAATGTGGGCATGGCTTAATTCCAGGTCTGAGCCGAGGCCTAAATTTTTGGCTCCTCCAACTATCACCCCCTGAACTCCAGTGCCCGGGGATGGCCCGCTGAAGCGAGGAAGGCGGCAAGCGACACCGCCATGGCAAGAGGGAAGATCTACGTTGGCCGCGAGGTAGGCCTCAAGTAAGCCTGGGCCTAGATTTATGTCCCCTAGATTTATGACCTCCACAGCCGCTGCCACCGCTGGTCAGGGAGGCCAGGGAAAAGCCCTATCTCCCCGTATTCCCACAAGTAAAGTCTTTATGATGACCTAAACTAAGACATATCTGCCTCCTGCAGACACTAAGCTTAAAAACTGATTAGCGTAATGCCTGCAGGAGGAGTATAGCTAGTAGGAGGAGTTAACACTTCTTGCTTAGTGTCGCCTCCTTTTGGAAGTAGCTATACGCAAGATATGGCTGTGTCCCCTAATGATACGGACAAGAAATTAGTATTGCAATAAAAAAAATGATTGGTCAATGCAATAGTCTTTTCCATAACGACGTAAGGGTTGCGATAGTTGGACACTAAGGAAAATTGACGTGTTCGAACTATGCTGCGGGATAAAAATGCTGTAGATACCTTGGACTGCCATGACAACGAACAAGGTAGTTAGATCATGTCAAACCGAAAACATTAATAGAGGCCAAAATCTAACAGCAGCTCTCTTTTAATGGCCACGTGATACGCACTATTTCACTTGAAACAGTACTGATGCTTGGCTAGGTCAGCGGAAAGAGAAGATCAGGACAACAAAGAGCAAAGTGGCTTGATAGAAATGATGATTAATTAGTGTAAAATGTCTATTGATTTGT
The DNA here is from genome assembly GCF_035609145.1 of Eleutherodactylus coqui. Classification (NCBI taxonomy): domain Eukaryota; kingdom Metazoa; phylum Chordata; class Amphibia; order Anura; family Eleutherodactylidae; genus Eleutherodactylus; species Eleutherodactylus coqui. The sequence goes on from NC_089841.1 coordinate 23,651,862, forward strand.
ATAAACTAGATGTATTACACAGCTGTAGTGATTTGACTCTGCAGTGTGCTATAAGAGTAGTCCAATGTAAAGTTCCAATGCAGCCACTCTAGGGTTAAATTACATAAGTATGGAGTGGAGCTGAAAGTAATGCTGGGTTACTCTTCAGTCCTCCCCACTCCCACCTCAACTTCTGGGACAAAGGAACTGGTCTTTGCCTGACCACATGTTGAGGAGACAAAGGCTTAGTTTGTACAGGGGGCCTGAGCAGGCGGAGGGTGGGGGAAAGAGATTCTTTATAGCTTAACCAATGAAAATAAATATACATTACGTATGTAATATGTTATATGCCCATAAAGGGCAGATATTATGTGTTTTAATAAAACAAGCTCTGGGATTGTTTTTCCCCCAGAACTCTCTGTAAGCTTCAAACTGGACATGTGTCTCAGTCTGAAGTCTTCTTACGCGCGTATATTAGTGTTTTGCAATTAGGAAGCTTCGGAATACCCCAGAACCTGCTGGAGAAATTCATATCCAGACCACAAAGCAACCACAAATCATGTCAATTGCGGACCTGAAAAAAGCGGTGAATGACAGAAATGCGTGGAGAACATTGATCCATGAATGGACCGAACATTAGATACAGCTGAACGGATAATTATCATCATCATCATTAAGCTTAAATAAAACAAATAGTGTCAGGCAGCTGCTGACAAGGCAAATAGGATCATAGGGTGCATCAAAAGAGGCCTATGGGCACATGACTAGAACATTGTTCTTCGTCTTTACTAGCCACTGGTCAGACCACACAAGGAATATCGTGGACAGTTTGGGGTACCAGTATTCAAGGAGGACATATCACAGCTTGAGCGGTACAAAGGTGGGCAGCTAAAGTAATAAACAGAATGGGCGGACTACAATACCCAGAGAGGTTATCAAAACTGGGATTACTTAGCTTAGAAATAGGACGGCTGAGGGGGGACCTAATAACTATATATAAATATATCAGGGGTCAATATAGAGATCTCTCCCATCATATATTTATACCCAGGACTGTAACAAGGGGGCGCCGTCTACTTCTACAGCAAATAAGGCTTCTACATCTTTCAGTAAAGAACCTGCTTGTATGTCAAGCAGTGAAACTAAGGAACTCTCTGCCGGAGGACGCAGTAACGGTAAATTTGATAAAAGAGTACAAGAGGGGCCTGGAGTGTTTCTTTAGAGATGTAATATTATACATTATAATCATTAATACCTGCAAAAGGCTTGCTGATCCGGGATTATTCAGATGGCAAGATTGGAGGAAATTGGCTTCTACCTCATTGTTTTTTTAATCAATATTTGGTGGTGATGGTTTTGGAGGGTGGGGGGGGGGGGTGTTAGGCTGATCAGGGGGGACATGTCTTTTTTCTCCTTACAGACTATGCTACTATATTGCTTTTGTTTGTTTTTCCAAAGGAAGATTGAAAGGATAAATACAGACCAATTATCCTGCCGTCCCTTCATGATGCTGGATAAACTACATAATGGATATATGAGACAAGTGTAAAACGTATAGTAAGACTGAACTAGAGAGCTTTACAGCCCTTCTACAGAGTGAATATCTCCATCTACCTGATGATTAGGTGAATACTGATAATACCTCCCAGCAGGCAGAGATGGTACTGACAATAGCTGCTCATGTCATGTTGTGCTGACGCATCACAGGATTCGTAGCTCAGAAAAATGAAAGAGAAATCAGGAAAAATTTCTACATCAAGATGGTGCCTGATAAGCATCAGAGAGGAGTCTGCACTGTGTGGAAGTGACTTTACTACACATAGGGCAGGTTCAGAGCACGGCAGACAATCAGATGAGGGGCGCAGGGATGGAAATATGTGTTTTCACCATAGAGGCACTTTAAGGTAAAGCTATAAACATTGTCTTTCTATTATATAACTGTCAGCCATGTTTTCAGCTTTAGAGATGTTCCCTGCATGTATTACAGGGTTCACAATACAACTTCATTGTTTACCTTCAGCCTGATGAGTTGTGAAACCTTCACATTAAAATGATCAAGTTTTAGCAAAAGTGGACCTTGATCGTTCTTTCATTTAAAGGGGTTGTCCCGAGCCAAAACCTCAAAATTTTCTATTAGCCCATTCCCCCTGTCACCCCCGGCATAAAGCAGCCCTTTAAAGCGGTTATAAACCGCTTCCTACTTACCGTTTTGAAGAAATAATAACTTATAAAGTTCTTCTTCCAAGATGGCGCCTGTGATGTCCCAGGGTGCGTTCCACGGTGCACCGCGCTTCCAGGAGGCTTTCATGCGCGTTCCCGAGACGCCGGTCACGTGAGCAGGTGACTGATGTCATCGGTGGAGGCGTGCACTTGTAATGAATGAAACGCTGCTCCCGTGCAGTGATAGCTCGTCTGCGCATGCGCAGACAAGCTGTATCGCGCGGGCACGCTGGAGCAGCTCGTTCACAGCGGGGAGAGGACAGACTGCGCAAGCACGTCTAAAACAGACTGCTGAGGAAGAAATTAGACGGCACCATGGCAACGGGGACGCAGAGACAGCGCGAGGACAGAGACAAGTGAGTGAATAACTTCTGTGTGGCTCATATTTAATGCACGATGTATATTACATAGTGCATTAATATGGCCATACAGAAGTGCTTACCCCCACTTGCTTTCTCGGGACAACCCCTTTAATGCAAACATGTTAAACTTAAAGCCCGCTGGCCGAATCCAGCCTACTACCTCATGTTATGTGACCCACCGGCCGTGCAGCCCCCAATAAGCATTCCACTCATCCAGCCAGCAGCACAGACGCTAAGGGAAGAGGTCAGCAGTCATAGACTAACCAGTGGCTGCCGGACCAAAGATGTAGGCTAGATGAGGGCAATGCCAGAGTCCAATAGGGGGCTTCACTCTTACTACTGGGGCCACTGTGAGGGGCCCTACTATTAATGGGGTCACTATTACTATTAAGGCTACTATCAGGGACAGTATGAATACCGTGGTCACTGTGATTGACCCTACTACTAATGGGGTCAATAGGGGACCTCATTACAATTACAATCAGCCCTTTGAAGGCCACCATAATGCTGATGTGGCCCTCGGTGACAATGAGTTTGACACAACTGATCTAATGTCTCTGGTCAGCGGTAATCCTGCCATCTCCACCGGCCTCATCACACAAGTAGAAGACATCTAATAAGACTGAAGACAAGAGCTTCACAGCCTTCTACAGATCAGAGGAACATCTCCACCTACCAGATGGTCCTGTGGAAGAAGAGGACAGGGACATCTCTCTGGGGTTCTTCTCTTACTGGATGGAACTGGAGGAAACACAGACGGACACTGAAGTCATTCTTCACATACAGATAATAAGACATGATTACCGGATTCTTCTGACCATAAGACATATTATTACAAGCATCCATCTTCCTGAAGTCTCCCTGCACCTTATAATCTGATGGTCTCCCCCTCCCTGTCCCACGTACAGCCAAGAACAGAGCAGTGATAACGCATCCCCCCCTCGTAGACCCCAGCGGAGAGCTGTCACTCTGAGTAACCCTTGAGTGACTGACCCTAGCCCCCCGCAGGTACTGCCTGCACTCTTCTCTCCATCCTTCTTATTCCTCTTTCCTCACTCAGTCTGCTGAATCCCGTCTCCATCCCCGGCACACAGGCAATCTGCGACACTGAGACGAGGCTGGGGTTATAGACAGAGCATACAAGTCATAGGAGGAGGCCATGCTGTTTAACCCCTTAACACTGCAGCGCATCTATTTACATGCTGCAGCATCAGGGTATGTATGAGATCACATGGTGATCTCCCTCCATACAGCGCAGGCGCTGTTTGTTTCTTACAGCCGACATCAACAGCTCTGATAAGCCGTACAGCTGATCGGAGCTGTTAACCCTTTGAATGCCAATGTCAATTCTGACAGAGGCATGTAAATTCCCTGAACGATATTCAGGTGTTCTGTACAGCCCCCTGCAGTGACATCACAAGGAGCGGTGTGCGTGTCCTGGCAGCCGGGAGCCTTCTAAATGGCTCCAGGGTTGTCTTAACAAAATGCACATCAGGCCATGGCATTACATCATACTGCAGGAGTGATCAAAGCATCACAAGTTGTTGTCCCCTCTGGGAATAAAGAAAAAAAAAAGTTAAAATAAGCTGTATAGAGTTTTACTAATTATTTTAAAAAAATGGAATAAAAAAGTTTAAAAACAAAACACCTTTTTACCACATTTATAGTAAGATCTAAATAAAACCAAAATACATATTTGGTATCACTGCGTCCACAAAAGTCCAATCTATCAAAAGTAATATATTCTTTACCCAGAACGATGAACGTCAGAAAAAAAAAAATAAAGACCGCCTGAAAGAAGGGATTACTTATCGGTAGTCATCACGACAGCCCCATTTACATATGGAGGTTGCCCTCTGACCTCAGTAGGGACAGGAAGAGCCTTTAAAGCACCTCCCCTCCACCATCTCCTCAGTGACTTCAAATTATTATGGTGGACAATGTATACTGAACCAAAATTTACCTTTATTCGGTATCATTTTACATTGAAAAAGAACATAAATATTTTTTAGGAGAGGGAGCTATGGGCCGGCGTGATGACTCCCTGAAATAGAACCACTGGTAAGTAATCCCTTCTTTCCCCCGGTTGTCATCACGACGGCCCCATTTACTTATGGAGCAATACCAAATACTAAGTATTCTTAGGGTGGGGCTACTGCCTGGAGGACTTTTTGTCCGTATGCTAGGTCTCTGTTAGATTGTACATTGACCCTATAGTGCTTTATGAATGCAGACTGATCCAGGTAGCCGCTTTACAAATTTGCTCAGCGGTGGCCTGTGCGTTCTCTGCCCACAACGGAAAAGGGGATCTTGTAGAGTGGGCTTTGATATTTTCAAGAGGATCGAGACCCCTGGCTTTGTATGCCTCCCGGATGGCCGTTCTGATCCATCTTGCTATGGTACCTTATAGGTTGTTTGTATTCGCCCCCACTAACGAGTTAGGAGCTCGACAGCCCATTGATTTACACACCTTCTCCTGGGAGGAGACTGTCTGCTAAGAAAATCCACAACAGTATTTGTAGATAACATCAGATGGATTGCTGAGAGGGATAGCACCGTTGATTCTGCCCAGCGTAGTAGCCTTGCTGCCAATTGATGAAGGTGCGGGTGTCGTGTTCCCTCTTGGTGATGAACAAACGATAAGGCTGTCATGTTCTCTGTCAGAATCTTGACATGCCTTCCTCTGAGGTGGGGATCTGCCACACAAAGGGCCTTCCATATCGCTCTTAGCGCTCTCTAATTGGATGAGCATGCAGCTATTCGAGAGTCCCAGGTTCCCTAAAAAGTTAGTTCAGTTACTTGTGTTCCCCACCCCCCTCTTGCCTGCATTCATTGTAACAGATATGGAGGGCTCTTGTGATCAAGAGTTACCTTGTCTAAGTTTATTCTGGGAAGTCCACCAGCATAAGGACTGTTGAACTTGAACAGACAGGCTCACCTTATTATTTAGGGAGGCCTGCTGTTTGTCCCAGCAGGCAAGGATAAAGTGTTGCAGCTGTCGGGTATGGGCTTGGGCCAATAGGTCTATCTGTATACAGGCTGTTAGCAGGCCAAGAAGTTTCATTGCGTCCCTAATGGAAACTCACGTTGCCTGGCATAGGGACGATACTGATTGGATGAGGTCCTTTTCCTTGGAAGGGGGGAGCCGTGATTCATGGGTGTGGGAATCTAGGAGGACTCCTAGATATATTTTCTGCATACCTGGGATCAGGTCTGATTTTTGTCTATTTACTGCACATCCCAAGTCGCTCAACGTGGACAAGACTATGGACAAATCTGGGCATATAGTTTCCACTGATTTTGACACCAACAGGAAATCATCCAGATAGGGGAAGATAAGGATTTGTTTTCTCCTAAAGTAGGCTATCATTTCTATCACTACTTTTGTGAATACCCTAGGGGCGGTACAGATACCAAAGGGCAAAGCCCTAAATTGATAGTGACGAATTACATTACCCATTTGCAAAGCAAAACTTGGATATTTGTAGTGGGGGGGCAGTTATTGGGACGTGATCATATGTGTCTTTAAGCTGTAAAACGTGATGAGTAGATAGCAGCACAACCAAATGTATTACAAAGGCATACTTAAGCCAAAAGTGCACGATCCAGTAGTAGATCCGGACCCCAGGATCCAAAATAGAACTTTGCAGACAATCAATGGACAGATCAGCACTCCTGGATTTTTCTTTATAATAAAACTTCTTTATTCCTCAGCTTAAAAAACTGCACTGCAACGTTTCGATCCTATGTGGATCTTTCTCAAGCATGCAGCAAGTGCTTAAAGAGCACAAATATATACAAAAGGCATATAGCCAAATGCCCCAAATAATTATCACCCCATCTCTCTTTTAAATTCAGATGTGAAGCTCTATGCCAAGGTAATAGCAAACAGACCATTTCCCTTGATGTCTAGTTTGGTCAAAGAGGATTGCCAGGGCCCAAAAGGTACTAGATGCCTGATGGACTTGGTGGATGTGGCTGTCCTTGGATGGAGAGAAGGCATGTGGCAAGGTCCATTGGGGATATCTGATTCAAGCATTGCAGACATTTGGGTTTGCAGGCCCCATCTTCCAGGCCAGCAAAGGCCTATATTCCTCCCCCTCAGCGATGGTTCTGATCAGTGGCCTTTTATCCAAGCCTTTTAACATAACAAACGGCACCAAACAAGGGTGCCTACTGTCACCCCTTAATTTTTTGGATTGTCATGGAAGCATTGGCAGAGGACATTAGAAATAATCAAAACATTTGAAGAATTAGAATGGGCCCATGACACACAAAAGGTTGATTATGCCTACCCGATAATCGGGTTTTCAGGAGTCTCCATGACAGCACCACCTGAGATAGCCTCCTCTTGATAGAACAGGAACACATCGAGAGGTTAAAGCTCCCCCCTCTCTCACCTTCCTCACTGATTTCTAACGAATTGCCGGGGGTAGGAGATTAACTAAGATAAAATACCAGTCTTGGTAATAATTTATGTCTTCATAAATGGAAATTAAATTATATATTTTCCTTTCGGGGGTGTGGGGGTAATAATGTGCGGGGGCTGTCCTGAAAACCCGATTATCGGGTAGGTATACCTTTTCCCAGTCATCTCCATGACAGCACCACCTGAGACGTACCAACTAAATACATTTTTCAGGATGGGATCGCCACTGAGAGGACCTTATGGCCAAAGGTCAAATCCTCATCTAGCCGCACGTCCACCCTGTAATGCTTAATGAAAGTAGGCGGCCTTTTCCATATTGCGGTCTTACAAATTTGTTCTACGGACACTGAACTATGTTCATCCCACGAAGAGGCTACTGCCCTTGTGGAGCGGCCTTTAAGTTCGGAGGGGACCTCTTTATCTAATGCTTTACAGGCTTCTGTAATAGCTAGGCGGATCCATCTGGGTATGGAGCTCTTTGCTGCTTTTCTACCCTTATTTGTGCCGAAAAATTGGACAAACAAATTGTCGTCCTGTCTCCACTGACTTGTGGCATCGATATATTGCAGGACTGCTCTTATAACGTCCAGACAGTTAATGTAACCATGACGACGGTCAGGGACCCCGGGTGGCAGTGGCACGGTTCGCTATGGCGTTCTGGAATGGTGTTGTGCCCACGTTCAGGTCGGCGAGTGGTGGCGCTGTGTTCCTGTGTGTGGGCGCGCGTGCCTGCTCTGAGAGGCGCGCGTGCTCTCTGAGTTATAGTGGATGGCTGGGAGTTCTGGTCAGTCGGCTTGATTGGTCTCTGCCCAAGTGGAGGAAACTCCTGAATATAGTCTGGCAGTTGCTGATAGCAGTTGCTAGTTATTGGGTCTGTTCTCTGTGTGCCTGACTTCGGTCTTGCTCCAGTGGAAGTTACCTGGTCTCGATCCAGCTCTGCTTGTGTTCTGTGGTTCTCCTGTCGTGTTGGTTTATTCAATCTGCCTAGCCTGTCAGTACTAGTAAGTTGTCATCTGCATAGGTACGGTGGTGCCTTCCTGTCCTGCCACTAGGCAGCGTAGGGTCAGTGTTGGCGGCCTGGACCTGTCCACCTTTGGGGCTACCTCCAGGAAGGAACATTGGTGTGGGTGAGGGTCAGGGAGTCCCACGCTGTGCGTACCTGTGCAAACTACTAGTACTGTTACAGTTAAATTCTCTTTCCGAAGTGTCTCTAGGTTTATCGAAAATCGAGAGAATCACTACGTCCTGCGCCCTATGAAAAGGTGACACTACCTTGGGCATAAAAACTGGATCTGATTTAAACACTATCTTTGTGTCTGTGATTTTAAGAAAGGGATGACGGATAGATAGAGCCTGGCCCAAGTAATAGCCAATAAAAAGACTGTTAGTATTCTTTTTGGGAGCGATTCTATTGGCTCAAATGGGTCTGAAGACAGAGCCCTGAGAACCCAATTTAGGTTCCAGTCAGGGAATAGATTTGTGGTTCTTGGCTTCCACCTGTCTGCCACCGTCAAGAACCTACTGACCCACTTGACTTCCGATAATTTGGTGTCAAACAGAACACTAAGGGCTGCTATCTGAACCCTCAATCTGCTTGGGGAGAGGCCCATATCCAGGCCTTCCTGCAGAAATTCCAAAATTATGGGTATGTCCGGCGAAGAAACTTGCAATTTCCTCTCCCGACCCCAAAGAAAATACTTCTTCCAGACCTTCTGGTAGAAACTGTTAGTTGTTGCTTTCCTGCTAGACAGTAGGGTCTAAGTTACTTTCTCAGAGAATCCTTACCCTAACAGTATGGATTCTTCAAAATCCATGCTGCCGAGCAGAGCCTGTCTATGTTTGGGTGGTTCAGAGGGCCTTGCGTTAGTAGGTCCACTTGGGTAGGCAGGAGAACTGGATCCTGTAAGCTTAAGTTTTTTAGGGGGCCGAACCAGCTCCTCCCCAGCCAGAAGGCAGCCACTAGGATTAGTGTACATCTCTGGGAACAGAAATGCTAGAGTGCCCCGGGGATTAGAGGGATTGGTGGAAATGCATAGACCAATACCCTGCCCCAGTTCTGGTTTAGGGCATCTACTGCCGTCGGTTGATCCCCTGGAATGAGGGAGAAGAAGTTCTTTACTTTGAGGTTTTCTTTTGTCGTGAACAGGTCGATCTGTGGGGACCACCACCTGTCCATCAGAGTCTTGAAGTCTTCCTGCGAAAAGGACCACTCTCAGGGGTCTATATGCCTTCTGCTGAGAAAATCTACCCTCTGATTCAATGCACCCTTTAGATGTGCCGCTGAAATTGACAGTACTCAAGCTCCCGCCCAGCGTATGATTTTCTGTGAAACATCTTTTAACCCCTTAAGGACCAGGTTGTTTTGTACCTTAAGGACCAGACACTTTAGGGATTTTACCCATGTGGCGGTTTTACTGCTACATTTTTTTTTTCTTTAGCTACCAAAATTATTTTTGCTGCGTTTTTTTTTCCGTGACATATTGGACTATTTTTTTAATATCTTTTTCACTGACTTTTTTTTTCCGTTTTTTAGTTTTATTGGGGGTAAAATGCTAAAAAAATGATTTTTTTAACATTTATAGTTTTTAAAAAAAATATTTTTATATTTACACTAAAATAAAGTATGGAAATGGGTTCCTCTATTTATTTCGGACGTTTTGATATATAGTATGTATGGGTTTGGTTTACAGGGCGCATACGGCGACGGTTTTTGTTGGCGTCTGCTTTGTGTTATTCTCTTTCTTTTGTATGTATTGTTGTTTTATTCTGTTGTTTTGTTTTACTTATTTATGTAATTATGTTTTTTACTATCTGTGTCCCCCATGACGTCATATAAGACCTCTGGGGGACACTCACTTTTTTTTTTTTTTTAACTTTATTTGACATTTTCCCACTGTAGCTGGGCAGTCCATAGGACCCTCAGTTACAGGGGAAAGCAACCCCTGTGGTGACATTAGTCACCTACAGAGCTGCCAGGGTCTAAGTCTGACCCTCCAGCTCTGCAGTAGCAGGGAATCCCGGGAGGTCACATGACCCCCCGAGGCTCCCGTAGGCATATTAACACATTCTGCCGCAGTTCTCCGGCGCGGCCGATTCACCCAATCAGCTGGCTGGAATCGGCACACGTGACTACACAGCGTGCACGCGGATTGCCTGCAGCAGCCGTGTGCACTACACAGTACAGTTAAGCAGCCGTGCACTACACACTACACTTAAGCAGCACGGGGTTAGGGTTTAGGGTTACTGTTTAGGGTTAGGGTTGGGGTTAGGGTTAAGGTTTAGGGTTAAGGTTTAGGGTTAGTGTTTTGGGTTAGGTTTAGGGTTGGGGTTAGGGTTAGGTTTAGTTAACCCTAACCCTAAACCTAACCCTAACCCTAACCCCGTGCTGCTTAAGTGGAGTGTGTAGTGCACGGCTGCTTAACTGTACTGTGTAGTGCACACGGCTGCTGCAGGCAATCCGCGTGCACGCTGTGTAGTCACGTGTGCCGATTCCAGCCAGCTGATTGGGTGAATCGGCCGCGCCGGAGAACTGCGGCAGAATGTGTTAATATGCCTCCCGTAGTGAAAGAACTTCTTACTTTCACTTTGCCCCGACAGTGCTCATTGAGCCCTGTATATCGGGGAAACAGAAGGCAGGAAGGGTTAAAAACCCCTCCTGCCTTCTGCTCCAGGTTATCAGCTGTCACTGACAGCTGATAACCCGTACCTGCCTCTCTGACTGATTGCAGAGGCAGGAGGCTTAGAGCACCGCCGTATTTTTACTATCGGTGGTCCTCTAAGCCCAGGACCAGCCGCCGTATATATATATATACAGTGGCTGGTCCTTAATGGGTTAAGGCTGGGAAACTTGTTCCTCCTTGATGCCGAATGTGGGCTACTGCCGTGGTATTGTCTGATAAGATTTTTAGATGCTGGTTGTGTACGGTTTCTCCTAGTCGCTGAAGGGTTTCCCAAATCGCCTGGAGTTCCCTATATTTGATGATTGGTCCTTCATCCCTGAGGGCCATGACCCCTGCAGAAACTAGTCTCCTATATAAGTACCCCAGCCCCAGGCACTCACGTCCATTGTGACACAAATAGCCGGATACTGAATCAAGTCAACTCTCCTCGACAGGTTCCAAGGTGTCCACCAGCGCAGGGACACCTTCACTGAATTCTCTAAGCACATCCTGGTCCCTAGAAAGGACTGCCTCCTTTCCCAGGCTGAAAGTATTGCGGTTTGAAGAAGTCTGTTGTCCGTCTGAGCCCAGGCTACCCCTGGAATGCAAGAGGTCAGGCTCCCCAAAAGGGATATGGCTTCTCGGATTGTACAGGTTTTTTTCCCTAGAGATTTTCTGGACCAGTAGCTTAATTCCCTGGACCTTTGACTCTGGAAGGAAGGAGCATTGGCTCTCTGAGTTGAGCATGATGCCTAGAAACAATTTTTCTCTGCTGGCGTTCAGGCTGGATTTCTCCCAATTTATTATCCAACCCAAGAATTGGAGCAGATGAAGGGTCGTTGCCAGATATTCTGCTAGGGGTTTCTTGGATTCTGCTATGACCTGGATGTCGTCTAGGTAGGGCACGATCGAGATCGATTTGTCTCAAGTAGGCCGCTAGCTCTGCTATAATCTTCATGAAGATTTGGGGGGCTGATGAAATCCCGAAGGGAAGGCATCTGAATTGGAAATGTTTTGTTCCTCTTCCCATGTTTAGTGCGAATCTGAGGAATTTTTGGGAATCCGCGTGGATTGATACGTGGAAGTATATGCCCCTCTTCCTCTTGGCCTCACCGCTGAGGATATCGACTCCATTTTGAATCGCTGATACCTGATGTATGCCTTCAGGGGTTTTAGGTTGATAATCTTGCGCGACTTCCCGCAAGATTTCTTTATCAAAAAAAGCCTGGAGTAATGACTTCTAGATTTTTCTTTTTGTGGTACTGAAGATACTGCTTTTAAATGTAGGTCTCGAACCCCTTGCTGGAGTAATCGCAATTAATGTGTTGAGCCCCCCCGTAGTCATGAATTTTCTCTTGGGATGGGATACCAGCTCTATTCGGTATCCGTGTTGTAGAATTTCGGGGATCCAAGAGCTCTCGCAGATTGGGGCCCATCAATCTGCGAAGCTTCCCAGTCTCACCCTGACTGGGATGGCGTCATGGTTTTTGCCTGGCCGGTCCCCCGATGGGGGTTAAAAGAGGAAGCTTCTCCATTTACCCCCTTTAGGGTAACTCCATCGGCCCATCTTGCCCTTTCCCTTTTAGGGCTCAGAGTGTTGTGCTGGGGTCCAAAAATATACGGATTACTTACCGGTAGTCCTTTTTCCGGGAGTCATCACGACGGCCCCATTTACAATAGAGGTTGCTCTCTAACCTCGGTAGGGATAGGAAGAGCCCTTAAAAGCACCTCCCTTCCACCATTCTTTAGCGGCTTTCAAATTATTACGGTGGACAATGTTTACGGAACCAAAGTTTACCTTTATTCGGTCGTATTTACATTGAAAAGAACATAAATATTCTATAAGGGAGGGCATTACGGGCCGTTGTGATGACTCCCAAAAAAAGGACTACCGGTATGTAATCCGTATATTTCCAGGTCGTCATCCCAATGGCCCCATTTACAATGGAGCAATGTCAGATTATAAGTGATTTAGGGTGGGACTACTGCCTTGAGGACTTTCCATCCATATCCCAAGTCTTGGTCGGACTGGACGTTAACCCTATAATGTTTGATTATAGAGGGCAGGGTAATTGTTTGCTCTCTGTGGAATTTGGATACTACTTTCTAATTTAAACGTGATTCTATCATCTTGTATCAGCATGTGTGGCTCCACATAACATAAGGCTTGTAATTCTCCTACTCTCTGGGCTGAGGTTATGGCGACTAGGAGAGAAACCTTTTAGCGTAAGTAGTCTTAGAGGGAGTTGGAAGAGGGGTTCAAAGGGTGGTTTGCAAAAGCTATTTAGGACTAAATTCAGGTCCCAGGTAGAAAAAGTTTCCCTAATAAAGAGCCGAAGTCTGTCTGCTCCCTTAGGGAACCTATGAACCCAGCGGTACTCCGCCAAGGGAAAATCCAAATAGGATCCTAACGCTGCTGCCTGAACCCTAAGAGTTCTTGGGCTAAGGCCTTTCTCTAGGCCCGCCTGCAGCAAATTCAAAGATTATGGGCATATCAATAACTGGGATTTTGCTTGGATCCAAGTTACAGAACTCTGAGAACTTCCTCCACACTCTGCTATAGATGGCTGTGATTACGTGTTTACGGCTTTTGGTCAAGGTGGTAATTACTTTGTGTGAAAGTCCCTTCCCCTGAAGTATCACGCCTTCAACATCCATGCCGCTAGTTTCAGTTTTTCGACCCCCGTGTATGTTAGTGGGCCCTGGAAAGGGAGATCTTCCATGGCCGGTAGTCCAAATAGGCCCCTGAAAAGGAGATCTTCCATGACGGTAGTCAAAATTGGCCCCGGATCGCTAAAGCCTTCAATAGGGGATACCAGGGTCTCTTGTCCCACATGGGAACGACTAAGATTACTGCTGCCCGGCTGGCCTGAATCTTTTTGAGGGTGTATGGAATCAGTGGGAATGTGGGAAATGCATAGGCCAAGTCCATGTCCCAACTTTGAGAAAGGGAGTCTACTCCGCATGGGTTGTCCCTTGGGTTGAGAGAATAGAAGTCCCGGAATTTCGTATTTCCCCTTGTGGTGAACAGATCGATCTGCGGTTTTCCCCACTGGCGTGTTAGATGATTAAAGGCTTGCTGGTTCAGACACTATTCTCCTGGAAGAACACTGTCTGCTTAGAAAGTCTGCGATGACGTTTGTGGACCCCTTCAGATTGATGGCTGAGAGGGATAACATGGTTGATTCCGCCCAGCGAAGTATCCTTGCCACCAGTTGTTGGAGGTGCGGGTGTCGCGTTCCCCCATGGCGACGAACAAACGACAGGGCTGTCATGTTATTGGTGAGGATTTTAACGTGCCTTCCTCTCAAGTGGGGTTCTGCCGCATGGAGGGTCTCCCATATCGCTCTTAATTCCCTATAGTTGGACGAGCATGCGGCTATTCGGGAATACCAGGTTACCTGCAGGGTCAGGTCTGCTACTTGCGCTCCACACCCGGTTTTGCTAGCATCCGTTGTGACGGATCTATATCGGGTTCTCGTGACCAAGAGGTACCCATGCTCAGGTTACTCTGTAAGGTACACCAGCGCAGGGACTATTTAACTTGGACGGACAGGCTCACCTTCTTGTCTAGGGAGGTCTGTCGTTTTTTCCACCTGGCAAGGATGAACTGTTGTAGCTGTCGGGTATGGGCTTGTGCCCATGGGACTATGTGTATGCAGGCTGTCAACAGGCCCAGCACTTTCATAACTTCTCTGATGGACACTGTAGTGGCCTGACATAGGGATGTTACGGATTCAATAAGGTCTTTACTTCTGGACGGTGGAAGCCGAGATTCCTGGATGCGGGAGTCTAGGAGTACAACTAAATAAATCTTCTGTGGACCCGGAATCAGATCAGACTTGTGTTTATTTATTATCCACCCTAAATCATTCAGAGTTGACTATTGACAGATCTGCGCATATGGCTTCTGTGGTTTTTGATACCAACAGAAAATGGTCCAGATATGGAAAAATGAAATCTGATTTCGCCTAAAATAAGCTATCATTTCTATCACTATCTTCGTGAAGACTCTAGGGGCAGTCAAGATATCGAAAGGTAGAGCCATAAACTGATAATGATAGATTATGTCACCAGAGCGAACCTCAGATATTTGTGGTGAACTGCGGCTATTGGGATGTGATGGTATGTGTCTTTAAGGTCTATAGTGCACATGACGCTGTCGGGATCTATTAGCGGTACGATGGACTTCACGGTTTCCATTTTAAATTTCTTGTAGGAAATAAATTTGTTTAAAGCTTTGAGGTTGAAGATGGTTCTGATAGAGCCGTTTGTTTTTTTTGATCAAGAAGAGGGGGGAATAGAATCCCTCGTGTTCGGGAACCTGCGTAATGACTCCTAGGTCCTTAAGTTCCTGGATGACCTCTAGCAGATTTATCTGTTCTTGTGGGGAACCTGGGGAGGTAAGAAAGAATCTCTTAGGAGGTAGGGAGTGAATTTCGATACCCGGTTTCAACTCTCTGAAGTACCCAGGGGTTGGATGTTATCCTCCGCCACTGAACCAGGTAACATGCTAGTCTACCCCCTGTTGAGTCAGAAATGGGTTGGACTTCCTCACCCCGACCAACCTCCTTTGGGGTGCGACCATCTTCCCGTTTTCCCTTTGATTTCTAGAGGTGGCTGTCATGTCCTCCTTGGAAAGGATGGCTTCCTATAGGATTTCCTGTCTGGAAGGGCCCTGCTTTTGGCTCCCACTTTCTCAAGTATCTTATGCAAGACGGGCGCGAACATATATTTGCTTTGGAACGGAATGGCGCAGAGTTTATTTTTGGATGTTACGTCTGCTGCCCATGGTTTTAACCATAACTCTTCTTGCAGTATTACTGAGGGCCGCCTTTTTTTTGTGCCGTATCTAACGGTTTCTGCTAACGCATCTGCTAGTAAAGCAGTGACCATTTTCAGAAGGGGAAGACAGCTGGCTAATTCTTCCCTGGGAGCCCGGTCTTTAATAGAGATTTCCATTCTATTCAGCCATAAGACCATGGATCTGGCTACTGATGTTGCCGCAATATTAGCTTCGACGGTGAAGGACGTTGCTTCCCAGGTCTTCCTCATCAGATAGTCAACCTTTTTGTCCATCAGGTCCGAGAGCTGAGATGCGTCCTCAGAGGGTAGAAAAGTTTTCTTGGCCACTTTAGTGATCTGTTTGTTGACCTTTGAGGTTTCTCTATACAGGCGGACGTCTTCAGAAGCGAACTCCAGCCGGTTCCTAATCTCTTTTGAGACGGACAGTCTCTTATCTGTTTTTTTGTAGTTATTCTCTAGTCTCTTACTACAGATAACGCACTTTTTAGATTTTTTCCTGGGGTCCGCTTTAGCGTTCGGACCTTTCTTATCCATCTAACCCAGTGTTCCCCAACTCCAGTCCTCAGGGACCACCAACAGGTCATGTTTTCAGAACTTCCTCAGTGTTGCACAGGTGATGTAATTATTGTCGGTGCCTCAGACATTGCCACAGGTGTTCTCACTATAGGATATCCTGAAAACATGACCTGTTGGTGGTCCCTGAGGACTGGAGTTGGGGACCCCTGATCTAACCCATACAAAAAATGGGGGAGAGGGGAAGAAGGAAACATATATGCAACCAAGCAATCAAAAATGGCAAGTTTGCATATTCCATTTTTTGGCATATAGCCACTCACGGTTTGTAGAGTATCTGTTTCTCCATCTCGTGCTGAGCTGTCGTGTGTAGACATGCTGAGGCACTTCTCGCAGCTGCAGGATAACTTCTATAGGTGTAGAGCCTGCTTTATGGAGAAGTTTGTTTGAAATTGGCGCCATTTCCCTGTCTGCGCCGGTACCCACGCCCCCTATGTTGTGTGCGTGATGTCACCACGCCAGATGACGTCACCGGTACGCGCGCTGAGGACCAGGGAGGCCACCGCTGCCATTCCCCTGACAGGAGGAACTACCTGATCGCGGCAGCCAAAAAGTGCCGACCGGCTCACGGAGACCTGCGCTACTCGGCGGCTAACGGTTCCGTGGTGGCGCAGGTCAGAGATGCAGGGACTACAAAGGTATGCTGGATCTCCCTGGCGCTTGCATCTGGCCACCGTAGGGACAGGAAGACACTAAAGAATGGTGGAAGGGAGGTGCTTTTAAGGGCTATTCCTGTCCCTACCGAGTTCAGAGGGCAACCTCCATTGTAAATGGGGCCGTCGGGATGATGACCTGAAAAAAGGTCTTCCTCTTCTGCTGCTTTTCCTCCGGAAACTCTTTTTTCTTATCCGCTGCTTTCTATAGGATTTTGTCCAAATCCGTACTGAAAAGAAATTGCCCATGGAAAGGGAGAAAGCATAGTTTGCTTTTAGAAGCTAGGTCACCTGACCACGATTATAACCACAGCCCCCTTCTGGCGGAGTTGGATAGTGCCGTTGTTCATGCTGAAAGCTTCACCGTTTCTGCTGATGCGTCTCCCAAAAAGTCTGCAGCCATCTTTAGGATCGGAAGTGAATCCAGGATTTGTTCTCTTGGCATTTTGTTGGATAAATGAAGCGCCAATTGCTCCAACCATACCCCCAGGGTTCTAGACACACAAGTGGCCGTTACCCCGGGCCGTTTTGCGGTCCATAAGGTACCTCAATCATGTGGCATTCTTCAAACAGGAGTGTTGTGCGCTTCACCACTTTGGCTATAAGGACATCCACCCTGGGTATTTCCTCCTAGTTTGCCCACACCTCCTCCTCAAATGGATAGCGCCTTTTGACGCCCACGAGTGGAAAAGGACCCCATGTCGTGTTTGTTCCATTCCTTCTGGATTAGCTTTGATATATTTCCATGGACTGGGAAAGTATGCTTAAGCCTTTCCCCTAGTCTTCCGATCATTTCCTCCAGAACTGTGCGAGGCTTCCTGGGCTCCTCCATCACAGATTTTATGAGCTCTGAAAGGTCTCTTGATGAAACAAATATTTTTTATAGTCGTCTTCGTTTGAGGATTCCTCTGGAGCTGGCTGCTCCTCAAAGTCGGAAATTACTGAACTTGTTTCAGAATATCTTTCTGGACTATAAGGGTGCCTGGACACGGATGCTGCCGTCAGCTGCACTGTCTGTGATGTCAGGGCTGAACGGACCTCCTCTTTAATCAGCTTCCTAATGTCCTCAATAAAACTGCCCAACTCCTCCTTAGCTTGGCTATGCCGATGCTGGAGCACTCATTCTCCTCTAGTACTGCAGTCACCTTGAGACAATAAGCCTGCAGCAGCAGATCTTAGTTTAGCGTACAGCAAGTCTTCTGTCAGATCCCTTTTTAAATCCCTTTTTCTTTTTTAATTTGGTGCCTCTTGCACCTAGCCATGCCCCATCCACGAGTCACAAGACGCCGCCAAGCTGATGTCATCATGCTGCTCACATGACGACGCTCTTCGTCCCTCAGCGTCATGCTTAAGGAAGGTGGAGAGCGCTGTGCCGGCCCCTATACCAGCACTAGTCTGTGCTCAGGACAGAGGAGGAAGCCTATGACCCCCACTTTAAGGCCCCCATGGGCCACTGTGGGAGGAATCTGGCCTGGGGAAACCACCCTATGTGGCATCCCAGGAGTCGATCCTCAGGAAGGGGGGACAGGCTGACAACCACTGTCCACCCGATCCATTGTAAGTCTTCTTTTTTTTTTGCTCCACCAGCACCTCTCTGTGATCCTGCCTCCTGGTAGGACAGGAAGAACACTGAGGAAGATGGGAGAGGGGGGAGCTTTTAACCTCTCGGCGTTTCCTGTCCTATCAGGAAGAATACACACAAGTCACAGCAGCACCACGTAATAAGAAGTACTCTCCAAGATACGTACTTGTCTTGCAAGGCCCAATCCGGACCCGGACACCTGGGATCCGCTATTCCAAATTCCAAACATCCACCAGGAGAGGCAGCAAGTAAATGGGATCCTTCATCCAGAAAGCATACAGAGTCGGGTTAAAATAACCTCCCAATCTTTATTGTTTAAAGACTGGCATTCTACAGCGACAAAGGCCATAGTGATCTTGGCCGAAACATCGCTGTAGAATGCCAGTCTTTAACCCCTTAATGACGCGGGCATTTTTCTTTTTCAATTTTCGTTTTTTCCTCCCCCCTTTAAAAAAATCATAACTCCTTTATTTATCCATCCACGTCGCTGTATGAGGGCTTGTTTTTTGCGGGACGAGTTGTATTTTTCAATGGTGCTATTTAAAGTACCATATAATGTACTGAAAAACTTTTAAAAAATTCTAAGTGGAGTAAAATGAAAAAAAAACGACATTTTGCCATCTTTTAGTGCGTCTTGCTTCTACGGCGCACAAATGGCAACAAAAACGACATGATAACTTTATTCTATGGGTCGGTACGATTACTACGATGCCAAACTTGCATAGGTTTTTTTTTACTATACTCCTCTTTTTTTTTTTTAAAGACATAAAATGTTTTTCAATTATTTTCTGCGGTCATTTTGTGCGCGCAATAACTTTTTTATTTTTCCGTCGACGTAGTTGAGCAAGGTTTCATTTTTTGCGGGATGTCCTGTAGTTTCTGATAGTACCATTTTGGAATACATACGACTTTTTGATCGCTTTTTATTGCGTTTTTTCTGGGAGACAGGGTAACTAAAAAAATGCATTTCTGGCGTTCTTCATTTCTTTTTTCGAACGACGTTCACCGTGCGGGAAAAATTATGTGGTACTTTGATAGTTCGGACTTTTACGGACGCGATGATACCAAATACATATTTTTAATTTATTATTTAGATTTTTTAATAATAGATATGGCAAAAGGGGGGTGATTTAAACTTTTACAACTTTTTTTTTTTTTCAATTAAAAAAAAACTTTATTGATTTTTTTTTTACTTTACTTTGAAGTCCCCCTGGGGGACTTTAAGATGCGATGCTTTGATCGCTCCTGCAGTATGACGTAATGCTATAGCATTACGTCATATTGCTTTTTGACAGGCAGCCTATGAAGCCACCCCACGGGGACGGCTTGATAGGCAGTCTGCTATGGCAGCCCTGGGGCCTTTCATTAGGCCCCCGGCTGCCATGACACATGCACGGCTCTCCCGATCTCACCGCGGGGGGGCTGTGCGGGACCCCCGAACATCGTTTGGGGGATTTAAATGCCGCTGTCAGAATTGACAGCGGCATTTAAATGGTTAATAGCCGCGATCGGCCGCGCGGCCGCTCGCGGCTATTGCCCGCGGATGTCAGCTGTTATAAACAGCTGATGCCCGCACTGTATGAAGAGAGGTTGCATCGCAACCTCTCTTCATACATACCCCGACGCTCCATGACGTACCAGGTACGTCATTGGTCGTTAAGGGGTTAAACAATAAAGATTGGGAGGTTATTTTAACCCGACTCTGTATGCTTTCTGGATGAAGGATCCCATTTACTTGCTGCCTCTCCTGGTGGATGTTTGTCCTATCAGGAAGAGGCTATCTCAGGTGGTGCTGTCGTGGAGATGACCGGGAAAATAAACCTTTTCACAGACTACGTTATCCTAACACTCACTAAACCGGAGTCATCATTAGCTTATGTCGTCAAAACATTGCAAAATTGTGGTTCACTATCCTACTATAAAGCCAAGTCTTCAAAATCTCTGATAAGGGGATTAACATAACAAAGCACAACAATTGTCATCCAATTTCCTATCCCAGTGGAGTCCCCACTCGATTCCCTATCTTGGCATTGTATTACTGCCTGACACCTCAAACCAGCTTAAACCAACTTTCCCCACCGAATAAAATCAATATAAAAAGAACTGGACAGACGAGCCTTCTTGGGGTTGGGATGGATGGACAGGATTATACTAGATTAGATGTTACACTCCCTAAAATCCTCCATCATCTATGGACCCTCCCTATACCCATCCCGATCACAACCTGCGCTTCCCTCCACAAACACATGGACTCATTCATTTGGCAAAAAGCAAAATCCCACAAAGCCTTCTCATGACCAAAAATAAAAAACATGGTGGCCTAAGCCTACCTAACCTCCAAAACTACCACAACTCATTTTTGATTGATCAAATCAAAGCAAACACCTATGTGCTACTCATCCCGACACATGGCCATCAGTAGAATCACACTTTGCACAAATCTCAGACTGGAAACCCTTTTTCCGGTTCCTCTCTCTATAGTTTTTGATCCCTGAAATCTCCCTCGACGTACGGTCAAACACCGGGATTAAATCGGCAGCAGATTTACTATAACGGACAACTGACAACATTCTCTTCAATCCAGGAAAAATATAAAATTCCCACTTCTGAGTTTTATGTATTCCTCCAAGTAAGAAAACCTCTTCGCACCCGGCCAGCCAAATCAATATTCCAACGGTTTTAAAAGACCAAATATCCAATCCCCTTAATCAATACAAGAATCAGACACAACAAATCTATGAATTTTTATCTGACATGTTTCGAAGAAAAAAAAAGTATCATTTCTAGAATGGGAAATGGACCTCTCAAGGCAATTCAGCCTACAAGAATGGCAAACTGACCAAAAGTGGGCCGTAAAATCTACATCATGCGCATCCGACCACAAACAGTACTATAAATTATTGTTCAGACTGCACTATACTTCATTAAGACCTCATACATCTATAGCAGCGCATCCCCTCATAGACCTCATACATCTATAGCAGCGCATCCCCTCGTAGACCTCATACATCTCTAGCAGCGCATCCCCTCATAGACCTCATACATCTCTAGCAGCGCATCCCCTCGTAGACCTCATACATCTCTAGCAGCGCATCCCCTCGTAGACCTCATACATCTCTAGCAGCGCATCCCCTCGTAGACCTCATACATCCCTAGCAGCGCATCCCCTCGTAGACCTCATACATCTCTAGCAGCGCATCCCCCCGTAGACCTCATACATCTCTAGCAGCGCATCCCCTCGTAGACCTCATACATCCCTAGCAGCGCATCCCCTCGTAGACCTCATACATCTCTAGCAGCGCATCCCCTCGTAGACCTCATACATCTCTAGCAGCGCATCCCCTCGTAGACCTCATACATCTATAGCAGCGCATCCCCTCGTAGACCTCATACATCTCTAGCAGCGCATCCCCTCGTAGACCTCATACATCTCTAGCAGCGCATTCCCTCGTAGACCTCATACATCTATAGCAGCGCATCCCCTCGTAGACCTCATACATCTATAGCAGCGCATCCCCTCGTAGCCCTGATACATCTATAGCAGCGCATCCCCTTGTAGACCTCATACATCTATAGCAGCGCATCCCCTCGTAGACCTCATACATCTATAGCAGCGCATCCCCTCGTAGACCTCATACATCTCTAGCAGCGCATCCCCTCGTAGACCTCATACATCTATAGCAGCGCATCCCCTCGTAGACCTCATACATCTATAGCAGCGCATCCCCTCGTAGACCTCATACATCTCTAGCAGCGCATCCCCTCGTAGACCTCATACATCTCTAGCAGCGCATCCCCTCGTAGACCTCATACATCTATAGCAGCGCATCCCCTCATAGACCTCATACATCTATAGCAGCGCATCCCCTCATAGACCTCATACATCTATAGCAGCGCATCCCCTCGTAGACCTCATACATCTATAGCAGCGCATCCCCTCGTAGACCTCATACATCTATAGCAGCGCATCCCCTCGTAGACCTCATACATCTATAGCAGCGCATCCCCTCATTGTTGGAGAAACTGTGGACAAATAGGATCACTGCTCCATTTTTTCTGAAGTTGCCCTCTAATCTCCACCCTTTGGAAAAAGGTGTTTAACATGATAGAAACCCTCCACCTCTATGCAACTAAAAGCAAACCGGATTTTGCGCGTCTACTGCTAGGGATAGATAACTTCCCATTGGGCGGCCATATACTACACACAACTCATCTTACAATGGCGCACAACTGGAAAAGCTCCAGAGTTTCTTTCATGAAATGAAATATCTTCTATAGTCTCATCTAGCTGCACCTACGGAAAAATACTGCCAGTCCAAAGCAGAACATTGGATCCCTTATAGCCAAATGGGACACTGGCTGACAAATCACCCCTCAATTAGCATACAACCCCTCACATCCCACCCCTCCTATATCCAGGTCTTAAACCCCTTCCTTCCCCTAACAGATCCTTTAGCCATAAGGTAAAAACCTTGAAGTTGTACCAACAAGTTTCTATAGCTGATATCTAGTACTCCGGTGATGAACTACATTACCCAGCAGATCTTACTTTTGTAAGGAGCATCAGTCTCTTTACTGTTCAACAACGTATCGCATGTTTAAGATCTCTCTGTCACGGTACAGAAACCGTATTCTAACCCAACAAATGTGTCAACTTTATTATAAAACCCAATAAAATGATTGAAGAGAAAACGTTGTATGTATTCCAAGACTATTAATTATTACTACCAGGACATTATAGTCCCAGTGTTTCTGGAGGCACATCATACAAACAGTAGCTTGATTACCACAGAAGACAAACACAGCTTGGCTCCTCCCACAGCAGTGACATCACCACAGGTCCTTCAGCCCACTGGATCTCTGTGGTGGAGGTAGGTCAGTGTGTTCTGTCAGGGGTGCTGAGTTGTGTCTGACATAATAGCAGATCAGTGGTATTCTAATTTTATTATTTTTGTCATCCCCTTTTCAAGAGCCCTAACTGTGCTGTTCTTCTGTCGGTAAGACTGTTTTACATATGTTGTAAAAACTTCAATGACATCACCAGGGGGCGGAGCGATGGCATCACCATATTCACAGACAAGTGGTCGTTAGTATCAAACTACAGGACATCTCGCAAAAGCTGAGTTCGCGGACAACTATGTCAATGAAAAATGTAAAAGTTATCGGGCGCAGAAGATGGCGGAAGAAAAGAATTCAAAGAAACCAAATGTCTTTGAAAAAAATAAAAGTAGTACAGAAAAGGAAAAAAAACTATAGAAATTTGTTTTCATTTAACGCCACTTAGAATTTCATAAAGAGTTTTTCATACCTTATACGGTACGCTAAATAAAACCATTGAAAAATACAACTCGTCCCGCAAAAAACAAACCCTCGTACAGCGACCGCGATGGGTAAATAAAACGAGTTACAATTTTTTAAAAGGGGCGGAGAAAAAAACAAAACTGGAGAAAAAAAGGGGCCGCGTTATTAAGGGGTTAATGATGTGCAGTTATCGGAGCTGAAGCATTACTGGGGAGGGGGTTACCACCGAGAGATGAGGTGCAAATAATGCAGGTAAATCACTAAATGTAGCAGTAAAACATAACTTTATTAATATGTTCTACAGAGTTTAATACAAGCACTAAATGAGGGTAATAATACCAAAACTATATAATAAACACCTAGTGGTACCATCGGGGGGGCAACCGCTTCCCCACTGAGCAATACAACCAACTGTCATATACTCACCTCCCCCCTCCCGCTGTGTCCCACCATGGTGCTCTGTCCCTTCCCCCGCTCAGTTTACAGCTGCAGTCCCGCCCGGTTTGTGGGACGTCACAGGGCTGCATCCAATAAGAGCTCAGAGATTCATCTTTATGTGAAACTGTACAAAGGCTTTCCTGACACCCAGATAGGTGATATCCACGACACCACTTTCATCCACTACTTCTGTGAAGGGGAATGCATTGTGGCTTGCAGTTTGCCCCCCGCCCCGACAATTACAAGAGGTCCAAACTAGCCGGGCTTCATGTAATTGTAGGGTCACAGCAAACTGCGATACAACTGTACCAACCGCCATTACATCCCAATGAGAAGAGTATTGTGGTCAGAGTCTCCATGTAGCCATAGCCGTACTGGTGACCCCTTCACAAATTTAGAGGGGTTCTACAAATTACCAATATGAAACTAAGAGAACAATAAAGGCAGACAATGATATTTTATTGGCCACCATCGCTCACAAGTCCCACCAAGCAGGATTCCCACTCTGTAGATACAACTTAGCAGCTCTTACCGGTGATGCCAGATCCCTCTTCCTCCAGTCCCGCAGGGACTATATGCAAAGCGGAGCAGGAGCTGGTAGTAATACTTGGGGGAACGGGGGCAGCATGGGCCAAGGCACCTCTCCAGCCCTGCACCGCCGCCGACTACTGTAGCAGTAAGTCTGTTGAAGCAGAGATCTTCGGTAGCCACATTCTCTTACTGATGCACGATACAGCAGCCATCCGCTATGTAGTCACTGACTAACATCACTGTATGACTGGGATGCTTACATATCAGCAATTAGTAAATGTGTATTGGTGATCTGTAGGCCTTCTGATTATACACTGACTTTAATTAACAACTGTGTAGTGAATGACTCCACTAATCCAACTAGCACAGTGTCCTGTCTGGCTCACACCCCACTTCCTGCCTACAAGCACCAGGGGCACATGCCCCACATCACCCCTCCACAGCTATGATCCTGCTACATACATCCATTACCTGGTGATGGGAGCGGCTGGCGGGTCTCCATCATGGCCTCCTTGTACAGATCCTTGTGTCCTTCTAAATACTCCCACTCCTCCATGGAGAAATAGACAGCGACATCCTGACACCTTATAGGAACCTGACAACACAATATACAGTCATTACCCAGAAGCCTCCAGTGCTGTTACTGTATAATGTCCCAGCATTCCCTGCAGCGTCACCTCTCCAGTCAGCAGCTCAATCTTCTTGTTGGTGAGTTCTAGAATCTTCCCTACATTGATGTTCTTATGTATCAGATGGCGAAGTGGGGGCCCCATGATTGGACTCAGGGGTCTTCCCCATCCATCACACACAGGGGCCCGACAGTCATCACTAGAGGTCTTCTTCACTACTGTGTAATCCTGTGTATGGGGAGACAATAATAAATATCACTACTGGCATTTCCAGAGTCCATCACCTCCCCAGTGACATCATCAGTCATTACAATAGATAAGAATGACATATGACATCACCAGAATCTCTCCCCTCTCCGGTGACATCATCTGTTATAACCATAGACAAGAATGATGTAATCTGACATCATCAGAATCTCTCCCCTCTCCAGTGACATCATCTGTTATTACCATAGATAACAATGATGTAATGTGACATCATCAGAATCTCTCCCCCCTCCAGTGAAATCATCTATTACCATAGATACGAATGATGTAATGTGACATCATCAGAGTCTCTCACCTCCCCAGTCAGCTGGAGGAGTATCTCTAGGGTGAGGTTGAATACACTCTCCGCCATCTTGTTTCTGTCCTTCTCCATCTTTGATGAATCGTCCTGTAGGGACCTGAATGGAAACAATATGAACCGATGTAAAAACCACAAAAACCAACATCTCCAAGTTCAGCTGCTTTTTACAGGGTTTTCTCTGAAGCGCTGCAGTGTTTTAGCGCACAATATAGATGTCTGCAATGTACATGCGTGTTGGGATGTATGTGTGACATCGGGCAGCAGAATCCTCCGGACAGCCTCCCTTTAACCCCTTCCTGCAGCCATTTCTCATCCCCACCGCCCAACGACAATTGCTATTATATCTGCTGATAAAGCTGGATGAGCGCCGGTATTGTGAGGGACAAGTAGGATTTTTAATAGCAGCATTTAATGTGGGAGAACCTTAGAAATACTTTATTAGGAATTCATTTAATAGGAAATTTTATAAAAACATTTGCTGGAATCCTTTAACCCCTTAGTGCTATAGGTAGTACATGTACGTCCTGCAGCGTCGGGGTATGTATGAACGCGCGGCGATCTCCCTCCATACAGCGCGAGCGCCGGCTGTTTACTGCGGCTGATATCATCTCCGATAAGCTGTCAATTCTGATAGCGCCATTTAAAATGGGATGAGATCGCAGGGAGCCGTGCAGGTGTCATGGCAGCCGGGGGCCCTCTGTAATGCCACGGGGCTGTCCTGGCAGAATTCCTATCAAGCCATGCCTGTGGCTCCTCCAGAAAAGAAGTGAGACGATGAGCCCATTCCCATCTAATTACTTCTCTGTACTAATTACGTACTGACTCCACGACCTAAACGTTTACCAGCGTCCGGATTGCGGCATCCAATAATGCGCACAAACCTCAGTAAAGTTTACACCGCCCTATCCCGTCTGGGCCCAATCTGTAGCAGAAAGTAGGCCGACCGCTTTTATAGCGAAAACCCTTACACGCTGCCGTCACAGAGATAACAAATATCACTAGCGAGGAACGGCTAATACATACCTGATGACAGATGGAAAACATCCTGAAGGTCATACAAATGGCCACCAAAATAACCTGCAGGGGGCGCCCTCCAGCCCCACACCTGCCCTGCAAAGAATTGCATCTTCTACACCCTGGTGATCAGAGGCATCTGGTCCTTCATCTACTAGGACTTACTATTCTTATACAGAGGAGTCCACATCCCGGTGGTAAGAGGAATCTGGTCCTTGAGCCGCTAGGACTAACTATTCTTACACAGAGGAGTCAACAACCTGGTGGTCAGAGGTATCTGGTCCTTCAGCCACTAGGACTTACTATTCTTCTACAAAAGAGTCTACATCCTGGTGGTCAGAGGGATCTTGTCCTTCAGCCACTAGGACTTACTATTCTTATACAGAGGAGTCTAAATCCTGGTGGTAAGAGGAATCTGGTCCTTCAGCCGCTAGAACTAATTATTCTTAGACAGAGGAGTCAACAACCTGGTGGTCAGAAGAATCTGCTCCATCTACTAAGAGTTACTGTTCTTACATAGAGGAGTCTACATCCTGGTGGTCAGAAAGATCTGCTGCTTCAGCAGCACGGACTTACTATTCTTATACAGAGGATTCTACATCCTTCTGGTCAGAGTGATCTGGTCCTTCAGCCGCTAGGACTTACTGTTCTTCTACAGAGGAGTCTACATCCTGGTGGTCAGAGGGATCTGGTCCTTCAGTCACTAGGACTTACTATTCTTATACAGAGGAGTCTACATCCTGGTGGTCAGAGGGATCTGCTCCTTCAGTCACTAGGACTTACTATTCTTATACACAGGATAAGGTACTGGACAGGCCCCGTTGACCATAATGAGTTCTGGATGGCAGTTTCCTGGATAAGTAGCACAGTGTGGTGTAGAGACTTCAGGCTGTCAGGCATTGTTGTGTCAGGCCTTGGGCCTATCTCAGCTTCCATGTTATGGTTGTCATTTGTCAGGCCCTGGGAAAGCTGGATGAATTCAGTGTTCTAACCTCTCATTCCTCTCTTTTGTATCTGGCAAGCCTTCGATCTACAGGAGGACAGGAAGCCCTTTGTCCCACCGGCTACTGACAAGGAGATGCTAAATAGGCCCCTGCTGGCATGGATTGGCACCTTAGATGGTTCACGCAGACATCCTGGTGCCCAATTTTACATCAGAAGGAAATAATTTAATAAAGGATATTTGGGCGAATGAAGGTCTTAGCCAGATATGAATTAGATTTTCAGAATCGGGCTGACCAGCCGAACAAAACTCATCTACAGGCATTGAGGTCCAAGGCTCAGAGCACCCAGAACAGCATATCTGGGGAAATATGGATGTCAACCCATCCGTGCGTGGGCTCAAACCATATGTAAAATCAGGACTAAGAATATGCCACGCCCAAATTCACGTTTACATAACATAGTAACATAGTATGTAAGGCTGAATGAAGACAATGTCCATCTAGTCCAGCCTGTCTATCCTCCTGTGTTGATCCAGAGGAAGGCAAAAATCCCCAAGGGCAGAAGCCAATTAGCCCTTTTGGGGAAAAAATTCCTTCCCGACTCCCTAATGGCAATCAGACTGTTCCCTGGATCAACCCCTAATAGTTCCTACCTGCCTGTATACCCGGATTGACAATTAACCTAAGACTTATATCCTGTAATGTCCTTCCTCTCCAGAAAGACATCAAGTCCCCTTTTAAACTCCTCTATGGATTTTGCCATCACCACTTCCTCCGGCAGAGAGTTCCACAGTCTAACTGCTCTTACGGTAAAGAATCCCCTTCTATGTTGGTGATGAAACCTACTTTCCTCTAATCGTAGAGGATGTTCTCTTGTTACCATCGCGGTCCTGGGTGTAAACAGATCATGGGAGAGATCTTTGTATTGTCCCCTCATGTATTTATACATAGTTATTTAATCACCCCTTAGCCGTCTTTTTTCTAGAGTAAATAATCCCAATTTGGATAGCCTCTCTGGGTATTCCAGTCCCGTCATTCCATCTATTAGTTTAGTTGCCCTTCTTTGAATCCCCTCAAGCACTGTGACATCTTTCCTGAGCACCGGTGTCCAGAACTGTACGCAGTATTCCATGTGAGGCCTGACAACTGCCTTATATAGTGGGAGGATAATGTTCTCATCCTTCGCCCCTATACCTCTTTTAATGCACCCCAAGACTTTATTTGCCTTTGCAGCAGCTGACTGGCATTGGTTACTCCAGTTTAGTCTACTATCCACTAATACCCCCAGATCCTTTTCCATATCACTTTTCCCTAGTAGTACCCCATTAAGTGAATATTGGTGACATCTGTTCCTCCTGCCCATGTGCATAGTCTTACATTTTCAACATTGAACTTCATTTGCCATTTTCCTGCCCAAGCCCCCATCTTATCCAGGTCCGTTTGTAGCCGCACATTGTCCTCCGTTGCATTGATTATATTGTATAATTTTGTGTCATCTGCAAATATTTATATTTTGCTGTGCAGCCCCTCTATCAGGTCATTGATAAATATGTTGAACAGAGTGGGGCCTAATACTGAACCCTGTGGCACCCCGCTAGCGACTGTGGTCCAATCAGAGTACGAACCCTTTATTACCACCCTCTGCTTTCTATCGTTGAGCCAGTTTTTTACCCATTTACACACGTTTTCGCCCAGTCCGAGCTGCCTCATTTTGTATATTAGCCTATTATGTGGCACGGTGTCAAAGGCTTTAGAGAAGTCCAGATATACAAGATCAATAGATTCTCCCTGGTCCAGCTTAGAGCTTACTTCATCGTAGAAACTGATCAGATTTGTCTGACATGAGCGACCCTTCATGAATCCATGCTGGTGAGGAGTTATTCCCTTGTTCTCCTTGAGGTACTCATCGATGGTGTCTCTCAGAATCTCCTCGAAAATTTTTTCCGTTACTGAAGTGAGACTTACTGGCCTGTAGTTACCAGGCTCACTTTTGCTCCCTTTTTTGTAAATTGGAACCACGTTGGCAATGCGCCAATCCAATGGTACTACACCGGTCTTGATAGTGTCTAGAAATATTAGATATAGCGGCCTAGCTATCTCGTCACTTAGTTCCCTTAGTATCCTTGGGTGTATTCCATCTGGGCCCGGCGATTTATCAATTTTAGTCTTCTTTAGTCGCTTCCGCACCTCCTCCTGCGTTAGGTATGAGATATTTTGTGATGGGTTCATTTTATTCCCCTGCATCTCGTGTGGCATTTCCTTTTCGTTTGTGAATACACGTGAGAAGAAACTGTTTAGTAGATTTGCTTTCCCTCCGTCATCATCAATGATCTCTCCTGCATTATTTTTTAAAGGGCCAGTGCTCTCCCTGCAAATCCTTTTGATGTTAATATAGTTGAAAAATATGATTTTAGCGCTTCTTCGCTGCCTTCTTGCTTTAGTAGTTTGAACGCTTTCTTTTTTTCGTTTATTGCCCCCTTTACCGTCTTGTCGAGCCACATTGGTTTCCTTTTAGTTGAGTTTCTTTTATTTTTAAAGGGAATGAACTGCTCACATGAAGTGATTAGGATCCTTTAAAACTTTTCCCATTTGTCCTCTGTACCGTTATTTTTGAGGATGTTGTCCCAATTAATGTTACCGATAGTAGTTCTAAGCTCATCAAATTTTGCTTTACTAAAGTTTGGTTTCTTTGTCTCTCCCTGATAAGGCTTCCTATAGATTGACAGCTGGAAGTTGATTATATTGTGGTCGCTGTTCCCCAAGTGCCCCTCAACCTGCACCCCCTTTATACGTTCCGGTTTGTTAGTTAGTACTAGGTCCAGAATGGCCCTCCCTCTCGTTGATTCCTGCACAAGTTGGTTCAGGTAATTGTCTTTAATTACTCTCAAGAACTTATCACCCCTGTGAGATTTGCAGGTTTCGTTCTCCCATGTTATATCCGGATAATTAAAGTCCCCCATGATAATTACTTCGTTTCGTTTTGACACCTCTTCTATCTGCCTTAGTAGTAAGTTTTCAGTTTCTTCTGTTGCTTTTGGTGGTCTATAGAAAACCCCTATCAGGATTTTGTTATTTTTTTCTCCCTGTATTTCTACCCACAGAGATTCCACCTGTTCTTCTCCTATATCCTCCCGTAGCCTCGGCTTCAAGTTCGATTTGACGTACAGACATACCCCTCCCCCTTTCTGGTTCCTTCGGTCCCTTCTGAAGAGATTGTACCCCTGCAAATTCACTGCCCAATCGCACTTATCATCAAGCCCTGTTTCTGTAATTCCGACTATATCATAATTTTCATCAGTCATTCTCGCTTCAAGCTCACCCACTTTACCAATCAGACTTCTTGCATTCGTGATCATACAATTTATATAGTTTTTTTTTGTTTTTTAAATTTGTTTTGTTGCTATTCGTACTAATGGCTGATCTATCAGTTCTAACTGTACTAACCCCACCCCCTGCTCGACCCCCATTCCCTTTGCTTGGACCCGGGTCGCTAGTTACACTGGCTACCTCACTATTTCTCATTTCACACTCCCCCCCAGTCCCTAGTTTAAACACTCCTCCAGCCTTCTAGCCATCTTTTCCCCCAGCACGGCTGCACCCTTCCCATTAAGATGCAGCCCGTCCCTACGGTAGAGCCTGTAGCCGACAGCAAAGTCAGCCCAGTTCTCCAGGAACCCAAATCCCTCCTTCTTACACCAACTCCGGAGCCACTTGTTTACCTCCCTAAGATCCTGCTGCCTTTCTAGTGTGGCTTTAGGTACAGGTAGTATTTCCGAGAAAACTACCCTGGAGGTCCGCGCCCTGAGCTTGGACCCTAGGTCCCTGAAATCATTTTTGAGGGCCCTCCATTGACCTCTAACTTGTTCATTGGTGCCAACGTGCACCATGACCGCTGGATCCTCACCAGCCCCTCCCAGTAATCTGTCAATCCGATCCGCGATGTGTCGAACTCGAGCGCCAGGAAGACAACACACCGTTCGACGATCCCGGTCTTTATGGCAGATTGCCCTATCTATCTCCCTTATAATTGAGTCCCCCACCACTAGAACCTGTCTAGCCTGCCCTGCACTCCCCGTCCTAGTCTCACCGGAGCAGTCATCCCCCTGGCGTTCAGAGGGCATGTCGTGCTGCAGCGGTGCTGGTTCTCACCCGCTGCTGCAACCGCTCAACCGCTGCTGCCTCCACTCAACCGCTCACACGCTGCTGCCTCCGCTCACACGCTGCTGCCTCCGCTCACACACTCCTGCCCTCGCGCAACCAATCACACGCTGCTGCCCTCGCGCAACCACTCACACGCTGCTGTCCTCGCGCAACCACTCACACGCTGACACTTATGCACAACCGTTCAAAAAAAAATTTTATTCCCCCCCCCCCTTACAAACACTTAGACCCACAGACACACACACACACACAGAAGACACAACTAGGGCACACCAGATACACAGAAGACACACACTTAGCTCACAAACACACACAGAAGATACTTATCGGCTCCTGCGGCTCCTCCACTCCTCCTGGTGACATCACCTGCTCTCCCGGCGGCTGCTCACTCTGCCCTCCTGTCTCAGCTGCTCCGTTCTGGTCCCCTCTGCTGCTGCTGGCGCTGGACTCCTGGTGGCGTCTTGGCGTCGGCTACTTCTCTGCTCCGGTCTCACCTTACTGCCCCTGCTTCGGCGCCGGTATCGGCTCCTGCGCTGCTGCGATGTCCCCTTCAGCCCCATCCCCCCCCCCCCCCCGCTCGTGCCTCTGTCTCGGCGCGCTGCTCCTGGCGTCTGACGACATGGGGGGCTTTCCCGCCAAGATATGACCGAAAACGGGGAATTATGATTTTCCACCAGGAATACAGGACTCCACCCCAACCCACCAGTGACATCAGAGGGGCGGGGTAAGGAGTGTTCTGAGGGTCCTTTTATAATGTGGGACCCTACAGGCCCCAAATTGTCAGATCCTACAGATACGCCTTAGCATAAGGCTTCAACCCCTTCCCACAATAGGGCGTAAATTCAAAATCCCTCTGCTCCTGGCTGCCATGTGTAGCCAGGAGCAGAGGGATGTCACCCAGCATGTGATCATTTAAAGTGTAAAAAGCTTACATTTCATCTCCCCCCACGGATCATATCCGTGAGGGAGGATGAAATGACATACGTAAGGCCCCTGGATTTATCCGCGGACCTTACCCTAGCTTTTGCGCACGCGCCCATCGCCAAAATGGCGGACGCATTCGTAAAAGTCAAAGATTGCCCGGGAAATTCAAAATCTCCCTGCTCCTGGCTACAAAACTTAGCCGAGAGCCTGGAGATTTCACGGAGAGCCGCAGTGAGCGGTTCCTGATCACGGGTTCGCCATTTTCCAATGGATAATGGCGATCACGTAAAAGTTAAAAAAGGTGAAGCTTCATCGCCCCTCCCTGATGTGATCGGTGAGAGGAGATGAAACTTTTTAGCGGGGGCTCCGTAATTGCAACTCGACGCGATCTTTCTCTGTGAACTTTCCCGTATTCTTCACATGCGACCACCGGCAAAACACCGGACACATGCGCAGGAGTCGGGGAGCCCGGGAAATGTAAAATCTCCTTACTCCCAGCAACCAACGGTCGCCGAGAGCCTGGAGCAGTGACCTTGTTGAGCGGTCGCCGGTCACGTGATAAAAAGGTAGCGATCTACCTTAGGCCGGTCTCACATGACCGGATAGGAATTACAGATTCCGCATGTGTCTGATCCGTGATAATACATTGATCAATCGCATTGGATTACACAATTCCGCTCACATTAGAGGGTCGGAATTACGCAATCCACTGGCAGAAAAGAGAACGCAGCAGGTTCTATTTTACTGCAGATATCAGCAACACAGAGCCCATTGTGCTCCATGGTCGCTGATATACCCGCAGCCCATACGCAACTACATTGTATACGGGCTGCGGGTACCCGTGTCATCGCTAAGCGACGGTGCGGGAAATACAAACAAAACAATATATATATACTGCGCATGACCGCCTGTGTGAGTAGGCAGTTATGCGCAGTAGATTACGCGGTTGTACGCAGGGTCACAGCCGGGCTCACAGCTGGGATCCGCTGCGGGTCTCCGCAAGCGGATTCCACATATGGCCGCAGGAGCCCGGCGTTACTCAGACCGCTACCTGTAATACGTATTTTACAAGAAGCCCTGGGAACGCCCGCCTTCATGCAGTTCCAGGAGCAGCTTGTTGAGCGCCTTCTGTGTGAGACCGCCGCACTTCGGCAAGCTTACGGAGACCCAAAGAGCGCCACTTTTTACACCCCATCCGCGCGGCTGAGGTCACAAAATAGCCCCCAAAAAGCATGAGAGGAGGGGGGATACCCGGTTTATTGCCCGATGTACCCATCCCAACCAGCCTCCGTAATTACCCCTGTCTTCGGAAATACCACACAGTTCATATTATTACTTTCAGCTAAGATTTGGGGAACGCTGAATAAGGGGGGAGGGGTGTAGGAATTTTTCAACGTGTCAATTTTTATTTCGTACAAGTGGGCAATGGGGCCTGGAATTTATTCAGTTGTGCCCTGCAATCCAACAGTGTTCCCTCTATTACAGGCCTTGCCATGTTTCCTGTAAGTAGATTAGGGCCACAGCGGGAATGTTTTTGAACACAGGACAAACGGGGGTGTCCATTTTGGGGTGAACGTCTTCATTCATGTGTGTGCTTTACAAAAAAACTGTTTTTAAATTGACAAAATTGACAAAAAAATGAAAATCGTGGGCAATGGGGCCTAAATCACCTTCATGCAAAATGTCTGTTCTGAAAGTCACCGATTACTCCTTTCATTTTGGGCCCCGTTGTGCATCCAGACATAAGATTAGGGCCACAATGGGCATGTCTCTGAACACGGGACAAACAGGGGGATCCATTTTGGGGTGTCAATCCTCATTTTTATGTGCACTATAGAAAAAAAATAGGTCTTTAAATTTGAATTCCTGAAAAAAAAGCTGTGTGGTCAAAATGCTCATGACACCCCTCAGTTGATTCATTAAGGGGTGTAGTTTTTAAATTGGGGTCATTTGTGGGGGTATCTATCATTCTGACTCCTATGAGCCTTTGCAATCTTAGCTTGGTGTAGGAAAACAACGGGTTCTTCAAAATGCTGAAAAGTAATGTTAAATTTGTACAGCTCCTAAATGGTTAAAAAAACACACAAGTTTTTCAAACATGCGTCCAGAATAAAGTAAACAGGGGGAACTATATATCCCATCAAAACTTTGTACAGTATGTTTGGACATATTTGAGATATTATAGCTGAAAATGTGAAAAAATGACAATTTTTTCAAAATTTTCACAATATTGGTACTTTTAATAAATATACATAAATACGATCAGTCTATTTTTACCAGCTAAATGAAGTACAACATGTGGCAAAAAAACAATGTCAGAATCACTGGGGTATGCAAAACCTTTACGGAGTTATGCTATGTTGAACGACGCATGTCAGATTTTCAAAATTTGGCTCCGTCACTAAGGCACAAACAAGCTTCGTCACTAAGGGGTTAATGTGAAACTGTACAAAGGCTTTCCTGACACCCAGATAGGTGATATCCACAACACAACTTTCATCCACTACTTCTGTGAAGGGGAATGCATTGTGGCTTGTAGTTTTCCCCCCGCCCCGACAATCACAAGAAGTCCAAACTAGCCGGGCTTCATGTAATTGTAGGGTCACAGCAAACTGCGATACAACCGTACTGACCGCCATTACATCCCAATGAGAAGAGTATTGTGGCCAGAGTCTCCATGTAGCCATAGCCGTACTGGTGACCCCTTCACCAATTTAGAGGGGTTCTACGAATTACTAATATGAAACTAAGAGAACAATAAAGGCGGACAATGATATTTTACAAGTCCCACCAAGCTGGATATCCACTCTGTAGATACAACCTAGCAGCTCTTACTGGTGATGCCAGATCCCTCCTCCTCCGGTCCTGCAGGGATTAAATGCAAAGCGGAGGAGCTGGTGGGGATAGTTGGGGGGACAGCGGCAGCATGGGCCAAGGCACCTCTCCAGCCCTGCACCGCCGCCGGCTACTGTAGCAGTAGGGCTGGTGGAGCCGAGATCTTCTGTAGACACATTCTGTTTGATAAATCAGTCATCCGCCATATAGTCGCTGACTAGTGTCACTGTAGGACCGGGATGCTTACATATCAGCAATTGATAAGGCCGCCTGCAGACGACCGGGTCGGATCCTGCAGTGAGAATTGTCGCAGAGGGACCCGACCCGAGCCCCTGAAGGGACCAGCACGGCTCCGGCTCTTTGATGTGCCGGCTGCCAGCCAGCAGGCACATGCCGGAGCGGAGCCGCCAGCCGGGGAGTGACATTTCTTTGTGGGGCTCTCAGAGCTCCGCACAGAAATAGAGCATACCGCGATTTGTTTTCCACACGTGATTTCGCGCAGACAAATGGCGGCCGTCTGCATAGGATTGCGTTTTCTGCTTCTAACACAATCTTATGGCAGCTTGCACAGGCGTAAATTCAGCGGGAAATCCTGCTGCGGAATTTCCACCCGTGTGCCGGGGGCCTAAATGTGTGCTGGTGATATGTAGGCCTTCTGATTATACTGACTTTAATCAACTGTGTAGTGAGTGGCTCTACTAATCCAACTAGCAGTGTCCTGCCTGGCTCACACCCCACTTCCTGCCTAAAAGCACCAGGGGCACATGCCCCATATCACCCCTCCACAGCTATGATCCTAAATACATCCATTACCTGGTGATGGGAGCGGCTGGCGGGTCTCCATCATGGCCTCCTTGTACAGATCCTTGTGTCCTTCTAAATACTCCCACTCCTCCATGGAGAAATAGACAGCGACATCCTGACACCTTATAGGAACCTGACAACACAATATACAGTCATTACCCAGAAGCCTCCAGTGCTGTTACTGTATAATGTCCCAGCATTCCCTGCAGCGTCACCTCTCCAGTCAGCAGCTCAATCATCTTGTTGGTGAGTTCTAGAATCTTCCCTACATTGATGTCCTCATGTATCAGGGGGCGAAGTGGGGGCCCCATGATTGGGCTCAGGGGTCTTCCCAATCCATCACACACAGGGGCCCGACAGTCATCACTAGAGGTCTTCCTCACTACTGTGTAATCCTGTGTATGGGGAGACATTAATAAATATCACTACAGACATTTCCAGAGTCCATCACCTCTCCAGTGACATCATCTGTTATTACCATAGATAAGAATGATGTAATGTGACATCATCAGAATCTCTCCCCTCTCCAGTGACATCATCTGTTATTACCATAGATAACAATGACATATGACATCATCAGAATCTCTCCCCTCTCCAGTGACATCATCTGTTATTACCGAGATGAGAATGATGTAATGTGACATCATCAGAATCTCTCCCCTCTCCAGTGACATCATCTGTTATAACCATAGATAAGAATGATGTAATGTGACATCATCAGAGTCTCTCACCTCCCCAGTCAGCTGGAGGAGTATCTCTAGGGTGAGGTTGAATACACTCTCCGCCATCTTGTTTCTGTCCTTCTCCATCTCTGATGAATCAGTCCTGTAGGGACCTGAATGGAAACAATATGAACCAATGTAAAAACCACAAAAACCAACATCTCCAAGTTCAG
Source organism: Eleutherodactylus coqui (assembly GCF_035609145.1). NCBI lineage: Eukaryota > Metazoa > Chordata > Amphibia > Anura > Eleutherodactylidae > Eleutherodactylus > Eleutherodactylus coqui. Next base: position 23,689,169 of record NC_089841.1, read on the forward strand.
CTGCTTTTTACAGGGTTTTCTCTGAAGCGCTGCGGTGTTTTAGCGCACAATATAGATGTCTGCAATGTACATGCGTGTTGGGATGTATGTGTGACATCGGGCAGCAGAATCCTCCGGACAGCCTCCCTTTAACCCCTTCCTGCAGCCATTTCTCCTCCCCACCGCCCAACGACAATTGCTATTATATCTGCTAATAAAGCTGGATGAGCGCCGGTATTGTGAGGGACAAGGAGGATTTTTAATAGCAGCATTTAATGTGGGAGAACCTTAGAAATACTTTATTAGGAATTCATTTAATAGGACATTTTATAAAAACATTTGCTGGAATCCTTTAACCCCTTAGTGCTATAGGTAGTACATGTACGTCCTGCAGCGTCGGGGTATGTATGAACGCGCGGCGATCTCCCTCCATACAGCGCGAGCGCCGGCTGTTTACTGCGGCTGATACCAACTCCGATAAGCTGTCAATTCTGATAGCGCCATTTAAATGGGATGAGATCGCAGGGAGCCGTGCAGGTGTCATGGCAGCCGGGGGCCCTCTGTAACGCCCCGGGCTGTCCTGGCAGAATGCCTATCAAGCCATGCCCGTGGCTCCTCCAGAAAAGGAGTGAGAAGATGAGCCCATTCCCATCTAATTACTTCTCTGTACTAATTACTTTCTGACTCCACGACCTAAACGTTTACCAGCGTCCGGATCGCAGCATCCAATAATGCGCACAAACCTCAGTAAAGTTTACACCGCCCTATCCCGTCTGGGCCCAATCTGTAGCAGAAAGTAGGCCGACCGCTTCTATAGCGAAAACCCGTTACACGCTGCCGTCACAGAGATAACAAATATCACTAGCGAGGAACCACTAATACATACCTGATGACAGATGGAAGACATCCTGAAGGACATACAAATGGCCACCAAAATAACCTGCAGGGGGCGCCCTCCAGCCTCACCCTGCCCTGCAAACAATTGCATCTTCTACACCCTGGTGATCAGAGGCATCTGGTCCTTCATCTACTAGGACTTACTATTCTTATACAAAGGAGTCTACATCCTGTTTGTCAAAGGGATCTGGTCCTTTAGCCGCTAAGACTAATTATTCTTAGACAGATGAATCAACAACCTGGTGGTCAGAAGAATCTGCTCCATCTACTAAGAGTTACTGTTCTTACATAGAGGAGTCTACATACTGGTGGTCAGAGGGATCTGGTCCTTCAGTCACTAGGAGTTACTATTCTTATACAGAGGAGTCTACATCCTGGTGGTCAGAGGGATCTAGTCCTTCAGCCACTAGGACGTACTAGTCTTATACAGAGGAGTCTACATCCTGGTGGTCAGAGGGATCTGCTGCTTCAGTCACTAGGACTTACTATTCTTATACTGAGGAGTCTACATCCTGGTGGTCAGAGGGATCTGGTCCTTCAGTCACTAGGATTTACTATTCTTATACTGAGGAGTCTACATCCTGGTGGTCAGAGGGATCTGGTCCTTCAGTCGCTAGGACTTACTCTTCTTATACAGAGGAGTCTACATCCTGGTGGTGAGAGGGATCTAGTCCTTCAGCCACTAGGACTTACTATTCTTATACAGAGGAGTCTACATCCTGGTGGTCAGAGGGATCTGATCCATCAGCCACTAGGACTTACTATTCTTATACAGAGGATAAGGTACTGGACAGACCCCGTTGACCATAATGAGTTCTGGATGGCAGTTTCCTGGATAAGTAGCACAGGGTGGTGTAGAGACTTCAGGCTGTCAGACATTATGTGTGTCAGGCCTTGGGCCTATCTCAGCTTCTATGCTATGGTTGTCATTTGTCAGGCCCTGGGAAAGCTGGATGAATTCAGTGTTCTAACCTCTCATTCCTCTCTTTTGTATCTGGCAAGCCTTCGATCTACAGGAGGACGGGAAGCCCTTTGTCCCACCGGCTACTGACAAGGAGATGCTAAATAGGCCCCTGCTGGCATGGATTGGCACCTTGGATGGTTCACGCAGACATCCTGGTGCCAAGTTCACATCAGAAGGAAATCATTTATTATAGGATATTTGGGCGAATGAAGGTCTTAGCCAGATATGAATTAGATTTTCAGAATCGGGCTGACCAGCCGAACAAAACTCATCTACAGGCATTGAGGTCCAAGGCTCAGAGCACCCAGAACTGCATATCTGGGGAAATATGGATGTCAACTCATCCGTGCGTGGGCTCAAACCATATGTAAAATCAGGACTAAGAACATGCCACGCCCAAATTCACGTTTGAGGGGGCTTTCCCGCCGAGATAAGACTGAAAACTGGGAAATATGATTTCCCACCAGGAATACAGGACTCCACCCCAACTCTCCAGTGACAGCAGAGGGGGCGGGGTAAGGAGTGTTCTGAGGGTCCTTTTATAATGTGGGACCTTACAGGCCCCAAATTGTCAGATCCTACAGATACGCCTTAGCATAAGGCTGTCCCATTCACTTCAGTGACTCTGCATGTATTGGAACATTGGACCAATATCCAAATCCGATATCTTTCTTTTATTTACACCAGTTTATTTTAAAAATCTGTCTTTTATGTATTCCTACTGTATTTCCTTCTGTCCCGTGAACAACCTTTTAATTTTTTTGTACAAATCAGATATATTGCACTGCGAGGCCTTTTCTAGATTAAATCTGCAATTTAAAAGTCAGCCTTGTCCGTTTTACAACAAACCATAACGCTGAAGATTGTGTTCATAATTCGGCTTCCAGTTTACCAATGCCAAAGCTGGTGGTGGCAGCGTTATTTGTAGGAGTATTGCAGAGGTCCGGAGTGCGTTAGAACGGATCAGGTGGATGATTTGAGATTTTGCTTCACATGCGTGCAGAAGCCCGGGAAAGCTGCGTATAAATCAGCCTGTATTCTAACGACTTTAAGCTTGCAATACTGCAGAGTGATCGAGGACAGAGGCGGGATCTATAGGTATTGTCCCTTCTCCTCTCTCCTCCTGTCCACTACATGACTAACTGCATTGTGTGAAAAACATGAGCGGCTAAAAATCTTGTAAAAAAATAAAACACATGAAGTTTGTGGCCTGTAAACTTCAAGGGATTCTGTCATTAAAAATAAAAAAATCTTACTCACCTATTCCCCCCCAGTCAGTCTTCTTACCAGATCCTCACCTCAATGATCTTCTCCTGGCTCCTCCAGTCTCCCAAGTCATGTCACCTCCGGCCGGTCGGATCCTCTTCTTCCTGTGACGTAGCACACATTGCCAGCATTCTGCTTCCTGCAGCTCAGTGTACCCAGTCACTAGTGACATAGAGTTCACTGCCTAGCAGGGAATGCTGAACCCTCGGCAGCCTGCTTTAGCGTGACTGCGTGACGACGAGATATCGCGAATGTACACTAAAGCAGGCTGCAGAGGATTCAGCATTCCCTGCTAGGCAGTGAAACCTACGTCACTCATAGCATTCACTGCAGCTAATGGATGCTCCAAACCAGGAAGTAAAGGATCTGGACGGCTGGAGGTGACGTGACCCAGGGGACTGGAGGAGCCAGGAGAAGATCGGTGAGGAGAGGATGAGGTAAGAAGACTGCCTGGGGAGGAATAGGTAAGTATTGATTTTTTTCCTAATGAGAAAACCCCTTTAACCCCTTTCCGGAACAGGGCGCAAACTTACATCCTGGGGATAGCACGTGATCTTGCACTATCCCGCAGCGGGAGACGGCTGTCAGTCACAGCCAGCCTCCCACTGCAGCAGCAGGGGTGCATCGGATATGCGACCCCCACTGTTAACCCCTTCCCTGCCGCGATCTATGTAGATTGCGGCATGGGATTGGTTCACAGAGGGAGCGCGCTCCCTCTGTGAAGTTGCCGGGCTCTCGCAATATAATCGCAGAGAGCCCGGCCTGTTGCCATGGCAACAGGATGCCAGACACTGGCGTCCTGTGTTGCCAGTGCCTGAGATCGCTGTGTAAGCGATAAGGCATGGCAGGGCAGTATCCCTGCCATGCCTTATCACAGCAATCATCAGGGCAGTGTTGTAAGTCCCTCAGGGGGACACAAATAGTGTAAAAAAAAAAAAAGATTAAAAAAATAAATTTTAAAAAATATGTTAAAAAAAACCTTTTTAATGCTTTTTCTCATATTAGCATAAAAATAGGTTAAAAAAAATAAAAATGGCACATATTTTGTATTGTCGCGTCCGTAATGATGCGTACAATAAGCTGCACATGCTTTTGACTGTGCACGGAAAAAAAAGCATTGAAAAAAACGCTAAAAAAGAGTCAAAGTGGTAATTTTTAGCATTTTGCCTCCCTAAAAACGCAATAAAAGTGATCAAAAGAGCTGTATGTACCCCAAAATGGTACCAATAAAAACTACAGCTCGTCTCGCAAAATATAAGCCGTCATAGAGCTCCGTACATCAAAAAATAAAAAAGTTACAGGACTTTGAATGCAGCTATAGAGGAAAAAAAAGATTTCCAAAAAAAGGGGGTTTTATTGCAGAAAAGTGGGAGAATCTAAAAAAAAAAAAAGTAAGAATTTTGGTATCGCTGTAACCGTACCGGCCCGCAGAAAAAATGGATTGTGTCATTTATGCTGCATAATTAACGCTGTAAATAAAAATAAAAAAACTCCCCAAAAATCTATGGCAGAATTGATGTGTTTTCTCTCCCTGCTATCATAAAAAAAAATAAAATAAAAGTTTTACAATATAGTCAATGTACCCAAAAGTGGCACCGATAAACTACAGTTCGCCATGAAAAGAACAAGCCCTTACACGGCCGCATTGACAGAAAAATAAAAAAGTTATGACTTTTGATAAATGAAGAAAATCCACCAAAAATCGTTGCGTCCTTAAAGGGGTTGTCCCGCGGCAGCATGTGGGGTTCAGCACTTCTGCATGGCCATATTAATGCACTTTGTAATATACATCGTGCATTAAATATGAGCCATACAGAAGTTATTTACTTACCTACAGGGGTTCCCCCCCCCCTATGCTGGCGTCCCCGTTTCCATGGCGGCGACCATCATTCTCCTCTGGTCGCACGAACAGTCGCGCTTGCGCATTGAAGATTCCTCTTCTGGATGGTCCGGGCTCACAAGCTGCGTCCTGGCTCCTCCCTCTTCTCCGTGTCATCGCGTAGCTCCGCCCCCGTCACGTGGTGCCAATCAACCAATGAGGTGGCTGTAATCGGCAGTGGAGCTCAGACTGGAGTAGAACATCCACAGTGCACCATGGGAGAAGACCCGCGGTGCACCATGGGAGAAGACCAGCGGCAGCCATCTTGGACAGAAGAATCTTCACAGCTGCAGAACGGGGATCCAGGTAAGAGAATTAAAAAAAAAAAAAAAAAATAACAAATGGCAGCGGTTTTACTGTTTACTAAGTGGGGGTCTGTGCAAACAAAAAAAAAAAATTATGTTTTGGCGCGGGACAACCCCTTTAAGCCCAAAATAGGCCGTGTCATTAAGGGGTTAACTGGAGCCACCAGCGTCAAAAGAGGTCGCATGACGAGAACATTGTTGTTCCTCTTTACAAGGCACTGGTCCGACCACACATGGGATATTGTGGACAAAAGAAAGACATATCACAGCTTGAGCGGGTACAAAGGTGGGCAACTAAAGTAATTACTGGAATAGGTGGACTACAATACCCAGAGAGGTTATCAAAACTGGGATGATTTAGTTTAAAAAGAAGACAGCTTGATGACTATGTATACATATATCAGGGGACAGTACAGAGATCTCCCATCATCTAGTTATACCCAGGACTGTAACTAGGGGGAGCTCTAATAACTATGTATACATATATCAGGGGACAGTACAGAGATCTCTCCCATCATCTAGTTATACCCAGGACTGTAACTAGGGGGAGCTCTAATAACTATGTATACATGTATCAGGGGACAGTACAGAGATCTCACATCATCTAGTTATACCCAGGACCGTAACTAGGGGGAGCTCTAATAACTATGTATACATATATCAGGGGACAGTACAGAGATCTCCCATCATCTAGTTATACCCAGGACTGTAACTAGGGGGAGCTCTAATAACTATGTATACATATATCAGGGGACAGTACAGAGATCTCCCATCATCTAGTTATACCCAGAACTGTAACTAGGGGGAGCTCTAATAACTATGTATACATATATCAGGGGACAGCACAGAGATCTCACATCATCTATTATACCCAGGGCCGTAACTAGGGGGAGCTCTAATAACTATGTATACATATATCAGGGGACAGTACAGAGATCTCCCATCATCTAGTTATACCCAGGACTGTAACTAGGGGGAGCTCTAATAACTATGTATACATATATCAGGGGACAGTACAGAGATCTCCCATCATCTAGTTATACCCAGAACTGTAACTAGGGGGAGCTCTAATAACTATGTATACATATATCAGGTGATGAGTAAGGATGTGGCGCTCACTAGAAGGATACTGAAAAGTGTAGTAGGTGAGTGGTCTTGATTGCCAGGTGAAGACGAGTATTCCTAGGTGCTGTAAACAATCTCATAAGAGAGAGCGGCTAGAGGGAAACTCCGATCATGGCATGAAGGAGGAAGATATAAATGAGATAAAAAGAAAAAAGACCTCAGCGCTCGCACCGTAGAATAGGTGGAAATAGAATATACTGAAGGGACTAAAGTTATATCACTTACTTCAGGGAGGCGCCTTTAGGGTAGGCGCCTCCTAATCCAAATAGGCGTATCAAATATGGTACCGATCAGCAATGATGAACAGGTTCCACGATTTTAATAAAACAAGATAAAATATAATACACAACGCGTTTCGGCCGCACGGCCTTTTTCAAGTGTACATTGTATGAATAAAACTAGACATATATAGTAATAAAAGTACCTTGTAATCCTGTGACAAATGAAGGTAATCAGGCTGCCAAATCCAGACTGGCATCTGTTGTGTCGGCATCAATGCATGTTGTAAAGGGAAGTGAATGGGAAGGGGAGGGGGAGGGAGGAAAGGGGAGGGGGGGGGGAGGGGGGTCACTGCTGGTATATAGCAATGAGTAATTACCAAACTGTTACGATTGTGTCGGCATCTGATGGTATAACAACACATTGCAGGGAGGGGAAAAGGCAAAGGAAAAAACACTGCTAACGTGTTGATGTTACATGGTTAGCAGGACAGATGCTTCTACACTGATGTCTGCTTTGTCAGTATAGATTAGCATAATCATGCATTACAGGGGCAAGGGGGGAAGGGGAGGGGAGAAGAGAAAGACACTGATGGTGCTGCGTGAATTGACACATTCTATAGATGCATAGCGTGCTCAAATGCATCTTATAGCTTAGCTGTAGGTATTTTGAATGTACGGCTATCTGGGCTAAAGTCACGTGTGTATATGCGTCTGACGTCATGACGCTGTGTCTTGTGCGTAGAATGCATAAGAAATAAAGTTATGACATTCAAACGCAGAGTCACATGTGCATATGTGTCTGACGTCATGACGCTGTATCTCATGAGCAGAATGCATAAACAATAAAGTTATGACATTCAAACAACAGCTAAGATAAGGGGAAACCGAGGTATATACATTACAACATGTAGCATATAGTGCATGTTGGGTGCCGTGGTGTCATTTAAAGGGACAGGCACATAAATGAACAATTAAAAGGACAGTCACATAATATAAATATATGTATAACCATAAATTGTATAACCAATATACAAGGAATTAAATGAATAAGTATACATGGTAGATATTCAAATTAATAAATATGCATAATCTGAACAATAAACTATGAATGGTCTTTAAGAGAATCATATATTAATAATTATGTTATGCACATATAGTAAAACGATTTATACAGAATAAAACATATATATATATAAACAAATACATATACACATATATATATACACATACATACATACTGACATATACATATATACATATATATATGCACACACGTGCACATGCAATAGTAGGTCACAAATGACAAAAAATAAATGCAAATTATGACCAATAAATATAATTATGCATGATTAATATAAAAAAAAAAAAAAAAAAAAAAAAAAAAAAACTCAAATTTTTATCCATATATATATATATTTTGATATTGCTAAAATTTCTCTAAAGTCTCGTTTAGGCCGTGTGGAATCAAGGTATTAAAGTGGAAGATGTAAAACATCTCCTTGGTTCTTAATTTGGAGAATTCGCCGTTGGGAATTTGTTCGACAGGGGTGATCTTAAGGTGAGTGGGATCTGATGCGTGATGTAGAAAAAAATGTTTTGAGACACTATGTTTAAGGAAGTTGTTTCTTATATTTGATCTGTGCTGGTTTAGACGACTACGTAATGCGTTAACTGTACGTCCAATATACTTCAATTTGCATGGACATTCTATCAAGTAGATAACATAACTGGTTGAACAGTTCATGAATTGATTGATTTGAAATGGGGAAGTGTTAGTATCTATTTCAATCTCCTTACGTTTGTGACAGATGTTTTGACAACACTTGCAAGTGGGTTTACCGCATTTGAAAGATCCTCTAGTGTGTAGTATGGGAATGGGCGTTCTTATTTTTGGCCTAGACCTAAACTGCCGTGGCTGTGATGGAGCTAAGATGCTCGCCAAAGTTCGACTTCGTCTAAAAGTAATTTGTGGAAGAGACGGTATTTCAGAAGTTAAATATGGATCAGATTTTAAAATATGCCAATGTTTTCTGATGATATCCTTGAGTTCTTTATGACATGAGTTATAGCGGGTAATTAGGTTACAACTTGGATTAGTGGATTTGAGTTTATTATGTTGAGAGGCATCCATAGGATTAGGGAGTTGGATACCTCTCCCTTCTATTTTAGCTCTGTTTTGGGAATTGGAAATGAGTGTTTTAGGATATTTTTTATCTGTAAATCTTTTGGCCAAGATCTCTGACTGGTTCTCATATTCCTGAATGGTGGAACAATTACGCCTGATGCGTTTAAATTGGCCAAAAGGTACGTTTAACTTCCACGACTTAGCGTGGTCGCTACGAAAGTCGAGGAAACTGTTCGCATCTACGGTTTTAAAATGCGTCTTAGTTTGTATTTGGCCGGCTTCGATATAGATGTCCAAATCTAAAAAGGTGGCTTTGGTCTGATTGATGGATCCTGTAAATTCCAAATTCCATGAATTGGAATTAATTTGTTGGATGAATTTAGGAATTTCTTCTAATGTACCATCCCATATGAGAATGATATCATCTATATACCTTTTATAGAATTTAATATGTGGGTCATGGAGAGTCTCCTCAAACGCGCCCATATACAGGTTGGCATACACTGGTGCACATTTCGTGCCCATTGCGGTCCCACGCGTTTGGACAAAAAATTCATTGTTGAATTTGAAAAAATTGTTATGTAATATAAAATAAATGGCATCTAAGATGAATTGCTTCTGTCTGGGAGGGGTTAATGAATCTTGATCTAAATAATGTTTCACTGCTTGTAAACCTAATATATGTGGTATGTTAGAATATAATGCACTGACGTCTAGAGTCACCCAAATGAAAGATTTTTCCCATTGGATGTTTTGTAAATATTGTAATAAATGTGTGGTGTCTTTGAGGTAGGATGGAAGTTGGACTACTAGACGTTGTAATTGTTTATCTACATACTGAGAGAGGTTGCTTGTGAGGGAGTTCATGCCCGCAATGATGGGCCTGCCAGGGGGTTGTGTTACTGATTTATGAATCTTAGGGAGAAAATAAAAATAAGGTGTTTCGGGATGTTTCGGATATAAGAAAATTTTCTCATCTTTGGAGATGCAACCATCTTGATAAGCCTCATTAATCAAAACATGTAGTTTTTCTTTAATCTCGGCAGATGGATCTGCAGATAGAGGTTTGTAATTAGAACAATTTTTTAAAATACGAAATGATTCGTCCAAATAGTATGTCTTGTCCATAAGGACTATTCCTCCCCCCTTATCTGCTGGCTTGATAATCACTCCTTGTTCCTTGGCCAATTTATTAATGAGTCTAAGTTGAAACCTGGTTAGGTTACCCTTTTTATTTTTCTTGTTTTTATGGAGTTCTAGTTGATTAGCTAGCTCTTTAAAATTCTTTAGTACCTCATTGTAAAATGTTATAATTTGTGGACCTTTGGATTCCACCGGATAGAAAGTGCTGGATGCTTTTAAATCAGTGTGTATAAATTGTTGTACTATGTGGTTATCGGAATCAGGGACTTTATCATAATTATGATGAGTAGTTAGATCACTAGGAGGGTTACATGGGTGAAGTTTAAAGTGTCTTTTTAGTGTTAATTTGCGTATGTATGTATTTAGATCTACAAATAATTCAAAAATGTTTGGGTGACTAGAGGGGCTAAAAGAAAGCCCTCTGGAGAGGATATTGATCTCCTCTTGGTTTAGTTGGTATTTAGAAAGGTTAAAAATACCTGCTTCTAACGCTTCGTTGTTGGGGATTGTATTTTGCGGAGTGGTCTGGATGGTTTTATTGCTCTTTGATTTTTGACCGCCTCGTTTGCCCCTTCTTCTGACTCTTTTGGGTTTGGAGATCTGTTGGGAGATTGGTAAAATTGGGTTATTTTCTGAATTTGTGGATTGCCGACAATAGGCTTGTGAAGATGGTGGGGTGTTTTTCCTTTCAAATTCGCTGAAAGAGTGCTTCGAGTCATTCTCGTGACTAGTGGCTGTCTCTCGATTGATGGAGATCGAGAGACCTCTATCTCTAAAAAAGGATTCAATGGAGTATTTGTTAGAAGATCAGAATTGGAGTTGGGAATGGGATTACAATCTATAGGAGGTTCTATTGAATTAGTATCTTGATTCTGCAAAAAATTGATCAGATCTGTAGGACTCCCAGATGTGTCCATCAATACTAGGGGTGTTATCAGAGATGGTACGTTGACTGGTATGGGAATATTATTGGTATTGGAGGAAAATGTCTGGTTATCCGTATTATTGATATCTATAGAAGGAGATTTATTTACTAAAGGTACTAGGTTTTTATTTAATTGGCACTGGTTACCAGAGCTATTAGATGAAGGGATAGACCCAATGGGTGGTGCATTTGATTTATTATGAGTGGATGAAGTAGAATTAACAATTGGAATAGACTTGGGGAGTTGTGGAATTTTCCTCAAATTGGGTAGTAGGGGCTTAATTAGAGAGGGGTCTTTGTTCTGTGACTGTCCACTGTAACGTGCTCTTGAAACACTCCTCTGATACGTAGATGAGGATCTGATTGGAGGATGTGACCATGCATGTGGCTGATTAATGCGTCGCCACGGGGGGGGTGTTGGTAATAGAGGTGGTCTATGGGGGGGAGGGAAAAATGTAAAGGGCTTATTGGGCCATTGGTTATGTTCCCAGTGGCTCTCTAGATGAAAGTTTTGCCCAGGGTATTCTCTAGGGCAAAAATTAAAGTCCCATTGGTTCCCTCGATACGGATCTCTATAACCATATGAATTCATATTTGTACGGGAATTTCTTGGGTTTGATTTAAATCTCTTACTATAATTAGAGCGTTGATGGGTGCTCTTGGGAGTATTATTATGAGTCTGTTTGTTATCAAAAGAGGTAGGACCATTTCCCTTATTGAAAGGGGATTTTTTATTATTCTTAATTTTATACTCCCAAACAAAATTCTTTTTCTCTTTTTTGTCAGTAAGATCTCTATGTAACTTCTTGATTTTGCGGGTAGAGATAGTCTTATATAGAGAATCAATATATTTGACAATTTCTGTAGATATGTCATGTTTACATTTATTACTCAAATATAATGTTTTCTGCAGTAACATGTCGCTCAGATTTTTCCTTTTTTCAATAATTTTACCCATAAATAGGTCTGAAAAGGTGCCTAACATGATATTCCATTCGCCAGTAAACTTCGAATCGTCGGGAAATGCCGATCTGATAGAAATGCGTAAACCTCTAGGTGCAACATTATTCAACCTATATATTGATAACATGAGCCAATCCAGGGTATGGCGCCAGAGTTTGTCAATACATGTTCTCAATATTTGTTGTAACTGTGTGTCATCAGACGTTATATTAATAAATTCATCAAATATCATATTTGTAATGGTATTATTATCCCATTCTTTATCAAATGTGGTAAATGTATATAACTTGGTGGTATTTGTATCTTCAGAATTCTCATCTGATTTTTCGATATCCGTTTTTTCATCATCCAATACTGATTGGATAGATGATAGAAATTGTCCTGGTAATTTCAACCAAATGTCTTCTATAGTGTCCAACAGGGTGCGCCCATCCTGTAATAAAATATTACCGGGGTTCTCCATGGAGATCCGTAAAGGAAAGGTGATGAGTAAGGATGTGGCGCTCACTAGAAGGATACTGAAAAGTGTAGTAGGTGAGTGGTCTTGATTGCCAGGTGAAGACGAGTATTCCTAGGTGCTGTAAACAATCTCATAAGAGAGAGCGGCTAGAGGGAAACTCCGATCATGGCATGAAGGAGGAAGATATAAATGAGATAAAAAGAAAAAAGACCTCAGCGCTCGCACCGTAGAATAGGTGGAAATAGAATATACTGAAGGGACTAAAGTTATATCACTTACTTCAGGGAGGCGCCTTTAGGGTAGGCGCCTCCTAATCCAAATAGGCGTATCAAATATGGTACCGATCAGCAATGATGAACAGGTTCCACGATTTTAATAAAACAAGATAAAATATAATACACAACGCGTTTCGGCCGCACGGCCTTTTTCAAGTGTACATTGTATGAATAAAACTAGACATATATAGTAATAAAAGTACCTTGTAATCCTGTGACAAATGAAGGTAATCAGGCTGCCAAATCCAGACTGGCATCTGTTGTGTCGGCATCAATGCATGTTGTAAAGGGAAGTGAATGGGAAGGGGAGGGGGAGGGAGGAAAGGGGAGGGGGGGGGGAGGGGGGTCACTGCTGGTATATAGCAATGAGTAATTACCAAACTGTTACGATTGTGTCGGCATCTGATGGTATAACAACACATTGCAGGGAGGGGAAAAGGCAAAGGAAAAAACACTGCTAACGTGTTGATGTTACATGGTTAGCAGGACAGATGCTTCTACACTGATGTCTGCTTTGTCAGTATAGATTAGCATAATCATGCATTACAGGGGCAAGGGGGGAAGGGGAGGGGAGAAGAGAAAGACACTGATGGTGCTGCGTGAATTGACACATTCTATAGATGCATAGCGTGCTCAAATGCATCTTATAGCTTAGCTGTAGGTATTTTGAATGTACGGCTATCTGGGCTAAAGTCACGTGTGTATATGCGTCTGACGTCATGACGCTGTGTCTTGTGCGTAGAATGCATAAGAAATAAAGTTATGACATTCAAACGCAGAGTCACATGTGCATATGTGTCTGACGTCATGACGCTGTATCTCATGAGCAGAATGCATAAACAATAAAGTTATGACATTCAAACAACAGCTAAGATAAGGGGAAACCGAGGTATATACATTACAACATGTAGCATATAGTGCATGTTGGGTGCCGTGGTGTCATTTAAAGGGACAGGCACATAAATGAACAATTAAAAGGACAGTCACATAATATAAATATATGTATAACCATAAATTGTATAACCAATATACAAGGAATTAAATGAATAAGTATACATGGTAGATATTCAAATTAATAAATATGCATAATCTGAACAATAAACTATGAATGGTCTTTAAGAGAATCATATATTAATAATTATGTTATGCACATATAGTAAAACGATTTATACAGAATAAAACATATATATATATAAACAAATACATATACACATATATATATACACATACATACATACTGACATATACATATATACATATATATATGCACACACGTGCACATGCAATAGTAGGTCACAAATGACAAAAAATAAATGCAAATTATGACCAATAAATATAATTATGCATGATTAATATAAAAAAAAAAAAAAAAAAAAAAAAAAAAAAAAAAAACTCAAATTTTTATCCATATATATATATATTTTGATATTGCTAAAATTTCTCTAAAGTCTCGTTTAGGCCGTGTGGAATCAAGGTATTAAAGTGGAAGATGTAAAACATCTCCTTGGTTCTTAATTTGGAGAATTCGCCGTTGGGAATTTGTTCGACAGGGGTGATCTTAAGGTGAGTGGGATCTGATGCGTGATGTAGAAAAAAATGTTTTGAGACACTATGTTTAAGGAAGTTGTTTCTTATATTTGATCTGTGCTGGTTTAGACGACTACGTAATGCGTTAACTGTACGTCCAATATACTTCAATTTGCATGGACATTCTATCAAGTAGATAACATAACTGGTTGAACAGTTCATGAATTGATTGATTTGAAATGGGGAAGTGTTAGTATCTATTTCAATCTCCTTACGTTTGTGACAGATGTTTTGACAACACTTGCAAGTGGGTTTACCGCATTTGAAAGATCCTCTAGTGTGTAGTATGGGAATGGGCGTTCTTATTTTTGGCCTAGACCTAAACTGCCGTGGCTGTGATGGAGCTAAGATGCTCGCCAAAGTTCGACTTCGTCTAAAAGTAATTTGTGGAAGAGACGGTATTTCAGAAGTTAAATATGGATCAGATTTTAAAATATGCCAATGTTTTCTGATGATATCCTTGAGTTCTTTATGACATGAGTTATAGCGGGTAATTAGGTTACAACTTGGATTAGTGGATTTGAGTTTATTATGTTGAGAGGCATCCATAGGATTAGGGAGTTGGATACCTCTCCCTTCTATTTTAGCTCTGTTTTGGGAATTGGAAATGAGTGTTTTAGGATATTTTTTATCTGTAAATCTTTTGGCCAAGATCTCTGACTGGTTCTCATATTCCTGAATGGTGGAACAATTACGCCTGATGCGTTTAAATTGGCCAAAAGGTACGTTTAACTTCCACGACTTAGCGTGGTCGCTACGAAAGTCGAGGAAACTGTTCGCATCTACGGTTTTAAAATGCGTCTTAGTTTGTATTTGGCCGGCTTCGATATAGATGTCCAAATCTAAAAAGGTGGCTTTGGTCTGATTGATGGATCCTGTAAATTCCAAATTCCATGAATTGGAATTAATTTGTTGGATGAATTTAGGAATTTCTTCTAATGTACCATCCCATATGAGAATGATATCATCTATATACCTTTTATAGAATTTAATATGTGGGTCATGGAGAGTCTCCTCAAACGCGCCCATATACAGGTTGGCATACACTGGTGCACATTTCGTGCCCATTGCGGTCCCACGCGTTTGGACAAAAAATTCATTGTTGAATTTGAAAAAATTGTTATGTAATATAAAATAAATGGCATCTAAGATGAATTGCTTCTGTCTGGGAGGGGTTAATGAATCTTGATCTAAATAATGTTTCACTGCTTGTAAACCTAATATATGTGGTATGTTAGAATATAATGCACTGACGTCTAGAGTCACCCAAATGAAAGATTTTTCCCATTGGATGTTTTGTAAATATTGTAATAAATGTGTGGTGTCTTTGAGGTAGGATGGAAGTTGGACTACTAGACGTTGTAATTGTTTATCTACATACTGAGAGAGGTTGCTTGTGAGGGAGTTCATGCCCGCAATGATGGGCCTGCCAGGGGGTTGTGTTACTGATTTATGAATCTTAGGGAGAAAATAAAAATAAGGTGTTTCGGGATGTTTCGGATATAAGAAAATTTTCTCATCTTTGGAGATGCAACCATCTTGATAAGCCTCATTAATCAAAACATGTAGTTTTTCTTTAATCTCGGCAGATGGATCTGCAGATAGAGGTTTGTAATTAGAACAATTTTTTAAAATACGAAATGATTCGTCCAAATAGTATGTCTTGTCCATAAGGACTATTCCTCCCCCCTTATCTGCTGGCTTGATAATCACTCCTTGTTCCTTGGCCAATTTATTAATGAGTCTAAGTTGAAACCTGGTTAGGTTACCCTTTTTATTTTTCTTGTTTTTATGGAGTTCTAGTTGATTAGCTAGCTCTTTAAAATTCTTTAGTACCTCATTGTAAAATGTTATAATTTGTGGACCTTTGGATTCCACCGGATAGAAAGTGCTGGATGCTTTTAAATCAGTGTGTATAAATTGTTGTACTATGTGGTTATCGGAATCAGGGACTTTATCATAATTATGATGAGTAGTTAGATCACTAGGAGGGTTACATGGGTGAAGTTTAAAGTGTCTTTTTAGTGTTAATTTGCGTATGTATGTATTTAGATCTACAAATAATTCAAAAATGTTTGGGTGACTAGAGGGGCTAAAAGAAAGCCCTCTGGAGAGGATATTGATCTCCTCTTGGTTTAGTTGGTATTTAGAAAGGTTAAAAATACCTGCTTCTAACGCTTCGTTGTTGGGGATTGTATTTTGCGGAGTGGTCTGGATGGTTTTATTGCTCTTTGATTTTTGACCGCCTCGTTTGCCCCTTCTTCTGACTCTTTTGGGTTTGGAGATCTGTTGGGAGATTGGTAAAATTGGGTTATTTTCTGAATTTGTGGATTGCCGACAATAGGCTTGTGAAGATGGTGGGGTGTTTTTCCTTTCAAATTCGCTGAAAGAGTGCTTCGAGTCATTCTCGTGACTAGTGGCTGTCTCTCGATTGATGGAGATCGAGAGACCTCTATCTCTAAAAAAGGATTCAATGGAGTATTTGTTAGAAGATCAGAATTGGAGTTGGGAATGGGATTACAATCTATAGGAGGTTCTATTGAATTAGTATCTTGATTCTGCAAAAAATTGATCAGATCTGTAGGACTCCCAGATGTGTCCATCAATACTAGGGGTGTTATCAGAGATGGTACGTTGACTGGTATGGGAATATTATTGGTATTGGAGGAAAATGTCTGGTTATCCGTATTATTGATATCTATAGAAGGAGATTTATTTACTAAAGGTACTAGGTTTTTATTTAATTGGCACTGGTTACCAGAGCTATTAGATGAAGGGATAGACCCAATGGGTGGTGCATTTGATTTATTATGAGTGGATGAAGTAGAATTAACAATTGGAATAGACTTGGGGAGTTGTGGAATTTTCCTCAAATTGGGTAGTAGGGGCTTAATTAGAGAGGGGTCTTTGTTCTGTGACTGTCCACTGTAACGTGCTCTTGAAACACTCCTCTGATACGTAGATGAGGATCTGATTGGAGGATGTGACCATGCATGTGGCTGATTAATGCGTCGCCACGGGGGGGGTGTTGGTAATAGAGGTGGTCTATGGGGGGGAGGGAAAAATGTAAAGGGCTTATTGGGCCATTGGTTATGTTCCCAGTGGCTCTCTAGATGAAAGTTTTGCCCAGGGTATTCTCTAGGGCAAAAATTAAAGTCCCATTGGTTCCCTCGATACGGATCTCTATAACCATATGAATTCATATTTGTACGGGAATTTCTTGGGTTTGATTTAAATCTCTTACTATAATTAGAGCGTTGATGGGTGCTCTTGGGAGTATTATTATGAGTCTGTTTGTTATCAAAAGAGGTAGGACCATTTCCCTTATTGAAAGGGGATTTTTTATTATTCTTAATTTTATACTCCCAAACAAAATTCTTTTTCTCTTTTTTGTCAGTAAGATCTCTATGTAACTTCTTGATTTTGCGGGTAGAGATAGTCTTATATAGAGAATCAATATATTTGACAATTTCTGTAGATATGTCATGTTTACATTTATTACTCAAATATAATGTTTTCTGCAGTAACATGTCGCTCAGATTTTTCCTTTTTTCAATAATTTTACCCATAAATAGGTCTGAAAAGGTGCCTAACATGATATTCCATTCGCCAGTAAACTTCGAATCGTCGGGAAATGCCGATCTGATAGAAATGCGTAAACCTCTAGGTGCAACATTATTCAACCTATATATTGATAACATGAGCCAATCCAGGGTATGGCGCCAGAGTTTGTCAATACATGTTCTCAATATTTGTTGTAACTGTGTGTCATCAGACGTTATATTAATAAATTCATCAAATATCATATTTGTAATGGTATTATTATCCCATTCTTTATCAAATGTGGTAAATGTATATAACTTGGTGGTATTTGTATCTTCAGAATTCTCATCTGATTTTTCGATATCCGTTTTTTCATCATCCAATACTGATTGGATAGATGATAGAAATTGTCCTGGTAATTTCAACCAAATGTCTTCTATAGTGTCCAACAGGGTGCGCCCATCCTGTAATAAAATATTACCGGGGTTCTCCATGGAGATCCGTAAAGGAAAGGTGATGAGTAAGGATGTGGCGCTCACTAGAAGGATACTGAAAAGTGTAGTAGGTGAGTGGTCTTGATTGCCAGGTGAAGACGAGTATTCCTAGGTGCTGTAAACAATCTCATAAGAGAGAGCGGCTAGAGGGAAACTCCGATCATGGCATGAAGGAGGAAGATATAAATGAGATAAAAAGAAAAAAGACCTCAGCGCTCGCACCGTAGAATAGGTGGAAATAGAATATACTGAAGGGACTAAAGTTATATCACTTACTTCAGGGAGGCGCCTTTAGGGTAGGCGCCTCCTAATCCAAATAGGCGTATCAAATATGGTACCGATCAGCAATGATGAACAGGTTCCACGATTTTAATAAAACAAGATAAAATATAATACACAACGCGTTTCGGCCGCACGGCCTTTTTCAAGTGTACATTGTATGAATAAAACTAGACATATATAGTAATAAAAGTACCTTGTAATCCTGTGACAAATGAAGGTAATCAGGCTGCCAAATCCAGACTGGCATCTGTTGTGTCGGCATCAATGCATGTTGTAAAGGGAAGTGAATGGGAAGGGGAGGGGGAGGGAGGAAAGGGGAGGGGGGGGGGAGGGGGGTCACTGCTGGTATATAGCAATGAGTAATTACCAAACTGTTACGATTGTGTCGGCATCTGATGGTATAACAACACATTGCAGGGAGGGGAAAAGGCAAAGGAAAAAACACTGCTAACGTGTTGATGTTACATGGTTAGCAGGACAGATGCTTCTACACTGATGTCTGCTTTGTCAGTATAGATTAGCATAATCATGCATTACAGGGGCAAGGGGGGAAGGGGAGGGGAGAAGAGAAAGACACTGATGGTGCTGCGTGAATTGACACATTCTATAGATGCATAGCGTGCTCAAATGCATCTTATAGCTTAGCTGTAGGTATTTTGAATGTACGGCTATCTGGGCTAAAGTCACGTGTGTATATGCGTCTGACGTCATGACGCTGTGTCTTGTGCGTAGAATGCATAAGAAATAAAGTTATGACATTCAAACGCAGAGTCACATGTGCATATGTGTCTGACGTCATGACGCTGTATCTCATGAGCAGAATGCATAAACAATAAAGTTATGACATTCAAACAACAGCTAAGATAAGGGGAAACCGAGGTATATACATTACAACATGTAGCATATAGTGCATGTTGGGTGCCGTGGTGTCATTTAAAGGGACAGGCACATAAATGAACAATTAAAAGGACAGTCACATAATATAAATATATGTATAACCATAAATTGTATAACCAATATACAAGGAATTAAATGAATAAGTATACATGGTAGATATTCAAATTAATAAATATGCATAATCTGAACAATAAACTATGAATGGTCTTTAAGAGAATCATATATTAATAATTATGTTATGCACATATAGTAAAACGATTTATACAGAATAAAACATATATATATATAAACAAATACATATACACATATATATATACACATACATACATACTGACATATACATATATACATATATATATGCACACACGTGCACATGCAATAGTAGGTCACAAATGACAAAAAATAAATGCAAATTATGACCAATAAATATAATTATGCATGATTAATATAAAAAAAAAAAAAAAAAAAAAAAAAAAAAAAAAAAAACTCAAATTTTTATCCATATATATATATATTTTGATATTGCTAAAATTTCTCTAAAGTCTCGTTTAGGCCGTGTGGAATCAAGGTATTAAAGTGGAAGATGTAAAACATCTCCTTGGTTCTTAATTTGGAGAATTCGCCGTTGGGAATTTGTTCGACAGGGGTGATCTTAAGGTGAGTGGGATCTGATGCGTGATGTAGAAAAAAATGTTTTGAGACACTATGTTTAAGGAAGTTGTTTCTTATATTTGATCTGTGCTGGTTTAGACGACTACGTAATGCGTTAACTGTACGTCCAATATACTTCAATTTGCATGGACATTCTATCAAGTAGATAACATAACTGGTTGAACAGTTCATGAATTGATTGATTTGAAATGGGGAAGTGTTGTTTGAATGTCATAACTTTATTGTTTATGCATTCTGCTCATGAGATACAGCGTCATGACTACAGACACATATGCACATGTGACTCTGCGTTTGAATGTCATAACTTTATTTCTTATGCATTCTACGCACAAGACACAGCGTCATGACGTCAGACGCATATACACACGTGACTTTAGCCCAGATAGCCGTACATTCAAAATACCTACAGCTAAGCTATAAGATGCATTTGAGCACGCTATGCATCTATAGAATGTGTCAATTCACGCAGCACCATCAGTGTCTTTCTCTTCTCCCCTCCCCTTCCCCCCTTGCCCCTGTAATGCATGATTATGCTAATCTATACTGACAAAGCAGACATCAGTGTAGAAGCATCTGTCCTGCTAACCATGTAACATCAACACGTTAGCAGTGTTTTTTCCTTTGCCTTTTCCCCTCCCTGCAATGTGTTGTTATACCATCAGATGCCGACACAATCGTAACAGTTTGGTAATTACTCATTGCTATATACCAGCAGTGACCCCCCTCCCCCCCCCCTCCCCTTTCCTCCCTCCCCCTCCCCTTCCCATTCACTTCCCTTTACAACATGCATTGATGCCGACACAACAGATGCCAGTCTGGATTTGGCAGCCTGATTACCTTCATTTGTCACAGGATTACAAGGTACTTTTATTACTATATATGTCTAGTTTTATTCATACAATGTACACTTGAAAAAGGCCGTGCGGCCGAAACGCGTTGTGTATTATATTTTATCTTGTTTTATTAAAATCGTGGAACCTGTTCATCATTGCTGATCGGTACCATATTTGATACGCCTATTTGGATTAGGAGGCGCCTACCCTAAAGGCGCCTCCCTGAAGTAAGTGATATAACTTTAGTCCCTTCAGTATATTCTATTTCCACCTATTCTACGGTGCGAGCGCTGAGGTCTTTTTTCTTTTTATCTCATTTATACATATATCAGGGGACAGTACAGAGATCTCCCATCATCTATTATACCCAGGACCGTAACTAGGGGGAGCTCTAATAACTATGTATACATATATCAGGGGACGGTACAGAGATCTCCCATCATCTAGTTATACCCAGAACTGTAACTAGGGGGAGCTCTAATAACTATGTATACATATATCAGGGGCCAGTACAGAGATCTCCCATCATCTAGTTATACCCACAACTGTAACTAGGGGGCGCTCTAAAAACTATGTATACATATATCAGGGGACAGTACAGAGATTTCCCATCATCTATTATATACAGTACTGTAACTAGGGGGCGCTCTAATAACTATGTATACATATATCAGGGGACAGTACAGAGATCTCCTAGTTATACCCAGAACTGTAACTAGGGGGCGCTCTAACAACTATGTATAGACATATCAGGGGACAGTACAGAGATCTCCCATCATCTATTATATCCAGGACTGTAACTAGGGGGCGCTCTAATAACTATCTATACATATATCAGGGGACAGTACAGAGATCTCCTAGTTATACCCAGAACTGTAACTAGGGAGCGCTCTAACAACTATGTATAGATATACCAGGGGACAGTACAGAGATCTCCCATCATCTAGTTATACCCAGGACCGTAACTAGGGGGAGCTCTAATAACTATGTATACATATATCAGGGGACAGTACAGAGATCTCCCATCATCTAGTTATACCCAGAACTGTAACTAGGGGGAGCTCTAATAACTATGTATACATATATCAGGGGACAGTACAGAGATCTCCTAGTTATACCCAGGACTGTAACCAGGGGGAGCTCTAATAACTATGTATACATATATCAGGGGACAGTACAGAGATCTCTCCCATCATCTAGTTATACCCAGAACTGTAACTAGGGGGCGCTCTAATAACTATGTATACATATATCAGGGGACAGTACAGAGATCTCTCCCATCATCTAGTTATACCCAGGACTGTAACTAGGGGGAGCTCTAATAACTATGTATACATATATAAGGGGACAGTACAGAGATCTCTCCCATCATCTAGTTATACCCAGGACTGTAACTAGGGGGAGCTCTAATATCTATGTATACATATATCAGGGGACAGTACAGAGATCTCTCCCATCATCTAGTTATACCCAGGACTGTAACTAGGGGGAGCTCTAATAACTATGTATACATATATCAGGGGACAGTGCAGAGATCTCCCATCATCTATTATACCCAGAACTGTAACTAGGGGGCGCTCTAATAACTATGTATACATATATCAGGGGACAGTACAGAGATCTCACATCATCTATTATACCCAGGGCCGTAACTAGGGGGAGCTCTAATAACTATGTATACATATATCAGGGGACAGTACAGAGATCTCTCCCATCATCTAGTTAGACCCAGGACTGTAACTAGAGGGAGCTCTAATAACTATGTATACATATATCAGGGGACAGTACAGAGATCTCTCCCATCATCTAGTTATACCCAGAACTGTAACTAGGGGCGCTCTATTAACTAATAACTATTTAATGGGTATATGAGGGGACAGTACAGAGATCTCCTATAATGTTATACCCAAGACTGTACCTAGAGGGCACTCTCTCCGTCTAGGGCAATGATGGCAAAGTTTTGTTTGCCCAAACTGTATCCCCAAACCTCTTTATTTATCACAAAGTGCCAACACATCAGGGGGCGGGGCTTATCACTACGTATGATGTTACATCTGTCATTGTAAAAAAGGACTAGTAATTGTAAGGAAATTATAGTGCCAGTGATTCTGGTGGTGCAGTGCGCCACACAGCACTGCTACATGCATGTCACACACACATACAGCTCTGCTACATGCATGTCACACACACACATACAGCTCTGCTACATGCCTGTCACACACACATACAGCTCTGCTACATGCCTGTCACACACACATACAGCTCTGCTACATGCATGTCACACACACATACAGCTCTGCTACATGCATGTCACACACACATACAGCTCTGCTACATGCCTGTCACACACACATACAGCTCTGCTACATGCCTGTCACACACACATACAGCTCTGCTACATGCATGTCACACACACACATACAGCTCTGCTGCATAAATTTTTCATCCCAAACAACAGGTATCACAAGCAGCACAGCACTCTGGATGAAGTACCTGTGATGATGTCACCATCATGCTCGGCCCTGATCACATGACAGTGACATCATCACAGGTTCTTCATCCTGAGTTAAGTGTGCTTACAGGACCTGTGATGACGTCAAAGTCATGTGATTAGGGCAGAGCATGTAACAGACAGACAGTAGGACTCACACATCCTCCAAAAGCTTCCTATCAGCGCTCCCCAGCTCCCAGCAGTCTGTAGTGGCCTTACCTGACCAGACCACTGGGAAGAGGAAGCCGGGGAGCGCTGACAGCAGGAAGCCCGCAGAGGAGGTGAGGGGGAGTGCTGACAGCAGGAAGCCTGCAGAGGAGGTGAGGGGGAGTGCTGACAGCAGGAATTCTGCAGAGGAGGTGAGGGGGGTGCGCTGACAGCAGGAAGCCTGCAGAGGAGGTGAGAGGGAGCGCTGACAGCAGGAAGCCTGCAGAGGAGGTGAGAGGGGAGTGCTGACAGCAGGAATTCTGCAGAGGAGGTGAGGGGGGAGCGCTGACAGCAGGAATTCTGCAGAGGAGGTGAGGGGGGAGCGCTGACAGCAGGAAGCCCGCAGAGGGGGTGAGAGGGAGCGCCGACTGCAGGAAGCCCGCAGAGGGGGTGAGGGGGGAGCGCCGACTGCAGGAAGCCCGCAGAGGGGGTGAGGGGGGAGCGCCGACAGCAGGAAGCCCGCAGAGGGGGTGAGGGGGGAGCGCCGACTGCAGGAAGCCCGCAGAGGGGGTGAGGGGGGAGCGCCGACTGCAGGAAGCCCGCAGAGGGGGTGAGGGGGGAGCGCCGACAGCAGGAAGCCCGCAGAGGGGGTGAGGGGGGAGCGCCGAAAGCAGGAAGCCCGCAGAGGGGGTGAGGGGGGAGCGCCGACAGCAGGAAGCCCGCAGAGGGGGTGAGGGGGGAGCGCCGACAGCAGGAAGCCCGCAGAGCGGGTGAGGGGGGAGCGCCGACAGCAGGCAGCCCGCAGAGGGGGTGAGGGGGGAGCGCCGACAGCAGGAAGCCCGCAGAGGGGGTGAGGGGGGAGCGCCGACAGCAGGAAGCCCGCAGAGGGGGTGAGGGGGGAGCGCCGACAGCAGGAAGCCCGCAGAGGGGGTGAGGGGGGAGCGCCGACAGCAGGAAGCCCGCAGAGGGGGTGAGGGGGGAGCGCCGACAGCAGGAAGCCCGCAGAGGGGGTGAGGGGGGAGCGCCGACTGCAGGAAGCCCGCAGAGGGGGTGAGGGGGGAGCGCCGACAGCAGGAAGCCCGCAGAGGGGGTGAGGGGGGAGCGCCGACAGCAGGAAGCCCGCAGAGGGGGTGAGGGGGGAGCGCCGACAGCAGGAAGCCCGCAGAGGGGGTGAGGGGGGAGCGCCGACAGCAGGAAGCCCGCAGAGGGGGTGAGGGGGGAGCGCCGACAGCAGGAAGCCCGCAGAGGGGGTGAGGGGGGAGCGCCGACAGCAGGAAGCCCGCAGAGGGGGTGAGGGGGGAGCGCCGACAGCAGGAAGCCCGCAGAGGGGGTGAGGGGGGAGCGCCGACAGCAGGAAGCCCGCAGAGGGGGTGAGGGGGAGCGCCGCATAGTATGAAATTAGCTGCACATACATGGCCAATTTACAGTCAAACTCTTCACTAATTGTCTCATATCATCCCCCAAAATCCCGCGCAGCAAAACACACACGCACCCCTAGTTTCCCCCTGATACAATTACACTTACTGCTTGCAGGTCTTATAAGCTCCGCTGATCAACTCACTCAGGACTCCACAGACCAAAACATGCAGAGCCGCGAGCTTCCAGGAACTGTGATGTTGTCACTGTCATATGATCACCGATGTGGGGAGAAGTCACGGGTCACATGACCAGGAGGATTAGCTTCTGCAGAATTCTGCTGCTGGATGTAGCAGAGCTGTATGTGTGTAATGTACACGCTCCTGTACTGTATGTGTATTGGGGATGTAGCAGAGCTGTATGTGTGTAATGTACACGCTCCTGTACTGTATGTGTATTGTGGATGTAGCAGAGCTGTATTTGTGTAATGTACACGCTCCTGTACTGTATGTGTATTGTAGATGTAGCAGAGCTGTATGTGTGTAATGTACACGCTCCTGTACTGTATGTGTATTGTGGATGTAGCAGAGCTGTATGTGTGTAATGTACACGCTCCTGTACTGTATGTGTATTGTGGATGTAGCAGAGCTGTATGTGTGTAATGTACACGCTCCTGTACTGTATGTGTATTGTGGATGTAGCAGAGCTGTATGTGTGTAATGTACATGCTCCTGTACTGTATGTGTACTGTGGATGTAGTCGAGCTGTATGTGTGTAATGTACACGCTCCTGTACTGTATGTGTATTGTGGATGTAGCAGAGCTGTATGTGTGTAATGTACACGCTCCTGTACTGTATGTGTACTGTGGATGTAGCAGAGCTGTATGTGTAATGTACACGCTCCTGTACTGTATGTGTACTGTGGATGTAGCAGAGCTGTATGTGTGTAATTTACACGGTCCTGTACTGTATGTGTATTGTGGATGTAGCAGAACTGTATGTGTGTAATGTATACGCTCCTGTACTGTATGTGTATTGTGGATGTAGCAGAGCTGTATGTGTGTAATGTACACGCTCCTGTACTGTATGTGTATTGTGGATGTAGCAGAGCTGTATGTGTGTAATGTACACGCTCCTGTACTGTATGTGTATTGTGGATGTAGCAGAGCTGTATGTGTGTAATGTGCACGCTCCTGTACTGTATGTGTATTGTGGATGTAGCAGAGCTGTATGTGTGTAATGTGCACGCTCCTGTACTGTATGTGTATTGTGGATGTAGCAGAGCTGTATGTGTGTAATGTACACGCTCCTGTACTGTATGTGTATTGTGGATGTAGCAGAGCTGTATTTGTGTAATGTACACGCTCCTGTACTGTATGTGTATTGTGGATGTAGCAGAGCTGTATGTGTGTAATGTACACGCTCCTGTACTGTATGTGTATTGTGCATGTAGCAGAGCTGTATGTGTGTAATGTACACGCTCCTGTACTGTATGTGTATTGTGGATGTAGTAGAGCTGTATGTGTGTAATGTACACGCTCCTGTACTATATGAGTATTGTGGATGTAGCAGAGCTGTATGTGTGTAATGTACATGCTCCTGTACTGTATGTGTATTGTGGATGTAGCAGAGCTGTATGTGTGTAATTTACACGCTCCTGTGCTGTATGTGTATTGTGGATGTAGCAGAGCTGTATGTGTGTAATGTACACGCTCCTGTACTGTATGTGTATTGTGGATGTAGTAGAGCTGTATGTGTGTAATGTACACGCTCCTGTACTGTATGTGTATTGTGGATGTAGCAGAGCTGTATGTGTGTAATGTACACGCTCCTGTACTGTATGTGTATTGTGGATGTAGCGGAGCTGTATGTGTGTAATGTACACGCTCCTGTACTGTATGTGTATTGTGGATGTAGCGGAGCTGTATGTGTGTAATGTACATGCTCCTGTACTGTATGTATATTGTGGATGTAGCAGAGCTGTATGTGTGTAATGTACACGCTCCTGTACTGTATGTGTACTGTGGATGTAGCAGAGCTGTATGTGTGTAATGTACACGCTCCTGTACTGTATGTGTACTGTGGATGTAGCAGAGCTGTATGTGTGTAATGTACACGCCCCTGTACTGTATGTGTATTGTGGATGTAGCAGAGCTGTATGTGTGTAATGTACACGCTCCTGTACTGTGTGTGTATTGTGGATGTAGCAGAGCTGTATGTGTGTAATGTACACGCTCCTGTACTGTATGTGTATTGTGGATGTAGCAGAGCTGTATGTGTGTAATGTACACGCTCCTGTACTGTATGTGTATTGTGGATGTAGCAGAGCTGTATGTGTAATGTACACGCTCCTGTACTGTATGTGTACTGTGGATGTAGCAGAGCTGTATGTGTGTAATGTACACGCTCCTGTACTGTATGTGTACTGTGGATGTAGCAGAGCTGTATGTGTGTAATGTACACGCTCCTGTACTGTATGTATATTGTGGATGTAGCAGAGCTGTATGTGTGTAATGTACACGCTCCTGTACTGTATGTGTATTGTGGATGTAGCAGAGCTGTATGTGTGTAATGTACACGCTCCTGTACTGTATGTGTATTGTGGATGTAGCAGAGCTGTATGTGTGTAATGTACACGCTCCTGTACTGTATGTGTATTGTGGATGTAGCAGAGCTGTATGTGTGTAATGTACACGCTCCTGTACTATATGTGTGTTGTGGATGTAGCAGAGCTGTATGTGTGTAATGTACACGCTCCTGTACTGTATGTGTGTTGTGGATGTAGCAGAGCTGTATGTGTGTAATGTACGCGCTACTGTACTGTATGTGTACTGTGGATGTAGCAGAGCTGTATGTGTGTCATGTACGCACTCCTGTACTGTATGTGTACTGTGGATGTAGCAGAGCTGTATGTGTGTAATGTGCGCGCTCCTGTACTGTATGTGTATTGTGGATGTAGCAGAGCTGTATGTGTGTAATGTACGCGCTCCTGTACTGTATGTGTATTGTGGATGTAGCAGAGCTGTATGTGTGTAATGTACACGCTCCTGTACTGTATGTGTATTGTGGATGTAGCAGAGCTGTATGTGTGTAATGTACACGCTACTGTACTGTATGTGTATTGTGGATGTAGCAGAGCTGTATGTGTGTAATGTACACGCTCCTGTACTGTATGTGTACTGTGGATGTAGCAGAGCTGTATGTGTATAATGTACACGCTCCTGTACTGTATGTGTATGGTGGATGTAGCAGAGCTGTATGTGTGTAATGTACACGCTCCTGTACTGTATGTGTACTGTGGATGTAGCAGAGCTGTATGTGTGTAATGTACACGCTCCTGTACTGTATGTGTACTGTGGATGTAGCAGAGCTGTATGTGTGTAATGTACACGCTCCTGTACTGTATGTGTATTGTGGATGTAGCAGAGCTGTATGTGTGTAATGTACACGCTGCTGTGGTGACAATAGTGACAGGTGACATCAGATAGAGGTGACAGTGGTGACAGAATAGTGACCGGTGACATCAGATAGTGGTGACAGTAGTAACAGAATAGTGACCGGTGACATCAGATAGTGGTGACAGTAGTGACAGAATAGTGACCGGTGACATCAGATAGCGATGACAGTAGTGACAGAATAGTGACCGGTGACATAAGATAGTGGTGACGGTAGTGACAGAATAGTGACAGGTGACATCAGATAGTGGTGACGGTAGTGACATAATAGTGACCGGTGACATCAGATAGTGGTGACAGTAGTGACATAATAGTGACCGGTGACATCAGATAGTGGTGACAGTAGTGACATAATAGTGACCGGTGACATCAGATAGTGGTGACAGTAGTGACAGAATAGTGACCGGTGACATCAGATAGTGGTGACAGTAGTGACAGAATAGTGACCGGTGACATCAGATAGCGATGCCAGTAGAGACAGAATAGTGACCGGTGACATCAGATAGCGATGACAGTAGTGACAGAATAGTGACCGGTGACATAAGATAGTGGTGACGGTAGTGACAGAATAGTGACAGGTGACATCAGATAGTGGTGACAGTAGTGACAGAATAGTGACCGGTGACATAAGATAGTGGTGACAGTAGTGACAGGTGACATCAGATAGTGGTGACAGTAGTGACAGAATAGTGACCGGTGACATCAGATAGTGGTGACAGTAGTGACAGAATAGTGACCGGTGACATAAGATAGTGGTGACAATAGTGACAGAATAGTGACCGGTGACATAAGATAGTGGTGACAATAGTGACAGAATAGTGACCGGTGACATAAGATAGTGGTGACAGTAGTGACAGAATAGTGACCGGTGACATCAGATAGTGGTGACGGTAGTGACAGAATAGTGACCAGTGACATAAGATAGTGGTGACAGTAGTGATAGAATAGTGACCGGTGACATCAGATAGTGGTGACGGTAGTGACAGAATAGTGACCGGTGACATCAGATAGTGGTGACGGTAGTGACAGAATAGTGACCGGTGACATCAGATAGTGGTGACGGTAGTGACAGAATAGTGACCGGTGACATAAGATAGTGGTGACGGTAGTGACAGAATAGTGACCGGTGACATAAGATGGTGGTGACAGTAGTGACAGAATACTGACCGGTGACATAAGATAGTAGTGACGGTAGTGACAGAATAGTGACAGGTGACGTCAGATAGTGATGACGGTAGTAACAGAATAGTGACCGGTGACATAAGATAGTGGTGACAGTAGTGACAGAATAGTGACAGGTGACGTCAGATAGTGATGACGGTAGTAACAGAATAGTGACCGGTGACATAAGATAGTGGTGACAGTAGTGACAGAATAGTGACCGGTGACATCAGATAGTGGTGACGGTAGTGACAGAATAGTGACCGGTGACATCAGATAGTGGTGACAGTAGTGACATAATAGTGACCGGTGACATCAGATAGTGGTGACAGTAGTGACATAATAGTGACCGGTGACATCAGGTAGTGGTGACAGTAGTGACAGAATAGTGACAGGTGACATCAGATAGTGGTGACAGTAGTGACAGAATAGTGACCGGTGACATCAGATAGTGGTGACGGTAGTGACAGAATAGTGACCGGTGACATCAGATAGTGGTGACAGTAGTGACAGAATAGTGACCGGTGACATCAGATAGTGGTGACGGTAGTGACAGAATAGTGACCGGTGACGGTAGTGACAGAATAGTGACCGGTGACATAAGATAGTGGTGACAGTAGTGACAGAATAGTGACAGCTGACATCATATAGTGGTGACAGTAGTGACAGAATAGTGACCGGTGACATAAGATAGTGGTGACAGTAGTGACAGAATAGTGACCGGTGACATAAGATAGTGGTGACAGTAGTGACAGAATAGTGACCGGTGACATCAGATAGTGGTGACGGTAGTGACAGAATAGTGACCGGTGACATAAGATAGTGGTGACAGTAGTGATAGAATAGTGACCGGTGACATCAGATAGTGGTGACGGTAGTGACAGAATAGTGACCGGTGACATCAGATAGTGGTGACAGTAGTGACAGAATAGTGACCGGTGACATCAGATAGTGGTGACGGTAGTGACAGAATAGTGACCGGTGACATCAGATAGTGGTGACAGTAGTGACATAATAGTGACCGGTGACATCAGATAGTGGTGACAGTAGTGACATAATAGTGACCGGTGACATCAGATAGTGGTGACAGTAGTGACAGAATAGTGACAGGTGACATCAGATAGTGGTGACAGTAGTGACAGAATAGTGACCGGTGACATCAGATAGTGGTGACGGTAGTGACAGAATAGTGACCGGTGACATCAGATAGTGGTGACGGTAGTGACAGAATAGTGACCGGTGACATAAGATAGTGGTGACGGTAGTGACAGAATAGTGACCGGTGACATAAGATAGTGGTGACAGTAGTGACAGAATAGTGACCGGTGACATAAGATAGTGGTGACAGTAGTGACAGAATAGTGACCGGTGACATAAGATAGTGGTGACAGTAGTGACAGAATAGTGACAGGTGACGTCAGATAGTGATGACGGTAGTAACAGAATAGTGACCGGTGACATCAGATAGTGGTGACGGTAGTGACAGAATAGTGACCGGTGACATCAGATAGTGGTGACGGTAGTGACAGAATAGTGACCGGTGACATCAGATAGTGGTGACGGTAGTGACATAATAGTGACCGGTGACATCAGATAGTGGTGACGGTAGTGACATAATAGTGACCGGTGACATCAGATAGTGGTGACAGTAGTGACAGAATAGTGACAGGTGACATCAGATAGTGGTGACAGTAGTGACAGAATAGTGACCGGTGACATCAGATAGTGGTGACGGTAGTGACAGAATAGTGACCGGTGACATCAGATAGTGGTGACGGTAGTGACAGAATAGTGACCGGTGACATAAGATAGTGGTGACAGTAGTGACAGAATAGTGACAGGTGACATCATATAGTGGTGACAGTAGTGACAGAATAGTGACCGGTGACATCAGATAGTGGTGACGGTAGTGACAGAATAGTGACAGGTGACATCAGATAGCGATGACAGTAGTGACAGAATAGTGACCGGTGACATCAGATAGTGGTGACGGTAGTGACAGAATAGTGACAGGTGACATCAGATAGTGGTGACGGTAGTGACAGAATAGTGACAGGTGACATCAGATAGTGGTGACGGTAGTGACAGAGTAGTGACCGGTGACATAAGATAGTGGTGACGGTAGTAACAGAATAGTGACAGGTGACATCAGATAGTGGTGACTGTAGTGACAGAATAGTGACTGGTGACATCAGATAGCGATGACAGTAGTGACATAATAGTGACTGGTGACATCAGATAGCGATGACAGTAGTGACAGAATAGTGACCGGTGACATCAGATAGCGATGACAGTAGTGACAGAATAGTGACCGGTGACATCAGATAGTGGTGACAGTAGTGACAGAATAGTGACCGGTGACATCAGATAGTGGTGACAGTAGTGACAGAATAGTGACCGGTGACATCAGATAGTGGTGACAGTAGTGACAGAATAGTGACAGGTGACATCAGATAGTGGTGATGTGCTACGGGGATTTATAAGCTATTGTTTCTCTGTTACCAGCTCGAAAGCTGAAGCATATTGAACATATATTATTCTAATACTACATAAGTATCTAACAAATAAAATGTAGCTACTGTATACTAGCGTTACCTTTTATTAAGTTCCCCGAGTATAACCGTAATTGTCTGTGTTTGCAGTCTGCTTTGCTGTGTATTTTATCTTTTGCTGTTTGATGCAAGTTGTAGTCAAGATACATTGTGCACCCCGCTACCAGGAGCCTGGATTGGAATTCACCTACTCTCTTCCCCTCTCTTCTGTATGTAATAAGTCTCCTATATAGAGAACTGAGACACCGAGTGTAAATTGGATGCTGGGCTTCAGCTGGACTCCCCTCACTACCCCCTTGGTCTGACTCCGTCTGACTTCCTCTATATCTAACTGGTATAAGCGATAGGTGAACCGGTAAGTATTAGCTTTTAATAAGCCTGCCTCCTGAATATGAAGAGGCCTGTTGTGATGTAATAAGAGTAGTCTGAGATTTGAGAGCATTCTTCTGCTCAGACTGTTTAGTAAACTTATCCGTCAGCAGGTGCCTCCCCGCTTTCTGGGTTTCCGGTGGAGGGCAAGGTCTTTGTCTGGTCTAAGGCATTTCTGGGGGTTTTCATGGTAAGCTTCGGAGGATCTGTCGGCTGTGGAGGCAGGCACGATCTATGCAGGCCAATTTGACTCTGATGTGGTGGATCCAAGGTCCCATCTCAGCAACTTCAACAGCAGTCAGGGTAGATAGAATAATGGTGTATAGACCCTTCCACCTAGGTTTGCGAGGCCTCTGGTGCCAATCTTTCACCAAGACTTCTTCCCCTGGAAGAAAAAAAATGCACAGCAGTATCCAGACATATAGGTATCCATTCCCCTGCTCTTTTGGCGATGGTTGGCATCGTGTTACCCAGGGCAAGCATCTGCTGGTGATTTATCATCTCTCCCACTATTTTGTTGTTTGCTCTTATTCCCATTTCTACTGGGCTGGGTCTATCCTACATCATCTCAAAAGGAGAATAACCAGTTCTTTGGTTGAGGCAGATCTGATTCTGAGCAGAGCAATGGGTAGGACTTGTGGCCATTCTAGGCGAGTCTCCTGACAGAGCTTTTTATAGAAAAAGTTTTAAAGTCCGATTCATGTGCTCAGCCTTTCCTGAGCTCTGGGGTCTGTAGGCAGCATGCAGTTTCCATCTGATCTTGAGACAGTGGCTAGTTCTTGTATCATCTCTGCCGCAAAGGCTGGACCGTTGTCTGACCCAATCTGCACCGGTTGGCCGTGTATTGGAATTATGTCTCTTAGTACTGCTCTGGCCACTTCGGTATATTTTTCAGTCCTAGTGGGGTAGGCCTCCACCCACTTCGTGTAAGTGCAGACAAAGACCAGGAGATGCTTCCATCCAACAGCTATAGGCATTCGAGTAGAGTCCACTAGTACATCTTGGAAGAGAGCAGCTCTATAAGATTGTATCCCTGAAGTCTTCAGAGGACCTTGCCTGGGATTGTTTTTAGCACA
This sequence comes from Eleutherodactylus coqui, assembly GCF_035609145.1. Lineage (NCBI taxonomy): Eukaryota > Metazoa > Chordata > Amphibia > Anura > Eleutherodactylidae > Eleutherodactylus > Eleutherodactylus coqui. The sequence goes on from NC_089841.1 coordinate 23,722,611, forward strand.
ATTGACACATTTTCTAGTTATCACCTTAGTGATACTGGTGAGTCTTGGGGTGTGTAGCACATTTTGGATTAGATTTAACGTGGTGGTGGACCCATAGTGTGCATCTTCATGTACTTTTTTTTGATGATTTCCGTTGTCAATGCTGTCGGAACCATGATTCCTCCATTCGAGAGGATGAACCAACACTCAGGGGTGTATTTTTCAACTTCTGTCTTTAGCCATTTCTGTTCATCCCGACTGTGGCAGGGGTTCCAGTTGCTGAGGGGAACTGGGAACAGGGATTATAGCTTGACAGGGCTTTCAGCATTTGGGAGAGTGGCAGTTCGCTTGGCAGCATCTGCTTTTCTGTTTCCCTGTGCAACGAATGAGTCTCCTTTCTGATGTCCTTTACAGTGAATGACTGCCACTTGGGTAGGGGCCTACACAGCTTCTAACAGTTCCAGAATGAGAGGAGTATGCTTCACTTCTTGACCCACTGAAGTGATCAGACCCTTTTATTTGTACAGGGCCCCATGAACATGGAGGGTGAGTAAGACATACTTTGAGTCAGTAAAGATGTTGACTTTGATCCCAGCTGCCAGCTGTAGGGTTTCTGATAAGTGCAATAAGTTCTGCCTTTTGAGCTGAAGTTCCTTTAGGCAGTGGTTATGCTTCTCTAGTAGTTGTTTGGTGACCACTGCATATCCAGCATAGAGTATACCTTCATCCACGAAGCTGCTACCATTAGTGTAATATTCAACATCAGGGGCTTTAAGAGGTGTATCCTGTAGATCAGGACGGCTGCTGAAGACTTCATCCTTCACCTCACAGCAGTTATGCTTGGGGATTCCGGCTCTAGTGGGCAACAGGGTCGCTGGATTTAGAGTGGTGCATACTTCCAAATTAAGTCTTCGGTTTTCACATAAGAGGCCTTGGTACTTGGTCATACGAGAATTTGTCAGTCAATGGTGTCTATCAGAGTTAGGACAGAATGTGGCAGCCATACTATAAGATCTTGACCCAGGGTAACCTTGTCAGCCATCATAACCAAGGTCACTGTTGCTGCCGGTGCTCTCAGGCAGGGAAGCCATCCCTTGGCCACATTGTCAAGCTGTTTGGAGAGATGGGCAACAGGTTGATGCCATGATCACATTGTCTGGGTGGGAACGCTGATCGCCAGTCCCTTCTTCTCATGAACATACAGAATAAATGGTTTCTCCAGATTAGCCAAGGCCAGTGCAGGTGCTTTTAAGAGAGCTTGCTTGATGTTGTCATAGGCCCTTGTATGTTCCTATATCTAGCAGAAGGGGGCATCTACACCGCACTTTATGACTTTAAAGAGGATTTTGGCCATTTCAGCAAAAACAATTATCCTTATTCTGCTCTGACTTTCCTTCTGGTGGTTGGTACTGGGATTTTGCAAACAGCCGGTTTTCTTTCAACTCCGAGTTGTACCTTTCCTTGTGAGATATGAGATCCCAGGTATTTGACAGTTGCTTGGCAGATCTGTGCCTTCTTCCTCGAGACTTTGTATCCGGCTTCATAGAGATGACAAAGCACTGTCTCAGTGTTCTGCAGACATCTTCAGAGGTAGATCCGGTTATGAGGAGGTCATCCACATACTGTGGCAATATAGTACCTGGCTGGGAAGGGAGAGAGAGTTTCCTTAGGTCAGTAGCAAGAGCTTCTCCGAAGAGTGCGGGTGAGTTCTTGAATACTTGGGGAAGGAGGGTCCAGGCAAGCTGATACTTTTCTCCAGTTCTTGGGTCCTGCCATTGGAAGACAGATAAGCTGACTGTCCTGTGTCAGTCTGACGGTGCAGAAAGCATTTTTCAAGTCCAGCACAGTAAAGAGAGTAGCTTCTCTTGGTATCAGAAATGAAAAAGGAGGGTGGAGCAAGGCCCAGTGAGGGTGGTGGAATATTTATGGAATACACAGAGTTTTCAATGATTGAGTATTTTGAATGGTGGAGGTGCTGCCAACCAGATGACGCTCCACCAGTGTGGGCGTAAGTGTAGCGAAAAGGATGTGAAAAGAACTGGTATGGAGGCGCAACACTCAAAGCTACTAGAAGATGTAGATCAAAGTCCAATGTGTGATGGTGAAAGCACTTCTTTTTTATTATTATTAACAAAACATGCATATTCAGAAATAATCTAAATAGAGAGGAATCCTTGGCCTTGAACTCCCTTACAGAGAATTCTGACCTGGTTATCCGCAATGCAGACAAAGGAGGTGGGATAGTTTTGCAGGATAGGTCCACTTACATCCAAGAAGCCATGCGGATATTGTCTGATACAGACTATTACATTCCCCTCTCTTCAGACCCAACCATCCCAATTCAAAAGAATTTTCTTGATCTTATCCAGGCAGCATACAATAGCAATATCCTCAATAAAAAAGAAAGGGATTTTCTCATTATTAGCCATCCTCGCACTCCTATTTTCTACCATTTGCCAAAAATCCATAAAGACACAATTAATCCCCCAGGCCGGCCCATAATCTCCGGCATAAACTCTATTACTTCAAACCTATCTCAATATATAGATATCCTGCTCCAAGGATATGTAACAAGCCTGAGGTCCCACCTCAAGGATACCCCATCACTTATAAAATTACTATCCCCAATAGAATGGAAACCCGCTTATGTGTGGGCCACCTTGGATGTTTCTGCTCTGTATTCCAATATCCCTCACGATTGGGGTATATCAACCATCATTTCCATACTTGCTGAGGACCCCTCAATCCCACAAAAACAGAAACAATTTATCACCGATTCCATATCCTTCATACTCAAGAATAACTTTTTTGCATTTAATTCTGGATTATACCAACAGATAAAAGGGACCGCTATGGGTACTCGATTTGCGCCAAGCTTCGCAAATTTATATGTGGGGGAGTTTGAACGACAATACATCTATACTGAACACATGTGGTCTAAGAAAATTATTTTTTATAAACGGTACATTGATGACCTTATTTTCATTTGGGAAGGGTCAGGAGAAGAATTTAATTGCTTTACGGATCACCTCAATATGAATGATTTTAACCTGTCCTTCACTGGTGTCACTTCTCCTATTTCTGTGGATTACCTGGACCTAACTTTGGGCCATGAGAGTGGGAGAATTATTACTAAAACTCATTTTAAACCTGTTGATGGAAATAGCTTTCTTGATTTTAGAAGCGCCCATTACAGAAAATGGAAGAACAACATTCCATACGGTCAGTTTAAACGCATTAGGCGCAACTGTACCAAGATCGAGGATTACAATACTCAGAGCTTGATTTTGAGACAAAGATTCAAACAAAAATATTACCCTAAAAAATTGGTGGACACAGCCTTTAATAGAGCTAAACATGACACTCCTGGAGACATTAAGATCCCTACTGAAAAGCTCACTGACTTTCACCATAATTTCATTACCACCTATAACCCATGTCATACTTGGGTGCGCACAATACTAGAAAAATATTGGCCAGTATTGCTCCAGGACCCATTCCTTTCCAGTCACTTACCACCTAAACCACGCATTACGTTCAGAAGAGCGCGCACCCTCAAAACCTCCTTAGCCCCCAGTAACCTTAGAACCAGCAGACCACATCCATTACATGAGAGAACCTTTTTTCCTAAATTAGTTGGATGTTTCCGATGCGGCAAGAAAAGCTGCATGTGTTGTGACAATATCTGCCACAAAAGATCTAGTTTTAAGAGTTGTACGACAAAAGAGACATTTTCTATCAAATCATTTCTAAACTGCTCATCTACGTATGTAATCTATCTACTAGAATGTCCCTGCAAGCTTCAGTATATTGGACGCACCACCCAGACCTTGAGAAGTCGCATTAACAAGCATAGATCAAACACCAAGAATAGCTATCCAAACCATAGTGTTTCCAGGCATGGGACCGCAGTCCATAATAATGATTTTAAAGTATTTTCTGTAACAGTTTTAGAACAAATACCCACCCATGTAAGGAATAGATTTGAAATTCTGAGAAAACGAGAAATATTTTGGATATTTAACCCCTTGAGTGGCACGCCCGGAAAAGTTCCGTGACGAGCTCCACTGCTCATAGCAACATAGCCCGGAAGATTTCCGGGCTATGTATCACTATGGGAGCTGCAGAGCACAATGCCACAAACTGTGACAGTGTGCTCTGCCTGCACAGTCCCACAGAGAACAAAGCAAGGGCTTTGAAAAACCAGCAGAAGATATTGCCGACATGTCGGCAATGTCCTGCTTTGTTTACAGGTTGCCATAGAGACCATCGGCTTGTCAGAAGCAAGCCGATGGTCTCTGTGGCAGGGAGAGCTGGTTGTTAGCTGTCAGAGGACAGCTAGGTACTAGCTCTTACAGCAGAGATCAGAGAAAACCTCCGATCTCTGCTGTGTTAACCCTTTACATGCTGCAGTCTATGTGACTGCAGCATGTAAAGGGCTGTCACTGCAGCATGTAAAGGGCTGTCACCATCGGACCCCTGGAATGTGATCAGGGGTCCTGATGGGTCCCTGTGGAAGTCCCCTAAAGGGACAAAAAAAAATAAAAAAATTTTAAAAAATTAAAAAAAAAAAAAGTGAAAAAATTATTAAAAAAATAAAAAAAACACTTGTCTCCCTTTACTTTGTAAAAAATCAAAAATACAATCACACATGTGGTATCCATGCGTCGTAATGACCCAGAGAAGGAAGTTAATACATTATTTAACCCCTTAATGACATGGCCCCTTTTTTCTTTTTTCCCCATTTCTTTTTTTCCTCCCCCCAGTTTAAAAAATCACAACTTGTCCCGCAAAAAACAAGCCCTCATATGGCCATGTCAATGGAAAAATGAAAAAGTTATGGCTCTTGAGACGCAACTGCAAAACTAGTTGAAATTCAATGATTAGACCATTTTAAAAAACCTGCCCTGGTGGGCACGACAGGGTGGTAGGAAACCTGCCACTCAAGGGGTTAAACTGAACACGCTTATACCTATGGGCCTTAATGAGAGTTTGGAAAGCATTTTTGACAGTTGATTGGGTTTTTATATTTTTGTTTTGATTTTTTTTTTTTCTTCGCCTTTTTTTTTCCCCCTCTCTCTCTTTCCTTCTTTCCCCAGACTAACATTGATCTGCAGGATTGCTGCATTCCAATAGGTGTCACTGTAGAGACATTGTTTAGTTTTTCCCTATTTGCCTTACCCCCAGCATAGTCCTCTTCTTACTCCACACCTCCCTCCCTTTACTAACCATACAATAGGAATTACCTTGTACATGAATCCCCCTCCCCACTCCCTATTCCATCCATGCACCCTGTAACCACGCCCCCTTTTTAGTCAAGCCAATCAACATTGAATTATTTTTCCCGCCCTCTCTCTCAGGTATTTATACCCCTGACTTGTCCTCAGCTCCCTTGTTAAAGCACTTTTTTCTCCCCTGTCCTCCTGCACACAGGTAAGCAAACTTCTCCTTGATCCTATAACTTAGATTTACACATCAATTCCTTTCCTTCCCCCTCCCCCCTTCCCCTTCCTAGTATGACTTTATCAGGAGCAAAAAAATCCCTCCAGTGCTCAGTTCAATTTAACTGCCCCCATGCACTTAATTACCCTGCTAGAACCCTCTGCCATATATTATCCATACATCTTCCCTAATCTGACAATTCTTCATTTTCAGGACCTCCGACACATCCTATACATCTTTGGAATCGTGTCACCCCTAGGCATCCTGTTGGTGAGCCCCTTATCTCAATTGCTAATTAGTTTTATTCTTATTTTGGTTGGTTACATAAAGGTGTCCCTTCTCCCCCCCCCCCCCTTTTTTTTTTTTTTTCTTCTTCCTAACTTTATCCCACACCATGAACCCAATGCTGTCAATGCACACCATTCTGAAGTAGCTTTCCAATAGATTCCCTTTTTTTATTTTTTTTATTTTTATTTTTTTAAATTTATTATTTTTTTTTTTTTTCTTCTCATTTTTACATACATATACACATTTATTTATGCACCCCCTCGGGTGTAGCAATCATATCATATTTCCCAATAGGCTGTACATGCATTTTAATTCTGTAGTCATTCCATTCAGCTGAAAGCAAGCACACGATTTTGAGTCCATCCGCTCTCATATTGGTACTTTTAAGATTGGTATTTTACTCCGGATTGTCTTCATCCTATTTTAACAGATATTTGTTTTGTATAAATTTCATGTTAATTTACATGTACGGATGCTCATATTCTTTTATGTTTTTTTGTCTCATATATATTTTATCACTGTTCAGATCGATGTTTTCATCATATATTTATTGTTCTTATTGACACATTTGTGAGACTTCATTATGTATATGAATTTTTTTTTTTCCTCTCCCGTCTCCTCCCCTTTCTTTGTTAATCACTCCTCCATTATCTATTTGTACTTATCACACAGTCCTATCCAGCCGAACTGACGAAGGGGTTCTTCCCCGAAACGCGTATTCCATTGCTGGTTTTTAATTTCTGAAAAAATAATAAAAAAGAAGTGCTTTCACCATCACACATTGGACTTTGATCTACATCTTCTAGTAGCTTTGAGTGTTGTGCCTCCATACCAGTTCTTTTCACATCCTTTTCGTTTCTCTTGGTATCAGTCCGAGTAGTGTGTAGGGGTTGGGCACTGTTTAATACAAAGTGACCACAGCTTGATCCACTGCTCTGAGATCATGGACTGGGCGATACTCTATTGTTCCAGGTTTCTATACAGGCAGAAGGGGGGTGTTCCAGGGTGATTGGCATCTCTTCAGAATACCGTACTACACAAACTTTTCTGGATTGTGTACAATACCATGGCAGGCAGCAGAGGGTGGGCAGTATTGCTTGATGACACAACGGTTGTGCCCCTGGCTTCAGCTGTACTGCTACTGGAGGTATATTCCGAGCGAGTCCCGGTGGATTATCTTCTGCCCACACTCCTGGTATTTTCATTACTAGGTCCAGGGTGGGTCCTGAGTGATCAGGCTCATGAATACAGCAAACAATCTCCATTCTTCCTCTTGAGACACTGTGAGTGAGAGGATGTGGGTGGGAGTTGGAACATCTTTTCCAAGTTGTAAAGTCATCTGTCCATCCGATTCAAAGGACACTTGGGCCTTTAGTTTTCTCAACATATCCTGTCCCAGCAGTCCAGTAAGTACAGAAATTGATGAGCAACTTCTCTGTTTCTCAAGGTACATTGCCATGGTACAAGTTGTTGGGTTATAACTGAATGTTCAGCGCCGGTATCAACCAAGTTCACAGAATGACCCCCTACATTTACTCTTACCATAGGTTCATGGCGGCCCAGCAGATAGGAACCCGGTCACCCTCATTTGGAATTATCGTCATACAATGGAGCAATAGGTGCAGAGTAAGATTGAGGCCGATTGGGGTGGTCCTGAGTGACTCTGCCATGTGCTTGTCTCTGGTAGCGGCCATTTTTGACCTGACCCCTTCCTCCTTCTCTTCCTGTATGAGCAGAGGAAGTGAAGGGGCAGTCTTTACTCCAGTGACCTGGTTTGTGATTTGGACTTATCCAAGAACAAGGCAGAATTGCTAGGTTTAAGACTTCAACAATGGAATCTTCTAGAAGATGATGTCAGTTACTTCATATCAAAAGAGGCACCAGCAGTTTGAGCCTTTCTTCAGAAAGGAAGGTAATCTGGTTTTCTGTTCCTATATTGAGGGCCTCATGAATGCCTTAAAAATTACTCATGACCCACAAGAATGGAGACTATTTGTAAACTTTTCGAAACTGAGTCTTAAGGCTGTGCTTTTGCACAATGGAAACAGTCTTCCATCTATTCAAATAGCACGTCCCGCATGACAGAGCCGTACAATAACTTAAAGCAGCTACTGAATTACATTGAGTATAACAAGTGCAGCTGGCACCTCAGTGGTGATTTCAAGGTAGTTGCCTTTTTAATGGAACTGTAGCAGGGATATACAAAATATGTGTTTCTTATGGGAGTGGGAGAGCCGAGTAAAGGAATCGCACTACTTGTGGTAGGAATGGACTCGCAGACAAAATGTATCAGCTGGAGAGAAGAATATCCAGTGCCCAGCTCTGGTCAAGGCTCATATATTCCTGCTACCACCCCATCACCTCAAACTAGGGTTGATGAAGAACTTCGCGAAAGCCATGGGACAGACTTTGCCAGCTCTCCGATACCTTCATGTAAAATTCCCTCGACTCAGTGAGGCAAAGATTAAAGAGGGAGTATTTGTGGGTCCTCAGATGCGAGAGCTCTTTAAAGATGACCGGTTCAACAACTTACTGCAGGATGATGCCAGACAAACATAGAATGCTTTTCACCTAGTGTCTATAAACTTTCTTTAGTACAAGACATGCTGATGCAGTATCTGAAACTTGGCTGCAATATGTCTCTACAGACCCACTTCCTTCATTCCCATCTGGATTTCTTTTTCAGACAACTGTGGTATGGTTAGTGATAACATGGCAAACGTTTTCATTAAGATATCGCAACAATGGAACAAAGATACCAGGGATAATGGTTTACTACCATGCTGGCTGACTACTGCTGGACACTCCCATGCTGGCTGACTACTGCTGGACACTCCCATGCTGGCTGACTACTGCTGGACACTCCCATGCTGGCTGACTACTGCTGGACACTCCCATGCTGGCTGACTACTGCTGGACACTACCATGCTGGCTGACTACTGTTGGACACTCCCATGCTGGCTGACTACTGCTGGACACTCCACAGAGATGGTCCCAAACTGCTGTACCAGAGACAGGCAAAGAGATCTCAGACATAGTCTATGACTTGACTTGTTACAGGTATTACCCAGAGGCCTATTACTATTGGCATGCATTTCATAATGTAAACCATTATTGCGGCTTACAAAAAAATAGCCAGTTTTGTATTTTGACTGTCATATTTGTGTTGTGCACATAAAAATTGATAAGAAATTACTAATTTTATTTCAGTAACATGACTGTTGTAAAAATTTGTTGACCAGGTCATCTGCTGGCTCTTTCTCTGTGTGAAGATGCTGCCCCCTCCTGGTCGGAGGGTCCCGATCTTTCACCTCACAGGATTCCTCTTCCTCTGTGTGAGGATGCTGCCCCCTCCTGGTCGGAGGGTCCTGATCCTTCACCTCCCCGGATTCCTCTTCCTCTGTGTGAAGATACTGCCCCCTCCTGGTCGGAGGGTCCCGATCTTTCACCCCCCAGGATTTAGTATTCTTCTGTGTCCTCAGTGTAGATCCGGCTGCAGTAAAGGATACTTATCTAAGGGCCTTTTATACCGTCTGTACGTCTGTGTTGACGAAACAGAAATTTCAGTGTTATATAATGGTCTAAACCAGTGTTCCCCAGCTCCGGCTCTCAGGGACCCCCAACAGGTCATGTTTTCAGGATTTCCTCAGACTTGCACAGGTGATGTAATTATTGTCGGTGCCTCAGACATTGTCACAGATGTTTACCATAGAATATCCTAAATACATGACCTGTTGGTGGTCCCTGAGGACTGGAGTTGGGGACCCCTGGTCTAGACGATATGTTTACCACAATATCATTATTTACATCTTCCTTTGGTCCAGTGGGGGTAGTCTCTTTGTTAAGCATGTTACCATGCAGGGCGGCGCTGGGTCCCGCGGCCGGCGCGCGCCGCTCCGATGTCGGCTCCGGCGTCCCGGAGCTCTGCTGTCGGGGCTCTCCCGGCGGCGTGGAGCAGCCAGCGTGCAGCGGCGTGGGTGTGTCCGCCCGTAGGGTGCCGCCCGCTCTCCTCCACCTTCCATATGCAACAGTGGGAGAGTCGGCTCCTTCGACTCTCCGCCCCTGGGCGGAGGCTTTAAGTTAAAAGGCTGGCAGTGACCTGAGCTCACTGCCAGTTATTGGTTCTGCTAGCCTCTAGTCAGGTCTGTCTCAGTCTGCTCTAGTTGCTAGACAGTGTCCTTTCAATTTGCCTGTGAGCTCCATCTCCAGCCTTACTCTGCCTTGTAAGTTCTGTTGGTCTGTTCCACCTGCCTCTTCTGTCGGCACTCTGTCCCCCGTTAGTTAGCTCCATCTAGGTAGTCGCCAGATCCCTAGCCAGAGCAGGGACCGCCGCCCAGTTGTCCGCCTGGGGTTAGCCAGGGCCGAGGCAAGTAGGCAGGGACAGTGGGGTGCTGGAAGTTCAGGGCACCCCACCTGGCGCTCGGGGGGCAGAGTGCCGTAACACATGTTGATACAACATAGAGCCTCCTTCCTCTTCATCTTGAATGAAGTGGCCCGCCCCAAAGTACCTGCCATATTATGTGTTTAACCAGATGCATCCGTTGAATTAAGAACCATTGGTGGAGAAACCTAAGTGTGCTCTTGATCTAGGCATTCACCTCCTAGGTTGTCACTTATGTACAGAATCATACAATTCACTTTTTTTAGATTTTGAGGTATGCCAATTAAATACTCATCCATGGTTATGGTCAATGTCTCATTTAGTTCTCTTGATGTTTTCCAGTTCTTGCTTGTGATGAGTCAACTGTATATTCTTGTTATCCTGGTAGAGGTCCCGGTCATGTTGTCATTATGGCAAGTAGACTTTTCTCAGTGGAAACCAACCGATCCTTACTTGTCTGAATTTCCTATTGTAAAAATGTAACATCGATAGGATTACATCAGAGGCAAAAGTATTAACAATTCCCTCAAACTTGGAGCAAAACACTGCACTATCCACCATAAGGGTGAGGGTTTATATGGGGACAGAGACCCTTAGGAATACGTTTAGCTTTATAGTACTCGCATAATGTAGTCATATAGAGCAGGTGTTCTTCCATGTCAAGTCCAATATTCGGTGCACACTAGTACAGGTTTGATATAAGTCCAAAATGCAACAGAAGATTGTACCAGCAGCACTCCTTCTAAGTCCTCACTGGGCTGGACTGAAAGATCAATACAACAGCCAGCCGGAAGCCCAAATTATCGTTTCCAAAGTAAATTTAACCTTTTCCAGTCCAATGTCGGGCCTGCCCCGACATCATCATTTTCCTCCACAGCTCCAATGTCGGGGCAGGCCAGACACTGCAGTGCAGGAGTGGATCTGCACCCGATCGTCAGGCACATCGGGTGCAGATGCACTCCTTTACTGGTCGTTATCGAGGACCCCCGAGGAGAAGGCAGAAAGGGTTTTTAACCCTTTCTGCCCACTTCTTTATACATTACATAGCGCTCAATTAGCGCTATGCAATGCATAGATTCCGGCCGGCGATCATGTGACCGCTGGTGTTACCTGACCCCCGGCAGTCACATGAACGCCGAGCCGGGAGCCTGCACCGTGCAAGGACCTGCTTACCTGACCAGCGTCTTGTGCATTCTCCTTCTGTCTCCCGACCCGGCGATCATGTGACCGCCAGGTGTCACCTGACCCCAGCGGTCACATGATCGCCGAGCTGGGAGGCAGAAGGAGAATGCACAAGACGCCGGTCAGGTAAGCAGGTCCCTCCCTGCACCCTCCTGAACTCTCAGATCAGGAGGGTGCAGGGAAAATGTATTTTTTCTCACCCATTCTCCCAGCTCCAATTTATTTGGAGCTGGGGAGAATGGGTGAGAAAAAATAAATGGATTGGAAAGGGTTAAAAAAAATAGAAGACTTGGGAGTATAATTTGGTGCAGTTGATGAAAAAGATGTGTTTATTCACCCATAACTCAAAGAAAAACTATGAAGCTTCAGCCTGTGTGACCTTTTTCAAGTTTACAATCATTGTATAAAACATACTATAAATAGCTAAAACACTTAATTACAACACCAATCAGATTACTAGTTATTGGTTCCACTCAATACAACACACACCCCGTTTGTCCCTATCATCTGTCTTAAATACATAAGAATATAATATAGTGACACGTTTCTTGGCGGATGCATCCGTAGAATCCCTCAGGGTTGCTGCAAGAAATGCAAGTCTGAATAATGGCTTTAGGGGGGCCATTGTGGCTGGAAGCATGGAGAGCTGATATGACATCCACAACAGTCTATGCAACATTCCCCTTCGAGGTGAATATTTGTTTAGTCCCGAACTGAATAAAATCCTGGGAGAAGGGACTACCCAGAGAGTTTAGCCCAAAAGACACTCTTACCTGATGTAAACCTGACAATCCACAGAGACAGACCAGACGGAAATGGAAAATTGGGCAGATGGTCTTATCCTAAAGGAAGGAAAAGGTAAGAACCTTCCACTACCATTCCCACTCCAAATATCCTCTGAAGTCAAACAGCCAGTGGGAGACAAAATGCTCCTATACTATGGGAAATGGATGATAATGCATGGGTACTGCGAATAATCCAGCATGGTTAGAGGATAGAATTTACTCACTATCACCCAGGAGATTTGTGATTACAACTAATCAGTCCATACATTTCCAGCCAGGAATACAACAGGGGGTGAAGGAGTTCTTACAAATAGGTCCAGTAGTGCCAGTTCCTTTCAGTGAATGGACAGTTTTTGTGGGTCTGTCTGTCTATTTTCCTATTAGAGAAGCAATGGAAATTCTGGGGAAAATGACTGCATGCATAACCATGGTGCCATGGGGTCAGGCACATTCTAGGCCGCTCCAAAGGAAGGTTCTGTCCAAATGGACAGGAGACAGATATCATTAAAAAAATAGCTATCCCCACTAAGAGGCCATTGACCTGGTGGACGATATCCAATAGCCTGAGCAAAAAATTAGCTATTCCCACTAAGAGGCCATTGACCTGGTGGAGAAAGAACATTTTTTATTCCTGAGCAGAGGACAATCTTCAGTCCATAACAGCAGTCCATCTGAGAGCATCTTGGAAAGAAATAGCAGACTCTCTCAGTAAGCAACAACTCCAGGGCAGTGGTCCCTCAACATCGAGGGGTTCAACCAGCTAGTAGCCCTGTGGGGGAAACTACAGATAGATCTGTTTTCCTCCTGGGAAAGCTTGAAGTGTCACAAATTTTCTCCCTGCATCCAGCAAGACAACCCAGAGATTTGGATGCATTCGCTCAAAGATAGGAAATGTCACTGGCTTATGCTTTTTCTCCTTTACCTCTGATAGATCAGGCTCTTCAAAAAATCAGAGACATCTGAATAAAGGTCATATTTATCACTCCTTAGTGGTGCAAAAGATCGGGATATCCTCTAATTCTGAGTCTAGCAGTTCAGACCCCAATTCCCCTACCATGCAGAGCATTTCCATTTGCTCATGCAAGGCCCAGTAAACTGCCCCAAAGTTCACCAGTTACAACTGGTGGCCTAGTTACTGAAGGGCATAGATGAAGAAACCAGGAGCTCTCGGGGGCAGTTGTGGATACTGTTATGGCTAGTAGGAGGAAAGTGACATCTAAAATTTATGCCACAAGGGCTAAAAAATGTCTTAATACTAAAGTTCCTACAAAAAGGACTAGGGAAAGGACTGAGTCCTAGAATCCTGAGCGTCCAAGTGGCAGCTCTTAGTGCCTTTTTTAATTTTTTACAACTGCCTTGTAGAACATAGGTGTCTTAAAGGAGTTTTTAAAAGGGACTGAAAGGGAAAACCATTCATCAAGAAAATAGTCCCTCTTAAGGACCTAAATATAGTGGCAATAACCACTGCTAGAAGGATAGGGAAAATAAAGGCCCTATCGTGTAAGAACCATTCCTTAAACCTTTACAAGACCGTATAATTTTAATAATGAAACCCTCTTTGATCCTAAAATTGTATCTTCTTTTATAGGGCGCTGGAGATTATATTACCCTCCTTCAGTCAAAACTTTAAAAACAGTAAGAAGGAAACGTTCCATAACCTCGATGTTCGACGAGCTGTGATGACATATATACAGGCATCACAATCATTTAGGAGATCTAACCGTCTCTCTATTCAATTTTAGCAAAGATACTATCGCTAGGTGGATCAGGATGTACATCAGAGAGGCTTCTATATCTCAGAACTCAAGTCCCCCAGAGGGGATTAAAGCCCATTCCACTAGGGCTCTTGTGTCTTCATGGGCTGAAGCCTCAAGCAACTAGATATGTAGAGCGGCCACATGGATTAGTCTTGCCACCTTTCTAAACATTATCGTTTAGACTTAGTCTAGTAAGGATACTGCTTTTGGGATAAAAGTTCTGTAGGCTCCCTCCCTAAACCGGTTTCTAATCTGGTATTACCTCCAGTAGTACTGTCAGGATGGACGAAATGGTAAGTATAGAATTAGTCTTACCAGTCATGAGTCCATCATGACAGCGCACATTTCCCACCCGCTATGAATTATATTTTCGTAACAATATATTATGTTATAAAATAATACTAACAAAATTATTTTGAGGGACAAAGGCCGTCGTAATAATTTGAAGTCAATTAGAAAAGTATGAGGTAGGCGGCCTCCTAACACCTTAGTGACTAAGCCTGTTTCTGCCTTAGTGACGGAGCCAAATTTTGTGAATCTGACATGTGTCTCTTTAACATAGAATAACTCCGTAAAGGTTTTGCATATCCAAGTAACATTGTTTTTCGCCACATATTGTACTTCATTTAGGTAGTAAAAATAGACCAATAGAATTCCAAGCTACAACTTATGTATAAACCTCTTGGCTCACCTGATATCTGACGAGCTACGATTAACAACTTACCTGAGTTTGAAAGGTGTAGGCGGTTGGTCTTAATGGGTTCTGCACAAAGGGCTTTTCCTAATTCACTAAGCTCAGTCTTTGCCATATGCTCCCCTGGATGCGGAGGCACCTCAATAGTAAAAATAAATATGTATATCAACTGCACACAAAAGAAATAACCTAATAGGATGAGGTGGTTCCAATGCAACGCCACTCAGGGAACCCGCACCTTGATTCCACTAGCAGTCCATAAATGTAACAAAATATGTGGCATCATATATCCGATGCAAATCAAGTTTCAAATCATTATTCCCCCATGTTTTTAACAGAACAGGCAACGTCTCGCCCTCTCTGGGTCTTTATCAAGCTTGGCTTCCACCTCATTGGATATATTTTGCCTTCCTGTAGATCAACATTGGGGGGGGGGGGGGTGTAAGTGGCTAAACTCCATGGATATAGGTCTTTTTATAGCCTTACATACTATATTTGCATGTTATTTTACTGTGTTGTAAAACGAAAAAAAAAAAAGGTTTGGTACGGTGTTAGCCAGTAGAGCAATATTTGATTGTTCTCAGTGAGAGAAACCAAGTAATCTTATAAATATGATACCTTTTAATGGTTAACAAAAATGCATGATGTTACAGCAAGCAAGCTTTCTGAGAGATCGCCCCCTTCGTCAGGCTATGGAATGAAACTAGTTTGGATGGTGCACAACTACAACATACAGATGTAGAGGGGAGGGGAAACACATGCCTCTTGATCTAAAAAAATGTTCACACAGAAATTTGAGACTCTCTTGAAGTCAAAACTTAAAACAACAGGGGTGTGGCCTGGCAGGTAGTGGGTAAGGCTGCAGTAAGAAGAGCTCCGACACGGAGACGCTCCTTCAGGCTCCTACCAGCGGGTGAATACACAGGAGAACCCCGAAAAGCAGAGGAAAGGACTCACCAGAGCCAGCAGAACATTTTTAGCCGCCTCTTGAGGGTATCGGGTCCGGCGTGAAGCGAGGCCTACACGACCGGGAGAAGCCGCGGGCTGGAGTGCCGGGTGCCGGCGGTCAGGAGGCGGCCCAGGGACGTCCGAACGCAGAGGCGGAGGAGAAGGGGAAGCCGGAGAGCTCCACTGCTGCGGGGAAGACATTGCCGGGCACAGAAGAGTGGAAGAGGAACAACCGCCGGCGGGAGAAGAGTGACCGGAGGTAGGACTCTGCAGAGGGGAGGGGGAGCAGACTTCTGGTAACAGCTGCAGACAGTAGGGAGGCTGCGGGGAGCATACAGCAGCTAAACATAAAGACTGCTGTTACACTTACCCCTGCTCTCCCTAAACAGTTCGGGGACCCCCCCCAAGCTTCAGGATAAGCCTGAGGGCTACACATCAGGGGTGTTAGTACCCCATAGTACAGAGGCCCTGCACTCTCCAGGAATCCTGCAGCCCAGGGGAGCCTGAGAGAAGGAAGAGTAAAGCCCCTCATATTGCAATAAGGGGGGTAGAAAAGGCTTACCCGGACACAAAGCAAAGAACACTGTGCTGCTCTCGACAGGGGGCCCCCTGCAGCTTTCCATGAAGCCCCACTGAAACCAAGTGGCTATTATGAGTACTGCAGGCCCTTAACTTTACTGCCAAGTTAACTTACTGGGAATCCATATATCCCTCGGGCGTAGCAGCATAATTTACAGCCCAAGGCTGAGCAAACGTGACCTCCCTGAGCTGATACAAGGACTATCATCCTCTAGAAGGAAGCTCTCCTGGACGGTTCTCTCAGCAGTAAAACTACACGTTAATCAAACTTCTGAAATGGCATTGAACCGCCGCACTCCCGCTCAAATGTTGGAATAGCATGGCTGAATAACGCATTTTCCTCTCCGTAAAAATGTGGCTCCAAAACAGCTCATAACAAGTTCACCTAGCATTAATGAAACTCTGAAAAGCATCGACCACCCTGACTACGTCTTCCAACGTTCTCCACAAGCATCGGTCTTCTTTGGATGATTTCTCTATATATTATCAGTGTCCATCCCAAGTGGCATAATTCTGCATTGACTATTCATGATGGGTATAAAACTGGCCGTCCCAAGGAGACTCTCGGAATTCTTCCCCCCTGGCCCTCGCAGTAATGGAAAAAGCCCCGCTACCTCCCACCCAAACAGCCTCGAAACAGAGAAGGCACCTAGCGCCTAAAGCTCCTTCCCAGAATTCTACTCTGGGCTCTCTCTCCCCTACTCAGGGAAGCCCAACCACCTAGAACAAAGGAAGCAGCAAGAGGAGCACTCAAGGAACCCCTCCAACCTCTCCTTCCTCAAAGGGCCCTGTAGCTAAAAAAAGCCAAAACAAATTAACTGCAAGGAACATCCCCGATGGCAGAGCCTACCAACAACCTCCAGGCATTCCCAGACTCTGAGAGCCCCCTAACTATCAACACTCTGAAGAATTTGCTGTTATCACTACAAAAAAATATTTCTAACAACATACAAAATCTCTCAGGGCAACTACAATCCAATATCGATCACTTGGCAACCCAAACTGACCATATTGAACAAAAACTAGGGGAATTTACTAAAGCCCACAACGAACTGGTAGACGCACTTGGAAATCTGGAAGAAGAAGTATCCCAACTATGATAAAAAGTCACAACCTGGAAGACCGATCCAGAAGGAACAATCTTAAATTTAGAGAAATCCCAGAAACTGTGTCTCCACCCGACATCCCTCAATATCTACTCAAGATGCTTCAAACACTCCTTCCGGATCTCCCTGAAGTGGAATACGCTATCGACAGAGCCCATAGGATCCCAAAAGCTCGGTCCGATCCGGAATCCGCACCAAGAGATTTCCTGGCAAGGATACACTTTTATAAAATCAAAGAAGAAATTCTGTCTGCTGGAAGATGTAGAGGAACACTCCCAGCCCCTTACGAAAATGTACAAATATTTCCAGGCCTCTCGGCTGCTTTATTACAGGCACGCAGGCAATTTGCACAAATCATAGCGGCACTGTGGGAGGCCCATATCAAATACAGATGGGGCTTCCCCACTAAACTTCTGATCTCTAGAAACGGAACTCTCTATGTTGCAGCATCGGTGGAAGGTGGCCATTCCCTTCTGAAGTCATGGGAAGTTCCGTTCTCTTAGAAATCTCCTAGGTCGACTGGGAGATCCCCTTCAAGGGTCGATAAAGAGTGGTCAATTGCAGATAAACATGTCGACGTGCGTGATATGGTGTTCCACCAAGTCACGTGCTCGTTTTAGCTTTTTTCACTTCCTGGAACCAATTACGGATGGTTCAAAATGCTATCCCCCCCAATTGCCATTCACCCAATGCCCGTCGGCACTGGTTGAACAACATTTTGATGTGTTCTAATGTTGATGTTTACCTTTATTTCTACGTTAACATTGGTTATAATTGGTTTTCTAGGAGGTCTCTTCCCCAACCCGTTTTCCTACTTAACATGACTGGACGACACGATAACCCTGCTCTTAATCTACCCGCCAGTCATGCCTATTAATATTACATCTTTAAATGTAAAGGGTCTGAACAGCCCCTATAAGCGCAGCATGCTCTGGAGAGAGGCCCTCAAATCTCATTCGGATGTTTTTTTTGCTCAGGAGACCCATTTCCTGAGGGACAACCCCCCCCCCCCCCCGCACACACCCTAAATTCCCGAAACTTTTCTTTGCTTAAAACTCGGAGAAAAAGAAAAGGGGAGTTGTAATAGCTATAAACCAGACAGTAGCATTCGCCCAAAGAAATATATATGTAGACCCAATGGGCGGCTTCATAATATTAGTATGTGAGATCAACGCCACTATTTATACCTTCGTAAACGTCTATTTTCCTCCCAAACGCCAGGCCAGATTTTTTAGACACGTCTTATCAGAGGTGGCTAAAATCCAGGAGGGTAACTTAGTAATCGGTGGGGACTTTAATTCGGTGCTGGACCCCTCTGCGAAGGGAAGAGGTCCATCTCCTGTTGTCCCGATCCTACACTTAGAGGATCTACACGATGTCTGGAGGTGTTTACATGAATCGGAAAGAGACTATATATTCCTTTCCTTGCCACACTCCTCCTACTCCATCGTAAAAAATACGGATGCCGCACACATTAATCATCCAATACAGGGTGGGAGAAACATATGCCTCTGTTTGCCAGCTTACCCGGATCCGTACAGAAATCCAATAGGAACCATCATTAGCATTTGTAGTATGTAAGCAGCAGCTGGGGTAGTTCGTTAACAACAAGTCAGATCTTCATTTTAAGAAAAGAACCTTTTATTCATCCATTTTTTGCTAAAAAAACGCCTGCAACGTTTCGACTGCTTAGCCCAGTCTTTAACAAGCCTGGTGTGAACAATCTATCCCATATTTAGGCATTAATATAACGTACCCAAGCTCTCTCACCTTTGCCAAAAATTACTTGCCACTTCTTAATTGGATTCCATGTATTCTAAGCAACTTCCGTAAACCCTTCATATCCTGGGCGGGCAGAATTGCAGCTGTTAAAATGATGATCCTCCCACGAATTTTGTATGTCTTCAGAACAGTAACAATTCCAATCACTATACATTTCTTGTCCAAACTCCAAGCCCTTATTAAATCGATTTATTTGGGGAGGATCACACACTAGAGTCAAATTCTCCACCTTGGTGAAACCATACGAATTAGGCGGCATGAGCGCTCCCGACATCAAACGATACTTCGCTGCGGTTATAGACCAAATTAAACAGTGGTGGGCTACATTATCTCACAAAAAATGGGCGGCTATAGAAACTGCTAGTCTGGGTGCCCCCCTGATCTTCCTGCTGGGAGTCAGACCACCGCCTTTGCCGACACATGCGCTACCAAGACTCCAGGTATCGGCCCAGATAAGGTCTCGGCTGCGGCCCTTCCCCTGAGATTTCGCTCCTCCATTCTCCCAGATTTTGAATACGGAAAATGGGAGACATTTGGGGTCCGAAAAACAGGAGACCTCTGCGACGAAGGAGCCATAATGGACTTCCCCACACTAAGTAAAACATTTAATCTCCCTAGTAAATTGAGTTTCTCATATCTGAGATTAAGATACGCATTACAATCCTTAGACATCCATAAACCAATGTTTCCCAAGGCGGCTTTCATTTTTTTCTCATTCCCTGCGGATACTCCCGGAGGCATATCAACCTTCTAGGAGAACTCATTCTCACAGATAGCACAATCCAAGTCAGTCCATATGACGCTTTGGGAAACTGATCTCAAACAACAATTTAGCCTGAAAGATTGGAACCGTGCACTTGCTTGGACTAAAAAAATATCACACAGTATCTCCCACTGGGAAATTTCCCAAAAGATCTTTCTCCGTTGGTACCTGACCCCAGCAAGAATATCCAGGATCAATAAAGAAGTGCCGGAGACATGTTGGAGAGAATGTGGTGCGAAAGGCATCTACTTCCATATGTGGTGGTCTTGCCCAGTCGTATGGTCTTTCTGGAATATTGTATTTGACTTTATTTATTCGGTTACACACCAGTTTGTACCCCCGGACCCAGCATTGGCCCTCTGTTTCTTGAACACTAACAATTTGTCTCCTTTCCATTTGGCTCTTGCCTCGCACATTATTCTTGCGTCACGGTTGACAATCGCCAGACGTTGGAGATCAAAAGAGGCCCCCTCTATTCTAGAATTGAGAAACTCAGTGAATTGTACCTTCCACTTAGAGGAGGCTTATTCACGCAGATTTGTTACCAAATCCCCCCGACTATCGTTCTGGGTGGCTTGGTTGGACTACACGACATCCAACCCTCTGTGATTGGAATCCGTGGAGGCAGAACTGTGCATGGCAAAAGACCTTCAGGCAGATAAGATAGTCCGAGCCTGAGGGCAGAAACACACCACTTCCTCAAACATCCCCAGCTAGTTACACACACATAGCTTTCTACTTCCCCTCAATTACACAACCCCTGCCATACCTTCCCACACAGTAACGCCTGGCTCGTAAGCAACCTGTACAAAACATTGATATATCTGGAAAATGAAATTGTACATCCGTTGTTTTGTTTGTTATATATAATTTTTTTCTTATATTTTTTTCACTCCTGTTTTACTACGTATGAAAAAAACTGTCAAAAATATAATTGTGAAAAAAAGCAACTTAAAACATCAGACAAACAGAGTGGAGACATACATCGTAAATCAATCCACTGAACTCAGGACAGTTTTATGCTATGTCTTATCTCTTCCTCAACCTGCACATGGAAGGAGATGCAGCATCACCTAGTGGATGGCAACATTATTACAAGTCAAGTTCTGAATTTTTATGAAGTTTTAAAGCAAAAAGGAAAAAAATATTATTCGGAGGAGGACATCTCTTTTGACCTCCTTCAGATCTTTCATATTTTCCACTTATGCAAGAATCCCAGGCTGAGTTTCAATCCATTCTTGAGGGTATCAAACATGACCATAAATTTGTACTCCCAAATTCTGTGATGCTGCGACTTGAAATTGCCCTTCAGTATAATAACTCTCATCTGCTCTATGCTGTGTCCCTTACCACAAAAATGTTTTGCCACAGGTAGTTCAGTTTTTCCTTATGTAATTGAGTGGCGATGAGATCTCATCCTAGCTCTCAGTTTGTCCTGTTTCCCCGATAGAAAGTCCCCCGACAGGACATTTACTGCGCATGGTCAGGTACACAACATTGGACATGGAACATGTGAATGTCCTCGGGTTCTTCTAGTCCTGCTGTGTGTTGGGGATCTGTATCCTGTCCGCAATCAGTATATGTGAGCAGGTCTTGCAGCTCCTTACCTTACCTTTGTGTGTCAGAGGACAATGCACTCCTGATTATACAGTTCCTCAAATTTGGAGGTTGCCTGTAACACAGAAGCAGAGGGTCCGGGAATATGGTGTTCAGACGGTCATCATTGTGTAGGGTATGATGGAGTTTCTTTACAGTCATCCTTAGTACCTCTAGCTGTAAATTGTAGATCACTGCTAGAGGTATATGTCCATTTTTTTCCTTTCTCCTTGTATTGGAGTAGTTGATTTCTGGATATCCTGGTGGCTCTGGTGATTTGGTAATCAACTGAGGTGGGATGCTAGCCCTGATTTAAAAGTCTTTTTGAGATTGTGTAAATGTTCCTCTCTGTCTGTTGGGTTGGAGCAGATCTGGTTGTATCTGATGGCCTGGCTGAATACTATGGACTTTTTAATGTGTTTAGGATGGGAACTGTCCCATCTGAGGTATGTGGGCCAATCAATCGGTTTCCGGTATAGGAATGTCTGTGTTGAGTTGTTCGAAATTTTTACGGTAGTGTCCAAAAAGTTGATTTCTGTATACGAGTTCGCTAATGTCAGGTTTATGGTGGGGTGAAATGCATTGAATTTTATTAGTTCTTGTTCGGTGTTAGTCCAGATGATTATGATGCCATCAATGTAGTGGAAGTAGGCCAATGGTTTGTTGGGGCAGGAGGCCAAAAAGTCACTAATAAGGCCTTTCCCGATGGTATTACTGATGGTGTTCTTCAGAGGTTTTTGGATGTACAGTGTCCGGTGGTTCCAACACTCTACATTTTGCCTAAAATACATAAAAATCTCCATAATCCACCTGGTAGATGCATAGTGTCAGGATGAGGGTCCCTCTTTAGCAATGTGGCACAGTTCCTGGAAAGGGTTTTGAGAACATTTGCGGAGGGGGCAAAATCTTACGTTAGGGAGATCACCGACTTTCTATTCAAAATCTCCTTGGTGAAGGTGACTGATTCCACTATTCTAGCCTCTTTCGAATTTACAGCATTATATACCTCAGTTAGCCATACAAAGAGAATTGAAGCTGTTAGGAATTATGTGGAAAGTTCTGACATTTCCCCCTGATTGTGGAGACTTGGCCCTGTCGCAGTTGGAGTACATCCTTTCAAATAACTATTTTGTGTTTTCAGGGGTTGTACTACCGGCAGCAGCAGGGCACTGCCATGGGTTCGAATATAGCGCCCACGTACGCTAACGTATACATGAGGAGAATTGAAGAATAGTTTGTTTTTATATCGGTATATAGCTCTAAGATCAGTTGTTGGTGGCGCTACATCAACAATATTTTCACTTTGTGTAAAGACCTAGCCTCAGAACTCTGTAAGTTCCACAATGTGCTTAACAGTATTTAACCTGAACTGTAGTTCCCTTTAACACACATTGGGATATGCAGGTTCAATTCTTAGATGATCTAGTTATCAAGAATAAAGCACAATTGCTAACAGACCTTTTCGTAAAATCTACGGATCATATTAACATAGTATGTTAGGCTGAATGTCCATCTAGTTCAGCCTGTTTCAACCCCCTTGTTAATTCAGAGAAAGGCAAAAACCTCAAGAGGCAGAAGCCAATTAGCCCATTTGCGGGAAAATTCCTTCCCGACTCCATAATGGCAATCAGAATTATCCCTGGATCAAACTTTGATAGTTCCTACCTGAATGTAAGACCCGGAACTATAACTCAGCTGGTCACCTTATGTCTATATCCTGTAATATCCTTCCGCTCAAGAAAGACATCTAGTACCCTCTTAAATTCATCAATGGATTTTCCCATCACCACGTCCTCAGGCAGAGTTCCATAGTCTCACTGCTCTTACAGTAAAGAACCCCCCCTTCTGTATTAGTGATAAAACCTGCTTTCTTCTAGACATAGCTGATGCCCTCTTGTTACCGAGGCAGTCCAGGGCATAAACAGATCATGGGAGAGATCCTTGTATTGTCCCCTAATGTATTTATACATAGTTATTTGACCGTCATTAGCTGTCTTTTTTCCAGGTTGAATAATCCCAATTTTGATGCCTCTCTAGGTATTGCAGTCCTCCCATTCCGTTTATTAATTTAGTTGCCCTCCTTTGAACCCCCTCAAGCACTGCAACATTATACCTGAGCACCGGTGTCCAGAACTGTACACAGTATTCCATGTGGGGCCTGACAAGTGCTTTATATAGTGGGATAATAATGTTCTTGTCCTTCACCCTCATTCCTCTTTTAATGCAGCTTAAGACTTTATTTGCTTTTGCAGCAGCTGACTGGCTTTGGATGCTCCAGTTAAATCTACAATCCACTAATACCCCCAGGTATTTTTCCATCTCACTTTTCCCTAGCAGTACCTCATTTAGTGTATATTGGTGACATCCGTTTCTCCTGCCCATGTGCATAACCTTACAATTATCAACATTGAACTTCATTTGCCATTTTTCCACCCAAGCCCCCAGTTTATCTAGGTCCTTTTGTAGCCGTACATTGTCCTAAGTTGTATTAATTATCTTGTATAATTTTGTGTCATCTGCAAATATTGATATTTTACTGTCTAGTCCCTCTATCAGGTCATTGATAAATATATATAACAGAATGGGGCCTAGTACTCAGCCCTGTGGCACCCCACTATTGACAGTGGCACAATCAGAGTACGAACCATTTATTACCACCCTTTGCTTTCTATCTCTGAGCCAGTTCTTTACCCAGATACACGTTTTTGCCCATTCTGAGCCCTCATTTTATATATCAACCTATTATGCAGCATGGTATCAAAACTGTAGAGAAATCCAGATATACGAGATCAGTAGACTCTCCCAGGTCCAGCTTAGAACTTACTTCATTGTAGAAGCTGATCAGATTGGTCTGACATGATCGACCCCTCATGAACCCATGCTGGTGAGGAGTTATTCCGTTGTTCTCCTTGAGGTATTCTAGGATGCATCTCTCAGAAACCCCTTCAATGTTTTTCCAGTTACTGAAGTGAGACTTACCGGCCTGTAGTTACCAGGCTCACTTTTAGACCCCTATTTGTAAATTGGAACCACGTTGGCAATGCACCAATCTAATGATACAATGCCAGTCTTGATAGTATCCATAAATATAAGAAATAGTGGTCTAGCTATCACATCACTTAGTTCCCTTAGAACCCTTGGGTGAATTCCATCTGGACTCGGCGATTTATTGATTTTTATCCTCTTTAACCGGCTCTACTGTGTTAGGTATGCAATATGTAGTGGGGGGTTCGTTCTATTCGCCTGCATCTCCTGTGACATTTGCTTTTTGTTTGTGAATACACTTGAAAAGCAACCATTTAATAGATTTGCCTTCCCCCCATTGTCTTCTATGATTTCTCCTGCATTATTCATTAAAGGGCCAGTGCTGTTAATATAGTTGAAGAATAGTTCAGGGTTATTTTTGCTCTCTTTGGCGATCAGTCTTTCTGCCCCCTCCTTAGAAATTTTCATCTTTTCTTTACATAGTTATTTTTTTTCCGTGTATGATTTTAGCGCTTCTTCGCTGCCTTGTTTTAGTAGTTTAAACGCTTTCTTTTCTTCATTTATTGCCTCCTTTACCGTTTCGTCGAGCCACAGTGGTTTCCTTCTACTTATGGTTCTTTTATTTTTAAAACGATATGAACTGTTCACAAGGTGATGAGGATGTTTTTAAACTTTTTCCATTTGTCGTTTGTACTGATATTTTTGAGGACGCTGTCCCAGTTAATGTTACCGATAGTACCGTAGTTCTGAACTGATCAAATTTTTGCTTTACTAAAGTTTTGTTTTTTTGTCGCTCCCTGATAAGGTTTCCTATTGAATGACAGCTGGAAATTATTATATTGTGGTCACTATTTCCCAAATGCCCCTCAACCTGCACCCCCGAGATTCTGTCTGTTTTTTCAGTTTATTAGTCCACAATGGCTCTCCCTCTAGTTGGCTGCTGCACAAGTTATCTTTAATTGTTCTCAAGAACGTATCACCCCTGTGAGATTTGCAGGTCTCGTTTTCCCATGTTATATCCGGATAATTAAAGTCCCCCATAATAATTACTTCCTTGCAGTTTGACACCTCTTCTATCTGCCTTAATAATAAGATTTCAGTTTCTTCTGTTGCTTTTGGTGGTCTATAAAAAAAACCTATATCAGTATTTTGTTAATTTTTTTTCTCTGTATTTCTACCTACAGAGATTCCACGTCTTCATCTCCTGAACCTCTATCCTCCCGTAGCCTCGGCATTAAGTACGATTTACCGTACAGACATACCCCTCCCCCTTTCTGTTTACCACGGTCTCTTCTGAAGAGATTGTAACCCTGTAAATTCACTGTCCAATCCCACTTATCAAGCCATGTTTCCATTATTTCAACTGTATTGAAGTTTTCATCAGTCATTCTCGCTTCAAGCTCAGCCACTTTGCCAATCAGACTTCTTGCATTCGTAGCCATACAATTTATATGGTTGTTTTTGGACTTTAAATTCATTTTGCTACTAATGGTACTGTTGACTGTTCTATCAGTTCTAACTGTACTAACTCCACCCCATGGTCGACCCCCATTCCCATTAATTGGACCCAGGTCGCTATCTACATTGTCTACCCCCCTGTTTATCATTTTTGCCCTCCCCCAGTCCCTAGTTTAAACACTCCTCCAGCCTTTTAGCCATCTTCTCCCCCAGCACAGCTGCACCCTCCCCATTAAGATGCAGCCCCTCCCTATGGTAGAGCCTGTGGCAGACAGCAAAGTCAGCCCAGTTCTCCAGGAACCAGAACCCCTCCTTTTTACACTAACTCCAAAACAACTTGTTTACCTCCCTAAGATCCTGCTGTCTTTCTATTGTGGCTTTTGCTGCAGGTAGTGTTTCCGAGAAAACTACCCTGGAGGTCCTCGCCCTAAGCCTGTATCCTAGGTCCCTAAAATCATTTTTGAGGGCCCTCCATTGACTTCTAATTTGTTACTTTGTGTCAATGTGCACGACTGCTGGATCCTCACCAGTCCCTCCCAGTAATCTGTCATTTCGATCTGTCATGTGTTGAACTCGAGCAGCAGGAAGACAACACACCGTTCAACGATCCCAGTCTTTATGCAGATTGCCCTATCGATCCCCCTTATAATTGAGTCCCCTACCATTAGGACCTGTCTAGTCTGCTTTGCGCTCCCCGTCCCCTTCGCACTGGAGCAGTTATCCCCCTGCCGTTCAGGGGGCATGTAGTGCTGCAGCGGTGCTGGCTCTGTTAGGACATCCCCCTCATCTACCAACTTTGCAAACTTGTTGGGTTGTGCCAGTTCAGAACCAGCCTCCCTGGTTCTCTTCCCTCTAACCCTCCTTCTGTCACCCAGCTAGCTGCCTGCTCCCCCTGCTCTTCCGTACTACCATTCGCCCCCGCCTCTACCCCAGCGAGTGCCTGCTCAGTGAGCAGCAAACTGCTTTCCATGTTGTCAATCGATCTCAGTGTTGCCAGTCGCTTATTTAGATCCAGGATTTGGGCTTCCAAATGTGCGACAAGCACACATCTTGCGCAACAATATGCACCCTCGATCGGCTGATCAAGGACCGCATACATTGCACAAGTAGCACACTGGATGACATTGTCAGGTATGAAGCTCATCCTAATAGGGATCTACAATTTACTTGTAGAAGTAGTGATGATTGACTAGATCACATTCCAAACACACCTCCGTCCACGCGCAGCCGTTCGCATACCTCCGCCCGTGCGCAGCCACTCACTTATTTTTTATATATAAATGCTCACACTTACTACTTGCTCTCGTTCAATCACCCAATTGTGCTTTACTTACACCCCAAACACAGTTTTTTTTTCTCTTACACACTCACACCCCCTTACTTAGTCACAGTCACACACTAAGACCCCCCCCCCCCCACACACACACACACACCCTAAGACACACAGAATATACTTAACTCCTGTCAGCAGCTCCGATGACGTCACCTGCAGGACCTCTCTCCCGCGGCCACGCTCTCTGGTCTCCTGCCGCTTCGCTCTGCTAACTGCTTCTCCTCTTTCTTTTCCCCTCCTCTTCAGAAGCTGGACTTATCCTTCCAGTGGCTCTCCTGATCTTCTTGTGGCTCTGGTGACTTTCTGGCTGTCTCACGCTCCCGAATCCCGCTGGCATCACTTCTGGTACCTCTGACCTGGGAATAGTCTACTATCATATGATAGTTCACATCCGATTCCAACGAAGAACTCTTTGCCCTCGTGCCAGTCATGCGCTTCAGGCACATTACACATGACGAGAAGTTGCATTTGAGGCTTGAGGAAATGTGTAACAAGTTCCTTAAGAGAAGACATCCCCAATCTGTACTAGATGAAGCTTTAACTAAAGTTAAGAGCCTTACACAAAAAAGATATTTTGACCCCCAATTCGAAACACAAAAAATCTGAGAGAATACAGTTTGTCTCTACCCATGACAATAATAGTCAGAGGGTGGTGGCGGTCAATATGAAACATTGTCCATTACTTGTCAATGGCTGTACTGAAGTGACTGGATTTAAAAATTTCCCAATCCCGGCATATAGGAGGAGTTGAATTCTTGGTGACAAACATGTCCATTCTCACTTCACCTATACAAACAGTAATTGCACCAGCTAAAAAGGCAATTTCCCATGCCTAGGATGCTCTTGCTGTGACAACCTTTTGAAAGGAGATGATTTCAGACACCCTCTGTGAGGCAAAAAATATTGGATCAAGGGGAGGTACTCCAGTGCTTCATCATTCGTGGAATACCTTATAACATGCCCTTGTGGTCTAGGCTATGTTGGCACAACCACCATGAAGGTCAGGTCCCAGATGATGAAGCACAAAAGTACAATAACAACTGGCAATATGGAGTTCCCCTTTTCCAAACATTTTATTGCGCATAAGCATACAAGCCAACTCAAATTTCAGGTGATAGATTTGGTCCCTCTCATCTAGGGGCGGAATCTCCAGTTTAAGAGTAAAGAGTTAAGGTCCATTTAGACAGGATGAATGTCGGGCATTCGTCTCCGCAGGTCCTCACTCCCGTGCGGTCACACAGGAGCTAGAATTGCTGGCTCGCTCACAGAGCGGACAGCAGGGGGACGGGGCGTCTGCAGGAGATTTCTCTCCTCACTCTCCCACATTCCTCTTCATTGACTTAACATAGCGGCCATTCAATACTGAACGGCCGCTATTTACACTGAATGATAAGCAATCAGCTGATCGTCCATCATTTATGCTCCATAAACGATGGATGATGAGCTGATAGTTCATAGTTTAGTGAAAATAGCAGCATTCAGTATTGAACAGCCGCTATGTTAAGTCAATGGAGAGGGGCGAAGGAGACTGAGGCGAGAATTCTCCTCCAGCCTCCCTGCTTTGAGGTAATGATAATAGCTCCCATGCAGCACATGGAAGCTAGTATGTGTGGGGACGAGTGTCGGACATAATCTGCCCAATACTCGTCCTTCTAAATGGGGCTTTATTTTGGATTTTTGAACTGGATACTATGTCACCAAGACTATCACTATAGGCCTCATATTTAACTGCCTGAAGCTTCTGGGTCTTTACAACTGAGTAATGTTATTTGTTTTTATTGCACTATTGACTTACACTGTTTTTTTGCTTGTCTTTAAGACAGATTTTTGCACAACCAGAGGCAAACTCCTCTATTCTCCCTACTCATCGGATGCATAGACGGATACTTCATGATCTGTGTATGTGTTGATGACATGTAATAAATGATTTGCATCTATTTCTCTTCTGATGTCTGTTTAGTCTCCTGATAGTAATTTCTTTTGGTGTTGTTGGGGGTTTAGAGCTATTTTAGGGGATGCGCTATAGATTAAGAAGTTTTCCATTGTTCAATATATAGTGGACAGTGTTGATCAGAAGATGATTTACACTTGGTACTTTATCTTCCTCTATATTTATATAATTGGATAGCCCATCTTTTGCGGAAGCATAATATAATATATTGTTGTATGTTTTGTATATTAAAAGAAGATATCTATGTATAAAGGAGGTCAATTCTAATTGAAGGAAATATATTTATTTATAGGAGTAATGTGGCACTGTGGTAAAAGCATATTTTTATCCACATTACCGATATAATGGAGTTCTACTATTTATGATTCTAGGGGTATTCTATTTCGCGTATTGAAGTGCTGTGTCTGAGGGATCTTCAGCATACCTGGGACAGATCACTGCATTTGTATGCCATTATTTGATGACTTATGTCAATAGGCTAGTCAGAACTATAAGTTTGTTACAAACTTCCCAATAATTTTACTTTTGAGTAGACATGAACTGGGTAGTCCCTTTCAATGACAGTATAGTCTCTCATACACTCACTCATTCAGTGCCGTGCACATGCATGTATTGCTTTTCATCACGGTCGCTGGGCAATGTGGCATTCCTATGGAACTCACAGTTGCCCATTGACAGAGTTAATGCCACATTTGGCAATTAGCGCGAGTTTCCTTTTGTTTTCTGGTGCAGAAGCAGTATGAAATGGTCTGCGCATGCATACAGTTGGAGCCGCGGTGGGCAACAATCACGAGTATTTAGTCTTCTCATGCAGATGCAGTATCGGATACATTGCCCATGCTTGGTTGCATGGGCACTGAATGACTTACATCGCACTTGTGCTGAGAAAAGAGACGCTGGGATATGCCTTGACGGATGGATGATGTAGCCTTGGTCTATTTATACATGTTTAAGTAGGTTTTCATATATTGTGTGTATATTCATATATTTTGCAGCATCTCTCTGGGTGTAGCAGGAATGTACCATTATATCCAACTTCCTGACCACACCTATGGGCTTTTCCCTTTTCTCATGCACCAGAATGCCTGTCTGTTGCCCCCTACAGGCCATTCTTTGTAGTGCACCTCTACATACCCACCCCCCTTTGATAAAGGCCATAGGCCGTATCACACTTTTCTCTTTTGGCCCTCCAGGATCAAAACTCCAGCCTCGGGAGTCTTTTTAGTTTTACTTGTCTGACAAGTTCTCTCTTCTTGTCTTCACTTGGCTTATCACATCCTTGCAGATCTTTCTCAGACTGTGCCCTCCCAGCTTGCAGGTTGACTTCCAGGTGCAACTTTGTATTCTCTGTGGCTTGTAACTCATCAAGTTCCTCTAACTGAATCTTGGTTTCTTCTACTTCTTTAGACTTTTCTAGTTTATGTCCACCCTTTTCACCATCATCCTTAGAGCTAACTACGTCCTCCATTTCAGTGCACAACGGCTTGTTAAGGCTTTCAAACTGAGCCTCCCTTTTGAAGGTTCCTTCTAGCTTCAGAACCTTGTCTCTGTATTCTTCCAGTTCCCCTTGTAGCTCATGCTCCAGCATGGCCTTGCTATGGATTACAGTCTCTAATTCATTTTTCAATCCATTTAGCTTTATAATTATCTTTTCCTCACTTTGTAACAATTCTATTTCTTCTTAGTATAGTGTTATCGGTTAGACCCATTAGAATTCTTCGAAATTCCTTTACCTCTGAATCTAACTTTTGCTTGGTAGTATTCAGTTCACTGATGAGTTGGTCCTTGGAGCCAGCATCCCTGTGATAGGCTTCAACCACCTGGGCAACCTGTTTTTTCACTTTCTGGGTTTGCTTTTTGAGGTCATTATACTCTTGCTGCAGTTCTTCCAAGATTTCTGCTGCCACTTCTGAGACCTTCTCAAGTTCAGTAGCCTCACTTTCTGCCTTCTCCTTGGCCTCTTGTACGTCAGAGGTCTGTTCAGTCTGCATCTTTTGCTCAGCTCTCACCTTAATGACTTTTTTTTGTTTACAGAAGGGATTTCTTTCCTCCAGACCGTCCAAGTCTTTACAAACTTTTCCCCTGGAGTGCCCAGGTCACCTTCACCTAAGTTGGTATGCTTCACCACTTGGGTCTTAATTTTACAATTCTTCATTCCTGCCACCGGTTGTTGGACCACGCCCTTGCGTTTTATTTGTACCAGAGTTCGCTTTCCAGCATCATTATCGGGAATCTTCCACAAGCCCTTCTTCTCTTTTACCTGCTGTCTGAACTGGCTCCTAGACTGCACTAGTCTCTGAACCCTCTTTTCAGCAACATGACACTATGCTGCCCAGCGATTCATCTTCACGCTTGAATTCTTGGTGAACTTTTGGAACAGCCCCTTTTTCTCCGACACCATTTTCAGGGTGTGTGTTAAAGTTAACCCTTCAGTCTTTTTCATACAGAGCCCTTCTTCAGCATGCTCACATTCAGTGACATATCTTGCAGACATGATTTTCTGCTCTGTAAGCTGCTGTTCACATATTTTCTGCGTCTTTCTTAGTTTGGACACAAGCTACTTTTGGAGACCAAGCTCCACAGAAACATCTTCTATCTCTTGCTGAAGACTTACTTTAACCTTCTCAAGCTTATCACAGACAGCTGTCTTCTCTTCATACTGCTGCCTTGTAGCTTCTAACTCCTCTTGTATTTCTCTTTTCTGCTCTTCCACAGAATCTAAGCACATAGCACTCTACTCCAGTCTATATTCTAGGTCTGACACCTCAGCCTGAAGTGTTGCAACCTGCTCTCACAGGTTTCTCTTAGCTTCTGCATCTTCCTCGTCCTGCTTGAGGAACACATCTCTCTCATTTTGCATCGTCTTCAGGTGTGCACTGAGACCAAGCCTCTGCTGCATCTCTTCCTGTAGCAACTTCCGGGACTCTTCACTCTGAGCTTCCAGCTCCACCTGCAGCCTGCTCACCTGCTCAGACAACGCTGTTTGCACACTGTTACTTTCAGTTATTTTTATTTGTAGCTCTTGAAGCTGCACCTCTACTGTATTTCTCTTGCATTCAGACTCCTGTTTAGCTTGCAAACGTATCGTTAGCTTATGGGTAAGCTCAGTACACTTGCTTTCCACAGCCTGTTTGACCTCTTCCAATGTTTTATTCATCTTTTCAGCTTGCTCTAACCGTTGGGACAGTTCCTTCATAGCTAGTGCATGGGTCTGATTAAGGTCCTGGATCTGAGCTTCATATTCTTCAGCTTCCTCATCCAGGCTCATCTGTAGCTGGAATAACAGTCTCTCATGCAATGCCTCCTGGTTTTCCTTGTAACCCAGTAAGTCTTTCAAGGCTTGTTTCTCTGCCCGACTGCAAGCAGCTTTCTCTAGTTCCAGCTCTTCCTTGAGCTGACTTATTTGGTACTCCAAGTCACCATTTTTCTTTGCTAACTGCATTTTGAACTCTGCAACCTGAATCTGCAAACCTGTAGTTTGATTACGTGCAACTGTAGAAGCTCTTCTAACTTGCAACACGTCATCTCCACCTCTTGGGTTTTCATTTGCAGTTTCTTACAGTCCTGTTCATACTGCACAGATTGTGCCTCCAGACATACTCTGCGTTTAGCCCCATCTCTTGCTACATCTCTGAGGTCTTGTATCTCTTCATGGGCTTGCATTGGTGCAAATCCCTCCTGAATTCTCTGGCTGTCTCACCCTGGACCTCAGGATCTGCACCGACAACCTCACTTGTCTAACTAGCAGCAGCCCTTTTCTTCTTTGCATATTTAGTACGATCTATCCCTTTCTCTCTCTAGAGGCATAGTATTACTCACGCCAGCATTTCTAGTCTTACACACTCTATCTTCATTATTACTTCCCTCTCTCACTAGAGGTATACTTGCCCTGACTCCCACATGGGTGTTGGCTGCACTCCTTACTGCGACCTGTTCACACCCTGACTTCATTTGTGGAACATTACTACACACTTATACAGAAAACATCCCACAATCCCCCACACCCATTTCAAGGTTAGTGCAATTTTTCTGCAACACATTATCCACAATACACTTTTGGGACTTCTTTTCACCCAATGCACAAACTGCCATTTTCCCAGCACCCTCCGGCAAGGAAAACATTCTGTTATGCAGCATTTAACCACATTGTCATCAATTTGTTCACCGTCAAGTCCATATCGCACCGAACCCACAGTCTTTTTAGTGGTCTCACCACTCCATGGATGGTTATCACAGTCCTTTGGCGGGGACACCTCCTGCTGTGCCCTCAAAGCTTTGCAGTTAGCCTCCAATACAGACCAGTGGGGTTTTACTGGCCACTTTGCCACTGGACCCCCATACATACATAAGTCCATTTGTAGGCACCCCCAGCATGGCTCTTTTTGGTTGCCCCCTGCAACGGCCGCCATCTTGACTGCACAGTCCACAATGAATAAATAAAGCAACAAGTTCACCAAGTTGCCTCGTAGGCGTCCTCAGTCTGGTTCGTTGTTGCTCCCACAGCAACCACAATTTTTCGGCCTCCTGGCCCTTTACATGCTGCTCCAGCAGCAACTGTACACTCGGCTTCCTGGCCCTTTAAACTGCCTCCAGCAGATGTTTGTCACCCCTAAGGCAACTGTAATTTCAGCCTCCTGGCTCTTTAAATGCTGCTTTGTGCGCCACTCCACTTGTGTCCGCATCCTCCACCATATGTAGCAAGCGGGGTGCATTTGCCTGCGGATCGCCAACTCTCAGACCGGAATGGGCACGACCACGTAGAAGTACTCTCTGGAGACACGGATTTCCTTTAAACCAGAATGCCTGTCGTTGCCCGCTACAGGCCATTCTTTGTAGTGCACCTCTACAATATATATAATGATTCTAATGTATTTAAGACAACTGATAAAAACAAAAGGGGTGTGTGTTGTATGAGTGTAATCGGATCGGTGTTGTAATTAAGTGTTTTAGCTATTTATAGTATGTTTTATACAATGATTGCTAAGCTTGAAAAAGGCCACACGGGCCGAAACGTCACTATCTTTCTTTGAGTTATGGGTGAATAACACAAAGCCTTTTATTTTTTGGCTTTGCTTTTGTAAGTAAAGGGATACCCTTGCATATCTCTTCCCTGGAGGTTTTTTGTTTTAGACTGTCCTCCAGTCTTGTGAGACAGAGAAACCTAGTTCTGGCCACGGATGTGGCTGCAATATTAGCCTCTATCAGGATAGATGTGGCTTCCCATGATCTCTTATGCAATAGATCTGATTTTTATTTTTTTGCATAGGATCCAGTAGTTGGAGGAGTCCTCAAATGGAAGGGAGGTATTTCTGACTGCTTTAGCCACAGGTGAATCTACTTCAAGAATTTCATTCCATAAGCTTGTGTCCTCTGAATTAAACAAGAGCCTCCCTTTGAACTTTCTTGAGAGTTAATCTGTTCTTGACCTTTCCCCATTCATCTGTTACAAGCTTCTCGAGTGCATAATTTATAGAAAAGTTAATTAAAGGTTTAGACGCAAGTCCAAACATCTCATTAAATTGATCTGGGCTCCTGGACTTCTTGAATCTCCATTGTGCTACAAATAGTTCTAATCAATTCCACTAAATCAGTATTAGAAAAGATAATATTTACTGTTTTCTTCCACAATCAGTGGAGCGAAGTCTTCTGAACGGACCATCTGTCAGGTTCAGATGAAACTATACTCATGGTGCAAGGTATTTTACGTGGCTTGGAGGGGCCTGGCTGGGGATCTGCCTTTATGGCTTGCATCTCTCTAACCATAGTACAGAGGTCCCACATGAAAGAGGTTTGCGCCTCCTCACTATTTTGCTGTGCATGCAGCGCATACAGGTTTTCATAGCCGTCCTCCAGCTTTATTGCGCATATGCCACATTTACCAACTTGGCCCTAAAAACTTCATCCTGTAATAACAGGTGAGAGGTCAGCACACATTATACTATAACACGCTATGCATTTTGTTCAGGTGGATTGCTCACAGTTGATGGATTTTCAATATCACCATTAATGCTATTCATAGCTGCTTTTGGTGATGTCAGTCGTAGTCCTCCTGGATTTAGACTGCAGGGGCTGCACCAACCACGCCGCCTCCTGGATGGGAAAAAGGCACACCCAGGCGCACAGCTGATGTCAATCCCATGCAGTGCAGATTGACGATTTTAACCCCTTTGTTGTAGACGTGCATCTAACTGTCCCCAGCAGCAACTTGCAAGGATACAGGTGTGAAATTACATGCTCCTATTTGCACCCGCCATTGGTATGCCACAGGCTGCACAGGTACCAAAGTATGTGCATGGGCCCCTATGATCACATGTGCTCTCCAGGGCCGATATGGGGAAATTACTGCAATGGGCAAGTAACCCCAGATCGCTTCTTTGTGCGCTCGATCCTGCACAGTCAGCTACAAGACCTTCAGTGCTCCCATCGGAAGCTCTCCTCTAGGTCTGTGGGACAGGAAGAATGCTGGAGAAGTGTGAGGGAAGAAGCCTCTTAAACTCCTCTTCCTGTCCCAAAAAGGTTAAAGGGCAACCTCCAGTAGTGCTGTCAGGATGGACAAAATGGAAAGGATCATTTTCAAAGCCAAAAAAATGTCCTAACAAATTCCACAAAATCCGGGATCCACGGTGTGATTCTCCCCTCACTGCTTACACACATAATGAATATTAGCTCTCCCTCATCTTCATCAGTTCTGAGCAGGGGCATAACTATAGGGGATGCATTTGGTTTCAGGCCTAGGACCCTTAGGGCGCCCGTAAGGCCTCTCTTCTCCATATAGTAAGTCAAGTAGTATGATAAAGTATGATAGTTGGGGGTCCTGTTACAGATTTTGCATTGGGCCCAGAAGCTTTAAGTTATGCCTCTGGTTCAGAGGAAACATCCATTAATGGATGAAGAAAGATCGTCCCAAATACAAACATGTAAGTCATACGAGTAAACTTTTATGAACAGTTAGAAACAAGTTTAGAGACGCAGTTATATGTATCAGTGTGAAATATTCTATGTACACGGCTGATATAAAGGTGGGTTATCTGGATTCTATTTGTTTCTGGATAACAGATGTTTATCGGTAATTACATATATTTCTTATTCATCACTTACTGCTCTAAATTGCTTCCCTTTTCTCAAGCTTACTTTTTACCTTTTTTGCACGGTTTGACAAAACAGTTTTAAACAGGTTTAAAAAAATGGCTTCTCTCCTGAGTGAACTTTTTGATGTCGTGGTAAATCTGATTTGCGAGTAAAACATTTCCCACATTCTAAACAAGAAAATCGTTTCTCTCCTGTATGACTTATTTGATGTCTAACAAGATATGATTTCTCTGTAAAACATTTCCCACATTCTAAACATACAAACGGCTTTTCACCTGTGTGAATTCTCTGATGTGCAACAAGATGAGATTTCCATGTAAAACTTTTACCACATTCTGGACATGAGTACGGCTTCTCTCCTGTGTGAATTCTCTGATGTTTAACAAGGTCTATTTTAACTGTAAAACATTTCCCACATTCTGAACATACAAACGGCTTCTCTCCTGTGTGAGTTCTCTGATGTGTAACTAGATGTGATTTCTCTGCATAACATTTCCCACATTCTGAACATCCAAATGGCTTTTCTCCTGTATGACTTCTCTGATGTGCAACAAGATGTGATTTAAATGTAAAAGATTTCCCACATTCTGGACATGAATACGGCTTCTCTCCTGTGTGAGTTCTCTGATGTTTAACAAGGTCTGTTTTCACTGTAAAACATTTCCCACATTCTGAACATACAAACGGCTTCTCTCCTGTGTGACTTCGCTGATGTGTAACAAGGTCTGATTTTGCTACAAAGCATTTCCCACATTCTGAACATGAATATGGCTTCTCTCCCGTGTGTATTCTTTGATGTGTAACAAGAGTTGATTTCACTGTAAAACATTTCCCACATTCTGAACATACAAACGGCTTCTCTCCCGTGTGAATTCTCTGATGTTTAACAAGGTCTGATTTTGCTGCAAAACATTTCCCACATTCTGAACATGAATACAGCTTCTCCCTTGTGCGAGCTTTTTGATGTTCTCTCTTTCTGTGACATTTATTCTGCTTATTGGTCTGTGATGAATCAGAAGATGGGACCTGTATGAGATGATCAGATGATGCATCTTTGCTGTGAAGGGCTGAGAGGATATCTGGAATAATCACACGTTCTTCATATGTATCTTGGGTGATACCACAATTCTCTGCTTTACAATCTGCAGATATCAGACCTCCCTCTGAGTTCCCAATACAGTCATCTGCCAAGAATAAAGATTTTTTTTTTTATATTATAGACCTTATAAATGCTGATATTTTATAACATTTCTATACAGTTAACAAGTCACGTAGCAAAATGTAATCATCATCAATGGGTACTTTTACACAAGCTGACAGTAATCACTGAAAAGAGCCATAACGGATGACTGTCGGCCCATGTAAATACGGGTCCTGACAGAACAAGTGAATGAGAATTGCTCACTTGTCGAAGTCACTTAGTTTGCAGCTCACTTAAAGACCAAGCAATTGTCAGTGCAGAAAACATCACAAAAAACTACACATGTGAATCGGGACTTACAAGTAACTAATTCTGGTTTCCATCAATAGCATGGGGAATCTGAAAAATGGTCATAAAAAGTAACTTGAAGCAGAGTCCTCCACAAGCCCCAGGCTCCTGTCCCCAGTAGATGTGGAGCCCAAGCTACAGGAATAGTATATTCCATACAGATGGAGTTCGGCCATTTCTGCACCAACATTAGTTTCTGGTTTTCCATAAAGAACTCATATAAAAGGAGTTATACTGAATGATGTCAGTAACACACGGTGTGCAGCAAATATAGAACTGCTCCTCTATTAAACAGCTTAGTACATACAGTAATTCTATATGCTGTCACGTCAGGCCAGGAGTAGGCCAGGGCACGGAGGCATGTGCCACTCAGCCCCCCGCACATGTTTACAGTCACAAAGTTTGCCCCGCTCTCAAAAGGTAAGGCGGCTCCTGCCACAACTAGTACTGACAATCTTATGGTACTGCTGAGTCCCCCTCTTGCTCACAGGATGACAGAGACCTCCCTCCTCGGCTCAGGTGTTTACTGCAGTCTGAGTGATCACACGGAGGAAAAGAAGAAAAGTCACGCTGGGAGCCTGCGGGAGAGAGTGCACAATGGAGGATGATGGGGTCTGTTTGCGGGACATGGGGGGGGGGGGATGATGGAGCTGCTAGGAGATGGACATGCATGATATGGAATGATACCTTTTGGTGTTTAAAGTTTGCTTAGGGGCCAATAGGACTTTAGTTATGCCACTGATTGGGAGCACAGAGGGAGGCCAGAATACTGACTAAAGCCACAGAGTGTAGGTTGCATTATTAATTGGGGCCTCACAGGAAGTCACATTATTAACTGAAGCCACAGCAGGGGGCACTATTACATAAAGTGAGACCACAACGGAGGGCACTATAACTTAGTAGGACCACAGTGGACATATTATTGGGGAGGCACTGAAAAGTTCACTAGTTGTTGCAACAGCAGATTTATAGGGAGAGAGAGCAGAAGTTTTGACTGCAAAAAATCTTAGTTGCATTTAGGATGAAAATATTATATTTATCCTAAATGGGGGGGGGGGGGGATTCTGAGTTTTGCTCTGGGCCCCATGTGTTTTTTGTACACCCCTGCTTCTACTTGCAGCCTACTTACTTCTTAGTCCCCTCTCATGTTGCAGGCACTGCTTTGTAGACCTGCAGTCGGGCTGGAATAAATCTGTATAATGTGCCCTTAATGCGCTCGTCTAAAACTGGTCATATAAAGAGGAAAACCAGTTCCTGCTTCTGTATACACGTACAGAGCTTGGCTCAGTTGCGGTATTTATGTACCAAGCTGGGTTCTAGTATTGCTTCTATGCACATCATGAATCTTGGGTTTGGTGCTGTAATTATGTTATGACCTTGGTTCTGGTACTGTATTTATGTATTAAGGTTGGTTCTGAGGCTCGGTTTCCTGTTAAATAAACAAGGATGCAAGGACACATTGTGGCCGTTAACACAACCAGACCGTGCCCACCGACTGCGGCCAGTCGCCATGTAATTATGCCAGTATTTTGCGTGGCCAACTACACTGTCTGTTTCCACCCTTAAAGTGTGTTCACACACGGCAGATTGTGCTGCAGGTCCACACCAAAATCTGCATGACAATCCACACTATACGGTGCGGGTTATGGCACAGATCCGCAGCAGATTTCACGTTTGCAATTGAAGGAGTGAGGTTTGATGCAGATCTGTTGCAGATTTTTCTCGGCAGAAAACCCACTGTGTGTGAACGCACCCTTATGTTGGGCCGCTACTCATGGGCTTGTGGTATATTCCTGCCCCATATTATTGGGGGGAGTGGTACTGAAAAGAAGAGAAGAAAATATAGAATAGTAGCTGACATACCTGGCTTCGCCCGTGTTAATTTGGTACAGCTGTTTACCCAGTGTTCACATTAAAACTTTTATGAAGTCAATAAAATGAAGGAATAAAATATGTATACACAGAGAAGCGTTAGATTCTCCTCAGACTGCATGTACCGATGTCCTTCTGCAGAATGTGCCACCCCTCCCACTCTCCTCACTTTTTACCCTTAAAGTAATGCCCCTTTTTAGTCAAATTTAACCCGACTGGAGGCTGCAGCCCCTTTTTAGCCCTAAAGGCCTCCTTCATCCCTGCAGTCCATGACCGCTTCCTTATGTACTTTACAGCTTTTCAGTATATACACACAGAGGGGAGGTAGATTCTGCTCAGTATATACACACAGAGGTGAGGTAGACTGTCCTCAGTATATACACATAGAGGTGAGGTAGATTCTCCTCAGTATATACACACACAGAGGTGAGGTAGATTCTCCTCAGTATATACACACACAGAGGTGAGGTAGATTCTCCTCAGTATATACACACACAGAGGTGAGGTAGATTCTCCTCAGTATATACACACACAGAGGTGAGGTAGATTCTCCTCAGTATATACACACACAGAGGTGAGGTAGATTCTCCTCAGTATATACACACACAGAGGTGAGGTAGATTCTCCTCAGTATATACACACACAGAGGTGAGGTAGATTCTC
The DNA here is from genome assembly GCF_035609145.1 of Eleutherodactylus coqui. NCBI lineage: Eukaryota > Metazoa > Chordata > Amphibia > Anura > Eleutherodactylidae > Eleutherodactylus > Eleutherodactylus coqui. The sequence continues at coordinate 23,762,733 of NC_089841.1, forward strand.
CTCAGTATATACACACACAGAGGTGAGGTAGATTCTCCTCAGTATATACACACACAGAGGTGAGGTAGATTCTCCTCAGTATATACACACACAGAGGTGAGGTAGATTCTCCTCAGTATATACACACACAGAGGTGAGGTAGATTCTCCTCAGTATATACACACAGAGGTGAGGTAGATTCTCCTCAGTATATACACACAGAGGTGAGGTAGATTCTCCTCAGTATATACACACAGAGGTGAGGTAGATTCTCCTCAGTATATACACACAGAGGTGAGGTAGATTCTCCTCAGTATATACACACAGAGGTGAGGTAGATTCTCCTCAGTATATACACACAGAGGTGAGGTAGATTCTCCTCAGTATATACACACAGAGGTGAGGTAGATTCTCCTCAGTATATACACACAGAGGTGAGGTAGATTCTCCTCAGTATATACACACAGAGGTGAGGTAGATTCTCCTCAGTATATACACACAGAGGTGAGGTAGATTCTCCTCAGTATATACACACAGAGGTGAGGTAGATTCTCCTCAGTATATACACACAGAGGTGAGGTAGGTTCTCCTCAGTATATACACACAGAGGGGAAGTAGGTTCTCCTCAGTATATACACATAGAGGGGAGGTAGATTCTCCTCATTATATACACATAGATGTGAGGTAGATTCTCCTCATTATATACACACAGAGGTGAGGTAGATTCTCCTCAGTATACACATAGAGGTGAGGTAGATTCTCCTCAATGTATACACATAGAGGTGCGGTAGATTCTCCTCAGTGTATACACATAGAGGTGCGGTAGATTCTCCTCAGTGTATACACATAGAGGTGAGGTAGATTCTCCTCAGTAGATACACATAGAGGTGAGGTAGATTCTCCTCAGTAGATACACATAGAGGTGAGGTAGATTCTCCTCAGTAGATACACAGAGGTGAGGTAGATTCTGCTCAGTATATACACACAGAGGTGAGGTAGATTCTGCTCAGTAGATACACACAGAGGTGAGGTAGATTCTCCTCAGTATATACACACAGAGGGGAGGTAGATTCTGCTTAGTATATACACACACAGAGGCGAGGTAGATTCTGCTCAGTATATACACACACAGAGGCGAGGTAGATTCTCCTCAGTATATACACACACACAGAGGCGAGGTAGATTCTCCTCAGTATATACACACACAGAGGGGAGGTAGATTCTCCTCAGTATATACACACAGAAGCGAGGTAGATTCTCCTCAGTATATACACACACAGAGGTGAGGTAAATTCTCCTTAGTATATACACACAGAAGTGAGGTAGATTCTCCTCAGTATATACACACACACACAGAGGTGAGGTAAATTCTCCTCAGTATACACACACACACACACACACACACACAGAGGTGAGGTAGAGTCTCCTCAGTATACACACACACACACACACACACACACACACACACACACACAGAGGTGAGGTAGAGTCTCCTCAGTATACACACACACACACACACACACAAGTGAGGTAGAGTCTCCTCAGTATATACACACAGAAGTGAGGTAGATTCTCCTCAGTATATACACACTAAGGTGAGGTAGATTCTCCTCAGTATATACACACTAAGGTGAGGTAGATTCTCCTCAGTATATACACACTGAGGTGAGGTAAATTCTCCTCAGTATATACACACACAGAGGTGAGGTAGATTCTCCTCAGTATATACACAGAGGTGAGGTAGATTCTCCTCAGTATATACACATAGAGGTAAGGTAGATTCTCCTCAGTATATACACACACACAGAGGTGAGGTAGATTCTCCTCAGTATATACACATAGATGTGAGGTAGATTCTCCTCAGTATATACACATAGAGGTGAGGTAGATTCTCCTCAGTATATACACATACAGGTAAGGTAGATTCTCCTCAGTATACACACATAGAGGTGAGGTAGATTCTCCTCAGTATACACACATAGAGGTGAGGTAGATTCTCCTCAGTATACACACATAGAGGTGAGGTAGATTCTCCTCAGTATACACACATAGAGGTGAGGTAGATTCTCCTCAGTATATACACATAGAGGTGAGGTAGATTCTCCTCAGTATATCACATAGAGGTGAGGTAGATACTTCTCAGTATATACACATAGAGGTGAGGCAGATTCTCCTCAGTATACACACATAGAGGTGAGGTAGATTCTCCTCAGTATACACACAGAGGTGAGGTAGATTCTCCTCAGTATATACACATAGAGGTGAGGTAGATTCTCCTCAGTATATCACATAGAGGTGAGGTAGATACTTCTCAGTATATACACACAGAGGATATTCCGAACGGAAGAAAGGTGACCTGAAAATGGCTTGTCCTCCCTTTCATGCCTAGTAAAAAGCTCAGGTATTTTGGGGAATCTGCATGAATTGGGACGTAAAAAAAAAACTCTTTTAGATCTATTGATGCCATGAACACCCCTCTTCTTTATCAATTTTATTGCTGAATATATTGATTCTATTTTGAATTGCTGTATCTTATGTGGGGGTTTAGTGGTCTTAGATGTATTACCGCACGAGACTTCCCACGTATTTTTTTTTTTATAAATCAAGAATAATGGCCCCCTGTTTTTTGTTTTTATGGAATTGGGATCACTGCCTTCATCTGTAGTAATTCCCACACTCCCTGGTGGAGCGGTTTTATCTGGTTGACTGAGCCAGACATTAGATTTTCCTTTGGGCGAGATATTAACTCTATTTGATATCCTTGTTCTAGGATTTTGGGGATCCAAGTATTTCCGGAGACCTAGGCCCACCAGCTTGCGAAGGCCCCCAATCTCGCCCCTATAGAGACGGCATCAGGGATTGGGTCTAGAGGCCTTACCCTGGTGGTGGGGTAAAGATGAAACCTCTTCCCTTGCCCCCTTTGGGGTAGCTCCAGCGCCCAGTCATTCTTTTGCCTTTGTAGGATTCCCCCTGCTGTACTGGTGCCCAAGAAAAAAAGGTTTCTTCTTGGTTGTCTTTACTCAGGAAACCTCCTTTTTTATCAGCTGCTTTTTCCAATATTTTGTCTACATCTGTCCCGAATAAGAACTGGCCGTGGAAAGGCAGAGAGCATAACTTGCTTCAAGATGCCAAGTTCCATGACTTGAACCATACGACTCTGCTGGTGGAATCGGAGAGCGTCGCTGTACGTGCCAATAGTCTGACGGCTTCAGCTGACGCAGCTGCTAAAAAAATTAGTCGCCATCTTTAAAACTGGGAGGGATTCCAGAATTTGATCTCTCGGGGTTTTATTAGACAGATGCATCTCTAATTGATTTAGCCAGAAATTAAGGGTCCTGGTGACACAAGTGGCTGCCACTCCTGGTCTGCGTATATTTGAGTCTTTTTTAGGAGGCCTTCTGCCTTCCTGTCCATTGGTTCTCTTAATTGCGTAGCATCTTTAAAAGGCGAAGTCGTGCATTTAGCTACGTTTGCCACCAGGACACCCACTCTAGGTATCTCTTCCCAATCCATACAAACTTCTTCAGTGAAGGGATAGTGTCTTTTGATACATTTAGTTGAAAATGAGCAAGTCTGGTTTATTCCATACTTTTTTTTATACTTTTTTCACATTATCATGTACTGGGAAGGTATGTCTATGCCTTTCCCCTAAGCTCCAAAAGACCTCATCTTGCACTGTGCCTCGGGACCAGACCAGCAGCGTCAGCATCAAGGAGAGGATGGACGACGGCCCCAAACGAAGAGCCCACCTGGACCGCGTTGGGGAGGAATCTGGCCTCAGCGAACTGCTCCTGCAGCATCCCGCGTGAAGACTCATCAAGAAGAGAGAAGAGCGCCTACTGACTCCGACTTGTTGTGAGTGTGCCTTCACTTCTTCATGCCATGAGCGCCTACTCCCAGCACCTCTCTGGAAACTTGCCTCCTGGCAGGACAGGAAAAACAATGAGGAAGGTGGGAGAGGGGGGAGTTTTTAAACCTCCCTGTGCGTTCCTGTCCTATCAGGAGGAGGGGATTTCAGCTGGGGCTGCCAAGGAGACGATGGGGAAAATGCAGAATTTGATGCAGTTTTTCATCAGCAGAAAATCCCCTATGTGTGAATGCACCGTTCTATTGGGGCGTTACACATGGGCCTGTGCTATATTCCCATCTCCAGGCTAAAATATGCCAGCCCCTGAGCATTACCCAGAGCTGCCATGACATAGATTGGGATTCAATATACTTAGATTAACCCGTTAAGGACACGGCCTATTTTGGTGATAAGGACTCAATGGATTTTTGGTGGATTTTCATCTCCATTTTTTAAAAGCCATAACTGTTTTATTTTTTCGGCGATGCGGCTGTATAAGGGCTTGTTTTTTGCGTGGCGAACTGTAGTTGTTATTGGTGCCATTTTTGGGTACATAAGACTGTAAAATTTTTATTATTTTTTTTTTATGATAGCAGGGAGAGACAACACATCAATTCTGCCATAGATTTTTTTTTTTTTGGGGGGGGGGGGGGTTTACAGCGCTAATCATGCAGCATAAATGACACAATAGAGTTTTTCCTGCAGGTCGATACAATTACTGAATTTTTTTAGGTTTTTCCACTTTTCGCAATAAAAAACATTTTTGGGGGAATTTTTTTTTCTATATCGGTGCATTGAAAGTCCTATAACTTTTTTTTTTTTCCAAGGACGGAGCTCTGTCAGGGCTTATTTTTTGCAAGACGAGCCGTAGTTTTTATTGGTACCATTTTTAGTTACATACAGCTTTTTTTGATGACTTTTATTGCGTTTTTTTGAGAAGCAAAATTAAAAAAATAAACATTTTGTCCCTCTATATGCCCTTCTCTGGTATTGTTAGCACACCGCAATTTGATATGAGTCTAATAGGAATTAATGGTTCCTCAAACCTCTTTTACACAGTCTGACTGTCAGGCCATGAAAAAAAAAAAAAAAGACATCCCTGAGCGGACATACTGGTGAACACTCCTTTATCACCTGATCGATGATTTTCAGCTTTACATCTCTCCATATTACCGAGGAGATGACCAGCCGGCCTCTGTACATCAGCGGTCAGACTAAAGATCATTCATTCTCATAGCAGCGATTCTTGGCCCATGTAAAACAAAAAGTAAACCAGCAGCGACTGACCTGCCTACTGATCAGCGCTGGAGTCAGAGGAAGATCTCTAGACACTCCTCGGGGCAGGTCTCGGTGGGGCAGGCCAAGGAATGCAGGTCTTGTTTGTTTTTTTTTCTTTATTAGAGAATAGCGTCATCCTATAATATCTCTGGAATAGTAGGAGGGACTGTTATATTAATTTTTAATAGTTCTCTAACTTTGGTTCATATGACCGCTGTTTAAACCATTCCCTTTAAAACACAGAGAAGTGTATTTTGACATTCTCTATTTTTTGGATAATTAGAATCACATTAATTTCTTGGAATTGTGGATACAGTCTGAAGGCCAGAGCTATTCCAGAGAGGATATCGGATGTCCAACAGAATAGCCAGTGTGGGGGAGTTTATCCTCTGATTGTATAACATTGAGTAACATTGCCTGAGATGTATGTAATCCTATACCTTGAATTATGTAACCATGTCTAGAGCAGCACACTTGTATACATTGATTAACACCCCTTTTATGACTTAATAAAACACAGCAATTAGCAGGGGAGAGCAGCAGAACCTGCCACCATTGACTGATATTCGGACATTCTGTGTCTGGGTCATTGATGGGTGTTGTCCCTAGAGACTGATTATTTTAATTCTACCTGGTATTGTTGATTTCTTACAGACTTACAGAAGCTCTTTAGCGCTGGTTACATCAGATCTAGAGTTGGTCAGTGTAAAAGGACCCTTAGTCACAGAATTGAAAAACCATTTCTCCCTCATCAGTATAGACATCATATAATGAATAGTAGTTCCTGCTCACATAGGTGTGTTTCATGTCCGTGCAGTAAATGCCCATCCTGTGTTATCACCTATAACGGTATCACATGTCATCCATATTTAGTTTGTACTCTGGCTGAATGGGGGAATATACAGCAGAAAAAGACAGATCACAGAGCCTATAAATCTACATAACTATCTGTGACTGAGGAGAATCTGTGACTAATAGATCACAGACTGAGCATGAGTCAACAATGTGATGCAGCAGAAAAAAAGGTAAACACTTATCTGGGATGTATTAAGACAAGCATAAAGTCTAGATCACAGGAGGTCATTATCCCCCTCTACTTTTCTTTAGTCAGACCTCATCTGGAATACTGTATCCAGTTTTGGCCATGCCGATTTTAAAAAAAGACATAGATAAACTGGAGCCAATTCAGAGAAAGGCTAGTTGGATGATAAGCAGTCCGTAAATCACGTCCTATGAGGAACCATTAAATAATTTGGGAATGTTTAGCTTGCAAAAAAGTAGGCTTAGAGGAGACTTAATAGCTGTATACAAATATCTGAAGGGCTGTCACAGTGCAGAGGGATCAGCCCTATTCTCATCTGCACAAGAAAAGACTAGAAGCAATGGGATGAAACTGAAAGGGAGGAGACACAGATTAGGTATTAGAAAAAACTTTGACAGTGAGGGTGGTCAATGAGTGGAACCGGTTACCATGGGAGGTGGTGAGTTCTCCTTCAATGGAAGTCTTCAAACAGAGGCCTGGACAGACATTTCTCTGGGATTATTTAGTGATCCTGCACTGAGCAGAGGGTTGGACCCGATGACCCTGAAGGTCCCTTCCAACTCTTCCATTCCATGATTCTTCTCTGCTGTATTTAGTGTTTACTACTCACCTGGGCGGTTACCTGTAGGAATCTCCTCTTTACACTGCAGATCGCCCCTCACATTTGTCTCTGTAGTATTAATATCGGTCAGATCTTCATCCGGATACAAAAGCTGTGAGACAAATATTGTAAAAGTCAGCAGATGGTTGGAGAAGTCGTGTGGAAGGTTTTACATGACCAGAAAAGGTCATTAATCATCATGACGACCAAAAATGACCTGACAGGAGTAGTTATCAGAGTCATGTCAAAGTGGATGCTTCCTAAATTGATTCGGTCAGAAGCTTCATGGAGTTTGGCTTGGAGCTGAGCTCTGAGTCACGGAGTCATTAATTTTGTATCCTTTAGATTGGAGATTCCCAGCTCTGGTTTTATTGTCTTCTAGTTTAGCAGATTTCCAGTTTCACTGATTTCTAAAGCCAGAATTTCGTCTCTAGTTTCACTGACTGCTTCTAGTTTCATTGGCGGCCGCCGGCCCACGTGGCCTCGCTGCTGACGTGGCCCACGCGATCTCCTGCTCAGCGTCTCGTCCTCCTGATGCTGAAACGCTACCCACCCTTCTCCAGCATCGCTGTGGGCGCTAGTGAAACAGTACTGTAGTAAGTGGCCATGTTTACCCAGATAACACAGTGATGTCACCTGCAGTCCTATGTAACAGCACAGAGAACACAGTGATAACGCTGGAGACAGATAATGATGCTACCTGCATTCTTATGTAACAGCACAGAGAACAGTGATAACGTTGAGGACAGATGATGCAGTAGATGTGACCTGCAGTCCCATTTAACAGCACAGATAATACACAGTAACATGTTCAATAACATGTTAAATGTTCATTTATTCTTTACAGTAATCTTTTATATTCATGTATTATTGCTATTGTTTTTGGTATTAAAACCCATATTTATTCTCTATTAAATGTGGTTTGGTGTATTTTTTGGAATGTCCAGAAGAAATTAATTGGATTAACATTGATTCCTATGGAAATAATTGCCTCGAGTTTTATTGGTTTCGAGTTTGGCCAATTGCTTCCGGACAGATCGTATGTAGATCCAGGGAATGGCTCGTCTTCTCCTGCACCAGTGATGGTCAATGGGTATATTCAATTTAAGGTCAGTCACAATGTGGACTCCCATCAAATGAGGAATTTCTTACAGTACTTAGTGCATTGGCAGGGTTAAGGGCCAAAAGAAAGAAGTGGCTTATGGCCATAGGTGTCAATGCGGATCCTCTAGTTAAGAATCTAAATAGACCTGGTCCTAAGGGTCCAGAGGTCCCTTCTAGTAGAGGAGGTATGGTTGCGGAAGGTCTTAATTTTCATTCACGGAGGTCCGGTTTAGACTAGTACGGTTTAGGATTTTCCTCCCAGCTTTCTCTAGCACTGGTGGGAGTATCTATGGAGTGTTCTGATTCCTGTTGCACCTGCCTAGCAATTAAGAAGGGCTTTTATTTCTATCTTGGCTTTGGACCTTTGCTGATTATTCTCAGTCTTAATCTGATGGTTGTTGGAATCAGAGTTGGATCTTGGTCTTCTGTTTTTTTCCTGCTCATCACAAGCTAAGTACTGTGGTCACTGGTGGTAGTTGGAATTCTCTGACAACTATTTATAATTAACAGCCAGATGTATTTGGTATTGTTCCTATTATATATACTCCCTATTTTCTTGTAAGCTCCAACACGTCCACCTCTGTCTGTCAGAGGCGGACGTGTTGGAGTTCAGGTATGAAGACCTTTAATTTTTAGTATCTTACTATATAAATGGAAACCTCGGTGTTGCTGCCACCAGATCTTGCTGCTGGTCTTTTGCAGCCACTCAAGGGTTTTTGACCACTTGCCTCCTGAAGAATCTGGTGGCAGCCGGTGATAGCTTACTCTTTCTGCCATGTCTGGATAGTGTAGTCAGTGTTCCTGTAACTTTGAACTTGTGAACTGCATCCAGCTATATCTCTAGGAACATTCAGTGCCTTTGTAATTTTTTGCATCCTTTTCCTTGTTTGCACAAGGCAATAATCATTTCTTTTACCTTTTTAGACCAGTCTCTTGACTTATCCATATTTCTAACATGCAATCAATTATCACTCAGCTAAGCTTTAGCCAGTCCAGGTATTTGCTGTATTTTCTCTCAAGCACATCTGATGCAACTAATGAAGCCCTTGAATATTTGTATCCGGTATGTTTGAGATAACATCTGAGGGATTCTATTCAGGGGGTGAATAATTCTGAAATGGCAGTTGGATGGCAAATGTGGCATTTTGTAAAGAAGTTGGAGAACCACGTATCTAAGTTGCATTGAGCTATTTACATTGATCTTGTCTGATTGCCTCCTTCAGTTCATAACAATATTCTGTCAGCTTTAGCATCAGCTGACTGGAATTGTACACTTAGTCTATGATTTATTTGCAGAACTTTATATTTGTTCCATACTAAATCTCAATTGCCAAGTGAATGTGCAAACAGGTAGAAGTTCAATAATATCTTTCGGTGAACCAGACACCATTTGTAACCTTTACCTACCATAGCCATCAATATGAAAAAGAGCGTACAGGAGTTTAGTAGAAAGCTGCATTGCCATCTATAGAGGATTTGAGGTAATCTCAGCTTCATCTACCTGATGGTTCTCGGGGTCACTTGGCTTTTCTTCTGGACAGTTCTGGGAATATAGACGGCTGGGACATTTCTCTGGTGGGTTTCTTTCGATGAGTCCATCTGTAGGAAACACACAGTGACAGAATAGATTATCAGCATGTGATGAGCAGATGATGGGCTCTAGGTGACCTTCAGTGACGTCTCCCCTCCTTACACTGCTGATCAGCCGTTATATCCATCTCTTCTGCTTCGCCTTTAACCTCAACCTTTAGAACAATCAGATTTTCACTCTAAATAGAGAAGAAGAAAAAAGTAAAATAATCCTTGGTTCCATCACTTTATGGTCAGATTCTGGTGAGACATCAGCGTCATCTACCTGCTGGATCTCTGGGACATTTTCCTCTCGACAGTCCTGAGAATATGGATGGCTGGAACATCTCTCTGGTGGGTTTCCCCTACTGGATCCATCTATAGCAAATAACCAGAGACTGAAAAAATGATATATGTGATGATTGTCAAATCTCTTATACCTGCTTTCCTCTATAATTGAGAGGCGCCATCTTACCCTTAAATGTGACTGGTGGTCCTTCATCGTGGCATCCTAATGTCCCTCTAAATACCCCCATGGAGAAATAGTCAGCTCTCCTCAGCTGTATTTAGTGGATACTACTCACCTGGGCGGTTAGCTGTAGGAATCCCCTCTTTACACCGCTGATCACCCCTCACATTTGTCTCTGTAGTCGTAATATTGGTCAGATCTTCATCCGGATACAAAAGCTGTGAGACAAATATTGTAAAAGTCAGCAGACGGTTGGAGAAGTCGTGTGGAAGGTTTTACATGACACAAAAAGATCATTAATCATCATGATGACCAAAACTGACCGGACAGCAGCAGTTATTGTCATGTCAGAGTGGGTGCCATTTTTTATGTTACAATTGCTCCTTAAATGGATTCTGTCACCAGATTCATGGGAGTTTGGCTTAGAGCTGAGCTCTGTATCACAGAGGTGGGGCATGCTAGCTTTGTCCTCCCACATCCCACAGACTGACAGCTCTCTCCCCTTTTGTGTATAGGAAGAGAGCCATCATTCTACATGCTGGGAGAGGCTGGCATGGCCCACCTCCGTGACTTGGAGCTCATCTGCAAGTCTAACTTCATGAAGCTGGTCCAGGCGTCATCCTCCGGGGATCAGCGTTCACATTCTGAGTGCCATTGTGCCTGGAGCTTCGGAATGTGACTCTACAACCTCTGATTGGCTGCAATGGTCACCAAACTTCCTGTGTTGTCAGCTATCACAACCAACGCCAGGACCACAGCGGGGCAGCAGTGCGGGATCCCAGTGGTGGCAGAAGGGTAAGTACTGCTCAGTTTATTATTTATTGCATGTAGTCCTATTAAAGGGAAGCTATCCTGTAACTGGACAACCCCTTTAATTGTTGTACCATGATGTATACATTCCTTTCACTTTCTTCTTAGTTAGCTCTTCATGATGAGAAGATCTAGATAAGGAATTCTATATTTCCAGACATTTTTACAATAACATTTAGAGCTTACTTATCCCCACCATACGTCTGTGAAGTTATTTTGGTTTGTTCTCGAGTTAGCTGTCTATAAAAGGTCCAGCAGGAAACCTCTTGTTCCAGTGGGTTATATTCTAACTACACTGAGATTAGTGAAACGGGTCGTTCTTATGTATATTCTTGCTGTTCCAAATCAATTATTAGAGCTTGAGCTGCTCAGAGAATTACAGGTCCCACAGCATTGGTGTAATCCACTGCATTCCTTTATTCCTCTAGCAGACATTAAAGCCCAGGACGTAAAAACACATATAAGCGGTCACTAAGGGATTAAACACTCCTCCAACCTTCTGGCCATCTTCCCCCAGCACAGCTTCCCCATTGAGATGCAGCCCATCCCTATGGCAAAACCAGCAAAGTCAGCCTGGTTCTTTGGGGGAGGAGCCTAGCTGACCATGTAGGCAGACGCACTGAGCGAGCGCTCCGGTGACGTATCCTGCCATACATCTTGCAACCGGCATGCCCTTGCACTATCAAGTGCATACAGCAATCGCCATATATTGCAGGAGCTGGGGGACCTCTCCTGCTGAACGTGGAGGACATGACTCATCGCAGAGATCATTGCAAGTCATGGAAAATCAAGATGGCACACAGAAGGAGGCAGAACACATACTTGGTGCAGAAGGGGGCAGAGAATCTGAAGACACTGAAGCTGAAGAGACATGCCAAAGAAGAACTCCCAGCAGAGAGCGATGATCTGCAGGACGACAGCGAGAATCCTGCACAAGGCACCACTACTACACCAGCGGGGCGTGATGATGCAAGCTGGCAGTCTGCTGGGACAGTAAAGAATGGAGGGGGGGAAGCAAGTCAGACAGAGAGGAGTCCATAGCAAGCAGACACGTGCGAAAGGAATCTAGCAATGTCAGCAGAGAGAAATCCTGGGAGCTGTGAACAAATGGACTACGGCCCTAAATCCACTACATTTACTAGTGAGTTCCCTGCCAGATGATATGGGCCTCCGCAGGCATGATATGCAGGAAGTATGACTGCACTGGGGGAAAGGATAAGTGAAGGGGAGGATCAGGTACGACCGCTGGAGCGGGAAACGCTGTCTCTTATCTTAGAAACAGAGGGTGAATAACCGATTGTGGGTTGTCACTATTGACTCCTGAGAGAAGGTTAGGTAGATGCATTAGATATCCAAGGAGAACTGCTCATTGAATGCTACTACCTTCCCTGTAGTGAGTCACCAGTGAGGGATTAGCTCCTTAGAGGACAAGGCAGTGGAAACCATAGAGGGACGTATTAATATCTATTGGGGTTTCCCTACCTATAATAACAATACCCCTGAGGGTAACTCCCAAAAAGATATATATATTTTTTTTGTCCACGATTGTTTTTGTGGGAAGATTATACCAGCTAATCACTAACAAGTAATTTTGAAACATACTAGCCGATCACTAACGAATACGTACGTGAGGGAGGTGATTTGACCTTCGCACGACATTCTTGTTCTCCATAACCACTTGCCAGAAACGGATTCCTGGTATAACTATTGGCCCCTGAGGAGCCCCTGTGTGGTTGGGGGTGAAACGCGTAGGGCACTTATTAAACACTTGTTGCGGTCAAAATATAATCATACAAATCGACCGCCACTGGTGTGTTTGTGGCCGGGAGGGCCTGTGAATTATTCAGAATTGCCACTCTACCTGAGGGCACGCGTAAAATATACGCACTATATTAGTTTGCTAGTAAGTGGACACACTAGTTGTCCGAAATCTTCGATTGAGGAATTGAGATCTCTAAGTGAGACGGAATCCACTACATATATGTGTATGTTTGTTTATTTCATACTTTTTAAGTGAATAAATAAAAGTTAAATTTTAATTTTAAGCTTATTAGTCTGCTGGTCCAAAAGAGTCAGTGGTGAATTTAGTAATTGGACCTTGACTGCCTCTGTGAAACTCTTAGTAAAAGTGTGTAACTTTTTCCAAACAGCCGCCCTACATATCTGCTCTACTGACGCAGATGCTCTCTCTGCCCCAGACATGGACACTGCCCTTGTAGAGTGGGCCCTAAGGCTTTCTGAAGCTGTCCTTTCTATCGCAGCGTTGGCTTCTGTGATAGCTAATTTAATCCATCTGGCCATGGAGATTTTTTGCCACTTTTCTTCCCCTATTAGGGCGAAAAAAATTGAACAAATAAATTATTGCGCTGCCTCCACTGGCTTGTAGCGCTAAAATATTGAAGTAATGCCCTCCTAACATCTAGGCAGTGGGAACTCCTGAGAGGCCTACATAGCTAGGTAGATAAAATGTTTGTATGTAAAATAAGTAATATTTAAGTAAAAGTTGATCCTAAAATTAGGTTTGTTTTATTTAAAATTACTTCAAAAACTGACTAGTGTTTCTTTTAAACTTATAAATCATCATAATTCCTTGTGACAACCACATAAATGCTTGGCAGGCCCCACGTCTGTGCCTACGCAAAAATAAAACCATATCAGTAGTTAAAGGTTAAGTGTTATTTTGTTATCCGTTACTATTAGAGATGAGCGAGCGTACTCGCTAAGGGCAATTGCCTTGAGCATTGCCTTTATCGAGTAACTGCCCGCTCGAGAGAAAAGGTTCGGCTGTCGGCGCGGGTGACAGGTGAGTTGCGGCAGTGAGCAGGGGGGAGCGGGGGGGGGGGGGGGGGGGGAGAGGGATCTCCCCTCCGTTCCTCCCCGCTCTCCCCCGTCGCTCCCTGCCCTCCGCCGGCTGTTGAACCTTTTCTCTCAAGCGGGCAGGTACTCGCTAAGGGCAATGCTCGCTCATCACTAGTTACTATAAAAGATGGGTAACAGATAGATAGGCCCTGTAACTCACTTATCCTTCTCGCTGAGGTAATAACCACTAAGCACACAGTTTTTAAAGTCAGATTCCTAATAGAGACCAAATTTATAGGTTCTAACGAAGCCCTGGATAGGCCCATAAGAACCCACATCAAATCCCATTGTGGCACTATGTTATGGATTCCTGGCCTTAGCCCATCTGCTGCCCTGAGGAACCTAGCTACCCAGGGAACTTTCGAGAGCTTAGTGTCATAGAAAGCGCTAAGTGCCGCTACTTGGACTTTCAAAGTGCTCGGAGAAAGATCTTTATCCAGGCCCCCCGTGAAGGAACTGAGGATTGCAGGGATGTCAGGAGAAGAAAATATGATTTCCCTTTCCCAAGGCCAGGATACAAATTTCTTCCAGATCCTCTGATAAATTCTATTTGTTGTCTCCTTTCTACTGAATAGGAACGTGTTTACCACTTCTGTGGAGAAGCCCCGTCCTAGCAAAATGACTTTTTAGGTTCGCAAAAACTGAGTGTTTTATTGGACCCTGGGGTAAGAGGTCTGGCCCTACTGGTAGGAGGACTGATTCTTGTCAACTTAGGCTATTTAGTAGCCCAAACCAGCTTCTTCTTGGCCAGAAGGGGGCTATTAATATAAGGATGCATTTCTGACAATGAAACTTCTGGAGGACCCTCAGAACTAATGAGATTGGAGAGAACGCATGAACTAATCCTCGGCCCTAGTTCTGCGTTAGGGCATCTATTGCCATCAGGTGGTCCCTTGGATTGAGCGAGAAGAATCTTTTCAGGTTGCGGTTTTTCTTTGTTGCAAAAAGATCAGTGTGCGGCATTTCCCATCTGGCCATAAACGCTGAAGATCTCCTGTGAATGGGACCATTCTCCTGGATCTAGTTGTTGTCTGCTGGGGAAGTCTGCCTTTTGGTTTAGAGCTCCCCTCAGATGGATCGCTGAAATCCATAAGACATTTTGTTTGGCCCACAAAAAGATTTTCTGCACTTTGTTTTGTAAGGCCCTGCATCTTGTCCCTGCTTGACCTCAAATGTGGGCTACTGCTATAAAGTTATATGATCTTTAGAGGTCTGCCCTGATAGCCCCTTCTATTTTCTGTAGGGTTTTCCAGATTGCTAGACGTGTTGAAGATCGGAGGCCTATCTTCCGAGGTCAGATCCCTTGAAGGTCAAGATCCCCTACAATTGCTTCCCAGCCCCCTGCGCTGGCATCTGTCATGATGCACACTACTGGATCCCGTGACCAATGAACGCCCCTTGAGAAAGTCCGGGCCGGAAGCCACCATACTAGAGATGCTTTTACTGTATTGCCTCTGTGCATTTCCTTGCCCAGGGATGATTGTTGTTTGTTCTACGCGGCCAAGATTGCTCCCTGTAAGATTCCCGCATGAGCTTGAGCCCATGCTACCACTGGGATACACGACATGAGTTTTTCCAATAGTGCCATCGCTGTCCTGATAGTACAGTCCTTGCGTCTTCGGAACTTCTAGACTAGGAGATGTAATATCTGAATCTTTATTGAGGAAAGGAAAGAATGCTGGTTTTCTGAATGTAGTAAGATCCCCTCGAAAGACTTTCTTCTGGCTGGATGTCATGCCGATTTCATCAAACTGATTACCCACTCTAGGTGTTGGAGGAATTGAATTACTATTGCTAGGGGTTCTTCTAGACGTTCCCTGGATTCTGCCACTACTAGAATGTGTCCTAGATATGGTACGATCAGAATAGATCTTTGTCTCAGACTGGCTGCTAGTTCTTCCATAATGTTGGTGAAAATACAGGCGGCAGAGGATATTCCAAGCGGAAGACAAGTGAACTGCAAATAGCTTGCCCTCCCTTCCATGCATAGTGCAAACCTCGGGTATTTTTGGGAATCTGCATGAATCGGAACACAATACGTGTCTTTTAAATCTATTGATGTCATGAACACCCCCCTTGTTTCAATTTCATTGCTGAATTTATTGATTCCCTGCCCACCTTTGGGGTAGCTCCAGTGGCCGGTCATTCCTTTGCCTTTGTAATATTTCGCCTGTGGTGTTGGTGCATGAAAAGGGTGATTATACCTACCCGATAATCAAGTTTCCAGCAGTCTCCACGACAGCACCACCCGAGATCGCATGGTCCTGATAGGACAGGAACACACCGAGAAGTTAAAGTCTCCCCCTCTTCCCCACCTTCCTCAGTGCATTATAACGAACTGCCAGTGTAGGAGCTAACTTAAATTTTTTTTACCTATCTGGTATTTTTTGTTTTTTAACGTATATGCCTATTAACTCTTTTTTTTGGGGGGGGGAGAAAGTACGGGTGCTGTCGTGGAGACTCCTGGAAACCCGATTATCGGGTAGGTATAATCACCCTTTTCCCGAGTCGTCTCCACGACAGCACCACCTGAGACGTACCAACTAAAGTTATTCTAGGGTGGGATTGCCGCCGAGAGGACCTTACGACCGAAAGTCATGTCCTCATCTAGCTGCACTTGTACCCTATAGTGTCTGACAAACGTGTGTGGCTTTTTCCACACTGCTGCCTTGCATATCTGTTCCACGGATGCCGAGCTATGCTCAGCCCATGAAGTCGCTACTGCCCTCGTGGAGTGGGCTTTAAGAGCCGCGGGGGCCTCCATCCCCAGGGTCCTATATGATTCGTTAATGGCCACCTGGCTATAGAGCTTTTAGCTACTTTTTTCCCCTTGTTAGGGCCTGAGTACTGGACGAACAGGTTGTCATCCTGCCTCCAGGGACCAGTGGCATCGATGTACGTCAGGACCGCTCTCCTTACATCTAAGCAATTTAGGTCTCTCTCTCTCGTTTTTTGGGTTATTAAAGAACGAGGGGATTACTATGTTCTGTGCCCTATGGAATGGTGACACTACTTTAGGTAAAAAGGTCGGGTCTGTTTTGAAGACTAGCTTGGTGTCATTATCTTGAGGAGCGGGTGGCGGATGGATAGGGCTTGTAGCTCGCTGACCCGTCTCGCTGAGGAAATGGCCACTAGGAAAATTGTCTTAATTGTGAGCATTCTTATTGAGAGCCCCTCAATTGGTTCGAAGGGCTCCGCAGACATAGTCCCCAAGACGCAATTTATGGTCCAGTCAGGACATATATTTGTAGGTCTAGGTCGCAACCTATCTGCCGCTGTCAGGAATCTACTGATCCACTTGTCTCCCGCTAACTTAGTGTCGAATAGGGCACTAAGGGCTGCCGTCTGGACGCTTAGGGTGCTCGGGGGGGGGGGGGGGGGCATATCCAGGCCCTCCTGCAAGAAATCCAGGATTAATGGGATGTCAGCGCCACTGCTCGATGAGTCCCTCCCCTGTCTCCAAGAGATAAACCTCTTCCAGATCTTTTGATAGATGCGGTTGGTTGTCTCTTTCCTACTTGCCATTAGAGTCCTGACTACCTTGTCCGAGAACCCCCTGCCTCTCAGTGTGGATTCTTCAGTATCCAGGCTATTAAGTGGAGTCTGCTTATATCAGGGTAGTTCAGAGGCCCCTGTGTTAGTAGATTCGCGTGAGCAGGAAGGGTGACTGGGTCCTGGATGCTCAGGTTTCTTAGAAGGCTGAACCAGCTCCTCCTTGGCCAAAAGGGAGCCACTAGGATCAGAGTGCACGTCTGCGACCTGAAGTGCTGCAACACTCTTGGGATTAACAGGATTGGGGGAAAGGCGTACACCAGTTCTCCTCCCCAATCCTGGCTTAGGGCGTCCACTGCTGTTGGCCGGTCCTCCGGTCTGAGGGAAAAGAAGTTCTCTACCTTGGTATTTTGTCTGGATGCGAACAGGTCCAGCTGTGGGAGACCCCACCTGTCCATCATGATTCGGAATGCCTCCTGGGATAGAGACCATTCCCCTGGGTCTATAAGCCTCCGGCTGAGGAAGTCTGCCCTTTTATTCAGGGATCACTTCAAGTGCGTTGCTGATATTGAAAGGATGCGGCCCTCCGCCCAGCGAAAGATTCTTTGTGCGATGCTTTGTAGGGCTGGCAACCTCGTGCCCCCCTGATGTTGAATATGGGCGACTGCCGTGGTGTTGTCTGATAGCACTCTTATGTGCTGGTTTTTTATGCTGGAGGGCCTTTTAAATTGCCTGTAGCTCTCTGTAGTTTGAGGACTGGTACTTCATCCCCCATGGCCATGGACCCTGTAGGAGCTTGTCTCCGACGTGCGCCCCCCCACCCCCAGGAGCTTGCGTCTGTCGTGACTTGCATGGCCGGATTCAGTATCCAGTGGACCCCCCTTCGCAGATTTCCTGGGGATGTCCACCAGCGCAGGGATATTTTTACTGAGTTTCTTATCTGCATTCTCGTTCCTAGTGAGGATTGCTTGCCGTCCCAGGCTGAGAGAACTGCCGATTGCAAAGGCCTGGTATGCGCCTGAGCCCATACTACCCCCGGGATGCACAATGTCATGCTTCCCAGGAGAGACATAGCCTCCCGGATTGAGCATGACCACCTCTGAAGAAAGGATTCTACTAGCTGTTGGATCTTCTGCACTTTTGCTTCGGGGAGAAAAGAGCATTGAGCTTCTGAATAGAGCAGTATGTCCAAAAACACCTTCTCCCTGCTGGGGTCTAGGCTGTACTTCTCCCAATTCACTATCCATCCTAAGGATTGAAGCAGGTTGAGCACCGTTGCCAGGTTTTCTACTAGAAGCTCTCTGGACTCGGCTATAATTAGGATGTCATCCAGATAGGGGTCCATCAGAATCGATCTTTGCCTCAAGTAGGCCGCTACCTCCGCCATGATTTTTGTGAAAATGCGAGGTGCCGAGGAGATTCCGAAGGGCAGGCATCTGAACTGGAGAGGTCTTGTCCTCTTGCCCATCTCTAGCGCGAACCTTAGGTACTTTTGTGAGTCCCTGTGGATTGGCACGTGAAAGTAGGCGTCCCTCAGGACGATAGATGCCATGTAGGCTCCCTTGGGTATTAACCTCACTGTTGTAGAGATCGACTCCATTCTGAACTTCCGGTACCTGACAAAGGCGTTCAGGGGTTTTAGATTTATTATCATGCGTGATCCTCCGCCCGGCTTCTTTATCAGGAAGAGTCTGGAGTAATGCCCCCAGGTCTCTTCTCTCTGAGGCACGAAAGACACCGCGTTTAGACGTAATAGGTCCTGGACCGCTTGCTGGAGCGGGTGCAGTTGTTGCGCTGGACCTCTGGTAGTGACGTATCTTCTCCTGGGGAGGGATACCAGTTCGATTCGGTACCCCTGCTGTAGGATCTCCGGGATCCATGGGCCCCTGCAAATTGAGGCCGATCGATCCGCGAAGCTCCGCAGCCTCGCCCCCACTAGGATGGCGTCAGAACTTCTGCTTGGCTGGATCCCCTTGATAAGGGTTGAAGAGGAAATTCCTCCCTCTACCCCCCTTGGGGTAACTCCAACAGCCTGTCTTTCCCTTGCCCCTATACAGTTCCGGCTGTTGTGCTGGGGCCCGAAAGAAGGTCTTCCCCTTCTGCTGTTTCTTCTCCGGGAATCCTTTCCTTTTGTCAGATGCCTTCTCGAGGATCTTGTCCAGATCCGGACCAAAGAGGAACTGGCCATGAAATGGGAGCGAACATAATTTGTTTTTCGAAGCTAAGTCGCCTGACCATGACTTTAGCCACAGGACCCTTCTAGCGGCCGCTGCGTCCGCCAGGAAACTTGTGGCCACTTTTAGTATAGGGGGGGAATCTATGATTTGTTCCCTCTGCGTTTTATTTGAGATATGGAGTTCTAGCTGCTCCAGCCATACCCCCAGGGTTCTAGCGACGCATGTGGCTGCGACCCCTTTTCTGAGTGTACTGGCGGCTGCCTCCCAGGATCTTCTCAGTAGGTCCTCCGCCTTCCGATCCATTGGATCCCTCAGCTGTGTGGCGTCCTCGAAGGGCAAGGTTGTCCTCTTAGCAACCTTAGCCACTAGGACGTCCACTCTGGGTATTTCCTCCCAACTTGCGCATACCTCCTCCTCAAACGGGTAGCGTCTCTTAACCCCTCTAGAGGAGAAGGATCCCGCGTCGGGTTTTTTCCACTCCTTTTGTATCATCTTTGAGATGTTACTATGGACCGGGAAGGTATGCTTCCGTCTCTCCCCTAATCCCCTGAAGACTTCGTCTTGTATGGTGCGAGGCTCTTTGGGTTCTTCTATCTTAAGCGTGGCTCTAACCGATTTGATGAGCTCCGCTAGGTCTTCTCTATGGAAGTGGTACTTCTTGTAGTCCTCTTCTTCTGAGGACTCCTCAAGCACTGGTTCTTCTGGTTCTGACCCTGAACTCTCTTCAGAGTCTGAGTGCTCCTCTGGGCTATATGCCCTTTTTCGGCGTTTCGCCCTGGATGCCCCCGTTGATGGTGTTTTTGGAGTTGTCAGGGCTGACCGTACCTCCTCCCGGACTAGCTTTCTGACATCTTCGAGGAATCCCCCCGTTTCCTCCTTGACTAGCCTGGCTATGCATGTTTTGCATAACGACTTCACATACGTAACCGGCAGTCTTGCACCGCATTCTGCACATTTTTTTGCTTTCATTCTGGGAGGGGCATCCCTTTTATTCCTCTGGCAGATAAACAAAATTTTTGCGGATAAGGATGTAACATTCACAATAACATATAAGAATCTGCATGACCTTGTTTGCCCCACTGGCTACTTACAGTTCCCGCTGCAGCTGAACATTCCGCAACCTCTGGTGCTGGAGCACTCATGTTTTACTGCTGGTGCTGCAGAGACTCCTAGCACAGTAAGCCAAACACTCACCGAATGGCTTTTACTTGATCTGCACCATCTTCTCTCAGGTTCCTATTTTATTTTTTAAAATTTGGCGCCTTTAAGACTAAGCCCCGCCCCCTCAACGCACCGGACGAGCGGGCTGCGATGATGTCATGGTGGCGCTAGTCACGTGGCGCGGCGCCCCGCCCCCTCCAACACGCATTAAGGGGATCCCGGAAGCGCCAGGCTCGGTCCTAAGCCGGCGGAGGAGGAGAGCTGGAGCCCCGCTTTGAACCCCCCATGGGCCGCCGCAGGAGGAACCTGGCCCGGGGGAATCACCCCATGTGGCTTCCCGGGAGACGCTCTGCAGGAAGGGAGGGCAGGCTGACCCACTGCCCTCCGATCCGCCGGTAAGACTCTTCAGGCTGGCGTCTCCACCAGCCCCTCTTGGTGATCCTGCCTCCTGGCAGGACAGGAAAACACTGAGAAAGGTGGGGAGACTTTAACCTCTCGGTGTGTTCCTGTCCTATCAGGAAGAGGCGATCTCAGGTGGTGCTGTCGTGGAGAGAACTCGGGAAAAAAAGGTTTCTTTCTTGCTTGTTTTTCCTCAGGAAACATCTTTTTTTTTTTATCAGCTGCTTTTTCCAATATTTTGTCTAAATCTGGCCCAAATAAGAATTGGCCGTGGAAAGGCAGAAAGCATAACTTGCTTCAAGATGCCAAGTCCCTGTCCATAACTTGAGCCATAATACTATCCTCGAGGAATTGGAGACTGCCGCTGTACGTGCCGCTAGTCTGATTGTTTCGACTGACGCATCTGCTAAAAAACTGATTGCCATCTTTAAAAATAGGAGGGATCCCAGGATTTGATCTCAGGGTCTTATTGAACAGATGCATCCCTAATTGATTTAGCCAGAAATTAAGTCTTCTGGCGACACAATTAGTTGCTACTCCTGGTCCGAGTACATTAGAGGCTGCCTCCCAAGTCTGTTTTAGGAGGCCTTCCTATCCATTGGATCTATTAACTGTGTGGCATCCTCAAAAGGCAAAGTCGGGTGTTTGGCTACTTTTGACACCAGGACATCCACTCTAGGTATGTCTTCCCAATCGGTACAAACTTCTTAGGTGAACGTGAAGCGTCTCTTGATACCTTTACATGAAAATGAGCCCCTGTCTGGTTTATTCCATTCTTTATTCATTCCACATCCACGGGACCGGACCAGGGAGAGGATGAACTGCGGTCCCCATGTAGAGCCCGTCTGGACCATGGCAGGGTGGAATCTGGACTGGGTGTACTTGCAGCGTCCCGGGTGAAGAATCCTCAGGAAGCGAGAACAGCGCCTGCTGCCTCCAATCCAGTGTAAGCATGCTTCCACACTCCATGCCAGGAGCTCCTGCTCCCAGCCTCTCTGGATACCTGCCTCCAAGAAGGACAGGATAAACACTAAGGAAGGTGATAAAGGGGGGCGTTTTTAAACCTCTGTGTGTTCCCGTCCTATCAGAAGGAGGCGACCTCAGGTGGTGCTGTCAGTGGTTGCGGTTGTGGAGACGATAGGGAAAATGCTATTACCACCCTTACTGGCAGTATTTCAAGAGGCCAAGAACAGACGGAAATTAACCTCACCCATGACGGAAGCAATAATTACTATTATCCCCAAATGCTAAGGCGTTTGATCGTGTAGAATGGGTCTTCCTATGGGAAGTAATGAAAATGATTCGGCGCCACCTTTATGGGATGGGCATGGCTTCTGTATACTGATGCTGAGGCCTGTCTGGGTGTAAATGGGGGTTGTACAAACACTTTCTCACTATTCAGAGGAACGAGCCAGGAATGCCTCATTTTCCAATTATTATTTGCAATAGCAACTGAGCCCGTTACATGAGAAATACACTACATTCGGATATAGCGGGATTCAAGCGGGGAACTAAGGGAAGAATCGCACTGTATGCGGATGATATATTATGGTTTCTGGGGGATGCTGAAAGGTCGTTGGAGACAGACATCCAAGTAATTAAAGAACATGGAAGCTCTTAACATTAACTGAGATAAATCAGTAATATTGCCAGTAGATAAGCCTGACCTAACAGTACATATTGACCAAGTCCCACTGCTCTGTACACCTGGTATTAAAGGGTCTGTCATGTAAAAAAAAAAATCCTATACTTACCTATTCCTCCCCAGCCAGTCTTTCTACCAGATCTTCACCTCAATGATCTTCTCCTGGCTCCTCCAGTCCCCCGAGTCATGTCACCTCCAGCCGGCCGGATCCTACCCTTCCTGTGATGAAGCATACATTGCCAGCATTCTGCTTCCTGCAGGTCAATGTATGCTACGTCACTAGTGATATAGTGTTTACTGCCTAGCAGGGAATGCCGAATCCTCAGCAGCCTGCTGTAGCGTGCAGGTGTGGGGTCTCACCGCTGTATATACTATATGAACACTAGCAGCGAAGCTCCACGCCTGCACACTAAAGCAGGCTGACAATGTTTCGGCATTCCCTGCTAGGCAGTGAACTCTATGTCACTATTGATGTAGTAAACATTGACCTGCAGGAAGAAGAATGCTGACAATGTACACTTAGTCTTAGGAAGATGAGGATTCAGCCGGCTTGTGGGGACTTGAATCGGGGGACTGGAGGAGCCAGGAGAAGATTGGTGAGGTGAAGCTTTTACCTTTTTGAATATTTAAAGGGGTTGTCCCGCGCCGAAACGGGTTTTTTTTTTTTTCAACCCCCCCCCCCGTTCGGCGCGAGACAACCCCGATGCAGGGAGGTAAAGAAAGCTCACCGGAGCGCTTACCTGAATCCCCGCGCTCCGGTGACTTCTCTACTCACCGCTGAAGATGGCCTCTTCCTCCGTGGACCGCAGCTCTTCTGTGCGGTCCACTGCCGATTCCAGCCTCCTGATTGGCTGGAATCGGCACGTGACGGGGCGGAGCTACACGGAGCTACACGGAGCCCCATAGAAGACTGCAGAAGACCCGGACTGCGCAAGCGCGGCTAATTTGGCCATCGGAGGGCGAAAATTAGTCGGCACCATGGAGACGAGGACGCCAGCAACGGAGCAGGTAAGTATAAAACTTTTTATAACTTCTGCATGGCTCATAATTAATGCACAATGTACATTACAAAGTGCATTATTATGGCCATGCAGAAGTGTACAGACCCACTTGCTGCCTCGGGACAACCCCTTTAATAACGCTTTTTAAAACTAATTTTTACAGGTCTTTTTTAGTCCCCATAGGGTACAAGAACTTGTGATGCTTTGATCACTCTTGCAGTATGATATAATGCCAAAGCATTACATTACACCACGATCTGGCAGGCAATTTGCAATGGCAGCCCTTGGGCCTTTCAGAAGGCCCCAAGCTGCGATGTAGACTGCGTGACAACCCCCGATCTCAGTGAATTTAAAGCAGTTGTCAGAATTGATAGGTTAAAGGGTTAACACTTCAATCACTGGTGAGGCTTATCTGAGCTGTTGCATGCGGGCGTTGGTTGAAAAAAAAACAAAACAGCTGACACCCGCATTGTATGGAGCGGGATCGACTCGTGATCGCCCCCCCCCCTACATACCCCGAACCTGCAGGATGTAAGTGTATGTCCTGTAGTGTTAAAGGGTTAATCAAGAGGATTTCAATGCGGCAACTGCTTTATTTGCAGCATAATTCCCCACAATGGATTGTTTAATGATACTTTACTAAGTGAGTCACATGGAGGGTCACAAATATATTTGGTCCATAGAGTGTATGGTACTCTAGCCTTTCTACATGATATAGGGGTAAATGGTTGGATGCTTTCGGCCTGGCACAACTGAACTTACCCAAAGGGTGAACTGAATGTGAAGGGGAATAATATGGAAGGCATACCTCAATCTCAGGGGAGAACAAACCAGTGATTCATATAGTAACCGTATAGCATGGGGCCGAGCGAGCGCGGGGCGGCATAACTGTACATGGTCCTAACTGTGACTTGGGATCAGGGACTTTGGGAAAGTCATTTGTATTTTATTACTGTTTATCCATTTGAATTTTTGCACATACTACCTTCATCTAATCTGTCTGTACGGTCCTCATTTAGAATGTGCTCCATGATTGACAATGCCATCCAGTGTACATCTTGTGCCATGTATGCAGGCACTGAACAGCTGGTAGAGGGTGCATACCGCTGGATGAGATGTGAGCGTGCTGTACATTTGGAAGCCCAGATCCTGGATCTAAATGAGCAGCTTGCCCCACTGAGATGCATTGACCACATGCAAGTAGTTTGCTGCTCACTGAGCACTCGCTGGGGTAGATGTGGGGGGTGGATGGTAATTCGGGAGAGCAGGATTATCAGTCAGCTAGCAGGGTGACAGGAGGAGGGATAGAGGGAAGAGATCCAGGGAGGCTAGTCCTGAACTGGCACACCCCAACAAGTTTGCAAGGTTGGCAGATGAGGGGGATGCCATTACAGGGCCAGCTCTGCTGCAGCACGACAAACCTGTTATAATATATGTATTCTATTGTGTGTATTTATAGGTTTCTTATATCAGCCTCGGCAAAAACATGTGCATCGTCCTTCTTCATGGATAACTAGCATCTAAATGGTTAACTCATGGTGTACACTGGTATGTAGATGCTGGCACATATCTTTCCTTGGCTTAGGAATGTCCTGAGATAGCTGCTTCTAATCCTCTCCATTCATATAGATACTACAACAGTAAACCTAGAATCAGTTTCCTTTCTTAGAAATCACAGGTTTTAGTAGCAGCATACGCCTTGGGATGTTAACATATATTAATCATTAGAGCCAATCGTGTATTTCGTGACCACCCTGAACTCTTGCTTACACGAGTCAACATATATATACATTGTCTGCCTTGCAATAAACTCAGAAGAGCATTATTGTCATACAATACTGGCTGTGTCATGTGTCAGGGATTTGTGTACACAGCTTCTCATATATGGACCAGACAATGAAACACGCTAAGAGATCTCTGATGATTTGCCTAACATGCCCTCTGACCACCAGGGAAATGTCTGCTCCAGTAAGAAGAGGAATAGGAGTGCAGGGCAGGCTACACAGGTTCTAGTGGGGGGGATTCAATTATTAGGTGTCCTAAAGACTGGGATTGTCAAACAGCATGTTGTCTTCCTGGAACTTGAGTTTAACAAATTGCAGTTCTGGTTGACCGATTACTGGGGGGGGCTTTTAAGAATCCAGCAGTCATCATACACATTAGCACCAATGACAAAGTTAGAGGTAGGTGGAAGGTCCTTAAAAGCGATTTCAGGGAACTTGGTTGTAACCTTAGGGCGAAGACCTCCAAAGTATTGTTTCTGAAACTCTAGCTGTACGACATGTTTCACCAGAACGGCAGTAAGAGATTAGGGAGGTAAGCAGGTGGCTCCAGAGTTGGTGCAGAAAGGAGGGGTTTGGGTTCCCAGAGACATTGCTGTTGGCTACAGGCTCTACTGTAGGGATGGGCTGCATCTCAACAGGGAGGATGCAGGTGTGCTGGGAGAGAAGATGGCTAGAAGGTTGGAGGAGTGTTTAAATTAGGGACTGGGAGGGGAGGGCAACCAGAGAGATGGAGGAAAGGGAAGGGCTGGGGGGAGAGACAATGAAAATGGGTGCAGAGCAGTGGGAGAAGTTAATACATACTCCTTTTACTCACATGTACACCAATCATGGTCACGTATTGACTTCATACTCGTATCGCAACATCAGGTACACAAAGTGCAGGAAGCAGAAATACTAGACATGGTAATCTCCGACCACTTACCACTAATAATAAAGCTGCAAAATACATACCCAAAGGCACTGATTTCATATGGAGATTTCCAGAAATGAAAGTTTCCTAGCAGTACTTGAGTTGTAGTATCTAGATTATGCTGACCATAACAAGAAATACATGGCAAACCCCACCCTATTCTAGGAAACATCGAAAACTGTAATATGGGGCAACCTAATGGGATATTTGTCCAATCTATGCAAAAAGAATAGCACACACTATGGGAGGCAAGCATTGAACTAGATCAGAAAGAAAGATCACATCAAAAGGTACCTGCAAGCTGAGCTATACAAATACGGCAACAGAGCAGGCCGGCTTCAGCAAGACTAGCAAAAGGACAGCATCCCAACAGACAGGCAATAACACAATTATCCAACGGTAAAGCACCAGCCCCGGACAGATACATGGGGGAATTTTAAAAGTCCCTCAAGACCAGGATATCCCCCGTGGTAACGAATCTCTTCAACCAAATGCTGCAAACCGGAAAGTAGTCTGACCAAGCCAACCTAGGACACATAAAACAAATCCCAAAACCAAACAAAGACAGGCAACTCCCAGAATCATACCGCCTAATATCACTCATCAACTAGGATCCTAAATAGAGATGAGCGAGCGTACTCGGCCACGCCCCCTTTTCGTAGAGTACCGCGATTTTCTAGTACTTCCGTACTCAGGCGAAAAGATTCAGGGGGCACTGTGGGTGAGTGGGGGGTTGCAGCGGGGAGTGGGGGGGGAAAGGGAGAGAGGGGGCTCCCCCCTGTTCCCCGCTGCTACCCCCCGTGCCGCCACGCCTCCCCCCGCCCCCGAATCTTTTCACCCGAGTACTGAAGTACTCGAAAATCGCGGTGCTCGATCGAGTAATTACTCAAAACGAGTAGGTTCGCTCATCTCTAATCCTAAACTATTGTCTAAAATCAGGGTTGACAGACTCAGCAAACACATGACGTCACTGGTTGGCCCGGCACAGGTGTAGTTTGTGAAAGGCCGCTCAGCAGTCACAAATATCCACAAAGTCCTGGCAACACTCTATGCCATACAACGACTGCGCCTATAAATCACTCACCCCAATCACAGAAGCACCGCCCAATCCTATTAGCACTGGATGCAGAAAAGGCATCCGATAATGTAAAATGGAACAGTCTGAACTTGGTGCTAAACAAAACGAACATCGAAGGAACCTTTAGAACTTACATTAAGGCCTCCCTCACACAGGGCGTTTTATACAGCGTTTAGCGCTGCCTTTTCAGCCCAGCGCTAAACGCTGTACAACACTCCCATTCATTTCAATGGGGCTGCTCACACAGGGCTGAAAACACAGCGCCTTCCAACACTGCGCTTTGACAGCGATGCATGTTCTATTTTAGGGCGTTTTCAGCCGTGCGTCGCCCATTGAAATGAATGGGCAGCGGTTTTAGCACTGCTGAAAACGCGGCAACACTTGGTGCCGCGTTTTTGGCAGCGTTAACCGCTCGCCGATTTTCGGGGTGAGGGCTTGCAATAGAAGCCCTACCCCGAAAATCTGCCCCAAGCTAGGTAGAGAGAAAAAAAGAAAGTTAATACTCACGTAGCCGCTGCAGTCCGGGTCGCGGCCGCTGCTCTCTGCCGCTGATCCGGGCTTCCTCTGCACTCAGAAGTCTATTGACGGAGGCCAGGTTTGAGAACCCCGGCTCCGGCAATAGAGTGCTGTGATTGGTTGTCGGCGCCCAATCACAGCCCTTCATTGACTGTCTCAGCCAATCAGCGCCGGCAAGCTCTGATTGGCTGAGACAGTCAATCTCAGCCAATCAGCGCCGGCAAGCTCCGATTGGCTGAGACAGTCAATGAAGGGCTGTGATTGGGCATCGAGCAAGCGCCGACAACCAATCACAGCACTCTATTGCCGGCAATAGACTTCTGAGTGCAGAGGGAGCCCGCATCAGCGGCAGAGAGCAGCGGCCACGACCCGGACTGCAGCGGCTAGGTGAGCATTTCGTTTTTTTTTCTTTTCAGCATTCTTGGCTGCGTTTTCAGCCGAGCTGAAAACGCAGCCAAAACGCTGGCATAAAGTATGCCAGCGCTGCTGAAACGGGGCGGAATCTGCAGTAAACGCAGCATTGAAAAACGCTGCGTTTCTGCAAACGCCCTGTGTGAGGGAGGCCTGACAGTCTATATCGCAACCCCAAAGCCAGTATACACGTGCCAGGCTTTTTGTCAGCCCCATTTGAACTCCACAAAGGCACAAGACAGGACTGCCCGCTATCCCCCCTACTATTCGACCTGGCACTAGCGCCACTAGTCAAAAGATTGACCAACTTAGACGTGTAAAAGGGCATAAATATAGGCTCCGCGAATTGACCCTTACCCTATTCGCAGATATTATACTGTTTCTAGAACACCCAGAAATGCCCCTCAAACTACTAAAAATGATAACCGAATACAGAGTCTATAAAATAAACCCCCTGAAAAATGAAATACTAGAACTAGGCTCGCCTTGTCCAACGTTGCTATGGTGTCACTCGATTGGCCGACCAACATGGCTAAACCTGTCATCACATATTTTGGCATCAAAATAGGAAAACCGCCAGGCTCCATCTACAAGCTAAACTATATACCGCTATTTAATAAAAGAAAGAAAGAACTAAAGCAATGGCTACATCTGCCACTGTCCCTATTGGGACAATGCCACCTCGTAAAAATGATGAGCTTCTCAAAACTATTATACCCAATGCAGACGATCCCCCTACTGCTCAAATACGGAGACGGGACCCGCCTAAACTTGGAATTCACTAAATTTATCTGGACAGGCAGAAAACTCCGCATCTCACTCAGAAAGCTAATGTTGGACAAAGTGGAGGGAGGATTAAACTTCCAAACATAAGAAGTTACAACATAGCCTGCCTAACCAGCCACATGGTAGACTGTATAAAGAAGACTGATGTGTATCACTGCAGAGAAATTAAATCCAACTTGGCGGCCCCCCGGGACTCAGTTGTTTACCTGCATACAGCCTATGCAACCCTCCCAGTAGACCTAAAGAAATCCCAGCTACTGAGACACCATAATCAGTGGAGGGAACCGAGAAAGGCCTATGCCCCCCCTCCCCCACCGCTTATATCCAAAAATATGTCCCCGATAGGCCACCCCAACTTTAGCAGGGTACAATACGACAGGGTATACAAGACATGGCACGCAAATGGCAGAATCTAGCTCCCCACTTCATGCATGGCACAGAGCAAAGATGGCACACCCAACGAGAACTACAGGATGAAGTCCACTTACCTCCCACACAACTCTTACTAATTAATACAGGCCCTTTCTTTCTGTAAAAGCAGGTCAACTAACATGGCAAGAGACGCCACTGCCACCGAGTCTGACCCCTTCATTGAGCAGACGCATACAACACCATCACTATCAACAATACAGAAAACCATCAGGGGCAAATTCACTGAGCCAGGTCCGAAAACTCTACACAATGGGAAAAAGTCATACAAAATGACAACTTAGAGGCCGGGCTTCATCAAGGCTGGAACACCATACACAAACATGTACAGAGTGAGGTGTGGAGAGACCGTGTCCAAAATAATGGTATTACGGTAACATCCCAGCCATGGCAGAAAACCCGGACCGACTGGTAAAGTGCCCAAAATGTGGCCTCCTGCCACAGACTTGGAGCATGGCATACGGTCAGGCACGCAAACGAAACTATTTTGGGACGTGATAGCACAATTCACCAAAACTATGTGGAAAATAAAAATAAGGGTAAACAGGCTCTTTCTGTTCCGCCATGCCGAACCGCAACAGACAACAACCACCCTTCATACATGTGTTCCTCCTAGCTGCCAAACATACAATCCTAAGGCCCAATATCCACGGGCGGATCTAATTTACAGGTCACTCGCGCAGAATATCCGCAACTCAATCCAGCCATAGGGAAGCAGGGGCATCCGGATTGGAAATAAAACACGCAGATTCGTTTTACAATCCTTTTGGTCCAGAAAAGGAATCACAGCATGCCTCATTACAGTGCGGGTCCCACATGGACGGCTTCCATCAAAGTCAATGGAAGCCGTCCGATCTGCGGCCCACCAGCAGCAGACACTGAGGACGGGCCGCGGATCCCACAGGAAAGCAGGATTTTTTTTTTCTAATCTGTACTCCGCATGTCCAATGGGGAGCCGTGTGGACCATCCGCAGTACAGATGTCCCAGCAGAGGGGAGGTCCACGAGGACGCCGTATACCGCACAGCTATGCAGGGTCCTCGGCCGCAGGCAGGATGGGATTCCACTGCAGACTCCCGCGCATGGAATCTGACCCGCCGTGGACATGAGGCCTTAAGCACTGGCGCTCACAGATGCTCCCCGAGGTGGCAGAAGTGGTGGCCCAACCCACTAACGTAATGATCATTGAAGGAATAGAAGTAGAGTGGCACAGAGATAGGGGTGCAAATAAAAAAAAACATTTAAAAAAATGCAAGGGATTTCTCACCTTCCACATCTCAGAAGCGGAAATATCCTCAATAATAACCCCCTGTAGACATACAGAACGGTACCTAATAGAGGAACTGAGGGGAACACTCGGCAGGTGAGCAGAGAGCAAACAAGAGGCAGGGAACACCAACCTACCCTCTCCCCAACCCTCCCATACCCCCTCCCACCGGACCTCCAGCAGGGGGCCAAGGGCAGTAGGAGTCAAGACTGTTCTGAAACTACCTCAAGGCAGAGGGGACGAGGAGCTACCGCCCCGGCCACCAAATAGACGAAAAGGAACGTAGAAACAAGGTATGGAAACAAAACCTGATGGTGTGAAGATACTGATGATTTATCAAGAAGCGGGTCATGTGCCGTGTGAGCGATCCATCGTGATCAGCGAGAAGATTGATGCTTCTCATATTCAGATGAATAACAAATAAAAGAAGGTGTCATGGGGCTGTGGCACGTTGGGGTTACTTGCCCGAGATCTCCTGCTTATTTTCCCCTGCCCAGGGGTGGCAGCACCGCAATGATGACCAGAAACAGGGTAAAGTCCAAATCCTGGTTCCTCCAGCATTTATTTCAGCCTACATACAGTCCATCCTATCATATGCAACTGCACACTGATGTCCACCACAGTGCTCACAGCAACGCACACCGCTTCTTCCAGCGGACTGTCCAGGAAGGTGACTTCGCCCCGACAGGCGAGGAGATGACTACCCCATGTCCGCTCCGTGTTTCCAGGTCCCTCACAGACCAGCAGCAGGTCTACATAGACCTCAGGCCCCACAGGCCTCCATGAACCTAAGCTCCACAGCTTCAAGGACCCCAAGTTTGTGAGGGAGGAGAAATTTAAACTGTGTAGCGGCACCCTTGCAGGTGCAGGTTAACTAAACCAAACACAGTGACTGTGCTCAGAGGCTCTCTACAGGTCACTCTTGGTACTGCACTGTCACAGGGCACCTGATGAGAACATTGTTGTTCCTCCTTACAAGTCACTGGTCAGACCACACATGGGATATTGTGGACAGTTTTGGGCACCGGAACAGAAGAAGGACATATCGCAGCTTGGGCGGTACAAGGGCGGACAACTAAAGTAATAAACGGAAGGGGCGGACTACAATACCCAGAGAGGTTATCAAAACGGGGATAACTTAGTTTACAAAAAAAGATCAGGGAATAATACAGAGATCTCTCCCGTCATATAATTATACCCAGGACTATAACAAGGGGGCGCTCTCTACATCTGGAGGAAATAAGGTTTCTGTAAAGAACCGCCTTGTATGTCAAGCAGTGAGACTATGGAACTCTCTGCCGGAGGACGCAGTCACGGCGAATTCGATAAACAAGTTAAAAAGGGGCCTGGATGTCTTTCTTGGCGATACATTATAATTAGGGATGAGCGAGCGTACTCGGAAAAGCACTACTCGCTCGAGTAATTTGCTTTATCCGAGTATCGCTGTGCTCGTCCCTGAAGATTCGGGTGCCGCTGCGGCTGACAGGTGAGTCGCAGCGGGGAGCAGGGGAGAGCGGGCGGGAGAGAGGGAGAGAAAGATCTTACCTCCGTTCCTCCCCGCTCTCCCCTGCAGCTCCCCGCTCCGTGCCGGCACCCGAATCTTCAGGGACGAGCACAGCGATACTCGGATAAAGCAAATTACTCGAGCGAGTAGTGCTTATCCGAGTACGCTCGCTCATCCCTAATTATAATCATTAATAACTTCTGAATGCTTGGTGATCCGGGGATTATTCAGATTGGAGTCAGGAAGGATTTTTTTACTTTAAATGGGGAAAATTGGCTTCAACCTCATTGGTTTCATATTTTCTTTTGTTTTATCAACATTTGGTGGTGATGGTTTTGGAGGGTGGGGGGGGTGTTTAGGCTGATCTGGGGGGACATGTCTTTTTTCTCCTTACAGACTATGCTACTATATTTATTTTGTTTGTTTTCTCAAAGGAAGATTGAAAGGATAAATACAGACCAATTATCCTGCCGTCCCTTCATGATGCTGGATAAACTACATAATGGATACATGAGACAAGTGTAAAACGTATAGTAAGACTGAACTAGAGAGCTTTACAGACCTTCTACAGAGTGAATATCTCCATCTACCCGATGATTAGGTGAATACTGATAATACCTCCCAGCAGGCAGAGATGGTACTGACAATAGCTGCTCATGGCATGTTGTGCTGATGCATCACAGTATTCATAGCTCAGAAAAATGAAAGAGAAAGCAGGGAAAATCCCAACATCAAGATGGTGCCTGATAAGCATCAGAGAGGAGTCTGCACTGTGTGGAAGTGACTTTACTACACATAGGGCAGGTTTAGAGTACGGCAGACAATCAGATGGGGGGGGGGGGGGAATGGAAATATGTGTTTTCACCATAGCGGCACTTTAAGGTAAAGATTAGAGATGAGAGAGCATGCGGGGGGTGGGAGTGAGAGAGATCTCCCCCTCTCTCTCCCCGCTGCCGCCCCCACCCCCGCATGCTGCTCGGGCGAGTACACAGTTACTCGATAAGACTGCTACGTGATCGAGTAGCAGCCTTAAACGAGCTTGCTCGCTCATCTCTAGTAAAGCTATAAACATTGTCTTTCTATTCTATAACTGTCAGCCATGTTTTCAGCTTTAGAGATGTTCCCTGCATGTATTACAGGGTTCACAATACAACTTCATTGTTTACCTTCAGCCTGATGAGTTGTGAAACCTTCACATTAAAATGATCAAGTTTTAACAAAAGTGGACCTTGATCGTTCTTTCATTTAATGCAAACATGTCAAACTTAAGGCCCGCTGGCCGAATCCAGCCTACTACCTCATGTTATGTGACCCACCGGCCGTGCAGCCCCCAATAAGCATTCCACTCATCCAGCCAGCAGCACAGACGCTAAGGGAAGAGGTCAGCAGTCATAGACTAACCAGTGGCTGCCGGACCAGAGATGTAGGCTAGGTGAGGGCAATGGCTGTAGGGATACTGCCTGGCCATAGGCCAATAGGGGGCTTCACTATTAGTACTAGGGCTACTATAGGGGGCAGTATTACTACTGGGGCCACTGTGATGGACCCTAATACTAATGGAGTCACTATAGAGGATGCTATTACTACTGGGACCAATATAGGGGACACTATTACTACCGCTACTTCCATACAGTCTTACAATTACAATTGGCCCTTTGAAAGCCACCATAATGCTGATGTGGCCCTCGATGACAATGAGTTTGACACAACTGATCTAATGTCTCTGGTCAGCGGTAATCCTGCCATCTCCACCGGCCTCATCACACAAGTAGAAGACATCTAATAAGACTGAAGACAAGAGCTTCACAGCCTTCTACAGATCAGAGGAACATCTCCACCTACCAGATGGTCCTGTGGAAGAAGAGGACGGGGACATCTCTCTGGGGTTCTTCTCTTACTGGATGGAACTGCAGGAAACACAGACGGACACTGAAGTCATTCTTCACATACAGATAATAAGACATGATTACCGGATTCTTCTGACCATAAGACATATTATTACAAGCATCCATCTTCCTGAAGTCTCCCTGCACCTTATAATCTGATGGTCTCCCCCTTCCCTGTCCCATGTACAGCCAAGCACAGAGCAGTGATAACGCGTCTCCCCCCTCGTAGACCCCAGCGGAGAGCTGTCACTCTGAGTAACCCTTGAGTGACTGACCCTAGCCCCCCGCAGGTACTGCCTGCACTCTTCTCTCCATCCTTCTTATTCCTCTTTCCTCAGTCTGCTGAATCCCGTCTCCATCCCCGGCACACAGGCAATCTGCGACACTGACACAAGGCTTATAGACAGAGCATACAAGTCATGGGAGGAGGCCATGCTGTGTAATAATGTGCAGTTATTGGAGCTGAAGCATTACTGGGGAGGGGGCTACCACTGAGAGATGATGTACAAGTGAATGCAGAGTAAGTAGACAGAGGACATCACTGCTACAATAGGTCAGGAATGCAGGCGTCCAGTGTCACAGTGAACTCCCAGTGCACAGAGATGGCAGGAGTGAGCGTACAAGTGTGCAGGAGGATATATACCAGTTTGTGGTCCTCCAGCATCACTGAGGATAAAAACAAGCATTTATTAGACCTTCTGGCTACAAACATAGGACCGCCATCCAAAGAGAAGATCCATGTGGCCACTTCATCAGTGCCGGAGAACTACATAGGGCTCATTCCGACAGGCGTTCTGTTGTTCCCCTCCCATCACCTTTATTATTGTAGATTATAATACTATTATAATAAAATATTAACCCCCTTCATGTAATTGTAGGGTCACAGCAAATTGCAACACAACCCTACTGACCGCCATTACATCCCAATGAGAAGAGTATTGTGGCCAGAGTCTCCATGTAGCCACAGCCATACTGGTGACCCCTTCACCAATTTAGAGGGGTTCTACAAATTACTAATATGAAACTAAGAGAACAATAAAGGCGGACAAGCTGGAATCCCACTCTGTAGATACAACCTAGCAGCTCTTACCGGTGATCCCAGATCCCTCCTCCTCCGGTCCTGCAAGCACTAAATACAAAGTGGAGGAGGGGCTGGTGGGGATAGTTTGGGGTTCGGGGGCAGCATGGGCCACGGCACCTCTCCAGCCCTGCACCGCCGCCTGATACTGTAGCAGTCGGGCTGGTGGAGCAGAGATCTTCTGCAGCCGCATTCTCTTGCTAACGCTTGATACAGCAGCCGTCCGCCGTGCAGTCGCTGACTAGCATCACTGTATGACCGGAATGCTTACATGTCAGCTATTAGTAATTGAGTATTGCTGATCTGTAGGCCTTCTGATTATACACTGACTTTACTCAACAACCGTGAAATGAGTGGCTCTACTAATCCAACTAGCACAGTGTCCTGCCTGCCCAGCACCTTCCCCCCTCCCAGCTACAATCCTGCTAAATACATCCATTACCTGGTGATGGGAGCGGCTGGCGGGTCTCCATCATGGCCTCCTTGTACAGATCCTTGTGTCCTTCTAAATACTCCCACTCCTCCATGGAGAAATAGACAGCGACATCCTGACATCTTATAAGAACCTGACAACACAGTATACAGTCATCACCCAGAAGCCTCCAGTGCTGTTACTGTATAATGTCCCAGCATTCCCTGCAGCGTCACCTCTCCAGTCAGCAGCTCTATCATCTTGTTGGTGAGTTCTAGAATCTTCTGTACATTGATGTCCTCATGTATCAGGGGGTGAGGTGGGGGCCCCGTGATTGGGCTCAGGGGTCTCCCCCATCCGTCACACACAGGGGCCCGACAGCCATCACTAGAGGTCTTCTTCACTACTGTGTAATCCTGTGTATGGGGAGACATTAATAAATATCACTACAGACATTTCCAGAGTCCATCAGCTGCCCAGTGACATCATCTGTTATTACCATACATACGAATGATGCAATGTGACATCATCTGAATCTCTCCCCTCTCCAGTGACATCATCAGTCATTACCATAGATAAGAATGATGTAATGTGACATCATCAGAATCTCTCCCCTCTCCAGTGACATCATCTGTTATTACCATAGTTGGGAGGTCTGGAACACAGACCGAAATGCGAATGTTGCCTGAGTCCAAATTAAGAGGAAATATTATATTGAGTACTCATAGAGAACCATAATAATCCACTACACAGACCGTCTAGTAAATCAGCATGAGTTCTAGTTTATTTTGAACATTTGCTAGTTTATATGCAAGATGGAAAGAAGGCGTTTCCATATGTTACCTGATACTAAGTTTCAATCTACTTTTGCTGACCAAGTCCACATTCCAACAGATTACAATAGGGCTGTAAATCAAAAGCCTTCTAAACAAAAGGTATCAGCAAAACTGTTTGAAGTGGACATAAAACAGTTACATATGATAATAAAGGTTGACTTTGTACTGTCTGAGTACATTTTTAAGATTACACTTCTTGTTTGGGAAGAAATGTAATCTTCAAGGTCCATCAACAATTTGCACATCAAAAGAGGGGGCATTGTTTCTAGTTAAACACATAGAACTGGTTTTAACCACCTACTTGGGAGTCAGTACATTGTTAAGAAGTTGGGATTCAGTAAGATAGCTGAATAAAATCTAATTAATTATACATTTAGTATTTTAAAGTCATCATCCAAATAAACGCTTGAATATACCTTTCTACATATGATTCTATATCCAAGTTCTATTAGCAACTTCCGGAATGTTTTACATATTTTTCATTTCCATAATACATAACATTATATAACCAAATAACTAATGTCACATTTATTACACTGTTTCCTTATCTTTCTTATGTTAGGTTATTAAAAATATGATTGACCCCTATCACCATACATATGAATGATGTAATGTGACATCATCAGAATCTCTCCCCTCTCCAGTGACATCATCTGTTATCACCATACATATGAATGATGTAATGTGACATCATCAGAATCTCTCCCCTCTCCAGTGACATCATCTGTTATTACCATAGATAAGAATGATGTAATGTGACATCATCAGAATCTCTCCCCCCTCCAGTGACATCATCTGTTACCATAGATACGAATGATGTAATGTGACATCATCAGAATCTCTCACCTCCCCAGTCAGCTGGAGGAGTATCTCTAGGGTGAGGTTGAATACACTCTCCGCCATCTTGTTTCTGTCCTTCTCCATCTCTGATGAATGAATCCTGTAGGGACCGGAATGGAAACAATATGAACCAATGTAAAAACCACAAAAACCAACATCTCCAAGTTCAGCTGCTTTTTACGGGGTTTCCTCTGAAGCGCTGCAGTGTTTTAGCGCACAATATAGATGTCTGCAATGTACATGCGTGTTGGGATGTATGTGTGACATCGGGCAGCAGAATCCTCCGGACAGCCTCCCGTTAACCCCTTCCTGCAGCCATTTCTCATCCCCACCGCCCAACGACAATTGCTATTATATCTGCTAATAAAGCTGGATGAGCGCCGGTATTGTGAGGGACAAGTAGGATTTTTAATAGCAGCATTTAATGTGGGAGAACCTTAGAAATACTTTATTGGGAATTCATTTAATAGGAAATGTTATAAAAACATTTGCTGGAATCCTTTAACCCCTTAGTGCTATAGGTAGTACATGTACGTCCTGCAGCGTCGGGGTATGTATGAACGCGCGGCGATCTCCCTCCATACAGCGCGAGCGCCGGCTGTTTATTGCGGCTGATACCAACTCCGATAAGCTGTCAATTCTGATAGCGCCATTTAAAATGGGATGAGATCGCAGGGAGCCGTGCAGGTGTCATGGCAGCCGGGGGCCCTCTGTAACGCCCCAGGCTGTCCTGGCAGAATGCCTATCAAGCCATGCCCGTGGCTCCTCCAGAAAAGGATGTATGTGTGACATCGGACAGCAGAGTCCTCCCCATATATCGCCCCCAGTAGTAACAGTGACCCCCAACATCATCCCCCAGAAGACCGAGCAGTAAACGTGACCCCCTTCCCCCACTGCAGTAATGGTCACACCCACAGCGGCCCCAGTAGTAACAGTGACTGTCTGAAACCAAAATACTTACCTCTTTCTCGTCTTCTAAGCGCCGCTGCTCAACTCACTCAGGACTCCATCCACAGTGCCAGACAGTTGTGAGCTTCCAGGACCTGTGATGATGTCACAATCATGTGATCAATGGTGTGGGAGGAGTCAGGGATCACATGACCAGAGACCATTAGGTTCTGTTGCTAAATATACTGTGTATTGTGGATGTAGCAGAGCTGTATGTGTGTAATGTACACGCACCTGTACTGTATGTGTATTGTGGATGTAGCAGAGCTGTATGTGTGTAATGTACACGCTCCTGTACTGTATGTGTATTGTGGATGTAGCAGAGCTGTATGTGTGTAATGTACACGCTCCTGTACTGTATGTGTATTGTGGATGTAGCAGAGCTGTATGTGTGTAATGTACACGCTCCTGTACTGTATGTGTATTGTGGGTGTAGCAGAGCTGTATGTGTAATGTACACGCTCCTGTACTGTATGTGTATTGTGGATGTAGCAGAGCTGTATGTGTGTAATGTACACGCTCCTGTACTGTACATGTATTGTGGATGTAGCAGAGCTGTATGTGTGTAATGTACACGCTCCTGTACTGTATGTGTATTGTGGATGTAGCAGAGCTGTATGTGTGTAATGTGCACGCTCCTGTACTGTATGTGTATTGTGGATGTAGCAGAGCTGTATGTGTGTAATGTACACGCTCCTGTACTGTATGTGTATTGTGGATGTAGCAGAGCTGTATGTGTGTAATGTACACGCTCCTGTACTGTATGTGTATTGTGGATGTAGCAGAGCTGTATGTGTAATGTACACGCTCCTGTACTGTATGTGTATTGTGGATGTAGCAGAGCTGTATGTGTGTAATGTACACGCTCCTGTACTGTATGTGTATTGTGGATGTAGCAGAGCTGTATGTGTGTAATGTACACGCTCCTGTACTGTATGTGTATTGTGGATGTAGCAGAGCTGTATGTGTGTAATATACACGCTCCTGTACTGTATGTGTATTGTGGATGTAGCAGAGCTGTATGTGTGTAATGTACACGCTCCTGTACTGTGTGTGTATTGTGGATGTAGCAGAGCTGTATGTGTGTAATGTACACGCTCCTGTACTGTATGTGTATTGTGGATGTAGCAGAGGTGTATGTGTGTAATGTACACGCTCCTGTACTGTATGTGTATTGTGGATGTAGTAGAGCTGTATGTGTGTAATGTACACGCTCCTGTACTGTATGTGTATTGTGGATGTAGCAGAGCTGTATGTGTGTAATGTACACGCTCCTGTACTGTATGTGTATTGTGGATGTAGCAGAGGTGTATGTGTGTAATGTACGCGCTCCTGTACTGTATGTGTATTGTGGATGTAGCAGAGCTGTATGTGTGTAATGTACACGCTCCTGTACTGTATGTGTATTGTGGATGTAGCAGAGCTGTATGTGTGTAATGTACACGCTCCTGTACTGTCTGTGTATTGTGGATGTAGCAGAGCTGTATGTGTGTAATGCACACGCTCCTGTACTGTATGTGTATTGTGGATGTAGCAGAGCTGTATGTGTGTAATGTACACGCTCCTGTACTGTATGTGTATTGTGGATGTAGCAGAGCTGTATGTGTGTAATGTACACGCTCCTGTACTGTATGTGTATTGTGGATGTAGCAGAGCTGTATGTGTGTAATGTACACGCTCCTGTACTGTGTGTGTATTGTGGATGTAGCAGAGCTGTATGTGTGTAATGTACACGCTCCTGTACTGTATGTGTATTGTGGATGTAGCAGAGCTGTATGTGTGTAATGTACACGCTCCTGTACTGTATGTGTATTGTGGATGTAGTAGAGCTGTATGTGTGTAATGTACACGCTCCTGTACTGTATGTGTATTGTGGATGTAGCAGAGCTGTATGTGTATAATGTACACGCTCCTGTACTGTATGTGTATTGTGGATGTAGCAGAGCTGTATGTGTGTAATGTACACGCTCCTGTACTGTATGTGTATTGTGGATGTAGCAGAGCTGTATGTGTGTAATGTACACGCTCCTGT
This sequence comes from Eleutherodactylus coqui, assembly GCF_035609145.1. NCBI lineage: Eukaryota > Metazoa > Chordata > Amphibia > Anura > Eleutherodactylidae > Eleutherodactylus > Eleutherodactylus coqui. The sequence continues at coordinate 23,802,882 of NC_089841.1, forward strand.
ACTGTATGTGTATTGTGGATGTAGCAGAGGTGTATGTGTGGAATGTACACGCTCCTGTACTGTATGTGTACTGTGGATGTAGCAGAGCTGTATGTGTGTAATGTACACGCTCCTGTACTGTATGTGTATTGTGGATGTAGCAGAGCTGTATGTGTGTAATGTACACGATCCTGTACTGTATGTGTATTGTGGATGTAGCAGAGCTGTATGTGTGTAATGTACACGCTCCTGTACTGTATGTGTATTGTGGATGTAGCAGAGCTGTATGTGTGTAATGTACACGCTCCTGTACTGTATGTGTATTGTGGATGTAGCAGAGCTGTATGTGTGTAATGTACACGCTCCTGTACTGTATGTGTATTGTGGATGTAGCAGAGCTGTATGTGTGTAATGTACACGCACCTGTACTGTATGTGTATTGTGGATGTAGCAGAGCTGTATGTGTGTAATGTACACGCTCCAGTACTGTATGTGTATTGTGGATGTAGCAGAGCTGTATGTGTGTAATGTACACGCTCCTGTACTGTATGTGTATTGTGGATGTAGCAGAGCTGTATGTGTGTAATGTACGCGCTCCTGTACTGTATGTGTATTGTGGATGTAGCAGAGCTGTATGTGTGTAATGTACACGCTCCTGTACTGTATGTGTATTGTGGATGTAGCAGAGCTGTATGTGTGTAATGTACACGCTCCTGTACTGTATGTGTATTGTGGATGTAGCAGAGCTGTATGTGTGTAATGTACACGCTCCTGTACTGTATGTGTATTGTGGATGTAGCAGAGCTGTATGTGTGTAATGTACACGCTCCTGTACTGTATGTGTATTGTGGATGTAGCAGAGGTGTATGTGTGTAATGTACACGCTCCTGTACTGTATGTGTATTGTGGATGTAGTAGAGCTGTATGTGTGTAATGTACACGCTCCTGTACTGTATGTGTGTTGTGGATGTAGCAGAGCTGTATGTGTGTAATGTACACGCTCCTGTACTGTATGTGTATTGTGGATGTAGTAGAGCTGTATGTGTGTAATGTACACGCTCCTGTACTGTATGTGTATTGTGGATGTAGCAGAGCTGTATGTGTGTAATGTACACGCTCCTGTACTGTATGTGTATTGTGGATGTAGCAGAGCTGTATGTGTGTAATGTACACGCTCCTGTACTGTATGTGTATTGTGGATGTAGCAGAGGTGTATGTGTGTAATGTACACGCTCCTGTACTGTATGTGTATTGTGGATGTAGTAGAGCTGTATGTGTGTAATGTACACGCTCCTGTACTGTATGTGTATTGTGGATGTAGTAGAGCTGTATGTGTGTAATGTGCACGCTCCTGTACTGTATGTGTATTGTGGATGTAGCAGAGCTGTATGTGTATAATGTACACGCTCCTGTACTGTATGTGTATTGTGGATGTAGCAGAGGTGTATGTGTGGAATGTACACGCTCCTGTACTGTATGTGTACTGTGGATGTAGCAGAGCTGTATGTGTGTAATGTACACGCTCCTGTACTGTATGTGTATTGTGGATGTAGCAGAGCTGTATGTGTGTAATGTACACGCTCCTGTACTGTATGTGTATTGTGGATGTAGCAGAGCTGTATGTGTGTAATGTACACGCTCCAGTACTGTATGTGTATTGTGGATGTAGCAGAGCTGTATGTGTGTAATGTACACGCTCCTGTACTGTATGTGTATTGTGGATGTAGCAGAGCTGTATGTGTGTAATGTACGCGCTCCTGTACTGTATGTGTATTGTGGATGTAGCAGAGCTGTATGTGTGTAATGTACACGCTCCTGTACTGTATGTGTATTGTGGATGTAGCAGAGCTGTATGTGTGTAATGTACACGCTCCTGTACTGTATGTGTATTGTGGATGTAGCAGAGCTGTATGTGTAATGTACACGCTCCTGTACTGTATGTGTATTGTGGATGTAGCAGAGCTGTATGTGTGTAATGTACACGCACCTGTACTGTATGTGTATTGTGGATGTAGCAGAGCTGTATGTGTGTAATGTACACGCTCCTGTACTGTATGTGTACTGTGGATGTAGCAGAGCTGTATGTGTGTAATGTACACGCTCCTGTACTGTATGTGTATTGTGGGTGTAGCAGAGCTGTATGTGTAATGTACGCGCTCCTGTACTGTATGTGTATTGTGGATGTAGCAGAGCTGTATGTGTGTAATGTACACGCTCCTGTACTGTATGTGTATTGTGGATGTAGCAGAGCTGTATGTGTGTAATGTGCACGCTCCTGTACTGTATGTGTATTGTGGATGTAGCAGAGCTGTATGTGTGTAATGTACACGCTCCTGTACTGTATGTGTATTGTGGATGTAGCAGAGCTGTATGTGTGTAATGTACACGCTCCTGTACTGTATGTGTATTGTGGATGTAGCAGAGCTGTATGTGTAATGTACACGCTCCTGTACTGTATGTGTATTGTGGATGTAGCAGAGCTGTATGTGTGTAATGTACACGCTCCTGTACTGTATGTGTATTGTGGATGTAGCAGAGCTGTATGTGTGTAATGTACACGCTCCTGTACTGTGTGTGTATTGTGGATGTAGCAGAGCTGTATGTGTGTAATGTACACGCTCCTGTACTGTATGTGTACTGTGGATGTAGCAGAGCTGTATGTGTGTAATGTACACGCTCCTGTACTGTATGTGTATTGTGGATGTAGTAGAGCTGTATGTGTGTAATGTACACGCTCCTGTACTGTATGTGTATTGTGGATGTAGCAGAGCTGTATGTGTGTAATGTACACGCTCCTGTACTGTATGTGTATTGTGGATGTAGCAGAGGTGTATGTGTGTAATGTACGCGCTCCTGTACTGTATGTGTATTGTGGATGTAGCAGAGCTGTATGTGTGTAATGTACACGCTCCTGTACTGTGTGTGTATTGTGGATGTAGCAGAGCTGTATGTGTGTAATGTACACGCTCCTGTACTGTATGTGTATTGTGGATGTAGCAGAGCTGTATGTGTGTAATGTACACGCTCCTGTACTGTATGTGTATTGTGGATGTAGTAGAGCTGTATGTGTGTAATGTACACGCTCCTGTACTGTATGTGTATTGTGGATGTAGCAGAGCTGTATGTGTATAATGTACACGCTCCTGTACTGTATGTGTATTGTGGATGTAGCAGAGCTGTATGTGTGTAATGTACACGCTCCTGTACTGTATGTGTATTGTGGATGTAGCAGAGCTGTATGTGTGTAATGTACACGCTCCTGTACTGTATGTGTATTGTGGATGTAGCAGAGGTGTATGTGTGGAATGTACACGCTCCTGTACTGTATGTGTACTGTGGATGTAGCAGAGCTGTATGTGTGTAATGTACACGCTCCTGTACTGTATGTGTATTGTGGATGTAGCAGAGCTGTATGTGTGTAATGTACACGATCCTGTACTGTATGTGTATTGTGGATGTAGCAGAGCTGTATGTGTGTAATGTACACGCTCCTGTACTGTATGTGTATTGTGGATGTAGCAGAGCTGTATGTGTGTAATGTACACGCTCCTGTACTGTATGTGTATTGTGGATGTAGCAGAGCTGTATGTGTGTAATGTACACGCACCTGTACTGTATGTGTATTGTGGATGTAGCAGAGCTGTATGTGTGTAATGTACACGCTCCAGTACTGTATGTGTATTGTGGATGTAGCAGAGCTGTATGTGTGTAATGTACACGCTCCTGTACTGTATGTGTATTGTGGATGTAGCAGAGCTGTATGTGTGTAATGTACACGCTCCTGTACTGTATGTGTATTGTGGATGTAGCAGAGCTGTATGTGTATAATGTACACGCTCCTGTACTGTATGTGTATTGTGGATGTAGCAGAGCTGTATGTGTGTAATGTACACGCTCCTGTACTGTATGTGTATTGTGGATGTAGCAGAGCTGTATGTGTGTAATGTACACGCTCCTGTACTGTATGTGTATTGTGGATGTAGCAGAGCTGTATGTGTGTAATGTACACGCTCCTGTACTGTATGTGTATTGTGGATGTAGCAGAGCTGTATGTGTGTAATGTACACGCTCCAGTACTGTATGTGTATTGTGGATGTAGCAGAGCTGTATGTGTGTAATGTACACGCTCCTGTACTGTATGTGTATTGTGGATGTAGCAGAGCTGTATGTGTGTAATGTACGCGCTCCTGTACTGTATGTGTATTGTGGATGTAGCAGAGCTGTATGTGTGTAATGTACACGCTCCTGTACTGTATGTGTATTGTGGATGTAGCAGAGCTGTATGTGTGTAATGTACACGCTCCTGTACTGTATGTGTATTGTGGATGTAGCAGAGCTGTATGTGTAATGTACACGCTCCTGTACTGTATGTGTATTGTGGATGTAGCAGAGCTGTATGTGTGTAATGTACACGCACCTGTACTGTATGTGTATTGTGGATGTAGCAGAGCTGTATGTGTGTAATGTACACGCTCCTGTACTGTATGTGTACTGTGGATGTAGCAGAGCTGTATGTGTGTAATGTACACGCTCCTGTACTGTATGTGTATTGTGGGTGTAGCAGAGCTGTATGTGTAATGTACGCGCTCCTGTACTGTATGTGTATTGTGGATGTAGCAGAGCTGTATGTGTGTAATGTACACGCTCCTGTACTGTATGTGTATTGTGGATGTAGCAGAGCTGTATGTGTGTAATGTGCACGCTCCTGTACTGTATGTGTATTGTGGATGTAGCAGAGCTGTATGTGTAATGTACACGCTCCTGTACTGTATGTGTATTGTGGATGTAGCAGAGCTGTATGTGTGTAATGTACACGCTCCTGTACTGTATGTGTATTGTGGATGTAGCAGAGCTGTATGTGTGTAATGTACACGCTCCTGTACTGTGTGTGTATTGTGGATGTAGCAGAGCTGTATGTGTGTAATGTACACGCTCCTGTACTGTATGTGTACTGTGGATGTAGCAGAGCTGTATGTGTGTAATGTACACGCTCCTGTACTGTATGTGTATTGTGGATGTAGTAGAGCTGTATGTGTGTAATGTACACGCTCCTGTACTGTATGTGTATTGTGGATGTAGCAGAGCTGTATGTGTGTAATGTACACGCTCCTGTACTGTATGTGTATTGTGGATGTAGCAGAGGTGTATGTGTGTAATGTACGCGCTCCTGTACTGTATGTGTATTGTGGATGTAGCAGAGCTGTATGTGTGTAATGTACACGCTCCTGTACTGTGTGTGTATTGTGGATGTAGCAGAGCTGTATGTGTGTAATGTACACGCTCCTGTACTGTATGTGTATTGTGGATGTAGCAGAGCTGTATGTGTGTAATGTACACGCTCCTGTACTGTATGTGTATTGTGGATGTAGCAGAGCTGTATGTGTAATGTACACGCTCCTGTACTGTATGTGTATTGTGGATGTAGTAGAGCTGTATGTGTGTAATGTACACGCTCCTGTACTGTATGTGTATTGTGGATGTAGCAGAGCTGTATGTGTATAATGTACACGCTCCTGTACTGTATGTGTATTGTGGATGTAGCAGAGCTGTATGTGTGTAATGTACACGCTCCTGTACTGTATGTGTATTGTGGATGTAGCAGAGCTGTATGTGTGTAATGTACACGCTCCTGTACTGTATGTGTATTGTGGATGTAGCAGAGGTGTATGTGTGGAATGTACACGCTCCTGTACTGTATGTGTACTGTGGATGTAGCAGAGCTGTATGTGTGTAATGTACACGCTCCTGTACTGTATGTGTATTGTGGATGTAGCAGAGCTGTATGTGTGTAATGTACACGCTCCTGTACTGTATGTGTATTGTGGATGTAGCAGAGCTGTATGTGTGTAATGTACACGCTCCTGTACTGTATGTGTATTGTGGATGTAGCAGAGCTGTATGTGTGTAATGTACACGCACCTGTACTGTATGTGTATTGTGGATGTAGCAGAGCTGTATGTGTGTAATGTACACGCTCCAGTACTGTATGTGTATTGTGGATGTAGCAGAGCTGTATGTGTGTAATGTACACGCTCCTGTACTGTATGTGTATTGTGGATGTAGCAGAGCTGTATGTGTGTAATGTACGCGCTCCTGTACTGTATGTGTATTGTGGATGTAGCAGAGCTGTATGTGTGTAATGTACACGCTCCTGTACTGTATGTGTATTGTGGATGTAGCAGAGCTGTATGTGTGTAATGTACACGCTCCTGTACTGTATGTGTATTGTGGATGTAGCAGAGCTGTATGTGTGTAATGTACACGCTCCTGTACTGTATGTGTATTGTGGATGTAGCAGAGCTGTATGTGTGTAATGTACACGCTCCTGTACTGTATGTGTATTGTGGATGTAGCAGAGGTGTATGTGTGTAATGTACACGCTCCTGTACTGTATGTGTATTGTGGATGTAGTAGAGCTGTATGTGTGTAATGTACACGCTCCTGTACTGTATGTGTGTTGTGGATGTAGCAGAGCTGTATGTGTGTAATGTACACGCTCCTGTACTGTATGTGTATTGTGGATGTAGTAGAGCTGTATGTGTGTAATGTACACGCTCCTGTACTGTATGTGTATTGTGGATGTAGCAGAGCTGTATGTGTGTAATGTACACGCTCCTGTACTGTATGTGTATTGTGGATGTAGCAGAGGTGTATGTGTGTAATGTACACGCTCCTGTACTGTATGTGTATTGTGGATGTAGTAGAGCTGTATGTGTGTAATGTACACGCTCCTGTACTGTATGTGTATTGTGGATGTAGTAGAGCTGTATGTGTGTAATGTGCACGCTCCTGTACTGTATGTGTATTGTGGATGTAGCAGAGCTGTATGTGTATAATGTACACGCTCCTGTACTGTATGTGTATTGTGGATGTAGCAGAGGTGTATGTGTGGAATGTACACGCTCCTGTACTGTATGTGTACTGTGGATGTAGCAGAGCTGTATGTGTGTAATGTACACGCTCCTGTACTGTATGTGTATTGTGGATGTAGCAGAGCTGTATGTGTGTAATGTACACGCTCCTGTACTGTATGGGTATTGTGGATGTAGCAGAGCTGTGTGTGTGTAATGTACACGCTCCTGTACTGTATGTGTATTGTGGATGTAGCAGAGCTGTATGTGTGTAATGTACACGCTCCAGTACTGTATGTGTATTGTGGATGTAGCAGAGCTGTATGTGTGTAATGTACACGCTCCTGTACTGTATGTGTATTGTGGATGTAGCAGAGCTGTATGTGTGTAATGTACGCGCTCCTGTACTGTATGTGTATTGTGGATGTAGCAGAGCTGTATGTGTGTAATGTACACGCTCCTGTACTGTATGTGTATTGTGGATGTAGCAGAGCTGTATGTGTGTAATGTACACGCTCCTGTACTGTATGTGTATTGTGGATGTAGCAGAGCTGTATGTGTAATGTACACGCTCCTGTACTGTATGTGTATTGTGGATGTAGCAGAGCTGTATGTGTGTAATGTACACGCACCTGTACTGTATGTGTATTGTGGATGTAGCAGAGCTGTATGTGTGTAATGTACACGCTCCTGTACTGTATGTGTACTGTGGATGTAGCAGAGCTGTATGTGTGTAATGTACACGCTCCTGTACTGTATGTGTATTGTGGGTGTAGCAGAGCTGTATGTGTAATGTACGCGCTCCTGTACTGTATGTGTATTGTGGATGTAGCAGAGCTGTATGTGTGTAATGTACACGCTCCTGTACTGTATGTGTATTGTGGATGTAGCAGAGCTGTATGTGTGTAATGTGCACGCTCCTGTACTGTATGTGTATTGTGGATGTAGCAGAGCTGTATGTGTGTAATGTACACGCTCCTGTACTGTATGTGTATTGTGGATGTAGCAGAGCTGTATGTGTGTAATGTACACGCTCCTGTACTGTATGTGTATTGTGGATGTAGCAGAGCTGTATGTGTAATGTACACGCTCCTGTACTGTATGTGTATTGTGGATGTAGCAGAGCTGTATGTGTGTAATGTACACGCTCCTGTACTGTATGTGTATTGTGGATGTAGCAGAGCTGTATGTGTGTAATGTACACGCTCCTGTACTGTGTGTGTATTGTGGATGTAGCAGAGCTGTATGTGTGTAATGTACACGCTCCTGTACTGTATGTGTACTGTGGATGTAGCAGAGCTGTATGTGTGTAATGTACACGCTCCTGTACTGTATGTGTATTGTGGATGTAGTAGAGCTGTATGTGTGTAATGTACACGCTCCTGTACTGTATGTGTATTGTGGATGTAGCAGAGCTGTATGTGTGTAATGTACACGCTCCTGTACTGTATGTGTATTGTGGATGTAGCAGAGGTGTATGTGTGTAATGTACGCGCTCCTGTACTGTATGTGTATTGTGGATGTAGCAGAGCTGTATGTGTGTAATGTACACGCTCCTGTACTGTGTGTGTATTGTGGATGTAGCAGAGCTGTATGTGTGTAATGTACACGCTCCTGTACTGTATGTGTATTGTGGATGTAGCAGAGGTGTATGTGTGTAATGTACACGCTCCTGTACTGTATGTGTATTGTGGATGTAGCAGAGCTGTATGTGTGTAATGTACACGCTCCTGTACTGTATGTGTATTGTGGATGTAGCAGAGCTGTATGTGTGTAATGTACACGCTCCTGTACTGTATGTGTATTGTGGATGTAGTAGAGCTGTATGTGTGTAATGTACACGCTCCTGTACTGTATGTGTATTGTGGATGTAGTAGAGCTGTATGTGTGTAATGTACACGCTCCTGTACTGTATGTGTATTGTGGATGTAGTAGAGCTGTATGTGTGTAATGTACACGCTCCTGTACTGTATGTGTATTGTGGATGTAGCAGAGCTGTATGTGTGTAATGTACACGCTCCTGTACTGTATGTGTACTGTGGATGTAGCAGAGCTGTATGTGTGTAATGTACATGCTCCTGTACTGTATGTGTATTGTGGATGTAGTAGAGCTGTATGTGTGTAATGTACACGCTCCTGTACTGTATGTGTATTGTGGATGTAGCAGAGCTGTATGTGTGTAATGTACACGCTCCTGTACTGTATGTGTACTGTGGATGTAGCAGAGCTGTATGTGTGTAATGTATACGCTCCTGTACTGTATGTGTATTGTGGATGTAGCAGAGCTGTATGTGTGTAATGTACACGCTCCTGTACTGTATGTGTATTGTGGATGTAGCAGAGCTGTATGTGTGTAATGTACACGCACCTGTACTGTATGTGTATTGTGGATGTAGCAGAGCTGTATGTGTGTAATGTACACGCTCCAGTACTGTATGTGTATTGTGGATGTAGCAGAGCTGTATGTGTGTAATGTGCACGCTCCTGTACTGTATGTGTATTGTGGATGTAGCAGAGCTGTATGTGTGTAATGTACGCGCTCCTGTACTGTATGTGTATTGTGGATGTAGCAGAGCTGTATGTGTGTAATGTACACGCTCCTGTACTGTATGTGTATTGTGGATGTAGCAGAGCTGTATGTGTGTAATGTACACGCTCCTGTACTGTATGTGTATTGTGGATGTAGCAGAGGTGTATGTGTGTAATGTACGCGCTCCTGTACTGTATGTGTATTGTGGATGTAGCAGAGCTGTATGTGTGTAATGTACACGCTCCTGTACTGTATGTGTATTGTGGATGTAGCAGAGGTGTATGTGTGTAATGTACACGCTCCTGTACTGTATGTGTATTGTGGATGTAGTAGAGCTGTATGTGTGTAATGTACACGCTCCTGTACTGTATGTGTATTGTGGATGTAGCAGAGCTGTATGTGTAATGTACGCGCTCCTGTACTGTATGTGTATTGTGGATGTAGCAGAGCTGTATGTGTGTAATGTACACGCTCCTGTACTGTATGTGTATGATGGATGTAGCAGAGCTGTATGTGTGTAATGTACACGCTCCTGTACTGTATGTGTATTGTGGATGTAGCAGAGCTGTATGTGTGTAATGTACACGCTCCTGTACTGTATGTGTATTGTGGATGTAGCAGAGGTGTATGTGTGTAATGTACGCGCTCCTGTACTGTATGTGTATTGTGGATGTAGCAGAGCTGTATGTGTGTAATGTACACGCTCCTGTACTGTATGTGTATTGTGGATGTAGCAGAGGTGTATGTGTGTAATGTACACGCTCCTGTACTATATGTGTATTGTGGTGTAGCAGAGCTGTATGTGTGTAATGTACACGCTCCTGTACTGTATGTGTATTGTGGATGTAGCAGAGCTGTATGTGTGTAATGTACACGCTCCTGTACTGTATGTGTATTGTGGATGTAGCAGAGCTGTATGTGTGTAATGTACACGCTCCTGTACTGTATGTGTATTGTGGATGTAGCAGAGCTGTATGTGTGTAATGTACACGCTCCTGTACTGTATGTGTATTGTGGATGTAGCAGAGCTGTATGTGTGTAATGTACACGCTCCTGTACTGTATGTGTATTGTGGATGTAGTAGAGCTGTATGTGTGTAATGTACACGCTCCTGTACTGTGTGTGTATTGTGGATGTAGCAGAGCTGTATGTGTGTAATGTACACGCTCCTGTACTGTATGTGTATTGTGGATGTAGTAGAGCTGTATGTGTGTAATGTACACGCTCCTGTACTGTATGTGTATTGTGGATGTAGCAGAGCTGTATGTGTGTAATGTACACGCTCCTGTACTGTATGTGTATTGTGGATGTAGCAGAGCTGTATGTGTGTAATGTACACGCTCCTGTACTGTATGTGTATTGTGGATGTAGCAGAGCTGTATGTGTGTAATGTACACGCTCCTGTACTGTATGTGTATTGTGGATGTAGCAGAGCTGTATGTGTGTAATGTACACGCTCCTGTACTGTATGTGTATTGTGGATGTAGCAGAGCTGTATGTGTGTAATGTACACGCTCCTGTACTGTATGTGTATTGTGGATGTAGCAGAGCTGTATGTGTAATGTACACGCTCCTGTACTGTATGTGTACTGTGGATGTAGTAGAGCTGTATGTGTGTAATGTACACGCTCCTGTACTGTATGTGTATTGTGGATGTAGCAGAGCTGTATGTGTGTAATGTACACGCTCCTGTACTGTATGTGTACTGTGGATGTAGCAGAGCTGTAAGTATGTAATGTACACGCTCCTGTACTGTATGTGTATTGTGGATGTAGCAGAGCTGTATGTGTGTAATGTACACGCTCCTGTACTGTATGTGTATTGTGGATGTAGCAGAGCTGTATGTGTGTAATGTACACGCTCCTGTACTGTATGTGTATTGTGGATGTAGCAGAGGTGTATGTGTGTAATGTACACGCTCCTGTACTGTATGTGTATTGTGGGTGTAGCAGAGCTGTATGTGTAATGTACACGCTCCTGTACTGTATGTGTATTGTGGATGTAGCAGAGCTGTATGTGTGTAATGTACACGCTCCTGTACTGTATGTGTATTGTGGATGTAGCAGAGCTGTATGTGTGTAATGTACACGCTCCTGTACTGTATGTGTATTGTGGATGTAGCAGAGCTGTATGTGTGTAATGTACACGCTCCTGTACTGTATGTGTATTGTGGATGTAGCAGAGCTGTATGTGTAATGTACACGCTCCTGTACTGTATGTGTACTGTGGATGTAGTAGAGCTGTATGTGTGTAATGTACACGCTCCTGTACTGTATGTGTATTGTGGATGTAGCAGAGCTGTATGTGTGTAATGTACACGCTCCTGTACTGTATGTGTATTGTGGATGTAGCAGAGCTGTATGTGTGTAATGTACACGCTCCTGTACTGTATGTGTATTGTGGATGTAGCAGAGCTGTATGTGTGTAATGTACACGCTCCTGTACTGTATGTGTATTGTGGATGTAGCAGAGCTGTATGTGTGTAATGTACACGCTCCTGTACTGTATGTGTATTGTGGATGTAGCAGAGCTGTATGTGTGTAATGTACACGCTCCTGTACTGTATGTGTATTGTGGATGTAGCAGAGCTGTATGTGTGTATTGTACACGCTCCTGTACTGTATGTGTATTGTGGATGTAGCAGAGCTGTATGTGTGTAATGTACACGCTCCTGTACTGTATGTGTATTGTGGATGTAGCAGAGCTGTATGTGTGTAATGTACGCGCTCCTGTACTGTATGTATATTGTGGATGTAGCAGAGCTGTATGTGTGTAATGTACACGCTCCTGTACTGTATGTGTATTGTGGATGTAGCAGAGCTGTATGTGTGTAATGTACACGCTCCTGTACTGTATGTGTATTGTGGATGTAGCAGAGCTGTATGTGTAATGTACATGCTCCTGTACTGTATGTGTATTGTGGATGTAGCAGGGCACTGCAAAGACAGCAAGATACAAATCATAGCAACTGAACAGACATATATGCACATACTAGCTGATATACCCGGCTTCGCCCGAGTTAATTTGGTACTGGTGTTTATATGGTGTTCAGACAGAAAATCTTATGAAGTCGTGGGTTACTTTAGAGATACCGAGGAAAACAACATGTTCACCATTTTGCATAGTTCTCTGCGTTACCCAGGAAACACCACGTGGAGGCAACCATGCGACGTTTCCTTTATATAAAATGACATTAGAAAGTGAGAGAATTAGATTCCGTACATAAAATTTGGACGCTAATTCTTTGGCACATAGAATTGAATAATCGAGTTGGGACCCATTAACTTAAAGTTATCTATTTATGACACAATCAATGCTCGTGCAAAATTTCATGCTTCTATGACATTGGGAAGTGAGAGATTTAGATTATGTATGTAAAATTTTGACGCTAATTCTTTTGCGCTAGAATTAAATAATCGAGTTGGGACCTATTAACTTTTCCTATTTATAACATAATCAATGCTCAGCCAAATTTCATGTTTCTACGACATCAGGAAGTGAGAGAATTAGATTCCATACGTAAAATTTGGATGCTAGTTCTTTTGCGCTAGAATTGAATAATCAAGTTGGGACCTTTTTACTTTTCCTATTTATGACATATTCTATGCTCATGCTGAATTTCATGTTTCCCATGATATCGGGAAGTGAGAGAATTAGTGGCGAGTCAGTCAGTGAGTGAGTGAGTGAGTGAGTGAGTGAGTGAATCAGTGAGTGAATCAGTGAGTGAGTCAGTGAGGGCTTTCGTCTTTATATATATATATATATATATATATATATATATATATAGGGATTGGCTGACCTGAGCAAACAACCTAGACAGCTACACCAACCACCTGTGGAGCTGTGCTGCTAGAAACACTGAGGGAAACAGATACCAGCACAGCACAACCCTAACAAATACTGTCCCTTATATCGGCCCCAGTAGTAATAGTAACCCCCATCGCAGACCCAGTAGTAACAGGGTCCCCTCCTGCATTGCTGCCCCAATAGTATGAGGGTCCCCCATTGCTGCCCCTGTTAGTGCAAATAATTATATTAGCTATGTGATATGCTTCTGGGGTCCAAATTGGTTATAAGTATATAAGGGCCTGAAAACAAATTGTCAGACTGGATGTGATCCAAAGTTATCTGCTTATTGATTGACAGGCAGCAGCTTTTATAGAGACACATGCTTTGATTACAATAATTCAAATTTATTATAATTCATTTATTACTATTGGTCAATGAAACATAAACACAATATGAATAGGCAAGATAAAGAATTTAACCTCTAAAATGCCGAGCAGGCGCAGTAGAATCTACATGATTAGCTTCTCAGAACACGTAAGTACAGTAATGGCATCATTAAGTGGTTTAGAGAGAATATTTTGGAACATATGTGAACAGCGAGGAACATGTCATCTCAACACGGGGGCTAGTCTGGAGGCCTTTTCATTATCTTTAGTAGCCCCGGCCTCGGCTCTTCTCTCAAGGCTTTTTTGAAGTACAGATATTTAACCCCTTCCCTCCGCATGACGTACCGGTACGTCACGGGAGCAGGGTACTTCCCGCAACATGACGTAGCAGTACGTCATGTCAATAAAGTGTTGCTGCGGCGACACAGCAGTGATGTCTGCTGACATAGTCAGCAGACAAGCGCTGCGTCAGGGCTGGGGACCAATCACTGCGGTCCCTCCCCCACGATCGCTGTGATTGGTCAGGGAAAAACTCCCTGACCAATCACAGCGTAGCAGCGGAGTTCGCGCTGTTTACTGTAGGGGCTCTGTCTGCAAGCACCTCAGTGTGTTTCCGGTGCTTGTAGATAGAGCACCTACTGTGTAATCTGTGTGAAAAAACAGTGATCAGAGTGTAGATTAGGCAGGGAGTGAGTGTAGTGGAGTGGAGTGGAGTCAGTGAGTGATCAGTAGTGTAGTGTAGTGAGTGACCTGTAGTGTGTGATCAGCAGTGTAGTGTAGTGAGTGACCTGTAGTGTAGTGAGTGATCAGAAGTGTAGTGTAGTGAGTGATCAGCAGTGTAGTGTAGTGAGTGACCTGTAGTGTAGTGAGTGATCAGAAGTGTAGTGTAGTGTAGTGATCAGCAGTGTTGTGTAGTGAATGACCTGTAGTGTGTGATCAGCAGTGTAGTGTAGTGAATGACCTGTAGTGTGCGATCAGCAGTGTAGTGAGTGACCTGTAGTGTGTGATCAGAAGTGTAGTGTAGTGAGTGACCTGTAGTGTGTGATCAGCAGTGTAGCGTAGTGAGTGACATGTAGTGTGTGATCAGCAGTGTAGTGTAGTGTAGTGAGTGACCTGTAGTGTGTGATCAGCAGTGTAGTGTAGTGAGTGACCTGTAGTGTGTGATCAGCAGTGTAGTGTAGTGAGTGACCTGTAGTGTGTGATCAGCAGTGTAGTGTAGTGAGTGACCTGTAGTGTAGTGATCAGAAGTGTAGTGATCAGAAGTGTAGTGTAGTGAGTGACCTGTAGTGTGTGATCAGCAGTGTAGTGTAGTGAATGACCTGTAGTGTGTGATCAGCAGTGTAGTGTAGTGAGTGACCTGTAGTGTAGTGATCAGAAGTGTAGTGTAGTGAATGACCTGTAGTGTGTGATCAGCAGTGTAGTGTAGTGAATGACCTGTAGTGTGTGATCAGAAGTGTAGTGTAGTGAGTGACCTGTAGTGTGTGATCAGAAGTGTAGTGTAGTGAATGACCTGTAGTGTGTGATCAGAAGTGTAGTGTAGTGAGTGACCTGTAGTGTGTGATCAGAAGTGTAGTGTAGTGAGTGACCTGTAGTGTGTGATCAGAAGTGTAGTGTAGTGAGTGACCTGTAGTGTGTGATCAGCAGTGTAGTGTAGTGAGTGACCTGTAGTGTGTGATCAGAAGTGTAGTGTAGTGAGTGACCTGTAGTGTGTGATCAGAAGTGTAGTGTAGTGAGTGACCTGTAGTGTGTGATCAGAAGTGTAGTATAGTGAGTGACCTGTAGTGTGTGATCAGCAGTGTAGTGTAGTGAGTGACCTGTAGTGTGTGATCAGCAGTGTAGTGTAGTGAGTGACCTGTAGTGTGCGATCAGCAGTGTAGTGTAGTGTAGTGATCAGCAGTGTAGTGTAGTGAGTGACCTGTAGTGTGTGATCAGAAGTGTAGTGTAGTGAGTGACCTGTAGTGTGTGATCAGAAGTGTAGTGTAGTGAGTGACCTGTAGTGTGTGATCAGAAGTGTAGTGTAGTGAGTGACCTGTAGTGTGTGATCAGCAGTGTAGTGTAGTGAATGACCTGTAGTGTGCGATCAGCAGTGTAGTGTAGCGCAGCGTGTAGTGTCAGTGTATCCCTTGGTGTAAAAAAAAAAAAAATTCAGTTTGTTCCCATTTCATTTCCTATCCCGTCATTAGTCAGTGTAGCGTGTAGTTAGTCCGTCTAGTGTGTAGCGTGTAGTTTGTCCGTCTAGTGTGTGGCGTGTAGTTAGTCCGTCTAGTGTGTAGCGTGTAGTTTGTCCGTCTAGTGTGTAGCGTGTAGTTAGTACGTCTAGTGTGTTGCATGTAGTTAGTCCATCTAGTGTGTTGCGTGTAGTTAGTCCGTCTAGTGTGTTGCGTGTAGTTAGTCTGTCTAGTGTGTTGCGTGTAGTTAGTCTGTCTAGTGTGTAGCGTGTAGTTAGTCCGTCTAGTGTGTAGCGTGTAGTTAGTCCGTCTAGTGTGTTGCGTGTAGTTAGTCCGTCTAGTGTGTTGCGTGTAGTTAGTCCGTCTAGTGTGTAGCGTGTAGTTAGTTAGTGTAGCGTGTAGTTAGTCCGTCTAGTGTGTTGCGTGTAGTTAGTCCGTCTAGTGTGTTGCGTGTAGTTAGTCCATCTAGTGTGTTGCGTGTAGTTAGTCCGTCTAGTGTGTAGCGTGTAGTTAGTCAGTGTAGCGTTTAGTCTGTCAGTGTAAAAAAAAAAAAAAAAACAACAGCGTGTGCTCAGTGCCATATTGGTCAGTGTGAATACACCACATACGTTTCCGCTGTCTTTCTGTCCCCGTCCCGTGGTCACACCATCCCGCAGTGTCCTATCCTATAAAACTTTTTCTCCGTGTGCCCAGTGCAGAGACCCCCAAACCAGACTGTGTCCTCGACTATAATAAGTACATGGGAGGGGTAGATCTATCAGACCAGGTACTGGAGCCGTATAATGCCATGCGGAAAACACGGGTGTGGTACAAAAAGCTGCCCGTGCACCTCGTACAGATGGCACTATACAATGCCTATGTGCTGTATCGGGGTGCAGGCCAGAGGGGGACATTCCTTGAATTTCAGGAAGAAGTAATCAAGGCCCTAATATTTGGGGACCAGGAGGTGGGAGAGGCCCAGTACTTCTGGAAGCGAGGCCACAAGGATTGTACCAGGGCAGTACTTTCCCAGTGAAATTCCCACCGCTGCGAAGAAGTGAAGGACCCAAAAGAGGTGCAGAGTCTGCTATAAAAAGGGGATAAGAAAAGACACCGTATACCAGTGTGAAACGGGCCCCACACAACCCGCCTGTGTATAAAGCATTGCTTTAAGATCTACTACACCTCCCTGAAATTGTAGTTTTACTATTGCCCTGACGTGTTACCCCGATGTACTTCGCACAGCTTGTACATAAACCACATGCCAAGTCCTTCCCTTCTGAGCCCTGCGCCCTAACAACAGTTTACATCCATATATGGGGCATTTCCTTGTTGGGTAACATCATGGGGTACTTTATCTCCTTCTGCCCCTGCTAAAAAATACAAATTTGGGCCTAAAGCTAAATATTATTGGAAAAATTGGAATTTTTCGTTCCCAACTCAAATTGTTAAAAGAAATTCCTCAAACACCTGTGGGTTTAAACCAGTCACTACACCCCTTAATAATCTCCCTAAGAGGTCTAGTTTCCAAAATGGGATCAGTTGTTGGGGGCTTCAAATGCACTGGTACCTCAGGGGCTGCAAACACTACATGGGGGCTGAAAATGATTCCAGCAAAATCTGCATTCAAATAAAGCGCTCCTTTCCTTCTGAGCCCGCCATGTGCCCATACAACAGGTTACGTCCACATATGGGGCATTTCTAAAAACTGCGGCATCTGGGTAATACATTCCGAGTTTTGTTTCTTTTCTAACTCCTGCTGTTTTATAGAAAAAAAAGGTTTTATATTGAAAATCTGTAGAAAAACGGAACAGTTCTAATTTTTGACGCACTTTCCTTTAATTCCTGTAAAACATCTAAAGGGTTAATAAACTTTCTAAATGCCATTTTGAATATTTTGAAGGGTGCAGATTTTAAAATGGGGCAATTCATGGGGGATTCTGATATGCAGGCTCTTAAAATCCACATCAGAACTGTATTGGTCCTTAAAAAAGTCAGATTTTGAAATTTGCTAGGAAATGTGAAAAATTACTGCTAAATTTATATACTTTGTGGAGTCTGAAAAAAATAAAATAACACTTAAAAAATTATTGCACTGTAAAGTAGGCCTGTGGGAAATGTCACTTATTACCTATGTTGTGGTGTTTGACTTTCTATTAGAGATGAGCGAGCACACTCGTCCGAGCATTAGGGTGTCCGAGATGCTCGTTACTCCAGACGAGCACCACGCCGAACTCGAGTCAATTCCATTTCCTTCCCTGCATGTTTAGCGCCATTTCTTAGCCAATAGACATGCAGGGAAGGCATTACCAATTCCTCCTGTGATGTGCCAGCCCTATCCCACGCCCCTGCAGTGAGTCCCACCCACGGCTCGCCTCAGACACACACTGGGAGAGCATAGGGAAAGTGTTAGTGTAGGATCCTGTCTACAAGAACCCCAACGGTCCTTCTTAGGGCCACATCTGACCGTGTGCATTACTGTTGTGGCTGCTGGGAGCAGTTTTGTACCAAATTTTTTTTTTTCATCTCGGGTTGTGCAGGCTATTACAGCTATAGCGTTCTAAGTCTGCAGTCTGTAATACAGAGTATAGGGAAAGTGTTGCTGAGATAGGGACAGTGGTAGTGTAGGATCCTGTCTACAAGAACCCCAATGGTCCTTCTTAGGGCTACCTCTGATCGTCTGCATTTTACAGGGTGTCTGGTGGGAGTTGTAGTGCATCACTATTGCACAGCTAGCCCTTTTGCAGCCTTCCGTATAATTTTTTTCTGGCTGCAATTTGCGTTACAATACCGCTCTCAGCCTCCAACTGTATGCCAATAATTCCATAATTATTTACACCGGTCTGTGTCTGCAGTGAACCTAACGCACAGCGTACGGCCACAGCCACTGATAGAGGGAAAGTCATATACACGCTATATAGCCTGCATCCTTTTTAAAAAAAAATTTAAGAAAAGCTCCATCGTTGAGCTACCTCTGACCGTCTGAAATTTACAGGGTGTCTGGTGGGAGTTGTAGTGCATCACTATTGCACGGCTAGGCCTGTTTGCAGCCTTCTGTATTCTTTGTTTCTGCCTGAAGTTAGCGTTACAATACCACTGTCAGCGTGAAAGTGTACACAAATAATTCCATAATTATTTACACCGCTCTGTGTTTGCTCTATTCGTAATCCACCATGCTGAGAGGTAGGGCTCGAGGACGTGGACGTGGATGCGGGCGAGAACGCGGAGTTCCAAGTGAGGGTGTGGGCACAGGCCGAGTTCCTGGTCCAGGTGAATCACAGCTGGCTGCTGCGGGATTAGGAGAGAGGCAAGTTTGTGGGGTCCCCAGCTTCATATCACAATTTATGGGTCCATGTGGTAGACCTTTATTACAAACAGAGCAGTGTGAGCAGGTCCTGTCGTGGATGGCAGAAAATGCATTCAGCAATGTATCGACCACCCAGTCTTCTACGCCATCCACTGCTGCAACTTTGAATCCTCTGGCTGCTGCTCCTCCTTCCTCCCAGCCTCCTTACTCCATGAAAATGACACATTCTGAGGAGCAGGCAGACTCCCAGGAACTGTTCTCGGGTCCCTGCCCAGATTGGGAAAAAATGGTTCCTCTCCCACCTGATGAGTTTGTCGTGACCGATGCCCAACCTTTGGAAAGTTCCCGGGGTCTGAGGCTAGGGACTTCCGGCAACTGTCTCAAGAGCTTTCAGTGGGTGAGGAGGACGATGATGATGAGTCACAGTTGTCTATCAGTGAGGTAGTTGTAAGGGCAGTAAGTCCGAGGGAGGAGCGCACAGAGGATTCGGAGGAAGAGCCGCTGGACGATGAGGTGACTAACCCCACCTGGTTTGCTAAGCCAACTGAGGACAGGTCTCCAGAGGGGGAGGCAAGTGCAGCAGCAGGACAGGTTGGAAGAGGCAGTGTGGTGGCCAGGGGTAGAGACAGGGCCAGAGCGAAGAATCCCCCAACTGTTTCCCAAAGCACCCCCTCGCGCCAAGCCACCGTGCAGAGGCCGAGGTGCTCAAAGGTGTGGCAGTTTTTCAGTGAGAGCGCCGACATCCGACGAACAGTGGTGTGCAACCTGTGTTGCGCCAAGATCAGCCAGGGAGCCACCACTACCAGCCTCACCACCACCAGCATGCGCAGGCATATGATGGCCAAGCACCCCACAAAGTGGGATGAAGGCCATTCACCGCCTCTGGGTCGCACCACTGCCTCTTCCCCTGTGCCCCAACCTGCCACTCAGATCCAACCCCCCTCTCAGGACACAGGCACGAGTGCCTCCCGGCCTGTACCCACACCCTCACCTCCGTTGTCCTCGACCCCATCCAGCAATGTCTCTTAGCGTAGCGTCCAGCTGTCGCTAGTGCAAGCGTTGGAGCGAAAGCGCAAATACGCCGCCACGCACCCGCACACTCAAGCTTTAAACGTGCATATTGCCAAATTAATCAGCCTGGAGATGCTACCGTACAGTCTTGTGGAAACGGAGGCTTTCAAAAACATGATGGAGACAGCGGTCCCACGCTACTTAGTCCCCAGTCGCCACTATTTTTCACACTGTGCCGTCCCAGCCCTACACCAGCACGTTTCCCGCAACATCAATCGTGCCCTCACCAATGCGGTTACTGGCAAGGTCCACTTAACCACGGACACGTGGACAAGTATTGGCGGGCAGGGCCACTATATCTCCCTGACAGCACATTGGGTGAATTTGGTGGAGGCTGGGACCGAGTCAGAGCCTGGGACCGCACACAGCCTACCCACATCCAGATTAGCGGGTCCTTCCTCGGTTCTGGTATCTGCGGCGGTCTATGCCACCTCCTCTAAACCCTTCCCCCCTCCTCCTCCTCCTATGCAACCTCTACCTCTCAATTAAGAAATGTGAGCAGCACGCCGCCAGCAGCCGGTGTGGCGCTGCGCGGCAGCACAGCGGTGGGCAAGCGTCAGAAGGCCGTGCTGAAACTACTCAACCTAGGTGACAAGAGGCACACGGCCCCCGAACTGTTGCAGAGTCTGACAGAGCAGACCGACCTCTGGCTTTCGCAGCTGAGCCTCCAACCGGGCATGGTTGTGTGTGACAACAGCCGTAACCTGGTGGCGGCTCGGCAGCTCGGCAGCCTCACACACGTGCCATGCCTGGCCCACATCTTCAATCTGGTGGTTCAGTGGTTTCTTAAAACCTACCCGCACTTGTCAGACCTCCTCGGCAAGGTGCGCTGCATCTGCGCACATTTCCCCAAGTCCACCATGGATGTTGCCACCCTGAGGACCCTGCAACATCGGTTTAATCTGCCAGAGCACCGACTGCTGTGCGACGTGCCCACACGGTGGAATTCTAGGCTGCACATGTTGGCCAGGCTCTATGAGCAGTGTAGAGCAATAGTGGAATACCTACTCCAACATGGGCGGCGTAGTGGTAGTCAGCCTCCCCAATTCTTTACCGAGGAGTGGGCCTGGATGGCAGACATCTGCCAAGTCCTCGGAAACTTTGAGGAGTCTACCCAGATGGTGAGCGGCGACGCTGCAATCATTAGCGTTACCATCCCGCTGCTATGCCTGCTGAGAAGTTCGCTGCAAGGCATAAAGGCCGACACTTTCCGGTTGGAACAGGATACGGGGGATGACAGTATGTCGCTTGATAGACAGACCACCCTCATGTCTATATCTCAGCACATTTTGAAGGAGGGGGAGGAGCAGGAGGAGGGGGAAGAGACAGCTGGGCATACTGCAGAGGGTACCCATGCTGCTTGCCTCTCATCTGTTCAGCGTGTATGGGCTGTGGAGGAGGAGGATCCTGAAAGTCATCTTGCTAGTGAGTACAGCCATGTCTTGCATACTGGCACACATGGCTGACTTCATGTTAGGCTGCCTTTCTCGTGACCCTCGCGTTAGACGCATTCTGGCAAACATGGATTACTGGGTGTACACCCTTCTCGACCCACGTTACAAGAAGCTGGACACGTAGCACGAACTTGCGCTGTATGCCCTGGAGGTGTCTTGTCAGAGAGAGTGTTTAGTGCAGCTGGGGGAATCATCACGGACAAGCGTACCCGCCTGTCAACTGCCAGTGCCGACATGCTTACACTCATAAAGATGAACAAAGCCTGGATTTCCCCAGACTTCTTTTCTCCGCCAGCGGACAGCAGCGGAACCTAAAGATTCTTTTCGCTGCAACCGCAGATAAAAGCACTCTTCTCTATCACTGGAAAAACAGGGCATTTTGCTTAGTCAATCTGCCTCTGATATTAGTCCTCCTCCTGCTACTCCTCCTCCAGAAACAACATGTCATTGCGCTGAACTGCCAATTTTTCTGCGGCCCAAAATGCTCATCTAACAATGTTTTTACAATTTTTAAAAGTTTTAAAAGTATTGATACTTTAACATGAACCAATGAACAGGGCTGCCTCCAGGCTCTGTTTTAAATTAAGCAACAGCGAGCTGTATCTTCCAAAAAATATTTATGGGTTTCACCTGCCCTCTCGGTTGATACATTTTTCAGAGGTACACTTGTACTGTTGGTACACTAATTTTTCGGGCCCACGCCTACACTCTTATCCAACTAATTTTTCCGGCCTTCGCCTACACTCATGGTACCCCAATGTTTCAGAAGTTGGCCTATACTATTACTACAGAAATTTTACAGGGGTCTGCCTGCCTATACTTCTGCTACAAGATTGTTACTGGGGTGTGCCTATACTTCTATAACAGAAATGGTACTGGGGTCTGCCTATACTCCTGCTACGGAAATATTACAGGGGTCTGCCTATACTTCTGCCACGTAACTGTTACATTGGTCTGCCTATACTGCTGCTCCATAAATGTTACAGGGGTCTGCCTATACTTCTACAACAGAAATGGTACTGGGGTCTGCCTATACTGCTGCCACGTAAATGTTACAGGGGTCTGCTTATACTGCTGCTACAAAAATGTTACAGGGGTCTGCCTATACTGCTGACACTTAAATGTTACAGGGGTCTGCCTATACTGCTGCTCCATAAATGTTACAGGGGTCTGCTTATACTTCTGCCACTTAAATGTTACAGGGGTCTGCCTATATTTCTATAACAGAAATGGTACTGCGGTCTGCCTATACTACTGCAACCGAAATGTTACAGGGGTCTGCCTATACTTCTGCCACGTAAATGTTACAGAGGTCTGCCTATACTGCTACAAAAATGTTACAGTGGTCTGCCTATACTTCTGCCACATACCTGTTACAGGGGTCTGTCTATACTGCTGCTACAGAAATGTTACAGGGGTCTGCCTATACTTTTGCCACGTAAAATTTACATGGGTCTGCCTATACTGCTGCTCCATAAACGTTACAGGGGTCTGCCTATACTTCTGCCATGTAAATGTTACAGGGGTCTGCCTATACTGCTGCTCCATAAATGTTACAGGGGTTTGCCTATACTTCTGCCACGTAAATGTTACAGGGGTCTGCCTATACTCCTGCTACCAAAATGTTACAGGGGTCTGCTTATACTGCTGCCACGTAAATGTTACAGGGGTCTGCCTATACTGCTGCTACAAAAATGTTACAGGGGTCTGCCTATACTTCTGCCACGTAAATGTTACAGGGGTCTGCCTATACTACTGCTCCATAAATGTTACAGGGGTCTGCCTATACTTCTGCCACGAAAATGTTACAGGGGTCTGCCTATACTTCTACTACAGAAATGGTGCTGGGGTCTGCCTATACTGCTGCTACAGAACTGATACTGGGGTCTGCCAATACTGCTGCTACATAAATGTTACTGGGGTCTGCCTATACTTCTGCCACGTAAATGTTACAGGGGTCTGCCTATACTCCTGCTATCAAAATGTTGCAGGGGTCTGCTTACACTGCTGGCACGTAAATGTTACAGGGGTCTGCCTATACTGCTGCTACAAAAATATTATAGGGGTCTGCCTATACTTCTACAACAGAAATGGTACTGGGGTCTGCCTATACTCCTGCTACCAAAATGTTACAGGGGTCTGCCTATACTTCTACTACAGAAATGGTACTGGGGTCTGCCTATAGTACTGCAACCGAAATGTTACAGGGGTCTGCTTATACCTTTTCTACTGGAATGTTACAAGGGTCTGTTTATACTATGGGTGCACACAGACTTCCCATCGTGGTGTTTTACCCATCAGGCCCAAAAACACTCACTGACTAGGGCATCAATTGTGGGTCGAGGCCAATATGTATTTTCTCTCGTGTTACCACAGTTATCGGAGAAACTCGTTTGGGCCACAGAAGAGGAGCGTTACTGCCTTAATGAGACGTTCACAGCTGAACTAGCATTGAAGTCCACCTCATGCCCGCGATTGCTGAGGGTTAGTGCAGAGGTCTATGTCCTCGGCGCAGTGAAAGTCTGCCATGTTTGGGCACTCTGATTTCTTTATCTGTACCGTCTTTAAGTTCCTTGGACCCACCTATGCTGTGGGTGCACACAGACTCCCCATAGCGGTGTTTTACCTGTCTGGCACAAATTCACTGACCGACTTGGGTAGGGTGCAGAGTGCAGATGGCTTTCCCCTTGCGGTGTCGATTGAGCTATCCGACACCAACACAGAATGAATAGTGTGAGGGGACCTGGATTGCCCATTGCTATGTAACTCGCGGCACCTTGGGTACCACAGTGTGTTTGCTGGGACCAAGCCGGACCCAGGGCCTGCTCACATACTTCCCACACAGGCTTCAGTGGGTCCTGGTCATGGTTTCTTGGCCTTGTAAGGCTACCTCCTCCTCCTGCTTGGGGTCAGGGGATCAGCACTGAGCATCATGTATTTGCTCTCGTGTTACCACAGTTATCTGATACACTGGTTTGGGCCAAAGAAGATGAGCATTACTGCATTAATGAGACGTTCACTGCTGTACTAGCATCGAAGTCCGCTTCATGCCCGCGATAGTTTAGGGTGTGGGCTGAGGCCTATGTCCCGGGGGAACTGCAACTGCGCCAGGTTGGGCCTGTGGAACTTTTTCCTGGCTAATCCAGTCATTGGAGCGGTGAAAGAAAATGTAACTGATTTACTGAGACCTTCATAGGTATACTAGCATCGAAGTCTGCTTCATGCCCGCGATTGCAGAGGGTTTGTGCAGAGGCCTATATCCTCGGCGCAGTGAAAGTCTACCATGTTTGGGCAGTCTGATTTCTTAATGGTTCATGTCTTGGGTCGCCTAGGACCCACCTATGCTGTGGGTGCACACAGACTTCCCATAGCGGTGTTTTACCTGTCTGGCACAAAGTCACTGACTGACTTGGGTAGGGGGCAGAGTGCAGATGGCTTTCCCCTTGTGGTGTTGATTGAGCTATCTGACACCAAGACAGAATGAATTGTGCATGGGCACATGGATTCCCCATTGCTATGTAACTCGCGGCACCTTGGGTCACACAAGATGGAGGCTGGGAACGAGCTTGACCCTGGGCCCGCTCACGTGAAGATCGAACGTCAATTTCTCATCAATCCTCAACAGCATTGTGGGCTATCGCCTACACTTTCGAAGGGTCGCTGCCTGGCCCTGCCAACCCTCTGCAGTGTGTGCCTCCGGTTCCTCCTCATCGCAAACGCACTTATAAATAGACATGAGGGTGTTGTGGCTATGAAGCGAGCGTGTGGCATGAGGGCAGCTGAAGGCTGGGCAGGGAAACTTTTGTGTGCGCTGTGGATGCAGGGTCGTGCGGGGGGTTGGGCAGCATGTAACCCAGGAGAAGAGGCAGCGGTGTGTCCCGCAGGCAGTGATTGTCCTTGGTTGCAGATAGTGTGGTGCTTAGCTAAAGGTGTGCCTTGCTAATGAGGGTTTGTCCAAAGTAAAAACTGTTAGGGGGGGAGAGACTCTTGCCCCTATTGTGGCTTAATAGTGGGACCTGGGAGCCTGAGATGCAGCCCTGCATGCTGCCCCTGCCCTATCCGTTTCTGTGGTGTTTCCATGGATTTCGGATGTTTTCTGATTTTTCACAAGTAAAGACCTATCCAGAGCATCGGTCATATACAAAAATGCTCGAGTCGCCCATTGACTTCAAAGGGGTTCGTTAATCGAAACGAACTCTCGAGCATCGCGAAAAGTTTGACTCGAGAAACGAGCACCCGAGCATTTTGGTGCTCGCTCATCTCTACTTTCTATATTACAAAGAGAACAATTCAAAGTTTGAAAATTGTGAATTTTTCCAAATTTTCAGTAAATTTAGATTTTTTTTTCCTAATAAGGACAAAATTTATTGATGCAATTGTTACCCTAACATAAAGTACAATATGTCACGAAAAAACAATCTCAGAATCACATCGATAAGTAAAAGGATTCAAAAGTTATTAGCAGATAAAGTGACAGATATCAGATTTGAAAAATAAGGCTTGGTCCTTAAGCCACAAATAGGCCATGTCCTTAAGGGGTTAATATGACAAATGACGATGTATGAAGGATCATAGAAGATGGCTGCCGCATAGAAAGTGGGGTCATTTATTTCACTATCAGTCCTAACAATAGTGGGATAGAGTCCCCCAATGCCACCCCAATAATAATAGGGTCCCCCATTGTGGCCCTAGTAGTAATAGGGTCCTCCAATGCCTCCCCAATAATGATAGGGTCCCCCATTGTGGCCCTAGTAGTAATAGGGTCCCCCAATACCACCCCAATAATGATACAGTCCCACATTGTGGCCCTAGTAGTAATAGGGTCCCCCAATACCATCCCAATAATGATACAGTCCCCCATTGTGGCCCTAGTAGTAATGGGGTCTGCCATTGCCGCTATGCTTTTCAGAAGCAGGGAGGACTTTAGCAGTGCAGATTACAATAGGGGCGAGTGGGATGGCCTTGGGCCGCATTGCAGTCTCGCGTTGCCATGCCAATCACAGGTCCTGCATGCTAATTTCCACCTTACAGGCTTTCCGGACACTGATACAGCGGAATCCCACCATAAATGCGGGAAGAAGGGAACCCACCAGGAATGCGAGAAGAAGGGAATCCCATCAGATATGCGGGAGGAAGGGAACCCCAATAGTGATGTGAGGCTGTTTTCATGTGAAACTACCTCGCATCCAGGGGTTTTCAGAAGGGTTGTGAGGGTGATAACGGGCCGTGAATCACAGCCAATATCACCCTCGCCAGTGTGAAGGAGCCATTAAACTCCTTATTGTCCGCCCTGCTGTGTAAGGAGCACATGTTACCTCTCAGGCAGTGAAAGGGTTACAGCTGGCAACTTCCAGCAGCGACTCCCATCATCCACCAGGGGGCGCCGGCTCCTTCAGGAGGAACCATAATTGTTCCATCTACAGTCACCCTCAGGCCGGCTTCACACGGGCGGTTTTGAGCACCTAAAATGTACAGCGGGAAACAGAAACAGCCACTAATATCAGCGGGTTCTCTCACATTTCGGTTATTTATACGGGTATTTCTTACATAGAACCTGCTCTATTTTCTGTGCATTTGCCTCCAAAGGTTCCTATAGAAGTCTATGGGGGGTGCGTCAAATGCGCAGCGAATGGTCGGAACACTACAAAACTTTGCTGGGAAAAAATCTGGGACGCATTAGGCTAATTAACCCTTTAAATCAGGGCGTGGGCGTGTCCCGCATGCAAGTGAACACGCCCATCACATGCAAGAAAGTACAGGAAAATGCGCAGACACGCACACAAAAGCGCCTTGTTCGTGGAGCAAATACGTTGTGCTGAAGCGCCCATAAAAACACATGCCGCCCTTAGTCTACAGACGCTCCATGAGATTTACGGACTCTGAGTCTTCTGGCGATGAGATCTCTGAGTTTCTATAACCAGCAGCATGCCCCATTATCTGCGGATTCCCGCACGGACAGCTTCCATTGAAGTCAATGTGAACCGTGCGATCTGCGGTTCACCCTCAGCTGACACTGCGGACGTGCTGCGGATCCGCAAGAAAGCAGGAGATTTGAAAAGAAAAAAATATCCGCGGTACGCCCGCACACATCCGCCATGTAGAAGAAAGAAGATCTGGCTGGGGCGGAGAGGACCCGCACCACATCCGCACAGGTAAGAAAGTGCCCATTGCTTACGGGCACAGGCGGATTCCACTGTGGGATTCGGCACTTGGAATCTGCGCCTGCCGCGGACATGAGGCGTCAGTGTGATAATCAGGTCTCATCCACGGACCGTGGACAGTATAGTGTACTGGTGGATATAAAGAACCGTTCACACTGCGTGAGGGAAAACAGCATTGGTTTATCGATGTTACCCACAAGACCAACGGGACAGGAGATGAATGGGACTTATTCCCCCTTCATGCCAACCGTTAGAATTGAGGTGCCAGCTGCTGGGAAGAACAGGAGGGCTCTGATGGCATTTGGATTACCATTAACCCCTTAGTGACGGCCCTATAGTGTTTTTACGTCCTGCTGTTGCAAGACGTGTATAGAGGGAGATAGTGCCACTCTCTCCCTCCATACAGTGCGGGCGTCAGCTGTTTATTACAGCTGACACCCGCGGGCAATAGCCACAATCGGCCATTCGGGCGATCGCAGCTATTAAGCCTTTAAATTCCGCTGTCAATTCTGACAGTGGCATTTAAATCCATCGAACGATGTTCGGGTGTCTCGTCCGGCCTCCCCGCAGTGAAATTGGGGGAGCCGAGCAGGTGTCCTGGCAGCCGGGGGCCTCTGAAAGGCCCCAGGGCTGCCTTTACAGACTGCCTATCAAGCCATCCCCGTGGGGTGGCTTGATAGACTGCCTGTCAAAAAGGAGCAATCAAAGCATCGCTGGTTGTAGTCCTCTAGGAGGACTAAAAGAAAATGTAAAAATAAGATCAATAAAGTTTTAGTAATTATTAAAAAAATAAAAAGTAATAATAGTTAAAAAAAAAACCTTTTGCCATATTTGCAATAAAAAAAATCTAAATAATGAACCAAAAAGGATAGAATTTCTTACCGAAAATTCCTTTTTTCCGAGTCATCATGACGGCAGTACCTGGAGGTTACCCCTTGACCTTGTAGGGACAGGAAGCAAGAGACTTAAAAAGGCTCCTCCTGCCTCCCATTCTCCAGTGTCTTCCAAATTACTTACATGGACATGTCTCGGTTTATCAGGAAAATATTTTTTTATTTGCTCCAAGACAAAAAACAGCATAATTAGTTCCGTTGAACAGAAAATAGGAGGGTACCTTACCCGAATCCCGAGATATTATGCCATAATGTCGCATGTAAATTATATATAGAAGTCTCTGGATATACATATCTATATACACACACAGATATACACGCATATGTGTGCTTTCTTTTTTTTTTTTTTATATGGGAGGGAATAACGTGCCGTCATGAGACTTGGAAAAAAGGAATTTTCGGTAAGAAATTCTATCCTTCTCCCCGGCGTCATCATGACGGCAGTACCTGGAGTTATACCAAATTACTTTTTAGGGGGGACTATTGCCTGCAAGACCTTCCTACCGAACGACAGGTCCGAGGAGAGGTCGGTGTTTAATCTATAGTATTTTGTAAATGTGTGCAGGCTAGCCCACGTGGCCGCCCTGCATATCTGATCCGGCGTAGCCATGGCCCTTTCTGCCCAAGAGCATGCTACTGCTCTCGTCGAGTGGGCCTTGAGTCCCTCCAGAATCGGCCTGTTGCTGGAAGAATACGCCTGCTGGATTGTTGTTTTTATCCAGCGGCTAAGGGACCTCTTAGAAGCCGCCCTTCCTCTGCCCTGCCCCTGAAATTGAATAAAGAGATGGTCAGTCTTTCTAAAGGGGGATGTTTGTTCCAAATAACACAGGATGGCTCTTTTTACGTCCCGGCTGTGGTATTCTCTCTCTTTATCGTTTTTGGGGTCGTGACAGAAGGATGGGAGGATAATCTCCTGCTGCCTATGGAATTTTGAGACTACCTTAGGTAAGAAGAAGGGGTCTATTTTTAGTATGATTTCATCGTCCAGGACTAGAGATGAGCGAGCGTACTCGGAAAAGCACTACTCGCTCGAGTAATTTGCTTTATCCAAGTATCGCTGTGCTCGGGTCTGAAGATTCGGGTGCCGGCATGGAGCGGGGAGCTGCAGGGGAGAGCGGGGAGGAACGGAGGTAAGATCTTTCTCTCCCTCTCTCCCGCCCGCTCTCCCCTGCTCCTCGCTGCGACTCACCTGTCAGCCGCAGCGGCACCCGAATCTTCAGGGACGAGCACAACGATACTCGGATAAAGCAAATTACTCGAGCGAGTAGTGCTTTTCCGAGTACGCTCGCTCATCTCTATCCAGGACTAGTAAATATGGTGTCTTACATGAAAGGGCCTGGATCTCACTAACCCGCCTTGCCGTCGTAACTGCGACTAAGAATATTGTTTTGAGGGTTAGCGTTTTTATCGATGCTTGATCAATAGGCTCAAAGGGGGGCCTACAGAGGCTTTTGAGTACTAAGTTTAAGTCCGAGGGGGTACTGTACTACGGGATACCGGTCTCATCCTCTCCGCTGCCTTCATGAATCTATGGATTAACCTATGATCGGCTAGCGGTTGGTCCAGCATGGCCGAAAGGGCCGAAACTTCGACTTTAAGGGTCCCTGGTCTTAAGTTTTTATCCAGCCCCTCCTGGAGGAAGTCCAAGATCTCCACCACCGAGGTGTCTAGGTTAGAGACTTCCAACCCCCTCCTGGAAGAGAACCTCTTCCATATCTTGTTATAGATGGTGGTAGTTACAGGTTTGCGACACTGGCGCAGGGTTGATATTACCCTGGCGGACAGACCTTGTCTTAGCAGCACCTGTTCCTCAACATCCATGCTGTCAATTTCAGCCTCTGTACGTTGGGGCACAGAACTGGGCCCTGCGATAAGAGATCCTCTCTGACTGTAAAGCGAATAGGATCCGCAATGGCCAGTTTTAGGAGCAAGGGAAATCACGCCCGCTTTTCCCAGTACGGGGCGATAAGTATGACGGTCGTACGGCTTTGTCGAATCTTCTGTAGGACCTTTGGGATAAGGGGAATGGGAAGGAAGGCATAGGCCAGACCGATGTCCCAGTTCTGAGAGAGCATGTCCATCCCCTTAGCCCTGTCCCTTGGATTGAGGGAAAAGTAATCGAGGCATTTTGTGTTTGTGCTGCTCGAAAAGAGGTCCACTCGCGGCCTGCCCCAGATGTCTATGATATGCTGGAACTCCTCCTGGTTCAGGGACCACTCCCCTTGGTCCAGGCATCTTCGGCTGAGGTAATCAGCTGTTGTATTCTGGGACCCCTTGAGGTGGACTGCTGTCAGGGACCGTACCGTGGCTTCGGCCCACCGGAAAATCCGGGCTGTCAATTTCAGGAGATGGTAATTCCTGGTGCCTCCCTGGTGGCAAATAAGGGAGACCGCAGTCACGTTATCTGAGAAGACCCTGACGTGTTTGTCCCTTAGGGTGTCTTTATCCCTGTGCAATGCTTCCCAGATGGCCATGAGCTCCCTGAAATTTGAGGTCTGGTTCTTAGTCCTTGGGCCCCATATACCATGTAACAGGCGTTGTCCTACTTGTGCTCCCCAGCCGAGTTGGGTTGCATTGGTGACCACGCTAATGAATGGTTCCGCCACCTACGGGGATTCTGCGTTTAAATTACGCGCTGACTGCCACCAGTGAAGGGACCGGGTGACCGCTAGTGACAGGGGCATCCAGGCATCTAGTGAGGTCGCTGCTCCATCCCAGTTGCCCAGGACGGCCCTCTGCAATGTTCTTGAATGCGCCTGGGCCCATGGTATGATCTGAATGCACGATGTCATGAGGCCCAGGAGTCTCATTCCGTCCCGTATCGATATCTGCCTCTTCCCCCTGTATTTATGGATTGCCTGTCTTAGGCTCTCCCTTCTAGGTGGCGGTAAGGATAGGGTCTGTGACTTCGAGTTCATCCGCCCCCCAGGAATGTTTTGTGAGTTTCGGGAAGGAGGCTGGACTTCTGGAAGTTTATGATCCACCCCAGCCTCTGGAATAGGGTGGTGGCCCGAGCGGTATCTTCCTTTAAGGCTTCCGCCGAGGGTCCTATTAGTAGGAAGTCGTCCAGGTAGGGAATGATATTAACGCCCGATACGTGAAGGTGCGCGACTATCTAGACCACGATTTTTGAAAAGACTCTGGGTTCCGTGGATATGCCGAATGGTAGGCACTGGAATTGGAAGTGGTACAGACGGCTTTCTATCTCGACCGCAAAGTGCAAATACTTATGGTGTTCTGGCAGGATCGGGACATGGTAGTACACGTCCTTCAGGTCAATCATGCACATATAGTCCCCCCTTTTTACTAGGGTTACTGCTGACCTGATGGTTTCCATTTTAAATTTTTTATAAATGATATGTCTATTCAGACCCTTCAGGTTGAGGATCATCCGTTGTGCACCGTTCGTTTTTTTAACGAGGACTAGGGGAGAGTAGTACCCTAATCCCTGCTCTACCGAGGGGACCTATACTATAGCCCCCATATGAAGCAGATTAGTGATCTCCTTTCTGAGGACATCCTGGAGCACGGGGGATTGCGTGGGGGTAATCGTGAAGTTGTTTGGGGGCCGGACGATGAACTCTATCCTGTACCCCTGGGATATCAACCGGAGAACCCATGGGTTATCTGTAATGCACCGCCACTCCGGCCCAAACTTTAGCAATCTACCCCACACCTCTACTGGGGTAGTGATTTCTTTCGTCTTACCCCTGCCGCCCTTGGGGTAGGACCAACGGCCCGTCTTCCCTTTCCCCCAATAGGGTCTGAAGGCTTGTTGTCGCCTGGGGGGTAACGTGGTTCTTGCCTGGTCTGGGAAGCCGTGGGTTCTGTCTGCCGCTTTTTTCCGGATTTCTTCCAGATCTGCCCCGAAGATATGCTGTCTGTGGAAGGGAATGTTGCACAATTTGCTTTTGAACGTGGCATCCCCTTTCCAGATCTTCAGCCAGATCGCCTGCCTAGCCATATTGGATAATGCTGCGTTTCTGGCCGCTAGTCTCATTGACTCGGCAGAAGCGTCTGCCAGGGGCATAGTGCTTTTTTGTACGCCTCGTCTAGTTTTTTAAAACACAGGGAGCATTTCCTGTGCCTTTTCTTGGGATCCTGTTTTGTTTTGGCGGATTCCCTGTCCTGCAACGATACAAAAAAAAAAAACCATACGCAGCCGCCACATAAAACCAATTTTGTACATATTGCACCCTTTTGGTCATTAGATGGAGCACTCAATGTTTGTAGGGCCTCCACATCGGTCTCTCTAGTTATCATGCTGCCGGGAGGGGAGCTGTAAGACAGACCTGTGCCTGGGTGCACCTTCTGTGAAGGTGTCCTGCAGTGGAGGCTTGCCAGGGGGCTTTTTTGAATTTCCTGGGCTCTACTTCCGTGTTTGCCCGGCGTGTGACGTCACCACGTCGTGACGTCACTAGCCTCGCCCCCCAACATCGCGCGTGACCGCACCGGAGTCTGCTGCCGGTAGGAGAGGGGTCTTGGAGCCTCTGGCCTGCCGCTCTCCCCGGCCCCACGGTGGTGATGCGGGGGGGGGGGGGAGGGGGGCGCTACATGTGGTCCGCCGACCCCCGGACCATGATGGAAGAGGAGTCTTAGAGCCTGTGGCCCGCCGCTCTCCTCGATGCCGCGGTGGTGAAGCGGGGAGGCAGAGCCTGTGGCCCACCGTTCCCCGAGACCTCGGATAAGAAAAAATGGAGGTAAGAATGGAGGTGAACCTGTGGTCCGCACTCCCTGTCAACTTTTCAGCTCCCTGGCGGGAGCTCTCTTGCATGTCTCTGTAGGGACAGGAAGCACTGGAGAATGGGAGGCAGGAGGAGCCTTTTCAAGTCTCTTGCTTCCAGTCCCTACAAGGTCAAGGGGCAACCTCCAGGTACTGCTGTCATGATGACGGCGGGGAAAATACGCGTTTGGTATCGCTGCGTCTGTAAAAGTCCAAAGTAATGTTTTGTTTTTTTATTGTGTGGCGCGGACTCTGGGAGTATGGCTGGAATAAAGTAATGTATTATTTACCCCGCACGGTGAACGTGGTACAAAAAAAAAAGAAAGAACGACAGAAATACACTTTTTTGGTCATCCTATCTCTGGGAAAAAATGTAATAAAAAGCGAGCAAAAAGTCAATTGTATTCAAAAATGGTACCAACGGAAACGACAAGACGTCCCACACAAAATGAGCCCTCACACAACTATGTCGACAGAAAAATAAAAAAGTTATTGTGCGCAGAAAATGGACACAGAAAACAATTTTAAAAAATTTAATATCTTTAAAAAAATACAAGTAGTACAGCAAAAAAATATATACATAGGTTTAGTATCGCAGTAATCATACTAACCCATAGAATAAAGGTATCGGGTCATTTTTCTTGCAGTTTGTGCGCCGTAGAAACAAGACACACCAAAGATGGTGGAATGTCGTTTTTTTATCATTTCTCTCCACTTAGAATTTTTAAAAAGTTTTTCAGTACATTATATCATACATTAAATAGTACCATTGAAAAATACAACTCGTTCCGCAAAAAACAAGCCCTCATACAGCGACGTAGATGGATAAATAAAGGAGTTACGATTTTTTACAACAGAGGAGGAAATAACGAAAATGGAAAAAAGCAAAAAAGCTCCGTCACTAAGGGGTTAAACCTAAATGAGTGAGCCGACTGCTGCAGCGCCTCCATGGATAGGAGCTGCTTCTAGTTTGATTACACCATTCATAGTAACTTATTCCTATTGTCAGTGGTGCCGGCTCTAGTAGACACTGCGCTATTCTGTGCAGAAAAATCTAATCAGAATGCTGGACGGACCCCATTATAATCAGTGAGGTAAGTTTCTTGCGGGAACCCTTAAACAGATAGGGCTGGGTCCTAAATTCTTGACTAGAACACTTGTCCTTTACGTTTGCCCAACGGCCAGGGTTAGGATAAACAGCACGCTCTCCTCCCCCATCCATATTGGAATGGTACTAGGCAGGGCTGCCCCCTGTCCCCTCTGTTATTTGTATTAGCGATGGAGTATCTAGCGATGCCAATCAGAGACAATCAGAACATCAGCGGACTGACAGTGGGGGGGGGAACTATTATAAAGCGGCCTTATATGCCGACGATCTATTGTTATACATCACACAAGCACGCATCACCCTTCCCTCCTTGATTAAAGAATTTGAGAGATTTGGCCACCTATCCAATTTTAAAATTAACTACAGCAAAACTAAAGCCCAAAATATATCCCTGGGCCCAGAAACGAAAAAACCCCACATAATAGAACACTATCCCCTTAAGAGGCAACAAGAGGCCATAAACTATCTTGGAATACATATCCCAACGGAAAACTCTAAGCTCTTCTCCATGAACTACTCCACCCTGCTGGACCGCACTCTACAAGACCTCCCCACCTATTCCACCAGAGTCTTGTCATGGTTTGGGAGGATACATACCATTAAAATTGATGTCCTACCCCGGTTCTTATACATTTTCCAGGCCATCCCGATTATGGTACCTCAAACATTTTTTAACAAACTGAAGTTGGCACTGATCAGATTTGTTTGGGGGGGACAGAGACCACGGGGTGGGTATGCGCACGTTGTCGTATCCCAAATCAAAAAGAAGGGGCAGGCTTGCCTGGATTTAAAAACTATTATACATAGAGAGAGAATAGTCTTTTGACACCAATATTTTATAATCCAGCTTTCCTGCCAGGGAGGGCGCGAGATCGCTTTCTGGGTTGGGAGAATCGGAGGATATCAGGTCCAGCAGGATTTTGGTGGACAATCAAACCTAATTTTCTTAGGTTTTCTCTATACTTTTTTTCTTTTTCCCCTTTCCAACGAAAGGGATTTCTATTGTCTAAGTTGTAACATTTTATTATGATATGGGGCCGCACTCCTACTTCTCAGTCCGTTTTGCACTGATATAGTAAAAGAGTAGACGACGGGGAGAGGCGGTCTGGGGGATTACTTTTGGGCTAGAAGAACTATTTGCTGTTAATATGAAGATTTGCCTAATTGTTGTACAAGGTGAATTGAAGATCCTGCGAGACCGGTCTTGATTTCTATTGCTATTCCCTGATGTCTGGGAAATATTTGAATGATTTTATGAAAAAGGATTAAACACAACACATGTCTGAAAAAAAAATTTTAGAGCAGTTTTGGTTATTTCGCATAATCTTTATATTTTTCGTTGAATCCGAAAATGACCTCTGTTTTGTAATAGGACATCACGTTTCCTGACAATCCAATTTTCTATGTTAAATAAGTAAATACCTCAAAATAAATGAAAATAGACTTATAAAATTAATTCTTAATTACAAATTTTACATGAAAATCATTTTTGAACAGAAATGAGCACTAAAACTCACTAAAATCGTTTCTTCTTCCCTGTGAGGCTCCTCTTGGTACAGTTACACTTGTGAGTAGCATCTGGAATGTCTCTCTGAAGCATCCAACAGCAGTCTGCCATCATTGGAATGCTCCACTTTCAATGCTATCTTCTTCACATCTCTTTAATGTCCTGGGGGAATCATTCACCTTGTTCTTCACTCACAGCTCCCAAATTTTCATGCAAGTAGTCAAGGTGGGATTGGAGGAAATGCACTTTCAAACTCATCAGGCAACCTAAAGGTTGAAATGGTTTCAGCATTCGTCCGACGATCTTTTTGTAGTCAGGATCTTTCTTATTGCCTAAAAATGTCTCTATGACCTCTTTAAATGCAATCCACCCTTCTTTTTAAATATCCGTCATGGTATTGACAAACGGTTGATCAGCTACAAGCCTTCTAATGTCTGGTCCGATGAACACACTTTCCTTCAATTTTGCCTCCGAGAGGCCTGGAAACATGGTGACCAAATATTTGAAGCATTCACCATCTCTTCGAAGTGATTTCACGAATCGCTTTAGGTGGTAGAAGAACTTTATGTGGAGGTACCAAAGATTCTCGGAGGTCATTTTTCTGACCGACTGTGAGAACCCTCAGCTGCCAACTCTTGTTGATCTCGACTGTCCATAAACACAGAAAACAAGGGGATTTGGTATATCCAGCTTGTTGCCCGAGCAGCATGCACAAGCCCTTTAAATCCCAACACACTGGCCAACCATGGTCTTCATATTTAAGTTTACGAAGAACCAATTCCAAGTTATCGTAGGTTTCCTTCAAGTGTACGGAATGACCTACAGGGATGGAAGCGTAAAAACCGACGTTCTGTTATGTTGGAAGTCATGTATTTTTGGCATTGTATATCTTAAATGCACTGATGTGAATTAATTAGTAGTAATTTTGACTTTAAATTTAATTAAAAATCCTAAGATTAAAAAAAATACTAAATTTGAAGAGAATTTTGCATTTTGTGGTAAATCCTGGCTTCTTGTATTTTTTTCACATTTTTTTCGTCTTCAGCACACCAAAATACATTGAAATTAGTTGAAAACAATCAAACAGCTTTTTAGTTGCAGATCTGTGTAATCAGTTGGGTCCGCCTGGCACTGTTTGTGCCAGATCGGCAGCTCCAACATTTTTGGTGTTCGGCTTCAAAGTCAGTGCCAAATAATGAAAAAGTAGCGGAATTACAGCCGCACATGTGACTGGAGCCGTACAGCTAACAAACATTTTTTGCCTTTAAAACTGCCTGGAAACATTTTGTAAAACATGGATTTTTACTAAAAGTCCTGATGTGTGAAAATGGAAATAACTCTGCAGTAGTAGCCAATTATATAAACTAACTGGTCGCAGCAACAGATAATAAATTTTTTGCAAGGCTGCAATTAAAAATAATTTGGTAAATCGAGACATAAACACAGGTTTCTCTTCCCACTGGGATTTAGCTTCCTTTATATAAAAATGGGCCAAAGGACCCGGTCCCCCTGATCAGTAGAGTCTAGCTTCCTCTATATAAGAATGCTAGCTCTAGTGGACCAAAGTACCCGCTTCCACTGACCAGTAGTCTAGCTTCCTCTATATAGGAATGCTAGCTCTAGTGGGCCAAAGGACCCGGTCCCTCTGACCAGTAGAGTCTAGCTTCCTCTATGTAAGAATGCTAGTGGGCCAAAGGACCCGGTCCCCCTGACCAGTAGAGTCTAGCTTCCTCTATGTAAGAATGTAAGCTCTAGTGGGCTAAAGGATCTGCTCCCCCTAACCAGTAGAGCCTAGCTTCCTCTATGTAGGAATGCTAGCCTCATTGTGCCAAGGCACCCGATTCCCCCAACGGTAGGGTCTAGCTTCCTCTATATAAGAATGCTAACTGTAGTGAGCCAAAGGACCCATTCCCCCTGACCAGTAGGGTCTAGCTTCCTCTATATAAGAATGCTAGCCTCACTGAACCAAGGGACCCAGTCCTTTTGTTTGGTAGACTCTAGTTTCCACTATATAAGAATGCTAAAGCCTAGTGGACTAAGGGACCTGGTCTTTCTGTTTAGTAGAGTCTAGTGCCCCCTGATATGTTTTTAAATAGTTCTCCCCTCAGCCGTCCTTCTTCTTGAGTATTGACCACTCCATTCCACATCTACAAAAACAGTTTGTAACCGACAGCATTCAGTTTATATTGAACAATAATAATTTGAACAATTGCCAATCAAATGATGAATAAAAAGGAACTTTATTCCATTATGGTTCCAGTAACAAAAACAACATGGACTGCAAAACCAGGTAGTAACGGCGACGTTTCGATCTGGATAGGATCTTTCTCAAGCTCAAGCTACCCACACTCAAAGTTTATATACATTTATACACATGCGCCAACCAGGCCAGCTGTCGCGCAGCTCAACCTACGTCACTCCTTACATAGCTCAAGCGCATGCGCAAGAAAAAACGGCTATCACACAGCCTGTTGCGGTAGCAGCGGACGCTCCCTGTGGTAAGGCGGGCCCATCATAGCTACTATGCATGCGCCAACCAGACCAGTTATCGCACAGCCCGCCCTACGTCACTCATCACATACCTATAGTGCATGCACCCGAAAGAGCGGCTGTCGCGCAGCCCATTGACAGTAAGCAACATGGGCCACCTCCTTTATTCGAGACACTGTGGATTTTTTATCTAAGCTGAGTGCAGCGAGGGTATCTGACACCCCGATCCTGGTGACACTGGACGTGGTGTCCCCTTATACTAACATTACCCATTTCTGAGGTCTCAAAGCCATAAGGGAGCGTTTGTTGACATCTCAGTGGTCCAATACATGCCTGCAGTTTGCCCTGGCGCTACTGGAATTCATTCTTGAGAATTTATTTCTCTTTAATAAATCTTTTATAGGCAGTGCCAGGGCACTGCGAAGGGGTCCAATGTGGCCCCTACTTATGGGGGCACATATATGGACCACATGGAGAGGTGTGTCTGTGTCTCCACACTGGCAGCTCGTGGAGATACATAGATGACATCTTTATGCTCTGGAACGGCTCATTTGATGAGCTGAGAGATTTCCACAATTACCTTGATAATTTAGTTCCGGAATTGAAATCCACGCTGACCTCCTCTACTATGTCGATTGAATTTTTGGATATCCTAGTGGTCAATAAGGGAACGGTGCTTACCACTGACTTGTACCGCAAGGAGACAGATCGAAATAACCTACTCCATTACTCGAGTTGTCATTCTAGATGTTTGCTGAAGGTGTTGCCATGGAGTCAATGCCTTCGTGTTCGCCAAAATGCGGCAGATGATTGCATTGATGCCAGGCTTTCGGAGATGTGCAAACGGTTTTTACAGAGGGGTTACACTGATGACTTGGTTGCATCTGCGGCTGCAAGAGCACGTACTGTGCCGAGGGGTGATTTGTTGGTTCCCAGAGTGAAATCTAAAAAGGCCCCTAGGATACCGTTTATCTCGACATTTGGACCTATGAGTGGTAGGATCTCCAGTATTATTCGTAGGCACTGGCACATGTTGGGAAAAAAATTGCCCGTCGGTGGATGACTTCGGCCGGCCCCCTGCATAGTATGATGGATAGTCATGCAGCAGGCACCCCATCTTTTTGACGTGTAGGCAACTTTCCCTGTCTCGGATGCTCATGCTGTAGCAACCTTCTTAGGGGCGATACGTTCCACCATACCCAGACGGGTAAACAATACCGGATCCGGAAAGGATACACTTGCCAATCCATGTATGTTATATACCTTATCGTATGTCCATGTGGTCTACTATATGTGGGTGAAACCACGATGGAGGCTCAGTCGCCGATTCTGAGCCATAAAAGTGCTATTTGTACGAAGAAGCTAGATTTGCCGATAACTAGGCATTTTGACTAAGCCGGCCATGCAGTCAGCCAGCTGAAGTTTCGCATTATGCACTTTAAGTATGTGATGAGTGACATAGGGCGGTCCGTGCGATAGCCGGTCTGGTTGGCGCATGCGTAGTAGGCATGATGGGCCCGCATTACCACAGGGAGCGTCCGCTGCTATGGCAACTGGCTGCTCGATAGCCGTTCTTTATTGCGCATGTGCTTGAGGTATGTGAGGAGTGAGGTAGGTCGGGCCACACAACAGCTGGCCTGGTTGG
The DNA here is from genome assembly GCF_035609145.1 of Eleutherodactylus coqui. NCBI lineage: Eukaryota > Metazoa > Chordata > Amphibia > Anura > Eleutherodactylidae > Eleutherodactylus > Eleutherodactylus coqui. Next base: position 23,842,923 of record NC_089841.1, read on the forward strand.
CGCATGTGTAGTAGGTATGATGGGTCGGACACTTTTCTGCTCCGATGATGAAAGACCTACACTGTGGCGGTGGTAGTCCCAGTGTGATGATGGCGCTCACTGGACGCAGACCGATGACGATTACAAATGAGCGAACGTACTTGTCCGAGCTTGATGCTCGCTCAAGTATTAGGTTGTTCGAGATGCTCGTTACTCGAAAAGAGCACCACGCGGTACTCAAGACAATTCAATTTCCTTCCCTGCATGTTTTGCACCACTTTCTGGCCAATAGACATGCAGGGAAGGCATTAAAACTTCCTCCTGTGACGTGCCAGCCCCATCCCACCCCCCTGCAGTGAGTGGCTGGCGAGATCAAGTGACCGCCGAGTATATAAGGCAGTCCCGCTGGCTGCTCGCCTCAGACACACGCTGGCAGAGATTAGGGAGGGTGCTGCTGGTGCTATAGGGAGAGTGTTGGTGTTTTCAAGAACCCCAACGGTCCTTCTTAGGGCCACATCTTACCGTGTGCATTACTGTTGTGGCTGCTAGGAGCAGTTTTGCACCAATTATTTTTTTTTCATCTTGGGCTGTGCAGGCTATTGCGTTCTCAGTCTGCAGCCAATTATACAGAGTATAGGGGCAGTAAAGTATATGCAAGAGCAGCACTCCAGGGGTTAAGTCAAAGCAAAAAAATCTTTATTGCTCACAACGTTTCAACTCTTACTCCGAGAGTTTTTATCAAGTGCTAAGCAGACTTGATAAAAGCACTTGATAAAAACTCTCGGAGTAAGAGTTGAAACGTTGTGGGCAATAAAGATTTTTTTGCTTTGACTTAACCCCTGGAGTGCTGCTCTTGCATATACTTTACTATTGGAAATACAGTCCAGGATCCAGGACCCTTGGGAGCGTGCACCATTTGGAGAGGACTATCTTCCCTGTATATTATCAGGTGAATACGTGTGCTGTGATCCATCTACTATCTGTGAGTATAGGGGCAGTAGTGGTGAGGCAGGGACAGTGCTAGTGTAGAATCCTGTCAACAAGTACCCCAAAAAAGCTCCTGCTTAGGGCTACCTGTGACCGTTTGCATTACTGTTGTGGCTGCTGGGAGCAGTTTTGTACCAATTTTTTTTTCATCTTGGGCTCTGCAGACTATTGCATTCTCAGTCTGCAGCTAATTATACAGAGTATAGGGGAAGTACTGGTGAGGCAGGGACAGTGCTAGTGTAGAATCCTGTCAACAAGTACCCCAAAAAAGCTCCTGCTTAGGGCTACCTGTGACCGTGTGCATTACTTTTGTAGCTGCTGGGAGTTGTAGTGGCTCACTATTAGCCAGCTAGGCCTTTCTGCAGCCTAGCGATTAATTTTGTTGGCCTACATTGTGTGTAACATATCTGCTGTCAGCCTCCAACTGCAGGCAAATAATTGCCTAATTTTTTACACCGCTCTGTGCGTCCAGTCAACTTCACGCACAGTGTACGACCACAGCCGCTGATAGAGGGAAAGACATATACACGCTATCTAGGCTGCTGTTTTTTTCAAAAACATCTGAAAAAAGAATCCTCCTTAGGGCTACCTGTGCGCGTGTGCAGTTTACTGCGCGGCTGCTGGGAGTTGTAGTGGCTCACTATTAGCCAGCTAGGCCTTTCTGTAGCCTAGCGTATAATTTTTTTGGCCTACAGTGTGCGTAACATAACCGCTGTCAGCCTCCAAGTGCAGTCAAATAATTGCCTAATTTTTTACAACGCTCTGTGTCTGCTGTATTCAAAATACACCATGCTGAGGGGTAGGGGTAGGCCTAGAGGACGTGGCCGTGGATGCGGAGGTCCAAGTGAGGGTGTGGGCATAGGCCGAGTTCCTGGTCCAGGTGAATCGCAGCTGGCTGCTGCGGGATTAGGAGAGAGGCAAGTTTCTGGGGTCCCCAGCTTCATATCACAATTTATGGGTCCACATTGTAGACCTTTATTACAAAATGAGCAGTGCGAGCAGGTCCTGTCGTGGATAGCAGAAAATGCATCCAGCAATGTATCGACCACCCAGCCTTCTATGCCGTCCACTGCTGCAACTCTGAATCCTCTCCTGCTGCTCCTCCTTCCTCCCAGCCTCATCACTCCATGAAAATGACACATTCTGATGAGCAGGCAGACTCCCAGGAACTGTTCTCGGGCCCCTGCCTTGATTGGGAAAAAATGGTTCCACTCCCACCTGAGGAGTTTGTCGTGACCGATGCCCAACCATTGGAAACCTCCCGGGGTTTGGGTGATGAGGCTGGGGACTTCTGGCAACTGTCTCAAGAGCTTTCAGTGGGTGAGGAGGACGATGATGATGAGATACAGTTGTCTATCAGTGAGGTAGTAGTAAGGGCAGTAAGTCCGAGGGAGGAGCGCACAGAGGATTCGGAGGAAGAGCCGCTGGATGATGAGGTGACTGACCCCACCTGGTTCGCTAAGCCAACTGAGGAGAGGTCTTCAGAGGGGGGAGGCAAGTGCAGCAGCAGGACAGGTTGGAAGAGGCAGTGGGGTGGCCAGGCGTAGAGGCAGGGCCAGAGCGAAGACTTTCCCAACTGTTTCTCAAAGCACCCCCTCGCGCCAAGCCACCCTGCAGAGGCCTAGGTCTTCAAAGGTGTGGATGGTTTTCAGTGAGAGCGAGGACGACCGACGAACAGTGGTGTGCAACCTGTGTCGCACCAAGATCAGCCGGGAAGCCACCACTACCAGCCTCACCACCACCAGCATGCGCAGGCATATGATGGCCAAGCACCCCACAAGGTGGGACGAAAGCCGTTCACCGCCTCCGGGTCGCACTACTGCCTCTCCCCCTGTGCCCCAACCTGCCGCTCAGATCCAACCCCCGTCTCAGGACACAGGCGCGAGCGCCTCCCGGCCTGCACCCACACCCTCACCTCCTCTGTCCTCGGCCCCATCCAGCAATGTCTCTCAGCGCAGCATCCAGCTGTCGCTAGCGCAAGCGTTGGAGCGAAAGCGCAGATACGCCGCCACGCACCGGCACGATCACACATTGAATGTGCACATTGCCAAATTGATCAGCCTGGAGATGCTGCCGTACAGGCTTGTGGAAACAGAGGCTTTCAAAAACATGATGGCGGCAGCAGTCCTCGGTCCCCAGTCGCCACTATTTTTCCCGGTGTGCCGTCCCAGCCCTACACCAGCACGTCTCCCGCAACATCAATCATGCCCTCACCAACGCAGTTACTGGGGAGGTCCACTTAACCACGGATACGTGGACAAGTACTGGCAAGCAGGGCCACTATATCTCCCTGACGGCACATTGGGTGAATTTGGTGGAGGCTGGGACCGAGTCAGAGCCTGGGACCGCACACATCCTACCCACAACCAGAATTGCGGGTCCTTCCTCGGTTCTGTTATCTGCAGCGGTCTATGCCACCTCCTCTAAACCCTTCCCCTCTTCCTCCTCCTACGCAACCTCTACCTCTCAATTAAGAAATGTGAGCAGCGCGTCGCCAGCAGTTGGTGTGGCGTGGCACGGCAGCACATCAGTGGGCAAGCGTCAGCAGGCCGTACTGAAACTAGGTGACAAGAGGCACATGGGCCCCGAGCTGTTGCAGGGTCTGACTGAGCAGACTGACCTCTGGCTTTTGCCGCTGAGCCTGCAACCGGGCATGGTCGTGTGTGACAATGGCCGTAAACTGGTGCAGCACTGCAGCTCGGCAGCCTCACACATGTGCCATGCCTGGCCCACATCTTCAATCTGGTGGTTCAGCGGTTTCTGAAAAACTACCTGCACTTGTCAGACCTGCTTGGCAAGGTGCGCCACGTCTGCGCACATTTCTGCAGGTCCACCACGGACGCTGCCACCCTGAGGACCCTGCAACATCGGTTTAATCTGCCAGAGCACCGGCTGCTGTGCGACGTGCCCACACGGTGGAATTCTATGCTCCACATGTTGGCCAGGCTGTATGAGCAGCGTAGAGCAATAGTGGAATACCAACTCCAACATGGGCGGCGTAGTCAGTGTCATGGAATATAAAGTGTTAAGTTTCAGAATGCAATAAGTGTATGTTTCTTACCTTGCATTGAACTATTGACCCTTAAATAGAAGACTAAAACCTATGCTTTGTAGTGCCAGGAACTAGGATTTTAAGATAAGAAGTCAACAGACAAATTAAATAAGGCTGAGCTATGTTAACAGAGAAGACACACAACTATTGCAGAACTATTGTCTAATGCAACAGCAATATCCTGACTTAGGTCATTTCTATGTCTGAGACGGGCCTTAAGAGCTTTGAGAATATAATGTCAATATAGATGTCAATAAGTCTTATGATCAATAAGTATTTTCACCTTTGTAACAGTAAACTACGTAACACAAATCTTTCTACGAGGCAACATTTGGATACGCCCTCGTCTTTCTGTATAAGAGTTGGCAATGTTGATAATAAAGTAGAATTCATTTATTCTCACTGGAGAAGTGTCTTGACATAACATGGAGTGATTTCATGCTATTGATAGATAATGCTAGCAAAATCTCCTCATCACGGACTTCCATATCTACCAATTTGGCACCTGGCAACGAGGTCATCAGATCAATACCGGTGTGGTCTGATAACATCAGCCTCCCCAATTCTTTACCGAGGAGTGGCCTTGGATGGCAGACATCTGCCAGGTCCTCGGAAACTTTGAGGAGTCTACCCAGATGGTGAGCGGCAATGCTGCAATCACTAGCGTCACCATTCCTCTGCTATGCCTGCTGAGAAGTTTGCTGCAAAGCATAAAGGCTGAGGCTTTGCAGTCGGAACAGGAGATGGGGGAAGAGAGTATGTCGCTTGATAGTCAGAGCACCCTCATGTCTATATGTCAACGCGTTTTGGAGGAGGGGAGGAGCAGGAGGAGGAGAGGGAAGAGACAGCTGGGCCCACTGCAGACGGTACCCATGCTGCTTGCCTCCCATCTGTTCAGGATGTATGGCCTGTGGACGAGGAGGAGGATCTGGAAAGTGATCTTCCTAGTGAGGACAGCGGCGATGTTTTGTGTACTGGTACCCTGGCACACATGGCTGACTTCATGTTAGGCTGCCTTTCTCGTGACCCTCGCGTTAGACACATTCTGGCCACTACGGATTACTGGGTGTACACCCTTCTCGACCCCCGGTATAAGGAGAACCTTTCCACTCTCATTCCCGAAGAGGAAAGGGGTACGAAAGTGATGCAATACCACAGGGCCCTGGTGGACAAACTGATGGTAAACTTCCCATTAGAGATGAGCGAACGTGCTCGGCCACGCCCCTTTTTTGCCCGAATACCGCGAATTCCGAGTACTTCGGTACTCGGGCGAAAAGATTCGGGGGGCGCCGTGGCGGCACGGGGGGTAGCAGTGGGGAGTGGGGGGGAGAGGGAGAGAGAGAGGGCTCCCCCCTGTTCCCCGCTGCTCCCCCCCGCACCGCCACGCATCTCCCCGCCCCCCGGCGCCCCCCGAATCTTTTCACCCGAGTACTGAAGTACTCGAAAATGGCGGTACTCGGGTGCGTAAGTACTCGAAACGAGTACGTTCGCTCATCTCTACTTCCCATCTGACAGCGTTAGCGGCAGAAGGCGCAGTTCCCAGGGCCAAGTAGCAGGGGTGGCGCGGAGATCAGACAGCATGTTTCTAGCATGCAGGGGAACACTCTACAAGGCCTTTGCCAGCTTTATGGCTCACCAGCAAGACTGCGTCACCACTCCTCAGTCAAGGCTGAGTCGGAGAGAGCACTGTAAAAAGATGGTGAGGGAGTACGTAGCCGATCGTACCACCGTCCTCCGTGATGCCTCAGCTCCATACAACTATTGGGTGTCAAAGCTGGACACGGGGCACGAACTTGCGCTGTATGCCCTGGAGGTGCTGGCTTGCCCTGCCACTAGCGTCTTGGGGCATTTATCTTTGTCAATCTGTCTCTGACATTAGTCCTCCTCCTGCTACTCCTCCTCCAGAAACAACATGTCATCGCGCTGAACGGCCAATTTTTCTGCGGCACAAAAGGCTACATCTACCAATTTTTTAAACAATATTGAGACTGTAACATGAACCAATTTTTTCAACAGGGATGCCTCCAGGCTCTGTTACAAATGAAGCCACAGTGAGATGTATCTTTAAAAAAATGTTTATGGGTTTCACCTGACCTCTTGGTTGATACATTTTTCAGAGGTACACTTGTACTCTTGGTACACTAATTTTGGGGTCCACGCCTACACTCTTATCCAACTAATTTTTCCGGCCTTCGCCTACGCTCATGGTATCCCAATGTTTCAGAGGTTGGCCTATACTATTACTACAGAAATTTTACTGGGGTCTGCCTGCCTGCCTATCCTTCTGGTACAAAAAAGTTACAGGGGTCTGCCTATACTGCTCCCACTTACATGTTACAGGGCTCTGCCTATACTTCTGCAACGTAAATCTTACAGGGGTCTTCCTATACTGCTGCCACAAGGATGTTACTGGGGTTTGCTTATACTGCTGCCACAAGGATGTTACTGGGGTCTGCTAATACTGCTGCCACGTTAATGTTACAGGGGTCTGCCTATGCTTCTGCTACTTAAATGTTACAGGGGTCTGCTTATACTGCTGCTACAAAAATCTTTCAGGGGTCTGCTTATACTGCTGCAACAGAAATGTTACAGGGGTCTGCCTATACTTCTACTACAGACATGTTACAGGGGTCTGCCTATGCTTCTGCTACTTAAATGTTACAGGGGTCTGCTTATACTGCTGCTACAAAAATGTTTCAGGGGTCTGCTTATACTGCTGCAACAGAAATGTTACTGGGGTCTGCCTATACTTCTACTACAGACATGTTACAGGGGTCTGCCTATGCTTCTGCTACATAACTGTTACAGGTGTCTGCCTATACTGCTGCCACTTAAATGTTACAGGAGTCTGCCTATACTTTTGCTGCAAGAATGTTACTGGGGTCTGCCTATACTTCTGCCACGTAAATATTACAGGGGGTCTGCCTGTACTGCTGCTACTGAAATGTTACAGGGGTCTGGCAATACTGCAGCTACATAAATGTTACTGGGGTCTGCCTATACTTCTGCTAATAAAATGTTACTGGGGTCTGTCTATACTGTTACTACAGAAATGTTAATGGGGTCTCCCTAGACTTCTGCAACATAAATGTTACTGGGGTCAGCTTATACCTTTGCTACAGGAATATTACAGGGGTCTGTGTATACTATGGGTGCACTAAGTCTTCCCATCGCGGTGTTCTACCTATCTGGCCCCCCAAAAACCCCAGACTGACTAGGGCATGGTGTGTGGGCCGCGGCCAACATGTATTTCCTCTCACGTAACCTCAGCTACCCGGGGCACTGCAATGGGATTTCTTTATGTACTGTCTGTGTGATCCTGCTAGCCACCCATGCTGTGGGTGCACACAGACTTGCCATAGCGGAGTTTTACCTGCCTGGCACTTTTGAAAAAACCCAGAATGTCTAGGGCATGGCGTGTGGGCCGCGGCCAACATGTATTTCCTCTCACGTCACATCAGCTATCCGGGGCACTGCAATGGGATTTCTTTATGTACCGTCTGTGTGTTCCTGCTAGCCACCCATGGTATGGGTGCACACAGACTTGCCATAGCGGAGTTTTACCTGGCTGGCACTTTAAAAAAAAACAGAATGTCTAGGGCATGGACTGTGGGCCGCAGTCAACATGTATTTCCTCTCACGTCACATCAGCTATCCGGGGCACTGCAATGGGATTTCTTTATGTACCGTCTGTGTGTTCCTGCTAGCCACCCATGCTGTGGGTGCACACAGACTTGCCATAGCGGAGTTGTATCTGTCTTTTTTTTTTAAATCAGAGTTTTTTATTCATTTTTCAAGCATAACATGTGATATACAGTTACAGATTGCCATATTCTATGGGGTTAGTATGGCGTCAGATGGTAGTCTTTTCTTAATATAAACTAAGCATAAAGAAACGTGACATTAAACAGTATTTCAAACACACACACGAGGTTGGCCCTGTTTCATTGAGCATCAGGATAGTTTGTATGTGGCGAACCTGGTGTGCCTATATAACCCTTCTTAAACAACTGGGGGGGTGGGTGGAGGGATAGACAAGACAAGGGGAGGGGGTGAGAGGGGAAGTTATAGGGGGGCAGGTGAGGGGAGGGGGTATTATCTCAATTTCCCACCATTCTTCTGTCTTCCTTTGTCTCAATCGTTCTGATCTGTTCAGGGCCTCTCTATCAGACTCTGAGTTAAGGCCCTCATGGTCTCTCTTAGGTGGTTTTTATCAAGGTATGGACTGGTGTGGTAGAGTAGTGGTACTAGGTCTTTTTCTCTTTTTGTTTATATCAGCCGAGGTATTTCCAGGGGGTCCACATTTTCACAAATCCATCATGAACTCCCCTAGACCAGCTCGAAAGTTCCTCCAGGTTACAGATCATGTCTACTTTTTCTTTCCATTGGGCCAATGTAGGAAGAATCTTCTGGAGCCAGAGCCTAGGGATCAAGGTTTTTGCTGCGTCTATTAAGAGCGCAATCAATTTGCATTTCAACGGGTGAAAGTTTGTTGATGGCCTCCAGTGTAAAACCGTATCGGCCGATAGCTCTAGATTCGGGGAAAGTTTTTGTAGGGTTTTCTCCACCTCTTTCCAGAAAGGTGCAACAATTGGGCATTCCCACCAGATGTGCAAGTAGGAGCCTACAGAGAAGTCTCATCTCCAGCACTTATTGTGGGGGGCTAGTTTATATGCGTGTAGCCATTGTGGGGTTTTATACCATCTTACCAAGAGTTTATAATGGCTCTCTTGTAGTAAGACGCACGGTGAGAGGCCAAAAGCTGTTTTCATAATAGTTTTGGTTTCTTCAGGAGAAAGCAAGATGTTTAATTCACTTTCCCACGAGATTACAAAGGCTGTTTTTGTAGGGATGGTTGGGGAGATGAATCGTTTTTTTATGTTTGCTAGTTTCCTTTGTCCCAGAGCCTTCTCGCCTAAGGCTCTCTTGAATGGTGTCTTAGGTCTAGTGGACTTGAACGTTTTCTGGAACTTCTCAATAGTTTTAATAATGTGAGCTTTTTGTAGGACTGAGAAAGTATGCTGAGGGAGGAGGGTCAAAAGTACTTCTGGAGGGGGTTTATGTGCCAGAGCCTGGAGATCTCCTACTGAGAACTTTTTGAATTTTTTCCATATACTAGCAGTTGTCAGATCAGGAGGGGTGTCTACTAGCTTGCATAATGCACGAAGAGGCATTGCTGGGGATGGATTCGGGGCCAGGGAGCTCCCAAGCTCGCCCCAGGCCTCGCAGGGGCCTCGGAGAAGGGGTTCAAATTTGCTCCTCTCGAACCTGAACCTAGGGGGGAACCACAAATCCTCCACCAAGGACTCCCCACACACACCCTCCACCAGTAAAGATAGGGTCGGGTCCCTTATGGGCTGGGTGAGCTCCATCCAGTAGCTTAGTTGTACTACTTTGTGGAAGTCTTCTATACATGGTAAGTCCATTCCGCTTTTGTGTCTTTTTTTATCATTAAGCCATAAGCCAGGCATGGCCTTTTGTGTCGCCATACATAGTCTGTGAAGGCTCTCTTAAGGGCTTTGAAAAAGAATCTTGGAAGTGAAATTGGGAGCATGCGAAGTTTATATAATATTGTTGGGAGGACATAAGATTTTAGAATATTTTTCCTGCCAAACCAAGAAATGGTAGGCAGGTCATAGGAGTGAAGCATTACTTTCACTTTGGCTATCAGAGGATGAAAATTATATTTATAAATGTCTTCTGCTTTTTTGGTGAGGTTGATCCCGAGATACTTAATATGGGAGTTAGACCAGGTGAAGGGTGAGCTGGACTTGAAGAGGCGATACTTTGATTCTGGTATAGAGATGTTTAATATTGTGGATTTGGAGAAATTTACTTTAAAATTTAATAAGGTGCCAAATTCTTGTAAAAGTAGAGTAAGTCTAGGGATCCCCCTTTCGGGGTCCGTGACAACAAACATGATGTCATCGGCGAACGCCGCAGTGGATATAGAGTGGGGGCCTGTTGTAAGGCCTTTTATTTCTGGGTCCTGCCTCACTTTCTGGAGGAAGGGTTCTAGTGCGAGAATGAAGAGGGAGGGGGAAAGTGGGTATCCCTGGCGAGTTCCATTGCGTATATCGAATGGAGGGAAAAGTATTTAATTAATTTTTAGTCTTGCATACTGTTTAGAGTATAATGAAAAAATTGATGCAATGAAGGGGGGGGGGCAAATTAAATCGCCTGAGAGCTGCTTCCAGGTAAGTCCAGCTCACCCTATCAAATGCCTTTTCGGCGTCTGGTCCCAAAAAAGCTAAAGGGATATTCCGCGACTGGGCATATCTAGCTATATGTAGTAAACGGAGACAGTTGTCCCTGCCCTCCCTTCCTTTGACGAATCCCGTTTGTTCATTATTAATTAATGCAGGGATGAGATCTTCAAGTCTTTTGGCCTGGAGCTTGGCCGAGATCTTGACGTCTAAGTTCAGCAACGAAATTGGCCTGTAGCTGCCACATAGCTCAGGGTTTTTCCCCTCCTTATGTAGCAGCGTAATGTGCGCTTCTAATGCTTGTTTAGGTAGGGATTTTCCTTGTAAAAGGGCATTACATAAGTCTTTAAGGTGAGGGATTAGTATCTCTTTGAAAGATTTGTAGTAGGCGACCAATAGGCCGTCCGGGCCGGGACTTTTCCCTGACGGGCAAGATTCAAGTATACTTTCTATTTCTGTGTCCGTTGCCGGAGCCATCAAATTACTAGCTTCCGTCGCGTCTAATTTAGGGAGATTGAGAGCGTTCAAGAAGTTATCTAGTTCAACTTTTGTTTTTTGTGGAGTGGGGTTTCCCCCTATGCCACTTAAGTCATACAGTTCTGTGTAGAATTTCTGAAATTCAGTAGCTATTTCTGCCGTCGATGATACAACTTCACCTGTTTTTGTTTTTATTGTTGAGATATGGTTTCTTGCGCGCGCTTTTTTAATGAGGGCAGTCATAAACTTACTACCTTTGTTGCCGTGTGCATAGACTGTATGTTTAAAGAGTAAACGCTTTTTGTTAAATCTGGACTCCAAGCAATTTTTGAGATCGCATCTTAAAGCTATCAATTCCTCTAAATTATTTTTGGATTGGGAGTTTTTTACTTTTTGTTCTAGTTTTACTATTTGGTTGTTTTTGTTGGTTCATCCTTGTCCCTAGTGCTATCAAGAGGCCTCTTGAGAAAGCCTTGTGTGCTTGCCATATAATGGGTATTTCTATGTCGTCTTTTGAGTTTAATTGAAAGTATTCCTCTATTAGTTTGGACAGTCGTGTCCTTTCTTCTTCTGAATCTAGTAGAGATTCATTTAGCCTCCATCTCCATTCTTTTGGTTCCGTTTTACCGAACTTGATATCTAGATGTAGGGGGGCATGATCTGATATGGTCATTGCATCGATATAGGCTTTTCCTACCTGTGGTAAAAGGGTATATGATACAAATAGGTAGTCAAGCCTCTGGTGGGAGGAGTGGAAGGAGGAGAAGTATGTAAAGTCCTTGGTGGATGGGTGCAAGCACCTCCAAGCGTCAGTAACTTCCAGGTTCTGGAGCGCTCGATTTATAGTCCTAAGTTTCCTCCGCGAGACCTGGAAGCGACCTGTTGAGGTGTCCAGTAGGGGGTTCAGGGTTAGATTCCAATCCCCTCCAACGACTATCAGGCCCACAGCAAATTGTTTTAGGATCTCTAGTTGATTCATTAACCAGGGCACTTGGTCAGAATTGGGTGCATATAGGTTTGCGAAGGTTATCTTCACATTGTTTATTGTGCCTTTCAGAAAGATGACCCTCCCCTCCCCATCTGCATATTGGGTTTCGTATTTGAAGATGATGGACCTGTGAAAAAGGAAGGAAACCCCTTTTGAAGCCGATGTGGGATGTGGGTTATGGTACTCTTGCGGGAAAAGCCTCCCGGGGAGTGTCATATGTTTGTTACCCTTGAAATGGGTTTCTTGGAGAAAGAGGACCTTTGTATCATACCTTTTTAGTAGTGCCGAGAAGTTATGCCTCTTGAGAGGTGAATTCAGGCCCCGAACATTGAACGTAGAGATGCGGATTGGTATGCATTTTCAGCCTAGGAGGGGGCTAATGTAGAGAAGAGCTCTGTTCTTGGCTTGGAGTGCTGAAAATAAAGGTTAGAATGTGAATACACAATAAACGACTTTATCAGAGGGGTAGTCTGGAGGGTCTCTCTCCGGAGTAATAAGAGGGAATGAGAGGGCGAGGAGCGGGAAGGGGGTGGGGAAGGGGCAAAACGGAAGGATAGAAGACAGTGACTGAAAGACAAAAGGGGAAGGAATAACTTGTATAAGTAACTTTGTGTTACCCTCTATAGGTATTTTTCCTCCACGAGAGTAAGTATACACAAATATGGAGGGGGGGGGGGGGGGGAGATATGCAGCGTTATGAGCTGAGTTTATATCTTAACTGGGATCTTAGCCTGATCGGTACAGGCACCACCGGGGCCCAGTAAATTATTCATGCTCGGGACGAGCAAGGTAACTATAATCATTTAAGATAATTCCGGTGAGTGTGCATGACCTTAGAAGAGCACAGTAGATTAACTATTTAGAATGTCCTCTTGTGAACTGTCCTATGAAACAAGTAACCATTTTGGTTGCCACCTGGGTAGAACGCCTAGTCGGTCAGAGATATTAAGTGATAGGATCAGCGTCCAGAGTATCAAGTGTCATTTGGTGTAGTTTCCTCTCTGTTCTTCTTCTTTTTGCTGTTTGGAGATTTCTGGTTTCTGACCAGTTGCCACATCTCTGGCGTGGGCAGTTGTGTAAAATTTTGTAGCTCTGGTAAGGGTAACCAGCAGGGTAAGTAAATTGGATCGACTCCCAGGTGTGGCCAGCAGTTCTGTAGGTCTTCTGGGGAGCGTATGTTAAAGCACTTGCTTTTGTAGTTGAAGCCCAGGCCGAAGGGGAACAGCCACGCATATTTTATATTTTTTTGATTTTAGGACATCTAGTAGCGGTCTCAATGCCCTTCTTTTCGTCAATGTGGAGGGGGCCAGGTCCTGGTAGATTTGGATCATAATACCTCCATACTGTAGATCTTGTGAGTTTCTCGCTGCCCTCAGAACCCCCAGCGCGTCTGGGAAAGATAATAATTTGCAAATTATATCCCTGGGTGGATCAGTGTTGGCTGGGGCTGGTCTCATTGCTCGGTGAATTCTTTCAATGACCATAGGAGTCGCTTTGTCAGGCCCTACTAGTGAAGTGAAGATTTCCATAGCAACTTTTTCAAGGGCTTCTGTGGCCCAGGATTCAGGGAGTCCTTTTAAACGCACATTGTTACGTTTGTTACGGTTTTCTAAGTCCTCTTGTAGTAACAGAACTCTATTTAGCTGGTCATGGTGGTCTTTCAGAGCTTGCACCATTTCTAGAGAGTGTGTTGTAATACAGGAAGTGGAGTTCTCTAAATCATCTATCCTCCTTCCCATGCTTCTGACTTCCTCCTTTATTTCATTAAAATCAGCCATAACAGGGCGAAGAGCTGAGGAGAATAGTTCCTTCATAAAGCCCTTTGAGACTCTTTCGCCGTCCTCCTCATCTGATGAATCTTCCATCTCCCTGTCGGCCACGGTTGCAGCGGCGGTCTGCTGGGATGGCGCCATCTTGCTTACTGCATGAGGGGAGCGAGCGGTCCGGTCTTTCAGAAATCGTTGAAGGTCTGATTGTCCTCTGGCTGGGCGAGGGGCGCCCTGGAGGTCTCCCCCTTTTTCTCTGCCTGTTCTGACCATTTTCTTTAAATGATTGCTGCTGGAAAGGGCCCCGGAGTGTGCTGTTGCAATGGGGTTCTGCAATCAAGCAGCCATTACACTCCGTGGTCAGGCTCTGCCTGGGGGCAGTGAAAAAATTAAGAGTTGACTTTCTTTATGAGAGTCTATAGTGTAAAAAATTGTTATAGTTTGGAACTTAAGGTTTGCACTGTAGGTTCTGTAAAAATTAGAGCGGGTCTCTTGTATGCTGAGTGTTCAGAGATTAGTGGGCTCCCCTTTATTTGTTCAGCCTCTATCTCCTCTCAGGGAAGGTAAGATGGTGGTGAGGCTTCTGGCGGGAAAAAACTCGCCCCTGTGGTGAAGAAAGGGGGGGAGGGGGGAGAAGATGGCGAGGAGGCACGGGGTGCTTGTGTTATCATCTTTAGCTTTTCGTCCCAGAAAGAAGCTGCCTCGGATCTGATAGGGCACCTCACTCTTCTTGTTGGTTGCCCTGCTTTGGTCCGTCTCCCTCCTCCACTTCCCCGCTCACCCGTCCGGACGTCTCCCTTAGCTGCTCCGGTGGAATAGGGTGCCCGCTGAGTTGGTAAGTACAGCCTGTCCCACTCTCCCTTACCCTCGCTCACCTCGGGGAATGGAATCGTTGCCCTGCTTTGTCTCTAGTAGGTTTCCTCTGGGCACTGCACTCCTATGAACGACGCGCTCCTTCTCGGCACCCAGAATGGCCGCAGCTTGTCTCCGGTGTACGGTCCCGATGTTCGGGTGCAGATCGGTCCGGTGTCGGGTCTTTCCCAGGGTTATCCCAGCCTGCAGGGATATCAGCTGTAGCTCGGACGTGTCGCTGATAGTCCTAAAGGTGTCGGGGAAGGTCCATAATATCCCCTCTTGCTCAGGATCTCCGGAGCCGTGCGACCGTCCGTTCTGCAGGTTAGGCCCCCCCCCCCCCGAGTTGTACCTGTCTGTCCCCAAAACACTGACAGACTTGGGTAGGGTGCAGAGTGCAGATGGTTTACCCCTTGCGTTGTCGATGAGGTATCCGACACCCAAACAGAATGAGTAGTGTGTGGACACATGGAGTCCACATTGCTATGTCACTCGCAGCACCTTGTGCCACACAAGGTGTTTGCTGAGATAGAGGCTGACCCAGGGCCCGCTCACATACTTCCCACACCGAGTATTGCTGCATTGTGGAGATGTGTAGAAGTGCTGGGCTGGAGCGGACTCCACTTTATGCCCACGGGGTTTATGACCACCTGAAGGAGGTGGCAAAGGATTGGAATGAAGATGGAACGTCAATATATTATCAATTCGCAACAGCATTGTGGGTTATCGCCCACACTTTCAAAGAGGGTCGCTGCCTGGCCCTGCCAACCCTCTGCAGTGTGTGCCTCCGGTTCCTCCTCATGGCAGACGCACTTATAAATAGACACTGGGTTGTGCGGGGGGGGGGAAGCAGCATGTAAACCAGGAGAAGAGGCAGCGGTGTGTCCCGCAGGCAGTGATTGTCCTTGGTTGCAGATAGTGTGGTGCTTAGCTAAGGCGTGCCTTGCTAATGAGGGTTTGTCCAAAGTAAAAATTGTTAGGGGGGGGGGGCAGACTCTTGCCCCTATTGTGGCTTAATAGTGGGACCTGGGAGCCTGATATGCAGCCCTGCATGTTGCCCCTCGCCTGCCCTATCTGTACCTGTGGTGTTTCCATCAGTTTCGTAGGTTTTGAAGATTTGCACAAATGAAAACCTTAGCGGAGCATGGGTCATATATAAAAATGTTCAAGTCGCTCATTGACTTCAATGGGGTTTGTTACTCGAAACGAACTCTCGAGCATCGCAGAAAGCTCAACTCGAGCAACGAGCACCCGAGCATTTTGGTGCTCACTCATCTCTAATGACGATCAATCAGCTGGTGGTAATTAGTTTTTAATTATTACATGCATATAAACTTTGAGTGTGGGTAGTTTGAGCTTGAGAAAGACCCTATCCAGATTGAAACGTCGCCGTTACTACCTGGTTTTGCAGTCCATGTTATTTTTGCTACTGGAACCATAATGGAATATAGTTCCTTTTTATTCATCTTGCTGCCGTGGATGCTGCCTCTCTATGTATGGGCTTCTCTATGTGGGAGAGTTTGTAAGGAAACACACATCATCCCAGCACCATTGGTCACATAGGAATTTATATAGACGCTACATTCACAGGTCTTTTTACATTTTACTCCGTACCTTAATACTAATGACTGGAATCCTACATTTACCGGCCAAGACTCTGATCTATTGACTATTTAGTGTGAGTCACGAAGAAGGGAGAATTATTACCAAAACATTTTTTAAGCGGACAGTAACCGCCTGTTACACTACAAAAGGGTCCATATCCGAAAATGAAAAATTCCCATCCCCTCTGTGCAATCCTATCGCTTAAGATGCAATTGCACAAAAGACGAGGATTTCCACAATCAAATTCCCATCATCCTAGGAATAAATGGAGCCGATGAAGTTTCCTGACAGCGGAACAAGTGAGGCCGGGTGAGCCGTCATTCTTTATGCTTGTGCGGAAAACATTGAATTTATGGTTTTTGATTTTTTACTTTCTTTCACGTTTTACAGAGAGGTTTTTGTGAAAAAAAAACAGCATTTCCACACTTGGTGCATTATTACTTTGTCATGCTGGTGTAATTTATATAGAATGTTATCCTTTATCGCAGATTCTGATTGCAGCGATACAATAAATAGTAACAAAACATAGAAACACAGTAAATCCACGGAGTTCAGCCTATCACCCCAATATTGATCTACAGGAAGGCAAATATACCCAATGAGGTAAAAGCCATTTTTCCTTATTTTAAATGAAAAAAAAAAATTTCCGACTCCAGTCTGGCAGCTAGATCAGCGATCCCGGGATCACGGCCCTTCTGAAGCAAACTAGTGACTATAACCGGGGATCTTGTTGCACTCTAGACAGGTATCCAGGCCCCTCTTGTACTCTTCTAGTGACCAGCACCACATCATCAGGTAAAGAGTTCCATCGTCTCACTGCTCTTACAGTAAAGAACCCATTCTATGTTACGTAGAAACTTTCTTTCCTCTAGATTTAGAGGGCGCTCCCTTGTTACAGTCACAGTCCTGGTAACAGACAAAATATTCTAACCTGTCAGGGTATAGCTGAGATGTACAAATGTAATTCACAGTCGGGATGCTGCTTGCATTTCAGATTTCCTGCTTTATTAATAAAATGTGCATTTCACAAATATGGAGAACGTGTTTCAGTTTTTATAAAACCTTGTTCACCTCTACATAATAATCTAACAGACTCCCTTAAAAACTAAACCTTTAATTCATTCAAAACATTTGTGAATTTAACCCCTCGTTAGTGTGCAACATTGACTGCCTTTCACTCGTTGCTTCCCGTTAGCTCTGACGTTCAGGGCATCACATAGGCGCATGGTGTGGTATGCTAGATTCATTGATGACAGTCATCATTTGGGATAGGGCAGAACCTCCAGCTAATGAAGGAAGCACAGATATATTTGATTTTGCAACGTATATAAATAGCAATCCTGTCAATTTGCAATGGTTGATTTCCCACAATGACAAGGAACTAGGTTATTCAGAAAAGAGATGGCAGGGAACGCCGTACGGCATGCAGAGAGGAGCCATCCCAGACATACAGATCTCCCCTCCGTTCCTCCCAGCTCCCCCCCACTGCCGGCAGACGAATCTTTGCTCCCGAGCGGGCAGGAACTCGCTAAGGGCAATGCACGATCATCTCTGCCTAGTACCTTTAATTCAAAGATAAAAAAATCTCACTGGCTGAGTATAAATGGGTTTTTTGGATGCGGTAACTCGAGATGTGCTGATGTCATCTGGCCACTAAGAAAAATACATTCTAGGACAGTGAAAAATCTAAAGAGTACAAAATAACGAGCTTTATTAATTGTGACACAACTAATGCTATTTGTATCATCTCAGGCACGGAATGTAACAAATACTACATAGGATGCACGATTCAATAAGAACGGGGATTGTTGAACATGTAAGACACATTAATAATGGCACCATCAATCGCTCGGGCGCAGTAAGACGCTTTTTAGAAGAACATTCGGGTAGTTTAGAAAATGTTGTTTTCTATGGTATATAAAAAGTATCCAGCAAGAAGAATGGTGTAATTAGCCAGGAGCAGGAGATCAAAAGAGAAGCATATCCGATACCAACACTGGATACAAGGCTTCCCAGAGGGGTGAATCAGAGGTCTGATCTGTTTTATATATGCTAGCATCCATTTCTTCACTATTTATAGAATAGGATTTGTACATCGTGAAAATCAGCGAAGGCAGCTGAATTATCTGATAATGTGTATTCATGTATTTATATAAAACATCAATATGTGATTCTTATTGTAAAATAACAGAACTCTAATCAATACAAGGATCTCTTCCAGGACCTGTTTACACCCAGGACTACGACGGTAACAAGAGGGCATCCACTACGTTTAGAGGAAAGCAGGTTTCATCACCAACATAGTAAAGGGTTCTTTACTGTAAGAGCAGTTAGACTGTGGAACTCTCTGCCTGAGGAAGTGGTGATGGCAAAATCCATAGAGGAGTTTAAAAGGGGACTTGATGTCTTTCTGGAGAGGAAGGACATTATAGGTTATAAATCTAAGGTTATTTGTTAATCCGGGTATACAGGCAGGTAGGAACTATTAGGGGTTGATCCAGGGAACAGTCTGATTGCCATTAGAGAGTCGGGAAGGAATTTTTTCCCCAAAAGGGCCAATTGGCTTCTGCCCTTGTTTTTTTTGCCTTCCTCTGGATCAACAAAACAGGAGGATAAACAGGCTGGACTAGATGGACATTGTCTTCATTCGGCCTTATGAACTATGTAACTATGTAATCTATCTGCATGTAAAGCCAATAGATGATGTAGAATGAATAGCGGTAATATGAAGATCGTCACCTACAATGGCCCATAATAATAGTACATAATAATCCATTGGAAATAGAATGGATACCCAATGATATTTACATTAGATTCTCATATAAAGGTAATTGAAATCTATAAGACCGGTTACAACACAAGCAGCGGCAGGATTTTACCAACTGCTATTAGAAGAATAAAATCCAGAAACAGATTATGCCAACAAGTTACTCAGAAATGTAATCAATTAATTTCCAAACGAAATCAATGTTATTCTAACACTTTTATTAAATTATGTATAATTAATTCATTTGTGTATGTATATGAATTTACTTGATATCTAATAGTACCATGTGATGCCATGAACGTCGGAGCTAACGGGGACCAACGAGTGAAAGGCAGTCAATGTTGCACACTAACGAGGAGTTAAACTCAATTTGTTCTTAATTACATTTGTACAAGAAAGCCAAAGAAAACGGTGGCTAATTAAGTCTTGCAAGATACGCCTGCAGAGAGGAACAGGGAGCAGAAGCCGGCCAAGGTGGGATTGATATTTTTATTTGAGCTCTATAACAGATATGCAATATATTACGCCATGCTTCTAGCTGACTTGGAGGGCTTTGCCAGGCCTGCGGCTGCCGCTGGTGCTCATCAGCTCCTTATAATCACCTAACAGAATCCTGATGGACTGCTAGCCGCTCCCTGACTATTGAGGTGCCTCAGCATCTAGGGGAGTGTGTGGCAAGGACTGAGATTAGTGAATTAGGTATAGCCCTTTGTGCTGAACCCATTAAACTCCCCACCTACACCTTTCCAACTCAGGTAAGTTGTTAATCAGGGCTTGTCAGATGTCAGGTGATCCAAGAGGTTTATACATAAGTGGTAACTTGGAAGATCCGGTCCGGCACATAGTCCATATCAGGGTGCGAACATTTACATTCAATCACCGCAGAAAGTGAAAATATAAATCTGAGATCGGGCAGATATTGTCAGAACAAATACATAAGATCAGACTTAGAATTCACGGCTAACGGAACCCGGGCACACAACTCCATAATCCAGGAAACTCATGTACCAATAGTTTCCTGTACCAATCCCCTCCCCGGGAAGGAAATGGCTATAATGTACAAAGAACCCATATTACCTGAATGACATCACAACATTTCATCCAAAACCATTCATTCAATATGTCTTTTAAGGGCTAATCCTCCCTTTTGCTACGTGAGTCTTACTGGATTACGGAGATGTGCGCCCGGGTTCTGTTAGGCTTGAAGTCTAAGTAAGATCTTATGTATTCCTGTTGGCAGTATCTACCGGATCTGTAAATGTTTGCACCCTCATATGGGCTATTATGTCGCAGCAGATTTCCCAAGTTGTCACTTATGTATAAAACTCTTGGCTCTCCTGAAATCTGGTGTGTTCAGAGCTCATCTGAGTGTGAAACATGTAGGGGGTTTGTTTTATCGGGCTGTGCGCCCCAAGTTGTATAGTCTTGTATAAATAAAGTCTGATATGTTACACTGAAGTTGTAGAACCTTTCCCATGTGATCACAGCTGTATATTACTGTGTGCGACTCTTCCTAGTATATGACCCTATAGTGATGAGATGGAGGGGAGATTCCTGTGTGAATTCTCTTATGTGTACCAAGGTCTGATTTCTGTGTAAAACATTTCCCACAATCTGTACATGAATATGGCTTCTCTCCTGTGTGAATTGTCTGATGTTTAACAAGGACTGATTTCTCTGTAAAACATTTCCCACAATCTGTACATGAATATGGCTTCTCTCCTGTGTGAATTGTCTGATGTGTAACAAGATTTGATTTGCGAGTAAAACATTTCCCACATTCTGAACATGAATATGGCTTCTCTCCTGTGTGAATTGTCTGATGTGTAACAAGATTTGATTTGCGAGTAAAACATTTCCCACATTCTGAACATACAAACGGCTTCTCACCTGTGTGAATACTCTGATATGCGACAAGGCCTGATTTCCCACTTTCTGAACATACAAACGGCTTCTCACCTGTGTGAAATCTCTGATGTGCGACAAGGCGAGATTTAAAAGCAAAACATTTCCCACATTCTGAACATGAAAATGACTTCTCTCCTATGTGAGTGTCCTGATGTTTAACAAGGCCTGATTTCTGTGTAAAACATTTCCCACAATCTGTACATGAATATGGTTTCTCTCCTGTGTGAATTCTCTGATGTGTAACAAGATTTGATTTCACGGTAAAACATTTCCCACATTCTGAACATGAAAATGGCTTCTCTCCTGTGTGATTTCTCTGATGTTTAACAAGGACTGATTTCACGGTAAAACATTTCCCACATTCTGAACATGAAAATGACTTCTCTCCTATGTGAGTGTCCTGATGTTTAACAAGGACTGATTTCTGTGTAAAATGTTTCCCACTTTCTGAACATACAAACGGCTTCTCACCTGTGTGAATTCTCTGATGTTTAACAAGGTCTGATTTCTGTGTAAAACATGGTGGAATACGATTCTTACCATTATCATTTATGAAAGGATCATTCTCAAAACCAAAAAATGTCCTAACAAACTCTACAAGGTCGGGGATCGGCAGTGATTCTCCCCTCACTACTTATACACATAATGGGTACCAGCTGTAACTCATCAGTTCTGAGGAAACATCATCTAAAGGAAGAAGAAAGATCGGCCCAAATACAAACATGTAAGTTTTACAAGTAAACTTTTATCAACAGTTAGAAGCAAGTTTAGAGACGCAGTTATATGTATCAGTGTGAAATATTCTATGTACACGGCTGATATAAAGGTGGGATATCTGGATTATATTTGTTTCCGGATAACGGATGTTTATCGGTAATTACATACATTTCTTATTCATCATGGTTAGAAAAAACAGGTTTAAAAAATAGCTTCTCTCCGGTGTGAACTTTTTGATGTTGCAGTAAATTTGATTTGCGAGTAAAACATTTCCCACATTCTGAACATGAAAATGACTTCTCTCCTATGTGAGTGTCCTGATGTTTAACAAGGACTGATTTCTCTGTAAAACATTTCCCACAATCTGTACATGAATATGGTTTCTCTCCTGTGTGAATTCTCTGATGTGTAACAAGGTTTGATTTCACGGTAAAACATTTCCCACATTCTGAACATGAAAATGGCTTCTCTCCTGTGTGAATTCTCTGATGTTTAACAAGGACTGATTTCTCTGTAAAACATTTCCCACAATCTGTACATGAATATGGCTTCTCTCCTGTGTGAATTCTCTGATGTTTAACAAGGACTGATTTCTGTGTAAAACATTTCCCACAATCTGTACATGAATATGGCTTCTCTCCTGTGTGAATTGTCTGATGTGTAACAAGATTTGATTTCACGGTAAAACATTTCCCACAATCTGTACATGAATATGGCTTCTCTCCTGTGTGAATTCTCTGATGTGTAACAAGATTTGATTTCACGGTAAAACATTTCCCACATTCTGAACATGAAAATGACTTCTCTCCTATGTGAGTGTCCTGATGTTTAACAAGGACTGATTTCTGTGTAAAATATTTCCCACTTTCTGAACATACAAACGGCTTCTCACCTGTGTGAAATCTCTGATGTGCGACAAGGCGAGATTTAAAAGCAAAACATTTCCCACATTCTGAACATGAAAATGACTTCTCTCCTGTGTGAGTGTCCTGATGTTTAACAAGGCCTGATTTCTGTGTAAAACATTTCCCACAATCTGTACATGAATATGGCTTCTCTCCTGTGTGAATTGTCTGATGTGTAACAAGATTTGATTTCACGGTAAAACATTTCCCACATTCTGAACATGAAAATGGCTTCTCTCCTGTGTGAATTCTCTGATGTTTAACAAGGACTGATTTCTCTGTAAAACATTTCCCACAATCTGTACATGAATATGGCTTCTCTCCTGTGTGAATTCTCTGATGTGTAACAAGATTTGATTTCTGTGTAAAACATTTCCCACATTCTGAACATGAAAATGGCTTCTCTCCTGTGTGAATTCTCTGATGTTTAACAAGGACTGATTTCTGTGTAAAACATTTCCCACATTCTGAACATGAAAATGACTTCTCTCCTATGTGAGTGTCCTGATGTTTAACAAGGACTGATTTCTGTGTAAAATATTTCCCACTTTCTGAACATACAAACGGCTTCTCACCTGTGTGAATTCTCTGATGTGCGACAAGGCGAGATTTAAAAGCAAAACATTTCCCACATTCTGAACATGAAAATGGCTTCTCTCCTGTGTGAATTCTCTGATGTTTAACAAGGACTGATTTCTGTGTAAAACATTTCCCACAATCTGAACATGAAAATATCTTCTCTCCTGTGTGAATTCTCTGATGTGTAACAAGGTCTGATTTCTGTGTAAAACATTTCCCACAATCTGAACATGAATATGGCTTCTCTCCTGTGTGAATTCTCATATGTTTTACAAGGCCTGTTTTATTAGTAAAACGTTTCCCACATTCTGAACATACAAATGGCTTCTCACCTGTGTGAATTCTCTGATGTGTAACAAGGCGAGATTTAAAAGCAAAACATTTCCCACATTCTGAACATGAAAATGTCTTCTTTCCTGTGTGAATTCTCATATGTTTTACAAGGTCTGATTTCTGTGTAAAACATTTCCCACAATCTGTACATGAATATGGCTTCTCTCCTGTGTGAATTCGCTGATGTTTTACAACAAAATCACATCTTGTTACACATTTCCCACACTCTGAACATGAATATGGCTTCTCCTTTCTGTCAGCTCTTTGAGGTTTTCTCCTTCTGCGAAATTTAGCAGTCTGTGATGAATCAGAAGATGGGACCCGTATGAGAGGATCAGATGATGGATATTTACTGTGAAGGGCTGAGGAGATATCTGGGATAATGGCAGGTTCTTCATATGTAGCATGTATGATACCACAATCCTCTGCTTTACAATCTGCAGATATCAGACGTCCCTCTGAGCTCCCGGTACCGTCATCTGCCAAGAATAAAGTTAATTTCTTTTTCATATTATAGATCTTAAAAATGATCCTGACAGAGCAAGTGAGGGAGGATCATTCACTTATAGAAGGCGCTTGGTTTGCAGCTCACTTAAAGACGAAGTGATTGTCAGTGCAGAAAACATCACCAAACACTACAGCTGTGAATCGGGACTTACAAGTAACTAATTCTGGTTTTCATCAATAACATGGGGGTCCTGGGGGGTCTGAAAAAGGGTCATGAAGAGTAATTTGCAGCAGAGTCCTCCACAAGCCCCGGGCTCCTGTCCTCGGTAGATCTGGAGCCCAAGCTACAGGAATAGTATATTCCATACAGATGGAGTTCAGCCATTTCTGCCCCAACATTAGTTTCTGGTTTTCCATAAAGAACTCATATAAAATCTCCCATGAAGCCGGATGTCAGTAACACACGGTGTGCAGCAAATACAGAACTGCTCATCTATAAGACAGCTTGGTACATACAGTAATTCTATATTCTGTCACCTCAGAC
Source organism: Eleutherodactylus coqui (assembly GCF_035609145.1). Taxonomy (NCBI): domain Eukaryota; kingdom Metazoa; phylum Chordata; class Amphibia; order Anura; family Eleutherodactylidae; genus Eleutherodactylus; species Eleutherodactylus coqui. Next base: position 23,867,035 of record NC_089841.1, read on the forward strand.
CAGGACTAGGCCGGGGCAGGGAGGCATTCTGAGTATTGCTCTGGGGCCCCATGGCTTCTTTGTATGACCCTGGAGCCTATACACTTCATAGTTCCCGGTCATGCGGCAAGCTCTGCTCTGTAGACCTGCAGTCAGGCTGCGATACATCTGTAAAATGTGCCCTTAATGCGCTCGTCTGAAACTGGTCATAAAGGGGAAATACAGTTCCTGGTTCTGTATACATATACACAGCTTGGCTCAGCTGCTGTATTTACGTACGAAGCTTGGTTCTGGTATTGCATCTATGTATATCCCCAAGCTTGGTTCTGGTGCTGTAATTATGTTATGGCCTTGGTTCTGGTACTGTATTTATGTATTAAGGTTGGCTCTGGAGCTCTGTTTCCTGTTCAATAGATAAACAAGGATGCAAGGACACATTGTGGCCGGTCACACACAAGCAGACCGTGCCCACCGACTGCAGCCAGTCGCCATGTAATTATGCCAGTATTTTGTGTGGCCAACTGCACTGTGTGTTTCCACCCTTAAAGTGTGTTCACACACGGCAGATTGTGCTGCAGGTCCACACCAAAATCTGCATGACAATCCACACTACGGTGCGGGTTATGGCACAGATCCGCAGCAGATTTCCTGCTTTTAATTGAAGGGGTGAAGTTTGAAGCAGATCCGCATCAAAATACACACCAGTGCTAAAGACTGAAATGTGATGCAGATTTGTTGTGGCCTTTACCCACTACGTGTGACACATCCTTATGTCGGGCCGCTACTCATGGGCCTGTGATATATTCCTGCCAGCCGGGCCCTGACCATTACACAGAGCCGCCAGGAGATATATTGGGCTCCCATATAATGGGATTAATGAGAGCCCCAGGGGACGGGTGGGGGATGGTGTTGGCATCTTTAGTGGGAGGTGGGGAGCAGAGTAACCTGTCATTGACCACTGGGGTGCATGTCGCACCGAAACGCGTTGCCTTTATGTAAACCTGATTTTATATGAATAAAACTGGACAAAGTAATTGGCTTTTCGCAACTTGCATCGGCGACAGAGAGGACTTAGAGGAGTCAGCACACAGAGGAGGGGGCTTCTTGTTTTATACACCCCCCTCCTTCCGAGTAAGTGCCATTCTATTCTATATCTCTTCCGTCATTCACAGGACGGACACTTTCTACATTTTGCTTGACCTAATTGCTTTTTCCACGAGCGCACAACTTTTTTACTTAAAATCTACTGTTTGTTTTCTTATTGGGGGTCCACTCTCCTGGTGAGAGTCCCCCCTTACTGTCGTTGCAGCTCTCCTCCTTCAAGGAGGATAGGAGAAAAGCACATTGGGGAGCCTGCCCAATATCCATTGGCGCTGTCTGAACTGTTGTTTGTATTGACCACTGGGGGGCTCCTTAACCCCTTAATGACACGGCCTATTTTGGCGTTGAGGACCAAGCGATTTTTGGTACTTTTCCATCTCCATTTTTCAAAAGCCATAACTTTTTTATTTTTCTGTCGACGCGGCCGTATAAGGGCTTGTTTTTTGCGTGGTTTGTAGTTTTTATCGGTGCCACTTTTGGGTACATAGACTATATCGTAAAACTTTTATAAATTTTTTTTATGATAACAGGGAGAGAAAACGCATCAATTCTGCCATAGATTTTTACAGCATTAATCATGCAGCATAAATGACACACTAATTTTTTTCTGCGGGTCGGTACGGGTACAACGATATCAAAATTGTTATTTTTTTTTAGGTTTTTACACTTTTTTGCAATAAAACCCCTTTTTTTTGGAAATCTTTTTTTTTCTCTATAGCTGCATTCAAAGTCCTGTAACTTTTTTTTTTTTTATGTACGGAGCTCTATGGGGGCTTATTTTTTGCGAGACGAGCTGTAGTTTTTATTGGTACCATTTTGGGGAATGTACGGCTTTTTTGATCACTTATTGCATTTGTTGGGAGGCAAAATGCTAAAAAGCATGTTCAACTTTTTGTACACGTCGTGTTGGACGCATCAATACCAAATATGCTAATATTAAAAAAAGCACAAAAATGTTTTTTTTACATTTTTTTTACTCTTTTTTTACACAATGTGAGTCCCTCTGAGGGACTTGCAGCACTATGCCTATGATCGCTGTGATAAGGCATGGCAGAGCTACTGCTCTGCCATGCCTTATCGCTTATACAGCAATCATAGGCATTGGCAATACAGGACGACAGTGTCTAGTGTCTTGTTGCCATGGCAACAGGCCGGGCTCTCGTGATAACATTGCGAGAGCCGGCCGGAGACAGAGAGGGAGCACGCTCCCTCTTTGAACTCTTTCCCTGTCGCGATCTACTTAGATCGCTGCAGGGAAGGGGTTAACAGCGGGGGGCACAACTCCGATGCCTCCCCTCCCCCCCACCCCCCCGCTGTTGCAGCAGGACGCCGGCTGTGACCGACAGCCGGCTCCCGCTGCAGGATAGCGCGAGGTCAGTCATGATCTCGCGCTATCCCGATGACATACCGGTACGTCATGTTGCGGGAAGTACGAGGCTCCCATGATGTACCGGTACGTCATATAGCGGGAAGGGGTTAAAGGGATCCAACCGCCCGAGATATAATTCCTACTGCTAGTGTGCAGAGTGCTGGCGATCACTGACTTGGCTCAGGACATATTGATATCTTTATTGACAGGCAGGCAGCAGCCAGCGGTCAGCGGGGGCCTCTGTAACCATTTATCCTGCCCTGATGGCGGTCCGGCCATTAGACTCTTCCTGATTCTGAACAAACTCTTTGGAGCCATTAGAGAACACATCTGTAAGCCGTTACTTTATCTCCAACCCCCTTATAATCGGCTCAGACGTTATATTAGGATGAAACTACTCGGAATCTGTTTCCCAATTGTGCCCATTTATGGCACCTGGAAGAGTATTACGGTGAGATCACACACTGCGGGATTGTATAATCTACAGTACAATGTAAGGGAGTGGGATTCTAAGGAACCGCATTCACTCCCAGCTGAGAGATAAGATGTGACACCTGAAATATGATTCACAGAAGGGGAAAATCAAGAATTAAAAACAATCACAGAAAAATGGCCGTTACTTACTGACTGAGGAGTGCATGTAAATGCATCCTCCTCTCACCATGCAGGCAGCTGACTGCCAAATGGAGGAGCCAATTAACACAACGCAAGGAACCGTGAAGTGGTTAGTGGGCTCATGTATGTTGGCCAATATCCAACCAATGCCTTGCATTTATTATCTATCATTCACATGCAGCGTGGCATTAAGACTCCAGGGGGAGCCCAGGGTGGCAGTACCAATGTGGTTCACTGATGGCTATGCAGGGCAACCCGCCGAATTATCAAGGCGTCATTAATAGGTTGCTGGTCTGCATGGTGGACTACATATATCAGAATGGTCTGCCACCCTGTATCCACTATGTGTGGGAGTTTACACCAAGCATCCACCCCCCTCATTATCAGGAGGTAGTGTGAGTGGGTGTTCATCGGTGTCTTGCACAGGTGGTAATTGGCTCCTCCATTTGGCAGTCAGCTGCCTGCATGGTGAGAGGAGGATGCATTTACATGCACTCCTCAGTCAGTAAGTAAACGGCCATTTTTCTGTGACAACTGAAATACGATTTATCTGGTCGGCCATATTCAGATGGCTGAGTGCGAGTTGTGCTGAGAACTCGCATTGGGCATCACACGGGCACATACGGACTGTGTGCTGCCCCATGCTGGCAGGCAGTAGACATTGAGGATCCGATTCTGGTCCGTGAATCAAACCAGAATAGGACAGTTTTTTATGTGAATCACGTAAATGAAAAAGCTTATGTTAACCCCTTAGTGATGAAGCCTGTTTGCGCCTTAGTGATGGAGCAAATTTTCGAAATCTGACATGTGTCACTTTAACATACAATAACTCTGTAAAGGTTTTGCATATCCAAGGGATTCTGACATTGTTTGTTGCAGCTAAATGAAGTACAATATGTGGCGAAAAAGCAGACCACTAGAATTTGTGTAGATTTATTAAAAGCACCATTTGTCATTTCCCCCCCATTTTCTATTGCAATATCTTCTTTTCAGCAAGCATAAAATGCTCTCTGGTAGCTTCACATCTCTCCATATTACCGAGGAGATGACCAGCCGGCCTATGTGCATCAGCGGTCAGACTAAAGATCATTCGTTCCCATTGCAGTAATTCTTTGCATGTGTAAAACATAGTAAACCAGCAGCGACCGACCTGCCTACCGATCAGCGCTGGTTACATCAGATCAAGAGTTGGTCAGTGTAAAAGGACCCTTAGTCCCAGAACTGTAAAACCATTTCTCCCTCATTAGTATAGACATCATATAATGAATAGTAGTTCCCGCTCACATAGGGGTGTTTCATGTCTGGGCGGTAAATGCCCATCCCGTGTTATCACCTATAACAGTATCACATGTCATCCATATTTAGTTTGTACTCCAGTTGAATGAATAAATCTACATAACTATCTGCAGCCGGTGACCGAGGAGAATCTGTGACTAATAGATCACAGACTGAGCATGAGTCAACAATGTGATGCAGTAGCAAAAAATAGGCAAAACCAATTCTGGAATGTATTAAGATTAGAGATGAGCGGGCAGGTACTCGCATAAGGCACTACTTGCTCGAGTAGTTTGCCTTAGCGAGTACGCTCGCTCATCTCTAATTAAGATAAACAGAGAGTCTAGATCACGTGAGATCATTATCCCCTCTACTCTTCCTTAGTCAGACCTCATCTGGAATATTGTGTCCAGTTCTGGGCACCCCGATTTAAAAAAAAGACAGACAAACTGGAGCAAGTTCAGAGAAGAGTTACCAAGATGGTGAGCGGTCTGCAAATATTGTGCTATGGGGATTGGTAATTATTTGGGAATGTTCAGGTTGCAAAAGCAAAAGGTCAAGAGGAGACTTAATAGATGTCTACAAATATCTGAAGGGCTGTCACAGTGCAGAGGGATCAGCCCTATTCTCATCTGCACAAGGAAAGACTAGAAGCAATGGGATGAAACTGAAAGGGAGGAGACACAGATTAGATATTAGAAAAAAACTTTTTGACAGGGAGGGTGATCAATGAGTGAAACAGGTTACCACGGGAGGTGGCGAGTTCTCCTTCCATGGAAGTGTTCAAACAAAGGCTGGACAAATATCTGTCTGGGATGATTTAGTGAACCTGCACTGAGCAGGGGGCTGGACCCGATGACCCTGGAGGTCCCTTCCAACTCTTCCATTCTATGATTCTTCTCTGCTGTATTTAGTGGTTACTACTCACCTGGGCGGTTACCTGTAGGAATCTCCTCTTTACACCGCTGATCGCCCCTCACATTTGTCTCTGTAGTCGTAATATTGGTTAGATCTTCATCCTGATACAAAAGCTGTGAGACAAATATTGTAAAAGTCAGCAGACGGTTGGAGAAGTTGTGTGGAAGGTTTTACATGACCAGAAAAGGTCATTAATCATCATAATGACCAAAACTGACCGGACAGCAGCAGTTATCAGTCATGTCAAAGTGGATGCTTGCTAAATTGATTCTGTCATCAGGTTCATGAAGTTTGGCTTCATTAAAAGGCTTGTTTTCAGAATTAAGTGCGATTCTCTTCCCGCTTATCTGACAAGTGTATTTCTTTTTATCCTTAACTGTAGTGACAATTATCTGGGATTTACGTCCAGATGTCTTGGTTTACTAGTCTTGGTCATCAGACAAGTAATTGGACAGTTTTTGGCACCGGTACTCAAGAAAGACATATCAGAGCTTGAGTGGGTTCAAAGAAGGGCAAAAAAAAACCTAATAAGTAGAATGGGCGGACTACAACACCCAGAAAGGTTAGCAAAATTAGGGTTAGTTTTTAAAAAAAAGTCAGCTGAGGGGCAACCAAATAACTATATATAGATATATCAGGGGTCAATACAGAGATCTCTCCGATCATCTATTTATACCCAGGACTGTAACTAGGGGGCGCCATCTTCGTCTAGAGGGAAGGTTTCTACGCAACATCGAATGGGGTACTTTATTGTAAGAGCAGTGATACTATGGTACTTTCTGCCTGAGGACATGGTGATGGTGTACTCACTAAAAGAGTACAAGAGGGGCCTGGAGTGTAATAATATTACATGTTCTATCACTGATTACTTCAGAAAGGTGAGCGATACAGGGATTATTTCGATTGCTAGATTGCAGTCGGGAAGTGTTGCAGTAGGTTTTAGCATTTGTTCATGGAGGTCTGGTTTATGCTAGTATTGTTTTGTATTTTCCTCCCAGCTTTCTCTAGCACTGTTGGGAATGTCTATGAGAGTGTTCTGCTACCTGTTGAACCTGGTTAGCAATTAGGGAGGCCTCTTAATCCGGTCTTAGCTGTGGTCCTGTGCTGGTTATTCTCAGTCTTCACCTGATGGTTGTTGGAATCAGAACTGCATCTTGGTCTCCTGTTTTTCCCAGATCATCTCAAGCCAAGTACTGTGGTTATTGGTGGTAGTTGTATTCTTACCTTAATGTTTTGCTTTTGTTGTAGATAGGGACAGTGAGTGGCCGAGGAACGTGGGTTTGGTGGGTTCCTATTAGGACGGGACATCTGCTTTGGACAGAGGTGGGAATGTAGAGAACTACTAGAAAGTTTGATCCTTTATTTCTTTTTATGTTCTATTTTCTTTAGCAAATATTGCAATTTTTCAGCAATTAAACAAGGAGAAGTATTTACAGTAAATATATTGTAAGCTAAATTGTATAAAGATTTGTAAAAGTTGCCAAAGTGTCTATGATTTCCTGAGGGTTAAAAAGCTTATTGTTTTGGGAGTCACGGATAAAGGGTACGTGGAGTTTAGATGATTGTGATTTAGCTGTTTTGCTAGTAGGGCTCCTGGCTTCTTGCCTTGCCAGTAATAGGTCACTCTTAATTGTCTTAGGGCAGGTCGTGGTCGTACATCTGGAGCTGCTGAAGCTGTTGGTTTACAGCAACTATCTATTCAGCTCTCTCTGCGGTAAAAGCTAGTTTATTTTGTCTGTGTAGTGAACATGGTTGTGTTTTTCATTCTGGTTGGAGAATTTCTAAGGTTTTTGTCATAGGACACGTTTTTTTTTAACAAAGTGGCTTCTTATAAAGGCCTTATGGGCGCACCAAAGGATGGAGGCAGAAAGCATATAGTTGTTTTGACAGATTTTAATAGAAAAGTGATTCATGTGTTCCTGAATTGATATCATTATAGAGGCGGGATCTGACCACGATATGGTGCCTATGGCTGTGGAAGTGACATTACTAAGGTTTCTATCCACCAACATAAAATCAATATATTGTACTGCGCACCTTATGAGGGTGTGAGAAGAAAGTATTATCGCGATCAGTTTGATCTTGAATGCGCCGAATATTAAATAAATTATTACTATTGAAAAAAGGGACATAAAACTATACTATATACTACCTCACTATACGCGACATTTCTAACAGCCTTGTCTAATATTCCGGGATTGAAGCTGGTGCCCCGAGAACTGTCACCACCCACGAGAGCCACGGTCGATGCCTGGAAGTCCCTTATTCAGAAGCTAAATAATTAGAATTGCCTACAGAAACCAACATTACCTATCGAACCCTAACTACCTAATCCCAATCTTAGCTTTATCAAACTGGAGGCGATTAGTAGACGATCTTATATCGGCAGATGGGGTGAAGTCCTTTGAATTGTTACAGACGGCTTATTGGGTTCCAGATAGAGATAGGCTTAAATACATCAGGATCAGTTTCTTCCTAAGTAATTTCCCAATTGCTATTATTCCTTTTGGATATCATAACTAAAGTCCCTGCACAGCCAAATCTGAGGAAATCGGAGACATACTGCTTCTACAATATGCTAACAGGGAACCATAGTCCAAGGAAAAAAGCCCATAAGTTAAATTGGGAAAAATAATTGGGAGAAAAAATTTCTATCAGAATGTGGTTGGAAGCATTTAAAGGAGCGGTACAATCCACAGAAGGGGCAGCTATTCGAGTCCAAATTAAAATTGTAGGTGAGATGGAACTATTCTCCCCAGCTTATGGCCAGCAGTATAAATAGGTGAAGTGGTACTTGCTGGAGAGAATGTGGACAGATCAGTATTTGATCTACCATATTTTGGTTCTGCCTGAAACTGAAGGGCTTTTGGGAAGAAATTTTTGCCCTCTTATAAAAAACTTTAAAAAAAAAATACCCCAAGGGTTTCGAGTCTGGCTCTTCTGCTGATGAACTTAGATAGCTTCCCCAAGCCTGGCAGGTACCCGATAGGTCATGCTTTTATAGTTCAATCCGTTTTTATTGAAATTTTCAATAGGATAGGTTAGAAAACATACAACTTAAAAAGGTCTAGCAGGACCTATAAAACATGTATAACAAAAGACATAACATAAATAAATCGGCCTCTTCTTGAAAATATCCATCTAAATAAAACTCTTGGAGGGGCCTAGTGGGTGACCCCAATAATGGTAATACCCGAACACGCAATTTGAGAATAAAATGTTTGCGGTCTGTAGTATTCGGGTAGAAGCCCGAGGCCTTATCCTCTTGCAACAATGAAAACAAAAATGACATATACAAAAGAGAGAAGAGACAAAAAGAGAGATGAATTATGGGAAGAGAAAAAGCAAGAAGGCAAAATGAATAATAAAATATAAAATAAATAATATTTCTAAATAAGTGAAAGAAAAGAATGGGTAAACTAAAGGGTAGATAGTTGGTTGAAGGAAGCGGGAGAAACGGGGAGGGGGAATCCCCCAAGAATGTTTAATATCCAGATTACTACCTTCTAATAACCCGTCTCACCCCCGCGGCGATTGAGCAACTAGGAAAAGAGCGCTCGGAAATCTGAAGAAGATTCAAAGTCGATCCACAATTGCCATACCGACAGAAATATTTCAGATTCTCTATTATGTTCTGCACATAATTCCTCCATATGGCGCAGATGAGACATTTCCTAAAGCCACTCAGTCATGGAAGGAATTGGTGTGGAACGCCAATGGATCGGGATAACTGCTCTTGCTGCTGCTAAAAACCCTTTTTCTGTCAACCTATTGAGCCCGGCAGTATGGATGGGAGAGCAATTTGGGCATTATTGCTAATATTTCCCCGGATGATTAAGTTATATGTGGAGAATACCTTGTCCCAGAAAGGTCTCAACAAGTCACAGCTCCACCGAATGTGCGTCATTGTACCCCTATCAGTTCCACAGCGCCAACACACCTCAGACACTGAAGGGAATATAGCATGAAGGCGGGTAGGATATCTATACCATCTTGTAAGAATTTTGTAATTTTTTTCCTGTGCAGCACAGGCCATGAACAGTTTATGAGTAAAGATGAATGCCTTCCGCCACTCATTCTGTGAGATCATGACTCCAATTTCCTGTTCCCAAGCCCATTTGAAACCAGGATCCGTGGTGTATGTTTCTTGGATCAGAAGCATATATCAGGGATACTACGTGTGTCGGAGGGGACCCTCTTGAAAATAGACTCTCAAAAGGTGTGAGGGCTGTTAGAAAAGTGTTTCTATCTCCTTGAGTGTTAAGAAAAGAGCGAAGTTGGTGAAATTCTAACCAGGAGAGATTCAGTTCACCAAACCTAGATCTTAATTCTTAAAAGGAAGGCACTGAGGGGCCACCTAGGACATTGCGAACCCGGGGGTCCTCTCGAGCCTCCCAACCCATGAAAAGACCTTGGCTGTTACCTGGTGGGAATGCTGGGTTGGAGAAAAGTGGTGTGAGGGGACTATCTAGACTTGACAGGATCTGCTTTTGTATTTTCGAGTCCCAGAGTTTAAGTGTCTCTTTCAATAGGTAATTGGTAGATAGGATTTGAGCTCTGTCACAGGGACGAATCCATGGGAGAAGTCTTATCGGAATCGAGCAATCCGCCTGTTCTAACTGTATCCACTGCTTGTGAGCTGAGTGGTAGTGCCAGTCCACAATATGTGTTAAAACCGGTGCAGCATGGTATAGTCTGAAATTTGGCAGACCTACACCTCCACCTTCTTGGGGCGAAAGAGCGTACACACTCCCACCCTGGGTCTCGAGCAATCCCCACACAAATTTAATTAGAGTCGACCTTAATGAATTAAAGAACGATGTAGGGGGTATGATAGGTACAGCCTGGAAGAGATATAGGAATTTAGGTAACACATCCATTTTTAGGGTGTTTATCCTCCCAAACCATGAGATGTCTCTGTTTGCATAGTTGGAGAGGTCTTTTAGTGTGCGCTCAAGGAGGGTCTGATAATTTAAGGGGAACAACCTAGATTGGTCAGTAGGGACAAACACCCCAAGGTATTGGATAGCCTCCCGTTGCCATCTAAATGGAAATTGCTCTGAGATATGTTTTTCTGCTAACGGGAGTGAAATGTTCAGAGCTTCTGTTTTGGAGTAATTTATTTTTAAGTTCGATAGATGTCCATATCTCTCGAACTACTGTATTAACGACAAAAGTGTGGTATGGGGCTGGGAGATGTACAGTAGGAGGTCATCAGCGTATATGGCCGTCTTATAATGGTTGCCTCCAATTTGAAGGCCTTGTATATTTGGGTTGTTTCTTATCGCTACTGCAAGATGCTCCATTACCAACAAATACAGAAGAGGTAACAGAGGGCAACCCTGCCTGGTGCCATTTCTGATATGTATGGGAGAGGACAATAATCCATTCACCCTTATCCTAGCAGTAGGACATGTGTAAAGGGCCAGTACTCTGTCCAGAAATTTGGGGCCAAGTCCAATTTGTTTGAGAGTTGCTGACAAGAATCCCCAATGGACCCTGTCGAAGGCCTTTTCTGCATTCACGGACAGCAGACAGAGAGGATAAGACCCCACTCTCGCTCTAGATGTTGTTAGTAGAGTTTTATAATGTTGTCTCTGGCCTCCTTACCTTTGATAAATCCTACCTGATCTGTGTGTATGATGGAAGGGAGGAAAGGAGACAATCTGTTAGCTAGTGTCTTGGAAAAAAGTTTAATGTCCGCATTTATCAGTGATATAGGTCTATAATTAGTGGAAAACTGTGAGATCCTTACCAGGTTTAGGCAGGACACTAATGTGTGCTTCCAAGGATTGTTGCGTGAAGGGGGAATCTGAAGAAATCGCTAAAAAGACTTTAGCTAAAATGGGGGTCATTTGTTCCCTAAATAATTTGTAAAAGGTGCGTGTAAAGCCTTCGGGACCTGGACTCTTCCCTGTTGGGGTGGATTTAATTGTCTCCTTATCTCCTCTTCCGTGATGTCAGAATCCAGTGTCTCTCTGGAATCAGTGTCTAATGTAGGTAAGGCTGTCTCTGCAATGTAAGCAGAGATTCGCTCCACTAGAGTAGATGGGTTCATGTCTGCAAACTGTACCCTAAGATCATATAACTGTGAGTAGTAAGTCTGAAATATATCGAGGATCTCTGAGGTATTGTGAGTGTCTAAACCCACTGAGCTTTTAATTCTGGGGATGTAAGTGTGTGCCGTCCGTGGCTGCAGCAGTCGTAAAAGATGCCTTCCCGCTTTGTTAGAATACTCGTAATCGAAGCATTTGCATTGATCTCTAAGACATAGGTATTTTTTATCTAGCTTAGAATGGAGTTCCTTCCTTGCTATGACTAGGTCTGTCAAAGTAGCTGGAGAAAGGGTATGTTTGTGAGCAGTTTCTAAATCATTAATTTTTTGGAGGAGGTTAAACATCTGAAGGGCTCCTTCCTTCTTAAGTCGCGTACCGTGTTTAATTAGGATGCCTCTAAGGACACATTTCAGCGCCTCCCACTGGGTGGGTACAGATGTATTGTCTGATGCATGTGTTTCTAAGAAAAAATCTATGTGCTCCTTTATGTCAGCTACGCATACGGCATCTTTTAAGAGGTTGTCATTTAACTGCCGAGTCCACTGCTTATCAAAGCGGTCTGGCAGTGTTATGTTCACAAATATTGGAGCATGGTCTGACCACAGCATGTCCCCAATAGAGGCTGAAGGTTGCCAAGATAGTGCGTACTAGCCTAGCAGAAAGTAATCTATGCGACTCTATGAATTGTGTGGGTGCGAGTAGAAAGTGAAGTCCTTATCTTGTGGGTGTAGAACTCACGAACTGAAGGGCATACAGCATGCATTTAAGTGATTGCAATTGTCTAGTGGAGATTGAGCCTCGGCCCATCAAGGTGTCAATATTTGGGTTCAAAGTAAGGTTAAAGTCCCCTCCGACAACGAGCACCCCTTCAGCGAATTCGGACAGCTTGTTAAGGAATGAGTGACATGCCGTGACCTGTCGCTGATTGGGGGCGTACCAATTGGCAATGGTAAGCCTAGTCGATCCGATCATTAATTTGAGGAGGAGGTAACGGCCCTCTGGGTCAAGGCATTTGTCTATCAGGCAGTGAGCCAGGGATTTATGTATTGCAATAGACCCCCCCGGAGCGAGAGTCAGGATTGGCGCTGTGGAACCAATGCGCGTAGTAGCGGTCTCTTATGTTAGGTACATGCCCAACTTTAAAATGTGTTTCGTGGAGAAGGAGCACTTGGACCCCCTGCTTATGCATGTGGTAAAGAACCTGTGACCATTTCTGAGGAATATTAAGTCCTCGAACATTCAATGAGCAAAGTTCGAGGGGCGCCATTAGTAAGGTTATTAGGGGGGGGGGGAGAGGAAGAAGGGAGGGGAAAAAAAAAAAAGGTAGAACAGTTATTGGTTAGAAAGTAGAGATGGGTGAGAAGAAAGTTGCTACAAGAGCAATGACAGACGTGTATCGCCTAAGAAATTAGAAGAAATTTAAAGTAACAGAAAAGAGGAAACGTTGGGGGGAGGGGTTGTGGTTTAATCTGCGTCCTAGAACCAAGGACGCGATGTCCCTAATGGGTGGTGGGCTTTCTACAGAAGAGAGCTTCCCCCACACCGGGATGCCAGCCATAACTTAACACCATATAATTTTAGGGCAATAAATTCAAAACTGAAATTAACGTCCACATGTGTGAAACATTTTCTAAGACCCAAGAAGTCCCACATCCTATCTCTGTTGTACCTCTAGAGAAGCAGACCCACTTTAGCTAAACATTTTCTGTATTTTTCTCTTATTAGCGCCAGCACCTTCCATTGGTGCCTGATAAGACCTCTGTGGTTGAATTTGCATGTATGGGGCACACCCCTAGATTCACGGGAGGATGTCTTCTGCTCCCTGCATACCGCAGGCCCAATGGAGCGCTAATTGTCCAAGTGCTTTAGCGTATTCATCTCCCTATCGTGGGAAGGAGACAAACGGCCATGGGCTATTTTACTGCTAGAAAGTCTGCTGACTAACAATGCAGGATGGAGACATCCAAGGGTCCCATGGGTATTCCAGCAGGAAGCTCTATGTAAACGAAGTGCCGAGTCGACCTGGGCTCTGTCTCCTACCCGACCTATCTCCCCTGCGACGTCTTCCCGATCTCTGGGGTCTTGGGGGTACCCCCTCAAATGAAGTCGTAGGCATAGAAGGCCAGTCGTGAATCATTATATTGGGAAGGCCTTAAGTTGAGGTGAAAGGAGAGATGTCTCTGGGAGTCTGGAGCACGTGTAAATGACCCTCGTGATGAACTTGTAGGCGGAAAGGAAATCCCCATGTGTATGAGAGGTTGTGTTGGCGCAAAGATTCCAAGAGAGGTCGCAGGGCCCTTCTTTTTTGCAGTGTGACCCGGGATAAATCGGGAAGTACTTGTATACGTTTTCCCTGATGAAGTATCGTTTGACGATCCCATGCTTTTTTCATTATGGATTCTTTCACTTGGTATCGGTGGACTCTGCACATTATGTCTCGAGGGCGGTCCGGGTCGAGGGACCTAGGGCTTAGGGATCTATGCGCACAGTCCAGCTCAAGGGGGGAGTCCTGGATGGAATTGAAAATGTGGCGTAGGGTGTCCCCTAGATTTTGTTGTTCCACCTCTTCAGAGATACCGCGTATTCGAATATTATTTCTCCTTCCTCTATTTTCTGTGTCATCAATAGAATCCGCTAAATACTGCATTTGATATGTATGGGACGATATTAGTGACGCCTGTGCATTAACTCGGGATGATAGATCAGCCAGGGAAGTCTCTACTGTAGTGACCCTCGTGTCAATTTGGTGAATCTCCGTGCAAACAGAGGCCAGTTCGCTTTTATATGAGTTCTCTAATCTAGTGATATATGCTTCCATATCTTCTTTAGTTGGTATGGCTTTTATATGGGAACTGAGAGCTCTGATTTCAGCTAATGCTGCAATTCCCTGCATAGGTACACACACAGTGGGCAATGTCATGTCTGCTCCTCTGTATGGGAGATCAGTGCTGCTTGCCATGTTGGAGGAATGATCTCTGCCTGTGGAGGGTAGTGAGGTGCAAGTGTGGCCAGGAGCTGATTGTGTTGAGGGGGAGCTGGGAGATGTGGTGCAGCCAAGTACCTGACTTCTGGTAGCTTTGTCCAGGAGAGGGTGTTGAGGACTTTCTCCCTGTAGCAGGCTGTAGTTGTCCTCTGATGCTGCTGCATGAGGGGTTAATGAGCTCTCCCCTCCTCCACCTGCATTCTGCCCGCTGTGAGCAACGCTGTGTGTGTCGGAAGCAGTGAGCGCTGCTGTCCCTCCATGTGCTCCTCTCCCCACTCTGCTTGTAATATAGGAGCGGTCACAGTAGCTCCTGCAGGCTGTGGTTGGTCCGACACGCATGCTGCCGCCATGTTGGCTTGAGCCCGCTCTGCCTTCACTCTTCTGGATCCAGCTAGGAAGCGCTGGATGTTCTGTGCTCCTGTTGCACCCGCTGGAGAGGGGTCAGGAGGGGATATCTTATCTTATATTGAAATGCTGGCAATTAGACCGGAGAAGAGGGTATGCATGTCCTCACTCTCCCATAGCCAGGCCACGCCCCCAGGTCATGCTTTTATGATGCCAAAAACAATTATAGCAAAACAATGGAGATCCCCCCCCCACTCCGCCATGCGTCACTAGCCACGCCTCCCCTATGTGCTGCTATTTTAAGGTTTGTGACATATGAGTATGAGGTTGATTGCAATAGTCCCAGAAAGGAAGGGTGGGTTACTTACAACAAGTGCCGTGCAGTCAGGGAACAGCTGCCTGTAGGATTTTCCGAACTAGGGAAGCGTCCGCGGATGCGAAGGTATGATCTCTGTAAAATTTGGCAAAAGTATGCAATGAGGACCAAGTTGCTGCCTTACACACTTGGATAGCTGAAGCTCCATGGTGAACCACCCAGGAAGCCCCCACCGCCCGCAGTGAGTGAGCAGTCACGCAAAATGAAGACGACTGTCCCTTGGCACGGTAGGCCTCTGCCACCACCATATGAATCCACCTGGAGATGGTCATTTTGGAAGCCACAGATCCCCAAAGCGGCCCTTTAGGAATTACAAACAAGGACTCTGTCCGACGGAAGTCCTTAGTACTGGCAATGTATATCCGCAAGGCCCGTTCGAGATGTAGCCGATGCAAGGTCAGTTCCTTTGGATGCGCTGGAGAAGGGCAAAAGGACGGAAGCACAATATTCTCATTAAAGTGGAAAGAGAACACCACCTTTGGTAGGAACTGTGGTACCGGACGCAGTACCACCTTGTCCTGATGGAAGGCCAGAAAGGGGGACTCGACCGACAAAGCGGTGAGCTCGGACAATCGGCGTATTGAAGTGATCGCCACAAGGAAAACCACCTTCCAGGACAAAAGACACAATGGCACTTCCTTTAATGGCTCAAAAGGATGAGACTGTAGGGCACCCAAAAGCAGATTGAGATCCCACATGGGCAGGGGTGACCGGAACGGAGGAACAGCGTGGAAAATCCCCTGAAGGAAAGTGTGGATTGCCAACTTGGCGGCTAGCGGTCTCTGATCGAGGATCGAGAAAGCCGAGACCTGGCCCTTCAGGTAGCTCAACTTCAGGCCCATGTCCTGCTTGTAGGAAGGACAACACACAAGCCAAAGAAAACCGGATTGGATGGAGGGGACGGTCTTCGCACTATACAGGCTTCATTTCCAGGCTCGATGGTAAATCTTTGACGATGATGGTTTCCTTGCGTTAATCATGGTTCGAATGACCGACTCTGTGAAACCACGCTCCCTCAGAATCGCGGCCTCAACATCAATGCCGGTAAATGAAACGACTGTTAATTCGGGTGGAAGAGCGAACCCTCTGAAAGCAGGTCCTCTTGCTCCGGTATTTGCCACAGTGCGCCGATGAGTAGGTCTATAAGGTTTGCGTACCATGCACGCCTTGGCCAATATAGCACTATTAGAATTACCGGGCACCCCTTCATCCTGATCTTTTTGAGTACTCTCGGTAAGAGAGGGAAAGGCGGGAAAATGTACGGGAGGTGGAAATCCGACCACGGTATTCTTAGCGTGTCCAATCGCTATTGCCTGAAGGTCCTGGGACCTAGCCACGAAATGCTATACTTTGCGATTGAAGCTGGACGCCATCATGTCCACGTCCGGATGACCCCAGGGATGATAAATGGCCTGGAATACGTCTGGGTGCAGCTCCCATTCCCCCAGGTCTACGGTTTCCTGACTGAGAAAGTCCGCTATCCAATTGTACACCCCCGGTTTGTATACCGCTAAGCTTGCTGGTAGGTGCAGCTAGGCCCAGCTGAGTATCTTGGATACCTCGCCCATCGCCCCCACACTTCGGGTGCCTCCCTGGTGATTGATGTAAGCGACCGCCGTCGCGTTGTCCGTCTGAATCTAAACAGGTTTGCCCTTGAGGTGGGGAGTAAAGTGCTGCAGCAATTGCCATATCGCCCGCAGCTCCTAGTGTTACGGCACTCTGCCCCCCGAGCGCCAGTTGGGGTGCCCTGATCTCCCGCACCCCCACTGTCCCTGCCTACTTGCCTCGGCCCTGGCTAACCCCAGGCGGACAACTGGACGGCGGTCCCTGCCCTGGCTAGGGACCTGGCGACTGACAAGCAGGAACCTACCTAATGGGGGGAACAGAGTGCCGACAGAGGAGGAGATGAATCAGACCAACAAAACTTACAAGGCTGGAGATGGGACTCACAGGCAAACTGGCAGGGTGCTGGATAGCAACTAGTGCTGGCTGGGCCAGACTAGATTAGAGGCAAACAGAACCAACAAAAACAGACTGAGTAATAGGGGACCAGAGGGAGCTGACCGACAACTAGGGACTGGCTGAGGAGAACCGCAGACAGACTGGCTAGGTGCATGCAGAACCAATAACTGGCAGTGAGCTCACTTCACTGCCAGTCTTTTAACCACAAGGTTCCGCCCAGGGGCAGAGAGTGGGAGGAGGCAACTCCGCCCACTGCTGTATAAGAAGAACGGAGGAGGGCGGGCGGCACCCTACGGGCGGACACGCCCATGCCGCCGCCCACAGTTGCTGAGACAACCTCGACACAGTGCTCCAGGCCGCCGGAGCCGACGCCGGAGCGACGCGCCGCGCTGTATGGTAACACCTAGATATTGATCGGAAGAGTGGCCTCGAACACAAAGCAGAGGAACACGAAACAGAGGAGTTCCAGTCTCTGCGTTGGGACCAGGCACGACTTGCCGTGGTTGATGGCCCAGCCTATCCTTTCCAAGGTCTGTAGTGTTATGCGGAGACTTTCCAGGTTGTCTACTTGACACGGTGCCTTTACCAGTATTTCATCCAGGTAGGGAATGGTGACAATATCCCTGGTGTGGAGCAGAGCCATCACCGCCACGAGTACCTTTGTGAATACTCGTGGCACTGTGGACAACCCCAAGAGCAGGGCCGCGAGCTGGTAGTGACTTCCTTGAATCTCAAAATGAAGAAAACGCTGGTGGGATCTGTGCATTGGAATGTGTAGATGTGCATCTTTGATGTCGATCGAAGAGAGAACCTCTCCGGGCTCCATAGAGGCGATGACTCCATGCGGAAATGCTTCGTCTTGATATAACGATTCAGTCGCTTCAGGTCGAGGACCGATCTGACCATGCCGTCCATTTTGGGGACCACAAACAGATTTAAATAGAAACCCCATCCGTGCCGAGAAGGTGGAACTGGTACGACTACTCCTTGGGCAAGCACGTGGTCGACTGCCACGCAAAGCTGTGGCGTCTTTTCTGGAACCCTCAGTAACCTTGGCCTGAAGAAACGATGCTGAGGGAAAGTCGCAAACTCTATGGCGTAGCCAGAGGAAACAATCTCCCGCACCCAAGAGTCGGACACGTGCACCAGCCACGTGTCCCTGTATAGGGAGAGTCTGCCCCCCACCCTGTCGTGACCGGGTGGGGGCTGAACTTCATGCTGAAAGCTTTGCTCTCGTAGCTTTCGGCACACAGGAGTGAGGCTGCCAAGAGGTCCTGGTTTTAAAAGAGGCCTCTCTTTTGCTCCTGTGGATTCTTCTTGGCCTGGGACCATTGCCCAGACGAGGTACATGGGCTTGAGCGGCGAAAGGACTGGTAATAGGATCTCCTTTTGCAGAGCCTCTTCTCGCCCGTCGCATCTTTTATCAGCTTGTTTCCAAACAGCCTGTTGCCCCCAAAAGGGGAGCTTGGTTAGCGCCTTTTTAGAGGACGTGTCAGCTGACCAACTCTTCAGCCAGAGTGTCCTGCAAGACACCTCAGAAACTGCTAACACCTGAGCTAGGAATTTTGCCAAATTCGCCGCACAGACAAAATTCCCGGCCTGAATGATGTTATCCGCGGTATCCAGCAACTCGTTGGTCAGAGCACCCGCAAGAATATCCCAGCCTAGTTGCTTTGCACATGCAAGTGGGTCGTAGCGCAGTGCCTACTGCCTGAAAAGTATATTTCGCCAAGGAGTCTAGCTTCCTATCCTGTGGATCACAAAGTGATGCCGCGTCCGCTGTGGGAAGAGTGGTGTGTTTTGACAGTCGCTACACAGGCGGATCTACTACGGGAGGTACCGACCACCTTTTAACGAGATCTTCCAGAAAGGGATAAGCTATGTCCCATGTTTTCCCCGGTCCCTTAAAGCATTTGTTGGGGACTTCCCATTCCCTTTCCAGGACCACCTCGAAGTCCTGATGGGGTGGAAAATAACTGGCGTGGCCGTTTATGCTGCCTGAAGGACACGGCCACAGGCGGAATTGCCGCTGGCTCCTCTGATACGTGAAGCATGTCCTGCACTGCCACGACCAAGCTGTCCATCAGTGCAGCTAGCTTAGACGCTTGCTCCTCGTCCAAGTCCGAGGGGGATGAAGAGCGAGAGCATTCCCCCTCCGAGAGACTAGTATCCTTGGACACTAGGATGGACGACTGCTGCATCTGAGACGTAGATTAGGACAACGATGAATATCGGGATCGCGAAGATGCAGCCTGTGAATGGGAGGACTCCCTGGAATAATGGGATCTATGGGAGGACTCCCTGGAGCAATGGGATCTATGAGAGGACTCCCTGGAGCAATGGGATCTATGAGAGGACTCCCTGGAGCAATGGGATCTATGAGAGGACTCCCTGGAGCAATGGGATCTATGAGAGGACTCCCTGGAGCAATGGGATCTATGAGAGGACTCCCTGGAGCAATGGGATCTATGAGAGGACTCCCTGGAGCAATGGGATCTATGAGAGGACTCCCTGGAGCAATGGGATCTATGAGAGGACTCCCTGGAGCAATGGGATCTATGAGAGGACTCCCTGGAGCAATGGGATCTATGAGAGGACTCCCTGGAGCAATGGGATCTATGAGAGGACTCCCTGGAGCAATGGGATCTATGAGAGGACTCCCTGGAGCAATGGGATCTATGAGAGGACTCCCTGGAGCAATGGGATCTATGAGAGGACTCCCTGGAGCAATGGGATCTATGAGAGGACTCCCTGGAGCAATGGGATCTATGAGAGGACTCCCTGGAGCAATGGGATCTATGAGAGGACTCCCTGGAGCAATGGGATCTATGAGAGGACTCCCTTGAGCAGTGGGATCTATGAGAGGACTTCCTGGAGCAATAGGATCTATGGGAGGACTCCCTGGAGCAATGGAATCTATGGGAGGACTCCCTGGAGATATGGGGTCTACGTCTTTTACGTGACCTACCCCGTGACCGCTCTGAGAAAAAAGCTTCTCCGTCTGAATGCAGCCTGCGTAAAATCACAGCAGATTTACTAGCTAGGTCAGAGACCGCCGCAGTGAGGGATTGGGCCCATTCAGGTTCAGCTTCCTGTTCAACTCCTAGCCCGGAGCTTGCCGGGCTAGGAGACAGTTCGCACAGCGGGGCTCAGACTGACCGCAAGGGAGCTTCGCATTACAATGAGCACAAGCATAAAACTTGCCTCTACCTGTAGCCTGTCCAGAACCTTCCGGTCTGGGGTCGGATGTGATGTTAACAATACTGTGCACAAAATACTGGGCAAAATGCTGCAAGTGAAGACCGCAGGAGGAGTACAGCGCAGGAGGAAGTTGCCTCAGCAGAGCTTACCCTATCCAAGGCTGTCAGGCCCCAGCAGGAGCTCCTGGGTTCGCAGAGAAGACGACTTCCAATTCAGACGCAGCAGACTGAGCACACACAGCTGGTCTGATGCGAGGAACTCATCCAGAAGTTCTAAGAAAGAAGGAGTGGCCGGAGGCAGGAAAGGAGGAGAGATCAGCCATCCCAGTCTTGTAGTGGGTTGTCTGTCACTTTCCCTCGCTGACCCAATGTGGGCGTGGCTTAATTCCAGGTCTGAGCCGAGGCCTAAATTTTTGGCTCCTCCAACTATCACCCCCTGAACTCCAGTGCCCGGGGATGGACCGCTGAAGCGAGGAAGGTGGCAAGCGACACCGCCATGGCAAGAGGGAAGATCTACGTTGGCCGCGAGGTAGGCCTCAAGTAAGCCTGGGCCTAGATTTATGACCTCCACAGCCGCTGCCTCCGCTGGTCAGGGAGGCCAGGGAAAAGCCCTATCTCCCCGTATTCCCACAAGTAAAGTCTTTATGATGACCTAAACTAAGACATATCTGCCTCCTGCAGACACTAAGCTTAAAAACTGATTAGCGTAATGCCTGCAGGAGGAGTATAGCTAGTAGGAGGAGTTAACACTTCTTGCTTAGTGTCGCCTCCTTTTGGAAGTAGCTATACGCAAGATATGGCTGTGTCCCCTAATGATACGGACAAGAAATTAGTATTGCAATAAAAAAAATGATTGGTCAATGCAATAGTCTTTTCCATAACGACGTAAGGGTTGCGATAGTTGGACACTAAGGAAAATTGACGTGTTCGAACTATGCTGCGGGATAAAAATGCTGTAGATACCTTGGACTGCCATGACAACGAACAAGGTAGTTAGATCATGTCAAACCGAAAACATTAATAGAGGCCAAAATCTAACAGCAGCTCTCTTTTAATGGCCACGTGATACGCACTATTTCACTTGAAACAGTACTGATGCTTGGCTAGGTCAGCGGAAAGAGAAGATCAGGACAACAAAGAGCAAAGTGGCTTGAAAGAAATGATGATTAATTAGTGTAAAATGTCTATTGATTTGTATAAACTAGATGTATTACACAGCTGTAGTGATTTGACTCTGTAGTGTGCTATAAGAGTAGTCCAATGTAAAGTTCCAATGCAGCCACTCTAGGGTTAAATTACATAAGTATGGAGTGGAGCTGAAAGTAATGCTGGGTTACTCTTCAGTCCTCCCCACTCCCACCTCAACTTCTGGGACAAAGGAACTGGTCTTTGCCTGACCACATGTTGAGGAGACAAGGGCTTAGTTTGTACAGGGGGCCTGAGCAGACGGAGGGTGGGGGAAAGAGATTCTTTATAGCTTAACCAATGAAAATAAATATACATTACGTATGTAATATGTTATATGCCCATAAAGGGCAGATATTATGTGTTTTAATAAAACAAGCTCTGGGATTGTTTTTCCCCCAGAACTCTCTGTAAGCTTCAAACTGGACATGTGTCTCAGTCTGAAGTCTTCTTACGCGCGTATATTAGTGTTTTGCAATTAGGAAGCTTCGGAATACCCCAGAACCTGCTGGAGAAATTCATATCCAGACCACAAAGCAACCACAAATCATGTCAATTGCGGACCTGAAAAAAGCGGTGAATGACAGAAATGCGTGGAGAACATTGATCCATGAAGGGACCGAACATTGGATACAGCTGAACGGATAATTATCATCATCATCATTAAGCTTAAATAAAACAAATAGTGTCAGGCAGCTGCTGACAAGGCAAATAGGATCATAGGGTGCATCAAAAGAGGCCTATGGGCACATGACTAGAACATTGTTCTTCGTCTTTACTAGTCACTGGTCAGACCACACAAGGAATATCGTGGACAGTTTTGGGTACCAGTATTCAAGGAGGACATATCACAGCTTGAGCGGTACAAAGGTGGGCAGCTAAAGTAATAAACAGAATGGGCGGACTACAATACCCAGAGAGGTTATCAAAACTGGGATTACTTAGCTTAGAAATAGGACGGCTGAGGGGGGACCTAATAACTATATATAAATATATCAGGGGTCAATATAGAGATCTCTCCCATCATATATTTATACCCAGGACTGTAACAAGGGGGCGCCGTCTACTTCTACAGCAAATAAGGCTTCTACATCTTTCAGTAAAGAACCCCCTTGTATGTCAAGCAGTGAAACTAAGGAACTCTCTGCCGGAGGACGCAGTAACGGTAAATTTGATAAAAGAGTACAAGAGGGGCCTGGAGTGTTTCTTTAGAGATGTAATATTATACATTATAACCATTAATACCTGCAAAAGGCTTGCTGATCCGGGGATTATTCAGATGGCAAGATTGGAGGAAACTGGCTTCTACCTCATTGTTTTTTTTAATCAATATTTGGTGGTGATGGTTTTGGAGGGTGGGGGTGGGGTGGGGTGTTAGGCTGATCTGGGGGGACATGTCTTTTTTCTCCTTACAGACTATGCTACTATATTGCTTTTGTTTGTTTTTCCAAAGGAAGATTGAAAGGATAAATACAGACTAGAGATGAGCGAACACCAAAATGTTTGGGTGTTCGTTATTCGGAACGAACTTCCCGTGATGCTCGAGGGTTCGTTTCGAACAACGAACCCCATTGAAGTCAATGGGCGACCAGAACATTTTTGTATTTCGCCGATGCTCGCTAAGGTTTTCATGTGTGAAAATCTGGGCAATTCAGGAAAGTGATGGGAATGACACAGTGACGGATAGGGCAGGCGAGGGGCTACATGTTGGGCTGCATCTCAAGTTCACAGGTCCCACTATTAAGCCACAATAGCGGCAAGAGTGGGCCCCCCCCCCCCCCAACAACTTTTACTTCTGAAAAGCCCTCATTAGCATGGCATACCTTTGCTAAGCACCACACTACCTCCAACAAAGCACAATCACCGCCTGCATGACACTCCACTGCCACTTCTCCTGTGTTACATGCTGCCCAACCGCACCCCCTCCCCCCCACAGCGCACACCAAACTGTCCCTGCGCAGCCTTCAGCTGCCCTCATGCCACACCACCCTCATGTCTATTTAGAAGTGCGTCTGCCACGACGAGGGACCGCAGGCACACACTGCACAGGGTTGGCACGGCTAGGTAGCGACCCTCTTTAATAGGGGCGGGGCGATAGCCCACAATGCTGTACAGAAGCAATGAGAAATATAATCCTGTGCCACCGCCATCAGGAGCTGCACACGTGGGCATAGCAATGGGGAACCTATGTGCCACACACTATTCATTCTGTCAAGGTGTCTGCATGCCCCAGTCAGACTGGTTATATGCACCTTAACAGTAACCGCGTTGGTGGTAATGTGGTGGTGACTGTGGACCTAGTACCACGGTTGTATTTTGTTGGTTTTCGGAATGTGGCCAGGATTAAGTGGGCCGTGGCGGGGGGATGGTGGGGGGGCTCTCTTGTAGTGTCGGTAAAGGTGAAATTCTTGGACTGCCACCAGACGAACCAATGCAAAGGCATTTGCCAACAATGTTTTCCCTGTTGGAGGAGGAGGGGGATGTTTTTGAGGCACTACGTGTCCTCTCCACGTGTCCGTGGTTATATGCACCTTAACAGTAACCGCGTTGGTGGTAATGTGGTGGTGACTGCGGACCGAGTACCACGGTTGTATTTTGTTGGTTTTCGGAATGTGGCCAGGATTAAGTGGGCCGTGGCGGGGGGATGGTGGGGGGGCTCTCTTGTAGTGTCGGTAAAGGTGAAATTCTTGGACTGCCACCAGACGAACCAATGCAAAGGCATTTGCCAACAATGTTTTCCCTGTTGGAGGAGGAGGGGGATGTTTTTGAGGCACTACGTGTCCTCTCCACGTGTCCGTTCCATGTAAGCAATAGTAGCACTCAAGACAGGCCCCAGTAACAATTCTGAAGCAGCAGTATAGCGGGAGCGCAGTCTTCGTTCCATGTAAGCAATAGTAGCACTCAAGACAGGCCCCAGTAACAATTCTGAAGCAGCAGTATAGCGGGAGCGCAGTCTTCGTTCCATGTAAGCAATAGTAGCACTCAAGACAGGCCCCAGTAACAATTCTGAAGCAGCAGTATAGCGGGAGCGCAGTCTTCGTTCCATGTAAGCAATAGTAGCACTCAAGACAGGCCCCAGTAACAATTCTGAAGCAGCAGTATAGCGGGAGCGCAGTCTTCGTTCCATGTAAGCAATAGTAGCACTCAAGACAGGCCCCAGTAACAATTCTGAAGCAGCAGTATAGCGGGAGCGCAGTCTTAGTTCCATTTCAGTAGCCTTAGTATAGCCAAGGCACAAGTGACATTTATGTAGCTAAAGTGTAGGCCAACCCCACACACCTTTCTGTACCATGAGTGCAGGCGAAGAACATAGAAATTACTATGATTACACTGTAGGTGAGGGCCCCAAAAAATTGGTGTACCAACAGTACTAATGTACCTCAGTAAAAATTGGCCATGCCCAACCAAGATGGCAGGTGAATCGCTTTGGTTAATGTGGCTTAAGTGGTAACTAGGCCTGGAGGCAGCCCAGTGTAACGAAAAATTGGTTCAAGTTAAAGTTCCAACGCTTTTAAGCTAATTGAAACTTATAAAAATTGTTCTGAAAAATTATTTGAGTGAGCCTTGTGGCCCTAAGAAAAATTGCCCGTTCAGCGTGATTACGTGAGGTTTCAGGAGGAGGAGCAGGAGGAGGAGGAGGAGGAATATTAGACACAGATTGATGAAGCAGAAATGTCCCCGTTTTGGATGGTGAGAGAGAACGTAGCTTCCATCCGCGGGTGCAGCCTACGTATTGCTTAGGTATCGCTGCTGTCCGCTGGTGGAGAACAGAAGTCTGGGGAAATCCAGCCTTTGTTCATCTTGATGAGTGTTAGCCTGTCGGCACTGTCGGTTGACAAGCGGCTACGCTTATCTGTGATGATTCCCCCAGCCGCACTAAACACCCTTTCCGACAAGACGCTAGCCGCAGGACAAGCAAGCACCTCAAGGGCATACAGGGCTAGTTCAGGCCACGTGTCCAGCTTGGACACCCAGTAGTTGTAGGGGGCAGAGGCGTCACCAAGGATGGTCGTGCGATCCGCTACGTACTCCCTCACCATCCTTTTACAGTGCTCCCGCCGACTCAGCCGTGACTGGGGAGCGGTGACACAGTCTTGGTGGGGAGCCATAAAGCTGGCCAGGCCCTTAAAGACTGTTGCACTGCCTGGGATGTACATGCTGCTCGATCTACGCACATCCCCTGCAACATGGCCCTCGGAACTGCGCCTTCTGCCACTAGCGCTGTCGGCTGGGAATTTTACCATCAGCTTGTCCGCAAGGGTCCTGTGGTATAGCAACACTCTCGAACCCCTTTCCTCTTCGGGAATCAGAGTGGGCAGGTTCTCCTTATACCGTGGATCGAGCAGTGTGTACACCCAGTAATCCGTCGTGGCCAGAATGCGTGCAACGCGAGGGTCACGAGAAAGGCATCCTAACATGAAGTCAGCCATGTGTGCCATGGTACCAGTACGCAACACATGGCTGTCGTCACTAGGAAGATCACTTTCAGGATCCTCCTCCTCCTCCTCCTCCTCCTCAGGCCATACACGCTGAAAGGATGACAGGCAATCAGCCGGTGTACCGTCAGCAGCGGCCCAAGCTGTCTCTTCCCCCTCATCCTCCTCATGCTCCTCCTCCTCCTCCTGTACGCGCTGAGAAATAGACAGGAGGGTGCCCTGACTATCCAGCGGCATACTGTCTTCCCCCGCCCCCGTTTCCGAGCGCAAAGCAGCTGCCTTTATGGTTTGCAGGGAATTTCTCAAGATGCATAGCAGAGGAATGGTGACGCTAATGATTGTAGCATCGCCGCTCACCACCTGGGTAGACTCCTCAAAATTACCAAGGACATGGCAGATGTCTGCCAACCAGGCCCACTCTTCTGAAAGGAATTGAGGAGGCTGACTCCCACTGCGCCGCCCATGTTGGAGTTGGTATTCGACTATAGCTCTACGTTGTTCATAGAGCCTGGCCAACATGTGGAGCGTAGAGTTCCACCGTGTGGGCACGTCGCACAGCAGTCGGTGCACTGGCAGCTTAAAGTGATGTTGCAGGGTGCGCAGGGTGGCAGCGTCCGTGTGGGACTTGCGGAAATGTGCGCAGAGCCGGCGCGCCTTTACGAGCAGGTCTGACAAGCGTGGGTAGCTTTTCAGAAAGCGCTGAACCACCAAATTAAAGACGTGGGCCAGGCATGGCACGTGCGTGAGGCTGCCAAGCTGCAGAGCCGCCACCAGGTTACGGCCGTTGTCACACACGACCATGCCCGGTTGGAGGCTCAGCGGCGCAAGCCAGCGGTCGGTCTGCTCTGTCAGACCCTGCAGCAGTTCGTGGGCCGTGTGCCTCTTATCGCCTAAGCTGAGTAGTTTCAGCACGGCCTGCTGACGCTTGCCCACCGCTGTGCTGCCACACCGCGCGACACCGACTGCTGGCAACATGCTGCTGCTAACACATCTTGATTGCGAGACAGAGGAGGAGGAGGAGGAGGAGGGTGCTTTAGTGGAGGAAGCATACACCTCCGCAGATACCAGCACCGAGCTGGGGCCCGCAATTCTGGGGGTGGGTAGGACGTGAGCGGTCCCAGGCTCTAACTCTGTCCCAGCCTCCACTAAATTCACCCAATGTGCCGTCAGGGAGATGTAGTGGCCCTGCCCGCCTGTGCTTGTCCACGTGTCCGTAGTTAAGTGGACCGTGGCAGTAACCGCGTTGGTGAGGGCGCGTACAATGTTGCGGGAGACGTGGTCGTGCAGGGCTGGGACGGCACATCGGGAAAAGTAGTGGCGACTGGGAACTGAGTAGCGCGGGGCCGCCGCCTCCATGATACTTTTGAAGGACTCCGTTTCCACAACCCTATACGGCAGCATCTCAAGGCTGATGAATTTTGCGATGCGGACGGTTAACGTTTGAGCGTGCGGGTGCGTGGCGGCGTACTTGCGCTTGCGCTCCAACAGTTGCGCTAGCGACGGCTGGACTGTGCGGTGCGAGACATTGGTGGATGGGGCCGAGGACAGCGGAGGTGAGGGTGTGGGTGCAGGCCATGAGACGGTCGTGCCTGTGTCCTGAGAGGGGGGTTGCATCTCAGTGGCAGGTTGGGGCACAGGGGGAGAGGCAGGGGTGCAAACCGGAGGCGGTGAACGGCCTTCGTCCCACCTTGTGGGGTGCTTGGCCATCATATGCCTGCGCATGGTGGTGGTGGTGAGGCTGTTGGTGTTGGCTCCCCGGCTGAGCTTTGCGCAACAAAGGTTGCACACCACTGTTCGTCGGTCGTCAGGCGTCTCTGTGAAAAACTGCCAGACCTTAGAGCACCTCGGCCTCTGCAGGGTGGCATGGCGCGAGGGGGCGCTTTGGGAAACACTTGGTGGATTATTCGGTCTGGCCCTGCCTCTACCCCTGGCCCTGGCCACCGCACTGCCTCTTGCAACCTGCCCTGCTGATGCCCTTGACTCCCCCTCTGAAGACCTGTCCTCCTGAGTAAGCGTTGCACACCAGGTGGGGTCAGTCACCTCATCGTCCTGCTGCTCTTCCTCCGAATCCTCTGTGCGCTGCTCCCTCGGACTTACTGCCCTTACTACTACCTCACTGCAAGACAACTGTGTATGATCGTCATCGTCCTCCTCACCCACAGAAAGTTGTTGAGACAGTTGGCGGAAGTCCCCAGCCTCATCCCCCGGACCCCGGGAACTTTCGAATGGTTGGGCATCAGTGACTATAAACTCCTCTGGTGGGAGAGGAACCGCTGCTGCCCAATCTGAGCAGGGGCCCGAGAACAGTTCCTGGGAGTCTTCCCGCTCCTGAGCAGGTGTCATTGTAGTGGAGTGAGGAGGCTGGGAGGAAGGAGGAGCAGCAGACAGAGGATTCGGATTTGCAGCAGTGGACGGCGCAGAACTGCGGGTAGACGATAGGTTGCTCGAAGCACTTTCTGCCATCCAGGACAGGACCTGCTCACACTGCTCATTTTCTAATAACCGTCTCCCGCGTGGACCCATTAATTGGGCGATGAATGTGGGGACGCCAGAAACGTGCCTCTCTCCTAATCGCGCAGCAGTCGGCTGCGACACACCGGGATCAGGAGCTCGGGCTGTGCCCACACCCTGACTTGGGCCTCCGCGTCCTCGGCCGCGTCCACGTCCTCTAGGCCTACCCCTACCCCTCAGCATGCTGTATTACCAGTGATTTGATTTAACAGGCAGGAAATAAATTGGCGCAAGACTGCAGGCCAAATATAATTTTTGCCCTTTTGGGAAAACGAAAGGCCCCACTGCCTCTAGTGAATGAATAATCTAAGTTTAATAACTGTGCTGTGTCCCTGCTTATGTGTCACAGAACGTGAGGGTAGCAGAGTTATTATAACTCTGGCAGAGCAGGTATTTTTTTTCCCAATTAAGGAAAGCAAATGGCGAAGCCAGCAGTAAAGCGTAGCTGGGTGCGTATGATTTAGCAATGTTTTTCACGCAGCTCACACGTGTCCACAGGCGTTAGGACGGACAGAGGCTGGACAAATAGATTTGTTTTCAGTTTTTTCCCACCAACAGGCAGCACTGCGTATATTCTATGAATAATAACTGTGTTGTGGCCCTGCCTATACAATTCTTTCCCTGCAGTATCAATGGAGGGTGGAATGCTCTGCAGAGGCGATTTTGAGAAGCCCAAAAAAAATGCAGCACAGCTAACAGCAGCCTGGACAGTACTGCACACGGATAAATATGGCCCTAGAAAGGACCGTTGAGGTTCTTGAAGGCTACACTCACTCCTAACACTCTCCCTGCCTATGCAGCACTTCTGTCCCTAATGCCAGGTGCAACGCTCTGCAGAGCCGATTTTGAGAAAAAAAAAATGCCACTGCTAACAGCAGCCAACACACAGCTATCAGTGGCCCTAATAAGGACCTTTGGGGGGTCTTGAAGCCTACACTAACTACCAATTCTTTCCCTACAGCAGCTCCGGTATAAACAGCACTGTCCCTCATCTAACTCACACCGCATCTGAGGCGAGCCGCGGGAGGGGCCGACTTTTATATTAGGCGAACACCTGATCTCGCCAGCCACTCACAGCAGGGGGGTGGTATAGGGCTTAAACGTTGCAGGGGGAAGTTGTAATGCCTTCCCTGTCTTTCAATTGGCCAGAAAAGCGCGCTAACGTCTCAGGGAAGGAAGTGAAAGTAACCAGAACACCGCATGGTGTTCGTTACGAATAACGAACATCCCGAACACCCTAATATTCGCACGAATATCAAGCTCGGACGAACGCGTTCGCTCATCTCTAATACAGACCAATTATCCTGCCGTCCCTTCATGATGCTGGATAAACTACATAATGGATATATGAGACAAGTGTAAAACGTATAGTAAGACTGAACTAGAGAGCTTTATAGCCCTTATACAGAGTGAATATCTACATCTACCTGATGATTAGGTGAATACTGATAATACCTCCCAGCAGGCAGAGATGGTACTGACAATAGCTGCTCATATCATGTTGTGCTGACGCATCACAGGATTCGTAGCTCAGAAAAATGAAAGAGAAATCAGGAAAAATTTCTACATCAAGATGGTGCCTGATAAGCATCAGAGAGGAGTCTGCACTGTGTGGAAGTGACTTTACTACACATAGGGCAGGTTCAGAGCATGACAGACAATCAGATGAGGGGCGCAGGGATGGAAATATGTGTTTTCACCATAGAGGCACTTTAAGGTAAAGCTATAAACATTGTCTTTCTATTATATAACTGTCAGCCATGTTTTCAGCTTTAGAGATGTTCCCTGCATGTATTACAGGGTTCACAATACAACTTCATTGTTTACCTTCAGCCTGATGAGTTGTGAAACCTTCACATTAAAATGATCAAGTTTTAGCAAAAGTGGACCTTGATCGTTCTTTCATTTAAAGGGGTTGTCCCGAGCCAAAACCTCAAAATTTTCTATTAGCCCATTCCCCCTGTCACCCCCCGGCATAATGCAGCCCTTTAAAGCGGTTATAAACCGCTTCCTACTTACCGTTTTGAAGAAATAATAACTTATAAAGTTCTTCTTCCAAGATGGCGCCTGTGATGTCCCAGGGTGCGTTCCACGGTGCACCGCGCTTCCAGGAGGCTTTCATGCGCGTTCCCGAGACGCCGGTCACGTGAGCAGGTGACTGATGTCATCGGTGGAGGCGTGCACTTGTAATGAATGAAACGCTGCTCCCGTGCAGTGATAGCTCGTCTGCGCATGCGCAGACAAGCTGTATCGCGCGGGCACGCTGGAGCGGCTCGTTCACAGCGGGGAGAGGACAGACTGCGCAAGCACGTCTAAAACAGACTGCTGAGGAAGAAATTAGACGGCACCATGGCAACGGGGACACAGAGACAGCGCGAGGACGGAGACAAGTGAGTGAATAACTTCTGTATGGCTCATATTTAATGCACGATGTATATTACAAAGTGCATTAATATGGCCATACAGAAGTGCTTACCCCCACTTGCTTTCTCGGGACAACCCCTTTAATGCAAACATGTTAAACTTAAGGCCCGCTGGCCGAATCCAGCCTACTACCTCATGTTATGTGACCCACCGGCCGTGCAGCCCCCAATAAGCATTCCACTCATCCAGCCAGCAGCACAGACGCTAAGGGAAGAGGTCAGCAGTCATAGACTAACCAGTGGCTGCCGGGCCAAAGATGTAGGCTAGGTGAGGGCAATGCCAGAGTCCAATAGGGGGCTTCACTCTTACTACTGGGGCCACTGTGAGGGGCCCTACTATTAATGGGGTCACTATTACTATTAAGGCTACTATCAGGGACAGTATGAATACCGTGGTCACTGTGATTGACCCTACTACTAATGGGGTCAATAGGGGACCTCATTACAGTTACAATCAGCCCTTTGAAGGCCACCATAATGCTGATGTGGCCCTCGGTGACAATGAGTTTGACACAACTGATCTAATGTCTCTGGTCAGCGGTAATCCTGCCATCTCCACCGGCCTCATCACACAAGTAGAAGACATCTAATAAGACTGAAGACAAGAGCTTCACAGCCTTCTACAGATCAGAGGAACATCTCCACCTACCAGATGGTCCTGTGGAAGAAGAGGACGGGGACATCTCTCTGGGGTTCTTCTCTTACTGGATGGAACTGGAGGAAACACAGACGGACACTGAAGTCATTCTTCACATACAGATAATAAGACATGATTACCGGATTCTTCTGACCATAAGACATATTATTACCAGCATCCATCTTCCTGAAGTCTCCCTGCACCCTATAATCTGATGGTCTCCCCCTCCCTGTCCCACGTACAGCCAAGCACAGAGCAGTGATAACGCGTCTCCCCCTCGTAGACCCCAGCGGAGAGCTGTCACTCTGAGTAACCCTTGAGTGACTGACCCTAGCCCCCCCGCAGGTACTGCCTGCACTCTTCTCTCCATCCTTCTTATTCCTCTTTCCTCACTCAGTCTGCTGAATCCAGTCTCCATCCACGGCACACAGGCAATCTGCGACACTGAGACGAGGCTGGGGTTATAGACAGAGCATACAAGTCATAGGAGGAGGCCATGCTGTTTAACCCCTTAACACTGCAGCGCATCTATTTACATGCTGCAGCATCAGGGTATGTATGAGATCACATGGCGATCTCCCTCCATACAGCGCAGGCGCTGTTTGTTTCTTGCAGCCGACATCAACAGCTCTGATAAGCCGCACAGCTGATCGGAGCTGTTAACCCTTTGAATGCCAATGTCAATTCTGACAGAGGCATTTAAATTCCCTGAACGATATTCAGGTGTTCTGTACAGCCCCCTGCAGTGACATCACAAGGAGCTGTGTGGGTGTCATGGCAGCCGGGGGCCTTCTAAATGGCTTCAGGGTTGTCTTAACAAAATGCACATCAAGCCCTGGCATTACATCATACTGCAGGAGCGATCAAAGCATCACAAGTTGCTGTCCCCTCTGGGAATAAAGAAAAAAAAAAAGTTAAAATAAGCTGTATAAAGTTTTACTAATTATTTTAAAAAAATGGAATAAAAGTTTAAAAACAAAACACCTTTTTACCACATTTATAGTAAGATCTAAATAAAACCAAAATACATATTTGGTATCACTGCGTCCACAAAAGTCCAATCTATCAAAAGTAATACATTCTTTACCCAGAACGATGAACGTCAGAAAAAAAAAGACCGCCAGAAAGAAGGGATTACTTATCGGTAGTCATCACGACAGCCCCATTTACATATGGAGGTTGCCCTCTGACATCAGTAGGGACAGGAAGAGCCTTTAAAGCACCTCCCCTCCACCATCTCCTCAGTGACTTCAAATTATTATGGTGGACAATGTATACTGAACCAAAATTTACCTTTATTCGGTATCATTTTACATTGAAAAAGAACATAAATATTTTTTAGGAGAGGGAGCTATGGAACGTCGTGATGACTCCCTGAAATAGAACCACTGGTAAGTAATCCCTTCTTTCCCCGGTTGTCATCACGACGGCCCCATTTACTTATGGAGCAATACCAAATACTAAGTATTCTTAGGGTGGGGCTACTGCCTGGAGGACTTTTTGTCCGTACGCCAGGTCTCTGTTAGATTGTACATTGACCCTATAATGCTTTATGAATGCAGACTGATCCAGGTAGCCGCTTTACAAATTTGCTCAGCGGTGGCCTGTGCGTTCTCTGCCCACGACGGAAAAGGGGATCTTGTAGAGTGGGCTTTGATATTTTCAAGAGGATCGAGACCCCTGGCTTTGTACGCCTCCCGGATGGCCGTTCTGATCCATCTTGCTATGGTACCTTATAGGTTGTTTGTATTCGCCCCCACTAACGTGTTAGGAGCTCGACAGCCCATTGATTTACACACCTTCTCCTGGAAGGAGACTGTCTGCTAAGAAAATCCACAACAGTATTTGTAGATAACATCATATGGATTGCTGAGAGGGATAGCACCGTTGATTCTGCCCAGCGTAGTAGCCTTGCTGCCAATTGATGAAGGTGCGGGTGTCGTGTTCCCTCTTGGTGACGAACAAACGATAAGGCTGTCATGTTCTCTGTCAGAATCTTGACACGCCTTCCTCTGAGGTGGGGATCTGCCACACAAAGGGCCTTCCACATCGCTCTTAGCGCTCTCTAATTGGATGAGCATGCAGCTATTCGAGAGTCCCAGATTCCCTAAAAAGTTAGTTCAGTTACTTGTGTTCCCCACCCCCCTCTTGCCTGCATTCATTGTAACAGATATGGAGGGCTCTTGTGATCAAGAGTTACCTTGTCTAAGTTTATTCTGGGAAGTCCACCAGCATAAGGACTGTTGAACTTGAACAGACAGGCTCACCTTATTATTTAGGGAGGCCTGCTGTTTGTCCCAGCAGGCAAGGATAAAGTGTTGCAGCTGTCGGGTATGGGCTTGGGCCAATAGGACTATCTGTATACAGGCTGTTAGCAGGCCAAGAAGTTTCATTGCGTCCCTAATGGAAACTCACGTTGCCTGGCATAGGGACGATACTGATTGGATGAGGTCCTTTTCCTTGGAAGGGGGGAGCCGTGATTCATGGGTGTGGGAATCTAGGAGGACTCCTAGATATATTTTCTGCATACCTGGGATCAGATTTTTGTCTATTTACTACACATCCCAAGTCGCTCAACGTGGACAAGACTATGGACAAATCTGGGCATATAGTTTCCACTGATTTTGACACCAACAGGAAATCATCCAGATAGGGGAAGATAAGGATTTGTTTTCTCCTAAAGTAGGCTATCATTTCTATCACTATTTTTGTGAATACCCTAGGGGCGGTACAGATACCAAAGGGCAAAGCCCTAAATTGATAGTGACGAATTACATTACCCATTTGCAAAGCAAAACTTGGATATTTGTAGTGGGGGGGCAGTTATTGGGACGTGATCATACGTGTCTTTAAGCTGTAAAACGTGATGAGTAGATAGCAGCACAACCAAATGTATTACAAAGGCATACTTAAGCCAAAAGTGCACGATCCAGTAGTAGATCCGGACCCCAGGATCCAAAATAGAACTTTGCAGACAATCAATGGACAGATCAGCACTCCTGGGTTTTTCTTTATAATAAAACTTCTTTATTCCTCAGCTTAAAAAACTGCACTGCAACGTTTTGATCCTATGTGGATCTTTCTCAAGCATGCAGCAAGTGCTTAAAGAGCACATATATATACACAAAAGGCTTATAGCCAAATGCCCCAAATAATTATCACCCCATCTCTCTTTTAAATAAAGATGTGAAGCTCTATGCCAAGGTAATAGCAAACAGACCATTTCCCTTGATGTCTAGTTTGGTCAAAGAGGATTGCCAGGGCCCAAAAGGTACTAGATGCCTGATGGACTTGGTGGATGTGGCTGTCCTTGGATGGAGAGAAGGCATGTGGCAAGGTCCATTGGGGATATCTGATTGAAGCATTGCAGACATTTGGGTTTGCAGGCCCCATCTTCCAGGCCAGCAAAGGCCTATATTCCTCCCCCTCAGCGATGGTTCTGATCAGTGGCCTTTTATCCAAGCCTTTTAACATAACAAACGGCACCAAACAAGGGTGCCTACTGTCACCCCTTAATTTTTTGGATTGTCATGGAAGCATTGGCAGAGGACATTAGAAATAATCAAAACATTGGAAGAATTAGAATTGGCCCATGACACACAAAAGGTTGATTATGCCTACCCGATAATCGGGGTTTCAGGAGTCTCCATGACAGCACCACCTGAGATAGCCTCCTCTTGATAGGACAGGAACACATCGAGAGGTTAAAGCTTCCCCCTCTCTCACCTTCCTCACTGATTTCTAACGAATTGCCGGGGGTAGGAGATTAACTAAGATAAAATACCAGTCTTGGTAATAATTTATGTCTTCATAAATGGAAATTAAATTATATATTTTCCTTTCGGGGGTGTGGGAGTAATAATGTGCGGGGGCTGTCCTGAAAACCCGATTATCGGGTAGGTATACCTTTTCCCAGTCATCTCCATGACAGCACCACCTGAGACGTACCAACTAAATACATTTTTCAGGATGGGATCGCCACTGAGAGGACCTTATGGCCAAAGGTCAAATTCTCATCTAGCCGCACGTCCACCCTGTAATGCTTAATGAAAGTAGGCGGCCTTTTCCATATTGCAGTCTTACAAATTTGTTCTACGGACACTGAACTATGTTCAGCCCACGAAGAGGCTACTGCCCTTGTGGAGCGGTCTTTAAGTTCCGAGGGGACCTCTTTATCTAATGCTTTATAGGCTTCTGTAATAGCTAGGCGGATCC
Organism: Eleutherodactylus coqui; assembly: GCF_035609145.1. Classification (NCBI taxonomy): domain Eukaryota; kingdom Metazoa; phylum Chordata; class Amphibia; order Anura; family Eleutherodactylidae; genus Eleutherodactylus; species Eleutherodactylus coqui. The sequence goes on from NC_089841.1 coordinate 23,902,621, forward strand.
ATCTGGGTATGGAGCTCTTTGCTGCTTTTCTACCCTTATTTGTGCCGAAAAATTGGACAAACAAATTGTCGTCCTGTCTCCACTGACTTGTGGCATCGATATATTGCAGGACTGCTCTTATAACGTCCAGACAGTTAATGTAACCATGATGACGGTCAGGGACCCCGGGTGGCAGTGGCACGGTTCGCCATGGCGTTCTGGAATGGTGTTGTGCCCACGTTCAGGTCGGCGAGTGGTGGCGCTGTGTTCCTGTGTGTGGGCGCGCGTGCCTGCTCTGAGAGGCGCGCGTGCTCTCTGAGTTATAGTGGATGGCTGGGAGTTCTGGTCAGTCGGCTTGATTGGTCTCTGCCCAAGTGGAGGAAACTCCTGAATATAGTCTGGCAGTTGCTGATAGCAGTTGCTAGTTATTGGGTCCGTTCCCTGTGTGCCTGACTTCGGTCTTGCTCCAGTCGAAGTTACCTGGTCTCGATCCAGCTCTGCTTGTGTTCTGTGGTTCTCCTGTCGTGTTGGTTTATTCAATCTGCCTAGCCTGTCAGTACTAGTAAGTTGTCATCTGCATAGGTACGGTGGTGCCTTCCTGTCCTGCCACTAGGCAGCGTAGGGTCAGTGTTGGCGGCCTGGACCTGTCCACCTTTGGGGCTACCTCCAGGAAGGGACATTGGTGTGGGTGAGGGTCAGGGAGTCCCACGCTGTGCGTACCTGTGCAAACTACTAGTACTGTTACAGTTAAATTCTCTTTCCGAAGTGTCTCTAGGTTTATCGAAAATCGAGAGAATCACTACGTCCTGCGCCCTATGAAAAGGTGACACTACCTTGGGCATAAAAACTGGATCTGATTTAAACACTATCTTTGTGTCTGTGATTTTAAGAAAGGGATGACGGATAGATAGAGCCTGGCCCAAGTAATAGCCAATAAAAAGACTGTTAGTATTCTTTTTGGGAGCGATTCTATTGGCTCAAATGGGTGTGAAGACAGAGCCCTGAGAACCCAATTTAGGTTCCAGTCAGGGAATAGATTTGTGGTTCTTGGCTTCAACCTGTCTGCCACCATCAAGAACCTACTGACCCACTTGACTTCCGATAATTTGGTGTCAAACAGAACACTAAGGGCTGCTATCTGAACCCTCAATCTGCTTGGGGAGAGGCCCATATCCAGGCCTTCCTGCAGAAATTCCAAAATTATGGGTATGTCCGGAGAAGAAACTTGCAATTTCCTCTCCCGACCCCAAAGAAAATACTTCTTCCAGACCTTCTGGTAGAAACTGTTAGTTGTTGCTTTCCTGCTAGACAGTAGGGTCTAAGTTACTTTCTCAGAGAATTCTTACCCTAACAGTATGGATTCTTCAAAATCCATGCTGCCGAGCAGAGCCTGTCTATGTTTGGGTGGTTCAGAGGGCCTTGCGTTAGTAGGTCCACTTGGGTAGGCAGGAGAACTGGATCCTGTAAGCTTAAGTTTTTTAGGGGGCCGAACCAGCTCCTCCCCAGCCAGAAGGCAGCCACTAGGATTAGTGTACATCTCTGGGAACAGAAATGCTAGAGTGCCCCGGGGATTAGAGGGATTGGTGGAAATGCATAGACCAATACCCTGCCCCAGTTCTGGTTTAGGGCATCTACTGCCGTCGGTTGATCCCCTGGAATGAGGGAGAAGAAGTTCTTTACTTTGAGGTTTTCTTTTGTCGTGAACAGGTCGATCTGTGGGGACCACCACCTGTCCATCAGAGTCTTGAAGTCTTCCTGCGAAAAGGACCACTCTCAGGGGTCTATATGCCTTCTGCTGAGAAAATCTACCCTCTGATTCAATGCACCCTTTAGATGTGCCGTTGAAATTGACAGTACTCAAGCTCCCGCCCAGCGTATGATTTTCTGTGAAACATCTTTTAAGGCTGGGAAACTTGTTCCTCCTTGATGCCGAATGTGGGCTACTGCCGTGGTATTGTCTGATAAGATTTTTAGATGCTGGTTGTGTACGGTTTCTCCTAGTCGCTGAAGGGTCTCCCAAATCGCCTGGAGTTCCCTATATTTGATGATTGGTCCTTCATCCCTGAGGGCCATGACCCCTGCAGAAACTAGTCTCCTATATAAGTACCCCAGCCCCAGGCACTCACGTCCATTGTGACACAAATAGCCGGATACTGAATCAAGTGAACTCTCCTCGACAGGTTCCAAGGTGTCCACCAGCGCAGGGACACCTTCACTGAATTCTCTAAGCACATCCTGGTCCCTAGAAAGGACTGCCTCCTTTCCCAGGCTGAAAGAATTGCGGTTTGAAGAAGTCTGTTGTCCGTCTGAGCCCAGGCTACCCCTGGAATGCAAGAGGTCAGGCTCCCCAAAAGGGATATGGCTTCTCGGATTGTACAGGTTTTTTTCCCTAGAGATTTTCTGGACCAGTAGCTTCATTCCCTGGACCTTTGACTCTGGAAGGAAGGAGCATTGGCTCTCTGAGTTGAGCATGATGCCTAGAAACAATTTTTCTCTACTGGCGTTCAGGCTGGATTTCTCCCAATTTATTATCCAACCCAAGAATTGGAGCAGATGAAGGGTCATTGCCAGATATTCTGTTAGGGGTTTCTTGGATTCTGCTATGACCTGGATGTCGTCTAGGTAGGGCACGATCGAGATCGATTTGTCTCAAGTAGGCCGCTAGCTCTGCTATAATCTTCATGAAGATTTGGGGGGCTGATGAAATCCCGAAGGGAAGGCATCTGAATTGGAAATGTTTTGTTCCTCTTCCCATGTTTAGTGCGAATCTGAGGAATTTTTGGGAATCCGCGTGGATTGATACGTGGAAGTATATGCCCCTCTTCCTCTTGGCCTCACCGCTGAGGATATCGACTCCATTTTGAATCTCTGATACCTGATGTATGCCTTCAGGGGTTTTAGGTTGATAATCTTGCGCGACTTCCCGCAAGATTTCTTTATCAAAAAAAGCCTGGAGTAATGACTTCTGGATTTTTCTTTTTGTGGTACTGAAGATACTGCTTTTAAATGTAGGTCTCGAACCCCTTGCTGGAGTAATCGCAATTAATGTGTTGAGCCCCTCCGTAGTCATGAATTTTCTCTTGGGATGGGATACCAGCTCTATTCGGTATCCGTGTTGTAGAATTTCGGGGATCCAAGAGCTCTCGCAGATTGGGGCCCATCAATCTGCGAAGCTTCCCAGTCTCACCCTGACTGGGATGGCGTCATGGTTTTTGCCTGGCCGGTCCCCCGATGAGGGTTAAAAGAGGAAGCTTCTCCATTTACCCCCTTTAGGGTAACTCCATCTGCCCATCTTGCCCTTTCCCTTTTAGGGCTCAGAGTGTTGTGCTGGGGTCCAAAAATATACGGATTACTTACCGGTAGTCCTTTTTCCGGGAGTCATCACGACGGCCCCATTTACAATAGAGGTTGCTCTCTAACCTCGGTAGGGATAGGAAGAGCCCTTAAAAGCACCTCCCTTCCACCATTCTTTAGAGGCTTTCAAATTATTATGGTGGACAATGTTTACGGAACCAAAATTTACCTTTATTCGGTCATATTTACATTGAAAAGAACATAAATATTCTATAAGGGAGGGCATTACGGGCCGTTGTGATGACTCCCAAAAAAAGGACTACCGGTATGTAATCCGTATATTTCCAGGTCGTCCTCCCGATGGCCCCATTTACAATGGAGCAATGTCAGATTATAAGTGATTTAGGGTGGGACTACTGCCTTGAGGACTTTCCATCCATATCCCAAGTCTTGGTCGGACTGGACGTTAACCCTATAATGTTTGATTATAGAGGGCAGGGTAATTGTTTGCTCTCTGTGGAATTTGGATACTACTTTCTAATTTAAACGTGATTCTATCATCTTGTATCAGCATGTGTGGCTCCACATAACATAAGGCTTGTAATTCTCCTACTCTCTGGGCTGAGGTTATGGCGACTAGGAGAGAAACCTTTTAGCGTAAGTAGTCTTAGAGGGAGTTGGAAGAGGGGTTCAAAGGGTGGTTTGCAAAAGCTATTTAGGACTAAATTCAGGTCCCAGGTAGGAAAAGTTTCCCTAATAAAGAGCCGAAGTCCGTCTGCTCCCTTAGGGAACCTATGAACCCAGCGGTACTCCGCCAAGGGAAAATCCAAATAGGATCCTAACGCTGCTGCCTGAACCCTAAGAGTTCTTGGGCTAAGGCCTTTCTCTAGGCCCGCCTGCAGCAAATTCAAAGATTATGGGCATATCAATAACTGGGATTTTGCTTGGATCCAAGTTACAGAACTCTGAGAACTTCCTCCACACTCTGTTATAGATGGCTGTGATTACGTGTTTACGGCTTTTGGTCAAGGTGGTAATTACTTTGTGTGAAAGTCCCTTCCCCTGAAGTATCACGCCTTCAACATCCATGCCGCTAGTTTCAGTTTTTCGACCCCCGTGTATGTTAGTGGGCCCTGGAAAGGGAGATCTTCCATGGCCGGTAGTCCAAATAGGCCCCTGAAAAGGAGATCTTCCATGACGGTAGTCAAAATTGGCCCCGGATCGCTAAAGCCTTCAATAGGGGATACCAGGGTCTCTTGTCCCACATGGGAACGACTAAGATTACTGCTGCCCGGCTGGCCTGAATCTTTTTGAGGGTGTATGGAATCAGTGGGAAGGTGGGAAATGCATAGGCCAAGTCCATGTCCCAACTTTGAGAAAGGGAGTCTACTCCGCATGGGTTGTCCCTTGGGTTGAGAGAATAGAAGTCCCGGCATTTCGTATTTCCCCTTGTGGTGAACAGATCGATCTGCGGTTTTCCCCACTGGCGTGTTAGATGATTAAAGGCTTGCTGGTTCAGACACTATTCTCCTGGAAGAACACTGTCTGCTGAGAAAGTCTGCGATGACGTTTGTGGACCCCTTCAGATTGATGGCTGAGAGGGATAACATGGTTGATTCCGCCCAGCGAAGTATCCTTGCCACCAGTTGTTGGAGGTGCGGGTGTCGCATTCCCCCATGGCGACGAACAAACGACAGGGCTGTCATGTTATTGGTTAGGATTTTAACGTGCCTTCCTCTCAAGTGGGGTTCTGCCGCATGGAGGGTCTCCCATATCGCTCTTAATTCCCTATAGTTGGACGAGCATGCGGCTATTCGGGAATACCAGGTTACCTGCAGGGTCAGGTCTGCTACTTGCGCTCCACACCCGGTTTTGCTAGCATCCGTTGTGATGGATCTATATCGGGTTCTCGTGACCAAGAGGTACCCATGCTCAGGTTACTCTGTAAGGTACACCAGCGCAGGGACTATTTAACTTGGATGGACAGGCTCACCTTCTTGTCTAGGGAGGTCTGTCGTTTTTTCCACCTGGCAAGGATGAACTGTTGTAGCTGTCGGGTATGGGCTTGTGCCCATGGGACTATGTGTATGCAGGCTGTCAACAGGCCCAGCACTTTCATAACTTCTCTGATGGACACTGTAGTGGCCTGACATAGGGATGTTACGGATTCAATAAGGTCTTTACTTCTGGACATCAGGATATCCTGAAAACATGACCTGTTGGTGGTCCCTGAGGACTGGAGTTGGGGACCCCTGATCTAACCCATACAAAAAATGGGGGAGAGGGGAAGAAGGAAACATATATGCAACCAAGCAATCAAAAATGGCAAGTTTGCATATTCCATTTTTTGGCATATAGCCACTCACGGTTTGTAGAGTATCTGTTTCTCCATCTCGTGCTGAGCTGTCGTGTGTAGACATGCTGAGGCACTTCTCGCAGCTGCAGGATAACTTCTATAGGAGTAGAGCCTGCTTTATGGAGAAGTTTGTTTGAAATTGGCGCCATTTCCCTGTCTGCGCCGGTACCCACGCCCCCTATGTTGTGTGCGTGATGTCACCACGCCAGATGACGTCACCGGTACGCGCGCTGAGTACCAGGGAGGCCACCGCTGCCATTCCCCTGCCAGGAGGAACTACCTGATCGCGGCAGCCAAAAAGTGCCGACCGGCTCACGGAGACCTGCGCTACTCGGCGGCTGACGGTTCCGTGGTGGCGCAGGTCAGAGATGCAGGGACTACAAAGGTATGCTGCCCCGACCTCTTCCCTCCAGTAAGTGGATCTCCCTGGCGCTTGCATCTGGCCACCGTAGGGACAGGAAGACACTAAAGAATGGTGGAAGGGAGGTGCTTTTAAGGGCTCTTCCTGTCCCTACCGAGTTCAGAGGGCAACCTCCATTGTAAATGGGGCCGTCGGGATTATGACCTGAAAAAAGGTCTTCCTCTTCTGCTGCTTTTCCTCTGGAAACTCTTTTTTCTTATCCGCTGCTTTCTATAGGATTTTGTCCAAATCCGTACTGAAAAGAAATTGCCCATGGAAAGGGAGAAAGCATAGTTTGCTTTTAGAAGCTAGGTCACCTGACCATGATTTTAACCACAGCCCCCTTCTGGCGGAGTTGGATAGTGCCGTTGTTCATGCTGAAAGCTTCTCCGTTTCTGCTGATGCGTCTTCCAAAAAGTCTGTAGCCATCTTTAGGATCGGAAGTAAATCCAGGATTTGTTCTCTTGGCATTTTGTTGGATAAATGAAGCGCCAATTGCTCCAACCATACCCCCAGGGTTCTAGCCACACAAGTGGCCGTTACCCCGGGCCGTTTTGCAGTCCATAAGGTACCTCAATCATGTGGCATTCTTCAAACAGGAGTGTTGTGCGCTTCACCACTTTGGCTATGAGGACATCCACCCTGGGTATTTCCTCCTAGTTTGCCCACACCTCCTCCTCAAATGGATAGCGCCTTTTGACGCCCACGAGTGGAAAAGGACCCCATGTCGTGTTTGTTCCATTCCTTCTGGATTAGCTTTGATATATTTCCATGGACTGGGAAAGTATGCTTAAGCCTTTCCCCTAGTCTTCCGATCATTTCCTCCAGAATTGTGCGAGGCTTCCTGGGCTCCTCCATCACAGATTTTATGAGCTCTGAAAGGTCCTCTTGATGAAACAAATATTTTTTATAGTCGTCTTCGTCTGAGGATTCCTCGGGAGCTGGCTGCTCCTCAAAGTCGGAAATTACTGAACCTGTTTCAGAATATCTTTCTGGACTATAAGGGTACCTGGACACGGATGCTGCCGTCGGCTGCACTGTCTGTGATGTCAGGGCTGAACGGACCTCCTCTTTAATCAGCTTCCTAATGTCCTCAATAAAACTGCCCAACTCCTCCTTAGCTTGGCTATGCCGATGCTGGAGCACTCATTCTCCTCTAGTACTGCAGTCACCTTGAGACAATAAGCCTGCAGCAGCAGAGCTTAGTTTAGCGTACAGCAAGTCTTCTGTCAGATCCCTTTTTAAATCCCTTTTTCTTTTTTAATTTGGCGCCTCTTGCACCTAGCCATGCCCCATCCACGAGTCACAAGACGCCGCCAAGCTGATGTCATCATGCTGCTCACATGATGACGCTCTTCGTCCCTCAGCGTCATGCTTAAGGAAGGTGGAGAGCGCTGTGCCGGCCCCTATACCAGCACTAGTCTGTGCTCAGGACAGAGGAGGAAGCCTATGACCCCCACTTTAAGGCCCCCATGGGCCACTGTGGGAGGAATCTGGCCTGGGGAAACCACCCTATGTGGCATCCCAGGAGTCGATCCTCAGGAAGGGGGGACAGGCTGACAACTACTGTCCCCCCGACCCATTGTAAGGCCTCTTTTTTTTTTGCTCCACCAGCACCTCTCTGTGATCCTGCCTCCTGGCAGGACAGGAAGAACACTGAGGAAGATGGGAGAGGGGGGAGCTTTTAACCTCTCGGCGTTTCCTGTCCTATCAGGAAGAATACACACAAGTCACAGCAGCACCACGTAATAAGAAGTACTCTCGAAGATACGTACTTGTCTTGCAAGCCCCAATCCGGACCCGGACACCTGGGATCCGCTATTCCAAATTCCAAACATCCACCAGGAGAGGCAGCAAGTAAATGGGATCCTTCATCCAGAAAGCATACAGAGTCGGGTTAAAATAACCTCCCAATCTTTATTGTTTAAAGACTGGCATTCTACAGCGACAAAGGCCATAGTGATCTTGGCCGAAACATCGCTGTAGAATGCCAGTCTTTTAACAATAAAGATTGGGAGGTTATTTTAACCCGACTCTGTATGCTTTCTGGATGAAGGATCCCATTTACTTGCTGCCTCTCCTGGTGGATGTTTGTCCTATCAGGAAGAGGCTATCTCAGGTGGTGCTGTCGTGGAGATGACCGGGAAAATAAACCTTTTCACAGACTACGTTATCCTAGCATTCACTAACCCAGAGTCATCATTAGCTTATGTCGTCAAAACATTGCAAAATTGTGGTTCACTATCCTACTATAAAGCCAAGTCTTCAAAATCTCTGATAAGGGGATTAACATAACAAAGCACAACAATTGTCATCCAATTTCCTATCCCAGTGGAGTCCCCACTCGATTCCCTATCTTGGCATTGTATTATTGCCCGACACCTCAAACCAGCTTAAACCAACTTTCCCCACCGAATAAAATCAATATAAAAAGAACTGGACAGACGAGCCTCCTTGGGGTTGGGATGGATGGGCAGGATTATACTATATTAGATGTTACACTCCCTAAAATCCTCTATCATCTATGGACCCTCCCTATACCCATCCCGATCACAACCTGCGCTTCCCTCCACAAACAAATGAACTCATTCATTTGGCAAAAAGCAAAACCCCACATTGCCTTCTCTTATGACCAAAAATAAAAAACATGGTGGCCTAAGCCTACCTAACCTCCAAAACTACCACAACTCATTTTTGATTGATCAAATCAAAGCAAACACCTATGTGCTACTCATCCCGACACATGGCCATCAGTAGAATCATACTGCACAAATCTCAGACTGGAAACCCTTTTTCCGGTTCCTCTCCAGCCGCCCCATTCACTTGTCCTCCTCATACCTTCCCCAATTACAGACAACCTTAATAGGGTGGAGAACAGGATTCAAAAAAGACCTCCTTCCCCAGGATAGCCAGATCCCTCCAATCCCCCGGTCAACATTTTAGTTTTTGATCCCTGAAATCTCCCTCGACGTACGGTCAAACACTGGGATTAAATCGGCAGCAGATTTACTATAACGGACAACTGACAACATTCTCTTTAATCCAGGAAAAATATAAAATTCCCTCTTCCGAGTTTTATGTATTCCTCCAAGTAAGAAAACCTCTTCGCACCCGGCCAGCCAAATTAATATCCCAACGATTTTTAAAAGACCAAATATCCAATCCCCTTAACCAATACAAGAATCGGACACAACAAATCTACAGATTGTTATCTGACATGTTACTAAGAAAGAAAAAGTATCATTTCTAGAATGGGAAATGGACCTCTCAAGGCAATTCAGCCTACAAGAATGGCAAACTGACCAAAAATGGGCCGTAAAATCTACATCATGCGCATCCGACCACGAACAGTACTATAAATTATTGGTCAGACTGCACTATACTCCATTAAGGCCTCATACATCCATAGCAGCACATCCCCTCATAGACCTCATACATCTCTAGCAGCGCATCCCCTCGTAGATCTCATACATCTCTAGCGGCGCATCCCCTCGTAGACCTGATACATCTCTAGCAGCGCATCCCCTCGTAGACCTCATACATCTATAGCAGCGCATCCCCTCGTAGACCTCATACATCTATAGCAGCGCATCCCCTCATAGACCTCATACATCTATAGCAGCGCATCCCCTCGTAGACCTCATACATCCATAGCAGTGCATTCCCTCGTAGACCTCATACATCTCTAGCGGCGCATCCCCTCGTAGACCTCATACATCTCTAGCAGCGCATCCCCTCGTAGACCTCATACATCTCTAGCAGCGCATCCACTCGTAGACCTCATACATCTCTAGCAGCGCATCCCCTCGTAGACCTCATACATCTCTAGCAGCGCATCCCCTCGTAGACCTCATACATCTCTAGCAGCGCATCCCCTCGTAGACCTCATACATCTATAGCAGCGCATCCCCTCATAGACCTCATACATCTCTAGCAGCGCATCCCCTCGTAGATCTCATACATCTCTAGCAGCGCACCCCCTCGTAGACCTCATACAGCTCTAGCAGCGCATCCCCTCGTAGACCTCATACATCTATAGCAGTGCATCCCCTCGTAGACCTCATACATCTATAGCAGCGCATCCCCTCATAGACCTCATACATCTATATCAGCGCATCCCCTCGTAGACCTCATACATCTATAGCAGCGCATCCCCTCGTAGACCTCATACATCTATAGCAGCGCATTCCCTCGTAGACCTCATACATCTATAGCAGCGCATCCCCTCGTAGACCTCATACATCTATAGCATCGCATCCCCTCGTAGACCTCATACATCTCTAGCAGCGCATCACCCCGTAGACCTCATACATCTCTAGCAGCGCATCCCCTCGTAGACCTCATACATCTCTAGCAGCGCATCCCCTCGTAGACCTCATACATCTCTAGCAGCGCATCCCCTTGTAGATCTCATACATCTCTAGCAGCGCATTCCCTCGTAGACCTCATACAGCTCTAGCAGCGCATCCCCTCGTAGACCTCATACATCTATAGCAGCGCATCCCCTCGTAGACCTCATACATCTATAGCAGCGCATCTCCTCGTAGACCTCATACATCTATAGCAGCGCATTCCCTCGTAGACCTCATACATCTATAGCAGCGCATTCCCTCGTAGACCTCATACATCTATAGCAGCGCATCCCCTCGTAGACCTCATACATCTATAGCAGCGCATCCCCTCATTGTTGGAGAAACTGTGGACAAATAGGATCACTGCTCCATTTTTTCTGAAGTTGCCCTCTAATCTCCACCCTTTGGAAAAAGGTGTTTAACATGATAGAAACACTCCACCTCTATGCAACTAAAAGCAAACCGGATTTTGCGCGTCTACTGTTAGGGATAGATAATTTCCCATTGGACTGCCATATACTACACACAACTTATCTTACAATGGCGCACAACTGGAAAAGCTCCAGAGTTTCTTTCATGAAATGAAATATCTTCTATAGTCTCATCTAGCTGCACCTACGGAAAAATACTGACAGTCCAAAGCAGAACATTGGATCCCTTATGGCCAAATGGGACATTGGCTGACAAATCACCCCTCAATTAGCATACAAACCCCTCACATCCCACCCTTCCTATATCCAGGTCTTAAACCCCCTCCTTCCCCTAACAGATCCTTTAGCCATAAGATAAAAGCCTTGAAGTTGTACCAACAAGTTTCTATAGCTGATATCTAGTACTCCGGTGATGAACTACATTACCCAGCAGATCTTACTTTTGTAAGAAGGAGCATCAGTCTCTTTACTGTTCAGCAACGTATCGCATGTTTAAGATCTCTCTGTCACGGTACAGAAACCGTATTCTAACCCAACAAATGTGTCAACTTTATTATAAAACCCAATAAAAATGATTGAAGAGAAAACGTTGTATGTATTCCAAGACTATTAATTATTACTACCAGGACATTATAGTCCCAGTGTTTCTGGAGGCACATCATACAAACAGTAGCTTGATTACCACAGAAGACAAACACAGCTTGGCTCCTTCCACAGCAGTGACATCACCACAGGTCCTTCAGCCCACCGGATCTCTGTGGTGGAGGTAGGTCAGTGTGTTCTGTCAGGACTGCTGACATAATAGCAGATCAGTGGTATTCTAATTTTATTATTTTTGTCATCCCATTTTCAAGAGCCCTAACTGTGCTGTTCTTCTGTCGGTAAGACTGTTTTACATATGTTGTAAAAACGTCAATGACATCACCAGGGGGCGGAGCGATGGCATCACCATATTCACAGACAAGTGGTCGTTAGTATCAAACTACAGGACATCTCGCAAAAGCTGAGTTCGCGGACAACTATGTCAATGAAAAATGTAAAAGTTATTGGAAGCAGAAGATGGCGGAAGAAAAGAATTCAAAGAAACCAAATGTCTTTGAGAAGAATAAAAGTAGTACAGTAAAGGAAAAAAAACTATAGAAATTGGGTGTAGTAATCGTACTGACCCATAGAATAAGGTTATTATGTAATTTTTGTTGCAGTTTGCGCACCGTAGAAACAAGACTCGCCAAAAAAAAGGCAGAATCTCGGTTTATTTTCATTTAACGCCACTTAGAATTTCATAAAGAGTTTTTCATACCTTATACGGTACGTTAAATAAAACCATTGAAAAATACAACTCGTCCCGCAAAAAACAAACCCTCGTACAGCGACCTCGATGGGTAAATAAAACGTGTTACAATTTTTTAAAAGGGGCGGAGAAAAAAACTAAACTGGAGAAAAAAAAGGGGCCGCGTTATTAAGGGGTTAATGATGTGCAGTTATTGGAGCTGAAGCATTACTGGGGAGGGGGTTACCACCGAGAGATGAGGTGCAAATAATGCAGGTAAATCACTAAATGTAGCAGTAAAACATAACTTTATTAATAGGTTCTATAGAGTTTAATACAAGCACTAAATGAGGGTAATAATACCAAAAACTATATAATAAACACCTAGTGGTACCATCGGGGGGCAACCGCTTCCCCACTGAGCAATACAACCAACTGTCATATACTCACCTCTCCCCTCCCGCTGTGTCCCACCATGGTGCTCTGTCCCTTCCCCCGCTCAGTTTACAGCTGCAGTCCCGCCCGGTTTGTGGGACGTCACAGGGACTGCAGCCAATAAGAGCTCAGAGATTCATCTTTATGTGAAACTGTACAAAGGCTTTCCTGACACCCAGATAGGTGATATCCACGACACCACTCTCATCCACTACTTCTGTGAAGGGGAATGCATTGTGGCTTGCAGTTTGCCCCCCGCCCCGACAATCACAAGTAGTCCAAACTAGCTGGGCCTCATGTAATTGTAGGGTCACAGCAAACTACGATACAACCCTACTGACCGCCATTACACTCCAATGAGAAGAGTATTGTGGTCAGAGTCTCCATGTAGCCACAGCCGTACTGGTGACCTCTTCACAAATTTAGAGGGGTTCTACAAATTACCAATATGAAACTAAGAGAACAATAAAGGCAGACAATGATATTTTATTGGCCACCATCGCTCACAAGTCCCACCAAGCAGGATTCCCACTCTGTAGATACAACTTAGCAGCTCTTACCGGTGATGCCAGATCCCTCTTCCTGCAGTCCCGCAGGGACTATATGCAAAGCGGAGCAGGAGCTGGTAGAGATACTTGGGGGGACAGGGGCAGCATGGGCCAAGGCCCCTCTCCAGCCCTGCACCGCCGCCGACTACTGTAGCAGTAAGTCTGTTGAAGCAGAGATCTTCGGTAGCCACATTCTCTTACTGATGCACGATACAGCAGCCATCCGCTATGTAGTCACTGACTAACATCACTGTATGACTGGGATGCTTACATATCAGCAATTAGTAAATGTGTATTGGTGATCTGTAGGCCTTCTAATTATACACTGACTTTAATTAACAACTGTGTAGTGAATGGCTCTACTAATCCAACTAGCACAGTGTCCTGCCTGGCTCACACCCCACTTCCTGCCTACAAGCACCAGGGGCACATGCCCCACATCACCCCTCCACAGCTATGATCCTAAATACATCCATTACCTGGTGATGGGAGCAGCTGGCGGGCCTCCATCATGGCGTCCTTGTACAGATCCTTGTGTCCTTCTAAATACTCCCACTCCTCCATGGAGAAATAGACAGCGACATCCTGACACCTTATAGGAACCTGACAACACAATATACAGTCATTACCCAGAAGCCTCCAGTGCTGTTACTGTATAATGTCCCAGCATTCCCTGCAGCGTCACCTCTCCAGTCAGCAGCTCAATCATCTTGTTGGTGAGTTCTAGAATCTTCCCTACATTGATGTTCTTATGTATCAGATGGCGAAGTGGGGGCCCCATGATTGGGCTCAGGGGTCTTCCCCATCCATCACACACAGGGGCCCGACAGTCATCACTAGAGGTCTTCTTCACTACTGTGTAATCCTGTGTATGGGGAGACAATAATAAATATCACTACTGGCATTTCCAGAGTCCATCACCTCCCCAGTGACATCATCAGTCATTACAATAGATAAGAATGACATATGACATCACCAGAATCTCTCCCCTCTCCGGTGACATCATCTGTTATAACCATAGACAAGAATGATGTAATCTGACATCACCAGAATCTCTCCCCTCTCCGGTGACATCATCTGTTATAACCATAGACAAGAATGATGTAATGTGACATCATCAGAATCTCTCCCCCCTCCAGTGAAATCATCTATTACCATAGATACGAATGATGTAATGTGACATCATCAGAGTCTCTCACCTCCCCAGTCAGCTGGAGGAGTATCTCTAGGGTGAGGTTGAATACACTCTCCGCCATCTTGTTTATGTCCTTCTCCATCTTTGATGAATGAATCCTGTAGGGACCTGAATGGAAACAATATGAACCAATGTAAAAACCACAAAAACCAACATCTCCAAGTTCAGCTGCTTTTTACAGGGTTTTCTCTGAAGCGCTGCAGTGTTTTAGCGCACAATATAGATGTCTGCAATGTACATGCGTGTTGGGATGTATGTGTGACATCGGCAGCAGAATCCTCCGGACAGCCTCCCTTTAACCCCTTCCTGCAGCCATTTCTCCTCCCCACCGCCCAACGACAATTGCTATTATATCTGCTAATAAAGCTGGATGAGCGCCGGTATTGTGAGGGACAAGTAGGATTTTTAATAGCAGCATTTAATGTGGGAGAACCTTAGAAATACTTTATTAGGAATTCATTTAATAAGGAATTTTATAAAAACATTTGCTGGAATCCTTTAACCCCTTAGTGCTATAGGTAGTACATGTACGTCCTGCAGCGTCGGGGTATGTATGAACGCGCGGCCATCTCCCTCCATACAGCGCGAGCGCCGGCTGTTTATTGCGGCTGATATCATCTTCGATAAGCTGTCAATTCTGATAGCGCCATTTAAAATGGGATGAGATTGCAGGGAGCCGTGCAGGTGTCATGGCAGCCGGGGGCCCTCTGTAATGCCACGGGGCTGTCCTGGCAGAATTCCTATCAAGCCATGCCTGTGGCTCCTCCAGAAAAGAAGTGAGAAGATGAGCCCATTCCCATCTAATTACTTCTCTGTACTAATTACGTACTGACTCCACGACCTAAACGTTTACCAGCGTCCGGATCGCGGCATCCAATAATCCGCACAAACCTCAGTAAAGTTTACACCGCCCTATCCCGTCTGGGCCCAATCTGTAGCAGAAAGTAGGCCGACCACTTCTATAGCGAAAACCCATTACACGCTGCCGTCACAGAGATAACAAATATCACTAGCGAGGAACCGCTAATACATTCCTGATGACAGATGGAAAACATCCTGAAGGTCATACAAATGGCCACCAAAATAACCTGCAGGGGGCGCCCTCCAGCCCCACACCTGCCCTGCAAAGAATTGCATCTTCTACACCCTGGTGATCAGAGGCATCTCGTCCTTCATCTACTAGGACTTACTATTCTTATACAGAGGAGTCCACATCCCGGTGGTAAGAGGAATCTGGTCCTTGAGCCGCTAGGACTAACTATTCTTACACAGAGGAGTCAACAACCTGGTGGTCAGAGGTATCTGGTCCTTCAGCCACTAGGACTTACTATTCTTCTACAAAAGAGTCTACATCCTGGTGGTCAGAGGGATCTGGTCCTTCAGCCACTAGGACTTACTATTCTTATACAGAGGAGTCTAAATCCTGGTGGTAAGAGGAATCTGGTCCTTCAGCCGCTAGAACTAATTATTCTTAGACAGAGGAGTCAACAACCTGGTGGTCAGAAGAATCTGCTCCATCTACTAAGAGTTACTGTTCTTACATAGAGGAGTCTACATACTGGTGGTCAGAGGGATCTGCTGCTTCAGCAGCACGGACTTACTATTCTTATACAGAGGATTCTACATCCTTCTGGTCAGAGTGATCTGGTCCTTCAGCCGCTAGGACTTACTGTTCTTCTACAGAGGAGTCTACATCCTGGTGGTCAGAGGGATCTGGTCCTTCAGTCACTAGGACTTACTATTCTTATACAGAGGATAAGGTACTGGACAGACCCCGTTGACCATAATGAGTTCTGGATGGCAGTTTCCTGGATAAGTAGCACAGGGTGGTGTAGAGACTTCAGGCTGTCAGACATTGTGTGTGTCAGGCCTTGGGCCTATCTTAGCTTCTATGTTATGGTTGTCATTTGTCAGGCCCTGGGAAAGCTGGATGAATTCAGTGTTCTAACCTCTCATTCCTCTACTTTGTATCTGGCAAGCCTTCGATCTACAGGAGGACAGGAAGCCCTTTGTCCCACCAGCTACTGACAAGGAGATGCTAAATAGGCCCCTGCTGGCATGGATTGGCACCTTGGATGGTTCAGGCAGACATCCTGGTGCCCAATTTTACATCAGAAGGAAATCATTTAATAAAGGATATTTGGGCGAATGAAGGTCTTAGCCAGATATGAATTAGATTTTCTGAATCGGGCTGACCAGCCGAACAAAACTCATCTACAGGCATTGAGGTCCAAGGCTCAGAGCACCCAGAACTGCATATCTGGGGAAATATGGATGTCAACCCATCCGTGCGTGGGGTCAAACCATATGTAAAATCAGGACTAAGAATGTGCCACGCCCAAATTCACGTTTACATAACATAGTGACATAGTATGTAAGGCTGAATGAAGACAATGTCCATCTAGTCCAGCCTGTCTATCCTCCTGTGTTGATCCAGAGGAAGGCAAAAATCCCCAAGGGCAGAAGCCAATTAGCCCTTTTGGGGAAAAAATTCCTTCCCGACTCCCTAATGGCAATCAGACTGTTCCCTGGATCAACCCCTAATAGTTCCTACCTGCCTGTATACCCAGATTGACAATTAACCTAAGACTTATATCCTGTAATGTCCTTCCTCTCCAGAAAGACATCAAGTCCCCTTTTAAACTCCTCCATGGATTTTGCCATCACCACTTCCTCAGGCAGAGAGTTCAACAGTCTAACTGCTCTTACGGTAAAGAATCCCCTTCTATGTTGGTGATGAAACCTACTTTCCTCTAATCGTAGCGGATGTCCTCTTGTTACCATCGCGGTCCTGGGTGTAAACAGATCATGGGAGAGATCCTTGTATTGTCCCCTCATGTATTTATACATAGTTATTTAATCACACCTTAGCCGTCTTTTTTCTAGAGTAAATAATCCCAATTTGGATAGCCTCTCTGGGTATTCCAGTCCCGTCATTCCATCTATTAGTTTAGTTGCCCTTCTTTGAACCCCCTCCAGTACTGTAACATCTTTCCTGAGCACCGGTGTCCAGAACTGTACGCAGTATTCCATGTGAGGCCTGACAAGTGCCTTACATAATGGAAGGATGATGTTCTCGTCCTTCACCCCTATACCTCTTTTAATGCACCCCAAGACTTTATTTGCCTTAGCAGCAGCTGACTGGCATTGGTTACTCCAGTTTAGTCTATTATCCACTAATACCCCCAGATCCTTTTCCATATCACTTTTCCCTAGTGGTACCCCATTAAGTGAATATTTGTGACATCCGTTTCTCCTGCCCATGTGCATAGTCTTACATTTTTCAACATTGAACTTCATTTGCCATTTTTCTGCCCAAGCCCCCAGCTTGTCCAGGTCCGTTTGTAGCCGCACATTGTCCTCCGTTGCATTGATTATATTGTATAATTTTGTGTCATCTTCAAATATTTATATTTTGCTGTGCAGCCCCTCTATCAGGTCATTGATAAATATGTTGAACAGAGTGGGGCCTAATACTGAACCCTGTGGCACCCCGCTAGCGACTGTGGTCCAATCAGAGTACGAACCATTTATTACCACCCTCTGCTTTCTATCATTGAGCCAATTTTTTACCCACTTACACACGTTTTCGCCCAGTCCGAGCTGCCTCATTTTGTATATTAGCCTATTATGTGGCACGGTGTCAAATGCTTTAGAGAAGTCCAGATATACAAGATCAATAGATTCTCCCTGGTCCAGCTTAGAGCTTACTTCATCGTAGAAACTGATCAGATTTGTCTGACATGAGCGACCCTTCATGAATCCATGCTGGTGAGGAGTTATTCCCTTATTCTCCTTGAGGTACTCATCGATGGTGTCTCTAAGAATCTCCTCGAAAATTTTTCCCGTTACTGAAGTGAGACTTACTGGCCTGTAGTTACCAGGCTCACTTTTGCTCCCTTTTTTGTAAATTGGAACCACGTTGGCAATGCACCAATCCAATGGTACTACACCGGTCTTGATAGTGTCTAGAAATATTAGATATAGCGGCCTAGCTATCTCGTCACTTAGTTCCCTTAGTATCCTTGGGTGTATTCCATCTGGGCCCGGCGATTTATCAATTTTAGTCTTCTTTAGTTGCTTCCGCACCTCCTCCTGCGTTAGGTATGAGATATTTTGTGATGGGTTCATTTTATTCCCCTGCATCTCGTGTGGCATTTCCTTTTCGTTTGTGAATACACTTGAGAAGAAACTGTTTAGTAGATTTGCTTTCCCTCTGTCATCATCAATGATCTCCCCTGCATTATTTTTTAAAGGGTCAGTGCTCTCCCTGCAAATCCTTTTGCTGTTAATACAGTTGAAAAATAGTTTTGGGTTGTTTTTGCTCTCTTTAGCCATCAGTCTTTCCGCCTCCTCCTTGGCAATTTTGATCCTATCTTTGCATATTTTGTTTTTTTTCCCCTGTACGATTTTAGCGCTTCTTCGCTGCCTTCTTGCTTTAGTAGTTTGAACGCTTTCTTTTTTTCGTTTATTGCCCCCTTTCCCGTCTTGTCGAGCCACATTGGTTTCCTTTTAGTTGAGTTTCTTTTATTTTTAAAGGGAATGAACTGCTCACATGAGGTGATTAGGATCCTTTAAAACGTTTCCCATTTGTCCTCTGTACCGTTATTTTTGAGGGTGTTGTCCCAATTAATGTTACCGATAGTTCTGAGCTCATCAAATTTTGCTTTACTAAAGTTTAGTTTATTTGTCGCTCCCTGATAAGGCTTCTTATTGAATGACAGCTGGAAATTGATTATATTGTGGTCACTGTTCCCCAAGTGGCCCTCAAACTGCACCCCCTTTATACATTCCGGTTTGTTAGTTAGTACTAGGTACAGAATGGCCCTCCCTCTTGTTGGTTCCTGCACAAGTTGGTTCAGGTAATTGTCTTTAATTACTCTCAAGAACTTATCACCCCTGTGAGATTTGCAGGTTTCGTTCTCCCATGTTATATCCGGATAATTAAAGTCCCCCATGATAATTACTTTGTTGCGGTTTGACACCTCTTCTATCTGCCTTAATAGTAAGTTTTCAGTTTCTTCTGTTGCTTTTGGTGGTCTATAGAAGACCCCTATCAGGATTTTGTTATTTTTTTCTCCCTGTATTTCTACCCACAGAGATTCCACCTGTTCTTCTCCTATATCCTCCCGTAGCCTCGGATTCAAGTTCGATTTGACGTACAGACATACCCCTCCCCCTTTCTGGTTCCTTCGGTCCCTTCTGAAGAGATTGTACCCCTGCAAATTCACCGCCCAATCGCACTTATCATCAAGCCATGTTTCCGTAATTCCGACTATATCATAATTTTCATCAGTCATTCTCGCTTCAAGCTCACCCACTTTACCAATCAGACTTCTTGCATTCGTGGTCATACAATTTATATAGTTTTTTTTTTTTTTTTTAATTTGTTTTGTTGCTATTCGTACTAATGGCTGATCTATCAGTTCTTACTGTCCTATACCCACCCACTGCTCGACCCCCATTCCCTTTGCTTGGACCCGGGTCGCTAGTTACACTGGCTACCTCACTATTTCTCATTTCACACTCCCCCCCAGTCCCTAGTTTAAACACTCCTCCAGCCTTCTAGCCATCTTTTCCCCCAGCACGGCTGCACCCTTCCCATTAAGATGCAGCCCGTCCCTACGGTAGAGCCTGTAGCCGATAGCAAAGTCAGCCCAGTTCTCCAGGAACCCAAATCCCTCCTTCTTACACCAACTCCGGAGCCACTTGTTTACCTCCCTAAGATCCTGCTGCCTTTCTAGTGTGGCTTTAGGTACAGGTAGTATTTCCGAGAAAACTACCCTGGAGGTCCGTGCCCTGAGCTTGGACCCTAGGTCCCTGAAATCATTTTTGAGGGCCCTCCATTGACCTCTAACTTGTTCATTGGTGCCAACGTGCACCATGACCGCTGGATCCTCACCAGCCCCTCCCAGTAATCTGTCAATCTGATCCGCGATGTGTCGAACTCGAGCGCCAGGAAGACATCACACCGTTCGACGATCCCGGTCTTTATGGCAGATTTCCCTATCTATCTCCCTTATAATTGAGTCCCCCACCACTAGAACCTGTCTAGCCTGCCCTGCACTCCCCGTCCCCGTCTCACAGGAGCAGTCATCCCGCTGGCGTTCAGAGGGCATGTCGTGCTGCAGCGGTGCTGGCTCTCACACGCTGCTGCAACCGCTCAACTGGTCACACGCTGCTGCCTCCGCTCAACCGCTCACACGCTGCTGCCTCCGCTCAACCGCTCACCCGCTGCTGCCTCCGCTCACCCGCTGCTGCCTCCGCTCACCCGCTGCTGCCTCCGCTCACCCGCTGCTGCCCTCGCGCAACCACTCACACGCTGCTGCCCTCGCGCAACCACTCACACGCTGCTGCCCTCGCGCAACCGCTGACACTTATGCGCAACCGTTCAAAAAAAAATTTTTATCCCCCCCCCCTCACAAACACTTAGACCCACAGACACACACACACACACAGAAGACACAACTAGGGCACACCAGATACACAGAAGACACACACTTAGCTCACAAACACACATAGAAGATACTTATCGGCTCCTGCGGCTCCTCCACTCCTCCTGGTGACATCACCTGCTCTCCCGGCGGCCGCTCACTCTGCCCTCCTGTCTCAGCTGCTCCGTTCTGGTCCCCTCCGCTGCTGCTGGCGCTGGACTCCTGGTGGCCTCTTGGCGTCGGCCACTTCTCTGCTCCGGTCTCACCTTACTGCCCCTGCTTCGGCGCCGGTATCGGCTCCTGCGCTGCTGCGATGTCCCCTTCAGCCCCCCCCCCCCCCCCCCCCCCCCGCGCTCGTGCCTCTGTCTCGGCGCGCTGCTCCTGGCGTCTGACGACGTGGGGGGCTTTCCCGCCAAGATATGACCGAAAACGGGGAATTATGATTTTCCACCAGGAATACAGGACTCCACCCCAACCCACCAGTGACATCAGAGGGGGCGGGGTAAGGAGTGTTCTGAGGGTCCTTTTATAATGTGGGACCCTACAGGCCCCAAATTGTCAGATCCTACAGATACGCCTTAGCATAAGGCTTCAACCCCTTCCCACAACAAGGCGTAAGTTCAAAATCCCTCTGCTCCTGGCTGCCATGTGTAGCCAGGAGCAGAGGGATGTCACCCAGCATGTGATCATTTAAAGTGTAAAAAGCTTACGTTTCATCTCCCCCCACAGATCATATCCGTGAGGGAGGATGAAATGACGTACGTAAGGCCCCTGGATTTATCCGCGGACCTTACCCTAGCTTTTGCGCACGCGCCCATCGCCAAAATGGTGGACGCATTCGTAAAAGTCAAAGATTGCTTGAGAAATTCAAAATCTCCCTGCTCCTGGCTACAAAATTTAGCCGAGAGCCTGGAGATTTCACGGAGAGCCGCGGTGAGCAGTTCCTGATCACGGGTTCGCCGTTATCCAATGGATAATGGCGATCACATAAAAGTAAAAAAAGGTGAAGCTTCATCTCCCCTCCCTGATGTGATCGGTGAGAGGAGATGAAACTTTTTAGCGGGGCCTCCGTATTTGCAACCCGACGCGATCTTTCTCCGTGAACTTTGCCGGATTCTGCATATGCGACCGTCGGCAAAACACCGGACACATGCGCAGGAGTCGGGGAGCCCGGGAAATGTAAAATCTCCTTACTCCCAGCAACCAATGGTCGCCGAGAGCCTGGAGCAGTGACCTTCTTGAGCGGTCGCCGGTCACGTAATAAAAAGGTAGCGATCTACCTTAGGCCGGTCTCACATGACCGGATAGGAATTACAGATTCCGCATGCGTCTGATCCGCGGTAATACATGGATCAATCCCATTGGATTAGACAATTCCGCTCACATTAGCGGGTCGGAATTACGTAATCCAATCGCAGAAAAGAGAACGCAGCAGGTTCTATTTTACTGCGGATATCAGCAACACAGAGCCCATTGTGCTCCATGGTCGCGGATATACCCGCTGCCCATACGCAACTACATTGTGTACGGACTGCGGGTACCCGTGTCATCGCTAAGCGACGGTGCGGGAAATACAAACAAAAAAATATATATATACTGCGCATGACCGCCTGTGTGAGTAGGCAGTTATGCGCAGTAGATTACGCGGTTGTACGCAGGGTCACAGCCGGGCTCACAGCTGGGATCCGCTGCGGGCCTCCGCAAGCGGATTCCACCTACGGCCGCATGAGCCCGGCGTTACTCAGATCACTACCTATAATACGTATTTTACAAGAAGCCCCGGGAACGCTCGCCTTCATGCAGTTCCAGGAGCAGCTTGTTGAGCGCCTTCTGTGCGAGACCGCCGCACTTCGGCAAGCTTATGGAGACCCAAAGAGCGCCACTTTTTACACCCCATCCGCGCGGCTGAGGTCACAAAATAGCCCCCAAAAAGCATGAGAGGAGGGGGGATACCCGGTTTTATTGCCCGATGTACCCATCCCAACCAGCCTCCGTAATTACCCCTGTCTTCGGAAATACCACACAGTTCATATTATTACTTTCAGCTAAGATTTGGGGAACGCTGAAAAGGGGGGGAGGGGTGTAGGAATTTTTCAACGTGTCAATTTTTATTTCGTACAAGTGGGCAATGGGGCCTGGAATTTATTCAGTTGTGCCCTGCAATCCAACAGTGTTCCCTCCATTACAGGCCTTGCCATGTTTCCTGTAAGTAGATTAGGGCCACAGCGGGAATGTTTTTGAACACGGGACAAACGGGGGTGTCTATTTTTGGGTGAATGTCTTCATTCATGTGTGTGCTTTACAAAAAAACTGTTTTTAAATTGACAAAATTGACAAAAAAATGAAAATCGTGGGCAATGGGGCCTAAATCACCTTCATGCAAAATGTCTGTTCTGAAAGTCACCGATTACTCCTTTCATTTTGGGCCCCGTTGTGCATCCAGACATAAGATTAGGGCCACAATGGGCATGTCTCTGAACACGGGACAAACAGGGGTATCTCTTTTGGGGTGCAAGTCTTCATTCATGTGTGTGCTGTTCAAAAAAAGTGTTTTTTAATATGACAATTGCCAAAAAAAATGAAAATCACAATTTTTTCCTTTTGCTTTGCTTGAATTCATTCAAAAACTGTGGGTTCAAAATACACAGTACACCCCTAGATAAATTTGGTAAGGGGTCTAGTTTTCAAAATGGGGTCATTTGTGGGGTTTCTCTATGGTTTTGGCCACTCAAGAGCTCTACGAGTGGGCAATGGGGCCTAAAACACCTTCAAGCAAATTTATGTTCTGAAAGACACCGACTACTCCTTTCATTTTGGCCCCCGTTGTGCATCCAGACATAAGATTAGGGCCACAATGGGCATGTCTCTGAACACTGGATAAACAGGGGGATCCATTTTGGGGTGTCAATCCTCATTTTTATGTGCACTATAGAAAAAAAATAGGTCTTTAAATTTGAATTCCTGAAAAAAAAGCTGTGAGGTCAAAATGCTCATGACACCCCTCAGTTGATACATTAAGGGGTGTAGTTTTTAAAATGGGGTCATTTGTGGGGGTATCTATCATTCTGACGCCTATGAGCCTTTGCAATCTTAGCTTGGTGTAGGAAAACAACGCGTTCTTCAAAATGCTGAAAAGTAATGTTAAATTTGTACGGCTCCTAAATGGTTAAAAAACACACAAGTTTTTCAAGCATGCGTCCAGAATAAAGTAAACAGGTGGAACTATATATCCCATCAAAACTTTGTACGGTATGTTTGGACACATTTGAGATATTATAGCTGAAAATCTGAAAAAAATGACAGTTTTTTCAAAATTTTCACAATATTGGTACTTTTAATAAATATATATAAATACGATCAGTCTATTTTTACCAGCTAAATGAAGTACAACATGTGGCGAAAAAACAATGTCAGAAACACTGGGATATGCAAAACCTTTACGGAGTTATGCTATGTTGAACGACGCATGTCAGATTTTCAAAATTTGGCTCCGTCACTAAGGCGCAAACAAGCTTCGTCAACAAGGGGTTAATGTGAAACTGTACAAAGGCTTTCCTGACACCCAGATAGGCGATATCAACGGCACAACTTTCATCCACTACTTCTGTGAAGGGGAATGCATTGTGGCTTGCAGTTTTCCCCCCGCCCCGACAATTACAAGTAGTCCAAACTAGCCGGGCTTCATGTAATTGTAGGGTCACAGCAAACTGCGATACAACCGTACTGACCGCCATTACATCCCAATGAGAAGAGTATTGTGGTCAGAGTCTCCATGTAGCCACAGCCGTACTGGTGACCCCTTCACCAATTTAGAGGGGTTCTACAAATTACTAATATGAAACTAAGAGAACAATAAAGGCAGACAATGATATTTTACAAGTCCCACCAAGCTGGATATCCACTCTGTAGATACAACCTAGCAGCTCTTACTGGTGATGCAGATCCCTCCTCCTCCGGTCCTGCAGGGATTAAATGCAAAGCGGAGGAGCTGGTGGGGATAGTTGGGGGGACAGGGGCAGCATGGGCCAAGGCACCTCTCCAGCCCTGCACCGCCGCCGGCTACTGTAGCAGTAGGGCTGGTGGAGCAGAGATCTTCTGTAGACACATTCTGTTTGATATAGCAGTCATCCGCCATATAGTCGCTGACTAGTGTCACTGTAGGACCGGGATACTTACATATCAGCAATTAATAAGGCCGCCTGCAGACGACCGGGTCAGATCCTGCTGCAAGAATTGTCGCAAAGGGAGCCGACCCGAGCCCCTGAAGGGACCAGCGCGGCTCCGGCTCTTTGATGTGCCAGCTGCCGGCCAGCAGGCACATGCCGGAGCGGAGCTGCCAGCCGGGGAGTGACATTTCTGTGTGGGGCTCTCAGAGTTTTCCACACATGATTTCGCGCGGACAAATGGCGGCCGTCTGCATAGGATTGCGTTTTCTAGCACAATCTTATGGCAGCTTCCAAAGGCGTAAATTCTGCGGGAAATCCTGCTGCGGAATTTCCGCTCGTGTGCCGGGGGCCTAAATGTGTACTGGTGATATGTAGGCCTTCTGATTATACACTGTCATTAATCAACAACTGTGTAGTGAATGGCTCTACTAATCCAACTAGCACAGTGTCCTGCCTGGCTCACACCCCACTCCTGCCTACAAGCACCAGGGGCACATGCCCCACATCACCCCTCCACAGCTATGATCCTAAATACATCCATTACCTGGTGATGGGAGCGGCTGGCGGGTCTCCATCATGGCCTCCTTGTACAGATCCTTGTGTCCTTCTAAATACTCCCACTCCTCCATGGAGAAATAGACAGCGACATCCTGACACCTTATAGGAACCTGACAACACAATATACAGTCATTACCCAGAAGCCTCCAGTGCTGTTACTGTATAATGTCCCAGCATTCCCTGCAGCGTCACCTCTCCAGTCAGCAGCTCAATCATCTTGTTGGTGAGTTCTAGAATCTTCCCTACATTGATCTCCTCATGTATCAGGGGGCGAAGTGGGGGCCCCATGATTGGGCTCAGGGGTCTTCCCCATCCATCACACACAGGGGCCCGACAGTCATCACTAGAGCTCTTCCTCATTACTGAGTAATCCTGTGTATGGGGAGACATTAATAAATATCACTACAGACATTTCCAGAGTCCATCACCTCTCCAGTGACATCATCTGTTATTACCATAGATAACAATGACATATGACATCATCAGAATCTCTCCCCTCTCCAGTGACATCATCTGTTATTACCGAGATGAGAATGATGTAATGTGACATCATCAGAATCTCTCCCCTCTCCAGTGACATCATCTGTTATTACCATAGATAAGAATGATGTAATGTGACATCACCAGAATCTCTCCCCCCTCCAGTGACATCATCAGTCACTACGATAGATAAGAATGACATATGACATCACCAGAATCTTTCCCCTCTCCAGTGACATCATCTGTTATTACCATAGATAAGAATGATGTAATGTGACATCATCAGAATCTCTCCCCTCTCCAGTGACATCATCTGTTATTACCGAGATGAGAATGATGTAATGTGACATCATCAGAATCTCTCCCCTCTCCAGTGACATCATCTGTTATTACCATAGATAAGAATGATGTAATGTGACATCACCAGAATCTCTCCCCCCTCCAGTGACATCATCAGTCACTACGATAGATAAGAATGACATATGACATCACCAGAATCTTTCCCCTCTCCAGTGACATCATCTGTTATTACCATAGATAAGAATGATGTAATGTGACATCATCAGAATCTCTCACCTCCCCAGTCAGCTGGAGGAGTATCTCTAGGGTGAGGTTGAATACACTCTCCGCCATCTTGTTTCTGTCCTTCTCCATCTTTGATGAATCAGTCCTGTAGGGACCTGAATGGAAACAATATGAACCAATGTAAAAACCACAAAAACCAACATCTCCAAGTTCAGCTGCTTTTTACGGGGTTTTCTCTGAAGCGCTGCGGTGTTTTAGCGCACAATATAGATGTCTGCAATGTACATGCGTGTTGGGATGTATGTGTGACATCGGGCAGCAGAATCCTCCGGACAGCCTCCCGTTAACCCCTTCCTGCAGCCATTTCTCATCCCCACCGCCCAACGACAATTGCTATTATATCTGCTAATAAAGCTGGATGAGCGTCGGTATTGTGAGGGACAAGTAGGATTTTTAATAGCAGCATTTAATGTGGGAGAACCTTAGAAATACTTTATTAGGAATTCATTTAATAGGAAATGTTATAAAAACATTTGCTGGAATCCTTTAACCCCTTAGTGCTATAGGTAGTACATGTACGTCCTGCAGCGTCGGGGTATGTATGAACGCGCGGCGATCTCCCTCCATACAGCGCGAGCGCCGGCTGTTTACTGCGGCTGATACCAACTCCGATAAGCTGACAATTCTGATAGCGCCATTTAAATGGGATGAGATTGCAGGGAGCCGTGCAGGTGTCATGGCAGCCGGGGGCCCTCTAACGCCCCGGGGCTGTCCTGGCAGAATGCCTATCAAGCCATGCCCTTGGCTCCTCCAGAAAAGGAGTGAGAAGATGAGCCCATTCCCATCTAATTACTTCTCTGTACTAATTACTTACTGACTCCACGACCTAAACGTTTACCAGCGTCCGGATCGCGGCATCCAATAATCCGCACAAACCTCAGTAAAGTTTACACCGCCCTATCCCGTCTGGGCCCAATCTGTAGCAGAAAGTAGGCCGACCGCTTCTATAGCGAAACCCGTTACACGCTGCCGTCACAGAGATAACAAATATCACTAGTGAGGAACGGCTAATACATTCCTGATGACAGATGGAAAACATCCTGAAGGTCATACTAATGGCCACCAAAATAAACCTGCAGGGGGCGCCCTCCAGCCTCACCCTGCCCTGCAAAGGATTGCATCTTCTACACCCTGGTGATCAGAGGCATCTGGTCCTTCATCTACTAGGACTTACAATTCTTATACAAAGGAGTCTACATCCTGTTTGTCAAAGGGATCTGGTCCTTCAGCCGCTAAGACTAATTATTCTTAGACAGAGGAGTCAACAACCTGGTGGTCAGAAGAATCTGCTCCATCTACTAAGAGTTACTGTTCTTACATAGTGGAGTCTACATCCTGGTGGTCAGAGGGATCTGGTCCTTCAGCCACTAGGACTTACTATTCTTATACAGAGGAGTCTACATCCTGGTGGTCAGAGGGATCTGGTCCTTCAGTCACTAGGACTTACTATTCTTATACAGAGGATAAGGTACTGGACAGACCCCGTTGCCCATAATGAGTTCTGGATGGCAGTTACCTGGATAAGTAGCACAGTGTGGTGTAGAGACTTCAAGCTGTCAGACATTGTGTGTGTCATAGGCCCCTGCTGGCATGGATTGGCACCTTGGATGGTTCACGCAGACATCCTGGTGCCCAATTTTACATCAGAAGGAAATCATTTAATAAAGGATATTTTGGCGTATGAAGGTCTTAGCCAGATATGAATTAGATTTTCTGAATCGGGCTGACCAGCCGAACAAATCTCATCTACAGGCATTGAGGTCCAAGGCTCAGAGCACCCAGAACTGCATATCTGGGGAAATATGGATGTCAACCCATCCGTGCGTGGGCTCAAACCATATGTAAAATCAGGACAAAGAATGTGCCACGCCCAAATTCACGTTTGGGGGGGCTTTCCCGCCGAGATAAGACCGAAAGCGGGGAGTTATGATTTTCCACCAGGAATACAGGACTCCACCCCAACTCTCCAGTGACATCAGAGGGGGCGGGGTAAGGAGTGTTCTAATGGTCCTTTTATAATGTGGGACCCTACAGACCCCAAATTGTCAGATCCTACAGATACGCCTTAGCATAAGGCTGTCCCATTCACTTCAGTGACTCTGCATGTATTGGAACATTGGACCAATATCCAAATCCGATATCTTTCTTTTATTTACACCAGTTTATTTTAAAAATCTGTCTTGTGTATTCTACTGTATTTCCTTCTGTCCCGTGAACAACCTTTTAATTTTTTTGTACAAATCAGATATATTGCACTGCGAGGCCTTTTCTAGATTAAATCTGCAATTGAAAAGTCAGCCTTGTCCGTTTTACAACAAACCCGTAACGCTGAAGTTTGTGTTCATAATTCGGCTTCCAGTTTACCGATGCCAAAGCTGGTGGTGGCAGCGTTATTTGTAGGAGTATTGTAGAGCTCCGGAGTGCGTTAGAACGGATCAGGTGGATGATTTGAGATTTTGCTTCACATGCGTGCAGAAGCCCGGGAAAGCTGCGTATAAATCAGCCTGTATTCTAACGACTTTAAGCTTGCAATACTGCAGAGTGATCAAGGACAGAGGCGGGACCGATAAGTATTGTCCCTTCTCCTCTCTCCTCCCGTCCACTACATGACTAACAGCATTGTGTGAAAAACATGAGCGGCTAAAAATCTTGTAAAAAAATAAAACACATGAAGTTTGTGGCCTGTAAACTTCAAGGGATTCTGTCATTAAAAATAAAAAATCTTACTCACCTATTCCCCCCCAGTCAGTCTTCTTACCAGATCCTCACCTCAATGATCTTCTCCTGGCTCCTCCAGTCTCCCAAGTCATGTCACCTCCGGCCGGCCGGATCCTCTTCTTCCTGTGACGTAGCACACATTGCCAGCATTCTGCTTCCTGCAGCTCAGTGTACCCAGTCACTAGTGACATAGAGTTCACTGCCTAGCAGGGAATGCTGAACCCTTGGCAGCCTGCTTTAGAGTGACTGCGTGACGACGAGATATCGCGAATGTGCACTAAAGCAGGCTGCAGAGGATTCAGCATTCCCTGCTAGGCAGTGAAACCTACGTCACTCATAACATTCACTGCAGCTAATGGACGTTCCAAAACAGGAAGTAGAGGATCTGGACGGCTGGAGGTGATGTGACCCGGGGGACTGGAGAAGCCAGGAGAAGATCGGTGAGGAGAGGATGAGGTAAGAAGACTGCCTGGGGAGGAATAGGTAAGTATTGATTTTTTTCCTAATGAGAAAACCCCTTTAACCCCTTCTTCAACAGGGCGCAAACTTACGTCCTGGGGATAGCGGAGATCACATGTGATCTTGCGCTATCCCGCAGCGGGAGACGGCTGTCAGTCACAGCCAGCCTCCCGCTGCAGCAGCGGGTGTGCATCAGATATGCGACCCCCAGTGTTAACCCCTTCCCTGCCGCGATCTATGTATATCGCGGCATGGGATTGGTTCACAGAGGGAGCGCGCTCCCTCTGTGAAGTTGCCGGGCTCTCGCGATATAATCGCAGAGAGCCCGGCCTGTTGCCATGGCAACAGGATGCCAGACACTGGCGTCCTGTGTTGCCAGTGCCTGAGATCGCTGTGTAAGCGATAAGGCATGGCAGGGCAGTATCCCTGCCATGCCTTATCACAGCAATCATCAGGGCAGTGTTGTAAGTCCCTCAGGGGGACACAAATAGTGTAAAAAAAAAAAAAGATTTAAAAAATTAATTTAAAAAAATATGTTAAAAAAAACCTTTTTAATGCTTTTTCTCATATTAGCATAAAAATAGGTTAAAAAAAATTTAAATGGCACATATTTTGTATTGTCGCGTCCGTAATGATGCGTACAATAAGCTGCACATGCTTTTGACTGTACATGGGAAAAAAAAGCATTGAAAAAAATGCTAAAAAAAGTCAAAGTGGTAATTTTTAGCATTTTGCCTCCCTAAAAACGCAATAAAAGTGATCAAAAGAGCTGTATGTACCCCAAAATGGTACCAATAAAAACTACAGCTCGTCTCCAAAATATAAGCCCTCATAGAGCTCCATACATCAAAAAATAAAAAAGTTACAGGACTTTGAATGCAGCTATAGAGGAAAAAAAAGATTTCCAAAAAAAGGGGGTTTTATTGCAGAAAAGTGGGAGAATCTAAAAAAAAAAAAGTAAGAATTTTGGTATCGCTGTAACCGTACCGACCCGCAGAAAAAATGGATTGTGTCATTTATGCTGCATAATTAACGCTGTAAATAAAAATAAAAAAACTCCCCAAAAATCTATGGCAGAATTGATGCGTTTTCTCTCCCTGCTATCATAAAAAAAAATAAAATAAAAGTTTTACAATATAGTCAATGTACCCCAAAGTGGCACCGATAAACTACAGTTCGCCACGCAAAGAACAAGCCCTTACACGGCCGCATTGACAGAAAAATAAAAAAGTTATGACTTTTGATAAATGAAGAAAATCCACCAAAAATCGTTGCGTCCTTAAAGGGGTTGTCCCGCGGCAGCATGTGGGGTTCAGCACTTCTGTATGGCCATATTAATGCACTTTGTAATATACATCGGGCATTAAATATGAGCCATACAGAAGTTATTTACTTACCTACAGGGGTTTCCCCCCCCCCCTATGCTGGCGTCCCCGTTTCCATGGCGGCGACCATCATTCTCCTCTGGTCGCAGGAACAGTCGCGCTTGCGCATTGAAGATTCCTCTTCTGGATGGTCCGGGCTCACAAGCTGCGTCCTGGCTCCTCCCTCTTCTCCGCGTCATCGCGTAGCTCCACCCCCCATAACGTGGTGCCGATCAACCAATGAGGTGGCTGTAATCGGCAGTGGAGCTCAGACTGGAGTAGAACATCCACAGTGCACCATGGGAGAAGACCCGCGGTGCACCATGGGAGAAGACCAGCGGCAGCCATCTTGGACAGAAGAATCTTCACAGCTGCAGAACGGGGATCCAGGTAAGAGAATTAAAAAAAAAAAAAATAAATAACAAACGGCAGCGGTTTTACTGTTTACTAAGTGGGGGTCTGTGCAAACAAAAAAAAAAATTATGTTTTGGCGCGGGACAACCCCTTTAAGCCCAAAATAGGCCGTGTCATTAAGGGGTTAACTGGGGCCACCAGCGTCAAAAGAGGTCGCATGACGAGAACATTCTTGCTCCTCTTTCCAAGGCACTGGTCCGACCACACATGGGATATTGCGGACAAAAGAAAGACATATCACAGCTTGAGCGGGTACAAAGGTGGGCAACTAAAGTAATTACTGGAATGGGCGGACTACAATATCCAGAGAGGCTATCAAAACTGGGATGATTTAGTTTAAAAAGAAGACAGCTGACAGCTTGATGACTATATATACATATATCAGGGGACAGTACAGAGATCTCCCATCATCTAGTTATACTCAGGACTGTAACTAGGGGGAGCTCTAATAACTATGTATGGATATATCAGGGGACAGTACAGAGATCTCCCATCATCTAGTTATACTCAGGACTGTAACTAGGGGGAGCTCTAATAACTATGTATACATATATCAGGGGACAGTACAGAGATCTCCCATCATCTAGTTATACCCAGGGCCGTAACTAGGGGGAGCTCTAAAAACTATGTATACATATATCAGGGGACAGTACAGAGATCTCCTAGTTATACCCAGGACTGTAACTAGGGTGCGCTCTAATAACTATGTATACATATATCAGGGGACAGTATAGAGATCTCCCATCATCTAGTTATACCCAGGACTGTAACTAGGGGGAGCTCTAATAACTATGTATGGATATATCAGGGGACAGTACAGAGATCTCCCATCATCTAGTTATACTCAGGACTGTAACTAGGGGGAGCTCTAATAACTATGTATACATATATCAGGGGACAGTACAGAGATCTCCCATCATCTAGTTATACCCAGGGCCGTAACTAGGGGGAGCTCTAAAAACTATGTATACATATATCAGGGGACAGTACAGAGATCTCCTAGTTATACCCAGGACTGTAACTAGGGTGCGCTCTAATAACTATGTATACATATATCAGGGGACAGTATAGAGATCTCCCATCATCTAGTTATACCCAGGACTGTAACTAGGGGGAGCTCTAATAACTATGTATACATATATCAGGTGACAGTACAGAGATCTCCCATCATCTAGTTATACCCAGGACTGTAACTAGGGGGAGCTCTAATAACTATGTATACATATATCAGGGGACAGTACAGAGATCTCACATCATCTATTATACCCAGGGCCGTAACTAGGGGGAGCTCTAATAACTATGTATACATATATCAGGGGACAGTACAGAGATCTCTCCCATCATCTAGTTATACCCAGGACTGTAAGTAGGGGGAGCTCTAATAACTATGTATACATATATCAGGGGACAGTACAGAGATCTCCCATCATCTATTATACCCAGGACCGTAACTAGGGGGAGCTCTAATAACTATGTATACATATATCAGGGGACGGTACAGAGATCTCCCATCATCTAGTTATACCCAGAACTGTAACTAGGGGGAGCTCTAATAACTATGTATACATATATCAGGGGACAGTACAGAGATCTCCCATCATCTAGTTATACCCACAACTGTAACTAGGGGGCGCTCTAAAAACTATGTATACATATATCAGGGGACAGTACAGAGATTTCCCATCATCTATTATATACAGTACTGTAACTAGGGGGCGCTCTAATAACTATGTATACATATATCAGGGGACAGTACAGAGATCTCCTAGTTATACCCAGAACTGTAACTAGGGGGCGCTCTAACAACTATGTATAGACATATCAGGGGACAGTACAGAGATCTCCCATCATCTATTATATCCAGGACTGTAACTAGGGGGCGCTCTAATAACTATGTATACATATATCAGGGGACAGTACAGAGATCTCCTAGTTATACCCAGAACTGTAACTAGGGAGCGCTCTAACAACTATGTATAGATATACCAGGGGACAGTACAGAGATCTCCCATCATCTAGTTATACCCAGGACCGTAACTAGGGGGAGCTCTAATAACTATGTATACATATATCAGGGGACAGTACAGAGATCTCCCATCATCTAGTTATACCCAGAACTGTAACTAGGGGGAGCTCTAATAACTATGTATACATATATCAGGGGACAGTACAGAGATCTCCCATCATCTAGTTATACCCACAACTGTAACAAGGGGGTGCTCTAAAAACTATGTATACATATATCAGGGGACAGTACAGAGATTTCCCATCATCTATTATATACAGTACTGTAACTAGGGGGCGCTCTAATAACTATGTATACATATATCAGGGGACAGTACAGAGATCTCCTAGTTATACCCAGAACTGTAACTAGGGGGCGCTCTAACAACTATGTATAGACATATCAGGGGACAGTACAGAGATCTCCCATCATCTATTATATCCAGGACTGTAACTAGGGGGCGCTCTAATAACTATGTATACATATATCAGGGGACAGTACAGAGATCTCCTAGTTATACCCAGGACTGTAACTAGGGAGCGCTCTAATAACTATGTATACATATATCAGGGGACAGTACAGAGATCTCCTAGTTATACCCAGAACTGTAACTAGGGAGCGCTCTAACAACTATGTATAGATATACCAGGGGACAGTACAGAGATCTCCCATCATCTAGTTATACCCAGGACCGTAACTAGGGGGAGCTCTAATAACTATGTATACATATATCAGGGGACAGTACAGAGATCTCCTAGTTATACCCAGGACTGTAACCAGGGGGAGCTCTAATAACTATGTATACATATATCAGGGGACAGTACAGAGATCTCTCGCATCATCTAGTTATACCCAGAACTGTAACTAGGGGGCGCTCTAACAACTATGTATACATATATCAGGGGACAGTACAGAGATCTCTCATCATCTATTATACCCAGGACCGTAACTAGGGGGAGCTCTAAAAACTATGTATACATATATCAGGGGACAGTACAGAGATCTCTTCCATCATCTATTATACCCAGGTCTATAACTAGGGGGAGCTCTAATAACTATGTATACATATATCAGGGGACAGTACAGAGATCTCCCATCATCTAGTTATACCCAGATCTATAACTAGGGAGCGCTCTTATAACTATGTATACATATATCAGGGGACAGTACAGAGATCTCTCCCATCATCTAGTTATACCCAGGACTGTAACTAGGGGGAGCGCTAATAACTATGTATACATATATCAGGGGACAGTACAGAGATCTCTCCCATCATCTAGTTATACCCAGGACTGTAACTAGGGGGAGCTCTAATAACTATGTATACATATATCAGGGGACAGTACAGAGATCTCTCCCATCATCTAGTTATACCCAGGACTGTAACTAGGGGGAGCTCTAATAACTATGTATACATATATCAGGGGACAGTACAGAGATCTCTTCCATCATCTATTATACCCAGGTCTATAACTAGGGGGAGCTCTAATAACTATGTATACATATATCAGGGGACAGTACAGAGATCTCCCATCATCTAGTTATACCCAGAACTGTAACTAGGGGGAGCTCTAATAACTATGTATACATATATCAGGGGACAGTACAGAGATCTCCCATCATCTAGTTATACCCAGATCTATAACTAGGGAGCGCTCTTATAACTATGTATACATATATCAGGGGACAGTACAGAGATCTCTCCCATCATCTAGTTATACCCAGGACTGTAACTAGGGGGAGCGCTAATAACTATGTATACATACACTACCGTTCAAAAGTTTGGGGTCACATTGAAATGTCCTTATTTTTGAAGGAAAAGCACTGTACTTTTCAATGAAGATAACTTTAAACTAGTCCTAACTTTAAACAAATGCACTCTATACTTTGCTAATGTGGTAAATGACTATTCTAGCTGCAAATGCCTGGTTTTTTGTGCAAAATCTACAAAGGTGAATAGAGGCCCATTTCCAGCAACTATCACTCCAGTGTTCTGATGGTACAATGTGTTTGCTCATTGGCTCAGAAGGCTAATTGATGATTAGAAAACCCTTGTGCAATCATGTTCACACATCTGAAAACAGTCTAGCTCGTAACAGAAGCTACAAAACTGACCTTCCTGTGAGCAGATTGAGTTTCTGGAGCATCACATTTGTGGGGTCAATTAAACGCTCAAAATGGCCCGAAAAAGAGAACTTTCATCTGAAACTCGACAGTCTATTCTTGTTCTTAGAAATGAAGGCTATTCCATGCGAGAAATTGCTAAGAAATTGAAGATTTCCTACAACGGTGTGTACTACTCCCTTCAGAGGACAGCACAAACAAGCTCTAACCAGAGTAGAAAAAGAAGTGGGAGGCCGCGTTGCACAACTAAGCAAGAAGATAAGCACATTAGAGTCTCTAGTTTGAGAAACAGACGCCTCACAGGTACCCAACTGGCATCTTCATTAAATAGTACCCGCAAAACACCAGTGTCAACATCTACAGTGAAGAGGCGGCTGCGGGATTTTGGGCTTCAGGGCAGAGTGGCAAAGAAAAAGCCATATCTGGCCAATAAAAGAAAAAGATTAAGATGGGCAAGAGAACACAGACATTGGACAGAGGAAGACTGGAAAAAAGTGTTGTGGACGGATGAATCCAAGTTTGAGGTGTTTGGATCACAAAGAAGAACGTTTGTGAGACGCAGAACAAATGAAAAGATGCTGGAAGAATGCCTGACGCCATCTGTTAAGCATGGTGGAGGTAATGTGATGGTCTGGGGTTGCTTTGGTGCTGGTAAGGTGGGAGATTTGTACAGGGTAAAAGGGATTCTGAATAAGGAAGGCTATCACTCCATTTTGCAACGCCATGCCTTACCCAGTGGACAGCGCTTGATTGGAACCAATTTCATCCTACAACAGGACAATGACCCTAAACACACCTCCAAATTGTGCAAGAACTATTTACAGCAGAAGCAGGCAGCTGGTATTCTATCGGTAATGGAGTGGCCAGCGCAGTCACCAGATCTGAACCCCATTGAGCTGTTGTGGGAGCAGCTTGACCGTATAGTACGCCAGAAGTGCCCATCCAACCAATCCAACTTGTGGGAGATGCTTCTAGAAGCGTGGGGTGCAATTTCACAAGCTTACCTCAACAAATTAACAGCTAGAATGTCAAAGGTGTGCAATGCTGTAATTGCTGCAAAAGGAGGATTCTTTGACGAAAGCAAAGTTTGATGTAAAAACAATGTTATTTCAAATACAAATCATTATTTCTAACCTTGTCAATGTCTTGACTCTATTTTCTATTCATTTCACAACGCATGGTGGTGAATAAGTGTGACTTTTCATGGAAAACACAAAATTGTTTGGGTGACCCCAAACTTTTGAACGGTAGTGTATATCAGGGGA
This sequence comes from Eleutherodactylus coqui, assembly GCF_035609145.1. Lineage (NCBI taxonomy): Eukaryota > Metazoa > Chordata > Amphibia > Anura > Eleutherodactylidae > Eleutherodactylus > Eleutherodactylus coqui. Next base: position 23,939,453 of record NC_089841.1, read on the forward strand.
CAGTACAGAGATCTCTCCCATCATCTAGTTATACCCAGGACTGTAACTAGGGGGAGCTCTAATAACTATGTATACATATATCAGGGGACAGTACAGAGATCTCTCCCATCATCTAGTTATACCCAGGACTGTAACTAGGGGGAGCTCTAATAACTATGTATACATATATCAGGGGACAGTACAGAGATCTCTCCCATCATCTAGTTATACCCAGAACTGTAACTAGGGGGAGCTCTAATAACTATGTATACATATATCAGGGGACAGCACAGAGATCTCTCCCATCATCTAGTTATACCCAGGACTGTAACTAGGGGGAGCTCTAATAACTATGTATGCGTATATTAGGGGACAGTACAGAGATCTCCCATCATCTAGTTATACCCAGAACTGTAACTAGGGGCGCTCTATTAACTAATAACTATTTAATTGGTATATGAGGGGACAGTACAGAGATCTCCTATAATGTTATACCCAAGACTGTACCTAGAGGGCACTCTCTCCGTCTAGGGCAATGATGGCAAAGCTTTGTTTGCCCAAACTGTATCCCCAAACCTCTTTATTTATGACAAAGTGCCAACACATCAGGGGGCGGGGCTTATCACTACGTATGATGTTACATCTGTCATTGTAAAAAAGGACTAGTAATTGTAAGGAAATTATAGTGCCAGTGATTCTGGTGGTGCAGTGCGCCACATAGCTCTGCTACATGCATGTCACACACACACACAGCTCTGCTACATGCATGTCACACACACATACAGCTCTGCTACATGCATGTCACACACAGATACAGCTCTGCTACATGCCTGTCACACACACATACAGCTCTGCTACATGCATGTCACACACAGATACAGCTCTGCTACATGCCTGTCACACACACATACAGCTCTGCTACATGCATGTCACACACACACATACAGCTCTGCTGCATAAATTTTTCATCCCAAACAACATGGATCACAAGCAGCACAGCACTCTGGATGAAGTACCTGTGATGATGTCACCGTCATGCTCGGCCCTGATCACATGACAGTGACATCATCGCAGGTTCTTCATCCTGAGTTAAGTGTGCTTACAGGACCTGTGATGACGTCAAAGTCATGTGATTAGGGCAGAGCATGTAACAGACAGACAGTAGGACTCACACATCCTCCAAAAGCTTCCTATCAGCGCTCCCCAGCTCCCAGCAGTCTGTAGTGGCCTTACCTGACCAGACCACTGGGAAGAGGAAGCCGGGGAGCGCCGACAGCAGGAAGCCTGCAGAGGAGGTGAGGGGGAGTGCTGACAGCAGGAAGCCTGCAGAGGAGGTGAGGGGGAGTGCTGACAGCAGGAAGCCTGCAGAGGAGGTGAGGGGGGAGCGCTGACAGCAGGAAGCCTGCAGAGGAGGTGAGAGGGGAGCGCTGACAGCAGGAAGCCTGCAGAGGAGGTGAGAGGGAGCGCCGACAGCAGGAAGCCTGCAGAGGAGGTGAGGGGGAGTGCTGACAGCAGGAAGCCCGCAGAGGGGGTGACGGGGGAGCGCCGACAGCAGGAAGCCCGCAGAGGGGGTGACGGGGGAGCGCCGACAGCAGGAAGCCCGCAGAGGGGGTGAGGGGGGAGCGCCGACAGCAGGAAGCCCGCAGAGGGGGTGAGGGGGGAGCGCCGACAGCAGGAAGCCCGCAGAGGGGGTGAGGGGGGAGCGCCGACAGCAGGAAGCCCGCAGAGGGGGTGAGGGGGGAGCGCCGACAGCAGGAAGCCCGCAGAGGGGGTGAGGGGGGAGCGCCGACAGCAGGAAGCCCGCAGAGGGGGTGAGGGGGGAACGCCGACTGCAGGAAGCCCGCAGAGGGGGTGAGGGGGGAGCGCCGACTGCAGGAAGCCCGCAGAGGGGGTGAGGGGGGAGCGCCGACTGCAGGAAGCCCGCAGAGGGGGTGAGGGGGGAGCGCCGACTGTAGGAAGCCCGCAGAGGGGGTGAGGGGGGAGCGCCGACTGCAGGAAGCCCGCAGAGGGGGTGAGGGGGGAGCGCCGACTGCAGGAAGCCCGCAGAGGGGGTGAGGGGGGAGCGCCGACTGCAGGAAGCCCGCAGAGGGGGTGAGGGGGGAGCGCCGACTGCAGGAAGCCCGCAGAGGGGGTGAGGGGGGAGCGCCGACTGCAGGAAGCCCGCAGAGGGGGTGAGGGGGGAGCGCCGACTGCAGGAAGCCCGCAGAGGGGGTGAGGGGGGAGCGCCGACTGCAGGAAGCCCGCAGAGGGGGTGAGGGGGGAGCGCCGACTGCAGGAAGCCCGCAGAGGGGGTGAGGGGGGAGCGCCGACTGCAGGAAGCCCGCAGAGGGGGTGAGGGGGGAGCGCCGACTGCAGGAAGCCCGCAGAGGGGGTGAGGGGGGAGCGCCGACTGCAGGAAGCCCGCAGAGGGGGTGAGGGGGGAGCGCCGACTGCAGGAAGCCCGCAGAGGGGGTGAGGGGGGAGCGCCGACTGCAGGAAGCCCGCAGAGGGGGTGAGGGGGGAGCGCCGACAGCAGGAAGCCCGCAGAGGGGGTGAGGGGGGAGCGCCGACAGCAGGAAGCCCGCAGAGGGGGTGAGGGGGGAGCGCCGACAGCAGGAAGCCCGCAGAGGGGGTGAGGGGGGAGCGCCGACAGCAGGAAGCCCGCAGAGGGGGTGAGGGGGGAGCGCCGACAGCAGGAAGCCCGCAGAGGGGGTGAGGGGGGAGCGCCGACAGCAGGAAGCCCGCAGAGGGGGTGAGGGGGGAGCGCCGACAGCAGGAAGCCCGCAGAGGGGGTGAGGGGGGAGCGCCGACAGCAGGAAGCCCGCAGAGGGGGTGAGGGGGGAGCGCCGACAGCAGGAAGCCCGCAGAGGGGGTGAGGGGGGAGCGCCGACAGCAGGAAGCCCGCAGAGGGGGTGAGGGGGGAGCGCCGACAGCAGGAAGCCCGCAGAGGGGGTGAGGGGGGAGCGCCGACAGCAGGAAGCCCGCAGAGGGGGTGAGGGGGGAGCGCCGACAGCAGGAAGCCCGCAGAGGGGGTGAGGGGGAGCGCCGACAGCAGGAAGCCCGCAGAGGGGGTGAGGGGGAGCGCCGACAGCAGGAAGCCCGCAGAGGAGGTGAGGGGGGAGCGCCGACAGCAGGAAGCCCGCAGAGGAGGTGAGGGGAGAGCGCCGACAGCAGGAAGCCCGCAGAGGAGGTGAGGGGGGAGCGCCGACAGCAGGAAGACCGCAGAGGGGGTAGCGCCGACAGCAGGAAGACCGCAGAGGGGGTGAGGGGGAGCGCCAACAGCAGGAAACCCGCAGAGAGGATGAGGGGGGAGCGCCGACAGCAGGAAGCCCGCAGAGAGGGTGAGGGGGGAGCGCCGACAGCAGGAAGCCCGCAGATGGGGTGAGGGGGAGCGCCGACAGCAGGAAGCCCGCAGAGGGGGTGAGGGGGAGCGCCGACAGCAGGAAGCCCGCAGAGGGGGTGAGGGGGAGCGCCAACAGCAGGAAGCCTGCAGAGGAGGTGAGGGGGGAGCGCCACATAATATGAAATTAGCTGCGCATACATGGCCAATTTACCGTCAAACTCTTCAATAATTGTCTCATATCATCCCCCGAAATCCCGCGCAGCAAAACACACACGCACCCCTAGTTTCCCTCTGATACAATTACACTTACTGCTTGCAGGTCTTATAAGCTCCGCTGATCAACTCACTCAGGACTGCACAGACCAAAACCTGCAGAGCCGCGAGCTTCCAGGAACTGTAATGTTGTCACTGTCATATGATCACTGATGTGGGGAGAAGTCACGGGTCTCATGACCAGGAGGATTAGCTTCTGCAGAATTCTGCTGCTGGATGTAGCAGAGCTGTATGTGTGTAATGTACACGCTCCTGTACTGTATGTGTACTGTGGATGTAGCAGAGCTGTATGTGTGTAATGTACACGCTCCTGTACTGTATGTGTATTGTGGATGTAGTAGAGCTGTATGTGTGTAATGTACACGCTCCTGTACTGTATGTGTATTGTGGATGTAGCAGAGCTGTATGTGTGTAATGTACACGCTCCTGTGCTGTATGTGTATTGTGGATGTAGCAGAGCTGTATGTGTGTAATGTACACGCTCCTGTACTGTATGTGTATTGTGGATGTAGCAGAGCTGTATGTGTGTAATGTACACGCTCCTGTACTGTATGTGTACTGTGGATGTAGCAGAGCTGTATGTGTGTAATGTACACGCTCCTGTACTGTATGTGTACTGTGGATGTAGCAGAGCTGTATGTGTGTAATGTACACGCTCCTGTACTGTATGTGTATTGTGGATGTAGTAGAGCTGTATGTGTGTAATGTACACGCTCCTGTACTGTATGTGTATTGTGGATGTAGCAGAGCTGTATGTGTGTAATGTACATGCTCCTGTGCTGTATGTGTATTGTGGATGTAGCAGAGCTGTTTGTGTGTAATGTACACGCTCCTGTACTGTATGTGTATTGTGGATGTAGCAGAGCTGTATGTGTGTAATGTACACGCTCCTGTACTGTGTGTGTATTGTGGATGTAGCAGAGCTGTATGTGTGTAATATACACGCTCCTGTACTGTGTGTGTATTGTGGATGTAGCAGAGCTGTATGTGTGTAATGTACACGCTCCTGTACTGTATGTGTATTGTGGATGCAGTAGAGCTGTATGTGTGTAATGTACACGCTCCTGTACTGTATGTGTATTGTGGATGTAGCAGAGCTGTATGTGTGTAATGTACACGCTCCTGTACTGTATGTGTATTGTGGATGTAGCAGAGCTGTATGTGTGTAATGTACACGCTCCTGTACTGTATGTGTATTGTGGATGTAGCAGAGCTGTATGTGTGTAATGTACACGCTCCTGTACTGTATGTGTATTGTGGATGTAGCAGAGCTGTATGTGTATAATGTACACGCACCTGTACTGTATGTGTATTGTGGATGTAGCAGAGCTGTATGTGTGTAATGTACACGCTCCTGTACTGTATGTATATTGTGGATGTAGCAGAGCTGTATGTGTGTAATGTACACGCTGCTGTGGTGACAATAGTGACAGAATAGTGACCGGTGACATCAGATAGTGGTGACAGTAGTGACAGAATAGTGACCGGTGACATCAGATAGCGGTGACAGTAGTGACAGAATAGTGACCGGTGACATCAGATAGCGGTGACAGTAGTGACAGAATAGTGACCGGTGACATCAGATAGTGGTGACAATAGTGACAGAATAGTGACAGGTGACATCAGATAGTGGTGACTGTAGTGAAAGAATAGTGACCGGTGACATCAGATAGTGGTGACAGTAGTGACAGAATAGTGACTGGTGACATCAGATAGTGGTGACAGTAGTGACATCATAGTGACCGGTGACATCAGATAGTGGTGACAGTAGTGACAGAATAGTGACAGCTGACATCAGATAGTGGTGACGGTAGTGACATAATAGTGACAGGTGACATCAGATAGTGGTGACAGTAGTGACATAATAGTGACAGGTGACATCAGATAGTGGTGACAGTAGTGACAGAATAGTGACCGGTGACATCAGATAGTGGTGACAGTAGTGACAGAATAGTGACCGGTGACATAAGATAGTGGTGACAGTAGTGACAGAATAGTGACCGGTGACATCAGATAGTGGTGACGGTAGTGACAGAATAGTGACCGGTGACATCAGATAGTGGTGACAGTAGTAACAGAATAGTGACTGGTGACATCAGATAGTGGTGACAGTACTGACAGAATAGTGACTGGTGACATAAGATAGCGGTGACAGTAGTGACAGAATAGTGACCGGTGACATCAGATAGTGGTGACAGTAGTGACATAATAGTGACCGGTGACATAAGATAGTGGTGACAGTAGTGACAGAATAGTGACCGGTGACATAAGATAGTGGTGACAGTAGTGACAAAATAGTGACCGGTGACATAAGATAGTGGTGACAGTAGTGACAGAATAGTGACCGGTGACATCAGATAGTGGTGACAGTAGTGACATAATAGTGACCGGTGACATCAGATAGTGGTGACGGTAGTGACAGAATAGTGACCAGTGACATCAGATAGTGGTGACGGTAGTGATAGAATAGTGACAGGTGACATCAGATAGTGGTGACGGTAGTGACAGAATAGTGACAGGTGACATCAGATAGTGGTGACGGTAGTGACAGAATAGTGACTGGTGACATAAGATAGTGGTGACAGTAGTAACAGAATAGTGACTGGTGACATCAGATAGTGGTGACAGTAGTGACAGAATAGTGACTGGTGACATAAGATAGCGGTGACAGTAGTGACAGAATAGTGACCGGTGACATAAGATAGCGGTGACAGTAGTGACAGAATAGTGACTGGTGACATCAGATAGTGGTGACAGTAGTGACAGAATAGTGACCGGTGACATAAGATAGCGGTGACAGTAGTGACAGAATAGTGACCGGTGACATCAGATAGTGGTGACAGTAGTGACAGAATAGTGACCGGTGACATAAGATAGTGGTGACAGTAGTGACAGAATAGTGACCGGTGACATAAGATAGTGGTGACAGTAGTGACAGAATAGTGACAGGTGACATCAGATAGTGGTGACGGTAGTGACATAATAGTGACAGGTGACATCAGATAGTGGTGACAGTAGTGACAGAATAGTGACCGGTGACATAAGATAGCGGTGACAGTAGTGACAGAATAGTGACCGGTGACATCAGATAGTGGTGACAGTAGTGACAGAATAGTGACCGGTGACATAAGATAGTGGTGACAGTAGTGACAGAATAGTGACTGGTGACATAAGATAGTGGTGACAGTAGTGACCAGTAACATAAGATAGTGGTGACAGTAGTGACAGAATAGTGACCGGTGACATCAGATAGTGGTGACAGTAGTGACAGAATAGTGACTGGTGACATCAGATAGTGGTGACAGTAGTGACATAATAGTGACCGGTGACATCAGATAGTGGTGACGGTAGTGACAGAATAGTGACCGGTGACATCAGATAGTGGTGACGGTAGTGACAGAATAGTGACCGGTGACATCAGATAGTGGTGACGGTAGTGACAGAAGAGTGACTGGTGACATAAGATAGTGGTGACGGTAGTGACAGAATAGTGACCGGTGACATAAGATAGTGGTGACAGTAGTGACAGAATAGTGACCGGTGACATCAGATAGTGGTGACGGTAGTGACAGAATAGTGACCGGTGACATCAGTTAGTGGTGACGGTAGGGACAGAATAGTGACTGGTGACATCAGATAGTGGTGACAGTAGTGACATAATAGTGACAGGTGACATCAGATAGTGGTGACAATAGTGACAGAATAGTGACCGGTGACATAAGATAGTGGTGACAGTAGTGACAGAATAGTGACAGGTGACATCATATAGTGGTGACAGTAGTGACAGAATAGTGACCGGTGACATCAGATAGTGGTGACAGTAGTGACAGAATAGTGACAGGTGACATCAGATAGTGGTGACGGTAGTGACATAATAGTGACAGGTGACATCAGATAGTGGTGACAGCAGTGACAGAATAGTGACCGGTGACATAAGATAGTGGTGACAGTAGTGACAGAATAGTGACCGGTGACATCAGATAGTGGTGACAGTAGTGACAGAATAGTGACCGGTGACATAAGATAGTGGTGACAGTAGTGACAGAATAGTGACCGGTGACATAAGATAGTGGTGACAGTAGTGACAGAATAGTGACCAGTAACATAAGATAGTGGTGACAGTAGTGACAGAATAGTGACCGGTGACATCAGATAGTGGTGACAGTAGTGACAGAATAGTGACTGGTGACATCAGATAGTGGTGACAGTAGTGACATAATAGTGACCGGTGACATCAGATAGTGGTGACGGTAGTGACAGAATAGTGACCGGTGACATCAGATAGTGGTGACGGTAGTGACAGAATAGTGACAGGTGACATCAGATAGTGGTGACAGTAGTGACAGAATAGTGACAGGTGACATCAGATAGTGGTGATGGTAGTGACAGAATAGTGACAGGTGACATCAGATAGTGGTGACAGTAGTGACAGAATAGTGACCGGTGACATCAGATAGTGGTGACGGTAGTGACAGAATAGTGACCGGTGACATAAGATAGTGGTGACAGTAGTGACAGAATAGTGACCGGTGACATCAGATAGTGGTGACGGTAGTGACAGAATAGTGACCGGTGACATCAGATAGTGGTGACGGTAGGGACAGAATAGTGACTGTGACATCAGATAGTGGTGACAGTAGTGACATAATAGTGACAGGTGACATCAGATAGTGGTGACAATAGTGACAGAATAGTGACCGGTGACATAAGATAGTGGTGACAGTAGTGACAGAATAGTGACAGGTGACATCAGATAGTGGTGACAGTAGTGACAGAATAGTGACAGGTGACATCAGATAGTGGTGACAGTAGTGACAGAATAGTGACCGGTGACATCAGATAGTGGTGACAGTAGTGACAGAATAGTGACCGGTGACATCAGATAGTGGTGACAGTAGTGACAGAATAGTGACCGGTGACATCAGATAGTGGTGACAGTAGTGACAGAATAGTGACCGGTGACATCAGATAGTGGTGATGTGCTATGGGGATTTATAAGCTATTGTTTCTCTGTTACCAGCTCGAAAGCTGAAGCATATTGAACATATATTATTCTATTACTACATAAGTATCTAACAAATAAAATGTAGCTACTGTATACTAGCGTTACCTTTTATTAAGTTCCCCGAGTATAACCGTAATTGTCTGTGTTTGCAGTCTGCTTTGCTGTGTATTTTATCTTTTGCTGTTTGATGCAAGTTGTAGTCAAGATACATTGTGCACCCCGCTACCTGGAGCCTGGATTGGAATTCACCTACTCTCTTCCCCTCCCTTCTGTATGTAATAAGTCTCCTATATAGAGAACTGAGACACCGAGTGTAAATTGGATGCTGGGCTTCAGCTGGACTCCCCTCACTACCCCCTTGGTCTGACTCCGTCTGACTTCCTCTATATCTAACTGGTATAAGCGATAAGGTGAACCAGGAAGTATTAGCTTTTAATAAGCCTGCCTCCTGAATATGAAGAGGCCTGTTGTGATGTAATAAGAGTAGTCTGAGATTTGAGAGTATTCTTCTGCTCAGACTGTTTAGTGAACTTATCCGTCAGCAGGTGCCTCCCCGCTTTCTGGGTTTCCGGTGGAGGGCAAGGTCTTTGTCTGGTCTAAGGCATTTCTGGGGGTTTTCATGGTAAGCTTCGGGGGATCTGTCGGCTGTGGAGGCAGGCACGATCTATGCAGGCCAATTTGACTCTGATGTGGTGGATCCAAGGTCCCATCTCAGCAACTTCAACAGCAGTCAGGGTAGATAGAATAATGGTGTATGGACCCTTCCACCTAGGTTTGCGAGGCCTCTGGTGCCAATCTTTCACCAAGACTTCTTCCCCTGGAAGAAAAAAAATGCACAGCAGTATCCAGACATATAGGTATCCATTCCCCTGCTCTTTTGGCGATGGTTGGCATCGTGTTACCCAGGGCAAGCATCTGCTGGTGATTTATCATCTCTCCCACTATTTTGTTGTTTGCTCTTATTCCCATTTCTACTGGGCTGGGTCTATCCTACATCATCTCAAAAGGAGAATAACAAGTTATTTGGTTGAGGCAGATCTGATTCTGAGCAGAGCAATGGGTAGGACTTGTGGCCATTCTAGGTGAGTCTCCTGACAGAGCTTTTTATAGAAAAAGTTTTAAAGTCCGATTCATGTGCTCAGCCTTTCCTGAGCTCTGGGGTCTGTAGGCAGCATGCAGTTTCCATCTGATCTTGAGACAGTGGCTAGTTCTTGTATCATCTCTGCCGCAAAGGCTGGTCCGTTGTCTGACCCAATCTGCACCGGTTGGCCGTGTATTGGAATTATGTCTCTTAGTACTGCTCTGGCCACTTCGGTATATTTTTCAGTCCTAGTGGGGTAGGCCTCCACCCACTTCGTGTAAGTGCAGACAAAGACCAGGAGATGCTTCCATCCAACAGCTATAGGCATTCGAGTAGAGTCCACTAGTACATCTTGGAAGAGAGCAGCTCTATAAGATTGTATCCCTGAAGTCTTCAGAGGACCTTGCCTGGGATTGTTTTTAGCACAATTGACACATTTTCTAGTTATCACCTTAGTGATACTGGTGAGTCTTGGGGTGTGTAGCACATTTTGGATTAGATTTAACGTGGTGGTGGACCCATAGTGTGCATCTTCATGTACTTTTTTTTGATGATTTCCGTTGTCAATGCTGTCGGAACCATGATTCCTCCATTCGAGAGGATGAACCAACACTCAGGGGTGTATTTTTCAACTTCTGTCTTTAGCCATTTCTGTTCATCCCGACTGTGGCAGGGGTTCCAGTTGCTGAGGGGAACTGGGAACAGGGATTATAGCTTGACAGGGCTTTCAGCATTTGGGAGAGTGGCAGTTCGCTTGGCAGCATCTGCTTTTCTGTTTCCCTGTGCAACGAATGAGTCTCCTTTCTGATGTCCTTTACAGTGAATGACTGCCACTTGGGTAGGGGCCTACACAGCTTCTAACAGTTCCAGAATGAGAGGAGTATGCTTCACTTCTTGACCCACTGAAGTGATCAGACCCTTTTATTTGTACAGGGCCCCATGAACATGGAGGGTGAGTAAGACATACTTTGAGTCAGTAAAGATGTTGACTTTGATCCCAGCTGCCAGCTGTAGGGTTTCTGATAAGTGCAATAAGTTCTGCCTTTTGAGCTGAAGTTCCTTTAGGCAGTGGTTATGCTTCTCTAGTAGTTGTTTGGTGACCACTGCATATCCAGCATAGAGTATACCTTCATCCACGAAGCTGCTACCATTAGTGTAATATTCAACATCAGGGGCTTTAAGAGGTGTATCCTGTAGATCAGGACGGCTGCTGAAGACTTCATCCTTCACGTCACAGCAGTTATGCTTGGGGATTCTGGCTCTAGTGGGCAACAGGGTCGCTGGATTTAGAGTGGTGCATACTTCCAAATTAAGTCTTCGGTTTTCACATAAGAGGCCTTGGTACTTGGTCATACGAGAATTTGTCAGTCAATGGTGTCTATCAGAGTTAGGACAGAATGTGGCACCCATACTATAAGATCTTGACCCAGGGTAACCTTGTCAGCCATCATAACCAAGGTCACTGTTGCTGCCGGTGCTCTCAGGCAGGGAAGCCATCCCTTGGCCACATTGTCAAGCTGTTTGGAGAGATGGGCAACAGGTTGATGCCATGATCACATTGTCTGGGTGGGAACGCTGATCGCCAGTCCCTTCTTCTCATGAACATACAGAATAAATGGTTTCTCCAGATTAGCCAAGGCCAGTGCAGGTGCTTTTAAGAGAGCTTGCTTGATGTAGTCATAGGCCCTTGTATGTTCCTATATCTAGCAGAAGGGGGCATCTACACCGCACTTTATGACTTTAAAGAGGATTTTGGCCATTTCAGCAAAAACAATTATCCTTATTCTGCTCTGACTTTCCTTCTGGTGGTTGGTACTGGGATTTTGCAAACAGCCTGTTTTCTTTCAACTCCGAGTTGTACCTTTCCTTGTGAGATATGAGATCCCAGGTATTTGACAGTTGCTTGGCAGATCTGTGCCTTCTTCCTCGAGACTTTGTATCCGGCTTCATAGAGATGACAAAGCACTGTCTCAGTGTTCTGCAGACATCTTCAGAGGTAGATCCGGTTATGAGGAGGTCATCCACATACTGTGGCAATATAGTACCTGGCTGGGAAGGGAGAGAGAGTTTCCTTAGGTCAGTAGCAAGAGCTTCTCCGAAGAGTGCGGGTGAGTTCTTGAATACTTGGGGAAGGAGGGTCCAGGTAAGCTGATACTTTTCTCCAGTTCTTGGGTCCTGCCATTGGAAGACAGATAAGCTGACTGTCCTGTGTCAGTCTGACGGTGCAGAAAGCATTTTTCAAGTCCAGCACAGTAAAGAGAGTAGCTTCTCTTGGTATCAGAAATGATAAAGGAGGGTGGAGCAAGGCCCAGTGAGGGTGGTGGAATATTTATGGAATACACAGAGTTTTCAATGATTGAGTATTTTGAATGGTGGAGGTGCTGCCAACCAGATGACGCTCCACCAGTGTGGGCTTAAGTGTAGCGAAAAGGATGTGAAAAGAACTGGTATGGAGGCGCAACACTCAAAGCTACTAGAAGATGTAGATCAAAGTCCAATGTGTGATGGTGAAAGCACTTATTTTTTATTATTATTAACAAAACATGCATATTCAGAAATAATCTAAATAGAGAGGAATCCTTGGCCTTGAACTCCCTTACAGAGAATTCTGACCTGGTTATCCGCAATGCAGACAAAGGAGGTGGGATAGTTTTGCAGGATAGGTCCACTTACATCCAAGAAGCCATGCGGATATTGTCTGATACAGACTATTACATTCCCCTCTCTTCAGACCCAACCATCCCAATTCAAAAGAATTTTCTTGATCTTATCCAGGCAGCATACAATAGCAATATCCTCAATAAAAAAGAAAGGGATTTTCTCATTATTAGCCATCCTCGCACTCCTATTTTCTACCATTTGCCAAAAATCCATAAAGACACAATTAATCCCCCAGGCCGGCCCATAATCTCCGGCATAAACTCTATTAATTCAAACCTATCTCAATATATAGATATCCTGCTCCAAGGATATGTAACAAGCCTGAGGTCCCACCTCAAGGATACCCCATCACTTATAAAATTACTATCCCCAATAGAATGGAAACCCGCTTATGTGTGGGCCACCTTGGATGTTTCTGCTCTGTATTCCAATATCCCTCACGATCGGGGTATATCAACCATCATTTCCATACTTGCTGAGGACCCCTCAATCCCACAAAAACAGAAACAATTTATCACCGATTCCATATCCTTCATACTCAAGAATAACTTTTTTGCATTTAATTCTGGATTATACCAACAGATAAAAGGGACCGCTATGGGTACTCGATTTGCGCCAAGCTTCGCAAATTTATATGTGGGGGAGTTTGAACGACAATACATCTATACTGAACATATGTGGTCTAAGAAAATTATTTTTTATAAACGGTACATTGATGACCTTATTTTCATTTGGGAAGGGTCAGGAGAAGAATTTAATTGCTTTACGGATCACCTCAATATGAATGATTTTAACCTGTCCTTCACTGGTGTCACTTCTCCTATTTCTGTGGATTACCTGGACCTAACTTTGGGCCATGAGAGTGGGAGAATTATTACTAAAACTCATTTTAAACCTGTTGATGGAAATAGCTTTCTTGATTTTAGAAGCGCCCATTACAGAAAATGGAAGAACAACATTCCATACGGTCAGTTTAAACGCATTAGGCGCAACTGTACCAAGATCGAGGATTACAATACTCAGAGCTTGATTTTGAGACAAAGATTCAAACAAAAATATTACCCTAAAAAATTGGTGGACACAGCCTTTAATAGAGCTAAACATGACACTCCTGGAGACATTAAGATCCCTACTGAAAAGCTCACTGACTTTCACCATAATTTCATTACCACCTATAACCCATGTCATACTCGGGTGCGCACAATACTAGAAAAATATTGGCCAGTATTGCTCCAGGACCCATTCCTTTCCAGTCACTTACCACCTAAACCACGCATTACGTTCAGAAGAGCGCGCACCCTCAAAACCTCCTTAGCCCCCAGTAACCTTAGAACCAGCAGACCACATCCATTACATGAGAGAACCTTTTTTCCTAAATTAGTTGGATGTTTCCGATGCGGCAAGAAAAGCTGCATGTGTTGTGACAATATCTGCCACAAAAGATCTAGTTTTAAGAGTTGTACGACAAAAGAGACATTTTCTATCAAATCATTTCTAAACTGCTCATCTACGTATGTAATCTATCTACTAGAATGTCCCTGCAAGCTTCAGTATATTGGACGCACCACCCAGACCTTGAGAAGTCGCATTAACAAGCATAGATCAAACACCAAGAATAGCTATCCAAACCATAGTGTTTCCAGGCATGGGACCGCAGTCCATAATAATGATTTTAAAGTATTTTCTGTAACAGTTTTAGAACAAATACCCACCCATGTAAGGAATAGATTTGAAATTCTGAGAAAACGAGAAATATTTTGGATATTTAAACTGAACACGCTTATACCTATGGGCCTTAATGAGAGTTTGGAAAGCATTTTTGACAGTTGATTGGGTTTTTATATTTTTGTTTTGGTTTTTTTTTTTTTTTTTTCTTCGCCTTTTTTTTTTCCCCTCTCTCTCTTTCCTTCTTTCCCCAGACTAACATTGATCTGCAGGATTGCTGCATTCCAATAGGTGTCACTGTAGAGACATTGTTTAGTTTTTCCCTATTTGCCTTACCCCCAGCATAGTCCTCTTCTTACTCCACACCTCCCTCCCTTTACTAACCATACAATAGGAATTACCTTGTACATGAATCCCCCTCCCCACTCCCTATTCCATCCATGCACCCTGTAACCACGCCCCCTTTTTAGTCAAGCCAATCAACATTGAATTATTTTTCCCGCCCTCTCTCTCAGGTATTTATACCCCTGACTTGTCCTCAGCTCCCTTGTTAAAGCACTTTTTTCTCCCCTGTCCTCCTGCACACAGGTAAGCAAACTTCTCCTTGATCCTATAACTTAGATTTACACATCAATTCCTTTCCTTCCCCCTCCCCCCTTCCCCTTCCTAGTATGACTTTATCAGGAGCAAAAAAATCCCTCCAGTGCTCAGTTCAATTTAACTGCCCCCATGCACTTAATTACCCTGCTAGAACCCTCTGCCATATATTATCCATACATCTTCCCTAATCTGACAATTCTTCATTTTCAGGACCTCCGACACATCCTATACATCTTTGGAATCGTGTCACCCCTAGGCATCCTGTTGGTGAGCCCCTTATCTCAATTGCTAATTAGTTTTATTCTTATTTTGGTTGGTTACATAAAGGTGTCCCTTCTCCCCCCCCCCCCCTTTTTTTTTTTTTTTCTTCTTCCTAACTTTATCCCACACCATGAACCCAATGCTGTCAATGCACACCATTCTGAAGTAGCTTTCCAATAGATTCCCTTTTTTTATTTTTTTTATTTTTATTTTTTTAAATTTATTATTTTTTTTTTTTTTCTTCTCATTTTTACATACATATACACATTTATTTATGCACCCCCTCGGGTGTAGCAATCATATCATATTTCCCAATAGGCTGTACATGCATTTTAATTCTGTAGTCATTCCATTCAGCTGAAAGCAAGCACACGATTTTGAGTCCATCCGCTCTCATATTGGTACTTTTAAGATTGGTATTTTACTCCGGATTGTCTTCATCCTATTTTAACAGATATTTGTTTTGTATAAATTTCATGTTAATTTACATGTACGGATGCTCATATTCTTTTATGTTTTTTTGTCTCATATATATTTTATCACTGTTCAGATCGATGTTTTCATCATATATTTATTGTTCTTATTGACACATTTGTGAGACTTCATTATGTATATGAATTTTTTTTTTTCCTCTCCCGTCTCCTCCCCTTTCTTTGTTAATCACTCCTCCATTATCTATTTGTACTTATCACACAGTCCTATCCAGCCGAACTGACGAAGGGGTTCTTCCCCGAAACGCGTATTCCATTGCTGGTTTTTAATTTCTGAAAAAATAATAAAAAAGAAGTGCTTTCACCATCACACATTGGACTTTGATCTACATCTTCTAGTAGCTTTGAGTGTTGTGCCTCCATACCAGTTCTTTTCACATCCTTTTCGTTTCTCTTGGTATCAGTCCGAGTAGTGTGTAGGGGTTGGGCACTGTTTAATACAAAGTGACCACAGCTTGATCCACTGCTCTGAGATCATGGACTGGGCGATACTCTATTGTTCCAGGTTTCTATACAGGCAGAAGGGGGGTGTTCCAGGGTGATTGGCATCTCTTCAGAATACCGTACTACACAAACTTTTCTGGATTGTGTACAATACCATGGCAGGCAGCAGAGGGTGGGCAGTATTGCTTGATGACACAACGGTTGTGCCCCTGGCTTCAGCTGTACTGCTACTGGAGGTATATTCCGAGCGAGTCCCGGTGGATTATCTTCTGCCCACACTCCTGGTATTTTCATTACTAGGTCCAGGGTGGGTCCTGAGTGATCAGGCTCATGAATACAGCAAACAATCTCCATTCTTCCTCTTGAGACACTGTGAGTGAGAGGATGTGGGTGGGAGTTGGAACATCTTTTCCAAGTTGTAAAGTCATCTGTCCATCCGATTCAAAGGACACTTGGGCCTTTAGTTTTCTCAACATATCCTGTCCCAGCAGTCCAGTAAGTACAGAAATTGATGAGCAACTTCTCTGTTTCTCAAGGTACATTGCCATGGTACAAGTTGTTGGGTTATAACTGAATGTTCAGCGCCGGTATCAACCAAGTTCACAGAATGACCCCCTACATTTACTCTTACCATAGGTTCATGGCGGCCCAGCAGATAGGAACCCGGTCACCCTCATTTGGAATTATCGTCATACAATGGAGCAATAGGTGCAGAGTAAGATTGAGGCCGATTGGGGTGGTCCTGAGTGACTCTGCCATGTGCTTGTCTCTGGTAGCGGCCATTTTTGACCTGACCCCTTCCTCCTTCTCTTCCTGTATGAGCAGAGGAAGTGAAGGGGCAGTCTTTACTCCAGTGACCTGGTTTGTGATTTGGACTTATCCAAGAACAAGGCAGAATTGCTAGGTTTAAGACTTCAACAATGGAATCTTCTAGAAGATGATGTCAGTTACTTCATATCAAAAGAGGCACCAGCAGTTTGAGCCTTTCTTCAGAAAGGAAGGTAATCTGGTTTTCTGTTCCTATATTGAGGGCCTCATGAATGCCTTAAAAATTACTCATGACCCACAAGAATGGAGACTATTTGTAAACTTTTCGAAACTGAGTCTTAAGGCTGTGCTTTTGCACAATGGAAACAGTCTTCCATCTATTCAAATAGCACGTCCCGCATGACAGAGCCGTACAATAACTTAAAGCAGCTACTGAATTACATTGAGTATAACAAGTGCAGCTGGCACCTCAGTGGTGATTTCAAGGTAGTTGCCTTTTTAATGGAACTGTAGCAGGGATATACAAAATATGTGTTTCTTATGGGAGTGGGAGAGCCGAGTAAAGGAATCGCACTACTTGTGGTAGGAATGGACTCGCAGACAAAATGTATCAGCTGGAGAGAAGAATATCCAGTGCCCAGCTCTGGTCAAGGCTCATATATTCCTGCTACCACCCCATCACCTCAAACTAGGGTTGATGAAGAACTTCGCGAAAGCCATGGGACAGACTTTGCCAGCTCTCCGATACCTTCATGTAAAATTCCCTCGACTCAGTGAGGCAAAGATTAAAAAGGGAGTATTTGTGGGTCCTCAGATGCGAGAGCTCTTTAAAGATGACCGGTTCAACAACTTACTGCAGGATGATGCCAGACAAACATAGAATGCTTTTCACCTAGTGTCTATAAACTTTCTTTAGTACAAGACATGCTGATGCAGTATCTGAAACTTGGCTGCAATATGTCTCTACAGACCCACTTCCTTCATTCCCATCTGGATTTCTTTTTCAGACAACTGTGGTATGATTAGTGATAACATGGCAAACGTTTTCATTAAGATATCGCAACAATGGAACAAAGATACCAGGGATAATGGTTTACTACCATGCTGGCTGACTACTGCTGGACACTCCCATGCTGGCTGACTACTGCTGGACACTCCCATGCTGGCTGACTACTGCTGGACACTCCCATGCTGGCTGACTACTGCTGGACACTCCCATGCTGGCTGACTACTGCTGGACACTACCATGCTGGCTGACTACTGCTGGACACTCCCATGCTGGCTGACTACTGCTGGACACTCCACAGAGATGGTCCCAAACTGCTGTACCAGAGACAGGCAAAGAGATCTCAGACATAGTCTATGACTTGACTTGTTACAGGTATTACCCAGAGGCCTATTACTATTGGCATGCATTTCATAATGTAAACCATTATTGCGGCTTACAAAAAAATAGCCAGTTTTGTATTTTGACTGTCATATTTGTGTTGTGCACATAAAAATTGATAAGAAATTACTAATTTTATTTCAGTAACATGACTGTTGTAAAAATTTGTTGACCAGGTCATCTGCTGGCTCTTTCTCTGTGTGAAGATGCTGCCCCCTCCTGGTCGGAGGGTCCCGATCTTTCACCTCACAGGATTCCTCTTCCTCTGTGTGAGGATGCTGCCCCCTCCTGGTCGGAGGGTCCTGATCCTTCACCTCCCCGGATTCCTCTTCCTCTGTGTGAAGATACTGCCCCCTCCTGGTCGGAGGGTCCCGATCTTTCACCCCCCAGGATTTAGTATTCTTCTGTGTCCTCAGTGTAGATCCGGCTGCAGTAAAGGATACTTATCTAAGGGCCTTTTATACCGTCTGTACGTCTGTGTTGACGAAACAGAAATTTCAGTGTTATATAATGGTCTAAACCAGTGTTCCCCAGCTCCGGCTCTCAGGGACCCCCAACAGGTCATGTTTTCAGGATTTCCTCAGACTTGCACAGGTGATGTAATTATTGTCGGTGCCTCAGACATTGTCACAGATGTTTACCATAGAATATCCTAAATACATGACCTGTTGGTGGTCCCTGAGGACTGGAGTTGGGGACCCCTGGTCTAGACGATATGTTTACCACAATATCATTATTTACATCTTCCTTTGGTCCAGTGGGGGTAGTCTCTTTGTTAAGCATGTTACCATGCAGGGCGGCGCTGGGTCCCGCGGCCGGCGCGCGCCGCTCCGATGTCGGCTCCGGCGTCCCGGAGCTCTGCTGTCGGGGCTCTCCCGGCGGCGTGGAGCAGCCAGCGTGCAGCGGCGTGGGTGTGTCCGCCCGTAGGGTGCCGCCCGCTCTCCTCCACCTTCCATATGCAACAGTGGGAGAGTCGGCTCCTTCGACTCTCCGCCCCTGGGCGGAGGCTTTAAGTTAAAAGGCTGGCAGTGACCTGAGCTCACTGCCAGTTATTGGTTCTGCTAGCCTCTAGTCAGGTCTGTCTCAGTCTGCTCTAGTTGCTAGACAGTGTCCTTTCAATTTGCCTGTGAGCTCCATCTCCAGCCTTACTCTGCCTTGTAAGTTCTGTTGGTCTGTTCCACCTGCCTCTTCTGTCGGCACTCTGTCCCCCGTTAGTTAGCTCCATCTAGGTAGTCGCCAGATCCCTAGCCAGAGCAGGGACCGCCGCCCAGTTGTCCGCCTGGGGTTAGCCAGGGCCGAGGCAAGTAGGCAGGGACAGTGGGGTGCTGGAAGTTCAGGGCACCCCACCTGGCGCTCGGGGGGCAGAGTGCCGTAACACATGTTGATACAACATAGAGCCTCCTTCCTCTTCATCTTGAATGAAGTGGCCCGCCCCAAAGTACCTGCCATATTATGTGTTTAACCAGATGCATCCGTTGAATTAAGAACCATTGGTGGAGAAACCTAAGTGTGCTCTTGATCTAGGCATTCACCTCCTAGGTTGTCACTTATGTACAGAATCATACAATTCCCTTTTTTTAGATTTTGAGGTATGCCAATTAAATACTCATCCATGGTTATGGTCAATGTCTCATTTAGTTCTCTTGATGTTTTCCAGTTCTTGCTTGTGATGAGTCAACTGTATATTCTTGTTATCCTGGTAGAGGTCCCGGTCATGTTGTCATTATGGCAAGTAGACTTTTCTCAGTGGAAACCAACCGATCCTTACTTGTCTGAATTTCCTATTGTAAAAATGTAACATCGATAGGATTACATCAGAGGCAAAAGTATTAACAATTCCCTCAAACTTGGAGCAAAACACTGCACTATCCACCATAAGGGTGAGGGTTTATATGGGGACAGAGACCCTTAGGAATACGTTTAGCTTTATAGTACTCGCATAATGTAGTCATATAGAGCAGGTGTTCTTCCATGTCAAGTCCAATATTCGGTGCACACTAGTACAGGTTTGATATAAGTCCAAAATGCAACAGAAGATTGTACCAGCAGCACTCCTTCTAAGTCCTCACTGGGCTGGACTGAAAGATCAATACAACAGCCAGCCGGAAGCCCAAATTATCGTTTCCAAAGTAAATTTAACCTTTTCCAGTCCAATGTCGGGCCTGCCCCGACATCATCATTTTCCTCCACAGCTCCAATGTCGGGGCAGGCCAGACACTGCAGTGCAGGAGTGGATCTGCACCCGATCGTCAGGCACATCGGGTGCAGATGCACTCCTTTACTGGTCGTTATCGAGGACCCCCGAGGAGAAGGCAGAAAGGGTTTTTAACCCTTTCTGCCCACTTCTTTATACATTACATAGCGCTCAATTAGCGCTATGCAATGCATAGATTCCGGCCGGCGATCATGTGACCGCTGGTGTTACCTGACCCCCGGCAGTCACATGAACGCCGAGCCGGGAGCCTGCACCGTGCAAGGACCTGCTTACCTGACCAGCGTCTTGTGCATTCTCCTTCTGTCTCCCGACCCGGCGATCATGTGACCGCCAGGTGTCACCTGACCCCAGCGGTCACATGATCGCCGAGCTGGGAGGCAGAAGGAGAATGCACAAGACGCCGGTCAGGTAAGCAGGTCCCTCCCTGCACCCTCCTGAACTCTCAGATCAGGAGGGTGCAGGGAAAATGTATTTTTTCTCACCCATTCTCCCAGCTCCAATTTATTTGGAGCTGGGGAGAATGGGTGAGAAAAAATAAATGGATTGGAAAGGGTTAAAAAAAATAGAAGACTTGGGAGTATAATTTGGTGCAGTTGATGAAAAAGATGTGTTTATTCACCCATAACTCAAAGAAAAACTATGAAGCTTCAGCCTGTGTGACCTTTTTCAAGTTTACAATCATTGTATAAAACATACTATAAATAGCTAAAACACTTAATTACAACACCAATCAGATTACTAGTTATTGGTTCCACTCAATACAACACACACCCCGTTTGTCCCTATCATCTGTCTTAAATACATAAGAATATAATATAGTGACACGTTTCTTGGCGGATGCATCCGTAGAATCCCTCAGGGTTGCTGCAAGAAATGCAAGTCTGAATAATGGCTTTAGGGGGGCCATTGTGGCTGGAAGCATGGAGAGCTGATATGACATGCACAACAGTCTATGCAACATTCCCCTTCGAGGTGAATATTTGTTTAGTCCCGAACTGAATAAAATCCTGGGAGAAGGGACTACCCAGAGAGTTTAGCCCAAAAGACACTCTTACCTGATGTAAACCTGACAATCCACAGAGACAGACCAGACGGAAATGGAAAATTGGGCAGATGGTCTTATCCTAAAGGAAGGAAAAGGTAAGAACCTTCCACTACCATTCCCACTCCAAATATCCTCTGAAGTCAAACAGCCAGTGGGAGACAAAATGCTCCTATACTATGGGAAATGGATGATAATGCATGGGTACTGCGAATAATCCAGCATGGTTAGAGGATAGAATTTACTCACTATCACCCAGGAGATTTGTGATTACAACTAATCAGTCCATACATTTCCAGCCAGGAATACAACAGGGGGTGAAGGAGTTCTTACAAATAGGTCCAGTAGTGCCAGTTCCTTTCAGTGAATGGACAGTTTTTGTGGGTCTGTCTGTCTATTTTCCTATTAGAGAAGCAATGGAAATTCTGGGGAAAATGACTGCATGCATAACCATGGTGCCATGGGGTCAGGCACATTCTAGGCCGCTCCAAAGGAAGGTTCTGTCCAAATGGACAGGAGACAGATATCATTAAAAAAATAGCTATCCCCACTAAGAGGCCATTGACCTGGTGGACGATATCCAATAGCCTGAGCAAAAAATTAGCTATTCCCACTAAGAGGCCATTGACCTGGTGGAGAAAGAACATTTTTTATTCCTGAGCAGAGGACAATCTTCAGTCCATAACAGCAGTCCATCTGAGAGCATCTTGGAAAGAAATAGCAGACTCTCTCAGTAAGCAACAACTCCAGGGCAGTGGTCCCTCAACATCGAGGGGTTCAACCAGCTAGTAGCCCTGTGGGGGAAACTACAGATAGATCTGTTTTCCTCCTGGGAAAGCTTGAAGTGTCACAAATTTTCTCCCTGCATCCAGCAAGACAACCCAGAGATTTGGATGCATTCGCTCAAAGATAGGAAATGTCACTGGCTTATGCTTTTTCTCCTTTACCTCTGATAGATCAGGCTCTTCAAAAAATCAGAGACATCTGAATAAAGGTCATATTTATCACTCCTTAGTGGTGCAAAAGATCGGGATATCCTCTAATTCTGAGTCTAGCAGTTCAGACCCCAATTCCCCTACCATGCAGAGCATTTCCATTTGCTCATGCAAGGCCCAGTAAACTGCCCCAAAGTTCACCAGTTACAACTGGTGGCCTAGTTACTGAAGGGCATAGATGAAGAAACCAGGAGCTCTCGGGGGCAGTTGTGGATACTGTTATGGCTAGTAGGAGGAAAGTGACATCTAAAATTTATGCCACAAGGGCTAAAAAATGTCTTAATACTAAAGTTCCTACAAAAAGGACTAGGGAAAGGACTGAGTCCTAGAATCCTGAGCGTCCAAGTGGCAGCTCTTAGTGCCTTTTTTAATTTTTTACAACTGCCTTGTAGAACATAGGTGTCTTAAAGGAGTTTTTAAAAGGGACTGAAAGGGAAAACCATTCATCAAGAAAATAGTCCCTCTTAAGGACCTAAATATAGTGGCAATAACCACTGCTAGAAGGATAGGGAAAATAAAGGCCCTATCGTGTAAGAACCATTCCTTAAACCTTTACAAGACCGTATAATTTTAATAATGAAACCCTCTTTGATCCTAAAATTGTATCTTCTTTTATAGGGCGCTGGAGATTATATTACCCTCCTTCAGTCAAAACTTTAAAAACAGTAAGAAGGAAACGTTCCATAACCTCGATGTTCGACGAGCTGTGATGACATATATACAGGCATCACAATCATTTAGGAGATCTAACCGTCTCTCTATTCAATTTTAGCAAAGATACTATCGCTAGGTGGATCAGGATGTACATCAGAGAGGCTTCTATATCTCAGAACTCAAGTCCCCCAGAGGGGATTAAAGCCCATTCCACTAGGGCTCTTGTGTCTTCATGGGCTGAAGCCTCAAGCAACTAGATATGTAGAGCGGCCACATGGATTAGTCTTGCCACCTTTCTAAACATTATCGTTTAGACTTAGTCTAGTAAGGATACTGCTTTTGGGATAAAAGTTCTGTAGGCTCCCTCCCTAAACCGGTTTCTAATCTGGTATTACCTCCAGTAGTACTGTCAGGATGGACGAAATGGTAAGTATAGAATTAGTCTTACCAGTCATGAGTCCATCATGACAGCGCACATTTCCCACCCGCTATGAATTATATTTTCGTAACAATATATTATGTTATAAAATAATACTAACAAAATTATTTTGAGGGACAAAGGCCGTCGTAATAATTTGAAGTCAATTAGAAAAGTATGAGGTAGGCGGCCTCCTAACACCTTAGTGACTAAGCCTGTTTCTGCCTTAGTGACGGAGCCAAATTTTGTGAATCTGACATGTGTCTCTTTAACATAGAATAACTCCGTAAAGGTTTTGCATATCCAAGTAACATTGTTTTTCGCCACATATTGTACTTCATTTAGGTAGTAAAAATAGACCAATAGAATTCCAAGCTACAACTTATGTATAAACCTCTTGGCTCACCTGATATCTGACGAGCTACGATTAACAACTTACCTGAGTTTGAAAGGTGTAGGCGGTTGGTCTTAATGGGTTCTGCACAAAGGGCTTTTCCTAATTCACTAAGCTCAGTCTTTGCCATATGCTCCCCTGGATGCGGAGGCACCTCAATAGTAAAAATAAATATGTATATCAACTGCACACAAAAGAAATAACCTAATAGGATGAGGTGGTTCCAATGCAACGCCACTCAGGGAACCCGCACCTTGATTCCACTAGCAGTCCATAAATGTAACAAAATATGTGGCATCATATATCCGATGCAAATCAAGTTTCAAATCATTATTCCCCCATGTTTTTAACAGAACAGGCAACGTCTCGCCCTCTCTGGGTCTTTATCAAGCTTGGCTTCCACCTCATTGGATATATTTTGCCTTCCTGTAGATCAACATTGGGGGGGGGGGGTGTAAGTGGCTAAACTCCATGGATATAGGTCTTTTTATAGCCTTACATACTATATTTGCATGTTATTTTACTGTGTTGTAAAACGAAAAAAAAAAAAGGTTTGGTACGGTGTTAGCCAGTAGAGCAATATTTGATTGTTCTCAGTGAGAGAAACCAAGTAATCTTATAAATATGATACCTTTTAATGGTTAACAAAAATGCATGATGTTACAGCAAGCAAGCTTTCTGAGAGATCGCCCCCTTCGTCAGGCTATGGAATGAAACTAGTTTGGATGGTGCACAACTACAACATACAGATGTAGAGGGGAGGGGAAACACATGCCTCTTGATCTAAAAAAATGTTCACACAGAAATTTGAGACTCTCTTGAAGTCAAAACTTAAAACAACAGGGGTGTGGCCTGGCAGGTAGTGGGTAAGGCTGCAGTAAGAAGAGCTCCGACACGGAGACGCTCCTTCAGGCTCCTACCAGCGGGTGAATACACAGGAGAACCCCGAAAAGCAGAGGAAAGGACTCACCAGAGCCAGCAGAACATTTTTAGCCGCCTCTTGAGGGTATCGGGTCCGGCGTGAAGCGAGGCCTACACGACCGGGAGAAGCCGCGGGCTGGAGTGCCGGGTGCCGGCGGTCAGGAGGCGGCCCAGGGACGTCCGAACGCAGAGGCGGAGGAGAAGGGGAAGCCGGAGAGCTCCACTGCTGCGGGGAAGACATTGCCGGGCACAGAAGAGTGGAAGAGGAACAACCGCCGGCGGGAGAAGAGTGACCGGAGGTAGGACTCTGCAGAGGGGAGGGGGAGCAGACTTCTGGTAACAGCTGCAGACAGTAGGGAGGCTGCGGGGAGCATACAGCAGCTAAACATAAAGACTGCTGTTACACTTACCCCTGCTCTCCCTAAACAGTTCGGGGACCCCCCCCCAAGCTTCAGGATAAGCCTGAGGGCTACACATCAGGGGTGTTAGTACCCCATAGTACAGAGGCCCTGCACTCTCCAGGAATCCTGCAGCCCAGGGGAGCCTGAGAGAAGGAAGAGTAAAGCCCCTCATATTGCAATAAGGGGGGTAGAAAAGGCTTACCCGGACACAAAGCAAAGAACACTGTGCTGCTCTCGACAGGGGGCCCCCTGCAGCTTTCCATGAAGCCCCACTGAAACCAAGTGGCTATTATGAGTACTGCAGGCCCTTAACTTTACTGCCAAGTTAACTTACTGGGAATCCATATATCCCTCGGGCGTAGCAGCATAATTTACAGCCCAAGGCTGAGCAAACGTGACCTCCCTGAGCTGATACAAGGACTATCATCCTCTAGAAGGAAGCTCTCCTGGACGGTTCTCTCAGCAGTAAAACTACACGTTAATCAAACTTCTGAAATGGCATTGAACCGCCGCACTCCCGCTCAAATGTTGGAATAGCATGGCTGAATAACGCATTTTCCTCTCCGTAAAAATGTGGCTCCAAAACAGCTCATAACAAGTTCACCTAGCATTAATGAAACTCTGAAAAGCATCGACCACCCTGACTACGTCTTCCAACGTTCTCCACAAGCATCGGTCTTCTTTGGATGATTTCTCTATATATTATCAGTGTCCA
The DNA here is from genome assembly GCF_035609145.1 of Eleutherodactylus coqui. Taxonomy (NCBI): domain Eukaryota; kingdom Metazoa; phylum Chordata; class Amphibia; order Anura; family Eleutherodactylidae; genus Eleutherodactylus; species Eleutherodactylus coqui. The sequence goes on from NC_089841.1 coordinate 23,965,145, forward strand.
TCCCAAGTGGCATAATTCTGCATTGACTATTCATGATGGGTATAAAACTGGCCGTCCCAAGGAGACTCTCGGAATTCTTCCCCCCTGGCCCTCGCAGTAATGGAAAAAGCCCCGCTACCTCCCACCCAAACAGCCTCGAAACAGAGAAGGCACCTAGCGCCTAAAGCTCCTTCCCAGAATTCTACTCTGGGCTCTCTCTCCCCTACTCAGGGAAGCCCAACCACCTAGAACAAAGGAAGCAGCAAGAGGAGCACTCAAGGAACCCCTCCAACCTCTCCTTCCTCAAAGGGCCCTGTAGCTAAAAAAAGCCAAAACAAATTAACTGCAAGGAACATCCCCGATGGCAGAGCCTACCAACAACCTCCAGGCATTCCCAGACTCTGAGAGCCCCCTAACTATCAACACTCTGAAGAATTTGCTGTTATCACTACAAAAAAATATTTCTAACAACATACAAAATCTCTCAGGGCAACTACAATCCAATATCGATCACTTGGCAACCCAAACTGACCATATTGAACAAAAACTAGGGGAATTTACTAAAGCCCACAACGAACTGGTAGACGCACTTGGAAATCTGGAAGAAGAAGTATCCCAACTATGATAAAAAGTCACAACCTGGAAGACCGATCCAGAAGGAACAATCTTAAATTTAGAGAAATCCCAGAAACTGTGTCTCCACCCGACATCCCTCAATATCTACTCAAGATGCTTCAAACACTCCTTCCGGATCTCCCTGAAGTGGAATACGCTATCGACAGAGCCCATAGGATCCCAAAAGCTCGGTCCGATCCGGAATCCGCACCAAGAGATTTCCTGGCAAGGATACACTTTTATAAAATCAAAGAAGAAATTCTGTCTGCTGGAAGATGTAGAGGAACACTCCCAGCCCCTTACGAAAATGTACAAATATTTCCAGGCCTCTCGGCTGCTTTATTACAGGCACGCAGGCAATTTGCACAAATCATAGCGGCACTGTGGGAGGCCCATATCAAATACAGATGGGGCTTCCCCACTAAACTTCTGATCTCTAGAAACGGAACTCTCTATGTTGCAGCATCGGTGGAAGGTGGCCATTCCCTTCTGAAGTCATGGGAAGTTCCGTTCTCTTAGAAATCTCCTAGGTCGACTGGGAGATCCCCTTCAAGGGTCGATAAAGAGTGGTCAATTGCAGATAAACATGTCGACGTGCGTGATATGGTGTTCCACCAAGTCACGTGCTCGTTTTAGCTTTTTTCACTTCCTGGAACCAATTACGGATGGTTCAAAATGCTATCCCCCCCAATTGCCATTCACCCAATGCCCGTCGGCACTGGTTGAACAACATTTTGATGTGTTCTAATGTTGATGTTTACCTTTATTTCTACGTTAACATTGGTTATAATTGGTTTTCTAGGAGGTCTCTTCCCCAACCCGTTTTCCTACTTAACATGACTGGACGACACGATAACCCTGCTCTTAATCTACCCGCCAGTCATGCCTATTAATATTACATCTTTAAATGTAAAGGGTCTGAACAGCCCCTATAAGCGCAGCATGCTCTGGAGAGAGGCCCTCAAATCTCATTCGGATGTTTTTTTTGCTCAGGAGACCCATTTCCTGAGGGACAACCCCCCCCCCCCCCCCCCCCGCACACACCCTAAATTCCCGAAACTTTTCTTTGCTTAAAACTCGGAGAAAAAGAAAAGGGGAGTTGTAATAGCTATAAACCAGACAGTAGCATTCGCCCAAAGAAATATATATGTAGACCCAATGGGCGGCTTCATAATATTAGTATGTGAGATCAACGCCACTATTTATACCTTCGTAAACGTCTATTTTCCTCCCAAACGCCAGGCCAGATTTTTTAGACACGTCTTATCAGAGGTGGCTAAAATCCAGGAGGGTAACTTAGTAATCGGTGGGGACTTTAATTCGGTGCTGGACCCCTCTGCGAAGGGAAGAGGTCCATCTCCTGTTGTCCCGATCCTACACGTAGAGGATCTACACGATGTCTGGAGGGGTTTACATGAATCGGAAAGAGACTATATATTCCTTTCCTTGCCACACTCCTCCTACTCCATCGTAAAAAATACGGATGCCGCACACATTAATCATCCAATACAGGGTGGGAGAAACATATGCCTCTGTTTGCCAGCTTACCCGGATCCGTACAGAAATCCAATAGGAACCATCATTAGCATTTGTAGTATGTAAGCAGCAGCTGGGGTAGTTCGTTAACAACAAGTCAGATCTTCATTTTAAGAAAAGAACCTTTTATTCATCCATTTTTTGCTAAAAAAACGCCTGCAACGTTTCGACTGCTTAGCCCAGTCTTTAACAAGCCTGGTGTGAACAATCTATCCCATATTTAGGCATTAATATAACGTACCCAAGCTCTCTCACCTTTGCCAAAAATTACTTGCCACTTCTTAATTGGATTCCATGTATTCTAAGCAACTTCCGTAAACCCTTCATATCCTGGGCGGGCAGAATTGCAGCTGTTAAAATGATGATCCTCCCACGAATTTTGTATGTCTTCAGAACAGTAACAATTCCAATCACTATACATTTCTTGTCCAAACTCCAAGCCCTTATTAAATCGATTTATTTGGGGAGGATCACACACTAGAGTCAAATTCTCCACCTTGGTGAAACCATACGAATTAGGCGGCATGAGCGCTCCCGACATCAAACGATACTTCGCTGCGGTTATAGACCAAATTAAACAGTGGTGGGCTACATTATCTCACAAAAAATGGGCGGCTATAGAAACTGCTAGTCTGGGTGCCCCCCTGATCTTCCTGCTGGGAGTCAGACCACCGCCTTTGCCGACACATGCGCTACCAAGACTCCAGGTATCGGCCCAGATAAGGTCTCGGCTGCGGCCCTTCCCCTGAGATTTCGCTCCTCCATTCTCCCAGATTTTGAATACGGAAAATGGGAGACATTTGGGGTCCGAAAAACAGGAGACCTCTGCGACGAGGGAGCCATAATGGACTTCCCCACACTAAGTAAAACATTTAATCTCCCTAGTAAATTGAGTTTCTCATATCTGAGATTAAGATACGCATTACAATCCTTAGACATCCATAAACCAATGTTTCCCAAGGCGGCTTTCATTTTTTTCTCATTCCCTGCGGATACTCCCGGAGGCATATCAACCTTCTAGGAGAACTCATTCTCACAGATAGCACAATCCAAGTCAGTCCATATGACGCTTTGGGAAACTGATCTCAAACAACAATTTAGCCTGAAAGATTGGAACCGTGCACTTGCTTGGACTAAAAAAATATCACACAGTATCTCCCACTGGGAAATTTCCCAAAAGATCTTTCTCCGTTGGTACCTGACCCCAGCAAGAATATCCAGGATCAATAAAGAAGTGCCGGAGACATGTTGGAGAGAATGTGGTGCGAAAGGCATCTACTTCCATATGTGGTGGTCTTGCCCAGTCGTATGGTCTTTCTGGAATATTGTATTTGACTTTATTTATTCGGTTACACACCAGTTTGTACCCCCGGACCCAGCATTGGCCCTCTGTTTCTTGAACACTAACAATTTGTCTCCTTTCCATTTGGCTCTTGCCTCGCACATTATTCTTGCGTCACGGTTGACAATCGCCAGACGTTGGAGATCAAAAGAGGCCCCCTCTATTCTAGAATTGAGAAACTCAGTGAATTGTACCTTCCACTTAGAGGAGGCTTATTCACGCAGATTTGTTACCAAATCCCCCCGACTATCGTTCTGGGTGGCTTGGTTGGACTACACGACATCCAACCCTCTGTGATTGGAATCCGTGGAGGCAGAACTGTGCATGGCAAAAGACCTTCAGGCAGATAAGATAGTCCGAGCCTGAGGGCAGAAACACACCACTTCCTCAAACATCCCCAGCTAGTTACACACACATAGCTTTCTACTTCCCCTCAATTACACAACCCCTGCCATACCTTCCCACACAGTAACGCCTGGCTCGTAAGCAACCTGTACAAAACATTGATATATCTGGAAAATGAAATTGTACATCCGTTGTTTTGTTTGTTATATATAATTTTTTTCTTATATTTTTTTCACTCCTGTTTTACTACGTATGAAAAAAACTGTCAAAAATATAATTGTGAAAAAAAGCAACTTAAAACATCAGACAAACAGAGTGGAGACATACATCGTAAATCAATCCACTGAACTCAGGACAGTTTTATGCTATGTCTTATCTCTTCCTCAACCTGCACATGGAAGGAGATGCAGCATCACCTAGTGGATGGCAACATTATTACAAGTCAAGTTCTGAATTTTTATGAAGTTTTAAAGCAAAAAGGAAAAAAATATTATTCGGAGGAGGACATCTCTTTTGACCTCCTTCAGATCTTTCATATTTTCCACTTATGCAAGAATCCCAGGCTGAGTTTCAATCCATTCTTGAGGGTATCAAACATGACCATAAATTTGTACTCCCAAATTCTGTGATGCTGCGACTTGAAATTGCCCTTCAGTATAATAACTCTCATCTGCTCTATGCTGTGTCCCTTACCACAAAAATGTTTTGCCACAGGTAGTTCAGTTTTTCCTTATGTAATTGAGTGGCGATGAGATCTCATCCTAGCTCTCAGTTTGTCCTGTTTCCCCGATAGAAAGTCCCCCGACAGGACATTTACTGCGCATGGTCAGGTACACAACATTGGACATGGAACATGTGAATGTCCTCGGGTTCTTCTAGTCCTGCTGTGTGTTGGGGATCTGTATCCTGTCCGCAATCAGTATATGTGAGCAGGTCTTGCAGCTCCTTACCTTACCTTTGTGTGTCAGAGGACAATGCACTCCTGATTATACAGTTCCTCAAATTTGGAGGTTGCCTGTAACACAGAAGCAGAGGGTCCGGGAATATGGTGTTCAGACGGTCATCATTGTGTAGGGTATGATGGAGTTTCTTTACAGTCATCCTTAGTACCTCTAGCTGTAAATTGTAGATCACTGCTAGAGGTATATGTCCATTTTTTTCCTTTCTCCTTGTATTGGAGTAGTTGATTTCTGGATATCCTGGTGGCTCTGGTGATTTGGTAATCAACTGAGGTGGGATGCTAGCCCTGATTTAAAAGTCTTTTTGAGATTGTGTAAATGTTCCTCTCTGTCTGTTGGGTTGGAGCAGATCTGGTTGTATCTGATGGCCTGGCTGAATACTATGGACTTTTTAATGTGTTTAGGATGGGAACTGTCCCATCTGAGGTATGTGGGCCAATCAATCGGTTTCCGGTATAGGAATGTCTGTGTTGAGTTGTTCGAAATTTTTACGGTAGTGTCCAAAAAGTTGATTTCTGTATACGAGTTCGCTAATGTCAGGTTTATGGTGGGGTGAAATGCATTGAATTTTATTAGTTCTTGTTCGGTGTTAGTCCAGATGATTATGATGCCATCAATGTAGTGGAAGTAGGCCAATGGTTTGTTGGGGCAGGAGGCCAAAAAGTCACTAATAAGGCCTTTCCCGATGGTATTACTGATGGTGTTCTTCAGAGGTTTTTGGATGTACAGTGTCCGGTGGTTCCAACACTCTACATTTTGCCTAAAATACATAAAAATCTCCATAATCCACCTGGTAGATGCATAGTGTCAGGATGAGGGTCCCTCTTTAGCAATGTGGCACAGTTCCTGGAAAGGGTTTTGAGAACATTTGCGGAGGGGGCAAAATCTTACGTTAGGGAGATCACCGACTTTCTATTCAAAATCTCCTTGGTGAAGGTGACTGATTCCACTATTCTAGCCTCTTTCGAATTTACAGCATTATATACCTCAGTTAGCCATACAAAGAGAATTGAAGCTGTTAGGAATTATGTGGAAAGTTCTGACATTTCCCCCTGATTGTGGAGACTTGGCCCTGTCGCAGTTGGAGTACATCCTTTCAAATAACTATTTTGTGTTTTCAGGGGTTGTACTACCGGCAGCAGCAGGGCACTGCCATGGGTTCGAATATAGCGCCCACGTACGCTAACGTATACATGAGGAGAATTGAAGAATAGTTTGTTTTTATATCGGTATATAGCTCTAAGATCAGTTGTTGGTGGCGCTACATCAACAATATTTTCACTTTGTGTAAAGACCTAGCCTCAGAACTCTGTAAGTTCCACAATGTGCTTAACAGTATTTAACCTGAACTGTAGTTCCCTTTAACACACATTGGGATATGCAGGTTCAATTCTTAGATGATCTAGTTATCAAGAATAAAGCACAATTGCTAACAGACCTTTTCGTAAAATCTACGGATCATATTAACATAGTATGTTAGGCTGAATGTCCATCTAGTTCAGCCTGTTTCAACCCCCTTGTTAATTCAGAGAAAGGCAAAAACCTCAAGAGGCAGAAGCCAATTAGCCCATTTGCGGGAAAATTCCTTCCCGACTCCATAATGGCAATCAGAATTATCCCTGGATCAAACTTTGATAGTTCCTACCTGAATGTAAGACCCGGAACTATAACTCAGCTGGTCACCTTATGTCTATATCCTGTAATATCCTTCCGCTCAAGAAAGACATCTAGTACCCTCTTAAATTCATCAATGGATTTTCCCATCACCACGTCCTCAGGCAGAGTTCCATAGTCTCACTGCTCTTACAGTAAAGAACCCCCCCTTCTGTATTAGTGATAAAACCTGCTTTCTTCTAGACATAGCTGATGCCCTCTTGTTACCGAGGCAGTCCAGGGCATAAACAGATCATGGGAGAGATCCTTGTATTGTCCCCTAATGTATTTATACATAGTTATTTGACCGTCATTAGCTGTCTTTTTTCCAGGTTGAATAATCCCAATTTTGATGCCTCTCTAGGTATTGCAGTCCTCCCATTCCGTTTATTAATTTAGTTGCCCTCCTTTGAACCCCCTCAAGCACTGCAACATTATACCTGAGCACCGGTGTCCAGAACTGTACACAGTATTCCATGTGGGGCCTGACAAGTGCTTTATATAGTGGGATAATAATGTTCTTGTCCTTCACCCTCATTCCTCTTTTAATGCAGCTTAAGACTTTATTTGCTTTTGCAGCAGCTGACTGGCTTTGGATGCTCCAGTTAAATCTACAATCCACTAATACCCCCAGGTATTTTTCCATCTCACTTTTCCCTAGCAGTACCTCATTTAGTGTATATTGGTGACATCCGTTTCTCCTGCCCATGTGCATAACCTTACAATTATCAACATTGAACTTCATTTGCCATTTTTCCACCCAAGCCCCCAGTTTATCTAGGTCCTTTTGTAGCCGTACATTGTCCTAAGTTGTATTAATTATCTTGTATAATTTTGTGTCATCTGCAAATATTGATATTTTACTGTCTAGTCCCTCTATCAGGTCATTGATAAATATATATAACAGAATGGGGCCTAGTACTCAGCCCTGTGGCACCCCACTATTGACAGTGGCACAATCAGAGTACGAACCATTTATTACCACCCTTTGCTTTCTATCTCTGAGCCAGTTCTTTACCCAGATACACGTTTTTGCCCATTCTGAGCCCTCATTTTATATATCAACCTATTATGCAGCATGGTATCAAAACTGTAGAGAAATCCAGATATACGAGATCAGTAGACTCTCCCAGGTCCAGCTTAGAACTTACTTCATTGTAGAAGCTGATCAGATTGGTCTGACATGATCGACCCCTCATGAACCCATGCTGGTGAGGAGTTATTCCGTTGTTCTCCTTGAGGTATTCTAGGATGCATCTCTCAGAAACCCCTTCAATGTTTTTCCAGTTACTGAAGTGAGACTTACCGGCCTGTAGTTACCAGGCTCACTTTAAGACCCCTATTTGTAAATTGGAACCACGTTGGCAATGCACCAATCTAATGATACAATGCCAGTCTTGATAGTATCCATAAATATAAGAAATAGTGGTCTAGCTATCACATCACTTAGTTCCCTTAGAACCCTTGGGTGAATTCCATCTGGACTCGGCGATTTATTGATTTTTATCCTCTTTAACCGGCTCTACTGTGTTAGGTATGCAATATGTAGTGGGGGGTTCGTTCTATTCGCCTGCATCTCCTGTGACATTTGCTTTTTGTTTGTGAATACACTTGAAAAGCAACCATTTAATAGATTTGCCTTCCCCCCATTGTCTTCTATGATTTCTCCTGCATTATTCATTAAAGGGCCAGTGCTGTTAATATAGTTGAAGAATAGTTCAGGGTTATTTTTGCTCTCTTTGGCGATCAGTCTTTCTGCCCCCTCCTTAGAAATTTTCATCTTTTCTTTACATAGTTATTTTTTTTCCGTGTATGATTTTAGCGCTTCTTCGCTGCCTTGTTTTAGTAGTTTAAACGCTTTCTTTTCTTCATTTATTGCCTCCTTTACCGTTTCGTCGAGCCACAGTGGTTTCCTTCTACTTATGGTTCTTTTATTTTTAAACGATATGAACTGTTCACAAGGTGATGAGGATGTTTTTAAACTTTTTCCATTTGTCGTTTGTACTGATATTTTTGAGGACGCTGTCCCAGTTAATGTTACCGATAGTACCGTAGTTCTGAACTGATCAAATTTTTGCTTTACTAAAGTTTTGTTTTTTTGTCGCTCCCTGATAAGGTTTCCTATTGAATGACAGCTGGAAATTATTATATTGTGGTCACTATTTCCCAAATGCCCCTCAACCTGCACCCCCGAGATTCTGTCTGTTTTTTCAGTTTATTAGTCCACAATGGCTCTCCCTCTAGTTGGCTGCTGCACAAGTTATCTTTAATTGTTCTCAAGAACGTATCACCCCTGTGAGATTTGCAGGTCTCGTTTTCCCATGTTATATCCGGATAATTAAAGTCCCCCATAATAATTACTTCCTTGCAGTTTGACACCTCTTCTATCTGCCTTAATAATAAGATTTCAGTTTCTTCTGTTGCTTTTGGTGGTCTATAAAAAAAACCTATATCAGTATTTTGTTAATTTTTTTTCTCTGTATTTCTACCTACAGAGATTCCACGTCTTCATCTCCTGAACCTCTATCCTCCCGTAGCCTCGGCATTAAGTACGATTTACCGTACAGACATACCCCTCCCCCTTTCTGTTTACCACGGTCTCTTCTGAAGAGATTGTAACCCTGTAAATTCACTGTCCAATCCCACTTATCAAGCCATGTTTCCATTATTTCAACTGTATTGAAGTTTTCATCAGTCATTCTCGCTTCAAGCTCAGCCACTTTGCCAATCAGACTTCTTGCATTCGTAGCCATACAATTTATATGGTTGTTTTTGGACTTTAAATTCATTTTGCTACTAATGGTACTGTTGACTGTTCTATCAGTTCTAACTGTACTAACTCCACCCCATGGTCGACCCCCATTCCCATTAATTGGACCCAGGTCGCTATCTACATTGTCTACCCCCCTGTTTATCATTTTTGCCCTCCCCCAGTCCCTAGTTTAAACACTCCTCCAGCCTTTTAGCCATCTTCTCCCCCAGCACAGCTGCACCCTCCCCATTAAGATGCAGCCCCTCCCTATGGTAGAGCCTGTGGCAGACAGCAAAGTCAGCCCAGTTCTCCAGGAACCAGAACCCCTCCTTTTTACACTAACTCCAAAACAACTTGTTTACCTCCCTAAGATCCTGCTGTCTTTCTATTGTGGCTTTTGCTGCAGGTAGTGTTTCCGAGAAAACTACCCTGGAGGTCCTCGCCCTAAGCCTGTATCCTAGGTCCCTAAAATCATTTTTGAGGGCCCTCCATTGACTTCTAATTTGTTACTTTGTGTCAATGTGCACGACTGCTGGATCCTCACCAGTCCCTCCCAGTAATCTGTCATTTCGATCTGTCATGTGTTGAACTCGAGCAGCAGGAAGACAACACACCGTTCAACGATCCCAGTCTTTATGCAGATTGCCCTATCGATCCCCCTTATAATTGAGTCCCCTACCATTAGGACCTGTCTAGTCTGCTTTGCGCTCCCCGTCCCCTTCGCACTGGAGCAGTTATCCCCCTGCCGTTCAGGGGGCATGTAGTGCTGCAGCGGTGCTGGCTCTGTTAGGACATCCCCCTCATCTACCAACTTTGCAAACTTGTTGGGTTGTGCCAGTTCAGAACCAGCCTCCCTGGTTCTCTTCCCTCTAACCCTCCTTCTGTCACCCAGCTAGCTGCCTGCTCCCCCTGCTCTTCCGTACTACCATTCGCCCCCGCCTCTACCCCAGCGAGTGCCTGCTCAGTGAGCAGCAAACTGCTTTCCATGTTGTCAATCGATCTCAGTGTTGCCAGTCGCTTATTTAGATCCAGGATTTGGGCTTCCAAATGTGCGACAAGCACACATCTTGCGCAACAATATGCACCCTCGATCGGCTGATCAAGGACCGCATACATTGCACAAGTAGCACACTGGATGACATTGTCAGGTATGAAGCTCATCCTAATAGGGATCTACAATTTACTTGTAGAAGTAGTGATGATTGACTAGATCACATTCCAAACACACCTCCGTCCACGCGCAGCCGTTCGCATACCTCCGCCCGTGCGCAGCCACTCACTTATTTTTTATATATAAATGCTCACACTTACTACTTGCTCTCGTTCAATCACCCAATTGTGCTTTACTTACACCCCAAACACAGTTTTTTTTTCTCTTACACACTCACACCCCCTTACTTAGTCACAGTCACACACTAAGACCCCCCCCCCACACACACACACACCCTAAGACACACAGAATATACTTAACTCCTGTCAGCAGCTCCGATGACGTCACCTGCAGGACCTCTCTCCCGCGGCCACGCTCTCTGGTCTCCTGCCGCTTCGCTCTGCTAACTGCTTCTCCTCTTTCTTTTCCCCTCCTCTTCAGAAGCTGGACTTATCCTTCCAGTGGCTCTCCTGATCTTCTTGTGGCTCTGGTGACTTTCTGGCTGTCTCACGCTCCCGAATCCCGCTGGCATCACTTCTGGTACCTCTGACCTGGGAATAGTCTACTATCATATGATAGTTCACATCCGATTCCAACGAAGAACTCTTTGCCCTCGTGCCAGTCATGCGCTTCAGGCACATTACACATGACGAGAAGTTGCATTTGAGGCTTGAGGAAATGTGTAACAAGTTCCTTAAGAGAAGACATCCCCAATCTGTACTAGATGAAGCTTTAACTAAAGTTAAGAGCCTTACACAAAAAAGATATTTTGACCCCCAATTCGAAACACAAAAAATCTGAGAGAATACAGTTTGTCTCTACCCATGACAATAATAGTCAGAGGGTGGTGGCGGTCAATATGAAACATTGTCCATTACTTGTCAATGGCTGTACTGAAGTGACTGGATTTAAAAATTTCCCAATCCCGGCATATAGGAGGAGTTGAATTCTTGGTGACAAACATGTCCATTCTCACTTCACCTATACAAACAGTAATTGCACCAGCTAAAAAGGCAATTTCCCATGCCTAGGATGCTCTTGCTGTGACAACCTTTTGAAAGGAGATGATTTCAGACACCCTCTGTGAGGCAAAAAATATTGGATCAAGGGGAGGTACTCCAGTGCTTCATCATTCGTGGAATACCTTATAACATGCCCTTGTGGTCTAGGCTATGTTGGCACAACCACCATGAAGGTCAGGTCCCAGATGATGAAGCACAAAAGTACAATAACAACTGGCAATATGGAGTTCCCCTTTTCCAAACATTTTATTGCGCATAAGCATACAAGCCAACTCAAATTTCAGGTGATAGATTTGGTCCCTCTCATCTAGGGGCGGAATCTCCAGTTTAAGAGTAAAGAGTTAAGGTCCATTTAGACAGGATGAATGTCGGGCATTCGTCTCCGCAGGTCCTCACTCCCGTGCGGTCACACAGGAGCTAGAATTGCTGGCTCGCTCACAGAGCGGACAGCAGGGGGACGGGGCGTCTGCAGGAGATTTCTCTCCTCACTCTCCCACATTCCTCTTCATTGACTTAACATAGCGGCCATTCAATACTGAACGGCCGCTATTTACACTGAATGATAAGCAATCAGCTGATCGTCCATCATTTATGCTCCATAAACGATGGATGATGAGCTGATAGTTCATAGTTTAGTGAAAATAGCAGCATTCAGTATTGAACAGCCGCTATGTTAAGTCAATGGAGAGGGGCGAAGGAGACTGAGGCGAGAATTCTCCTCCAGCCTCCCTGCTTTGAGGTAATGATAATAGCTCCCATGCAGCACATGGAAGCTAGTATGTGTGGGGACGAGTGTCGGACATAATCTGCCCAATACTCGTCCTGTCTAAATGGGGCTTTATTTTGGATTTTTGAACTGGATACTATGTCACCAAGACTATCACTATAGGCCTCATATTTAACTGCCTGAAGCTTCTGGGTCTTTACAACTGAGTAATGTTATTTGTTTTTATTGCACTATTGACTTACACTGTTTTTTTGCTTGTCTTTAAGACAGATTTTTGCACAACCAGAGGCAAACTCCTCTATTCTCCCTACTCATCGGATGCATAGACGGATACTTCATGATCTGTGTATGTGTTGATGACATGTAATAAATGATTTGCATCTATTTCTCTTCTGATGTCTGTTTAGTCTCCTGATAGTAATTTCTTTTGGTGTTGTTGGGGGTTTAGAGCTATTTTAGGGGATGCGCTATAGATTAAGAAGTTTTCCATTGTTCAATATATAGTGGACAGTGTTGATCAGAAGATGATTTACACTTGGTACTTTATCTTCCTCTATATTTATATAATTGGATAGCCCATCTTTTGCGGAAGCATAATATAATATATTAAGTTGTATATTTTGTATATTAAAAGAAGATATCTATGTATAAAGGAGGTCAATTCTAATTGAAGGAAATATATTTATTTATAGGAGTAATATGGCACTGTGGTAAAAGCATATTTTTATCCACATTACCGATATAATGTAGTTCTACTATTTATGATTGTAGGGGTATTCTATTTCGCGTATTGAAGTGCTGTGTCTGAGGGATCTTCAGCATACCTGGGACAGATCACTGCATTTGTATGCCATCATTTGATGACTTATGTCAATAGGCTAGTCAGAACTATAAGTTTGTTACAAACTTCCCAATAATTTTACTTTTGAGTAGACATGAACTGGGTAGTCCCTTTCAATGACAGTATAGTCTCTCATACACTCACTCATTCAGTGCCGTGCACATGCATGTATTGCTTTTCATCACGGTCGCTGGGCAATGTGGCATTCCTATGGAACTCACAGTTGCCCATTGACAGAGTTAATGCCACATTTGGCAATTAGCGCGAGTTTCCTTTTGTTTTCTGGTGCAGAAGCAGTATGAAATGGTCTGCGCATGCATACAGTTGGAGCCGCGGTGGGCAACAATCACGAGTATTTAGTCTTCTCATGCAGATGCAGTATCGGATACATTGCCCATGCTTGGTTGCATGGGCACTGAATGACTTACATCGCACTTGTGCTGAGAAAAGAGACGCTGGTATATGCCTTGACGGATAGATGATGTAGCCTTGGTCTATTTATACATGTTTAAGTAGGTTTTCATATATTGTGTGTATATTCATATATTTTGCAGCATCTCTCTGGGTGTAGCAGGAATGTACCATTATATCCAACTTCCTGACCACACCTATGGGCTTTTCCCTTTTCTCATGCACCAGAATGCCTGTCTGTTGCCCCCTACAGGCCATTCTTTGTAGTGCACCTCTACATACCCACCCCCCTTTGATAAAGGCCATAGGCCGTATCACACTTTTCTCTTTTGGCCCTCCAGGATCAAAACTCCAGCCTCGGGAGTCTTTTTAGTTTTACTTGTCTGACAAGTTCTCTCTTCTTGTCTTCACTTGGCTTATCACATCCTTGCAGATCTTTCTCAGACTGTGCCCTCCCAGCTTGCAGGTTGACTTCCAGGTGCAACTTTGTATTCTCTGTGGCTTGTAACTCATCAAGTTCCTCTAACTGAATCTTGGTTTCTTCTACTTCTTTAGACTTTTCTAGTTCATGTCCACCCTTTTCACCATCATCCTTAGAGCTAACTACGTCCTCCATTTCAGTGCACAACGGCTTGTTAAGACTTTCAAACTGAGCCTCCCTTTTGAAGGTTCCTTCTAGCTTCAGAACCTTGTCTCTATTCTTCCAGTTCCCCTTGTAGCTCATGCTCCAGCATGGCCTTGCTATGGATTACAGTCTCTAATTGATTTTTTAATCCATTTAGCTTTATAATTATCTTTTCCTCACTTTGTAACAATTCTATTTCTTCTCTTAGTATAGGGTTATCGGTTAGACCCATTAGAATTCTTTGAAATTCCTTTACCTCTGAATCTAACTTTTGCTTGGTAGTATTCAGTTCACTGATGAGTTGGTCCTTGGAGCCAGCATCCCTGTGATAGGCTTCAACCACCTGGGCAACCTGTTTCTTCACTTTCTGGGTTTGCTTTTTGAGGTCATTATACTCTTGCTGCAGTTCTTCCAAGATTTCTACTGCCACTTCTGAGACCTTCTCAGCTTCAGTAGCCTCACTTTCTGCCTTCTCCTTGGTCTCTTGTACGTCAGAGGTCTGTTCAGTCTCCATCTTTTGCTCAGCTCTCACCTTAATGACTTTTTTTTTTGTTTACAGAAGGGATTTCTTTCCTCCAGATTGTCCAAGTCTTTACAAACTGTTCACCTGGAGTGCCCAGGTCACCTTCACCTAAGTTGGTATGCTTCACCACTTGGGTCTTAATTTTACAATTCTTCATTCCTGCCACCGGTTGTTGGACCACGCCCTTGCGTTTTATTTGTACCAGAGTTCACTTTCCAGCATCATTATCGGGAATCTTCCACAAGCCCTTCTTCTCTTTTACCTGCTGTCTAAACTGGCTCCTAGACCGTACTAGTCTCTAAACCCTCTTTTCAGCAACATGACACTGTGCTGCCCAGCGTTTCATCTTCACGCTTGAATTCTTGGCGAACTTTTGAAACAGCCTCTTTTTCTCCGACACCATTTTCAGGGTGTGTGTTAAAGTTAACACTTCGGTCTTTTTCATACAGACTCCAGCATGCTCACATTCAGTGACATATCTTGCAGACATGACTTACTTTAACCTTCTCAAGCTTATCACAGGCAGCTATCTTCTCTTCATACAGCTGCCTTGTAGCTTCTAACTCCTCTTGTATTTCTCTTTTCTGCTCTTCCACAGAATCTAAGCACACAGCACTCTACTCCAGTCTATATTCTAGGTCAGACACCTCAGTCTGAAGTGTTGCAACCTGCTCTGACAGGTTTCTCTTAGCTTCTGCATCTTCCTCTATCTGCTTGAGGAACACATCTCTCTCATTTTGCATCATCTTCAGGTGTGCACTGAGACCAAGCCTATGCTGCATCTCTTCCTGTAGCAACTTCTGGGACTCTTCACTCTTGAGCTTCCAGCTCCACTTGCAGCCTGCTCACCTGCTCAGACAACGCTGTTTGCACACTGTCACTTTCAGTTATTTTTATTTGTAGCTCTTGAAGCTGCACCTCTACTGTATTTCTGTTACATTTAGACTCCTGTTTAGCTTGCAAAAGTATCGCCAGCTTATGGGTAAGCTCAGTACACTTGCTTTCCACAGCCTGTTTGACCTCTTCCAAGGTTTCATTCATTTTTTCAGCTTGCTCTAACCGTTGGGACAGTTCCTGCATAGCTAGTGCATGGGTCTGATTAAGGTCCTGGATCTGAGCTTCATATTCTTCAGCTTCTTCATCAAGGCTCATCTGTAGCTGGGATAAGTCTCTCATGCAATGCCTCCTGGTTTTCCTTGTAACCCAGTAAGTCTTTCAAGGCTTGTTTCTCTGCCTGACTGCAAGCAGCTTTCTCTAGTTCCAGCTCTTCCTTGGGCGGACTTATTTGGTACTCCAAGTCATCATTTTTCTTTGCTAACTGCATTTTCAACTCTGCAACCTGAATCTGCAAACCTGTAGTTTGATTACATGCATCTGTAGAAGCTCTTTCTAACTTGCAACACGTCCTCTCCACCTCTTGGGTTTTCATTTGCAGTTTCTTACAGTCCTGTTCATACTGCACAGATTGTGCCTCCTGACATACTCTGCGTTTAGCCTCATCTCTGGCTACATCTCTGAGGTCTTGTATCTCTTCATGGGCTTGCATTGGTGCAAATCCCTCCTGAATTCTCTTGCTGTCTCACCCTGGACCTCAGGATCTGCACTGACAACCTTACTTGTCTCACTAGCAGCAGCCATTTTCTTCTTTTTTCTCTTCTTTGCATATTTAGTACGATCTATCCCTTGCTCTCTCTAGAGGCATAGTATTACTCACGCCAGCATTTCTAGTCTTACACACTCTATCTTCATTATTACTTCCCTCTCTCACTAGAGATATACTTGCCCTGACTCCCACATGGGTGTTGGCTGCACTCCTCACAGCGACCTGTTCACACCCTGACTTCATTTGTGGAACATTACTACACACTTATACAGAAAACATCCCACAATCCCCCACACCCATTTCAAGGTTAGTGCAATTTTTCTGCAACACATTATCCACAATACACTTTTGGGACTTCTTTTCACCCAATGCACATACTGCCATTTTCCCAGCACCCTCCTGCAAGGAAAACATTCTGTTATGCAGCATTTAACCACAATGTCATCAATTTGTTCACCGTCAAGTCCATATCGCACCGAACCCACAGTCTTTTTAGTGGTCTCACCACTCCATGGATGGTTATCACAGTCCTTTGGCGGGGACACCTCCTGCTGTGCCCTCAAAGCTTTGCAGTTAGCCTCCAATACAGACCAGTGGGGTTTTACTGGCAATTTGCCACTGGACACCCATACATACATAAGTGTATTTGTAGACACCCCCAGCATGGCTCTTTTTGGTTGCCTCCTGCAACGGCCGCCATCTTAACTGCACATTCCACAATGAATAAATAAGAGCAACAAGTTCACCAACTTGCCTCGTAGGTGTCCTCAGTCTGGTTCGTTGTTGCTCCCACAGCAACCACAATTTTTCAGCCTCCTGGCCCTTTACATGCTGCTCCAGCAGCAACTGTACACTCGGCCTCCTGGCCCTTTAAACTGCCTCCAGCAGACGTTTGTCACCCCTAAGGCAACCGCAATTTCAGCCTCCTGGCTCTTTAAATGCTGCTTTGTGCGCCACTCCACTTGTGTCCGCATCCTCCACCATATGTAGCAAGCGGGGTGCACTTGCCTGCGGATCGCCAACTCTCAGACCGGAATGGGCACGACCACGTAGAAGTACTCTCTGGAGACACGGATTTCCTTTAAACCAGAATGCCTGTCTGTTGCCCCCTACAGGCCATTCTTTGTAGTGCACCTCTACAATATTTATAATGATTTTAACGTATTTAAGACAACTGATAAAAACAAAATGGGTGTGTGTTGTATGGGTGGACCCAATAACTAGTAATCAGATCGGTGTTGTAATTAAGTGTTTTAGCTATTTATAGTATGTTTTATACAATGATTGCTAAGCTTGAAATAGGCCACACAGGCCGAAACGTCACTATCTTTCTTTGTGTTATGGGTGAATAACACAAAGCCTTTTATTTTTTGGCTTTGCTTTTGAAAGTAAAGGGATACCCTTGCATATCTCTTCCCTGGAGGTTTTTTTGTTTTTGACAGTCCTCCAGTCTTGTGAGACAGAGAAACCTAGTTCTGGCCACGGATGTGGCTGCAATATTAGCCTCTATCAGGATAGATGTGGCTTCCCATGATCTCTTATGCAATAGATCTGATTTTTATTTTTTTGCATAGGATCCAGTAGTTGGAGGAGTCCTCAAATGGAAGGGAGGTATTTCTGGCTGCTTTAGCCACAGGTGAATCTACTTCAAGGATTTCATTCCATAAGCTTGTGTCCTCTGAATTAAACAAGAGCCTCCCTTTGAACTTTCTTGAGAGTTAATCTGTTCTTGACCTTTCCCCATTCATCTGTTACAAGCTTCTCGAGTGCATCATTTATAGAAAAGTTAGTTAAAGGTTTAGATGCAAGTCCAAACATCTCATTAAATTGATCTGGGCTCCTAGACTTCTTGAATCTCCATTGTGCTGCAAATAGTTCTAATCAATTCCACTAAATCAGTATTAGAAAAGATAATATTTACTGTTTTCTTCCACAATCAGCGGAGCGAAGTCTTCTGAACGGACCATCTGTCAGGTTCAGATGAAACTATACTCATGGTGCAAGGTATTTTACGTGGCTTGGAGGGGCCTGGCTGGGAATCTGCCTTTATGGCTTGCATCTCTCTAACCATAGTACGGAGGTCCCACATGAAAGATGTTTGCGCCTCCTCACTATTTTGCTGTACATGCAGCGCATACAGGTTTTCATAGCTGTCCTCCAGCTTTATTGCGCATATGCCACATTTACCAACTTGGCCCTAAAAACTCCATGGATTTTCAAGATCACCATTAATGCTATTCATAGCTGCTTTTGGTGATGTCAGTCGTAGTCCTCCTGGATTTAGACTGCAGGGGCTCCACCAACCACGCCGCCTCCTGGATGGGAAAAAGGCACACCCAGGCGCACAGCTGATGTCAATCCCATGCAGTGCAGATTGACGATTTTAACCCCTTTGTTGTAGACATGCATCTAACTGTCCCCAGCAGCAACTTGCAAGGATACAGGTGTGAAATTACATGCTCCTATTTGCACCCGCCATTGGTATGCCACAGGCTGCACAGGTACCAAAGTATGTGCATGGGCCCCTATGATCACATGTGCTCTCCAGGGCCGATATGGGGAAATTACTGCAATGGGCAAGTAACCCCAGATCGCTTCTTTGTGCGCTCGATCCTGCACAGTCAGCTACAAGACCTTCAGTGCTCCCATCGGAAGCTCTCCTCTAGGTCTGTGGGACAGGAAGAATGCTGGAGAAGTGTGAGGGAAGAAGCCTCTTAAACTCCTCTTCCTGTCCCAAAAAGGTTAAAGGGCAACCTCCAGTAGTGCTGTCAGGATGGACAAAATGGAAAGGATCATTTTCAAAGCCAAAAAAATGTCCTAACAAATTCCACAAAATCCGGGATCCACGGTGTGATTCTCCCCTCACTGCTTACACACATAATGAATATTAGCTCTCCCTCATCTTCATCAGTTCTGAGCAGGGGCATAACTATAGGGGATGCATTTGGTTTCAGGCCCAGGACCCTTAGAGCGCCCGTAAGGCCTCTCTTCTCCATATAGTAAGTCAAGTAGTATGATAAAGCATGATAGTTGGGGGTCCTGTTACAGATTTTGCATTGGGCCCAGAAGCTTAAAGTTATGCCTCTGGTTCAGAGGAAACATCCATTAATGGATGAAGAAAGATCGTCCCAAATACAAACATGTAAGTTATACAAGTAAACTTTTATGAACAGTTAGAAACAAGTTTAGAGACGCAGTTATATGTATCAGTGTGAAATATTCTATGTACACGGCTGATATAAAGGCGGGTTATCTGGATGCTATTTGTTTCTGGATTACAGATGTTTATCGGTAATTACATACATTTCTTATTCATCACTTACTGCTCTGAATTGCTTCCCTTTTCTCAAGCTTACTTTTTACCTTTTTTGCACGGTTTGACAAAACCGTTTTAAACAGGTTTAAAAAAATGGCTTCTCTCCTGAGTGAACTTTTTGATGTCGTGGTAAATCTGATTTGCGAGTAAAACATTTCCCACATTCTAAACAAGAAAATCGTTTCTCTCCTGTATGACTTATTTGATGTCTAACAAGATATGATTTCTCTGTAAAACATTTCCCACATTCTAAACATACAAACGGCTTTTCACCTGTGTGAATTCTCTGATGTGCAACAAGATGAGATTTCCATGTAAAACTTTTACCACATTCTGGACATGAGTACGGCTTCTCTCCTGTGTGAATTCTCTGATGTTTAACAAGGTCTATTTTAACTGTAAAACATTTCCCACATTCTGAACATACAAACGGCTTCTCTCCTGTGTGAGTTCTCTGATGTGTAACTAGATGTGATTTCTCTGCATAACATTTCCCACATTCTGAACATCCAAATGGCTTTTCTCCTGTATGACTTCTCTGATGTGCAACAAGATGTGATTTAAATGTAAAAGATTTCCCACATTCTGGACATGAATACGGCTTCTCTCCTGTGTGAGTTCTCTGATGTTTAACAAGGTCTGTTTTCACTGTAAAACATTTCCCACATTCTGAACATACAAACGGCTTCTCTCCTGTGTGACTTCGCTGATGTGTAACAAGGTCTGATTTTGCTACAAAGCATTTCCCACATTCTGAACATGAATATGGCTTCTCTCCCGTGTGTATTCTTTGATGTGTAACAAGAGTTGATTTCACTGTAAAACATTTCCCACATTCTGAACATACAAACGGCTTCTCTCCCGTGTGAATTCTCTGATGTTTAACAAGGTCTGATTTTGCTGCAAAACATTTCCCACATTCTGAACATGAATACAGCTTCTCCCTTGTGCGAGCTTTTTGATGTTCTCTCTTTCTGTGACATTTATTCTGCTTATTGGTCTGTGATGAATCAGAAGATGGGACCTGTATGAGATGATCAGATGATGCATCTTTGCTGTGAAGGGCTGAGAGGATATCTGGAATAATCACACGTTCTTCATATGTATCTTGGGTGATACCACAATTCTCTGCTTTACAATCTGCAGATATCAGACCTCCCTCTGAGTTCCCAATACAGTCATCTGCCAAGAATAAAGATTTTTTTTTTATATTATAGACCTTATAAATGCTGATATTTTATAACAGTTCTATACAAATAAGTCACGTAGAAAAATGTAATCATCATCAATAGGTACTTTTACACAAGCTGACAGTAATCACTGAAAAGAGCCATAACGGATGACTGTCGGCCCATGTAAATACGGGTCCTGACAGAACAAGTGAATGAGAATTGCTCACTTGTGAAAGTCACTTAGTTTGCAGCTCACTTAAAGACCAAGCAATTGTCAGTGCAGAAAACATCACAAAAAAACTACACATGTGAATCGGGACTTACAAGTAACTAATTCTGGTTTCCATCAATAACCTGGGGAATCTGAAAAATGGTCATAAAAAGTAACTTGAAGCAGAGTCCTCCACAAGCCCCGGGCTCCTGTCCCCAGTAGATCCGGAGCCCAAGCTACAGGAATAGTATATTCCATACAGATGGAGTTCGACCATTTCTGCACCAACATTAGTTTCTGTTTTCCATAAAGAACTCATATAAACTGTCCCATGAAGCCGGATGTCAGTAACACACGGTGTGCAGCAAATACAGAACTGCTCATCTGTAAAACAGCTTAGTACATACAATAATTCTATATGCGGTCACGTCAGGCCAGGACTAGGCCGGGGCAGGGGCAGGGAGGCATGTGCCACTCAGCCCCCCGCACATGTTTGCAGTCACAAAGTTTGCCCCGTTCTCAAAAGGTAAGGCGGCTCCTGCCACAACTAGTACTGACAATCTTATGGTACTGCTGTGTCCCGCTCTCACTCACAGAATGACAGAGAGAGACCTCCCTTCTTGGCTCAGGTGTTTACTGCAGTCTGAGTGATCGTGCCGAGGAAAAGAAGAAAAGTCACATTGGGAGCCTGCGGGGGAGAGCGCACAATGGAGGATGATGGGGTCTGTTTGCGGGACATGGGGGGGGGGGATGATGGAGCTGCTAGGAGATGGACATGCATGATATGGAATGATACCTTTTGGTGTTTAAAGTTTGCTTAGGGGCCAATAGGACTTTAGTTATGCCACTGATTGGGAGCACAGAGGGAGGCCAGAATACTGACTAAAGCCACAGAGTGGGGGCTGCATTATTAATTGGGGCCTCACAGGGAGTCACATTATTAACTGAAGCCACAGCAGGGGGCACTATTACATAAAGTAAGACCACAACGGAGGGCACTATAACTTAGTAGGACCACAGTGGACATATTATTGGGGAGGCACTGAAAAGTTCACTAGTTGTTGCAACAGCAGATTTATGGGGAGAGAGAGCAGAAGTTTTGACTGCAAAAAATCTTAGTTGCACTCTGTTGGGGGGGGGGGGGATTCTGAGTTTTGCTCTGGGCCCCATGTGTTCTTTGTACACCCCTGCTTCTACTTGCAGCCTACTCACTTCTTAGTTTCCTCTCATGTTGCAGGCACTGCTCTGTAGACCTGCAGTCGGGCTGGAATAAATCTGTATAATGTGCCCTTAATGCGCTCGTCTGAAACTGGTCATATAAAGAGGAAAATCAGTTCCTGGTTCTGTATACACGTACAGAGCTTGGCTCAGTTGCGGTATTTATGTACCAAGCTTGGTTCTAGTATTGCATCTATGCACATCACCAAGCTTGGTTCTGGTGCTGTAATTATGTTATGACCTTGGTTCTGATGCTGTATTTATGTATCAAGGTTGGTTCTGGGGCTCGGTTTCCTGTTAAATATACAAGGATGCAAGGACACATTGTGGCCGTTAACACAACCAGACCGTGCCCACCGACTGCGGCCAGTCGCCCTGCAATTATACCAGTATTTAGCGTGGCCAACTGCACTGTCTGTTTCCACCCTTAAAGTGTGTTCACACACAGCAGATTATGCTGCAGGTCCACACCAAAATCAGCATGGCAATCCACACTGTATGGTGCGAGTTATGGCACAGATCAGCAGCAGATTTCCTGCTTTGCAATTAAAGGAGTGAGGTTTGATGCAGATCTGTTGCAGATTTTTCTCGGCAGAAAACCCACTGTGTGTGAGCGCACCCTTATGTTGGGCTGCTACGCATGGGCTTGTGGTATATTCCTGCCCCATATTATTGGGGGGAGTGGTACTGAAAAGAAGAGAAGAAAATATAGAATACTAGCTGACATACCTGGCTTCGCCTGTGTTAATTTGGTACAGCTGTTTACCCGGTGTTCACATGAAAACTTTTATGAAGTCAATAAAATGAAGGAATAAAATATGTATACACAGAGAAGCGTTAGATTCTCCTCAGACTGCATGTACGGATGTCCTTCTGCAGAATGTGCCACCCATCCCACTCTCCTCACTTTTTACCCCTAAAGGTAATGCCCCTTTTTAATCAAATTTAACCCGACTGGAGGCTGCAGACCCTTTTTAGTTCTAAAGGCCTTCTTCATCCCTGCAGTCCATGACCGCTTCCTTATGTACTTTACAGCTTTTCAGTATATACACATAGAGGGGAGGTAGAGTCTCCTCAGTGTATACACATAGAGGGGAGGTAGATTCTCCTCAGTGTATACACATAGAGGGGAGGTAGATTCTCCTCAGTGTATACACATAGAGGGGAGGTAGATTCTCCTCAGTGTATACACATAGAGGGGAGGTAGATTCTCCTCAGTGGATACACATAGAGGTGAGGTAGATTCTCCTCAGTGGATACACATAGAGGTGAGGTAGATTCTCCTCAGTGGATACACATAGAGGTGAGGTAGATTCTCCTCAGTGGATACACATAGAGGTGAGGTAGATTCTCCTCAGTGGATACACATAGAGGTGAGGTAGATTCTCCTCAGTGGATACACATAGAGGTGAGGTAGATTCTCCTCAGTGGATACACATAGAGGTGAGGTAGATTCTCCTCAGTATACACACAGAGGTGAGGTAGATTCTCCTCAGTGGATACACATAGAGGTGAGGTAGATTCTCCTCAGTGGATACACATAGAGGTGAGGTAGATTCTCCTCAGTGGATACACATAGAGGTGAGGTAGATTCTCCTCAGTGGATACACATAGAGGTGAGGTAGATTCTCCTCAGTGGATACACATAGAGGTGAGGTAGATTCTCCTCAGTGGATACACATAGAGGTGAGGTAGATTCTCCTCAGTGGATACACATAGAGGTGAGGTAGATTCTCCTCAGTGGATACACATAGAGGTGAGGTAGATTCTCCTCAGTATACACACACACACACACACACACACACAGGTGAGGTAGATTCTCCTCAGTATACACACACACACACACACACACACACACACACACACACACACAGGTGAGGTAAATTCTCCTCAGTATATACACACAGAAGTGAGGTAGATTCTCCTCAGTATATACACACAGAGGTGAGGTAAATTCTCCTCAGTATATACACACACAGAGGTGAGGTAGATTCTTCTCAGTATACACACATAGAGGTAAGGTAGATTCTCCTCAGTATATACACATAGAGGTGAGGTAGATTCTCCTCAGGATACACACACAGAGGTAAGGTAGATTCTCCTCAGTATACACACAGAGGTGAGGTAGATTCTCCTCAGTGTATACACATAGAGGTGAGATAGATTCTCCTCAGTATATACACATAGAGGTGAGGCAGATTCCCCTCAGTATATACACATAGAGGTAAGGTAGATTCTCCTCAGTATACACACATAGGAGGTGAGGTAGATTCTCCTCAGTATACACACACACACACACACACACACAGGTGAGGTAGATTTTCCTCAGTATATACACAGAGGTGAGGTAGATTCTTCTCAGTATATACACACAGAGGATATTCCGAACGGAAGAAAGGTGACCTGAAAATGGCTTGTCCTCCCTTTCATGCCTAGTACAAAGCTCAGGTATTTTGGGGAATCTGCATGAATTGGGACGTGAAAAAACCTCTTTTAGATCTATTGATGCCATGAATGGGTACCCCCCTTCTTCATCAATTTTATTGCTGAATATATTGATTCTATTTTGAATTGCTGTATCCTATGTGGGGGTTTAGTGGTCTTAGATTTATTACCGCACGAGACTTCCCACGTCTTTTTTTTTTTTAAATAAATCAAGAATAATGGCCCCCTGTTTTTTGTTTTTATGGAATTGGGATCACTGCCTTCATCTGTAGTAATTCCCACACTCCCTGGTGGAGCGGTTTTATCTGGTTGACTGAGCCAGACATTAGATTTTCCTTTGGGCGAGATATTATTTCTATTTGATATCCTTGTTCTAGGATTTTGGGGATCCAAGTATTTCCGGAGACCTAGGCCCACCAGCTTGCGAAGGCCCCCAATCTTGCCCCTATAGAGACGGCTTCAGGGATTGGGTCTAGAGGCCTTACCCTGGTGGTGGGTTAAAGATGAAACCTCTTCCCTTGCCCCCTTTGGGGTAGCTCCAGCGCCCAGTCATTCTTTTGCCTTTGTAGGATTCCCCCCTGCTGTACTGGTGCCCAAGAAAAAAAGGTTTCTTCTTGGTTGTCTTTACTCAGGAAACCTCCTTTTTCCAATATTTTGTCTAAATCTGTCCCGAATAAGAACTGGCCGTGGAAAGGCAGAAAGCATAACTTGCTTCAAGATGCCAAGTTCCATGACTTGAGCCATACTACTCTGCTGGTGGAATCGGAGAGTGTCGCTGTACGTGCCAATAGTCTGACTGTTTCGGCTGATGCATCTGCTAAAAAATTAGTCACCATCTTTAAAACTGGGAGGGATTCCAGAATTTGATCTCTCGGGGTTTTATTAGACAGATGCATCTCTAATTGATTTAGCCAGAAATTAAGGGTCCTGGTGACACAAGTGGCTGCCACTCCTGGTCTGCGTATATTAGAGTCTTTTTTAGGAGGCCTTCTGCCTTTCTGTCCATTGGTTCTCTTAATTGCGTAGCATCTTTAAAAGGCGAAGTCGTGCATTTAACTACGTTTGCCACCAGGACACCCACTCTAGGTATCTCTTCCCAATCCATACAAACTTCTTCAGTGAAGGGATAGTGTCTTTTGATACATTTAGTTGAAAATGAGCCAGTCTGGTTTATTCCATTCTTTTTTTAATACTTTTTCCACATTATCATGTACTGGGAAGGTATGTCTATGCCTTTCCCCTAAGCTCCTAAAGACCTCATCTTGCACTGTGCCTCAGGACCAGACCAGCAGTGTCAGCATCAAGGAGAGGATGGACGACGGCCCCAAACGAAGAGCCCACCTGGACCGTGTTGGGAAGGAATCTGGCCTTAGTGAACTGCTCCTGCAGCATCCCGCGTGAAGACTCAAGAAGAGAGAAGAGTGCCTACTGACTCAGGCTTGTTGTGAGTATGCCTTAACTTCTTCATGCCAGGAGCGCCTACTCCCAGCACCTCTCTGGAAACTTGCCTCCTGGCAGGATAGGAAAAACAATGAGGAAGGTGGGAGAGGGGGGAGTTTTTAAACCTCTCTGTGCGTTCCTGTCCTATCAGGAGGAGGGGATTTCAGCTGGGGCTGCCAAGGAGACGATGGGGAAAATGCAGAATTTGATGCAGATTTGTTGCAGTTTTTAATCAGCAGAAAATCCCTTATGTGTGAATGCACCGTTCTATTGGGGCGTTACACATGGGCCTGTGCTATATTCCCATCTCCAGGCTAAAATATGCCAGCCCCCGAGCATTACCCAGAGCTGCCATGACATAGATTGGGATTCAATATACTGAGATTAACCCCTTAAGGACACGGCCTATTTTGGTGATAAGGACTCAATGGATTTTTGGTGGATTTTCATCTCCATTTTTTAAAAGCCATAACTGTTTTATTTTTCCGTCGATGCGGCCGTATAAGGGCTTGTTTTTTGCGTGGCGAACTGTAGTTGTTATTGGTGCCATTTTTGGGTACATAAGACTGTAAAATTTGTATTAATTTTTTTTATGATAGCAGGGAGAGACAACACATCAATTCTGCCATAGATTTTTTTTTTTTTGGGGGGGGGGGGGGGGGAGTTTACAGCGCTAATCATGCAGCATAAATGACACAATAGAGTTTTTCCTGCAGGTCGATACAATTACAACAATACCAATTATTGAATTTTTTTAGGTTTTTCCACTTTTCGCAATAAAACACATTTTTGGGGGAATTCTTTTTTCTATATCGGTGCATTGAAAGTCCTATAACTTTTTTTTTTTTCCAAGGACGGAGCTCTGTCAGGGCTTATTTTTTGCAAGTCGAGCCGTAGTTTTTATTGGTACCATTTTTAGTTACATACAGCTTTTTTTGATCACTTTTATTGCGTTTTTTTGAGAGGCAAAATTAAAAAAATAAGCATTTTGTCCCTCTATATGTCTTTCTCTGGTAGTGTTAGCACACCGCAATTTGATATGAGTCTAATAGGAATTAATGGTTCCTCAAACCTCTTTTACACAGTCTGACTGTCAGGCCAAGAAAAAAAAAAAAAGGACATCCCTGAGCGGACATACTGGTGAACGCTCCTTTATCAGCTGATCGATGATTTTCATCTTTACATCTCTCCATATTACCGAGGAGATGACCAGCCGGCCTATGTGCATCAGCCATCAGACTAAAGATCATTCATTCCCATAGCAGTGATTCTTGGCCCATGTAAAACAAAAAGTAATCCAGCAGCGACCGACCTGCCTACCGATCAGTGCTGGAGTCAGAGGAAGATCTCTAGACACTCCTCGGGGCAGGTCTCTGTAAGGCAGGCCAAGGAATGCAGGTCTTGTTTGTTTTTTTTTTCTTTATTGGAGAATAGCGTCATCCTATAATATCTCTGGAATAGTAGGAGGGACTGTTATAATAATTTTTAATAGTTCTCTAACTTTGGTTCATATGACCGCTGTTTAAACCATTCCCTTTAAAACACAGAGAAGTGTATTTCGACATTCTCTATTTTTTGGATAATTAGAATCACATTAATTTCTTGGAATTGTGGATACAGTCTGAAGGCCAGAGTTATTCCAGAGAGGATATCGGATGTCCAACAGCCAGTGTGGGGGAGTTTATCCTCTGATTGTATAACATTGAGTAACATTTCGTGAGATATATGTAATCCTATACCTTGAATTATGTAACCATGTCTAGAGCGGCCCACTTGTGTAGATTGATTAACACCCCTTTTATGACTTAATAAAACACAGCAATTAGCAGGGGAGAGCAACAAAACCTGCCACCATTGACTGATATTCGGACATTCTGTGTCTGGGTCATTGATGGGTGTTGTCGCTAGAGACTGATTATTTTAATTCTACGTGGTATTGTTGATTTCTTACAGACTTACAGAAGTTCTTTAGCACTGGTTACATCAGATCAAGAGTTGGTCAGTGTAAAAGGACCCTCAGTCACAGAATTGAAAAACCATTTCTCCCTCATCAGTCTAGACATCATATAATGATGAATAGTAGTTCCCGCTCACATAGGTGTGTTTCATGTCCATGCCGTAAATGCCCATCCTGTGTTATCACCTATAACAGTATCACATGTCATCCATATTTAGTTTGTACTCCGGCTGAATGGGGGAATATACAGCGGAAACTGACAGATCCCAGAGCTTATAAATCTACATAGCTATCAGCAGCCGCTGACCGAGGAGAATCTGTGACTAATAGATCACAGACTGAGGATGAGTCAACAATGTGATGCAGCAGAAAAAAAGGTAAACACTTATCTGGGATGTATTAAGAGAAGCATAAAGTCTAGATCACAGGAGGTCATTATCCCCCTCTACTTTTCTTTAGTCAGACCTCATGTAGAATACTATGTCCAGTTCTGGCCATGCCGATTTTAAAAAAGACATAGACAAACTGGAGCAAATTCAGAGAAAGGCTAGTTGGATGATAAGTAGTCCATAAATCATGTCCTATGAGGAACGGTTAAATAATTTGGGAATGTTTAGCTTGCAAAAAAGTAGGCTTAGAGGAGACTTAATAGCTGTCTACAGATATCTGAAGGGCTGTCACAGTGCAGAGGGATCAGCCCTATTCTCATCTGCACAAGAAAAGACTAGAAGCAATGGAATGAGACTGAAAGGAGGAGACACAAATTAGATATTAGAAAAAACTTTTGGCAGTGAGGGTGATCAATGAGTGGAACCGGTTACCACAGGAGGTAGTGAGTTCTCCTTCAATGGAAGTCTTTAGAGGCTGGACAGACATTTCTCTGGGATTATTTAGTGATCCTACACTGAGCAGGGGGTTGGACCCGATGACCCTGGAGGTCCCTTCCAACTCTTCCATTCTATGATTCTTCTCTGCTGTATTTAGTGGTTACTACTCACCTGGGCGGTTACCTGTAGGAATCTCCTCTTTACACCGCTGATCGCCCCTCACATTTGTCTCTGTAGTATTAATATCGGTCAGATCTTCATCCGGATACAAAAGCTGTGAGACAAATATTGTAAAAGTCAGCAACCGGTTGGAGAAGTCGTGTGGAAGGTTTTACATGACCAGAAAACATCATTAATCATCATGACGACCAAAAATGACCTGACAGGAGTAGTTATCAGAGTCATGTCAAAGTAGATGCTTCCTAAATTGATTCGGTCAGCAGCTTCATGGAGTTTGGCTTGGAGCTGAGCTCTGAGTCACGGAGTCATTGATTTTGTATCCTTTAGATTGTAGATTCCCAGCTCTGGTTTTATTGTCTTCTAGTTTAGCAGATTTCCAGTTTCACTGATTTCTAAAGCCAGAATTTCGTCTCTAGTTTCACTGACTGCTTCTAGTTTCATTGGCGGCCGCCGGCCCACGTGGCCTCGCTGCTGACGTGGCCCAAGTGATCTCCTGCTCAGCGTCTCGTCCTCCTGATGCTGAAACGCTACCCACCCTTTTCCAGCATCGCCGTGGGCGCTAGTGAAACAGTACTGTAGTGTAATGTAAGTGGCCATGTTTACCCAGATAACACAGTGATGTCACCTGCAGTCCTATGTAACAGCACAGAGAACACAGTGATAACGCTGAAGACAGATAATGATGCTACCTGCATTCTTATGTAACAGCACAGAGAACACAGTGATAACGTTGAGGACAGATGATGCAGTAGATGTGACCAGCAGTCCCATTTAACAGCACAGATAATACACAGTAACATGTTCAATAACATGTTAAATGTTCATTTATTCTTTACAGTAATCTTTTATATTCATTTTTTATTGTTATTGTTTTGGTATTAAAACCCATATTTATTCTCTATTAAATGTGGTTTGGTGTATTTTTTGGAATGTCTAGAAGAAATTAATTGGATTAACATTGATTCCTATGGAAATAATTGCCTCGAGTTTTATTGGTTTGAAGTTTGGCCGATTGCTTCCGAACTAGAGCTTTGACTGTAT
Source organism: Eleutherodactylus coqui (assembly GCF_035609145.1). Classification (NCBI taxonomy): domain Eukaryota; kingdom Metazoa; phylum Chordata; class Amphibia; order Anura; family Eleutherodactylidae; genus Eleutherodactylus; species Eleutherodactylus coqui. The sequence goes on from NC_089841.1 coordinate 23,995,035, forward strand.
GTAGATCCAGGGAATGGCTCGTCTTCTCCTGAACCAGTGATGGTCAATGGGTATATACAATTTAAGGTCAGCCACAATGTGGACTCCCATCGAGTCAGGAATTTCTTACAGTACTTAGTGCATTGGCAGGGTTAAGGGCCAGAAGAAAGAAGTGGCTTATGGCCATAGGTGTCAATGCGGATCCTCTAGTTAAGAATCTAAATAGACATAATCCAAATAGACCTGGTCCTAAGTGTCCAGAGGTCCCTTCTAGTAGGGGAGGTATGGTTGCGAAAGGTCTTAGTTTTCCTTCACGGAGGTCCGGTTTAGACTAGTACGGTTTAGGATTTTCCTCCCAGCTTTCTCTAGCACTGGTGAGAGTATCTATGGAGTGTTCTGATTCCTGTTGCACCTGCCTAGCAATTAAGAAGGGCTTTTATTTCTATCTTGGTTTTGGACCTTTGCTGATTATTCTCAGTCTTAATCTGATGGTTGTTGGAATCAGAGCTGGATCTTGGTCTTCTGTTTTTTTTCTGCTCATCACAAGCTAAGTACTGTGGTCACTGGTGGTAGTTGGAATTCTCTGACAACTATTTATAATTAACAGCCAGATATATTTGGTATTGTTATACTTCCTATTTTCTTGTAAGCTCCAACACGTCCACCTCTGTCTGTCAGAGGTGGACGCGTTGGAGTTCAGGTATGAAGACCTTTAATTTTTAGTATCTTACTATATAAATGGAAACCCCAGTGCTGCTGCCACCAGATCTTGCTGCTGGTCTTTTGCAGCCACTCAAGGGTTTTTGACCAACTGCCTCCTCCAGTATCTGGTGGCAGCCGGTGATAGCTTGCTCTTTCTGCCATATCTGGATAGTGTAGCCAGTGTTCCTGTAACTTTGAACTTGTGAACTGCATCCAGCTATATCTCTAGGAGCATTCAATGGCTTTGTAATTTTTTGCATCCTTTTCCTTGTTATCATTTCTTTACCTTTTTAGACCAGTCTCTTGACTTATCCATATTTCTAACATGCAATCAATTATCACTCAGCTAAGCTTTAGCCAGTCCAGGTATTTGCTGTATTTTCTCTCAAGCACATCTGATGCAACTAATGAAGCCCTTGAATATTTGTATCCGGTATGTTTGAGATAACATCTGATTTCCAAATGCGTACTTTTATGAGGGATTCTATTCAGGGGGTGAATAATTCTGAAATGGCAGTTGGATGGCAAATGTGGCATTTTGTAGAGAAGTTGGAGAACCACGTATCTAAGTTGCATTGAGCTATTTACATTGATCTTGTCTGATTGCCTCCTTCAGTACATAACAATATTCTGTCAGCTTTAGCATCAGTTGATTGGAATTGTACACTTAGTCTATGATTTATTTGCAGAACTTTATATTTGTTCCGCACTAAATCTCAATTGCCAAGTGAATGTGCAAACAGGTGGAAGTTCAATAATATCTTTCGGTAAACCAGACACCATTTGTAACCTTTACCTACCATAGCCATCAATATGAAAAAGAGCGTACAGGAGTTTAGTAGAAAGCTGCATTACAATCTATAAAGGATTTGAGTAAATCTCAGCTTCATCTACCTGATGGTTCTCTGGGACACTTGGCTTTTTTTCTGGACAGCTCTGTGAATATAGACGGCTGGGACATTTCTCTGGTGGGTTTTTCTCCAGGAGTCCATCTGTAGGAAACACACAGTGACAGAATAGATTATCTGCATGTGATGAGCAGATGATGGGCTCTAGGTGACCTTCAGAGATATCTTCCCTCCTTACATTGCTGATCAGCTGTTATATCCATCTCTTCTGCTTCATCTTTAATCTCAACCTTAATAATCAGCTTTTCACACTAAAACAGAAAAAAAAAGTAAAATGATCCTTGGTTCCATCACTTTATGGTCAGATTCTGGTGAGACATCAGCGTCATCTACCTGCTGGTTCTCTGGGACATTTTCCTCTTGACAGTCCTGAGAATATGGATGGCTGGGACATCTCTCTGGTGGGTTTCCCCTACTGGATCCATCTATAGCAAATAACCAGAGACTGAAAAAATGATATATGTGATCATGGTCAAATCTCTCATACCTGCTTTCCTCTATAATTGAGAGTTGCCCTCTTACCCTTAAATGTGACTGGTGGTCCTTCATAGTGGCATCCTAATGTCCCTCTAAATACTCCCATGGAGAAATAGTCAGCTCTCCTCAGCTGTATTTAGTGGTTACTACTCACCTGGGAAGTTACCTGTAGGAATCTCCTCTTTACACCGCTGATCGCCCCTCACATTTGTCTCTGTAGTATTAATATCGGTCAGATCTTCATCCTGATACAAAAGCTGTGAGATAAATATTGTAAAAGTCAGCAGACGGTTGGAGAAGTCGTGTGGAAGGTTTTACACGACCAGGAAAGGTCATTAATCATCATGACGACCAAAAATAACCTGACAGCAGCAGTTATCAGTCATGTCAGAGTGGGTGACCTTTTTTTATGTTACAATTGCTTCTTAAATGGATTCTGTCACCAGATTCATGGAGTTTGGCTTAGAGCTGAGCTATGAGTCGGAGGGGGTCATGCTGGCTTTTCCCTCCCACATCCTACAGACTGACAGCTCTCTTCCCTTTTGTGTATAGGAAGAGAGCCATCATTCTACATGCTGGGAGAGGCTGGCATGGCCCACCTCCATGACTTGGAACTCATCTGCAAGTCTAACTTCATGAAGCTGGTCGAGGCATCATCCTCCGCGCATCAGTGTTCACATTCTGAGTGCCATTATGCCTGGAGCTCCGGAATGTGACTCTACAGCCTCTGATTGGCTGCAATGGTCACCAAACTTCCTGTGTTGTCAGCCATCACAACCAACGCCAGGACCACAGCGGGGCGGCAGTGCGGGATCCCAGTGGTGGCAGAAGGGTAAGTACTGCTCAGTTTATTATTTCTTGCATGCAGCCCTATTAAAGGTATGCTATCCTGTAACTGGACAACCCCTTTAATGGTTATACAGATGATGTAAACATTCCTTTCACTTTCACTTTTTTCCTAGTTAGCTCTTCATGATGAGAAGATCTAGATAAGAAATTCTATATTTCCAGACATTTTTACAATATAATTTAGAGCTTACTTATCCTCACCATACGTCTGTGAAGTTATTTGGGTTTGTTCTTGAGTTAGCTGTCTATAAAACATCCAGCAGGAAACCTCTTGTCCCAGTGGGTTATGTTCTAACTAACTGAGGTTAGCAAAATTATGTATATTTTTTGCTGTTCCAAATCAATTTTAAGTGCTTGAGCTGCTCAGAGAATTACAGGTCCCACAGCATTGGTGTAATCCACTGAATTCCTTTATTCCTCTAGCAGACATTAAAGCCCAGGATGTAAAAACACATAAGTGGTCACTAAGGGATTAAACACTCCTCCAACCTTCTAGTCATCTTCCCCCAGCACAGCTGCCTGCTCCCCATTGAGATGCAGCCCATCCCTATGCTAGAACCTGTAGCCAACTAGCAAAGTCAGGCTGGTTCTTTGGGGGAGGAGCCTAGTCGATCATGTAAGCAGACGCACTGAGAGAGCGCTCTGGTGATGTATCCTGTCACGCATCTTGCAACCGCTATACCCTTGCACTATCAAGTGCATACAGCAATCGCCATATATTGCAGGAGCTGGGGGACCTCTCCTGCTGAACGTGGGGGACATGACCCATCGCGGAGATCATTACAAGTCATGGAAAATGAAGATGGCACGCAGAAGGAGGCAGAACACGTGCCCAGAGCAGAAGAGGGCAGAGAATCTGAAGACAGTGAAGCTGAATAACTCCCAGCAGAGAGCGATGATCTGCAGGACGACAGCGAGAATCCTGCACAAGGCACCACTACTACACCAGCGGGGAGTAATGATGCAAGCTGGCAGTCTGCTGGGACAGTGAAGAATGGAGGGGAGGAAGCAAGTCAGGCAGAGAGGAATCCATAGCAAGCAGACCCATGGGAAAGGAATCTAGCAATGTCAGCAGAGAGAAATCCTGGGAGCTGTGAACAAATGGACTCCGGCCCTAAATCCACTATATTTACTAGTGGGTTCCCTGCCAGATGATATGGGCCTCCGCAGGCATGATATGCAGGAAGTATGACTGCACTGGGGGAAAGGATAAGTGAAGGGGAGGATCAGGTACGACAGCTGGAGCGTGATGGGAACAGAAATGTACAGACTGGTGCCAGTTTGCTGATTAAAACAGAAGACCCGGAAAATCGGTCTAGACGCAATAATGACTCCTACTGGGATAGAGCAAGAATGGACAGAGCTGGTGAAGAGGGAGGTTTACTCCATTAGGATGCCTTCTAAAAGGAATGCTACTCTTAGATTTATGGCGAACCAAAAACCCAGCTACTAAAAGTTCATCCTGTCACTTGAGCGCATATCATACTCCATCGCATATAGATATGGCAGTGGGCAATACTTTGCTATAGAACTGTTTGCTGGCGGTCACATATTTACCCAGATTGCTATTGATAGACATACAAGTAGATGTAGGCTTGGGCGGCCACTATGGAGATTTAATACATTCTGAGTACTGTTATAGATTGACCAAGTATATCAGGATTAAGCCCATTTTAGAGGCCTTCTCATCCAGAAGGTCACGCAGGTCAAACAGAAGACCAATATTCTGGGTCGGGAACTTCAAAGACGTTTGGTTGACATGGACTCTACATTTGTAAATAACAGCACACCCGAAACATTGGCTAGTTGGAAAGAGGCTCCGGAAAAGCTGAACCAACACACATTGGAAACGGCAGCCAACAAACAAGGTTTTAAAAAACAAACTATTTTGAAGAGAGGGAAAAACCGGTCACATGCTGGTCATTATAGCTGGAGGGCAGGTAGGCTCTGCATACATTACACGCCTGAGAAATAGTCAAGGCACCATTGACACCGATACATCTACAATCAGTGCCAGGGTGTGCGCCTTTTATGTCTCTTTATGCTCCTCCAGACTCTGCAGAACACAGGAACAGATTAGATAGCATTTGGCATCTATAAAATGATACCCTGTTTATCATAAGAACAAAAGGAGGTTTTTGAAGCTCCGGTGGACCTCAAGGAGCTGCAAGAGGAAGTGGCTTCTGCTTATATCCAGAAATATGTCCCCGATAGGCCACCCCAACTTTAGCAGGGGACAAGATGACAGGGTATACAAGACATGGCACGCAAATGGCAGAATCTAGCTCCCCACTTCATGCATGGCACAGAGCAAAGATGGCTCACCCAACGAGAACTACAGGATGAAGTCCACTTACCTCCCACACAACTCTTACTAATTAAAACAGGCCCTTTCTTTCTGTAAAAGCAGGTCAACTAACACGGCAAGAGACGCCACTGCCACCGAGTCTGACCCCTTCATTGAGCAGACGCATGCAACACCATCGCTATCAACAATACAGAAAACCATCAGAGGCAGATTCACTGAGCCAGGTCCGAAAACTCTTTACACAATGGGAAAAAGTCATACAAAATGACAACTTAGAGGCCGGGCTTCATCAAGGCTGGAACACGATACACAAACATGTACAGAGTGAGGTGTGGAGAGACCTTGTCCAAAATAATGGTATTACGGTAACATCCCAGCAATGGCAGAAAACCCTGACCGACTGGTAAAGTGCCCAAAATGTGGCCTCCTGCCACAGACTTGGAGCATGGCATACGGTCAGGCACGCAAACGAAACTATTTTGGGGAGCGATAGCACAATTCACCAAAACTAAGTGGAAAATAAAAATAAGGGTAAACAGGCTCTCCCTATTCCGCCATGCCGAACCGCAACAGAGAACAGGCACGGCCAAACAACCACCCTTCATGCATGTGTTCCTCCTAGCTGCCAAACATACAATACTAAGGCCCAATGCCCACGGGCGGATCTAATTTACGGGTCACTCGCGCAGAATATCCGCAACTCAATCCAGCCATAGAGAAGCAGGGGCATCCGGATTGGAAATAAAACACGCGAATTTGTTTAACAATCCTTTTGGTCCGGAAAAGGAATCACAGCAGGCCTCATTACAGTGCGGGTACCACATGGACAGGTTCCATTAAAGTCAATGGAAGCCGTCCGATCTGCGGCCCACCAGCAGCAGACACTGAGGACGGGCCGCGGAGCCCACAGGAAAGCAGGATTCTTTTTTTCTAATCTGTACTCCGCAGTACAGATGTCCCAGCAGAGGGGAGGTCCACGAGGACGCCGTATACCGCACAGCTATGCAGGGTCCTCGGCCGCAGGCAGGATGGGATTCCACTGCAGGCTCCGGCACATGGAATCTGACCCGCCCGTGGACATGAGGCCTTAAGCACTGGCGCTCACAGATGCTCCCCGAGGCGGCAGAGGTGGTGGGCCAACCCACTAACGTAATGATCATTGAAAGAATAGAAGTAGAGCGGCACAGAGATAGGGGTGCAAATAAACTGGGCAGGTGAGCAGAGAGCAAACAAGAGGCAGGGAACACCAACCTACCCTCTCCCCAACCCTCCCATACCCCCTCCCACCGGACCTCCAGCAGGGGGCCAAGGGCAGTAGGAGTCAAGACAGTTCTGAAACTACCTCAAGGCAGAGGGGACTAGGAGTACCGCCCCGGCCACCAAATAGATGAAAAGGAACGTAGAAACAAGGTATAGAAACTAAAGCTGATGGTGTGAAGATACTGATGATTTATCAAGAAGCGGGTCATGTGCCGTGTGAGCGATCCATCGTGATCAGCGAGAAGATTGATGCTTCTCATATGCTGATGAATAACAAATAAAAGAAGAGGTCATGGGGCTGTGGCAAGTTGGGGTTACTTGCCCGGGATCTCCTGCTTATTTTCCCCTGCCCAGGGGTGGCAGCACCGCAATGATGACCAGAAACAGGGTAAAGTCCAAATCCTGGTTCCTCCAGCGTTTATTTCAGCCTACATACAGTCCATCCTATCATATGCAACTGCACACTGTTGTCCACCACAGTGCTCACAGCAACGCACACCGCTTCTTCCAGCGGACCTTCCAGGAAGGTGACTTCACCCCGACAGGCGATGATCCGACTATTCCCTGTCTGCTCCGTGTTTCCAGGTCCCTCGCAGACCAGCAGCAGGTCTACATAGACCTCAGGCCCCACAGGCCTCCATGGACCTAAGCTCCACAGCTTCAAGGACCCCGAGTTTGTGAGGGAGGAGAAATTTAAACTGTGTAGCCGCACCCTTGCAGGTGCAGGTTAACTAAACCAAACACAGTGACTGTGCTCAGAGGCCCTCTACAGGCCACTCTTGCTACTGCACTGTCAGAGGTCGCATGATGAGAACATTGTTCTTCCCCTTTACAAGGCACTGGTCAGACCACACATGGGATATTGTGGACAGTTTTGGGCACCGGAACAAAAGAAGGACATGTCAGATCTTAAGCGGTACAAGGGTGGGCAACTAAAGTAATAAACGGAAGGGGCGGACTACAATACCCAGAGAGGTTATCAAAACGGGGATAACTTAGTTTAGAAAAAAAAGATCAGGGAATAATACGGAGATCTCTCCCGTCATGTAATTATACCCAGGACTGTAACAAGGGGGCGCTCTCTACATCTAGAGGAAATAAGGTTTCTGTAAAGAACCTGCTTGTATGTCAAGTAGTGAGACTAAGGAACTCTCTGCCGGAGGACGCAGTCACGGCAAATTCGATAAACAAGTTAAAAAGGGGCCCGGATGTCTTTCCTGACGATACATTATAATCATTAATAACTTCTGAATGGTTGGTGATCCGGGGATTATTCAGATTGGAGTCAGGAAGGATTTTTTCTGTTAAATGGGGAAAATTGGCTTCAACCTCATTGATTTCACATTTTGTTTTTTTTAATCAATATTTGGTGGTGATGGTTTTGGAGGGTGGTGATGGTTTTGGAGGGTGGGGTGTTTAGGCTGATCTGGGGGGACATGTCTTTTTTCTCCTTACAGACTATGCTACTATATTGCTTTTGTTTGTTTTCTCAAAGTAAGATTGAAAGGATAAATACAGACCAATTATCCTGCGGTCCCTTCATGATGCTGGATAAACTACATAATGGATACATGAGACAAGTGTAAAACGTATAGTAAGACTGAACTAGAGAGCTTTACAGCCCTTCTACAGAGTGAATATCTCCATCTGGCCTGATGATCAGGTGAATAATGATAATACCTCCCAGCAGGCAGAGATGGTACTGACAATAGCTGCTCATGTCATGTTGTGCTGATGCATCACAGCATTCATAGCTCAGAAAAATGAAAGAGAAAGCAGGGAAAATCCCAACATCAAGATGGTGCCTGATAAGCATCAGAGAGGAGTCTGCACTGTGTGGAAGTGACTTCACTACACATAGGGCAGGTTCAGAGTACGGCAGACAATCAGATGAGGGGCGCAGGGATGGAAATATGTGTTTTCACCATAGAGGCACTTTAAGGTAAAGCTATAAACATTGTCTTTCTATTATATAACTGTCAGCCATGTTTTCAGCTTTAGAGATGTTCCCTGCATGTATTACAGGGTTCACAATACAACTTCATTGTTTACCTTCATTGTGCACCTTGATCGTTCTTTCATTTAATGCAAACATGTCAAACTTAAGGCCCGTAGACTGAATCCAGCCGGCTACCTCATGTTTTGTGGCCCACCAGCCACGTAGCCCCCGATGGGCATTCCACTCATCCAGCCTGCAGCACAGACACTGAGGGAAAAGGTCAGCAGTCATAGACTAACCAGAGGCTGCTGGACCAGAGCTGCAGGCCAGGTGAGGGCAATGGCTGTAGGGATACTGCCTGGCCAGAGGCCAATAGGGGGCTTCACTATTAGTACTAGGGCAACTATAGAAGGCAGTATTACTACTGGGGCCACTGTGATGGACCCTAATACTAATGGAGTCACTATAGAGGATGCGATTACTACTGGAACCAATATAGGGGACACTATTACTACCAGGGGTCACTAATTCTACACAGTCTTACAATTACAATCAGCCCTTTGAAAGCCACCATAATGCTGATGTGGCCCTCGATGACTGAGTTTGACACAACTGATCTAATGTCTCTGGTCAGCGGTAATCCTGCCATCTCCACCGGCCTCATCACACAAGTAGAAGACATCTAATAAGACTTAGTACTAGGGTACTATAGGGGTCACTATTGCTACTGGGGCCACTATGGGGGCCACTATTACTGATCCAGCCATCTCCACTATCTTTATTACACAAGTAGAAGACATCTAATAAGACTGAAGACAAGAGCTTCACAGCCTTCTACAGATCAGAGGAACATCTCCACCTACCTGATGGTCCTGTGGAAGAAGAGGACGGGGACATCTCTCTGGTGGGCTTCTCTTACTGGATGGAACTGGAGGAAACACAGACGGACACTGAAGTCATTCTTCACATACAGATAATAAGACATGATTACCGGATTCTTCTGACCATAAGACATATTATTACAAGCATCCATCTTCCTGAAGTCTCCCTGCACCTTATTATCTGATGGTCTCCCCCTCCCTGTCCCATGTACAGCCAAGCGCAGAACAGTGATAACTTGTCCCCCCCCTCATAGACCCCAGCGGAGAGCTGTCACTCTGAGTAACCCTTGAGTGACTGATCCTAGCCCCCCGCAGGTACTGCCTGCACACGTCTCTCCATCCTTCCTATTCCTCTTTCCTCAGTCTGCTGAATCCCGTCTCCATCCCCGGCACACAGGCAATCTGCGACACTGAGACGAGGCTGACCTTATAGACAGAGCATACAAGTCATAGGAGGAGGCCATGCTGTGTAATAATGTGCAGTTATTGGAGCTGAAGCATTACTGGGGAGGGGGCTACCACTGAGAGATGATGTACAAGTGAATGCAGAGTAAGTAGACAGAGGACATCACTGCTACAATAGGTCAGGAATGCAGGTGTCCAGTGTCACAGTGAACTCCCAGTGCACAGAGATGGTAGGAGTGAGTGTACAAGTGTGCAGGAGGATATATACCAGTTTGTGGTCCTCCAGCATCACTGAGGATAAAAACAAGCATTTATTAGAACTTCTGGCTACAAACATAGGTCCGCCATCCAAAGTGAAGGTCCATGTGGGCACTTCATCAGTGCCGGAGAACTACATGGGGCTCATTCCGACAGGCGTTCTGTTGTTCCCCTCCCATCACCTTTATTATTGTAGTATTATAATACTATTATAATAAAATATTAACCCCCTTCATGTAATTGTAGGGTCACAGCAAATTGCAACACAACCGTACTGACCGCCATTACATCCCAATGAGAAGAGTATTGTGGCCAGAGTCACCATGTAGCCACAGCCGTACTGGTGACCCCTTCACCAATTTAGAGGGGTTCTACAAATTACCAATATGAAACTAAGAGAACAATAAAGGCGGACAAGCTGGATATCCACTCTGTAGATACAACCTAGCAGCTCTTACCGGTGATCCCAGATCCCTCCTCCTCCGGTCCTGCAAGCACTAAATACAAAGTGGAGGAGGGGCTGGTGGGGATAGTTTGGGGTTCGGAGGCAGCATGAGCCAAGGCACCTCTCCAGCCCTGCACCGCCGCCTGATACTGTAGCAGTAGGGCTGGTGGAGCAGAGATCTTCTGCAGCCGCATTCTCTAGCTAACGCTTGATACAGCAGCCGTCCGCCGGGCAGTCTCTGACTAGCATCACTGTATGGCCGGAATGCTTACATGTCAGCTATTAGTAATTGAGTATTGCTGATCTGTAGGCCTTCTGATTATACACTGACTTTACTCAACAACCGTGAAGTGAGTGGCTCTACTAATACAACTAGCTCAGTTTTCTGCCTGCCCAGCACCTTCCTCCCTCCCAGCTACAATCCTGCTAAATATATCCATTACCTGGTGATGGGAGCGGCTGGCGGGTCTCCATCATGGCCTCCTTGTACAGATCCTTGTGTCCTTCTAAATACTCCCACTCCTCCACGGAGAAATAGACAGCGACATCCTGACACCTTATAGGAACCTGACAACACAATATACAGTCATCACCCAGAAGCCTCCAGTGCTGTTACTGTATAATGTCCCAGCATTCCCTGCAGCGTCACCTCTCCAGTCAGCAGCTCAATCATCTTGTTGGTGAGTTCTAGAATCTTCTGTACATTGATGTCCTCATGTATCAGGGGGTGAAGTGAGGGCCTCGTGATTGAGCTCAGGGGTCTCCCCCATCTATCACACATGGGGGCCTGACAGCCATCACTAGAGGTCTTCTTCACTACTGTGTAATCCTGTGTATGGGGAGACATTAATAAATATCACTATACACATTTCCAGAGTCCATCACCTCTCCAGTGACATCATCTGTTATTACCATAGATAAGAATGATGTAAAGTGGCATCATCAGAATCTCTCCTCTCTCCAGTGACATCATCTGTTATTACCATACATACGAATGATGCAATGTGACATCATCTGAATCTCTCCCCTCTCCAGTGACATCATCAGTCATTACCATAGATAAGAATGATGTAATGTGACATCATCAGAATCTCTCCCCTCTCCAGTGACATCATCTGTTATTACCATAGTTGGGAGGTCTGGAACACAGACCGAAATGCGAATGTTGCCTGAGTCCAAATTAAGAGGAAATATTATATTGAGTACTCATAGAGAACCATAATAATCCACTACACAGACCGTCTAGTAAATCAGCATGAGTTCTAGTTTATTTTGAACATTTGCTAGTTTATATGCAAGATGGAAAGAAGGCGTTTCCATATGTTACCTGATACTAAGTTTCAATCTACTTTTGCTGACCAAGTCCACATTCCAACAGATTACAATAGGGCTGTAAATCAAAAGCCTTCTAAACAAAAGGTATCAGCAAAACTGTTTGAAGTGGACATAAAACAGTTACATATGATAATAAAGGTTGACTTTGTACTGTCTGAGTACATTTTTAAGATTACACTTCTTGTTTGGGAAGAAATGTAATCTTCAAGGTCCATCAACAATTTGCACATCAAAAGAGGGGGCATTGTTTCTAGTTAAACACATAGAACTGGTTTTAACCACCTACTTGGGAGTCAGTACATTGTTAAGAAGTTGGGATTCAGTAAGATAGCTGAATAAAATCTAATTAATTATACATTTAGTATTTTAAAGTCATCATCCAAATAAACGCTTGAATATACCTTTCTACATATGATTCTATATCCAAGTTCTACTAGCAACTTCCGGAATGTTTTACATATTTTTCATTTCCATAATACATAACATTATATAACCAAATAACTAATGTCACATTTATTACACTGTTTCCTTATCTTTCTTATGTTAGGTTATTAAAAATATGATTGACCCCTATCACCATACATATGAATGATGTAATGTGACATCATCAGAATCTCTCCCCTCTCCAGTGACATCATCAGTCATTACCATAGATAAGAATGATGTAATGTGACATCATCAGAATCTCTCACCTCCCCAGTGACATCATGTTATTACCATAGATAAGAATAATGTAATGTGACATCATCAGAATCTCTCCCCTCTCCAATGACATCATCTGCTATCACTATAGATAAGAATGATGTAATGTGACATCATCAGAATCTCTCCCCTCTCCAGTGACATCATCAGTCATTACCATAGATAAGAATGATGTAATGTGACATCATCAGAATCTCTCCCCCCTCCAGTGACATCTGTTATTACCATAGATAAGGATGATGTAATGTGACATAATCAGAATCTCTCCCCTCTCCAGTGACATCATCTGCTATCACTATAGATAAGAATGATGTAATGTGACATCATCAGAATCTCTCACCTCCCCAGTGACATCATGTTATTACCATAGATAAGAATAATGTAATGTGACATCATCAGAATCTCTCCCCTCTCCAATGACATCATCTGCTATCACTATAGATAAGAATGATGTAATGTGACATCATCAGAATCTCTCCCCCCTCCAGTGACATCTGTTATTACCATAGATAAGGATGATGTAATGTGACATAATCAGAATCTCTCCCCTCTCCAGTGACATCATCTGCTATCACTATAGATAAGAATGATGTAATGTGACATCATCAGAATCTCTCCCCTTTTCCAGTGATATCATCTGTTATTACCATAGATAAGAATGATGTAATGTGACATCATCAGAATCTCTCCCCCCTACAGTGACATCATCTGTTATTACCATAGATAAGAATGATGTGATGTGACATCATCAGAATCTCTCCCCTCTCCAGTGACATCATCTGTTATTATCATAGAGAAGAATTATGTAATGTGACATCATCAGAATATCTCCCCTTTCCAGTGACATCATCTGTTATTACCATAGATAAGAATGATGTAATGTGACATCATCAGAATATCTCCCCTTTCCTGTGACATCATCTGTTATTACCATAGATAAGAATGATGTAATGTGACATCATCAGAATTTCTCCCCTCTCCAGTGACCTCATCTGTTATTACAATAGAAAAGAATAATGCAATGTGACATCATCAGAATCTCTCACCTCCAGTGACATCATCTGTTATTACCACAGATAAGAATGATGTAATGTGACATCATCAGAATCTCTCCCTTTTCCAGTGACATCATCTGTTATTACCATAGATAAGAATGATGTAATGTGACATCATCAGAATCTCTCCCTTTTCCAGTGACATCATCTGTTATTACCATAGATAAGAATGATGTAATGTGACATCATCAGAATCTCTCCCCTCTCCAGTGACATCATCTGTTATTACCATAGATAAGAATAATGTAATGTGACATCATCAGAATCTCTCCCCCCTCCAGTGACATCATCTGTTATTACTATAGATAAGAATGATGTGATGTGACATCACCAGAATCTCTCCCCTCTCCAGTGACAACATCTGTTATTACCATAGATAAGAATAATGTAATGTGACATCACCAGAATCTCTCCCCTCTCCAGTGACATCATCTGTTATTACCATAGATAAGAATGATGTGACATCACCAGAATCTCTCCCCTCTCCAGTGACATCATCTGTTATTACTATAGATAAGAATAATGTAATGTGACATCACCAGAATCTCTCCCCCCTCCAGTGACATCATCTGTTATTACCATAGATAAGAATGATGTAATGTGACATCACCAGAATCTCTCACCTCCCCAGTGACATCATCTGTTATTACCACAGATAAGAATGATGTAATGTGACATCATCAGAATCTCTCCCCTCTCCAGTGACATCATCTGTTATTACCACAGATAAGAATGATGTAATGTGACATCATCAGAATCTCTCCCTTTTCCAGTGACATCATCTGTTATTACCATAGATAAGAATGATGTAATGTGACATCATCAGAATCTCTCCCCTCTCCAGTGACATCATCTGTTATTACCATAGATAAGAATAATGTAAAGTGACATCATCAGAATCTCTCCCCCCTCCAGTGACATCATCTGTTATTACTATAGATAAGAATGATGTGATGTGACATCACCAGAATCTCTCCCCTCTCCAGTGACATCATCTGTTATTACCATAGATAAGAATAATGTAATGTGACATCATCAGAATCTCTCCCCTCTCCAGTGACATCATCTGTTATTACCACAGATAAGAATGATGTAATGTGACATCACCAGAATCTCTCCCCTCTCCAGTGACATCATCTGTTATTACCATAGATAAGAATGATGTGATGTGACATCACCAGAATCTCTCCCCTCTCCAGTGACATCATCTGTTATTACCATAGATAAGAATAATGTAATGTGACATCATCAGAATCTCTCCCCTCTCCAGTGACATCATCTGTTATTACCATAGATAAGAATAATGTAATGTGACATCATCAGAATCTCTCCCCTCTCCAGTGACATCATCTGTTATTACCATAGATATGAATGATGTAATGTGACATCATCAGAATCTCTCACCTCCCCAGTCAGCTGGAGGAGTATCTCTAGAGTGAGGTTGAATACACTCTCCGCCATCTTGTTTCTATTCTTCTCCATCTCTGATGAATCAGTCATGTAGGGACCTGAATGGAAACAATATGAACCGATGTAAAAACCACAAAAACCAACATCTCCAAGTTCAGCTGCTTTTTACAGGGTTTTCTCTGAAGCGCTGCAGTGTTTTAGCGCACAATATAGATGTCTGCAATGTACATGCGTGTTGGGATGTATGTGTGACATCGGGCAGCAGAATCCTCCGGACAGCCTCCCGTTAACCCCTTCCTGCAGCCATTTCTCATCCCCACCGCCCAACGACAATTGCTATTATATCTGCTAATAAAGCTGGATGAGCGCCGGTATTGTGAGGGACAAGTAGGATTTTTAATAGCAGCATTTAATGTGGGAGAACCTTAGAAATACTTTATTGGGAATTCATTTAATAGGAAATGTTATAAAAACATTTGCTGGAATCCTTTAACCCCTTAGTGCTATAGGTAGTACATGTACGTCCTGCAGCGTCGGGGTATGTATGAACGCGCGGCGATCTCCCTCCATACAGCGCGAGCGCCGGCTGTTTATTGCGGCTGATACCAACTCCGATAAGCTGTCAATTCTGATAGCGCCATTTAAAATGGGATGAGATCGCAGGGAGCCGTGCAGGTGTCATGGCAGCCGGGGGCCCTCTGTAACGCCCCAGGCTGTCCTGGCAGAATGCCTATCAAGCCATGCCCGTGGCTCCTCCAGAAAAGGATGTATGTGTGACATCGGACAGCAGAGTCCTCCCCATATATCGCCCCCAGTAGTAACAGTGACCCCCAACATCATCCCCCAGAAGACCGAGCAGTAAACGTGACCCCCTTCCCCCACTGCAGTAATGGTCACACCCACAGCGGCCCCAGTAGTAACAGTGACTGTCTGAAACCAAAATACTTACCTCTTTCTCGTCTTCTAAGCGCCGCTGCTCAACTCACTCAGGACTCCATCCACAGTGCCAGACAGTTGTGAGCTTCCAGGACCTGTGATGATGTCACAATCATGTGATCAATGGTGTGGGAGGAGTCAGGGATCACATGACCAGAGACCATTAGGTTCTGTTGCTAATAAGGGAGATGGAATAAATCCTCCACAGTGCCACCTATTGGAAGGCATCATTCCTTCGAGTCAAAGTGGGACTTTTTATACAAGTCTTGTTACAATGACTGGGAATCAAAAGCAAAGCCAGACTCCATGTACATACAGCTGTTTCAATAGGTGGCACTGTGGAGGATTTATTCCATCTCCCTTATTTGCATATTACCCAGAGGAGCGTGCGTGGCCATTTGAGTCTCCTCACTTAGTTTATAGTATATAGTTGCTCTCCCTAAGGAGAAAAGAGCGGTTCTGTTGCTAAATATACTGTGTATTGTGGATGTAGCAGAGCTGTATGTGTGTAATGTACACGCTCCTGTACTGTATGTGTATTGTGGATGTAGCAGAGCTGTATGTGTGTAATGTACACGCTCCTGTACTGTATGTGTATTGTGGATGTAGCAGAGCTGTATGTGTGTAATGTACACGCTCCTGTACTGTATGTGTATTGTGGATGTAGCAGAGGTGTATGTGTGTAATGTACACGCTCCTGTACTGTATGTGTATTGTGGATGTAGTAGAGCTGTATGTGTGTAATGTACACGCTCCTGTACTGTATGTGTATTGTGGATGTAGCAGAGCTGTATGTGTGTAATGTACACGCTCCTGTACTGTATGTGTATTGTGGATGTAGCAGAGCTGTATGTGTGTAATGTACACGCTCCTGTACTGTATGTGTATTGTGGATGTAGCAGAGCTGTATGTGTGTAATGTACACGCTCCTGTACTGTATGTGTATTGTGGATGTAGCAGAGCTGTATGTGTGTAATGTACACGCTCCTGTACTGTATGTGTATTGTGGATTGTGGATGTAGCAGAGCTGTATGTGTGTAATGTACACGCTCCTGTACTGTATGTGTATTGTGGATGTAGTAGAGCTGTATGTGTGTAATGTACACGCTCCTGTGCTGTATGTGTATTGTGGATGTAGCAGAGCTGTATGTGTGTAATGTACACGCTCCTGTACTGTATGTGTATTGTGGATGTAGCAGAGCTGTATGTGTAATGTACACGCTCCTGTACTGTATGTGTATTGTGGATGTAGCAGAGCTGTATGTGTGTAATGTACACGCTCCTGTACTGTATGTGTATTGTGGATGTAGTAGAGCTGTATGTGTGTAATGTACACGCTCCTGTACTGTATGTGTATTGTGGATGTAGCAGAGCTGTATGTGTGTAATGTACACGCTCCTGTACTGTATGTGTATTGTGGATTGTGGATGTAGCAGAGCTGTATGTGTGTAATGTACACGTTCCTGTACTGTATGTGTATTGTGGATGTAGCAGAGCTGTATGTGTGTAATGTACACGCTCCTGTACTGTATGTGTATTGTGGATGTAGCAGAGCTGTATGTGTGTAATGTACACGCTCCTGTACTGTATGTGTATTGTGGATGTAGCAGAGCTGTATGTGTGTAATGTACATGCTCCTGTACTGTATGTGTATTGTGGATGTAGCAGAGCTGTATGTGTGTAATGTACACGCTCCTGTACTGTATGTGTATTGTGGATGTAGTAGAGCTGTATGTGTGTAATGTACACGCTCCTGTACTGTATGTGTATTGTGGATGTAGCAGAGCTGTATGTGTGTAATGTACACGCTCCTGTACTGTATGTGTATTGTGGATGTAGCAGAGCTGTATGTGTGTAATGTACACGCTCCTGTACTGTATGTGTATTGTGGATGTAGCAGAGCTGTATGTGTGTAATGTACACGCTCCTGTACTGTATGTGTTTTGTGGATGTAGCAGAGCTGTATGTGTGTAATGTACACGCTCCTGTACTGTATGTGTATTGTGGATGTAGCAGAGCTGTATGTGTGTAATGTACACGCTCCTGTACTGTATGTGTATTGTGGATGTAGCAGAGCTGTATGTGTGTAATGTACACGCTCCTGTACTGTATGTGTATTGTGGATGTAGCAGAGCTGTATGTGTGTAATGTACACGCTCCTGTACTGTATGTGTATTGTGGATGTAGCAGAGCTGTATGTGTGTAATGTACACGCTCCTGTACTGTATGTGTATGCTGGATGTAGCAGAGCTGTATGTGTGTAATGTACACGCTCCTGTACTGTATGTGTATTGTGGATGTAGCAGAGCTGTATGTGTGTAATGTACACGCTCCTGTACTGTATGTGTATTGTGGATGTAGCAGAGCTGTATGTGTGTAATGTACACGCTCCTGTACTGTATGTGTATTGTGGATGTAGCAGAGCTGTATGTGTGTAATGTACACGCCCCTGTACTGTATGTGTATTGTGGATGTAGCAGAGCTGTATGTGTGTAATGTACACGCCCCTGTACTGTATGTGTACTGTGGATGTAGCAGAGCTGTATGTGTGTAATGTACACTCTCCTGTACTGTATGTGTATTGTGGATGTAGCAGAGCTGTATGTGTGTAATGTACACGCTCCTGTACTGTATGTGTATTGTGGATGTAGCAGTGCTGTGTGTGTAATGTACACGCTCCTGTACTGTATGTGTATTGTGGATGTAGTAGAGCTGTATGTGTGTAATGTACACGCTCCTGTACTGTATGTGTATTGTGGATGTAGCAGAGCTGTATGTGTGTAATGTACACGCTCCTGTACTGTATGTGTATTGTGGATGTAGCAGAGCTGTATGTGTGTAATGTACACGCTCCTGTACTGTATGTGTACTGTGGATGTAGCAGAGCTGTATGTGTGTAATGTACACGCTCCTGTACTGTGTGTATTGTGGATGTAGCAGAGCTGTATGTGTGTAATGTACACGCTCCTGTACTGTATGTGTATTGTGGATGTAGCAGAGCTGTATGTGTAATGTACACGCTCCTGTACTGTATGTGTACTGTGGATGTAGCAGAGCTGTATGTGTGTAATGTACACGCTCCTGTACTGTATGTGTATTGTGGATGTAGCAGAGCTGTATGTGTGTAATGTACACGCTCCTGTACTGTATGTGTATTGTGGATGTAGCAGAGCTGTATGTGTGTAATGTACACGCTCCTGTACTGTATGTGTATTGTGGATGTAGCAGAGCTGTATGTGTGTAATGTACACGCTCCTGTACTGTATGTGTACTGTGGATGTAGCAGAGCTGTATGTGTGTAATGTACACGCTCCTGTACTGTATGTGTATGCTGGATGTAGCAGAGCTGTATGTGTGTAATGTACACGCTCCTGTACTGTATTGCGGATGTAGCAGAGCTGTATGTGTGTAATGTACACGCTCCTGTACTGTATGTGTATTGTGGATGTAGCAGAGCTGTATGTGTGTAATGTACACGCTCCTGTATTGTATGTGTATTGTGGATGTAGCAGAGCTGTATGTGTGTAATGTACACGCTCCTGTACTGTATGTGTATTGTGGATGTAGCAGAGCTGTATGTGTGTAATGTACACGCTCCTGTACTGTATGTGTATTGTGGATGTAGCAGAGCTGTATGTGTGTAATGTACACGCTCCTGTACTGTATGTGTATTGTGGATGTAGCAGAGCTGTATGTGTGTAATGTACACGCCCCTGTACTGTATGTGTACTGTGGATGTAGCAGAGCTGTATGTGTGTAATGTACATGCTCCTGTACTGTATGTGTATTGTGGATGTAGCAGAGCTGTATGTGTGTAATGTACACGCTCCTGCACTGTATGTGTATTGTGGATGTAGCAGAGCTGTATGTGTGTAATGTACACGCTCCTGTACTGTATGTGTATTGTGGATGTAGCAGAGCTGTATGTGTGTAATGTACACGCTCCTGTACTGTATGTGTATTGTGGATGTAGCAGAGCTGTATGTGTGTAATGTACACGCTCCTGTACTGTATGTGTATTGTGGATGTAGCAGAGCTGTATGTGTGTAATGTACACGCTCCTGTACTGTACGTGTATTGTGGATGTTACAGAGCTGTATGTGTGTAATGTACACGCTCCTGTACTGTATGTTTATTGTGGATGTAGCAGAGCTGTATGTGTGTAATGTACACGCTCTTGTGCTGTATGTGTACTGTGGATGTAGCAGAGCTGTATGTGTGTAATGTACACGCTCCTGTACTGTATGTGTATTGTGGATGTAGCAGAGCTGTATGTGTGTAATGTACACGCTCCTGTACTGTATATGTATTGTGGATGTAGCAGAGCTGTATGTGTGTAATGTACACGCTCCTGTACTGTATGTGTATTGTGGATGTAGCAGAGCTGTATGTGTGTAATGTACACGCTCCTGTACTGTATGTGTATTGTGGATGTAGCAGAGCTGTATGTGTGTAATGTACACGCCCCTGTACTGTATGTGTACTGTGGATGTAGCAGAGCTGTATGTGTGTAATGTACACGCTCCTGTACTGTATGTGTATTGTGGATGTAGCAGAGCTGTATGTGTGTAATGTACACGCCCCTGTACTGTATGTGTATTGTGGATGTAGCAGAGCTGTATGTGTGTAATGTACACGCTCCTGTACTGTATATGTATTGTGGATGTAGCAGAGCTGTATGTGTGTAATGTACACGCCCCTGTACTGTATGTGTACTGTGGATGTAGCAGAGCTGTATGTGTGTAATGTACACTCTCCTGTACTGTATATGTATTGTGGATGTTGCAGAGCTGTATGTGTGTAATGTACACGCTCCTGTACTGTATGTGTATTGTGGGTGTAGCAGAGCTGTATGTGTGTAATAATAAGAAACTTTATTTGTATAGCGCCAACATATTCCGCAGCGCTTACAAAAACAGGGGGATACAGAAAGACAAAAGTACAAATGCCCCGGTTATATGTAGCAATCAGCTGATGGAAACAATAGGGGTGAGGGTCCTGCTCCAACGAGCTTACATACTACAAGTAGTGGGGGGATACAGAAGGTAAGGGGGCTGGAGATGTGCACAGTATGGCGAGGTGGAGAGTGAGGGATGCTATACACATAGACAATGGTCAGACATTTAGCCACGTGACGGCAGAAATGGTATGACTGCAGGAGCGATTTATTATGGTTAGCAGGGATTGCAGTCAGTAGGTCAGGGAGCATGTTATCAGGCGGAGTACAGAGGGGTTTGTTTAGGGAATGCGGTATGCCTCCCTGAAGAGGTGTGTTTTTAGAGCACGACTGAAGTTCTGTGAGTCCTGGATTGCGTGGGTAGCCTTTGGTAGTGTGTTCCAAAGGACCGATGCTGCTCTGGAGAAGTCTTGGAGGCGGGAGTGAGAAGTTCGAATTAAAGGGGCGCTCAGTTTGGTTTCATTAGCAGAGCGGAGAGCCCGGGCTGGGTGATGGATTGAGATGAGGGAACCTATGTAGGGCGGCGCGGTGCTGTGGAGAGCTTTATGAGTTTGAATTGAATTCTGTATTTAACGGGCAGCCAGTGCAGTGACTGGCACAGGGCAGAGGCGTCCGAGTAGCGGCTGGACAGGAAGATGAGCCTGGCTGCAGCATTCAGGAGGGATTGGAGAGGGTAGAGTCTGGTGCAGGGGAGGCCGATCAGCAACGAGTTGCAATAATCGAGCCGAGAGTGGATGAGGGCAACAGTAAGCGTTGTAAGTGTCCACTGTGAGAAAAGAGCGGATTCTTGCGATGTTCTTGAGGTACAGCTGACATGTTCGGGTGGGAGATTGGATGTAGGGGGTAAAAGAGAGATCAGAGATGAATATGACCCCAAGGCATCGGGCATGCTGGGAGTTATGGTGCCACACACTGAGATGGAGATGTCAGGATGAGGTCGGTTAGTGGATGGTGGAAATACCAGCAGGTCAGTTTTAGAGAGGTTTAGTTTTAGGTAGAGAGAGGACATGGTGTTAGAGACAGCGGACAGACAGTCGGTGATGTTTTGGAGGAAAGGTGCATAGTGATCTTGTAGATGATACCTTTTAATGGCTAGTAGTGGTGAACTCTGGGGCAAATCAAACAGAAAACACTATAGCACACCGTACCTCCTGGATCAATGGGATAGCTCCCGGCTCATAGTGAGCAGGGAAAGCACAGGAGTTTATCCAGTGTATCCCCGTCAGCGTGTCGGCGTCCATTCTTCTTTCTTCAAAAAGAGCAGCAGAGATATATCCACATCCACTTATCCTTAGTTAAAGAAAGTCCGGCTACTGCATCTACTCTTGGTTCTTTAGAGCCTCAGGAGTTACATCCTTGGTGTGACCTTGGTGGAGATCTAAGATAGGCAAAAGCAAAGTCCCCTGCAAGCAGACTGTTTCTGCAGTGTCATTTCCTTCCCTAGTGGAAGGCTGTCATCTTGGGCCAGCTCCCTGAACCATGCGGGGATTAAACCCGCAACCTTCAGTTGATGAGCAAGAGCTTAGGACTGCATTTCTGCTCCAGGAAGATCTCCGGGACTTGTACAAAGACAATAAAACACTGCTTCTGCCTTCTAGATGGGTTTACCCAACGGTTCAAGAAAAAAAAAAATTCCACTGTGCCACAAAGATGTAATATCGAATGTGATTCCAAAAGTATACCTCAAGTCAGTGCTTACCTTCAAGCCAGCACTACAGATTACACCGAGTGCCGTCATCTACGACCTCCTCGGATATGTCCCAGGAAAGGAGCGATTACCAACATCGGTCATCAATGCATAACCTGTTCCGCTTGTCCATTTCCATGATCTTCTGGAAAAATCTACAAAAAACCCCCTCCAAGTGGCAGATTGCATTAGCAATGGATTGATCTTTAACAGGCTCAGATGCACTTTTGTTCTGGTGGATCCAGTCATTTAAATTGTGAATCTACGTAAAAATAATGTAGCAGAATTCAATGTTGTTACTTTTTCTTCTAGGGCCCCAATCTAGCTCCAACCATCTCATGATCAGTTAAAGGGGTTGTCTCACGCTGAAACGGGTTTTTTTTTTTTCAATAGGCCCCCCGTTCGGCGCGAGACAAACCCAAGGGATGGGTTAAAAAAAAAAAAAAAAAGTTTATTACTTACCCGAATCCCCGCTCTGCGGCGACTTCTTTCTTCCCTTACCAAGATGGCCGCCGGGATCTTCACCCACGATGCACCGCGGGTCTACTCCCATGGTGCACCATGGGCTCTGTGCCGTCCATTGCTGATTCCAGCCTCCTGATTGGCTGGAATCGGCACACGTGACGGGGCGGAGCTACGAGGACCAGCTCTCCGGCACGAGCGGCCCCATTCACAACGAAGACGGCGAAATTAGACGGAGCCATGGGGACGGGGACGCTAGCAACGGAGCGGGTAAGTGAATAACTTCTGTATGGCTCATAATTAATGCACGATGTACATTACAAAGTGCATTAATATGGCCATACAGAAGTGTATAACCCCACTTGGTTTCACGAGACAACTCCTTTAATTAATTGATCATGAGATCATATGACTTTACCTTGTTCACTATACCATATATATCATGTGTCGTATACACAATAGCTTTGTAATCCAGGATAATCATCACCCCTCTGGGTCTGGATCTCTGTCTTAATACGTTGACTGGGCAGATCTCTGACACCATGAAACTCTCCACATTGGCAATGTGATGCCCTTTAAGTATCCATTTCATTCTGTTTGCCATGAACACATCAGGTTTGTCAAGTACATAATTATCACATTTTAGCATCAAACCTCAATAGTATTGGAATAAGTGGAACCCAATATTTTCTTTCCAATAATTTGTATTGGTATTTACACCCACACAACATAGAGGTGTAATTATGGTTGTGGGCATCAGTATTAGGTACAAGGGACAGATCATACATTCTTATACATCATGTGACCCGATAAGGAGAGGGGTTGAGTTTTTAGATTAACGGAGGGGAATGGTTAAGCCATATGTTCCATTTGTCATTGAAGGCGTCCAGCTTCCCACCTTGGACTGCTAGCATTTCTTCATATAGACAGCTGTTTGAAACTGTCAGATGCAGATATTCTATTGCTTTTCCAGTTTCATGCTGGCGTAAGATGGAAAGCATGAAGAACATGGCATGGGATAGTTCTGAAATTCAGTGGGAGGATGTGAATGCCGAGCAACAAAAGGGCCGGGCCCAGACTACTTTTAATTTGGGGTGAAGGGGAGAGTAAGTTCAAGAGACGGAACCCCAAACCCCATAATCTAGAAATAAGTGGGCAGCTCCAAAAGATATGCAAGAGCATGCCCCTATGCCTGCAGCCTCTCTAGCATAAAGGTGAGGTGTCAGTAAAGATATGTGCAAGTCTGTCCACATACCCATGTTCTTGAGGGATCGGATACTGAATCCCACCAATACTCTACAAAAAAAAAAGAAAAACACAAAACAAATTTATACTCTCAGATAAAATGTTTCTGGAGAAAACGGGGCATTCCTAAAATGGGAAAGAGGTCTAGTGAGACAGTGCTCTATTAGGGATTGGCACATCGCTATAAACTGGGCTATTAAATCCATGGCCTGTGCTTCCCACCACGAACAAGATTTTAAATTACTCGTAAGGTGGTAGAACCCAATATTTTGAATACACATGTACTTGTGTTGGCACACATCAAGAATGCATATACACACTGTTCTGTATTGAGGAGGGGGAAAGCATTACATACTGCTCTTCTCTCCCTTTCCTTATGTCATCTAGCTCCACCCCTTATAGTCTGGTTCTCTATTAGAGCATCACTATTAGAGATGAGCGAACGTAGTCATTTAGGGCGATTTCCAAATCGAGCATCGCTTTTTCGAGTGACTACTCGGGCGAAAAGATTTGGGGGGCGGCGTGGTGCAGCGGGGGGTAGCAGTGGGGAACAGGGGGGAGCTCTCTCTTACCCCCCCCCCCCCACTCCCCTCTGCAACCCCCTGCTCATCCCCGGCGCCCCCTGAATAGTCAGTTACTCGAAAAAAAGCGGTGCTCGATTGCAAAATCGCCCTAAACGAGTGCGTTCGCTTATCTCTAATCACTATCATGCTACAGATTAAGTACTCCAACAGTACACACATCATATATAATAAGAATCTTTATTTGAACAGCTCCAATTTATTCCACAGCGCTTTTGAAGCACAGGGGAGCTCAAATAGTACAAACAACACAAATGGTATTCAAACATTTTGGAAACGAAAGGAGGGTGGGGTGATAAATAATGTACAGGGCAGGGGATAGAGTGAGGAGCAACACAGCAATGCGATGAAAACGTGGAGCAGACGGGGTGTGGGTAGTGCACACGGTATGGGAGTGAGAAATGTACATGATAGGCATATTATGGGGCAGGGAATTATCTCAGGAGATTTAGTATATTACACATACAGAGGAAATCACACTCACACATACAGAAATGCACAAAAATAACAGATCGAGGTTATTTATGATCAGAACTGACATATTACATCCCAATTATCTTGTGCAGCAAAAATCACGCATTTTCAATTTACAT
This sequence comes from Eleutherodactylus coqui, assembly GCF_035609145.1. Classification (NCBI taxonomy): domain Eukaryota; kingdom Metazoa; phylum Chordata; class Amphibia; order Anura; family Eleutherodactylidae; genus Eleutherodactylus; species Eleutherodactylus coqui. The sequence goes on from NC_089841.1 coordinate 24,020,409, forward strand.
TGAAAATACAACTTTTAAATCCCTGTACATAAAATATACTTTCAACTCAACTTCCTTATACCTTCTGCATACATGTGCTGTGACACCACAATTCACTTATCATGATCGGTTATCCAGCCTTCACTTTCCACTTTCTCAAACCACCTAGATCCTTTCTCAATCCACCTATATCTGCCTGATTGACTGTAAAATTTCTCCTAAGCTGACAGCACCTCCCTCTGGAATTTGTTATCTTTGAGAAGTACAAAGAGCCATTAACTCTTTCTAGTAATAGAACTGCACAACAGATTTCAACCATAGTATAACCTTAATATGCTTTCAAACACTAATCCTCACTACATAAACATTTATTCATTTGTACAGACTTTAAAGCATGCTTTTGCATGTAGAAACTCTTTGACGCGTTTGTCCACCATCAGTCACCCCATGTTGCCGACGATCCTCAGAACACAACCCATGTCCAACTTACTTATATTCATCAAGCATCATTTTATCCAAAACTCTCCTCCAAATATTTGCCATTTCACTTCACAACATCCAAACAACATTCTGGATTCATGCAGGCTCTTGTCAACATCTTCCCACATCCCTTCACTGCTGTTTTACCTTCCCTCTCTTCAACCAACTGCTTAGCAGTCTTGCAGGTACCACTCCGGTCCCCCTTCATCGTGCATTGCCCGTAATTCACCCGTTTGATCCCTACACCTTTGAACAAGTCAAACTGGTTCACATGTAGACCACTGAGGACTTCTCCCCAGAGATCCCAGTCCTTTTGGACTTAAATCAGACAGAAAGCGTATCGGGTTACTGGCAAAATACACAAAAACCTTACTACGATTCCCTCATAGTGATACAAAAGACGGGCTAATTGGTTCCCTTTTTTTTGCTGGTCAGTTACAGTTTTTCACATTAACAAAGCGATGAAAGCAACAAACAGGATGGCCAATATGACTATGCCAGCAATTTCCACAGCTTCCTATAATAGGAATAGTCAGGTTGGGGGACGAGCCTTTCAAACAACAACTTATCTCCCTTCATGACACGATCACACTACAAACACAACGGTAACACCATTCCACAATTTGACAATCATATATACTTCAAAACAATCAAATAAACATACATTTACACAAGCAGCAGCAAGAGTATACCTCGGACGGTTTCTTGGACAAGGCACAAGCACAACGGTCTGCCCTTCTCTGCCCACTGGCCTGCAGTCACTCCATAGGGAGGGGCAGATAGAAGTCTAAGAATAAGCTTACCTGTGGATCCAATTGATGTCAGTCCCAATGAATGAGCAAGTGTACAGTGGATAAAAATAATTATTCTACCTCATCCCGGGTTTTTGGCACCAAGTTTTGGTAGCGCAATGGAGCGCTCCAGGTATATTCTTGTGTTCCAAATTCAAAATGTACGCACGCAAAACGCAGAGAAGAGAACCCATTGATATCAATTGGATCATTCACATGTTTTTTATTCGCAGGTGCATTTCTCTCGTGTGCAATAAATATAGAACCTGATCTATTTACAGTGCATTTGTGCATCAATGGTCCCCGTAGAAATCTATGAGGGTGCACAATTCCAATTGGTAAAGGGTAGAGATGAGCGAGCACCAAAATGCTCGGGTGCTCGTTGCTCGAGAGCTTGTTTCGAGTAATGAACCCCATTGAAGTCAATGGGCGACTCGAGCATTTTTGTATGGGACCAATGCTCAGCATAAGTGATGACTTGTCAAACACCAGAAAACATCAGAAAGTCATGGAAACACCACAGAAACGGATAGGGAAGGGCAGGGGCAGCATGCATGGCTGCATCTGAGGCTCCCAGATCCCATTATTAAGCCAAAATGGGGGCAAGAGTCTAGTGTCACCCCCCCCCCCCCCCTAACAATTTACTGCGGACAAACCCTCATTAGCAAGGCACACACGCTGGCACATCTTAGCTAAGCAGCACACTTCCTGCAACCAAGGACAATCACTGCCTGCGGGTGACACCGCTGCCTCTTCTCCTGGGTTTCATGCTGGCATTGCTCTCCAACAACCCCGCACGACCCTGCATCCACAGCGCACACAAAAGTTTCCCTGCGCAGCATTCAGCTGCCCTCATGCCACACGTTCGCTTCATAGCCACCCCACCCTCATGCCTATTTATAAGTGCATATTGGATGAGGAGGCTCGGTCCCAGCCTCCACCTTGTGTGACCCAAGGTGCCGCGAGTTACATAGCAACGGGAAATCCATGTATCCCCACACAATTCATTCTGTGTAGGTTATAGATAGCTTAACACCGCAATGGGAAGTCTTTGAGTTCCTTGGGCTCCCAGGTCCCACTATTAAGCCAATTAGGGGCAAGGGTCTGGCGTCACCCCCCTAACACTTTACTTCAGACAAACCCTCATTAGCAAGGCACACGTGCTGGAACATCTTAGCTAAGCACCACACTACCTCCAACCAAGGACAATCACTGCCTGCGGGTGCCACCGCTGCCTATTCTCCTGGGTTACATGCTGGCATTGCTGTCCAACCCCTCCCCCCCCGCACGACCCTGCATCCACAGCGCACACAAAAGTTTTCCTGCCCAGCGTTCAGCTGCCCTCATGCCACACGCTGGCTTCATAGCCACACCACCCTCATGTCTATTTATAAGTGCGTACTGGATGAGGAGGAACCGGAAGCACACACTGCAGAGGGTTGGCAGGGCCATGTAGCGACCTTCTTTTAAAGTGTGGGCAATAGCCCACAATGCGGTTGAGAATTGATGATAAATTGACGTACGATCATCATTCCAATCCTGTGCCACCTCCGTCACAAAATGACATAAGCGGGCCCCTGGAACCCAAGGAAGTATTACACATAAAGATATCAGAGCGCCCAAACATGGCATACCCCGCCAAAGACCTCGGCCCACATTTCTACCCTAGTCAGTCAGTCAGTGTATTTGTGCCAGACAGGTAAAACACCGCAATGGGAAGTCTTTGTGCACCCACAGCATAGGTGGGTCCAAGGAACTTAAAGATGGTATCACACACAAAGAAAATCAGAGCGCCCAAACATGGCAGAGTTTCACCCCGCCAAGGACTCCGGCCCACATTTCTACCCTAGTCAGTGTATTTGTGCCAGACAGGTGTGATTGTTCCCAGCAAGAGAAACCACGTAATCTTGTAGATATGATACCTTTTAATGGCTAACAAAAACACATGATGTAATAGTGAGCTTGCGAACCTCTCTGGCTCTTTGTCAGACTAAAAATGGAATAGATCTGAAGAGGCATGGATATTTATACACACTTATAACATACATACTTATGACAAGGCACAGACATGGATGGGATTGGTTCGCACTTAAAAGGAATTCTGCAACGGAAAACAAACTTTTTTGTCTAGGCACTGGTAGCGGAGTGAAAGTTTTATGGTCCCTGAATTACTGTTGGGGGGGGGGGGGGTCAGGCCAGGAATGCTACAAGAGGTACACAAACATTTTTAACCAGACACTGATAAGCGATTATAAATTTATGGTCCCTGAATTACTGTTGATGAGGGTCTTATCTGTGCAATAAATGTCTCACACTTCCCATTCACGCATAAATCCTGGGGAATAATTTAACCCAGTATTCAGTGTGTCGAAAGTTATCAATTTATATTCCCAAATTCTTCTGTGGTTTTGCGACTTGAAACCACCCTTCAATATCAAAACTCTCATATCTCCTATGTCATGCCCATGGTTAGAGAAGTGCTCGGCCACAGGTAATTCCCTTTTTCGGTGTTCAATCGTGTGGCGATGGGATCTCATCCTGGCTTTCAGTTTCTGTCCTGTTTCCCCAACATAAAGACCCCCAACAGGACATTTACTGCACATGATCAGGTACACCACATTGGACGAGGAACATGTAAATGTCCCTGGGATCTTATAGTCTTGCTGTGTGTTGGGGATCCGTATCCTGTCCGCAGTCAGTACATGTGAGCAGGTCTTACAGCTCCTTACATTACAGGGATAAGTTCCTTTTTGTATGTCAGAGGGCAATGCACTCCTGATTATAAAGTTTCTCAAGTTAGGAGGTTGCCTGTAACACAGAAGCGGAGGGTCCGGGAATATGGTTTTCAGACGGTCATCCTTGTGTAGGTATGGTGGAGTTTTCTTGCGGTTTTCCTTAGTATCTCTAGTTGCGGATTGTAGGTCACTACTAGAGGCACACGATTGTTTCTTTCCTTCTCCTTCTATTGGAGTAGTTGATTTCTGGGTATCCTGGTGGCTTTGGTGATTTGTCATCAATTGAGATGGGATGGTAGCCCTGATTTATAAATGTCCTTTTAAGATGGTACAAATGTTCCTCTCTGTCTGTTGGGTTGGAGCAGATCCGGTTGTATCTGATGGGTTAATCCCCTGTAGCCTTCTAAGTCTCCTCACTCACCTCCTATGTGTCTCCACACACCTTCTAGGACAATGCGGTGCTCTCCGGACCCAGGTTACACAAGTATGCATCCAGATCACTATATAAAGAGGTGTGTGTGCGCGTGTATAATAAATATATAGTGATATGAAGCATGCAGCTGTAACTTGGTTATCTGCTGTATATATTTATATAAGTACAGCTGGTATACGTTATACTGTAGAACTTACACCAATATATATAATTTATTCAGCACATACCTTGCTTACACCGGATGGTTCGTTCTCCTCTTCAGCTATCAGTTACCACGGGCTGGACTAATCACAAGGCCAGCAGTGCACTAACAGACCGCAGTTATTACAAACCATTACTGGGGTCTCTCAGCAGAAGGCAGGACCGCACACTCGGGAGTCTGCAGCGTGAAATTAGCTGCCGGCTGTCCCAGGTATCAACCCCTCCCCACAATCACTGATACCACTTCTTTCTATTTCCAATCACAGTGATAATACCCCAGGAGTTGATTCCAAAATCAGACAACCCCCAACTCATCATCCGGTAGAAGAAAGATCCTACTTGTTACTACTGATACAGAAAAGGAAGCAGCTTGTTACCCACCTCTCTACCCTCCACATTATTATATTAATGAATTGTGTCATTTTAGATATTTCTTTCTATTCTTTTATGTTTAGTCAGTCCATAACATTTGTTTCAGACATCTTGTCATTTATTTCAGGTTTTAGATTTGATTTTATTTAAACATTTTTATACATATTGCTACATATTCATTTCTTTTAGCTTACATCGATGCTTTTCGCTACACATTGCTATAGATTTTTTGTTCAACTTTTTACCCTGTTCTTAAACTGTATTTATTATTACATTTGTTCGGAGGCAGTTGCGGAAGAGCATCAGAAATCTTTTTAGCTACATATTGCAACTTACATTGAATACAGAACTGGCTAAAATAATAATGATGGGAAGAAAACCAAAGGCTGTAGAATATTTATTTATACCTGCTATTATCAACTATATTGGAGTTCTGTGAACTTAGGCTGGCTGCACACAAATGAGACAGATTCCGTATGTGGGTTTCCGCAGCGGAATACAGCTGTGACTCCTCCCCCCGCATCTGCAAAATGTTAATTGTGGATGACCATGACGGCTTTCTTAAATGTTTGATTTTCCAGCGCTGTTGCGAGGCGATGATGTGGGTACCAGCGACCCATCTTCAATGTCAATTGCAGACGGGTTATGGGTCGTGCCTCCATTGACTTCAATGCAGGCCGTCCGTGTGGAGTCCACAGCAAAATAGAGTATGCTGCAATTTTACCTCCAGTCGCGAAAAACACAGTTCATATCCGCAAGTGCAAGGAAAAAGCGAAAGTACATATCTTTTGTGTGCAATTGGCTGCGAATCCTCTGTGTGGACTTCACAATAGGGATCAGTTTGTGTAAAGTCGCCCTTCAGTTGAGATCTGCCACGTTTAACAAACCCTCCTTCCTCTACTCATGATCTATACCAGTGTTCCCCAACTCCAGTCCTCAGGGACCGCCAACAGGCCATGTTTTCAGGATTTCCTCGGTATTGCACAGGGATGTAATTATTGTCGGTGCCTTAGACATTGCCACAGGGGTTCTTACTATAGGATATCCTGAAAACATGCCCTGTTGGCGGTCCCTGAGGACTGGAGTTGGGGACCCCTGATCTATACATACTACCAGTCTGTTTACCAAATCACACTAACTATATAAACTAATAGATACAGCGATTCTTCACAAACCACAAGCACATGTTCTGTTTTGTTCTTTTTATGCATATTTTTCCTTTCGCTCATTATTTCTTTTACTCCGTTTGTTCTACTTTCTTAATTATTGTACTTAGCACTTTGCCCATCCGTTTCTGAGGAAGGGGCAGCATCCCTGAAACACATCAATACTGGCTGCTTAAATTAAATAAAGAAGATTCGAGTTAATTCCAATGTTTCAAAAATGTTCTTGATGAAAAGAGTTGTGCCTTCAGTCCTCAAATATTAATCACAAGGAAATCATTTCCAGCGTTGGTATAAAATGTCAGACAGGATCAAAACTTGCGGTGTACAACCCTATAAGACCAACCGCCTACGTCTTTCAGCTCTTAATCATAACATGTCAGATTTGAAGTGAGCCAACAGTTTTATATGTATGCTTCTGGGTAAAACATTTCCCACATTCTGAACAAGAAACCGGTTTCATTCTTGTGTGAATTCTCTGATGCTGAACTAGATTTGATTTCTCTGCAAAATATTTCCCACATTCCAGACTTAAAATGGCTTCTCTGCTGTGTGAATTCTCACATGTTTAAGAAGGACTGCTTTCTGAGTAAAACATTTCTCACATTTAGAACAAGAAAACGGCTTCTCCCCTGTGTGAGTTCTCTGATGCAGAATTAGATTTGATTTCACTGTAAAACATTTCCCACATTCTGAACAAGAAAATGGCTTCTCTCCTGTGTGAATTCTGAAATGCTGAACTAACCTTGATTTCACTGTAAAACATTTCCCACATTCTGAACAAGAAAACGGCTTCTCTCCTGTGTGAATTCTCTGATGCTGAACTAATCTTAATTTCACTGTAAAACATTTCCCACATTCTGAACAAGAAAATGGCTTCTCTCCTGTGTGAATTCTCATATGTTTAACAAGGGCTGCTTTCTGAGTAAAACATTTCCCACATTCTGAACACAAAAACGGTTTCTCCCCTGAGTGAATTCTCTGATGTGTAACAAGGGCTGCTTTCCAAGTAAAACATTTTCCACATTTTGAACAAGAAAACGGCTTCTCTCCAGTGTGAACTCGCTGATGCCGAACAAAAAATGATTTCTCTGTAAAACATTTCCCACATTCTGAACATGAATATGGTTTCTCTCCTGTGTGAATTCTCTGATGTGTTACGAGAGCTGATTTGACTGTAAAACATTTTCCACATATTGGACATGAATACGGCTTCTCTCCGGTGTGAGTTCTCTGATGTGTAACCAGGCCTTTTTTATCTGCAAAACATTTCCCACATTCTGAACAAGAAAATGGCTTTTCTCCTGTGTGACTTCTCTGATGATTAACAAGGTCTGATTTCGCTGCAAAGCATCTCCCACATTCTGGACATGAAAATGGCTTCTCCCCTGTGTGACTTCTCTGATGTCTTCCAAGGTCTGATTTCTGAGTAAAACATTTCCCACATTCTGAACAAGAAAATGGTTTCTCTCCTGTATGATGTCTTTGATGTCTAGCAAGATCTGATTTCTGAATAAAACATTTCCCACATTCTGAACATGAATATGGCTTCCCCACTGTTTGAGCTCCTTGATGTTCTCCCCTTCTGTGACATTTACTCCGCTTATCAGTTTGTGATGACTCAAAAGATGAGACCTGTATAGGAGGATCAGATGATGGATCTTTGCTGTGAAGGGCTGAGGGGATAACTGGGATAATGGCAGGTTCTTCATATGTATCTTGTGTGATACCACAATCCTCTGCTTTACAGTCTGCAGATATCAGACGTCCCTCTGAGCTCCCGATACAGTCATCTGCCAAGAATAAAGTAGATTATTCTTTAATACTACAAACCTTATAAATGATACTGATATTTTATAACATCTCTATACAATTAACAAGTCATGTAGCAAAATGTAATCATCATCTAATGGTGCTTTTACACAGGATGACAGTCAGAGTAATCACTCAAAAGAGCAACACAGGTCCTGACAGAGCAAGTGAGTGAGAATCGCTCAACTGTTGAAGTTGCTTGGTTTGCAGCTCACTTAAAGGGGTTGTCCCGCGGCAGCAAGTGGGGTTATACACTTCTGTATGGCCATATTAATGCACTTTGTAATATACATCGTGCATTAAATATGAGCCATACAGAAGTTATTCACTTACCTGTTCCGTTGCTAGCGTCCTCGTCGCCATGGTGCCGTCTAACTTCAGCGTCTAATCTCCCGATTAGACGCGCTTGCGCAGAAGGGTCTTCTCCTTTCTCTTCGGTCTCGGCACGAGCGGCGTTCTGGCTCCGCCCCCTTCTGCGCGTCATCACGTAGCTCCGCCCCGTCACGTGTGCCGATTCCAGCCAATCAGGAGGCTGGAATCGGCAATGGACCGCACAGAGCCCACGGTGCACCATGGGAGAAGACCTGCGGTGCATCGTGGGTGAAGATCCCGGCGGCCATCTTGGCTGCAAAGAAGAAAGAAGCTGCAGAGACGGGATTCGGGTAAGTAAAATTATTTTTTTTTATCATGTCCCTTGGGTTTGTCCCGCGCTGAACGGGGGGTCTATGAAAAAACAAAACAAAAACGTTTCGGCGCGGGACAACCCCTTTAACCACCAAATGATTGGCAGTGCAGAAAACATCACCAAAAACTACAGATGTGAATCGGGACTTACAAGTAACTAATTCTGGTTTTCATCAATAACATGGGGGTCCTGGGGGGTCTGAAAAAGGGTCATGAAAAGTAATTTGCAGCAGAGTCCCCCACAAGCCCCGGGCTCCTGTCCCCGGTAGATCTCCGAGCCCAAGCTACAGGAATAGTATATTCCATACAGATGGAGTTCGGCCATTTTTGCACCAACATTAGTTTGTTTTTCCATAAAAAACTCATAAAATCTCCCATGAAGCCGGATGTCAGTAACACACGGTGTGCAGCAAATACAGAACTGCTGAGCTATAAAACAACTTGGTACATACAAGAATATGTATGTTGGCACGTCAGACCAGGACTAGGTTGGGGCACATAGGCATGTGCCACTTGGCTGGACCCCCCTGCACATGTTTACATCCACCCAGAGGCGTAACTTGAAGCTCCCGGGCCTCGATGCAAAACTTGTAACAGGGCCCCCAACTATAATGCTTTACTCATAGTACTGGGTTCCCTATATGGAGAAGAGAGGCCTTATGGGCCCCCTAAGGCTCCTGGGCCCGGGTGCAACCACATCCCCTGCATCCTCTATAGTTAAGCCCCTGCATACACCTAGTTTGCCCCACTCTTAACAGTAAGGCGGCTCCTGCCACAACTAGTGCTGACAGTCTTACTCAAGGTATTGCTTTGTCCCGCTCTCTCTCATAGGCTGACAGAGTGACCTTACTCACTCCCCAGCTCCAGCATTCACTGTAGTCTGAGCGACTGCTCTGGGGAAAGAAGTAAAGTTATACTGTGAGCCTGCGAGAAAAAGTGCACAATGAAGAATAATGGGTGCTGTTGGGGTACAGTGGAGGATGATGAGGGCAACGAAAGATGATAGGGACTGTTGGGGGGGCAGCAGAGGATGACGGGGGGCTACTTGCCGTACAGCGGGAGGATGACAGGGGGGGGGCTCTTTGCCGTACAGGGGGGCGCTGCTTGCTGTACAGCGGTAGGATGACAGGGGGGGGCTGCTTGCCGGACTGCGAAGGATGCCCGGCGCTCTTTGGAGGACCGCGGAGGATGCCCGGCGCTCTTTGGAGGGGGAAAGAAATTAGATTATGCTGTGAGCTTGTGGAGAGAGAATGCACACTAGAGGATGATGGGGCAATGTAAGATGATGGATGCTGTTTGGGGAACAATGGAGGATAATGGGGGCTATTTGGAGGATGATAGGGACTGTTTGCAAGGCCTTGGAGGATGATGGGGGTTGCTTGGGGGACATGGGAGGATGATGGAGCCATTTGGAGATGGACATGTATGATATGGAGTGATATTTTTTGGTGTTTAAAGTTTGCTTAGGGGCCCATAGAACCCTAGTTATGCCACGGATTGGGGGCACAAAGGGAGGTCACAATACTAATGAGGCCACAGAGTGAAGGTCACATTACTAATTGGGGCCAATGGGCGAGTCCCATTACCCACTGGGTTTTGAAGATAATCATCCTGCGGTAAAGTATGCAGAAAATGAATGAGCGGACAACAATCGTTCAGTTTTTAAGTATGCTTAAACTGAACGACTGAACGATACATTGTTCAGGTAAACAGCAGCTGTTCAGTATTGTACGGCCACTATTTATAGTGAATAGAGAGGAGTGGGGGGGAAGAGCAGGGAGAGAACTCTTTTCCAGCTGCTCGCTTCCATGCTTACCGCGCTGCGAGCGAGCCCGTGATTCTTGCTCCTGTGTAAAAGCACGGATCGAGGATACATAGAGACAAGTGTATAGCATTGCTTGCCCGACACTCGTCCCATGTAAATAGGCCTTAACTAGGGCCACTATAACACAAAGTGACACCACAACTGGGGGCCCTGTTACTTAGTGGGATCACAGTGGGCATATTATTGGGGAGTTCATTAGCAGTTGCAGCAGCAGCATGATGGGGAGAGAGCTGAAGCAAGTTTTGGCTGGAAGAAATCTTAGTGGCAGTCTAGGCCCACAGAGAAGAAAATCCCCATGGGTTATTTGTACGCCCCCGCTTCTACTCACAGCCTGCTTACTTCATAGTTCCCTGTCATGTGCCTAGTCCTGGTCAGTCGATCTATAGTCATCCTGGGACATATCTGTAAAATTCAGCCTCAGTTCTGGTATTGCATCCATGTACGAAGCTTTATTATGGTACTGCAATTATGTTATGACCTTGACTCCACTGCATGTGTGTATTGAGCTTGATTCTGGCACTGTATTTATGCATTGAGCTTGACTCTGGTGCTGTATGTATGAATTAAAGTTGGTTGTAGGGCTATACTCCATGTTAAATAGATAACTAAGGATGCAAGGACACATTGTGGCCGGTCACACACAACCAGACCGTGCCCACCGACTGCGGCCAGTCACCATTTAATTATGCCAGTATTTTGTGTGGCCAATTGTACTGTGTGTTTCTACTCTTAGGGTGCGATCACACATGGCAGATTTTGCTGCAACTCCACATAAAAATCCACATGGCGGTGGATTTTGACACAGATCTATAGCTGATTTCAACCTTTCAATTAAAAGAGTGAAGTTTGAATCAGATCCACACCAAAATACACATTAGTAGTGAAAAAAAAACAAAAACACTTTGTTGTGGTCTTTACCCACTACGAGTGAACACATCCTTATGTCGGGCCGCTACTCATGGGCCTGTGATATATTCCTGCCTCACAGGCTAAAATCTCCCAGCCCGGCCCTGACCATTAGGGTGAATACCCACTTACATTTTTCTTGCACGTTTTTTTCAATGGGACTTTCTAATGTTAAACGCATCGCAAAAAACAAAACAAAACAAAAAAAAAAAAACAGCACCAACTTGTGATGCATTTTTAACATTAGAAAGTCCTATTGACAATCGCGTTAAAAAAACAGCGATATCGCGTGAAAAAAAAACGCGCAAGTAAAACGCAAGTGGGTCTTCACCCTTAGGGCTCATGTCCACGGGCAAAAGAAGAATTAAAATCCGCAGCGGATTTTAACTCTTCTCCTGCCCGCGGATCCGCGCCCCATAGGGATGCATTGACCACCCGCGGGGTAGATAAATACCCGCGGATGGTCAATAAGTGATTTTAAAAAAATGGAGCATGAAAAAATCTGGACCATGCTCCATTTTCATGCGGGTCTCCCGCGGGGACGGCTCCCGCGGGCTTCTATTGAAGCCTATGGAAGCTGTCCGGATCCGCGGGAGACCAAAATCAGATTTTACTCACCAGCTCTGTTTCTTCTCTTCGCCGCGGCGTCATCTTCTCTCAGTCGTGGCCGGATCATTTTTCTTCGGGCCGGCGCATGCGCAGGGCACGTCACCGACGTCATCCTGCGCATCCGCCGGGCCGAAGAAAGAAGATCCGGCCGCGACGCAGAGAAGATGACGCCGCAGCAAAGGTAGTATCCGGAGCGTGCGGGAGGTGAGTTAATTCTGATTTATTATTATTTTCAGCCCTCATGTCCGCGGGGCAGGAGGGACCCGCTGCAGATTCTACATGGAGAATCCGTAGCGGGCCTGATTTTCCCCGTGGACATGAGGCCTAAGGGCTCCTTTCCACTGGCGAGGTAATCACACGTTTTCAGTGTGATGTAAGAGTGCGAGCTCTCGCAGGAAAGTCCCACGCATGTTGTTCTATGACAGCCTCTCCACTAGCGATGTTTAAGGGCAAGCTGCAATGCGAGGATTAACAATCGCAGCAGGAGGATTGTTTCAGCGTTTTGCATTTTTCTGTCGCCCATACAGTGCAATGGAAAAACAGATTCTCGCATCGCAACGCAAAAGCTTGCAATTTTGCAGCGTTGCGATGCGATTTTTAAGATTGCGATTTTCTCACTGCAATATTGCTACCGCCAGTGGAAAGGAGCCCTAAGGCCTCATGTCCACGGGGAAAATCAGGCCCGCTACGGATTCTCCATGGTGAATCCGCAGCGGGTCCCTCCTGCCCCGCGGACATGAGGGCTGAAAATAACAATTACTCACCTCTAGGCATGCTCCGGATCTTCCCTTCTTTGCGGCTTGATCTTCTCTCCGTCGCAGCATGATCTTCTTTCTTCGGCCCGGCGGATGTGCTCGGCATGCCGGATGCATGCCACGTGCATGCGCCGGGCACATCCGCCATCCCCAAGAAAGAAGATCCAGCCGCGACGGAGAGAAAATCAAGCTGCGAAGAAGGGAAGATCTGGAGCGTCCGGAGCAGGCGAGTTTAATTCTGGTGCGGGTCTCCCGCGGATCCGGACGGCTTCCATAGGGTTCAATAGAAGCCTGCGGGAGCCCCGCACTAAAATGAAGCATGTCCGGATTTTTTCCTGCACGCGGGACCCGCGCCTGCAGGGAAAAATGACATCCGCAGGTATTTAACTACCTGCGGGTGTCTAATGCATCCCTATGGGGCGCGGATCCGTGTGCAGGAAAAAGCTGCGGATTGTAAATGTTAATTTTCCCGTGGACATGAGGCCTAAGGGCTCACACCCACTAGCGGTTTTTTTAACGCTGAGATATCTCTGCGGTTTTTTTTTTAAGGCAAATGTCAATGGAACTTTCTAATGTTAAAAACGCATCGCACAAAAATTGCAAGTTTGTGCTTCTGTGATTTTTGTGCGATGCGTTTTTAACATTAGAAAGTCCCATTACAATCGCGTGAAAAAACGCAGCAATATCTCAGCATTAAAAAAACGCTAGTGGAAAGGCGCCCTTAGGCCGGCTTCACACGAGCGTGACGGGCTCCGCTGCGGAATATTCCGCAGTGAAGCCCGTCACGGCGCCCCCCAGAGACCCCATACTTACCAGCGGAAGATAGCGTGAAGACGCTTCCCCGCCCACCACCGTCGCGTCATGTGACACGCCCACCGCGTCACACGACGCGGCCGGCCGTGTCACGTGACGCGCCGGCCGCGTCATATGACGCAGCGGCGGTAGGCGGGGAAGCGTTTTCACGCTATCTTCCGCTGTGTTACAGCGGGAGATAGCGTGAACGGACGGCTTCCATTGACTGCAATGGAAGCCGTCAGCGCGTACAGCCTGTCCTCACCCGCAGCAAATAGAGCATGCTGCGGGTGAGGACGGGAGAAATCGCGGTGCGTAATTCCGCGGTGGAATTACGCATCGTGAGCATTGTGCTATTAGGTTCAATAGAACCTAATAGCAGGGGGCCACGCAGCGGATTTTTGCCGCGAATTTACGCGGCGTAAATCCGTTCGTGGGAAGGAGGCCTTACACAGAGCTGCCATGAGATATATTGGGCTCCCATATAATGAGATTAATGAGCCCCAGGGGACGGGTGGTGTAGGAGTCTTTAGTAGGAGATGGTGAGCAGAACGGCCAGCGGAGAGCAGAGTAACCATCATTGACCACTGGGGGGCTCCTTAAAGGGATCCACCCCCGAGATATAATTCCTACTGCTAGTGTGCAGAGTGCTGGCGATCACTGACTTGGCTCAGGACATATTGATATCTTTATATCAATAGCCAGCGGTCGGCGGGGGCTTCTGTAACCATTTGTCCTGCCTGATGGCGGTCCGGCCACTAGACTCTTTGTAAGGTCTCTGCACTTCCTTTCTGCTTCTGTCCAGCGCTGAGAGGGTTAACCAGGTCTTTCCTCTCAGTTCACCTGTGGGGTTAATTAGGTATTACTCCCCTATTTAAGGTAAGATGATGTACTTCCGGGTTGCCTTTGAATTGTTCTTTGTCCCTCCCTGATAATCAGCCTCACTGGTAATTCTGTCTGTCAGTACTGCCTGCTCACTAAGTTCGGTCTTGCAGCCTCACTGCAGTTCTGTCAATTTCATGTCAGTTTGTCTCCGCTCTGCCCTGCATCTGTCTGTGTGCCAGCCCCATCTGATTCTGTGTATCTCCCCCTTCAGGGATAGTCAGGCCTGAGATTCCAGCGCAGGGCTGCCTTTATCGAGGCGATCACTCAGCTTATAGGTAGGGACCTGCCATCTTCCCTGCAGCCAAGGGTCAGTCTCCCTTCCGGTGTTCTGAGTTCTGTCTATGTCTTCCCACTCCTGTATCTGGGTTGGTTTTGTATTCCTGTCTATAGTCTGCCTATCTGAGGAGTCAGCTACCACCTACTCCAGGACTGTCTTCAGCCTTGGTGGGTTGGTCCAGTTGATCCACTAAATCTGTATATAAAAAAATAAATCTGTAACACTCTTCCTGATTCTGAACAAACTCTTTGGAGCCATTAGAAAACACATCTGTAAGCCGTTACTTTATCTCCAACCCCCTTATAATCGGCTCAGACGTTATATTAGGATGGAACTACTCGGAATCTGTTTTCCAATTGTGCCCATTTATGGCAACTGGAAGAGTATTACGGTGAGATCACACACTGCGGGATTGTATAATCTACAGTACAATGTAAGGGAGTGGGATTCTAAGAAACCGCATTCACTCCCAGCTGAGAGATAAGGATGTGACACCTGAAATATGATTTATCTGGTCGGCCATATTCAGATGGCTGAGTGCGAGTTGTGTCCGAGAACTCCCATTGGACATCACATGGACACATACGGACTGTGTGCTGCCCCTGCTGGCAGGCAGTAGACATTGCATGTCTGATTCTGGTCCGGGAATCAAACCAGAATAGGACATGCTGGGAGCTTTTTCAGGTGAACCATATCAAAAACATGTTAATGTTAATAGCCTAATTGACTATTAAGGGTCTAAGTGCGGTCTATGTAATACATGAATAGCACTCAGATGGGAAACAGTGTCTGTCTGAATGGGATCTTCATGATGATCAGCACCTCGGTGTCTTCCTGCCAAGTCTCTGGTGAGCGACATCCCTGACACTCCAGCACTAGACTTCCATCCTCTAAAGAATCCTCTGTTCTTTGGGTCTATGTCTCCACATTCTGGATTCTGTTATCGGGGTCTTTGTCTCCATCTTCGGTATTGTGTTAGCGCACAGCAACTTGATGTAAGTCTAATAGGAATTAACAGTTGCTCAAACCCTTTTACATGTCCTGATCATCAGGCACGAACATTTGTACACCTGATCATCAGGTTATTAAAAGGAACATCCCTGAGCGGACATACTAGTGACACTCGCTTATCAGCTGATCGATGATTTTCAGCTTTACCTCCCTCCATATTACCGAGGAGATGACCAGCCGGCCTATGTGCATCAGCGGTCAGACTAAAGATCATTCGTTCTCATAGCAGCATTTCTTGTCCCATGTAAAACAAAAAGTAAACCAGCAGTGACTGACCTGCCTACCGATCAGCGCCGGTTACATCAGATCTAGAGTTGGTCAGTGTAAAAGGACCCTTTGTACCGGAGCTGGAAAACCATTTCTCCCTCATCAGTATAGACATCATATAATGAATAGTAGTTCCCGCTCACATAGGTGTGTTTCATGTCCGTGCCGTAAATGCCCATCATGTGTTATCACCTATAACGGTATCACATGTCATCCATATTTAGTTTATACTCCGGCTGAATGCGGGAATATCCAGCGGAAACTGACAGATCCCAGAGCTTATAAATCTACATAACTATCAGCAGCCGCTGACCGAGGAGAATCTGTGATTCTTCTCTGCTGTATTTAGTGGTTACTACTCACCTGGGCAGTTACCTGTAGGAATCTCCTCTTTACACCGCTGATCACCCCTCACATTTGTCTCTGTAGTCGTAATATTGGTCAGATCTTCATCCTGATACAAAAGCTATGAGACAAATATTGTAAAAGTCAGCAGACGGCTGGAGAAGTCGTGTGGAAGGTTTTACATGACCAGAAAAGGTCATTAATCATCATGATGACCAAAAATAACCTGACCGCAGCAGTTATCAGAGTCAAGTCAAAGTGGATCCCTTTTTAGGCTACAACTGCTCCTGAAAAGGATTCTGTCAGCAGGTTCATGAAGTTTGGCTTGGAGTTGAGCTCTGAGTCACGGCAGGGGCTGTGCTGGCTTTTTCCTCCCGCATCATGTAGACTGACCCCTCTCTCCCCTTTTGTGTATAGGTAGAGAGCCGTAACTCTGCTTGCTGGAGACAGGAAAAAGCCAACATGGTCCATCTCCGCGACTCAGAGCTCGTCAAAATCCTTGTTCTGAAGTATTCGGGTGAAATACAACAGGAAACAGGAAATTATGGGGAACATACTAAATAATGGCGCTAACCAGGGTATTAAGGAAAAAATTTGTGAAGGAGAGAGGAAGTGACAATAATTTTACTGAGCTAGCTAACACGTAGAAAAAGGTGACAGAGGATTAACAGATGTGGTTTTAATGACAACTGTGTGAGAATCCCGACCATATGCTGACAACACCTTTAACAATGCACCATATTGGACAAGCAAGCATCATTTACGGACTGTTAACCTCCTTATCAGTGTATATGTATGGCACATATTCTGACTGACATGACACCGAAATAGGAGACAGTAGAGCATTTCTCTGCCAGACTACCGATGGGGTATAATCATCATAATATTTCAGATCAGCGTCTGCTTGCTTCAGCTTACAGATTTTGGGAGCCACTGAGGGATGAGCTCATCATGGGACATTTAACATGTCGTATGGTAGTTCCCTCTTAATTGTTACGTATGGCTAACGGAGGAAAGCACAGAGGCACTGTGTTACAAATACGGAGTAGAGGAGCATATTTGAAGGACCTGTTGAGCGCCCACTCATGGGATGCTCTACTCCGTGGTTGGGGCTGTTACAAGCGGTGTTATACAAGCTGGAAGCTTTCCCAGTGTCTCTTATGTTTTAACCATTTCATGCAATTATGCTGTTAAACTATTAATAACTTGTATAATGTGTGTTTTCTCATATTCTATTCATATTGCTGCTAAGACACTCAGAGATGTATCTCCTGTAATAACAACTAAAATTTGAAGTGGTTTAAAGATTCTGATTCTTCTCTAATATCTTTTGCGAGATAGATAACATACAAAGTTATTTCAAAAGGTGGGACTATCACTTCTCAGACTTCTGTGAAGGGAGGGGGGAAGAGTGCAAATGACCTGGTGATATAATGGTCCAACTAGAAAATTAACCACCGTTTGCTTAGATTGAATAGACCGGGCTTTAGATTGAATTAATTGTGGCTTTAGCAGTATGCACACAATAGCAGAGCTGACTAATGCTTAATGTATATGATGAGACTGTCATTTCCATGTAAAAGATGTAATTTAATGCAGTATTAGCATAGGGGGAGATATTGCAGCATACAGAAGAAAAAGGCAAGTTATATGGGCAGATTGGAGGGGAGATGGTGCATAAAGATTGTTTATCAATAATGTCTCATGTCAATCATTTGAAAAATATTTGAGGGGTTTCTGAGAGACTCCATCGATGAGTACCTCAAGGAGATTAAGGGAATAACTCCTCACCAGCATGGATTCATGAAGGGTCGCTCATGTCAGACAAATCTGATCAGTTTCTACGATGAAGTACATTCTAGGCTGGACCTGGGAGAATCTATTGATCTTGTATATCTGGACTTCTCTAAAGCCTTTGACACCGTGCCACATAATAGGCTAATATACAAAATGAGGCAGCTCGGACTGGGCGAGAACGTGTGTAAGTGGGTAAAAAATTGGCTCAATGATAGAAAGCAGAGGGTGGTAATAAATGGTTCGTACTCTGATTGGACCACAGTCGCTAGCGGGGTGCCACAGGGTTCAGTATTGGGCCCCATTCTGTTCAATATATTTATCAATGGCCTGATAGAGGGGCTGCACAGCAAAATATCAATATTTGCAGATGACACAAAATTATACAATATAATCAATGCAACAGAGGACAATGTGCGGCTACAAACGGACCTAGATAAACTGGGGGCTTGGGCAGAAAAATGGCAAATGAAGTTCAATGTTGAAAAATGTAAGACTATGCACATGGGCAGGAGGAACGGATGTCACAAATATTCACTTAATGGGGTACCACTAGGGAAAAGTGATATGGAAAAGGATCTGGGGGTATTAGTGGATAGTAGACTAAACTGGAGTAACCAATGCCAGTCAGCTGCTGCAAAGGCAAATAAAGTCTTGGGGTGCATTAAAAGAGGTATAGGGGCGAGGGATGAGAAGATTATCCTCCCACTATATAAGGCACTCGTCAGGCCCCACATGGAATACTGTGTACAGTTCTGGTCACCGGTGCTCAGGAAAGATGTTACAGTACTGGAGGGGGTTCAAAGAAGGGCAACTAAACTAATAAACAGAATGAGAGGACTGGAATACCCAGAAAATCTAACAAAATTAGGATTATTCACACTGGAAAAAAGACGGCTAAGGGGCGACCAAATAACCATGTATAAATACATGAGGGGACAATACAAGGATCTCTCCCAGGATCTGTTTACACCCAGGACTACGACGGTAAGAAGAGGGCATCCACTAGGTCTAGAAGAAAACAGGTTTCATCATCAACACGAAAGGGGGTTCTTTACTGTTAGAGCAGTTAGACTGTGGAACTCTCTGCCCGAGAACGTGGTGATGCCAAAATTGATAGGAGTTTAAAAGGGGACTAGATGTCTTTCAAGAATGCTCTGATATTACAGGATATAGACATTAAATAAACAGCGAGGTTGTTGATCCGTGTCTTGCAGTTAGGTAGCAACTCAAATGTTGATCCAGGGATTATTCTGACTTCCATTATGGAGTCTGGAAGGAATTTCTTTCTTCAAACAAGCCAGTTTGGCATCTGCCTCAATATGTTTTTTTTTGCCTTCCTCTGGATCAACAAGGATGGGGGGGGGGGGGGTCGAAACAGGTTGAACTAGATGGACATGGTCTTCATTCAGCCTAGCATACTATGTTACTATATAAATTAAACAGTTTCCGCAGGTATGTCTGTGTATGTTTTTAGCAAAAGGCAAGAATAAGGTTGAATGGGAAAGATATATGAAGGTGATTTAAAAGGTGTCTGAAGGTGTGATTTAGAAGGTCTGTGTAATGTGAATAAGATTCTTTGTTGATTCCTCCAATGTTTTCTCATACACCGTATGAATATATTTGTCATATAGGATATGAGAACATTGAGCTGCTAAACAGCAAATCAGAGAAAGAAGAATCAAACATGTGGCATAATTCAAAAGGGGTGGCACTAGATGATGTAAGAAAAGTGGCTAAGCAAGGGGGTTTACTCCTCAGAAAAGGAGGGGTCAAAAATAAAATCTTGTGCACTACAAACAGAATCAGATTAATAATGAATTTGCTTAAAGGGTATCACATTTCCAATGTGGGTAGACTTATGGGCTCTATTATAGCTTTTTGGGTGTTGTGGGACTTTGAAATTAATGAAATCTTCACAATTAAAATAGTTCCATTGTTACATTTTTTCCGCTACTTAAGCTTATCAATGAACCCTTGCGGCTGTGTGACTCTACACTCAGTGCGCTGTCATATGGTACACTAGCTCTTCTGGATGCATTGCTTCTATATCTCTATCCCTGATAGAGTGTTGGTTGGGGGATGGTAATATTATCTCCGGGCGTATTCATGGGGAATCTGACAGGAAAGAAAAATGGGTTTAGATTATTTGGTTAATGACCCAATAGAATTTTCAACACCCTGAATTCAAAAATTCAGTATATGGATATCATTTTCTGCAGTTTTCATTGTACAATGTGAATTAAGTTCACTTGGGGAAAAAAAGTGAGAAAGGTCCCCAGATGACCATGGGGCCACCCAACTGCTGAGAGCCCCCATGACCAGCTATAATCTGTTAATACCAAGCAACACCTGTAACAACTTAATAGTAAAAGTATGTTCACACAACAGATTTTAGGAGCACTTGGAATAAGTGGCAGTGAAACTAGCGGGGGTGTTTGAAAAATGCTTGAACTCGCATTTCTAGGGCAGATATCAAGTACGGTTGCAGAATAGTCTCCCCCATGCACAAGATTCTAACGCAGTTCCTAGTTAGCAGCGCTGCAGATGTGCTACAGGTTTTCCGCTTCTCATCTGAAGGCTCGATTCTAAGGTGGGTGAACACTTAATGTGCTTGTTAGAAGTGGGTATGGCCCATACAGTATGACGGTGCGGGCAGATAGGAGGAAGCGTCTAAGGAAAGTTAAAAGGATAAAGGAAAATATCTACAAAAGTATCTGCTGATATTCTATTTTACGTGTTGTCTTGATCTCATGGGTACTAGAAGTATGTGACAAGTTTAATGGAAGCCATTGTAGTTCCTACGGAGGTTGTGATCCACTTACACAGACCATTGGAAGGTCTATGGGTGTGGCCTCTAAATTCTGGATTATTGGACATTTCTGGAATGACATCAAATTCATTTGATAGGAGTATAGATAATTCCAGATCGTGAATGATACGCATCGTGAATGATACCATTGTAGTTATGCCTCCATATATCTATGCACAGAGATAGAGCATACAAATGGCTTAAATGTAACAGGTTATATACTCATCTGCCACGTTCATGCCTCCATATGATGATTTCTCATAAATGAGCACCACTAAGCACACCCGCTTTAAGAGGGTAGTGAATAACAGACCAAATGCCCGATGGCAAACCCCATGTGGTATCCAGAGGGGCAGAAAAACAAGTTTTTCAGTATATTTTTCATTTATCCTATAGTTATGTATGATGAACAAGTGGAAGCTACAGAACTAGTACAGGCTCAAAAAATGGGTGTGGATATTTCTCTGTTGCTTAAATTGTAGGAATAGGTCTTTGAGGGAAACTAGGACTGGTAGAAGAAAGAAGAATGGCCCACACACTGACGGGGTCTGTGGCAACGATAAACTCCTGTGCTTTCCCCGCACGCTCTACACCAGGATGTCTCACCTGAGCCATGAGCGGTCACTTATAAAATGTGTATTTTCCTTGATTCCAGATCCAGACTTAAAGTTGTGTTTTAAGGTGACTGGGTTGTCCTCAGAAGGACATATACAAAAGTTCAGACCATACCAGATCCAGTTGAGGACTGCCACTTCAGTCAAATTGGAAAGAAAAGATAATTGGGTCCATGCCAATCACTGTAAGCCAGTCTTCAAACGAAAAAAAGAATCAAATACCCTTTAGACTATGCATAGCTTTTAAGTGAGGGTTAAAATATGGGTGACTATGTTAGAAAATAATTGTGTGTTGGAGACAATATGTGTGTTAAAGATCATGAAGTACTTGTAGTAGAAAATTGAAGAACTGTTTTATGTATACCCATGCTCCTATAATTTCTCCCTCAGTGGCTGGGATGGCCTCTGTGGGGTTTCGTAAGCTTGCTGAGGTGTGGTGCTCTCAAAAAGAAAGCGTTCGACAAGCTGCTCCTGGAAGTGGAGGAAGGTGAGCATTCCCAAGGACTTCTTTAGTGATCAGGTAGTGATCTGAATAATGCCGGACTCACACGGCCGTATGTGGAATCTGCTTGCGGAGGCCCGTAGCGGATTCCAGCTGTGAACCTGGCCGAGGCCCTGCGTACGGCCGCATACTGTACTGCGCATAACTGTGGACTCACGCAGGCGGTCATGGGCAGTACACCTTTTTTTGTTGAGATTTCCCACGCCTACACTTAGTGATGATGCGTGTACGCACAGCCCGTACATAATGTAGTTGCGTATGGGCTGTGGGTATATCCGCGACTATGGAGCACAATGGGCTCTGTGTTGCAGTTATCTGCAGAAAAATAGAAAATGCTGCGTTTGATGTCTGCGGGTGGCTTACATAATTCTGACCAGTTAAGGTGAGCGGAATTGTAAAATCCAATGCAGTTGATTGATTCGCATATCACTCCGGATCAGACGCATGCGGAATGCTCAATTTTTATCCGGTCATGTGAGACTGGCCTAAGGTAGATCGCTACCTTTTTATCACGTGACCAGGGACCGCTCAACAAGGCCACCAGTCACTGCTCCAGGCTCTCGTCTATCTTTGGTAGCCGGGAGCAAGGAAATTTTAAATTTCCCGGGCCCTCCCCAGCTTCTGCACAAGTGTCCGGGCATTTGGAGGAGGATCGCGTCGGGGGTTCAAATGTGGAGGCCTCCGGTAAAAAATGTCATCTTCCCTCACCGATCACATCGGTATGGGGAGATTAAACTTTTTTTTTTTTAACTTTTAGGTGATCACCATTATCCATACCGCTCACTGCGGCCCTCGGTCACTGCTTCAGGCTCTCAGCTAACTTTAGTAGCCAGGAGCATGAAGATTTTAAATTTCCCGGGCCCTCTCCAGCTTCTTCTCTTGCATCCCCCAGAAGCTGGGGAAAGGTCCGAGTATAAAGATCCTGGCAAGGGACATTGCCAGAGACCTTAGGTAAGTAATTTCACCTTCCCTCATGGGAGATAAAATTTTTACTTTTTTTACTTTTAGATGATTTCCATTATTAATTGGATAATGGCGATCATGTGACCAGGGATTCGCATTAAATCTCCAGGCTCTCGGCTTTGGTTGGTAGCCAGGAGCAGGGAAATTTTAAATCTCCCAAGAACCCCGGCCTTCTGCGCATGCGCCTGACATTTTACGTCTGGTTTGCATGCACAGAAGATGGCGTCAGGGTCTGGAAGGAACAGAACGCCGCAGGACATTGCAAAGGATAGAGGTGAGTACTTTCAGCTCCCCTCATGGATCCAATACATGAGGGGAGCTGAAACTTTAACTTTCTCTAACTTTGGGTTTACTTTTATTTTTTTGTAATTATTTATTTTAAATCAAACTTTGAGATTTTTATAGATTCATATAAACCTAGCATTATGTAACATTGGACTAATTTTGGGTCTGTAGAGGTAGCCCGGGTTGCTCTGATCTCACCCGCAACCCCTGTCCCTGCCTACTTGCCTCCACTCCTGGCTAACCGCAGGCGGGCAACTGGGCGGTGGTCTCTACTCTCGCTAAGGACCGAGAAGGGACGCTGGCATACCTGATCATACCATCTTTTTACAGTGCTCCCTCTGACTCAGCCTTGACTGGGGACCGGTGACACAGTCTTGCTCGCAAGCCATAAAGCTGGCAAAAGCCTTGGAGAGTGTTCCCTTGCCTGCGCTGGACATGCTGCCTGATCCCCGCTCCTTCCCTGCTATTTGGCCCTCTGAACTGCGTCTTCTGCCACTAGTGCTGTCAGATGGGAACTTTAGCATCACTTTTTCCACCAGGGCCCTGTGGTATTGCATCACTCTCGAACCCCTTTCCTCTTTGGGAATGAAAGTGGAAAGGTTCCCCTTATACCGTGGGTCGAGAAGGGTGTACACCCAGTAATCCGTGTTGGCCAGAATGCGTCTAAACGCGAGGGTCGGGGGGAAAAGGCAGCCTAACATGAAGTCAGCCATGTGTGCCAGGGTCCCAGTACGCAACATATCGCTGTCCTCACTAGGAAGATGACTTTCTGGATCCTCCTGCTCCTCCTCTTCAGCCCATACACGCTGAACAGATAAGTGGCAAGCAGCATGGGTACCCTCTGCAGTGGGCCCAGCTATCTCTTCCCCCTCCTCCTCTTCCTCCTCCAAAACGCGCTGAGATATAGACATGAGGGTGGTCTGGCTATCAAGCGACATACTGTCATCCCCCGTCTCCTGTTCCAACCGCAAAGCATCAGCCTTTATGCTTAGCAGCGAGCTTCTCAGCAGGCAAAGCAGCGAGATGGTAATGCTAATGATTGCCCCATCGCCGCTTACCATCTGGGTAGACTGGTCAAAGTTTCTGAGGACCTGGCAGATATCAGCCATCCATGCCCACTCCTCAGTAAAGAATTGCGGAGACTGACTACCACTCCGCCGCCGATGTTGCAGCTGGTATTCCACTATTGCTCTATGCTGCTTGTACAGCCTGGCCAATATGTTCAGCGTAGAATTCCAGCGTATGGGCACGTTGCACAGCAGTCGGTGCTCTGGCAGCTGAAACCGACGTTGCAGGGACCTCAGGGTGGCAGCGTCCGTGGTGGACTTGCGGAAATGTGCGCAGACGCAGCGCACCTTGCCAAGCAGGTCAGACAAGTGGGGGTAGTTTTTCAGAAACCGCTGAACCACCAGATTGAAGACGTGGGCCAGGCATGGCATATGTGTGAGGCTGCCGAGCTGCAGAGCCGCCACCAGGTTACCGCCGTTGTCACACACGACCATGCCCGGTTGGAGGCTCAGCAGTGAAAACCAGAGGTCGGTCTGCTCTGTCAGACCCTGCAGCAGCTCGGGGGCCGTGTGCCTCTTCTCACCTAAGCTGATTAGTTTTAGCACGGCTTGCTGACGCTTGCCCACCGCTGTGCTGCCGCGCACTACCGACTGCTGGCAACGTGCTCACAATTGAGAGGTAGAGGTGGCAGAGGAGGAGGAGGGGGACGGTTTGGAGGAGGTGGCATAAAATGTCGCAGATACCAGCACCGAGGTAGGACCTGCTATTCTGGGTGTGAGTAGGACGTGAGTGGTCTCAGGCTCTGGCTTGGTCCCAGCCTCCACCAAATTCACCCAATGTGCCGTCAGGGAGATATAGTGGCCCTGCCCGCCAGTATTTGTCCACGTCTCCATGGTTAAGTGGACCTTCCCAGTAACCTCGCTGGTGAGGGCACGATTTATGTTGTGGGAGACGTGCTGGTGTAGGACGGGGACGGCACACCGGGAAAAATAGTGGCGACTGGGGACCTAGTAGCGCGGGACCGCCGCCGCCATCATGTTTTTGAAGGCCTCCATTTCCACAAGCCTGTACGGCAGCATCTCCAGGCTGATTAATTTGGCAATGTGCACGTTTAAAGCTTGTGCATGCAGCTGGGTGGCGGCGTATTTGCGCTTTCGCTCCAACGCTTGTGTTAGCGACAGCTGAACTCTGCGCTGAGAGACATTGCTGGATGGAGTGGAGGACGGTGAAGGTGAGGGTGTGGGTGCAAGCCGGGAGGAGCTCGTGCCCGTGTCATCGGAGGGGGATTGGATCTGTGTGGCAGGTTGGGGCACAGGTGAAGAGGCAGTGGTGTGACCCGGAGGCGGTGAATGTCCTTTGTCCCACCTTGTGGGGTGCTTGGCCATCATATGCCTGTGCATGCTGGTGGTGGGCAGGCTGGTAGTGGTGGCTCCCCGGCTGATCTTGGTGCAACACAGGTTGCACACCACTGTTCTTCGGTCGTCCGCGCTCTCACTAAAAATCATCCACACCTTTGAACACCTAGCCCTCTGCACGGAGGCTTGCCATGATGGGGTGCTTTGGGAAACAGTTGGGGGATTCTTCGCTCTGGCCCTGCTTCTACCCCTAGCCACTGCACTGCATCTTCCAACCTGTCCTGCTGCTGCACTTGCCTCCCCCTCTGAAGACCTGTCCTCAGTAGGCTTAGCAAACCAGGTGGGGTCAGTCACCTCATCATCCAGCTGCTCTTCCTCCGAATCCTCTGTGCGCTCCTCCCTCAGACTTACTGCCCTTACTACTACCTCACTGATAGACAACTGTGTCTCATCGTCATCGGCCTCCTCCTCATCCACAAAAAGCTCTTGAGACAGTTGCCGGAAGTCCCCAGCCTCATCACCCGGACTCCAGGAACTTTCCAAAGGTTGGGCATCGGTCACGACAAACTCCTCAAGTGAGAGAGGAACCGTTTTTTCCCACTCATGGCAGGGACCCGAGAACAGTTCCTGGGAGTCTGCCTGCTCAGAATATGTCATTTTCATGGAGTGAGGAGGCTGGGAGGAAGAAGGAGCAGCAGCCAGAGGATTCAGAGTTGCAGTCCCTAGGCCAGGAGTAGTGGACTGCGTAGAAGACTGGGTGGTCGATACATTGCTGGACGCATTTTCTGACATCCACGACAGGACCTGCTCACACTGCTCTGTTTGTAATAAAGGTCTACCACGTGGACCCATAAATTGTGATATGAAGCTGGGGAGCCCAGAAACTTGCCTCTCTCCTAATCCCGCAGCAGCCGGCTGTGATTCACCATGCCCAGGAACTCGGCCTGTGCCCACACCGTCACTTGGACGCCCGCGTCCGCGACCCTTACCACTACTCCTCATCATGACGGATTAAGGATGGAGCAGGGCCCAAATAAATTACCCCACTGTACAGCACTGACAACTGTGGCTAATTCACCGCACACAGAGACTTGTAGATAGCGGGGGCTCTATGCTGTGATTTCAAAAAAATTAACCCGCTGTCTTGCGCTAATACCTAGGGGTAATTTATCGCTCGCAGAGACTTGTAGATTATAGAGGCTGTGTGGAGTGGGAGAAGACTCTAAAGCCAGTAGATAGTGCTGGTAACTGCGGCTGGTAACTGTGGCTATCTCAATCCCACCAAGGAAATGGTATTGTGAGACACTCTGCACAGCGGCTGAGCTGAAATACTTTGCAGTGGCCCGAGAAATATTACAGTACTGTTTAGCGGTGAGACCTCTGTCTAATGCACTACAGACGCAGAACGGTATAACTGAAGTCGTTCGCAGCAGGCTAGGAAATGTTAGAGTGCAGTTTCATGGTGAGAGCGGTATTGTACGGCACTGCAGGCTGAGAACGCTATTACTCAAAGGCTGGGAACAGGCCTAGATGCGTAATACAAAAATTGGTGCACTACTGCTCCCAGCCAGCCACAACAGTAATGCACACTGAGGAGTAGCTCTAAGAAGGACCGTTGGGGTTCTTGACGACAGGATCCTACTCTAACACTGTCCCTATATCAGCAGCAGCACTATCCCTAATCTCTGCCATCATGCGTCTGTGGCGAGCCGCGGGCGGGACCAGTTTAAGTACTCGGCGGTCACCTGATCGGCCCAGCCACTCACTACTTGGGGGGGGGGGGGGCTGGCACGTCACAGCAGGAAGTAGTAATGCCTTCCCTGCATGTCTATTGGCTAGAAAATGGCGCTAAACATGCGGGGAAGGAAATGTAATTGACTCGAGCATCTCAAGTACCCTTATACTCGAACGAGCATCAAGCTTGGATGAGTGTGCTCGCTCATCTCTAGTTTTAAGCACATATAGAATGGGAGCAATTCAGCTAAGCAGCAGCACATGTGAAAAAGAATTGGGTATACGTACTAATAGATCATAGACTGAACATGAGTCAACAATGTGCCGCAGCCGCCAAAAAAGCAAACACAGTTCTGGGATGTATTAAGAGAAGCAGAGTCTAGATCACGTGAGGTAATTACCCCCCTCTACTCTTCCTTAGTCAGACCTCATCTGGAATACTGGGTCCAGTTCTGGGCACCCTGATTTAAAAAAAAAACATAGACAAACTCAAGCAAGTTCAGAGAAGAGTTACCAAGATGGTGAGCGGTCTGAAAATCATGTCCTATGAAGACCAGTTAAAGGATCTGGGAATGTTTAGCTTGCAGAAGAGAAGGCTGAGAGGAGACTTAATAGCTGTCTACAAATATCTGAAGGGCTGTCACAGTGCAGAGGGATCAGCCCTATTCTCATCTGCACAAGGAAAAACTAGAAGCAATGGGATGAAACTGAAAGGAGGAGACACAGATTAGATATTAGAAAAAACCTTCTGACAGTGAAGGGGATCAATGAGTGGAACCGGTTACCACGGGAGGTGGCGAGTTCTCCTTCAATGGAAGTGTTCAAACAAAGGCTGGACAAATATTTGTCTGGGATGATTTAGTGAATCCTGCACTGAGCAGGGGGCTGGACCCGATGACCCTGGAGGTTCGTTCCAACTCTACCATTCTATGATTTAATGGGGGGTTGAATAATTTTGAATGCAACCCTATGAATCTAACAACTGAGTAAATGCCTGCTTCAGTACATGACAATATTCTGTAAGCTTTAGTACCAGCTGATTGGAATTGTGCACTTAGTCTATGATTTACACTGCAGAACTTTACATTTGTTCAATACTAAATCTCAATTGCCAACTGGATGTGCAAACAGGTGGAAGTGCAATACCAGGATTCATGAAACCAGACACAATTTGTAACCCTTACCTATCATAGCCATCAATATGAAAAAAGAGCGTAACGAACTTTAATAGAAAGCTGCATTACAATCCACAGAGGATTTGAGGTAATCTCAGCTTCATCTACCTGATGGTTCTCTGGGACGCTTGGCTTTTCTTCTGGACAGCTCTGTGAATATAGACGGCTGGGACATTTCTCTGGTGGGTTTCTTTCCATGAGTCCATCTGTAGGAAACACACAGTGACAGAATAGATTATCGGCATGTGATGAGCAGATGATGGGCTCCAGGTGACCTTCAGTGACGTCTCCCCTCCTTACATTGCTGATCAGCTGTTATATCCATCTCTTCTGCTTCATCTTTAATCTCAACCTTAATAATCAGCTTTTCACACTAAAACAGAAAAAAAAAGTAAACTGATCCTTGGTTCCATCACTTTATGGTCAGATTCTGGTGAGACATCAGCGTCATCTACCTGCTGGTTCTCTGGGACATTTTCCTCTCGATGGTCCTGAGAATATGGATGGCGGGAACATCTCTCTGGTGGGTTTTCCCTACTGGATCCATCTATAGGAAATAACCAGAGACTGAATACATAATATATGTGATGATGGGTGAATCTCTCATACCTGCTTTCCTCTATAATCCAGTAAGGTCTCCTCTTACCCAGAGAGGTGGTTGTCCATCATGGCGTCCTCGTACACATCCCAATGTCCCTCTAAATATTCTCACTCTTCCATGGAAAAATAGTCAGCTCTGCTCAGCTGTATTTAGTGGTTACTACTCACCTGGGTGGTTACCTGTAGGAATCTCCTCATTACACCGCTGATCGCCCCTCACACTTGTCTCAGTAGTATTAATATTGGTCAGATCTTCATCCGGATACAAAAGCTGTGAGACAAATATTGTAAAAGTCAGCAGACGGTTGGAGAAGTCGTGTGGAAGGTTTTACATGACACAAAAAGATCATTAATCATCATGACGACCAAAAATGACCTGACAGCAGTAGTTATCAGTCATGTCAAAGTGGGTGGACTTTTTAAAGGAATTCTGTCACCAGCTTCATGAAGTTTGGCTTGGAGCTGGGCTTTGAGTCATGGAGGTGGGCCGTGCTCGCTTTTCTCCACTCACATTGTGCAGATGGACAGCTCTCTCCCCTTTTGAGTACTGGTAGAGAGCTATAACTCTCTATGCTGCAGGTCAGAGGCTAGTATGGCCCACCTCCGTGACTTGGAGCTCATCTGTAAGTCTAACGCCATGAAGCTTCTCCAGGCATCGGGGGTCACATCCTGACTGCCATGATGCCAGACAATCGGGAACGTGACTCTATAGTCTCTGATTGGCTGCAATGGTCACCAGACTTCCTGTGATGGCAGCTATCACAACCAACGCCAGGATCCCAGCAGTGGAGGGGTAAGCACTGCTCAGTTTATTATTTTATAACGTGCACCACTATTACAAGAGATGCTATCCTGTGACTGGCCAAACACTTTGTTGTTCTAATGATGTATACATTCCCTTCACTTTCAATGATGAGAATATCTAAATAAAGGAATTCTATATTTCCTACTATTTTTACAATAACATTTATAGCTTACTTATCCCCACCATATGTCTGTGAAGTCATTTTGGTTTGTTCTCGAGTTAGCTGTCTATAGAAGATCCAGTAGGAAACCTCTTGCCCCACTGGGTTGTGTTCTCACAGAGATTCCTCTAGCTTTATCTCCCGTTTTCCCAAAGCTATATTCAATGTGTCCTCAGGAACGGAGGAAAGGAAAAATGACTGGTGAGTGCCATTATTACTCGTCTATTTTTCTTCCCTTCTTTGAGAGACTTGGACAGGGATGGGAGTTTGAAGAAAAGAGGCAGAGTCTCCTACTGGAAAGTGAGATCATTTATTTCTTTATGTGCTGTTTTAGACATAGGAGTGTCAGGTTGATTGAGATAAGCTGAACTCAGATGATGCTGGTCCTTGAGAACAGAGACTAATCAGTAGCTTTCTGGTTGCTGGACCACCGAAGATCTTGCAGTTGTTCCCGATTATCAACTCTGATACATGCTTGAGGTCCTTGGGGGAAGCTGAGTGATAGCATTTTTACTTGGGTATGGAGGCTATCCATGTGAAGTTGTATGTCCTTATGGAATGAACTAGGATTATCACCCTGGGTCATTGTTATTGTTATATGTTCTCACCCCAGGAAAATGCAGAAGTGACAGTTTTGCCCAATAAGTCTGGTCAGTCTCTTGCAGTTACCTTGCCTTAGATGTATAAATGATGTTCAAATTGAATGGGACATAAACACTAGAGCTTGGAGATATTTAAGCACTTTGCCCATCAATGACTCCCCAGGACCAGGGCCATACATTGTGCACATAGTTTGAATAAACTGTCACTTTGAGGTAGCCTGTCACCTGCTTACTATTCCGGGGACATGAGCCTTGGCTCTGCATTTTTGTTTTGCGTGCATGGTATAAATGGTCTGCCCTAAGTGTAAAGGCAGGATTGTATGCGTGTGCAGTAATTACAGCTGGCTAGAATGCATATGTTGGGTGTTGGCTGTGCTTGTGTGCAGCGATGTCTCCACTAAAGTATCAGAACTATATGGAGAATGCATCAGACAAGAAGGTAGACCCCCACTCTCACAACAAGTGCGGACTGTTCACATGTAGGGGCTGTAGCATAGGGGATAGAGAGGACTGAATAGTCTCAGCAAACTGTTTAGTGCGGACAGACTGGAGGTTCCTAGAGGTGCGATAGATAGGAGGGTCAGGAGAGATGCTAGGGTGCCTGATGGAGAAAGAGAGAAGGTTGTGATCTGAGAGTGGAAGTGCGGAGTTAGTAAAGTGAGAAGCAGAGCAGAGACAGAGGAAAACTAAATCGAGAGTATTACCATCTCTATGAGTGGGGGAGTCAGAGATTAGTGATAAGCCAAGGGAGGAGGTAAGCGTTAAAAGCCGGGAGGCAGATGAGGAGCTGGGGTCGTTAGTATGGATGTTAAAATCACCAAGGATGAGGGTTGGGATTTCATAGGATAGGAAGTGGGGGAGCCAGGCAGCAAAGTGGTCTAGGAACAGGCGGGTGGGACCTGGGGGCCGGTAAATAACTGCGACACGCAGGGGCAGTGGGCGAAAGAGTGTGGACTTCGAAGGAGTGGAAGGTAAGCGAGGGAGCTGAGGGAATGACCTGGAAGGTACAGTTTGGGGAGAGGATGATGCCTACTCCTCCGCCGCGTCTGTCATCCGTTCTGGGGGTGTGGGAGAACTGCAGGCCATCATAGGGCAATGCAGCGGGGGAGGTAGAATCGGACTGCTGAATCCAGGTTTCCGTGAGGGCGAGCAGGTTCAATTGTTTACTGGTGAAGAGGTCATGGATAGTTGGGAGTTTGTTACATGCAGATTGGGAGTTCCATAGGATGCATTTCAATGGGGCAGTGGGGGCATTTTGGTAGGGAGCTGTACGCGTGGGCCTGGGTTGGGGGATATGTCCCCTGCGGCTAGGAGTAACATGGTGGCAAGGGTGAGTGCATGGCTAGGGGATTTGTGTGGGTGGCTGAGGTGTTTCTTGGCGGTATGGGGGGGCTGGAGGTGTCTTAGGAAGTTGAAAAGTGCATGGGAGCCATACATAGGTGAGGTGAGGAGAGGAGGGAGGGTGTGATGTGGATGGAGTGTGTTGGGCCTGGGCGTTGGAAGAAAGAGTTAAAGCTTGAAAAGAGGATAGTGATGGAGATCAGTGCAAAGAGGAGAGTATTTCCCTCCAGGCTTTGGACAGTTGTGGTTGTTACCTGTCTCCTGCTCTGTAGTACTGCGCTGTTTAACTGCACTTGTTTCTGGACACTTAGTGCTGGATACATCAGGTGAGGCATGGAAGATAGAAATTTATGTCATATAGTGTGTCTGAATGATTTAGGTCGTTGTCCTTGCCCAGTGGGAGAGTGGCGTAATTACCGTTCACATCTCCTATGTGTGGCTGTTGTGCCCTTGTGTGTTTTTATCTAAATTCATAAATAAAATTAGAATATTTTTTATTGCAAGTCTATTCTGTGAAAGGTGGATAAACATTACAAAGCAGGATTCAGGCATAGCTTCCAGCCTTGATGGTAGGCTGGAGACATCTATGACTGCCCCCTATGTACAAGAATATAACTACTAAAATACTGGTCCTATGTAGAAGGGGGTCACTATTATTACTGCGTCCACTGTAAGGGACCCTACTACTAATGGGGCAATTATTACTATACAGTCTTACAATTACAATTGGCCTTTTGAAGGCAACCATAACGCTGATGTGACCTTCAATGAAAAGGAGTTTGACAGAACTGATCTAATATCTGTGGTCAGCGGTAATCCTGCCATCTCCACCGGCCTCATCACACAAGTAGAAGACATCTAATAAGACTGAAGACAAGAGCTTCACAGCCTTCTACAGATTAGAGGAACATCTCCACCTACCAGATGGTCCTGTGGAAGAAGAGGACGGGGACATCTCTCTGGTGGGCTTCTCTTAGTGGATGTAACTGGAGGAAACACAGACGGACACTGAAGTCATTCTCTACATACAGATAATAAGACATGATTACCGGATTCTTCTGACCATAAGACATATTATTACAAGCATCCATCTTCCTGAAGTCTCCCTGCACCTTATAATCTGATGGTCTCCCCCTTCCCTGTCCCACGTACAGCCAAGCGCAGAGCAGTGATAACGTGTCTCCCTCCTCATAGACCCCAGCAGAAAGCTGTCACTCTGCGTAACCCTTGAGTGACTGATCCTAGCCCCCCGCAGGTACTGCCTGCACTCTTCTCTCCATCCTTCTTATTCCTCTTTCCTCAGTCTGCTGAATCCCGTCTCCATCCCCGGCACACAGGCAATATGCGACACTGAGACGAGGCTGACCTTATAGACAGAGCATACAAGTCATGGGAGGAAGCCATGCTGTGTAATAATGTACAGTTATTGGAGCTGAAGCATTACTGGGGAGGGGGCTACCACTGAGAGATGATGTACAAGTGAATGCAGAGTAAGTAGACAGAGGACATCACTGCTACAATAGGTCAGGAATGCAGGTGTCCAGTGTCACAGTGAACTCCCAGTGCACAGAGATGGCAGGAGTGAGCGTACAAGTGTGCAGGAGGATATATACCAGTTTGTGGTCCTCCAGCATCACTGAGGATAAAAACAAGCATTTATTAGAACTTCTGGCTACAAACATAGGACCGCCATCCAAAGAGAAGGTCCATGTGGGCACTTCATCAGTGCCGTAGAACTACATAGGGCTCATTCCGACAGGCGTTCTGTGGTTCCCCTCCCATCACCTTTATTATTGTAGATTATATTACTATTATAATAAAATATTAACCCCCTGACTACCCTACAACACCAAACCCTGACACTACTCTGGGGAAGTTAGTGACATTAGTATAAAACATTTTTTTCCTATTTTCTTTTGTCTGAGCCCGGGGTGTATACTATAGTCAAGTGTGTCTAATAGTCCAAAAATATGGTAAATACCAGAGGCGTAGCTAGGTTTCCTGCACCCAGGGTAAAAGCGTTGTGCAGCCCCACATCTGAATCTTGCTTGCTGAGCCTCTCCCACTAGTAATTAATAATGGATGGTAACTCACTATGTTGCTTACATTTTTCAGTAAGTCACAGCAAATAATAATGCTGGTAAATCACTAAATGTAGCAGTAAAAGATAATTTTATTAATATGTTCTATAGAGTAAAATACAAGCACTAAATCAGGGTAATAATAGCAAAAACTATATAATAAACACCTAGTGGTACCATCTGGGGGCAACCCCTTCCCCACTGAGTTACAGACCCAACGGTCACATCCTTACCTTCCCCCCACCCGCTGTGTCCCACCACGGTGTCCCCCGCTCCGGTCTCAGTTTACAGCTGCAGTCCCGCCCGGTTTGTGGGACGTCACAGGGACTGCAGCCAATAAGAGCTCAGAGATTCATCTTCATGTGAAACTGTACAAAGGCTTTCCTGACACCCAGATAGGCGATATCCACGACACCACTTTCATCCACTGCTTCTGTGAAGGGGAATGCCTTGTGGCTTGTAGTTTGCCCCCCCCGCCCCAACAATCACAAGTAGTCCAAACTAGCCGGGCCTCATGTAATTGTAGGGTCACAGCAAACTGCGATACAACCGTACTGACCTCCATTACATCCCAATGAGAAGAGTATTGTGGCCAGAGTCTCCATGTAGCCACAGCCGTACTGGTGACCCCTTCACCAATTTAGAGGGGTTCTACGAATTACCAATATGAAACTAGGAGAACAATAAAGGCAGAGAATGATATATTATTGGCCACCATCGCTCACAAGTCCCACCAAGCAGGATTCCCACTCTGTAGATACAACCTAGCAGCTCTTACTGGTGATGCCAGATCCCTCCTTCTCTGATCCTGCGGAGGAGCTGGTGGTGATAGTTTGGGGGTAGTGTTATCGGACCACAGCGGTACCGATCTGATGACCTCGTTGCCAGGTGCCAAAATGGTATATATGGAAGCCCGTGATGAGAAGATTTGCTAGCAATTATCTATCAATAGCATGAAATCACTCCATGTTATATCAAGACACTTCTCCATGAGAACTCAATGAATTCTACTTTATTATCAACATTGCCAACTCTTATACAGAAAGACGAGGGCGTATCCAAATGTTGCCTGGTACAAAGATTAGTGTTACGTAGCTTACTGTTACAAAGGTGAAAATACTTATTGATCACAAACTTATTGACATCTACCAAATAGTCTCAAAGCTCAGACACAGAATTACCCAAGTCAGGATATTGCTGTGGCATTAGACAATAGTTATGCAATAATTGTGTGTCTTCTCTGTTAACATAGCTTAATTTGTCTGTTGACTCCTTATCTTAAAATCCTAGTTCCTGGCATTACAAAGCATAGATTTTAGTCTTCTATTTAAGGGCCAATAGTCCAATACAAGGTAAGAAACATACACTTATTGCATTCTGAAACTTAACACTTTATATTCCATGACAGTAGCATATGCTAAGGCACCTCTCCAGCCCTGC
The DNA here is from genome assembly GCF_035609145.1 of Eleutherodactylus coqui. NCBI lineage: Eukaryota > Metazoa > Chordata > Amphibia > Anura > Eleutherodactylidae > Eleutherodactylus > Eleutherodactylus coqui. Next base: position 24,056,002 of record NC_089841.1, read on the forward strand.
ACCGCCGCCTGATACTGTAGTAGTCGGGCTGGTGGAGCAAAGATCTTCTGTAGACACATTCTGTTACTAGTGCGTGATACAACAGCCGTCCACGGTTTAATCGCCGACTAGCGTCACTGCATGATCAGGATTAGCGATTAGTAAATGTGTACTGGTGATATGTAGGCCTTCTGGATATACACTGACTTTAATCAACAACTGTGTAGTGAATGGCTCTACTAATCCAACTAGCACAGTGTCCTGCCTGGCTCACACCCCACTTCCTGCCTACAAGCACCAGGGGCACATGCCCCACATCACCCCTCCCCAGCTATGATCCTGCTAAATACATCCATTACCTAGTGATGGGAGCGGCTGGCGGGTCTCCATCATGGCCTCCTTGTACAGATCCTTGTGTCCTTCTAAATACTCCCACTCCTCCATGGAGAAATAGACAGCGACATCCTGACACCTTATAGGAACCTGACAACACAATATACAGTCATCACCCAGAAGCCTCCAGTGCTGTTACTGTATAATGTCCCAGCATTCCCTGCAGCGTCACCTCTCCAGTCAGCAGCTCAATCATCTTGTTGGTGAGTTCTAGAATCTTCTGTACATTGATGTCCTCATGTATTAGGGGGTGAGGTGGGGGCCCAATGATTGGGCTCAGGGGTCTTCCCCATCCATCACACACAGGGGCCCGATAGTCATCACTAGAGGTCTTCTTCACTACTGTGTAATCCTGTATATGGGGAGACATTAATAAATATCATTACAGACATCTCCAGAGTCCGTCACCGCTCCAGTGACATCATCTGTTATTACCATAAGGATGATGTAATGTGACATCATCAGAATCTCTCCCCCCTCCAGTGACATCATCTGCTATTACCATAGATAAGAATGATGTAATGTGACATCATCAGAATCTCTCCCCTCTCCAGTGACATCATCTGTTATTACCATAGATAATAATGATGTAATATGACATCATCAGAATCTTTCTCTTCTCCAGTGACATCATCTGTTATTACCATAGATAGTAATGATGTAATATGACATCATCAGAATCTCTCTCTTCTCCAGTGACAACATCTGTTATTACCATAGATGATAATGATGCAATGTGACATCATCAGAATCTCTCACCTCCCCAGTAAGCTGGAAGAGTATCTCTAGGGTGAGGTTGAATACACTCTCCGCCATCTTGTTTCTGTCCTTCTCCATCTTTGATGAATCAATCCTGTAGGGACCTGAATGGAAACAATATGAACCGATGTAAAAACCACAAAAACCAACATCTCCAAGTTCAGCTGCTTTTTACAGGGTTTTCTCTGAAGCGCTGCAGTGTTTTAGCGCACAATATAGATGTCTGCAATGTACATGCGTGTTGGGATGTATGTGTGACATCGGGCAGCAGAATCCTCCGGACAGCCTCCCTTTAACCCCTTCCTGCAGCCATTTCTCATCCCCACCGCCCAACGACAATTGCTATTATATCTGCTAATAAAGCTGGATGAGCGCCGGTATTGTGAGGGACAAGTAGGATTTTTAATAGCAGCATTTAATGTGGGAGAACCTTAGAAATACTTTATTAGGAATTCATTTAATAGGAAATTTTATAAAAACATTTGCTGGAATCCTTTATATAATTCCGCCACAGTTTGAGTTTGGTTTTAATGGCAGTAAATGGACCCGTTCTTCTCATTCAGTGCGCCACTATGAATATTATAATTGCTGTTATCTATCTTTTTTTGTTTAAATCTGCTTTCTGTCGCCAAATATTGAACCCCAAAACTGATCACATTTCCCTTTAGTGGATCTGTGTGAGATTATTGCTGGCTGAACTGTGTGTAAGGACTGTGGATGTAAAACCCCTGCCTGTAAGCGGAGCACTCGTCCCGATAAGGACGGCCCCACGGTCTTCCTCTAGGCACTGACTTACCCTGGTGGGCCAGAACACCGACAAGACAAGGATAGAACACTAGGGAGTAAAGAAACAAAGAAGGAACAAGCGGGCAAGGATAAACAGAGAAGCGGACAACGGGAAAAACAGACTACAGAGTACACGAACGAAGAACACAAGTAGAATGCAAGGTAACTGCCGAAGCAGCGGCTGGACATGAAGTAAAGGGAACAAACTCTCAACAACACTGCAGCAAGGTCTGATAGGCCCAGGGAACAGACTGGAAGAGAGCGAACACAAGCTCAGGGAACAGGCAGAATGGGATGACACAGAAACAGAAGACCGTGTCTGACCAGTGAACCGAACACTGCAGTTTGTATTAGGGATGTTTTATGGGATATAGGACGTCCAGATAATCTGTTACCCCATTTTTGGTTAGTTGAGGCGCCTACAGATAGGCCATTCTAGTATTAGTTTTTCTCTCTCCCAGCGTTCCGGCTTTCTTCACTCGAGCGAGAAAATCACACGAGATTTGTGAACTGCGAGACGCACAAATATGAGCCCCACTTTTATGAGTATGGGCATACATGAGCGATGATTTCCTGGGTGGCACTAAGATGCGGGAATCATATTGCGGCATATTATATCCTTCTGTGGACTCGCATCGCAGCACCCGTTATTAGTGGGGCCGGCGGCAGCATCTCACCAGGTGCTGGGGGCACGAGATGCGATGTCCTCCACTGAACACAATTGGAGAAACTCCGTGATCCTCCGCTGCCGATGACAGCCGCGCCGGAGGATCGCTACATCCCTGAAGTGATGTGAGGCTGTTTTGACATAAAAACACCCCAAATCCACAGGGAATTGACATGTTGGTAACAGCGATATGGGGCCGTGATTCACAGCCCCATATCACGCTCGCCCATGTGAAGTTACCCTCACTGTGTGGCATGAATAACATGTTACTTTAACCCTTTTCTTCCTGACCATAAATCTCTCAGTGAGGCGCTCCAGTAGGTAGTAACATAGGTGGAACATCCTTGCTACTAATAGCTGTATCTCAGGCTGTATTGTGGCTGGAGGACCGATTTTATGCTGGTTTTAAAGCCAATAATGTAGAATGTTGGTCCTGGCCACAATACAGCCTGAGATACAGACTGATGTGTCTGCCTGTATAAACAGGCTCCAGGAGATCGAACGCATCAGAGATGTCACTCGCTCGGTCAAGCAAGAATCGATCCATCTAAAAGCAGCCTTAGTTCAGTGTGGTGAGAAGGGCTGCCGGGAGCCGACAGCTGCAGGCAGCAGAGACAGATCAGATCTGCCTGTGTCTCTGTACATCACTCCATGGGAGGGGAACAGGGACTTTACTTTGTTATCACCCCCACCTTTCCCCTCATCAATCACAACATACTTTTGGTCTTTTCCCCTTTAAGGACCAGATACTTTTGGGGGATTTTAAGGGATTGTGGTGATTTTTCTGCCCCTTATTGTCCTTTAGCTACCAATATTATTTTTGCTGCATTTATTTTCGTGACCTATAAAGCGATTTTTAAAATTCCGATTTCACAGACATTTTTTTCAGTTTTTTAGTTTTATTAAGCATAAAAAGCTAAAAAAATGTGTTTCTTTTAACATTTATACTTATTTTCTTTTAATTAGTATATTTTTGCTAATATAAAGTCTGGTAATAGTATCCGCTATATGTTTCAGGCGGTTTGATATATAATATATATGATTTTGGATTACAGGATGCTTATTACCGATGCAGCAGCCCCGCTAGTAACAGTGTCCCCCACAGTGGCCCCAGTAGTAATAGTGTCCCCCACAGCGGCCCCGGTAGTAATAGTGTCCCCCACAGCGGCCCCGGTACTAATAGTGTCCCCCACAGCGGCCCCGGTACTAATAGTGTCCCCCACAGTGGCCCCGGTACTAATAGTGTCCCCCACAGCGGCCCCGGTACTAATAGTGTCCCCCACAGCGGCCCCGGTACTAATAGTGTCCCCCACAGCGGCCCCGGTACTAATAGTGTCCCCCACAGCGGCCCCGGTACTAATAGTGTCCCCCACAGCGGCCCCGGTACTAATAGTGTCCCCCACAGCGGCCCCGGTACTAATAGTGTCCCCCACAGCGGCCCCGGTAGTAATAGTGTCCTCCACAGCGGCCCCGGTAGTAATAGTGTCCTCCACAGCGGCCCCGGTAGTAATAGTGTCCTCCACAGCGGCCCCGGTAGTAATAGTGTCCTCCACAGCGGCCCCGGTAGTAATAGTGTCCTCCACAGCGGCCCCGGTAGTAATAGTGTCCCCCACAGCGGCCCCGGTAGTAATAGTGTCCCCCACAGCGGCCCCGGTAGTAATAGTGTCCCCCACAGCGGCCCCGGTAGTAATAGTGTCCCCCACAGCGGCCCCGGTAGTAATAGTGTCCCCCACAGCGGCCCCGGTAGTAATAGTGTCCCCCACAGCGGCCCCGGTAGTAATAGTGTCCCCCACAGCGGCCCCGGTAGTAATAGTGTCCCCCACAGCGGCCCCGGTAGTAATAGTGTCCCCCACAGCGGCCCCGGTAGTAATAGTGTCCTCCACAGCGGCCCCGGTAGTAACAGTGTCCTCCACAGCGGCCCCGGTAGTAACAGTGTCCTCCACAGCGGCCCCGGTAGTAACAGTGTCCTCCACAGCGGCCCCGGTACTAATAGTGTCCCCCACAGCGGCCCCGGTAGTAAGAGTGTCCTCCACAGCGGCCCCGGTAGTAAGAGTGTCCTCCACAGCTGCCCCGGTAGTAATAGTGTCCTCCACAGCGGCCCCGGTAGTAATAGTGTCCTCCACAGCGGCCCCGGTAGTAATAGTGTCCTCCACAGCGGCCCCGGTAGTAATAGTGTCCTCCACAGCGGCCCCGGTAGTAATAGTGTCCCCCACAGCGGCCCCGGTAGTAATAGTGTCCCCCACAGCGGCCCCGGTAGTAATAGTGTCCCCCACAGCGGCCCCGGTAGTAATAGTGTCCCCCACAGCGGCCCCGGTAGTAATAGTGTCCTCCACAGCGGCCCCGGTAGTAACAGTGTCCTCCACAGCGGCCCCGGTAGTAACAGTGTCCTCCACAGCGGCCCCGGTAGTAACAGTGTCCTCCACAGCGGCCCCGGTAGTAATAGTGTCCCCCACGGCGGCCCCGGCAGTAACAGTGTTCTCCACGGCGGCCCCGGTAGTAATAGTGTCCCCCACAGCGGCCCCGGTAATAATAGTGTCGCCCTGAAACCATTATATTTACCTCTTCCTCATCATGTAAGCGCCTCTACTTCTCTGCTCAACTCAGCTTTCAGGACCTGTGATGATGTCACCATCATGTGATCACCAGTATGGGAGGAGTCAGGAATCACATGACCAGGGGGATCAGAGTCTACAGGATTCTATTACTGGATGTAGTAGAGCTGTATGTGTGTTATGTACACGCTCCTGTACTGTATGTGTATTGTGGATGTAGCAGAGCTGTATGTGTGTCATGTACACGCTCCTGTACTGTATGTGTATTGTGGATGTAGCAGAGCTGTATGTGTGTAATGTACACGCTCCTGTACTGTATGTGTATTGTGGATGTAGCAAAGCTGTATGTGTGTAATGTACACGCTCCTGTACTGTATGTGTATTGTGGATGTAGCAGAGCTGTATGTGTGTAATGTACACGCTCCTGTACTGTATGTGTATTGTGGATGTAGCAGAGCTGTATGTGTGTAATTTACATGCTCCTGTGCTGTATGTGTATTTTGGATGTAGCAGAGCTGTATGTGTGTAATGTACACTCTCCTGTACTGTATGTGTATTGTGGATGTAGCAGAGCTGTAGGTGTGTAATGTACACGCTCCTGTACTGTATGTGTACTTTGGATGTAGCAGAGCTGTATTTGTGTGATGTACACGCTCCTGTACTGTATGTGTATTGTGGATGTAGCAGAGCTGTATGTGTGTAATGTACACGCTCCTGTACTGTATGTGTATTGTGGATGTAGCAGTGCTGTATGTGTGTAATGTACACGCTCCTGTACTGTATGTGTATTGTGGATGTAGCAGAGCTGTATGTGTGTAATGTACACTCTCCTGTGCTGTATGTGTATTGTGGATGTAGCAGAGCTGTATGTGTGTAATGTACACGCTCCTGTACTGTATGTGTATTGTGGATGTAGCAGAGCTGTATGTGTGTAATGTACACGCTCCTGTACTGTATGTGTATTGTGGATGTAGTAGAGCTGTATGTGTGTAATGTACATGCTCCTGTACTGTATGTGTATTGTGGATGTAGCAGAGCTGTATGTGTGTAATGTACATGCTCCTGTACTGTATGTGTATTGTGGATGTAGTAGAGCTGTATGTGTGTAATGTACATGCTCCTGTACTGTATGTGTATTTTGGATGTAGCAGAGCTGTATGTGTGTAATGTACACGCTCCTGTACTGTATGTGTATTGTGGATGTAGCAGAGCTGTATGTGTGTAATGTACACGCTGCTGTACTGTATGTGTATTGTGGATGTAGCAGAGCTGTATGTCTGTAATGTACATGCTGCTGTACTGTATGTGTATTGTGGATGTAGCAGAGCTGTATGTGTGTAATGTACACGCTCCTGTACTGTCTGTGTATTGCGGATGTACTCACATAATTTGGCCATGTACTGTTATCAGAGTTGCTAGAAAAATCTATAATGCTTAGACAGATAAGTGGACAGAACATAATGATTTGATACTGTCAAAGCTGATAATGGCATGGATATCAGGCAGCTGCAAGAAGCAGTGCAAGACCAAAAAACATGGAGGGAGCTTGCCTCTAGAGTCGCTGAGGGTCATGTATGACTAAAAGGCTAACAAAATCAACAACATATTGGTATCCCCCGTAGTAATAGTGACCCTCTATATCGGCCCTAGTAGTAGTAGCATCCCCTATATTGGCCACAGTAGTAATCGTGTCCCCCACAGTGGCCTCAGTAGTAATAGTGTCCCCCATATCGTCCCCAATAGTAATAGTGTCCTTTATATTTGCCTCAGTAGTAATAGTGATCCCCATTGCCACCTCAGTAGTAATAGGCTCCCCCATGGCCACCCAAGTAGTGATAAAACCCATTATTCCAGCCCCAGTAGTATTTGGATCCCCCATTGCTCCCCAGTAGTATTGGAGTCCTCCATTGCCACTTCATTAATGATAGGCTCCCTTTTTACATCCCCAGAAGTAATAAGGTCCCCCATTGCATCTGCAATAATGATAGGGTTCCACATTGTGGCCCCAGTAGTAATAGAGTCCCTCATCGCTCCCCCAGTAGTGTTACGGTCCCCATTGCTACAGTGTTAGTGAAAATAAATCTATTTGCTATACAGTATGTTTCTGGGGAAAAACCTTGTCAAACTACAGACAACTGGATGTGATCTAAAATTATGTTTATTGATTGACAGGCAGCAGTTTTTATAAAGACACATACTTTGATTAAAATAGTTTAAATTTATTATGATTTATTACCATTGGTCGATAAAACAAACACAATATGAATTGGCAAGATAAAGAGCTTAACATCTAAAAGGCCAAGCAAACGCAGCGCAGGCACAATAGAATCATACATGATTAGCTTCTCAGAACACGTAAGTACAGTAATGGCAACATTAAGTGGTTTAGAGAGAATATTTTGGAGCATATGTGAACAGCGAGGAACATGTCATCTCCACACAGGGGCAGTCTGGAGGCCTTTTCATCATCTTCAGTAGCCCCGGCCTCAGCTCTTCACTCAAGGCTTTCTTGAAGAACAGATATTTTATATCTGTAGTTTCTTATTTTAAAAGGAAAAATGACAATGTATAAAGGATCATACAAGATGACTACCAAGTATAAAATTGAGTCATTCTATTCACCAGCAGTCCCCCGTTTTGCGACTGCTTCATCATGCTACGTAACCCCCTTCTATACTGTCAATGACATGACTTCTTCCCTCATCCCGAAAATTTGAGCTAACCACTAGGGAATGTATTGCCTTACCTAACTAGGAAATGAAGGTTCCTAGGAGCCATCCATAGTTCTCTGATTACATCCCACCTTGTCCCTAAGACCTCTATTCTTTTTTTTTAAATTCTTTATTTATTTATAACATTGACATAATGCAAAGGCAAAATACATGCATACATATTTCCTTAGCGCACCAAGTAGAGATGAGCGAGCACGCTCGGATACAGCGGGGGCGTTGGTTGGCGGGGGGGGAAAGAGAGAGATCTGTATCACTCTCCCCTCCCGCTGCCCGCCACTCACCCCCGCCCCCTGCTGCCCCCCCCCCCCCCCCCCCGAGCATGCTCGGGCCAGTAAGTAGTTACTCGAGAAGAGCGATGCTCGCTCATATAACTGCTGTATCCGAGCGTGCTCGCACATCCAAAAAGGTGACCAAAAAGGTCATAACATCATATACTCTAAGAGAAAAAAATTCTAAGCTTAAGTAAACTAGTAAATGGGTAACTAGTACCCTAAGTTATTGAAAGCCAAAATGTTCCCTCAAAAAGGGAGTTGTCAGCTAGCACACAACAGTCGAGTAAAAAGGGGTAGCGTGCAGCAGGGGCAAAAGGAAGGGAACAGGAAAGGTTAGAGGGGACAGGTAAATCAGAAAGACGAGATTAAGGACTGACAAGAAAAAAAAAAGGTAGTGGGGGGAAGCAAACTCTGGTTTCTACATTCCATTAGAGAAGGTGTATAGGGCGTGGGAGCAAGGGATTTAGACACCTGGACGAAAACCCATGTTGGGGAATCTACCTAGCGCTCTGTCCAGAAAGATTCATATATTTATCGGAGTCTTGGAACTCCAGCCAATGATGCAACGTTTTGGTAAACTTTTCCTGAGTGTCTTTGAGAGACGCTGTAATGTCCTCCATATTTCTTTTCTTGCATATAAGATGAAACCACAGTGAAATGGAGGGCGGTAGCGTCTGTCTCCAGAGTTTTGGGGCACAGGCCCTTGCTGTGTTTACCAGATGTCTCACTGCAGAGTGCCTGTAAGTATACTCCAAGATGTCACGGAGATGCAGGAGGAATTCCAGATGGCGCGATACCTGTTATAATTGTGGTGCCCCCCGTCCCTGGCCATCGTCTCTCTGAGAGGTCACCTCTTCTCCGCGTACTCCAAGCCACTCCTACTACAACTCCGGTGACCACTTCCTGTTCCAGTAGCCATCTTAGCACTCCTGGAACTGTACCACCTACTTCCTGTCCCGGCGGCCATCTTAGCACTCCCGGAACTATACCACCTATTCTGGTTACCATTTCCTGTCCTGACGGCCATCTTAACCAACCTGGAACTGAACCACCCACTTCCTGTCATGACAGCCATCTTAGCACTCCTGGAACTACACCTTCCTCATCCAGTTCCAGCAGCCATCTTGGTACACAAGCCGGAATGCAGAACCAGGAAGGACCTAAGCCTACTATGTCCCTCTATTCAGTCCTCAGGGCCGATGGCTCTTTCTATGTGCCGCCTAATACTGGCCCTCCTGCACCAGGCATCACCCCCCTTAGCCTAACGTTGATGAGCAAGAAGACACCGGTGCCATGATCTCTACGCGGGAAGGCACGTAGCTCTTCCCGAACACAAGCACCAGTCAGTGGCCCAACCATCCCCCAGCCAGCACACCCACAACAATCCCCCCTTGGTTCCTCCCCCCTGGACTCTCAATCCCACCAGCCATACACCCTTAAATTGGGATAACTCTGATGATACCACCAACTCCCTGATCACATTGGCCCCTCAGGCCCAGCAACCACCTCCGAGTATAGACCCAAGGACTCCAACCATCAATTTTGCACCCCTGACCTTCACATAGGGGCGGCCTCCCCTACCGTTTTACACAAGAGGAGGCACACCCAGCTCTTGGCCCCCAGAAGGCGCATTGCTCAACTATGTGGTATTCAACCCCACCCAGGCCTCCGCTCTTGTGACCAGTTTGCCAGACCCAGAAAAACAACCAATGCCTTATTACCATTAGATAGCACAAATTCAGAAGAAGTTCGCAGCCACCTGCAAGGATCTAAAGGGACTAACTGAAGTAAAGGCTGGGGACACATACTGGCCAATCAAGGAAAGATGTCCCAGAGAAGCCAGGCTGATGAATCCTACCAATCTGGCGTGGAATTTTGTGAACAATTACATACCTGGGCCCAGGATCGCCTTGCTGACCAAGCTACCACAATTCAAGATATCACTCAGGACAAGGGGGAGTCCGTGGAGAAGTTCCATCTCCGCTTTACCTAGACATTCCATGACCTCTGATTCTCTACCCAGATTAAGGCGCATGTACAAATGTTGTCACTGGCTTTGGTAGTGGGACTCTGATAGACCATTAAGATGGGTCTAATCAAGGCAAGGCCAGAGTACACTTCCCTCCCTATGGAGACCCTGCTCCTAGCATCCTATGGAGACCCTTCTCCTAGCAGCGAAAGGCCTGTAATCCTCCCAAGGGGGTCAGAAGCAGACTGCACCGCTTATGCTAACTGGGCCACCGGTTTATGGCCAGAATGTCCGAACCGGTTACAACTGTGGTGAACCCAGACACTTAAAAAGGGAGTGCAGGGCCACCAGAAGACCCAAACACATGAGGGGCCAACAGCAGAAAACCTGAGATCCTTATCACTGCCCCCCTGAAGAATCATACCCACCGCTGCCACCGTCTCCGACTCTCCACCTTACCCAAGAAGACCTGGACCTCCTGTGCTACGGTTTGGACAAGCCTGTGTCAAGTTCCCCATCTACGGCTGTGTCCTTGATGAACCCGGATGGTTCTCTAGCCAAAGTGACCCTACCCATCGAGAGATACGCTACTACATTCCTAATTGACACAGGTGCAGCCAGAAGTGTGATCCGTACATCAGACCTGCCTGACCTCTCCTTCCTGTGTAACATAGATGTCTCCTGTGTGGGAGTTGATGGAATCCCCAGATCCAACCCACTTACACGCCCACTCCAAGTAGGGCCCTTCCCGGATCTCCTAGCCAGATTTGTCAATTTCCCTCCTGTCCTCTGAACATTCTGGGAGCAGATGTCCTATCCAGCCTGCAAGTAACCATCACCTTCACTGAAGATAAGAAAATCATGGTTTCCACCCCACTGTCCTCTGAAGACCGCATGGTTCTGTGCTCCCTGCCTATCCTCATGTCCTTACAGACATCTTCCATGTCAGGCATCCCGCCAGTAGTATTGAAAAGAATACCGGAACACTTGTGGTCAACCGGCCCAGAAGACATCAGCTATCTCAAGGTGCCACCTGTAACGGTTACCCCGAATACAGGAGCACCATTTCCTTGAAAACCTCAGTATCCTCTCAAGATAGTAGTGGCAGAAGCAATCGCGGGACAAGTCAAGGCCTTGATCCAGAATGGGTCTCTCATCTCCTGCGAGTCACCACCAACATAACCCTCTTTCCTGTAAAGAAGAAGACCTAGAAATTACATCCAGACAAGTACAGAATAGTCCAGGTGTTACGATCATGTGGAATGGAATGCACGCACACAGGTTGCACACTGTATTCACATGGGTTTCAGGCAACTGACCCTGTTCTACACGGGAAGATGGCATGGCCCTACCTAAGCGGGGGATTCGCCCTAATAAAGAGCGGCCCAACGATCTTCGGATATGGGCCCTAGCTGATCCTAGGAGCCACGCACCGGAACAGGACGCATTCACTTGCCACATGACAGGGACTGAACAACAGGACACACAGAGCCAGAATACACAGCATATAGCAGCCAAAATGCAAACACTAGTAACAGATGATAAGCTAAATATAAATACCAGGTATTAGTTGACATTTTGTACAAAATGTGGAAGCTAGCAGGCCAAACTTCACGACTCCTGGTTATACCGCTAGTCGCTACACTAACCGGGAGTCCATCAGAACCAGACACCGTTCACACAGAATGCTGCAACAGGACAGGACACAGATAACAGGTCATGCAGCAAGCTTACACAAAACTGACAGAATTTAAACGAACAAACGGACATGAACCAGCAAGACACAGATCACACAGAAAGCTTGCAACAGGACCGAACAGAGCACAGGGCACACAGCCACACAGCAAGCTTGCAACAGGACAGAACCGACAATAGTTCCTGGACAAAGCTTCGGAGTTGATCCTTGGGCATTCACTGGTGCTTCTGGCCACTTATGACATTGTTGCTATCCTGAACCAAACCCAACCAAAGCACCTTTCAGTGGCCAGGCACCTCTACTTTCAGTGCTCTCTCCTAATAGCTGATAACATCACCCTGCAGAGATGCACCATCCTGAATCCCTCAACCCTCCTCGCAATTCCCGAGAGGGAAACAGATCCCCTAAATCTTGATGAACAGGACTGTTTCGAGGTGATGAAACAAGAAATCTCACACCTCCTCACTGTGTTTGACACGCCATTGGAGAACCCAGACGTCACAATTTTTGTTGATGGCTCCAGATACGCCAACAACCAAGGCAGGTTCCATACAGGTTATGCGATCACCACTGAAGATACCATCCTCCAAGCTCAAGAGCTGCCCCCCGCAAAGTCCGTCCAAGCACTGAACCTCAGCCTGCAAGCTCTCTGAGGAAAAAAGAGCAAATATTTAAACTGACTCCAGGTATGTCTTTGGAGTGGCCCATGACTTTGGAGTCCTCTGGAAGACACGCTGATTCTTGACTGCAGCGGGCACCCCTGTGAAACATCATGAGGCCATCAGGGACCTAATTGATGCATGCCTCCTGCCCACTCAAGTGACCATACTCAAAAGAAAAGCCCACGGAACGCTCAACTCTGCAGAAGCACGAGGAAACCACTTGGCAGACATGGTAGCTAAGGAAGCAGCTGCAGGACCACGAAGAATTGAGAGTCAGGTGGAGGCAGAACCAGTGATGACAGTGCAAGCCCACCCTATGGACAAAAGATACCTTCAAGAATTACATGAGAAATTCAACAAAGAAGAAAAGGACCTCTGGGTGAAGAAAGGGGCCACAATCAACAGACATGGCCTCTATGAAGTCAACAGGAAACTGTGCCTACCCAGATGCCTATACCCAGCCGTAGTACAATGGGCACATGGCCCTGCCCACCTGGCTAAGACACTGATGAATGCCCTTACCCAGAAGTACTACGTGGCCTCAGGCATCTTGTCTCTCAGTGTCAGATTCTGAAAGTCGTGTCCCATCTGTGCAGAATACAATCTTGGACACACAGAAAAGGTTCCCCGGAAACACTTGGCCAAGCCTCTGTACCTCTTTCAGAAGGTTCAAATAGACCACATCCAGATGCCAAAGAGCGGCAGGTTCAAATATGCACTGGTAATAGTGGACATGTTCTCGAATTGGCCAGAGGCCTACCAAGTGACTAATATGACCACGAAGACCACAGCAAAGAAACTACTCAGCAAAGTGGTGTGTAGATTCGGAGTCCTGGAAGTGATTCACAGTGACCAGCCTTTACTGCAAACGTGACCAAAGAAGTTTGGGAAGCCCTGGGTGTAAACCTGGCCTTTCACACCCCCTAACACCCCCACAGCAGTGGGAAAGACTGAATGGCACCCTGAAGAACAGAATGTTGAAAATGACCCAAGAGACTGGCATGCCTTGGCCTGAGAGCCTGCCACCCCCTGAGAACATTCCCTGTTCCCCTACAAGATCCTGTTTGGGTCAGGCCCCAGACTAGGCTACTATTTTACCCACCAGCTCCAGCTCCAGTCCAATGTACTAACTAAATATGTGACATCCCTGGCACAGGAACTAACCAAAGTACATGCCCAGGTGTTTTCTTCTATTGCAGATGCAGAGGCCAACATTGGCACCCATGATCTACTCCCCAGAGACTGGGTCTATGTGAAGAGATTTGTGAGAAAACACTCCCTTAAACCTAAATACAACGGTCCCTACCAAGTGCTACTGACCACAGCCACGTCAGGTAAGTTAGACGGAAAGAGCTTCTGGATCCATGCCTCCCATTGCAAGAAGACTCCGCCTCCTGAGGAGCAGACATAATTATGCTATATATCCTTTTACTACTGGGGCTGTTTGGGGAGGGGGGCTGATCTCAGGTAGCCATCGCAAGAGAAAAAGGATAGGAACTGGAACCCCTGGTTGATGACATACGAGGGTATAGTTACGTTCTGGTACAATTCATCCAACACCCATGTAGTCACATTCTCCTTTGATTATTGTGACCTCGCCCCCTGCCCACATGCTTCATGGCAGTGTAATGGATATGCGGGCATAATATACATATGCATCATGGATTCTTACTGGGGACAGGACTGTAGCTATTGGAAATCCGTGGGGTGGAACACAGGGACAGACTGGGGTTACAGACCTCAGAGTGCCTTGGACAAGAAAGACAGAAATGGGAAATCCTTGATTAGTCTCATGACCCTACTCAAGACTGGCAGATGCCTCTACCAGGAAAGAACTGGCTTCAGCATGCCCCTCACCTTAACTATAGAAAACCTGAGTCCTGGGGATGCTGGAACATATTTGTTGGGTACCAATCTAGGGGCACGTTCAGACTATTCCCTAGGGAATTTCAAACTAGGGGACATGAAGAATGCACTAAAATGGAAACCGTCCCCATGTCCCTCACCAGTGATCAAACCCCAAGATAGTGACACCAAATAACATGGTGGCCATAGCTGACCCCGCATTTCAGGACACCATGGCAGTAGAAACAGAGTTCTCATACTAGAATAGATGAGATATAATGCAGGGAAATATAATAAGTCCAATTGCTATGTGTGTGGAAGTGCTAGGTCACGCCTAGGTATCATCCCTCTCCAAATCCCAGCAGAAAGTGAGGACTGCTTCCTCAGCCTCTTCACCAACACCTCAACCATCCACACTGCCTGTGAAAACTGGAAAAAGGAGTATCCCCATAGATAACAAAACTCCCCGCCCAGGAGAAGGGATCACCATCTACCCTGGGAACTACACCTGGTATAAAAGTAGACAGGGTTCAAGGAGATTCCTAGGGAATTTCACTGATGGGTATTAATCTACATATAGTGATAAGAGCTGGGAGGTGGTACAGTATTAGGTCCAATCACTTGGAGACATTGATTGGCTTTGTGGGGACATGAAATTGAGAACCTGATTGGAAGCGAGTTTAACAGGAGTGTGTACCTTGGCTAAAATTCTTATGCCTTTGCATATCCTCACCAATGACCCCCCAGATGAGCCGGTAAACAACTCATATAGCAGAAAACGTAGTGCGCCCAAGGGAAGCTTTGACTATCAGGTTTACATTGATATCATTGGTGTTCCAAGGGGGGAGTACCCGACGAATTCAAGGCCAGGGACCAAATAAAAGTGGGGCTTGAGTTACTCATACCCATTATCACTGTTTAAAAAAATGTAGATTGGATAAACTATATTGATTACAACCAACAAAGGTTTGTCAATTATACCAAAGATGCCATACAGGGACTAGTGGACCAGCTAAGACCGACCTCCTCCATGACTATGCAGAATAGAATGGCATTAGATATGATCTTAGCAAAGAACGGAGGGGTATGTAAAAAGATAGTGGAGACCTGCTGCACATACATCCCCGACAACACAGGACCAAACTGTAAAGTGACTTTAGCCAACAAAAAGCTAGAAGACTTGTCAGTGGAGCTAAAGAAAAACTCAGGTATAAATGACCCATGGGACTAATACTTTACTTGGATGAGTGGGTGGCAGAGAGTGCTGGCTCAGGTAGGGATAACCATACTTGTAATTCTGATTATCCTTGCCATCATAGTCTGCTGCGTCCTAAGAAACTCTGTGAGAAGGCCGTTGACAATGCTGCGCCGACACTGCTGAACACAGAGAGTCCAGAGGACTACGAGAAATCCTACACCCCCCTGCACTCTTTCCCCTAAGCAATTACAATACCTTTAAACCCATAGAGACAGCAACTGACCTCTCTGTGTGCAAAGTCCATGGCAAGGGGGGTCATGGGATAGCCATGACTAGTCTAACATACAGCAAAAAATAGTTCCAAGGCGCATAGAGACAGATGAGATAGGCCCAGGATTAGGGACAGATAAAATAGCCATTTTAAGGGGGATTATGATGGATTGTAATAAACTAAGTAAAATGTCTATTGCAAATATGTGCTTCTTTTCCTCACTACTAGCACACGCTGCCTCTTTAAATGCTGACTAACTCGCTCTCCCCCTCCCACCGTGTAACTCAAGACGGCGCCTCCATCCAGGAAATCAACCAAGATAAGGACGTCAGCTCTTGGAGGAAGAGACCCATATAAGGGCAACAACTAATCAGTTACAGATTCGTACTTCATGATGTGTTAACTATGCACACTACCTATAAAACCCCATGCAGCTTAATTAGAAAAAAGGAGTTTCATTCATCTGAACTGTGCGTCAGCGTGTGATTCATCTGTGCATGCACAGCCCCTTTAAATCAGGGAGGGGGCAGATATTCATTAGGTATATTAGTACCAATCCATAACAATCCTAAAATCACACAACCCCCAAACTCATCATCCGGTACAAAAAGATCCCATCTGTTACTACTGTATATGTTTAAAAAAAAAAGCAAATATAAAACATGAAATAAATGACGGGATGTCTATAAACCCTGAAGAAGAACCCAACAGGTTCGCAGGCTTGCTGTAACATCATGTATTTTTGTTAGCCATTAAAAGGTATCATATCTACAAGATTATGTGGTTTCTCTTGCTGGGAACAATCACATCTAAAACAAATGGTATGGACTGATAAAACATAAAAGAATAGAAAAACCGATCTAAAATGACACAATTAATTAATATAATAATGTGCAGGGTATAGTAGTTACTCGAGAGAGCTTCGCCTTACCGAGCATGCTCGCCCATCTCTAGTTGGGACTTAAGTTCACGAATATTAAATCACAAGAAAATCATTTACAGCTTTGTATAAAATATCAGACGGGGGGCTGTGGCCTGCCGATGAGCGAGTGAGACGTGTCTCTGCATCACTGCCGATACCAGCTGGAACTGGTGTGCAAAGCTCAGAAAATCCCGACCCCTGGGACTAGAAGATTCATCAAACAAAAGCATAGACTGAGCAGCACAGGAGATCCAGGAGAGCGTGGAGTGCCGGCCATGATAGTGCCGTCGTCGGAGGAGACGGGCGGTCACGTGGGCAGCGTGGAGTGCTGGCCAAGATGGAGTGCCAGCCAAGTAAGGAACCAGGAGCTCCCCACACTGCAGATGCAGGGGAGAGGTGGAGTGCATCCGCTGACCCCCTTCAGTGCCTTTTCCCATCGGGTGGATGGGTTGGAGGAAGAAGGAAGGGGAGTCCCCTACAGTCATACCCAGCAAACCAGGGACTCTGAGCTCAGCAGCAAAGGGGGTCCCTCAGACAGATCCAGTGCCCTCTGTCTGCAGCCCGCCACCAACTCCAACTGGGCAGGATCATCCTGGGGCCACAAAGCTGAGTTCAGCATCCTCTGACCCACCGTGTCCCTTCAGGAATAATAGAAATATGCACCAAGGTGCAAAAAGGAAGAAATCCCAGTGCTTCTTATGGAAATAATGGCTCCAGGGAACCGATGTAATACAAACAAGATAAAAGCTTCTTTATTCGTGCAACGCGTTTCGTCGATGTCGACTTTATCAAGCACATAAATCAATTGCATGAATGAATTGTAACATCACCACCCAATATATATATATATATATATATAAACGATAGCAAGTACCTGCCCATGTCGTTTCCAAAACCTCCTGTGGTAATTGCCATGACAGAAAGTCACATGGATGAAGAGGGGTCAACGTGATAGGTTGTACCACGTTGACGATTGTACCACATGACGGGAGCGGCGTCATAATGACATGCCGCTATCTTGATATTCCGGACTATCCCGGAGACGCGCTTAGGGGAGTGTGCCAATCATAGACCCCATGTCAGCGTGATGATGATTGTATCACGTGACGGGGGGGGTGTCATAATGACATGCCCCTGCCCTAATGTTCCAGACTAATGTGGAGACACGCTTAGGGGGCGTGCCAATCACAGATCACGTGTGGGAGTTGAGTGACATACGTGTCACATGACAGCGGCAGTATCATAGTAGCATGCTGTCGTGCTAATATAGTGGGCAATCCCTAGAGACAGGTTGGGGAGCATGCCTCTAACGGTCTATCAGCCTAAGTAGGAAGAGGACAGCGTGACAGATCATGTCACGGTGTCCCTATAACAGCAGGCACACTGGAACTAAGGGGACGTCATGGCGTATGAGCGCCATGACGTAACAGGATATAATGACATGCCAGTGACTTAAGAGTGGACTGTAAGGGAAAATAAAAATAGAGTTAAGACTGGCCTATATATAAGCCTGGTACTTACTTACAATATCAGTAATACCAAAATTGTCTATCTTGATTTGGAGTTAGAGGCAGAGGGCAACAGAGTCATTACTCGAACCCATTTCAAACAGGTGGTGTTACCATGCCGTGGGTGGTTGGTCGGCGCGGTGCGCGTGCTCGTGGGTCTGGGCGGCAGCGTGTGCCGGGCGTCTGTGAGTGCAGCTCCATGTACGAGTCCCTGTTATGGAATTCTGCTGGGAGGTGTCGCCTCCCCCTCTCCGCCCCTGGGCGGAGGCTTCTGTTTATAAGGCTGGCAGTGAGGTCCATTCACTGCCAGTTATTGGTTTCTGTTTCAGTGTGCTAGCTTCCTGCCTCTGACAGGCTCCTGTTCTCTGCTTTTGCTTTGTCTGCCAGGTTATCCATCTGCCTCGGTCTGCCTGTATTTCCTGTTGGTTTTCTTCACATGCCCTTCCTATCGGTATCCTACCCTGTTCCATCTTGGTACGCCAGCGTCCCTCCTCGGTCCCTAGAGAGTGTAGGGACTGCCGCCCAGTTGCCCACCTGGGGTTAGCCAGGAGTGGAGGCAAGTAGGCAGGGACAGGGGTTGCGGGTAAGTTCTAGGGCAACCCAGGCTGGCGTATCATCGGGTAGGATACCGTAACAGGTGGACACTAACAGTTACCTGAATTACAAAAGTTGTCACCTTAAAAAATGGAGAACAAACATACCACATGGACAGTTTCAACGAATCATGAGGAATTGTACGATGGAAACTGATTTTGTCAAACAGGCTGAAATTGTCAAGAACAGATTCATTGCCAAAGGCTATCCCACTAAGTGAAGCAGCATACCATAAGACATTACAAAGGAAAAACGAAGTTCATCTCAACACACAAGATACTGATAATCAGATTCCCAAAACAGCCTTTATTACTAAATACAGCACGCAACATACTATCATTGATAACATTCTGAGCAAAAATTGGGGTATCCTCAAGGAGGACCCATTCCTGTCTAAACAGATACCCTCTAAACCACGTTGTATCTTCAGGAGAAATAAAACCTTGAAGAATCTCCTAGCTCCATCCTGCCCCAAGAAGGAAAAGAAAGACCAACAAGGGACACGAAAAAAAGCAGATAAGGATGCAGGGGTGGAAAAATAAATGCAAATGCTGCTTTAACATAGTTAAGGGTAGAAAAGAAACCGACCTACAGAATGGGGAGACCCTTAGTATTAAACAACATTTAACATGTGAGACTAAATCAGTTATATATATGCTGGAATGTCCATGTGGGATGAGGTATGTTGGCCGAACCATCAATACACTGAGGGAGAGAACCAAAAACCATAGAAGCAACATCAAAAAGGGCTATGAAGAACACAGCGTATCGAGACATTATTCCATACATCATAATAAGACTAGTAAGGGCCTCAGGGTTACCCCATTAGAATATATCTACTCTAGGTCTATTGAACAACTTAGGGAAAAGGAGATGTATTACATCTTCAGAATAAACACTCTGGTACCCAACGGTCTCAATGGAGTGTTGGAAAAGTTATGAATCTGTTCTTATATATTCTGTCATTTTTTCATGCAGATTTCAGACCCTATCGCCTTCTGCTTATGTAAGTAGCTATGTTATTGCAGGATGTGTGCGTTTATTGCATATCATATACCTTTTTAAGTAATTCATCTTATTTTACGAGTATCTCAGTCCTGTTTCATATAAATAGTGGCTCCTTCCATTGGTTTTAGTTCGGTTTTTATTAGTGTATTTCACTTCATACTCATTTATAGCACTGTACTGTATTGTATTTCATTTTATTATATACTAATTTGCATATAGGAGTATATGTTTGTTTATATGTTTTTATACATATGGAGCTTCTTTATCTATTTATATATATTCTTTGTATTTGTATCTATATTTATTATGCGTATTATTTGTAAAGTATATATACTGTGTATTTTTTAATGTACTTTATCCTGTATATTCCATCTTATGTATCTTTTACTTGTAGGCACAGTTATGCTAAGGGGCTATAGCGTATCTGTCATACTAGTAACACCACCGTTTTAAGCATAATGTATGTCTATATTTATATTCATAATGTATATCATCATTAATTCACGTTCTTATTAGTACCATGCCCACGTCTTTTCCCTACCTTTCATCCCTCCCCCCCTTCTTTTATTTATTTGTACTCTATGTAAATTTAGTTTGTTCAAATATCTGCTTCTTAAATACCAGGCTTATATATAGGCCAGTGTTAAAGGGGTTGTCCTGAGGCAAAATCAAAAAAATTTTTTTTTCTACATACCCCCACATTGTGCCCCGTTAAAAACAATCCCTTTGTTATTTAAAAAAAAAAAATCGCTTACCTGCATCCCCGTTCGTGCAGCTTCTTCTTTTAAAGATGGCCGTCGGTCCTTTCCCAAGGTGCACCGCGGTTTTCTCCCATGGTGCACTGCGGGTCTTCTCCCATGGTGCACCGTGGATTATCTTCTCCTGTCTTGCGTTCCACTGCCGATTACAGTCACCTAATTGTCTGATCGGCACCACGTGACGGAGGCGGAGCTACGATAAGAGGGAGGAGCCAGGACGCAGCTCGTGAGCCCGGAGGGAGACAGAAGAGGAATCCTTCGGTGCGCAAGCGCGACTGTTCGTGCGACTAAAGAAGCAGCTTTAGTCGGCGCCATGGCGACGGGGACGCCAGCAATGGAGGGGGTAAGTGTATAACTTCTGTATGGCTCATATTTAATGCACGATGTATATTACAAAGTGCATTAATATGGCCATACAGAAGTGTATAACCCCACTTGCTTTCACGGGACAACCCCTTTAACTCTATTTTTATTTTCCCTTACAGTCCACTCTTAAAATTCACTGGCATGTCATGATATCCTGTTACGTCATGGCGCTCATACGCCATGACGTCCCCTTAGTTCCAGTGTGCTTGCTGTTATAGGGACACCGTGGCATGATCTGTCACACTGTCCTCTTCCTACTTAGGCTGATAGACCATTAGAGGCATGCCCCCTAACCTGTCTCTAGGGATTGCCCACTGTATTAGCACGACAGCATGCTACTACGATACTGCCGCTGTCACGTGACACGTATGTCACTCAACTCCCACACGTGGTCTGTGATTGGCACGGCCCCTAAGCGTGTCTCCGGGTTTGTCCGGAACATTAGGGCAGCGGCATGTCATTACGACACCGCCCCCGTCACGTGATACAATCGTCATCACGCTGACACGTGGTCTACGATTGGCACGCCCCCCTAAGCGCATCTCCGGGATAGTCCGGAATATCAAGGTAGCGGCATGTCATTAGGATGCCGCTCCCGTCATGTGGTACAATCGTCATCACGCTGACCCTCTGTCTTCCACGTGACCTATCACGTTGACCCCTCTTCATCCATGTGACTCTTCCATCATGGCGATTACCACAGGAGGTTTTGGAAACGACATGGGCAGGTACTTGTTATCTTTTTTATATATATATATATATATATTGGGTGGTGATGTTACAATTCATTCATGCAATTGATTTATGTGCTTGATAAAGTCGAGATCGACGAAACGCGTTGCACGAATAAAGAAGCTTTTATCTTGTTTGTATTACATCGGTTCCCTGGAGCCATTATTTCCATAAGAAGCGCTGGGATTCTTTCCTTTTTGCACCTTGGTGCATATTTCTATTATTTCTTCAGTGGGTCCCACTGGTAGTGGCACCCACATCCTCAGCAGCTCTCCGGACTTAGCCCCTCTGGATCAGTGGACACGTGGGAACTCCTTTCACGTATATTTCTATAGGCTAACTTGGATGTGGAGGTGATAGTGGAGTCATCCAGGCTCCACTATTCACCGGGTAAGTCCAATATATTTTACACCCTTGCACTTTGCCTTTCACCATCTGGTTTCCCAGGAACGCCATCCAAATATTTATCCCCTTCAGGAATAATGGGACTGGAAGGAGCATCTCCATGCTTTACCTATCTAATGTAAAATTGACAACTTAACCCTTCTATGGGAGGATTCTATTTTCTGGAAAATTGCCGTCTTACAGCATGACATCCGCTATGTAGGCCAAAGAGTGGAGGTGATAGAGCAGGGGTGTCAAACTCATTTTCACCGGGGGCCACATCAGGTTTTTGGTGAACTTCAAAGGGCCGATTGTAAGACAGTATAGTAAGGGCTTGTTCACACAAGCGTATTTGCGTACATAATATGCAGTGAATAGAAGCCATTGATGTCAATGATTTCATTCACATGATGTATATTCTCACACAGCATGACCTATATTGTTTCAAACTACGCACCCCAATAGGCCATTGAAGTGAATGGGCCGCGCAAATACGTGGTGAATGCGCAGGAAGCCTATGTATTCACTGCATATTTGCGCACCATCTCAGGGGCCCATCTGCGTTCTTTTCTGCGTGCCCAAATACGCAGGCATAAGCGATTTTCGATTGCGCAAATACGTAGCGTATTTGTGCGACCGAAATGCAATTACGCCCGTGTGAACGAGCCCTAATAGTGACCCCCATAGTGGTCGCAGTAGTAATAGTGACTCTGATAGTGGCCTCAGTAAAAATAGTGACCCCTATAGTGGTCGCAGTAATAATAGTGACTCTCATAGTTGCTCTAGTAAAAATATTGACCCCCACAGTAGACCAGTTAGTAATAACGATCCCCACAGTGGCCCCAGTAGTAATAGCGACCCCTACAGTAATATTACCCCCTCCCAGCAGCAATATTACCCACTCCCAGCAACAATATTAACCCCCCCACACAGCAACATTAACCCCCACCAGCAATATTAACCCCTCCCCCCTACACCAATATTAACCCCCTCCCAGCAACAGTATTAACCCCCACCCACCAGCAATATTAACCCCCCCCCCTCCCCTTCCCAACCCGGCAGCAATATGAACCCCCTGCCAGCAACAATATTAACCCCCTCCCAGCAGCAATATTAACCCTCACCAGCAATATTACCACCCCACCAGACCCCCGCAGCAATATTAACCCCCTGCGAGCAACAATTTAAACCCCTCCCCCCCCAACACACCAGCAATATTAACTCCCTCAGCCCCGGCAGCAATCAGCATTATTAACCTTCTCCCAGCAACAACAATATTAACCCTCACCCCCCAGCAGCAATATTAACTTCCCCTTCCCCAGCCATATGCTTACCTCCTCCTTGCTGTCAGCACCGTTCCTCCTCGGATCGTGCTGAGCCCGGGTGGCATATGAACTTTTCCCACAAGACTTCTGCACTATTGAGCAATTCCAGCAACCTGATTGGTTGTTTGGTTCTCTGGGTTGGCTGATTCCCCAATCAGATTGCTGGAATTGCTGACAAGTGCAGAAGTCTTGTGGGAAAAGTTCATATGCGTCCGGGTGTGCACTGACATCAGTGAGCAGCACGGTACGCTTCCTCCCTGAGTCCTCTCCTGCGGAACTGAAGAGCAGGGGACTCAGGGGAGAAGGGATCAGCGCTGTCAGTGTGATTACCAGCGGGGAGCTGCGGCACCCCAGCTGGTAATCACTACAGTGGTGAGCGGCCGTCGGCACGCCGCGGGCCACATAACACAAGGCAGCGGGCCGGATTCGGCCCGCGGGCCTTGTGTTTGACACATGTGTGATAGAGGATACACAGGAGCAGATCATTAATACCATGAACTCACACTCGCAGGAGCTGCTTCAGCAGTCCCAACAGGTCTCAGAGTTATATCTACTTATCAACGACCTTAAGAACTGTCACCGCCAAAGCAATTTGAGGATAAGGGTCTCTCCGAAGAAATTGGTGCTTCCCAGCTGGAGGCATGGGCCCGGGAGTTCTTCAACAAACTGCTACAAACACCGCCTGACTCTATTCTCGAGATCGATAGAATCCACCAATCCCTAGGCCCAAAATCCTCAGATCCTAACAGACCTAGAGACATTGTATGTAGAATACATTTTTACATGGTCAAAGACTAGATCCTCCAGTGTCCCAGAGGTACGGGGGATCTGTCCTTCCGCAGCTCCCTGATAATGATACTATCAGATCTCTCCCACTGCACCCTTCAGCTGCATAAGGCCTTGAAGCCCCTGCTTACAGCACTCCATAAAAGGGGCATCATCTACCGCTTGAGATTCCCGTTCCAGCTCCACGCCAGTAAAGACAACAAATCAGCTTCGTTTAGAGGTCTGGGAGACCTGCCTAACTTCTTGGGCACTTTTGAGTTCCCCTCCATATCTCTCCCAGAATGGCTAAATACCTGTTCCCGGTCAACACTGCCTTCTAGAAACAAATAGCAGAATGTGGGCCATAGAGCGCGCCATTGGGAGACATGTCAGAAGATCTCCGGAACACTTGTGTTTTCCCCCGAAGAGCATACATGAGATAACTGCAGTTTCCTTTCTTCTATACGGCTCAATGAGTAAGAGTTTGTCCGAGAGGGGTCCCACACTTGTTTGGGGTTTTCAGTATTTGTTTGAAGAAATTAGTCTCATGGTGTGGGTGGTGGCGGCGGTTGCCTGTCGGCTTTCACTATTCCGCATGGGAGTGATGGTACAGGCGGCCATCGTTGTCTATCATATGAAGATATCTACCTTTGGTCTATTTAGTTGTATGTTTTTCTTTCGTTTTCCTTTTGTGTTTTCCCCCCTCCCCTTCTCTCCCTCGGAGTCCTGGCTGGGTGCCTGCCCTTGGGCTTTGCACACTTGCAGATACCATGGTTGAATTGACATTTGGTACTCTTAGCGCCAAGGCACTTAATGTCCCACAGAAAAGGAGACAGATTCTCTATCATTTTCACAAAAGTAGGGTGTTGGTGACGATGTTCCAGGAAACTCACTTCTGAGCGGACAGTGTCCCTTCCTGTTGCTCTAAATATTACCCTGCATGGTATCATGGTCCTCACCCCTCCAAGAAAGCTGGGTGTGGATAGCGCTCCACAGGGAGTTTCAGCACCAGGTTCTAGACTCTAAAAAAGACCCAGATGGGCGTTTCAATTTTCTGAAAGCCGACATGGCCAGCTCTGTATTAACCCTAGCTAATGTTTATCTACCCAACCAGGATCAGGCTGCTTGTGCCTCCAGAGTATTGAAGACGCTCGCTGAGTTCGCAGAAGGATCAAGGATCATCCTGGGGGGAGACCTTAACCTGGTGCTGAAACCACAGCTGGACATGTCTTTAGGTAGGACCTCTATTTTCCGAGCAACTCTACGCTCCCTCAAAAAAACCCTAGACACACTGCATCTAGTTGACTTGTGGACCCAGGGATCAGGGATTACACTTTCCACTCCACAGTTCATAACTCATACAGTAGAATAGACTTGCTTCTGGTCTCTCGGAGCCTACTAGATTGCTCCCCGAGATGCTCCTAGGATGACTTTATTTGGTCCGATCATGCACCAGTTCTTTGCAAACTCACTATTTGGGGCAATCGCCCCAAAAGCTTTTCCTGGAGACTTAAAGACAACTTACTTAATGACCCCCTGTGCATGATTGACATTAAAAAAAAGCAATTGTGGACTTCATGGAAGCATTTTTAATTCACAATGTAAGGAAAACTGGTGAAACATCCCTAACCCTAAGAATCCATGGCAGCCAACAGTGAAAACACAGCATGCTGCTCCGACCTTGAATACGTCATCCAATAGGGAGCCCTGTCAAACCCCTAGCTTCCTGGTGGTGTCAAGGTACACTAATACCCAAAGTAACTTCCTCATGGTAACTCCAGCTAAGAAGATGATAGGGGTCTGGAGGCTGGAAAAGAATGGGGCTTATTTACATCACAGCTAAGGTGAGGTAACACAATTATATCTCTAAAGCAATATCCAACAGACCTGGGAAAGCAAATTAGTATCTACCTGTCAAAAAGCTAGTTGCTTTGACATTGAGACAAGGATTTCCTATGGACGAATGCATATCAGATACGAGGGAGGAAGGGGGGATTAGAACATTGAATTCAGCTTTCCCAGTATATTGAGCGGCACGTGGCTACAGATAGTTGAGGGATGCTTTATTGATATCTCTATATATCTTATATCACAGTAGATTTAAGGGCGGAAAGGATGACAGCTCAATTTTTCTAGTGTCCTGAACGGCAGCTGATTGATACTGGACAAGTTGGGGGACACTTCTCAATCTCTGTATATTGCACCAACAATTTTTATATTCCTGTGAGATGGAGGCGGGACAATGATGCGAGGTAGGGCAGGATGTGACCAGTCTCCTCACGAGATCTGGTGACCCCACGCATGCGCATAGAACTGGGTGACGTGTCTCTCACTGACAACTGCGCATTACTTCCAGACATGGGGTGTAGCCATGGGGAAACGCCGTTTTGATGACAGTGGAGGAGGCGTTCAGCTGTGGAGCACCATATGGTCACTATCGTAATATACAGGTGTGTGTCATTACTGCTAATGTGTCCAGCAAGTTAATTGGTCTATCTTAATTTGTAATGTCTATCGTATTTGTATAAAACTCTGGGTGTGTCTGTATAATGGACTAGCTTGACAAAGACTCCTGTGAGAGGAGTCGAAACGCTGTGCTATCCAAGCAGGGTTATGGAAGAATAAAGAGACCCTTTTTACCTCGGATGCTGTTGGACACCTCAATATTTACTGAATGCGCATACTTTTGGGTGTTGGATCCAACCTTAGTTTGGCATGCACAAGACTGCTCCACCATTGTTTTAGGTTTTATTGAGTGTTGTTGGCACAGTCACTATACACCAACAGTTTTATACATATGTATCTGTGTAAAACATTTCCCACATTCTGATCTAAAAAACGTCTTCTCTTTTGTGTGAATTCTCTGAAGCTGAACTAGATTTGATTTCTCTGCAAAAAATTTCCCACATTCTAGACCTAAAACGTCTTTTCTTCTGTGTGATTTCTCTGATGATGAACTAGATTTGATTTCACTGTAAAACATTTCCCACATTCTGAACAAGAAAATGGCTTCTCTCCTGTGTGAATTCTGAAATGCTGAACTAACTTTGATTTCACTGTAAAACATTTCCCACATTCTGAACATGAAAATGGTTTCTCTCCTGTGTGAATTCTCAGATGCTGAACTAACTTTAATTTCACTGTAAAAGATTTCCCACATTCTGAGCATGAAAACGGCTTCTCTCCTGTGTGAATTCTCTGATGTATAGCAAGGCCTGATTTCCGAGTAAAACATTTCCCACATTCTGAACATGAAAATGGCTTCACCCCAGTGTGAATTCTCTGATGTGTAACAAGAGCAGCTTTCCAAGTAAAACATTTCCCACATGTTGAACAAGAAAATGGCTTCTCCCCTGTGTGACTTCTCTGATGCCGAACAAAAAATGATTTTGCTGTAAAACATTTTCCACATTCTGAACATGAATACAGTTTCTCTCCTGTGTGAATTTTCTGATGTGCAAGGAGAGCAGATTTCACTGTGAAACATTTTCCACATACTGGACATGAATATGGCTTCTCTCCTGTATGAGTTCTCTGATGTATAACAAGGCCTTTTTTCGCTGCAAAGCATCTCCCACATTCTAAACAAGAAAATGGCTTCTCTCCTGTGTGACTTCTCTGATGTATAATGATGTCAGATTTTCCTGCAAAACACTTCCCACATTCTGAACATGAAAATGGCTTCTCCCCTGTGTGACTTCTCTGATGTCTAACAAGTTCCGATTTGTACATAAAACATCTCCCACATTCTGAACAAGACAACGGTTTATCTCCTGTGTGACGTCTTTGATGTTTAACAAGATCTGATTTCTGAGTAAAACATTTCCCACATTCTGAACATGAATATGGCTTCCCCACTGTTTGAGCTCCATGATCTTCTCCCCTTCTGTGACATTTATTCTGCTTATCAGTTTGTGATGAATCAGAAGATGGGACCTGTATAAGAGGATCCGATGATGGATCTTTGCTGTGAAGGGCTGAGGAGATATCTGGGATAATGGCAGGTTCTTCATATGTATCTTGTGTGATACCGCAATCCTCTGCTTTACCATCTGCAGATATCAGACGTCCCTCTGAGCTCCCGGTACCGTCAGCTGCCAAGAATAAAGCCGATTATTCTTTCATACTATAAACCTTATAAATTATGCTGATATTTTATAACATTTCAATACAAATAACAAGTCATGTAGAAAAAGGTAATCATCATCTAAGGGTGCTTTTACACAGGCTGACAGAGTAATCACTCAAAAGAGCAACACAGGTCCTGACAGAGCAAGTGAGTGAGAATCGGTCAATTGCCAAAGGCGCTTGGTTTGTAGCTCACTTAAAGACCAAGGGATTGTCAGTGCAGAAAACATCACCAAAAACTACAGCTGTGAATCGGGACTTACAAGTAACTAATTCTGGTTTCCATCAATAACATGGGGGTCCTGGGGGGTCTGAAAAAGGGTCATAAAAAGTAACTTGCAGTAGAGTCCTCCATAAGCCTAAGGTTCCTATCCCAACAGATATCAGAGCCCAAGCTACAGGAATAGTATATTCCATACAGATGGAGTTCGGCCATTTCTGCACCAACATTAGTACTCATATAAAATCTCCCATGAAGCCGGATGTCAGTAACACACGGTGTGCAGCAAATATAGAACTGCTCATCTATAAGACAGCTTGGTACATACAGTAATTGTATATGCTGACACGTCATAACAGGACTAGACCGGGGTCAGGGACACTTGCGTCACTTAGGCCGGGCCCCCCCGCACGGGTTTATGGCCACCTAGTTGGCCCCCGCTCTTAAAAGGCAGCTCCTGCCACTATTAGTACTGACAGTCTTACTCACGGTACTCCCGTGTCCCTCTCTCTCTCACAGGCTGACAGAGTGACCTCACTCTCTCCCCGGATCCAGCCTTCACTGTAGTCCAAGTGACCGCGCTGGGGAAAGAAGTGAGGTCACACTGTGAGCCTGTAAGAGACAGTGCACAATGGAGGCTGATGGGTGTGGTTGGCAGACAGCAGAGGACGCCGGGGGCTGTTTGGGGGGACAGCGGGGTGAAAAAGAAATTAGATTAAGTTGTGAGCTTGTGGAGAGATACTTGATAATGATGGGGCAATGAAAAATGATCGGTGCTGTTCGGGTGCACTGATGATGATGGGGGCCGTTTGAGGGACAGTGGAGGATGATGGGGGCTATTTGGAGGATGATAGAGATTGTTTGCAGGACCTTGAAGGATGATGGGGGTTGCTTGGGGGACATGGGAGGATGATGGAGGCGCTTGGATGGACATGAATGATATGGAAAGATACCTTTTGGTGTTTAAAGTTTGCTCTTGGGCCCATAGGACTCTAGTTACACCACTCATTGGAAGCATAGAAGGAGGTCACAATACTAATTGAGGCCACAGAGTGTGTGTGTGTGTGTGTGGGGGGGGGGGGTCACAATATTAATTGGGGCCAAAGGGCGAGTCACATTACTAACTGGGGCCACTATTACATAAAGTGAGACCACAACCCAGGGCTCTCTTACTTAGTTGGACCACAGTGGGCATATTTTGTAGGAGGGGGGGGGGGGCACTGAAAAGCTCACTAGCAGTTGCAGCAATAGCATGGTTGGGAGAAAGAGCTGAAGTAAGTTAAAGCTGGAAGAAGTTTAGTGGCAGTCAAGGCCCAGAGGGAAGAAAATATAATATTATATTTTCCCCAGTGGGAAAGCGACATTCTGAGCTTGATTATGGTGCTGCAATTATGTTATGGATGCGGTACGTTGGATTGAGCTTGATTCCGGCACTGTATTTATGTATTAAGCTTGACTCTGGTGCTGTATGTATGTACTAAGGTTGGTTCTAGAGTTGTATTTCCTGTTAAATAGATAAACAAGGATGCAAGGACACATTGTGGCCGGTCACACACACGCAGACCGTGCCCACCGACTGTGGCCAGTCGCCATGTAATTATGCCAGTATTTTGTGTGGCCAACTGCACCGTGTGTTCCCACCCTTAAAGTGTGTTCACACACGGCAGATTGTGCTACAAATCTGCATGAAAATGCACACTATATGGATATTTGACAAATATTCGCAGCTAATTTCACCCTTTCAATTGAAAGGGTGAAGTCTGATGCAGATCCACATCAAAATACGAACCAGTGGTGAAGACTGAAGCGCGGAATGTGATGCAGATTTGTTGTGGTCTTTACCCACTACGTGTGAACACATCCTTATGTCGGGCCGCTACTCATGGGCCTGTGATATATTCCTGCCTCACAGGCTAAAATCCCCCAGCCGGGCCCTGACCATTACACAGAGCCGCCAGGAGACATATTGGGCTCCCATATAGTGAGATTTATGAGAGCCCCAGGGGACGGGTGGGGGATGGTGTAGGAGTCTTTAGTGGGAGGTGGGGAGCAGAATAGCCAGCGAAGAGCAGAGTAACCTGTCATTGACCACTGGGGGGCTCCTTAAAGGGATCCAACCCCCCGAGATATAATTCCTACTGCTAGTGTGCAGAGTGCTGGCGATCACTGACTTGGCTCAGGACATATTGATATCTTTATTGACAGGCAGGCAGCAGCCAGCGGTCAGCGGGGGCCTCTGTAACCATTTATCCTGCCCTGATGGCAGTCCGGCCATTAGACTCTTCCTGATTCTGAACTAACTCTTTGGAGCCATTAGAGAACACATCTGTAAGCCGTTACTTTATCTCCAACCCCCTTATAATCGGCTCAGACGTTATATTAGGATGAAACTACTCGGAATCTGTTTCCCAATTGTGCCCATTTATGGCAACTGGAAGAGTATTACGGTGAGATCACACACTGCGGGATTGTATAATCTACAGTACAATGTAAGGGAGTGGGATTCTAAGGAACCGCATTCACTCACAGCTGAGAGATAAGATGTGACACCGGAAATATGATTTATCTGGTCGGCCATATTCAGATGGCTGAGTGCGAGTTGTGCTGAGAACTCGCATTGGACATCACATGGGCACATACGGACTGCGTGCTGCCCCATGCTGGCAGGCAGTAGTCATTGCAGGTCTGATTCTGGTCCGTAAATCAAACCAGAATAGGACATGCTGGGAGCTTTTTCAGGTGAACCATGTAAAAACATGTTCATGTTAACAGCCTAATTAACTATTAAGGATCTAAGTGCGGTCTATGTAATACATGAATAGCACTCAGATGGGAAACAGTGGCTGTCTGAGTGGGATCTTCATGATGATCAGCACCTCGGTGTCTTCCTGCCAAGTCTCTGGTGAGCGACATCCCTGACACTGATAGCACTGGACTTGCATCCTCTAAAGAATCCTCTGTTCTTTGGGTCTATGTCTCCACATTCTGGATTCTGTTATCGGGGTCTTTGCCTCCATCTTCGGTATTGTGTTAGCACACAGCAGCTTGACATCAGTCTAATAGGAATTAATGGTTCCTCAAATCCCTTTCACATGGCCTGATATCAGACGCGAACATTTGTACACCTGATCATCAGGTCATGAGAAAAAGGGACATCCCTGAGCGGACATGCTGGTGACACTCGCTTATCACCTGATTGATGATTTTCAGCTTTACCTCCCTCCATATTACCGAGGAGATGGCCAGCCGGCCTATGTGCATCAGCCATCATATGAATGATCTTGGCCCATGTAAAACAATAAGCAGTGATTGACCTGCCTACCGATCAGCACTGGTTACATCAGGTCAAGAGTTGGTCAGTGTAAAAGGAGCTTAGGCCTCACATCCATGGGCATAATACGGCCCGCGCGGATATTTGATGCGGATTTCAACAGCAGATATTTTTTTTTATTGTATTTTTTTGGCTTGCAGGAGATCGCGGAATTTTCACACACAGATGCACTGTGGATCATCCACGCATGAAAAAAATGCAATTCCCACCTCCCAGCCTTTTCCTCACCTTTTTAATTGAATTTAAGCTTCAAATCCGCAGTGTGTTTGCAAATGTATTTGCGGATGCACTGCTGTTCTCCCACAGCCACAGAGATGAATAGGACTAGAGATGAGCGAGTATACTCGCTAAGGCACATTACTCGAGCGAGTAGTGCCTTAGCCGAGTATCTCCCCGCTCGTCTCTAAAGATTCGGGGGCCGGCGGGAGGAGAGCGGGGAGGAATGGAGGGGAGATCTCTCTCTCCCTCTCTCCCCCCCGCTCCCCGCCACAACTCACCTGTCACCCGCGCCGGCCCCCGAAATCTTTAGAGACGAGCGGGGAGATACTCGGCTAAGGCACTACTCGCTCGAGTAATGTGCCTTAGCGAGTATACTCGCTCATCTCTAAATAGGACCCATCCGCGCATGATCTGCGTTAAAATGGAGCATGCTCGATTTTTTTTCCTGCACATGCAATCCACAAATCCAAATAAATCACATCCGCGGCTGTTAAATTAACCCCTGATGGTCAAGGCTTCACTATGGGTAAATTGATCTGCAGATTTCACACGAGGAGACACTAATTTCTATTGGGAGCTTACGATCCGCAGTGCATCCGCAGATACATTCACTTACATATACAGATTCCCTGCAGATTTGAAGGTGAAATTTTATTAGGAAGGTGGGGAAAAGGCTGGGAGGTGGGGTTGCAGGTTTTTTATGTGCAGATGATCCACTGTGCATCCAGATACGAGTACATCTGCGTGGGGAAAAAAAAACAACACAATCCGCGATCTCCCGCAAGCACTAAAAAAATCAACTTAATGACGACTCACAGTGCATCCGCTGCGGAAATCCACAAGAAATATCTACATGTACCGTGGACATGAGGCCTTAGGAGAATCTGTGACTCTTCTCTGCTGTATTTAGTGGTTACTACTCACCTGGGCGGTTACCGGTAGGAATCCCCTCTTTACACCGCTGATCGCCCCTCACATTTGTCTCTGTAGTATTAATATTGGTCAGATCTTCATCCGGATACAAAAGCTGTGAGACAAATATTGTAAAAGTCAGCAGACGGTTGGAGAAGTCGTGTGGAAGGTTTTACATGACCTGAAAAGGTCATTAATCATCATGACGACCAAAAATGACCGGACAGCAGTAGTTATCAGAGTCATGTCAAAGTGGGTGCACTTTTTAGGCTACAATTGCTTCTTAAAGGGATTCTGTCAGCAGGTTCATGAAGTTTGGCTTGGAGGTGAGCTCTGAGTCACGGAGGGGGTCATGCTGGCTTCTCCCTCCCACATCCTGCAGACTGACAGCTCCCTCCCCTTTTTTGTATAGGAAGAGAGCCATCACTCTGTATGCTGCAGGCGGGGTAAAGCCAGCATGGCCCCCTCCACGACTCAGAGCTCAACTCCAAGCCAAACTCCATGAAGTTGGTGACAGAATCCCTTTAATTCTATAAATGTTTGTATTTGATTTTACATGAATATAATGTGCTTCAATCTACTCCATTATATAAAGGCCGTCCCTTTCCAATAAAGTAACCGCAGAATAACAAACACTTATTTTCAGAATTAAGTGCATTTGTCTTCCTGATTAAGTGTATTTCTTTTTTCCCCCTTAACTGTACGGACCATTTTCCCGAATTTATGTCCAGATATCTTGGTTATCGGACAAGTAATTCAGTTATGTTTTTATACAGGCACTGTTCCTAATATTAAGACTCACAGGTGTAACGGTTATAATTATCTGAATGGACAAAGAAAATACATATCACGTGCTGCTGGCAAAATCCTTGTTCTGAAGTATTCGGGTGAAATACAACAGGAAACAGGAAATGTGGTTTTAATGACAACTGTGACAGAGAGAATCTCAACCATATGCTGACAATACCTTTTAGCAATGTACTGTATTGGGCAAACAAGCATCATTTATGGACTGTTAACCTCCTTATCAGTGTACATGTCTGGCACACATTCTGACTGATATGACATAGAAAGACGAGACTGTAGAGCATTTCTTTGTCAGACTACCGATGGGGTATAACCAACATAATCTTTCAGATCAGGGTCTGCTTTCTTTAGCTTACGGACTTGGGGAGCCATTGAGGGAGGAGCACATCACAAGACATCCGACATGTCGTATGGCAGTTCCCTCCCGATTGTTACACATGACTAAAAGGAGGAAAGCGTAGAGGCAAGAGCAGTAGGACTTTTTATTTGTTACAATTGTGGAGTATAGGGGCATATTAGAAGGACTTTCGAGCCCCCACTCACGGGATGCTCTTCTTGGTGGTGAAGAGAGAAAAAGTTAAGAAATACAGAAAAGCTGGGGCTCTTACAAGCAGAGTTAAAGAAGCTGTTAGCTTTCCCAGTGTCTTTTCCTTTATGTGTTAACCATTCCATGCAATTATGCTGTTAAATTAATAACTTTTTGTGTAATGTGTGTTTTCTCATATTCTATTCATATTGCTACTTAGATAATCAGAGATGTACCTCTTAATTACTAATAATGAATTTTTGAAACGGTTTATATTTTCTGTCTCTTCTCGAATATCTTTTGCAAGAGAAATAACAGAAAAAGTTATCACTTCTCAGACTTCTGTGAAGGGAGGGGGGAAGAGTGCAAATGACCTGGTGATGTAATGGTCTTACTAGAAAATTAACCGCTGCTTGCTTAGATTGAATAGACCGGGCTTTAGATTGAATTAATCGTGGCTGTATAACTGTGCAGCATTTTGATTGTGTGCACAATAGCAGAGCTGAGTAATGCCTAATGTATATGATGAGACTGTCATTTCCATGTAAAAGATGTAACTTAAAGCAGTATCAGCATAGGGGGAGATATTGCAGGCGCGATACATGTCTACAAAATTATCTGCTGATATTCTATTTTACGTGTTGTCTTGATCTCATGGGTACTAGAAGTATGTGACAAGTTTAATGGAAGCTATTGCAGTTCCTACGGAGGTTGTGATCCACTTACACAAACCATTGGAAGGTCTATGGGTGTGGCCTCTAAATTCTGGATTATTGGACATTTCTGGAATGACATAAAATTCATTTGATAGGAGTATAGATCATTCCAGAATAGTAGGAGCCCAAAGTAATTGAGTAATGCGCATCGTGAAAGATACCATTGTAGTAATAATAATATGTGTTTCTTAAATCAGCTATGCAAACATATATATATTTATATATCCACCTTCATAGAAAATAGCTAGCAGTGAAATGGTTAACTGGTTCAATACTGTACACTGTGTGTGTTGCATTCTTGTGCGGTATCTCCAACACTCCTACACACAGTTTCTCAGGACTTAACAAGCTCC
Source organism: Eleutherodactylus coqui (assembly GCF_035609145.1). NCBI lineage: Eukaryota > Metazoa > Chordata > Amphibia > Anura > Eleutherodactylidae > Eleutherodactylus > Eleutherodactylus coqui. The sequence goes on from NC_089841.1 coordinate 24,091,357, forward strand.
TGGGATGGGTTTCTTATGAGAAAGACCTGCGATGCCCACCGCTCATAAGGAAGGGGTGTGGGGCTGCTCCTTATCTCCTCCCTTGGATTCCTTGGTCCAGATTGGAATATTAATAAAGTCTATGCTACTTGGGTATATAGGAATTGCATGTTCACATAGCAACATACACCTGGGGTGTAAACATATGATAATCATTAGCGTCATTACACACTAGACCAATCATGAGTTGTTATGATGTTGGGAGGGGTAAGCATGTAATTGGGGCATCATATTCAGTATAACAGTATTGTACTTCCTTACAATAAACCAGAAGGGTATGGGGGCTGAAGGAGAGTATCTGTGAGTTCAAATACATATATTCATGCATGAAGCTTCTCATTATAACCAATCTGGAGCGGAATCAGTGAAATCTTCTGGAATATGATTAATTTTTCATAACAAAGGTCAAAAAAGACTTAAAGGGGTTGTCCCGCGCCGAAACGGGTTTTTTTTTTTTCAACCCCCCCCCCCGTTCGGCGCGAGACAACCCCGATGCAGGGAAGTAAAGGAAGCTTACCGGAGCGCTTACCTTAATCCCCGCGCTCCGGTGACTTCAATACTTACCGCTGAAGATGGCCGCCGGGATCCTCTGTCTTCGTGGACCGCAGCTCTTCTGTGTGGTCCACTGCCGATTCCAGCCTCCTGATTGGCTGGAATCGGCACGTGACGGGGCGGAGCTACACGGAGCCGCTCTCTGGCACGAGCGGCTCCATAGAAGACTACAGAAGACCCGGACTGCGCAAGCGCGGCTAATTTGGCCATCGGAGGGCGAAAATTAGTCGGGCTCCATGGGAACGAGGACGCTAGCAACGGAGCAGGTAAGTAAAAAACTTTTTATAACTTCTGTATGGCTCATAATTAATGCACAATGTATATTACAAAGTGCATTATTATGGCCATACAGAAGTGTATAGACCCACTTGCTGCCTCGGGACAACCCCTTTAACAGTCCAGAGACAGAGGACCTAGCAGTGAGGTGACCAGAGGAAACACTAATACTGAGGCAACCAGAAAGTGCATCAGCTCAGCTTAAATAGGGAAGTGATTGTCCATTAATGCCACAGCTGAGATGAGAGGCAGAGGACTGGTTAACCCTCTCAGTGCTGGATGAAAACAGACATATAGGGTCCATATGCACAGAAATAGCAGAATGATGCTTACAGCTGCCCAGGACCGCAAGAAGATGGCAGACATGAGTAGCAAATCTTACATGAAGTACTTCTTGTAGAAAATTGAAGAACTGTTTGTCATGCTCCTATAATATCATCCACCTACATTTTTGTGTGTATACACCTAATTGCTTCATTATGAAGGAGGTCAGGTCATGTTTAATAAAAAAACAAAAAATAGTATGTATTCGTGTGTGTGTGTATATATATATATATTTTTTTTTCTCTCTCTTTTTTGTTTTATTTCTCTTGGCTCCTGTGTGCACAACTACTCCTAAAATGGTTATACATGGCTTAGTGACCGCTGGTTAGTTTTCATGAAGTGGGGATCATCATGCCATGTCAATTGTGCAAGAAAAAAGTGTCACTATAGATGGTATCCCTCTTGGAAAAGATCTGCATGTGCAGAACCAACTAATAATGTAGTGTCTCTATTTCCAAATCACACCCCTATGGGAATTACAATGGGCTACCCAATAAGGTAGTAGAAAATCAGGTCGAGCTACGCTCTGCCTTTCTAAACGTCACGTTGTCTAGAATCCTTGATCACACGGTAGTAGTCATGCTAAATTTTGTGTTACAGTGGTCTTTCATAAATGGGGAGCTCTGAGTGCACACTTTTCCAGGAGGGCAGCAGATAATTGGCCATGGGCAAACAGTAAGCCTCATGTAGTATTTATGGGCATGGCCTACTAGATGATTTTATTTGCCCAATCATACAACGGATGAAAGACTAGTTAATGCAAGCTATCGACTGTCTAGATTAGAAGATTTTTCAATATTTGCGTTAGCTAATAGAGATGAGCGAACGTACTCGGTAAGGCCGATTTTGCAATCGAGCACCACGATTTTCGAGTACTTCACTACTCGGGTGAAAAGATTCGGGGGGCGCCGTGGGTGAGCGGGGGTTTGCAGAGGGGAGTGGGGGGGAGGGAGAGAGAGAGAGCTCCCACCTGTTCCGCGCTGCTACTCCCCGCTTCACCACGCCACGCCCCACCCCCCGGCGACCCCCGAATCTTTTCACCCGAGTAGTGAAGTACTCGAAAATCGCGGTGCTCGATTGCGAAGTCGGTCTTACCGAGTACGTTCGCTCATCTCTATTAGCTAACTAACTAATGCAATTCAAGCTTAATGCCATAGTCAGCAAAGCTCTTACCAGTCCAGGTATTTGATATATTTTCTCTCAAGCACACCTGATGCAACTAAAGAAGCCCTTGATTTCCAAATGTGTGCTGTTGTGAGGGATAATATTCAGGGAGTGAAAAATTCTGAGAAGTCAAATGTGGCATTTTGTGGATAGCTTGGGGGACCGCCTGTGATTTTAGTTGTGTTGAGCTATTTACATTGTTTTATATTTTAATTAAGGATGAGCGAGTATACTCGCTAAGGCACTACTCGTTCGAGTAATGTACTTTAGACGAGTATCTCCCTGCTCGTCCCTGAAGATTCGGAGGCCGGTGGCGGGCGGGGAGCTGCGGGGGAGAGCGGGGAGGAACGGAGGGGAGATCTCTCTCTCCCGCCCGCTCTCCCCTGCTCCCCGCCACAACTCACCTGTCAGCTGCGGCGGCTCCCGAATCTTCAGGGATGAGCAGGGAGATACTCGTCTAAAGCACATTACTCGAGCGAGTAGTGCTTTAGTGAGTATACTCGCTCATCCCTAATTTTAATCAAACAAGCAAATAAAAAGGTTTGCAAGTTTGGCAAATAAACCTAATCTGCAATGGGGGTTGAATAATTGTGATAGCAACTTTATGAATATAACAAGTGACTAAATGCCTCCTTAGTACATGACAATATGCTGCTAGCTTTAGCACTAACTAATTGGAATTATACATTTAGTCGATGATTTACACTGCAGAACTTGTTCTACATTAAATCTCAATTGCCAATTGGATGTTCAAACAGCTGAAAGTTCCATACTATCTTTCTTGAAACTGGACATCATTTGTAACCCTAACATACCATAGCCATCAATATGAAAAAGAGCGTAAAGAAGTTTAGTAGAAAGCTACATGACTCTTTCGCCCACTGTTCCTGCGTGTCACACCCCAGGTCCCACCCACCTGCTCCTAGACCACTTCGCCCCCTGGTCATTTCAACATCCCTACTAACGACCCCAGCTTCTCCTCTGCCTCCCGGCTTTTAACGCTTACCTCCTCCCTTGGCCTATCACAAATCTCAGACTCCCCCACTCACAGAGACGGCAACACTCTCGATTTAAATTTCCTCCGTCTCTGCTCTGCCCTTTCACTTTTCTAACTCCCCCCTTCCACTCTTAAATCACAACCTCCTCTCTTTCTCCATCAGACACCCTAGCAACTCCCATGACACTCCTATCTATCGCACCTCCAGTCAGTCCACACCCAACACTTCACCAAGACCATCCAGAACTCCCTGTCCCCTATCTCTCTCCTCCCCTGCCCTAACCTGGAAGCCAAACACTACCTCACCATTCTCAGACATGCCCTGGATGAAGCGGCACCACCCATGGCCCAAGCCGTCAACCGCAGACCACGGCAACCTTGGCTCACGTCCCAAGCCCTCTTCATCTGGCAGTGCTCTAGGTGCGCTGAGCAGCTGTGGAGAAAATCAAAGCTACCCGCAGACTTCCTCCACTTCAAATTCATGCTTAAAAACAAACAAACAAAAAAACTTATCACCTAGCCCTTCACCGCACCAAACAAGTTTGTTTCACTCCCTTGTCTGCTCACTATCCCACAACCATAAACGACTCTTCGACACCTTCCACTCCCTCCTCAGCCTGAAAGAACAGGCCCCCGTGATGGATCCCAGTGCTGGAGAACGATCAGCCTATTTCAAAGGAAAAAAAAAAAAAGAAGAAATCGACAACACCCGAAAGGAAATATCCAAAAACTGCCCGGCTAGCCCTGATCCCAGTCTCCTCAGCACTGCCTCCTGCACCCACCCACTTTAGATGTTAGAACCAGAGTAAGAAGTCTCCAGGCTGCTTTCCATTGCTTGCCCCGCTACCTGCGCAAGCGTCCCTCTCCCTTCTCACCTCCTCCGATCCCTTTCCCCAGCTCTCATTGTTCACCTCACCACCATCTACAACCTCTCCCTAACCTGTGGCACCTTCCCCTCCTCATTTAAACATTCCATCATATCCCCTCTGCTTTAAAAAAAGCAACTCTTGACCCGACCGATACCACCAACTACCGACCCATTTCAAACCTCCCCTTCATCTCCAAATTACTAGAACGCCTGGTCTACTCCTGCCTCACATGCTTTCTCTCTGACAACGCTCTCCAGTCTGGTTTCCGCTCTCTACACTCGACCAAAACCGCCCTCACAAAAGTATAAAATTACCTGATGACGGCAAAGTCAAGAGGCGACTACTCCCTACTAGAGATGAGCGAGCATGCTCGGATAAAGCAGTTACTCGAGCACGCATCACTCTTCTCGAGTAACTGCTTACTGGTCCGAGCACGCAGTTGTATGCAATTTTACTGCTCTCCCAGAAGGGATTTTGATCGTGGTGCCGCTGTATTTTTGCTTTGAATTGGAGGTGAAAACACTCAGGCTAAACACCCCTCCAGTAAGAACCTCACATGGTCGCCTACAGCACCCATGCTCTGGAACGCTCTACCCCAAGGCATCCCTGCAATTCCGGATGCACAAAATTTCAGATGCGCTTTATAAACTCACCTCTTCAGGGAGGCATACCAAATCTGCTGACCTAGTCCCCCTGCCCCTCCCTATGGCTCCCCACACCTTCCACCCTGCCTATTGCATACGACCTCTACCCCTTCACCTCCATACCGCCCCCACCCAGTTTACTTTCTAATAACTGATTTTCACATGTAATTCCCATACTGCCTGTGTTCCCCCATGACTCATCTCCCCCTTTGTACCTCATGTACCACCCCACCCCGTTTGTTTAAAACTGATTGTATATCATATGTAATTGTTGTATTGTTTGTGTTTCTTCAATGCTTGAAAGCGCTGCGGAATAAGTTGGCGCTATACAAATAAAGATTATTATTATTACCATCTACCTGCTGGTTCTCTGGGACATTTTCCTCTCGGCAGTCCTGAGAATATGGATGGCTGGAACATCTCTCTGGTGGGTTTCCCCTACTGCAACCATCTATAGGAAATAACCAGAGACTGAATACATTATATAGGTGACTATCTTATATATCCATCTATAGGAAATAACAAGAGACTGAATATATATATATATATATATATATATATATATATATATATATATATATATATATATATATATAAAGACGAAAGCCCTCACTGACTCACTCACTGACTCACTCACTTACTGACTGACTCGCCACTAATTCTCCAACTTCCCGGTGTCGTAGAAACATGAAATTTGGCACAAGCATAGATTATGTCCAAAATAGGAAAAGTAAAGAGGTCCCAACTCGATTATTCAATTTAAGCGCAAAAGAACTAGCATCCAAATTTTATATACGGAATCTAATTCTCTCACTTCCCGATGTCATAGAAACTTGAAATTTGGCACAAGCATTGATTAGGTCATAAATAGGAAAAGTTAATGGGCCCCAACTCGATTATTCAATTCTAAGTGCAAAAGAATTAGCATTCAAATTTTACGTACGGAATCTAATTTTCTCACTTCTCAATGTCATAGAAACATGAAATTTGGCACTGGCATTGATTATGTCCAAAATAGGAAAAGCTAATGGGTCCCAACTCGAATATTCAATTCTAGCGCAAAACAATTAACGTCCAAATTTTACGTACATAATCTAATTCTCTCACTTTCCGATGTCATAGAAACGTGAAATTTGGCACGAGCATTGATTATGTCATAAATAGGAAAAGTTAATGGGTCCCAACTCAATTATTCAATTCTAAGCGCAAAAGAATTAGCGCTCAAATTTTACAGACGTAATCTAATTCTCTCACTTCCTGATGTCATTTTATATAAAAGAAACGTCGCATGGTTGCCTCCACGTGGTGTTTCCTGGGTAACGCAAGAAACCATGCAAAATGGTGAACATATTTTTTTCCTCGGTTTCTCTAAAGTAACCACGACTTCATAAGATTTTCCGTGTGAACACCAGATAAACACCACCACCAAATTAACTTGGGCGAAGCCGGGTATATCAGTTAGTACATAATATATGTGATGATGGGTGAATCTAGGTAACTGTCATACTTGCTTTCCTCTATAATCAAGAGACATCTCCTCGTACCCAGAGAGGTGAGTGACTAGTGGTTCTCCATCATGGCATCCTCGTACACATCCCAGTGTCCCTCTAAATACTTGCACTCTTCCATGGAGAAATAGTCAGCTCTCCTCTGCTGTATTTAGTAGTTACTACTCACCTGGGCGGTTACCTGTAGGAATCCCCTCTTTACACCGCTGATCGCCCCTCACATTTGTCTCTGTAGTATTAATATCGGTCAGATCTTCATCCGGATACAAAAGCTGTGAGACAGATATTGTTAAAGTCAGCAGACGGTTGGAGAAGTCGTGTGGAAGGTTTTACATGACCAGAAAAGATCATTAATCATCATGATGACCAAAAATGACCTGACAGGAGTAGTTATCAGAGTCATGTCAAAGTGGGTGACCTTTTTAAGCTATAATTGCTCCTTAAGGCCTCCTTCACATGTGCGACACCGCATCGCTGCGAGAAAATAGCAGCAATATCGCATCGCTGCACCGTATGATATCGCTGCGATTTTCTCGCAGCAATACCACGATTTTGTAGCGCTACAAAGTCGCATGTGACGCTACAAAATCACGCGACTTTGTATCATCTGCTACTGTCAAAGTTGCATCGCATCGCATGCAAACCGCGTTTTCGTGCGATGCGATGCAACAGAGAGGAAGGCTCCATAGAGAAACATGGGCTACAAAACCTAGCGTGTCGCGGGCATATCACCGGACCTGCGAGGTTTGTGTGTCGTTTTGTAGCATGCTACAAAATATCTCATGTGTGAAGGAACCCAGAGGAAACCACGGGCTTCTCATACATGCGATTTGTAGCATCGCAGCAACGCTACAAAATCGCGCGACTTTGTCGCCCGTGTGAAGGAGGCCTAAAAGAGATTCTGTGAGAGCAGGTTCATGAAGTTTGCCTTGGAGCTAAGCTTTGAGTCACGGAGGTGGGCCATACTGGCTTTTCTACACCCACATTGTACATCTGACAGCTCTCTCCCCTTGTGTGTACAGGAAGAGAGACATCACTCTGTATGCTACAAGCAGGGAGAGGGAGAGGCTAGTATAGCCTACCTCCGTAACGTGGAGCTCATCTGTAAGACCCCATTTACACTGATAGGTCTTCGATCTTCGCTCAAAGATAATTGCTCAAACAACGGTTTGAGTGACCGTTTTGAGGGATCATCTTTGCATAGTCTGCTGTTTGTTTTTTTAATTTCATTTTTACGGCGTTCAGCGCACATAATAAATAACATTATTCTCTGAGTCAGCACGATTGCGGCGATACCAGGTTTATACAGTTTTTAATGTTTTGCTATTTTTGTATATTTAAAACATTTTTTTTTTCTTAAAAGGTCTGCTTTTGTGTCAACACCTTCCAAGAGCCGTATTAATGTTATCTTCCACAGAGACCTGGGCATGTCGTCTTTCATAGAAAATCTGCTTAGCACCTGGATCGGCCCTGCTGGCAAATCAGGATTGATCACCTCTCCGGGCCCGCTCACTCCACTGATGGGTAACCCAGGTGCACCAACGTTCTCGGGGGGCTCCTCTTTAATAGTGGGAACGACAGACTCGGTCCCCAGAATCTGAGACATTATGACAGGCACGAGACTAAAGACCCTACAGGAGATCCTAGATGGGAGGGACCCCCTGGCCGGAGCATGGTACCAATATTTACAACTATGTCACTATGTGAGGTCCTTGGGTAGCTTACAACAGTTAGGGAGGACAACTACAACCCTTGAGAAGATTTGTCTGTCAAACCCTGACCCCCCAACAACCATTTCCTCAATATACAAACTACTACTAGAGAGGGACACGTCAGGAGGAAACAGGAAGCTAGAAATGATCTGGGAAAAAGAACTTGGGACAGACTTATCAGTGCAAGATTGGGAGAAGGCCTATGTCCTGACCCATAAATCGAACATCTCTAGCAGACTACAGGAACTTAACTACAAGATCCTGACCCGATGGTACAGGACCCTGGCGGGACTGGCCAAAATATACCCCCAACACTCGGATCTCTGCTGGCTGTGTCTCCGCGAACCGGGGACCGTTGTCCACATATGGTGGTCTTGCACACACATCCAACCACTGTGGCACGAGGTGGAGGCTTTATACCTAGCTACTTGTAAAGGCTCGACCAGCTTTACCCCTGAGCTGGCGTTGCTTTCTATGTTCCCGGGGTCACTGTCCGGCACAAAAAGCTCCCTGCTGCGTTTTTTCATATTAGCAGTTAGGCAGATCATTCCTAGAAAGTGGAAATCCACGACGCCCCCAACACGAGTAATGTGGCTGGAAGCTATGGACAACTTAAAACAAATGGAGGAATTGTGTGCTAAAGACGAGATGCGTTACTCTAAATTCTATAACATCTGGGCGGTGTGGTTGCATTTTCGGGTCTCACCCGGCCTAGAGGCCTGGTTACGTGACGGCACTACCGCTACTTAGCCGGCATGGACACCCCTACCAACAAGGCCAACTTGCATCACCTAATGGAGGAACTGGACCGCGGGGTGTGCTCGGACTGGATAGACTTCCCTAACCCTACCTCTTACTCTTCCCCCTCATCCACTCTTGTTTCCTTTTCCTTTCCTTTACTTTTTCACCTTCCAAAAAGCCCAGATATTCCTAAGTTCATTTATAAATTCCCCAAATAACGGGACAATTGATGATCAAGTTTCAGGGGAATGTGATTTATGTCTTATGATTTGGTATGTTATGTTTTGTTCGTTTTAAAAACCTGCACGGGGGGCCGGACAGCTGTAGAATTTGCTAAAGGATAAGATGATTACTATGACTGTAAAATGTCCATTTCTATGCCTGTACCGTACTTCCTGACGCAGCTAATAATAATAAAATACTTTTGAACCATAATGTTATCTTCCATTGCCAGCACTCTAGAAGCCCGTATTTTTGGCGGGATGAACTCTAGTCTTCATTTATCTAATTTTTGGGAACATATAAAATTTTGATCGCTTTTTATTCCATTATTCCAAGGGCAAGATTAACACAAAATCTGTAATTCTGGCATGCTTTTTATTTTTCACTGCATTCTCTGAGCAGTATAAATCTATATATATAAAATTGAATGTATGTCTGTCTGCGTGCGTGTCTGCGTGCGTGCGTGCGTGTCTGTTTGTCCTTTATGCGCTACTACACCATTCATCCGATCGCCATGAAACTTTGGGAAGTTGTTAAGTACACTCCTGGGAAGATTATAGGCATAGTACAAATATCCTACGATAAATGGCGCGCGAGCGTCGTCGAAAGTTACGCCCCCCCCCCCCCCCACGTAGATCGAATAAGTAAGCCACCTGCTATTGTGATGTCATCACTGATGTCATCAACATCGGACGCCCTTGAACATGCCCCAACATGTTCTATAAAGCTGCATTGTGATGTCATTAAGGCTGTATTATGACACGTACAGCTTGGAACCACTAGAGCACGCCAGCCAATTACCATTGGAGTTGGAAGTGGGTAAACAAGTACTAGGATATCTTCCTAAGAAGCCACAGCAGCCGGATAAATTGTATGTTCCACCCAACGGCTATTTTATTCAGCCCGCAAGGGGGAAGCAGCGGCCTACAAAATCTAATTCTCTCATTTCCTGATGTCATAGATAGATAGATAGATAGATAGATAGATAGACTGTATGCAATAACCCTGATAGATAGATAGATAGATAGATAGATAGATAGATAGACTGTATGCAATGACACGTACAGCTTGAAACCATAAATACTAGAGCACGCCAGCCATTTACAGTCAGTCTCCATTGGAGTTGGAAGTGGGCAAACATGTACTAGGCCAGTGATGGCGAACCTTTTAGGGACCGAGTGCCCAAACTACAACCCAAAACCCACTTATGTATCGCAAAGTGCCAACACGTCAGGGGGCGGGGCTTATCACAACGTATGATTTTACCCCCGTCGTTCTAAAAAGGACAAGGCTGTTTCAGAATAGACCGGGTGCAGATTCTGACTGCTTTTTGGACGCGGAAATACTGCAGAATGTCCTCAGCGGAGATTTCTGTGGAAAATTCTGCAGCATTTCCGCATCTAAAAAGCAGTCAAAATCTGCACCCGGTCTATTCTGAAAGAGCCCTGCCCATTTCTGCCACATGTACACATACCCCAGCGGTAATAGTGACACCTTCACCCCAGCGATAATAGTGACATCCCACAGCAGTAATAATAGTGACACTCCCCCCATTAGTAATAAGAGTGACATACCCCAGCGGTAAACCTCAGTGGTCGCTGCTGCCGTCATCTAGATATATAAAAACGTAGTATGTATGTATGTCTGTCTTCGCAGCAACGCGCGAGCATGCCCCAACATGTTCTCTAAAGCTGCATTGTGATGTCATTAAGGCTCTATTATGACACGTACAGCTTGGAACCACTAGAGCACGCCAGCCAATTACCATTGGAGTTGGAAGTGGGTAAACAAGTACTAGGATATCTTCCTAAGAAGCCACAGCAGCCGGATAAATTGTATGTTCCACCCAACGGCTATTTTATTCAGCCCGCAAGGGGGAAGCAGCGGCCTACAAAATCTCATTCAGGTAGGTAGGTTCAGTTCTTGGAGGTTGGGGAATGCTTATGGGCAAGGCCTTATGTCTCATCCCAACTCGATTATTCAATTCTAAGCGCAAAAGAATTAGCGTCCAAATTTTATGTACGGAATTTAATTCTCTCACTTCCCAATGTCATAGAAACTTGAAATTTGGCATGAGCATTGATTATGTCATAAATAGGAAAAGTTAATGGGTCCCAACTCGATTATTCAATTCAAAGCGCCAAAGAATTAGCGTTCAAATTTTACGTACGGAATCTAATTCTCTCATTTCCTGATGTCATAGATAGATAGATAGATAGATAGATAGACTGTATGCAATGACACGTACAGCTTGGAACCATAAATACTAGAGCACGCCAGCCATTTACAGTCAGTCTCCATTGGAGTTGGAAGTGGGCAAACATGTACTAGGCTATCTTCCCAAGAAGCCACAGCAGCCGGATAAATTGGATGTTCCACACAACGCAGCGGCCTACAAAACCTCAGTGGTCGCTGCTGCCGTCATCTAGATATATAAAAACGAATGTATGTATGTCTGTCTGTCTTCGCAGCAACGCGCGACGGAAGCAGCGTCCAAATTTTATGTACGGAATTTAATTCTCTCACTTCCCAATGTCATAGAAACTTGAAATTTGGCACGAGCATTGATTATGTCATAAATGGGAAAAGCTAATGGGTCCCAACTCGATTATTCAATTCAAAGCGCCAAAGAATTAGCGTTCAAATTTTACGTACGGAATCTAATTCTCTCATTTCCTGATGTCATAGATAGATAGATAGACTGTATGCAATAACCCAGATAGATAGATAGATAGATAGATAGATAGATAGATAGATAGACTGTATGCAATAACCCTGATAGATAGATAGATAGATAGATAGATAGATAGATAGATAGATAGATAGATAGATAGATAGATAGATAGATAGATAGATAGATAGATAGATAGATAGACTGTATGCAATGACACGTACAGCTTGGAACCATAAATACTAGAGCACGCCAGCCATTTACAGTCAGTCTCCATTGGAGTTGGAAGTGGGCAAACATGTACTCGGCTATCTTCCCAAGAAGCCACAGCAGCCGGATAAATTGGATGTTCCACACAACGGCTATTTTATTCAGCCTGCAAGGGGGAAGCAGCGGCCTACAAAATCTCAGTGGTCGCTGCTGCCGTCATCTATATATATAAAATTGAATGTATGTATGTCTGTCTTCGCAGCAACGCGCGACGGGTACGCTAGTCTATATATATAAAATTGAATGTATGTCTGTCTGCGTGCGTGTCTGCGTGCGTGCGTGCGTGTCTGTTTGTCCTTTATGCGCTACTACACCATTCATCCGATCGCCATGAAACTTTGGGAAGTTGTTAAGTACACTCCTGGGAAGATTATAGGCATAGTACAAATATCCTACGATAAATGGCGTGCGAGCGTCGTCGAAAGTTACGCCCCCCCCCCCCACGTAGATCGAATAAGTAAGCCACCTGCTATTGTGATGTCATCACTGATGTCATCAACATCGGACGCCCTTGAACATGCCCCAACATGTTCTATAAAGCTGCATTGTGATGTCATTAAGGCTGTATTATGACACGTACAGCTTGGAACCACTAGAGCACGCCAGCCAATTACCATTGGAGTTGGAAGTGGGTAAACAAGTACTAGGATATCTTCCTAAGAAGCCACAGCAGCCGGATAAATTGTATGTTCCACCCAACGGCTATTTTATTCAGCCCGCAAGGGGGAAGCAGCGGCCTACAAAATCTCATTCAGGTAGGTAGGTTCAGTTCTTGGAGGTTGGGGAATGCTTATGGGCAAGGCCTTATGTCTCATCCCAACTCGATTATTCAATTCTAAGCGCAAAAGAATTAGCGTCCAAATTTTATGTACAGAATTTAATTCTCTCACTTCCCAATGTCATAGAAACTTGAAATTTGGCATGAGCATTGATTATGTCATAAATGGGAAAAGCTAATGGGTCCTAACTCGATTATTCAATTCAAAGCGCCAAAGAATTAGCGTTCAAATTTTACGTACGGAATCTAATTCTCTCATTTCCTGATGTCATAGATAGACTGTATGCAATAACCCTGATAGATAGATAGACTGTATGCAATGACACGTACAGCTTTAAACCATAAATACTAGAGCACGCCAGCCATTTACAGTCAGTCTCCATTGGAGCTGGAAGTGGGCAAACATGTACTAGGCTATCTTCCCAAGAAGCCACAGCAGCCGGATAAATTGGATGTTCCACACAACGGCTATTTTATTCAGCCTGCAAGGGGGAAGCAGCGGCCTACAAAACCTCAGTGGTCGCTGCTGCCGTCATCTAGATATATAAAAACGAATGTATGTATGTATGTCTGTCTTCGCAGCAATGCGCGAGCGGGAGCATTGATTATGTCATAAATGGGAAAAGCTAATGGGTCCCAACTCGATTATTCAATTCAAAGCGCCAAAGAATTAGCGTTCAAATTTTACGTACGGAATCTAATTCTCTCATTTCCTGATGTCATAGATAGATAGATAGATAGACTGTATGCAATAACCCTGATAAATAGATAGATAGATAGATAGATAGATAGATAGATAGATAGATAGATAGATAGACTGTATGCAATGACACGTACAGCTTGGAACCATAAATACTAGAGCACGCCAGCCATTTACAGTCAGTCTCCATTGGAGTTGGAAGTGGGCAAACATGTACTAGGCTATCTTCCCAAGAAGCCACAGCAGCCGGATAAATTGGATGTTCCACACAACGGCTATTTTATTCAGCCTGCAAGGGGGAAGCAGCGGCCTACAAAACCTCAGTGGTCGCTGCTGCCGTCATCTAGATATATAAAAACGAATGTATGTATGTCTGTCTTCGCAGCAACGCGCGACGGGTACGCTAGTAATATATAAAAGTCATTCTACAGGCCGGTACGATTATGCCAATCGCGTATTTTTGTTTTCGCTACTTTCTCACAGTTAAAAAAAAATAAAAAAATAAAAATATATATATATATATTATTTTTATCGCTGCATTCAAAGACCCCTAGCATTGAATTTTTTTTTTTTTTATCAACGGAGCTGTGTGGGGATTTTTATTTTGCGGGATGAGTTGTACTTTTTATTAGTACCATTTATCCATGCAGAATTTTGATCATTTTCTATTCCGTTTTTTTTATTGTGAGATAGGCTAAATTAGCTACTTTTGCCACATTTTTTTTTTATGCCGTGCACCCTGCAGATTAACTTTTTTCCACTCCAGGACGTACATTCACGTCCTGCAGCGTCGGGGTATGTATGAAGAGAGATCGCGGCGCAACCTCTCTTCATACAGCGCAGGCGTCAGCTGTTTATTATAGCTGACACCCGCAGGCAATAACTGCAATTGTACAGCATTACGTCATACTGCAGGAGCGATCAAAGCATTGCCAGTTGTGGTTACCTAGGGGGGCTTAAATAAAAGGTAGAAATAAGATCAATAAAGTTTTGTTTATCCCCAAAAAAAAGTAATAAAAGTTTAAATCACCCCCCTTTTGCCATATCTATAATAAAAAAATCTAAATCCTAAAAGAAATTTACACATTTGGCATCGCCATGTCAGTAAAAGTCCAATCTATCTAAAGTAGCGCATTATTTACTCCACATGGTGAACGTAGTCTGAAAAAAACAAACACTTTTTCAGTCACCCTGTCTCCCAGAAAACATGCAATAAAAAGCAATCAAAAAGTTGTATGTGTTCCGAATTGGTACTAACATAAACTACAGGACATTCCACAAAAAATGAGCCCTTGCTCAACTACGTCCACGGAAAAATAAAAAAGTTATTGCGTGCAGAAGATGCAGCAGAAAATAATTTAAAAAAATTAAAAGGTCTTAAAAAAAATACAAGTACTACAGCAAAGAAAGAAAAAAACAGTACAAGTAATAATCGTACTGACCCGTAGAATAAAGTTATCATGCTATTTTTGTTGCAGTTTGTGTGCCGTAGAACAAAACGCACTAAAAGATGGCGGAATGTCATTTTTTTTTTCTTTTTTTTTCTTTTTACTCCACCTACAGTTTTGTAAAAGTTTTTCATTACATTATATGGTACATTAAATAGCACCATGGAAAAATACAACTCCTTTCGCAAAAAACAAGCCTTCATGCAGCAACATCGATGAATAAATAAAGGAGTTATGATTTTTTTTAAAGGGGGTTAAACAGCAGAGATCAGAGATTTTCTCCATTCTCTGCTGTAAGAGCTGGTGCCCAGCTATCATCTGACAGAGGGAGCCCCCTCCCTCTGTCATTCCTTTACATGCTGCGGTCGCATAGACCGCGCCATGTAAAGGGTTAACATAGCAGAGATCGTAGGTTTTCTCCATTCTCTGCTGTGCAAGAGCTGGTTCTCCGGCTATCCTCTGACAGCCGATCACCAGCTCCCCCTGCCACGGAGACTATTGGCAGGCTTCTAACAAGCGGATGGTCTCCATGGCAACCTGTAAACAAAGCAGTGCAGGAGTTTAAAAAAAGAAGCAGGAAGTTGCCGGCAGATCGGTAATCTCTTCCTGCTTCTTTTTTTAAAGTCCTGCACTGTTCTCTGTGAGTCTGTGCAGGCAGAGCACAATGCCACAGCTTATGGCATTGTGCTCTGCAGGTCCCATAGTGAAACATAGCCCGGAAATCTTCACTATGTGAAGTGGAGCTCGTCCCGGAAAATTTCCAAGTGTGCCACTCAAAGGGTTAATGCACAAATGTCAAGCGTTTTTTCCCCCAAGCCGAATCCTGCCTGCTACCCCCGTCTTTGTGGTCACCGGCCATGCAGCACCTTAACAGGCATTTTACACACCTAGCCTGTATGCATGGCATGGTGGCGGCAGCTGCCTCACCCCCACCCCAGGTCTGCGTGTGCCATCCTGTAAGCTGCGCAGATGCCGAGGGAAGAGGTCAGCTGTAATAGAATAAGCAGCTGCAATTCAAATAATGAAATAGCACCACATGCTTCTTTTGTAATACACAAGTATATGTATTGAAAAATGTGGTGTAATTACACTCACCTGGTGCAAGGTGGAGAGACCCAGGACAGGGAAACCCACCTGCACCTATGATCCAAGTTGGCATGTAGAATATTAAATCCCTTTCCACAATCCAGCCAGATAGCTGAAGACACTGCTAGGAGTCCAACAACGGCTTCACCGACTGGGGAGCCACACCACAAACAGAGAATTCCAAAAGAAAAACAGTAAACTCTGCACTCACTGGGTTCCGGAGGGTCAGGCAAGAATTTAAGGATGGGTATGTTAAAATACCATACTTTATTGCGACGCGTTTCGGCGTACGACACAAGACGCCTTTTTCAAGCAATACAATTACATACAAAAACCAGCACCAACATATATATAATGTCACGGCTGGAGTCCGGGCAGGTGGAAGTTCCTAGTCCTACCCGCAACCCCTGTCCCTACCTACTTGCCCCCCTAGGCTAGGCCCTAGGGCGACAACTGGGCGACAGTCCCTAGGCTCAGACAAACAATCACAAAAGCAGGTCAGGCAATCCGGGTCAGAAACAGGAGAGAACACGGTACAAAGGGTCAGGCGAAGTCAAAGTCAGGTCCAAGGCAAGCGAGTCAAAACAGGGCATCAATTCAAGGTAACGCGGGTGTAGCTGGAGACTAAATATACACTGGCACGGTCAGAAGGAAACTGAGAAGTTTAAATGCTGTCAGAACTCCCTCCCCAGCAGCTGATTGGGGCAGGACGTCTGACAGCAGCAGGGCCTAATCACAGGATGCTGGGAGAAACAGCCTCCGGGCGCCTGCTAAAGACAGGCGGAGACAGAGCAAGCGTGCCCGATGTCATAGCAACTGGGACGTGGCGCGGAACGGCACCCACTGCGTCCCCAGCAACATGGCTACCATGGTGACCGCTCCCTAAGTGTCCAGGATTATGGCGGCCATCCCCACAGCTCGGGTGATAGGACCAGCGATGCGGGCACAGAGACCCTAAACGGTGTCGATCCTGACATATAACATGTAATACACTCTTGATGAACAACTTCATTAGCATGCGGTGTCATCAGAGGAGAAGAAAGTCCATTGACGACAGAGAATGAGTCACGTGACCACCATGGAACGCGGCGTGCGCTCCAATGCTGAGTAACATGGAATGCAAAATGTGCATTCCATTCCTATGTCAAAAGACTTTTGTGGTTACCACTTATTCATGAAACACAGGAACTTTCTGAATGACATAGGGACCATCTGATTGAGGATATATTTAACCCTTTCCAATCCATTTATTTTTTCTCACCCATTCTCCCCAGCTCCAAATAAGTTGGAGCTGGGGAGAATGGGTGAGAAAAAATACATTTTCCCCGCACCCTCCTGAACAGAGTTCAGGTGGGTGCAGGGAGGGACCTGCTTACCTGTCCAGCGTCTTCCGCATTCTCCTTCTGCCTCCCGGCTCTGCGATCATGTGACCGCTGGGGTCAGGTGGCACCTGGCAGTCACATGATCGCCGGGCCGGGAGACAGAAGGAGAATGTGCAAGACGCCAGTCAGGTAAGCAGGTCCTCCCACGGTGCAGGCTCCCGGCTCGGCGTTCATGTGAATGGTAACAGGTAACACTGGCAGTCACTCGATTGCCGGCCGGCCGGCCGGAATCTCTATGCATTACATAGCGCTAATTGAGTGCTATGTAATGTGTAAAGGAGAAGGCAGAAAGGGTTAAAAACTTCTCCTCGGGGGTCCTTGATGACGATCAGTGCAGGAGTCCATCTGCACCCGATGTGTCTGACGATCCGGTGCAGATGTACTCCTGCACTGCAGTGTCGGGCCTGCCCCGACATCGGAGCTGTGGAGGAAAATGATGATGTCGGGGCAGGCCCGCCATTGGATTGGAAAGGGTTAACACAGCATATCATACTTAATCACTGTAAATTGGAACTGCTCCCCGATTCCATAAAAATAGATAAAACCAGATTATACATTTATAAAAAATTACCAACATAACCACAAGAAAAAAAAACTTTTTTTTACCATTACGATACATTTCTGTTGCTACAATTAATTACACCAATAACTACCTCAATAAAAAAAACAGTAATAAATATTACAATAGGAGCTATAGAAAAATGAAAAAAAATCTTAAAGGGGTTGTCCCGCGGCCAAAACGAAAAAATTTTCACACCCCAGTCCCCCATGTTAAGCAAGCATCACAAACTACCCATGTAAATCATTTTTTTAGAGCGTTTCTACTCACCATGAAGCTGTTTCATGAAGTTATAAAAATCTTCTTCCAAGATGGCCGCCGTCATTTCCCAAGGTGCACCGCTGGTCTTCTCCCATGGTGCACTGCGGGTCTTCTATGGTGCACTGTGGATGTTCTTCTCCAGTCTGCGCTCCACTGCCGATTACAGCCACCTTATTGGCTGATCGGCACCACGTGACGGAGGCGGAGCTACGCGATGACGCTGAGAAGGGGGAGGAGCCAGGACGCAGCTCGTGAGCCCGGACCATCCAGGAGAAGAATCCTCTGTGCGCAAGCGCGACTGTTCGTGCGGCCAGAGAAGAAGTTTGATTGTCGCCATGGAGACGGGGACGCCAGCACCGGAGGGGCTAAGTATATAACTTCTGTATGGCCAATATTTAATGCACGATGTATATTACAAAGTGCATTAATATGGCCATACAGAAGTGCTGAACCCCACATGCTGCCGCGGGACAACCCGTTTAATACTTCAGAAGAATATACATATTTATCACATTTTCTCTAACTGTTCATTTAAACCTTATGGGAGGAGTGTGTTTAGACGAAAGATCCAATACATCTCTTTTCATCTAAGCTCTTCTATAGTTTTAGACATTATTTGCTCTATTGGTATAATTTTTTAACCCTTCCATGTTGTTCAGCGCGTTCTTCCAGAGTGAGTATATTACATGTTATATACATGTTGGTGCTGGTTTTTCTATGTAATCGTTTTGCTTGAAAAAGGGGTCTTGTGTCGTACGCCGAAATGCGTTGCAATAAGGTATGGTATTGTCATATACCTATCCTTGAATTCTTGCCTGACCCTCCTGAACCCAGTGAGTGCAGAGACTAAACAGCTGCTGGTGGACCAGAGCTGCGGGCTAGGTGAGTGAAATGACTGTAGGGATACTGCCTAGCCAGAAGCCAAAAGGGAGGGTCCCTATTACTGCTGGGGCCACTTTACTATACAGGCTTACAATTACAATTGGCCTTTTGAAGGCCACCATAACGCTGATGTGGCCCTCAATGACAATGAGTTTGACACAACTGATCTAATGTCTCTGGTCAGCGGTAATCCTGCCATCTCCACCGGCCTCATCACACAAGTAGAAGACATCTAATAAGACTGAAGACAAGAGCTTCACAGCCTTCTACAAATCAGAGGAACATCTCCACCTACCAGATGGTCCTGTGGAAGAAGAGGACGGGGACATCTCTCTGGGGTTCTTCTCTTACTGGATGGAACTGCAGGGAACACAGACGGACACTGAAGTCATTCTTCACATACAGATAATAAGACATGATTACCGGATTCTTCTGACCATAAGACATATTATTACAAGCATCCATCTCCCTGTAGTCTCCCTGCACCTTATAATCTGATGGTCTTCCCCTTCCCTGTCCCACGTACAGCCAAGCGCAGAGCAGTGATAACGCGTCTTCCCCCCTCGTAGACCCCAGCGGAGAGCTGTCACTCTGAGTAACCCTTGAGTGACTGACCCTAGCCCCCCGCAGGTACTGCCTGCACTCTTCTCTCCATCCTTCTTATTCCTCTTTCCTCAGTCTGCTGAATCCTGTCTCCATCCCCGGCACACAGGCAATCTGCGACACTGAGACGAGGCTGAACTTATAGACAGAGCATACAAGTCATGGGAGGAGGCCATGCTGTGTAATAATGTGCAGTTATTGGAGCTGAAGCATTACTGGGGAGGGGGTTACCACTGAGAGATGATGTACAAGTGAATGCAGAGTAAGTAGACAGAGGACATCACTGCTACAATAGGTCAGGAATGCAGGTGTCCAGTGTCACAGTGAACTCCCAGTGCACAGAGATGGCAGGAGTGAGTGTACAAGTGTGCAGGAGGATATATTCCAGTTTGTGGTCCTCCAGCATCACTGAAGATAAAAACAAGCATTTATTAGAACTTCTGGCTACAAACATAGGACCGCCATCCAAAGAGAAGGTCCATGTGGGCACTTCATCAGTGCTGGACTACATGGGGCTCATTCCGACAGGCGTTCTGTTATTCCCCTCCCATCAGCCTTTATTATGGTAGATTATAATGCTATTATAATAAAATATTAACCCCCTTTCTAAAGTACAACATCAAAACCTGACACTACTTAGGGGAAGTTAGTGACATCAGTAGAAAATATTTTTTTCCTATTTTCTGTTGTCTAAAGAAACATTTAGACACAATGATTTTCGCTCAAAATTCGCTCAAAAGCCGTCTTTTGAGCGATAATCGTTGTGTGTAAGTGCACTTACATCACGCAGTTTTCGTTATGCTGTCGCTCAGCGTTCTGAAAGACAATGATGAGCCTTATGAGGGATTCACAGCGGAATACAACGAGATATGGCAGAATGGGAGACCGAAAGGGTGGGGCAGCACATGCGACACCCTGCAAAAAAGTACATGCGTCCACTTCGGATACCAATGGACATTGAAAAAGAATAGATAGGGCAGACATCTGTCCCTTCAATGAGCTAAGGCTCAAGCCCAGGTCCACTCCCTCCTTTAAAAATGACAGGAGGTGAGACAAAGAAAAAAATCAAAGTGGTGCAGGCTATGGCCTTCATACCAACGAAGATAACTCCTTCAGATGCGATAATAAACTCAGGTGGATGAGGGCTTTCTAGCCTTTATCATTGTGTGGATTATCAGCTTGGAGAAACCATGCCTTTTCAAGACCACAGTCTTAACAACCAGGCAGTCAAATAAAAATGAGGTACATTAAGATGGAAAAGGGGACCCTGCAAGAGTAGGTCAACTCGAGGTGGAAGGCGGCAAGGTGCGTCGTCCAGCAACTCGATGAGATCTCAGTACCATGAGCACCAGGGCCAATCTGGAGCTACCAGGATGACTGGGGACCCTCCAGCTTGATCTTTTTGAGCAGACACTGAATCAGAGGAAAGGACAGAAAGATGTAAGGAAACCAAAAGTTTTTTTATGAAATCATGAGGCCATCTACAGCCCAGGCCAGTGGATCTCAAATCTGAGCCACGAAGACTGGAAACTTGTGGTTGACCTGGACGCCATTGGGTCTGCATCCGGGCTGCCCCATCTCCGGCATATCCCCTGGAACACTTCCATGTGTAGTTTCCATTTCCCTGGGTCGATCCACTTCCAGATGAGAAAGTCAGCCACCCATTTGTTGACCCGGAATGTGAAATGCCAAGAGCGCAAAAAGGTGAACCTCGGCCCAGATGAGCATCTTGCATACCTCTGCCATAACTCCTGCACTGTGGTTTTCTCTTTGGTGGTTTATGTAAGCCACCTCTCCAACTGAAGAGCAAAGGAAACGGAGAATAGCTCGCAGTTCCAAAATGTTTATGGGTAATGAGGACTCCTGAGTGGTTTACGTCACCTGAGCAGACACACCCTGCCATGTTCCCCACCCCCAACCCGAGAGGCTGGCATCTGTTGTCAGCACCTGCCACAGGAGAGCCCTGAGAGGGTGACCAGTTGGGTCTGGGAGGTCATCAACCATCAAATAGACTTTTGAACCTGAATGGGAACTTGATTCCGCTGGTTCAGGGAAGCTTTGGTTATGTCCCATTTGAACATGATAAACCATTGTAACGGGCGTGAATGAAATTGGCCAAAGGGCACCACCTCAAATGTGGGGACCATCAGCCAAATCACGCTCATACAATGCATGGAACTGGGTGTGATCAGGTAGCAGGACCAATTCTGAAGAAGCAACTTTGTTGGCAAAAGACAACTCGGGCCTGACCAGTGTCGAACAAGAGTCCCAGAAACATTATGTCCTAAGCTGGAGTTAGGGAAGACTTGCGGTAGTTGACTACCTACCCGAAGATAGATAGGGTGTCTAGGATAATACACAGACTCTTCAAATTGGCCAAGTGGGTAGGAGCTTTTATCAGGATATCGTCTAAGTATGGGATGGCTACTATTGCTCTGGCATGGAACAGAGCCATCACCAAGGCCAGAACTTTGGTGAAGACCCGAGGAGCCATGGCCAAACCATCAGGAGTTCTATGAACTGGAAATGTTGCGCGTACACTGCAAACCCGAGGAAGCGCTGATGCGTCTGACAAATGGGAAAATGGATGCCTTGATGTCTGTCTACAGAAGCCAAGAATTCCCGCCACCATTGCCTTTAGGAATTCCATATGAAAGGGACCATAAACATATTCAAGAAAAACCCCTAAAAATGTTGGTAGTTTGGGACAGGAACCATCATTCCTTGCAAAAACAATGTTCAAACTGCCTGAGAAAAAGCCTCAGCTTTGTGAAACGTACCTGGCACTTTTGACGCAAAAAAACGATCGGGGGTTGGGCCACGAACTCGATCGAATACCCAGACACAATAACCTCTTGTACCCAGGAATCTGGACAGGCCTCCCTGAACAGAAGCCATCCTGGAAGAAGCAGGCAAGGGCAGCCCATCAAAAAGTAGACCTAGCTTGGGCTGCCTTGGGGATGAATTTCCTGGGCACCAGGAGGGTTGTGGCTTAAGTGTCTGCGGTCCTGTACCCCTGAGCTGCCCTCCGAGGCCTAAGGACTCAGCCAGTGGAAAGAGGGAAAAGTAGACCTCCTGCATTGTGTGATTCTTGATTTCCATGGCCTGTTCTGGAGCAAATGAGAACTCTTATCCCCTGTAGCATCCGCTATTATTTCATCTAGCTTAGCTTCAAAGAGCCTGGATGCAGAAAAAGGCGGGCCAATTACATCCTTTTTGAACAAACCATCGACCTCCATAGATTTCAGCCAGAGAGTGCGATAATCCAGATAATCCAGGTAAGCCTGACAAAGGAACTTCCCGGCCTGGCCAATTTGTGAAGCCAGACTACTACGTTTTTTCGCAGAAGCTTCAGACCAGAGGACACTGCGCATCATCCTGGACCATTTCGTTATAGCCTTACCCACCCAGGTAAAGGCGAATACCAGCTTGAGAAATGACCCTGCAGCCTCAAAAGAGGCCTTGGCTAGGGACTCAATTTTTGTATCCCATGGGGCAGCTAGCGCTGCCGCGTCCACCAAGTGCGTTTTAACAAATGGGACACGGGGAATCTACCACCAGAGGCACCGAACATCTTTTTACCAGATACTCTGGAAAGGTATACAAGTTATTGAACTGGCTTGAGAAGTACAGATGCCTGTCTGGACCATCTCCAGCCAGAGCCTGATGGGACACAAGCAACAGCTCTGTTATGGCCTTCACTAGGCTGTTCACCCTATTGGAAAGCCCAGAAACCCGATCTTCCTCCAAAATAGAACCAGAGGCAGATCCAGAAAAATGCTCCTCTGCCAAACTACTGCTGCTGTGGAACACTTGTGGCTGTGCACCCGGCGTAGATTGAGAGGATGAAGCTGGGGAGCCCAAAGACTATCTTAAAAGAGAGTGCCTATGTCTCTTGGGGGGTCTATACCAAGAGTTACCCCACCACTGACAGCACTCCTCGCCTGATATCTGTCTGACTGACGGGGCGGCCAACTGGTCCAATTTGCCTAGGAATGCTAAGGAGGCCCTGTACAGGTCCGCAAACTCCTGAGACAGGGGGGCACCCACTCTGGCTTGCTGACCTGCGAAGGCAGCATGGAAAAAGAACCTACCGCTGCCTCGTCAGGTGTCAGCCACGCCGGAATGTAGTTCCCACAGGACTGTTCCGCTTGACCACCAGATTTGTTCTTGCATGGGTAGCACACAGAAAAGGTGGCTTTGCCCCTGGGGGCCACTCTAGTGTCACACTGACAATCATCAAAGGCGGGTGGAGAATAACCGGAAGAGTCAAGTTGTCGTAGCCTTCCAGTGCACCAGTACTGAGAGGGCAGCTTCCCAAAGAAGTTGTCCATGCACCCAGGAGAATCTGCTCTGCAGCCTCTGACCACAGAAATGGAAAGCAGCAGCTTTCCGCAGGTAACACACACTTTTTTAGTCCCACCTGAAAGGTTCCCCTTTGAAATTGAGGAAGCACTGCGATCGCAGGAGGGGGGTGGAGGGTTTTTTGCAAACACTACTCACCACCCGATTCACTTTGCAGCTAATTTCTGGACACTGGGCCATCTGCGTCATCAAGCTGTTTCTGGAGCAGCTGCGTGTGCCGGAAGTGTGTCACTCAACATCCGGAAGTTAACACGTGTGCCCAGATGGAGTGACCCTGGTGAGCTTAGCAATGCAGCCAGTGGT
The DNA here is from genome assembly GCF_035609145.1 of Eleutherodactylus coqui. Classification (NCBI taxonomy): domain Eukaryota; kingdom Metazoa; phylum Chordata; class Amphibia; order Anura; family Eleutherodactylidae; genus Eleutherodactylus; species Eleutherodactylus coqui. The sequence goes on from NC_089841.1 coordinate 24,115,713, forward strand.
TGACGAGACTGGGTAGGACCGCACTGCCTGCAAGAACAGAGGGCAGAGACAGCTGCCAGTGGGGACTGCACTGGGGAGAAAAAATGGAGGGGCTGCCCCCAGGGGAGGAATACAAAGAGGGGACTGCAGAGAAGGTGAGGGGGCTACAAACTTCACGCATATTTACCCTCTTTCATCCTATGACGAAAGGAGAGACTGCATTTCCTGCTTCCAGCAGGGTTCCACTACCCACTCCTCATTCATGCCCCCAAATGGAGAGGAGGGGAGGCTGCCAGGGGGACCCTATAGCTGGCTGGCCAATGAGCTGGACTCCAGCCAAGCCACCTTGTCTTCCTAGGCAGGGTGGACAACAGTCAGGAATGGTCTGCCCGTTCGCTCTCCTGTATCGGGGTAGATCCGAGAGTAATACTGCTCTGTTGACCTTCCCTTGAGCAGCCCAGGAAGACCGCTGTGCGCTTGGCCATCTCTTACAGACACCAAGCTAATAACTGATTAGCTGAGTGCCTACAGGGGTTATATAGCAAGTGGAAGGAGCCAACTCGTTTTTCACTTAGTGTCCATCTCTAATCAGCAGTTGCTATAGACCCATGGTCAAGCTGTGTCCCCCAATGACATGACCGAGAAAGCAAAAACTAAATAGTAATACCTTGCTGTACCATCTGGGGACAACCCTTCCCTATCGAGTAAGATAACTAACTGTCATATACTCACCTCTTCCTCCTCCCGCTGTGTCCCATGCCGGTGCTCAGTCCCCTCCTCCGGTCTCAGTTTACAACTGTAGTCCCGCCCAGTTTATGGGATGTCACGGGGTTGCAGCCAATAAGAGCTCAGTGATTGAGATATCCCCGTCACCACTTTCATCCATTACCTCTGTGAAGATGAATGCATTGTGGCTTGCAGTTTGCCCCCCGCCCCGACAATCACAAGAAGCCCAAACTAGCTGGGCCTCATGTAATTGTAGGGTCACAGCAAAGTGCAATACCATACTGACTGCCATTACGCTGCATTTAGCCATAGCCATACTGGTGACCCCTTCACCAATTTAGAGGGTTCTACAAATTAACAATATGAAACTAACAAAACAATAAACGCAAACAAATATATTTTTATTGGCCACCATCACTCACAAGTCCCACCAAGCAGGATTCCCACTCTGTAGATACAACCTAGCAGCTCTTACCGGTGATGCCATATCCCTCCTCCTCCGCTCCTGCAGGCACTAAATGCAAAGCGGAGGATGGGCTGGTGGTAATAGTTTGGGGATCGGGGACAGCATGGGCCAAGGCACCTCTCCAGCCCTGCACCGCCGCCGGCTACTGTAGCAGTAGGGCTGGTGGAGCCGAGATCTTCTGTAGCCACATTCTCCTGCTACTGTTTGATACAGCAGCCGTCCGCCATGTAGTTGCTGACTAGCGTCACTGTATGACCAGGATGCTTACATATCAGCAATTAGTGATTGTGTATTGGTGATATGTAGGCCTTCTGATTATACACTGACTTTAATCAACAATTGTGTAGTGGGTGATTAAGTTATCCACTAATTCAACTAGGAGAGTTTTCTGCCTGCTGGCACCCCACTTCCTACAAGCACCAGGGGCACATGCCCCACTCCCCAGCTATGATCCCCAGCTATACGTCCATTACCTGGTGATGTGAGCAGCTGGCGGGTCTCCATCATGGTGTCCTTGTACAGATCCTTGTGTCCTTCTAAATACTCCCACTCCTCCATGGAGAAATAGACAGCGACATCCTGACACCTTATAGGAACCTGACAACACAATATACAGTCATCACCCAGAAGCCTCCAGTGCTGTTACTGTATAATGTCCCAGCATTCCCTGCAGCGTCACCTCTCCAGTCAGCAGCTCAACCATCTTGTTGGTGAGTTCTAGAATCTTCTGTACATTGATGTCCTCATGTATCAAGGGGTGAGGTGGGGGCCCCATGATTGGGCTCAGGGGTCTTCCCCATCCATCACACACAGGGGTCCGACAGCCATCACTAGAGGTCTTCTTCACTACTGTGTAATCCTGTATATGGGGAGATATTAATAAATATCACTACAGACATTTCCAGAGTCCATCACCTCTCCAGTGACATCATCTGTTAATACCAAAGAGAAGAATGATGTAATGTGACATCATCAGAATCTCTCCCCTCTCCAATGACATCATCTGTTATTACCATAGATGAGAATGATGTAATGTGACATCATCAGAATCTCTCCCCTCTCCAGTGACATCATCTGTTATTACCATACATATGAATGATGTAATGTGACATCATCAGAATCGCTCACCTGCCCAGTAATGTAGAAGATTATCTCTAGGGTGAGATTTAATACACTCTCCGCCATCTTGTTTCTGTCCTTTTCCATCTCTGATGAATCAATGCTGTATGGATCTGAATGGAAACAATATGAACCAATATAAAAAAACCTGCAAAAAACATAACAAATTTACTGATAATAAAAGGAAGTGTTTTCCGATTAGTTAAAATTGCTTTACAACCACTGGTCACATCTGTGACCTTTCATAGCCAGTGATTGGCTGCAGAAGTCACATGTCCTGGTCAGCAGCAACCAGGAAGGACACAGGGGTTGTGAAGCAAGTCATTGAAAATATATCTTAAGTCGTCACTGAGGACATTTATGTAAATACATGAAATGTTCCAAATATCCTGTAAGGAATGTAATAAGTACCTACAGATACAACACTATTTTACGTCATATAATCCCACAATCGCAACAACCCTTAATAGCTACAAATCCTATATGTAACACCAGAAACCAAACCAAGGGTATCTCTAGGACTCATGGCCCCCGTACAATAGTGTTTTTTTAACGCTGCGATATCGCTGCATTTTTTTTTAACATGATTATCAATGGAACTTTCTAATGTTAAAAATGCATCACACAAAAATCGCAAAGCACAAACTTGTGATCGGTTTTTAACTTTAGAAAGTCCCATTGACATTTGCGTTAAAAAACACAAGTGGGTAGGAGCCCTTATGCAGAATTATTAGGAGGCTCTCAGCCTCATGTACTCCTCTTCAAAACCAGATGAGAAGAGGAACTCCAGCAAAATGTTACCGCAGATCAATGGTCACATATATACCTACTGGGGTTGGAATTTCCTCATTGGGTGAACCACCTGAAGACCAAACAGGGAACTGATATACAGATGGTACTTCGCCCACTTGGCCAAATTAAGACACAAATCTCCGAACTATACTGGAGATGCCACAAACAAGTAGGTTCATTCCTTCATATCTGGTGGTTGTGCGAGCCTGTCCAAAGCTTCTGGGACCAAATCCAACCTGCACGGTGTTCCATGTCACACATTACAGAACAGTGGGGACCAGCGGTGGCAGAGAAGACAACTCCTCAAAGGATCTTCCATGCCCTAACAGCAGTCACATCCAGAGCAAAAACATGGAAAAGTACTAGTTTACCGCCATAACTATCCAGGTGGTTCATCAAAGCTGCTTACTCCAACATGTGATTAAAGCCGGATGTTACCACTGCACAACCCCCAATTTGATTAGTCCACCCGGGTATTGACACATTTGGGGTCGTCCTGTCATAATCACTTAACTACTATAGCCATGTTCTCAGTAGATACTGTGCTTGTCCCGGAGTATTTGTCTGATTTTCAGGACGTATACTCCAAGAAACTGTCTGAGACTTTGCCTCCCCAAAAGGAGTGGGATTGATTTGATCCCCAACAGTCCCATCCCTAAGGGAGCCATTTACAATTTGTTGGGGCATGAGCACGAAGCCCTTAAGTCCTATATCTCAGAGGCTCTGGCCAAACGACATATCCGGCCGTCCAGGTCCCCTGCCAGGGCAGGTCTCTTCTTTGTACAGAGGGATGGGACATTGAGGACTTCTGTGGAGTATAGGGCTTTGAATAAGATTACAGATGAAGCAACAGTGTTCCTTGCCCCTGATTCTGGACTTGTTGAATCTGGTAGTAGGGGCCCACTGGTTTTCCAAACTGGACTTAAAGGGGTTGTCCCGCGCCGAAACGGGTTTTTTTTTTTTTCAATAGGCCCCCCGTTCGTCGCGAGACAAACCCGATGCAGGGGTAAAAAAAAAAAAGGATAGTACTTACCCGAATCCCCGCGCTGTGGCGACTTCTTACTTACCTTGCTAAGATGGCCGCCGGGATCTTCACCCACGGTGGACCGCAGGTCTTCTCCCATGGTGCACCGTGGGCTCTGTGCGTTCCATTGCCGATTCCAGCCTCCTGATTGGCTGGAATCGGCACATGTGACGGGGCGGAGCTACGAGGAGCAGCTCTCTGGCACGAGCGGCCCCATTCAGAAGGGAGAAGACCGGACTGCGCAAGCGCGTCTAATCGGGAGATTAGACGCTGAAATTAGACGGCACCATGGAGACGGGGACGCCAGCAACGGAGCAGGTAAGTGAATAACTTCTGTATGGCTCATATTTAATGCATGATATATATTACAAAGTGCATTAATATGGCCATACAGAAGTGTATAACCCCACTTGCTTTTGCGGGACAACCCCTTTAAGGGGGGCGTACAATTTAATTTACATTCAAGAAGGAGATGAACGGAAGACTGCGTTCAACACCCTGTTCGGACATTTTGAATGCCTGGTCATGCCCTTCGGACTCTGTAACGCCCCCGCTGTGTTCCAGAGATTTATGAACACGGTGTTCCACAACTTCCTGGCGGTATTTCTGGTCATCTATCTTGATGACATTCTGGTGTATTCTCCTGACTGGGATACACATGTGCGGCACCTGAGGTTGGTTCTGACCCGTTTGCGTGAGTACTAACTTTTTGTCAAGTTGGAGAAATGTTTATTTGGTACCAAACAAGTATCTTTCCTTGGTTATGTGATTTCACCCACGGAGATTCAGACGGAGTCTGATAAAGTAGCAGTAATCTCCCAATAGGTCAGACGAGATAACCTTAAGGCTCTCTAGCATTTTTTGGGCTTCGCTAATTTTTACCGGAAGTTCATTAAGAATTACTCAGTTATTGCTCAACCTTGACCAATCATACTAAGAAGGGGGCCGACTTGGTAAGCTGGTCGCCTGAGGCCCTAAAGGCTTTTAGTCGTCTAAAAAGAGCTTTTACTACTGTGCTGGTGTTAGTACAGCTGAACGCACGGCGACCATTTTTCGTTGAGGTAGATGCGTCAGAGGTCGGGACAGGAGCTGTATTGTCTCAGGAAGTCAGTGGGAGATCCGGGTAGTGCCCATGTGCGTTCTTTTCACAAAAGTTTAGTTTGGCAGAACGTAACTACGACGTGGGTAACCGTGAGTTACTGCAATCAAATGGGACTTAGAATAGTGGCGACACCATCTTGAGGGGGCTAGACACCCCATTACCGTGTACACCGATCACAAAAACTTGGTATATCTTGCCAATGCTAAAAGACTCACAGCTCGTCAAGCCAGGTTGGCGTTGTTTTTCGCCAGGTTTAATTTCGTCGAGGCATATGGTGGTGGTGGCAGCTCTAGAATCCAATCTCGTCCCTCAACTACATAACTGTCAGCAGGACGCTCCTTCAGGGGGCCGGAGGGCAGATGGTTTGTACCAGAGACCTTACGTCTCAGCGTCATTGAAGAATCTCACAGGCCCACGGGGGCTCAGGGGACTTTGGATCTTTGTTCTAGACACATCTGGTGGCCAGGCATGTCTCAGGAGATCCGCGACTTTGTTAAGGGACGCTCTGTCTGTTGCTGCAATAAAAGTCGTCAGCGTCCTCTGGAGGGGTCTCTGAGAACGTTACCTTCTCGTCCGTGGTCGCAGGTATTGGTAGATTTTGTCACCGATCTACCGGAATCTCAGAAGTTCACCACTATCTTAGTGGTCGTCGATCACCTCTCTAAGATGGCACATTTTGTGGCGTTAAAAAAGCTACCTTCGGCAATAGAATTTGCCAAGATTTTTGTAAAAGAAATCATTCGCCTACATGGGGTTCCCGAAACATTGTATCTGATTGCGGTGTTCAGTTTGTTGCGCAGTTTTGGCACGCCTTCTGCAGAAACCTGGGAACGTCTCTTTCCTTCTCGTCAGCATTCCACCCGCAAACTAATGGTCAGACTGAGCGGAAGAACCAGGATTTAGTGCAATATTTACAGTTGTTTGCTAGCGAGAAGGCTCATCAGTGGGCAGAGTTCCTGCCGTTGGCAGAGTTTGTGCTAAACAAAAGTACTTGTTCTTCCACTGGGGTATCTCCATTCTTTTGTGTAAATGATCAGCATCCTCGCTTCCTTACAGCGATTCCTTCTCCGTCTGTCTGTCCCGCAGCTGACGCTGTGGGGCCGAAGGTATACCTGTCTTTTAAAAATCTCAAATTAAAGGTCCCGTCCTTGAAGTTGGCACCACGTTACGTTCGTCCCTTTGTCGTAACACGTGTAGTGAATCCTCTCGCCTATGAACTGGACTTGCCAGCTATATGTAGGGTTCACAGGGTTTTTCATAAGTCTTTATTGAAACCTTTTGTTTCTTCGGTGATGGTGACAGAACAGTGACAGAATAGTGACAAGTGACATTAGATAGTGGTGATAGTAGTGACAGAATAGTGACAGGTGACATCAGATAGTGGTGACAGTAGTGACAGAATAGTGACCGGTGACATCAGATAGTGGTGATAGTAGTGACAGAATAGTGACAGGTGACATCAGATAGTGGTGACAGTAGTGACAGAATAGTGATAGGTGACATCAGATAGTGGTGACAGTATTGACAGAATAGTGACCGGTGACATCAGATAGTGGTGACTGTAGTGACATAATAGTGACCGGTGACATCAGATAGTGGTGACTGTAGTGACATAATAGTGACAGGTGACATCAGATAGTGGTGACGGTAGTGACAGAATAGTGACCGGTGACATCAGATAGTGGTGACAGTAGTGACATAATAGTGACCGGTGACATCAGATAGTGGTGACAGTAGTGACAGAATAGTGACCGGTGACATCAGTTAGTGGTGACGGTAGTGACAGAATAGTGACAGGTGACATCAGATAGTGGTGACAGTAGTGACATAATAGTGACCGGTGACATCAGATAGTGGTGACAGTAGTGACAGAATAGTGACCGGTGACATCAGATAGTGGTGACTGTAGTGACAGAATAGTGACAGGTGACATCAGATAGTGGTGACGGTAGTGACAGAATAGTGACCGGTGACATCAGATAGTGGTGACAGTAGTGACATAATAGTGACCGGTGACATCAGATAGTGGTGACAATAGTGACAGAATAGTGACAGGTGACATCAGATAGTGGTGACGGTAGTGACATAATAGTGACAGGTGACATCAGATAGTAGTGACAGAATAGTGACCGGTGACATCAGATAGTGGTGACAGTAGTGACATAATAGTGACCGGTGACATCAGATAGTGGTGACAGTAGTGACAGAATAGTGACAGGTGACATCAGATAGTGGTGACAGAACAGTGATAGAATAGTGACCGGTGACATTAGATAGTGGTGACAGTAGTGACAGAATAGTGACAGGTGACATAAGATAGCGGTGACGGTAGTGACAGAATAGTGACAGGTGACATCAGATAGTGGTGACAGTAGTGACAGAATAGTGACCGGTGACATCAGATAGTGGTGACAGTAGTGACAGAATAGTGACCGGTGACATCAGAGAGTGGTGACGGTAGTGACAGAATAGTGACCGGTGACATCAGATAGTGGTGACAGTAGTGACTGGTGACATCAGATAGTGGTGACAGTAGTGACAGAATAGTGACCGGTGACATGAGATAGTGGTGACAGTAGTGACATAATAGTGACCGGTGACATCAGAGAGTGGTGACAGTAGTGACAGAATAGTGACCGGTGACATCAGATAGTGGTGACAGTAGTGACCGGTGACATCAGATAGTGGTGACAGTAGTGACATAATAGTGACCGGTGACATCAGATAGTGGTGACAGTAGTGACAGAATAGTGACAGGTGAAATCAGATAGTGGTGACGGTAGTGACAGAATAGTGACCGGTGACATCAGAGAGTGGTGACAGTAGTGACAGAATAGTGACCGGTGACACCAGATAGTGGTGACAGTAGTGACAGAATAGTGACAGGTGACATCAGATAGTGGTGACGGTAGTGACATAATAGTGACCGGTGACATCAGATAGTGGTGACAGAATAGTGAGAGGTGACATCAGATAGTGGTGACAGTAGTGACAGAATAGTGACAGGTGACATCAGATAGTGGTGACAGTAGTGACATAATAGTGACCGGTGACATCAGAGAGTGGTGACAGAATAGTGAGAGGTGACATCAGATAGTGGTGACAGTAGTGACATAATAGTGACCGGTGACATCAGATAGTGGTGACAGTAGTGACATAATAGTGACCGGTGACATCAGATAGTGGTGACAGTAGTGACATAATAGTGACCGGTGACATCAGATAGTGGTGACAGTAGTGACAGAATAGTGACCGGTGACATCAGATAGTAGTGACAGTAATGACAGAATAGTGACAGGTGACATCAGATAGTGGTGACAGTAGTGACAGAATAGTGACCGGTGACATCAGATAGTGGTGACAGAATAGTGAGAGGTGACATCAGATAGTGGTGACAGTAGTGACAGAATAGTGACAGGTGACATCAGATAGTGGTGACAGTAGTGACATAATAGTGACCGGTGACATCAGATAGTGGTGACAGAATAGTGAGAGGTGACATCAGATAGTGGTGACAGTAGTGACATAATAGTGACCGGTGACATCAGATAGTGGTGACAGTAGTGACATAATAGTGACCGGTGACATCAGATAGTGGTGACAGTAGTGACATAATAGTGACCGGTGACATCAGATAGTGGTGACAGTAGTGACAGAATAGTGACCGGTGACATCAGATAGTAGTGACAGTAATGACAGAATAGTGACAGGTGACATCAGATAGTGGTGACGGTAGTGACAGAATAGTGACAGGTGACATCAGATAGTGGTGACAGTAGTGACAAAATAGTGACCGGTGACATCAGATAGTGGTGACGATAGTGACAGAATAGTGACCGGTGACATCAGATAGTGGTGACGGTAGTGACAGAATAGTGACCGGTGACATCAGATAGTGGTGACGGTAGTGACAGAATAGTGACCGGTGACATCAGATAGTGGTGACGGTAGGGACAGAATAGTGACAGGTGACATCAGATAGTGGTGACAGTAGTGACAGAATAGTGACAGGTGACATCAGATAGTGGTGACAGTAGTGACAGAATAGTGACAGGTGACGTCGGATAGTGGTGACAGTAGTGACAGAATAGTGACAGGTGACATCAGATAGTGGTGACAGTAGTGACATAATAGTGACCGGTGACATCAGATAGTGGTGACGGTAGTGACATAATAGTGACCGGTGACATCAGATAGTGGTGACAGCAGTGACATAATAGTAACCGGTGACATCAGATAGTGGTGACAGTAGTGACAGAATAGTGACCGGTGACATCAGATAGTGGTGACAGTAGTGACATAATAGTGACCGGTGACATCAGATAGTGGTGACAGTAGTGACATAATAGTGACCGGTGACATCACACACGTCTTCTATGGTCTAGATGGCGGATAGAGTTATGTCGCTCACCGACGGATCCTCCGTGTTTCTCCCTACAATTTCTGCGTTCGCTCCGGACGTTCCGCAGGTTTTTCTCCTCTTCTACAACTTCTGACTTGCAGTGACTGTAATAAACAATGGCGCTGCTCTCCATAGACGGCGCTTCCCTGTGTGGGAGACTCACAGCGACCTACAGATGACAACATGCCGCCTTCTTCCTGTCACTGCAGAAAGCCCCTGAGCTGCCGTCTGTCGGAGATCCCTCAGTGGGCCCCTTCCTCACAGCCCCTATAGGACTCAGTGCCCAGTGCAGGGTTACAGTGATTAACCCTTAAACTCCTAATTGTCCCCCCTGCTGTGTGAGGAGCACATGTCACCTCTCAGGCAGTGAAAGGGTTACAGCTGGTAACTTCCAGCAGCGACTCCCATCATCCACCAGGAGGCGCCGGCTCCTTCATGAGGACCCATCATACGACCTGCTGATGTCAGAAGGTCTCACAACCCTCCCGTACCTCCACCGGGGGTAGATGCTGGAATGGAGGGGCTCCTAGGAGGTCTGAGGGCAGGAAGTCACATGGTCTGAGGTCACATGACTGGAAGGGGAGGGGCTTACTAATAATGCAGTTCCAGTTCTGTGGAGAGAGAAGAGGAGGCTGCTGGGAGGGCTGTGACTGAAATGGAGGAATAATTGGTCTTGTTACCCCCAGGATTTCTCTTTCTCTGTGTGAGAATGCTGCCCCCTCTGCATATTTAGGATTTCAGCCGCAGTTCAGCAGCGCTGCTGATTAGAGCCACCTGATTGGCTCTTCGGCACCATGTGACTACACAGCATGCACGCGGATTGCCTTCAGTAGACGTGCACTACACACTACAGTTAAGCAGCATGGAGTTAGGTTTAGGGTTACCTAAACCTAACCCCTAAACCTAACCCTAACCCCGTGCTGCTTAAAGGGGTTGTCCCGCGGCAGCAAGTGGGTCTATACACTTCTGTATGGCCATATTAATGCACTTTGTAATGTACATTGTGCATTAATTTTGAGCCATACAGAAGTTATAAGAAGGTTTTCACTTACCTGTTCCGTTGCTGGCGTCCTCGTCTCCATGGAGCCGACTAATTTTCGGCGTCTAATGGCCAAATTAGCCGCGCTTGCGCAGTCCAGGTAGGTCTTCTTCTGTTCTCAATGGGGCCGCTCGTGCAGGATGCCGGCTCCGTGTAGCTCCGCCCCGTCACGTGCCGATTCCAGCCAATGAGGAGGCTTGAATCGGCAATGGACCGCACAGAAGCCCTGCGGTCCACCGAGGGAGAAGATCCCGGCGGCCATCTTCAACCGGTAAGTAAGAAGTCACCGGAGCGCGGGGATTCAGGTAAGCGCTGTGCGGTTTTTTTTTTAAGTCCCTGCATCGGGGTTGTCTCGCGCCAAACGGGGGGAGTTGAAAAAAAACAAAAAACGTTTCGGCGCGGGACAACCCCTTTAAGTGCAGTGTGTAGTGCACTGGTGCAGATAGTACTAAAGGTGTAAAGAAGAGGAAAAAGGATTCTCCTAGTGAAACAAATGAGGTAGTCAGTGCAAATTCTGAAGTCCAGGGTGAGACAGACGGCAAAGGCTTTCCTAGAATTCAGGAAGGATTTGCACGGCTGCAAACTTACGTAAAGTTCCTTGTGGAAGCATGTCAAACTGCTAATGAAAGATATGAAACTCAGTTGAAAAAAGAAATGGCCAACTTGTATCTGCTTGGAGAAGAGGCCAAAAAGCAAAGGCTGTTAGGATTCTTTCTGTCTGCTCCTCTGCTAACAGAAAAGGAAAGTCTTCTCCAGGAAGCTGAGCAGAGAATGCAGCTCTCTTAAAGGAAATGAGTGCCTTGAGAGATTGGCTAAGGAGGAAGCTGATCACCGGGTGTTGCTGGAACTGAACCATGCTGTAGCTATGGGGGAAATATCCAAGCGGTTGGAGCAAACTGAAAAGGTGAAAAATATTCAAAAATGAGTGTACTGAGCTGACTCATAAGGTGAAGGTGCTATTGAAGGACAAGCAAGTGTCTGAATGCCAGAGAGATGCAGTACAGAACCAGCTTTAAGTACAAATCACTGAAGGTGACAGAGTACAGATAGAGCTGTCTAAGAAGCTGAATAGACTACAGGTGGAGCTAGAAGCTCAGAGGGAAGAGTCCCAGAAGTTGCTACAGGAAGAGACTCAGCAGAGGCTTGGTCTTAGCGCACACCTGAAGACAATGCAAGGCGAGAGAAATGTGTTTCTCAAGCGGTTAGAGGAAGATGCACAAACTAAAAGACCTGTCAAAGCAGATTGCAACCCTTTAGGCTGAGGTATTAGTTCTGGGTAAGAAAATGAAGAGTGCCATGTGCTTGGATTCTGTTGAAGAGCAAAAGAAGAAAGTTCAAAAGGAGTTAGAAGCTGAAAAGCAACGGTATGAAAAAAAAAGCAGCTGCTTATGACAAACTAGAGAAGGCTAACACTAGAATTCAGCAAGAATTAAAAGATATCAGTGTGGATCGGGGTCACCAACATCAGATTGTGTCCAACTTGAAGAAGAAACAGAAGAAGTTTGATCAGTTGCTTAGTGAGGAGAAAACCATCTCTGTTAAATATGCAGAAGAACGTGACCGTGCGGAAGCAGAGGCTCATGAGAAAAAAAACAGCAGCTCCTTGCAGCGCACCCTGGAAGAGGCCTTCAAAGTGAAGGTTGAGTTAGAAAGACTTAACAAGCAGTTGTGTTCAAGTCTGAACAGGGAGAAACAGAAGCAAGAGAGGCTTCAGGGTTAGCTTGTGAGAAATTCAGAGGACTAAAAGGGACAGCGTGCGATCATCCAAGCATCACAAGGAGACATAGCTCAGGTGAAACTCCAGCTGTCACAGGTACAAGCAAGTGAACGGTTTGCCGAGTCTCAGGGCTTGATGCAGTATAAAGAGGCTGAAGTCCAGAGGTTACACAGAAAACTAACAGACCTGTTAGTGGCCAACCAGCAGATGGAAGTAGAGATGACCCGGATGCAGGAAGAGCTTGCAGTGGCAGAGTGTGCCAGAAGACCAAAGCAAAAAGAAAGAGATAAACTCCCTGCTGAAATTGCAAGTAGCAGTAGTGAAGAGGCTCTACTTGTGGAAGAAGAGAGACTGTTAGAATCCAGTATAACACAACTAGAGGAAAATGAAATAACCGGGAGAGTGTTTGCAACTCTCACTGTCTCATATGTGGAGACCATTCAGAGTGGAACAGATCTCTGTGTAGAGAAAACAGTCCTGAGGGAGATGGAAAACACAGAAGTTGTGCAAGAGTCACTCTCGACAAATAAATGTGAACATTACCTGAAGTTCCCAATAGAGACACGACAAGAGTTCCTGAACATACACCTGGAAGGTGAGGAAAAGGCCATTGAAGGGTTCTTGGGCCATTCATTATTTGACCTGAGTAAGAAATATCAACAGAAGCTGAATGGTTTAAAAAGAGAGCTAGTAGGAAGTCTACAAGATGATCTGAGAAGGCAGGAAGTGAAGGTCACCAGTTGGGCTAAAACATGGTCCCAGTTAGAATTGGAAGCAAGGGATCAAAAGGAAAATACTGAATCGCTACCTTTGACACATCCTCGGAAAGTGCTGTCAAAAGAAAAGGTGTGGTTTCCAAAGGTTGCCCAAAAGTCAAGCGCAAAGATGAAACTCATGGAGTCAAATAGTTGTTTTGCTAGAAAGGAGGCTCAGAGACTAGAGAGGTCTAGGGCCCAGTTCAGACAAGTAAAAGAAAAGAAAATCCGGATGAAGAATTTTAAAAAGGAAGTAAAAACCGTGAAAGTACTTGAGAAAGTGAGAGTTGAGCTACAGATGGAGGCTGAGCAGCCCTCTGAGTAACAAGAGGTAGTAAAAATAAAAACAGACCCCCGAGCCTGGAGTTTTGACCCTGGATGGCCAGAAGAAAGTGTGATACGGCCTATGGCCTTCATCAAAAAGGGGAGGGTATGTAGTGGTGCATTACACAGAATGACCTGCAGAGTGTGCTAGTCAGGCATTCTAATACCTGCAAGAAGGAAAAAGAGGGTTAATACCCTAGGTGTAGCAAGAGTTAGCTACAAAAGAGTCAGTTTGTGCATAAAGCAGAGGGAAGTTGGCTGAGAGAGCCAGAGAGACAGCTCAGTGGAGCTGGAGGGGCTACTAGCCCCAGGGTCCAGTGCAGACCCAGAAAGGCACGAGGTTGACAGGGTACATACCTTTTGAATGTGTGCAATTAGCTGTGAATCCTCTGTGTGGACTAAGACCGTGGATTACACAATAGGAATCAGTTTGTGTGAAGCCACTATTAGGATGTCATTGTCACTTTTCACAAACGCTCCTTCCTCTACTCATGATCTATATATACTACCAAATTACACTAACTATATAAAATAATAGATACAACGATTCTTCACGAACCACAAGCGCATAATCTGTTCAATAATTTGTTATTTTTCCTCTCCACTGATTATTTGTACTTGTTGTGCATCTCTTCACCTTTCGCTCATTATTTCTTTTACTCCATTTATTCTTCTATCTTAATAGAATAGAATTATTATTCTGCGTCCCAGAAATGTGTCAATACTGGCTGTTTTAGTTAAATAAAGAACAATTGGGTTAATTCTATTGTTTCAAAAATGTTCTTGGTGAAAAGAGTTGTGCCTCAGGTTCACGAATGTTAATCACAAGGAAATCGCATATAGCTGTATACACAATGGGGCAGTAAGAAACCGGGAGCTCCCCACACAGCAAATGCAGGGGAGAGGTGGAGTGCATTCGCTTACCGCCTTAAGTGTCTTTTCCCATTGGGTGGACGGGCTGGAGGAAGAAGGGAGTGGGTCCCACTCAGTTATAACCAGCATATATAGGGACTCTGAGCTCTGCAGCAAAGAGGGTCCCTCAAACAGATCCAGTGGCCCCTGTCTGCAGCTTGCCACCAACTCCAACCGGGCAGGGTCATCCTGGGGCCACAAAGCTGACCCCCCCCCCCTTCCTTCAGGGAGAATAGGACTGGAAGGAGCATCTCTGTGCTTTACATATCAAATGTAAAATTAACAACTTATTCAAGAAAATGGAATCCTCCCAAAAAAGGGATACTGCCGCCTTACAGCATGACATCCACTATGTAGGCCAAAGAGTGGAAGAGATCAAGGATACAGAGGAGCAGATCATTATAACCATGGACTCACACTTGCAAGAGCTGATTCAGCAGTCCCAACAGGTCTCAGAGTTATACTTACTTATCGACCACCTCGAGGACCATCACCGCAGAAACAATCTGAGGATAAGGGACCTCTCCGAAGAAATCGGTGCTTCCCAACTGGAGGCCCACAAGTTCTTCAACAATCTGCTACAGACACTGCCCGACTCTATTCTCGAGATCAATAGAATCCACCCATCCCTTGGCCCAAAATCCCCAGATCCCAACAGATCTAGAGACCTTGTTTGTAGAATTTATTTTTACAATGTAAGGCCTCCTTCCCACGAACGGATTTACGCCGCGTAAATTCGCGGCAAAAATCCGCTGCGTTGCACCCTGCTATTAGGTTCTATTGAACCTAATAGCACAATGCTCACGATGCGTAATTCCACCGTGGAATTACGCACCGCGATTTCTCCCGTCCTCACCCGCAGCATGCTCTATTTTCTGCGGGTGAGGACGGGCTGTACGCACTGACGGCTTCCATTGCAGTCAATGGAAGCCGTCCGTTCACGCTATCTCCCGCTGTAACCAGCGGGAGATAGCGTGAAAAAACGCTTTCCCGCCCACCGCCGCGCGTCATATGACGCCGTATGATGCGGCCGGCCGCGTCACGTGACACGGCCGGCCGCGCACGTGACACGGCCGGTGACGCGGCGGCGGTGGGCGGTGACGCGGCGGCGGTGGGCGGGGAAGCGTTTTCACGCTATCTCCCGCAGGTAAGTATAGGGGCTCTGGGGGGCGCCGTGACGGGCTTCACTGCGTAATATTACGCGGCGGAGCCCGTCACGCTCGTGGGAAGGAGGCCTAAAAGCCCAGATTCTACAGCGTGCCAGAGGTACTGGGGATCTGTCCTTCCATGGCTCCCTGATAATGATACCATCAGATCTCTCCCGCCACACCCTTCAGCTGTGTAAGGCCTTGAAGCCTCTGCTTACAGCACTCCATGAAAGGCGGGTCATCTACTGCTGGGGATTCCCATTCCAGCTCCACGCCAGTAAAGACAGCAAATCAGCTTCGTTTAGAGGTCTGGGAGACCTGCCTAACTTCTTGGGCACTTTTGATTTCCCCTCCATATCTCTCCCAGAATGGCTAAATACCTGTTCCCTGCCAACACTGCCTCCTAGAAACGAATGGCAGAATGTGGGACATAGAGCATGCCACCGGTCATCACGTCAGAAGATCTTGGGGGCACCTGTGTCTCCCCCTAAAGAGCATACACGAGAGAACTCTGCAGTTTCCTTACTTCTATCGGGCTCGTTGAGCAAGAGTATGTCTGAGAGGGGTC
The DNA here is from genome assembly GCF_035609145.1 of Eleutherodactylus coqui. Taxonomy (NCBI): domain Eukaryota; kingdom Metazoa; phylum Chordata; class Amphibia; order Anura; family Eleutherodactylidae; genus Eleutherodactylus; species Eleutherodactylus coqui. The sequence goes on from NC_089841.1 coordinate 24,131,786, forward strand.
CTGGTCTTGTTTGGGGTTGTCAGTATTTGTTTGAAGAAATTAGTCTCATTGTGTGGGTGGTGGAGGCGGTTGCCTGTCGGCTTTCACTGTTCCGCATGGTAGTGACGGCACAGGCGGCCATCATTGTCTATTGTATGAAGATTTCTACCTTTGGCCTATTTTGTTGTAGGTCTTTGTCTTGTTTTCCTTTCATGCAAATATTGGGAATTCTTGACCAGCACTCCTTTGCCTTTAGAGACAAGATCCTCAGGGGAACCTTTTGAGTATGGTATAAAGCCGGCAAATGGCTGGCTAGAGCTCTCCACCCCAGGGCCCATCTAACCCATATCTCTAACATACAGACAAGTCGGCTGGGTCTGTACACAGACATATTGGAAGAGTTCAACAGTTATTATGCCAAACTTTATGGTATTGAGGGGGACCCACAGCCAGGCCACAAGTGTTATAGATGAGACCGAGAACTTTCTCTCCACTAATGCTCCAGAAAGTATAACAACAGAGGAGTCGGATGGATTGGAGACCGAGTTCTCCTCTTCTGAACCCATTAAAAACGTAATTAGGCAAGAGTCCGGGACCTGATGGATTCACAGCCAGGTTCTATAAAATGTTTTGAGAGGAGATCTCCTCCCTAATGTTGGGAGCCTTTAGCACGGTGAGGCACGGTTGTACTTTCCCAGACCAGGCCCTACTGGCACACATCACTGTCACCCCCAAGCCAGACAAAGACGCCTCGGTGTGTGGCAATTACAGACCAATTTCCTTCCTTAACAGATCCCAAGTAATTTGCAAAAGTGATAGCCTCACATCTCCAAGACATTATCCCACATTTGATCCATAGGGAGCAGGTGATTTTTGTCCCAGGCAGAGATGCAAGAGACAATACTGTCAAATCCTTATCCCTGATTGCTTATGCCAAACACTCAAATAGCACTCTGTGTCACCTGGCAGTCGATGCAGAGAAGGCATTTGACAGGGTCAGCTGGAACTTCCTCTGCTACACTGGACAAAATAGGGGTTGGTCCGCAAATGCAGGAGTGGATTCTGGCTCTTTATCATAAGCCCTCGGCCAGGATAAGAGTCAACTGTGCCCTGTCAAACCCCCTCCAGATACAGAACGGGACTAGACAAGGGTGCCCGTTATCCCCGTTCCTCCATGTCCTGATCATGGAGGCTCTTGCTAACGTGATCCAACAGAACAGGTTGATTTTGGGCTTTCGCATAGGAGATTCAGAGCACAAAATGGCGGTATTCGTGGACTACCTCTGCTCCATTTAACCCACGTATTGGTCTTCCCATGATTCTGCAAGAATTTAAACGCTTCAGCAGAGTTAGTAACTATAAAGTAAACGCCCAAAAGTTGGGAATCTTGAATGTGTCTTTGCCGCAGGCCAAGGTGTCACAACTCGAGGACCACTTTCCCTTTGGCTGGAGGCTTTCTGTTATACAATATTTAGGAATACAATTACCTGACGACGTCTCATTTTAGCATTTAAATTAAATTTTTAACCATTCATTCATTGATGACCTAGAAAGAGATCTTAATGTCCTCAAAATGGATTCCTTGCCCAAGTTTCTTTACCTGTGTAAAACAGTCCTGGTGAGGCTTCCAAGCACATACCTAAAGCGGCTGCGTTCCCCGGTCACGGCATTCGTATGGAGGAAGCCCCGAATGTGCTTTTCCCTCCTCACGAGGGTCAAAGAGAGGGGAGGCCTTGGCCTGCCTTTGTCCTCTATTATAAAGCTAGCATTGCCAACTGCATACTGGACTTGCTAAAGCAAGAAGGCTCCAAATTATGTGTAGAAGCAGAACATGCTCTGGCCCCAGGGTCTATGCGGGGCGCCTTCTGTATCCCTCCTAGGCACATAAACTCAGTACCTAACAGCATGCCCTTTCTCAGCCAATTAGCTAAAACTTGGTCGGAATTTGAGTCCGTCAATGGTCTGATATTGGTACCTGAATCCCTCACCCCGGCTGGTCTCCAATCCACAATTTGAGGCTTCCATGCGGGGATCTCCTGTTCTGTGGCTTCTTGCCTCTCCAGTGCCTCGCTTATGGGATGTAATGACAAACTTATGCCTGAAGCCTCTGGTGGAGATCACTAGGGAAGGACAGGTCCAGCCCGGCACGTGGCTACAATACTTTCAACTGAGGAGCTTTGTGGGGTCCCTGAATCCAGGGAGAACATATCTGGATCCCTCACACCGTTTGAGCAAATCTATGTGTCTCCGGTGTCAGAGAGACATAGGATATCCAAGCTATACAAGTTGTTGCTGTCTCGGGAAGCGGAGGGCCATACCCCTGCACATGTGGAGGCTTGGGAGACGGAGCTGGGTCGGAGTCTTTCCACAAGGATTGGGAGAGGGCCTGAAAAATTATGAATACAAAAGAGTATATGGTTCGTTTTTAAAACGGACAAGGCTTAAACTGATGAATTGTAGATTTATTCTAGAAAAGGTCTAGCGGTGCCATATATAAAATGTACAAAGATATACAAAAAAAAAGTTGCTGCATGGGAGAATAAGGAATACAGGTAATACACACACAGAAGTATTTAAAAGTACACAGGAATAAAATAAAGTTTCCAGATTTTGGGATACACGGCACAAAGGGTCTGGGCAGCGGAGATACAGAACAGATGGACAGCCCAAAAAACCAAAGTAAAGCTCCATGGATCATTTGGACCAGTGAGGTGCCACATTTTAAAAGTTCCTCTGTACACCCCCCCCCCCCCCCCTGCTCGCCTCCTCTGAGGTCATACAGAGAAGGGAGGATTGAATTTGTAGGAACTCTGAAAAATCATAATTCCCTAGTTTCAGTCATCACTAGGTGAGAGGGCGGCCTATTGTGAATATCGGTCCGGCATATTTTTAATCATGACTGTACCTATGCATAGAGTCTACACATGTGTATGGTCAGATCTATATTTTCGCAGATATACAGTTCCAGGTGTTTTGGCCTTGGACCTCAATGCATACAGATGCATTTGGTTTGGCTGGGCCACCTGATTCTGAAAATATGATTCATATCAGGCTAGGACCTTCATATGCCCCAGAATCTTTAATAACAATTCTCCCTCGGACGGTGCCCAATCGTCTGGAAAACTCAACCTTTAGATAAGTGAGCTTCCTGAGACTTCATTAGAGGCAAATGATTCAAAATTCTGACTCAGCAGATGATAGGGGTCTGGAGGCTAGAAGAGAAATGGGGCATATTTACATCACAGCTAAGGTGAAGTAACGCAATTATATCTCTAAAGCAACATCCAACAAACTGGGGAGAGCAAATTAGTATCTACCTGTCAAAAAGCTAGTTGCATTGACACTGGGACATGAATTTCCTATGGCTGAATGCATATTGGATGTGAGGGGGAAAGGGGAGATTAGAACATTAAATTTAGCTTTCCCAGTATATTGAACGGCTTTTGGCTACAGATAGTTGAGAGATGCTTTATTGATATCTCTATATACCTTGCTTCCCCTAAAATAAGACAGTGTCTTATATTAATTTTTGCTCCAAAAGCTTTCACTTTTTTACACGTACAGCTGACTGGAGATTATTTAAATTGGCTTTTTTTATTAACTGTAACTTAAGCTTAATTTTGGAGCAGGACTAATAGTTCAAGTATCCTCAAAAATACTGAAAAATCATGCTAGGGCTTATTTTCAGGGTAGGTCTTCTTTTAGGGGAAATCTTACATCTATTATCACAGTAGATACAAGGCGGAGAGGATGACAGCTCAATTTTTCTAGTGTCCTGAATGACATCTGATTGATACTGGACAAGTGTGGGGACAATTTTCAATCTCTGTATATTGCACCAACAATTTTGATATTCCTGTGAGAAGGAGGCAGGACAATGATGCGAGGTAGGGTTGGATTTGACCAATCTGGCGAGATCTGGTGATCCCGCGCATGCGCGTAGAACTGGGTGAAGTTTTTCTCACGGACAATGGCGCATTACTTCTAGACATGGGGTGTAGCCATGGGGAAACGCCGTTTTGATGACAGTGGAGGAGGCGTTCAGCTGTGGAGCACCATGTGGTCACTATCGCAATATACAGGTGTGTGTCATTACTGCTAATGTGTCCAGCAAGTTCATTGGTCTATCTTAATTTGTAATGTCTATCATATGAGTATAAAACTCTTGGTGTGTCTGTATAATGGACTAGCCTGACAAAGACTCCTGTGAGAGGAGTCGAAACGTTGCGCTATCCAAGCAGGGTTATGGAAGAATAAAGAGACCCTTTTTACCTGGGACACCTCTATATTTACTGAATGCGCATACTTTTGGGTGTTGGATCCAACCTTAGTCTGGCATGCACAAAGCCGCTTCACCATTGTTTTGGGCTTTATTGAGTGCTGTTGGCAAAGTCACTATACACCAACGGTTTTATAGTATGTTTCTGGGTAAAACATTTCCCACATTCTGAACTAGAAAACGTCTTCTCTTCTGTGTGAATTCTCTGAAGCTGAACTAGATTTGATTTCTCTGCAAAACATTTCACACATTCTAAACCTAACATAGTATGTTAGTCTGAATGAAGACTATGTCCATCTAGTTCACCCTGTTTTAACACCCTAGTTGATCCAGAGGAAGGCAAAAACCCGAAGAGGCAGAAGCCAATTAGTCCATTTGGGGGGTATTCCAGTCCCGTCATTTCATGTATTAGTTTAGTTGCTCTTCTTTGAATCCCCTCAAGCACTACAACATCCTTTCTAAGCATCAGTGTCCAGAACTGTACGCAGTATTCCATGTGGGGCCTGACGAGTGCCTTATATAGTGGGAGGATAATGTTCTCGTCCTTCGCCCCTATACCTCTTTTAATGCACCCCAAGACTTTATTAGCTTTTGCAGCAGCTGACTGGCATTGATTGCTCCAGTTAAATCTACAATCCACTAGTACCTCCAGGTCTTTTTCCATCTCACTTTTCCCTAGCAGTACCCCATTTAGTGTATATTGGTGACATCCGTTTCTCCTGCCCATGTGCAGAACCTTACATTTATCCACATTGAACTTTATTTGCCATTTTTCTACCCAAGCCCCCAGCTTATTTGGTCCTTTTGTAGCCGCACATTGTCCTCCGTTGTATTAATTGTGTTATATAATTTTGTGTCATCTGCAAATAATGATATTTTACTGTGCGGCCCCTCTATCAGGTCGTTGATAAATATATTGAACAGAATGGAGTCTAATACTGAACCCTGTGACACCCCACTAGCGACGGTGGCACAATCAGAGTATGAACCATTTATTACCATCCTTTGCTTTCTATCTCTGAGCCAGTTCTTTACCCATATACACACGTTTTCACCCGATCCGCGCTGCCTCATTTTACATATCAACCTATTATGCAGCACGGTGTCAAATGCTTTAGAGAAATCCGCATATACAAGATCAGTAGACTCTCCCAGGTCCCACCTAGAACTTACTTCATCGTAGAAGCTGAATTGATTAGTCTGGCATGATAGACCCCTCATGAACCCATGCTGGTGAGGAGTTATTCCATTGTTCTCCTTGAGGTATTCTAGGACAGTATCTCTCAGAAACCCCTCGATTATTTTTCTAGTTATTGAAGTGAGACTTACCAGCCTGTAGTTACCAGGCTCACATTTGGCCCCGTTTTTGTAAATTAGAACCACGTTGATAATGCGCCAATCCAATGGTACAACCCCGGTCTTGATAGTGTCCATAAATATAAGAAATAGTGGTCTAGCTATCACATCACTTAGAACCCTTGGGTGTATTCCATCTGGACGCCGCGATTTATAGATATTAATTCTCTTTAACCGTCTCTGCACTTCTTCTTGTGTTAGGCATGCAATATTTAGCAGGGGGTTCATTTTATTCCCCTGCATCTTGTGTGACATTTTCTTTTTGTTCGTGAGTACATTTGAAAAGAAACCTTTTAATAGATTTGCCTTATTCGTTAAAAGGCCAGTGCTCTCAGTGCAAATCAGTTTTCTGTTAATATAATTGAAGAATAGTTTCGGGTTGTTTTTGCTCTTTTTGACGATCAGTTTTGTGCCTCCTCCTTAGCAATTTTGATCTTTTCTTTACATATTTTGTTTTCTTTCCCTGTATGATTTTAGCGCTTTTTCGTTGCCTTCTTGTTTTAGTAGTTTAAACTCTTTCTTTTTTTCGTTTATTGCCCCCCTTACAGTCTTGTCGAGCCACATTGGTTTCCTTGTACTTGTGGTTCTTTTTTTTTGGCTTCTTTGCTGTATGAATTTTCTGATGATTAACTAGATTTGATTTAGCTGAAAAAGATTTCCCACATTGTGAACAAGAAAATGGCTTTTCTCCTGTGTGAATTCTTAGATGCTGAACTAACTTTAATTTCACTCTGAAACATTTCCCACATTCTGAACAAGAAAACGGCTTCTCTCCTGTGTGAATTCTCTGATGATCAACAAGGCCTGATTTCCGAGTAAAACATTTCCCACATTCTGAACATGAAAACTGCTTCACTCCGGTGTGAATTCTCTGATGTGTAACAAAGGCTTCTTTCCAAGTAAAACATTTCCCACATGTTGAACAAAAAAACGGTTTCTCTCCGGTGTGAAGTCTCTGATGTATAACCAGGCCTTTTTTCGCTGCAAAGCATCTCCCACATTCTGGACAAGAAAATGGCTTCTCTCCTGTGTGACTTCTCCGATGTATAATGATGTCAGATTTCCCTGCAAAACATTTCCCACATTCTGAACATGAAAATGGCTTCTCCCCTGTGTGACTTCTCTCATGTCTCACAAGTTCCGATTTGTACATAAAACCTCTCCCACATTCTGAACAAGTAAACGGTTTATCTCCTGTGTGACGTCTTTGATGTTTACGAAAATCTGATTTCTGAGTAAAACATTCCTCACATTGTGAACAATAATATGTCTTCTCCCCTGTGTGAGCTCTTTGATGTTCTCCCCTTCTGTGACATTTATTCTGCTTATCAGTCTGTGATGAATCAGAAGATGGGACCTGTATAAGAGGATCCGATGATGGGTCTTTGCTGTGAAGGGCTGAGGGGATATCTGGGATAATGGCAGGTTCCTTATGCGTATTTTGCGTGATGCCACAATTCTTTTCTTTACAATCTGCAGATATCAGACGTCCCTCTGAGCTCCCGGTACCGTCATCTGCCAAGAATAAAGCCGATTATGCTTTAATACTATAGACTTTAAAAATGATCCTGATATTTTATAACATTTCTATACAAATAACAAGTTATGTAGAAAAAGGTAATCATCATCTAAGGGTGCTTTTACACAGGCTGACAGTCAGAGTAATCATTCAAAAGAGCAACACAGGTTCTGACAGAGCAAGTGAGTGAGAATCGGTCAATTGCCAAAGGCGCTTGGTTTGCAGCTCACTTAAAGACCAAGCGATTGTCAGTGTAGAAAACATCAACAAAAACTACAGCTGTGAATCGGGACTTACAAGTAACTAATTCTGGTTTCCATCAATAACATGGGGGTCCTGGGGGATCTGAAAAAGGGTCATGAAGAGTAACTTGCAGCAGAGTCCTCCACAAGCCTAAGGTTCCTGTCCCCGGTAGATCTCCGAGCCCATGCTACAGGAATAGTATGTTCCACACAGATGGAGTTCGGCCATTCTAAAAGCTTACTAGCAGTTGCAGCAGTAGCATGATTGGGAGAAAGAGCTGAAGTAAGTTAAAGCTGGAAGAAAGTTTAGTGGCAGTCAAGGCCCAGAGAGAAGAACATAGGTTGGTAGGTTCTAGAGTTGTATTTCCTGTTAAATAGATAAACAAGGATGCAAGGACACATTGTGGCCGGTCACACACACGCAGACCGTGCCCACCGACTGCGGCCAGTCGCCATGTAATTATGCCAGCATTTTATATGACCAACTGCACCTCGTGTTTCTACTCTTAGGGTGCGATCACAGATGGCAGATTTTGCTACAAATCTGCATGAAAATCCACACTAAATGGAGATTTGACAAATATCTGCAGCTGATTTCACGCTTTGAATTAAAAGGATTGAAGTCTGATGCAGATCCACATCAAAATACGAACCAGTCATGAAGACTGAAGCGCGGAATATGACACAGATTAGTTGTGGTTGTTCCTCAGCAGAAAACCCACTACAAGTGAACACATCCTTATGTTGGGCCGCTACTCATGGGCCTGTGCTATATTCCTGAGCTCCAGGCTAAAACTTGTCATAAAGCTGCCATGACATATATTGGGCTCCCATATAATAAAATTCATGAGAGCCCTGGGGGACGGGTGGGGGATGGTGTTGGAGCCTTTAGTCGGATGTGGTGAGAAGAACGGCCAGCGGGGAGCAGAGTAACCTGTCACTGACCACTGGGGGGCTCCTTAAAGGGATCCAACCCCCCGAGATATAATTCCTACTGCTAGTGTGCAGAGTGCTGGCGATCACTGACTTAGCTCAGGACATATTGATATCTTTATTGACAGGCAGGCAGCAGCCAGCGGTCAGCGGGGGCCTCTGTAACCATTTATCCTGCCCTGATGGCGGTCCGGCCATTAGACTCTTGCTGATTCTGAACAAACTCTTTGGAGCCATTAGAAAACCCATCTGTAAGCCGTTACTTTATCTCCAACCCCCTTATAATCGGCCCAGACGTTATATTAGGATGGAACTACTCGGAATCTGTTTCCCAATTGTGCCCATTTATGGCATCTAGAAGAGAGTATTACAGTGCACATAGGGAAGCATTGTGCGTCCGTAATTTAATAAAGAGGTGGATTTGAATTTATTTTATTTGTGGATGGCACACGCGGATAATAAATCACGGCATGCTCAGCGCAGATGATGCACAGATGGGGCTCCATTCACTTCTATGGGAGCTTACGATCCGCAGTGCATCCCCAAATACATTAATTTACATCTGCAGATTCACTGCCGATTTAAAGGTAAAATTTTATTAGGAAGGTGCACAGGAAAAAAAACAACACAATCCGCGATCTCCCGCAAGCACAAAAAATCTATTTAATGACGACTCACAGTGCATCCTCTGCGGAAATCCACCTGAACAATCTGCATGTACCGTGGACATGAGGCCTTAGGAGAATCTGTGACTCTTCTCTGCTGTATTTAGTGGTTACTACTCACCTGGGCGGTTACCTGTAGGAATCCCCTCTTTACACCGCTGATCGCCCCTCACATTTGTCTCATTAGTATTAATATTGGTCAGATCTTCATCCTGATACAAAAGCTGTGAGACAAATATTGTAAAAGTCAGCAGACGGTTGGAGAAGTCGTGTGGAAGGTTTTACATGACCAGAAAAGGTCATTAATCATCATGATGACCAAAAATGACCTGACAGCAGCAGTTACCAGTCATGTCAAAGCGGATGCAGTTTTTATGTTCAAAATGTGTTTTTATTAGAGACTTTGCAATAAACACAATATAACAGCATCAACTCCAGGGCAAACTGAGATACATTATCTGCAGGGCTTCAGGACCTATGGAGAAAAAAATATCTAATACACTTCTCTTCTGATCATAGCTGTTCAATAAAAGTCTCTTGGTTTAATCAATATTGCCCTCTAGAAGTGTTGCTCTAGAATTCTAACAATCCTTCCTCAATTCTCATCTTGTGAGAAAACAACAACGAAGCGATTTTTTGAAACCAATAGCCAATATTCATTCCATCTTCGGGTACGAGCCCCGAGACGTATTGCCCATTGAAATTAGAAAAATGCTATAAGGAGAACAAAGGAAAATGGTAAAGCGAGGGGAGAAGGGTAAGAAGGGGGAAAGGAGGAAGACTTAGAGGAGGAAAGAAGAAAGGAGGAAAAGAAAGAAAGAGTAGAGTAAGGGTGCCCACCCACTAGCGTTTTTTCCCCCTGCGAAATTCGCAGCATTTTTTTCTCTGCAGAGGTCTATGGGACTTGTAATGTTAAAATCGCGATTGCGCAAAATCGCGATTTCGCGGTAAATTGCGATTTTGCGCGATCGCGATTTTAACATTACAAGTACCATAGACCTCTGCAGAGAAAAAAATGCTGTGAATTTCGCAGGGAAAAAAAACGCTAGTGGGTAGGCACCCTAAAGCAGGAGAAAGAGCCTCATGCCCATCTGCGCCCAAAGTCCCCAGGACCTCGTAATGAATAGGTAGGTCCCCGTTCTGGGTGCCGTTTTTAGACTACAATAGCTTCTTAAAGGGATTCTGTCAGCAGGTTCATGAGGCTTGGCTTGGAGCTAGGCTCTGAGTCACGGAGGGGGTCATGCTGTCTTTTCCCTCCCACATCCGGCAGACTGACAGTTCTCTCCGCTTCTGTGTATAGGAGGAGAGCCATCACTCTGTATGCTGCAGGCGGGAAAAAGCCAGCACGGCCCCCTCCGTGACTCAGAGCTCAACTCCAAGCCAAACTCCATGAAGTTGGTGACAGAATCCCTTTAATTCTATAAAGGTTTGTATTTGATTTTACATGAATATAATGTGCTTCAATCTACTCCATTATATAAAGGTCGTCCCTTTCCAATAAAGAAACCGCAGAATAAAAAACGCTTGATTTCAGAATTAAGTGCATTTGTCTTCCTGATTAAGGCCTCCTTCCCACGAGCGTGACGGGCTCCGCCGCGTAATATTACGCTGCGAAGCCCGTCACGGCGCCCCCCAGAGCCCCTATACTTACCTGCGGGAGATGGCGTGAAATCGCTTCCCCGCCCACCGCCGCCGCGTCACCGCCCGTCACCGCCAACCGCCACCGCGTCACCAGCCGTGTCACGTGCACGGCCGGCCGTGTCACGTGATGCGGCCGGCCGCGTCATATGACGTCATATGACGCGCGGCGGTGGGCGGGAAAGCGTTTTTTCACGCTATCTCCCGCTGGTTACAGCGGGAGATAGCGTGAACGGACGGCTTCCATTGACTGCAATGGAAGCCGTCAGTGCGTACAGCCCGTCCTCACCCGCAGAAAATAGAGCATGCTGCGGGTGAGGACGGGAGAAATCGCGGTGCGTAATTCCGCGGTGGAATTACGCATCGTGAGTATGGAGCTATTAGGTTCAATAGAACCTAATAGCTGCGGGCAACGCAGCGGATTTTCGCCGCGAATTACGCGGCGGAAATCCGTTCGTGGGAAGGAGGCCTAAGTGTATTTCTTTTTTTCCCCTTAACTTTACTGACAATTATCCCAGATTTATGTCCAGATATCTTGGTTATCGGAGAAGAATTTCAGTTATGTTTTTATACAGGCACTGTTCCTAATATTAAGACTCACAGGTGTAACAGATATAATTAACTGAATGGACAAAGAAAATACATATCACGTGCTGCTGACAAAATCCTTGTTCTGAAGTATTTGGGTGACATACAACAGGAAACAGGAAATGTGGTATTAATGACAACTGTGACAGAGAGAATCCCGACCATATGCTGACAATACCTTTTAGCAATGTACCGTATTGGACAAGCAAGCATCATTTATGGACTGTTAACCTCCTTATCAGTGTACATGTCCGGCACACATTCTGACTGACATGACATAGAAAGACGAGACAGTAGAGAATTTCTTTGCCAGACTACCGATGGGGTATAACCAACATAATCTTTCAGATCAGGGTCTGCTTGCTTCAGCTTACGGACTTGGGGAGCCATTGAGGGAGGAGCACATCACAGGACATTTGACATGTCGTATGGCAGTTCCCTCTCAGCTGTTACATATGGCTAAGAGGAGGAAAGCGTAGAGGCAAGAGCAGTAGGACTTTTTATTTGTTACAATTGTGGAGTAGAGGGGCATATTAGAAGGACTTGTCGAGCCCCCACTCACGGGATGCTTTTCCAGTGTCTTGAATAATACCATTGTAGTTATGCCCCCAGATATCTATGCACAGAGATAGGGCATACAAATGGCTTACAATAAATGTAACAGGGTTATATACTCCTCTGCCACGTTCATGCTTCCATATGAGGGTTTCTCATACATAAGCACTAGAGATGAGCGAGCATACTCGCTAAGGACAATTGCTCGAGCGAGCATTGTCCTTAGCGAGTACCTGCCTGCTCGGAAGAAAAGGTTCGGGTGCCGGCGCGGGGGAACGGTGAGTTGCGGGAGTGAGCAGGGGGGAGCGGGGGAGAGAGGGAGAGAGAGATCTCCCCTTCATTTCCCCCTGCTCTCCCCCGCCGCCCCCCCCCCCCCCCCCCCCCCCCCCTGCCTCTGCTGGCACCCAAACCTTTTCTTCCGAGCGGGCAGGTACTCGCTAAGGACAATGCTCGCTCGAGCAATTGTCCTTAGCGAGTATGCTCGCTCATCTCTAATAAGCACCTCTAAGCAAATCACCTTTAAGAGGGTAGTGGATAATAGACCAAAGGCCCGATGGCAAACCTCATGTGGTATTTAGGGGGGCAGCAAAATAATGGAAAATAAGCGAGGTACGCATTTTCTTAGTTCTATACTCTGTCAGACCTGCGCCTAATCATAACACTGAGTGGAGTCCCTATGAATTTTTGTTTGGTTGAGCCCCTGTCATAAACCTATACTTTCTCCAGTCCTAATTAGGTAAAACAAAAAAGGTTTTGCCCAGTGTTACCCAGTGTTGCAAAATGTGACTGGGTATATGTTTATATATGCACATCTTCAGATCTATTCCCCAGCCTGAGGAAGAACTTGAAGTAGGTTTGAAAGCTCGCTGTAACATCAGGTCTTTCTGTTAGCCATTAAAAAGGTATATCTACAAGATCACTTTATTTCTCTGACAGAGAACAGTCACATTTACATTTCACTTTTCATGAGAGTGTTTTATGATAAAAGTTAACGGTCACTCATAAATGTGTTTTCCTCTATTCCAGATCCAGACTTAAAGTTGTGTTTTAGGGTGACTGGGTTGTTCTTAGAAGCACATATTGGGAAAATGTTCAGAACCAAGATTTGCTGGACCATACCAGATCCAGCTGAGGACTGCTACTTCAGTCAAACTGGAACGAAAAGATAATTAGGTGCATGCGTGTATGCGTGTGTCCATCCAAAAGAAAGAATAAAATACCGGCTAGACCATGCATACCTTTTAAGTTATGGTTATAATATGGTTGACTAATATCTTAAAAAATAATTGAGACGATATGTTAAAGATTACAAAGTGTTACTAATTTACAGAATGTAGACCCACTGGACTAACCAACCAGCCTGGCTTTTAAACCAGACCGGATAATTGTCAGCTGACCCCAGCAGACAGAAGTACCTACAGAAGGGCAACTGGCCCTTAAGTAAGTAAGGAGATGGAAGGGGTGCTGCCTGCAAGCAGAGTAATCGCCTCGATAAGGGTGGCCCTGTGCTGGAGCCTGGAGAAGAACAATGCAGCTGTGTGCACAGTTAGGAGTGTAATTAATCAAACACTAGCTATGCAGACAGCTCCTGGAGGCCGATTTACATTTAAATGAAGATGATAAAGTGTTAATGGCCATTAACACTTTATGCAAAAAGATAGTGTGGGAAAATGACTATGAGATGTTCGCTACTTTGTGTATTTTCTGTTGTAAGCTGTGAAGATGTTAAGATGGGGGAAGGAAACGTCCCCCACCAGAATTGAAGGAGCAGTGTATTGTGTCCAAAAACAGGTCAAAACCAGTTTTGACCAGCAGTGGAAAACTTATACAAGGCTCAAGTTACAGCCTCATGGCAAAAATGAATGTCTTTGTGTTAAAGGACAGGAAATGGCTGGAGAGAAACAACAAGTCAAGAATGAATAGAGCATGCTCAAGGGAAGCTCCTCCCAGGTGAATGATCTCACAGCTACCTCACAAATACCTCCCTATGAGAATGGCCTATCAGCACACAACCTGAATTACCTAACTTCCTGTGTTTGAAAAGCTTATATAAACTTTTACCCGCCTAAATAAAGTTAGAACCTTTTTGGTGCACATGATGTAAACGTGTGGTCCTTTAAAGGGTCTTCGGGCCTGTTTATTATTCCTATCTAATATGGCACCCACAATATATCGAATAGCGAAAATTGCGCTAACAAATTTGGACACACCGCTGGGATGATGAAGACACAGAGATATTTCATTGTTATCCGGAAACAAGGGGACTTCGCAGCAGAGGCGGACAAATGATGAGCTCAAACAAGGTAATAAGTTATTCTTATACCTATACCATCTCTCCCGCTCAGCTATGATCCGCCCCAGTCCGGGTGAGTTGAAATATGATAAGTCTGTATCAAAAGAACTATGAAGTAGATATACTGTGTGGTTTTTATGTTGTCTGTGAAGTAATGTCCTGAGTTTAAAAAGGTGTGAGCTATGGGGGGTTTATATTGTCTCTGTGGTAGTGAATGGTGTTTGGACTGTGCAGGTTAGGTTTTGGGAATGGAACAAAGAATGTGTAGGATAACTTGTTAAAAGAAAGTAGAAAGGAAGTATCATGCAAGAAAGATTCGATGGGGGTTATAGTAGCAATGGTTAAGATATACAAAAGTTGCTGGTTAAAAACAGAGTAGTGTGTCCATGCGGTGAGAGAGAGTTTCCATTGTTCAACATGTGGCTGATGAGGTATCCCTTTGTTAGGTGGGGGAGGGGTTCACATGGAAGGCTAGCATTTGCCATGCTGGCAGACATCAACTCAAAGCAATTGGCTTGAAGTAATGGATTCCAGACAGTAGAGGTTGTCATAGAGCATTCCCTCCTATCATGGTGGGCCAAACAGACTGTTGAGGACTACAAGGTGGTGCCAAAAATGGAGATCTGTGCCATGAGTTGCCGGAGGAGAGAATCTCAATGAAAGATTTTCCAATTACGACATAGAAAGCATGGGCGAAACTGTAAATGCTTATTAGTGAGATAAGCCTAATCTGTGTTGTGAGGTGTGGGAAAAATCTAATACGAGTTATGGGTAACTCGTAAGGAAATGCAATGAGGGATGTTTGTAAAACAGCTAGATACACAAAAAGGGTAAAGAAAAAAAAGCTAGTCAATGAGATAAGGAAAGGTAGGACATTTAACAATGAACAGTGATAATAGTTTCTATCTGAAGTGGTGAATATAAGTATGTGGGTGGAAATGGGCATAAGTGGTAGCATGTTTGTCATTGGATAACCTATACCGGACAAAGCATGTAAAACCGCGGTACATAAGAGTTTTTCTTATATATATGTTTTGTTTGCTGTCGGCAGTCCTTTGTACAGTAAATACAATCCCAGTTTCTACTTCACATGATAAACTTATCAGTCCGTATGTGAATAAAACCCCAGTGTGTGTGAATGTGTGTATGAATGGAGAGGGCCGGTATGAGAGTTAGGGCGCGGTCACACGAGCGTAGGCGTATTTACGTCCGCACGTGCGCAATGTTTAATCGCCGGAAAGAACGTTTTTCGGCGATCATGATCAGAGCTAGAAAGCGTATTATCGTTTGTTCCTACTTTGCAAACTATCTTTTCGGCCATCGAATATGCGTTGGAGCGTATTTCGGTCGCATATGTTCCGTTTTTTTTTCGGGTTGCCGTTTTTACGCGCCGTAAAATCGCCCGTGCGAACGAATACATTGGAAACCATTGCCTCAGATGGTCACGTTTATACGATTGGGCACAAAAACGCGCCGTTTATGTGCTCGTGTGAACGCACCCTTATATTGTGGTATACGGTATGTATACTGTTCAATAGCTGGAAATGAAATGAGAAAGAGATGATCAAACACTGAGCCAGACTACAGGGGTGGAGCGAGGCGATGTAAGGAGATGGGAGGGAAGAACAATATGAAGTGGTTTTGCTCCTCCCTCCACACAGACCAGCCTAGAAGAGAACGGAATCTCCATTTAAGTGGATGTTTGTATATATATATATATATATATATATATATATATATATATAGTGGTAATGTATAGAGGGAAGGTCACTCTTAGACTCCATGTTAAGTCTCTCACTTGAACAAATGTATGTTACTAAAGGAGGGGCATCTAATTTTATTCCTGAGAATAGTTGTGTGAGATAATAGTCCAGGATTGCCAGTGTGTGTAATATATATATATATATATATATATATATATATATATAGATAGATAGATAGATAGATAGATAGATAGATAGATAGATAGATAGATAGATAGATAGATAGATAATATGTTCTTGAAGCATGCACAAGAGGTGTAAGTGGAGTATTCAAAATATTGAGTTGTATTTATATTGAATATTATTGAATTAAGATACTAAAATGAGATAATTGTCCACTTGACACGCCTGATAAGTACTTTAGTCTAATTAATAACAAAAGTTCTATTTTAGAGTGTCTCTCATTTTCAATTCACAACACTATTTTACGTGAAGATCGTTACATGTGAAAAATAAGTAAATTTTTGATGCCAGAAATTGAATATATCCCAAATGGTATCAGGGTTACTAGTCCCTTAATAAACCAGTAGTTAACCATCATTTGTGCAGCTGTCATGGTTACCGATTGTAATGACAGTTTATCCTCTCCTGTTTGCAGTACGTTTTTGTGCCGGTACCAGAGATGATGTGGGGCCCCGTAACATCACGCTCCCTAAAGTGGTCATAAAATACTGCAAAGAGTGCAAACTAAACATCTTTCAGCTTCCAGACTAAGGGTGAAGTCACACGAACGTATATCGGCTCGGTTTTCAGCCGAGCCGATATACGTTGTCCTCGTGTGCAGGGGGGGGAGGATGGAAGAGCCAAGTGCAGGAACTGAGCTCCCGGCCCCCTCTCCGCCTCCTCTCCGCCCCTCTGTACTGTTTGTAATGGGAAGAGGCGGGGAGGGGGCGGGGCTTAGGTCAGCAAATTAGCCCCGCCCCCGTCCCACCTCTCCCCTTGCAAATAGTGCAGAGGGGCGGAGAGGAGGCAGAGAGGGGGGCGGGAGCTCAGTTCCTGCACTTGGCTCTTCCATCCTCCCCCCCCCTGCAGATGAGGACAACGTATATCGGCTCGGCGTGAAAACCGAGCCGATATACATTCGTGTGACTTCACCCTAAGTATGAGACTGCCCTGCTAGAAGCCTCACATATCACAATCAAGTGGGGTATAGTTCCAAATACCGTTTCATATCTTTTACTGAATTTGGAAAGTTGAGAGGAAGGGCGGCAGGGGCGGACCATGACATTAAAATAGCAAGGACATGATTGTATGATTGTCGGAAAATTAATGAAAAGAGAAACTAAGGGTCCTAAAAATAATGTTGAAACTGCCATGGTTAAGGTAGATTTTGAGTTTTTTTCATAGATGGTTCCAAATACCGTGGAAATGGACAAGCAAAATAGGCTATGCAGTGGTAACCAACCGAAAGAGGTAATTGTACAAAAAACACTCTTATCCTCCCGGGAATCTTACTCAGTTACTCAGTAAATAAAGGTGATGGCGCTCGCTGAAACATGTAAGCTGGCTGCAGGGAAGACTGTTTATGTCTGCACCGACTTAAGGGACACATTGGGAATCATACACAATTTTACATCTTTTGGGGCACAGTGGAAGTTTCATGGGGTCCTCGAGTAAGCCAATCCAGAATGCAGAAGCAGTGTTTTTGTTGTACCAGGTTTTAGCTTCTTCCGCACAGGTGACTTATCATCAGAGTCCAGGCTTATGTCACAGAGACAACTACTGAGGCTGGAAGGAACCAGAGAGCAGGCACCGCAGCAGCCGAAGACGCAGCAGCCTGACTTCCCTTGAATGAGGTAACGGCTGGTAACCTGGTTGCACCTGAAGCAGGTGTGGATATCTGTCTGTGGAATGAATTGCAGGAACAGGCCTCAAAGGAAGAAAAAGGAGGAGTGGCAAAAGGAAGAAGTGAACAGAACGCTGACGAGGTCTGGCGGAAAGGTAAATGCCTGTGCCTCCGCTGCACGCTGTACTCCATGATGTCCCACCTGAGCCATGAGCTAACCCATTCATCCAAGGAGGTAATGTGTGGTATGGTGTCTTCTGCTTGGCTTTCCCCAGGGTTCAACACTGCTGCAATATGGTTTGTACAGGGATGCATGATATGAGCCCATTATAATCCAGGCCAATTGGTCAAGGTATCTTCTCGTTGCGAGCCTGATTATCCATTTCCGTGACTGCAGAATGATAGCATACAGCTACCAAAGGTAAGTGTTTGGAGTTTGTTGGTTTGCATAGACCTCTTTTCATTTTAGTTGGAGGCGGGGTTTGAGAAAAAAATTAAAACACCAAGAATATGACTAAAGAAATTATTTTATGAAAGTAATTTTGAATATGTGGTATACCAGAAGTCATAGTAAATAATAGAGGTAAACATTTGATTACTCCTCTACTCGGTTAGAACCACGCCTAATTGTAAGACTAAGTTGAGTCCCTATGAAGGTTTTGTTTGGTAGGGCTGCTGTAATAGGCCTAGGCTTATTCCAGGCCAAAAAGGAGGGCCTCACCTCCCAAGTGAGTGCCTTATATCAGGAGTTATATCAACTGTCACTCATAAATGTGCAATCTCCTTGTTTCCAGATCAAGAGTTTCATAGTTTGCATTCAGGTGGTTGGGTTGTCCTAAAAAGACTCAAGGAAGAGCTTGGAATCAAGATACAAAGAACCCTTTTAAGTGCTGTTAACCCCTACAACCTCAGTGAAACTTGAAGAAATCCAAATTGGGTTCATGTCAGGTTTTTTTGTGCTCTCTACTATCAGGTGGTTGGACCCACATATTGCCATTCATTATATGGAACCAAAAGGAGCTTTCTAAATCAGTACCAGTAGAGAAAGAACAGATGAAAGAATGGTTCAGCCCTATGAATTGGTTGAAGAAAATTGATCCAGCAGGAATCTAGACGATTATTGTTCAGTGTAATTGTATGCTCCGCCTGAACAACATACAAGAATTTGTTCGCTTCTCATTAGTCATTCAGTTTCTTCATGCAGAAAACAGAACATATCAGCCCGTGTAAACAGGCAGTATCACTTATGAATAATTACCTGTTTACTGTGAATGGAGGCAGGAGGGCCGCCGATTTCGCCTCCATCCACTAGCGAATATCGTTGAGATGACCTGTCGGGCGAGTGCCATGTAAAAGAGCCCTATAATAGCAGTAATAGTATCGCGGGATTACGAGGTCAGGTTAGGGGAGCGTGATGACGCAGGCACGTAGTCGACGACGCGGGATGTGATGACGCGGAGGTGATGTACCCCAGCGCATGCGCAGTCAGGGGCTGTGATACTGCCCAGGTGGGAGAGTCATGTGATGCGGACGTGATGACGCAGTTACGTTGGCGACGTCGCGAGACGGGATGACGTGACACGGGTGCGTCTCGGTGCCTGCGCAGTAACAGACTGTGACGCTACCCCGGTGGGGAGGACGCATCGAGTTACTGGAAGTTGGAAACTGGATGCTACTATAATTGGGACCACCTTCTGTGATGCAGGTAAAGAGGAGGAGGAGTAATGAGGAGACTGATTGGTTTGTAAGCATATGCATTTGACTATTTAAGGTGGTGGGTTTGAGTTGGGTGCATGCTTGATAAAGTCCACTGAGTGATCGAAACGTCGCTGCTTGTACCATTTTAAAGGATGGAATAAAGGCCAGTATTTTACATCTAAGCTACTCTGCTGCCGCTCAATTCTTATTTTGCTGTGTGACATGAGAAGTGGAGTTCGTTCTCAACCGGCTGTGCAGAATCTGCCTCCCCAAATTTGGGTTTGGATCCAAGTGCTGTTGGTGCTGTTTCCCTATGATGTAAAAGAGCCCTAAACCTCGCTCGCTGAAGGTAAAGGTTGTAGGTCCAATCCTCAGTCGCCGGAGGATAAAGTAGCTGGAAGAATAACTGCACAACCAGACAATGGACTGAAGCATTTCTAAGAATTAGAGGGGGGCGGTCATAGTGGATGCACTCTAAGGCCTCATGTCCACGGGCTTAAAATCCACAGCGTTTTCCCCTCACACGCGGATCCACGCCCCATAGGGATGCGGATGTCATTTTTCCTGTCAGGCGCGGATCATGCTCCATTTTCGTGTGGGTCTCCCGCAGGCTTCTATTGAAGCCTATGGAAGCCGTCCGGATCCACAGGAGACCCGTACCAGAATTAAACTCACCTCTCCAGACGATGTGATTCCTCCCTTCTTCGCGGCCGGATCTTCTTTCTTTGGCCCGGCGGATGTGCCCAGTGCATGCGCGCGGCACGCAGCCGGCGTGCCGAGCACATCTGCTGGGCCGAAGAAAGAAGATCCGGCCCTGAAGGAAGGAAGATCCGCATCGTCCGGAGCAGGTGAGTTTATTCTGATTTTTAGGCCTCATGTCCGCGGGGCAGGAGGGACCCACTACGGATTCTACATGAAGAATCCGCAGCGGGCCTGATTTTCCCCATGGACATGAGGCCTAACAGTAATCCGTGCTCTAATCATCTCCCATTACAAGTGCACAAATACAATGATCTGCTAACTCAAAAATGCTTTATGCCAACAGAATACCACAAATAATATAAAAATTTGTCAGAATTGAGCAACGCCCAGATGATGATAAAGAGAAATTGCAATGTTTTTTTTAATTTGCAATGTAATTTGCCCCAGTATATAGGGTATATAGGATAAGTTGGCTCGTGTTACATTGTTAAGCAATTCCTTTCTATCTTGTTATGTGATTTCATTCTGAACATTTCAGATTTACTGTGCTTTATGTTCCTCTCAAAAAGTCAGTTTTTCAGTGATGGACAATACCACACAAGCTCTTTAGAGGGGGATACAGAGACTCTTATCACAGTTACTGCTGAGGATCCTGTCACACAGTTATAATTAAGGGCATGACTGTGTACTTATGGTCTATAGCTGATTTAGGTGAAAATAAAAAATAATGATAATACCTCCAGGCAGGCAGAAATGGTACTGACAATAGCTGCTCATGTAATGTTGTGCTGATGCACCATGGGATTGATAGTGCAGAAGAGTGGAAGACAAATCTTAACATTGACATGGTGCCTGGTAAGCATCAGACAGTAGACTGCACTGCATGGAAGTAACTGCAACATACATGGGAGATATCCAGAGACATTTAGGACATAGCAGAAAATCAGAGGAGGGGTACAGGGATGGGAGAATGTGTTTATTCCCAGAGTGGTGCTTTAAGGTAAAAATAAAACTTTTTTTTTTTATTATATGACTTTCAGCTTAGCAAATGCTCCCTGCATGTATTACAGGGGAGAGGTCAGCTGTAATAGACTAAGCAGCTGCTGGTGGACCAGAGCTGCAGGCTAAGTGAGTGGAATGTCTGTAGGGATATTGCCTGGCCAGAGGTCAATAGGGGGGTCCCTATTACTGCTGGGGCCACTGTGAGGGATCCTTCTACTAATGGGGCAACTTTTACTATACAGTCTTACAACTGGCCCTTTGAGAGCAACCATAACGCTGATGTGGCCCTCGGTGAAAATAAGTTTGACACAACTGGTCTAATATCTCTGGTCAGCGGTAATCCTGCCATCTCCACCGGCCTCATCACAAAAGAAGAAGACATCTAATAAGACTGAAGACAAGAGCTTCACAGCCTTCTACAGATCAGAGAGACATCTCCATCTACCTGTTGGTCCTGTGGAAGCAGAGGACGGGGACATCTCTCTGGTGGGCTTCTCTTACTGGATGGAACTGCAGGAAACACAGACGGACACTGAAGTCATTCTTCACATACAGATAATAAGACATGATTACTGGATTCTTCTGACCATAAGACATATCATTACAAGCATCCATCTTCCTGAAGTCTCCCTGCACCTTATAATCTGATGGTCTCCCCCTTCCCTGTCCTCCGTACAGCCAAGCACAGAGCAGTGATAATGCGTCTCCCCCCTCGTAGACCCCAGCAGAGAGTGGTCACTCTGAGTAACCCTTGAGTGACTGGTCCTATCCCCCCGCAGGTACGGCCTGGACTCCTCTCTCCTTCCTTCTTATCCCTCTGTCCTCACGCAGTCTGCTGAATCCCGTCTCCATCCCCGGCACACAGGCAATCTGCGACACTGATACGAGGCTGACCTTATAGACAGAGCATACAAGTCATGGGAGGAAGCCATGCTGTGTAATAATGTGCAGTTATTGAAGCTGAAGCATTACTGGGGAGGGGGCTACCACTGAGAGATGATGTACAAGTGAATGCAGAGTAAGTAGACAGAGGACATCACTGCTACAATAGGTCAGGAATGCAGGTGTCCAGTGTCACAGTGAACTCCCAGTGCACAGAGATGGCAGGAGTGAGCGTACAAGTGTGCAGGAGGATATATCCCAGTTTGTGGTCCTCCAGCATCACCGAGGATAAAAACAAGCATTTATTAGAACTTCTGGCTACAAACATAGGACCGCCATCCAAAGAGAAGGTCCATGTGGGCACTTCATCAGTGCTGGAGGACTACATGGGGCTCATTCCGACGGGCGTTCTGTTGTTCCCCTCCCATCACCTTTATTATTGTAGATTATAATACTTTTATAATAAAATATTAACCCCCTGTCTACCCTACAACACCAAAACCCTGACACTACTCTGGGGAAGTTAGGAAAAAAATATTTTATACTAATGTCATTACTTCCTGTTGTCTAAGGCCGGGGGGCGTCCAGATAGTCAGGCACATCTTATGGTCCAAAAAATACAGTAAATACTGAGGCGGAGCTAGGTTTTCCTGCACCGAGGGCAAAAGAGTTGCATAGCCCCATCCTCCCAATCTGAACATTCTCTCCCCTTACTGAGCCTCTCCCACCAGTGACTGATAACAAAATTAACTCAAACTGATCCTTACATTTTTTAGTAAGTCTATGGGCCTTTGCACCAACTAAAATAATACCTCCAGATGCAATGATAGACTCAGGAGGATTAGGGTTTCCTAGCCTTTATCATTGTGTGGCTTACCTGCTCAGAGAAACCGCACCTCTTCAAGACCAGGGTCTCAAACGCCTGGCCGTCAAATTTAGACAAAGTACATTGGGATGGAAAAGGGGACCTTGCGAGAGTTGGTCGATTTGAGGTGAAAGGCATCAAGGGGCATCATCCAGAAGCTCAATGAGATCTGAGTTCCATAGGTGTCGTGGCCAATCTGGAGCTACCAGGATGACTGGGGACCCTCTAGCTTGATCTTTTTGAGCAGATGTGGAATCAGGGAAAGGGTGGAAAGCTGTAAGGAAACTGAAAATCTCTCCATGAGACCGAGCCACAAAGACTGGAAGCTTGTGGGTAACCCTGGACACCATTAGGTCTCCCACATATGCCCTGCAACACCTCTGCGTGTAGCTCCCTTTTCCCTGGGTCGATCAATTTCCTACTAAGGATGTCAGCCACACAATTGTTGACCCCGGGAATGTGAACTGCCAAAAGCACAAAAGGTGAACCTTGGCCCAAATGAGGATCTTTTGGTCCCTACTGCAATGACTCCTGCACTGCGGGTTCCTCCTTGGTGGTTTATGTAAGCCACCGCTGTAGTGTTTTCTGACCGAATCCGCACAGGCCGCCCCTCCAACTGAATAGCAAATAGTGGAGGGAACAGAGAATAGCTCGCAGTTCCAAAATGTTTATGGGTAGCAAGGACTCCTGAGCGGTCCACATCCCCTGAACTAACACACCCTGCCATGTCCCACCCCCCAACCTGAGAGGCTGGCATCTGTTGTCCGCACTTGCCACAGAAGAGCTCCGAGGGGACAACCCAGCTGGGTCTTGGAGGTCCTCAACCACCACCGAAGAGACTTTTGAACCCGAATGGGAACCCTAATCCGCTGGTTCAGGGAAGCTATTGTCCATTTGAAAAGGATGAACCATTGTAACGGCCGTGCATGGAATTGGCCGAAGGGCACCTCCTCAAATGCGGCGACCATCAGCCCAAGCAAGCTCATACAATGCCGTAGAGTCACAGACCTGGTTGTCATC
The DNA here is from genome assembly GCF_035609145.1 of Eleutherodactylus coqui. NCBI lineage: Eukaryota > Metazoa > Chordata > Amphibia > Anura > Eleutherodactylidae > Eleutherodactylus > Eleutherodactylus coqui. The sequence goes on from NC_089841.1 coordinate 24,155,551, forward strand.
AGGGAGCGGGGACCAGTTCTGAAAAAGATGCAACTTTATTGATGGAAGACAAATTCGGGCCTGTGTCAAACAAAAGTCCCTGAAAAACAATGTTCTCAGCTGGTGTTGGGAAAAACTTGCGGTAGTCGACTACCTACCCGAAGCAGGATACGGTGTCTAGGTTAATACACAGACTTTCCAAATCGGCTGAGTGGGAAGGAGCCTTTATCAGAATATTGTCTAAGTATGAGATGGCTACTACTCTGGTGTGGAGAAGAGCCATCACCGAGGCCAGAACTTTGGTGAAGACCTGAGGGGGCGTGACCAAACCAAACGGTTGTGCCACAAACTGGAAATGTTGCTTGTGCACTGAAAACTTGAGGAAGCGCTGATGTGTCTGACAAATGGCAATATGGAGGTGGGCATACTTAACATCTATCGAAGCCAAAAATTCCCCCTATTCCATGGACACTACCATTGCACTGAGTGATTCCATACAAAAGAGTTTGACTCTTATGTGTCGATTTAGACCCTTGAGGTCTAACACTGGACTTACTGAACCATCCTTTTTGGGGATCATAAACATGTTCGAGTAAAACATCTCAAAACGTTGGTGGACCATTACAAGAATGATCATGCCTTGCTGTGACAATGTTTGAACTGCCTGAAAAAATGCCTCGGCTTTGTGAGACATACCAATCACCCTTGATGCAAAAAAACAATTTGTGGCCTGTTCTGGGGAAAATGAGAACTCTTACTCCCTGGTAGCATCCACTATGATTTCATCTAGCTTGGCTCCAAAGAGCCTGGATACAGAAAAAGGCAGGCGAATTAAGGCCTTTTTGGACAAATCATTGGCCAGATTTCAGCCAGAGAGTGCAATGTGTAGCGACAGAAGATACTGAAATTACTATAATAGTCTTGCGCCGTCCAGGGAAGCCTCACAAAAGGAACTTCCTGGCCTGGCTAATCTGGGAAGTAAGACTACTAAGTTCCTCTGCAGAATCTCTGGACCATCATGATCTGTGCATCATCCTCGCCCATCTCTTCATGGCCTTACCCACCCATATACAGGTGAGGACTCTGAAGCCTCAAAAGATGCCTTGGCTGGTCCTCTTCCAAGTTCGAGTCAGAGGCAGAACCAGAAAATGCTCCCCTGTCAAAGCACTGCCGCTGAGGAATGCCTGCAGCTGCGCACCCAGCATTGATAGAGAGGATAAAGCCATTGAGCCCGAAGACTGTCTTGAAAGAGAGCACTCACGTCTCTTGGGTGGTCTACCCAGAGAGGTACCCCGCCACTGAAAGCCCTTCGAATCGGATACCTGTCTTAGTGGTAGGATGGCCAACTGGTCCAATTTGTCCAGGAATGCTAAGGAGGCCTGAACAGGTCCGCCACTGCCTGAGACGGGGGGACACCCACTGTGGCATGCTGACTTGCAAAGGCCACACGGAAAAGGAACCTGCTGCTGTCTCATCAGGTGTCTGCCGTGCCTGGATACAATTCCTACAAAACTGTTCCGCTTGACTGCCAGGAAATCTGATCTTGCATCGGCAGCATGCATAAAAGGTGGCTCTTCCCCTGAGGGCTTCTTTAGTGTCAGACAGCGCTACTGACAATCGCCAAGGGTGGGGGGAGAATAACCGGAAAAGCCAAGTCATTGTATCCTTTCAGTGCACCGTTACTCAGAGGGCAGTTTCCCCTAGAGTTTATCCCTACACCCAGGAGAATCTGCTCTGCAGCCTCTGATCACAGAAATGCAAAGTAGCAGCTTTCCCCAGGTACCGCACGCTTTTCCGGACCCAGCTGCAGGTCCCCCTTTTAAACGAAGAGCGTGCTGTGAGCGGAGGAGGGGGTGGGGGGAAGAGTTGCAAAGACTACTCACCACCCTCTTCACTTCACCGCTAGTTCCTGGACACTGGCCGCCTGCGTCATCAAACTGTTCCTGGAGCCAGGCGCACAATGGAAGTGCTTCACCTGAAGCTCGGGAGTGAACGGGCATGCCCGAATGAAGCGACCTCAGCGAGCTGTGCGACGAGGCCAGCGGTGGTTTTTCTCCCACAGTGGAAAATACAATGAGGGGACAGCAGAGAAGAAAGTTACAAACGCTGCGCATACTTACCATCCTTCATCCCGTGATGAAACGAGAGACCGGATTTTCAGGGTCACTACCAACTCCTCATACCCCAAAGGGGAGAGGAGGAGAGGCTGCCAGGTGGACCCTATAGCGGGCAGGGCAAATGAGCTGGACTCCAGCCATGCCACCTTGTCTTGTCAGGCAGGGCGGACAACAGGCAGGAATGGTTTGCCAGTTCGCTCTCCTGTATCGGGTTAGATCAGAGAGTAATACTGCTCTGTCGACCTTTCCTTGAGCGGCCCAGGAGAACTGCTGTTCATTTGTCTGTCTCCCACAGACACTAAGCTAAAAACTGATTAGCTGAGTGCCAGCAGAGGGTATATAGCAAGTGGGAGGAGCCAACTAATTTTTCACTTAGTGTCCATTTCCAATCAGCAGTTGCTATATATCCATGGTCAAGCTGTGTCCCCAATGACATGACCGAGAAAGCAAAAACTATATAATAAACACTTAGCTGTACCATCTGGGGACAACCCTTCCCCTATTAAGTAACATAACCAACTGTCATATACTTACCTCTCCCCCCCTCCAGTTGTGTCCCATCACGGTGCTCTATCCCTTTCCTCTGTTCTGGTCTCAGTTTACAGCTGCAGTCCCGCCTGGTTTATAGAACCTCACAGGGACTGCAGCAAATAAGAGTTCAGTGATCGATCTTTATGTGAAACTGTCCAAAGACTTTACTGAAAATATCCATGACACCACTTTCATCCCCTACTTCTGCAAAGGGGAATGCATTGTGGGTTGTAGTTTGCCCCCCACCCCAACAACCACAAGAAGCCCAAAGTAGCTGGACTTCATGCAATTGTAGGGTCACAGCAAACTGCAACACAACCGTACTGACCGCCATTACACTCCAATGAGAAGAGTATTGTCGCCAGAGTCTCCATGTAGCCATAGCCGTACTGGTGACCCCTTCACCAATTTAGAGGGGTTCTACGAATAAACAATATGAAAGAGAACAATAAAGGCAGACAATATTTTATTGGCCACCATCGCTCACAAGTCCCACCAAGCAGGATTTCCTACTGGTGATGCCCGATCCCTCCTCCTGTCCTGCAAGCACTAAATGCAAAGCGGAGAAGCAGCTGATGGTGATAGTTTGGGGGTCGGGGTTAGCATGGGCCAAGGCACCTCTCGAGCCCTGAACTGCCGCCGGCTACTGTAGCAGTGGGGCTAGTGGAGCAGAGATCTTCTGTAGACACATTCTCTTACTGATGCACGATACAGCAGCCATCCGCTATGTAGTCGCTGACTAACATCACTGTATGACCGGGATGCTTACATGTCAGTGATTAGCAAATGTGTCTTTTGATTATACACTGACTTTAATCAGCAATTGTGTAGTGGGGGGGCGACTTATCCACTAATCCAACTAGCACAGTTTTCTGCCAGGCTTGTGCCTTACTTCCTACAAGCGCAAAGGGCACATTCCCCACTGCTCATTCAGCTACAATGCTGCTAAGTACATCCATTACCTGGTGATGTGAGCTGCTGGCGGGTCTCCATCATGGCCTTCTTGTACAGATTCTTGTGTCCTTCTAAATACTCCCACTCCTCCATGGAGAAATAGACAGCGACATCCTGACACCTTATAGGAACCTGACAACACAATATACAGTCATTACCCAGAAGCCTCCAGTGCTGTTACTGTATAATGTCCCAGCATTCCCTGCAGCGTCACCTCTCCAGTCAGCAGCTCAATCATCTTGTTGGTGAGTTCTAGAATCTTCTGTACATTGATGTTCTCACGTCTCAGGGGGTGAGGTGGGGGCCCCTTGGTTGGGCTCAGGGGTCTACTCTGTCCATCACACACAGGGGCCCGACAGCCATCACTAGAGGTCTTCTTCACTACTGTGTAATCCTGTATATGGGGAGACATTAATAAATATCACTACAGACATTTCCAGAGTCCATCACCTCTCGAGTGACATCATCTGTTATTACCATAGATAAGAATGACGTAATGTGACATCATCAGAATCTCTCACCTCTCCAGTAAGCTGGAAGAGTATCTCTAGGGTGAGATTGAACACACTTTGTGCCATCCTGTTTCTGTCCTTCACCATCTCTGATGAATCAAACATATAGGACCTGAATGGAAAGCCATAAAAAACATAACAAATTTACTGGAGATAATAAAAGGAAACATTTTAACCCCTTAACTCAGAGCCCTCCCTGCTGGCACGCGCTTCTGTTGACTGCTTACCACGTTAGTGAATGCTGGCAGGGGCTGCGGCTCCTCTGCCAGTATTCACTCAGTAGCGCTTATCCCGGCGCACACTGTGACGTCAGTGTGCAGCGGGGGATCTTCTGCTCCCCTCCCCTGACGTCTCCTCTTTGGTTCCGTGAGAGCAGGGGAGGAGGCGCCCAGCATCACACTGACGTCACAGTGTGCACCAGGATCAGCGCCAGCAGCAGTGCTGAGCAGAGGAGCAGGAGGGGGTAAGTATATTGGTCTCTGGGGCCGTTGTGGAATGTCACCATTTCTCCTGGGGGCGGCTGTGGGATGTTACCATTACTCCTGGGGGTGGCTGTGGGATGTTACCATTACTCCTGGGGGCCGCTGTGGGATGTTACCATTACTCCTGGGGGCCGCTGTGGGATGTCACCATTACTCCTGGGGGCGGCTGTGGGATGCTACCATTACTCCTGGGGGCAGCTGTGGGATGTTACCATTACTCCTGCTAGGCCGCTGTGGGGGGGGGGGGGGGTCACTATTGGCGCTGGGGGGATTTTTACATGTGGCAGAATACTGCAGAATGTCTTCAGCAAAAATTTCTGTGGCAAATTCTGCAGCATTTCCGCATCCAAAAAGCAGTCAAAATCCGCACCCCGTCTATTTTGAAATAGCCCTGTCCTTTTTAGAGCGACGGAGGTAAAATCATACGTCATAAGTCCCGCCCCCTGACTTGTTGGCACTTTCCAATAAATAAGTGGGCTTTGGGTTGCAGTTTGGGCACTTGGTCTCTAAAAGGTTCGCCACCACTACTACATCCAGCAGCGTCGGGGTATGTATGAAGGGATATTGTTGGGGGATCTTCCTCCATACAACTGGCTGTTTCTTACAGCTGACTCCCACCGGCAACAGCTCCGTCCAGCCACGTGGCTCTTCAGAGTGGTTAACCCTTTAAATGCTGCTGTTAATTCTGACAGCAGCATGTTAATCCCCCGCCAATTTTCGGGGGTCCTGAACAGCCTGATGGAATCGCAGGGAGCTGTGCGAGTGTCATGGCAACTGGGACCTTTTGAAAGGCCCCAGGGCTGTCATGGCAGAGTGCCTATCAATCCATGCCTGTGGGGTGGCTTGCTAGAATCCCTGCCCAATTGCAGTATGATGTAAGGCTTTGGCATATTATACTGCAGGAGCGATCAAAGCACCGCAAGTTGCTGTCCCCTCCGGGGACTAAGAGAAAAAGTTAAATAAGCTTAATAAAGTTTTACTAATTATTTTTAAAAAAGTAATAAAGCAGTTAAAATATTTATAATAAAATTATCTAAATAATCACTTATTGTAAAGGGAAGGTCTGCTGTTATTGCTAGACTCCTGCTCCAAAGATATTATCCCGGCTATAGGTGTCAGTGACAGCTGAGTTTAAAGAACACGCCACTCCTGCAGTGCATTCATGCATTTATTAGCTGCGGAAGTGTGTTCTAACCCTGAAGAGAAAGCCAAAATATACTATTGGGCCAATGGGCAGATTCTTATTGGCAGAATTGTATTTTTACTGAGAAAACCCAGCATTTAAAAAATAGGTCCATATTGTGGGTCAGTCTTTGATAAACTGTCAGACCACCTTGACATCTGAGGTCTATTTTGGTTGCTGAAGATCTCTGGCCTCTAGATGAAACGCGTAGGCCGCTTAACATCCTTTTTGAATGAGGAGCGTTTTATATTGTTCTGAATGAAGTATTAAAGGGGTTTTGTCATTAAAAAAAATTATCTAAACTTACCTATTCCTTCCCTATCTGTCTCCTTATCACATCTTCTCCTGGTTGAGCTTCTCCAGTGCCCCAGGTCAGCTCACTGCAGGCGGGGACCAGCTTGTTATGAAGGCTGCTTTATCACAAACTCCTTCCTGCTGGGTCAGTGAAGGTCACATCCCTGTGCTGTAGCTTCACTGCCTAGGAAGGAATTGTAATCTATTTCAGAGACAGCTCTCTTGAACAATCTCTGAAGAAGATAGGCAGTCCTCCTGCTGGCCTGTGAGCTGTGACGTAATGTACATTGGAAGACTGCCAACCAAATGTACGTAACCTCACAGGAAGGAGAGGAATCAGGCAGCTGGAGGTGAAGTGAGCCCCTGGACTGCAGGAGACAGGAGAAGATAAGGGAGGTGAAGATCTGGTAAGTAGACTGATGGGGGAGAAATAGATAAGTATAGCATTTTTCTTTTTTAGTGACAGAACCCCTTTAACATTCAGGATTGCCAGACATTTTTCTTGAATGCAGCATCCACAATTATTCTTTTTCTCATTTTTTTGATAATTGTTAAGAGCTCAGAACCAGGAAAATACGAACTTCTCGGATCACTTGAATTGCAAGTCATTCGGCACATATGGCCCTCCATTAAAGTACTTATGGTTGCCAATCTCTGATAGGATGCCATATTGAGAAGACAGTTTTCCCTTGCTTAGAGACTGATAGCTATGAGGTCTCTGCATTTCATATACAACGGCATCCTACCTACACAGAGAAGAAAGGCTTCAATATACTGATTGCACAGCGGATATCTCATGGTTATCAGCAATTTTTGAGATATATCCAATTTATTGGAAAGTGTGTTTAGGTGTTCGCTCCAGTGACCCTACTCGTGTTTTTAACATATAAAGAAATAAAGATTATTTTTAGTTAGTTCAGTCTGTGAATAGAATTTTTTAAAAGTTTTTCAGTACATTAGAGGGTACATTAAATAGCAGCATTGAAAAATACAACTTGTAATAAATGGGCCTTGTCCTTAAAGTGTTTCCCCATGACTTGCTTCACAACCCCTGTGTCCTTCCTGGTTGCTGCTGACCAGGACATGTGACTGCTGCAGCCAATCACTGGCTACAGCAGTGACCTGTAATAACCAGTGATTGGATGCAGAAGTCACATGTCCTGGTCAGCAGCAACCAGGAAGGACACGGGGCTGTGAAGCAAGTCATGGGAAACCCGATTTTAAAGAAAACCTGTTTTGCGAGTTTTATGAAGCTCGAACTACAGGCAGCGCAAAATCCCAACAGGGTTCTCCTTACCAGACTGATCGTTGACTCAGGCAGGGAGAAGCCGTCAGCGACAGCCCCGACGACTCTTCTCAGAGCTGCTTGTTTTTTTCAGTGTTTTCTCTGAAGCGCTGCAGTGTTTTAGCGCACAATATAGATGTCTGCAATGTACATGCGTGTTGGGATGTATGTGTGACATCGGGCAGCAGAATCCTCCGGACAGCCTCCCTTTAACCCCTTCCTGCAGCCATTTCTCATCCCCACCGCCCAACGACAATTGCTATTATATCTGCTAATAAAGCTGGATGAGCGCCGGTATTGTGAGGGACAAGTAGGATTTTTAAAAGCAGCATTTAATGTGGGAGAACCTTAGAAATACTTTATTAGGAATTAATAAGGAATTTTTTAAAAACATTTGCTGGAATTATTTTTAAAAAAATGTAATTCCGCCATATTTTATGCCATCACTGTGCAGTAAATGGACGCGTTCTTCTCATTCAGTGCGCTGTTGTGAACATGGTGATGGCAAGTTTCCATAGTTGCTGTTTTCTTTTACTACTGTTAAAAAATACCCTTTTTGTTTAAATCTGCTTTCTGTCACCAAATTCTGAGCCCCAGATCTTCTCACATCCCCTTTGGTGGATCTGTGTGAGATTATTGCCGGCTGAGCTGCAGTTTGTATTAGGGATGTTTTATGGAATTTAGGACATCTAGATTGGTTTTTTAGCCATTCTAGCGTTACTTTTTCTCTCTCACAGCAATCAGACGGCTTTCACACGGGCAAGAAAATCGTGTGGGATTTGTGCATTGTGAGAGGCACAAACATGAGCCCCATTTTTTTTTAATAGGGGCCATACACATGAACGATGTTTTCCTGCATTGCACATATTCTATCCTTCTGCGGGCTCTTGCATCACAGCGCCTATTGTTTTGAATGGGGCCGAGGCATCGCACCACACAGTTACATACAAAATACACCCTCATTTTAATAGATGGAATGCTTTTCAATAAAGGAGTCAATATTGAAAATGAAACTCTTCATAAAAGCTAAATAAACTACATAGACATCGTACTGATTGAGACAAGTAATATCAAGTTTTGGAAGCACTCCAGCCCAACACCAATTGTAAACGAAGTAAAGAGAAGATCTAATAACCCATTAAAGAACTCTTCTGTCTCTTCCTTATTGACCCCTCCTCCCCCGTTTTCCCACCACAGTACGAATTCCCATTCCTTTTAGAGCCCTTCACAGTGACAGACAGACTAAAATATAACTTTTATTAAAGACTAACATAAAATAATGACTTGGGCTAAGAACAAGACAAACATAAAGACAGAGAATATTACAGATAGGTGGGTAATTGGAGTTATTAGAATCACCCCACCTAGGCTATAGTAAAGACGAGACTGAAGAGCCGCTAGTGATGCATCAGATAGTCCGTAATTTAATGAGTAGAACCACGGGTATCAGATATAAGTCTAAGAACACTTTGGTACTGGAGCAAAATTGCTCAAAAAACCTATGGAGATCCCACTGGTTTAGTCGTCACTTGCGATTAATCAATCCAATGGTCACTAAAGTGGGGCCCCAGTACCTATAAACTATAAGAAAAGTGTCACGCATCAGTATAGCGACCGTCTGTAACAAAGTGGTCACATTCGGATAGGTTGATGATCACAGGATTTGATAGTTACTTAGCCAATAATATGATTTGAGGAAACCATAAAAGTGCCTCAAGTATTTGGCTCAGAGTAGTATCAGTCCATATCATTTGGAAAGAACGGTAAGCTCTCTTTAGTATAAGTATAGCTCAATATACAACTCATATAACTCAAGAGAGAAGAATGGATGACCTCTCTTTATGTGAAAGGGTGATTACTGCTCAAGAATAATTACTGCTCGTAGAAATATGATTACTTGCTCAGGAATAATTACTGCTCAACGCGTTTCCCTACTAGGATTGTTGGTAGTTCATCAGGAGCAATTGTGTGAGTTATGCCATACGATATGACAGGTTCATTGAGTTGAAAACTCAAGAGAAAGAGAGAGAAAGTACCACAATCGTGTTTTGAGACACGAAGGGTTAAATACTTTGTCAAATTTTGAGAAAGTGCCACAATCTTGTTTTGGGACACAAAGAGTTAAGAGAAAGTGCCACAATCGTGTTTTGGGACACGAAGGGTTAAATACTTTGTCAGATTTTGAGAAAGTACCACAATCGTGTTTTGGGACACGAAGGGTTAATTACTTTCTGCCAGATTTTGAGAAAGTACCACAATCGTGTTTTGGGACATAGAGGGTTATATAGAGGGATTAATCAGGACCCATACTTAGTTCATCATCCAATACTCTTTGAACAAGGTCGCTAAATAGCTAAATAATAGCGGTCTGCAACTTGTTCATATAATGAGCTCTATAGATATATAGTAGCCTGGGACTAGTCTATCAAAAAAGAAATAGAGTTCTAGGCTACATAGAGCTTTTTTCAGATCCCTTTCATTCTATCAAGGTCTCTAGGCAGCGCATAGTAGCATAAGCAGAGCGGTGTCTTTGCTGCCTAGATATGAGACCTGCATCCAACACACACACATTCAGATAAAATAACAGAAGTGGTAGAGCCTGGAGCTCTGATGGTGAGCTTATTACATGAACAAGTTGCAGACCGCTATTATTTCGCTATTTAGCGACCTTGTTCAAAGATTGGATGATGAACTAAGTATGGGTCCTGAATAATCCCCTACTTTCTAGTTCTGATCCCATTTCAATTCTTTGAGGTTAGTTGATGTGCAGTATTTCTCTATAAATCAGTATATCTGCTGCACATCTCCTAACTAGCCTGCATGACCACACCAACAAAAATCTGACAGAGATTATATAACCCTCTATGTCCCAAAACACGATTGTGGTACTTTCTCAAAATCTGGCAGAAAGTAATTAACCCTTCGTGTCCCAAAACACGATTGTGGTACTTTCTCAAAATCTGACAAAGTATTTAACCCTTCGTGTCCCAAAACACGATTGTGGCACTTTCTCTTAACTCTTTGTGTCCCAAAACAAGATTGTGGCACTTTCTCAAAATTTGACAAAGTATTTAACCCTTCGTGTCTCAAAACACGATTGTGGTACTTTCTCTCTCTTTCTCTTGAGTTTTCAACTCAATGAACCTGTCATATCGTATGGCATAACTCACACAATTGCTCCTGATGAACTACCAACAATCCTAGTAGGGAAACGCGTTGAGCAGTAATTATTCCTGAGCAAGTAATCATATTTCTACGAGCAGTAATTATTCTTGAGTAGTAATCACCCTTTCACATAAAGAGAGGTCATCCATTCTTCTCTCTTGAGTTATGAGTTGTATATTGAGCTATACTTATACTAAAGAGAGCTTACCGTTCTTTCCAAATGATATGGACTGATACTACTCTGAGCCAAATACTTGAGGCACTTTTATGGTTTCCTCAAATCATATTATTGGCTAAGTAACTATCAAATCCTGTGATCATCAACCTATCCGAATGTGACCACTTTGTTACAGACGGTCGCTATACTGATGCGTGACACTTTTCTTATAGTTTATAGGTACTGGGGCCCCACTTTAGTGACCATTGGATTAATTAATCGCAAGTGACGACTAAACCAGTGCGATCTCCATAGGTTTTTTGAGCAATTTTGCTCCAGTACCAAAGTGTTCTTAGACTTATATCTGATACCCGTGGTTCTACTCATTAAATTACGGACTATCTGATGCATCACTAGCGGCTCTTCAGTCTCGTCTTTACTATAGCCTAGGTGGGGTGATTCTAATAACTCCAATTACCCACCTATCTGTAATATTCTCTGTCTTTATGTTTGTCTTGTTCTTAGCCCAAGTCATTATTTTATGTTAGTCTTTAATAAAAGTTATATTTTAGTCTGTCTGTCACTGTGAAGGGCTCCAATTTGATTTAGTCAGACAAAGTTCTGCCCCTGTGATTCCCCATTCCTTTTACCTTCAATTAGGAGCTAGCCCCAAAGCCCACCCTACTGGCCCCCAAAAAGATTCCAAATTTGTGAATACACAGAATATAAGAAACACTTTGCCCATTGAGGAAACTCTATATGCCCTCAAATCCAAGAGGAAAACGAGACCAACAGATCTTACATCAGAAACAAAGACCACCACAGAAACTCTTCCATTAGAACCCATACCATCAGATAGAAGAGACAAAGCACTCTTACTCAATTTACTATCTGGGAACATTAACCCATTGAGGACCAGGCACAGTAAATATACGACACCTGGTCCTGGGCTTAACGCACCACCGATAGTAAAATTACGGTGGCATTTTAAGCCTCTTGCTCTGCAATCAATCAGAGGCAGGAACGGGTTATCAGCTGTTAGTAACAGCTGATAACCCAGGGGAGAAGGCAGGAGGGGTTTTTAACCCTTCCTGCCTTTCCTTCCCTGAGTACACAGTGCTCAATGAGCGCTGTGTACTAGAAAGTGAAAGTAGAACTGTAGCTTTCACTTCGGGAGCCCGGGGGGTCATGTAACTGCCGAGGCTCCCTGCTACAGCAGAGCTGCAGGGTCATACTAGACCCTGGCCAGGTCTGCCATTGACTAATGACACCACAGGGGATGTTTTCCCCTGTAACTTTGGCTCCCATGGATGCCCCAGCTACAGTGGGAAAGTGTCAAATAAAAAATAAAAAAAATGAATGTCCCCCAGAGGTCTTACATGACGCCATGGGGGACATAAATGGTAAAAAACATAATTGCGTACATAAGTAGAACAATATTACATAATAAAACAACAATATATACATTAGAAAGAAAATAAAACAAGGCCGATGCCAACGAAAACCATCGCCCTGTAAACCAAAACCATACATACTATATAACAAAACGTCCGAAACAAATAGAGGAACCAGTTCCCGTACTTTATTTTAGCATAAATATACTAACTAAAAAAAATAACTACAAATGTTAAAAAAATCATTTTTATTTAGCATTTTACCCCCAATAAAACTAAAAAATGGGGAAAAAAAGTCAGTGAAAAAGATATTTTTAAAAAATCGCCCTATATGTCACGGGAAAAAAATGCAGTAAAAATAATTTTGGTAGCTAAAGGAAACAAAATAGGGCAGTAAAACCACCACATGGGTAAAATCCCTAAAAAGTGTCAGGTCCTTAAGGTACAAAACAGCATGGTCCTTAAGGGGTTAATACTAGAGATGAGCGAACGCGTTCGTCCGAGCTTGATATTCGTGCGAATATTAGGGTGTTCGGGATGTTCGTTATTCGTGACGAACACCATGCGGTGTTCTGGTTACTTTCACTTCCTTCCCTGAGACGTTAGCGCGCTTTTCTGGCCAATTGAAAGACAGGGAAGGCATTACAACTTCCCCCTGCAACGTTTAAGCCCTATACCACCCCCCTGCTGTGAGTGGCTGGCGAGATCAGGTGTTCGCCTAATATAAAAGTCGGCCCCTCCCGCGGCTCGCCTCAGATGCGGTGTGAGTTAGATGAGGGACAGTGCTGTTTATACCGGAGCTGCTGTAGGGAAAGAATTGGTAGTTAGTGTAGGCTTCAAGACCCCCCAAAGGTCCTTATTAGGGCCACTGATAGCTGTGTGTTGGCTGCTGTTAGCAGTGGGATTTTTTTTTTTTTCTCAAAATCGCCTCTGCAGACCGTTGCACCTGGCATTAGGGACAGAAGTGCTGCATAGGCAGGGAGAGTGTTAGGAGTGAGTGTAGCCTTCAAGAACCTCAACGGTCCTTTCTAGGGCCATATTTATCCGTGTGCAGTACTGTCCAGGCTGCTGTTGGCTGTGCTGCATTTTTTTTGGGCTTCTCAAAATCGCCTCTGCAGAGCATTGCACCCTCCATTGATACTGCAGGGAAAGAATTGTATAGGCAGGGCCACAACACAGTTATTATTCATAGAATATACGCAGTGCTGCCTGTTGGTGGGAAAAAACTGAAAACAAATCTATTTGTCCAGCCTGTGTCCGTCCTTACGCCTGTGTAGACGTGTGAGCTGCGTGAAAAACATTGCTAAATCATACGCACCCAGCTACGCTTTACTGCTGGGTTCGCCATTTGCTTTCCTTAATTGGGAAAAAAAAATACCTGCTCTCCAAGAGTTATAATAACTCTGCTACCCTCACGTTCTGTGACACATAAGCAGGGACACAGCGCAGTTATTAAACTTCGCAGGTTCATTGAATATACGCAGTGCTGCCTGTTGGTGGGAAAAAACTGAAAACAAATCTATTTGTCCAGCCTGTGTCCGTCCTTACGCCTGTGTAGACGTGTGAGCTGCGTGAAAAACATTGCTAAATCATACGCACCCAGCTACGCTTTACTGCTGGGTTCGCCATTTGCTTTCCTTAATTGGGAAAAAAAAATACCTGCTCTCCAAGAGTTATAATAACTCTGCTACCCTCACGTTCTGTGACACATAAGCAGGGACACAGCGCAGTTATTAAACTTCGCAGGTTCATTGAATATACGCAGTGCTGCCTGTTGGTGGGAAAAAACTGAAAACAAATCTATTTGTCCAGCCTGTGTCCGTCCTTACGCCTGTGTAGACGTGTGAGCTGCGTGAAAAACATTGCTAAATCATACGCACCCAGCTACGCTTTACTGCTGGGTTCGCCATTTGCTTTCCTTAATTGGGAAAAAAAATACCTGCTCTCCAAGAGTTATAATAACTCTGCTACCCTCACGTTCTGTGACACATAAGCAGGGACACAGCGCAGTTATTAAACTTCGCAGGTTCATTGAATATACGCAGTGCTGCCTGTTGGTGGGAAAAAACTGAAAACAAATCTATTTGTCCAGCCTGTGTCCGTCCTTACGCCTGTGTAGACGTGTGAGCTGCGTGAAAAACATTGCTAAATCATACGCAGCCAGCTACGCTTTACTGCTGGGTTCGCCATTTGCTTTCCTTAATTGGGAAAAAAAAATACCTGCTCTCCAAGAGTTATAATAACTCTGCTACCCTCACGTTCTGTGACACATAAGCAGGGACACAGCACAGTTATTAAACTTAGATAATTCATTCACTAGAGGCAGTGGGGCCTTTCGTTTTCCAAAAAGGGCAAAAATTATATTTGGCCTGCAGTCTTGCGCCAATTTATTTCCTGCCTGGGAAATCTAATCACTGGTAATACAGCATGCTGAGGGGTAGGGGTAAGCCTAGAGGACGTGGACGTGGACGTGGCCGAGGACGCGGAGGGCCAAGTGAGGGTGTGGGCACAGGCCAAGCTCCTGATCCAGGTGTGTCGCAGCTGTCTGCTGCGCGATTAGGAGAGAGGCACGTTTCTGGCGTCCCCACATTCATCGCCCAATTAATGGGTCCACGCGGGAGACGGTTATTAGAAAATGAGCAGTGTGAGCAGGTCCTGTCCTGGATGGCAGAAAGTGCTTCGAGCAACCTATCGTCTACCCGCAGTTCTGCGCCGTCCACTGCTGCCAATCCGAATCCTCTGTCTGCTGCTCCTCCTTCCTCCCAGCCTCCTCAGTCCACTACAATGACACCTGCTCAGGAGCGGGAACACTCCCAGGAACTGTTCTCGGGCCCCTGCTTAGATTGGGCAGCAGCGGTTCCTCTCCCACCAGAGGAGTTTATCGTCACTGATGCCCAACCATTCGAAAGTTCCCGGGGTCCGGGGGAAGAGGCTGGGGACTTCCGCCAACTGTCTCAACAACTTTCTGTGGGTGAGGAGGACGATGACGATCAGACACAGTTGTCTTGCAGTGAGGTAGTAGTAAGGGCAGTAAGTCCCAGGGAGCAGCGCACAGAGGATTCGGAGGAAGAGCAGCAGGACGATGAGGTGACTGACCCCACCTGGTGTGCAACGCTTACTCAGGAGGACAGGTCTTCAGAGGGGGAGTCAAGGGCATCAGCAGGGCAGGTTGCAAGAGGCAGTGCGGTGGCCAGGGGTAGAGGCAGGGCCAGACCGAATAATCCACCAAGTGTTTCCCAAAGCGCCCCCTCGCGCCATGCCACCCTGCGTAGGCCGAGGTGCTCTAAGGTCTGGCAGTTTTTCACAGAGACGCCTGACGACCGACGAACAGTGGTGTGCAACCTTTGTCGCGCAAAGCTCAGCCGGGGAGCCAACACCAACAGCCTCACCACCACCACCATGCGCAGACATATGATGGCCAAGCACCCCGCAAGGTGGGACAAAGGCCGTTCACCGTCTCCGGTTTGCACCCCTGCCTCTCCCCCTGTGCCCCAACCTGCCACTGAGATGCAACCCCCCTCTCAGGACACAGGCACTACCGCCTCATGGCCTGCACCCACACCCTCATCTCCGCTGTCCTCGGCCCCATCCAGCAGTGTAGTTCAGCGCACCGTTCAGCCGTCGCTTGCGCAAGTGTTCGAGCGCAAGCGCAAGTACGCCGCCACGCACCCGCACGCTCAAACGTTAACCGTCCGCATCGCAAAATTCATCAGCCTTGAGATGCTGCCGTATAGGGTTGTGGAAACGGAGTCCTTCAAAAGTATCATGGAGGCGGCGGCCCCGCGCTACTCAGTTCCCAGTCGCCACTACTTTTCCCGATGTGCCGTCCCAGCCCTGCACGACCACGTCTCCCGCAACATTGTGCGCGCCCTCACCAACGCGGTTACTGCCACGGTCCACTTAACTACGGACACGTGGACAAGCACAGGCGGGCAGGGCCACTACATCTCCCTGACGGCACATTGGGTGAATTTAGTGGAGGCTGGGACAGAGTCAGAGCCTGGGACCGCTCACGTCCTACCCACCCCCAGAATTGCGGGCCCCAGCTCGGTGCTGGTATCTGCGGAGGTGTATGCTTCCTCCACTAAAGCACCCTCCTCCTCCTCCTCCTCCTCTGTCTCACAATCAAGATGTGTTAGCAGCAGCATGTCGCCAGCAGTCGGTGTCGCGCGGTGTGGCAGCACAGCGGTGGGCAAGCGTCAGCAGGCCGTGCTGAAACTACTCAGCTTAGGCGATAAGAGGCACACGGCCCACGAACTGCTGCAGGGTCTGACACAGCAGACCGACCGCTGGCTTGCGCCGCTGAGCCTCCAACCGGGCATGGTCGTGTGTGACAACGGCTGTAACCTGGTGGCGGCTCTGCAGCTTGGCAGCCTCACGCACGTGCCATGCCTGGCCCACGTCTTTAATTTGGTGGTTCAGCGGTTTCTGAAAAGCTACCCACGCTTGTCAGACCTGCTCGTAAAGGCGCGCCGGCTCTGCGCACATTTCCGCAAGTCCCACACGGACGCTGCCACCCTGCGCACCCTGCAACATCACTTTAAGCTGCCAGTGCACCGACTGCTGTGCGACGTGCCCACACGGTGGAACTCTACGCTCCACATGTTGGCCAGGCTCTATGAACAACGGAGAGCTATAGTCGAATACCAACTCCAACATGGGCGGCGCAGTGGGAGTCAGCCTCCTCAATTCCTTTCAGAAGAGTGGGCCTGGTTGGCAGACATCTGCCATGTCCTTGGTAATTTTGAGGAGTCTACCCAGGTGGTGAGCGGCGATGCTACAATCATTAGCGTCACCATTCCTCTGCTATGCATCTTGAGAAATTCCCTGCAAACCATAAAGGCAGCTGCTTTGCGCTCGGAAACGGGGGCGGGGGAAGACAGTATGCCGCTGGATAGTCAGGGCACCCTCCTGTCTATTTCTCAGCGCGTACAGGAGGAGGAGGAGGAGCATGAGGAGGATGAGGAGGAGGGGGAAGAGACAGCTTGGCCCGCTGCTGACGGTACACCGGCTGATTGCCTGTCATCCTTTCAGCGTGTATGGCCTGAGGAGGAGGAGGAGGAGGAGGAGGATCCTGAAAGTGATCTTCCTAGTGAAGACAGCCATGTGTTGCGTACAGGTACCCTGGCACACATGGCTGACTTCATGTTAGGATGCCTTTCTCGTGACCCTCGCGTTGCACGCATTCTGGCCACGACGGATTACTGGGTGTACACACTGCTCGATCCACGGTATAAGGAGAACCTGCCCACTCTGATTCCCGAAGAGGAAAGGGGTTCGAGAGTGTTGCTATACCACAGGACCCTTGCGGACAAGCTGATGGTAAAATTCCCAGCCGACAGCGCTAGTGGCAGAAGGCGCAGTTCCGAGGGCCATGTTGCAGGGGATGTGCGTAGATCGAGCAGCATGTACATCCCAGGCAGTGCAACAGTCTTTAAGGGCCTGGCCAGCTTTATGGCTCCCCACCAAGACTGTGTCACCGCTCCCCAGTCACGGCTGAGTCGGCGGGAGCACTGCAAAAGGATGGTGAGGGAGTACGTAGCGGATCGCACGACCATCCTTGGTGACGCCTCTGCCCCCTACAACTACTGGGTGTCGAAGCTGGACACGTGGCCTGAACTAGCCCTGTATGCCCTTGAGGTGCTTGCTTGTCCTGCGGCTAGCGTGTTGTCGGAGAGGGTGTTTAGTGCGGCTGGGGGAATCATCACAGATAAGCGTAGCCGCTTGTCAACCGACAGTGCCGACAGGCTAACACTCATCAAGATGAACAAAGGCTGGATTTCCCCAGACTTCTGTTCTCCACCAGCGGACAGCAGCGATACGTAAGCAATACGTAGGCTGCACCCGCGGATGGAAGCTACGTTCTCTCTCACCATCCAAAACGGGGACATTTCTGCTTCATCAATCTGTGTCTAATATTCCTCCTCCTCCTCCTCCTGCTCCACCTCCTGAAACCTCACGTAATCACGCTGAACGGGCAATTTTTCTTAGGGCCACAAGGCTCACTCAAATAATTTTTCAGAACAATTTTTATAAGTTTCAATGCGCTTAAAAGCATTGGAACTTTAACTTGAACCAATTTTTCGTTACACTGGGCTGCCTCCAGGCCTAGTTACCACTTAAGCCACATTAACCAAAGCGATTAATGGGTTTCACCTGCCCTCTTGGCTGGCCATGGCCAATTTTTGGGATGTACATTAGTACTGTTGATACAGCAATTTGTGTGGGCCCTCGCCTACAGTGTAATCAAATTAATTTTTAGCCCACCTGCATTACAGCTGACGTTACCTCAGCTGTGTTGGGCAATGCAATGGGATATTTTTGTGTACCGCCGGTGGGTTCCAGGGAGCCACCCATGCTGTAGGTGCACACTGAGTTTTTAATACATCTGTACACTTCTAAAGAACCCGTCTGACCGGGGCATGCAGTGTGGGCCGAAGCCCACCTGTATTACGCACGACATTACTACCTCAGCTGTGTTGGGCAATGCAATGGGATATTTCTATGTACCGCCGGTGGCTTCCTGGCACCCACCCAGGCAGTGGGTCCACAGGGAGTTAAACCTACATGTGTCCACTTGTAAAGAATCCCAGTCTGACTGGGGCATGCAGTGTGGGCCGAAGCACACCTGTATTACGCACGACATTACTACCTCAGCTGTGTTGGGCAATGCAATGGGATATTTCTATGTACCGCCGGTGGCTTCCTGGCACCCACCCAGGCAGTGGGTCCACAGGGAGTTAAACCTACATGTGTCCACTTGTAAAGAATCCCAGTCTGACTGGGGCATGCAGTGTGGGCCGAAGCCCACCTGTATTACGCACGACATTACTACCTCAGCTGTGTTGGGCAATGCAATGGGATATTTTTGTGTACCGCCGGTGGGTTCCAGGGAGCCACCCATGCTGTGGGTCGACAGGGACTTCACAATAGGGAGTTGTACCTGCCTGTGTCTATGAATTAAAAAGCCCGGTCTGACTGGGGCATGCAGACACCTTGACAGAATGAATAGTGTGTGGCACATAGGTTCCCCATTGCTATGCCCACGTGTGCAGCTCCAGATGGCGGTGGCACAGGATTCTATTTCTCATTGCTTCTGTACAGCATTGTGGGCTATCGCTCCGCCACTTTTAAAGAGGGTCGCTGCCTAGCCGTGCCAACCTCTGCAGTGTATGCCTGCGGTCCCTCGTCATGGCAGACGCAATTCTAAATAGACATGAGCGTGGTGTGGCATGAGGGCAGCTGAAGGCTGCGCAGGGACACTTTGGTGTGCGCTGTGGGGGGGAGGGGGTGCGGTTGGGCAGCATGTAACTCAGGAGAAGTGGCAGTGGAGTGTCATGCAGGCAGTGATTGTGCTTTGTTGGAGGTAGTGTGGTGCTTAGCAAAGGTATGCCATGCTAATGAGCGCTTTTCAGAAGTAAAAGTTGTTGGGAGGGGGGGGGGGCCCACTCTTGCCGCTATTGTGGCTTAATAGTGGGACCTGTGAACTTAGGATGCAGCCCAACATGTAGCCCCTCGCCTGCCCTATCCGTCACTGTGTCATTCCCATCACTTTCCTGAATTGCCCAGATTTTCACACATGAAAACCTTAGCGAGCATCGGCAAAATACAAAAATGTTCTGGTCGCCCATTGACTTCAATGGGGTTCGTTGTTCGAAACGAACCCTCGAGCATCACGGGAAGTTCGTTACGAATAACGAACACCCGAACATTTTGGTGTTCGCTCATCTCTAGTTAATACAGCATCTTCACTCTCCCTACCACTCACGTCCTGAGAAAAACTTTGCCTGATAAAACAGGTGTGCAAGAGGACCTTACCGCTGCTCTCCAGAGCTCTGATGCAGTTCCAGCAGTCCTCGGCCAGCTACACACGATCAATTTCTAGTTACGGAATTCATAAATCCCGCCTTCATGAAGCAATGGCTGTGATTGGCTGAACAGCACCTGCAGAACCAATGACAGCCATCACATTGGTTTATCGAGCGCTGCTCAGCCAATCACAGCAATCACTTGGTGGAGGCTGGATTTATGAATTGTTTGAGCCGCAACTCAACCAATTCATAAATCCTGCCTCCATGACGTCATGGCTATGATTTGTTCTTGCAGTGCTGCAGCTCAGCCAATCAGTGCAGCACTCGAAAAACCAATCACAGCCATGGCTTCGTCGAGACGGAATTCTTGAATCCCATAACCAGGAAGTGATCCTATTTGCCTGGCTGAGGATTGTGGGAAACCGCATCGGGGCTCTGGAAAGGAACTCCTCCTTTCACCAAGATAAGTGAGAGATTAGATAATGAAAGGAAGGGGTTAATTCGTAAAGCAATGGACCCCGCAGCAAGCAACATCCATGTCCCTAATTAAAGTTCCATGCTTTAACCCCTTACTGACATGGCCTATTTTGAGCTTAAGGACCAAGCCTTATTTTTCAAATCTGACATCTGTCACTTTCTGTGCTAATAACTTTTGAATCCTTTTACTTATCGATGTGATTCTGAGATTGTTTTTTCGTGACATATTGTACTTTATGTTAGGGTAACAATTGCATCAATAAATTTTGTCCTTATTAGAAAAAAAATCCAAATTTACTGAAAATTTGGAAAAATTCACAATTTTCAAACTTTGAATTGTTTTCTTTGTAAGATAGAAAGTCAAACACCACAACATAGTTATTAATTAACATTTCCCACAGGCCTACTTTACACAGCAATCATTTTTAAGTGTTATTTTACTTTTTGCAGACTCTACAAAGTATATAAATTTAGCAGTAATTTTTCACATTTACTAGCAAATTTCAAAATCTAAATTTTTTAAGGACCAATACAGTTCTGACGTGGATTTTAAGAGCCTGTATATCAGAATCCCCCATGAATTGCCCCATTTTAAAATAAGCACCCTTCAAAGTATTCAAAATGGCATTTAGAAAGTTTATTAACCCTTTAGATGTTTTACAGGAATTAAAGGAAAGTGCGTCAAAAATTAGAACTGTTCCTTTTTTCTACTGATTTTCAATATAAAACCTTTTTTTTATATAAAACAGCAGGAGTTAGCAAAGAAACAAAACTTGGAATGTATTACCCAGATTCCGCAGTTTTTAGAAATGCCCCATATGTGGACGTAGCCTGTTGTATGGGCACATGGTAGGTCTCAGAAGGAAAGGAGCGCTTCTTGTCTTTTTGAATGCAGATTTGGCAGGAATAATTTTCAGACCCCATGTAGTGTTTGCAGTGCCCCTGAGGTAGCAGTACATTTGAAACCCCCAATAACTGACCCCATTTTGGAAGCTACACCCCTCAGGGAATTTTCTAAGGGGTGTAGTGAGCGGTTTGAACCCACAGATGTTTGAGGAATTTTCTTAACAATTTGAGTTCAATACAAAAAAAAAATCACATTTTTCACATAATGTTCAGCTTTAGGCCCAGATTTATATTTTTTACCAGTGGCAGAAGGAAAAAACGTACCCCATGATGCGTTACCCAGTTGCTCTCGAACACGGAAATGCCCCATATGTGGACGTAGCCTGTTGTATGGGCACATGGCAGGACTCAGAAGGATAGGAGCGCTTCTTGGCTTTTTGAATGCAGATTTTGCTGGAATAATTTTCAGACACCGTGTAGTGTTTGCAGCCCCTGAGGTACCAGTGCATTTGAAACCCCCAACAACTGACCCCATTTTGGAAACTACACCCCTCAGGGAATTTTTTAAGGGGTGTAGTGAGCGGTTTGAACCCACAGGTATTTGAGGAATTTTTTTAACAATTTGAGTTGAGAACGAAAAATTCACATTTTTCCAATAATGTTCAGCTTTAGGCCCAGATTTTCATTTTTCACCAGGGGCAGAAGGAGAAAACATAGTCCATAATGCATTACCCAATTACTCTCGAGCATGGAAATGCCCCATATGTGGATGTAAACTGTTGTATGGGCACATGGCAGGGCTCAGAAAGAAAGGAGCGCTTTTTTTGAATGCAGATTTTGCTGGAATCATTTTCAGCCCCCATGTAGTGTTTGCAGCCCCTGAGCTACCAGTACATTTGAGACCCCCAACAACTGACCCCATTTTGGAAACTACACCCCTCAGGGAATTTTTTAAGGGGTGTAGTGAGCGGTTTGAACCCACAGGTATTTGAGGAATTTTTTTTAACAATTTGAGTTGAGAACGAAAAATTCACATTTTTCCAATAATGCTCAGTTTAGGCCCAGATTTTTATTTTTTACCACGGGCAGAAGGAGAAAACGTAACCCATGATGTTACCCAACAGGGAAATGCCCCATATGTGAATCTAAACTGTTTTTAGGGCGCAGGGCTCAGAAGGGAAGGACTTAGCATGTGGCTTTATGTACAAGCTGTGCTAAGTACATCAGGGTAAAACGTCAGGGCAATAAAAAAATTAAAATTTCAGGGACGTGTGGTAGATCTTAAAACACTCATTTATACAGAGGCCGGGTTGTGTGGGGCACGTTTCACACTGGTATATGGTGTCTTTTCTTATCCCCTGTTTGTAGCACACTCTGCACCTCTTTTGGGTCCTTCCCTTCGTCGCAGTGGAGGGAATTTCACTGAGAAAGTGCTGCCCTGGTACAATTCTTGTGGCCTCGCTTCCAGAAGTACTGGGCCTCTCCCCCACCTCCTGGTCCCCAAATATTAGGTCCTTGATAACTTCCTCTTGAAATTCAAGGAATGTCCCCCTGTGGCCTGCACCTCGGAACAGCACGTAGGCATTATACAGTGCCATCTGTACGAGGTGCACGGCCAGTTTTTTGTACCACACCCGTGTTTTCCGCATGGCTCTATAGGGCTCCAGTATCTGGTCTGATAGATCTACCCCTCCCATGTACTTATTATAGTCGAGGACACAGTCTGGCTTGGGGGTCTCTGCACTGGTACCTCGTACTGGGCAGGGGGTACTGCTGTGGCCGTGTATTGCCGTCAACATAAGGACATCCCTCTTGTCCTTATATTTAACGCACAATACATTGTCGCTGCATTGGGCCCGGCTCTCACCCCTTCTGAGCAGTTGCCCAAGCAGCGTCTTAGGGAGGCTTTTTTGATTTTTCCGAACAGTGCCACATGCCACTGTTCCTCTGGAAGCGAGGCACTGAAACAGGGGGACACTGGTATAAAAGTTATCCAGGTACAGATGGTAACCCTGGTCTAATAGTGGGTGCACCAGTTCCCACACTATTTTCCCTGTTACTCCCAGCACGGGGGGGGGGGGCATTCTGGGGGCTCAATTTTAGTGTCCTTCCCCTCGTAAATACGGAACTTGTGGGTGTACCCTGATGTACTTTCGCACAGCTTGTACAACTTCACACCATACCGTGCCCGCTTACTGGGCAGGTACTGGCGGAATTTTAGCCTCCCCTTGAAGTGTACCAGGGACTCGTCTACTGCAATGTTTATCTGTGGGGCATACGCCTGGGCAAACTTGGCGTTAAAATGGTCTATTACGGGCCTGATCTTATACAACCGATCGTAATTGGGGTGATCACTGGGGGGGGCACAGCTGGTTGTCATTGTAGTGCAGAAATTTTAAAATACACTCAAAGCGCGTCCTCGACATCGCCATGCGGAACATTGGGGTGTGGTACAAAATATCGGTAGACCAGTACGCCCTGATTGTTGGCTTCTTTATTAGCCCCATGGTTAGTATAAGCCCCCAAATTTTTTTTATCTCTGGTGCATCCACAGGGGTCCACTTATCGGGTCTGGCGTAGCTGGAGGTGGGATTTTCTTCTATAAAATTCTGGGCGTACAAATTCGTCTGGGTAACAATATGGGCAATGAACTCTTCTGAAAAAAAAAACTTGAAGAAGTCCTTCCCTCTGAGCCCTTCCGTGTCAAATTGAATCCCTGGGTTCCCAATAAAATCAGGGATCTGGGGTCTGTAATCTTCCGGGGTACTCCAGTGAGCATCTGATGCATTGGGGTCAGTGGCGGTCCTTGGACGCCTTCTCGGGGGTGCAGGGAGCTCAGACTCGCTGGATGAGGATGAGGATGAGGAGTCGGAGAATGCCAAAAAAGTGGGGTCGTCATCACCACTACCTGAGTCCGAGTCTGATGCAATGATTGCATACAGTTCCTCTGAAGTGTACCTCCTGCGGGCCATATTTATATAAAATGGGGCACACGGGGAAAAAGTTTTATTAGATGGGACACTGCGGGATGGGGTGACCACGGGACGGGGGTCGGAAAGAACGCGGAAACTTATGTGGTGTATTCACGTAAGTGTTTTTTTTTTTTTTTACACAGACGAATACACTGACAGTACACGGACTAACGACACGCTACACACTAGACGGACTAACGACACGCTACACTAACTAATGACGGGTGACGGGACAGGTAACGAAATGGGAACAACAGGAACTTTTTTTTTTTTCTTTTTTTTTAACCAAGGGATACACTGACTACACGCTGCGCTACACTACACTGCTGATCGCACGCTACAGCTCACTCACTACACTTCTGATCACACACTACAGATCCCTCACTCACTACACTACACTGCACTTCTGATCACTCACTTCACTCTGCTACACTACACTGCCTGATCAATCACTCACTCCACTCACTACACTGCCTGCCTGATCAATCACTCACTACACTCACTCCACTACACCACACTGATGACTAACTCCTCTCCACTACACTGATCACTAACTCCACTCCACTCCACTCCACTCCACTCCACTCCACTGATCACGCACTCCCTGCCTAATCTACACACTAATCGCTCTTTTTTATCACAGTAGGTGCTCTATCTACAAGCACCGGATGCTTGCACATGGAGCCCCTACAGTAAACAGCGCGAAGTCTGCTGCTGCGCTGTGATTGGTCAGGGAGTTTTTCCCTGACCAATCACAGCGATCGTGGGGGAGGGACCGCTCTGATTGGTCCCCGGCCCGGACGCAGCACTTATCTGCTGACTATGTCAGCAGACATCACTGCTGTGTCGCCGCGATTGTCACCGCGGCGACACTTTAATGACATGACGTACCAGGTACGTCATGTTGCGGGAAGTATCCCGCTACCATGACGTACCAGGTACGTCCAGGAGCGGGAAGGGGTTAAAATTTTGCTCCTAATTAATTGCGCATGTCCAGTGACAGGACCAGAGTGCCAGGGGTTAATGTTCCCCATCAAGTTAGGAGCACCTCGAGCTGCTGTTAAATGTCTCTGAAGCTATGTGACCCAACCACTCTCCTCCTCCCTAAAGAGTTAATGATCTGGTTGCATAAATAATCCCTGCTGCCTCTCACAGCACTAGCCACTGTGATATATAGCTAAGTAGACTGGCATCGGTGTAGCCGCCCGACAGATGGTATCGGGCAGCCGGCTAACACTCACACTGACTGCCTGCCTGAGAGGGAATAGCTAGCTCCCTTATTCTGTATGATTGACGCGTTTCAGCAATCTGTGAACACACGGACTGCCTCATCAGGATAGTGTAAGAATAGGACAGGGAACGGCCGTGATGACTGGTGGCATCCCGATAGTGAGTGTCGTGCGTCTGAACCAGGCAGCTCTATATATGAAAAGCTCCTCTTCCCTCTTCCCCTTTAACAATCCCAGATCCCAGCTGGGAATCAGCCACTTCCTCTGCTCTCTCGCGATAGTGTGTTGCATAGCAGTCTCTGCTGAAGTAGTTCAGCACTGGACAGCTCCCTGCTCTCGCGATAGTGTGTTGCACAGCAGTCTCTGCTGAAGTAGTTCAGCACTGGACAGCTCCCTGCTCTCGCGATAGTGTGTTGCACAGCAGTCTCTGCTGAAGTAGTTCAGCACTGGACAGCTCCCTGCTCTCGCGATAGTGCAGTGGTGGCGAACCTATGGCACGCGTGCCAGAGGCGGCACGCAGAGCCCTCCCTGCTGGCACGCGTCGCCATCGGCCACTCACCACCACCTTAGTGAATGCCTGCAGGGGCCGCGGCTCCCCTGCTGACATTCACTCAGCGCTGCTTTCTGTGCTGATCCCGGCGCACACTGTGAGTCAGTGTGCAGCTAGGATCCTTCTCCCCCGTCCCCCGACGTCTCCTACTTTGGTTCCGCAAGAGCAGGGGGAGAAGGCATCCAACAGCAGCACACTGCCTTCAGTATGCACCTGGGATCAGGCAGGAGAGGAGCGGCGCTCCCGCGAGGAGGAGGGGTACGTATGTGGGGGAGGGGGTGCGCATTCTGACAGCTGGGAGAATCGCTGGGGGGAGGGGGGGCATTCTGACAGCTGGGAGAATCGCTGGGGGGAGGGGAGGGGGGGCATTCTGACAGCTGGGAGAATCGCTGGGGGGAGGGGAGGGGGGGCATTCTGACTGCTGGGAGAATCGCTGGGGGGAGGGGAGGAGGGGCATTCTGACTGCTGGGAGAATCGCTGGGGGGGGGGAGGGGGGCATTCTGACTGCTGGGAAAATCGCTGGGGGGGGGGCATTCTGACTGCTGGGAAAATCGCTGGGGGGGCATTGTGACTGCTGGGAAAATCGCTAGGGGGGGGAGGGGGGGCATTCTGACAGCTGGGAGAATCGCTGGGGGGGGGGAGGGGGGGCATTCTGACTGCTGGGAAAATCGCTGGGGGGGGGGGAGGGGGAGCATTCTGACTGCTGGGAAAATCGCTGGGGGGGGCATTCTGACTGCTGGGAAAATCGCTGGGGGGGGGCATTCTGACTGGGAAAAATCGCTGGGGGGGAGGGGGAGCATTCTGACTGCTGGGAAAATCGCTGGGGGGGGGGCATTCTGACTGCTGGGAAAATCGCTGGGGGGGGCATTCTGACTGCTGGGAAAATCGCTGGGGGGGCATTGTGACTGCTGGGAAAATCGCTGGGGGGGGAGGGGGGCATTCTGACTGCTGGGAAAATCGCTGGGGGGGAGGGGGGGCATTCTGTCTGCTGGGAAAATCGCTGGGGGGGAAGACTTTAGGACTGCTGGGGGAACTGTTGGGGGGTGAGGCATTAGTACTGCTGGGGGAACCGCTGGGGGGAAGGCATTATGACTGCTGAGGGGACCGCTGAGGGGGGCGCATTATCATTTCTGGGGGAACCGCTTGAGGGGAGGGGGGCATTATTGCTGGCAGACAGCTGGGGGTGGCATTGTGACTGCTGGTGGACCACTGGGGGGGGGGGTAATATGACTGCTGTGGGAACCGCTGGGGGGGAAGCGGGCATTATTACTGCTGGGGGACCGCTGGGGTATGTCACTATTACCACTGGGGGGGGGTGGGGGGGTGTCACTATTATCGCTAGGAGGGCCACTATTACCACTGGGGTATGTTTACATGTGGCAGAAACTGGCAGGGCTGTTTCAAAATAGACAGGGTGCAGATTTTGACTGCTTTTTGGATG
This sequence comes from Eleutherodactylus coqui, assembly GCF_035609145.1. Lineage (NCBI taxonomy): Eukaryota > Metazoa > Chordata > Amphibia > Anura > Eleutherodactylidae > Eleutherodactylus > Eleutherodactylus coqui. The sequence continues at coordinate 24,182,930 of NC_089841.1, forward strand.
CAGAAATGCTGCAGAATTTTCCACATCCAAAAAGCAGTCAGAATCTGCACCCTGTCTATTTTTAAGCAGCCCTGTCCTTTTTAGAATGACGGGGGTAAAATCATGTCGTGATAAGCCCCGCCCCCTGACATGTTGGCACTTTGCGATACATAAGTTGGTTTTGGGTTGCAGTTTGGGCACTCGGTCTCTGAAAGGTTCGCCATCACTGCGATAGTGTGTTGCATAGCAGTCTCTGCTGAAGTAGTTCAGCACTGGACAGCTCCCTGCTCTCCCGATCCCAGGCAGCAGTAGCTCAGTGCTTAGTCAGCACTGGACAGCTCCCTCCACTGTGCTCAAAGCATTGCAATGTGTTTAACCCCTTAGTGACCAAGCCTGTTTGCGCCTTAATGACCAGGCCAAATTTTGCAAATCTGACATGTGTCACTTTAACATGGAAAAACACCAGAAAGGTTTTGCATATCCAAGCGATTCTGACATTGTTTTTTCGCCACATGTTGTGCTTCATTTAGGCGGAAAAAATAGACCGATAGAAATTGTGTTTATTTATTAAAAGCGCCAAAATTGGGAACATTTTGAAAAAATCGTCATTTTTTCACATTTCCAACTGCAATATCTTAAATAATGACCAGGCCAAATTTTGCAAATCTGACATGTGTCACTTTAACATGGAAAAACACCAGAAAGGTTTTGCATATCCAAGCGATTCTGACATTGTTTTTTCGCCACATGTTGTGCTTCATTTAGGCGGAAAAAATAGACCGATAGAAATTGTGTTTATTTATTAAAAGCGCCAAAATTGGGAACATTTTGAAAAAATCGTCATTTTTTCACATTTCCAACTGCAATATCTTAAATATGTGCAAACATAATATAGAAATTTTTGCTAAGATTTATATTTCCACCCGTTTACTTTATTTTGGGCGCACATTGGAAAAACTTTCGTTTTTTTTTAACTATTTAGGAGACGTACAAATTTAACATTACTTTTTAGCATTTTGAGGAACACTTTGTTTTCCTATACCAAGCCGAGATTGGAAAGGCTCATGAGTGTCAGAATAATAGATACCCCCCCAAATGACCTCATTTTAAAAACTACACCCCTTAGCCTAGGGTCACACGGGGCGGATTACCGTCGGAAATCTCGCGGTTTGGCTGCAGCAAAAACCGCGAGATCTCCGCCGGCAGAGCTGCCGCGGTTTAAGCCGCGGCGGCTTTGAAGCGGTCCGGCCGCTTGCTCTTCCATTGCGGCCGGCGCTCCCATAGAGGAGAGCGCGGCCGCAGCGGAATGCAAAAAAGAATGAGCATGCTGCTTCTTTTAAAACCGCGGCTGCGGCCGCCGCAGCCGCGGTTTCAACCGGATTTACCGCAGCGGATTAGCCGTCCTGTGTGGACGAGATTTCTGAGAAACCTCGTCCACATGGCTGGCTAATCCCGGGCTTAGCGGCCGCGGTCGGTTTTGCCGCGGGCGGATCTGCTGCGGCAAAACCGCGGCAAATCCGCCCTGTGTGACCCCAGCCTTAATGTATTCACTGAGGGGTGTCAGGAGTATTTTGACCCCACAGTTTTTTTTCAGGAATTAATTCAATTTAGAGGAGAAAAAGTAAAATTTCATATTTTTGCAAATCTGTCATTTTAAAGACATATTTTTTTCCTATAGTTTACATGAAAATCAGGATTTACACCCCAAAATGGATACCCCTATTTCTCCCGTGTTCAGAAATATACCCATTGTGGCCCTATTGTTATATCTGAGTCCACAACGGGGCCCAAAATGAAAGGAGTAGTCAGTGTCTTTCAAAACAGAAATTTTGCTTGAAGTCCTTTTAGGCCCCATAGCACACATGTAGAGTTCTGGAGCGCCCAAAACCATAGAAAACCCCCACAAATGACCCAATTTTGAAAACTAGACCCCTTAAGGAATTTATCTAGGGGTGTACTGCATATTTTGACCCCACAGTTTTTGAATGAATTCAAACCAAGCAAAAGGAAAAAATTGTGATTTTCGTTTTTTCGGCAATTCTGTCATTTTAAAAACAGCTTTTTTTGTACAGCACACATATGAAGGAAGACTTGCACCCAAAAATGAATACCCCTGTTTGTCCCGTGTTCAGAGACATACCCATTGTGGCCCTAATCTTATGTCTGGATGCACAACGGGGCCCAAAATGAAAGGAGCGACCGGTGGCTTTCGGAACACAAATTTTGCTTGAAGTCCTTTTAGGCCCCATTGCCCACTTGGAGAGTTCTTGAGCGCCCAAAACCATAGAGAACCCCCACAAATGACCCCATTTTGAAAACTAGACTTCTTAACGAATTTATCTAGGGGTGTACTGCGTATTTTGACCCCACAGTTTTTGAATAAATTCAAGCAAAGCAAAAGGAAAAAATTTGGATTTTTGTTTTTTTGGCAATTCTGTCATTTTAAAAACAGCTTTTTTTGTACAGCACACATATGAAGGAAGACTTACACCCCAAAATGGATCCCCCTGTTTGTGCTGTTTTCAGAAATATACCCATTGTGGCCCTAATCTTATGTCCGCATGCACAACGGGGCCCAAAATAAAAGGAGTAATCGGTGGCTTTCAGAACATAGATTTTGCTTGAAGTCCTTTTAGGCCCCATTGCCCACTTGTAGAGTTCTTGAGCGCCCAAAACCATATAGAACCCCCACAAATGACCCAATTTTGAAAACTAGACCCCTTAACGAATTTATCTAGGGATGTACTGCATATTTTGACCCCACAGTTTTTGAATAAATTCAAGCAAAGCAAAAGGGAAAAAATAGGATTTTCATTTTTTGGGCTATTGTGTCAATTTAAAAACAGGTTTTTTTGTACAGCACACATATAAATGAAGGCTTTCACCCCAAAATGGATACCCCTGTTTGTCCCGTGTTCAGAAACATACCCATTGTGGCCCTAATAGACTTACAGGACCCATGGCTAGGCCTACAATGAAAGGAATACCCGTTGGATTTCAGGGTACCACTGAATAAATTTCAGGCCCCATTGCCCACTTATAGAGCCATTGAGCGGCCAAAACTATAAAGAACCCCCTCAAATGACCCCATTTTGAAAACTAGACCCCTTAACGAATTCATCTAGGGGTGTACTGCGTATTTTGACCCCACAGTATTTGAATGAATCTAAGCAAAGCAGAAGGAAAAAGTTACGATTTTCAATTTTTTTGGCAATTTTTTCAATTTAAAAACAGTTTTTTTTGTACAGTGCACATAAGAATGAAGACGTTCACCCCCAAAATGGATACCCCCGTTTGTCCCGAGTTCAGAAACATACCCATTGTGGCCCTAATCTACTTACAGGACGCATGGCAAGGCCTATAAAGGACGGAACACCTGTTGGATTTTAGGGCACAACTGAATAAATTCCAGGCCCCATTGCTTATTTGTACAGAATAAAGATTGACTCCCTAAAAATTCCCCCCCTCCCCCTCCGCGCCCTTTTTGGCGTTCGCAAATCTTAGATAAAAGTAAAAATGTGAACTGTGTAGTATTTCCGAAGACAGGGGTAATTACGGAGGCTGGTTGGAATGGGCCCATGGGGCAATAAAACCGGGTATCCCCCCCCCCTCCTCTCATGCTTTTTGGGGGTATTTCATGACCTCAGTGGCGGGTATGGGGTGTAAAAAGTGGCGTTCCGTGAGTCTCCGTAAGCTTGATGAGGTGCGGCGGTCTCACACAGAAGGCGCTCAACAAGGTGCTCCTGGAACTTCAGGAAGGCGAGCGTTCCCGGGGCTTCTTGTAAAATACGTATCACAGGTAGCGGTCTGAATAACGCCGGGCTCACGCGGGTGCAGGCGGAATTCGCTTGCGGAGGCCCACAGCGGATCCCATCTGTGAGCCTGGCTGTGACCCTGCGTACGGCTGCGTAATGTACTGCGCATAACTGCGTACTCACACAGGCGGTCATGCACAGTACACCTTTGTTTGTATTTCCCGCACCATCGCTTAGCGATGACACGGGTACCCGCAGCCCGTATACAATGTAGTTGCGTATGGGCTGCGGGTATATCCGCGACCACGGAGCACAATGGGCTCTGTGTTGCCGATATCCGCAGTAAAATAGAACCTGCTGCGTTCTCTTTTCTGCCAGTGGATTACGTAATTCCGACCCTCTAATGTGAGCGGAATTGTGTAATCCAATGCGATTGATCTGCGTATTACCGCGGATCAGACGCATGCGGAATCCGTAATTCCTATCCGGTCATGTGAGACCGGCCTAAGGTAGATCGCTACCTTTTTATCACGTGACCGGCGACCACTCAACGAGGCCACCCGTCACTGCTCCAGGCTCTCGGTGACCGTTGGTCGCTGGGAGTAAGGAGATTTTAAGTTTCCTGGGCTCCCTGACTCCTGCGCATGTGTCCGGCTTTTTGCCGGCAATCGCATGTGCAGAATCCTGGAAGGTCCATGGAGGAAGATCGCGTCGGGATTCAAATACGCAGGCCTCCGGTAAAAAGATTCATCTCCTCTCACCGATCGCATCAGTGAGGGGAGATGAAACTTCAAATTTTTTTTTTACTTTTACGTGATCGGCATTATTGGATAATGGCGAACACGTGACCAGGAACCGCTCACCGCGGACCCCCATTAAATCTCCATGCTCTTGGCTACGTTTTGTAGCCAGGAGCAGGGAGAATTTAAATTATCCTGGCAATCCACAGCTTTTGCGCATGCGTCCGCCATTTTGGCGACGGGCGCGTGTGCAGAAGCTGTGGTAAGGTCCGCGGATAAATCTGGGGGCCTTAGGTACGTACTTTCATCCTCCCTCACGGATATGATCCATGAGGGGAGATGAAACGTACGCTTTTTAAACTTTTAAAAACTTTTTTTTTTTAACTTTTTTACACTTTTTTCTCACTTTACATGATCACTGTCATCCATTGGATGACAGTGATCATGTCCCCGGTATAATCTCTCTGCTCCTAGCTACACGCCAAGAGCAGAGGGATTTTAAATTCCCCGGGGCTCGAGCCCGTCTGTGCATGCGCCCGATGTCAATCATCGGGCGCGCATGCGCAGACGGGGATTCGGGTCCCGGGACATCGGGACACCGCTGAGGACTGGGGGGTGAGTATTTTCACCTCCCCTCATGGATCCGATCCATGAGGGGAGGTGAAACTGACTTTTTTAAAACTTTTTTTTAACTTTTTCGCGATCGCCGCTAACCATTGGATAACGGAGATCGCGGTACCGGGGACCGCTCACCGCAGTCCCCGCTGACATCTCCTGCCTCCCGGCTACCTACAGGAGTCGGGAGCCAGGAGATTTTAAATCTCCCGCGCCGCCGGGCCTTCTGCGCATGCGGCTGACGTAATGCCGCCTGGCGCGCATGCGCAGAACACCGGCTTCGGGCCCCGGAGCGGCAGGAGAGCGGGGAGCAGCGTGCCGGACCTGGGTGAGTAATTTCAGCTGCTCCGATGGATCCGATCCATCAGAGCAGCTGAATCTTTAACTTTTGTGTACTTTTATTTACTTTTTTTGCGATCGGCGCTATCCATTGCATAGCGCCGATCGCAATGCCGGGCGGGGGTCCAAACAGCCCGGGATGACAGCTCCATGCTGTCAGCTACCTGCGGACACCGACAGCATGGAGCTGTCACGTCCACAGCCCGAGGGGCATTATTCTCTGCAGGAAGCATGTTTTTACGTCCTCAGAGAATAGAGCCCACTTCGGGAGGACGTAAAAACACTATGGGCTGGTCGTTAAGGGGTTAAAAGCATCAGCTTGTGGTTGGGGACATTATGTGTGATAGAGCACTTATCTATCCCAGCAGGATTAGTACATGGCTATATTGTGGGGGAGGGGGGGGGGATATATATCACAGGGGGATAATTTTAGTCAGTAATATTAGAAGCAGAAAGGCTTATGCGTGCATCACAATGTTTGATCAAAGTAAAGCATCCCCAGCTTCCGTTCAGAGAGGAGATGGAAGCACGGCCTCATGGACCCGGGGTCGGTCCTTTTTGCTCGGGCATTTTAATGCCAGAAAAGATAATTCAAATAAGGGAATTGCCGGGCTCCATTGTCGGGTTCAGGTCAGTGGAAAGAAAAAAAAGCAAGGAGCCCAAACCACCTTATTTGGACTGTTTTGGTCTGTTTATAATTGGCTCAGATGAATGAGGTTTAGGAGATCTGCTCATTTAGGCCGGTTGGTGAAGCGGTCTGGGGTCTGTGGATTCACATACATTCCTTCTGAAGCTATTTTTTTATCTATATTTCCCCTTCTTCCATTTTGCCTAATCAATTCAATGCCCTGAGCCTTGAGTACACAGAGGTCATTGTCATGATAGTATCTCATGTGGTTATCCAGACTGGTGTGTTCACCCCTTCTCACATTCCCCGTATGGGCCAGTGTCCTTCTCCTAAATTGTTGTATTGTTTAGCCCAACAGGACCGTATCTTAAAGATGCTTAGGATGCAAAATGAGGAAAATGTAAATGTTGCTCAAATGTAACATAAAAAAGCCTACAGGCATGCCCCACACTTTCGCCCCTTTGTCCAAAAGTGGCGCCAGTAGCAACAGGCCCACCCACAGTGGCCCCAGCAGCAACACTGCCTCCCCCCCGTAGCGGCCCCAGCAGCAACACTGCCTCCCCCCCGTAGCGGCCCCAGCAGCAACAGTGCCCCCCCCAGGCGGCCCCAGCAGCAACAGTGCCCCCCCCCCGCAGCGGCCCCAGCAGCAACAGTGCCCCCCCCCGCAGCGGCCCCAGCAGCAACAGTGCCCCCCCCCCCGCAGCGGCCCCAGCAGCAACAGTGCCCCCCCCCCGCAGCGGCCCCAGCAGCAACAGTACCACCCCCACCGCAGCGGCCCCAGCAGCAACAGTGCCACCCCCACCGCAGCAGCGCCAGCAGCAACAGTGCCACCCCCACCGCAGCGGCCCCAGCAGCAACAGTGCCACCCCCACCGCAGCGGCCCCAGCAGCAACAGTGCCACCCCCACCGCAGCAGCCCCAGCAGCAACAGTGCCACCCCCACCGCAGCGGCCGCAGCAGCAACAGTGCCACCCCCACCGCAGCGGCCGCAGCAGCAACAGTGCCACCCCCACCGCAGCGGCCGCAGCAGCAACAGTGCCACCCCCACCGCAGCGGCTGCAGCAGCAACAGTGCCCCCCTCCGCAGTGGCCCCAACAGCAAGAGTGCCCCCTCCACAGCGGCCCCAGCAGCAACAGTGCTCCCCACCCCCACAGCAGCCGCAGCAGCAACAGTGCCCCCCCTGCAGCGGCCGTAGCAGCAACAGTGCCCCCCTCCAGAGCGGCCCCAGCAACAACAGTGCTCCCCCCTGCAGTGGCCCCAGCAGCAACAGTGCCCCCAGAAGCAACAGTGCCCCCTGCAGCGGCCCCAGCAGCAACAGTGCCCCCCCGAAGTGGCCCCAGCAGCAACAGTGCCCCCCATAGCGGCCCCAGCAGCAACAGTGCCCCCCACAGTGGCCCTAGCAGCAACAGTGCCCCCCTCTGCAGCGGCCCCAGGAGCAACAGTGCTCCCCCCTCCCCCACAGCGGCCCCAGCAGCAATAGTGTCCCCTCACAGAAGCCCCAGTAGTAATAGTGACCCCCACAGTGGCCTCAGCAGTAATAGTGACCTCTACAGTGGCCCCAGTAGAAATAGTGTCACGCACAGTCGCCCCAATAGAAAAAGTGACCATTACAGTGGCCACAGTAGAAATAGTGATCCCCCACGGCACACCTAGTAGCAACAATAACCCCCAAAGCAGCCCCAGTAGTAATACTGTCCCCCACAGTGGCTCCAGTAGAAATTGTTACCCCTACTGTGGCACTAGTAGAAATAGTGACCCAACAGTTGCCTCAGCAGAAACAGTGACCTTCACAGTGGCCCCCAGTAGTAATAGTGACCCCCCACAGTGGCCTCAGTATTAAAAGTGTAGCAGCTCCATTAGTAGTGACAGGTTACATAAGATAGTCGTGACAGTAGTGACAGAATAGTGACCGGTGACATAAGATAGTGGTGACGGTAGTGACAGAATAGTGACAGGTGACATCAGATAGTGGTGACAGTAGTGACAGAATAGTGACCGGTGACATCAGATAGTGGTGACAGTAGTGACAGAATAGTGACCGGTGACATAAGATAGTGGTGACGGTAGTGACAGAATAGTGACAGGTGACATCAGATAGTGGTGACAGTAGTGACAGAATAGTGACCGGTGACATCAGATAGTGGTGACAGTAGTGACAGAATAGTGACAGGTGACATCAGATAGTGGTGACAGTAGTGACAGAATAGTGACAGGTGACATCAGATAGTGGTGACGGTAGTGACAGAATAGTGACCGGTGACATCAGATAGTGGTGACAGTAGTGACAGAATAGTGACCGGTGACATCAGATAGTGGTGACGGTAGTGACAGAATAGTGACCGGTGACATCACATAGTGGTGACGGTAGTGACATAATAGTGACGACGGTAGTGACAGAATAGTGACAGGTGACATCAGATAGTGGTGACGGTAGTGACAGAATAGTGACAGATGACATCAGATAGTGGTGACAGTAGTGACAGAATAGTGACAGGTGACATAAGATAGTGGTGACAGAATAGTGACCGGTGACATCAGATAGTGGTGACAGAATAGTGACAGGTGACATCAGATAGTGGTGACAGAATAGTGACAGGTGACATAAGATAGTGGTGACAATAGTGACAGGTGACATCAGATAGTGGTGACGGTAGCGACAGAATAGTGACCGGTGACATCAGATAGTGGTGACAGTAGTGACAGAATAGTGACCGGTGACATCAGATAGTGGTGACAGTAGTGACAGAATAGTGACCGGTGACATAAGATAGTGGTGACTGTAGTGACAGAATAGTGACCGGTGACATCAGATAGTGGTGACAGTAGTGACAGAATAGTGACCGGTGACATCAGATAGTGGTGACAGTAGTGACAGAATAGTGACAGGTGACATCAGATAGTGGTGACAGAATAGTGACAGGTGACATAAGATAGTGGTGACAATAGTGACAGGTGACATCAGATAGTGGTGACGGTAGCGACAGAATAGTGACCGGTGACATCAGATAGTGGTGACTGTAGTGACAGAATAGTGACCGGTGACATAAGATAGTGGTGACTGTAGTGACAGAATAGTGACCAGTGACATCAGATAGTGGTGACAGTAGTGACAGAATAGTGACAGATGACATAAGATAGTGGTGACGGTAGTGACAGAATAGTGACAGGTGACATCAGATAGTGGTGACGGTAGTGACAGAATAGTGACAGGTGACATCAGATAGTGGTGACGGTAGTGACAGAATAGTGACAGGTGACATCAGATAGTGGTGACAGAATAGTGACCGGTGACATCACATAGTGGTGACGGTAGTGACATAATAGTGACGACGGTAGTGACAGAATAGTGACAGGTGACATCAGATAGTGGTGACAGTAGTGACAGAATAGTGACAGGTGACATCAGATAATGGTGACAGAATAGTGACAGAATAGTGACAGGTGACATCAGATAGTGGTGACAGTAGTGACAGAATAGTGACCGGTGACATCAGATAGTGGTGACAGTAGTGACAGAATAGTGACAGGTGACATCAGATAGTGGTGACAGAATAGTGACAGGTGACATCAGATAGTGGTGACGGTAGTGACAGAATAGTGACAGGTGACATCAGATAGTGGTGCCGGTAGTGACAGAATAGTGACAGATGACATCAGATAGTGGTGACAGTAGTGACAGAATAGTGACCGGTGACATCAGATAGTGGTGACAGAATAGTGACAGGTGACATCAGATAGTGGTGACAGTAGTGACAGAATAGTGACCGGTGACATCAGATATTGGTGACAGTAGTGACAGAATAGTGACAGGTGACATCAGATAGTGGTGACAGTAGTGACAGAATAGTGACAGGTGACATAAGATATTGGTGACGGTAGTGACAGTAGTGACAGAATAGTGACATCAGATAGTGGTGACAGTAGTGACAGAATAGTGACCAGTGACATCAGATAGTGGTGACAGTAGTGACAGAATAGTGACAGGTGACATCAGATAGTGGTGACAGTAGTGACAGAATAGTGACCGGTGACATAAGATAGTGGTGACAGTAGTGACAGAATAGTGACCGGTGACATCAGATAGTGGTGACAATAGTGACAGAATAGTGACCGGTGACATCAGATAGTGGTGACAATAGTGACAGAATAGTGACCGGTGACATCAGATAGTGGTGACGGTAGTGACAGAATATTGACAGGTGACATCAGATAGTGGTGACAGTAGTGACAGAATAGTGACAGGTGACATCAGATAGTGGTGACAGTAGTGACAGAATAGTGACCGGTGACATCAGATAGTGGTGACGGTAGCGACAGAATAGTGACCGGTGATATCAGATAGTGGTGACGGTAGTGACAGAATAGTGACCGGTGACATCAGATAGTGGTGACGGTAGTGACAGAATAGTGACCGGTGACATCAGATAGTGGTGACAGTAGTGACAGAATAGTGACCGATGACATCAGATAGTGGTGACAGTAGTGACAGAATAGTGACAGGTGACATAAGATAGTGGTGACAGTAGTGACATAATAGTGACCGGTGACATCAGAGAGTGGTGACAGTAGTGACAGAATAGTGACAGGTGACATCAGATAGTGGTGACAGAATAGTGACCGGTGACATCAGATAGTGGTGACAGTAGTGACATATTAGTGACCGGTGACATCAGATAGTGGTGACTGTAGTGACAGAATAGTGACAGGTGACATCAGATAGTGGTGACAGTAGTGACAGAATAGTGACCGGTGACATAAGATAGTGGTGACTGTAGTGACAGAATAGTGACCAGTGACATCAGATAGTGGTGACAGTAGTGACAGATGACATCAGATAGTGGTGACAGAATAGTGACACGTGACATCAGATAGTGGTGACAATAGTGACAGGTGACATCAGATAGTGGTGACAGTAGTGACAGAATAGTGACAGGTGACATCAGATAGTGGTGACAGTAGTGACATAATAGTGACCGCTGACATTAGATAGTGGTGACAATAGTGACAGAATAGTGACCGGTGACATCAGATAGTGGTGACGGTAGTGACAGAATAGTGAACGGTGACATCAGATAGTGGTGACAGTAGTGACAGAATAGTGACAGGTGACATTAGATAGTGGTGACAGTAGTGACATAATAGTGACCGGTGACATCAGATAGTGGTGACAGTAGTGACAGAATAGTGACCGGTGACATCAGATAGTGGTGACGGTAGTGACAGAATAGTGACCGGTGACATCAGATAGTGGTGACGGTAGTGACAGAATAGTGACCGGTGACATCAGATAGTGGTGACGGTAGTGACAGAATAGTGACAGGTGACATAAGATAGTGGTGACAGTAGTGACATAATAGTGACAGGTGACATCAGATAGTGGTGACGGTAGTGACATAATAGTGACCGGTGACATCAGAGAGTGGTGACAGTAGTGACAGAATAGTGACAGGTGACATCAGATAGTGGTGACGGTAGTGACATAAGTGACCGGTGACATCAGATAGTGGTGACAGTAGTGACATAATAGTGACCGGTGACATCAGATAGTGGTGACAGTAGTGACATAATAGTGACCGGTGACATCAGATAGTGGTGACAGTAGTGACAGAATAGTGACAGGTGACATCAGATAGTGGTGACTGTAGTGACAGAATAGTGACCGGTGACATCAGATAGTGGTGACAGTAGTGACAGAATAGTGACCGGTGACATCAGATAGTGGTGACAGTAGTGACAGAATAGTGACCGGTGACATCAGATAGTGGTGACAGTAGTGACAGAATAGTGACCGGTGACATAAGATAGTGGTGACAATAGTGACAGGTGACATCAGATAGTGGTGACAGTAGTGACAGAATAGTGACAGGTGACATCAGATAGTGGTGACGGTAGTGACATAATAGTGACCGCTGACATTAGATAGTGGTGACAATAGTGACAGAATAGTGACCGGTGACATCAGATAGTGGTGACGGTAGTGACAGAATAGTGACAGGTGACATAAGATAGTGGTGACGGTAGTGACAGAATAGTGAACGGTGACATCAGATAGTGGTGACAGTAGTGACAGAATAGTGACAGGTGACATTAGATAGTGGTGACAGTAGTGACAGAATAGTGACCGGTGACATCAGATAGTGGTGACAGAATAGTGACCGGTGACATCAGATAGTGGTGACAGTAGTGACATAATAGTGACCGGTGACATCAGATAGTGGTGACAGTAGTGACAGAATAGTGACAGGTGACATCAGATAGTGGTGACTGTAGTGACAGAATAGTGACCGGTGACATCAGATAGTGGTGACAGTAGTGACAGAATAGTGACCGGTGACATCAGATAGTGGTGACGGTAGTGACAGAATAGTGACCGGTGACATAAGATAGTGGTGACGGTAGTGACAGAATAGTGACCGGTGACATAAGATAGTGGTGACGGTAGTGACATAATAGTGACAGGTGACATCAGATAGTGGTGACAGTAGTGACATAATAGTGACCGGTGACATCAGATAGTGGTGACAGTAGTGACAGAATAGTGACCGGTGACATCAGATAGTGGTGACGGTAGTGATAGAATAGTGACCGGTGACATCAGATAGTGGGGACGGTAGTGACATAATAGTGACCGGTGACATCAGATAGTGGGGACAGTAGTGACAGAATAGTGCCCGGTGACATCAGATAGTGGTGACAGTAGTGACAGAATAGTGACCGGTGACATCAGATAGTGGTGACAGTAGTGACATAATAGTGACAGGTGACATCAGATAGTGGTGACAGTAGTGACAGAATAGTGACCGGTGACATAAGATAGTGGTGACGGTAGTGACAGAATAGTGACCAGTGACATCAGATAGTGGTGACAGTAGTGACATAATAGTGACCGGTGACATCAGATAGTGGTGACAGTAGTGACATAATAGTGACCGGTGACATCAGATAGTGGTGTCAGTAGTGACATAATAGTGACCGGTGACATCACACACGTCTTCTATGGTCCTGATGGCGGATAGAGTTATGTCGCTCACCGGCGGATCCTCCGTGTTGCTCCCTACAATTTCTGCGTTCGCTCCGGACATGCCGCAGGTTTTTCTCCTCTTCTACAACTTCTGACTTGCAGTGACTGTAATAAACAATGGCGCTGCTCTCCATAGACGGCGCTTCCCTGTGTGGGAGACTCACACCGACCTACAGATGACAACGTGCCGCCTTCTTCCTGTCACTGCAGAAAGCCCCTGAGCTGCCGTCTGTCGGAGATCCCTCAGTGGGCCCCTTCCTCACAGCCCCTATAGGACTCAGTGCCCAGTGCAGGGTTACAGTGATTAACCCTTAAACTCCTAATTGTCCCCCCTGCTGTGTGAGGAGCACATGTCACCTCTCAGGCAGCGAACGGGTTACAGCTGGTAACTTCAGGCAGAGACTCCCATCATCCACCAGGGGGCGCCGGCTCCTTAATGAGGTCCCATCATACGGCCTGCTGATGGCAGAAGGTCTCACAACCCTCCCGTACCTCCACCGGGGTAGATGCTGGAATGGAAGGGCTCCTAGGAGGTCTGAGGACAGGAAGTCACATGGTCTGAGGTCACATGGTCTGGAAGAGGAGGGGCTTACTAATAATGCAGTACTGTGGGGAGGGATATATCTATATTCCACAACACTTCTGCTTGATTCACAACCTGATTGGTTGTTTAAGTTGAATCGAGCAGAAGTGTTGTGGAATATAAATATATGCTGTGCGGAGAGAAGAGGAGGCTGCTGGGAGGGCTATGACTAGAATGAAGGAAGATTTGGTCTTCCTGCCCCCCAGGATTCCTCTTCTGGGAGAGGAATGTGAGAATGCCGCCCCTTCCTGGTCAGAGGGTCCAAGTCCTTAATCCCCTGAGGATTTCTCCACCTCTGTGTGAGGATACTGCTCCCTCCTGGTCGCATATTGACACATTCTGCCGCAGTTCTCCAGCGCGGCCGATTCACCCAATCAGCTGGCTGGAATCAGCACATGTGACTACACAGCGTGCACGCGGATTGCCTGCAGCAGCCGTGTGCACTACACAGTACAGTTAAGCTGCCGTGTACTACACACTCCACTTAAGCAGCACGGGGTTAGGTTTAGGGTTAGGTTTAGGGTTAGGGTTAACTAAACCTAACCCTAACCCCAACCCTAAACCTAACCCTAAACACTAACCCTAAACCTTAACCCTAAAGCTTAACCCTAACCCCAACCCTAACCCTAAACACTAACCCTAAACCTAACCCTAAACACTAACCCTAAACCTTAACCCTAAAGCTTAACCCTAACCCTAAACACTAACCCTAAACCTAACCGTAAACCTAACCCTAAACCTAACCGTAAACCTAACCCTAAACCCTAACCCCGTGCTGCTTAAGTGTAGTGTGTAGTACACGGCTGCTTAACTGTACTGTGTAGTGCACACGGCTGCTGCAGGCAATCCGCGTGCACGCTGTGTAGTCACATGTGCCGATTCCAGCAAGCTGATTGGGTGAATCGGCCGCGCCGGAGAACTGCGGCAGAATGTGTTAATATGCCTCCTGGTCGGAGGGTCCTGATCTTTCAGCCCCCAGGATTCCTCTTCCTCTGTGTGAGGATGCTGCCCCCTCCTGGTTGAAGGGTCCTAGTCCTTAACCCACCAGGATTTCTCTTCCTCTGTGTGAGAATACTGCCCCCTCCTGGTCGGTGGGTCCCGATCTTTCACTCTCCAGGATTCAACTTCCTCTGTGTGAGAAAACTGCCCCCTCCTGGTCAGAGGGGCCCGGTTCTTCATCCCCTGAAGATTTCCCTTCCTCTGTGTAAGGATACTGCCCCCTCCTGGTCGGAGGGTCCCAGTCCTTCTCCCCCCTCACGATTTCTCCTCCTCTGTGTGAGGATACTGCCCTCTCCCGGTCAGAGAGTCCGAGTCATTCACCCCCCAGGATTCCTCTTCCTCTGTGTGAGGATGCTGCCCCGTTCCTAGTCACAAGGTCCCGTTCCTCCCCCCCCCCCCCCCCCCAGGATTTATATATTTTATTTAAAATGGAGAAATCTTTGGAAAAACGCATTAAAATAACTAGCAGATGCGCTACTTTGTCTAGAAAAATGCCAGTCAGCATGCTGGACGAACCCCATTATAATCAGTAGAGCCCGTTCGGCACCATTTGGGTCCTGTATGTGCCAGATCGGTGGCCCCGGGCCCCCTGACCAGTAGAGTCCAGCTTCCTCTATATAAGAATGCTAGCTCTTCGCTGTTTAAAGAAAAGATGGTGCAGTCCTTTTTTCTTAGACTTGGGAAAGCTTGTCAAAATTCTTACACAGAGAATAAGGAAGAAACTGAGGGATTGTTTCTAGCACACGTATTGGTATCAGGAACAGATGGTATTGGGGCATCCTCCTCTCTAGAATGTCCCAGTTGTCGTGCCGGTGCCGCTGCCGTGGGGGGGAGGGGCTTTAAGACTTTTATCAGCTCTTCATCGTATGAATCAGGGACTTGTCTCAGATACCTGGATGCACTGGGAACAGGCCCTGAAAACAGATACATAACGTCCATAGAATATTGAGTAGAAGGGAGAGGTGGCATACAACTCTGAGGTCCTGACAGGTCTGAGTTTGTTTTTTTGTTATTTTTAATTAATGTATATTGAGATTATATCTGTACATATCTGCCAATAAGACAGTCATAATATGTTCCAGAATTATAATTTGATCCAGACCGTGGATTCCAGAAATGTCAAGAAAGACAAATTAACTGATGTATTGTAGAATGTATATCTTGATCCAGTCCCCCTGACCAGTAGAGTCTAGCTTCCTCTACATAAGAATGCTAGCTCTAGTGGGCCAAAGTGTGAGAGGGTGAGACAGCCTCCAATATGTGTACATTGTTCTTGTTACTGTAAATAGTCCACTACTGTGTGTTTTACTATTTGTCCACAAGAGGTCGCTGTTCTGCAGAAAAGATGATGGTCAAGCTATGAGGTGACAGGACCATGGTAGCCTGTGATTGGAGCACCCGTTGCCTGATTACAGCGTGCGCACGGGAGGAGAGAAAATTCAAAAGCGTGCGTACACTGTGAGGAGTCAGTTGGTCGAAAGAGAGATCTGAGTAGCGCTACGGAAGAGGGAAGGAGGTCGTATCCTGAAGGGACCAGAGCTGCAGCGGATTCAGATTTTCACCAGATGCCCGCTGGATGGGAGAAGACTTACTGCCGGGGATATTGCTGAACAACCGGAGCGAGACGGGATATTGTGTGTACAATACTGGATGCCGCTGAGGAAGTGAGTAACGGCTCTCTGCTGTACCGCACACTGTTCTGGAGGGGCCCCTCATCCGTCTAGACTTTTTGGCTGATCATACAGCAGACCGGTCTACGTGCACGCAAGACACCATATTTTGGCGCCAGGTTACTTGGGACTGCGGTTTGGCCTGTAGATTAGGTAGGGTTATGGACCGTGTCAGGCCACACTTCAGTGGGATCGGCACAGTGGCGGGCAGGCCACATCCAGCTGTCAGTAAGAAGCTTCCGGAGAACATTCACCTGGCTATATAGCCGCTGTTCTTTATACATGTCCCATATTGTATTGGTCTGGGGGGATAGAGTCAGTGTGGGTAAGTTTGTAAGCTGTTGTGCTGCACTGCCGGTACTCAGATCACTCTCCCTTTCCTTTGTTCCTTAGTAGCGGTATTATTAGGTAACAAGAGGCCGGTTTATTTAGGCTTGCCCATTAGGTAAAAGCATAGTCTATTATAGTAGCGCCCTTTGGGGAGTACAGCGCTGTACAGCACAAGGGCCTCAGCCATCTGGCTGAGTGTATGTGAGTTTTGTCGGGTTACCTATTGTTTGTGGTCACACGGGCCACAGTGCTTTAGTAAAATTTGGTTTGCACCTGAACTGGTGTCAGTCGTTTTTCTTGTTTGTGACTTCGCTGTATCCTGGGCAGTCCACCCCGGTACATGGCTTACAACTTGGCGTAGTTGGCAGAATACAGCGACCGTTATGGACGGGAACGCGGCGGAAATTAATCCAGTGGCGCCGGCCCAGGGTTCGGCTCAGGGTGCCCCAGCACTGCCATTACAGCCCGCGCCTGTCACTTTAGCCCAGGTAGGATACTTGTCAGTTGAGGCATTAATGCAGCAACTGCCCAAATTCAACGGGAAAAACATGACGTTGCAGGACTGGGCCGAAAGGGTGCGAAGCGTGGTTAAAATGTGCAACCTGACCCCTGAGGTGCGTGCGGAAATAGCATTGGGGGCCTTAGAGGGTGACGTAAGACAGACTGTAATGGTGCGGCCCGAGTCAGAGAGAGACACCTTAGACAAAATATTGTCCCTGCTGGAAGGAGCTCAAGGGGGACGCACCAAGGTAGCACAATTGCGAAGCCAGTTCTTCAATCGGTCACAACGGGAGGACGAGACTTTGATGCAATATTCTAACGCCCTACAGGAGATATTGAATGAAGTGCAGAGGCGTGACCTAGAGGCTATGGGAGCCTTCCGGGGGGTGGACCGGCTATTACGCGACCATTTCATAATAGGGTTATCCAATAAGTTCTTGCAGGACAAGATGCAAGAGATAGCCTGGGCGACGCCTGAACTGACGTTTTACCAGGTTTACCTGGCTGCAGTAGAAAGGGAAGAGGAGCCCATGCCTGTGGCTGTGAAAGCAGTAAGTAGCACCGGAGTGACCAGAGGTCGATCGGGTCCAGAAGACTCGGAGTCC
Source organism: Eleutherodactylus coqui (assembly GCF_035609145.1). NCBI lineage: Eukaryota > Metazoa > Chordata > Amphibia > Anura > Eleutherodactylidae > Eleutherodactylus > Eleutherodactylus coqui. The sequence goes on from NC_089841.1 coordinate 24,200,694, forward strand.
CTGAAGGATACAGTCCAGGCCCTGCGGACAGAGTTGAGAGAACTCCGAGTAGAAGTCTCCCAGATGAAAGCGGGGTCACCTCAGGCTCCAAAAATGGTCCCTCCACCCCACCTGGCTCCATCAAGGATAAGCCAGGTGCGTGGGACCACCAACAGAGGTCCTTCTAGTGTTCGGAGATCGCAAGGACCCCTCTGCTGGTACTGCCGACAGTATGGCCATATCACCAGAGAGTGCCCGATGCAGGTGGAGCCCGAGCCGCCGTTAAACTCCCGACCGCCGCAGTAACAGGGCGAACTGCAGCGGTTCATCAAGGTCTAAGTCCTGTACGCGATGATCGAGATCTGTATGCTAACAGCCCTGTTATGGAAGCGGAGATGGAAGGCAAGAAAGTACGCTGCCTAGTTGATACTGGGTCAGAGTGCACCCTGATGCCTCTGGAGTTCTTTGAGAGACACTTCGGCCACATGATCGAGACGGAAGATGGGAGTGTCATCAGATTGACGGCTGCAAATAACGGAGAGATGGATGTACGAGGCATAGTCTGGATGCGGGTCCGCCTATTAGGCAGGATATTGGCAGGAAGGGGTTCGTACTGGTGGATCACCCCTTGAGGAAAGGGTTAGATGTAACGCTGGGAATGAACGTGCTGAGAGACCTAGACCAACATCTTTATGCCAAGGAAGGGCCTAAATACTGGCAGCGGGCCACCTCACATCGGCCGACTCAGAAGGTTTTGCAGCATATGGTGAGGAGCTACAGTCTGCAAAAGAGCACCATGTCCGATAAGGCTATTGGGTGCGTGAAGGTACCACTGAGGGCCCCGATGAAGATCCCTCCACGACGGGAACAAATCTTGATGCTGCCGGTAGGAGCTGGGAGGAAGCTGAATGGGCTGGAGGTTTTAATCGAGCCCGCCCCCCCAAGGGGAAAGGTCAGCCCGTCCCCTGGTAGCTCGGGCCCTTGCCACTGTTAAGGATGGATGTGTACCAGTACGCTGCATCAATGTTTCGGACAGTGAGTTGACTGTTCCTGGAAATACCCTGTTGGCCGAAGTTTATGTGCCTGAGGGGGACATCCTTCGGCGGAGAGGCTTCACACTACAGCCAGATAGAAGGTCAGCCTGGACCTTTGCAGTAGAGGTCAAGCAAAAAGAGGCCCCGACGTCAGAGTGGAACGGTCGAGTGATTATGGCCCTGATGGGGGTGGATCTCCGGGCCCTGACTCCGGGGCAACAGTCGCTTCTGGAGGAGACTCTGTGGGAATTCCAGGAGGCATTCTCGAGGCATGATGAGGACTTCGGGTGTGCTTCTGGTATCGAACACGAAATCCCTACCGGCGATGCCACGCCAATCAGGGAGCGGTACAGACAGATTCCACCCAAGATTTACCAGGAAGTGAAAGAGATGGTGGCCAGCATGTTGGAAACCCGGGTGATACAGGAGAGTCAGAGCCCTTGGGCTGCCCCAGTGGTCCTGGTGCGGAAGAAAGACGGGGGTCTTCGGTTCTGTGTAGACTACCGGAAGATAAATGCACAGACCATTCGGGATGCCTACCCTCTTCCGCGGATTGAAGAGTCGCTGTCCTCCCTAGGTCATGCCAAGTTCTTTTCAACTCTCGACCTGGCCAGCGGGTATTGGCAAGTGCCCATGGCCGACAAGGACAAGGCGAAAACAGCCTTCATCCTACCCATGGGACTCTATGAGTTTAACAGGATGCAGTTCGGCCTGACTAATGCCCCGGGGACATTTCAGCGGTTGATGGAGCATTGTCTGGGCGACCTCAACTTTGAGTCAGTATTGATCTACTTGGATGATGTGGTAGTGTTTGGGACCTCCTTTGAAGACCATCTTCAGAAGCTGCGACAGGTCCTAGGACGGCTGCGAGACCATGCGCTTAAAGTCAAGCCCAAAAAGTGCCAACTGTTCAAGCAGCAGATAGAGTACCTTGGGCATGTGGTTACCCCAGAGGGGGTGCAGCCGACTACCAGTAAGGTGGAGGCCGTCCAACAGTGGCCCCGACCAAAGACCCTACGGGAGGTGCAGGCTTTTCTGGGGTTGGCCGGGTATTACCGAAGGTTCATACCCAAGTTTGCTTATCTGGCTAGTCCGCTAAATGAGCTGCTGAGAGGCACGGCCAGAGGACCCAAGAATCGCCCCATTGAGTGGGGGTCACGGCAACAAGAAGCTTTCGAGACGATAAAGAAGGTTCTAACCAGTGCCCCGATCCTGGCTTATGCACGGTTTGACACCCCATTCTTGTTGTACACTGACGGAAGCCTCCATGGTCTGGGGGCCGTGCTGTCTCAAATTCAAGACGGACGTGAAAGAGTGATTGCTTATAGCAGCCGGTCTTTAAGGGAGTCGGAGCGCAATCCCGACAACTATAGCTCTTTTAAGTTGGAACTTTTGGCACTGGTGTGGGCCATGACCGAAAAGTTTGCGGAGTACCTGACGGGTGCTGAAGTGACTGTGATGACGGACAATAACCTGTTAGCGCACTTGGAGAACGCCAAGCTAGGGGCTCTTGAACAGAGATGGATGACTCGCCTCTCCAAGTACCAATATCGTATCCGGTTCCGGTCGAGGAGAGAAAATGGCAACGCGGATGCGCTTTCCCGAGTTCCCGTAGGATTGCCGACCCAGAGTGGTGATGAGGAACTAGAGGACACCGAAATCCCGGATCTTGGCAGGGCGCCCACTTTCCAGAACATAACACATTCAAGTGGGGTGGCTTCGGGAATGCCGATGAGTTGGGAAAGACGTTAGCAGATTGGGAGAGAGTCCAAAACAGCTGCCCGGACCTAAAGAAAGTGAAGCAGTGGGTTCAGAGCAAAATATGTCCTCGGCCTGAAGAGCGGGCCAGCTTAACTCCAGAGGGTCAAAGGCTGCTAAGACAGTGGGATAAATTGAGCGTTGTCCAGGGGGTCCTGTGCAGGACCATATACCTACAGTCAGAGTTGCAGTACCGACAACAGATTGTCATTCCCATGTTGCTGGGGCCGGCAGCAGCCCGGGAGGCCCATGACAGGGGTGCCCATTTTGGGAGCGATAAGACATACAAATGGCTCCAGCGATTGGTGTATTGCCCTGACTTGGGAGACATGGTGACTGAGGCCTGTCTCCAGTATCGCCCCTGTGGACTGAGTAAGGGTCCCGAACAACGGGCTCCTATACAAACTATCAGTACATCTGCCCCCCCTAGAGATTTTGATGATTGACTATGTGCAGATTGGGTACTCTACATCAGGACATTCCTACTGTTTAGTCATGACAGACCATTTCACTAAATATGCGGTGGCCATACCCACCAGAGATCAAACGGCAGAATCGGCCGCAAAAGCAGTTTGTAAACATTTTATACAGGTGTTTGGGTGTCCACAGAGAATTCATTCTGATCAAGGGGCTTGTTTCCAGGGTACTCTGATGGGCAAGTTGTATCAGCTCTATGGGATTGAACGTTCCCGCACGACCCCATACCACCCCCAAGGAAATGGGACATGCGAACGCTTCAACCGCACCTTGATCCAGATGCTGCGAACTTTGGAGGATAGCCAAAAGGCTCGTTGGCCAGAGTATTTGCCCGAACTGATGTGGGCTTATAATAACAGGGTACACAACACCACAGGTTACTCTCCCCATATGCTGATGTTCTGGAGAGCAGGCCAGGAAATTGAGGATCTCCACATGCCCGACCTGATGGGGCCACCCCCGAGGAATACTACAGCATGGGTACAGGAACACCGCCGTCGGTTGAGGGCGGTGCACAGGGTTGTGGGAGAACGCCTAAGGCAAGTGGTGCATCCAAACTCAAGACCAGTGCAGAGAGATGAGTTCACTCTGGGTGACCGAGTGTTAGTCAGGGCCAAGAGGCCATCTGGAAAGTTGGATAGGCGGTGGGAGGCAGTTCCGTATATGGTGAAGCGAAGGGTAGATCCTGACATACCAGTTTATGAAGTAGAGCCAGTAGGAACTGGGGGACCCTCGCGGAGTTTGCACCGTAATATGTTGAGACGTTGTAACTTTGAAGAGGCTGCAGCTGAGTAGGAGGTGTCTACCCCCGCCATGAGTACTAGGGAACCTCCCTTAGAAGAAGAACGCTGGGTCATCTCAGTCCCTATCCCGGCGGAGGTTCCAGTTGAGACAAATCTGACACCCAGGGAGGGAGCTACACAATCAGCAGTGCATCCTTCAGTGACTGTGCCTAACTCCCTCGACTCTACGACTCTGCGTAGGACGACTAGGTCCAACGCTGGCGTACCTCCACTGCGCTATGCGCAGGACGAGTTTGTTTGGGGAAGGTTGCCGGGGGCGTCAACCTCTAGTGGGGTGGCATGTGAGAGGGTGAGACAGCCTCCAATATGTGTACATTGTTCTTGTTACTGTAAATAGTCCACTACTGTGTGTTTTACTATTTGTCCACAAGAGGTCGCTGTTCTGCAGAAAAGATGATGGTCAAGCTGTGAGGTGACAGGACCATGGTAGCCTGTGATTGGAGCACCCGTTGCCTGATTACAGCGTGCGCACGGGAGGAGAGAAAATTCAAAAGCGTGCGTACACTGTGCGGTGTCAGTTGGTCGAAAGAGAGATCTGAGTAGCGCTACGGAAGAGGGAAGGAGGTCGTATCCTGAAGGGACCAGAGCTGCAGCGGATTCAGATTTTGACCAGATGCCCGCTGGATGGGAGAAGACTTACTGCCGGGGATATTGCTGAACAACCGGAGCGAGACGGGATATTGTGTGGACAATACTGGATGCCGCTGAGGAAGTGAGTAACGGCTCTCTGCTGTACCGCACACTTTTCTGGAGGGGCCCCTCATCCGTCTAGACTCTTTGGCTGATCATACAGCAGACCGGTCTACATGCACGCAAGACACCATATTTTGGCGCCAAGTTACTTGGGACTGCGGTTTGGCCTGTAGATTAGGTAGGGTTATGGACCATGTCAGGCCACACTTCAGTGGGATCGGCACAGTGGCGGGCAGGCCACATCCAGCTGTCAGTAAGAAGCTATTGGAGAACATTCACCTGGCTATATAGCCGCTGTTCTTTATACATACCCCTTATTGTATTGGTCTGGGGGGATAGAGTCAGTGTGGGTAAGTTTGTAAGCTGTTGTGCTGCACCGCCGGTACTCAGATCACTCCCTCTTTCCTTTGTTCCTTAGTAGCGGTATTAATAGGTAACAAGGGGCAGGATTATTTAGGCCTGCCCATTAGGTAAAAGCATAGTCTATTAGAGTAGCGCCCTTTGGGGAGTACAGTGCTGTACAGCACAAGGGCCTCAGCCATCTGGCTGAGTGTATGGGAGTTTTGTCGGGTTACCTATTGTTTGTGGTCACACGGGCCACAGTGCTTTAGTAAAATTTGGTTTGCACCTGAACTGGTGTCAGTCGTTTTTCTTGTTTGTGACTTCGCTGTATCCTGGGGAGACCACCCCGGTACACGGCTTACAAAAGGACCCGTTCCCCCTGACCAGTGGAGTCTAGCTTCCTCTACATAAGAAGGCTAGCTCTAGTGGGTTAAAGGACCCGGACGCCTGACCAGTGGAGTCTAGCGACCGCTGATATGTTATCACATAGTGTTTAGCTTGACCCTCAGCTGTCGTCTTTCATTTCCTGTATATAATGATATGGAGTACGACCTGGGTATATCCTGTGTATAATTATATATGTACAGCTGCTATAAGTTATACATCTCCCTGTATATACAGTAGTGATATAGACCATGCTGGTATAACCTGGATGTCACCTGTATAAAGATATATATGTTTAGCTATATGTTATACAGTATAACTTACTTCATCTATACACATATATATTATATATTTTGTGATGGCGGTATTGAGCCCATGGGATCGCCATCTTTCCTTCACCTAGATATGGGGTAACACCTCATAATACGGCACAGTACACATGTACATATCGACACATCCCTGACCATCTGACTACTAACTAACAGACCACATTTGCTCTCTCTAACATAGGCCTGGTGCTTGAAACAGAGAGCAAAAGTCCATCAGCTTTATCCAACCAGGTTGCTGAAAACGCCCATTCATTTCAATGGGAGACACACAGCTGAAAATGGTCAAGAATAGAACATGGAGCGGGTTGGAAACGCTGCGTTTTAAGCCTTGTGTGAGCAGCGCCATTGAAATTAATGGGAGCGTTGTACAGCGTTTAGCGCAGCGCTAAACGCTGTACAAAAGACGCCCGTGTGAGGGAGGCCTTAGAGAACTGGTGATGAGGCAGTCAGTCACACTTATATATCCACACCGTAATATTATAAATGTGAAAGTAACTGTCTGACTGTTTGTTACCTTTTCACGGCTAAACTGCGGACGCGATTTTGATGACATTTGGCAGAAAGATAAATTGCATCCTGAGGAAGGCCATAGGCTATGTTTTATCCTGAAAGGGAGCGCTGTGCGGTGAGGCGGAGGGTAAGGGGGTGCACATCATATGCTAGGCCTCCCCAAACAGTCCGACACGTAAAGGCAGATGTCGTTCCCGCACGAATGTGATTATTATTTTTATTTACTTTGTTTTTATTAGTCAAATCAGGATAATCATTTGTTGTTACAGTGGTTTTGCAGATTTTTCAACATGAATATATGAGTTAGGGCTCCCATGAATGAATAGCCAAGAGCTATGTGTGATTGGCTGAGCGCTCAGCCAATAACTAAGCAGTAGCTGCTATTGGCTGAGCCCTCAGCCAATCTGCACAGCTCTTTCAGGAGGCAGGGATTTTTAAATCCCCGACTGCTGAAAGAGCTTCATAGCAGTGTCGGGGAGCAAGCAGGAGGACGCGGCTGAGCACAGGAGAGGTGAGTATGATTTAAAAAAAAAAAAAATTCACACTTATTGATGATTATCAGGGAAGGGCTTATATTTCAAGCCCTTCCCCGATAATCATTCTGCAGGGCTTGGCTGAAACCATTGATTTCAATGGGATCGGCAGCAGTGCCGATCCCATTGAAAGCAATAGAATAGAATGCCGCGGACTTCTGCCACAGCTGTGACAGCTGTGGCAGAGGATTCCTTCATCACCGCGGTGCCCGCGGGGATAAAGGAAACTCCTGCCACAGCTGTCACAGCTGTCACATGCTGTGGCATTCTCCCTATGCTTTCAATGGGGCTAGTGCTGCTGTTGCTAGCCCCATTGAAAGCACTTGCGATATGCCGGTTCTATACCGGCCTCTTTCTTGCGCTGCGCTGCGAGATTTTTCTCGTGCTCTCGCAGCGCAGGAAAGAAAATATCGCCAGTGGGTGGGAGCCCGTATCCTAATTCAAATTTTTCATAACAATCTAATAGAATTAGGAAAAAAAAAAGAAAATAATAAGAAAAACTAATAGAAAAAAAAAAAAGAAAATCAGAGCAGGGTTCAGGAACGTACAATAAGGGACGGGGGGGGGGGGGGAAGGGAGAAAAGTGGGAGGGGTGGGGAAACAAGTGCATTAAACCAAACTCTTGACTCGTTTTGATTGTTGGTGTGTTTTTGGTCTGTTTAGCTTCATGCTGGAGATCTTCAGAAAGTGTGGAGGCCCCACATGGCCACGGTACGACCAATGAGTCACCCTAGACAGGTAGATCTCCCACCGCCACTTGTTCCTGGAACCAGTAGGTGTGGTGGAAGCAGTTTTTAAAATTTTTCTTTTACCCTCTGCCGCAATAATTGAATAAAGCTTCCCCATGTTTCAAAGAGAGCTTGTACCATTTTTTCCTTAAATAGTGATGTCTCTGCCCAGTCCATTTGAAACAAGAATGCTAGTTTATCCAAGAACAATCAGAATGGGGGGCCTGTTGGTTGTACCCATGTCTGTAGAATGGCTTTTAATCCCGTTAAGGTGTAATATAGTGATGAGCGAGCATACTCGCTAAGGGCATTGCTTGAGCGAGCATTGCCCTTAGCGAGGACCTGCCAACTCGAGAGAAAATGTTTGGGTGCCGGCGGCGGGCAGGGAGCTGCGGGGGAGAGCGGAGAGGAACGGAGGGGAAATCTCTCCTTCTCTCTCCCCCGCTCCCCCCTGCTGACTGCCGCTACTCACCGCTCCCCCGCGCCGGCACCTGAACCTTTTCTCTCGAGCGGGCAGGTACTCGCTAAGGGCAATGCTCGCTTGAACAATTGCCCTTAGCGAGTATACTCACTCTTCTCTAGTGTAATAGCTTTCTGACTCCCCTTGCGCAGTGGTATGTCTTGGGATCTAGGTACCCAAATATTGCCCAAGTTGGCTCCTGTGGGCAGAAGTTTGTCAGGTGTGATTTGGTGTATTTGCATATTCGGGTCCAGAAAGCTTGTATCAAAGGGCACGTCCACAGACTGTGGTATACGTTGGCGTTTGGCGCCTGGCATTTGAAGCAGTTTGAGGTAGTGTAGATTCCCATGTGAAATCCCCGGATTGGGGTGAGGTATGACCTGTGGACAATCTGTAACCTCATCTCCAGAAATCTGGCCGACGGCAGGTATTTATGGGCCGACGACAAGGATTCCTTAATTAGTGTGGGTGTGAGGTCTGGGTTGTCCAGAGACCATTTTCCAACTCCCGGGTCAGTGTCATCCTGCTCTCTCATGTTTCTTATTGCTCTGTATAGTTTAGAAATCATTCCCCATGTTCCCGTTTTCCTAGAGATCTAGGTGTTGCCTGTCTGTGTCCAATCAAGTTCCCGGAACTGTGGTATGAGTCCCATAATGTAGTGTCTGGCCTGCAGGTATGAGAATAGTGGGGTCGGAAGCTCAGGGTATTTTTGTTTTATTTCTTCATAAGATAAGATTTGTCTTTCCTTTTTATGTAACAATTTGTCTATTGAGTCTATCCCATGGGTCCTCCATTCAAAAAAGATGTTATGTGGGTTACCGTCCTGGAAGTTAGGGTTATTTATTAATGACAGATGTGGGGATGTGTGGGGTGAAGTCTGACTGTCTCGGCGTAGTTTGTTCCATGCCCTCCAGGCTGTAAGTATCAGGTGGTTATGCTTGATTTTTTCTATTAATTCTGTGTATGGATGGTGGAGTATGTTTTGTAGTCGTATTAGGTTGGCCATTGTCTGTTCGAGTGGTTTGTTTGTGAAGTATGACTTAGAATAGATCCAGTCGTGGATGATTCGCGCTTGTGCTGCTAGGTTGTAGTCTCGTATATTGAGTAAATTAGCACCGCCATTGTCTCTGTGTTTGTGTAAGATTTTAAGAGCTATACAAGGCCGTCTCACCCACCCACCCCAGACAAAATTTCTATATAGATAGTTGATCTTCTTTGTGTCTTTTAATTTTAGGAGTATGGGTAGTGAATGTAGGATATATAGCAGACGCGGGAACGCTATCATCTTTAGGAGACTAACTCTCCCCAAGAAAGAGACCGTGAAGTTCTTCCACACATTTAGGGTTATTTCCAATTATTTAACGTAGGGTTCAATGTTTGTGTTGTAGAGTGTAGAAGGGTTTTTTGTGATTTGGATTCCTAAATACTATATGGAGCGTTTTTCCCATCTATTGGGTTGCCCATGGAGGTTTAGCCGGTCCCCCAAGTAGTAGTGCTTCTGTTTTGTCCAAGTTCAGGGTATAGCCCGAGAGTTTACCGATTTTCTCAATTTCCTGTAGTAGGGATGTTAGTGTTTCCCTAGGGTTATTGACTATTAGTTAGAGATCGTCTGCGAATGCTTCTACTTTTATCTTTACCTCTTGTGGGGTGATATCTTGGTAGCATGCGGGTTTCGTGATATTTAGAGACGGAACACCAGCGGATGCAGTCCTGCGTTTATTTTATAACAGCAACATAAAGTCCAACCTTAGCTTCAGGCAAAACAGCAACATAACAGTCCAAGCTTTAGTTTCAGGCAAACGAATAATAGTCCACAATCCCGCTATCAGGCCGTCCCGGCCTGATCAGGTCGCACTTAGCAGGTGCAGTGTACCGTAGGCTTCTCTCTCCAGCCGGTCACACAGGCTTCCAGGGTCCAGCAGCCATTTTAGCTCCCTCTGTGTCCATGCACCCGCTATTTATATACACCCTTAGTCTGGCTCAGCCTCAGCACCTGGGCTGACTGGTCTCGCCCACACCCTGGAGTGGAGGAGGTGGAATGGATGGCCCCACTACCAACCTGCCATCCATTTCAAAAAAACCAGGCCCAGATATTTTTAAAGAACAGATCTCCAGCAACTACTTGCTGGGGACCACATTACGCTCCTGGTTTCCTATGTCTCCAATAGAACGACGTGACCTTCCTCCAGTCCCCTTATGCATAATACCGGAACTGAGGGGTGACGTAGCGACCATCCACTACTACACCCCTCAGTACCTCACATACCCTCCCCCTCTGCTCGAACCTTTAGGGGCGAACATTTTTACTAATCAAGCAGTGGGTTTGGGACAACGCATCGGCATTTCCTTGTAGCTTGCCAGCCCTGTGCTCTACATTGAATTTAAAGTTTTGTAGCGAAAGGAACCACCTTGTCACCCGAGCGTTTCGCTCTTTGGCCTGACTCATCCAGGTGAGCGGGGAGAGGTCTGTCATCAATTTCAAATGTCGTCCAAGCAGGTAATACTGCAGGGACTTTAAAGCCTACTTTATCGCCAGTCACTCTCGTTCCACAATGCTATAATTTCTCTCTGTGGGGGTAAGTTTCCTACTACGATAGGTGACTGGGTGCTCCTCGACTCTAACCGCTTGGGAAAACGACAGCCCCCACACCTACATCAGACGCATCTGTCTGTACTACAAATGTTTTGTTGAAGTCGGGAGTAATTAAGACCGGCTCTCTACACAGGGCTGTCTTTAACTTCCGAAATGCCTGCTCGGCCTTGTCACTCCACTTGATCATGGTAGAACTTCTTCCCTTTGTTAGCTCTGTCAAGGGTGCTGCTATAGTGGCGAAGTTAGGGATGAACCTGTGGTAGTAGCCTACAATCCCTAGAAACGTCCTCACCTGTTTCTTGGTTAATGGTTGGGGCCAGTTTTGGATGGCTTCTACCTTATGATTTTGGGGCTTGATAACTCCTCGTCCTATTATGTACCCCAAATAACGTGCTTCTTCCACTCCCAACATACACTTTTTGGGGTTTGCCGTTAACCCTGCATCCCTGAGGGAATCAACTACCGCCTGTTCTTTTGCCAACAGCAAAGAGGAAGTGGCAGCATCCATTGAGGGTTTTTAAGTTAAAATCAGCAACTTTATTACTCCATATTCAGAGCAGTACAGGCAACGTTTCGACTACAATTAGTCTTTGTCAAGCCTGGCTTGACAAAGACTAATTGTAGTCGAAACGTTACTTGTACTGCTCTGAATATGGAGTAATAAAGTTGCTGATTTTAACTTAAAAACCCTCAATGGATGCTGCCACTTCCTCTTTGCTATTGTCTGACTTGGGGACTGGAGGTCCATAGTCCCTTCAGTGGCTTGGCATACATTGCTGAATACCTCTGCGCTGTTAGCGTATCGCTTGGTGTGCTGCGGGATTCTCTTTTGGATACGATTGTACTTTTGCCAAGTGACTCTCCCAGTCAGTACTAAATATAATGATGTCATTCAGATAGGCGGAGGCATACCGACGGTGAGATTCTTTGGAACATAACTGGTGCTCCATGTAGCCCAAAAGGTAGGCAGACATACTGGAAGAGTCCCTCGGGAGTAGAAAAGGCAGTTTTTTCTTTGGCCTCGTCGGTAAGGGCCACCTGCCAATACCTTTTAGTCAGGTCTAAGGTAGAGAAGAACCGAGCATGTCCTAGGCTTTCTATTAGCTCATCTACTCGTGGCATCGGGTAGGAGTCAAACTTAGAGACTTTGTTCAATTTCCTGCAGTCGTTGCAAAACCTCAGGGTGCCATCGGGCTTAGGAATCAGGACAATGGGACTAGACCATTCACTTTTTGACACTTCAATGACCTCAAGGTCCAACATCTTCTTTACTTCCTCTGATATGGCCTGTCTACATGCTTCAGGAATTCTATAGGGTTTCATGCGGACCCTTACGTAGGGTACCGTGACGATGTCATGTTTGATCACTGACGTACGTCCCGGTAGTTCCACAAACACATACGTGTTTTGAAGTACCAACTCCTTTGCCTCCTGTTTCTATACCTTAGATAGGGACCCTGAGATAGCTACTTCAGGAGCTTTGTTCATGGGCTTTACAAAAACCTGGCTGCTCGGCGCACTTACCACTGCCAGAGACTCTTGTTCTTTCCAGGGTTTGAGCAAATTCACATGGTACACTTGCTCCGGCCTCCTCCTGCCAGGTTGGTACACTTTATAATTGACTTCTCCTATGCGCTCAAGCACCTCATAGGGCCCCTGCCATTTGGCTAAGAACTTGCTCTCTACTGTAGGCACCAAAACTAACACCCTATCTCCCGGGCAAAAGGTTCTGACTTTGGCCGACCTGTTATAGACTCGACTCTGGGACACCTGTGCCTGTTCCAAGTGTTCCTTTATGATGGGCATGACAGCTGCTATCCTATTCTGCATTACTGAAATATGTTCTACCACACTTTTGTAGGGGTGTGTTCACTTTCCCAAGTTTCTTTGGCGAGGTCGAGGAGACCGCGTGGGTGTCTACCATACAGCAGTTCAAATGGAGAAAAACCTGTGGAGGATTAGGGAACCTCCCGTATTGCGAACATTAAGGCTGGTAGCAAACAATCCCAATCCTTCCCATCTTGGCTGACCACCCTTTTTAACATACTCTTCAAAGTTTTATTAAACCTCTCGACCAGGCCGTCAGTTTGCGGGTGATATACTGAGGTACGCAGTTGCTTAATCCTTAGAAGTTTACACATCTCTTTCATTACTTTTGACATAAACGGAGTTCCTTGATCGGTAAGGATCTCTTTGGGAATACCGGTGCGGGAGAACATCTGGAACAGCTCTCGGGCAATGAGTTTGGAGGAGGTGTTTCTCAGGGAATGGCCTCCGGGTACCGCGTGGCATAGTCCAGAATGACCAGTATATACTGATGTCCCCTAGCAGACTTCGCTACTGGGCCGACTAAATCCATGGCAATCCGGTCAAAGGGTACCTCGATAACGGGTAAGGGTACCAATGGGCTCCTGAAATGAGGTTTAGGGGCCGTTAATTGACATATGGGGCATGAGGCACAATACCGCTTAACCTCCTCATGTACCCCGGGCCAATAGAACCGTGGCAACACTCGTTCGCGTTTTTTTCCGCCCCCAGATGACCTCCAAGCACATGTTTATGTGCCAGGTCGAGGATTATCCGACGATGGGGTTGGGGTACCGCTAGCTGTTCCAGTTCTTCCCCACGCACCTTATCCACTCGGTACAACATGTCATTATTCACAGCCATATATGGGTATGGTTCACTCCCACCTGGAGTTTGAGACACCCCGTTCACTTTTGTTAAGGCCTCCCGGGCCCTGATCAGCGTGGGGTCATTCAGCTGAGCAGACCCAAAATTTTCATGGGACACCTCAAGTTCCGGCATGGCAGGTACGTCTGCCAGGCTTTTAGTGTCGCCAGCCAATACAGCTAGGGGGCCATCGGCATCGTCCCCGATGGTCACCCCGACTGCGGGCCTAGCCGTGTCCGGGTCATACGGCTCAGGGGTTACCTCCTGACATACAACATTATCAATCACATTTTTATGGACTGAAGTCCTTTTTCTCCTCAAGGCCCAGAACAGTGGAAAGTCTCTTCCGATTATAGTCTCGTGCATTAGGGACTTGACCACTCCTACCTCGTGGGTAGTGGTGCCGCAAGGGGTGGTTATTGGTATGGTAGCGGTGGGATATTCCCGAGTGTCCCCATGGATACACAGTACACCCACTCGACCGCCATTGTAGGAGGTCGAGTTCACCAATGACCCATGCACCAGGGTCACCAGGCTCCCAGAGTCCAACAGAGCCTGAACCAGGAAGTCCCCAATGTTCACCAAGCACACCTGTGGCTCATCCTCGGACAGGTGTTCGGTGGCTAGCGCGGGGCGTGCGTAGAGGGAGACCCTCCGCCGGAGCTGCAGTCCATGGGCTCGGAGCCTAGGGGGCAATGTGCCGCGACATGACCCCACTCGTGACACCGCCAGCACTGTAGGCATCCGGGGTCCCGCTCTCGAGCACCCGGGTGTGGGCCATTCGCTGGCTCACCTCCTGAGCCCCCTCCCTTCTTACACACAGGCCCCCTGGGAGCAGAATATGGCACCGTCTTACTGTCTCGACGGGGACCCTTTCCGTCTCTGGTGCGGCCCCGTCTCGTAGAGGTTTGTAATAACTCCTCCGTAGTGCAATACCTCTCCACTAGGCTCACCAGGTGGTTGGCGTCAGTCGGCCCGGCTTGTCCCACCCAACGCTGTACCGGCGGAGGCAAGGAACGGTGGAAGAGATCCACGACGACCCTCTCCACCATCTGCGCAGGAGTGCAGTCCTCTGGCTAGAGCCACTTGGAGACAAGGTGGCACAAATCATTCATCTAGGATCACTGTGGAAGGCTCTCTCAGTACCTCCAGGCATGTACCCGGCCTGCACGCACCTGTATGGTGACTCCCAGACATGCCAGGATTTAAGCCCTCAGTTTGGCGTAGTCACGGGAGTCCTTTTCCCTCAAATTGTAATAGGCTTTTTGGGCCTCCCCTGACAAAAAAGGGGGCCACGACATCTGCCCACTGGTCTGAGGGCAGCCCTTCATGTTCCGCAACCCTCTCAAAGACGTGAAGGTAGGCTTCCACGTCGTCATCGGCGGTCATTTTCTGCAGCGCAGCTTGCACCGAGGCCCTTGCGGATAGTGGTCCTCCCTGCGCCCCCTGGTGGTGGGTGCTCTGACTTGCCGTGACCGCAGGCCGCTGCATCACCACCGCCTCTCACAGGGTTGCATTTGCTCCATTATGAGGCGATTGGTTTCTTGTTGTTGTAGATTGGCCTGCACCATCTGTCGCACCAGGTCCTACATGGCAGCAGTCTTTTTAGATCGGGTACTAGCGGCTTTTATCCAGGACATGCAGTGTTAGTCTCCGGTATCTACTCGTCTGCCCGCATCCGAAACACCATATGTGGGGTGATAGCTTGGTAACATGCGGGTTTCGTGATATTTAGAGATGGAACACCAGCGGATGCAGTCCAAAGCAGGTGTGACCTGCGTTTATTTTATAACAGCAACATAAAGTCCAGCCTTAGCTTTAGGCAAAACAGCAACATAACAGTCCAAGCCTTAGTTTCAGGCAAACAAATAATAGTCCACAATCCCGCTATCAGGCCGTCCCGGCCTGATCAGGTCGCACTTAGCAGGTGCCGTGTACCGCAGGCTTCTCTCTCCAGCCGGTCACACAGGCTGCCAGGGTCCAGCAGCCATTTTAGCTCCCTCTGTGTCCGTGCACCTGCTATTTATATACACCCTTAGTCTGGCTCAGCCTCAGCACCTGGGCTGATTGGCCTCACCCACACCCTGGAGTGGAGGAGGTGGAATGGACAGCCCCACTACCAACCTGCCATCCATTCCAAAAAAAAAGGGCTCGGATATTTTTAAAGAACAGATCTCCAGCAACTACTTGCTGGAGACCACATTACGCTCCTGGTTTCCTACGTCTCCAATAGTGGGATGTGACCTTCCTCCAGTCCCCTTATGGATAATACCGGAACTGAAGGGCGACGTAGGGACCATCCACTACTACACCCCTCAGTACCTCACACTTTCCATAGCACGCCCCTGTAAAGAGTGTTGTGTGTGTTAGGTTTCTAAGTAGCGGATCTATTGACAGGTTAAGGAGTAGCGGTGAGATGGCAGCCCTGCAAAGCCTCTCTAAATAGATCGATGTTGGGGGTGTTGAGGCCATTAACTGTGAGGATTGTGGTGGCATTTGTTTGTGTTGTATTGATATAGTTCACAAAGGTCTGTCCAAACCCTCGTTTTCCCAATAGTATGTTTAAGAATGGCCAGGCCATTTTGTCGAAGGCTTTTTCGGCGTCCAAACTTAAAAGCATCATTGTCGGGCTTTCAGGATTTTGTGCTGCGACCGTCACCGCTGTGGCGGCTCTGATGTTTTTTAGAGCACTTCGCCCTTGTGTGAAGCCCTTTTGTGATGGATCAAGTATGGACGGGAGAATAAGTTGGAGCCTGTCAGCTAGTATTTTGGACAGAAATTTGTAATCGCAGTTTAGTAATGCAATTGGTCTATATGATCGTGAGTCCGTCAGGGCCTTTTTTTTGTTTGGGGAGCAAGATTGTTCTGGAAATTCCAAAGTGCTGGTGGGCGCTCGGGCTGGTCGGCGATGTGGGTCCCGCTGCGTGGGCAGGCGCTTCCATGCTGGCCAGGCTCGGGGTTCCCCTGTTAGGAGGTGTGGTTGGAGAGAGGGCGGAGTTCTATCATCAATGGCTGGTGCATCATCATGCTCCGCCCTGCCGTAGGCGGGGACTCCTATAGTCAGTTCGGCTGACACTGGAGCCCAGTGCCAGTGTTTGATTTGGTTTCCAGCTAACACCCGCTACTTCTGTCTGTCTCCAGTTGTCTGACTCAGCTATTCCTTGACTCTGAGCTTGTCTCTCCCTCGGTTTGACTTTCCTGTTTGGCTTGACCAGGCTTTTCACTGGCTCTGAGGTTTTGTGTTTGCTAGTTGTTTTTGTTGTTAGTTGGTCTTCTCTGTCCCTTCTATCACAAGGTTCTTCTTAGTGCAGAGTAGGGACCGCCGCCCAGTTGTCGCTCTGGGATATAGCCCAGGGGGGTGAGTAGGCAGGGAGAGGGCTGGTGTAGGGACTTCTGTGCCCCCTGGTTCTTAACTAGTCCTGACAGAAAGACTGGCCATACAATTTTTCGAATTTGTATTCTCTGGCCTTTAGTTTTCCCGGCTATGGAGGCTGTGTCTGCAGTGGTTAACCAGGTTCAAAGTTTGACCGAGGTGGTACAGGATTTGTCAGCCCACCTCCAGCACCAAGATCAAGTGGCAGCTGGTGCTCCAGCAATGGTTTCCAGTGGTCCTGTATCAGTATGTGAACCCAAAGCAACACTCCCAGATTTTTTTTCTGGTGACCGGAAGGCATTTTTTCGCGTTTCATGAAGGATGCAGGTTGTACTTTAGTTTGCGTTCACACTCTTCTGGGTCAGATTACCAGAGGGTGGGTATTGTCAAACCTCGGTTAAGGGGTGATCCACAAAACTGGGCCTTCTCATTGCCACCTGATTCACCCTCTTGTCAGTCCGTGGATGCTTTCTTTGCAGCCTTAGGTCAAATATATGATAAACCAGACCGAGCAGGCTATGGGGTGTCTAAATGGTTAAGTCTTCTGCAGGGCAAGAGTGCAGCTGAGGATTTTTGTTCTCAGTTCCGACAGTTGCTTCTTCCTTGTTCCATTTTGTTTGGTTCCTGTCTTATTTACGGTCATGCATTTATTGATTCAGGGGAGGCTGCCAATTTTGTAAATTTGGAGTTTGTTAAGCCATTTGCATCTGAATTGCGGAATTTAAGCCCTCCCATACAGGTTTCTGGAATCGACTCCACCCTGTTGACTGCGGGGCTAGTTAAGAAGATTACACCTGAACTAACGTTCTCTGTAGGAGCATTACATACAGAGACCTGTACGTTCCTAGCCATGGAGAATTTATCCATCGATATTGTGTTGGGGTTACCATGGTTACGTCTTTACAACCCCGTTATTGATTGGGCAGCCTCTGAGTTGATACAGTGGGGAGTGGGCTGTGGAGATCATTTAACATCTGTTCAACTGCATTCATCTAGTTGTGAGATTCCTGGCCTGCCTAAGTACTTAGAGGAGTTTGCTGATGTATTTTCTAAGCAATTTTCAGAAGTTTTGCCCCCCCATAGTGAATGGGATTGCAAAATCGATCTTGTTTCTGAGGGTAAGAGTCTCGAGGGGGGAATTTACAATGTTACAGTCCCTGGACTGGAGGCGATGGAGTATGTAACTGAGAGTTTAGCCAAGGGGCATATTCGTCCTTCTGAGTCTCCTGCGGCAGCTGGGCTCTTCTTTGTGGAAAAGAAGGATGGTAGTCTCCAGCCTTGTACTGATTATCGAGCATTGAACAAGATTACTGTGAAGAATCAATACTCACTTCCGCTGATCCCCGATCTCCTTAATCAGGTTATAGGTGCCAGAAGATTCTCCAAACTCGATCTCAGGGGAGCATACAACCTAATTAGGATTAGAGAAGGGGATGAATGGAAGACCGCATTTAATACTCCTTTTGGGCATTTCGAGTGTTTAGTGATGCCGTTTGGTTTATGCCTCGGTGTATTGCTGCAAGGAGCAAGACTTAGTTCAGATTACGCCTTAAAGAGAGTAAGACACTATAAAAGGTTTAATAATAAGAATTTATTAAAATAAAATGATAATTGAGCATAGTGGTGAATAATTGTCCTACGTCTGTAAACTATCAGATCTATATACAAATGATAATAGCTATATACAAAACATAAAGGTTGCAGATGTCACATCACAAAGTATAAAGATAGCAAGTTACATTATTACCTAAAAGGTTACAGATCACATATTACCATCACCAGAGGTTCCCTCACTTCTAGGGGTTTAGCAGATGACCTCCTTATCTGGTCTCTGAAGTGTCCGGACTACCCAGAGCTTCTCATCTTTCCATCAGAGATTCCAAGAGCTTCTCCTCCTAGACTCCAAAAGCTACTACTTCTTAGTTCCAAAAGCTACTACTTCATAATAATAACTTGAGAAGATAGGACCTTTTTATGCCAATACCAAAGACCAAACATATTTGGTATGCATTGTAAATACAATTAACATAGCCGCATATTGCTCTGTAAGTCATGAATATTGACTCCGCATTGTCTGTATAACAACTTGATTACTCCTCTTCCTAGACCAGGATGTAATCCATCAAGTTGAGTTAACAACATGATTACTCCTCTTCCTAGACCAGGATGTAATCTTCAATGTCCATTATGTTGAGTTAACAACTTGTCTCCAAGTCAATAGAATCTGCACATCAAAAGAGGGGACATCTCTTCTGATTTGCACATAAAACTGGTTTGGGGACCTACTCAATATATGCTGGTCAAAGGCTCAAGATTGCAATTAAAATGGCTGAATGATATCTAAATAATCATACATTTAGTATTTTCCCAACACTCGGCCATTTTTCAGGGCTGCATGAATGCCATCTTTCATGATATTCTGGGTATTTTTGTGGTAGTGTATTTAGATGATATTTTTATTTTTTCCTCCGATTGGGAGACGCATCTGAGTCATTTACATATTGTGCTCTCTCGTCTTCGAGAGCATCAATTGTTCGCTAAGCTGGAGAAATGCCAATTTGGGGTCCAAGAGATCTCTTTTTTGGGGTATGTCATATTGACTTCTGCTATTCAGATGGATTCAGACAAGGTCCGGGCCATAACTGAATGGTGTCAACCAAATAATTTAGAAGTGTTGCAACGCTTTTTAGCTTTTGCTAATTTTTACCGTAAATTCATTAGGAATTTTTCAGTTATGGCCAAACCTTTGACGGACGTCACTAAGAAGGGCACTGAGGTAAGCATCTGGTCACCTGAGGCAAAGGAAGCCTTTGCTCACCTTAAGGAGGCATTTTCTACTGTCCTGGTTTTGGTACAACCTAATCTCAATTGTCCATTTGTTGTGGAGGTGGATGCTTCTGAGCATGGTGTGGGTGCTGTCCTATCCCAGGGAACTGCCTCTCTCTCCAGTTTGCAGCCATGTGCCTTTTTCTGTAGGAAGTTTAGTCCGGCGGAATGGAATTATGATATTGGCAATAGAGAATTGCTGGCTATCAAATGGGAATTTGAAGAGTGGAGACACTTCCTGGAGGGAGCCAGACACCAGATTACTGTATTCACAAGAATTTGATTTATCAACATTCTGCCAAGTGCCTAAACGCTCGACAAGCTCGGTGGGCTTTATTTTTCTCTCATTTTAATTTTGTAGTTACGTATGTACCTGGGTCAAAGAATGTGAAGGCAGATGCTTTATCCCGCAGTTTTGGGGCGCCTGAACAAGAGGATGCTCAACCCGAGAGTATTCTATCTCCTGGGGTGATGGTGGCAGAGTTGTCGTCCGACATCTCCAACCAGGTTCTTGCTGCTCAATCGGGTGCTCCGAGTGTCCTCCGCAAAGGTAGGTTGTTTGTACTCAGTGCCTTACGCTTACTTGTTTTAGAGAAAGTTTATTCTTTTGTCTTGGCAGGCTACCCGCGTGTTCGTGGCACGTTGGAATTGTGCAGATGTCTCTACTAGTTGCCGCAGATGGCCCGGGATGTCAAACATTTTATCAAATCCTGTTCAGTTTGCGCTCAAGGGAAGAATGTCAGGAGACGACCCGAGGGCCCTATTCTGGCACTCCTGATGCCATCCAGACCATGGTTGCACTTATTCATGGATTTTGTCACGGATCTTCCGGTTTCTCGGGGACACTCGGTCATATGTGGATGTCAAGACAGAAGATGTATTAAGGAAGACTCCTACAGATTAAGGAAGGCTCCTAAGGATTGGTTCTGTCTTTCACTGCCTCTTCCTGCAGTTTATGTTCCATGACAAATGATGTGTTTGTGATGTGAGTATATTGCTATGTCAGGTGAATGATTCATGTATAACACTTGGAGGATCTCTTGGTAATTTCTACTTTGCCTGAGATAGATCTCCAGGTGATTGGGCGGATGATTACTTTCCTGGTGGACTCAGGAACCACCAGGACATTAATACATCCCAATATGTACCCAATATAAAAATGTAGTAACAGTCATATCATGGTAAGAGGGGGTTAATGGCCAGACCCACAGGGAACCCCTCTCTGAACCAGTTATAACAGACCCAGAGACAAATAAGCCTGTGAAATGTCAGATTATATTGTCTTTAATATGTCCAGTAAGTTTGTTGACATGAGATGTTATGACAAAATTAGGTATACCTTCACCAAACGTAGCCCAGTTCAATCTCCTAGAGCAGTGGTGGTGAACCTATGGCACGCGTGCCAGAGGCAGCATTAAGAGCCCTCCCTGCTGGCATTCATCACTGTCGGCGCTCACCAGTTTGGTGAATATCGTCAGGGGGCCACAGCTCCCCTGCCGGTATTCACTCACTGCTCTGCTAACAGTGCTGATACCGGCCACACTGTGACATCAGTGTGCAGCCAGGAATTTCCTCTCCTGACATCTCCTACTTGGTTCTGTGAGAACAGGGGACGAGACGTCCACCAGCACACTGACGTCACAGTGTGCACCAGGATCATTGCCGAGCAGCAACGCTGAGCAGAAGAGGAGCAGAGCTGCCACGAGGAGGGAGTAAGTATGTGGGTCTCAGGATGGGGGGGGGGGGGGGGCACTGTGGGATGCCACTATTACACTGGGGGCCACTGTGGGATGTCACTATGACACTGGGGGCCGCTGGGGGATGTCACTATGACACTGAGGGTCGCTGTGGGATGTTACTATTATACTGGGGGCCGCTGTGGGATGTCACTATTTGACTGGGGGGAGCTGTGGGATGTCACTATTACACTGGGGGCTGCTGTGGGGATGTCACTATGATACTGGGGGTGGCTGTGGGGTGTCACTATGATACTGGGGGCTGCTGTGGGGATGTCACTATGATACTGGGGGTGGCTGTGGTGTGTCACTATGATAATGAGGACCGCTGTGGAGTGTCACTAGGATACTGGGGACCGCTGTGGAGTGTCACCATTACTACTGGGGGCCGCTATGGAGTGTCACCATTACCACTAGGGGGGTCACTATTACCACTGGGGCCGCTGTGGAGTGTCACCATTACCACTAGGGGTTCACTATTACCACTGGGGCCGCTGGAGGGGGTCACTATTTTCACTGAATATTCACTATTATCGCTGGGGCACCAGCGGCCCCCAGTGTCATAGTGACACCCCACAGCGGCCCCATATTTACATGTGGCGGAAATGTGCAAAATTGTTTCAAAATAGACAGGGTGCAGATTTTGACTGCTTTTTGGATGTGGAAATGCTGCAGAATTTTCAACAGAAATTTTCGCTGAGGACATTCTGCAGTATTTCCGCATCCGAAAACCAGTTAAAATCTGCACATTGTCTATTTTTAAGCATCCCTGTCCTTTTTAGAATGACGGAAGTAAAATCATATGTTGTGATAAGCTCCGCCCCCTGACATGTTGGAACTTTGCGATAAGTAGGTTTTGGGTTGCAGTTTGGGCACTCGGCCTCTAAAAGGTTCGCCATCACTGTCCTAGAGCTAGTCTACATACTATTGTATGTGGATGACATCCTGCTATCAGCAGACAGTGAGGAAAATTGTAGGGGGGAGAAACAATTGCGCTCTTGAGGTTTCTCTATGAGCAAGGCCATAAAGCAAACAGAAAGAAACTCCAATACTGTCAGCAAACGGTTAAATATTTGGGGTATAATCTGTCAGATGAAGGTAGAAATTTAGAAAAAATTAGGAAGCAAGCAATTCTGGAGGTCCCAAAGCCACAAACAAATGATTTCCTTTTTTGAGAATGACAAACTTCTGCAGAGCCTGGATCCCAAATTATGCATCTCTGACAGCGCTTCTTACCAGACTCATCTATAATGAACCTCTGGCTGCAGCTGACAGGATCTAGTGGGATTGGCCCTCTAAGGAAGCTTTTGTCAGGTTAAAGCAGACTCTGGTGGGCACGTGAGTCTTGGGGGCTGCCGAACTACAGCAAGCCATTTGTGCTAACTGTTGACTCAAGGGAAGGATATATGACCTCTGTGTTAACTCAGAAACACTGTGGGAAACAGATCATTGGCATACTACTCTTCCAGACTTGATCCAGTGGCCGAGTACTCCCACCAGGGGCGTAACTACAGAGGATGCAGGGGATGCGGTTGTACCTGGGCCCAGGAGCCTTGGGGGGCCCATAAGGCCTCTCTTCTCCATATAGGAAGCCCAGTAATATGAATAAAGCATTATAGTTGGGGGCCCCATTCCAGGTTTTGCATTGGGACCCAGGAGCTTCAAGTTACGCCTCTGACTCCCACCCTGCATACTAGCTGTAGTAGCGGTAGCTGAAGCAGTCAGATCTTCTGCCACTATAGTGCTGTTCCGTCACTCACACTGAAAGTACCGCACGCAGTTAATTATACTTATATCTTAGTCCTTCCAGACATCTCTCCTGCATGACACTACTGCTCTCACAGCCACACCAGACAACTGAGGGATGTACTCCATCCATCTACATTACTGCCTATTTCTTTAGACGGTACTCCATATAACTGTCTAGAAGAGATAGCACATAAGGTGTTACCCAGACCAGGATATATCTCTTGTAGATGCTGCATACACTATTTGTAGATGGGTCATTCAATAAGAACTTCAATGGCACGGATGCCACTGCATGCTATGGTTACACTAGAAGAGACCATAATAGCTGGGTCCTTGCCAAGGCACTACTCTGCACAGGCAGAAGAACTGGTAGCTCTGACTGGGGCCTGTCAGTGGGCACAGTGTAAAAAATTCACTATTTAGTTATGCAGCAGTATTGAGCCATGGCCTCTGCCATGTCTCAACAGAAGGGATATGGTTGCACTCGTATCTAAGGTATTCACAGCAGATGGCTTCACAAATTACTTAAAAAAAAAAATTAGGTTTATCCTATATTTTTTGTGCTAACACACAATGCACAAGGGAATATACGACTAAAAATGGGCATTTTCCAACACCTCAGTATCTACTATGTATCTAAATATTTGTATGAATTATATTGAATTAAATAAATGTGAAGGTAAAAATACTGCCTAGTTATCATGGATGCTTTAGCCAAGTGGATAGAAGTGTTTCCCACAAGTCAGTCGGATGCACCGACAGTGGCTAAAGCATTACTAAGGGAAATAATACCAGGTGATTTGGTCCTTATTAGAGACGAGCGAGCATGCTCAGTAAGGGCAGTTACGAGAGAGAACAACGCTATTTTTGAATAACTGCATGCTCGTCGGAGAAAATTCGGTCCAGTCCAGTCTGCTACAAAGGGAGGGTCCACATTAGGTGGTCTCCATCTCAACCCAGTGAAGAAATCCACACCCTTTTTGCCTGGACCTCCTCAGTAAGGAAAAAATGACAGGAATAGCATTTCTTTTCAGAGTATTGGTGAATCTGGGGAACGCTATTGATGACAGCACTGAATTTGTCAGTGTTAGGGTTGGCCAGGGTAGAAGGACAGTGACTACCTATGCCAACCATCTCCCGTGTCCCTACCTACTTGCCCCCCTGGGCTAAGCCCCAGGGTGACGGTCCCTACGCTGCACTAGTGTCAGGGATCCCGGGAAAGAGGGACTGGGAGACAGACAGGTGCGAACCTGAAAGTAACAGGGAGTAAACAGCAACCAGAAAATAGTCAAACCCAGCAGGGTCAGAACCAGAAAGCACGTGCGAAGTACTGAAAGATAATCAGAGATGAAGACAGGGGCAAGCAGTAGTCAAACACAGGAAGTCCAAGTCAGAGAATAGCGTGTGTTGGCAGAACGGATAAAAACCTAACACTGGCAATGAGAGACAGGCTGACCAGGTCTATATGTAGAACTCTCCGACCAGAGGGTGGGGAGAAGTCACATGACCGCCATGGAGAATTATGAACCCACCTCTCCTCGGCGACGGGCACAGACCAAAGTGCCACGCAGCAGACCATCAGACAGGTGAACTCGCACACGATGCGGGGCGCACTGCCAGCCGCCGCGACCAACCGCCAGAGAGGGGTAACCCCGGACAAAGACGCCAGCCCGGACCCCCGCACACCTTGTGGTAACCCCAATTCTAACAGTCAGAGGTCATCATCATATTTACCCTGATGATGGGATGATGCTGGTAGAGCTCTGATTTTAACTTTTACAGAAGGAGTGATGAGCGTAATTTTGGTAGATATGTGTCAGATGATGGACTGTGGGGCTCAAACTGAAGCAAAGAAACTTACCTGGGCAGACAAATACATCTGTTTCATCACCGTTGGGACTGATTGTGAAGGATGGACTCAGGCCCTTTGGACCAAGGCAGCCCAGGATTGGGGTTATACAATGTCAAGACAGATGCACACAAAAAAAAAAAGTTATCAATAATAAAGGCAGTAAATTCTCCATGCAGCATGGCAAAGATCGTAATCAATTGTTGATCACACTGCAAAATCCTAACTTAAAGGGGTTGTCCCGAGGCAGCAAGTGGGTCTATACACTTCTGTATGGCCATATTAATGCACTTTGTAATGTACATTGTGCATTAATTATGAGCCATACAGAAGTTATAAAAAGTTTTATACTTACCTGCTCCGTTGCTGGCGTCCTCGTCTCCATGGTGCCGACTAATTTTCGCCCTCCGATGGCCAAATTAGCCGCGCTTGCGCAGTCCGGGTCTTCTCCTCTTCTCTATGGGGCTCCGTGTAGCTCCGCCCCGTCACGTGCCGATTCCAGCCAATCAGGAGGCTGGAATCGGCAATGGACCGCACAGAAGCCCTGCGGTCCATGAAGACAGAGGATCCCGGCGGCCATCTTCAGCAGGTGAGTATGAAGACGCCGGACCGCCGGGATTCAGGTAAGCGCTGTGCGGGTGGGTTTTTTAACCCCTGCATCGGGGTTGTCTCGCGCCGAACGGGGGGGGGGTTTAAAAAAAACAAAAACCCGTTTCGGCGCGGGACATCTCCTTTAAGACCAAAGGTTGCTTGCTATGGGTGCATGGGTATCTGGAATACATTCTTAGGACATTTCTTTATACAAGTAATTTAAAATAAAATAGAATATATGACCAGCTAGCTGTAGAAGGGGAATATGAGGGAAAGAATAAATGGTAAAAGGCTGCTTGACTCTCGCAAACCTCTGATAATGTTGCAGTTTCACTTTCACCCTCACCCCTACCTTTCAGCTTTAGAGTTCAGTGAGAAGAAGGTAGGGGGAGTGTGTGACTCACTCTTTAACACACATTTAAAGCTTTGTTTATCTTACTTCTTCACCTCTCCTTGATAAGAGTAATTCCGGAGGGGGGGGGGGTTGTTTAGGTTGGAGGACCAAGAGAGTCTGCAGATGATTGGAGTAGTAGTAGTTGTGTGAATTTTCATGCTATGCAGTAAACATTGTGTGTAGAGAATTATATGGTTATTAATATTTATATAAGAGAGAAAGACTTGATGACACGGATGGATGAAAGTTAATGACAAGTGTTCAAGCTGTGATGAATGTAAAATATATGATTACGTTTTTCAACTCTACTTACACCCCCCACAGATAAGTGATCCATGTTATACATTGAGTTTGCTGTTTCCGCCTGTGGGCAGGGACCAAATACCACCTGCTTTTGTCTCCGATCCTGGGATTATAATTGCTTTGCGCTACCTGGTAGTGGGACCAGGAAATCACAGAGGCAGAAGTATGTCTAAATAACAGAAGTAAGGCCCTTCACAGAGATAGACAAATTAAAATGTAACTTTTATTTATAACTCTATAAAATTATGACGGGGGGTGACAAACAGACAAAAGACGAACTTAAAGACAGAGAACATGTAGGTCAGGGTTGGTCAGAGGATGGAAAATGAATAAACAGATGACCTAACCCTGATTAAAGTACGGACAAAGCCGTCTATAATAGCATGGATCGCCCCACCACCTGCGCTAGCGACCCCCTCCCCTCACACCTCCTCCGATCCTTCTCCCCAGTAGTCATCTCCTATCTCACCACTATATTCAATCTCTCTCTGACTTCTGGCATCTTTCCCTCTTCTTTCAAACACTCCATCATATCCCCACTGCTAAAGAAGCCGACTCTGGACGTGACCAATGCTGCCAACTACCGACCCATCTCAAACCTCCCCTTCATCTCCAAACTACTAGAACGCCTGAACGCCTTGTAAGCTATTTATCAGAGAACTCTCTCCTAGACCCCCTAGTCTGGCTTCCGACCTCAACACTCGACAGAAACTGCCCTTGCTAGGGTATCCAATGACCTACTGACAGCCAAATCGAGGGGCGATTACTCCCTACTGATCCTCCTCGACCTTTCTGCAGCATTTGACACTGTTGACCACAAAATCCTCCTCCGTATGCTTCGCTCCATCGGCCTAAAGGACATTGCCCTCTCCTGGTTCTCCTCTTACCTATCTGACCGCTCTTTCAGTGTCTCCTTTGCTGGCTCTACATCCCCTCCTCTTCCCCTTGCTGTTGGGGTCCCCCAGGGCTCTGTCCTCGGCCCCCTTCTTTTCTCTATCTACACAGCCCCTATTGGACAAACCATCAGGAGTTTTGGCCTCCAATACCACCTGTACGCTGATGACACCCAGCTATACACCTCTGCCCGTGACATCTCTGCACCCTTCCTCCAAAACATCACCGACTGTCTGTCCGCTGTCTCTAACACTATGTCAACTCTCTACCTAAAACTAAACCTCTCTAAAACTGACTTACTGGTATTTCCGCCCTCCACTAACCGACCTCCTCCTGACATCTCCATCTCAGTGTGTGGCGCCACCATAACTCCTAGACAACACGCCCGCTGCCTTGGGGTCATATTTGACTCTGATCTCTCTTTTACCCCCTACATCCAATCTCTGGCCCGAACATGTCAGCTGCACCTCAAGAACATCGCAAGAATCCGCTCTTTTCTCACTGTGGAGACGTTAAAAACGCTTACTGTCGCCCTCATCCACTCCCGGCTCGATTATTGCAACTCGTTGCTGATCGGCCTCCCCTGCACCAGACTCTACCCTCTCCAATCCATCCTGAATGCGGCAGCCAGGCTCATCTTCCTGTCCAGCCGCTACTCGGACGCCTCTGCCCTGTGCCGGTCACTGCACTGGCTGCCCGTTAAATACAGAATTCAATTCAAACTCGCTACCTTCATCCACAAACCCCTCCACAGTGCAGCGCCACCCTATATCGCCTCCCTCATTTCAATCCATCAACCAGCCCGGGTTCTCCGCTCTGCTAATGAAACCAGACTGAGTGCCCCTTTCATTCGAACTTCTCATTCCCACCTCCAAGACTTCTCCAGAGCAGCACCGGTCCTCTGGAACGCACTACCAAAGGCTACCCGAGCAATCCAGGACTCGCAGAACTTCAGGCATGCTCTAAAAACGCACCTCTTCAGGGAGGCATACCGCATTCCCTAAATAAACCCCTCTGTACGCCACCTGATAACATGCTCTCTGCCCTAGCGACTGCAATCCCTGCTAGCCATCATAAACCGCTCCTGCAGTCACACCGTTTCTGCCGTCATACGGCCAAATGTCTGACCATTGTCTGTGTATAACATCGCTCACACTTCGCCATACCGTGCACATCTCCAGCCCCTTTACCTTCTGTATCTCCCCATTACTTGTAGTATGTAAGCTTGTTGGAGCAGGACCCTCACCCCTATTGTTTCCATCAACTGATTACTATATGTAACTGTGGTTCTGTAATGTTTGTACTTTTGTCTTTCTGTATTCCCCCCTGTCTATGTAAGCGCTGCGGAATATGTTGGCGCTATACAAATAAAGATTATTATTAAATATCTAAACCTCAAATAAGGGATAGATATCAAAAATAACCTGGCATTGGATGTAGCAAGATTGTCACGTTCTAGTAAAACTCTAGACGTTGCAAGATTTTACAGCTCGAGATTGTTATGCTCTAGGTGTAGATAGTACAGCTTTAAACATAGCAGGATGGTACGGCTCGACGCGTTTCCCTACTGATGTAAACAGTAGTTCATCAGGAGCAGGCTGATTTGTTGGTGTACTAGTTAACTCAATTGCCAGTGATTTAATAACTAGGTGCCAGAACAAAGATTTCAGGCATAGACAATGCAGAGCCTCTGTCAACTTAATGGTAAGGTATCACCAAGGTTATTATAGCACCTTGTAAAAGACGTGCATAAGGGACAATATATCCTCTTAATAATGCGCCACGCCAAATGAAAATAACAGGAGCAGAACTCCAGATTAACAGGTTCGAAACAGTTCCTGAATATCAATCAAGGAGCACTTGCAGCTATAAAAAAGTCTGCATAATAGCGGAGACTATTCAAGCCAGACCGGTCAAATAGCTGTCTTAGTGCTAGCCTTGATATAGTAACAAGGAGCTATGATACCAAAACCAAAACAATAAATAAATAAAGCAACAAAGTAGTAGAGCCTGTGACTCTGATGGTGAGTCAAGGCATATGATTGCAAGCCCAATGTAACGCTGGTGATATACCCTGCTGGCCCTCCCCAAAATGGGTGGATGTCCGGAAATAGTAATAGTAATTGTATAGAATAATATCAAATTATGCATAAAAGTCATACTTTGACTAAAGGGTGCTGTGTGGTAAAAACATACGCGATGAGTTGATGGCATGATGACCAGTGATGCAGAATTATGTGTCACTGTGTTAATAGAGCAGGAGGCTCAAAGCACCTGGATGGTAGTATTTGTATGTATAGATTTCAATTGTAAGTTATTGCATAGATGATGAAAAAAGCAGAATATTATAGAATATAACCCTATTACTTATGGCACAATCACAGCTTGGTTAACAGAGAGGCTTCTATATAAATAAAGTAGGTGTTTTTTTTGCATGGGAAACATTGGTCAGTTGGGCACATATCTGGGGACAGCAGATTAACAGTAGACCCAGACACACTCAGGGTCCAGTTACAGCATTGTGTGAGCTGATAGGTCATTCTCATAGGGAGGTATTTGTGAGGTAGCTGTGAGATCATTCACCGTGTAGGAGCTTCCCTTGAGCATGCTCTATTCATTCTTGACTTGTTGTCCAAACAAAAAGACATTCCTTTTGGCCATGCAGCTGTAACTTGAGGCCTGAAGATGTCTTTTGCTAGTCAAATCTGGTTTGACCTGGTTTTGGACACAATATACTGCTCCTTCAATTCTTGCGGGGAATGTTCCCTTCCCCTCATCTTAACATCTTCACAGTTTACAACAGAAAATACACAAAATGGCGAACCTCTCATAGTCATTCTCCCACAAGGAGTTAAATGAAACCTTTTCTATATACCAGAGAGTAGTATGAGATAAGACAAACAGAAGATAAGATGGTCTCTCAGACCACTTCCCTTGCATTTCTTCTCACTGAAATCATAGAGGCTTCATTGTATATTTATAGTTACACCTTAAAAGGTCTAATCATTTTTAGTGGTAGCCTATCTTGTATTGTAATTATTCTTGGAGGTAGATCCTTTCCTGTGATGTCATTTATGGTATATAAACCACATACACCTTGGAATAAATTAGAAATCATTTGATACCGCAACAGGCTGGTGTTATAGTGAATTATAATTGATAGCAAGTGTTAGTTAGACACCATCGGGATACTGATTTATGTCAATTATGATATAACCTCTGCTAATCTTTTTGTCAATTCACTCCCTGCACGGTATGCAATATAATGAGGTTGCTGGATAAATGATTGGACTATTATTAGACTACATACTCTAATTTGTGCATAAATCCCTATTGGTAATATTTGCTTTGGGTCTTTTCTCTACAATTGGAGTTCCTCCATAGGATAAAAGTAAATAAATGTAAATACTTCAAATGTAATCAGATGTGAAAATAGTGGTTTGGGTTATGCAATTACTCCATTGTTATCATGAACGGGACTATTTTATAATATTATTATCGCTCTGTGGGAGAGTATATATCCTGTGGTTTCAGTCTTCTCCATTGCATTGCTGGTATGCCGGGCTATTCGTATATATGCGGCGCCCTGGCAATCGCGGCAGCGGGTTGCCATTAAGACGTGTTGCTCCTACATCACGGGCATATGTGTCCGGATGTATGTGGCTTGCGTTGTCCCTGTGTGCCCGTGCGCATGCGTCTCTCGCCCAACACTCACGAGACCTCGTTACTATGGAGGCTTTGTTACCGGATGCTTATTGGAGCAAACAGGATGAGCCCTAAGAAGAGGTAGGTGAAAAAACGAATATAAAAGCCCAGATCCGCACCATACTTACCATCTCTGTCCATTTGATATGTGACAGCCATACGGGCTGGTCTATATGTGCATCATAGGTCTCCATCCTGATGAAACAACCACATTATCTGGGTTGTGGAAACGCGTAGATGGGGGTGAAGGAGTTAGAATAATCTACCTGGCTCCTCTGTATTATTCTCTGGCAGTGTAGGATGAATCATCAATAAATGCCTTATTCCAATTAGAGATAGAGGTCTGAAGTGACATTGAAAATTGGACTATCATAAATATCATACATAATATTAGCCATCTGTCTATCTCCATTAAGACCTGGATATTTCCAGGCCCACCCAGATGTCCTAACGTATATACTTGCAAACTAGCTGTGAATTCATGATCTTGGATACACCAGTCAGCATATTTACCAATAAGTCCTGGGGGGGCTATATGAGTATAACATCTACTATGTTAACATACACAATTATATGCATGTTGCTTCATTAAAAAACCCCTGGGACACCAGGAGTAACTCTCATTGACATTTTGTAAACTCTCCATCTCCACGTGGGTTGCTCTAACAATATAGCTACCATAGTGGAGTCAATTTGTAGTATTGGTTTACAACTAGAGATGAGCGAGCACCAAAATGCTCGGTTGCTCGTTACTCGGGACGAAAATTTTGCGATGCTCGAGGGTTCGTTTCGAGTAACGAACCCCATTGAAGTCAATGGGCGACTCGAGCATTTTTGTATTTCGCAGATGCTCGCTAATGTTTCCATTTGTGAAAATCTGGGCAATTCAAGAAAGTGATGGAAACGACACAGCAACGGATAGGGCAGGCGAGGGGCTACATGTTGGGCTGCATCTCAAGTTCCCAGGTCCCACTATTAAGCCACAATAGCGGCAAGAGTGGGCCCCCCCCTCCCAACAATTTTTACTTCTGAAAAGCCCTCATTAGCAATGCATACCTTAGCTAAGCACCACACTACCTCCAACAAAGCACAATCACTGCCTGCATGACACTCCGCTGCCACTTCTCCTGGGTTACATGCTGCCCCCCCCCCCCCCGCACGACCCAGTGTCCACAGCGCACACCAAAGTGTCCCTGCGCAGCCTTCAGCTGCCCTCATGCCACACCACCCTCGTGTCTATTTATAAGTGCGTCTGCCATGAGGAGGAACCACAGGCACACACTGCAGAGGGTTGGCACGGCTAGACAGCGACCCTCTTTAAAAGGGGCGGGGCGATAGCCCACAATGCTGTACAGAAGCAATGAGAAATATAATCCTGTGCCACCGCCATCAGGAGCTGCACACGTGGGCATAGCAATGGGGAACCTTTGTGCCACACACTATTCATTCTGTCAAGGTGTCTGCATGCCCCAGTCAGACCGCGTTTTTTTATAAATAGTCACAGGCAGGTACAACTCCGCAATGGGAATTCCGTGTGCACCCACAGCATGGGTGGCTCCCTGTAACCAACCGGCTGTACATAAATGTATCCCATTGCAGTGCCCTGGACAGCAGAGCTAATGTCAGATTAAATGCAGGTGGGCTTGGGCCCACACTGCATGCCCCAGTCAGACTGGGGTTCTTTAGAAGTGGACACATGCAGTTACAACTCCGTGTGGACCGACAGCATGGGTGGGTCCCAGGAAGCCACCGGCGGAACATAAATATATACCATTGCAGTGCCCTGGACAGCAAAGCTAATGTCAGGTTTAATGCAGGTGGGCTTCGGCCCACACTGCATGCCCCAGTCAGACTGGGGTTCTTTAGAAGTGGACACATGCAGTTACAACTCCGTGTGGACCGACAGCATGGGTGGGTCCCAGGAACCCACCGGCGTTACATAAATATATCCCATTGCAGTGTCCAGCACAGCTGAGGTAATGTCAGGTTTAATGCAGGTGGGCTTCGGCACACACTGCATGCCCCAGTCAGACTGGGGTTCTTTAGAAGTGGACACATGCAGTTACAACTCCGTGTGGACCGAAAGCCTGGGTGGCTCCCTGGAACCCACCGGCGGTACATAAATATATCCCATTGCAGTGCCCAGCACAGCTGAGGTAATGTCAGGTTTAATGCAGGTGGGCTAAAAATTAATAGGATTACACTGTAGACGAGGGCCCAAAAAAATTGGTGTACCAACAGTACTAACGTACCTCAGAAAAATTGCCCATGCCCAACCAAGAGGGCAGGTGAAACCCATTAATCGCTTTGGTTAATGTGGCTTAATTGGTAACTAGGCCTGGAGGCAACCCAGTTAAAATAAAAATTGGTTCAGGTGCAAGTTTCAACGCTTTAATGAGCATTGAAACGTATAAAAATTGTTTACAAAAATTATATGACTGAGCCTTGTGGGCCTAAGAAACATTGCCCGTTCGGCGTGATTACGTGAGGTTTCAGGAGGAGGAGCAGGAGGAGGAGGATGAATATAATACACAGATTGAGGAAGCTAAAAGGTCCCCGTTTTTGATGGTGATAGAGAACGATGCTTCCATCCGCGGGTGCAGCCTACGTATTGCTTAGGTATCGTTAATGTCCGCTGGTGGAGAAGAGAAGACTGGGGAAATCCAAGCTTTGTTCATCTTGATGAGTGTAAGCCTGTCGGCACTGTCGGTTGACAGGCGGGTAGGCTTATCTGTGATGATTCCCCCAGCCGCACTAAACACCTTCTCTGACAAGACGCTAGCCGCAAGACAAGCAAGCATCTCCAGGGCATACAGCGCGAGTTCAGGCCACGTGTCCAGCTTCGACACGCAGTAGTTGTAGGGGGCAGAGGCGTCATGGAGGACGGTCGTGCAATCGGCTACGTACTCTCTCACCATCCTTTTACAGTGCTCCCGCCGACTCAGCCTTGACTGTGGAGCGGTGACACAGTCTTGCTGGGGAGCCAGAAAGCTGTCAAAGGCCTTAGAGAGTGTTCCCCTGCCTGTGCTGTACATGCTGCCTGATCTCTGCACCTCCCTTGCTACCTGGCCCTCGGAACTGCGCCTTCTGCCACTAGCGCTGTCGGATGGGAATTTTACCATCAACTTGTCCGCCAGGGTCCTGTGGTATAGCATCACTCTCGAACCCCTTTCCTCTTCGGGTATGAGAGTGGAAAGTTTCTCCTTATACCGTGAGTCGAGCAGTGTGTACACCCAGTAATCCGTAGTGGCCAGAATGCGTGTAACGCGAGGGTCACGAGAAAGGCATCCTAACATGAAGTCAGCCATGTGTGCCAGGGTACCTGTACGCAACACATGGCTGTCCTCACTAGGAAGATCACTTTCAGGATCCTCCTCCTCCTCCTCCTCAGTCCATACACGCTGAAAGGATGACAGGCAAGCAGCATGGGTACCCTCAGCAGTGGGCCAAGCTGTCTCTTCCCCCTCCTCCTCATCCTCCTCATGCTCCTCCACCTCAACGCGCTGAGATATAGACATGAGGGTGCTCTGACTATCCAGCAACATACTGTCTTCCCCCGTCTCCGTTTCCGAGCGCAAAGCGTCTGCCTTTATGCTTTGCAGGGAACTTCTCAAGAGGCATAGCAGAGGAATGGTGACGCTAATGATTGCAGCATCCCCGCTCACTATCTGGGTAGACTCCTCAAAGTTTCCAAGGACCTGGCAGATGTCTGCCAACCAGGCCCACTCTTCTGTAAAGAATTGAGGAGGCTGACTCCCACTACGCCGCCCATGTTGGAGTTGGTATTCCACTATAGCTCTACACTGCTCATAGAGCCTGGCCAACATGTGGAGCGTAGAGTTCCACCGTGTGGGCACGTCGCACAGCAGTCGGTGCACTGGCAGATTAAACCGATGTTGCAGGGTGCGCAGGGTGGCAGCATCCGTGTGGGACTTGCGGAAATGTGCGTTGAGCCGGCGCACCTTTCCGAGCAGGTCTGACAAGCGTGGGTAGCTTTTCAGAAAGCGTTGAACCACCAAATTAAAGACATGGGCCAGGCATGGCACGTGCATGAGGCTGCCGAGCTGCAGAGTCGCCACCAGGTTACGGCCGTTGTCACACACGACCATGCCCGGTTGGAGGCTCAGCGGCGAAAGCCAGCGGTCGGTCTGCTCTGTCAGACCCTGCAGCAGTTTGTGGGCCGTGTGCCTCTTCTCTCCTAAGCTGAGTAGTTTCATCACGGCCTGCTGACGCTTGCCCACCGCTGTGCTTCCACGCCGCGCAACACCGACTGCTGGCGACGTGCTGCTGTTGCTGACACATCTTGATTGTGAGACAAAGGTTGCGTTGGAGGAGGAGGAGGAGGGTGGTTTAGTGGAGGAAGCATACACCGCCGCAGATACCAGCACCGAGCTGGGGCCCGCAATTCTGGGGGTGGGTAGGACGTGAGCGGTCCCAGGCTCTGACTCGGTCCCAGCCTCCACTAAATTCACCCAATGTGCCGTCAGGGAGATATAGTGGCCCTGCCCGCCTGTGCTTGTTCACGTGTCCGTTGTTAAGTGGACCTTGGCAGTAACCGCGTTGGTGAGGGCGCGTACAATGTTGCGGGAGACGTGGTCGTGCAGGGCTGGGACGGCACATCGGGAAAAGTAGTGGCGACTGGGAACCGAGTAGCGTGGGGCCGCCGCCGCCATCATGCTTTTGAAAGCCTCCGTTTCCACAAGCCTATACGGCAGCATCTCCAGGCTGATAAATTTGGCTATGTGCACGTTTAACGCTTGAGCGTGCGGGTGCGTGGCGGCGTACTTGCGCTCAAACACTTGCGCTAGCGACGGCTGGACGGTGCGCTGAGAGACATTGGTGGATGGGGGCCAAGGACAGCGAAGGTGAGGGTGTGGGTGCAGGCCAGGAGACGGTAGTGCCTGTGTCCTGAGAGGGGGGTTGGATCTCAGTGGCAGGTTGGGGCACAGGGGGAGAGGCAGTGGTGCAAACCGGAGGCGCTGAACGGCCTTCGTCCCACCTTGTGGGGTGCTTGGCCATCATATGTCTGCGCATGCTGGTGGTGGTGGCTCCCCGGCTGATCTTGGCGCGACAAAGGTTGCACACCACTATTCGTCGGTCGTCTGCACTCTCAGTGAAAAACTGCCAGACCTTTGAGCACCTCGGCCTCTGCAGGGTGGCATGGCGCGAGGGGGCGCTTTGGGAAACAGTTGGTGGATTATTCGGTCTGGCCCTGCCTCTACCCCTGGCCACCGCACTGCCTCTTCCAACCTGCCCTGCTGCTGCACTTGCCTCCCCCTCTGAAGACCTGTCCTCAGTAGGCTTAGCAAACCAGGTGGGGTCAGTCACCTCATCATCCAGCTGCTCTTCCTCCGAATCCTCTGTGCGCTCCTCCCTCGGACTTACTCCAATTACTACTACCTGAGTGATAGAGAACTGTGTCTCATCGTCATCGTCCTCCTCACCCACTGAAAGCTCTTGAGACAGTTGCCGGAAGTCTCCAGCCTCATCCCCCGGACCCCGGGAACTTTCCAAAGGTTAGGCATCGGTCACGACAAACTCCTCCGGTGGGAGAGGAACCATTGCTGCCCATTCTGGGCAGGGGCCCGAGAACAGTTACGGGGAGTCTGCCTGCTCCTCAGAATGTGTCATTGTAATGGAGTGAGGAGGCTGGGAGGAAGGAGCAGCAGCAGCCAGAGGATTCAGAGTTGCAGCAGTGGACGGCGTAGAACTATGGGTGGTCGATACATTGCTGGATGCACTTTCTGCCATCCACGACAGGACCTGCTCACAGTGCTCATTTTCTAATAAAGGTCTGCCGCGTGGACCCATTAATTGTGAGATGAATCTGGAGACGCCAGAAACTTGTCTCTCTCCTAATCCCGCAGCAGTCGGCTGCGATACACCTGGATCAGGAGCTCGGCCTGTGCCCACACCCTGACTTGGGCCTCCGCGTCCTCGCCCGTGTCCACGTCCTCTAGGCCTACCCCTACCCCTCAGCATGGTGTATTACTAGTAGTGCAGAAACAGAACGCTGTAATTAAATGTGCCGCTTATTGGCCTGTGGTTGGAGGCTGACTTTGCTTACGGAACGCACAGCAGAGCCAGGAAATAATTTTGCGCAAGCCTGTAGTGAGACCTAGGTGCGTATGACTGAGCTAGTGGAATTCACAGCGCAGAAGCAGTCAAGTGTCCAAAGGCCACTAGTAGGCCTTAAGTATTTTACTTCTATTTTTTGAACAGCAGAGCTGAGACAGTAGACAGATACTGTACGCAGCGTATATATGTATACTGTTTCAATGTGGACAGGATGACGGCGGTGATGTAATGGGCACCGCAGAGCCAGGAAACACTTTTGCGCACGCCTGTAGTGAGACGTAGGTGCGTAGGACTGAGATAGTGGACTTCAAAGTGCAGAAGCAGTCAAGTGGCCAGATGCCACTAGTAGGCCTTAAAGGGGTTGTCTCACGGAAAGCATCAAAATTTTACCTTACCCCATTCCCCCTGTCACCCCCCTGGCATAAAATAGCAAATTAAAGCGGTTTTTAAACTGCTTTCTACTCACCGATCCGACGAAATAAGGACTTTAAAAGATCTCCTCAAGATGGCCGCCGGTCCTTTCCCAGGGATGCACTGCGGTTTTCTCCCATGGTGCACTGCGGGTCTTCTCCCATGGTGCACCATGGGCTCTGT
This sequence comes from Eleutherodactylus coqui, assembly GCF_035609145.1. NCBI lineage: Eukaryota > Metazoa > Chordata > Amphibia > Anura > Eleutherodactylidae > Eleutherodactylus > Eleutherodactylus coqui. The sequence continues at coordinate 24,238,082 of NC_089841.1, forward strand.
GCGTTCCATTGCCGATTCCAGCCTCCTGATTGGCAGGAATCGGCACACGTGACGGGGCGGAGCTATGCGATGACGCGTAGAAGGGGGAGGAGCCAGAACGCTGCTCGTGCCTGGACCAAGCAGAAGGGGAGAAGACCGCACAGCGCAAGCGCGTCTAAAAAAGCAGGAAGACATCAGAATTAGACGGATCCATGGCGACGGGGACGCTAGCAACGGAGCAGGTAAGTGAATAACTTCTGTATGGCTCATATTTAATGCACGATGTATATTACAAAGTGCATTAATATGGCCATACAGAAGTGTATAACCCCACTTGATTTAACGAGACAACCCCTTTAAGTATGTTGCTTCTATTTTTTGAACGGCAGAGCTGAGACAGTAGACAGATACTGTAGGCAGCGTATATATGTATACTGTTTCAATGTGGACAGGATGACGACGGTGATGTAACGGGCACCGCAGAGCCAGGAAACACTTTTGCGCAAGCCTGCTGTAACGCTTAGCTGCGCATTAATTAGGACTACTACCCCCAGCAGACACGCAGTACACTGAGGACGGTCACAGGCAGCCCAAATATAGTTTTTTTTCCCAAAATTTGTTTGAAAAAGCCCACTGCCTATATAGACAGTATATCTCTTTCACCTTTCCCACTGTCCCTGCCTCACCAGTACTGGCCCTATACTATGTACAATGACTGCAGACTGAGGACGCAATGGTCTGCACGGCCGATATACAAAAAAAAAAAAAAAGTGCAACGCTGCTAAAAGCAGCCTCAACAGTACTGCACACGGTCAGATGTGGCCCTAAGAAGGACCGTTGGGGTTCTTGAAGCCTAAAATAACTCCTAACACTCTCCCTATAGCAGCCCCGGCATCAGCAGCACTTTCCCTGATCTCTGTCAGAATGCATCTGTGGCGAGCCGCGGGAGGGGCCGATTTTTATACTCGGGTGACACCTGATCTCGCCAGCCACTCACTGCAGGGGGGTGGTATAGGGCTTGAACGTCGCAGGGGGAAGTTGTAATGCCTTCCCTGTCTTTCTATTGGCCAGAAAAGCGTGCAAATTTCTCAGGGAAGAAAATGAAAGTGACTTGAACATCGCGTGGTGCTCGTCTCGAGTAACGAGCATCTCGAGTACCCTAATACTCGAACGAGCATCAAGCTCGGACGAGTACGTTCACTCATCTCTATTTACAACTTATATATGTCAATATTTATTATTGCGGCTGTTTTATATCTAGAACTGCCACGCAGGAGCTAATTCATATTATAGGCTAATTAGTCTCAAAAGTATCAATAATTATTTTTGTTATGATCCCGTAAAAAATATATAGGATCCAATAGGATTTTCTCCTGAATGGGCTCCTATTGATGTCACATGAACTAATAGGTTAATGATATAATTGCTTTGGGATATTATTATCTATCCAATGTATTATACTCAGGTGTAGAGCAGGACATTGATATCATTTGATATTAGTTGAGAGGTTAAATCAACAAATTGTATACTGCTCAATAGGCAAAAACTACAAAATCACCTCTAACATTTTTAATTAGTGTGTGACTACAGTCACATAAAAGATTTATTACATGGATACGCCATTTTTAATAAGTTATAATAAAAGTTACATTTTATAATTAGTGGTCCTTCAGTGACATTTGCACCCTGATATGGACTATTATGCCACACCAGCTTTCCCAAGTTATCACTTATGTATAAAACTCTTAGCTCTCCTGAAATCTGGTGTGTTCAGAGCTCATCTGAGTGTGAAACATGTAGGGGGTTTGTTTTATCGGGCTGTGCGCCCCAAGTTGTATAGTCCTGTTTAAGTAAAGTCTGATATGTTACACTGAAGTTGTAGAACCTTCCCCATGTGATCACAGCTGTATATTACTGTGTGCGACTCTTCCTAGTATATGACCCCATAGTGATGAGATGGAGGGGAGACGCCCTTGCTGGGCTCAGTGGTGAAAACATCATCTAAAGGAAGAATAAAGATTGGCTTAAAGTTATACAAGTAAACTTTTATGAACAGTTAGAAACAAGTTTAGAGACGCAGTTATATGTATCAGTGTGAAATATTCTATGTACACGGGTGATAATAAAGGTGGGTTATCTGGGTGCTAATTTGTTTCTGACTAACAGCTCTTCATCGGTAAATACATACATTTCTTATTCATTACTTAGTGCTCTAAATTGCTTCCCTTTTCTTGTACCTTTCTTTTTCTTTACCTTTTTTGCATGGTTTGACAAAACAGGTTTAAAAAAATATCTTCCCTCCTGTGTGAGCTTTTTGATGTCGCAGTAACTGTGATTTGCGAGTAAAACATTTCCCACATTCTGAACAAGAAAATGGCCTTTCTCCTGTGTGAGTTCTCTTATGTATAACAAGGGCTGATTGTGCTCTAAAACATTTCCCACATTCTGAACAAGAAAATGGCTTTTCTCCTGTGTGACTTCTCTTATGTATAACAAGGGCTGATTGTGCTCTAAAACATTTCCCACATTCTGAACAAGAAAATGGCTTTTCTCCTGTGTGAATTCTCTGATGTTGAACAAGGGCTGATTTTGCTCTAAAACATTTCCCACACTCAGAACAAGAAAATGGCTTCTCTCCTGTGTGAATTCTCTTATGTATAACAAGGCCTGGTTTTGCTCTAAAACATTTCCCACATTCTGAACAAGAAAATGGCTTTTCTCCTGTGTGAGTTCTCTTATGTGTAACAAGGGCTGATTGTGCTTTAAAACATTTCCCACATTCTGAACAAGAAAATGGCCTTTCTCCTGTGTGAGTTCTCTGATGTTTAGGAAGGTCTGATTTCACAGTAAAACATTTCCCACATTCTGAACAAGAAAATGGCTTTTCTCCTGTGTGAATTCTCTGATGTTGAACAAGGTCTGATTTCACAATAAAACATTTCCCACATTCTGAACAAGAAAACGGCTTCTCTCCTGTGTGAATTCTCCGATGTGTAACAAGGTGTGATTTATATCTAAAACATTTCCCACATTGTGAACAAGAAAATGGCTTCTCTCCTGTGTGCAATTCTTGATGTTGCAGTAAATTTTTTTTGTGAGCAAAACATTTCCCACATTCTGAACATGAAAATGGCTTCACTCCTGTGTGAATTCTCTGATGTGTAACGAGGTCTGATTTCCATGCAAAACATTTGCCACATTCGGAACATGAAAATGCCTTCTCTCCTGTGTGAATTTTCTGATGTTTAATAAGGTTTGATTTATATCTAAAACACTTTCCACATTGTGAACAAGAAAATGGCTTCTCTCCTGTGTGAAGTTCTTGATGTCGCAGTAAATTTGTTTTGTGAGAAAAACATTTCCCACATTCTGAACATGAAAATGGCTTCTCTCCTGTATGAATTCTCTGATGTGTAACAAGCTGTGATTTCCATGCAAAACATTTCCCACATTCTGAACATGAAAATGACTTCTCTGCTGTGTGATTTCCCTGATGCGCAACAAGGGTTATTTTCCTTGCAAAGCTTTTCCCACATTCTGAACAAGAAAACGGCTTCTCTTCTGTGTGAATTCCCTGATGCGTAACAAGCTTTGATTTATATCTAAAACATTTCCCACATTGTGAACAAGAAAATGGCTTCTCTTCTGTGTGAGTTCTCTGATGTTTAACAAGGTTTATTTTTCTTACAAAACTTTTTCCACATTCTGAACAAGAAAATGGCTTCTCTCCTGTGTGAAATTCTTGATGTCGCAGTAATTGTGTTTTGTGAGCAAAACATTTCCCACATTGTGAACATGAAAATGGCTTCTCTTCTGTGTGAGTTCCATGATGTCTAACAAGGGTTATTTTTCTTGCAAAACTTTTTCCACATTCTGAACAAGAAAACGGCTTCTCTCCTGTGTGAATTCCCTGATGTGTAACAAGGTTTGATTTATATCTGAAACATTTCCCACATTGTGAACAAGAAAATGGCATTTCTCCAGTGTGAATTCTCTGATGGCTAACCAGGGGTGCTTTACGACTGAAACATTTCCCACATTTTGGGCAAGAAAATGGCTTCTCTTCTGTGTGAGTTCCATGATGTCTAACAAGGGTTATTTTTCTTGCAAAACTTTTTCCACATTCTGAACAAGAAAATGGCTTCTCTCCTGTGTGAATTCTCTGATGTGTAACAAGGACTGATTTCGCTACAAAACATTTGCCACATTCTGAACAAGCAAACGGCTTCTCTCCTGTGTGAGCTCCTTGATCTTCTCCCCTCCTGTGACATCTATTCTGCTCATCAGTCTGTGATGAATCAGAAGATGGGACCTGTATAAGAGGATCAGATGATGTATCTTTGCTGAGAAGGGCCGAGGGGATATCTGAGATAATGGCAGGTTTTTCAAATGTATCTTGTCTGACACCACGATCCTCTGCTTTAGTGTCTGCCGGTATCAGATCTCCCTCTGAGCTCCCGCTACCGTCACCTGCCAAGAATAAAGCCGATTATTCTTTAATACTATAGACTTTAAGAATGATTCTGATATTTTATAAAATTTCTATACAGATAACAAGTCATGTAGCAAAATGTAATCATTATCAATGGGTGCTTTTACACAGGCTGACAGCCACTAGCGCAATCACTGAAGAGAGCCATTATGGATGAATGTCTACCCATGTAAACACGGATCCTGACAGAGCAAGTGAATGAGAATCGCTCAACTTTCAAAGTCGCTTGTGATTGTCAGGGCAGAAAAAAATCATCAAAAACTACAGATGTGAATCAGAACTTATAAGTAACTAATTCTGGTTTCCATCAATAACATGGGGGTCCTGGGGGCTCTAAAAAAGGAACATGAAGAGTAACTTGCAGCAGAGTCCTCCACAAGCCTAAGGTTCCTGTCCCAACAGATATCAGAGCCCAAGCTACAGAAAGAGTATATTCCATACAGATGGAGTTCGGCCATTTCTGCACCAACATTAGTTTCTGGTTTTCCATAAAGAACTCATATAAAATCTCCCATGAAGCCGGATGTCAGTAACACACGGTGTGCAGCAAATATAGAACTGCTCATGTATAAAGACAGCTTAGTGCATACAGTAATTCTATATTCTGTCACCTCAGACCAGGACTAGGCTGGGGGCAAGGAGGCATGTTCCTTCCAGGCGGGGGTTTACGGTCACCATGTTTGCTACTTCTCTCAAAGGTACGGGGGCTCCTGCCACTACTAGTGCTGACAGTCTTACTGTACTACCGTGTCCCGCTCTTTCATAGGCTGACAGAGAGACCTCACTCCTCCCTCTCTCGCGCCCATCATTCATTCGGCGAGAGCTGCCTGTGATTGGCTGAGCATGTCGGACAATCACAAACAGCTCTTTTAAATCCCCACCTGCTGATAGCTCAGCACTAGAGAGACGGGGACAATGAGGAGAATATGGGGCTAGCCCCGGCAGCTGAAGGAAGGCAAGTATGTTTTTAAAACCACTTTTACTGGATTTTCAGGGAAGGGCTTATATTTAAATCAATCCCACAGCAAACTCCCAGAACTATTCTCAAGCTCCCAACCCAGCCCATCCGAACTGGAGAGGTCACAGGTTCAGACTCCACATATGGACAACCCAACATCTCCACTGCTAGGAGACCAATCTGTCCTCCCACCATCAGCATCAGAAGACTCCTCACTCTGCCTCCGATACGCCACTTTTTCTTCGTATTCAACATCTCTTTAAAGCAGAACTGCAATCTACACTATGCGGAATCAACGGCCAGATACATGATCTAGGACAACGTACTACGGACCTGAAACACAAGACAGATGACATAGTAGACGCCCTGGATGAGGAACGAGCTGGGGTGAAGATTACTCTGAGCGGATAGAAGCTCTAGAATGGAAATGTGAGGATCTGGAAGACAGAAGTAGACGGGCCAATAACCGAATCAGAGGTATGCCAGAGGCTATCACTAACATCCATGAAGCTGCAACTAATTTGTTATCTGCGCTGCTAACACAAGTCTCTCAAGAAAGCTTACGTATCATCTGTATCCACCGTGCCCTGGCCACACTTAACAGCCCAAATCTGCCAAGACTCTGCAAAACTCCATTATGGTGAGATGAGCGACGAGATACCAGCAGCCGCAGAAAATCTGACCGAGCTTCTGGGGCTTCCGAGGTCTGTCCAGATCTATGTGGATATTGCCCCAATCACTCTGGCTAAAAGAAGAAGTCTGAGTCCTTTCACTCAAGCTTTACAAGGAGCTAATATCCATTATAGATGGAACTTCCCCTTTACATTGAACGTGAAGATCAACCAGCAAATATATCATTTCTGAACCCTGGAAGAAGGAAGATGTGCTTTGGTGGAAGAAAGAATTCCCCTCGATTCTCCAAATGTCGTGACACCCAGAGCCCAGCGGCCAAGGAGAACATGATCAATGACTGTATCTCCACGCCGAGATTGGCCCTTCCAGTGATGTGGAGCTCCATTCAACTAGTGGACTATATGGTACTCTTCCATATGTAACACAGCATCACCTGGGGTGGGAAATTACAGGGAGGGGGCTGTAATGGTGGACTTTATTCATCTACAAGTCTTTACAACGCATCTCTCTGACCCCCCAAGCAAAAGAGACATTTCAAGACATTCCTTATCACTGGGGGCCACCCTGGGCGATTAGCTGTTCAAGTGCTGAAAAGTCCAGTGTGCCTTCCTTTTTGGGTTGGGTTGCTCTCGGTACCTGCAAAACAAACAGTCTGACCATCAATGACTATGGTTAATGTTTAGAGTATGAGATTTTGATCTGTTTTTTTTTCACCCTTTCTTCTCTAGCTAGCTTTAGCTCCAGGACGGTTTGGAGCTATTTGTTGCCCTTTCCGCCCTGGACCTGGTGGGTGTCTCACATATTATGGGAAACGCTCCCAATATCTGGACCACTCTGGGTTTACAAGCCCAATACATTGTTGTTATGTTTCTGTTAGTTGTAAGTTTTCCCAGCTATGTGTTTTTATCTAAGGTAATATCCACATGTAAGCACTATGTCTATCTGCTCCGATATGTAGGATCTTCTAGCCCTGTGGGAGGGCTGTAGTTCCTAGATCAGGGCCTTCTGGGCCTCGAACAGGTAGAAACCATGGAGACTCTCATCCAAGAACTGAGATATAATAATAAATAGAGATGAGCGAGCACCAAAATGCTCGGGTGCTCGTTGCTCGAGTCGAACTTTCTGCGATGCTTGAGAGTTCGTTTCGAGTAACGAACCCCATTGAAGTAAATGTATATGACCCATGCTCCGCTAAGGTTTTCATTTGTGAAAATCTGGAAAACCCAAGAAAGTGATTGAAACGACACAGAAACGGATAGGGCAGGCGAGGGGCAACATGTTGGGCTGCATCTCAGGTTCCCAGGTCCCACTATTAAGCCACAATAGCGGCAAGAGTGGGCCCTCCCCCCCTAACAATTTTTACTTCGGAAAAACCCTCATTGGTAAAGCACACCTTAACTAAGCACCACACTACCTCCAGCCAAGCACAATCACTGCCTGCAGGACACACCGCTGCCTCTTCTCCTGGGTTACATGCTGCCCACCCCTCACCCCCCCCCCCCCCACACGACCTTGCGTCCGCAGTGCACACAAAAGTGTCCCTGCGCAGCCTTCAGCTGTCCTCATGCCACACGCTCACTTCATAGCCACACCACCCTCATGTCTATTTATAAGTGCGTCTGCGATGAGGAGGAACCGGAGGCACACACTGCAGAGGGTTGGCAAGGCCAGGTAGCGACCTTCTTTAAAAGGGGCGGGGCGATACCCTACAATGCAGTTGAGAATCAATGAGAAATTGACGTTCGATCTTCATTCCAATAAAGTGTCAACCTCCGTCAGGAGCTGCAAACGTGGGCATGAGTTAAATAGCTATGGGGAATCCATGATGCACATTGCTGATCCCCTGACCCCAAGCAGGAGGAGGAGGTGGCCTTACAAGGCCAAGAAACCATGACCAGGGCCCGCTGTAGCCTGTGTGGAAAGGATGTGAGCAGGCCCTTGGCCAGGCTCGGTCCCAGCAAACACCTTGTGGGACCCAAGGTGCCGCGACTGACATAGCAATGGAAAGTCCATGTGTCCACACACTACTTATTCTGTTTGGGTGTCGGATACCTCATCAACAACGCAAGGGGTAAACCATCTGCACTCTGCACCCTACCCGAGTCTGTCAGTCTTTTGAGGACAGACAGGTAAAACACCTCTATGGGAACTCTGTGTGCACCCACAGCATGGGTGGGCCCAAGGAACATAAAGAAATCAGAGTGCCCAAACATGGCAGACTTTCACTGCGCCCAGGACATAGGCCTCTGCACAAACCCTCAGCAATCGTGGGCATAGAGCGGACTCCGATGCTAGCGTAGCTGTGTACGTCTCATTAGCGCTGTATCGCTCCTCTTGTTTGTCCCAATGCAGTGCCCCGGATAGCTGTGGTAACGTGAGAGAAAATGCATGTTGGCTTTGGCCCACACGCCATGCCATAGTCAGTCTGTTTTTTTTTTTAAAGTGCCAGGCAGGTACAACTCCGCTATGGGAAGTCTGTGTGCACCCACAGCATGGGTGGGTCCCAGGAACCCAGAGAAGGTACATAAAGAAATCCCATTGCAGTGCCCCGGATATCTGTGGTAACGTGAGAGAAAATACATGTTGGCTTCGGCCCACACTTCATGCCCTAGTCAGTCAGTGTTTTTTTGGGGGCCAGATAGGTAGAACACCGCGATGGGTAAACTTAGTGCACCCATAGTATGTACAGACCCCTATAATATTCCTGTAGCAAAGGTATAAGCTGACCCCAGTAACAGTTATGTTGCAGAAGTCTAGGGAGACCCCAGTAACATTTCAGTAGTAACAGTATAGACAGACCCCAGTAACATTTCTGTAGTAACAGTATAGGCAGACCCCAGTAACTTTTGTGTAGCAGCAGTATAGGCAGACCCCTGTAACATTTGTGTAGCAGCAGTATAGGCAGACCCCTGTAACATTTCTGCAGCTGAAGTATAGGCAGCCCCCGGTAACATTTCTGCAGCTGAAGTATAGGCAGACCCCTGTAATATTAATGCAGTTACGCTCCTCTCCTTTGGCCCAAACAAGTTTTTCAGATAACTGTGGTAACACGAGAGAAAATACATGATTCGCATTGCTGATCACCTGACCCCAAGCAGGAGGAGGAGGTGGCCTTACAAGGCCAAGAAACCATGACCAGGACCCGCTGTAGCCTGTGTTGAAAGGATGTGAGCGGGCCCTTGGCCAGGCTTGGTCCCAGCAAACACCTTTTGAGACCCAAGGTGCTGCGACTGACATAGCAATGGGCAGTCCATGTGCCCACACAGTATTCATTCTGTCTAGGTGTCGGATAGCTGTAGCGACACTGCAAGGGGAAAGGCATCTGCACTATGCACCCTACCCAAGTCAGTCAGTCACTTTGTGCAGGACAGGGAAATCACCGCTATGGGAAGTCTGTGTGCACCCACAGCATAGGCGAGTCGAAGGAACCCAAAGACAGTAATAAACATGAAGAAATGATAGTGCCCAAACATGCCAGACTTTCACTGTGCCGAGTACATAGGCCTCTGCACACACCCTCAGAAATCGTGGGCATAGAGCAGACTCCGATGCTAGTACAGCTGTAAAGGTCTCATCAATGCAGTAACGCTCCTCTTCTTTGGCCCAAACCAGTGTCTCAGATAACTGTGGTAACACGGGAGAAAATACATGATGCCCAGTGCTGATCCCCTGACCCCAAGCAGGAGGAGGAGGTGGCATTACAAGCCCAAGATACCATGACCAGGACCCGCAATAGTCTGTGTGGGAAGCATGTTAGCAGGCCCAGGGGCAGGCTCGGTTCCAAGCCTCCACCTTTGTGACCCAAGGTGCCCTGAGTTACACAGCAACGGGAAATCCATGTGTCGCAACATAGATAGCTCAACACTGGAAGGGGCAGTCTTTGAGTTCCTTGGCCTAGCCTATGCTGTAAGTGCACAAATATGGTATTACACAGGAAGAAATCGGAGTGCCCAACCATGGGAGAGTTCCGCCCCGCCATGCAACTTGGCCTCGGCCAGCAATTCTGGCCTAGTCAGTCACTGTATTATTTGTGCCACATAGGTAAAACACCACGATGGGAAGACTTAGTGTACCCATAGTATAGACAGACCGTTGTAACATTCCTATAGCAAAGGTATAAACAGACCCCAGGAACATTTCTGTAGCAGCAGTATAGGCAGAGCCCTGTAACATTTTTGTAGCTGCAGTATAGGCAGACCACAGTACCATTTCTGTAGTGGAAGTATAGGCAGACCCCAGTAAGATTTCTCTAACAGCAGCATACGCAGACCCCTGTAACATTTCTGTAGCAGCAGTATCAGCAGGCCCCTGTAACATTTATGTAGAAGAAGCATATGCAGACCCCAGTACCATTTTTGTAGCAGCAGTATAGGCTGTGAGGAAGGAGGAGCAGCAGCCAGGGGATTCAGAGTTTCAGCAGTGGACTGCGTAGAAGACTGGGTGCCCGATACATTGCTGGATGCATTTTCTGCCATCCACGACAGGACCTGCTCAAACTGCTCTGTTTGCAATAAAGGTCTACCACGTGGACCCATAAATTGTGATATGAAGCAGGGGACCCCAGAAACTTACCTCTCTCCTAATCCCGCAGCAGCCGGCTGGGATACACCTGGACCAGGAACTCGGCCTGTGCCCACACCCTCACTTGGAACTCCGCATCCTCGCCTGCATCCACATCCTCGACCCCTACCCCTACCCATCATCATGGTGGATTACGAATAGAGCAGACACAGACCGCTGTAAATAATTATAGAATTATATGCGTACACTTTCACACAGAGAGCGGAATCGTAACACTAACTACAGGCAGAAAAAAATGGAAGGAAGGCCTCAAACAGGCCTAGCAATGCAATAGTGATGCACCAAAACTCCCACCAGGCACCCAGTAAAATGCAGACGGTCAGAGGTAGCCGAACGAAGGAGCTTTTTGGGGTTTTTTTGAAAAAGAAGACAGGCTATATACTGTGTATATGACTTTCCCTCTATAAGTACCTGTGTTGGCCGTACGCTGAGCGTCAAATTCACTGCAGACACAGGCCGGTGTAAATAATCTTGGAATTATGTGCGTAGACTTTGTCGCTGAGAGCGGTATTGTAAGGCAAACTCCAGGCAGAAAAAAATAGTCAGTAAGCCTGCAAACGCAGCATGTTCTATTTTACCGCGGATATCCGCAACATAGAGCCCATTGTGCTCCATGGTCGCGGATATACCCGCTGCCCATACGCAACTACATTGTATACGGGCTGCGGGTACCCATGTCATCGCTAAGCGACGGTGCGGGAAATGCAAACAACAACAAAAAAATATACTGCGCATGACCGCCTGTGTGAATATGCAGTTATGCACAGTACATTACATGGCTGTACGTAGGGTCACAGCCGGGCTCACAGCCGGGATTCGCTGCGGGCCTCCGCAAGCGGATTCCACCTATGGCTGCGTGAGCCCGGCGTTATTCAGACCGCTACCTGTAATCCGTAATTTACAAGAAGCCCCGGGAACGTTCGCCTTCATGCAGCTCCAGGAGCAGCTTGTTGAGCGCCTTCTGTGTGAGACCGCCACACCTCAGCAAGATTACAGAGACTCACAGAGCGCCACTTTTTACACCCCATACCCGCTACTGAGGTCACAAAATACCCCCCAAAAAGCATGAGAGGAGGGGGGATACCCAGTTTTATTGCCCCATGTACCCATCCAACCAGCCTCCATAATTACCCCTGTCTTCGGAAATACTACACAGTTCACATTATTACTTTTATCTAAGATTTGGGGAACGCCGAAAAGGGTGCGGAGGGGAAGGGGGGGGGGGGTATTTTTTTAAGGTGTCAATTTTTATTCCGTACAAGTGGGCCTGGAAACTTATTCAGTTGTGCCCTGCAATCCAACGGGTGTTCCCTCCATTATAGGCCTTGCCATGTGTCCTGTAAGTAGATTAAGGCCACAATGGGTATGTTTTTGAACACGGAACAAACGGGGTATCCATTTTGGGGTGAACGCCTTCATTCCTATGTACACTGTACAAAAAAACCAATTTTTAAATTGACGAAATTGCCAAAAAAATGAAAATCGTATTTTTTTCCTTCTGCTTTGCTTAGATTTATTCAAATACTGTGGGGTCAAACTACGCAGTGCACCCCTAGATGAATTCGTTAAGGGGTCTAGTTTGTAAAATGGGGTCATTTATCGGGGTTCTTTATCGTTTTGGATGCTCAATGGCTCTATAAGTGGGCGATGGGGCCTGGAATTTATTCCGTTGTGTCCTGAAATCCAACGGGTGCTCCTTCTATTATAGGCCTAGCCATGTGTCCTTTAAGTAGATTAGGGCCACAAGGGGTATGGTTTTGAACACGGGACAAACAGGGGTATTCATTTTGGGGTGAAAGTCTTCATCCCTATGTGTGCTGTACAAAAAAAACCTGTTTTTAAATTGATACAACTGCCAAAAAAATGAAAATTGTAATTTTTTCCTACTGCTTTGCTTAGATTTATTCAAAAAGTGTAGTGTAAACATACACAGTACACCCATAGATAAATTCATTAAGGGGTCTAGTTTTCAAAATGGGGTCATTTGTGGGCGTTCTCTGTCGTTTTGGCCACTCAAGGTCTCTACAAGTGGGCAATGGGGCCTAAATCACCTTCATGCTAAATTTCAGTTCTGAAAGCCACCGATTACTCCTTTCATTCTGGGCCCCGTTGTGCATCCAGACAAAAGATTAGGGCCACAATGGGTATCTCTCTGAACACAGGACAAACAGGGGTATCTATTTTGGGGTGCAAGTCTTCATTCATGTGTGTGCTGTACAAAAAAAGCAGTTTTTAAAATAACAGAATTGCCAAAAAAACGAAAATCAAATTTTTCCTTTTGCTTTGCTTGAATTCATTCAAAAACTGTGGGGTCAAAATGGGCATTACACCCCTAGATAAATTTGCTAAGGGGTCTAGTTTTCAAAATGGGGTCATTTGTGGGGGTTCTCTTTGGTTTTGGCCGCTCAAGAGCTCTACAAGTGTGCTATGTGGCCAAAAACGCCTTCAAGGAAACTTTATGTTCTGAAAGACACCGACTACTCCTTTCGTTTTGGGCCCCGTTGTGCATCCAGACAAAAGATTAGGGCCACAATGGGTATGTCTCTGAACACGGGAGAAACAGGGGTATCCATTTTGGGGTGCAAGGCTTCACTCATGTGTGTGCTGTACAAAAAAAGCTGTTTTTAAAATAACAGAATTGACAAAAAAACACAAAAATCACAATTTTTTCCTTTTGCTTTGCTTGAATTCGTTCAAAAACTGTGGGGTCAAAATGGGTAGTACACCCCTAGATAAATTCGTTAAGGGGTCTAGTTTTCAAAATGGGGTCATTTGTGGGGGTTCCCTTTGGTTTTGGCCGCTCAAGAGCTCTACAAAAGTGCTATGGGGCCTAAAACGCCTTCAAGCAAAATTTATGTTCTAAAAGACACCGGATACTCCTTTTGTTTTGGACCCTGTTGTGCATCCAGACATAAGATTAGGGCCACAATGGATATGTCTCTGAACACGGGAGAAACAGGGGTATCCATTTTGGGGTATACATCCTCATTTTCATGGGCACTATAGGAAAAAAATATGTCTTTAAAATGACATATGCAAAAATATGAAATTTTATTTATTTCTTCTCCTCTAAATTTAATTAATTCCTGAAAAAAAACGGTGGGGTCAAAATACTCATTTACACTTGAAAATGTGAAAAATGAAAATTTTTTCAAAATTTTCCCAATTTTGGCGCTTTTAATAATTATACACAAATTATATCGGTCTCTTTTTACAACCAAAATGAAGTACAACATGTGACAAAAAAAAAATGTCAGAATCACTTGGATATGTAAAGCCTTTACGGAGTTATGCTACGTTGAACGACACGTCAGATTTCCAAAGTTTGGCTCCGTCACTAAGGCGCAAACAGGCTTCGTCACTAAGGGGTTAAACAGTCAAAGGTAGCCCAACTGAGGAGCTTTTTGTTTTTTTGGTCAAAGAATACAGGCTATATACTGTGTATATCATTTTCCCTCTATCAGCCGCTGTGGCTGTATGCTGTGCGTGTCTAATTCACTTCAGACACAGACACAGGCCGGTGTAAATAATCTTGGAATTATGTGCGTAGACTTTGTCGCTTAGAGCGGTATAGTAAGGCAAACTCCAGGCAGAAAAAAATAGTCAGGAAGGCCGCAAACAGGCCTAAGTGCAATAGTGATGGACTACAACTCCCATCAGACAACCTGTAAAATGCACATGGTCACAGGTAGCCGTAAGAAGGAGCTTTTATTTTAAAAAAATTTTTTAAAAAGAATACTGGCTATATAGCGTGTATATGACTTTCCCTCTATCAGGGGCTGTCGCCGTATGCTGTGCGTGAAGTTAACGGCAGGCACAGAGCGGTGTAAAAAATTTTTGGAATTATTGGCGTACAGTTAGAGGCTGAGAGCGGTAATGTAACGCTAACTTTAGCCAGAAAAAAATTATACGGAAGGCTGCAAACCGGCTTAGCTGTGCAATAGTGATGGACTACAACTCCCATCAGACAACCTGTAAAATGCACATGGTCACAGGTAGCCCTAAGAAGGACTGTTGGGGTTCTTGTACACAGGATCTTACACTACCACTCTCCCTATCTCAGCAACGCTGTCCCTATACTATGTAGTACAGACTGCAGCCTGAGAACGCTATAGCTGTAATGGGGCTGCACGCCCGATATACAAAAAAAAAAAATTTGCAAAACTGCTACCAGCAGCCACAACAGTAATGCACACGGTCAGATGTGGCCCTAAGAAGGACCGTTGGGGTTCTTGTACACAGGATCCTACACTAACACTTTCCCTATAGCAGCACCAGCACTGTCCCTGATCTCTCCCAGTGTGTGACTGTGGCGAGCCGCGGGCAACCCCACTTAAAATACTCGGCGGTCACTTGATCTCGCCAGCCACTCACTGCAGGGGGGTGGGATAGGGCTAGAACGTCACAGAAGGAAGTTGTAATACCTTCCCTGCGTTTCTATTGGCCAGTAAATGGCACAAAACTTTCAGGGAAGGCAATGGAATTGACTTGAACATCGCGTGGTGCTCGCCTCGAGTAACGAGCATCTCGAGTACCCTAATACTTGAACGAGCATCAAGTTCGGACGAGTACGCTCGCTCATCTCTAATAATAAACAATCAGCAAAATGGTAGTTATCCTATCTCATAAAGTTAAGGGATTTAATGTGCCTCTAAAAAGACGCAAAGCTCTGGCCCAATATTTGAAACTTAAACCAGACATTATTTGCCTACAGGAGACTCACTTCTCCTCCTCACCAAAGTTTTGTCACCCCCAGTACTCTAAAATATATTCCTCAACAGCCCCTAAGAAACACCAGAGGGTTACTATCCTGATTATAACTTTCTCCTCCTGATCGTCACCCATATGGAAGCTGATCCACAGGGCAGATTCCTTATTCTGCAGGGCTCTCTCTATGATAATAAAGTAACGATAGTTAACTCCTACGCTCCTACCACAAATCCACGTAAACTCTTTTCCATGGTGGCCAATAAACTCTGAAACATTCCAGATACCCACATTTATTGGATAGGAGATTTCAACATGGTGCGGTCCCCCTCTATGGATTGCTCTTACTCGGGTCTTGATAGACTAAGTCCAGCTCAGTGAGTCTCATTGAGGGTCGCACTGGTGGATTTGGCAATAGCGGATGTGTGGAGGAAGAATCATGGAGCAAGAAGGGGTTACACCTCCTTCTCTCTGCCCAAGTCTTACTCGCGCATAAATTGGATCCTTGTATCCCCTTTGATTCTGCTGGTACTGGTTCAGGCCAGAAATATCCCATGTGCCTGGTCGGACCATGATATAGTTATGTTGCACTTTCTGGATAAACTTTCACACACTCACACTCTGTAAGATGGAGACTTAATGAAGCTCTTCTCAAAAATCCAGTGTCTCATTCCTAAATTAATGACCAACTCAAAACCTACTTAGATACGAATGTCATCCCCAACTCACAACCGGTTTGGGTCTGGTTAGCACATAAAGAATATATGAGGGGACAGATCATTAAAATCACGTCACACATTAAGCTAGAGAGAGCTGGAAACATAGTAAACCTGGAGCGCGGTTGGGCATCCTGGAGCGAGCGAACCAACAGCTCTCCAGTTTAGCCCAGATTAAAGAAATAAGAGATGTTAAGCTTTAGTTGAATCTCCTCTACACATCCCAGGCCGAGAGGGCCCTCCAGTGGACGAAAGCCTGTTACTACTGACTGGCTAAAAAAAACCCGATAAGCCGTTAGCCACAAAGCTTAGGCAAAGAGAGAGATTCACAGTTTACTCTATCCGATCCAACAACGGGAACTACACCTCAAATACCCACACAATTGCACAGACATTTCGAGATTTCTATAGCTCCGTCTATAAATATAAACCACAGAGGCACCCACTAGCATCACAGTCCTTCTTGGACGAGATCTCCCTACCGCAACTAGACCCAAATCAACAATTGATTTAATCCAAACCATTGGGGTGGAGGAGGTAGAAGAAACCATAAAAAAACCTAAAGCTAAGCAAAGCCCCAAGGCCTGATGGGCTGGCTGCCCTCTACTATAAAAAGTTTGCAGAGTCCCTTATCGACCCCCTGGTTCATCTGTACAATGACCTATTATTAGGAAAACATATACCTGAGGAGTTCTTAGATGCTCATATAATAGTAATTCCTAAACCCAATAAGGACCACACCACCCCAAAGTATTACCACCCCATTTCCCTCTAAAACCTGGATTATAAAATTTTACTAGTATTTTTGCCAACTGGATAAATAAATATCTTCCCTCCGTGATCCACAAGGACCATGGTGGGTTTTATACCTGCACGACAAGCCCCTGATAATGTTAGAATAATTCTGAACCTAGTCCACATCGCACAATCCCAGAATTCACCACTGCTTCTTCTAGCACTCGATATAGAATAGGCATTGGATAGCCTGTCATGGGACTATCTATTTACTGATTTAGATAGGATAGGTGTGGGAGGTCACCTGAGGCTCGCCTAACACGCATGCTGCATTAGCTGAGGGACAGACCTGCTGGAATTCAGGGAAAATGATAGTGTAGGGTAGAGGTTGCGATTAGGCAGGGATCCTTGCTCCAAGAACCCAACAGTCCTTTCTGGGACTACAACTCCTCTCATTGTGTGCATCAGCAGTTTGGCTGGCTGGGAGCCGTAGTGCGCACAAAGTATTCTCAAGCATCCTGGCTGTATACTGTTACCGGTTTTATGCAGTATACTGCTAGTGGTGTACAGAGAGTAGATAGGAAGTAACAAAACTCCTATCATTTGTTTATTTTTGGGGGGCTTTAAGCATACGCTATATACCCCTGTGTGCGTCCTGTCAATCCACGCTATCTAACAACAGTATACTATTACCGTTTACGGAGTATATTTTGGTCTATAAGCGTACGCAAAATAACTCGCAGTTTGCGTTGCATTTTGACCAAGTGCATTGTACAACATGATAAAGACTAGGGCTAGGGGGCGAGGTCAAGGATGTGAGTGTTCGAATGAGGGTGTGGGCAGAGGCCGAGGTCCCGGGTGGGGTGAAACAGTGCCTGCTGCTGAAGGATTAGTAGAGCGCATCTATGCTTCATCTCACATTTTGCAGGTCCGTGTGGTAGACCATTATTAAAAGCACAACAGTGCGATCAGGTCATGACGTAAATAGCGGATAACGCGTCCAGTAATTTATCCAAACCCAGTTACATGCAGTCCACTCACGCTAGCCAAGAGACTGGACCTCTAAATCCTCAGGCTGATCCTCCTTCCTCCCAACCTGGTTACACTGGGAAAAGGAGAGATTCAGAACAAATGGTTGGAAAAAATGGTTCATCAGCCACCTGAGGAGTTTGTCGTGACCGATGCCCAAAATTTGGACCCTTCATAGACTCAGGATGATGAGGGTGGGGACTCCCAAGTAGTGTCTCAAGAGCTATTTGTGGATGATGATGATGAGACACAGTTGTCTGTCAGTGAGGTTGTTGTTAGGGCAGTAAATCTGAGGAAGGAGCAGACTGAGGATTCAGAGGAAGAGCTTGTGGATGATGAGGTGACTGACCCCACCTGAGTTGGAAAGCCTACTGAAGACAGCGCTTCAGAGGGGGAGGCAAGTGCAGCACCAAAACAGGTTGGAAGAGGCAGTGGGGTGGCCAGAGGGAGAAGCAGGGCCACAGCAAGTAATCCCCCAACTGTTCCCCACAACACCTCCTTGTGGCAAGCTCCCGTGCAGAGGGCTAGGTGTTCGAAGGTCAGGAGGTTTTTCAATGAGAGCGCAGACAACCGACGAACAGTGGTGGGCAACCTGTGCTGCACCAAGATCAGCAGGGGAGCCACCACTACCAGCCTGACCACCACCAGCATGTGCAGGCATATAATGGCTAAGCACCTGACGAGGTGGAATGAAGGCCATTCACCGCCTGCAGGTCACACTGTAGGCCTCTTCCCCTATGTTACATCCTGCCACAGAGATGCAATCCCCCTCCCAGGACGCAGACATGAGCGTCTCCCGGCCTGCACCCACCCCTTCACCTCCACAGTCCTCCGCTGCCTCCTCTAATGTGTTCCTTCGCAGCGTTCAGCTGTCCATATGTCCATAACCCAAGCATTAGAGCGCAAGCGGAAATATGTGGCCACCCACCCGCATGCACAATCGCTAAACGTGTATATCTCCAAACTACTGAGCCTGGAGATGCTGCCATATAGGCTGGTAGAAACGGAGGCTTTCCGCAACCTCATGGTGACGGCCATCCCTCGCTACTTGGTCCCCAGTTACCAATATTTTTCCCGCTGCGCCGTCCCTGCCCTACACCAGCATTTGTCACGGAATATAAACCGTGTCCTCACCAACGCGGTTACTGGGAAGCACCACTTAACCACCAACACATGGACAAGTGCTGGCGGGCTGGGACATTACATCTCCCTGAAGGCACATTGGGTTAACCTGGTGGGGGCTGGGACCAAGTCTGACGATGGGTCCGCTCACGTGCTACCCACACCGAAGATTGCGGGTCCTACCTCGGTCATGGTTTCTCTGGCTTATTTTGCCACCTCCTCCATACCCCTTCTGCTCCTCCTCCTCCGCCTCTCCATCTGTCCCGTCTTCACCATCTGTGAGCATGTCTCCTTCAGTCGGTAGCTGGAGGCGCTGCAGCACTGCTATGGGGAAGCGTCAGCAGGCCGTGCTGAAACTACTCAGCTTGGTGACAAGAGGCACACCTCCCAAGAGCTGTTACAGGGTTTGACCTAGCAGACAGATCTGTGGCTTTCGCCGTTGAACCTCCAACCAGGCATGGTCGTGTGTGATAATGGCCGTAACCTTGTGGTGGCTGTGCAGCTTGGCAGACTAACATATGTGCCATGCCTGGCGCACATGTTCAATCTGGTGATATGAGGGTGGTCTAGCCAGACCACCCGCATATCTGTTTCTCAGCATGTATTGGAGGAGGAGAAGGTGGAAGAGACTGCTGCCCACACTGCAGAGGGTACCCATGCTACTTCCTTCACATCTGTTCAGCGTGTATGGGCTGAAGAGGAGTAGGAGAAGGAGACTGAGAGTCATCCTCCTAGTGAAGAAAGCGATGTGTTTCATACTGGGACTCACATGGCACACATGGCTAACTCCATGTTAAGCTGCCTTTCCCGTGACCCTCGCGTTAGACGCATACTTGCCAATACGGATTAGTGCTAACCCTTCTTGACCCACGGTATAAGGAGAACCTTTCCACTCTCATTCCCGAAGAGGAAAGGAGTACGAGATTGATGCAATACCACAAGGCCCTGGTGGAAAAGCTGATACTAAAGTTCCCATCTGACAATGCTAGCGGTAGAGAATGTAGTTCAGTGGGACAACTAGCAGGGAAGATGCAGGAATCAGGCAGCATGTCTAGCGCAGGCAGGGGGACACTCTCCAAGGCCTTTGTCAGTTTTATGGCTCCCCAGCCAGACTGTGTCACCATTCCCCAGTCTAGGCTGAGTAGGAGGGAACACTGTCAAAAGATGGTGTGGGAGTACATAGCCGACCTTACCAACGTCCTCTGTGATCCCTCTGTTCCATACAACTATTGTGTGTCAAAGTTTGACACATGGCACAAACTTGCACTGTACGCATTGGAGGTGCTGGCCTGCCCTGCCGCTACCGTCTTATCACAGAGGGTGTGTAGTGCTGCTGGGGGAATTATCACGGATAAGCGTAGCCGCCTGTCAACTGACAGCACCGACAGGCCTACACTCATTAGGATGAACAAAGCCTGGATTTCCCCTGACCTTTCTTCTCCACCGGTGGAAAGCAGCATAACATAAAGTATCTTTAAGCTGGAACTGGAGAACCATGCACCCTCTATCACTCCAAAAAAGGGAAGAAGTAGCTTGAACTATCCTTCTCTGATTTTCCTCCTCCTCCTCCTAAACCAGCATGTCAGCATTCTCTGTTAAATCTAATTTTTTACGGAGGGCTGCCTACAGGCTCTGTTAGCAAATTAAGCAAGTACGAACTCTATTTTTTTTAAAAATTTTCAGGGTTTCACCTGCACTCTGGGTAAAAAAAATTTTCAGAGGTACACCTATATTCTTGGTACACAAATTTTTCGCCTATACTCTTAGTAAAGCAATTGTTTCTGGGGTTCGCCTATACTCTTGGTAAAGCAATTGTTTCTGGGTTTCGCCTATACTCTTGGTACACAAATGTTTCAGGGGTTCGCCTATAGTCGTGGTACACATTTCAGGGGTTCGCCTATAGTCTTGGTACACATGTTTTAGGGGTTCGACTATAGTCTTGGGACACGTTTCAGGGGTTTGCCTATAGTCTTGGTACACAAATCATTCAGGGGTTCACCTATACTCTTGCTCAACAAATGTTTCAGGGGTTTGCCTTTACTCTTGGTAAACTAATGTTTCAGAGGTTCACCTAGACTCCTGGTAAACAATTACCCTGCACTCTCGCTCCACAGATCTTTCAGGTTCTCACCTGCAATGTTGGTAAAAAAAAAAATTCTTTTTAAAATGGGTTGCTTTCTTCATAAACAATGTAGAAGTACTGGCCTCTGAGTCCCCACTATGCTGGCGTTTGTGGCTAATGAAATGCTGCGACGGAGGTGGCATGAGATAGCACTTACAATTATACATTAATTTGTCTGCGATTTGTCAGCTATAAAGCACAACTTTAAAAGGGTCACCCGGCGTACGGAAACGTATCCCAGCGCGGTAACCATCTTTGGCCACTAATTTCTTCATGGTTCATGTTGTCCTTCCCCGGGGCACTGGTTAACAAGCCCCTCGTGGAGATATATTTTTTTTTTCTATTTGCACGCTTCCTCAACTGGCAGAGGCGTCGCTGTGTGCCTGGACGCTTGGAGGAGGTGCCCACGTCAGACGGTCACCCGCCAGCTACCGCGGGTGGATCGGCAGAGTGGGGACTCAGGGACTCCGTGGCTCTGTCCCAAAGAGAGGCGACAGAGGGGCGGCTACGGTGCATTGACTCCAGTGTGCGCATCCCCACTCCTTCTCGGCACTTTGAGACAATAGGTCAAGACCACTCCTGGACAAAGGCGGGTGGACCTGAACCCCCAGGACGAGAGGAAAGGGCCGCTCCTCTTTCACATGCCGCTCCGTGCAAGGGCGGCTTCGGATCGTCCTACGGCGTTGTAAAGCTCCCGTCGGCGAAGTACGCGAAGGGGTGCACCTTACCCTGTCTGGGATGTGGATAGATGGATGCAGCGCTGAGAAAAATTTTCAGTACACTGTGGAGGCAGGCTCGTGCCTTCGTCTTGGTGGGGAGTGGACAGCAATGCCAGAATGTAACACAGGAGAAGAGGCAGTGGTGTCACCCGCAGGCAGTGATTGGCCTTCGTTGCACCTAGTGTGGTGCTTAGCTAAGGTGTGCCAGCATGTGTGCCTTGCTGATTATGGTCTGTCCCAACTAAATTGTTAGAGGGTTGACCGCCAGGCTCTTGCCCACAATTTGGCTTAATAGTGCGACCTGAGAGCCTCAGATGCATCCATACATGCTGCCCCTGCTGTTCCCTATGCCTTTCTGTGGTGTTTCCATCACTTTCTGATGTCTTCAGGTGATTCGCACAGCTTTCCCCATGAGGAGCATGGGTCACCTTCAAAAATGTTCGAGTGTCCCAATGACTTCAATGTGGTTCATTATTTGAAACGAGCCCTTGAGCATTACGAAAAAGTTTGACTCGAGTAACGAGCACCCGAGCATTTTGGTGCTTGCTCATCTCTAATCATAACACCACATCATACTTCATTCCATACACCTCCTAAATACCATACCAATATCCTACCAAGCATTATTATCAGCAGTGCCACACTTTTTACATCCATACTTTCACAAAATTAATTTCTTTTCCATTCCCTCACCATCCCATTCTCAGATCCTGACCTTAGTATCTAACAGTCCCTCTCCGTTCTCCTTTCCCATTATCCAGCACCCTCGTTTGACACATAGCAGTACTCATTGTTTGACTCATAGCAGCACACTGAAGGCATGCTGCACTCTGTAGCCACAACCTCTTACCGGTGATGCCGGATCCCTCCCTGCAAACACTAAATGCAAAGTGGAGGAGGGGCTGGTGGGGATAGTTTGGGGTTCGGGGGCAGCATGAGCCAAGGCACCTCTCCAGCCCTGCACCGCCGCCTGATACTGTAGCAGTAGGGCTGGTGGAGCAGAGATCTTCTGCAGCCGCATTCTCTTGCTAACGCTTGATACAGCAGCCGTCCGCCGTGCAGTCGCTGACTAGCATCACTGTATGACCGGAATGCTTACATGTCAGCTATTAGTAATTGAGTATTGCTGATCTGTAGGCCTTCTGATTATACACTGACTTTACTCAACAACTGTGAAGTGAGTGGCTCTACTAATACAACTAGCACAGTTTTCTGTCTGCCCAGCACCTTCCTCCCTCCCAGCTACAATCCTGCTAAATACATCCATTACCTGGTGATGGGAGCGGCTGGCGGGTCTCCATCATGGCGTCCTTGTACAGATCCTTGTGTCCTTCTAAATACTCCCACTCCTCCATGGAGAAATAGACAGCGACATCTTGACACCTTATAGGAACCTGACAACACAATATACAGTCATCACCCAGAAGCCTCCAGTGCTGTTACTGTATAATGTCCCAGCATTCCCTGCATCGTCACCTCTCCAGTCAGCAGCTCAATCATCTTGTTGGTGAGTTCTAGAATCTTCTGTACATTGATCTCCTCATGTATCAGGGGGTGAAGTGAGGGCCTCATGTTTGGGCTCAGGGGTCTCCCCCATCTATCACACACAGGGGCCCGACAGTTATCACTAGAGGTCTTCTTCTTCACTACTGTGTAATCCTGTATATGGGGAGACATTAATAAATATCACTACAGACATTTCCAGAGTCCATCACCTCTCCAGTGACATCATCTGTTATTACCATAGATGAGAATGATGTAATGTGACATCATCAGAATCTCTCACCTCCCCAGTGAGCTGGAAGAGTATCTCTAGGGTGAGATTTAATACACTTTTTTCCTTCTTGTTTCTGTCCTTCTCCATCTTTGATGAATCAGTCATGTAGGGTCCTAAATGGAAAGAAAATGAACCGGTGTAAAAAAAAAAAAAAAAAATCACAAAAAAGACATTATAACTGTCTTTTGAGATAATAAGAGGAAACATTTAAAAGTGTTTCCGTATTACTTATAATTGCTTCACAACCCCTGTGTCTTTCCTGGTTGCTGCTGACCAGGACATATGACTACTGCAGCCAATCACTGGCTATAAAAGGTCTCTGCTGTGGGCAGTGATTGGCTGCAGCAGTCACATGTCCGGGTAAGCAGCAACCAGGAAAGACACAGGGGTTGTGAAGTAACCTGAATGGTCTCCCCCTTCCCTGTCCCACGTACAGCCAAGCGCAGAACAGTGATAACTTGTCCCCCCCCTCATAGACCCCAGCGGAGAGCTGTCACTCTGAGTAACCCTTGAGTGCCTGATCCTAGCCCCCCGCAGGTACTGCCTGCACACGTCTCTCCATCCTTCCTATTCCTCTTTCCTCAGTCTGCTGAATCCTGTCTCCATACCCGGCACACAGGCAATCTGCGATACTGAGACGAGGCTGAGCTTATAGACAGGGCATACAAGTCATGGGAGGAGGCCATGCTGTGTAATAATGTGCAGTTATTGGAGCTGAAGCATTACTGGGTAGGGGGTTACCACTGAGAGATGATGTACAAGTGAATGCAGAGTAAGTAGACAGAGGACATCACTGCTACAATAGGTCAGGAATGCAGGTGTCCAGTGTCACAGTGAACTCCCAGTGCACAGAGATGGCAGGAGTGAGCGTACAAGTGTGCAGGAGGATATATACCAGTTTGTGGTCCTCCAGCATCACTGAAGATAAAAACAAGCATTTATTAGAACTTCTGGCTACAAACATAGGACCGCCATCCAAAGAGAAGGTCCATGTGGGCACTTCATCAGTGCTGGAGGACTACATGGGGCTCATTCCGACAGGCGTTCTGTCGTTCCCCTCCCATCACCTTTATTATTGTAGATTATAATACTATTATAATAAAATATTAACCCCCTGTCTACCCTACAACACCAAACCCTGACACTACTCTGGAGAAGTTCGTGTCATTAGTATAAAACATTTTTTCCTATTTTCTTTTGTCTGAGACCGGGGTGTATACTATAGTCAAGTGTGTCTAATAGTCTAAAAATATGGTAAATACCAGAGGCGTAGCTGGGTTTCCTGCACCCAGGGTAAAAGCGTTGTGCAGCCCCACATCTGAATCTTGCTTGCTGAGCCTCTCCCACTAGTAATTAATAATGGATGGTAACTCATTATGTTGCTTACATTTTTCAGTAAGTCACAGCAAATAATAATGCTGGTAAATCACTAAATGTAGCAGTAAAACATAATTTTATTAATATGCCCTATAGAGTAAAATACAAGCACTAAATGAGGGTAATAATACCAAAAACTGCATAATAGACCCCCCTGGTGCATCCAGTACTACCATGTATAATTGGAGCAGCTGCCCCAAAAAGAGAAAATATAACCCCCTTCCTTTCCCCTGTACTAGTAATAATATAATAGTACAGTATGAAGTACTGCTCATTGAAAGAAAGGGTGGGGGAAGGAAAGACAATCAAGCACAAGATCTTCCTATAGGACAATCTTCTCACTCCTGACGCAGCGTCACTTTCTCCCCACCCCCCTCCTTCCCGCACCTACCTGTCATCACCCTAGCTCTCTCTCACTGCGCTGGACAGTCCCACTACCCCCACTACACATGCTTCACAATGAAGGCATGCTGCACTCTGTAGATACAACCTAGCAGCTCTTACCGGTGATGCCGGATCCCTTCTCCTCCGGGCCTGAAAGCACTAAATGCAAAGAAAGAGCTGGTGGTGATAGTTTGGGGGTCTAGGACAGCATGGGCCAAGGGACCTCTCCAGCCCTGCACCGCCGTCACCTACTGTAGCAGTCGGGCTGGTGGAGCCGAGATCTTCTGTAGCCACATTCTCTTGCTACTGCTTGATACAGCAGCCGTCCGCCGGGCAGTCGCTGACTAGCATCACTGTAGGACCGGGATGCTTACATATCAGCGATTAAATGTGTATTGCTGATATGTAGGCCTACTGATTATACACTGACTTTAATCAACAACTGTGTAGTTAGTGGCTTCACTAATCCAACTAGCACAGTTTTCTGCCTGCCCAGCACCTTCCTCCCTACAAGCACCAGGGGCACATGCCCCACTCCCCCCAGCTACAATCCAGCTAAATACGTCCATTACCTGGTGACGGGAGCGGCTGGCGGGTCTCCATCATGGCCTCCTTGTACAGATCCTTGTGTCCTTCTAAATACTCCCACTCCTCCATGGAGAAATAGACAGCGACATCCTGACACCTAATAGGAACCTGACAACACAATATACAGTCATTACCCAGAAGCCTCCAGTGCTGTTACTGTATAATGTCCCAGCATTCCCTGCAGCGTCACCTCTCCAGTCAGCAGCTCAACCATCTTGTTGGCGAGTTCTAGAATCTTCTGTACATTGATGTCCTCATGTATCGGGGGGTGAGGTGTGGGAGCCATAATTGGGCTCAGGGATCTTCCCAATCCATTACACGCAGGGGCCCGACAGCCATCACTAGAGGTCTTCCTCACTACTGTGTAATCCTATATATGGGGAGACATTAATAAATATCACTACAGACAATTACAGAGTCCATCACCTCTCCAATGACATCATCTGTTATTACCATAGATAAGAATGATGTAATCAGGCATCATCAGAATCTCTCACCTCCCCAGTGACATCATCTGTTATTACCATAGATAAGAATGATGTGACATCATCAGAATCTCTCCCCCCTCTATTGACATCATCTGTAATTACCACAGATAAGAATGATGCAATGTGACATCATCAGAATCTCTCACCTCCCCAGTAAGCTGGAAGAGTATCTCTAGGGTGAGATTTAATACACTTTCAGCCATCTTGTTTCTGTCCTTCTCCATCTTTGATGAATCAGTCATGTAGGGTCCTGAATGGTAAGAATATAAAACAATGTAAAAAAAAAACATTATAAATTTACTAGTGATAATAAGGGGAAAAATTTAAATGTGTTTTCCCATTGCTTAAAAATGCTTCACAACCCGTGTCCCTCCTGGTAGCTGGATAAAAGCTCTCCGCTGTAGCCAGTGATTGGCTGCAGCAGTCACATGTCCTGGTCAGCAGCAACCAGGAAGGACACAGGGGTAATGAAGCAATTCATGGGAAAACACCTTTAAGATGATATTAAAGAGAAGCTGTTTTGTGAGTTTTATGAACTACAGGCAACACAAAATCCCGACAGGGTTCTCCTCACCCGGATCAGTTGGACTGATAGCCGACCCAGGCAGGGAGAAGTCGGCAGCGACCGCCCCAATGACTCTTCTCCAAGTTCAGAGCTGCTTTTTACTGTGTTTTTTCTGAAGCGCTGCAGTGTTTTAGAGCACAATATAGATGTCTGCAATGTACATGCGAGTTTTCTTGTCTATTTCTGCAATTGAAAAAAAAAATTCAGAAAAAACATCTCTGTATAAAAAAGCCACCAAAATAACTTGTAAAGAAACATCTGAAGTTTATGGCTTAGGGAAGGACTTGGGGAATTTAGATAACTGTAAACGTAACTAGAGCAACAAGTGTCAGGCAGCTGCTGTCAAGGCAAATAGGATAATGGGGTGCATCAAAATAGGTCTACGGACACATGAGGAGAGGATTGTTCTTCTTCTTTACAAGTCGCTCAAGCTCTGACATGTCCTTCTTGAGTCAATACTATAGATAATATTCACACATGGAATATAGTCTATAGTATTGACTCAAGAAGGACATGACAGAGCTTGAGCGGGTTCAACAACGGGCAAGTAAAATAATAATTGGGGGGGGGGGGCAGTGACTGATGTTGGAGGATGCTTAGCTCTTCTCTGCCAGACCTAACAGCATGTAATCAGCACTATAGGCAGTGGAAACCTGGGATTCACACAACAGGACCTGCCTAACATCTCCTGACATCGCTGGCACCAGTTGTGATGGTCAGAGGTAAGAAGAAGAGCCCTCTGAAGCTCACAAAGTTCTTCCCTGCCAGCAGAGAAATCCAACATGGCGCCGGCAGACAGAGAGCAGACAGGGAAACAGCCTCCTCTAGTAAACTCCACAGAATTGTAGGCTGTGAGGGATTCCCCTCTGCTGGAGGATTCCCTCCCTGCGCTGCCATCATCATCCAGCAGTCCACCATCTACAGCAGCTCTCTCAGAGCCTGTAATGGGCGCTGCTGAGGAGGAAAAGGCTGGAGGGAGCGCTGAGAGGAAATCTCAGCATTAACCCCTTCACTGCCTGCCACTCCATACTCTGCAGAGAATTACAGTGAAACCCCTTCTAACACAACCCCAGTAAAACATAAGACCTATTACAGGTACCAGATACGATCGCATTACAGACCGGGCGCACAGGCTTCTGAGCCTTAATCACTGCCCAGGTCCACAACAAGGGAGGTCATCACACGTATCCATGTTCATCACATTAAAGAGTAAATAACGTCTGTCGCCAGGTGATCCCCTACAGTCCCCGATCGCTTTCACAATATTTTACTGTTTGCTGACCTCTGCACCCACTTTTCTACGTCGGAGGGCATTCAGACCTTTTTCTGTAAAACTTATTATCAATAAAAACTGTGCTAAAATTATGCACAAACAAGAAGCGCTTGAGCTCTGCAGGAATCGGGGCCTTACACCACATAATAATATGGTTGTGTAACAAAGCTCTCTGGCCTTCTATGGACACATCCACCACCAAACCCCAATCTGCCCTTGTATTTTATATTTGGCCTTTGCAACACCCGATGGTTGGAGTAGTCCCGGTGCAGTTGGCTGTTGGTCGGTGACACTGGTGAAACGCACCACGAAACAGGACAAAGCGCAGAGTCTAGATATGGACCTTATGTACCGGAGTAGGCGGTATATAATCAAAATCCGGGTTACAAGTCTAAGGATCAAGGCAGGCAAGTCCTGCAAACAGGTTCAAGGGTAGGTACACAGTAGCCCAAGATCAGAATAGCTAGCTGAGAACAGGAAACAAACACCACTGATTTTCTGGCAAGGAGCAAGTTTCCCAGCTCAGGTTAAATAGCCCTGCAACTTGGCTGAGAGCAAGGAGAAGGGTTAACTCAGGCAATACTGGTGGAAAGCACACAGCACTGCAGAGGAGTAACTTCAGCAGTGCTGATAGAAAGTTAAAGAGCAGTTCATGCAGAAGAGACAGTGTGATACCCGCATCTGCCCGCAACAGCAGGGGGGAGGGGGGGTGGCAGACCCAGGCAGACCCCTTCTCCTCCTGCCAGTTCTTAGTAAAAATTTTTGTAGAAGGGGAGCACTGATATTTTCTAAAGGCTCCCAAGAACCGTGTCTCTTCCAGTCCACCAAAAAATAGGTCTTGTTCCTGATCTACTACATATCTAGAATATTCTTGAACTCGCAAACGTTTTTGGGAGTTAACTTGGGCCACAGCAGATTTGGACTTTTTGGAACATTTATTGAGAACCAGGAGGTTTGAAAAGTGAGACATGGAAGGAATTAGGTATCCGCAGGGAGCTGTAACTTGTAGCATATAGGGTTCACCTTTTTGGATATCTCGAATGGGCCTAAAAATCGAGGAGCTAATTTATAAAGTATGGAGGAAAGCCATACTTTATCACTGGAAACCAACTGCGGAGGGGATCAAAGCTTGCAATCGGTGAATTTCTTCATCTGGGTGGTTGCTCTTTCCAGTTTAGTCTTGTCTTCTGACAGATTCTGGGAAAATTCTCCAGTGATGAAACTGCTGCTGCAACTTCAGATGTGGAAGAAATAAGCAGAGGAATCCTGGGTTGATAACCATACACTATGAGAAAGGGAGATTTATTAGTGGACTCACTGGCATGATGGTTATGGGAAAACTCGTCCCAGTTAAACAGGCTGGACCAATCGGCATGATGTACATTGGTAACGTGACGGAGGTAATTGGTCAGGATCTGGTTGGTATGTTTAACCTGCCCATTAGACTGTGGATGGTAAGGAGAAGTCCAGGGATGCATCCATAAGCTTACAAAGAGCCCTCCAACATCTTGAAGTAAACTGGACCTTCCTATCAGACACCATGTGCAGAAGAAAACCATGTAGCCAAAAGATGTGGTCAATGAACTTTCAGAGGGATGAAGTAAGCCAGCTTGGAAAAACGATTGAAGACCACCCAGATGATTGTGCACTCATTGGATGAGGGCAAATCCGTAATAAATTCTGTGGCTATGTGCTGCCATGGGATCTCTGGAATGGGTAGAGGGCAAAGAAGACCAGCAGGTTTTTGTTTTGAGGACTTGTTTTGAAACAAAAGATCTGGATATCCTTCACCATAGCTAACCAACGGTAATGACGACAAATTACCTCCATATTTTTAAGTTGAACTGGGTGTCCACCTACCTTAGAACAGTGTCCCCAGGATAAAACTAGTTTTCTTTTAGGTACATATGTCTTTCCAGGAGGAATATTCTTTATTTGAACAGGAGCCACGGTTACTAAACTGGCAGGGTCTACGATGTATTGTGGCTTCTCCTTAAGATCACTGGAATCTAAGGATCTTAACGGTGTGTCCGCTTTGACATTCCTATTGGTGGGCTGGAATTGCAAAATCAAATCAAATCGAGCAAAGAATAAGGACCACCAGGCTTGTTGAGGGTTGAGTTGCTGTGCGGTGGGTAATTGCTAGAGTACTACACGGAATTGTCTACAGTGTGAGTGGATATCTGGTGAGAAGATCAGAATATCATCGAGGTACACGACAACACACTCATAGAAAAGGTCCCTGAAGGCGTCATTCACAAACTTCTAAAATATGGGTGGGGCATTAACCAGACAGAAAGGCATAACCAAATACTCAATAATGCCCAATCCAAGGGTTTTCCACTCGTCACCCTGTTTTGCCAACTGGAAAACCACAAGTTTGGATAAGGCTTTAAAGAAGTGGGTTTTGGATAACTAAGCCTACACCAAACAGGTTTAAAGTCCACATGAGTATTCATAGCATTTCACATTTAAGATACAAGATGGATGGATAAAAAAATCATAAATAGCCATTTATATAGGCTTCCATTACAAGAAGATATGAAATGGAGGGCTACAAATAGGCAACTATATTTGCACCACACACCCTCACGAATGTGGAGGAGATTAAAAGTTCCATGTACATCAAGATTCGTAAAGATACGAGCTCAGTGCAAACAAACAGTTCATGGATTAAGGGTCACGGATATTTTTGGCAATAGCATTCAAGCCCCGATATTCTATGCAAGGCCGGAGTGACCCATCCTTCTTTCTAACAAAGTAGAATATGCTCCAGCAGGAGAGAAGACTTGTAGATGAATCTCATGGCGAGATTATCTGATATATTTTGCAGTAGGTTGGAACTCAGAAAGGGACAGAGGCTATACCCTCCCTCAAGGATATGCAGAACCTGGCACCAGATCAATAGGACAGTCATGGGAACAATGTGGTGGCAGACATTCTGCCTCTTTCTTCTCGAACACATCAGTAAAACCGTACTAAGCTGTTGCTGGCCCTGGAGGTTCTGGGGTACCGGAGAGCAACAAACAGACTATACTTGAAACAGACACATAGAATGGCAGGATAACCCCAACATAACACTTCCTTAGTCATTCAATCCAAGCTGGGATTATGCTGACAAAGCCAAGGAAGACCCAACAGCAGGGAACTGATAGACCTCAAAAGGACCGGCAAGGAAATCTTCTACACTCCACAAGATGTATAGCAGGATCGATTTTATGCTGGTGAATGGGGGTCTTAATAGTAGGGTCATGTCTACCACTATAGGCAGCATGGTGTAGTCTGACCACGCACCCATAACTATGTTCATTCAGGAACAATTCAACCACCCAACTATTAAAGTTTGGAGTCTTTACAACTATATTCTAAAACACCCAAAGTATGCCCCCAATTCACTAAAAATATTATCAGAATATTTTTAACTCAACTAATCTACTCTATGGTGCACCCAAAAGGCATTTATGGGATATCATTTCCTAAAACTGGCCTCATGTGACAAAAAAACAGAGAAATGCCTTACTATTATCACTACGATCTAGACTGCACAGACTTGAGTTTTCTTAATCACCAGAACGAACTAAAGAAATATCCACTGAAACCAACAGCTCCAAGAATTGTGTCCTTATGAACACAGCCTGGCCTTTAGAATACTGAAAATAACCTACGACAAGTAAAGGCCCGTTCAACCTGATCTCGTATTCTATTTATTAATGACCCCCAGGACAAGGCTTTTGACCTTCAAGGAATTGTGAATACATGGGCAGGCAATAATAAACCATTGTATAACCTAACTAACAATGATTCCACAAGCCAACCTACACAAAACTATATAAGCAGTTTTCTGAGCAGGATGAAGCCTCCTTCTCTGACCCCGGAGGTATTGGGCACCATCACAACCATTTAGTATGACTGAAGTACTCAACATCATTAATTTCCTACAAATGAGCAAATCCCCGGGACCAGACAGTCTTATGGGGAATTATTACAAGGCCCACAAAATCACCCTAGCCTTATATCTGGCCAAGGTGTTCAATGAAACAATGACAAAAGGTGAAGTCCCTCCAGAGATGCTGAAGGCACTTATTACCACCTTGCCTCTGGCTGGTAAAAGCCCCGATCCCTCCGCTTCTGTTACACCAAAATCCCTGTTAAATACAGATATAAAAATTATATGTGAAATATTAACCAAGTGGGATTTATTCAGGGACAGCAGACAGTAGATGGTACAACGCTACATCAGTTATTGTGGTGGTGTGGGCTCGGGGTATGCCTTCTTTGTTTCCAGCTTTGGATGTGGAGAAGGCATTTAACCGCGTTTGTTGAGATATCAACATATTTGGTGCTTGTGCGAACCTCTCCAAAACCTCTGGGACCAAATCCAACCTGCACGGTGCTCCATGTCACACATTACAGAACAGTGGGGACCAGCGGTGGCAGAGAAGACGACTCCTCAGAGGATGTTCTTATAATCTTCCGTAGCAAAAAAATGGAAAAGTACTAGTATACCACTGAAATATCCAGGTGGTTCATCACATCTGCTTAATGGGGCATATAATGGCATCCAGACTAGACAGGCGGAGGGGTTCAAGGACAAGCGGGCCGAGTGGTTCAAATTCTCAGGAAATACTTGTTGAATACCCTGAAGGACGGCAGTCATTAGGTTTTTGAAATATGTGAGGCATGAGGCGGTCCTTGGTTTAACACTGGGCAACTAAAAGGGGTTAAAGAGAACCTATACCCCTCGCCTCATGCATATGTGAGACACGAGTTCAAAGCATCACATTGTGGGCCGAGACCATGATTTATTTCTCTAAATATTTTGTTGTTTCCTTTTACCCTACTTATTGGCTATTACTCCGTGTTCAGAGCTTCACATTCTTTCATCTTCCTCCTATATTGTACAACTATTGCTATAAATGGCCTGTGAAATGTTATGTACCTAAAATAGCTGGCAAAACAATAAAAAATGTGGAGTTAAAGTAATAAATGAAATGGGCGGACTATAATACCCAGAGAGAGAGTGACCGGTGGCATCAGATAGTGGTGACAGTAGTGACAGAATAGTGACCGGTAACATCAGATAGTGGTGATAGTGGTGACAGTAGTGACAGAATAGTGACCGGTGACATCAGATAGTGGTGACAGTAGTGAGCGGTGACATCAGATAGTGGTGACAGTAGTGACAGAATAGTGACAGGTGACATCAGATAGTGGTGACAGTAGTGACAGAATAGTGACAGGTGACATCAGATAGTGGTGACAGTTGTGACAGAATAGTGACCGGTGACATCAGATAGTGGTGACGGTAGTGACCGAATAGTGACCGGTGACATCAGATAGTGGTGACAGGGAGGGGGCGTGGCTTGGCACTCAGAGGGAGAAGTTGCTGAACTCCATTGCTCCTGCTACCAGCCAGAAAAAACAAAGTTTCCCTTCCTCTCCTGACCCCTAGAGGCTTCTTATCGGGTCCCCATAACCCTCTACAACCCAGGGGAGCTCAGAGCTGCGTCTTCTGCTGAGCTGTGGCTCTGATTTACAGCCTACCGCGGCCCATTGAATCCCTGGGGCCTCCGGCCTGAAGTTACACGCCTCCCCCACTGCCAGACAGGGCTCCAAGCCTTCCCCATACCAGCTTGTAGAAGGTGCTGCTCCGGAGTTGAGGGGATTCCCTGCCACGTTCCCTGATTCCTCCGGCACTGACAATCAGTGAAGTGGAAACTTCCTCTCACATCTCCCTTATCCTGCGCTGAGCCGTCCGTGCAGAGAGCAGGGCTCGGTGTAAACACTCGCCCTTCCCCCCTGCATCTGGGACACTGATAAGGGCTCTGCAGCCCAGGGACTGCTATAGTGGGGAGGCTGAGCTCTGCAGCCACAGAGGACACTGACAGGGCTGAAGATACAGGGAGAGCTGCTGCTGTATCACAGACTAGAGATGAGCGAGCACCAAAATGCTCGGGTGCTCGTTACTCGAGTCGAACTTTCCGCGATGCTCGAGGGTTCGTTTCGAGTAACGAACCCCATTGAAGTCAATGGGCGACCCGAGCATTTTTGTATATCGCCGATGCTCGCTAAGGTTTTCATTTGTGAAAATCTGTGAAATTCAAGAAAGTGATGGGAACGACACAGAAACGGATAGGGCAGGCGAGGGGCTACATGTTGGGCTGCATCTCAAGTTCCCAGGTCCCACTATTAAGCCACAATAGCGGCAAGAGTGCCCCCCCCTCCCAACAATTTTTACTTCTGAAAAACCCTCATTAGCAAGGCACACCTTAGCTAAGCACCACACTACCTCCAACAAAGCACAATCACTGCCTGCATGACACTCCGCTGCCTCTTCTCCTGGGTTACATGCTGCCCAACCCCCCCCCCCCCCCCGCACGACCCAGTGTCCACAGCGCACACCAAAGTGTCCCTGCGCGGCCTTCAGCTGCCCTCATGCCACACACTGGGCACATAGCCACACCACCCTCATGTCTATTTATAAGTGCGTCTGCCATGAGGAGGAACCAGAGGCACACACTGCAGAGGGTTGGCAGGGCCAGGCAGCGACCCTCTTTAAAAGGGGCGGGGCGATAGCCCACAATGCTGTACAGAAGCAATGAGAAATCCAATCCTGTGCCACCTCCATCAGGAGCTGCACACGTGGGCATAGCAATGGGGAACCCATGTGCCACACACTATTCATTCTATCAAGGTGTCGCATAGCTCAATCCACACTGCAAGGGTCAGTCAGTGCTATTGTGCCAGACAGGTCAAACACCGCGATGGGAACTAAGTTTGCACCAACAGCATAAGGGGGTCCTAGGAAGCCCAACACATGAACAAAAAATTGATCTGAGCGGCCAAACATGGCAGACTTGCACCGCGCCCACGACATAGACCTCGTCCCACAGCTTCAGCAATCCTAGGCAGGAAGCTGACTTTCACTGCACCCAGGACATAGGCCTCTGCACAAACCCTCAGCAATCGCGGGCCTACAATGGACTCCTATGCTAGCATAGCTGTGCATGTCTCATTAGCGCTGTATTGCTCCTGTAGTTTGTCCCAATGCACTGCCCTGGATAGTAGAGCTAACGTCAGATGAAATACAGGTGGGCTTCGGCCCACACTGCATGCCCCAGTCAGACCGGGATTTTTTATAAATAGTCACAGGCAGGTACGACTCCGCAATGGGAATTCCGTGTGCACCCACAGCATGGGTGGCTCCCTGGAACCCACCGGCTGTACATAAATGTATCCCATTGCAGTGCCCTGGACAGCAGAGCTAACGTCAGATTTAATGCAGGTGGGCTTCGGCCCACACTGCATGCCCCAGTCAGACTGGGGTTCTTTATAAGTAGACACATGCAGTTGCAACTCCATGTGGACCGACAGCATGGGTGGGTCCCAGGAAGCCACCGGCGGTACATAAATATATCCCATTGCAGTGCCCTGGACAGCAAAGCTAACGTCAGATTACATGCAGGCGGGCTTCGGCCAACACTGCATTCCCCAGTCAGACCGGGGTTTTTAATTCATAGACACAGGCAGGTACAAATCCCCTATGTGAAGTCCCTGTGGACCCACAGCATGGGTGGCTCCCTGGAACCCACCTGCGGTACATAAATCCCATTGCAGTGCCCAGCACAGCTGAGGTAACATCAGGTTTAATGCAGGTGGGTTTCGGCCCACACTGCATGCCCCAGTCAGACTGGGGTTCTTTATAAGTAGACACATGCAGTTACAACTCCGTGTGGACCAACAGCATAGGTGGGTCCCAGGAAGCCACCGGCGGTACGTAAATAAATCCCATTGCATTGCCCAGCACAGCTGAGGTAACGTCCAATTAAATGCAGGTGGGCTTCGGCCCACATTGCATTCCCCAGTCAGACCGGGGTTTTTAATACATAGACACAGGCAGGTACAACTCACTAATGTGAAGTCCGTGTGGACTGACAGCATGGGTGGCTCCCTGGAACCCACCGGCGGTACATAAATAAATCCAATTGCAGTGCCCAGCACAGCTGAGGTAACGTCAGGTTTAATGCAGGTGGGCTTCGGCCCACACTGCATGCCCCAGTCAGACTGGGGTTCTTTATAAGTAGACACATGCAGTTACAACTCCGTGTGGACCAACAGCATAGGTGGGTCCCAGGAAGCCACCGGCGGTACATAAATAAATCCCATTGCATTGCCCAGCACAGCTAAGGTAACGTCCAATTAAATGCAGGTGGGCTTCGGCCTACACTGCATGCCCCAATCTGACCAGGGTTTTTAATACATAGACACTGGCAGGTACAAATCCCTAATGTGAAGTCCCTGTGGACCCACAGCATGGGTGGCTCCCTGGAACCCATCGGCGGTACATAAATAAATCCCATTGCAGTGCCCTGCTCAGCAGAGCTAACGTCACATACAA
This sequence comes from Eleutherodactylus coqui, assembly GCF_035609145.1. Lineage (NCBI taxonomy): Eukaryota > Metazoa > Chordata > Amphibia > Anura > Eleutherodactylidae > Eleutherodactylus > Eleutherodactylus coqui. Next base: position 24,274,725 of record NC_089841.1, read on the forward strand.
TACAGGTATGCTTTGGCCCACAGTGCATGCCCCAGTCAGACTGGTAATATGTACCTTAACAGTAACCGCGTTGGTGGGAATGTGGTGGCGACTGCGGACTTAGTAGCGCGGTTTTATTTCGTTGGTTTTCGGAATGTGGCCAGGATTAAGTGGGCCGTGGCGGGGGGGCTCTCTTGTTGTGTCGTTAAAGGTGAAATTCTTGGACTGCCACCAGACGGACCAATGCAAAGGTATTTGCCAAGAATGTTTTCATTGTTGGAGGAGGAGGGGGATGTTTTTGAGGCACTACGTGTCCTCTACACGTGTCCGTGGTTATATGCACCTTAACAGTAACCGCGTTGGTGGGAAATGGCCTCGCCGCCATCATGTCTTTTGGAAGCCTCCGTTTCCACACCCCAGTGACATAGCATTAGCAGCGGTATAGGCAGAGCCCAGAATTAGTAACATTTCAGCGGTAGCATTAGGGACAGGCCCCAGTAACATATCAGTAGCAGCATTATAGGGGGAGCACAGTATTAGTTCCATTTCAGTAGTAGTAGCAGTCCAGACAGGCCCCAGTAACAATTCCGAAGCAGCAGTATAGGGGGAGCACAGTCTTAGTTCCATTTCAGTAATAGTAGCACTCAAGACAGGCCCCAGTAACAATTCCGAAGCAGCAGTATAGGAGGAGCACAGTCTTAGTTCCATTTCAGTAGTAGTAGCAATCAAGACAGGCCCCAGTAAAATTCCCGTTGCAACAGTTTAGGGAGATAACAGTCTCTTTCACATTTCAGTAGTTGCTGTATAGACAAGGCCCCAGTTACATTTATGTAGCAAAAGTGTAGGCCAACCCCACACACCTTGCTGTACAATGAGTGCAGTCGAAGCCCATAAAAATTACAAGGATTACACGGTAGGCGAGGGCCCAAAAAAATTGGTGTACCAACAGTACAAATGTACCTCAGAAAAATTGCCCATGCCCAACCAAGAGGGCAGGTGAAACCCATTAATCGCTTTGGTTACTGTGGCTTAATTTGTAACTAGGCCTGGAGGCAGCCCAGTTAAAATAAAAATTGGTTCAGGTGCAAGTTTCAACGCTTTAATTAGAATTGAAACGTATAAACATTGTTTACAAAAGTAATATGACTGAGCCTTGTGGGCCTAAGAAAAATTGCCCGTTCGGCGTGATTACGTGAGGTTTCAGGAGGAGGAGCAGGAGGAGGAGGATGAATATAATACACAGATTGATGAAGCTAAAAGGCCCCTGTTTTTTATGGTGATAGAGAACGATGCTTCCATCCGCGGGTGCAGCCTACGTATTGTTTAGGTACCGCTGCTGTCCGCTGGTGGAGAAGAGAAGTCTGGGGAAATCCAGGCTTTGTTCATCTTTATGAGTGTAAGCCTGTCGGCACTGTCGGTTGACAGGCGGGTACGCTTATCCGTGATGATTCCCCCAGCCGCACTAAACACCCTCTCTGACAAGACGCTAGCCGCAGGACAAGCAGGCACCTCCAGGGCATACAGCGCGAGTTCAGGCCACGTGTCCAGCTTCGACACCCAGTAGTTGTAGGGAGCAGAGGCATCACGGAGGACGGTCGTGCGATCGGCTACGTACTTCCTCACCATCCTTTTACAGTGCTCCCTCCGACTCAGCCTTGACTGGGGAGCGGTGACACAGTCTTGCTGGGGAGCCATAAAGCTGGCAAAGGCCTTGGAGAGTGTTCCCCTGCCTGCGCTGTACATGCTGCCTGATCTCCGCGCCTCCCCTGCTACCTGGCCCTCGGAACTGCGTCTTCTGCCACTAGCGCTGTCGGATGGGAATTTTACCATCAGTTTGTCCGCCAGGGTCCTGTGGTATAGCATCACTCTCGAACCCCTTTCCTCTTCGGGAATGAGAGTGGAAAGGTTCTCCTTATACCGTGGGTCGAGCAGTGTGTGCACCCAGTAATCCGTAGTGGCCAGAATGCGTGTAACGCGAGGGCCACGAGAAAGGCATCCTAACATGAAGTCAGCCATGTGTGCCAGGGTACCTGTACGCAACACATGGCTGTCCTCACTAGGAAGATCACTTTCAGGATCCTCCTCCTCAGGCCATACACGCTGAAAGGATGACAGGCAAGCAGCATGGGTACCCTCAGCAGTGGGCCAAGCTGTCTCTTCCCCCTCGTCCTCATCCTCCTGATGCTCCTCCTCCTCAACGCGCTGAGATATAGACATGAGGGTGCTCTGACTATCCAGCGACATACTGTCTTCCCCCGCCTCCGTTTCCGAGCGCAAAGCGTCTGCCTTTATGCTTTGCAGGGAACTTCTCAAGAGGCATAGCAGAGGAATGGTGACGCTAATGATTGCAGCATCGCCGCTCACCATCTGGGTAGACTCCTCAAAGTTTCCAAGGACCTGGCAGATGTCTGCCAACCAGGCCCACTCTTCTGTAAAGAATTAAGGAGGCTGACTCCCACTACGCTGCCCATGTTGGAGTTGGTATTCCACTATAGCTCTACGCTGCTCATAGAGCCTGGCCAACATGTGGAGTGTAGAGTTCCACCGTGTGGGCACGTCGCACAGCAGTCGGTGCACTGGCAGATTAAACCAATGTTGTAGGGTCCGCAGGGTGGTAGTGTCCGTGTTGGACTTGTGGAAATGTGCGCTGACCCGGCGCACCTTTCCGAGCAGGTCTGACAAGCGTGGGTAGCTTTTCAGAAAGCGCTGAACCACCAAATTAAAGACGTGGGCCAGGCATGGCACGTGCATGAGGCTGCCGAGCTGCAGAGCCGCCACCAGGTTACGGCCGTTGTCACACACGACCATGCCCGGTTGGAGGCTCAGCGGCGAAAGCCAGCGGTCGGTCTGCTCTGTCAGACCCTGCAGCAGTTCGTTGGCCGTGTGCCTCTTCTCTCCTAAGCTGAGTAGTTTCAGCACGGCCTGCTGACGCTTGCCCACCGCTGTGCTGCCACACCGCGCGACACCGACTGCTGGCGATGTGCTGCTGCTGACACATCTTGATTGCGAGACAGAGGTTGCGTAGGAGGAGGGTGGTTTAGTGGAGGAAGCATACACCGTCGCAGATACCAGCACCGAGCTGGGGCCCGCAATTCTGAGGGTGGGTAGGACGTGAGCGGTCCCAGGCTCTGACTCGGTCCCAGCCTCTACTAAATTTACCCAATGTGCCATCAGGGAGATATAGTGGCCCTGCCCGCCTGTGCTTGTCCACGTGTCCGTTGTTAAGTGGACCTTGCCAGTAACCGCGTTGGTGAGGGCGCGTACAATGTTGCGGGAGACGTGGTCCTGCAGGGCTGGAACGGCACATCGGGAAAAGTAGTGGCGACTGGGAACAGAGTAGCGCGGGGCCGCCGCCATCATGTTTTTGAAAGCCTCCGTTTCCACAAGCCTATACGGCAGCATCTCCAGGCTGATCAATTTGGCTATGTGCCCGTTCAACGCTTGAGCGTGCGGGTGCGTGGCGTCGTACTTGCGCTTGCGCTCCAACACTTGCGCTAGCGACGGCTGGACGCTGCGCTGAGAGACATTGCTGGATGGGGCCAAGGACAGCGGAGGTAAGGGTGTGGGTGCAGTGGGTACGGTCGTACCTGTGTCCTGAGAGGGGGGTTTGATCTCAGTGGCAGGTTGGGGCACAGGGGGAGAGGCAGTGGTGCAAACCGGAGGCAGTGAACGGCCTTCGTCCCACCTTGTGGGGTGCTTGGCCATCATATGCCTGCGCATGCTGGTGGTGGTGAGGCTGGTGGTGGTGGCTCCACGGCTGATCTTGGCACGACAAACCTTGCACACCACAGTTCGTCGGTCGTCTGCACTCTCAGTGAAAAACTGCCACACCTTTGAGCACCTCGGCCTCTGCAGGGTGGCATGGCGCGAGGGGGCGCTTTGGGAAACAGTTGGTGGATTATTCGGTCTGGCCCTGCCTCTACCGCTGGCCACCGCACTGCCTCTTCCAACCTGCCCTGCTGCTGCACTTGCCTGCCCCTCTGAAGGCCTGTCCTCAGTAGGCTTAGCAAACCAGGTGGGGTCAGTCACCTCATCGTCCAGCTGCTCTTCCTCCGAATCCTCTGTGCGCTCCTCCCTCGGACTTACTGCCCTTACTACTACCTCACTGATAGACAACTGTGTCTCATCGTCATCGTCCTCCTCACCCACTGAAAGCTCTTGAGACAGTTGCCGGAAGTCCCCAGCCTCATCCCCCGGACCCCGGGAACTTTCCAAAGGTTGGGCATCGGTCACGACAAACTCCTCCGGTGGCAGAGGAACCATTGCTGCCCAATCTGGGCAGGGGCCCGAGAACAGTTCCTGGGAGTCTGCCTGCTCCTCAGAATGTGTCATTTTCATAGAGTGAGGAGGCTGGGAGGAAGGAGGAGCAGCAGCCAGAGGATTCAGAGTTGCAGCTGTGGACGGTGTAGAAGACTGTGTGGTCGATAGATTGCTGGATGCACTTTCTGCCATCCACGACAGGACCTGCTCACACTGCTCATTTTCTAATAAAGGTCTACCGCGTTGACCCATTAATTGTGAGATGAATCTGGGGACCCCAGAAACTTGTCTCTCTCCTAATCCCGCAGCAGTCGGCTGCGATACACCTGGATCAGGAGCTCGGCCTGTGCCCACACCCTGACTTGGGTCTCCGCGTCCTCGCCCGCGTCCACGTCCTCTAGGCCTACCCCTACCCCTCAGCATGGTGTATTACGAGATTAGCAGAAACAGAACGCTGTAATTAAATGTGCCGCTTATTGGCCTGTGGTTGCAGGCTGACTTCGCGTACGGAACGCACAGCAGAGGCAGTAAACAATTATGCGCAAGGCTGGGTATTAATTCACCAACTACTACCCCCAGCAGAGACACAGTAAACTGAAGGCAGTGACAGGCAGGCCAAATATAGTATATTTTTAAACTTTTTGGGAACAACCACACTGCCTGTGATATACACTGTATTTCGATTTCCCTGTTGGAGGCTGACTTTGCGTACGGAACGCACAGCAGAGGCAGGAAACAATTATGCGCAAGGCTGGGTATTAATTCACCAACTACTACCCCCAGCAGAGACGCAGTAAACTGAAGTCAGTGACAGGCAGGCCAAATATAGTATATTTTTAAACTTTTTGGGAACAACCACACTGCCTGTGATATACACTGTATTTCGATTTCCCTGTTGGAGGCTGACTTCGCGTACGGAACGCACAGCAGAGCCAGGAAACAATTATGCGCAAGGCTGGGTATTAATTCACCAACTACTACCACAAGCAGAGACGCAGTAAACTGAAGGCAGTGACAGGCAGACCAAATATAGTATATTTTTAAACTTTTTGGGAACAACCACACAGCCTATATAGCCAGTATATCTCTCACCTTTCCCACTGTCCCTGCCTCACCAGTACTGCCCCTATACTCTGTAAAATGACTGCAGACTGAGGACGCTATGGTCTGCACGCCCGATATACAAAAAAAAAATTTATGCAACACTGCTCCCAGCAGCCTCAACAGTACTGCACACGGTCAGATGTGGCCCTAAGAAGGTCCGTTGGGGTTCTTGAAGATGAATATAACACCTAACACTCTCCCTATAGCAGCTACAGCAAGACAGCACTTTCCCTGATCTCTGTCAGAATGCATCTGTGGCGAGCCGCGGGCGGGGCAGATTTTAATACTCGGGTATCACCTGATCTCCCCAGCCACTCACTGCAGAGGGGTGGGATAGGGCTGGAACGTCACAGGAGGAAGTTGTAATGCCTTCCCTGTCTTTCTATTGGCCAGAAAAGCGTGCAAATTTCTCAGGGAAGAAAATGAAAGTGACTTGAACATCGCGTGGTGCTCGTCTCGAGTAACGAGCATCTCGAGTACCCTAATACTCGAACGAGCATCAAGCTCGGACGAGTATGCTTGCTCATCTCTTTCACAGACATGAGTTACAGCGGAGCAGGGAGAGGGGCCGACAGCAGCTGCAGAGCATTACACAGCACTAGGAGAAAGCCTGCTGCTCCAGCTCTGAGCAAGAGCGATCCCCTCCCCCCTCTGCTAGTGGTCTGCAAAACTCCACTGAAACCCCTGAGGAGCAGAGCCAGCATCATAGGAGAGAGACTAGCACATACATTCAGAGGCTGCAGCCCAGGACCCCCTTACTGTGCTCACTCATCACACTCCAGAAGCAGCACATCAGCAGCTAGAAGACAGTGCCTCGCATTCTTTCTGTGGCATTTACCCCCCACGCTCTCTGACACTAGTATGTCTCCTTTCTTGCCCATGAAAACACAGTGGGCGACATTTGGTCTCATAGGTGAACGTAAGTCCCTAATGTAGTCCTACCAGTACCAAGTGCCTACAGAGCTCGCCGACTAGAGGAGATCCTAATCCCTACCCCAACCTTATAGCTTGCTGCCTAACTGCTGTAGCTATCGACATCATGAGTCTGCTGAAAACGGGAAAAAATACTCCATCGCACTCAGCGACCAAAAGATCATCAAAGCTGCTACTGACGCTGACCACCTTCGATGAATCTTCCCGCTCATCAACGGAGGACCCCATACCCTCCCTAGACTGTGCTTCAGGATGTCCTGTGGAGTTGGAGGCTACTGCAGCTTCCCTCTCCGATTCACTATTACCCCAAATTCAGCTAATGCTGAAAAAAGAATTATCACAAATCTCTAACGACATAACCTCCAAACTCGTCAAGGAAATCCGAGACCTTCGATACCGAACAGCTGCGCTGGAAGACCACATGGATAATGCAACTACAGTCCTTGAGTCCCATGAAAAAGAAGTGGAGCAGCTACACGAGGAAATCCTCATCCTCCATGAAAAGTGGGAAGACGCTGAAAACAGAGCTCGTAGAGACAACCTACGAATACAGGGCCTCCCAAAATCCATTCAAGATCTTCAATCCACCAAAACGGCCCTTTTCCAGGAGTTATGCCCCAATATTCCTATAGAACAGCTGGAGATGGACAGAGTCCACAGAGCTTTGAGAGCCCGCAAGGCTTAGGGCCCAACAAGAGACGTTGTCCTGAAAATGCACTACCACCGCACTAAAGAACAACTGCTTAATACGGCTTGCTCCATCTCAAAGCTCTCCTTGCAGGGTCACGATTATTATTTATTCCCTGACCTGGCCCCTTCAATGCTTCTAAAAGGAGAGCTCTCAAGCCCTATTTGGAAATTCTGCAGCAAAAGCTCATTCAGTATAGGTGGGGCTTCCCGTTTAAACTGACATTCCCCTTCCAAACTAAGACCTATACTATCCTGTCCCCGGAAGGAGCTTGGCGCTGCTTCACTGACCAGTGCTTCCAACTCCCAGCCCAGCAACCAGGCTCACCAGATGCATCACAACCCTCTAGATCTCCCCGGAGACCAATGAGCAACTGCGAGCCATAATTTTGGGAGGTGCTCCCTCCCACCATTCAAGTCGGACTGACCTTGAGGGTGCCTTTCCAAGAAAAATATCCAACTCCAACTAAAGAGTCTCCAACACCCTTAAATACATTGTCGGACATGTTATGCCCATGGGTATACTTTCCTTTCTCCAAAGCCCTCCCAACTCCTATGTTCCACAGGCGAACTTTATAGCCTCCTAATGTGAACGAAAAATATATGATTGACGCGGGCAACTCGGCAGCGATACCTCTATCACTTACGGACTACCTTCATGTATGCATATAGAATCGCCCCTCCGCCAATAGAAGTAAAAAAGAATGAAAAAAAAATAAGGACTGGAATGAGGGAAATGGAAGGTTCTGCCCGATACTACCCATGGACTGGGATTCCGGTTATCTTTGGTCAATGGACTCTAGAGTTTAGTTCTTGGGGCCTATACGCCCTACACTACAAACCACCTCTCCTTTTTTAATTCTTTCCCCCTTCTCTTTTTTACCTTACTTTTATTTTCACTTTTCCTCTGCTTCTTCCTTTCCGCTCTCTTATTTTTTATTTTATCCCCCGACCTCCCCATGAACTTGGATCTCCTCCTCTTTATATTTTGTAGAAAGCTTAAGAGCGCCTCTTTGGCACTGTTGCGGTGTGTCGTTCCCACGAATAGTTGCTGTTGTGGCCACCAAAATAGCTCTTCCCATGCAAGTTATTTGTAATGTCTTAAATGTCTTCCATGTTGAATTTACAGGTTGGCCACCTTCTCCACATCCCTCCCACCCCCCCTTTCCCTCACTCACTCCCCCTGCTCTTCTCTCGTAGGGCTGAGACCCCCAGATATGCAATCTTTACAGTTCTTTATATCCCCCTCATGACTTTAAAAATTATCTCGCACAATGTACAGGGCTTTAATTCCCCCAAGAAACGATCCAAAGCTTTCCGCTATTATAAAAGAGTGCATGCCGATATTGTATGCTTACAAGAAACTCATTTCTCCACTAATTCCTCCCCGCGTTATCTCTCCACCCATTACCCCACTTTTTTTTCATCAACCGCTTCATCCAAAACAAAAGGGGTCACAATATGCTTCAACCGGTCCGTCGCCTTTACCCACACAACAACTATTTCCGACCCCGAAGGCCGTTATCTATTACTCACGGGTATAATTCAAGATGTGCCGGTAACCATTGTCTCTTACTATACCCCGAATACCAGACAAATCAATTTTCTTAAAACATTTTTGAACTGGTAGAGGCAAATAAACATGGGACGGTCATACTGTGCGGAGACTCAAATTGCATTTTGGACCCGGGCCTGGACAGAAACTACATAACTCTTCTGACACCTCTGCTACCACCGCAGCCATCCCTGTCACATAACCTTCGAGTATTGCTCGGCCAGCACCACCTAGTCGATTCCTGGAGGGAAACCAACCCCACTACCAAAGATTTTATGCATTTTTCAGCCCCACACTCTCTATATAGGAGAAAAGACTGCATTCTAATACCCACCTCCTTCCTGCCACAAATAACCTGTTCTAAAGTTCTCTCTGCTCCTTGGTCGGACCCCAGCCCAGTATCAATATCATGCAGCTCTTTAATGTCAAAGCCCACTAATACCACATGGGCCATTAATGATTCCCTTCTAGCACTCCCCGAGGTACTGTCTCTGATAACACCACAATTAGAAGAATACTTTGCTATAAAAACCCCTCCACCTCCTCGCCCATCTCACTGTGGGAGGCGCATAAGGTAGTTCTCCGCGGCGCCCTTATCTAAATTTCAGCCCGGCAAAAGAGAGCGCCTATCCCGACAACTAGAATTAGAGCAAAAAGTTCTACAATTAGAAGACAAGGCCAAAAAGCACCCATCTCGGGAGAATTTAAGATTAATCGCTCAGGCTAGGACAGAACTAGACCTATGTATTTCAGAACTTGTTGAGTGCAAACTAAGATGGTCCCACCAACGCTTTCATGTGTTAAATAACAAACCGTCTACTCCCTTAGCTCGCAGGCTATGAGCCAGCCCCACGATAAGCCCTTTTTCAGGCTCCGTACTAGGCATAATACAATCACGGCAAACCCACTCACTATAGCAGAGGTGGCACGCAGAGCCCTCCCTACTGGCACGCGCCCCATCGGCCGTTCATCACTTGTGAATACCAGCAGGAGCCGCGGCTTCCCTGCCGGCATTCACAAAAGGCACTGCTAGCCGTGCTGATCCCGGCACACACTGACTTCAGTGTGCAGATGGAATCCCCCTCCCCCCTGCCCCGACGTCCCCTACTACTTGGTTCTGCCGGGAGGGGGAGGCGTCTGGCAGCACACTGAAGTCAGAGTGTGTGCCGGGAGCATATTAACTCTTTCTTCCTCACTTCTGCCACAATCAGCAATTCCCAGCAGCGTGATTGGTTATTTGGGTTGGCTGATTCACCAAACAACCAATCAGGTTGCTGGGAATTACCTATTGAGGCAGAAGTGGGTAAGAAAAAGTTAATATGCATGCTGGGACCATCGCTGACTAGAGGAGGAGCTGAGCTTCCAGGAGGAGGAGATAAGTATGTGGGTCTCGGGAGGGGCACTGTGGGGTGTCACTACTGCACTGGGGGCCGCTGGGGGGTGTCACTACTGCACTGGGGGTTGTCACTACTGTACTGGGGGGGGCGTCACTACTGCACTGAGGGGGGCCGCTGGGGGGTGTCACTACTGCACTGGGTGGCCGCTGGGGGGTGTCACTACTGCAATGGGGCGGCCGCTGGGGGGTGTCACTACTGCACTGGGGGCTGCTGGTGGGTGTCCTACTGCACTGGGGGCTGCTGGGGGTGTCCCTAATGCACTGGGGGCCGCTGGGGGGTGTCCCTAATGCACTGGGGGCCGCTGGGGGGTGGGGGTCACTATTACCGCTGGGGTCGCTGTGGGGTGTCCCTAATGCACTGAGGGCCGCTGTGGGGCGGGGTCACTATTATCTCTGGGGCCGCTGTGGGGTGGAGGTCACTATTACCTCTGGGGCCGCTGTGGGGTGGTGGTCACTATCACAGCTGTGGCTGCTGTGGGGGTCACTATTACCACTGGGGCCGCTGTGATGTGGGGGTCACTATTATTGCCTGGGGGGTGGGTGTCACTATTACTGCTGGGTGGGGGTCACTATTACCGCTGGGGCTGCTGTGTGGTGGGGGTCACTATTATCGCTGTGGCGGGTCACTATTACCGCTGGAGCGCTGTAGGTCACTATTACCGCTGGGGCCGCTATGATGTGGGGGTCACTATTACCGCTGGGGCTGCTGGGGGGGGATGTTACTATTACCGCTGGGGTATGTTTACAGGTGGCGGAAATGGGCAGGGCTGTTTCAAAATAGACATGGTGCAGATTTTGACTACTTTTTGGATGCGGAAATGCTGCAGAATTTTCCACAGAAATTTCCCCTGAGGACGTTCTGCACTATTTCCGCATCCAAAAAGCAGTCAAAATCTGCACGCTGTCTATTTTCAAGCGGCCCTGACCTTTTTAGAACGACGGGGGTAAAATCATACGTCGTAATAAGCCCCGCCCCCTGATGTGTTGGTACTTTGCGATAAATAAGTGGGTTTTAGGTTGCAGTTTGGGCACTCGGTCTCTAAAAGGTTCGACATCACTGCACTATAGTATCAGAGTTCAGACAATTTTTGGATAAACCTTACTCCCAGTCAAATCACCCGTCCCCTGAACAGCTAACCTCTTACTTTCACGATATTACATTTCCCATTCTTCCTAGCTCATTCTTAGAATACTTGGCTGCAAAAATCACCCCAGGAGAAGAAGTCACAGAAGCTATAAAAACATTGAAAATTAATAAACGGCCGGGACCAGATGGCTTTTCTTCTTCTTACTATAAAAATTTTCCCCCCATTCTGCACACACATCTTGCAAATTATTTTAACGCCGTCTGAGATGGACAGCAAATAGGTCAGACTTCTCTCTTGGCAGCCATCTCCATGATACCAAAGTCTGAAAGAGATTTGCTAGATAAACAGAACTACCGTCCCATATCCTTAATAATGTAGACATGAAGCGTCTTACCAAAATTTTGGCCTCTCGTTTAAGTGCAGCTTTACCATCATTAATAGGGTGAGGTACTGAGGGGCGTAGTGGTGGATGGTCGCTACGTCACCCCTGGGTTCCGGTATTACGCATAAGGGGGCTGGAGGAGGGTCACGTCCCGCTATTGGGACGTGGGAAAACCTGGAGTGTAATGTGGTCTCCAGCAAGCAGTTGCTGGAGATCTGTTCTTTAAAAATCCGGGGCTGTTTTTTTTGGAATGGATGTCAAGTTGGTAGTGGTGCCATCCATTCCACCTCCTCCACTACAGGGTGTGGGCGAGGTCAATCAGCCCAGGGGCTGAGACTGAGCCAGAATGGGGCATATAAAAGGTAGCAGATGCACGGACACAGGGGGGAACTAAGATGACTGCTGAACCCGGGCAGCCTGTGTGACCGGCTGGAGTCAGGAGCCTGCCTTGCGCTGCACTTACCAAGAGCGACCTGGTCAGGCCGGGACGGCCTGAGAGCTGTATGTTTGGACTATAATTTTTGATTGCCTGAAGCTAAGGCTGGACTTTTGTTTTCTGTTATAAAATAAACGCAGGTCACGCCTGCTTTTGGACTACAGACGCTGGTTTTCCGTCTCTGATTGCCGCCAACCCGCACGCTACCAAGCTGTCCTCCCACATATGGTGTTTCGGATGCGGGCAAGAATTGACACCAGCGGATAACACTGCATGTCCTGGGTAAAAGCCGCTGGCGCCCTATCTAAAAAGACTGCGGCCATGGAGGACCTGGTGTGACAGCTGGTGCAGATTTGTTTACAGCAACAAAACGCCCAGGCAGAGGCACGGCAGATGCAACAAGAGACTAATCGCCTCCTAATGGAGCAAATGGCAACACTGCGGGAGGTGGTGGTGAAGCAACCGCCTGCAGTCACAGCAAGTCAGAGCACCCACCCCCAGGGGGCCCAAGAGGGACAACCATCCGCAAGGGCCTCGGTGCAAGCTGCGCTGAAAAAGATGACTGCCGCAGATGACATGGAAGCCTACCTGCACGTCTTCGAGAGGATTGTGGAGCGAGAAGGGCTGCCCACGGACCAATGGGCAGATGTCGTGGCCCCTTTTCTGTCAGGGGAGGCCCAAAAAGCCTATTACGATCTGAGTGAACTGGACTCCCATAACTACGCCAAACTGAGGGCTGAAATACTGGCACGACTGGGAGTGACCATACAAGTGCGTGCAGGCCAGGGTACATGCCTGGAGGTACTCGGAGAGCCTACCACCGCGGTCCCAAATGCTTGTCTTGATACACCTTGTCTCCAAGTGGCTTCAGCCAGAGGACTGCACTCCTCCGCAATGGTAGTGAGGGTCGTCCTGGATATCTTCCACCGTTCCTTGCCACCTGCTGTACAGCGTTGGGTGGGACAGGCTGGGCCGACTGACGCCAACCACCTCGTGAACCTGGTTGAGAGGTATTGTGCCACGGAGGAACTGTTACAAGCCTCTACAAGACGGGGCCACGCCAGAGAGGAAAAGGGTCCCCGTCGAGATGGTAAGACTGTACCATATTCTGCTCCCAGGGGGCCTATGTGGAAAAAGGGAGGGGGCTCAGGGGGCGAGCCAGTGGTTGGCTCACACCAGGGCGCTCGAGAGCGGGACTCCTGATGCCTACAGTGCTGGCGGTGCCACAAATGGGGTCATGTTGCAGCACACTGCCCCCTAGGCTCCGAGCCCATGGACTGCAGCTCTGGGCGGAGGGTCTCCCTGTACGCACGCCCCGCGCTCGCCGCCAAAAACCTGTCCGGGGATGAGCCGCAGGTATGTTCAGTGAACATTGGGGACTTCCTGATACAGGCTCTGTTGGACTCCGGGAGCCTTGTGACCCTAGTACATGGTTCGTTGGTGAACTCAACCTCCTACAATGGAGGCCGAGTGGGTGTACTGTGCATCCACGGGGGCACTCGGGAATACCCCACCGCTACCGTACCAATAGCCACCCCTTGCGGCACCACTACCCACGAAGTAGGAGTGGTTAAGTCCTTAATGCATGAGGCTATTATCGGAAGGGACTTTCCACTGGGCCTTGTGGAGGAAAAGGACTTTGGACAATAAAAATGTGGTTAATAATGTGTGTCAGGAGGTAAACCCTGAGCCGTATGACCCGGACACGGCTGGGCCCGCAGGCGGGGTGACCATCCGTGACGATGACAATTGTGCCCTAGCTGATTGGCTGGTGACACTGAAAGCCCGGCAGACGTTCCTGCCATGCCAGAACTTGAGGTGTTGCGTGAAAATTTCTGGTCTGCTCAGCTGAAAGACCCAACATTGATCAGGGCCCGTGAGGCCGTAACAAAGGTAAACGGGGTACCTCAAACTCTAGGTGGGAGTGAAGCATACCCGTATATAGCTGTTAACAATGACATGTTGTACCGAGTGGATAAGGTGCGCGGGGAAGAACTGGAACAGCTAGTGGTTCCCCCACCCTATCGCCAGGTAGTTCTCGACCTGGCTCATAAACATGAGCTTGGAGGTCATCTGGGGGCGGAAAAAACCCGCGAACAAGTGTTGCAACGGTTCTATTGGCCCGGGGTACATGAGGAGGTTAAGCGGTATTGCGCCTCATGTCCTATATGTCAATTAACGGCCCCTAAACCTTATTTCAGGAGTCCATTGGTGCCCTTACCCATTATCAAGGTACCATTGGACTGGATTGCCATGGATTTAGTCGGCCCAGTAGTGAAGTCCGCTAGGGGACATCAGTATATACTGGTCATTCTAGACTATGCCACGTGGTATCCGGAGGCAATTCCCCTAAGAAACACCTCCTCCAAACTCATTGGCCGAGAGCTGTTCCAGATGTTCTCCCGCATCGGTATTCCCAAAGAGATCCTTATCGATCAAGGAACTCCGTTTATGTCAAAAGTAATGAGAGAGATGAGCAAACTTCTAAAGATTAAACAACTGCGTACCTCAGTATATTACTCGCAAACTGACGGCCTGGTCGAGAGGTTTAATAAAACTTTGAAGAGTATGTTAAAAAGGGTGGTCAGCCAAGATTGGAAGGATTGGGATTGTTTGTTGTCAGCCTTGATGTTCGCAATACGTGAGGTTCCCCAATCCTCCACAGGTTTTTCTCCATTTGAACTGCTGTATGGTAGACACACACGCGGTCTCCTCGACCTCAGCAAAGAAACTTGGGAAAGTGAACACACCCCCTACAAAAGTGTGGTAGAACATATTTCAGTAATGCTGGACAGGATAGCAGCTGTCATGCCCATCATAAAGGAACACTTGGAACTGGCACAAGTGGCAGAAAGTCGAGTCTATAACAGGTCGGCCAAAGTCAGAACCTTTCACCTGGGGGATAGGGTGTTAGTTCTGGTGCCTACCGTAGCGAGCAAGTTCTTAGCCAAATGCCAGGGGCCCTATGAAGTGCTTGAGCGCATAGGAGAAGTCAATTATAAAGTGTACCAACCTGGCAGGAGGAGGCCGGAGCAGGTGTACCATGTGAATTTGCTTAAACCCTGGAAAGAACAAGAGTCTCTGGCAGCGGTAAATGCGCCGAGCAGCGAAGTTTTTGTGAAGTCCATGGACAAAGCTCCTGAAGTAGCTATCTCAGGGTCCCTATCTAAGGTGCAAAAACAGGAGGCAAAGGAGTTGGTACTTCAAAACGCTGATGTGTTTTTGGAACTACCGGGACGTACGTCAGTGATCAAACATGACATCGTCATGGAACCCTACGTACGGGTCCGGATGAAACCCTACAGAATTCCTGAAGCACGTAGACAGGCTATATCAGAGGAGGTAAAGAAGATGTTGGACCTTGGGGTCATTTAAGTGTCAAAAAGTGAATGCTCTAGTCCCATTGTCCTGATTTCTAAGCCCAATGGCACCTTGAGGTTTTGCAACGACTTCCGGAAGTTGAACGAAGTCTCTAAGTTTGACTCTTACCTGATGCCACGAGTATATGAGCTAATAGAAAGGCTAGGACATGCCAGGTTCTTCTCTACCTTGGACCTAACTAAAGGGTACTGGCAGGTACCACTTACCGACGAGGCCAAAGAAAAGACTGCCTTTTCTACTCCCGAGGGACTCTTCCAGTATGTCTGCCTACCTTTTGGGCTACATGGGGCACCGGCTACGCTCCAAAGAATGATGGATATCATCCTGAGACCTCACCGTCGGTATGCCTCTGCCTATCTGGATGACATCATTATATTTAGCAACGACTGGGAGAGTCACTTGGCAAAAGTACAAGCGGTAGTTAATTCCCTCAGGGATGCAGGGTTAACGGCAAACCCCAAGAAGTGTACGTTGGGAGTGGAAGAAGCACGTTATTTGGGGTACATAATAGGACGAGGAGTTACTAAGCCCCAAATTAATAACGTAGAGGCCATCCAAAACTGGCCCCAACCATTGACCAAGAAACAGGTGAGGGGTTTCTAGGGATTGTAGGCTACTACCGCAGGTTCGTCCCTAGCTTCGCCACCATAGCAGCGCCCTTGACAGAGCTAACAAAAGGAAAAAGTTCCACCATGATCAAGTGGAATAACGAGCCCGAGCAGGCATTTCGGAAGTTAAAGACAGCCCTGTGTAGAGAGCCGGTCTTAATTACTCCCGACTTCAGCAAAACATTTGTAGTACAGACAGATGCGTCTGATGTAGGTGTGGGGGCTGTCGTTTTCCCAAGCGGTTAGAGGCGAGGAGCACCCAGTCACCTATCGTAGTAGGAAACTTACCCCCGCAGATAGAAATTATAGCATTGTGAACGAGAGTGTCTGGCGATAAAGTGGGCTTTAGAGTGCCTACGGTACTATCTGCTTGGACGACATTTCAGATTGGTGACAGACCACTCCCCTCTCACCTGGATGAGTCAGGCCAAAGAGCGAAACGCTCGGGTGACGAGGTGGTTCCTTACTTTACAAAACTTTAAATTTGATGTAGCGCACAGGGCTGGCAAGCTACAAGGAAATGCGAATGCGTTGTCCCGAACCCACTGCTTGAGTAGTAAAAGTGTTCGCCCCTACGGGTTCGAGCAGAGGGGGAGGATATGTGACGTACTGAAGGGCGTAGTGGTGGATGGTCGCAACGTCGCCCCTCGGTTCCGGTATTACGCATAAGGGGACTGGAGGAGGGTCACGTCCCGCTATTGGGACGTGGGAAAACCAGGAGTGTAATGTGGAGATCTGTTCTTTAAAAATCCGGGCCTGGTTTTTTTGGAATGGATGTCAGGTTGGTAGTGGGGCCATCCATTCCACCTCCTCCACTACAGGGTGTGGGCGAGGTCAATCAGCCCAGGGGCTGAGACTGAGCCAGAATGGGGCATATAAAAGGTAGCAGATGCACGGACACAGGGGGAACTAAGATGGCTGCTGAACCCGGGCAGCCTGTGTGACCGGCTGGAGTCAGGAGCCCTGCCGTGCGCTGCACTTACCAAGAGCGACTTGGTCAGGCCGGGACGGCCTGAGAGCTGTATATTTGGACTATAATTTTTGTTTGCCTGAAGCTAAGGCTGGACTTTTGTTTTCTGTTATAAAATAAATGCAGGTCACGCCTGCTTTTGGACTACAGATGCTGGTTTTCCGTCTCTGATTGCCGCCAACCCACACGCTACCAAGCTGTCCTCCCACAATAGGTAAGGACCAAGTAGGGTTCGTTCCCAGATGACAAGCTCCAGACAGCATACGTCGAAACACCCATCTCATCCACATGTGTCACACAGAACAGTGACCGGTGACATCAGATAGTGGTGACAGTAGTGACAGAATAGTGACAGGTGACATAAGATAGTGGTGACGGTAGTGACAGAATAGTGACCGGTGACATCAGATAGTGGTGACGGTAGTGACAGAATAGTGACCGGTGACATAAGATAGTGGTGACAGTAGTGACAGAATAGTGACCGGTGACATCAGATAGTGGTGACAGTAGTGACAGAATAGTGACAGGTGACATCAGATAGTGGTGACGGTAGTGACAGAATAGTGACAGGTGACATAAGATAGTGGTGACGGTAGTGACAGAATAGTGACCGGTGACATCAGATAGTGGTGACAGTAGTGACAGAATAGTGACCAGTGACATCAGATAGTGGTGACGGTAGTGACATAATAGTGACCGGTGACATCAGATAGTGGTGACAGTAGTGACAGAATAGTGACCGGTGACATCAGATAGTGGAGACAGTAGTGACAGAATAGTGACCGGTGACATCAGATAGTGGAGACAGTAGTGACAGAATAGTGACAGGTGACATCAGATAGTGGTGACGGTAGTGACATAATAGTGACAGGTGACATCAGATAGTGGTGACAGTAGTGACAGAATAGTGACAGGTGACATCAGATAGGGGTGACAGTAGTGTCAGAATAGTGACCGGTGACATCAGATAGTGGTGACGGCAGTGACAGAATAGTGACCGGAGACATCAGATAGTGGTAACGGTAGTGACCGGTGACAAGATAGTGGTGTCGGTAGTGACAGAATAGTGACCGGTGACATCAGATAGTGGTGACAGTAGTGACAGAATAGTGACCGGTGACATCACACACGTCTTCTATGGTCTAGATGGCGGATAGAATTATGTTGCTCACCGACGGATCCTCCGTGTTGCTCCCTACAATTTCTGCGTTCGCTCCGGACATGCCGCAGGTTTTTCTTCTCTTCTACAACTTCTGACTTGCAGTGAATGTAATAAACAATGGAGCTGCTCTCCATAGACGGCGCTTCCCTGTGTGGGAGACTCACACCGACCTACAGATGACAACGTGCCGCCTTCTTCCTGTCACTGCAGAAAGCCCCTGAGCTGCCGTCTGTCTGAGATCCCTCAGTGGACCCCTTCCTCACAGCTCCTATAGGACTCAGTGCCCAGTGCAGGGTTACACTGATTAACCCTTAAACTCCCAATTGTCCCCCCCTGCTGTGTGAGGAGCACATGTCACCTCTCAGGCAGTAAAAGAGTTACAGCTGGTAACTTCCAGCAGCGACTCCCATCATCCACCAGGGGGTGCCAGCTCCTTCATGAGGACCCATCTTACAACCTGCTGATGCCAGAAGGTCTCACAACACTACCGTACCTCCACGGGGTAGATGCTGGAATGGAGGGGCTCCTAGGAGGTCTGAGGACAGGAAGTCACATGGTCGGAGGTCACATGACTGTAAGGGGAGGGGTTTACTAATAATGCGTTCGGTGGAGAGAGGAGAAGAGGAAGCTGCTGGGAGGGCTGTACGTAAAATGCAGGAAGACTTGGTCTTGTTGCCCCCAGGATTCCTTTTTCTCTGTGTGAGGATGCTGCCCCCTCCTGGTCAGAGGGTCCCAGTCCTTCACCCCTCAGGATTCCTCTTTCTCTGTGTGAGGATGCTGCCCCCTCCTGGTCAGATCATCTGGTTCTTAAACGCCCACGATTCCTCTTCCTCTGTGTCGATGCTGCCCCCTCTTGATCCGAGGGTCCTGGTCCGTCACCCCTCGGGATTTCTCCTTCTCAGTGTGAGGATGCTGCCCCCTCCAGGTCAGAGGGTCCCGGTCCTTCACCCAACAGGATTTCTCCTTCTCAGTGTGAGGATGCTGCCCCCTTCTGGTCACAGGATTTCGGTCCTTCACCCCCCAGGATTTCTCTTCCCCTGTGTGGGGATGCTGCCCCCTCCTAGTCAGAGGGTCCCGGTTCTTTACCAGCCAAGATTTCTCTTCCTCTGTGTGAGGATGCTGCCCCCTCCTGGTCGGTTTGTCTCGCTTCTTCACCCCACAGGATTTCTCTACCTCTGTGTGAGGATGCTGCCCCCTCCTGGTCAGAGGGTTCCAGTCCTCCACCGCACAGGATTTCTCCTTCTCAGTATGAGGATGCTGCCCTCTCCTGGTCAGTGGGTCCCGGTCCTTCTCCCCCAGGATTTCTATTCCTCAATGTAAGGATTCTGCCCCCTCCTAGTCAGAGAGTACCAGTCATTCACCCCAAAGGATTTCTCGTTCTCAGTGTGAGGATGCTGCCCTCTCCTGGTCAGAGTGCCCTGGTCCTTCACCCCCCCCCCCCCCCGCCCCCCAGGATTTCTCTTCCTCTGTGTGCGGATTCTGCCCTCTCCTGTTCAGTTTCTCGCACTTCTTCACCCCACAGGATTTCTCTTCCTCTGTGTGAGGATGCTGCCCCTTCTGGTCAGAGTGTTCCAGTCCTTCACCCCACAGGATTTCTCCTTCTCAGTGTGAGGATGCTGCCCTCTCCTGGTCAGAGGGTTCCGTTCCTTCATCCCTCCAGGATTTCTCTACCTCTGTGTCGATGCTGCACCCTACTGGTCGGACAGTCCTGGTTCTTCACCCCCCAGGATTCGTCTTGCTCTGTGTGAGGATGCTGCCCCCTCGTGGTCAGAGCGTGCCGGTCCTTCAGGATTTCTCTTCCTTTGTGTGCGGATGCTGCCCCCTCCTGGTCAGAGGGTCCCGGTTTTTCACCCTCAATGACTTTGCTCCCTCTGTGTGAGAATGCCTCCCCCATCCTGGTCGGAAGGTTCTGGTCCAAAACCCCCCAGGATTTCTCTTCCCCTGTGATGGGATACTGCCCTCTCCTGGTCAGAGGGTCCTGGTCCTTCACCACCCAGGATTTCTCTTCCTCTGTGTGAGGATGCTGTCCCCTTCTGGTCAGAGGATCCCAGTCCTTCACCCAACAGGATTTCTCCTTCTCAGTGTGAGGATGCTGCCCCCTCCTGGTCAGAGGGTCCCGGTTCTTTACCCCCCATGATTTCTCTTCCTCTGTGTGAGGATTCTGCCCCCTCCTGGTCTTAGGGTTCCGGTCCTTCATCCCTCGAGGATTTCGCTTCCTCTGTGTTGATGCTGCCACCTACTAGTCGGAGGGTCCCGATCCTTCACCCCCCAGGATTTCTCTTCCTCTGTGTGAGGATGCTGCCCTCTCCTGGTCAGAGGGCCCCTGTCCTTGACCCCCCAGGATTTCTCTTCCTCTGAGTGGGGATGCTGCCCCCTCCTGGTCCGTCACCCCAAAGGATTTCTCTTCCTCTGTGTGAAGATGCTGTCCCCTCCTGGTAGGAGTTTCCCGGTCCTTCACCCAACAGGATTTCTCCTTCTCAGTGTGAGGATGCTGCCCCCTCCTGGTCTCAGGGTCGAGGTCCTTTATCCCACCAGGATTTCTCTTCCTCTGTGTGAGGATGCTGCCCCCTCCTGGTCGGTTTGTCTCGCTTCTTCACCCCACAGGATTTCTCTACCTCTGTGTGAGGATGCTGCCCCCTCCTGGTCAGAGGGTTCCAGTCCTCCACCGCACAGGATTTCTCCTTCTCAGTATGAGGATGCTGCCCTCTCCTGGTCAGTGGGTCCCGGTCCTTCTCCCCCAGGATTTCTATTCCTCAATGTAAGGATTCTGCCCCCTCCTAGTCAGAGAGTACCAGTCCTTCACCCCAAAGGATTTCTCGTTCTCAGTGTGAGGATGCTGCCCTCTCCTGGTCAGAGTGCCCTGGTCCTTCACCCCCCCCCCCCCCCCAGGATTTCTCTTCCTCTGTGTGCGGATTCTGCCCTCTCCTGTTCAGTTTCTCGCACTTCTTCACCCCACAGGATTTCTCTTCCTCTGTGTGAGGATGCTGCCCCTTCTGGTCAGAGTGTTCTAGTCCTTCACCCCACAGGATTTCTCCTTCTCAGTGTGAGGATGCTGCCCTCTCCTGGTCAGAGGGTTCCGTTCCTTCATCCCTCCAGGATTTCTCTACCTCTGTGTCGATGCTGCACCCTACTGGTCGGACAGTCCTGGTTCTTCACCCCCCAGGATTCGTCTTGCTCTGTGTGAGGATGCTGCCCCCTCGTGGTCAGAGCGTGCCGGTCCTTCAGGATTTCTCATCCTTTGTGTGCGGATGCTGCCCCCTCCTGGTCAGAGGGTCCCGGTTTTTCACCCTCAATGACTTTGCTCCCTCTGTGTGAGAATGCCTCCCCCATCCTGGTCGGAAGGTTCTGGTCCAAAACCCGCCAGGATTTCTCTTCCCCTGTGATGGGATACTGCCCTCTCCTGGTCAGAGGGTCCTGGTCCTTCACCACCCAGGATTTCTCTTCCTCTGTGTGAGGATGCTGTCCCCTTCTGGTCAGAGGATCCCAGTCCTTCACCCAACAGGATTTCTCCTTCTCAGTGTGAGGATGCTGCCCCCTCCTGGTCAGAGGGTCCCGGTTCTTTACCCCCCATGATTTCTCTTCCTCTGTGTGAGGATTCTGCCCCCTCCTGGTCTTAGGGTTCCGGTCCTTCATCCCTCGAGGATTTCGCTTCCTCTGTGTTGATGCTGCCGCCTACTGGTCGGAGGGTCCCGATCCTTCACCCCCCAGGATTTCTCTTCCTCTGTGTGAGGATGCTGCCCTCTCCTGGTCAGAGGGCCCCTGTCCTTGACCCCCCCAGGATTTCTCTTCCTCTGAGTGGGGATGCTGCCCCCTCCTGGTCCGTCACCCCAAAGGATTTCTCTTCCTCTGTGTGAAGATGCTGTCCCCTCCTGGTAGGAGTTTCCCGGTCCTTCACCCAACAGGATTTCTCCTTCTCAGTGTGAGGATGCTGCCCCCTCCTGGTCTCAGGGTCGAGGTCCTTTATCCCACCAGGATTTCTCTTTCTCTGTGTGAGGATGCTGCCCCTCCTGGTCAGAGGCTCCCGGTCCTTCACCTAACAGGATCTCTTCTTCTCAGTGTGAGGATGCTGCCCCCTCCTGGTCACAGGCTCCAAGTCCTTCACCCACCAGGATTTCTCTTTCTCTGTTAGAGGATGCTGCCCCCTCCTGGTCTTAGGGTTCTGGTCCTTCATCCCTCGAGGATTTCTCTTCCTCCGTGTTGATGCTGCCGCCTACTGGTTGGAGGGTCCCGGTACTTCACCCCCAGGATTTCTCTTCCTCTGTGTGAGGATATTGCCCCCTCCTCGTTAGATGGTACCAGTTCTTCACCCCGCAGGATTTCTCTTCCTCTGTGTGAGGATGCTGCCCCGCTCCTGGTCAGAGCGTCCCTGTCCTTCGTCCCCCACGATTTCTCTCCCTTTGTGTGAGAATGCTTCCCCCTCCTGGTCGGAAGGTCCTGTTCCATAACCCCCCAGGATTTCTCTTCCCCTGTGGTGGGATACTGCCCTCTCCTGGTCGGAGGGTCCTGGTCCTTCACCACCCAGTATTTCTCTTCCTCTGTGTGGGGATGCTGCCCCCTCCTGATCGGAGGGTCCCGGTACTTCACCCCCTGGATTTCTCTTCCTCTGTGTGAGGATGCTGCCCTCTCCTGGTCAGGGGGTCCCGGTCCTTCACCCCACAGGATTTCCCTCCCTCTGTGTGAGAATGCTTCCCTCTTCTGGTCGGAAGGTCCTGGTCCATAACCCCCCAGGATTTCTCTTCCCCTGTGTGGGAATGCTGCCATCTCCTTGTCATAAGGTGCCAGTCTGTCAACCCCCAGGATTCCTCTTCCTCTGTGTGAGGATTCTGCCCCCTTCTGGTTAGAGGGTTCCGGTCTTTCGCACCACAGGATTTCTCCTTCTCAGTGTGAGGATGCTGCCCTCTCCTGGTCAGAGGGTCCCGGTCCTTCACCGCCCAGGATTCTTCTTCCTTTGTGTGAGGATGCTGCCGCCTCCTGGTCGGAGGGTCCCGTTTCTTAACCCCCTGGATTTCTCCTCCTCTGTGTAAGTATGCTCCTCTCTTCTGATCAGAGGGTCCCAGTCCTTCATCCTTCTAGAATTTCTCTTCCTCTGTGTCGATGCTGCGCCCTACTGGTCGGTGGGTCCCGGTTCTTCACCCTCCAGGATTTCTCCTCTGTGTGATGATACTACCCCCTCCTGGTCAGAGGATTCCAGTCCTTCACCCCACAGGATTTCTCCTTCTCAGTGTGAAGGTGTTGCTCTCTCCTGGTCAGAGGGTCCTGGTCCTTCACCCCCCCAGGATTCCTCTTTTTCTGTGTGGGGATGCTGCGCCCTCCTCGTCAGATCATCTGGTTCTTCAACGCCCACGATTCCTCTTCCTCTATGTGAGGATGCTGCCCCCTCTTGGTCCGAGGGTCCTGGTCCTTTACCCCTCGGGATTTCTCCTTCTAAGTGTGAGGATGCTGCCCCCTCTTGTCAGAGGGTCCCGGTCCTTCACCCTCCAGGATTCCTCTTCCCCAGTGTAGGGATGCTGCCCCCTCCTGGTCAGAGGGTCCCAGTCCTTCATCCCACAGGATTTCTTCTCTGTGTGAGGATGCTGCCCGCTCCTGGTCAGAGGGTCCCTGTCCTACACCCCCAAGGATTTCTCTTCCTCTGTGTGAGAATGCTGCCCCCTCCTGGTCGGAGGGTCCGGGTCCTTCACCCCCTGGATTTAGTATCCTCCTGTATCCTCAGTGTAGACCCGGCTGCAGTAAAGGACTCTTATCTAAAGGCCTTTTATATCGGCAGATACATCGCTGGTCGTTCAACCAGAAATAATTTAGAATCGTTCCGTCTTTTACGTTCGCCGTATAAGTGACTGAGACGGAGCGACCGAGCGCTGATTAACCCTTAATACCTGCAGGAAATGAGCAAAAAGCGAACAATTTTCTCGTTCTCCGTTCTGTCGTCTGGCAGTCACACTGAATGATTATCGCTCACTTTCACTCATTTGAACAATGATTGTTCCGTTTACAATCACCCTTAGACCTCGTTAATCACGGTATAACGCTATAATTCATTAAGTCAATGGCTCCTCGTAGACCTGCGTTCGATCACAGCGATGGGCGGCGCTTTCCAGACCCATAATTGAGTGCTGTCTGCTCATTATCTCCCATCGCAATGATTGGGAGTGCTAAAATGTTCCATTAGACACAGGAAGCTGCAACCAAAAGTAAAGTTGCAGCAAAGCGCTGTGTTTGAAATTGCGGGATGCTTTGCCACCTTAGGGTGGTTTCGCATGGGTGGTCTCCATGGAAGTCTATGGGAAGTGCGCAAATGTTCAAGAGAATGCAGGAAACACTCTGCAATTCTGCTAGGAAAAGAGCACACCTGCGGATCATTAGGCTAAATAGCCCTTTAACTTAGGATGTGAAAATGCACAGTAAAGTGCGCAGACGGGCGCAAAAGTGCTTCCATACCCAAATACGCCCGAAAAACACACATACATAAAATAACTGACTCAGAAGGAAAGACGCACAGTGAAACCCCACAGATAGCAAAAACTTTCCAAAAATTCTACTCTCAACTATATAACCTGAACCTAGAAGAAGATCAATCGAACGAAACAAAAAACAGGAAACTAAACGAACTACTTGCCTCCCTGGACCTTCCCCAATTAAAACAAACAGAAGCAGACTCCCTAATCGCGCCAGTGACTTTGGAGGAAACTACTTCTGTATTGAATAGCTTCTCTCTTCACAAAAGCCCAGGCCCGGATGGATTACCCTTAATCTATTATAAAAAATTTCAGGACATACTCTTACCCCACCTAACTCTATCTTTCAATGCACTGTTAGCGGGTTCACATTTGCCGAGGCAGACGCAAGAAGCCTGTATTACACTTATATACAAGGAAGGTAAAGATCCACTATCATGTGGTAGTTATAGGCCAATTTCTCTTCTAAATCTAGATATCAAACTATGGGCTAAAATCCTCTCCAAACGAATAAACAAATTTATCCCCAACCTAATAAATGAAGAGCAGTCCGGTTTTGTCACAGGAAGAGAAGGTAAGGACAATTCGTCTAGACTTCTTCACATAATTAGCTATGCCAAAAAACAAAAAATCCCCTTAGTTTTCCTAGGTATAGATGCCGAAAAGGCTTTCGATAGGGTAGATTGGAATTCCTGCGTGCAGCCTTGGCTAAATTTAACTTCCCCCCCGCCTAATTGAAGCGATCTTCACACTATATTCAAACCCTTATGCCAAAATCAAAGTAAACGACTCCTTTTCTCCACCTTTTTCTATCTCCAATGGAACTCGCCAAGGCTGCCCACTCTCCCCAACCCTCTGTATCCTTTCGCTAGAAATCCTGCTTCAATTGATACGCCTGAACGAAGACATCCAGGGAATTCACCTAAAACACCTTTCAATCAAATCCGTAGCCTTTGCCAACGATATCCTGTTCGTTCTCAGCAACCCAGAACAAGCCCTCCCAGTATTAAAAAGCATCCTCGACCTTTATGGATACATTTCCAACTTTAAAGTCAATGAAGCTAAGTCGAAGAATACTAAATGTATCTCTATCTCCTGAAGTCGCCAAAAAACTAAAAAGAACCTCAGGTTTCACTTGGTCTGAGACTTCCATCGAATATTTAGGTGTCAAAATAACAAAAAATCTAGATCACCTTTTCGATAGAAATTTTGTCCCACTCTTAGAAAATATCTCATCTTCCTTGCAAACATATGACCTACCAGTAATCTCTTGGTTCGGCCGAAGAAACCTCCTACAAACATACATAGTCCCTAAGATCTTATACAAAATGCAAATGCTCCCAATCTACCTCCCGGACTCCTTCTTTAAACAGATCAGAACAAAATTCTCCAAATTCATATGGAAAAACAGGAGACCCCGTCTAACACACAACTTACTGGCACAGAAGAGGGAATTTGGGGGAATTAATTTGCCGGACATGTCTCGCTACTATAACTCAATCCAACTAAACAGATGGCTGGAGCTTACCAACCCCTCAAAAAATAGAATAGTGAGAAACTTAGCGCAGGCCACCTATGGCAAATAGTTTTTAAGAGACATGTGGCTCCCCAAACAAAATACTTACAAGAAGACCACATTTGATCCGCTTTTGAAAAGCGCATGCAAGATGTGGGATACTCTCCGCACCGACCTAGCGCTGCACCCTTCTCCGGTGGCCCCCCTGTCTCTGATACCGGACTATCTGGGATTAAAATTGGACCCCCACACAGAGAAATTATGGTCCGCCTTTGAGAAGCTTACTATCACTGACCTCTGGGTGGCTCGAATACCCAGAGGTAAACAATACGTAGAAAACTTGCTTTCCCAGACTTTATTGCCACCACTCAACCCCTTAACCTACCACCATCTCTACATAACACTAGAGAAATTTATCCAGACCTACCCATCCTCACGCTCATACACAGAGTTGGAACGAGTAATGGCAACTTGCAGCAACTCCAGCAGGAAACTTTCACGAATCAAAAAGAAATTCATAACAGCGCAATTTACCAGCAGACCAGCTTACATTCTCTCCTGGGAGAAGGAGCTCAACATTAATCTTTCAGACGAGGACGTGAGAGTCGTGCTGGGTAGCTCACATGGTCATTCCACGTGTGTTAGGCTACAAGAAAATCACTTCAAGTTATTAACAAGATGGTACAGGACTCCTGAGTGGCTCTTTGCCTATAAACTGGCTGACTCCAACCTCTGCTGGCGCGGATGCGGTCAGGTGGGCTCCTTACTACACATTTGGTGGACCTGCCCAGTAATAAAACCCTTTTGGGACCAAATAGAATTAAAGATCCAAGATACCATAGCTAACTCCTTCCAACTCCTACCTGAACATGTTATATTAGCCAAACCATCCTCAAGCTACAATCCTGGTAAGACTAACTTAATTACTCACCTCATAACAGCGGCCAAGGCACTGATACCTACAAAATGGCTAACATCTGACATTCCTACAATAAACCAGTGGCTTGCCAAAGTAAACGAACTTTGCAGATTTGAGGAACTCACAAGTAAGTCCTCAAGAACACACGACAACTTCCTATTAACCTGGAAACCATGGTTGTCAAAAAAGTTCTCTCAATCACAATTAACCTAGGGACCCCTAGTCCACTGAAGACTCTGATGGATTATCATGATCTATCAGTGCCACACACAGTTATTGCTGCTCACACTTGAACATCTCCTTCTCAGAACAGAGATCCGAATTCTACTCCTCTCCACACCTTCCCCCTCCACCTTTCCCCCGCCCATCCGCTACCGCCTCTTCCCCCTTGCTTTGTTTATTGTTTCTCTTATTCTTACTCATATTATTTTTAAAACCTTTTACTCCCCATTTCTGTGTTTTGTTTTTTTTTGGTTTTTTTTTTCTCTTCCACGATCCTTACTTCATGATTGCTCAGTGCTCTTATATCTCTATTATTGGTTATCAAAATTTAAAAGTTAGTGACCATACTGATTTACTAGCATTGTATGTACATAATAACCATCCTGATTACCCTTTTATGACATCTCAATGCATGTCAATCTTTTTGAACATGTTAATAAAGAAAGTATTTACAAAAAAATAAATAAAATAGGAATAATGAACAGGCCTGGAGACCGTTTAAAGGACCACACGCTTACATCATGTGCACCAAAAAGGTTTTAATTTTATTTAGGTGGGTAAAAGTTTATATAAGGTTTCAAAGACAGGAAGTTGGGTCATTCAGGGTCTTGTTACAGCATTGAGTGTGCTGATAGGTCATTCTCATAGGGAGGTATTTGTGAGGTAGCTGTGAGATCATTCACAGGGGAGTTGCTTCCCTTGAGCATGCTCTATTCATTCTTGACTTGTCCAAATGAGATACTTCCTGTTTCTCTCCAGCCATTTCCTGTCCTTTAACACAAAAACATTCCTTTTGGCCATGCAGCTATAGCTTGAGCCCGGGAGATGTCTTCTGCTAGTCAAAACTGGTTTGACCTGGTTTTGGAAACAATATACTGCTCCTTCAATTCTTGTGGGGAATGTTCCCTCCCCTCATCTTAACATCTTCACAGCTTACAACAGAAAATACACAAAATGGCGAACCTCTCATAGTCATTCTCCCACAAGGGGTTAAACTAAACCTTTTCTATATACCAGACAGCATTATGAGATAAGACAAACAGAAGATCAGATAGTCTCTCAGACCACTTCCCTTGCATTCCTTCTCACTGAAATCATAGTGGCTTCATTGTATATTAGAATTATACCTTAAAAGGTGTAACTTATGTTAATCATTTTTAGTGGTAGCCTATCATGTATTGTAATTATTCTTGGAGGTAGATACTTTTCCTGTGATGTCATTTATGGTATATAAACCACATACACCTTTGAATAAATTAGAAATCATTTGATACCGCAACAGGCTGTTGTGATTTGTATTTCTCTAGGGGCCCTGACTTCTACACGAGATCTGAGATTGTCTTCTCCTTGGTAAACACATAAATTTTCCTTACAGTTAATTAGGCTTAATTTTTTTATAGGGAAAGATTTATGCTAGAAAATATAACCACAATGTATCATATTATTTCTATTCATTACAGAGGTATATATGACCCATTATATGCAGGCAGTTCATGCATCACATTTCACTCTCCCTCTTGATACTATATATAAAAAGAATATATAAACAAGTGAATCTATCATATCTTTTTTATTCTATTACCAAGGCCCTCACAATCCACTATATACAGACAACCTATGAAATTAATTTTATTTAATATATTTTTGAAGTACATGTATTTTATTGAGCTGTACATTTCCAACTCATAAATTTGCTGTTGGTTCCGCTGTCCAGCTACCATGTTTTCCATACTTCCAACCCTATCGGCTGATTACCACATTCTTTCACTGTATTCAGAGCCCTTCATCTTGTACATCTCTGGATACATCCTTACTATCCATAGGACCATTGCTCGTTAGCCTCCTTGCACCCAACTGTTCATGTGCACTCTTTTAAAAAAAAATTCCCGCCTTCACTGCTGGCAATATAACCCCACTCCCCCCAGCAATCCAGTCCACACCAATCATTCTTCTTTCTAACAGTGTGGCTAGAACTCCATTCCTGAAGCCTCCGGTAAGTCTAATTTTCCCATTTTATTTTCCTTGGTATTGGCACAACACTCTTTCCAGCTGTTAGCGCCTCATCCAGCAGAACTACCCACATCCCTCCCTTTCCAGCTGCTTCAGCAATTAGAGCTGCACCCACCATCTATCCGCAATGTTTCCCTTGCCTTTTCCCCGTTGACACTTTAATCACCTTTCTCCTTCAATTCAGCAGTACTACCTTCTGGCATAAACATTTATACACTTACTGTTTCTAGTTGTCCAGCTGTTAATCTGCTCCACCGCTGTGCCCCTTGCTGTTATATAGTTTTACATCTCTTACTAATAATAATCAGCAAACTAGCAGTATTTTCTCCAATAAAAAAAAAAAATTCTACCTCTAATTTACAGTTATAACCAATTGTGCACGATATTCCCCATGTTTACAATTACACTCATTATGCCTTGTTTTTAATTAACTTGGGTCAGATATCATGCATATTTTACATCGGTCTATTTGTTTATTTTTAATCGGTCCATACCATTTGTTTTTGCTACTGTTAGAGAAATCTAGTCCCTTTAAGAAGGCCTGATATCTGTAAGACTTCAGGAAGGGTCACGCTGACCTTTGGAAAACTCTCAACTAATTATAACATAGTACAACTTCTTGGAATTGTAGAGACATATTTTGGCCTCCGTACGTTATTGTCACAAGAAAATCCTGCCTATAATTCATGGTATGTGGGAGATAGACACGTTTTAGGCAATACAATCCTCCCTCCTCTATTTATGATCCATATATATATATATATATATATATATATATATATATATATAAAGACGAAAGCCCTCACTGACTCACTCACTGATTGACTGACAGACTCGCCAAAAGTTCTCCAACTTACCGATGTCGTAAAAACATGAATTTTGGCACAAGCATAGATTATCTCCAAAATAGGAAAAGTAATTGGGTCCCAACTCGATTATTCAATTCTAGCGCAAAAGAATTGGCGCCAACATTTTACGTACATAATCTAAATCTCTCACTTCCCAATGTCCTAGAAACTTAAAATTTGGCACGGGCATTGAATATGTCATAAATAGGAAAAGTTCATGGGTCCCAACTCGATTATTCAATTCTATGCACAAAAGAATTAGCGTCAAATTTTACGTACGGAATGTAATTTTCTCACTTTCCAGTGTCATAGAAACGTGAAATTTGGCACGAGCATTATGTCATAAATGGGAAAAGCTAATGTTTCCGAACTCAACTATTCAATTCTTAGCGCAAAAGAATTAGCGTCCACATTTTGCATACAGAATTTAATTCTCCAACTTTCCGATGTCGTAGAAACATGAAATTTGGCAAAAGCATTAATTATGTCATAAATAGAAAAAACTAATGGGTCCCAACTCGATTATTTAATTCTAGCGCAAAAGAATTAGCGTCCAAATTTTACGTACGGGATCTAATTCTCTCACTTCCCGATATCGTAGAAACATGAAATTTGGCATGAGCATTGATATGGTCATAAATAGGAAAAATGAATAGGTCCCAACTTGATTATTCAATTCTATGCGCAAAAGAATTAGCGTCCAAATTTTACGTACAGAATGTAATTTTCTCACTTTCCGGTGTCATAGAAATGTGAAATTTGGCACGAGCATTGATTATGCCATAAATAGGAAAAGTTAATGGGTCCCAACTCGATTATTCAATTCTATGCGCAAAAGAATTAGCGTCCAAATTTTACATACGTAATCTAATTTTCTTACTTGAAATTTAGCACGGGCATTGATTATTATGTCATACAAGGGAAAAGTTAATGGGTCCCAACTCGATTATTCAATTCTAAGCGCAAAAGAATTAGCGTCCAAATTTTATGTACGGAATCTAATTTTCTCACTTCCCGATGTCAGAGAAACTTAAAATTTGGCATGAGCATTGATTATGTCATAAATAGGAAAAGTTAATGGGTCTCGACTCGATTGTTCAATTCTAATCGCAAAAGAATTAGCGTCCACATTTTACGTACGAAATCTAATTCTCTCACTTGTTGGTGTAATAGAAACTTGAAACTTGGCACGGGCATTGATTGTGTCATAAATATGAATAGTTAATGGGTCCCAACTCGATTATTTAATTCTAAGCACAAAAGAATTAGCGTCCAAATTTTACGTACATAATCTAAATCTCTCACTTCCCAATGTCATAGAAACATGAAATTTGCCATAAACATTGAATATGTCATAAATAGGAAAAGCTAATGGGTCCCAACTCGATTATTCAATTCTAAGTGCAAAAGAATTAGCGTCCAAATTTTACGTATGGAATCTAATTCTCTCACTTCCTGATGTCATTTTATATAAAGGAAACGTCGCATGGTTACCGCCCGTGGTGTTTCCTGGGTAACGCAGAGAACTATGCAAAATGGTGAACATATGTTTTTCCTCGGTATCTCTAAAGTAACCCACGACTTCATAAGATTTTCTGTGTGAACACCAGATAAACACCAGTACCAAATAAACTCGGGCGAAGCCGGGTATATCAGTTAGTACATAATATTAGTCTGTTTACCAAATCACAATCTATATATATAAAACTGAATGTATGCGTGTCTATCTGTCTGTGTGTCTGTCTGTTTGTCCTTTATGCGCTACTACAGCTTTCATCCGATCGCCATGAAACTTTGGGAAGTTGTTGAGTACATTCCTGGGAAGATTACTGACATAGTAGATCTATCCTATGATAAATAGCGCGCGTGCATCGTCGACAGTTACGCCCCCCCCACGTAGATCGTTTGATTTCCATCATTGCCACTAATTCTCTCACTTCCCGATATCGTAGAAACATGAAATTTGGCACGAGCATTGATTATGTCATAAATAGGAAAAGCTAATGCGTCCCAACTCGATTATTCAATTTTAAGCGCCAAAGAATTAGCGTCCAAATTTTACGTACGGAATCTAATTCTCTCACTTTCCGATGTCATAAAAACTTGAAATTTGGCACGAGCATTGATTATGTCATAAATAGGAAACGCTAATGAGTCCCAACTCGATTATTCAATTCTAAGCGCAAAAGAATTAGCGTCCAAATTTTATGTACGGAATCTAATTCTCTCACTTCCCAATGTCATTAAAACTTAAAATTTGGCACAAGCATTGATTATGTCATAAATAGGAAAAGCTAATGGGTCCCAACTCGATTATTCAATTCTAAGCGCAAAAGAATTAGCATCCAAATTTTACGTACGGAATCTAATTCTCTCACTTCCTGATGTCATCTATATATATATATATATATATATATATATATATATATATATACACTACCATTCAAAAGTTTGGGGTCACATTGAAATGTCCTTATTTTTGAAGGAAAAGCACTGTACTTTTCAATGAAGATAACTTTAAACTAGTCCTAACTTTAAACAAATGCACTCTATACATTGCTAATGTGGTAAATGACTATTCTAGCTGCAAATGCCTGGTTTTTTGTGCAAAATCTACAAAGGTGAATAGAGGCCCATTTCCAGCAACTATCACTCCAGTGTTCTAATGGTACAATGTGTTTGCTCATTGGCTCAGAAGGCTAATTGATGATTAGAAAACCCTTGTGCAATCATGTTCACACATCTGAAAACAGTCTAGCTCGTTACAGAAGCTACAAAACTGACCTTCCTGTGAGCAGATTGAGTTTCTGGAGCATCACATTTGTGGGGTCAATTAAACGCTCAAAATGGCCAGAAAAAGAGAACTTTCATCTGAAACTCGACAGTCTATTCTTGTTCTTAGAAATGAAGGCTATTCCATGCGAGAAATTGCTAAGAAATTGAAGATTTCCTACAACGGTGTGTACTACTCCCTTCAGAGGACAGCACAAACAGGCTCTAACCAGAGTAGAAAAAGAAGTGGGAGGCCGCGTTGCACAACTAAGCAAGAAGATAAGCACATTAGAGTCTCTAGTTTGAGAAACAGACGCCTCACAGGTACCCAACTGGCATCTTCATTAAATAGTACCCGCAAAACACCAGTGTCAACATCTACAGTGAAGAGGCGGCTGCGGGATTTTGGGCTTCAGGGCAGAGTGGCAAAGAAAAAGCCATATCTGAGACTGGCCAATAAAAGAAAAAGATTAAGATGGGCAAAAGAACACAGACATTGGACAGAGGAAGACTGGAAAAAAGTGTTGTGGACGGATGAATCCAAGTTTGAGGTGTTTGGATCACAAAGAAGAACGTTTGTGAGACGCAGAACAAATGAAAAGATGCTGGAAGAATGCCTGACGCCATCTGTTAAGCATGGTGGAGGTAATGTGATGGTCTGGGGTTGCTTTGGTGCTGGTAAGGTGGGAGATTTGTACAGGGTAAAAGGGATTCTGAATAAGGAAGGCTATCACTCCATTTTGCAACGCCATGCCATACCCAGTGGACAGCGCTTGATTGGAACCAATTTCATCCTACAACAGGACAATGACCCTAAACACACCTCCAAATTGTGCAAGAACTATTTACAGCAGAAGCAGGCAGCTGGTATTCTATCGGTAATGGAGTGGCCAGCGCAGTCACCAGATCTGAACCCCATTGAGCTGTTGTGGGAGCAGCTTGACCGTATGGTACGCCAGAAGTGCCCATCCAACCAATCCAACTTGTGGGAGATGCTTCTAGAAGCGTGGGGTGCAATTTCTCAAGCTTACCTCAACAAATTAACAGCTAGAATGTCAAAGGTGTGCAATGCTGTAATTGCTGCAAAAGGAGGATTCTTTGACGAAAGCAAAGTTTGATGTAAAAACAATGTTATTTCAAATACAAATCATTATTTCTAACCTTGTCAATGTCTTGGCTCTATTGTCTATTCATTTCACAACGCATGGTGGGGAATAAGTGTGACTTTTCATGGAAAACACAAAATTGTTTGGGTGACACCAAACTTTTGAACGGTAGTGTATATATATGAATGTATGTCTGTCTGTCTGTCCTTTATGCAGTACTACACCATTCATCCAATCGCCATGAAACTTTGGGAAGTTGTTGAGTACACTCCTGGGAAGATTACTGGCATAGTACAACTATCCTACGATAGGTGGCGCGAGTGCGAGCATGGTCGACAGTTATGCCCCACAGACAAAGATCATTTGCGTTCCATTTCAAGCATGAAAGCAAAAGGGATTACAAGAAAGCGTGTTCAACTACAAAATGATGCATCCACCGAACGTTTCGCAAGACAATTGCTGGATATTGAGAATGCTGAGGTAAAATGAAAGCTGTGCTGTGATTGGTTGCTATTTCTTATACTGCTGAGGTAACATGAAAGCTGTGCTGTGATTGGTTGATACTTCTTGTACTACTCAGGTTACATGAAAGCTGTGCTGTGATTGGTTGCTACTTCTTATACTACTGAGGTTACATGAAAGCTGTGCTGTGATTGGTTGCTATATATTATACCGCTGAGGTAAAATGAATGCTGCGCTGTGATTGGTTGCTATTTTTTATATTGCTGAGGCAGAATAAAAGTTGCGCTGTGATTGGCTGTTATTTCTCTTACTGCTGAGGTAACATGAAAGCTGTGCTGTGATTGGTTGCAATATATTATACTCCTGAGGTAACATGAAAGCTGCGCTGTGATTGGGTGTTATATATTATAAAGCTGAGGTAACATGTAAGCTGCGCTGTGATTGGTTGTTATGTAGATATATACCTACCTTTGAGGCTGGAGCTGCTGCCGGACTTGTTGTTTATTTGGTTCCCTTACCACCCTCTTTAGCCGGAATCCAGTGATAAGCACTAGGATTCTGAGCCTAGACAATTAGTATAGGGCATTTATCAGTACCTTTTACTTGGTGGGGTGTGATATTAATTAGGGATCCTATAGTCACGGTACAGAAAATTATTCAGGTTGAGGAAATAGAATTCTTTACTATTAGAGACATATCTGTGTCTCATCCCTCACTAGTACTGTGTACGATCTGGCAGTATACCATCTGGGCAATTGGCATGTAGACGTTTTCATCAACCAACGTCTGCAAGCCTTTAAAGCCCCTTCTTTTTATCTATTTGTCTAAACAGATGGTCATTATTCTACTGAGCAGATTTCTCCTCTTGGCAGATGCCCAATTACTCACGGCGATTACGTCAAGAGTTGGAGTTGTATTCTGCCTTTACACACTCAACGTGTAAAATTTTACACTTGATTGTCTGATCCTGTACATATCCAGTTCTATCTATATAGTGATGGCTCCTGAGGAATCGCGAAGGCGATAGAAACGCGTTGAGCTGAATATCGTATAAATCTAAGAATCTGGATAGGAAATCAGTTTTTTTGCTGAAATTTATTGTGGTCATGCAACAAGGATTATAGAATTAGTATGCACTACCGTATAATGAAGCCAAGACAAGTGAATTGACACTGGTCAGGCCATAACGACTATCGTCCACCAGTGATAGCATTCACTGTAAGATACTTATCTTAGGCTGACAGTGTGTTCGGTTCTGTGTGTGATTATACGGACCTTTTGTTCATACATACGATAGTGCATAAAGGTTAATGAATCATCTGGACACAAACTATTACGGAAATTTTGTTTTGTCTCTTATAAGGCCCTCTTTTCTTGCATATTATTTTATATAAGGAGAATTAAAAGTTAAGTTTTAATATATTAAAGGATTTCAGTCTGTGAAAACAAGTAATAAGCCTACTGATCCCCCTGCACCTGTGCTTCTAGATATATAAAAATGAATGTATGTATGTCTGTCTGTCTGTCTTCGCAGCAACGCACGACGGGTAAGCTAATAACTATATAAACTAACAGATACAGCGATTCTTCACGAACCCCCGAGCACATAATCTGTTCGATACTTTGATACTTTTACTCTCCACTGATAATTTGTACTTTTTTGTGCATCTCTTTTCCTTTCTCCCATTTCTTTTACTTTATTTACTCTCCTATCTTAATTATTGTACCTTACCCAACTGTTTGGGAGGAAGGGGCTGTGTCCCTGAAATGCATCATTACTGTCTGTTTTAGTTAAATCAATAAAGAAAAATCAAGGTAATTCTGTTGTTTCAAAAATGTTCTTGGTGAAAAGAGTAACGCCGTAAGTCCACAAATATTAATTTTCTGCAAGTTGTCACCATAAGCATGCTTGGAATCTAGCAGTATGTCTCTGTTTCCTGACACATTAAAGGGGTTAATCCTTCCTCTCAGGGAGGTGATTGGCACAGAAAACCTTTCCTACATGAGTCTTACTGGATTACGGAGATGTGTGCCCGGGTTCTGTTATGCCTGAAGTCTAAGTAAGATCTTATGCATTCCTGTTGGCAGTATCTACCAGATTTGTAAATGTTTGCACCCTAATATGGACTATTATGTCGCAGCAGATTTCCCAAGTTGTCACTTATGTATGATACTCTTGGCTCTCCTGAAATCTGGTGTGTTCAGAGCTCATCTGAGTGTGAAACATGTGGAGGATTTGCTTTATCGGGCTGTGCGCCCCAAGTTGTATAGTCCTGTATAAAAAAAGTCTGATATGTTACACTGAAGTTGTAGAACCTTTCCCATGTGATCACAGCTGTATATTACTGTGTGCGACTCTTCCTAGTATATGACCCTATAGCGATGAGATGGAGGGGAGACGCCCTTGCTGGGCTCAGTGGTGGAAACATCATCTAAAAGGAAGAAGAAAGATCGGCCCAAATACAAACATGTAAGTTATACAAGTAAACTTTTATCAACAGTTAGAAACAAGTTTAGAGACGCAGTTATATGTATCAGTGTGAAATATTCTATGTACACAGCTGATATAAAGGTGGGTTATCTGGATGCTAATTTGTTTCTGACTAACAGCTCATCATCGGTAAATACATACATTTCTTATTCATCACTTAGTGCTCTAAATTACTTCCCTTTTTTTGTATGACATGTGACTACTTTTTTTTTAACCTTTTTTTTGTATGGTTTGACAAAACAGGTTTAAAAAGATGTCTTCCCTCCTATGTGAGTTTTTTGATGTCGCAGTAAACATAATTTCCTTGTAAAACATTTCCCACATTCTGAACAAGAAAATGGCTTCTCTCCTGTGTGAATTCTTTGATGTCGCAAGAGATATGATTTTGCTGCAAAATATTTCCCACATTCTGAACATCCAAACGTCTTCTCTCCAGTATGAGTTCGCTGGTGTTTAACAAGGTTTTTTTTCATTGTAAAACATTTCCCACATTCTGAACAAGAAAATGGCTTCTCTCCTGTGTGAATTATTTGATGTTGCAAGAGATATGATTTTCCTGTAAAACATTTCCCGCATTCAGAACATCCAAACGGCTTCTCTCCAGTATGAGTTCGCTGGTGTTTAACAAGGTCTTTTTTCATTGTAAAACATTTCCCACATTCTGAACAAGAAAATGGCTTCTCTCCTGTGTGAATTTTCTGGTGTTTAACAAGGTCTGATTTCTGTGTAAAACATTTCCCACATTCTGAACAAGAAAATGGCTTTTCTCCTGTGTGAATTCTCTTATGTGTAACAAGGTATTTTTTCATTGTAAAACATTTCCCACATTCTGAACAAGAAAATGGCTTTTCTCCTGTGTGAATTCTCTTATGTGTAACAAGGTCTTTTTTCATTGTAAAACATTTCCCACATTCTGAACAAGAAAATGGCTTTTCTCCTGTGTGAATTCTCTTATGTTTAACAAGGGCTGATTTTCCTATAAAACATTTCCCACATTCTGAACATCCAAACGGCTTCTCTCCAGTATGAGTTCGCTGGTGTGTAACAAGGACTGATTTCGCTGCAAAACATTTCCCACATTCTGAACAAGAAAATGGCTTCTCTCCTGTGTGAATTCTCTTATGTGTAACAAGGCCTGATTTCTGTGTAAAACATTTCCCACATTCTGAACAAGAAAATGGCTTCTCTCCTGTGTGACTTTTCTGGTGTGTATCAAGGGCTGATTTCGCTGCAAAACATTTCTCACATTTTGAACATGAAAATGGCTTCTCTCCTGTGTGAGTTCTCTGATGATTAACAAGGTCTGATTTCGCTGCAAAACATTTCTCACATTTTGAACAAGAAAATGGCTTCCCTTCTGTGTGAAATTCTTGATGTCGCAGGAAATGTATTTTGTGAGCAAAACATTTCCCACATTCTGAATATAAATCCGGCTTCTCCCCTGTGTTAGCTCCATGATCTTCTCCCCTCCTGTGACATCTATTCTGCTCATCAGTCTGTGATGAATCAGAAGATGGGACCTGTATAAGAGGATCCGATGATGGATCTTTGCTATGAAGGGCTGAGGAGATATCTGGGATAATGGCAGGTTCTTCATATGTATCTTGTGTGATACCGCAATCCTCTGCTTTACAATCTGCAGATATCAGACGTCCCTCTGAGCTCCAGGTACCGTCATCTGCCAAGAATAAAGCCGATTATTCTTTAATACTATAGACTTTAAAAATGATCTTGATATTTTATAACATTTCTATACAAATAACAAGTCATGTAGAAAAAGGTAATCATCATCAATGGGTGCTTTTACACAGGCTGACAGCTGCTAGAGCTATCACTGAGAAGAGCCATTATGGATAACTGTCTGCCCATGTAAACACGGATCCTGACAGAGAAACTGAGTGAGAATCGCTCAACTTTCAAAGTCACTTGGTTTGCAGCTCACTTAAAGACCAAGTGATTGTCAGTGAAGAACAAATCATCAAAAACTACAGATGTGAATTGGGACTTAAAAGTAGCTAATTCTGGTTTCCATCAATATAGGGGATCTGGGGATCTGATAATCATGAAGAGTAATTTGCAGAGTCCTCCACAAGACCCGGGCTCCTGTCCTCGGTAGCTACAGGAATAGTATATTCCATACAGATGGAGTTCGGCCATTTCTGCACCAACA
Source organism: Eleutherodactylus coqui (assembly GCF_035609145.1). Taxonomy (NCBI): domain Eukaryota; kingdom Metazoa; phylum Chordata; class Amphibia; order Anura; family Eleutherodactylidae; genus Eleutherodactylus; species Eleutherodactylus coqui. The sequence continues at coordinate 24,313,634 of NC_089841.1, forward strand.
TCAGTTTCTGTTTTTCCATAAAGAAATCTCCCATGAAGCCGGATGTCAGTAACACACGGTGTGCAGCAAATATAGAACTGCTCATCTGTAAAACAGCTTAGTGCATTCAATAATGCAATATGCTGTCACATCAGACCGGGGCAGGACGGGGCAGGGAGGCATGTTCTTCCAGGCCAAGGTTTACGGTCACCATGTTTGCCGCCGCTCTCAAAGGTACGGGGACTCCTGCAAGTACTAGTGCTGACAGTCTTACTCACGGTACTGTCATGTCCCGCTCTCTCATAGGCTGACAGAGTGACCTCCCTCCACGGCTCCAGTGTTCACTGTAGTTTGACTGACCGCACAGGGGGGAAAAGAAGTGAGGTCACGTTGTGAGCCGGAGAGAGCGAGCGCACAACGGAGGATAATGGGGCAATGGAACATGGGGTCTGTTTGGGGGACATTGGAGGATGATGGAGCCTATACCTTTTGGTGTTTAAAGTTTATTCTGAGTCCCATAAGACTCTAGTTATGCCACTGATTGGGAGCATAGGAGGTCACAATACTAACTGAGGCCACAGAGTGGGGGTCATATTATTGATTGAAGCCTTAGAGCGAGTCACATTACTAATTGAGGCCGTGGCAGGGGGCAATATTACATAAAGTAAGACCACAATGGGCATATTATTGGATGTAAAGGGAGGGGGAGGGGCACTGAAATGTCAACTAGTGGTTGCAGCAGCAGCAGCTTAATGGGAAGAGGGAGGAGAAGTAAGTTTGGCTGCAAGAAATCAGGAAGGAAATAATATATTACATACTTTTTAATTTATTCCGGGAGGGGGGGGTCTGAGATTTGCTCTAGGTCCCCAAGGGTTCTTTGTATGCCCCTGCTTCTTCCTGCAGCCTATACACTTCATAGTTCCCTGTCGTGCCGCAAGTTCGGGTCTGTAGACCTGCAGTCAGGCTGCGATACATCTGTAAACTGTGCCCTTAATGCGCTCGTCTGAAACTGGTCATAAAGGGGAAATACAGTTCCTGGTTCTGTTTACATGTACACAGCTTGGCTCAGCTGCTGTATTTACGTACCAAGCTTGGTTCTGGTATTGTATGTATGTACATCACCAAGCTTGGTTTTGGTGTTGTAATTATGTTATGACCTTGGTTCTGGTATTGTATTTATGTATTAAGGTTGGTTCTGGGGCTCTGTTTCCTGTTAAAAAAATAAACATGGATGAAAGGACACATTGTGGCTGGTCACACACAACCAGACCGTGCCCACCGACTGCAGCCAGTCGCCATGTAATTATGCCAGTTTTTTGTGTGGCCAACTGCACCGAGTGTTTCCACCCTGCGGGTTGCTTCACACGAGCGTGTTTTTGTGCGCACATCAGTGCGTGACTATGTACGTGCAAAAACACGCGTGAATGCAGGTCCGTGCATTGTTTTCAGTGGAGCTGTGACTGCTGCCGGCACCCCTGCATTCTTTTTCAGGGAAGGGCTTTACACATAAGCCCCTCCCTGAAAAAGAAAACCTTTAGTGTAAAAAAATAAGAAATATACCTACCTATCTGCGGCTGCCGTGACCCCCACAAGGATGAAGAACACATCTGCCGCATGCGGCAGATTTTTCCTTCATCCCTCTAGTAAAAATAATTCTCCGCTGCTACATCGTCCACATCTGTGACAGATGCAGCAGAGGAATTCTTCAATTCTCTACCGCAGCGGTCACACTTGATTCGGATCTTTAGGGAAGGGCTTATATTTAAAGCCCTTCCCTGAAATCAATTGACGGGGTGTCGGCAGCAGAATCTTCTAATGCAGCAGTCATGTGTAATCACTGACTTGGCGATCACTGACTTGGTTCAGGACATATTGATATCTTTATTGACAGGCAGGCAGCAGCCAGCGGTCAGCGGGGGCCTCTGTAACCATTTATCCTGCCCTGATGGCGGTCCGGCCATTAGACTCTTCCTGATTCTGAACTAACTCTTTGGAGCCATTAGAGAGCACATCTGTAAGCCGTTACTTTATCTCCAACCCCCTTATAATCGGCCCAGACGTTATATTAGGATGAAACTACTCGGAATCTGTTTCCCAATTGTGCCCATTTATGGCAACTGGAAGAGTATTACGGTGAGATCACACACTGCGGGATTGTATAATCTACAGTACAATGTAAGGGAGTGGGATTCTAAGAAACCGCATTCACTCACAGCTGAGAGATAAGATGTGACACCGGAAATATGATTTATCTGGTCGGCCATATTCAGATGGCTGAGTGAGAGTTGTGCTGAGAACTCGCATTGGACATCACATGGGCACATACGGACTGTGTGCTGCCCCATGCTGGCAGGCAGTAGACATTGCATGTCTGATTCTGGTCCGTGAATCAAACCAGAATAGGACATGCTGTGAACCATATAAAAAACACATTCATGTTAATAGTCTAATTGGCTATAAAGGATCTAAGTGCGGTCTATGAAATAGATGGATAGAAGTCAGATGGGAAACAGTGGCTGTCTGAGTGGGATCTTCATGATGATCAGCACCTCGGTGTCTTCCTGCCAAGTCTCTGGTGAGCGACATCCCTGACACTCCAGCACTAGACTTACATCCTCTAAAGAATCCTCTGTTCTTTGGGTCTATGTCTCCACATTCTGGATTCTGTTATCGGGGTCTTTGCCTCCATCTTCAGTATTGTGTTAGCACACAGCAGCTTGATGAGTCTAATAGGAATTAATGGTTCCTTAAATCTCTTTTACATGGCCCAGACATCCCTGAGCGGACATACTATTGACACTCGCTTTTCAGCTTTACCTCCCTCCATATTACCGAGGAGATGACCAGCCGGCCTATGTGCATCAGCCATCATACTAAAGATCATTAGTTCCCATAGCAGCGATTCTTGGCCAGTGTAAAACTAAAAGTAACTCAGCAGCGACTGACCTGCCTACCGATCAGCGCTGGTTACATCAGATCTAGAGTTGGTCAGTGTAAAAGGACCCTTAGTACCGGAGCTGGAAAACCATTTCTCCCTCATCAGTATAGACATCATATAATGAATAGTAGTTCCCGCTCACATAGGTGTGTTTCATGTCCGTGCCGTAAATGCCCATCATGTGTTATCACCTATTACTGTATCACAGGTCATCCATATATAGTTTATACTCCAGCTGAATGGGAAGATACATCAGGCCTAATTCAATCACTCCCCTGAAGATCGGGGGCCGGAGGGGACTTGGAGCCTAGTGACGGGTCTGAAGCCGCAGCCTGGGTTTTTGCTGCCCAGTCAACCAGCCTAGAGGCCGTGTCCACGGCTTGTCCTGTGAGCCCACCGGACAAACGGCAAGCTCAGACACACCAGCAGAGGGCAGCACAGCACAGGTGGAGCTCAGCTGCAGTGTTCGATCACCATGCCTGAGGGGGTGAGTGTTGCCGATTCCCCACCGCTCCCACCTAAGCCCAACACAGAAATAAAGCAAAAGGATAGGGAGAAAAGAGCTGAAGAGAAGGAAAGGGGGGAAAGAAAAAGGAGGCAGGTCAAAAACTGACCTCAGAAGCAGTCAGCCCGTCCCCTGCTCCAGACCAAGGGGACTGTCAGACACATCACAATATCTCCTTCCAAGATACTGCTATCATCTAGTGGCGAAACATGAAACTGCATCTCCATTCAACATCTCCCCATAGCACTGATGACATCTAGTGGCAGATCTCGATACTGCATTCACAAATCCTTTCTACCGGGATGCTGCCGCCACCTAGTGGCAGGCTCTGATAGTACATATATATTCTACAGTTCATGCACAGCGATTTTTGCAAAGAACCACAACCAGCGGAATCTGCTCAGGCCCCCGTACTGCTGGCCAATTCAATTTCCTATTTCTAGTTATATGCAGCAGACCCACTAGGACCCCCACTAAGCTGGAAGGCCACATACACGGGCACGATGTTTCTTCTTCACTCGTGACCTGTGCTCCACCCCCATCCTGGATATTTCATTGAGAGCCGGATTGAAGTCTGTCATTAAGACAAAGAAAAACAGCAAACAGAATAAATCATGACCTTTTACATCCCAGAGCATACTCCCAGAACTATTCTCAAGCCCCCGACCCAGCCCATCCGAACTGGAGAGGTCACAGGTTCAGACTCCACATATGGACAACCCAACATCTCCACCGCTAGGAGACCTATCTGTCCTCCCACTATCAACATCAGAAGACTCCGTTACGGCTAGTGATGAGCGAGCATACTCGCTAAGGGCAATTGCTCAAGCGAGCATTGCACTTAGCGAGTACCTGTCCGCTCGAGAGACAAGGTTTGGGTGCCGGCAGCGAGCAGGGAGCTGCGGGGGAGAGCGGGGAGGAACGGAGGGGAGATCTCTCTTTCCCCCCCCCCCCCGCCCCCCTTCCCCCCCCCCCCGCTGACTGCCGCAACTCACAGCTCCCCCGCGCCTGCACCCGAACCTTTTCTCTCGAGCGGGGAGATACTCGCTAAGGGCAATGCTCGCTCGAGCAATTGCCCTTAGCGAGTATACTCGCTCATCTCTAGTTACAGCGCTTTTTCTTCGTATTCAACATCTCTTTAAAGCAGAATTACCATCTACACTATGCGATATCAACGGCCAGATACATGATCTAGGACAACGTACTACGGATCTGAAACACAAGACAGTTGACATAGTAGATGCCCTGGATGAGGAACGAGCTGGGGTGAAGATTACTCTGAGCGGATAGAAGCTTTAGAATTGAAATGTGAGGATCTGGAAGACTGAAGTAGACGGGCCAATATCCGAATCAGAGGTATGCCAGAGGCTATCACTAACATCCATGAAGTTGCAACTAATTTGTTCTCTGCGCTGCTAACACAAGTCTCTTAAAGGGGTTCAGACACGAATAATGTTTTTATGCTTTAGCAGCCATTGTTCCCTGGTCTGCCTAATGGACCCAGGGAACCCATGGGTTAATGGCTGCTAAAGCATAAAAATCTTATACTTACCTGTTCTCCTGTTGTTGTTGACATCGGGGGGTCATCTCCCGGCAGCATATTAGCACTTTCTGCTTAGGTTAAGCAGCCTGACTAGAGCCACCTGATTGGTGCACGCTGTGCAGTCACGTGGTGCCGAAGAGCCAATCAGGTGGCTCTAATCAGCAGCGCTGCTTAACCTAAGCAGAAAGTGCTAGTATGCCTCCCGGCAGGCAGTCTTCTTCCTCCAGCAGCCGCGCCGCTCCGGGATCGCGCGCATGCGCAGTGGAGAGGTGCCCTCTGACAGGAGTCAGGACGGGCCGCGTCTCCACTGCGCATGCTCAGCACTCTGGAGTTCAGCCAGGACGGACGGGCCGCCCACAGCAAGCACTGCTTGTGACGTGCTTGCTGTGGCGGTCCGTCCGTTGACCTCGGAAGTGCCTGACGGATGGACCAGAGCAGGAAGCGGTCTTTTTGATCGCTCCTGCTCTGCTTTAAAGGCACAGAAGAAGATGCCGGCTGGAGGGGACATGCCTGGCGATCGGGCCAGGCCAGGCAAGGTGAGTACAATTTTTTTTTTTTCATGTCAGAACCCCTTTAAGAAAGCTTACGTATCATCCGTATCCACCGTGCCCTGGCCACACTTAACAACCCAAATCTGCCAAGAGACATTGTCCTCAAACTCCATTATGGCGCGATGAGCGACCAGATACCAGCAGCTGCAAAAAATCTGACCGTGCTCCTGGGGCTTCCGAGGTCTGTCCAGATCTATGCGGATATTGCCCCAATCACTCTGGCTAAAAGAAGAAGTCTGAGACCTCTCACTCAAGTTTTACAAAGAGCGAATATCCATTATAGATGGAACTTCCCCTTCACATTGAACGTGAAGATCTTCCAGCAAATATATTATTTCTGAATCCTGGAAGAAGGAAGATGTGCTTTGGTGGAAGAAAGAATTCCCCTCGATTCTCCGAATGTCGTGACACCCAGAGGCCAGCGGCCAATGAGAACCTGGTCAATGACTGTATCTCCATGCCAAGATCGGCCCTCCCAGTGATGTGGAGCTCCATTCAACTACGGGACTATACGGTACTCTTCCATATGTAACACAGCATCACCTGGGGTGGGGAATTACATGGAGGGGGCTGTAATTTTGGACTTTATTCATCTACTAGTCTTTACAAAGCATCTCTCTGACCCCCCAAGAGACATTTCAAGACATTCCTTATCACTGGGGGCCACCCTGGGCGATTAGCTGTTCAAGTGCTATTCTGAAACGTCCCTGGACGTGGTGGGTGTCTCACATATTATGGGGAACGCGCCTGACGTCTGGACCACTCTGCGTTTACAAGCCCAATACATTGTGGCTATGTTTCTGTTAGTTGTAAGTTTTCCCAGCTATGTGTTTTTATCTAAGGTAACATCCACATGTAAGCACTATGTCTATCTCCTCCGATATGTAGGATCTTCTAGACAAGCTCCCTGTGGAAGGGCTGTAATTCCTAGATCAGGGCCTTCTAGGCCTCGAATGGGTAGAAACCATGGAGACTCTCATCCAAGAACTGAGATATAATAATAAACAATCAGCAAAATGGTAGTTATCCTATCTCATAAAGTTAAGGGGTTTAATGTGCCTCTAAAAAGACGCAAAGCTCTGGCCCAATATTTGAAATTTAAACCAGACATTATTTGCCTACAGGAGACTCACTTCTCCTCCTCACCCCCAGTACTCTAAAATATATTTCTCAACAGCCCCTAAGAAACACCAGAGGGTTACTATCCTCATTATAACTTTCTCCTCCTGATCGTCACCCATATGGAAGCTGATCCACAGGGCAGATTCCTTATTCTGCAGGGCTCTCTCTATGATAATAAAGTAACAATAGTTAACTCCTACGCTCCTACCACAAATTCACATAAACTCTTTTCCATGGCAGCCAATAAACTCTGAAACATTCCAGATACTCACATTTATTGGATAGGAGATTTCAATATGGTGCGGTCCCTCTCTATGGATTGTTCTTACTCGGGTCTTGATAGACTAAGTCCAGCTCAGCGAGTCTCATTGAGGGCCGCACTGGTGGATTTGGCAATAGCGGATGTGTGGAGGGAGTATCATGGAGCAAGAAGGAATTACACCTTCTCTCTGCCCAAGCCTTACTCACGCATAGATTAGATCCTCGTATCCCCTTTGATTCTGCCGGCACTGGTTCAGGCCAGAAATATCCCATGTGTCTGGTCAGACCATGATATAGTTATATTGCACTTCCTGGATCAACTTTCACACACTCACACTCTGCAAGATGGAGACTTAATGAACCTCTTTTAAAAAATCCAGTGTCTTATTCCTAAATTAATGACCAACTCAAAACCTACTTAGATACGAATGTCATCCCCAACTCACAACCGGTTTGGGTCTGGTTAGCACATAAAGAATACATGAGGGGACAGATCATTAATATCGCGTCACACATTAAGCTAGAGAGAGCTGGGAACATAGTAAACCTGGAGCGCGGTTGGGCATCCTGGAGCGAGCGAACCAACAGCTCTCCAGCTTAGCCCAGATTAAAGAAATAAGAGATGTTAAGCTTTAGTTGAATCTCCTCTACACATCCCAGGCCGAGAGGGCCCTCCAGTGGACGAAAGCCTGTTACTACTGACTGGCTAATAAACCCGATAAGCTGTTAGCCACAAAGCTTAGGCAAAGAGAGAGACTCACAGTTTACTCTATCCGATCCAACAATGGGAACTACACCTCAAATACCCACACAATTGCACAGACATTTCGAGATTTCTATAGCTCCGTCTATAAATATAAACCACAGAGGCACCCACTAGCATCACAGTCCTTCTTGGACGAGATCTCCCTACCGCAACTAGACCCAAATCAACAATTGATTTAATCCAAACCATTGGGGTGGAGGAGGTAGAAGAAACCATAAAAAAAACCTAAAGCTAGGCAAAGCCCCAAGGCCTGATGGGCTGACTGCCCTCTACTATAAAAAGTTTGCAGAGTCCCTTATCGACCCCCTGGTTCATCTGTACAATGACCTATTATTAGGAAAACATATACCTGAGGAGTTCTTAGATGCTCATATAATAGTAATTCCTAAACCCAATAAGGACCACACCACCCCAAAGAATAACCACCCCATTTCCCTCTAAAACCTGGATTATAAAATTTTACTAGTATTTTTGCCAACTGGATGAATAAATATCTTCCCTCCGTGATCCACAAGGACCATGGTGGGTTTTATACCTGCACGACAAGCCCCTGATAATGTTAGAATAATTCTGAACCTTGTCCACATCGCACAATCCCAAAATTCACCACTGCTTCTTCTAGCACTCGATATAGAATAGGCATTGGATAGCCTGTCATGGGACTATCTATATACTGATTTAGATAGGATAGGTGTGGGAGGTCACCTGAGGCTCGCCTAACACGCATGCTGCATTAGCTGAGGGACAGACCTGCTGGAATTCAGGGAAAACGATAGCGTAGGGTAGAGGTTGTGATTAGGCAGGGATCCTTGCTCCAAGAACCCAACAGTCCTTTCTAGGAGTACAACTCCTCTCATTGTGTGCATCAGCAGTTTGGCTGGCTGGGAGCAGCAGTGCGCACAAAGTATTCTCAAGCATCCCAGTTGTATACTGCATACTGTTACCGGTTTTATCCAGTATACTGCTAGTGGTGTACAGAGAGTAGATAGGAAGTAACAAAACTCCTATCATTTTTTTATTTTTTGGGGGGCTTTAAGCATACGCTATATACCCCTGTGTGCGTCCTGTCAATCCACGCTATCTAACAACAGCATGCTATTACCGTTTACGGTGTATATTTTGGTCTATACGTGTACGAAAAATAACTCGCAGTTTGAGTTGCATTTTGACCAAGTGCATTGTACAATATGATAAAGACTACGGCTAGGGGGCGAGGTCAAGGATGTGAGCGTTCGAATGAGGGTGTGGGCAGAGGCCGAGGTCCCGGGTGGGGTGAAACAGTGCCTGCTGCTGAAGGATTAGTAGAGCGCATCTATGCTTCATTTAACATTTTGCAGGTCCGCGTGGTAGATCATTATTAAAAGCACAACAGTGCGATCAGGTCATGACGTAAATAACGGATAACGCGTCCAGTAATAACACCCAGTTAGTTACATGCAGTCCACTCACGCTAGCCAAGGGACTGGATCTCTAAATCCTCAGGCTGATCCTCCTTCCTCCCAACCTGGTTACTCTGGGAAAAGGAGAGATTCAGAACAGGCATACTCCCAGGAACTGTTCTCGGGTCCCTGCCCTGAGTCGGAAAAGATGGTTCATCAGCCACCTGAGAAGTTTGTCGTGACCGATGCCCAAAATTTGGACCCTTCACAGACTCAGGATGATGAGGGTGGGGACTCCCAAGTAGTGTCTCAAGAGCTATTTGTGGATGATGATGATGAGACACAGTTGTCTGTCAGTGAGGTTGTTGTTAGGGCAGTAAATCTGAGGAAGGAGCAGACTGAGGATTCAGAGGAAGAGCTTGTGGATGATGAAGTGACTGACCCCACCTGAGTTGGAAAGCCTACTGAAGACAGCGCTTCAGAGGGGGAGGCAAGTGCAGCACCAAAACAGGTTGGAAGAGGCAGTGGGGCGGCCAGAGGGAGAAGCAGGGCCACAGCAAGTAATCCCCCAACTGTTCCCCACAACACCTCCTCGTGGCAAGCTCCCGTGCAGAGGGCTAGGTGTTCGAAGGTCTGGAGCTTTTTCAATGAGAGCGCGGACAACCGACGAACAGTGGTGGGCAACCTGTGCTGCACCAAGATCAGCAGGGGAGCCACCACTACCAGCCTGACCACCACCAGCATGCGCAGGCATATAATGGCTAAGCACCCGATGAGGTGGAATGAAGGCCATTCACCGCCTGCGGGTCACACTGTAGGCCTCTTCCACTATGTTACATCCTGCCACAGAGATGCAATCCCCCTCCCAGAACGCAGGCAAGAGCATCTCCCGGCCTGCACCCACCCCTTCACCTCCACGGTCCTCCGCTGCCTCCACTAATGTGTTCCTTCGCAGCGTTCAGCTGTCCATATGTCCATAACCCAAGCATTAGAGCGCAAGCGGAAATATGCGGCCACCCACCCGCATGCACAATCGCTAAATGTGTATATCTACAAACTACTGATCCTGGAGATGCTGCCATATAGGCTGGTAGAAACGGAGGCTTTCCGCAACCTCATGGTGGCGGCCGTCCCTCGCTACTCGGTCCCCAGTTACCAATATTTTTCCCGCTGCGCCGTCCCGGCCCTACACCAGCATTTGTCACGGAATATAAACCGTGTCCTCACCAACGCGGTTACTGGGAAGGACCACTTAACCACCAACACATGGACAAGTGCTGGCGGGCTGAGACATAACATCTCCCTGACGGCACATTGGGTTAACCTGGTGGGGGCTGGGACCGAGTCTGACGATGGGTCCGCTCACGTGCTACCCACACCGAAGATTGCGGGTCCTACCTCGGTCATGGTTTCTCTGGCTTATTTTGCCACCTCCTCCATACCCCCTCTGCTCCTCCTCCTCCACCTCTCCATCTGACCCGTCTTCACCATCTGTGAGCACGTCTCCTTCGGTCGGTAGCTCGAGGCGCTGCAGCACTGCTATGGGGAAGCGTCAACAGGCCGTGCTGAAACTACTCAGCTTGGTGACAAGAGGCACACCTCCCAAGAGCTGTTACAGGGTTTGACCTAGCAGACAGATCTGTGGCTTTTGCCGTTGAACCTCCAACCAGGCATGGTCGTGTGTGATAATGGCCGTAACCTTGTGGTGGCTGTGCAGCTTGGCAGACTAACATATGTGCCATGCCTGGCGCACATGTTCAATCGGGTGATATGAGGGTGGTCTAGCCAGACCACCCGCATATCTGTTTCTCAGCACGTATTGGAGGAGGAGAAGTGGGAAGAGATTGCTGCCCACACTGCAGAGGGTACCCATGCTACTTCCTTCACATCTGTTCAGCGTGTATGGGCTGAAGAGAAGGAGGAGAAGGAGACTGAGAGTCATCCTCCTACTGAAGAAAGCGATGTGTTGCATACTGGACTCACATGGCACACATGGCTGACTCCATGTTAAGCTGCCCACACTGCAGAGTGTACCCATGGGAATTATCACGGATAAGCGTAGCCGCCTGTCAACTGACAGCACCGACAGGTCTACACTCATTAGGATGAACAAAGCCTGGATTTCCCCTGACCTTTCTTCTCCACCAGTGGAAAGCAGCATAATATAAAGTATCTTTAAGCTGGAACTGGAGAACCATGCACCCTCTATTCCTCCAAAAAAGGGAAGAAGTAGCTTGAACTATCCTTTTCTGATTTTCTTCCTCCTCCTGCTAAACCAGCATGTCAGCATGCTCTGTAAAAACTATTTTTTTACGGAGGGCTGCCTACAGGCTCAGTTAGCAAATTAAGCAAGTATGAACTCTATTTTAAAAAAAATTTTCAGGGTTTCACCTGCACTCTGGGTAAACAACTTTTTCAGAGGTACACCTATACTCTTGGTACACAAATTTTTCCGGGGTTCGCCTATACGCTTGGTACACAGATGTTTCAGGGGTTCGCCTATACTCTTGGTAAAGCAATTGTTTCTGGGGTTCGCCTATACTCTTGGTACACAAATGTTTCAGGGGTTCGCCTATACTCTTGGTAAAGCAATTGTTTCAGGGGTTCGCCTATAGTCTTGGTACATGTTTCAGGGGTTCGCCTATAGTCTTGGTCCACATGTTTTAGGGGTTCGACTATAGTCTTGGGACATGTTTCAGGGCTTTGCCTATAGTCTTGGTACACAAATCATTCAGGGGTTCACCTATACTCTTGCTCAACAAATGTTTCAGGGGTTCGCCTATACTCTTGCTCAACAAATGTTTCAGGGGTTTGCCTATACTCTTGGTAAACTAATGTTTCAGGGGTTCACCTATACTCCTGGTAAACAATTACCCTGCACTCTCGCTCCACAGATCTTTCAGGTTCTCACCTGCAATGTTGGTAAAAAAAAAATTCTTTTTAAAATGGGTTGCTTTCTTCATAAACAATGTAGAAGTACTGGCCTCTGAGTCCCCACTATGCTGGCGTTTGTTGTGGCTAATGAAATGCTGCGACGGAGGTGGCATGAGATAGCACTTACAATTATACATTAATTTGTCTGCGATTTGTCAGCTATAGAGCACAACTTTAAAAGGGTCACCCGGCGTACGGAAACGTATCCCAGCGCGGTAACCATCTTTGGCCACTAATTTCTTCACGGTTCATGTTGTCCTTCCCCGGGGCACTGGTTAACAAGCCCCTCGTGGAGATATATAATTTTTTCTATTTGCACCACTTCCTCAACTGGCAGACGCTTGGAGGAGGTGCCCACATCGGACGGCCACCCGCCAGCTACCGCGGGCAGATCGGCAGAGTGGGGACCCAGGGACTCCGTGGCTGTGTCCCAAAGAAAGTCGTCAGAAGGGCGGCTACGGTGCATTGACTCCAGTGTGCGCATCCCCACTCCTTCTTGGCACTTTGAGAAAATAGGTCAAGACCACTAGCTCTCCGCCAGTACTCCTGGACAAAGGCGGGTGGACCTGAACCCCCAGGACGAGAGGAAAGGGCCGCTCCTCTTTCATATGCCGCTCTGTGCAGGGGCGGCGTTGGACCGTCCTACGGCGTCGTGAAGCTCCCGTCGGCGAAGTACGCGAAGGGGTGCACCTTACCCTGTCTGGGATGTGGACAGATGGATGCAGCGCTGGGAAAAATTTTCAGTACGCTGTGGACGCATCCTCGTGCCTGCGTCTTGGTGGGGAGTGGACAGCAATGCCAGAATGTAACACAGGAGAAGAGGCAGTGGTGTCACCCGCAGGCAGTGATTGGCCTTCGTTGCACCTAGTGTGGTGCTTAGCTAAGGTGTGCCAGCATGTGTGCCTTGCTGATTATGGTCTGTCCCAACTAAATTGTTAGGGGGTTGACCGCCAGGCTCTTGCCCACAATTTGGCTTAATAGTGTGACCTGAGAGCCTAAGATGCATCCATACATGCTGCCCCTGCTGTTCCCTATGCTTTTCTGTTTCTATCACTTTCTGATGTTTTCAGGCGATTCGCACAACCTTCCCCATGAGGAGCATGGGTCACCTTCAAAAATGTTCGAGAGTCCCATTGACTTCAATGTGGTTCGTTATTTGAAACGAGCTCTTGAGCATTACGAAAAAGTTTGACTTGAGTAACGAGCACCAGAGCATTTTGGTGCTTGCTCATCTCTAATCATAACACCACATCATAATTCATTCCATACACCTCCTAAATACCATACCAATATCCTACCAAGCATTATTATCACCAGTGCCACACTTTTTACATCCATACTTTCACAAAATTCATTTTTTCTTTCCATTGCCTCACCATCCCATTCTCAGGTCCTGACCTTAGTATCTAACAGTCCCTCTCCGTTCTCCTTTCCCATTATCCAGCACCGTCGTTTGACACATAGCAGCACAATGAAGGCATGCTGCACTCTGTAGCCACAACCTCTTACCGGTGATGCCGGATCCCTCCTCCTCCGGGCCTGCAAGCAGTAAATGCAAAGTGGAGGAGGGGCTGGTGGGGATAGTTTGGGGTTCGGGGGCAGCATGAGCCAAGGCACCTCTCCAGCCCTGCACCGCCGCCGCCTGATACTGTAGCAGTAGGGCTGGTGGAGCAGAGATCTTCTGCAGCCGCATTCTCTTGCTAACGCTTGATACAGCAGCCGTCCGCCATGTAGTCGCTGACTAGCGTCACTGTATGACCGGAATGCTTACATGTCAGCTATTAGTAATTGAGTATTGCTGATCTGTAGGCCTTCTGATTATACACTGACTTTGCTCAACAACTGTGAAGTGAGTGGCTCTACTAATACAACTAGCACAGTTTTCTGTCTGCCCAGCACCTTCCTCCCTCCCAGCTACAATCCTGCTAAATACATCCATTACCTGGTGATGGGAGCGGCTGGCGGGTCTCCATCATAATGACCTTGTACAGATCCTTGTGTCCTTCTAAATACTTCCACTCCTCCATGGAGAAATAGACAGCGGCATCCTGACACCTTATAGGAACCTGACAACACAATATACAGTCATCACCCAGAAGCCTCCAGTGCTGTTACTGTATAATGTCCCAGCATTCCCTGCAGCGTCACCTCTCCAGTCAGCAGCTCAATCATCTTGTTGGTGAGTTCTAGAATCTTCTGTACATTGATCTCCTCATGTATCAGGGGGTGAAGAGAGGGCCTCGTGATTGGGCTCAGGGATCTTCCCCATCCATCACACACAGGGGCCCGATAGTTATCACTAGAGGTCTTCTTCACTACTGCGTAATTCTGTAAATGGGGAGACATTAATAAATATCACAACAGACATTTCCAGAGTCCATCACCTCTCCAGTGACATCATGTTATTACCATAGATAAGAATGATGTAATGTGACATCATCAGAATCTCCCACCTCCCCAGTGACATCATCTGTTATTACCATAGATAAGTATGATATAATGTGACATAATCAGAATCTCTCACCCCCCCAGTAAGCTGGAAGAGTATCTCTAGGGTGAGATTTAATACACTTTTTTCCATCTTGTTTCTGTCCTTCTCCATCTTTGATGAATCAGTCATGTAGGGTCCTAAATGGAAAGAATATGAACCAATGTAAAAAAAAAAAAAAAAATCACAAAAAAGACATTATAACTGTCTTTTGAGATAATAAGAGGAAACATTTAAAAGTGTTTTCTTATTACTTATAATTGCTTCACAACCCCTGTGTTTTTTCTGGTTGCTGCTGACCGGGACATGTGACTGCTGCAGCCAATCACTGGCTATAAAAGGTTTCTGCTGTGGCCAGTGATTGGCTGCAGCAGTCACATGTCCTGGTCAGCAGCAACCAGGAAAGACACAGGGGTTGTGAAGTAACCTGAATGGTCTCCCCCTTCCCTGTCCAACGTACAGCCAAGCGCAGAGCAGTGATAACCTGTCCCCCCCTCGTAGACCCCAGCGGAGAGCTGTCACTCTGAGTAACCCTTGAGTGACTGATCCTAGCCTGCACTGCACTCTTCTCTCCATCCTTCTTATTCCTCTTTCCTCAGTCTGCTGAATCCCGTCTCCATCCCCGGCACACAGGCAATCTGCGACACTGAGACGAGGCTGACCTTATAGACAGAGCATACAAGTCATGGGAGGAGGCCATGCTGTGTAATAATGTGCAGTTATTGGAGCTGAAGCATTACTGGGGAGGGGGTTACCACTGAGAGATGATGTACAAGTGAATGCAGAGTAAGTAGACAGAGGACATCACTGCTACAATAGGTCAGGAATGCAGGTGTCCAGTGTCACAGTGAACTCCCAGTGCACAGAGATGGCAGGAGTGAGCGTACAAGTGTGCAGGAGGATATATACCAGTTTGTGGTCCTCCAGCATCACTGAGGATAAAAACAAGCATTTATTAGAACTTCTGGCTACAAACATAGGACCGCCATCCAAAGAGAAGGTCCATGTGGGCACTTCATCAGTGCCGGAGAACTACATAGGGCTCATTCCGACAGGCGTTCTGTTGTTCCCCTCCCATCACCTTTATTATTGTAGATTATATTACTATTATAATAAAATATTAACCCCCTGACTACCCTACAACACCAAACCCTGACACTACTCTGGAGAAGTTAGTGACATTAGTATAAAACATTTTTTTCCTATTTTCTTTTGTCTGAGGCCGGGGTGTATACTATAGTCAAGTGTGTCTAATAGTCTAAAAATATGGTAAATACCAGAGGCGTAGCTGGGTTTCCTGCACCCAGGGTTAAAGCGTTGTGCAGCCCCACATCTGAATCTTGCTTGCTGAGCCTCTCCCACTAGTAATTAATAATGGATGGTAACTCACTATGTTGCTTACATTTTTCAGTAAGTTACAGCAAATAATAATGCAGGTAAATCACTAAATGTAGCAGTAAAACATAATTTTATTAATATGCCCTATAGAGTAAAATACAAGCACTAAATGAGGGTAATAATACCAAAAAACTGCATAATAGACCCCCCTGGTGCATCCAGTACTACCATGTATAATTGGAGCAGCTGCCCCAAAAAGAGAAAATATAACCCCCTTCCTTCCCCCTGTATTAGTAATAATATAATAGTACAGTATGAAGTACTGCTCATTGAAAGAAAGGGTGGGGGACGGAAAGACAATCAAGCACAAGATCTTCCTATAGGACAATCTTCTCACTCCTGACGCAGCGTCACTTTCTCCCCCCCCCCCCTCCTTCCCGCACCTACCTGTCATCACCCTAGCTCTCTCTCACTGCGCTGGACAGTCCCACTACCCCCACTACACATGCTTCACAATGAAGGCATGCTGCACTCTGTAGATACAACCTAGCAGCTCTTACCGGTGATGCCGGATCCCTCCTCCTCCGGGCCTGAAAGCACTAAATGCAAAGAAAGGGCTGGTGGTGATAGTTTGGGGGTCTAGGACAGCATGGGCCAAGGCACCTCTCCAGCCCTGCACCGCCGTCACCTACTGTAGCAGTCGGGCTGGTGCAGCAGAGATCTTCTGTAGCCACATTCTCTTGCTACCGCTTGATACAGCAGCCGTCCACCGTGTAGTCGCTGACTAGCATCACTGTAGGACCGGGATGCTTACATATCAGCGATTAAATGTGTATTGCTGATATGTAGGCCTACTGATTATACACTGACTTTAATCAACAACTGTGTAGTTAGTGGCTTCACTAATCCAACTAGCACAGTGTCCTGCCTGCCCAGCACCTTCCTCCCTACAAGCACCAGGGGCACATGCCCCACTCCCCCAGCTACAATCCTGCTAAATATATCCATTACCTGGTGATGGGAGCGGCTGGTGGGTCTCCATCATGGCCTCCTTGTACAGATCCTTGTGTCCTTCTAAATACTCCCACTCCTCCATGGAGAAATAGACAGCGACATCCTGACACCTAATAGGAACCTGACAACACAATATACAGTCATTACCCAGAAGCCTCCAGTGCTGTTACTGTATAATGTCCCAGCATTCCCTGCAGCGTCACCTCTCCAGTCAGCAGCTCAAACATCTTGTTGGTGAGTTCTAGAATCTTCTGTACATTGATCTCCTCATGTATCGGGGGGTGAGGTGGGGGAGCCATAATTGGGCTCAGGGATCTTCCCCATCCATCACACACAGGGGCCCGACAGCCATCACTAGAGGTCTTCTTCACTCTTGTGTAATCCTGTAAATGGGGAGACATTAATAAATATCACTACAGACATTTCCAGAGTCCATCACCTCTCCAGTGACATCATCTGTTATTACCATAGATAAGAATGATGTAATGTGACATCATCAGAATCTCTCCCCTCTCCAGTGACATCATCTGTTATTACCATAGATAAGAATGATGTAATCAGGCATCATCAGAATCTCTCACCTCCCCAGTGACATCATCTGTTATTACCATAGATAAGAATGATGTGATGTGACATCATCAGAATCTCTCCCCCCTCTAGTGACATCATCTGTAATTACCACAGATAAGAATGATGTATTGTGACATCATCAGAATCTCTCACCTCCCCAGTAAGCTGGAAGAGTATCTCTAGGGTGAGATTTAATACACTTTCAGCCATCTTGTTTCTGTCCTTCTCCATCTTTGATGAATCAGTCATGTAGGGTCCTAAATGGAAAGAATATAAAACAATGTAAAAAAAAAACATTATAAATTTACTGGTGATAATAAGGGGAAACATTTGTGTTTTTTTCCATTGATTAAAAATGCTTCACAACCCGTGTCCTTCCTGGTTGCTGCTGACCAGGACATGTGACTGCCGCAGCCAATCACTGGCTATAAAAGGTCTCTGCTGTGGGCAGTGATTGGCTGCAGCAGTCACATGTCCTGGTCAGCAGCAACCAGGAAGGACACAGGGGTAATGAAGCAATTCATGGGAAAACACCTTTAAGATGATATTAAAGAGAAGCTGTTTTGTGAGTTTTATGAACTACAGACAACACAAAACCCCGACAGGGTTCTCCTCACCCGGATCAATTGGACTGATAGCCGACCCAGGCAGGGAGAAGTCGGCAGCGACCGCCCCACTGACTCTTCTCCAAGTTCAGAGCTGCTTTTTACTGTGTTTTTTCTGAAGCGCTGCAGTGTTTTAGAGCACAATATAGATGTCTGCAATGTACATGCGAGTTTTCTTGTCTATTTCTGCAATTGAAAAAAAAAATTCTGAAAAAACATCTGTATAAAAAAGCCACCAAAATAACTTGTAAAGAAACATATGAAGTTTATGGCTTAGGGAAGGACTTGGGGAATTTAGATAACTGTAAACGTAACTAGAGCAACAAGTGTCAGGCAGCTGCTGTCAAGGCAAATAGGATAATGGGGTGCATCAAAATAGGTCTACGGACACATGAGGAGAGGATTGTTCTTCTTTACAAGTCGCTCAAGCTCTGACAGGTCCTTCTTGAGTCAATACTATAGACTATATTCACACATGGAATATAGTCTATAGTATTGACTCAAGAAGGACATGACAGAGCATGAGCGGGTTCAACAACGGGCAAGTAAAGTAATAATTGGGGGGGGGGGGGGCAGTGACTGATGTTGGAGGATGCTTAGCTCTTCTCTGCCAGACCTAACAGCATGTAATCAGCACTACAGGCAGTGGAAACCTGGGATTCACACAACAGGACCTGCCTAACATCTCCTGACATCGCTGGCACCAGTTGTGATGGTCAGAGGTAAGAAGAAGAGCCCTCTGAAGCTCACAAAGTTCTTCCCTGCCAGCAGGGAAATCCAACATGGCGCCGGCAGACAGAGAGCAGACAGGGAAACAGCCTCCTCTAGTAAACTCCACAGAATTGTAGGCTGTGAGGGATTCCCCTCTGCTGGAGGATTCCCTCCCTGCGCTGCCATCATCATCCAGCAGTCCAGCCTCTGCAGCAGCTCTCTCAGAGCCTGTAATGGGCGCTGCTGAGCAGGAAAAGGCTGAGGGGAGCGCTGAGAGGAAATCTCAGCGTTAACCCCTTCACTGCCTGCCACTCCATACTCTGCAGAGAATTACAGTGAAACCCCTTCTAACACAACCCCAGTAAAACATAAGACCTATTACAGGTACCAGATACGATCGCATTACAGACCGGGCGCACAGGCTTCTGAGCCTTAATCACTGCCCAGGTCCACAACAAGGGAGGTCATCACACGTATCCATGTTCATCACATTAAAGAGTAAATAACGTCTGTCGCCAGGTGATCCCCTACAGTCCCCGATCGCTTTCACAATATTTTACTGTTTGCTGACCTCTGCACCCACTTTTCTACGTCGGAGGGCATTCAGACCTTTTTCTGTAAAACTTATTATCAATAAAAACTGTGCTAAAATTATGCACAAACAAGAAGCGCTTGAGCTCTGCAGGAATCGGGACCTTACACCACATAATAATATGGTTGTGTAACAAAGCTCTCTGGCCTTCTATGGACACATCCACCACCAAACCCCAATCTGCCCTTGTATTTTATATTTGGTCTTTGCAACACCCGATGGTTGGAGTAGTCCCGGTGTAGTTGGCTGTTGGTCGGCGACACTGGTGAAACGCACCACGAAACAGGACAAAGCGCAGAGTCTATATATGGACCTTATGTCGGAGAAGGCGGTATATAATCAAAATCCGGGTTACAAGTCTAAGGATCAAGGCAGGCAAGTCCTGCAAACAGGTTCAAGGGTCGGTACACAGTAGCTCAAGATCGGAATAGCTAGCTGAGAACAGGAAACAAACACCACTGATTTTCTGGCAAGGAGCAAGTTTCCCAGCTCAGGTTAAATAGCCCTGCAGCTTGGCTGAGAGCATGGAGAAGGGTTAACTCAGGCAATACTGGTGGAAAGCACACAGCACTGCAGAGGAGTAACTTCAGCAGTGCTGATAGAAAGTAAAAGAGCAGTTCATGCAGAAGAGACAGTGTGATGCCCGCATCTGCCCGCAACAGCAGGGGGGGGTGGGGGGGGGGCGGCAGACCCAGGCAGACCCCTTCTCCTCCTGCCAGTTCTTAGTAAAAAATTTTGTAGAAGGGGAGCACTGATATTTTCTAAAGGCTCCCAAGAACCGTGTCTCTTCCAGTCCACCAAAAAATAGGTCTTGTTCCTGATCTACTACATATCTAGAATATTCTTGAACTCGCAAACGTTTTTTGGAGTTAACTTGGGCCACAGCAGATTTGGACTTTTTAGAACATTTATTGAGAACCAGGAGGTTTGAAAAGTGAGACATGGAAGGAATTAGGTATCCGCAGGGAGCCGTAACTTGTAGCATATAGGGTTCACCTTTTTGGATATCTCGAATGGGCCCAAAAATCGAGGTGCTAATTTATAAAGTATGGAGGAAGGCCATACTTTATCACTGGAAACCAACTGCGGAGGGGATCAAAGCTTGCAATCGGTGAACTTCTACATCTGGTTGGTTGCTCTTTCTAGTTTAGTCTTGTCTTCTGACAGATTCTGGGAAAATTCTCCAGTGATGAAACTGCTGCCGCAACTTCAGATGTGGAAGAAGTAGGCAGAGGAATCCTGGGTTGATAACCATACACTATGAGAAAGGGAGATTTATTAGTGGACTCACTGGCATGATGGTTATGGGAAAACTCGTCCCAGTTAAACAGGCTGGACCAATCGGCATGATGTACATTGGTAACGTGACGGAGGTAATTGGTCAGGATCTGGTTGGTATGTTTAACCTGCCCATTAGACTGTGGATGGTAAGGAGAAGTCCAGGGATGCATCCATAAGCTTACAAAGAGCCCTCCAACATCTTGAAGTAAACTGGACCTTCCTATCAGACACCATGTGCAGAAGAAAACCATGTAGCCAAAAGATGTGGTCAATGAACTTTCAGAGGGATGAAGTAAGCCAGCTTGGAAAAACGATTGAAGACCACCCAGATGATTGTGCACTCATTGGATGAGGGCAAATCCGTAATAAATTCTGTGGCTATGTGCTGCCATGGGATCTCTGGAATGGGTAGAGGGCAAAGGAGACCAGCAGGTTTTTGTTTTGAGGACTTGTTTTGAAACAAAAGATCTGGATATCCTTCACCATAGCTAACCAACGGTAATGACGACAAATTACCTCCATATTTTTAAGTTGAACTGGGTGTCCACCTACCTTAGAACAGTGTCCCCAGGATAAAACTAGTTTTCTTTTAGGTACATATGTCTTTCCAGGAGGAATATTCTTTATTTGAACAGGAGCCACGGTTACTAAACTGGCAGGGTCTACGATGTATTGTGGCTTCTCCTTAAGATCACTGGAATCTAAGGATCTTAACGGTGTGTCCGCTTTGACATTCCTATTGGTGGGCTGGAATTGCAAAATAAAATCAAATCGAGCAAAGAATAAGGACCACCAGGCTTGTTGAGGGTTGAGTTGCTGTGCGGTGGGTAATTGCTAGAGTACTACACGGAATTGTCTACAGTGTGAGTGGATATCTGGTGAGAAGATCAGAATATCATCGAGGTACACGACAACACACTCATAGAAAAGGTCCCTGAAGGCGTCATTCACAAACTTCTAAAATATGGGTGGGGCATTAACCAGACAGAAAGGCATAACCAAATACTCAATAATGTCCAATCCAAGGGTTTTCCACTCGTCACCCTGTTTTGCCAACTGGAAAACCACAAGTTTGGATAAGGCTTTAAAGAAGTGGGTTTTGGATAACTAAGCCTACACCAAACAGGTTTAAAGTCCACATGAGTATTCATAGCATTTCACATTTAAGATACAAAATGGATGGATAAAAAAAATCATAAATATCCATTTATATAGGCTTCCATTACAAGAAGATATGAAATGGAGGGCTGCAAATAGGCAACTATATTTGCACCACACACCCTCACGAATGTGGAGGAGATTAAAAGTTCCACGTACATCATGATTCGTAAAGATACGAGCTCAGTGCAAGCAAACAGTTCATGGATTAAGGGTCACGGATATTTTTGGCAATAGCATTCAAGCCCCGATATTCTATGCAAGGCCGGAGTGACCCATCCTTCTTTCTAACAAAGTAGAATATGCTCCAGCAGGAGAGAAGACTTGTAGATGAATCTCATGGCGAGATTATCTGATATATTTTGCAGTAGGTTGGAACTCAGAAAGGGACAGAGGCTATACCCTCCCTCAAGGATATGCAGAACCTGGCACCAGATCAATAGGACAGTCATGGGAACAATGTGGTGGCAGACATTCTGCCTCTTTCTTCTCGAACACATCAGTAAAACCGTACTAAGCTGTTGCTGGCCCTGGAGGTTCTGGGGTATCGGAGAGCAACAAACAGACTATACTTGAAACAGACACATAGAATGGCAGGATAACCCCAACATAACACTTCCTTAGACATTCAATCCAAGCTGGGATTATGCTGACAAAGCCAAGGAAGACCCAACAGCAGGGAACTGATAGACCTCAAAAGGACCGGCAAGGAAATCTTCTACACTCCACAAGATGTATAGCAGGATCGATTTTATGCTGGTGAATGGGGGTCTTAATAGTAGGGTCATGTCTACCACTATAGGCAGCATGGTGTAGTCTGACCACGCACCCATAACTATGTTCATTCAGGAACAATTCAACCACCCAACTATTAAAGTTTGGAGTCTTTACAACTATATTCTAAAACACCCAAAGTATGCCCCCAATTCACTAAAAATATTATCAGAATATTTTTAACTCAACTAATCTACTCTATGGTGCACCCAAAAGGCATTTATGGGATATCATTTCCTAAAACTGGCCTCATGTGACAAAAAAACAGAGAAATGCCTTACTATTATCACTACGATCTAGACTGCACAGACTTGATGAGTTTTCTTAATCACCAGAACGAACTAAAGAAATATCCACTGAAACCAACAGCTCCAAGAATTGTGTCCTTATGAACACAGCCTGGCCTTTAGAATACTGAAAATAACCTACGACAAGTAAAGGCCCGTTCAACCTGATCTCGTATTCTATTTATTAATGACCCCCAGGACAAGGCTTTTGACCTTCAAGGAATTGTGAATACATGGGCAGGCAATAATAAACCATTGTATAACCTAACTAACAATGATTTCACAAGCCAACCTACACAAAACTATATAACCAGTTTTCTGAGCAGGATGAAGCCTCCTTCTCTGACCCCGGAGGTATTGGGCACCATCACAACCATTTAGTATGACTGAAGTACTCAACATCATTAATTTCCTACAAATGAGCAAATCCCCGGGACCAGACAGTCTTATGGGGAATTATTACAAGGCCCACAAAATCACCCTAGCCTTATATCTGGCCAAGGTGTTCAATGAAACAATGACAAAAGGTGAAGTCCCTCCAGAGATGCTGAAGGCACTTATTACCACCTTGCCTCTGGCTGGTAAAAGCCCCGATCCCTCCGCTTCTGTTACACCAAAATCCCTGTTAAATACAGATATAAAAATTATATGTGAAATATTAACCAACAGACTCTCTGGGGTTCCACCAAATGTTGATAAGGACCAAGTGGGATTTATTCAGGGACAGCAGACAGTAGATGGTACAACGCTACATCAGTTATTGTGGTGGTGTGGGCTCGGGGTATGCCTTCTTTGTTTCCAGCTTTGGATGTGGAGAAGGCATTTAACCGCGTTTGTTGAGATATCAACATATTTGGTGCTTGTGCGAACCTCTCCAAAACCTCTGGGACCAAATCCAACCTGCACGGTGCTCCATGTCACACATTACAGAACAGTGGGGACCAGCGGTGGCAGAGAAGACGACTCCTCAGAGGATGTTCTTATAATCTTCCGTAGCAAAAAAATGGAAAAGTACTAGTATACCACTGAAATATCCAGGTGGTTCATCACATCTGCTTAATGGGGCATATAATTGCATCCAGACTAGGCAGGTGGAAAGGTTCAAGGACAAGCGGGCCGAGTGGTTCAAATTCTCAGGAAATACTTGTTGAATACCCTGAAGGACGGCAGTCATTAGGTTTTTGAAATATGTGAGGCATGAGGCGGTCCTTGGTTTAACACTGGGCAACTAAAAGGGGTTAAAGAGAACCTATACCCCTCGCCTCATGCATATGTGAGACACGAGTTCAAAGCATCACATTGTGGGCCGAGACCATGATTTATTTCTCTAAATATTTTGTTGTTTCCTTTTATCCTACTTATTGGCTATTACTCCGTGTTCAGAGCTTCACATTCTTTCATCTTCCTCCTATATTGTACAACTATTGCTATAAATGGCCTGTGAAATGTTATGTACCTAAAATAGCTGGCAAAACGATAAAAATGTGGAATTAAAGTAATAAATGAAATGGGCGGACTATAATACCCAGAGAGAGAGTGACCGGTGGCATCAGATAGTGGTGACGGTAGTGACAGAATAGTGACCGGTGACATCAGATAGTGGTGACGGTAGTGACAGAATAGTGACCGGTGACATCACATAGTGGTGACAGTAGTGACAGAATAGTGACCGGTAACATCAGATAGTGGTGACAGTAGTGACAGAATAGTGACCGGTGACATCAGATAGTGGTGACAGTAGTGAGCGGTGACATCAGATAGTGGTGACAGTAGTGACAGAATAGTGACAGGTGACATCAGATAGTGGTGACAGTAGTGACAGAATAGTGACAGGTGACATCAGATAGTGGTGACAGTTGTGACAGAATAGTGACAGGTGACATCAGATAGTGGCGACGGTAGTGACAGAATAGTGACCGGTGACATCAGTTAGTGGTGACGGTAGTGACAGAATAGTGACCGGTGACATCAGATAGTGGTGACAGTAGTGACATAATAGTGACCGGTGACATCAGTTAGTGGTGACGGTAGTGACAGAATAGTGACAGCTGACATCAGATAGTGGTGACGGTAGTGACAGAATAGTGACCGGTGACATCAGATAGTGGTGACAGTAGTGACCGAATAGTGACCGGTGACATCAGATAGTGGTGACAGGGAGGGGGCGTGGCTTGGCACTCAGAGGGAGAAGTTGCTGAACTCCATTGCTCCTGCTACCAGCCAGAAAAAACAAAGTTTCCCTTCCTCTCCTGACTCCTAGAGGCTTCTTATCGGGTCCCCATAACCCTCTACAACCCAGGGGAGCTCAGAGCTGCGTCTTCTGCTGAGCTGTGGCTCTGATTTACAGCCTACCGCGGCACAGTGCATCCCTGGGGCCTCCGGCCTGAAGTTACACGCCTCCCCCACTGCCAGACAGGGCTCCAAGCCTTCCCCATACCAGCTTGTAGAAGGTGCTGCTCCGGAGTTGAGGGGATTCCCTGCCACATTCCCTGATTCCTCCGGCACTGACAATCAGTGAAGTGGAAACTTCCTCTCACATCTCCCTTATCCTGCGCTGAGCCGTCCGTGCAGAGAGCAGGGCTCGGTGTAAACACTCACCCATCCCCCCTGCATCTGGGACACTGATAAGGGCTCTGCAGCCCAGGGACTGCTATAGTGGGGAGGCTGAGCTCTCCAGCCACAGAGGACACTGACAGGGCTGAAGATACAGGGAGAGCTGCTGCTGTATCACAGACTAGAGATGAGCGAGCACCAAAATGCTCGGGTGCTCGTTACTCGAGTCGAACTTTCCGCGATGCTCGAGGGTTCGTTTCGAGTAACGAACCCCATTGAAGTCAATGGGCGACCCGAGCATTTTTGTATATCGCCGATGCTCGCTAAGGTTTTCATTTGTGAAAATCTGTGAAATTCAAGAAAGTGATGGGAACGACACAGAAACGGATAGGGCAGGCGAGGGGCTACATGTTGGGCTGCATCTCAAGTTCCCAGGTCCCACTATTAAGCCACAATAGCGGCAAGAGTGCCCCCCCCTCCCAACAATTTTTACTTCTGAAAAACCCTCATTAGCAATGCACACCTTAGCTAAGCACCATACTACCTCCAACAAAGCACAATCACTGCCTGCATGACACTCCGCTGCCTCTTCTCCTGGGTTACATGCTGCCCAACCCCCCCCCCCCCCCCGCACGACCCAGTGTCCACAGCGCACACCAAAGTGTCCCTGCGCAACCTTCAGCTGCCCTCATGCCACACGCTGGGCACATAGCCACACCACCCTCATGTCTATTTATAAGTGCGTCTGCCATGAGGAGGAACCAGAGGCACACACTGCAGAGGGTTGGCAGGGCCAGGCAGCGACCCTCTTTAAAAGGGGCGGGGCGATAGCCCACAATGCTGTACAGAAGCAATGAGAAATCCAATCCTGTGCCACCTCCATCAGCAGCTGCACACGTGGGCATAGCAATGGGGAACCCATGTGCCACACACTATTCATTCTGTCAAGGTGTCGCATAGCTCAATCCACACTGCAAGGGTCAGTCAGTGCCTTTGTGCCAGACAGGTCAAACACCGCGATGGGAACTAAGTTTGCACCAACAGCATAAGGGGGTCCTAGGAAGCCCAACACATGAACAAAAAATTGATCTGAGCGGCCAAACATGGCAGACTTGCACCGCGCCCACGACATAGGCCTCGTCCCACAGCTTCAGCAATCCTAGGCAGGAAGCTGACTTTCACTGCACCCAGGACATAGGCCTCTGCACAAACCCTCAGCAATCGCGGGCCTACAATGGACTCCTATGCTAGCATAGCTGTGCACGTCTCATTAGCGCTGTATTGCTCCTGTAGTTTGTCCCAATGCACTGCCCTGGATAGTAGAGCTAACGTCAGATGAAATACAGGTGGGCTTCGGCCCACACTGCATGCCCCAGTCAGACCGGGATTTTTTATAAATAGTCACAGGCAGGTACGACTCCGCAATGGGAATTCCGTGTGCACCCACAGCATGGGTGGCTCCCTGGAACCCACCGGCTGTACATAAATGTATCCCATTGCAGTGCCCTGGACAGCAGAGGTAACGTCCAATTAAATGCAGGTGGGCTTCGGCCCACATTGCATTCCCCAGTCAGACCGGGGTTTTTAATACATAGACACAGGCAGGTACAACTCACTAATGTGAAGTCCGTGTGGACTGACAGCATGGGTGGCTCCCTGGAACCCACCGGCGATACATAAATAAATCCAATTGCAGTGCCCAGCACAGCTGAGGTAACGTCAGGTTTAATGCAGGTGGGCTTCGGCCCACACTGCATGCCCCAGTCAGACTGGGGTTCTTTATAAGTAGACACATGCAGTTACAACTCCGTGTGGACCAACAGCATAGGTGGGTCCCAGGAAGCCACCGGCGGTACATACATAAATCCCATTGCATTGCCCAGCACAGCTAAGGTAACGTCCGATTAAATGCAGGTGGGCTTCGGCCCACACTGCATGCCCCAGTCTGACCAGGGTTTTTAATACATAGACACTGGCAGGTACAAATCCGTAATGTGAAGTCCCTGTGGACCCACAGCATGGGTGGCTCCCTGGAACCCATCGGCGGTACATAAATAAATCCCATTGCAGTGCCCTGCTCAGCAGAGCTAACGTCACATACAATACAGGTGGGCTTCGGCCCACAGTGCATGCCCCAGTCAGACTGGTAATATGTACCTTAACAGTAACCGCGTTGGTGGGAATGTGGTGGCGACTGCGGACTTAGTAGCGCGGTTTTATTTCGTTGGTTTTCGGAATGTGGCCAGGATTAAGTGGGCCGTGGCGGGGGGGCTCTCTTGTTGTGTCGTTAAAGGTGAAATTCTTGGACTGCCACCAGACGGACCAATGCAAAGGTATTTGCCAAGAATGTTTTCATTGTTGGAGGAGGAGGGGGATGTTTTTGAGGCACTACGTGTCCTGTCCACGTGTCCGTGGTTATATGCACCTTAACAGTAACCGCGTTGGTGGGAAATGGCCTCGCCGCCATCATGTCTTTTGGAAGCCTCCGTTTCCACACCCCAGTGACATAGCATTAGCAGCGGTATAGGCAGAGCCCAGAATTAGTAACATTTCAGCGGTAGCATTAGGGACAGGCCCCAGTAACATATCAGTAGCAGCATTATAGGGGGAGCACAGTATTAGTTCCATTTCAGTAGTAGTAGCAGTCCAGACAGGCCCCAGTAACAATTCCGAAGCAGCAGTATAGGGGGAGCACAGTCTTAGTTCCATTTCAGTAATAGTAGCACTCAAGACAGGCCCCAGTAACAATTCCGAAGCAGCAGTATAGGAGGAGCGCAGTCTTAGTTCCATTTCAGTAGTAGTAGCAATCAAGACAGGCCCCAGTAAAATTCCCGTTGCAACAGTTTAGGGAGATAACAGTCTCTTTCACATTTCAGTAGTTGCTGTATAGACAAGGCCCCAGTTACATTTATGTAGCAAAAGTGTAGGCCAACCCCACACACCTTGCTGTACCATGAGTGCAGTCGAAGCCCATAAAAATTACAAGGATTACACGGTAGGCGAGGGCCCAAAAAAATTGGTGTACCAACAGTACAAATGTACCTCAGAAAAATTGCCCATGCCCAACCAAGAGGGCAGGTGAAACCCATTAATCGCTTTGGTTACTGTGGCTTAATTTGTAACTAGGCCTGGAAGCAGCCCAGTTAAAATAAAAATTGGTTCAGGTGCAAGTTTCAACGCTTTAATTAGAATTGAAACGTATAAACATTGTTTACAAAAGTAATATGACTGAGCCTTGTGGGCCTAAGAAAAATTGCCCGTTCGGCGTGATTACGTGAGGTTTCAGGAGGAGGAGCAGGAGGAGGAGGATGAATATAATACACAGATTGATGAAGCTAAAAGGCCCCTGTTTTTTATGGTGATAGAGAACGATGCTTCCATCCGCGGGTGCAGCCTATGTATTGTTTAGGTACCGCTGCTGTCCGCTGGTGGAGAAGAGAAGTCTGGGGAAATCCAGGCTTTGTTCATCTTTATGAGTGTAAGCCTGTCGGCACTGTCGGTTGACAGGCGGGTACGCTTATCCGTGATGATTCCCCCAGCCGCACTAAACACCCTCTCTGACAAGACGCTAGCCGCAGGACAAGCAGGCACCTCCAGGGCATACAGCGCGAGTTCAGGCCACGTGTCCAGCTTCGACACCCAGTAGTTGTAGGGAGCAGAGGCATCACGGAGGACGGTCGTGCGATCGGCTACGTACTTCCTCACCATCCTTTTACAGTGCTCCCTCCGACTCAGCCTTGACTGGGGAGCGGTGACACAGTCTTGCTGGGGAGCCATAAAGCTGGCAAAGGCCTTGGAGAGTGTTCCCCTGCCTGCGCTGTACATGCTGCCTGATCTCCGCGCCTCCCCTGCTACCTGGCCCTCGGAACTGCGTCTTCTGCCACTAGCGCTGTCGGATGGGAATTTTACCATCAGTTTGTCCGCCAGGGTCCTGTGGTATAGCATCACTCTCGAACCCCTTTCCTCTTCGGGAATGAGAGTGGAAAGGTTCTCCTTATACCGTGGGTCGAGCAGTGTGTGCACCCAGTAATCCGTAGTGGCCAGAATGCGTGTAACGCGAGGGCCACGAGAAAGGCATCCTAACATGAAGTCAGCCATGTGTGCCAGGGTACCTGTACGCAACACATGGCTGTCCTCACTAGGAAGATCACTTTCAGGATCCTCCTCCTCAGGCCATACACGCTGAAAGGATGACAGGCAAGCAGCATGGGTACCCTCAGCAGTGGGCCAAGCTGTCTCTTCCCCCTCGTCCTCATCCTCCTGATGCTCCTCCTCCTCAATGCGCTGAGATATAGACATGAGGGTGCTCTGACTATCCAGCGACATACTGTCTTCCCCCGCCTCCGTTTCCGAGCGCAAAGCGTCTGCCTTTATGCTTTGCAGGGAACTTCTCAAGAGGCATAGCAGAGGAATGGTGACGCTAATGATTGCAGCATCGCCGCTCACCATCTGGGTAGACTCCTCAAAGTTTCCAAGGACCTGGCAGATGTCTGCCAACCAGGCCCACTCTTCTGTAAAGAATTAAGGAGGCTGACTCCCACTACGCTGCCCATGTTGGAGTTGGTATTCCACTATAGCTCTACGCTGCTCATAGAGCCTGGCCAACATGTGGAGTGTAGAGTTCCACCGTGTGGGCACGTCGCACAGCAGTCGGTGCACTGGCAGATTAAACCAATGTTGTAGGGTCCGCAGGGTGGTAGCGTCCGTGTTGGACTTGTGGAAATGTGCGCTGACCCGGCGCACCTTTCCGAGCAGGTCTGACAAGCGTGGGTAGCTTTTCAGAAAGCGCTGAACCACCAAATTAAAGACGTGGGCCAGGCATGGCACGTGCATGAGGCTGCCGAGCTGCAGAGCCGCCACCAGGTTACGGCCGTTGTCACACACGACCATGCCCGGTTGGAGGCTCAGCGGCGAAAGCCAGCGGTCGGTCTGCTCTGTCAGACCCTGCAGCAGTTCGTTGGCCGTGTGCCTCTTCTCTCCTAAGCTGAGTAGTTTCAGCATGGCCTGCTGACGCTTGCCCACCGCTGTGCTGCCACGCCGCGCGACACCGACTGCTGGCGATGTGCTGCTGCTGACACATCTTGATTGCGAGACAGAGGTTGCGTAGGAGGAGGAGGAGGGTGGTTTAGTGGAGAAAGCATACACCGTCGCAGATACCAGCACCGAGCTGGGGCCCGCAATTCTGGGGGTGGGTAGGACGTGAGCGGTCCCAGGCTCTGACTCGGTCCCAGCCTCTACTAAATTTACCCAATGTGCCATCAGGGAGATATAGTGGCCCTGCCCGCCTGTGCTGGTCCACGTGTCCGTTGTTAAGTGGACCTTGCCAGTAACCGCGTTGGTGAGGGCGCGTACAATGTTGCGGGAGACGTGGTCCTGCAGGGCTGGAACGGCACATCGGGAAAAGTAGTGGCGACTGGGAACAGAGTAGCGCGGGGCCGCCGCCATCATGTTTTTGAAAGCCTCCGTTTCCACAAGCCTATACGGCAGCATCTCCAGGCTGATCAATTTGGCTATGTGCCCGTTTAACGCTTGAGCGTGCGGGTGCGTGGCGTCGTACTTGCGCTTGCGCTCAAACAGTTGCGCTAGCGACGGCTGGACGCTGCGCTGAGAGACATTGCTGGATGGGGCCAAGGACAGCGGAGGTGAGGGTGTGGGTGCAGGCCGGGAGACGGTCGTACCTGTGTCCTGAGAGGGGGGTTTGATCTCAGTGGCAGGTTGGGGCACAGGGGGAGAGGCAGTGGTGCAAACCGGAGGCAGTGAACGGCCTTCGTCCCACCTTGTGGGGTGCTTGGCCATCATATGCCTGCGCATGCTGGTGGTGGTGAGGCTGGTGGTGGTGGCTCCACGGCTGATCTTGGCACGACAAACCTTGCACACCACAGTTCGTCGGTCGTCTGCACTCTCAGTGAAAAACTGCCACACCTTTGAGCACCTCGGCCTCTGCAGGGTGGCATGGCGCGAGGGGGCGCTTTGGGAAACACTTGGTGGATTATTCGGTCTGGCCCTGCCTCTACCGCTGGCCACCGCACTGCCTCTTCCAACCTGCCCTGCTGCTGCACTTGCCTGCCCCTCTGAAGGCCTGTCCTCAGTAGGCTTAGCAAACCAGGTGGGGTCAGTCACCTCATCGTCCAGCTGCTCTTCCTCCGAATCCTCTGTGCGCTCCTCCCTCGGACTTACTGCCCTTACTACTACCTCACTGATAGACAACTGTGTCTCATCGTCATCGTCCTCCTCACCCACTGAAAGCTCTTGAGACAGTTGCCGGAAGTCCCCAGCCTCATCCCCCGGACCCCGGGAACTTTCCAAAGGTTGGGCATCGGTCACGACAAACTCCTCCGGTGGCAGAGGAACCATTGCTGCCCAATCTGGGCAGGGGCCCGAGAACAGTTCCTGGGAGTCTGCCTGCTCCTCAGAATGTGTCATTTTCATAGAGTGAGGAGGCTGGGAGGAAGGAGGAGCAGCAGCCAGAGGATTCAGAGTTGCAGCTGTGGACGGTGTAGAAGACTGTGTGGTCGATAGATTGCTGGATGCACTTTCTGCCATCCACGACAGGACCTGCTCACACTGCTCATTTTCTAATAAAGGTCTACCGCGTTGACCCATTAATTGTGAGATGAATCTGGGGACCCCAGAAACTTGTCTCTCTCCTAATCCCGCAGCAGTCGGCTGCGATACACCTGGATCAGGAGCTCGGCCTGTGCCCACACCCTGACTTGGGTCTCCGCGTCCTCGCCCGCGTCCACGTCCTCTAGGCCTAACCCTACCCCTCAGCATGGTGTATTACGAGATTAGCAGAAACAGAATGCTGTAATTAAATGTGCCGCTTATTGGCCTGTGGTTGCAGGCTGACTTCGCGTACGGAACGCACAGCAGAGGCAGGAAACAATTATGCGCAAGGCTGGGTATTAATTCACCAACTACTACCCCCAGCAGAGACGCAGTAAACTGAAGGCAGTGACAGGCAGGCCAAATATAGTATATTTTTAAACTTTTTGGGAACAACCACACTGCCTGTGATATACACTGTATTTCGATTTCCCTGTTGGAGGCTGACTTTGCGTACGCAACGCACAGCAGAGGAAGGAAACAATTATGCGCAAGGCTGGGTATTAATTCACCGACTACTACCCCCAGCAGAGACGCAGTAAACTGAAGTCAGTGACAGGCAGGCCAAATATAGTATATTTTTAAACTTTTTGGGAACAACCACACTGCCTGTGATATACACTGTATTTCGATTTCCCTGTTGGAGGCTGACTTCGCGTACGGAACGCACAGCAGAGGCAGGAGACAATTATGCGCAAGGCTGGGTATTAATTCACCAACTACTACCCCCAGCAGAGACGCAGTAAACTGAAGTCAGTGACAGGCAGACCAAATATAGTATATTTTTAAACTTTTTGGGAACAATCACACTGCCTATATAGCCAGTATATCTCTCACCTTTCCCACTGTCCCTGCCTCACCAGTACTGCCCCTATACTCTGTAAAATGACTGCAGACTGAGGACGCTATGGTCTGCACGCCCGATATACAAAAAAAAAATTATGCAACACTGCTCCCAGCAGCCTCAACAGTACTGCACACGGTCAGATGTGGCCCTAAGAAGGTCCGTTGGGGTTCTTGAAGATGAATATAACACCTAACACTCTCCCTATAGCAGCTACAGCAAGACAGCACTTTCCCTGATCTCTGTCAGAATGCACCTGTGGCGAGCCGCGGGCGGGGCAGATTTTAATACTCGGGTATCACCTGATCTCCCCAGCCACTCACTGCAGAGGGGTGGGATAGGGCTGGAACGTCACAGGAGGAAGTTGTAATGCCTTCCCTGTCTTTCTATTGGCCAGAAAAGCGTGCAAATTTCTCAGGGAAGAAAATGAAAGTGACTTGAACATCGCGTGGTGCTCGTCTCGAGTAACGAGCATCTCGAGTACCCTAATACTCGAACGAGCATCAAGCTCGGACGAGTATGCTCGCTCATCTCTTTCACAGACATGAGTTACAGCGGAGCAGGGAGAGGGGCCGACAGCAGCTGCAGAGCATTACACAGCACTAGGAGAAATCCTGCTGCTCCAGCTCTGAGCAAGAGCGATCCCCTCCCCCCTCTGCTAGTGGTCTGCAAAACTCCACTGAAACCCCTGAGGAGCAGAGCCAGCATCATAGGAGAGAGACTGGCACATACATTCAGAGGCTGCAGCCCAGGACCCCCTTACTGTGCTCACTCATCACACTCCAGAAGCAGCACATCAGCAGCTAGAAGACAGTGCCTCGCATTCTTTCTGTGGCATTTACCCCCCACGCTCTCTGACACTAGTATGTCTCCTTTCTTGCCCATGAAAACACAGTGGGCGACATTTGGTCTCATAGGTGAACGTAAGTCCCTAATGTAGTCCTACCAGTACCAAGTGCCTACAGAGCTCGCCGACTAGAGGAGATCCTAATCCCTACCCCAACCTTATAGCTTGCTGCCTAACTGCTGTAGCTATCGACATCATGAGTCTGCTGAAAACGGGAAAAAATACTCCATCGCACTCAGCGACCAAAAGATCATCAAAGCTGCTACTGACGCTGACCACCTTCGATGAATCTTCCCGCTCATCAACGGAGGACCCCATACCCTCCCTAGACTGTGCTTCAGGATGTCCTGTGGAGTTGGAGGCTACTGCAGCTTCCCTCTCCGATTCACTATTACCCCAAATTCAGCTAATGCTGAAAAAAGAATTATCACAAATCTCTAACGACATAACCTCCAAACTCGTCAAGGAAATCCGAGACCTTCGATACCGAACAGCTGCGCTGGAAGACCACATGGATAATGCAACTACAGTCCTTGAGTCCCATGAAAAAGAAGTGGAGCAGCTACACGAGGAAATCCTCATCCTCCATGAAAAGTGGGAAGACGCTGAAAACAGAGCTCGTAGAGACAACCTACGAATACAGGGCCTCCCAAAATCCATTCAAGATCTTCAATCCACCAAAACGGCCCTTTTCCAGGAGTTATGCCCCAATATTCCTATAGAACAGCTGGAGATGGACAGAGTCCACAGAGCTTTGAGAGCCCGCAAGGCTTAGGGCCCAACAAGAGACGTTGTCCTGAAAATGCACTACCACCGCACTAAAGAACAACTGCTTAATACGGCTTGCTCCATCTCAAAGCTCTCCTTGCAGGGTCACGATTATTATTTATTCCCTGACCTGGCCCCTTCAATGCTTCTAAAAGGAGAGCTCTCAAGCCCTATTTGGAAATTCTGCAGCAAAAGCTCATTCAGTATAGGTGGGGCTTCCCGTTTAAACTGACATTCCCCTTCCAAACTAAGACCTATACTATCCTGTCCCCGGAAGGAGCTTGGCGCTGCTTCACTGACCAGTGCTTCCAACTCCCAGCCCAGCAACCAGGCTCACCAGATGCATCACAACCCTCTAGATCTCCCCGGAGACCAATGAGCAACTGCGAGCCATAATTTTGGGAGGTGCTCCCTCCCACCATTCAAGTCGGACTGACCTTGAGGGTGCCTTTCCAAGAAAAATATCCAACTCCAACTAAAGAGTCTCCAACACCCTTAAATACATTGTCGGACATGTTATGCCCATGGGTATACTTTCCTTTCTCCAAAGCCTTCCCAACTCCTATGTTCCACAGGCGAACTTTATAGTCTCCTAATGTGAACGAAAAATATATGATTGACGCGGGCAACTCGGCAGCGATACCTCTATCACTTACGGACTACCTTCATGTATGCATATAGAATCGCCCCTCCGCCAATAGAAGAAAAAAGGATGAAAAAAAAATAAGGACTGGAATGAGGGAAATGGAAGGTTCTGCCAGATACTACCCATGGACTGGGATTCCGGTTATCTTTGGTCAATGGACTCTAGAGTTTAGTTCTTGGGGCCTATACGCCCTACACTACAAACCACCTCTCCTTTTCTAATTCTTTCCCCCTTCTCTTTTTTACCTTACTTTTATTTTCACTTTTCCTCTGCTTCTTCCTTTCCTCTCTCTTATTTTTTATTTAATCCCCCCACCTCCCCATGAACTTGGATCTCCTCCTCTTTATATTTTGTAGAAAGCTTAAGAGCGCCTCTTTGGCACTGTTGCGGTGTGTCGTTCCCACGAATAGTTGCTGTTGTGGCCACCAAAATAGCTCTTCCCATGCAAGTTATTTGTAATGTCTTAAATGTCTTCCATGTTGAATTTACAGGTTGGCCACCTTCTCCACATCCCTCCCACCCCCCCTTTCCCTCACTCACTTCCCTTGTTCTTCTCTCGTGGGGCTGGGACCCCCAGATATGCAATCTTTACAGTTCTTTATATCACCCCCATGACTTTAAAAATTATCTCGCACAATGTGCAGGGCTTTAATTCCCCCAAGAAACGATCCAAAGCTTTCCGCTATTATAAAAGAGTGCATGCCGATATTGTATGCTTACAAGAAACTCATTTCTCCACTAATTCCTCCCCGCGTTATCTCTCCACCCATTACCCCACTTTTTTTTCATCAACCGCTTCATCCAAAACAAAAGGGGTCACAATATGCTTCAACCGGTCCGTCCCCTTTACCCACACAACAACTATTTCCGACCCCGAAGGCCGTTATCTATTACTCACGGGTATAATTCAAGATGTCCCGGTAACCATTGTCTCTTACTATACCCCCAATACCAGACAAATCAATTTTCTTAAAACATTTTTGAACTGGTAGAGGCAAATAAACATGGGACGGTCATACTGTGCGGAGACTCAAATTGCATTTTGGACCCGGGCCTGGACAGAAACTACATAAGTTTTCTGACACCTCTGCTACCACCCCAGCCATCCCTGTCACATAACCTTCGAGTATTGCTCGGCCAGCACCACCTAGTCGATTCCTGGAGGGAAACCAACCCCACTACCAAAGATTTTATGCATTTTTCAGCCCCACATTCTCTATATAGGAGAATAGACTGCATTCTAATACCCACCTCCTTCCTGCCACAAATAACCTGTTCTAAAATTCTCTCCGTTCCTTAGTCGGACCCCAGCCCAGTATCAATATCATGCAGCTCTTTAATGTCAAAGCCCACTAATACCACATGGGCCATTAATGATCCCCTTCTAGCACTCCCCGAGGTACTGTCTCTGATAACACCACAATTAGAAGAATACTTTGCTATAAAAACCCCTCCGCCTCCTCGCCCATCTCACTGTGGGAGGCGCATAAGGTAG
Organism: Eleutherodactylus coqui; assembly: GCF_035609145.1. Classification (NCBI taxonomy): domain Eukaryota; kingdom Metazoa; phylum Chordata; class Amphibia; order Anura; family Eleutherodactylidae; genus Eleutherodactylus; species Eleutherodactylus coqui. The sequence goes on from NC_089841.1 coordinate 24,350,189, forward strand.
TTCTCTGCTGCGCCCTTATCTAAATTTCAGCCCGGCGAAAGAGAGCGCCTATCCCGACAACTAGAATTAGAGCAAAAAGTTCTACAATTAGAAGACAAGGCCAAAAAGTACCCATCTCAGGAGAATTTAAGATTAATCGCTCAGGCTAGGACAGAACTAGACCTATGTATTTCAGAACTCGTTGAGTGCAAACTAAGATGGTCCCACCAACGCTTTTATGTGTTAAATAACAAACAGTCTACTCACTTAGCTCGCAGGCTATGAGCCAGCCCCATGATAAGCCCTTTTTCAGGCTCGGTACTAGGCATAATACAATCACGGCAAACCCACTCACTATAGCAGAGGTGGCACGCAGAGCCCTCCCTACTGGCACGCGCCCCATCGGCCGCTCACCAGTTGTGAATACCAGCAGGAGCCGCGGCTTCCCTGCCGGCATTCACAAAAGGCACTGCTAGCCGCGCTGATCCCGGCACACACTGACTTCAGTGTGCAGATGGAATCCCCCTCCCCCCTGCCCCGACGTCCGCTACTACTTGGTTCCGCCGGGAGGGGGAGGCGTCTGGCAGCACACTGAAGTCAGAGTGTGTGCCGGGAGGATATTGAAAAAAAAAAAACCCGTTTCGGCGCGGGACAACCCCTTTAACTCTTTCTTCCTCACTTCTGCCACAATCAGCAATTCCCAGCAGCGTGATTGGTTATTTGGGTTGGCTGATTCACCAAACAACCAATCAGGTTGCTGGGAATTACCTATTGAGGCAGAAGTGGGTAAGAAAAAGTTAATATGCATGCTGGGACCATCGCTGACTAGAGGAGGAGCTGAGCTTCCAGGAGGAGGAGATAAGTATGTGGGTCTCGGGAGGGGCACTGTGGGGTGTCACTACTGCACTGGGGGGCGTTACTACTGCACTGGGGGTTGTCACTACTGCACTGGGGGGGGGGTGTCACTACTGCACTGGGGGGGGCGTCACTACTGCACTGGGGAGGGCGCTGGGGGGTGTCACTACTGCACTGGGGGGGCGCTGGGGGGTGTCACTACTGCACTCGGGGCTGCTGGGGGGTGTCCTACTGCACTGGGAGCTGCTGGGGGGGGGTTCCCTACTGCACTGGGGGCCGCTGGGGGGTGTCCCTAATGCACTGGGGGCCGCTGGGGGGTGGGGGTCACTATTACCGCTGGGGCCGCTGTGGGGTGTCCCTAATGCACTGAGGGCCGCTGTGGGGTGTCCCTAATGCACTGGGGGCCGCTGGGGGGTGGGGGTCACTATTACCGCTGGGGCCACTGTGGGGTGTCCCTAATGCACTGAGGGCCGCTGTGGGGTGGGGGTGGGGTCACTATTATCTCTGGGGCCGCTGTGGGGTGGAGGTCACTATTACCTCTGGGGCCGCTGTGGGGTGGCGGTCACTATCACAGCTGGGGCTGCTGTGGGGCTCACTATTACCGCTGGGGCCGCTGTGATGTGGGGGTCACTATTATTGCCTGGGGGGTGGGTATCACTATTACTGCTGGGTGGGGGTCACTATTATCGCTGGGGCTGCTGGGGGGGTGTCACTATTACCGCTGGGGGGTGGGAGTCACTATTACCGCTGGGGCTGCTGTGTGGTGGGGGTCACTATTATCGCTGTGGCGGGTCACTATTACCGCTGGAGCGCTGTGGGTCACTATTACCGCTGGGGCTGCTGGGGGGATGTTACTATTACCGCTGGGGTATGTTTACAGGTGGCGGAAATGGGCAGGGCTGTTTCAAAATAGACATGGTGCAGATTTTGACTACTTTTTGGATGCGGAAATGCTGCAGAATTTTCCACAGAAATTTCCGCTGAGGACGTTCTACAGTATTTCCGCATCCAAAAAGCAGTCAAAATCTGCACGCTGTCTATTTTGAAGCGGCCCTGACCTTTTTAGAACGACGGGGGTAAAATCATACGTCGTAATAAGCCCCGCCCCCTGACGTGTTGGCACTTTGCGATATATAAGTGGGTTTTAGGTTGCAGTTTGGGCACTCGGTCTCTAAAAGGTTCGCCATCACTGCACTATAGTATCAGAGTTCAGACAATTTTTGGATAAACCTTACTCCCAGTCAAATCACCCGTCCCCTGAACAGCTAACCTCTTACTTTCGCGATATTACATTTCCCATTCTTCCTAGCTCATTCTTAGAATACTTGGCTGCAAAAATCACCCCAGGAGAAGAAGTCACAGAAGCTATAAAAACATTGAAAATTAATAAACAGCCGGGACCAGATGGCTTTTCTTCTTCTTACTATAAAAATTTTCCCCCCATTCTGCACACACATCTTGCAAATTATTTTAACGCCGTCTGAGATGGACAGCAAATAGGTCAGACTTCTCTCTTGGCAGCCATCTCCATGATACCAAAGTCTGAAAGAGATTTGCTAGATAAACAGAACTACCGTCCCATATCCTTAATTAATGTAGACATGAAGCGTCTTACCAAAATTTTGGCCTCTCGTTTAAGTGCAGCTTTACCATCATTAATAGTGTGAGGTACTGAGGGGCGTAGTGGTGGATGGTCGCTACATCGCCCCTCGGTTCCGGTATTACACATAAGGGGGCTGGAGGAGGGTCACGTCCCGCTATTGGGATGCAGGAAAACCAGGAGTGTAATGTGGTCTCCAGCAAGCAGTTGCTGGAGATCTGTTCTTTAAAAATCCGGGGCTGTTTTTTTTGGAATGGATGTCAGGTTGGTAGTGGGGCCATCCATTCCACCTCCTCCACTACAGGGCGTGGGCGAGGTCAATCAGCCCAGGGGCTGAGACTGAGCCAGAATGGGGCATATGAAAGGTAGCAGATGCACGGACACAGGGGGAACTAAGATGGCTGCTGAACCCGGGCAGCCTGTGTGACCGGCTGGAGTCAGGAGCCTGCCTTGCGCTGCACCTACCAAGAGCGACCTGGTCAGGCCGGGACGGCCTGAGAGCTGTATATTTGGACTATAATTTTTGTTTGCCTGAAGCTAAGGCTGGACTTTTGTTTTCTGTTATAAAATAAACGCAGGTCACGCCTGCTTTTGGACTGCAGACGCTGGTTTTCCGTCTCTGATTGCCGCCAACCCGCACGCTACCAAGCTGTCCTCCCACATATGGTGTTTCGGATGCGGGCAATGAATTGACAGCAGCGGATAACACTGCATGTCCTGGGTAAAAGCCGCTGGCGCCCTATCTAAAAAGACTGCGGCCATGGAGGACCTGGTGCAACAGCTGGTGCAGATTTGTTTACAGCAACAAAACGCCCAGGCAGAGGCACGGCAGATGCAACAAGAGACTAATCGCCTCCTAATGGAGCAAATGGCAACACTGCGGGAGGCGGTGGTGATGCAACAGCCTGCAGTCACAGCAAGTCAGAGCACCCACCCCCAGGGGGCCCAAGGGAAACAACCATCCGCAAGGGCCTCGGTGCAAGCTGCGCTGCAAAAGATGACTGCCGCAGATGACGTGGAAGCCTACCTGCACGTCTTCGAGAGGATTGTGGAGCGAGAAGGGCTGCCCACGGACCAATGGGCAGATGTCGAGGCCCCTTTTCTATCAGGGGAGGCCCAAAAAGCCTATTACGATCTGAGTGAACTGGACTCCCGTAACTACGCCAAACTGAGGGCTGAAATACTGGCAGACTGGGAGTGACCATACAAGTGCGTACAGGCCGGGTACATGCCTGGAGGTACTCAGAGAGCCTACCACTGCGGTCCCAAATGGATGACTTGATACACCTTGTCTCCAAGTGGCTTCAGCCAGAGGACTGCACTCCTGCGCAAATGATGGTGAGGGTCGTCCTGAATATCTTCCACCGTTCCTTGCCACCTGCGGTACAGCGTTGGGTGGGACAGGCTGGGCCGACTGACGCCAACCACCTCATGAACCTGGTTGAGAGGTATTGCGCCACGGAGGAACTGTTACAAGCCTCTACGAGACGGGGCCACGCCAGAGAGGAAAAGGGTCCCCATCAAGATGGTAAGACTGTACTATATTCTGCTCCCAGGGGGCCTATGTGGAAGAAGGGAGGGGGCTCAGGGGGCGAGCCAGTGGTTGGCCCACACCAGGGCGCTCGAGAGCAGGACCCCTGACACCTACAGTGCTGGCGGTGCCACAAATGGGGTCATGTTGCAGCACACTGCCCCCTAGGCTCCGAGCCCATGGACTGCAGCTCCGGGCAGAGGGTCTCCCTGTACGCTCGCCCCACGCTAGCCGCCGAAAACCTGTCCGGGGAGGAGCCGCAGGTATGTTCGGTGAACATTGGGGATTCCTGGTACAAGCTCTGTTGGACTCCGGGAGCCTTGTGACCCTAGTGCATGGTTCGTTGGTGAACTCAACCTCCTACAATGGAGGCAGAGTGGGTGTACTGTGCATCCACGGGGACACTCGGGAATACCCCACCGCTACCGTACCAATAGCCACCCCTTGTGGCACCACTACCCACGAAGTAGGAGTGGTTAAGTCCCTAATGCATGAGGCTATTATCGGAAGGGACTTTCCACTGTTCTGGGCCTTGTGGAGGAAAAGGACTTTGGACAATAAAAATGTGGTTAATAATGTTGTGTGTCAGGAGGTAAACCCTGAGCCGTATGACCCAGACACGCCTGGGCCCGCAGTCGGGGTGACCATCAGTGACAATGACGATTGTCCCCTAGCTGTACTGGCTGGCGACACTGAAAGCTCGGCAGACATTCCTGCCATGCCAGAACTTGAGGTGTTGCGTGAAAATTTCGGGTCTGCTCAGCTGAAAGACCCAACATTGATCAGGGCCTGTGAGGCCGTAACAAAGGTAAACGGGGTACCTCAAACTCTAGGTGGGAGTGAAGCATACCCGTATATGGCTGTTAACAATGACATGTTGTACCGAGTGGATAAGGTGTGCGGGGAAGAACTGGAACAGCTAGTGGTAACCCAACCCTATCGCCAGGTAGTTCTCGACCTGGCTCATAAACATGAGCTTGGAGGTCATATGGGGGCGGAAAAAACCCGCGAACGAGTGTTGCAACGGTTCTATTGGCCCGAGGTACATGAGGAGGTTAAGCGGTATTGCGCCTCATGTCCTATATGTCAATTAACGACCCCTAAACCTTATTTCAGGAGTCCATTGGTGCCCTTACCCGTTATCGAGGTACCATTTGACTGGATTGCCATGGATTTAGTCGGCCCAGTAGTGAAGCCCGCTAGGGGACATCAGTATATACTGGTCATTCTAGACTATGCCACACGGTATCCGGAGGCAATTCCCCTGAGAAAAACCTCCTCCAAATTCATTGGCCGAGAGCTGTTCCAGATGTTTTCCCGCACCGGTATTCCCAAAGAGATCCTTACCGATCAAGGAACTCCATTTATGTCAAAAGTAATGAGAGAGATGAGCAAACTTCTAAAGATTAAACAACTGCGTACCTCAGTATATCACCCGCAAACTGACGGCCTGGTCGAGAGGTTTAATAAAACTTTGAAGAGTATGTTAAAAAGGGTGGTCAGCCAAGATTGGAAGGATTGGGATTGTTTGTTGCCAGCCTTGATGTTCGCAATACGTGAGGTTCCCCAATTCTCCACAGGTTTTTCTCCATTTGAACTGCTGTATGGTAGACACCCACGCGGTCTCCTCGACCTCGCCCAAGAAACTTGGGAAAGTGAACACACCCCCTACAAAAGTGTGGTAGAACATATTTCAGTAATGCAGAACAGGATAGCAGCTGTCATGCCCATCGTAAAGGAACACTTGGAACAGGCACAAGTGGCACAGAGTCGAGTCTATAACAGGTCGGCCAAAGTCAGAACCTTTCACCCGGGAGAAAGGGTGTTAGTTCTGGTGCCTACCCTAGCGAGCAAGTTCTTAGCCAAATGGCAGGGGCCCTATGAGGTGCTTGAGCGCATAGAAGTCAATTATAAAGTGTACCAACCTAGCAGGAGGAGGCCGGAGCACCATGTGAATTTGCTTAAACCCTGGAAAGAACAAGAGTCTCTGGCAGCGGTATATGCGCCGAGCAGCCAAGTTTTTGTGAAGTCCATGGACAAAGCTCCTGAAGTATCTATCTCAGGGTCCCTATGTAAAGTGCAGAAACAGGAGGCAAAGGAGTTGGTACTTCAAAACACTGATGTGTTTTCGGAACTACCGGGATGTACGTGAGTGATCAAACATGACATCGTCACGGAACCCATCATACTGGTCCGGGTGAAACCCTACAGAATTCCTGAAGCACGTAGACAGGCTATACCAGAGGAGGTAAAGAAGATGTTGGACCTTGGGGTCATTGAAGAGTCAAAAAGTGAATGGTCTAGTCCCATTGTCCTGATTCCTAAGCCCAATGGCACCTTGAGGTTTTGCAACGACTTCCGGAAGTTGAACGAAGTCTCTAAGTTTGACTCCTACCCGATGCCATGAGTAGATGAGCTAATAGAAAGGCTAGGACATGCCAGGTTCTTCTCTACCTTAGACCTAACTAAAGGGTACTGGCAGGTACCACTAACCGACGAGGCCAAAGAAAAGACCTTTTCTACTCCCGAGGGACTCTTCCAGTATGTCTGCCTACATTTTGGGCTACATGGGGCACCGGCTACGTTCCAAAGAATGATGGATATCATCCTGAGACCTCACCGTCGGTATGCCTCCGTCTATCTGGATGACATCATTATATTTAGCAACGACTGGGAGAGTCACTTGGCAAAAGTACAAGCGGTAGTTAATTCCCTCAGGGATGCAGGGTTAACGGCAAACCCCAAGAAGTGTATGTTGGGAGTGGAAGAAGCGCGTTATTTGGGGTGCATAATAGGACGAGGAGTTATTAAGCCCCAAATTAATAAGGTAGAGGCCATCCAAAACTGGCCCCAACCATTGACCAAGAAACAGGTGAGGGGTTTCTAGGGATTGTAGGCTACTACCGCAGGTTCGTCCTTAGCTTCGCCACCATAGCAGCGCCCTTGACAGAGCTAACAAAAGGAAAAAGTTCCACCATGATCAAGTGGAATAACGAGCCCGAGCAGGCATTTCGGAAGTTAAAGACAGCCCTGTGTAGAGAGCCGGTCTTAATTACTCCCGACTTCAGCAAAACATTTGTAGTACAGACAGATGTGTCTGATGTAGGTGTGGGGGCTGTCGTTTCCCAAGTGGTTAGAGGCGAGGAGCACCCAGTCACCTATCTTAGTAGGAAACTTACCCCCGCAGAGAGAAATTATAGCATTGTGGAACGAGAGTGTCTGGCGATAAAGTGGGCTTTAGAGTCCCTACGGTACTATCTGCTTGGAGGACATTTCAGATTGGTGACAGACCACTCCCCTCTCACCTGGATGAGTCAGGCCAAAGAGCGAAACGCTCGGGTGACGAGGTGGTTCCTTGCTTTACAAAATTTTAAATTTGATGTAGCGCACAGGGCTGGCAAGCTACAAGGAAATGCCGATGCGTTGTCCCGAACCCACTGCTTGAGTAGTAAAAGTGTTCGCCCCTACAGGTTCGAGCAGAGGGGGAGGGTATGTGAGGTACTGAGGGGCGTAGTGGTGGATGGTCGCAACGTCGCCCCTCAGTTCAGGTATTACGCATAAGGGGACTGGAGGAGGGTCACGTCCCGCTATTGGGACGTGGGAAAACCAGGAGTGTAATGTGGTCTCCAGCAAGCAGTTGCTGGAGATCTGTTCTTTAAAAATCCGGGCCTGTTTTTTTATTGGAATGGATGTCAGGTTGGTAGTGGGGCCATCCATTCCACCTCCTCCACTACAGGGTGTGGGCGAGGTCAATCAGCCCAGGGGCTGAGACTGAGCCAGAATGGGGCATATAAAAGGTAGCAGATGCACGGACACAGGGGGGAACTAAGATGGCTTCTGAACCCGGGCAGCCTGTGTGACCGGCTGGAGTCAGGAGCCCTGCCGTGTGCTGCACTTACCAAGAGCGACCTGGTCAGGCCGGGACGGCCTGAGAGCTGTATGTTTGGACTATAATTTTTGTTTGCCTGAAGCTAAGGCTGGACTTTTGTTTTCTGTTATAAAATAAACGCAGGTCACGCCTGATTTTGGACTACAGATGTTGGTTTTCCGTCTCTGATTGCCGCCAACCCGCACGCTACTGAGCTGTCCTCCCACAATAGGTAAGGACCAAGTAGGGTTCGTTCCCGGATGACAAGCTCCAGACAGCATACGTCGAATCACCCACCTCATCCACATGTGTCACACAGAATACTGACCGGTGACATCAGATAGTGGTGACAGTAGTAACAGAATAGTGACAGGTGACATCATATAGTGGTGACAGTAGTGACAGAATAGTGACCAGTGACATCAGATAGTGGTGACGGTAGTGACATAATAGTGACCGGTGACATCAGATAGTGGTGACGGTAGTGACAGAATAGTGACCGGTGACATCAGATAGTGGTGACAGTAGTGACAGAATAGTGACCGGTGACATCAGATAGTGGTGACGGTAGTGACATAATAGTGACCGGTGACATCAGACAGTGGTGACAGTAGTGACATAATAGTGACCGGTGACATCAGATAGTGGTGACGGTAGTGACAAAATAGTGAGAGGTGACATCAGATAGTGGTGACGGTAGTGACAGTATAGTGACCGGTGACATCAGATAGTGGTGACAGTAGTGACAGAATAGTGACCGGTGACATCAGATAGTGGTGACGGTAGTGACAGAATAGTGAACGGTGACATCAGATAGTGGTGACAGTAGTGACAGAATAGTGACCGGTGACGTCAGATAGTGGTGACGGTAGTGACAGAATAGTGACCGGTGACATCAGATAGTGGTGACAGTAGTGACAGAATACTGACCGGTGACCTCAGATAGTGGTGACGGTAGTGACAGAATAGTGACAGGTGACATAGAATAGTGGTGACAGTAGTGACAGAATAGTGACAGGTGACATCAGATAGTGGGGACAGTAGTGACAGAATAGTGAGAGGTGACATCAGATAGTGGTGACGGTAGTGACAGTATAGTGACCGGTGACATCAGATAGTGGTGACAGTAGTGACAGAATAGTGACCGGTGACATCAGATAGTGGTGACGGTAGTGACAGAATAGTGACCGGTGACATCAGATAGTGGTGACAGTAGTGACAGAATAGTGACCGGTGACATCAGAAAGTGGTGATGGTAGTGACATAATAGTGACCGGTGACATCAGATAGTGGTGACGGTAGTGACAGAATAGTGACCGGTGACATCAGATAGTGGTGACAGAATAGTGACCGGTGACATCAGCTAGTGGTGACGGTAGTGACAGAATAGTGACAGGTGACATCAGATAGTGGTGACAGTAGTGACAGAATAGTGACCGGTGACATCAGATAGTGGTGACACTAGTGACAGAATAGTGACAGGTGACATCATATAGTGGTGACAGTAGTGACACAATAGTGACCGGTGACATCAGATAGTGGTGACAGTAGTGACACAATAGTGACCGGTGACATCAGATAGTGGTGACAGTAGTGACAGAATAGTGACAGGTGACATCAGATAGTGGGGACAGTAGTGACAGAATAGTGACCGGTGACGTCAGATAGTGGTGACGGTAGTGACAGTATAGTGACCGGTGACATCAGATAGTGGTGACAGTAGTGACAGAATAGTGACCGGTGACATCAGATAGTGGTGACGGTAGTGACAGAATAGTGACTGGTAACATCAGAAAATGGTGACGGTAGTGACATAATAGTGACCGGTGACATCAGATAGTGGTGACGGTAGTGACAGAATAGTGACCGGTGACATCAGATAGTGGTGACACTAGTGACAGAATAGTGACAGGTGACATCATATAGTGGTGACAGTAGTGACACAATAGTGACCGGTGACATCAGATAGTGGTGACAGTAGTGACAGAATAGTGACCGGTGACATCAGATAGTGGTGACAGTAGTGACAGAATAGTGACAGGTGACATCAGATAGTGGGGACAGTAGTGACAGAATAGTGAGAGGTGACATCAGATAGTGGTGACGGTAGTGACAGTATAGTGACCGGTGACATCAGATAGTGGTGACAGTAGTGACAGAATAGTGACCGGTGACATCAGATAGTGGTGACGGTAGTGACAGAATAGTGACTGGTAACATCAGAAAGTGGTGACGGTAGTGACATAATAGTGACCGGTGACATCAGATAGTGGTGACGGTAGTGACAGAATAGTGACCGGTGACATCAGATAGTGGTGACAGTAGTGACAGAATAGTGACCGGTGACATCAGATAGTGGTGACGGTAGTGACAGTTGACATCAGATAGTGGTGACAGTAGTGACAGAATAGTGACAGGTGACATCAGATAGTGGTGACGGTAGTGACATAATAGTGACCGGTGACATCAGACAGTGGTGACGGTAGTGACAGAATAGTGACCGGTGACATCAGATAGTGGTGACGGTAGTGACAGAATAGTGACCGGTGACATCAGATAGTGGTGACAGAATAGTGACCGGTGACATCAGCTAGTGGTGACGGTAGTGACAGAATAGTGACAGGTGACATCAGATAGTGGTGACAGTAGTGACAGAATAGTGACCGGTGACATCAGATAGTGGTGACGGTAGTGACAGAATAGTGACTGGTAACATCAGAAAGTGGTGACGGTAGTGACATAATAGTGACCGGTGACATCAGATAGTGGTGACGGTAGTGACAGAATAGTGACCGGTGACATCAGCTAGTGGTGACGGTAGTGACAGTATAGTGACCGGTGACATCAGATAGTGGTGACAGTAGTGACAGAATAGTGACCGGTGACATCAGATAGTGGTGACGGTAGTGACAGAATAGTGACTGGTAACATCAGAAAGTGGTGACGGTAGTGACATAATAGTGACCGGTGACATCAGATAGTGGTGACGGTAGTGACAGAATAGTGACCGGTGACATCAGATAGTGGTGACACTAGTGACAGAATAGTGACAGGTGACATCATATAGTGGTGACAGTAGTGACACAATAGTGACCGGTGACATCAGATAGTGGTGACAGTAGTGACAGAATAGTGACAGGTGACATCAGATAGTGGGGACAGTAGTGACAGAATAGTGAGAGGTGACATCAGATAGTGGTGACGGTAGTGACAGTATAGTGACCGGTGACATCAGATAGTGGTGACAGTAGTGACAGAATAGTGACCGGTGACATCAGATAGTGGTGACGGTAGTGACAGAATAGTGACTGGTAACATCAGAAAGTGGTGACGGTAGTGACATAATAGTGACCGGTGACATCAGATAGTGGTGACGGTAGTGACAGAATAGTGACCGGTGACATCAGATAGTGGTGACAGTAGTGACAGAATAGTGACCGGTGACATCAGATAGTGGTGACGGTAGTGACAGTTGACATCAGATAGTGGTGACAGTAGTGACAGAATAGTGACAGGTGACATCAGATAGTGGTGACGGTAGTGACATAATAGTGACCGGTGACATCAGACAGTGGTGACGGTAGTGACAGAATAGTGACCGGTGACATCAGATAGTGGTGACGGTAGTGACAGAATAGTGACCGGTGACATCAGATAGTGGTGACAGAATAGTGACCGGTGACATCAGCTAGTGGTGACGGTAGTGACAGAATAGTGACAGGTGACATCAGATAGTGGTGACAGTAGTGACAGAATAGTGACCGGTGACATCAGATAGTGGTGACGGTAGTGACAGAATAGTGACTGGTAACATCAGAAAGTGGTGACGGTAGTGACATAATAGTGACCGGTGACATCAGATAGTGGTGACGGTAGTGACGGAATAGTGACCGGTGACATCAGCTAGTGGTGACGGTAGTGACAGTATAGTGACCGGTGACATCAGATAGTGGTGACAGTAGTGACAGAATAGTGACCGGTGACATCAGATAGTGGTGACGGTAGTGACAGAATAGTGACTGGTAACATCAGAAAGTGGTGACGGTAGTGACATAATAGTGACCGGTGACATCAGATAGTGGTGACGGTAGTGACAGAATAGTGACCGGTGACATCAGATAGTGGTGACACTAGTGACAGAATAGTGACAGGTGACATCATATAGTGGTGACAGTAGTGACACAATAGTGACCGGTGACATCAGATAGTGGTGACAGTAGTGACAGAATAGTGACCGGTGACATCAGATAGTGGTGACAGTAGTGACAGAATAGTGACAGGTGACATCAGATAGTGGGGACAGTAGTGACAGAATAGTGAGAGGTGACATCAGATAGTGGTGACGGTAGTGACAGTATAGTGACCGGTGACATCAGATAGTGGTGACAGTAGTGACAGAATAGTGACCGGTGACATCAGATAGTGGTGACGGTAGTGACAGAATAGTGACTGGTAACATCAGAAAGTGGTGACGGTAGTGACATAATAGTGACCGGTGACATCAGATAGTGGTGACGGTAGTGACAGAATAGTGACCGGTGACATCAGATAGTGGTGACAGTAGTGACAGAATAGTGACCGGTGACATCAGATAGTGGTGACGGTAGTGACAGTTGACATCAGATAGTGGTGACAGTAGTGACAGAATAGTGACAGGTGACATCAGATAGTGGTGACGGTAGTGACATAATAGTGACCGGTGACATCAGACAGTGGTGACGGTAGTGACAGAATAGTGACCGGTGACATCAGATAGTGGTGACGGTAGTGACAGAATAGTGACCGGTGACATCAGATAGTGGTGACAGAATAGTGACCGGTGACATCAGATAGTGGTGACGGTAGTGACAGAATAGTGACAGGTGACATCAGATAGTGGTGACAGTAGTGACAGAATAGTGACCGGTGACATCAGATAGTGGTGACGGTAGTGACAGAATAGTGACCGGTGACATCAGATAGTGGTGACGGTAGTGACAGAATAGTGACCGGTGACATCAGACAGTGGTGACGGTAGTGACAGAATAGTGACCGGTGACATCAGACAGTGGTGACAGTAGTGACATAATAGTGACCGGTGACATCAGATAGTGGTGACGGTAGTGACAGAATAGTGACCGGTGACATCAGATAGTGGTGACAGTAGTGACAGAATAGTGACCGGTGACATCAGATAGTGGTGACGGTAGTGACAGAATAGTGACCGGTGACATCAGATAGTGGTGACAGTAGTGACAGAATAGTGACCGGTGACATCAGATAGTGGTGACGGTAGTGACAGAATAGTGACAGGTGACATCAGATAGTGGTGACAGTAGTGACAGAATAGTGACCGGTGACATCAGATAGTGGTGACAGTAGTGACAGAATAGTGACAGGTGACATCAGATAGTGGTGACGGTAGTGACATAATAGTGACCGGTGACATCAGACAGTGGTGACGGTAGTGACAGAATAGTGACCGGTGACATCAGACAGTGGTGACGGTAGTGACAGAATAGTGACCGGTGACATCAGACAGTGGTGACAGTAGTGACATAATAGTGACCGGTGACATCAGATAGTGGTGACGGTAGTGACAGAATAGTTACCGGTGACATCAGATAGTGGTGACAGTAGTGACAGAATAGTGACCGGTGACATCAGATAGTGGTGACGGTAGTGACAGAATAGTGACCGGTGACATCAGATAGTGGTGACAGTAGTGACAGAATAGTGACCGGTGACGTCAGATAGTGGTGACAGTAGTGACAGAATAGTGACCGGTGACATCAGATAGTGGTGACGGTAGTGACAGAATAGTAACAGGTGACATCAGATAGTGGTGACGGTAGTGACAGAATAGTGACAGGTGACATAGGATAGTGGTGACAGTAGTGACAGAATAGTGACCGGTGACATCAGATAGTGGTGACAGTAGTGACAGAATAGTAACAGGTGACATAAGATAGTGGTGACGGTAGTGACAGAATAGTGAGAGGTGACATCAGATAGTGGTGACGGTAGTGACAGTATAGTGACCGGTGACATCAGATAGTGGTGACAGTAGTGACAGAATAGTGACCGGTGACATCAGATAGTGGTGACGGTAGTGACAGAATAGTGACCGGTGACATCAGATAGTGGTGACAGTAGTGACAGAATAGTGACCGGTGACATCAGATAGTGGTGACAGTAGTGACATAATAGTGACCGGTGACATCAGACAGTGGTGACAGTAGTGACATAATAGTGACCGGTGACATCAGCTAGTGGTGACGGTAGTGACAGAATAGTGACCGGTGACATCAGATAGTGGTGACAGTAGTGACAGAATAGTGACCGGTGACATCAGATAGTGGTGACACTAGTGACAGAATAGTGACAGGTGACATCAGATAGTGGTGACACTAGTGACAGAATAGTGACAGGTGACATCAGATAGTGGTGACGGTAGTGACAGAATAGTGACCGGTGACATCAGACAGTGGGGACAGTAGTGACATAATAGTGACCGGTGACATCAGATAGTGGTGACGGTAGTGACAGAATAGTGACCGGTGACATCAGATAGTGGTGACGGTAGTGACAGAATAGTGACCGGTGACAGCAGATAGTGGTGACAGTAGTGACATAATAGTGACCGGTGACATCAGATAGTGGTGACAGTAGTGACATAATAGTGACCGGTGACATCAGATAGTGGTGACGGTAGTGACATAATAGTGACCGGTGACATCAGATAGTGGTGACGGTAGTGACATAATAGTGACCGGTGACATCACACACGTCTTCTATGGTCTAGATGGCGGATAGAGTTATGTCGCTCACCGACGGATCCTCCGTGTTTCTCCCTACCATTTCTGCGTTCGCTCCGGACGTTCCGCAGGTTTTTCTTCTCTTCTACAACTTCTGACTTGCAGTGACTGTAATAAACAATGGCGCTGCTCTCCATAGACGGCGCTTCCCTGTGTGGGAGACTCACACCGACCTACAGATGACAACGTGCCGCCTTCTTCCTGTCACTGCAGAAAGCCCCTGAGCTGCCGTCTGTCTGAGATCCCTCAGTGGACCCCTTCCTCACAGCCCCTATAGGTCTCAGTGGCCAGTACAGGGTTACAGTGATTAACCCTTAAACTCCTAATTGTCCCCCCTGCTGTGTGAGGAGCACATGTCACCTCTCAGGCAGTGAAAGGGTTACAGCTGGTAACTTCAGGGAGAGACTCTCATCATCCACCAGGGGGCGCCGGCTCCTTCATGAGGACCCATCATACAACCTGCTGATGCCAGAAGGTCTCACAACCCTACCGTACCTCCACCGGGGTAGATGCTGGAATGGAGGGGCTCCAAGGAGGTCTGAGGACAGGAAGTCACATGGTCTGAGGTCACATGACTGCAAGGGGAGGGGTTTACTAATAATGCGTTCTGTGGAGAAGAGAAGAGGAGGCTGCTGGGAGGGCTGTGCGTAAAATGCAGGAAGACTTGGTCTTGTTGCCCCCAGGATTCCTTTTTTTCTGTGTGAGGATGCTGCCCCCTCCTGGTCAAAGGGTCCCAGTCCTTTACCTCCCCAGGATTCCTCTTTTTCTGTGTGAGGATGCTGCCCCCTCCTGGTCAGATCATCTGGTTCTTAAACGCCCTCGATTCCTCTTCCTCTGTGAGGATGCTGCCCCCTTCTGGTCAGAGGATCCCAGTCCTTCACCCAACAGGATTCCTCCTCTGTGTGACTATGCTGCCCGCTCCTGGTCGGTTTGTCTGGCTTCTTCACCCCACAGGATTTCTCTTCCTCTGTGTGAGGATGCTGCCCCTTCTGGTCAGAGGGTTCCAGTCCTCCACCGCACAGGATTTCTCCTTCTCAGTGTGAGAATGCTGCCCTCTCCTGGTCAGAGGGTTCCGGTCCTTCATCCCTCCAGGATTTCTCTACCTCTGTGTCGATGTTGTACCCTACTGGTCGGACAGTCCTGGTTCTTCACCCCCCAGGATTCGTCTTGCTTTGTGTGAGGATGCTGCCCCCTCCTGGTCAGAGCGTGCCGGTCCTTCAGGATTTCTCTTCCTTTGTGTGAGGATGCTGCCCCCTCCTGGTCAGAGCGTGCCGGTCCTTCAGGATTTCTCTTCCTCTGTGTGCGGATGCTGCCCCCTCCTGGTCAGAGGGTCCCGGTTTTTCACCCTCAATGATTTTGCTCTCTCTGTGTGAGAATGCCTCCCCCATCCTGGTCGGAAGGTCCTGGTCCATAACCCCCCCCCCCAGGATTTCTCTTCCCCTGTGGTGGGATACTGCCCTCTCCTGGTCAGAGGGTCCTGGTCCTTCATCACCCAGGATTTCTCTTCCTCTGTGTGAGGATGCTGTCCCCTTCTGGTCAGAGGATCCCAGTCCTTCACCCAACAGGATTTCTCCTTCTCAGTGTGAGGATGCTGCCCCCTCCTGGTCAGAGGGTCCCGGTTCTTTACCCCCCATGATTTCTCTTCCTCTGTGTGAGGATTCTGCCCCCTCCTGGTCTTAGGGTTCTGGTCCTTCATCCCTCGAGGATTTCTCTTCCTCAGTGTTGATGCTGCCGCCTACTGGTCGGAGGATCCTGATCCTTCACCTCCCAGGATTCCTCTTCCTCTGTGTGAAGATGCTGTCCCCTCCTGGTAGGAGTCTCCCGGTCCTTCACCCAACAGGATTTCTCCTTCTCAGTGTGAGGATGCCTCCCCCCCCCCCCTGGTCACAGGGTCGAGGTCCTTCACCCACCAGGATTTCTCTTTCTCTGTGTGAGGATGCTGCCCCCTCCTGGTTAGAGGCTCCCGGTCCTTCACCTAATAGGATCTCTTCTTCTCAGTGTGAGGATGCTGCCCCCTCCTGGTCACAGGCTCCAAGTCCTTCACCCACCAGGATTTCTCTTTTCTCTGTGTGAGGATGCTGCCCCCTCCTGGTCGGAGGGTCCCGTTTCTTAACCCCCTGGATTTCTCCTCCTCTGTGTGAGTATGCTCCTCTCTTCTGATCAGAGGGTCCCAGTCCTTCATCCTTCTAGAATTTCTCTTCCTCTGTGTCGATGCTGCGCCCTACAGGTCGGTGGGTCCCGGTTCTTCACCCTCCAGGATTTCTCCTCTGTGTGATGATACTACCCCCTCCTGGTCAGAGGATTCCAGTCCTTCACCCCACAGGATTTCTCCTTCTCAGTGTGAAGGTTTTGCTCTCTCCTGGTCAGAGGGTCCCAGTCCTTCACCCCCCAGGATTCCTCTTTCTCTATGTGGGGATGCTGCCACCTCCTTGTCAGATCATCTGGTTCTTCAACGCCCACGATTCCTCTTCTTCTGTGTGAGGATGCTGCCCCCTCTTGGTCCGAGGGTCCTGGTCCTTCACCCCTTGGGATTTCTCCTTCTAAGTGTGAGGATGCTGCCCCCTCCTGGTCAGAGGGTCCCGGTCCTTCACCCAACAGGATTTCTCCTTCTCAGTGTGAGGATGCTGCCCCCTCCTGGTCAGAGGGTCCCGGTCCTTCACCCTCCAGGATTCCTCTTCCCCGGTGTGGGGATGCTGCCCCCTCCTGGTCAGAGTGTCCCATTCCTTCATCCCACAGGATTTCTCCTCTGTGTGAGGATGCTGCCCGCTACTGGTCAGAGGGTCCCTGTCCTACACCCCCAAGGAATTCTCTTCCTCTGTGTGAGATTGCTGTCTGCTCCTGGTCGAAGGGTCCTGGTCCTTCACCCCCCAGGATTCCTCTTCCTCTGTGTGAGGATGCTGCCCCCTCCTGGTCGGAGGGTCCCGGACCTTCACCCCCCAGGATTCCTCTTCCTCTGTGTGAGGATGCTGCCCCCTCCTGGTCGGAGGGTCCGGGTCCTTCACCCCCTGGATTTAGTATCCTCCTGTGTCCTCAGTGTAGACCCGGCTGCAGTAAAGGACTCTTATCTAAAGGCCTTTTATACCGGCAGATACATCGCTGGTCGTTCAACCAGAAATAATTTAGAATCGTTCCGTCTTTTACATTCGCCGTATAAGTGACTGAGACGGAGCGACCGAGCGCTGATTAACCCTTTATACCTGCAGGAAATGAGCAAAAAGCGAACAATTTTCTCGTTCTCCGTTCTGTCGTCTGGCAGTCACACTGAATGATTATCGCTCACTTTCACTCATTTGAACAATGATTGTTCAGTTTACAATCACCCTTAGACCTCGTTAATCACGGTATAACGCTATAATTCATTAAGTCAATGGCTCCTCGTAGACCTGCGTTTGATCACAGCGATGGGCAGCGCTTTCCAGACCCATAATTGAGTGCTGTCTGCTCATTATCTCCCATCGCAATGATTGGGAGTGCTAAAATGTGCCATTAGACACAGGAAGCTGCAACCAAAAGTAAAGTTGCAGCAAAGCGCTGAGTTTGAAATTGCGGGATGCTTTGCCGCCTTAGGGTGGTTTCGCATGGGCGGTCTCCATGGAAGTCTATGGGAAGTGCGCAAATGTTCAAGAGAATGCAGGAAACACTCTGCAATTCTGCTAGGAAAAGAGCACACCTGCGGATCATTAGGCTAAATAGCCCTTTAACTTAGGATGTGAAAATGCACAGTAAACTGCGCAGACGGGCGCAAAAGTGCTTCCATGCCCTAATCCGCCCGTGTGAGGCCCCAGTAGTCTACAGAAACTCTATGAGACTTTCAGGCTTTAATTCTTCTGGTGATCAGTTTTACCGGTTTCTATAACCGGCAGCTGAGAGGCGGATATCACGTTTCATCATATTTTGGCTTCCTTCATGTAACGTTTTCTGTGGTGACTTTATTAGTCCCAGTCCTTCACCCCCCCAGGATTTCTTTTCCTCTGTGTGAGGATGCTGCCCCCTCCTGGTCGGAGGGTCCCAGTCCTTCACCCCCCCAGGATTCATTTCCTATGTGTGAGAATGCTGCGCCACTGTGGTCGGAGGTTCCCGGTCCTTCACCCCCAGGATTCAGGATTCTTCTGTGTCCTCAGTGTAGATCCTGTTGCAGTAAAGGTCGTTTATCCTAGTCTACAGAAGTTCCATGAGATTTTCGGGCTCTGATTCTTCTGGCGATGAGTTTTACCAGTTTCTATAACCGGCATTGGGGAGGCGAAGATCAAGTTTCATCAGATTTCCTTCATGTAAATTTTTCTGTGGGGTGTTGGTCCGGATGCCTTCAGACTAGAAGATTTGTGCATTGTGAGACACCCGTGTCTCGTAGAAATATGAAACCGTCGTTTTGCATGGGGTCAGTAACATCAGTGATGCTTCCCTGCATGGTGATGCACTGTGATGCTGTGCAGGAATAAAATCACAGCATGTCCTAACTTTCTGCGATATCGCTCATTGCTTTTAATGAGGCTGCCAACAGTAGTGCCGGCCCCATTGAAAGCGATTGGTAAACTCCGCGATCCTGTGCCGCAGTGGGAACTCCTTCATCCCCGCAGTGATGCGAGGCTGTTTCCACGTGAAAACACATCACATCCAGAAATTACACATAGATGGCAACGGTGATGTGGCACCAACATTCACGGCCCGCTATTGCCCTCGTCAGTGTGAAGGATCCCTTATCTTGTAAAAGTCATTAATGTCATCCAGATTTTTAAGCTCTATTTTATTTCAAATAGAGAAATCTTTGGGAAAATGCATTAAAACACCAAGCAGATGCGCTACTTTGCCTGGAAAAATGCTAGTCAGAATGCTGGACAGACTCCATTATAATCAGTAGGGTCCGTTTGGCACCATTTGGGTCCTGTATGTGCCAGATCGGTGGCCCTGGGCCCCCTGACCAGTAGAGTACAGCTTGCTCTATATAAGAATGCTAGCACTAATGGGCCAAAGAACCCGTTCCCCCTGACCAGTAGAGTCTAGCTTACTCTATATAAGAATGCTAGCTCTAGTGAGCCAAAGGACCCCATCCCCCTGACCAGTAGAGTCTAGCTGCCTCTATATAAGAATGCTTACTCTAGTGGGCCAAAGTACCCGGTCCTCCTGACCAGTAGGGCCTAGCTTTCTCTATATAAGAATGCTATCTCTAGTGAGCCAAACGACCCGATCCCCCTGACCAGTGAAGTCTAGTTTCCTTTGTATTAGAATGCTAGCTTTAGTGGACCAATGAACCCGGACCCCCTGACCAGTAGAGTCTAGCTTCCGCTATATAAGAGTGCTAGATCTAGTGGACCAAAGGACCCGGTCCCCCTGATCAGTAGAGTCTAGCTTCCTTTGCATAAGAATGCTAGCTCTAGTGGGCCAAAGGACCCATTTCACCTGACCAGTAGAGTCTAGCTTCCACTATATAAGAATGCTAGCTCTAGTGGACCAAAGGACCCCATCCCCCTGACCAGCAGCCTAGCTTCCTCTATATAAGAATTCTTGCCCTAGTGGGACAAAGGACCCAGTTTCCCTGACCAGTAGAGTTTAGTTTCATCTATATTAGAATGCTAGCTCTAGTGGACCAAAGGACCCGGTCTCCCTGACCAGTAGAGTCTAGCTTCCTCTATATAAGAATGCTAGCTCTTTGCTGTTTAAAGAAAAGGTGGTGCAGTCTAGAGATGAGCGAGCATACTCGCTAAGGCACATTACTCGAGCGAGTAGTGCCTTAGCTGAGTATCTCCCCGCTCGTCTCTAAAGATGCAGGGGGTGGGGAGCGGCGGGGGAGAGCGGGGAGGAACGGAGGAGAGATCTCTCTCTCTCCCTCTCTCCCCCCCCCGCCGCAACTCACCTGTCACCCGCGCCGGCCCCCGAATCTTTAGAGACGAGTGGGGAGATACTCGGCTAAGGCACTACTCCCTTGAGTAATGTGCCTTAGCGAGTATACTCGCTCATCTCTAGTGCAGTCGTTTTTTGAGGCCTGGGAAATTCTTACACAGAGAAAAAGGAAGAAACTGAGGGATTGTTTCTAGCACACGTATTGGTATCAGGAACAGATGGTATTGGGGCATCCTCCTCTCTAGAATGTCCCAATTGTCGTCGGGGGGGGGGCTTTAAGAATTTTATCAACTCTTCACCGTATGAATCAGATACCTGGATGCACTGGGAACAGGCCCTGAAAACATATACATAACGTCCATAGAATATTGAGTAGAAGGGAGAGGTGGCATACAACTCTGAGGTCTTGACAGGTCTGAGTTTTTTTTTTGTGTTATTTTTAATTAATGTATATTGAGATTATATCTGTACATATCTGCCAATAAGACAGTCATAATATGTTCCAGAATTATAATTTGATCCAGACCGTGGATTCCAGAAATGTCAAGAAAGACAAATTAACTGATGTGGAATGTATATCTCAATTGTTTAATAAAAACATTTATGAAAAAAATGCTAGCTCTAGTGAGCCAAAGGACTCGGTCCCCCTGACCAGTAGAGTCCAGCTGGCTTCCGACCTCAACACTCGACAGAAACTGCCGTTACCAGAGTATTCAATGACCTACTGACAGCCAAATCGAGGGGCGATTACTCCCTACTGATTCTCCTTGACCTTTCCGCAGCATTTGACACTGTTGACCACAAACTCCTCAGTAAGCTTCGCTTCATTGGCCTAAAGGACACTGCTCTCTCCTGGTTCTCCTCCTACCTATCTGACCGCTCTTTCAGCATCTCCTTTGCTGGCTCTACCTCCCCTCCTCTTCCACTTGCTGTTGGGGTCCCCCAAGGCTCGGTCCTCGGCCCCCTTCTTTTCTCTATCTACATAGCCCCTATTGGACAAACCGTCAGGAGATTTGGCCTCCAATACCACCTGTATGCTGACAACACCCAGCTATACACCTCTTCCCATGACATCTATGCACCTTTCCTCCAAAACATCACCGACTGTCTGTCCGCTGTCTCTAACACTATGTCCTCTCTCTACCTAAAACTAAACTTCTCTAAAACTGACTGGTATTTCCACCCTCCACTAACCGACCTCATCCTGACATTTCCATCTCAGTGTGCAGCGCCACCATAACTCCTAGACAACATGCCCGCTGCCTTGGGGTCATATTCGTCTCTGATCTCTCTTTTACCCCCTACATCCAATCTCTCACCCGAACATGTCAGCTACACCTCAAGAACATCGCAAGAATCCGCTCTTTTCTCACAGTGGACATTTACAACGCTTACTGTTGCCCTCATCCACTCCTGGCTCGATTATTGCACCTCGTTGCTGATTGGCCTCCCCTGCACCAGACTCTACCCTCTCCAATCCCTCCTGAATGCGGCAGCCAGGCTCATCTTCCTGTCCAGCCGCTACTCGGACGCCTCTATCTTGTGCTGGTCAAAGAATACAGAATTCAATTTAAACTCGCTACCTTCATCCACAAAGCCCTCCACAGTGCAGCGCCTCCCTCATCTCAATCCATCACCCAGCCCGGGCTCTCCGCTCTGCTAACGAAACCAAACTGAGTGCCTCTTTAATTCGAACTTCTCATTTCCGCCTCCAAGACTTCTCCAGAGCAGCATCGGTCCTCTGGAACACACTACCAAAGGCTAGCCAAGCAATCCAGGACTCACAGAACTTCAGGTGTGCTCTAAAAACGCACCTCTTCAGGGTGGCATACCGCATTCCCTAAACAAACCCCTCTGTACTCCGCCTGATACCATGCTCCCTGACCTATTGACTGCAATCCCTGCTAGTCATCATAAATCGCTCCTGCAGTCATACCATTTCTGCCGTCACGCGGCTAAATGTCTGACCATTGTCTATGTGTATAGCATCCCTCACTCTCCACCTGACCATACCGTGCACATCTCCAGCCCCTTTACCTTCTGTATCACCCCACTATTTGTAGTATGTAAGCTCGTTGGAGCAGGACCCTCACCCCTATTGTTTCCATCAACTGATTTCTGTGTAACTGTGGCTGTGTAATTTTTGTCTTTCTGTATTCCCCATGTCTATGTAAGTGCTGCGGAATATGTTGGCGCTATACAAATAAAGTTTATTATTATTTATTATATAAGAATGCTATCTGTAGTGGGCCAAAGGACCCGGTCTCATGTCCCACTAATCAGTAGAGTCTAGCTTCCTCTATATAAGAATGCAAGTTCTAGTGGGCCATAGGACCCGATCCCCCTGACCAGTAGGGTCTAGCTTCTTCTATATAAGAATGCTAGCTATAGTAGACCAAAGTACCAGGACCCCTGACCAGTAGAGTCTAGCTTCCACTATATAAGAATGCTAGCTCTAGCGGGCCAAAGGACCTGGTCCTCCTGACCAGTAGAGTCTTGCTTCTTCTACATAAGAATGCAAGCGCTAGTGGGCCAAAGGACCCAGACCCCTGACCAGTAGAGTCTAGCTTCTTCTGTATAAGAATGCTAGCTCTAGTGGACCAAAGGACCCAGACCCCTGACCCGTGGAGTCTAGCTTCTTCTATATAAGAATGCTAGTGCTAGTGGGCCAAAGGATTCGGTCCCCCTTACCTGTGGAGTCTAGCGACCGCTGATGTATTATCGCATAGTGTTTAAGTTGCCCCTTGGCTGTCGGTTTTCATTTCCTGTACATAATAATACTAGCTGATATACCCGGCTTCACCCGAGTTAATTTGGTACTGGTGTTTATCTGGTGTTCACACGGAAAATCTTATGAAGTCGTGGTTACTTTAGAGATACCGGAAAAAAAATATGTTCACCATTTTGCATAGTTCTCTGCGTTACCCAGGAAACACCACGTGGAGGTAACCATGCGACGTTTCTTTTATATAAAATTACATCAGGAAGTGAGAGAATTAGATTACGTACGTAAAATTTGGACGCTAATTATTTTGCGAATAGAATTTAATAATCAGATTGGGAGCTATTAACTTTTCCAATTTATGACATAATCAATGCCTGTACAAATTTCAAGTTTCTATGACACCGGAAAGTGAAAGAATTAGATTCCGTACGTAAAATTTGGACGCTAATTGTTTTGCACTTAGAATTGAATAATCGAGTTGGGACCCATTAGTTTTTCCTATTTATGATATTATCAATGCCCGTGCCAAATCTCAAGTTTCTATTATACCAAGAAGTGAGAGCATTAGATTTCGTACGTAAAATTTGGATGCTAATTCTTTTGCACATAGAATTGAATAATCGAGTTGGGACCCATTAGCTTTTCCTATTTATGACATAATCAATGCCCGTGCCAAATTTCAAGTTTCTATAACACGGGAAAGTGAGAGAATTACATTCCGTACGTAAAATTTGGACGCTAATTCTTTTGCGCTGTCAATTAAATAATTGAGTTTGGACCCATTAGCTTTTTCTATTTATGACATAATCAATGCTCGTGGCAAGTTTCAACTTTCTATTACACCAAGAAGTGAGAGAATTAGATTCTGTACGTAAAATGTGGACGCTAGTTCTTTTGCGCTAGAATTGAATAATCGAGTTGGGACCCATTAACTTTTCCTATTTATGACATAATCGATGCTTGTGCCAAATTTTAAGTTTCTATGACATTGGGAAGTGAGAGATTTAGATTATATATGTAAAATTTCGACGCTAATTCTTTTGTGCTAGAATTAAATCGAGTTGGGACCTTTTTACTTTTTGCTATTTTGGACATAATCTATGCTCTTCCCAAATTTCATGTTTCTACGACATCGGGAAGTTGGAGATTTAGTGGCGAGTCAGACAGTGAGTCAGTGAATGAGTGAGTGAGTCAGTGAGGGCTTTCGTCTTTATATATGTAGATGGAGTACAACCTAGGTATATCCTGTGTATAATTATATAAGTACAGCTGCTATAAGTTATACATCTCTCTGTATATATGATAGTGATATAGACCATGCTGCTGTTAGGGAAATTCATTATTTTCATCAATATGCTGCGAGGCTCCAAATTAGAGGTGGTTATGGTGGCCGCCGTGAGAAAGCAATGGACACAAACATCATGACCGTGTCTAAAAACAATCTACCTT
Source organism: Eleutherodactylus coqui (assembly GCF_035609145.1). Taxonomy (NCBI): domain Eukaryota; kingdom Metazoa; phylum Chordata; class Amphibia; order Anura; family Eleutherodactylidae; genus Eleutherodactylus; species Eleutherodactylus coqui. Next base: position 24,374,831 of record NC_089841.1, read on the forward strand.
TATTACAAAACATCTTTCTTTATATAGTATTTTTAAAGGAGAGTGGTCTATTGTCAATATGTGTACATTTCAGCCAGTCATGTGCTTTTACATAGATAGCAGTTAAACATTAAGGCATTGTCCTTACTGGACACTATTGCACACTGACCTTTGAACAGTGCAACAGAAGATAAGGAAGATTGTAAGATATATTCTAAGTGCTATTCTCTATTTCTAATTCCTGTAACAATGCAATCTTGTCATGCAAACAACACATAAATGTACAAGCGTATATCAAAGATGTTCATAGGAGACAGCATGAAATATATATATATATATATATATATATATATATATATATATATATATAGGTTTTAGGCTCATATACATGTCTTCACACCGGTATAATCTTGATACCACCTGTATAAAAATTGATCTGTTCAGCTATATGTTATGCAGTATAACTTACATCATCTATACACATATATCTTATATATTTTGTGAGATGCACAGATTATATATTTTGTGATGGCGGTATTGAGCCCATGGGATCGCCATCTTTCCTTCACCTAGATATGGGGTAGCACCTCATAATACGGCACAGTACACATGTACATATCGACACATCCCTGACCATCTGACTACTAACTAACAGACCGCATTTGCTCTCTCTAACATAGGCCTGGTGCTTGAAACAGGGAGCAAAAGTCCATCAGCTTTATCCAACCAGGTTGCTGAAAACGCCCATTCATTTCAATGGGAGACACACAGCTGAAAATGGCCAAGAATAGAACATGCAGCGCGTTGGAAACGCTGCGTTTTAAGCCTTGTGTGAGCTGCGCCATTGAAATTAATGGGAGCGTTGTACAGCGTTTAGCGCTGCGCTAAACGCTGTACAAAAAATGCCCGTGTGAGGGAGGCCTCAGAGAACTGGTGATGAGGCAGGCAGTCACACTTATATATCCACACTGTAATATTATAAATGTGAAAGTAACTGTCTGACTGTTTGTTACCTTTTCACGGCTAAACTGCTGATGCGATTTTGATGACATTTGGCAGAAAGATAAATTGCATCCTGAGGAAGGACATAGGCTATGTTTTATCCTGAAAGGGAGCGTGACAAGGCAGATTTATTTTGTGATGCACTGTGCGGTGAGGCGGAGGGTAAGGGGGTGCACATCATATGCTAGGCCTCCCCAAACAGTCCGACACGTATGGGCAGGCGTCGTTGCCGCACATATGTGATTATCAAGCTAGCGGTGCCCGGAATTAAAACTTGAATGAAAGACACATTAACATGGATTGAGATTTTTAAAAAATGTGTGTTGCCCATAGCAACCAATCACAGTGCAGCTTTTATTTTACCTCCTGCAGTATAAGAAATACCAACCAATCACAGCGCAACTTTTAGCAAAATATTCCAAGAGCCATTATTATGACTGGAATAGCAAAAGCAAAAAGTGTTTTAATTTCATGCATTCGATAATACGAGCGGATTTGCCTTTTCAATTCAAAAGGCTCCTATTCTCTCTAAAAATAGCACTTGCAATGATTAGCAATAAGGCTCAAGGGCAAACAGTTAGGCCTCATGTCCACGGGCGGGTCGGGTTCCATAGGCGGCATGCCCGTGGCATGAGGGCATTACTTACCTGTCCGTATGCGTGTGGGTCATTCATCTTCTCTTCCTTGCATGTGGGTTGGCACACCAGCATGGGGCCATGCCCACCGGCTTGCCCCCTGCACATGCGCAGTGGAGTTTTTTTTTTTTTTTCAAATCTCCTGCTTTCCCACGGGACCAGGAGCACACCCAGAATGACAGTTCCGGGTGTGCTGCAGATCGGACGGCTTCTATTCCACAAAACAAATCTGCATGTTTTAATTAAGCTACAGATGCCCATGATTTTCTATGGATGGCTTGAACTCTGGATCATCCACGCGGGTGCCCCACACGCATTTTGGAATTTAAACCCACCAGTGGACTTGAGCCCTTAAGGTAGGAGGTGTACATTTAGAAGAACATGTTTTTCTCATGGGCAACTTATGTGGCGTGTATACAGCCCACAAAACCTTTATATCCTAGCAAAAGATGACAAGACCAAAAACACGTACAAAACTTATTGGATAATTAAAACACACACCCAATGTGGACTACACCTGAGATCAGCTATATAAGGAGACTGCGTTCAGCAACTCAGGATATGCCAGCTGTCCACCATCAGGGAGGCTGGTCTTTTATCATTTATATTCTCCTTTTTATTTATTTTGTATAGTGAGATAGCCTCTAGGTCAGGAACTATTAGCCTCTGCCACCATCATCCAGTGAGCTAGGGCTGGGAAATTACCACACTTGTCAGCTCCTTCTCAATATATTCTTTGAGACAGCTAGGGTCTGTAGGGAGTTGGATATCAGCAGACTTTGAAAGCTGGATAGCTGAGAACTAGGTGATAGCTATACTGGGAATGGAAATTCTACCGCAGGCTTGCAGTTATATTTTTTCACCCATGGCAGCTGCAGTGTAGGGTGAGACAAATAATGATCTCTATAATTTTCACCACAGCTTTATTATTACATATAATGCATCTTATTCCGCTATAAAAGAAATGTTGGAAAAACAGTGGGGCTTAATACTCCAAGACCCCTTCTACACTAGAACTTCCCATAAAAACCAAGAATCACTTTTAGAAGGGCACGCGCACTTAAAAATATTTTTGCCCTAAGCAAACTTAAAAAAGCTAAAACCAACCTATCAGCAAATCCCATTTTTCCCAACACAACAGTCTGCTATAAATGTGGTAAGGGCAAATGTTGTGGCAATATAAAGAATAAGGTGGTTGAATTTAGAAGCAACCAGACTGATGAGACTTTTCCAATTAAATCTTTTATCAATTCTTCCAACAAATATGTCATTTATCTGCTAGAATGTTTATGCAGATTACAATACAAAGGGCGACCCACACAGTGCTTACGTACAAGAACCAATAGACATATGTTAGGAGGAGGTTCACCACTGGGGGCGTTGGTCCTCGGCATGGGCGTGCTGGCTGTCCCAGTGCCGTCGGCGGTCATGTGGGCATTGCTGCTTGGGGTTCCCCCGTGCTGGTGGGCGCTCGGGCTCGTCGGCGGTGCGAATCCCACTGTATGAGCAGGTGCGTCCGTGCTGGTTGGGCTCGGGGTTCTCCTGTTAGGAGGTGTGGTTGGAGAGAGGCTGGAGTTATAGCATCATCGGCTGGCACATCATCACACTCCGCGCTGCCGTAGGCAGGGACCCCTCTATTCAGCTCGGCTGACACTGGAGCCCAGTGCCAGTGTTTGATTTGGTTTCCAGCTAACACCCGCTACTTCTGTCTGTCTCCAGTTGCCTGACTCAACTATTCCTTGACTCTGAGCTTGTCTCTCCCTCGGTTTGACTTTCCCGTTTGGCTTGACCAGGCTTTTCCCTGACTCTGAGGTTTTGTGTTTGCTAGTTGTTTTTGTTGTTAGTTGGTCTTCTCTGTCCCTTCTGTCACGGGGTTCCCCTTAGTGCAGAGTAGGGACTGCCGCCCAGTTGTCACCCTGGGGTTTAGCCCAGGGGGCCAAGTAGGCAGGGACGGGGGAGAGGGCTGGTGTAGGGACTTCCGTGCCGCCTGGTTCTTAACTAGTTCTGACAGAAACACTGGCCATACAATTTTTCGAGTTTGTATTCTCTGGCCTTTAGTGATCCCGGCTATGGAGGCTGTGTCTGCAGTGGTTAACCAGGTTCAAAGTTTGACCGAGGTGGGACAGGATTTGTCAGCCCGCCTCCAGCACCAAGATCAAATGGTTTCCCGTAATCCTGCATCAGTATGTGAACCCAAAGCAACACTCCCAGATTTCTGGTGACCGGAAGGCATTTTTCACGTTTCGTGAAGTATGCAGATTGTATTTTAGTTTGCGTCCACACTCTTCTGGGTCGGATTACCAGAGGGTGGGTATTGTTATACCTCGGTTAAGTGGTGAGCCACAAAATTAGGCCTTTTCATTGCCATCTGATTCACCCTCTTGTCAGTCTGAGGATGCTTTCTATGCTGCCTCAGGTCAGATATATGATGAACCAGACCGAGCAGGCTATGGGGTGTCTAAATTGTTAAGTCTTCTGCAGGGCAAGAGTGCAGCCGAGGATTTTTGTTCTCAGTTCCGACAGTTCTGTGTTGATTCTGGGTGGAATGACCGGGCCTTAAGGATTTATTTCTCACCGGGTTGTGTGAGGCAGTAAAGGATCTGCTGTTGTCTCATCCTGAGCATGCCATCACTTTAGCAGTTCGGGCTGACCGTCGTCTTAGGGCCAGACTTAAGCCTAGGTCTGGTAGTTCCTCCCCAGCACTGAAGGAGCAGGCTTCCATTCTACCCAGCAACCATACTGAAGTCATGGAACTGGGGTATATGTTAGAGATGAGCGAACACCAAAATGCTCGGGTGCTCGTTACTCGGGACGAAATTTTCGCGATGCTCGAGGGTTCGTTTCGAGTAACGAACCCCATTGAAGTCAATGGGCGACCGGAGCATTTTTGTATTTCGCCGATGCTCGCTAAGGTTTCCATGTGTGAAAATCTTGGCAATTCAAGAAAGTGATGGGAACGACACAGCAACGGATAGGGCAGGCGAGGGGCTACATGTTGGGCTGCATCTCAAGTTCCCAGGTCCCACTATTAAGCCACAATACCGGCAAGAGTGCCCCCCCCCCACTGTCAGCATAAAGATCGTTCTCCTCTGCCACAGCTGTAACAGCTGCGGCAGAGAAGAACGATGTTAACCCATTGAATTCAATGGAGCCGGCAATACAGCCGACTCCATTGAAAGCAATGGGCTGCCGGCGATCGCGGGATGAATTGTCGGGAAGGGCTTAAATATATAAGCCCTTCCCGACAATTCATCCAGAAATGTGTTACAATAAAAATATATACCGGCGTATAAGGCGACGGGGCGTATAAGATGACCCCCCAACTGTCACCTTATACGCCGGGAATACAGTGGAGCAAAGAATAAAAATCATTACTCACTTCTTCTGACGTTCTGCGGCGCTCCTGCAGGCTGTTGCTCCCTCCTGGTCCACGGCAGAGTATTGCTTTCTGGAGGCAGGGCTTGAAATCCCCGCCTCCAGAAACACAGCCAATCACAGCCATTCAATGACATCATTGTCATTGGCTGTGATTGGCTGAAGGCACGTGGGTTTCTAGAGGCAGGGATTTAAAGCCCTTTGTAGAGAAATCAATGCGCTGCCGGGAACCAGGAGGAAGCAACAGCCTGCAGGAGCACCGCAGAACACCAGGAGGGAGTGACAGCCTGCAGGAGCGCCGCAGAACGTCAGAAGAAGTAAGTAATGATTTTTATTCTTTGCTCCGCTGTATTCCCGGCGTATAAGGTGACAGTTGGGGGGTCGTCTTATACGCCCCGTCGCCTTATACGCCGGTATATATTTTTATTGTAACACATTTCTGGATGAATTGTAGGGAAGGGCTTATATATTTAAGCCCTTCCCGACAATTCATCCTGCGATCGCCGGCAGCCCATTGCTTTCAATGGAGTCGGCTGTATTGCTGGCTCCATTGAATTCAATGGGCAAACATCGTTCTTCTCTGCCACAGCTGTTACAGCTGTGGCAGAGAAGAAGGATTTGTCTTCTATATGTTCTCAATGGGGTCGGCGCTGCTGCCGCCGGCCCCATTGAGCGCATATAGAGAAGATTTATGGCCTTAAGAAGGACCGTTGGGGTTCTTGAAACCTAAAATACTCCTAAGACTCTCCCTATAGCAGCTCCAACACAATAGCACTTTCCCTGAACTAATGTCAGAATGCATCCATAGCGAGCCGCGGGAGGGGCAGATTTCAATACTCGGGTGACACCCAATCTCGCCAGCCACTCACAGCAGGGGGGTGGTATAGGGCTTGATCGTTGCAGGGGGAAGTTGTAATGCCTTCCCTGTCTTTCTATTGGCCAGAAAAGCGCGCAAATTTCTCAGGGAAGAAAGTGAAAGTAACCCGAACATCGCGTGGTGCTCGTTAGGAGTAACGAGCATCCCGAACACCCTAATATTCGCCCGAGCATCGAGCTCGGACGAGTACGTTCGCTCATCTCTAGTATATGTCACCTTCAGATCGTAAAGCATTCCGCCTAAAGAATGGGCTGTGCTTCTACTGCTTGGATCCTGGTCATCGGGTCGCCACCTGTAACAAGAAACAGCTGCAGGGAAACTTCCACTCCTAGGCGATGTCCAGAGGGATTGCCTAGGAGCTCAGGTACTTCCGGGTATTTCTAAGTTGCTTCTTCCTTGTTCCATTTTGTTTGGTTCCTGTCTAAATTATGGTCATGCATTTATTGACTCAGGAACGGCTGCCAATTTTGTAAATTTGGAGTTTGTTAAGCCATTTGCATCTGAATTGCGAGATTTCAGCTCTCCCATACAGGTTTCTGGAATCGACTCCACCCCGTTGACTGTGGGGCTAGTTAAGAAGATTACACCCGAACTAACGTTCTCTATAGGAGCATTACGTACAGAGGCCTGTACGTTCCTAGCCATGGAGAATTTATCCGTCGATATTGTGTTGGGGTTACCATGGTTACGTCTTCACAACCCTGTTATTGATTGGACAGCCTCTGAGTTGATACAGTGGGGAGCGGGCTGTGGAGATCATTTAACATCTGTTTAACTGCATTCAATCAATCTTGTTTCCGGGGGTAAGATTCCCGAGGGGCGAACTTACAATGTTACAGTCCCTGAACGAGGCGATGAAGGAGTATTTAACTGGGAGTTTAGCCAAGGGGCATATTCATCCTTCTGAGTCTCCTGCGGGGACTGGGCTCTTCTTTGTGGAAAAGAAGGATGGTAGTCTCCAGCCTTGCACTGATTATCGAACATTGAACAAGATTACTGTGAAGAATCAATACTCACTTCCGCTGATCCCCGATCTCCTTAATCAGGTTATAGGTGCCAGAAGGTTCTCCTAACTCGATCTCAGGGGAGCATACAACCTAATTAGGATTAGAGAAGGGGATGAATGGAAGACCGCATTTAATACTCCTTTCGGGCATTTCAAGTGTTTAGTGATGCCATTTGGTTTATGCCCCGGCCGTTTTTCAGGGCTTCATGAATGCCATCTTTCATGATATTCTGGGTATTTTTGTGGTAGTGTATTTGGATGATATTTTGATTTTTTTTTCCTCTGATTGGGAGACGCATCTGAGTCATTTATGTATTGTGCTCTCTCGTCTTCGAGAGCATCAATTGTTCGCTAAGCTGGAGAAATGCCAATTTGGGGTCCAAGAGATCTCTTTTTTGGGGTATGTCATAACACCTTCTGCTATTCAGATGAATTCAGACAAGGTCCGGGCCATAACTGAATGGTGTCAACCAACTAATTTAAAAGTGATGCAACGCTTTTTAGGTTTTGCAAATTTTTACCGTAAATTCATTAGGAATTTTTCAGTTATGGCCAAACCTTTGACGGACCTCACTAAGAAGGGCGCTGAGGTAAACATCTGGTCACCTGAGGCAAAGGAAGCATTTGCTCACCTTAAGGAGGCATTTTCTACTGCCCCGGCTTTCGTACAACCTAATCTCAATTGTTCATTTGTTGTGGAGGTGGATGCTTCTGAGCATGGTATGGGTGCTGTCCTATCCCAGGGAACTGCCTCTCTCTGCAATCTGCAGCCATGTGCCTTTTTCTTTCGGAAGTTTAGTCCGGTGGAACGGAATTATGATATTGGCAATAGAGAATTGCTGGATATCAAATGGGCATTTGAAGAGTGGAGACACTTCCTGGAGGGGGCCAGACGTTAGATTACTGTATTCACTGATCACAAGAATTTGTTTTATCTACAGTCTGTTAAGCGCCTAAACGCTCAACAAGCTCAGTGGGCTTTATTTTTTTCTCATTTTAATTTTGTAGTTACTTATGTACCAGGGTCAAAGAACGTCAAGGCAGATGCTTTATCCCGCAGTTTTGGGGCGCCTAAACAAGAGGATGCTCAACCCGAGAGTATTCTATCTCTTGGGGTGGTGGTGGCAGCGTTGTTGTCCAACATCTCCGACGATGTTCTTGCTGCTCAATCGGGTGCTCCGAGTGTTCTTCCCAAAGGGAGGTTGTTTGTACCCAGTGCCTTACGTTTACTTGTTTTAGAGAAAGCTCATGCATCTATCTTGGCAGGCCCCACTCGTATTCGTGGCACGTTGGAATTGCGCAGATGTCTCTACTGGTGGACGCAGATGGCCCGGGATGTCAGACGTTTTGTCGAGTTCTGTTCAGTTTGCGCTCGAGGGAAGAATGTCAGGAGACGACCCGAGGGCCCTATTCTGCCACTCCTGGTGCCATCCAGACCATGGTTGCACTTATCCATGGATTTTGTCATGGATCTTCCAGTTTCTCGGGGATGCTAGGTCATATGGGTGGTAGTTGAGTTTTTCTAAGATGGCACATTTCGGCCCTCTCAAGAAGTTACCATCGGCTTCCGAATTAGCTTCCACTTTCATCAAGGAAGTAGTGCATTTACATGGCATCCGTGAAAATATAGTGTCGGATCGAGGGGTACAGTTTGTTGCCCAGTTTTGCATGGTCTTTGTAAAAGCATCAGAGTTGGGTTGTCGTTTTCCACGGCTTTTCACCCGGAATCCAATGGGCAGACTGAGCGCATGAACTAAGAACTTATTCAGTACCTCAGGTTATATGTCAGCGATCGTCAGGATCAGTGGGCAGATTTTTTGCCGTCGGCAGAGTTTGCCATTAATAATTATTGTAATTCTGCTTCTGGAACTTTGCCTTTTTTCTGCAATGCTGGCTATCATCCAAGGTGTTCCTTTTCTGTGTCACCAGCGTCCAAGAATCCTTCGGCGGATTCTATGGTCAAGAGGCTTAAGGAGATTTGGGGTGAGGTACGTCGTAACTTGGAGCATTCTCGGGGGGTCATTCTAAGGAATAACGTTAACAGACACACTGTCTCTGGCTCTTTTTTGGTTGGTCAGTTGGCTTATTTATCTTGCAAGAATTTGAAATTAAAGGTTCCCGCATTGAAACTGGCTCCGCGATTTGTGGGACCCTTTTCGATTACCAGAATTGTCAAACCTAAGGCTTATGAATTGGCATTACTGGATTCTTGGAAGATTCATAAAGTTTTTCATAAAGCTCTGCTGAAAAGATACGTCCCTCCAATGCAACAGGTACCAGTGGATGCGGAAAATAGATGTGATACCTTGAAAAACGTGAGCTGTAATGGATTTATAGATTAAATACATTATTCCCACTGGGTTTAAAAGAAAGTCTTGAAAACCTCCATGATTAATGTTAAGAAAATTGTAGACCAATGTATCAGTTACTTGTTCTGCTATTAGATTGTAGACTAGGAAGATATAGCATCCTGCTAGTATAAGCAGCGAAGGGGTTAAACAAAACCATTTTCTATATGGCCACCTGCTGATGGCCGGGTCGGATCCTGCTGCGAGAATTCTCGCAGCGGGACCTGACCCGAGCCCCTGCAGGGACCAGTGCGGCGCTCACCTCTCCCGCGGCTCCGGCTCTTTGATGTGACGGCTGCCGGCCAGCTGGCGCATGCGCAGAGCGGAGCCGGGGCGCTGGGAGAGACATTTCTGTGCGGGCCTCTGCGACACCCGCACAGAAATAGAGCATGCTGCGATTTGTTTTCTGTGTCTATTTTCACACGGACAAATCGCAGCCGTCTGCATAGGATTGCGTTTTCCAATGCAATCCTATGCAGGCGTCCAGGGGAGGAAATTTTGCTGGAAATCCCGCCGCAAAATTTCCGCCCGTGTGCAGGTGGCCTATACTAGAGAGTAATATGAGATAAGACAAACAGAAGATAAGATGGTCTCTCAGACCACTTCCCTTGTATTCCTTCTCACTGAAATCATAGCGGCTTCATTGTATATTATAGTTACACCTTAAAAGGTGTAACTTATGTTAATCATTTTTAGTGGTAGCCTATCATGTAATGTAATTATTCTTGGAGGTAGATACTTTTCCTTCTACACGAGATCTGAGATTGTCTTTTCCTTGGTAAACACATAAATTCTCCTTACATTTTTGGTCCTTCGAGCGGGAAAAATTCACTGCAGAGGGAAAGGACAGTCTGGCTGTGAAAAGGTGGGTCTGAAGTACTCTCTGATCATTAAAAGACCTCTGTCTTGCTTAGACATTATTAGAGGCCAGTCGGGCATCCTGTCCGAAATAGTGACATTTTTCCAAACTAGCCTGAGAATTTAGAAGCCTCCCAGATAATGTGTAGTAAGTATAGCAATGGTTAAACTTTTCTTCTCTCTTCTTCTTCTGTATACTTTAGTGTTAGTAGAATTTACAATGTGTATTATAAATGAGGCAAGTATAGACAAATTGGTTGTCAAGGGGCAATAGCAGTAGTCTATGTGAGACCATAGCCATTGTGAGAAGGCTACAGGAAAGAATTACTCCGCACGGCGCGTAAAAAAGTGGATGACGTCATGGGACACAGGGGTGTCCAGGAACTTTACTTCTTATCTTCCTACTACTTCTTTTTCGTTGATATTGTGTTATAGAGTAACTAAGAATATAAAAAGAGGGCGGCCGCCTACTAACATATTGTAATATTTGTATTGTTGTCTTATACTGCATGAAGCGAATGTGTGAGCGATTGAGATAGGCAGATCCGATACATGGGCACTGACCTCTTGGACACATTAAGGACGAACCTTCGTGTGTGGGTTGTTTTCGGACAAGACCCTTGATTGTGTTCAATGTTCACAGGCCCTACTCGGAAAGGCAAGAAGGAGTCTTCGTGTATATAGCAAAGCACTGATTCTGGTCAGGAACTTTTGCGATTCTGCTGTATATTTCAGTGGCCAAAGGCTCATTTTATGTTGTTTGTCTTTTAAATCAACGTCAAGAACATAATTACTAACAATGGGAATTACAAACTGTAAGGCATTCTTCTGTGAATGTCTCTGTTATCAATGACAGGAAGTCCTTGAAGGAATGAAGAAGTACATGCACAAGTTAAATCTTAACTAGGTCAAATATTGTGACAAGTGGGAAAAAATATAGATTAAAAATAAATTAGAAGTCCTTAGTTATAAAAACTTATGTGATAAAATACAGACAACATCAGCTAAAGATCAACAGAAATACGGATTATCTGCTGCTGAAGCCTGGTTCAAAGAAGGCCCACACTGTCACCCATATAAAAAAATATGTCGTCACAGAGGCAGAAAAGTCTAATATTGCAAACTAGAAGCCCTTCACAGTTTAGACAAAATTAAAATAATATCTTTTTATTAGTTATACATAAAAACGTGTTAAACAGACACAGGGCACTTACACAAAAAACCCTGAATTCTCAGAGGTATCCAAGTCTCATTGGAGACTTATTACCACTTGCATTCTATATTAGTTCCCTCTTCTTCAAAAGTTGTCAGGAGGGAACAACATATACCAATAGGTTATAGAGCAAAGTGGTATAAGTTGTCAAAAATTGATAAGAACTCGGATAAGGATAGATCAATTCCTTTCTTAAAGTCCCATTCCCATACTAGAAATTTTGAACTTGTGTCAGGATATTCCGATAGGCTGAATCAGCTCAATCCTGTATCACTTAGTATGTTTGACAATAAGGATAAGTCTTACATGAAGATTATTTCACTTATCCGTTTAGTCGTAAAGAGAATGGTATATGAGAGACTGTGAGTAGGTATTAAAGAGCAGACGATGTATAGTTGTACTGATACGTATTCTATTACCGCTGTCTAAGTACTCATAGTCTCTTATATTTTTTATTCGGAAAGAGGGGAGGATATGAGCCCATTAAAGTGATCAGTGGGCACACATCTGTTCCTTCCACAGACAATTAGAAACTGTATAACAGTCAATAGACTCAGCATGTGGTACTTTGTAATTTCTTGTGATTAAAGTTTGAGCATTATCGCGCTCTTTCCTAAGTACTATGTAATCTCTTATAGTCTCACTCAACGCGTTTCTCCACTAGTGAAAGCGGGTCATCAGGAGATAGTTGAGTTAGTACAGTTGGATGTAATTTACTATTTCCGAGTTCAATTTGAACCAAAGATGGTATAGTAATGTACAAATCACCCCAGTCAATAGTATTTTATCGGCTCGCTCTTAGCATAAGACTGGTATACTTCAAATGAAGGATAACCTGCCATGTGTAGGCAGTATCCTATAGGATACCAATCTAGAAATTTTATAGAGATGTATACTCGGTCAGTTACTTAGAGAGTCATGAAAGGCCCTATTTGCGATCTTTCATGTTTGAATTAGTGAACCAGTACTATGATATACGTGTTGGTATCACTAATGTTACTATTGCTAAGACTGCCTGTTTCTAAGGCTGCCTGTTTACAAGGCTGTCTATGTCTAAGGCTGCCTAGTACCTAGTCTGGAGTAAAAGTAGCAGCGCCTCTGGCCTTGGTGGTAGGTCAGGGCTATCTGTGCACTGGTTTGATGTCTGTCCTTATAAAGCAAGCTTTGCTCCTCCCTAAGTGGGTATGTCATGCCGTTCAGCCAATCATGTGAACTCAGGGAGGGGGGAAGGTTGGTTGACTCTTTGTTGTCCATGGTATTATAGCGATCTTTATGGAGAGATATTGAGCATTAGTATGTTCTAGGCTAGTGGCTTCTATCATAGGATTACCCATATTGCTTACCAATCTCATTAAAAAGGCCCTGATCCGCGGATTAAATGTTAAATGTCGAAAGTACGCTATCACCATTGGGCCTCCCATAAGGGGCTGTACTAGCAAAATAGGCCGCCGATAGGTGAGGAGGAAGGCGTTGGCTGCGCCGAGCCGCTGCAACGTCACGACGTGGCGTACCATAGTGACGTCAGCACGCCTCGGCCGCCGGACAACAGTATGGGCGCGGTGAAGTTAGGTATCGTAGTGCTGGGCAACGTCATGACGTCACCACGTTAGTAACGTCATGGCGACACCGCGAGTTAGTCACAGTATAACAGAATGAGTGCGGTGTCGCTTGATTGCGTAGTGACATCGCCGCGCTCTGTAGCGTCACATGATTCGGGTTGCATGCATTCGTGGGATCAGAAGCGTCAAGGCACAGTATGATGACGCGCTAGGTATATTTGTAAGGTAGTTGTTCACCAGATGCTCACATGACCAGTATAAGAGGTCATGTGATAAGATGGACTACATTTGTCATACTAATAGATGACTTTGTTTACACATTTATTTGCATATTAAATTGATCTATTCGTTACCATCCATGTATAATAAGGAAATATACCCATCCTTTGTTAGAAGGACACACTTATCATGCTAATAAAGTGCTATAATTTATATATCTAATCGGTCTGTTTATTCTCGTGTGTACATGATAACAGGATACACGTCAACATGGACTGCATATCCTGATCCTTATGTTATTTGGCTTGAAAAAGACCTAATTATAGGTCAAAACGTTGCCTATCTTAACTTGGACGCAATAAACATGTTCCTTTGTATGACATAATTTTCTGCATCATTTTATGCTGCTACCTCCTCCACTCTTCTACTTTGGGTATTCACTCACTGCGCTGCTAACGGCGCTGATACCAGCCACACTGTGACATCAGTGTGCAGCCGGGAATTTCCTCTCATGACATCTACTTGGTTCGGTGAGAGCAGGGGAAGAAGCGTCCACCAGCACACTGACGTCATAGTGTGCACCAGGATCATCGCCGAGCAGCAACGCTGAGCAGAAGTGACATCCCACAGTGGGGGCCACTGTGGGATGTCACTATGACACTGGGGGCCGCTGTGGAATGTCACTATGACACTGAGGGTCTCTGTGGAATGTTACTGTTATACTGGGGGCCGCTGTGGGATGTCACTATTAGACTGGGGGCAGCTGTGGGATGTCACTATTATACTGGGAGCCGCTGAGGGGATGTCACTATGATACTGCGGGTGGCTGTGGGGTGTCACTATGATACTGCGGGTGGCTGTGGGATGTCACTATTAGACTGGGGGCTGCTGTGGGTGTCACTATGATACTGGGTACCGCTGTGGGGATGTCACTGTGATACTGGAGGCCGCTGTGGGGTGGCACTATGATACTGGGGCCACTGTGGAGTGTCACCATTACTACTGGGGGGCCGCTGTGGAGTGTCACCATTACCGCTAGGGGGTCACTATTACCGCTGGGGCCACTAGGCCCCCAGCATCATAGTGACACCCCACAGCGGCCCCATGTTTACATGTGGTGGAAATGTGCAGGGCTGTTTCAAAATAGACAGTGTGCAGATTTTGACAGCTTTTTGGATGTGGAAATGCTGCAGAATTTTCCACAGAAATTTCCGCTGAGGACATTCTGCAGTATTTCCGCATCCAAAAAGCAGTCAAAATCTGCACACTGTCTATTTTAAGTGCCCCTGTCTTTTTTGGAATGACGGAAGTAAAATCATACATCGTGATAAGCTCCGCCCCCTGACATCTTGGCACTTTGCGATAAATAAGTGGGTTTTGGGTTGCAGTTTAGGCACTCGGTCTCTAAAAGGTTTGCCATCACTGCCCTAGAGGTAGTCTACATACTACTGTACGTGGATGACATCCTGCTGGCAGCAGGCAGTGAGGAAAATTGTAGGGAGAACACAATCACACTCTTGAGGTTTCTCTATGAGCAAGGCTATAAAGCAAACAGAAAGAAACTCCAATACTGCCACAAATGGTTAAATATTTGGGGTATAACCTGTTAGATGAAGGTAGGCATTTAGACGACATTAGGAAGCAAGCAATTCTGGAGGTTCCAAAACCACAAACAAATGATGTCCTTTTTGGGAATGGCAAACTTCTGCAGAGCCTGGATCCCAAATTATGCATCTCTGACAGCGCTTCTTACCAGACTCATCTATGATGGACCTCTGGCTGCAGCTGACAGGATCTAGTGGGATTGGCCCTCTAAGGAAGTCTTTGTCAGGTTAAAACAGACTCTGGTGGGCACATCAGTCTTGGGGGCTGCCGAACTACAACAAGCCCTTTGTTTAAACTGTTGACTCAAGGGAAGGATATATGAACTCTATGTTAACTCAGGAACACTGTGGGAAACCGACCGCTGGCATACTACTCTTCCAGACTAGATCCAGTGGGCTGAGCATTCCCACCCTGCGTACAAGCGGTAGCGGCAGCTGAAGCAGTCAGACCTTCTGCCACTATAGTGCTGTTCCCCCACTCACACTGAAAGTACTGCATGCAGTTAATTATACTCATATCTTAGTCCTTCCAGACATCTCTCCTGCATTACACTACTGCTCTCACAGCCACACCTGACAATTAGAGATGTACTACACGCCATCCATCCACCTTACTGCCTATGTCTTCAGATGGTACTCCATACAACTGTCTAGGAGAGATGGCACATAAGGTGTTACCCAGACCAGATCTACAGGATATCCCTCTTGTAGATGCTGTATACACTATTTGTAGATCGGTCGTCCAGGAAGAACTTCGATGGCACCAATGCCGTTGCATGCTGTGGTTACGCTAGAAGAGACCATAATAGCTGGGTCCTTGCCAAGGCACTACTCTGCACAGGCAGCAGAACTGGTAGCTCTGACAGGGGCCTGCAAGTGGGCACAGGGTAAAAAGATCACTATTTAGTTATGTAGCAGTATTGAGCCATGGCCTCTGCCATGTCTCAACAGAAGGGATATGGTTGCACTCGTATCTAAGGTATTCGCTACAGATGGCTTCTCAAATTACTAAAAAGGGGTATTTTCCAACACCTCAGTATCTACTATGTATCTAAATATTTGTATGAATTATATTGAATTAAACTAATGTGAAGGTAAAAATATTGTCTAGTTATTATAGATGCTTTAGCCAAGTGGATAGAAGTGTTTCCCACTGGTCAGTCAGATGCACCGACAGTGGCTAAAGCATTACTAAGGGAAACAATACCAGGTGATTTGGTCCTTATTAGAGACGAGCGAGCATGCTCGGTAAGGGCAGTTAAGAGAGAGAGCAACGCTATTTTGGAATAACTGCATACTTGTCTGAGAAAATTCAGGACGGGGTGTGCGCGGGGGTGAGCAGGGGGTTGCGGAGGGGAGCGAGGAATGGCAGAGAGAGAGAGATCTATTTCACTCTCCCTCTCCCCCCCCCTAACGCCCCCTGCCACCCGCGGCCCCTCCGAATTTTCTCAGATGAGCATGTAGTTACTTGAAAATAGCGTTGCTCTCTTGAGTAACTGCCCTTACTGAGCATGCTCACTCATCTCTAGTCCTTATCAAAGTGATAAAGAAAAGGAACTGGAAGACTCCCAAGTGGGAAGGACCTTGCCAGGTATTCCTGACCACTCCTACTGCAATGAAAATTGCTGAAAGGCAGACCTAGATTTACCAATCTCACTGTAAAAAGGTAACACAGGCAGAGCAGGGACAGTGTGCTGAGAGGTTCCAGTTCAGTCTGCAAAAAAGGGGGGTCCACATTAGGTGGTCTCTATCTCAAGCCGGTGAAGAAATCCACACCCCTTTTCCCTAGACTGCTCAGTAAGGACAAAATGACAGGAATAGCATTTCTTTTCAGAGTATTAGTGAATCTGGGGAACGCTATTAATGACAGCACTGAATTTGTCAGTGTTAGGGTTGGCCAGGGCAGAAGGACAGTGACTCCCTATGCCAACCCTCTCCCGTATCCCTACCTAATTGCCCTCCAGGGTGACAACTGGGCGACGGTCCCTACGCTGCACTAGTGTCAGGGATCCCGGGAAAGAGGGACTGGAGTCTGACTATACTGCTACTACTGAAATGTTACAAATACTATGCTCTCCCTACACTGCTGCCAGGAAAATGTTTATCTGCTGCTTTGCCCATACTGCTTCTATGTAACTGTTACTGGGGTCTGACTATACTGCTACTACTGAAATGTTACAAATGCTGTGCTCTCCCTACACTGCTGCAAGGGAAATGTGAATCTGCTGCTTTGCCCATACTGCTTTTACGTTAATGTTACTGGGGTCTGTCTGCACTGCTGGAACTGAAATGTGACTGGGGCATGTCGCAACTGATACTACTGAAATGTTACTGGGGTCTGTTAATACTGCTGGAACTGAAATGTTACTGGGGTCTGTCTACACTGCTGGAACTGAAATGTTACTGGGGTCTGCCTAGACTTATACTACTGAACTGTTACTGGGGTCTGTCTATACTTATACTACTGAAATGTGACTGGGGTCTGTGTATACTGCTGCAAATGAAATGTTAGTGGGGTCTGTCCTCACTGCTGCGAATGAAATGTTACAGGGGTCTGTCCATACTCTTACCACTGAAATGTTACTAATTCTCGGCTCTGCCTATACTGCTGCTACTGCTATGTTACAGGGTTGTGGAAACGGAGGCTTCCCAAAGACATGATCGTGGCGAGGCCGCACCACTAGGTCCCCAGGCGCGACAACTTTTCAGCGTTGTGGTCACTGGGAAGGTGCATATAACCACGGACATGGGGACAGGACACGTACTGTCTCAAAAACATCCCCCTCCTCCTCCTCCAACAATGAAAACATTCTTGGCAAATGCTTTCGCAGTGGTCCATCTGGCGGCAGTCCAAGAATTTCACCTTAAACGACACAATAAGAAAGCCCCCCACCACGGCCCACTTAATCCTGGCCACATTCCGAAAACCAACAAAATAAAATCGCGCTAATAGGTCCACAGTCGCGAGCACTATCCCACCAACGCGATTACTGGTAAGATGCATATAACCACGGACACGGGGACACGACACGTACTGCCTCAAAAACATCCCCCTCCTCCTCCTCCAACAATGAAAACATTCTTGGCCGAAGCCCACCTGTATGTAATCAGATGTTAGCTCTGGTGTCCAGGGCACTGCAATGGGATATATTTATGTACCGCCGGTGGGTTCCAGGGAGCCACCCATGCTGTCGGTCCACACGGACTTCACATTAGGGAGTTGTACCTGCCTGTGTCTATGTATTAAAAACCCCGGTATGACTGGGGCATGCAGTGTGGGCCAAAGCCCACCTGTATTTTATCTGACGTTACCTCAGCTGTGCAGGGCAATGCAATGAGATTTATTTATGTACCGCCGGTGGCTTCCTGGGACCCACCCATGCTGTCGGTCCACATGTACTTCACATTATCGAGATCTACCTGCCTGTGTATACTTATAAAAAACTCGAGTCCGACTGGGGCATGCAGTTTGGGCCGAAGCCCACCTGTATTTAATCAGACGTTAGCTCTGCTATCCAGGGCACTGCAATGGGATTTATTTATGTACCGCCGGTGGGTTCCAGGGAGCCAACCCTGCTGTGGGTCCACAGGGACTTCACATAGGGGAGTTGTACCTACCTGTGTCTACTTATAAAAAACCCCAGTCTGACTGGGGCATGCAGTGTGGGCCGAAGCCCACCTATATTTTATCTGATGTTAGCTCTGCTGTCCAGGGCACTGCAATGGGATTTATTTATGTACCGCCGGTGGGTTCCAGGGAGCCAACCCTGCTGTGAGTCCACAGGGACGTCACATAGGGGAGTTGTACCTACCTGTGTCTACTTATAAAAAAACCCAGTCTGACTGGGGCATGCAGTGTGGGCCGAAGCTCACCTGTATTTTATCTGACGTTAGCTCAGTTGTGCAGGGCACTGCAATGGGATTTATTTATGTACCACTGGTGGCTTCCTGGGACCCACCCATGCTTACGGTCCACACGGACTTCACATTAGGGAGTTATACCTGCCTGTGTCTACTCATAAAATAACCCAGTCTGACTGGGACATGCAGTGTGGCCCGAAGCCCACCTGTATTTAATCTGACGTTAGCTCTGCTGTTCAGGGCACTGCAATGGGATTTATTTATGTACCGCTGGTGGGTTTCAGGGAGCCACCCATGCTGTGGGTTTACAGGGACTTCACATTAGGGGAGTTGTTCCTGCCTGTGTCTATGTATTAAAAGCCCAGTCTGACTGGGGCATGTAGTGTGGGCCAAAGCCCACCTGTATTTTATCTGATGTTACCTCAGCTGTGCAGGGCAATGCAATGGGATTTACTTATGTACCGCCGGTGGCTTCCTGGGACCCACCCATGCTGTCGGTCCACACGGACTTCACATTATCGAGATCTACCTGCCTGTGTATACTTATTAAAAACTCGAGTCTGACTGGGGCATGCAGTTTGGGCCGAAGCCCACCTGTATTTAATCAGACGTTAGCTCTGCTGTCCAGGGCACTGCAATGGGATATATTTTTATACCGCCGGTGGGTTCCAGGGAGCCACCCATGCTGTCGGTCCACACAGACTTAACATTAGGGAGTTGTACCTGCCTGTGTCTACTCATAAAATACCCCAGTCTGAATGGGGCATGCAGTGTGGGCCAAAGCCCAACTGTATTTAATGTGACGTTAGCTCAACTGTGCAGGGCACTGCAATAGGATATATTTTTGTACCGCCGGTAGGTTCCAGGGAGTCACCCATGCTGTCGGTCCACATGGACTTCACATTAGGGAGTTGTACCTGCCTGTGTCTATGTGTTAAAAACCCCGGTCTGACTAGGGCATGCAGTGTGGGCCAAAGCCTACCTGTATTTTATCTGACGTTACCTCAGCTGTGCAGGGCAATGCAATGGGATTTATTTATGTACCACCGGTGGCTTCCTGGGACCCACCCATGCTGTCGGTCCACACGGACTTCACATTAGGGAGATGAACCTGCCTGTGTAAATTCATTGAAAAAATCGAGTCTGACTGGGGCATGCAGTTTGGGCCGAAGCCTACCTGTATTTAATCAGACGTTAGGTCTGCTGTTCAGGGCACTGCAACGGGATATATTTTTGTACCGCCGGTGGGTTCCAGGGAGCCACCCATGCTGTCGGTCCACACGGACTTCACATTAGGGAGTTGTACCTGCTTGTGTCTATGTATTAAAAACCCCGGTCTGACTGGGGCATGCAGTGTGGGCCGAAGCCCACCTGTATTTTATCTGACATTACCATAGCTGTGCAGGGCAATGCAATGGGATTTATTTATGTACAGCCTGTGGCTTCCTGGGACCCACCCATGCTGTCAGTCCACACGGACTTCACATTAGGGAGATGTACCTGCCTGTGTATACGTATAAAAAACTCGAGTCTAGACTGGCACAGACACAGAGAAGCCAAACAGTGGGTTGAACTAGAGCAGACGGCAACACCGGTACCCCTGGTAGTACTCCCATGGATTAAAAACCAGGCCACAACGGAGCTAACAAATCACCCAACCATCGGCCCCACACTGACAAGCTTAACAAAAATCACAGAGGAAGCAGGAGTATCCCCTAGACCCTCCCCCATGTACCCGATATTAGGCAACCCGGACTTCCCACCGGGCAATGAGAGTAAAATATACCAAGAAAGGCTCACGAGAGGGAAATTCAGGGCGAGCCATTTCCTCAGAGAGGGACAGTGGTGGACAAGTGGGGACCCGGAAGAAGAGACGGACCAACCCAGGCTCACATTCTGGCAAAATATCCAGCTAAGGCATTTCCTCCGATCCCTCCCTCACCCAAATCTATACTCACGCCCCAAGACACAATTCGAGATAGCATGTAGCGAAGAAGGCACATCCAGGCACACACTATCCAGGATGTACAATATCATTACCACACAAGAGGAGAACTCGCCCCCAAGATATATACAGCAATGGGAGAAAGACCTTAACATAACGTTTACCCCAGAGGAAAGGGAGAGAATATTCACACTGACGCACACAACCTCCATATCAAGTCAGATACAGGAATCAGGATATAAGATCCTATCGCGCTGGTACAGGGTGCCCTCCCGACTACATAAGATGTTCCCATCGGTCTCCCCATTATGCTGGAGATGCGGATCAGAACAGGGGACATTGCTACATATCCTCTGGGACTGTCCAGTGCTGACGAGCTTTTGGTCGGAGGTGTGGAGAATCACATCTAAGTTCACCACATACACCCTAAACAAAACCCCAGCTCTCTTCCTCCTGCATCACTGCGACGTACCTATCTCCTCATATAAGAAGTCAGTGGTCCGCCACCTGATTAATGCGGCGAGATCCTGTGTCCCCAGACTATGGAGACGGTCGGAACCCCCTAGTACAAGGATGTGGTTAAACGCGGTAAACTGGATAATGGAGATGGAGGACCTCACGGCCACACTGAGAGGTACGCAAGACAATTTCAGGAAGACCTGGTATCACTGGATGGAATTCCAGAACACAGATGAGTACGCCCAACTTTGAGATCTTACTCAGACATAAGTGGTACCCCACCTGACCCCCCCCCTTCCCCCCCAACCTTTCCACCCTATTTTTCCTTTTCTAATAAATGCAAGTTTATTTTTAGAAGTTACATACAGCGCAGCATAGTAGAATGTTATCACAAGTTATTACAGTAATAGCTGTTAAAGTTATCTAAGTATTTTGTACCCAGAAGGACCATCCTGACAGATTGTTTTTTCTTATATGGTAACCAAAATGAAAATGAAAATGTTAAATAAAGAATTTAAAAAAAAAAAAAAAAAAACTCGAGTCTGACTGGGGCATGCAGTGTGGGCCGAAGCCCACCTGCAATATATCTGATGTTAGCTCTGCTGTCCAGGGCACTGCAATGGGATTCATTTATGTACCGCCGGTGGGTTCCAGGGAGCCACCCCTGCTGTGGGTCCACAGGGACTTCACATAGGGGAGTTGTACCTGCCTGTGTCTACTTATAAAAACCCCAGTCTGACTGGGGCATGCAGTGTGGGCCGAAGCCCACCTGTATTTTATCTGATGTTAGCTCTGCTGTCCAGCACTGCAATGGGATTTATTTATGTACCGCCGGTGGGTTCCAGGGAGCCAACCCTGCTGTGGGTCCACAGGGACGTCACATAGGGGAGTTGTACCTACCTGTGTCTACTTATAAAAAACCCCAGTCTGACTGGGGCATGCAGTGTGGGCCGAAGCTCACCTGTATTTTATCTGACGTTAGCTCAGTTGTGCAGGGCACTGCAATGGGATTTATTTATGTACCACTGGTGGCTTCCTGGGACCCACCCATGCTTACGGTCCACACGGACTTCACATTAGGGAGTTATACCTGCCTGTGTCTACTCATAAAATAACCCAGTCTGACTGGGGCATGCAGTGTGGCCCGAAGCCCACCTGTATTTAATCTGACGTTAGCTCTGCTGTTCAGGGCACTGCAATGGGATTTATTTATGTACCGCTGGTGGGTTTCAGGGAGCAACCCATGCTGTGGGTTTACAGGGACTTCACATTAGGGGAGTTGTTCCTGCCTGTGTCTATGTATTAAAACCCCAGTCTGACTGGGGCATGCAGTGTGGGCCAAAGCCCACCTGTATTTTATCTGACGTTACCTCAGCTGTGCAGGGCAATGCAATGGGATTTACTTATGTACCGCCGGTGGCTTCCTGGGACCCACCCATGCTGTCGGTCCACACGGACTTCACATTATCGAGATCTACCTGCCTGTGTATACTTATTAAAAACTCGAGTCTGGGGGCGGAGCCTGGCCGGAGATGTAGATAGTCGCATCTCAGTGTAGCTCCTGCAAGATCCGACATTCCCATCCTGATAACGGGACCCAGAGACGCCGAAAGGCAATCAAAAAGCAGCGGAGGCACAGTAGCAAGCTCCGGAGGCAGAACGGACAGCAGCAGAGATAATGGTGCGAGGCAAGGAGCGGGGGAAGGCAGAAGAAGCCGGCGGGAGGGAGCCGAGAACGCTCATACCGCGGCCCAGCACAAACAGTGCAGACACAGCACGTAAACTGGCAAGATATGCCAGGGAGGAGGGGAGCAGAAAACAGGACTCCATAAGCCTTAAACAACAGAGGGGAGAGCGGGAGAGCCCACAGAGAAGCACACAAACGGAGGGAGCAGGAGGGGAGGAAGAAGCTGCAGACACAGTACATGCAGAAAGTGAAAGTAAAAAGGAAAGAGCAGACAAAGCAAACACAACAACGGACCCTGCTAAACACAGCAAGGACAAGGAAAAACAAAGTAATCTACATGCTGTACAAGACCATGCTGGAAATAAGCAGGAAGTCATAAGTCATGCAGACAATTCCAACTACAAAAATAAAGGTGCAAACAGTCCCAATCCAGACGAACATTACGCAGGTGACAGCATGAATAATGCAAGCAGCCCAGGCATATGCACGCACAGCGCAAATCACGCAAACACCTCAGAAAGCACAATACAGGACACCTCCCAAAGTACAGAAGATGCCGCCAAAAAAGATCAAAGGCAGGAGGACGAAAGATGCGCCAGGGAGCCTACGTTGAAAGAAATATTCAGCGAAATCACTAAAGGCAACGCATCACTGAACAACCTTAATATGCAGATGGGGGCGATGCAAAGTAATGTAAACCTGCTACGGCAAGATATGAGGAAAATATCAGAGCGTCTGACAGAAACTGAACAACGTATAAGCGACGTGGAAGACGCAATACAGCCGATGCAACGAGATGTGGAAAAAACTCTGCATGACATACAATATCTACAGAACAAGGTAGACGACCTAGAAAATAGGTCAAGAAGGAACAACGTGCGGATTGTGGGCCTCCCAGAAAAGACGGAAGGAAGAAACCCAGCAGAATTTTTTGAAACATGGCTGCCCGAACTGTTCAGAAGAAACACTCTAACTGCAATGTTTGCAGTCGAAAGAGCCCACCGTGTACCGACACGACCCCTCCCCCCGGGGGCTCCAGCCAGACCGATACTCATCAAAGTACTGCATTACAGAGACCGAGATACCATACTCCAAAAGGCCCGCGAAAAGGGTGAAATCCAATATAATGGCGTGAAAGTCTCCTTCTATCCAGATTTCTCCACGGAAATACAAAAGAAGCGAGCAACATTTGTAGAAATAAAAAGACGACTGCGAAACCTACAAGTGCCCTACGGGATGCTGTACCCGGCTAAACTGAGAGTGGCGGCGCTGGGCACGACACAATTCTTTGAAAACCCAAAAGATGCAGGTGCCTGGATAGATCAAAATGAAGAACAGATCCAGAGGGGAAGATCGCCGCGCAAGACACCATGAAGAGGCTGCACCTAAAGAAACGTTCATGCAAAGGGAACCGAAAATTTTTGAAAGGAGCTCCTGGGACGACAGGATGCATCGCGTAGGAGAATGGAGGACTGGTACCCCGATCCGATGAGACAACGGATCAGTGAGTTACATGCTGGGGGTGTTTGTTGCTTGGTCTCTCTCTCGCATATTAGGGGAATGTTAGATAAGATACAGTTAAAAGGGATAAGGTTAAACGATAGAAAAATGGTTCAGGGTGGGATAAGGGGAAGAAATGTCAACGTAAATGTACAAATGATAAATGTGTTGCAAATAACGAAAATATGTATAGTAAATGTGGATAAATGTCTGTACTGGTGGATGTGGGGGACCAAACCAAAATGTTGCTGGAGAAGCCCTGTGCGGAGAACAAACAGTAGTACACATACACATATACGGGGCGACACGGGCGAGATACAAATACAGAGATGGGGACCCTCCCAGTGCGACTCACTCATAAAAACAAAAAGGGGTGGAGGCGCCCAGAAAATAACAACCCTGCGGAAAACAAAAAACAAGGAAAATGGGTAGTAGGATAAGGGTCGTATCGTGGAACGTGAGAGGTATGAGTGACCAGACAAAACGATCAGCAGTACTGCAAGTCATCAAGGAACAAGGCCCGGCTATTATATGCTTGCAGGAAACACATTTATCAAAAGAAAATACGGACACGTTCAAAATAGGGGGGATGGGTCAGAGCTTCCACTCCACACACACGAGGTATTCCAGGGGGGTCAGCATAGTGATACACAGAAATATACCGTTTAAATGTCTCTCACGAAAAATTGACCCAGAAGGCCGCTTTATATGCCTACACTGCAGAATCTACAACTATACATGCATTATAGCTTCAGTATATATCCCGCCACCATATAATAACACGATGATGCGGCAAGTAATAGGATTCATAGCAGATAAACCGGACATCCCAGTCCTTATCATAGGCGACTTTAATTCGGTCATTAACCCTGCACAGGACAGACTAAGGGCAGGAAACACAAACGAAGAAAGGAACCTGACACCACTAGGTAAACTAATAAACGAGATATCATTGATAGACATATGGAGAACAAGGCACCCCACAAACAAACAATACTCCTGCTACTCATCCACATACCAATGCTTATCTAGAATAGACCTAGCGGTAGGGAATATTCAGGTATATAGAGATATAACCTCGATAGAATATCTACCAAGAGTTGTTTCTGACCACTCCATCCTACGTCTGGACATACAGCACAGTAACACTGTGAGTCATTCCCAAAAAAGATGGAATCTGAACTCGCACTGGCTAAACATATTAAACAAGGAAATAGTGAAAAAAACACTAGAGGAATACTTCATATTAAATAAGGATACCACAAGTATGACGATTTGCTGGGAGGCCATGAAGGCATATGTGAGGGGGGTATACATACAACAAATCACACAGGCAAAAAAAGGACATAGAGAAAGAGGGCAAAAAATACGAGACAAACTAAAAGAATCAGAAGAAAATTACATAAAAGAGAAAACTATAACAACACTCAACCTATGGAAACAGGCCCAAGAGGCCCTTAATAAATACGTTCTAGAAACGGCGGCCACTAAAAATGGGTTCAGGAAACAGACATATTATGAGGAGGGAGAAAAAACGGGACATATGCTGGCAGTTATAGCCCGAGCACAAACTAGCCCCACATACATCATTGAACTAAAAGACGCACAAGGCGAGATAGTCAGGGACGCAACATCCATAAGAGAGATTGCACGGGAATTTTACTCCTCTCTGTATTCCTCGAAACTGGAAAAAACGGTAAAACAAATCGAGGAATACTTGGCGGATATAAGAACACATAAATTGACGGAGGAACAGAGAGAGTTTCTAGATGCACCAATAGACTTGGAGGAGATGCAAGAGGCAGTAAAAGATATGCAAAATAACAAGGCCCCAGGGGAGGATGGTTTCCCAATAGAATTTTACAAACAACATGCAGACACTTTATTACCACAACTCCTGGAGACATGGGCGGGGGCGGAAAAGGAAGGGGAACTACCACAAACAATGCGAAAAGCAAAAATAATAATTCTGTTAAAAGCAGAAAAGGACCCCCTGTTGATGGACTCGTATAGGCCGATATCGCTGTTAAACGCGGATGTCAAAATTATAGCAAAAGTTCTAGCCAAGCGGCTATCACAAGTGGCATCCACCCTGGTGCATCCAGACCAGAGTGGATTTATACCAGCAAGATCAACGGCAACGAATATCCGTAGGGTATTTCTAAACCTACAAATACCCGTAGATAATACCGGAGACAGAATCATATGCTCACTAGACGCGGCCAAGGCGTTTGATAGCGTTGAGTGGCAATACCTGTGGAAGGTACTAGAAAAAATGGGCTGTGGCCCAATATTTGTGAGACGAGTAAAACTCCTATATGCTAGAGCAGAGGCGGATGTGTCCATCAACGGGGGGTCATCAGAAACATTCCCACTACATAGAGGGACAAGGCAGGGGTGCCCACTATCGCCACTCCTGTTTGCACTTGCAATAGAGCCCCTAGCATGCAAAATTCGGTCACACCAGGAAATAGTGGGATTCATAAGAGGAAACATGGAGGAGAAAATCGCTTTGTATGCGGACGACATGCTACTATTTTTAGGGGACAGGGAAAAATCTTTAGAAACCACGATGCAAACAATAAAAGAATTTGGAGCCTTCTCAGGACTCGCTATCAATTGGACCAAATCCGAAATACTATCAATAGACACCCCATACATGCAAGTCGCCAACAGAGAATTAACCCTGAAATGCACCCCAACAATTAAATATCTGGGAGTTAAAATTACGAAAGAGGTCAGTGAGTACGGGAAAATAAACCTGGAACCACTTATGGAAAAATGGAAACAAAAACTTCACATATGGAAAAAACTACCCATGACAATCATAGGAAGAGTGAATCTTATAAAAATGATATGGATGCCCCAATTACTATATCTAATACACAACTCCCCACACTGGATAACACAAAAATTCTTCCACAAGGCCAAGGGACTGTTTAGAGAACTCATATGGGGAGGGAAGACACCTAGGATAAAATTAGAACTGCTATACAATTCAAAAGAAAAGGGAGGTTTAGCCTTGCCCAATCCGTTCTCGTACTTCATGGCCTCCCAGCTGCAACATCTCAGGGGATGGGAGACAGAAGAAACACACGACGCTAGTTTCAGAATCCTTAAAAATCTTTTTAACGGATCACATTTGTTTGAAACCCTGGAACGTGGAGCGTTTAAAAAAAACGGTCAAAGTGCCCCCACGCTATTATTGATACATAAAATATGGTGGAAGACCAGAAACATGCTTGATATAAAAAACTGCACGCAACATACCCCCATATGGAATAACCCACACCTATCAGAAATCAACAAGCTAAAAGGATTCCAAGGGTGGAAAGACAGGGGAGTTAGGAGAATGGACCAGATACTGGAGGGGGGGGGAACTAAAAACCTTCGAGCAGTTAAGGCAAAACCACGACATCCCCAATAGTGACTTTTACAAATATCTGCAACTTAGACACGCTATACAAGCGGAAAAAAACACGGCGGAAATAACAATGGCAATAAATATAGTAGCGGACATAATAGGAAAAGCCACCACCACAGCGGGGAAAATATCTGTACTATATTCCCATATACAGGACACGGTCAATGCACACAACCCGTTATCAACAAAAGCAAAATGGGAAGCAGACATAGGGCCCATTGAGGAGTCGCACTGGGAGGAAATCCTACAAATGACACCCAAGCTATCTCTGAGCGAATCACACAGAGTCTCACAAATATTTCTAATACACAGAGTGTACCGCACCCCGGCCTTCTTACACAACATAGGAATGAGAACCTCCCCGATATGTGTAAGGTGCAAAACCCACACGGCGGACCTAATCCACATGCTATGGCGTTGCCCGAAATTGCACAGATATTGGATGGGAATAAGAAATGCAATTAACGCGGCATTTGGCATACGTATGGACTTTACACCATACGTGTGCATTCTGGGATACATACAGGATCTAACATTAGATGATCATGAAAAACTAGCGGTAGCCAGACTATTGTATATAGCCAGAAAAACAATAGCCCAGCGCTGGTTGGACGAAGAACCACCCACGCTGGGAGAATTCAAAAATAAGGTCAACCAAATTTTACCGTGGGAAAGGAGTATATACACTAAGCGTAAGACCAGTCAAAAATATCAGGACATATGGCTGAGATGGATACACGCCCAGAGCAGTAATGTTGGACCAAATACATAGGGAGTGGTGAGCCGTGTGGGGAGGCACCAGTAAACCGGGGATTTACTAAGACATAACAACGTATGTAATTGATATATATAAAGTTTATTGGGAAATGTAGAACAAATTACAGACTCGATATACAATAAAATAAAGTGGTAAGGAGTAATAGGGAAAAGTTAAGAAAGGAGGGATTGGAGAGAGAGAGACCGGGCAACGGGCAAAAGAAATATGACCCCCCCTTGAATGCAACAAAAAATCTAACCCTGAATCAATAAAAGAAAACAGCAAGAAGATAAGCAACACGAAGACCAAAGAAGAAAACAAATATACGTTACAAGAACTGTTATTATTGTTTACGACACAACACTCTGTTTATTCAGAGACAGTTTACCCAAAGAACGGAACGTTGAGAGAGAGATCTTAGGGGGGGTGGGGGAGGGAGGGGGGAGAGGGGAAGGGGGTGGGTGAGAGGGGGAGGGGGAGGGAGGGGAAACCAAAGATTTGTTAAAAAAATGTTTTAAAATATGCAAAAGGTGAAAAAGTTTAATAAAAAATACTTTAATTAAAAAAAAAAAAACTCGAGTCTGACTGGGGCATGCAGTTTGGGCCGAAGCCCACCTGTATTTAATCAGACGTTAGCTCTGCTGTCCAGGGCACTGCAATGGGATATATTTTTATACCGCCGGTGGGTTTCAGGGAGCCACCCATGCTGTCGGTCCACACAGACTTAACATTAGGGAGTTGTACCTGCCTGTGTCTACTCATAAAATACCCCAGTCTGAATGGGGCATGCAGTGTGGGCCAAAGCCCACCTGTATTTAATGTGACGTTAGCTCAGCTGTGCAGGGCACTGCAATAGGATATATTTTTATACCGCCGGTGGGTTCCAGGGAGCCACCCATGCTGTCGGTCCATTTTGTCATGATTTTGGCATACTTGTGAGACAACCTATGTCTATGCATATCGTACCACTTTCTTTTACCCATCTATAAAAAATGATAAGGAGGCAGTTCATGGAAAGAGCTGATATCCCTTTGTCAAAATCAGAACACTCAGTCTCATCTGGTTACTTCTAAAGTGTGTGGTCATCTATGACTCTTATTTTAACTCTATCTAATCTGATGAATTTCTATAACAGTACTTATATCGTTTTTCTTGCCATTGTTATTATTATTTTAGCCAGTTCTGTATTCAGATTGTCTAGACTATTTATGTAGTTATCAATGATATTGGAGTAGAGTGAACTTAGGTTGCGTACTGTTACTCTTAACAAACCCTCCTTCCTCTATTTATGATCCATACATAATACTAGTCTGCTTACTAAATCACACTAACTATATAAACTAACAGATACAGCGATTCTTCACAAACCCCCGAGCACATAATCTGTTCGATACTTTGATACTTTTACTCTCCACTGATAATTTGTACTTTTTTGTGCATCTCTTTTCCTTTCTCCCATTTCTTTTACTCTATTTACTCTCCTATCCTGATTATTGTACTTTACCCAACTGTTTCGGCGGAAGGGGCTGTGTCCCTGAAATGCATCAATACTGCCTGTTTTAGTTAAATCATTTGTTTTATCAGGCTGTGCGCCCCAAGTTGTATAGTCCAGTATAAATAAAGTCTGATATGTTACACTGAAGTTGGAGAACCTTTCCCATGTGATCACAGCTGTATATTACTGTGTGCGACTCTTCCTAGTATATGACCCTATAGTGATGAGATGGAGGGGAGACGCCCTTGCTGGGCTCATTGGTGGAAACATCATCTAAAGGAAGAAGAAAGATCGGCCCAAATACAAACATGTAAGTTACACAAGTAAACTTTTATCAACAGTTAGAAACAAGTTTAGAGACGCAGTTATATGTATCAGTGTGAAATATTCTATGTACACGGCTGATAATAAAGGTGGATTATATTTGTTTCTGACTAACAGCTCTTCATCGGTAAATACATACATTTCTTATTCATCACTAAATTACTCCCCTTTTCTTGTATGACATGTGACTACTTTTTTTTTTACCTTTTTTTGTATGGTTTGACAAAACAGGCTTAAAAAGATGTCTTCCCTCCTGTGTGAGTTTTTTGATGTCGCAGTAAACATGATTTGTGAGTAAAACATTTCCCACATTCTGAACATCCAAACGGCTTCTCTCCTATGTGAATTCTCTGGTGTTTAACAAGGTTTGATTTTGCTGCAAAATATTTCCCACATTCTGAACAAGAAAATGGCTTCTCTCCTGTGTGAATTCTCTGGTGTTTACCAAGGTCTGATTTTGCTGCAAAATATTTCCCACATTCTGAACAAAAAAATGGCTTTTCTCCTGTGTGAATTCTCTTATGTGTAACAAGGGCTGATTTTCCTATAAAACATTTCCCACATTCTGAACAAGAAAATGGCTTTTCTCCTGTGTGAATTCTCTTATGTGTAACAAGGGCTGATTTTCCTATAAAACATTTCCCACATTCTGAACAAGAAAATGGCTTTTCTCCTGTGTGAATTCTTTTATGTGTAACAAGGGCTGATTTCACTGCAAAACATTTCCCACATTCTGAACAAGAAAATGGCTTTTCTCCTGTGTGAATTCTCTTATGTGTAACAAGGGCTGATTTTCCTATAAAACATTTCCCACATTCTGAACAAGGAAATGGCTTTTCTCCTGTGTGAATTCTTTGATGTCGCAAGAAATGTAATTTCTCTCTAAAACATTTCCCACATTCTGAACATCCAAACAGCTTCTCTCCAGTATGAGTTCGCTGGTGTTTAACAAGGTCTTTTTTCATTGTAAAACATTTCCCACATTCTGAACAAGAAAATGGCTTCTCTCCTGTGTGAATTCTTTGATGTTGCAAGAGATATGATTTCTCTGTAAAACATTTCCCACATTCTGAACAAGGAAATGGCTTTTCTCCTGTGTGAATTCTTTGATGTTGCAAGAGATGTGATTTCTCTCTAAAACATTTCCCACATTTTGAACATCCAAATGGCTTCTGTCCAGTATGAGTTCGCTGGTGTTTAACAAGGGCTGATTGCGTTGCAAAACATTTCCCACATTCTGAACAAGAAAATGGCTTTTCTCCTGTGTGAATTCTTTTATGTGTAACAAGGGCTGATTTCATTGCAAAACATTTCCCACATTCTGAACATCCAAATGGCTTTTCTCCTGTGTGAATTCTTTTATGTGTAACAAGGGCTGATTTCATTGCAAAACATTTCCCACATTCTGAACAAGGAAATGGCTTTTCTCCTGTGTGAATTCTTTGATGTTGCAAGAGATGTGATTTCTCTGTAAAACATTTCCCACATTCTGAACAAGGAAATAGCTTTTCTCCTGTGTGAATTCTTTGATGTTGCAAGAGATGTGATTTCTCTGCAAAACATTTCCCACATTCTGAACAAGAAAATGGCTTCTCTACTGTGTGAGTTCGCTGGTGTTTAACCAGGTGATTTTTCATTGTAAAACATTTCCCACATTTTGAACAAGAAAATGGCTTTTCTCCTGTGTGAATCCTCTTATGTGTAACAAGGACTGATTTCGCTGCAAAACATTTCCCACATTCTGAACAAGGAAATGGCTTCTCTCCTGTGTGAATTCTCTTATGTGTAACAAGGACTGATTTCGCTGCAAAACATTTCCCACATTCTGAACAAGAAAATGGCTTCTCTCCTGTGTGAATTCTTTTATGTGTAACAAGGGCTGATTTTTTTATAAAACATTTCCCACATTCTGGACAAGAAAATGGCTTTTCTCCTGTGTGAATTCTCTTATGTGTAACAACGGCTGATTTCTCTGTAAAACATTTCCCACATTCTGAACAAGGAAATGGCTTCTCTCCTGTGTGAATTCTTTTATGTGTAACAAGGGCTGATTTTTTTATAAAACATTTCCCACATTCTGGACAAGAAAATGGCTTTTCTCCTGTGTGAATTCTCTGATGTATAACAAGGGCTGATTTCTCTGCAAAACATTTCCCACATTCTGAACAAGAAAATGGCTTTTCTCCTGTGTGAATTCTTTTATGTGTAACAAGGGCTGATTTTGCTGCAAAACATTTCTCACATTTTGAACATGAAAATGGCTTCTCTACTCTGTGAGTTCTCTGATGTCTAACAAGGTTTGATTTCCATGTAAAACATTTCCCACATTCTGAACAAGAAAATGGCTTCTCTCCTGTGTGAAATTCTTGATGTCGCAGGAAATGTGTTTTGTGAGCAAAACATTTCCCACATTCTGAACATGAATATGTCTTCTCCCCTGTGTGAGTTCCATGATCTTCTCCCCTCCTGTGACATCTATTCTGCTCATCAGTCTGTGATGAATCAGAAGATGGGACCTGTATAAGAGGATCCGATGATGGATCTTTGCTGTGAAGGGCTGAGGAGATATCTGGGATAATGGCAGGTTCTTCATATGTATCTTGTGTGATACCGCAATCCTCTGCTTTACAATCTGCAGATATCAGATGTCTCTCTGAGCTCCCGATACCGTCATCTGCCAAGAATAAAGTTGATTATTCTTTAATACTATAGACTTTAAAAATGATACTGATATTTTATAACATTTCTATACAAATAACAAGTCATGTAGAAAAAGGTCATCATCATCTAAGGGTGCTTTTACACAGGCTGACAGCTGCTAGAGCTATCACTGAAGAGAGCCATTATAGATGACTGTCTGCCCATGTAAACACGGATCCTGACAGAGAAAGTGAGTGAGAATCGCTCAACTTTCGAAGTCACTTGGTTTGCAGCTCACTTAAAGACCAAGTGATTGTCAGTGAAGAACAAATCATCAAAAACTACAGATGTGAATTGGGACTTAAAAGTAGATAATTCTGGTTTCCATCAATATAGGGGATCTATATTGTGTGCAGCAAATATAGAACTGCTCATCTGTAAAACAGCTTAGTGCATTCAATAATGCGATATTCTGTCACATCAGATCGGGGCAGGGAGGCATGTTCTTCCAGGCCGAGGTTTACGGTCACCATGTTTGCCGCTGCTCTCAAAGGTACGGGGAGTCCTGCAAGTACTAGTGCTGACAGTCTTACTCACGGTACTGTCATGTCCCGCTCTCTCATAGGCTGACAGAGTGACCTCCCTCCCCGGCTCCAGCGTTCACTGTAGTTTGACTGACCGCACAGGGGGGAAAGAAGTGAGGTCCCGTTGTGAGCCGGAGAGAGCGAGCGCACAATGGAGGATAATGGGGCAATGGAACATGGGGTCTGTTTGGGGGACATTGGAGGATGATGGAGCTGATACCTTTTGCTGTTTAAAGTTTATTCTGAGTCCCATAAGACTCTAGTTATGCCACTGATTGGGAGCATAGGAGGTCACAATACTAACTGAGGCCACAGAGTGGGGGTCACATTATTGATTGAAGCCTTAGAGCGAGTCACATTACTAATTGAGGCCATAGCAGGGGGCAATATTACATAAAGTAAGACCACAATGGGCATATTATTGGATGTAAAGGGAGGGGGAGGGGCACTGAAATGTCAACTAGTGGTTGCAGCAGCAGCAGCTTAATGGGAAGAGGGAGGAGAAGTAAGTTTGGCTGCAAGAAAACAGGAAGAAAATAATATATTACATAATTTTTAATTTATTCCAGTGTGGGGGGGAGGGGGGTTCTGAGGTTTGCTCTAGGTCCCCCAGGGTTCTTTGTATGCCCCTGCTTCTACTCGCAGCCTATGCACTTCATAGTTCCCGGTCATGCGGCAAGCTCTGCTCTGTAGACCTGCTGTCAGGCTGCGATACATCTGTAAACTGTGCCCTTAATGCGCTCGTCTGAAACTGGTCATAAAGGGGAAATACAGTTCCTGGTTCTGTTTACATGTACACAGCTTGGTTCCTGTATTTACATACCAAGCTTGGTTCTGGTATTGTATGTATGTACATCACCAAGCTTGATTTTGGTGTTGTAATTATGTTATGACCTTGGTTCTGGTGCTGTATTTATGGCACCTAGTGGCCAGCTCACACCCTCCTATACCTCATATATATTCTACAGTTCATGCACAGCGATTTTTGCATCAAGTGTTTTGAAAAGAACCAAAACCAGCGGAATCTGCTCAGGCCCCCATATTGCTGGCCAATTCAATTTCCTATTTCTAGTTATATGCAGCAGACCCACTAGGACCCCCACTAAGCTGGAAGGCTACATACACGGGCACGATGTTTCTTCTTCACTCGTGACCTGTGCTCCACCCCCATCCTGGATATTTCATTGAGAGCCGGATTGAAGTCCGTCATTGAGACAAAGAAAAACAGCAAACAGAATAAATTATGACCTTTTACATCCCAGAGCATACTCCCAGAACTATTCTCAAGCCCCCGACCCAGCCCATCCGAACTGGAGAGGTCACAGGTTCAGACTCCACATATGGACAACCCAACATCTTCACCACTAGGAGACCAATCTGTCCTCCCACTATCAACATCAGAAGACTCCGTTATGGCTAGTGATGAGCGAGCATACTCGCTAAGGGCAATTGCTCGAGCGAGCATTGCCCTTAGCGAGTACCTGCCCGTTCGAGAGACTAGGTTCGGGTGCCGGCGGCGATCAGGGAGCTGCGGGGAGGAACGGAGGGGAGATCTCTCTCTTTCCCCCCCGCTCCTCCCTGCTGACTGCCGCAACTCACCGCACCCCCGCGTCGACACCCGAACCTTTTCTCTCGAGCGGGGAGATACTCGCTAAGGGCCATGCTCGCTCGAGCAATTGCCCTTAGTGAGTATAGTCGCTCATCTCTAGTTACGGTGCTTTTTCTTTGTATTCAACATCTCTTTAAAGCAGAATTACAATCTACACTATGCGATATCAACGGCCAGATACATGATCTAGGACAACGTACTACGGATCTGAAACACAAGACAGATGACATAGTAGACGCCCTGGATGAGGAACGAGCTGGGGGCGAAGATTACTCTGAGCGGATAGAAGCTTTAGAATTGAAATGTGAGGATCTGGAAGACTGAAGTAGATGGGCCAATATCCGAATCAGAGGTATGCCAGAGGCTATCACTAACATCCATGAAGCTGCAACTAATTTGTTCTCTGCGCTGCTAACACAAGTCTCTTAAGAAAGCTTACGTATCATCCGTATCCACCGTGCACTGGCCACACTTAAAGGGGTTGTCCCGCGAAAGCAAGTGGGGTTACATACTTCTGTATGGCCATATTAATGCACTTTGTAATATACATTGTGCATTAATTATGAGCCATACAGAAGTTATTCACTTACCTGTTCCGTTGCTAGCGTCCCCGTCTCCATGGCGCCGTCTAATTTCAGCGTCTAATCGCCCGATTAGACGCGCTTGCGCAGTCCGGTCTTCTCTCTTCTGAATGGGGCCGCTCGTGCCGGAGAGCGGCTCCTCGTAGCTACGCCCCGTCACGTTTGCCGATTCCAGCCAATCAGGAGGCTGGAATCGGCAATGGAGCGCACAGAGCCCGGAGTGAAGATCCCGGCGGCCATCTTACTCAGGTAAGTAAGAAGTCGCAGCAGCGCCGAGATTCGGGTAAGTACTGTACGTTTTTTTTTTAAACTCCTGCATCGGGTTTGTCTCGCGCCGAACGGGGGGGCTATCGAAAAAAAAGAAAAACCCGTTTCGGCGCGGGACAACCCCTTTAACAACCCAAATCTGCCAAGAAACATTGTCCTCAAACTCCATTATGGCGAGATGAGCGACCAGATACCAGCAGCTGCAAAAAATCTGACAGTGCTCCTGGGGCTTCCGGGGTCTATCCAGATCTATGCGGATATTGCCCCAATCACTCTGGCTAAAAGAAGAAGTCTGAGTCCTCTCACTCAGGTTTTACAAAGAGCTAATATCCATTATAGATGGAATTTCCCCTTCACATTGAACGTGAAGATCAACCAGCAAATATATCATTTCTGAACCCTGGAAGAAGGAAGATGTGCTTTGGTGGAAGAAAGAATTCCCCTCGATTCTCCGAATGTCATGACACTCAGAGCACAGCGGCCAACGAGAACCTGGTCAATGACTGTATCTCCACGCCGAGATTGGCCCTTCTGTGATAGACATGTTGATTATTTTGGTATAAAATGTCTATCGATTTATATAACCCAAATGTATTTTGCTGTTGTAATGACTCTAAGCTCTGAGGAGTTTAAAGGACACACACACAATCTAATCATAGTATTTGCTCTAAGTACATAGAATTACACAACCAGCCTCTAAGAGTTAAAGGGCCATAGTGTCGTGTATATCCTGTGTTTAATACTGAGTGTTTACCTAGCCCCTTCCACTCCTCATACAATCTATTTAAACAATGGGTTGCCACATACACAGAAACTGCTTAAGGTTGTCTGCATGCTAAAGAAGACAAAGTCCACACTATGGCGGACGTGAGGGAGGGTGGGGAGAGAGGTGGGAGATTCTATATGATCCGACAAATGAGAATCTTATATGTTACTGATGTAATCTGTTGCACGCCCATTGAAGGGCGGTTGTCATGTGTTATAATAAAAAGCCTGAGCCTCTACACATTGTGGAGACTCTCCCGGTTTTAGACCAGCATTTGTGTCTGATTCTGCGCGACGATGTGTGCACACGATATAATTTGGAAGCGACAAAATACCCCAAAAGCCTGCTGGAGAAATCATAATCCAGAACAGTGGAGTCCCTGGGTGCGCGAGTGGATCTGTGAGGTCACAGCCTGGAACGTACAGAGATCGGCAGATGGCACGCAGAACTCAGGGGCCCGAAAATCTACAGAACACGGTAAGATTGCTTTATGTAAATCTACCGATGTGAGCTGGGTTCTGACTGCTTTTCTGCCTGTTCCTGATCCAGACTGGACCTTCACTGAAAGACAGGTAATAACTCTAGTTCTGTCCACTCGGAAAATCACCATGTTACCTGTCTAGGGGTATTTTGTATGCTGTTGTGTCTGAGACGGTTAAAAATTGTGTATGCAAGACCAAGAGACAAATTCTGTGAGGGTTAATGTGTCGGGAGGGCGGACTCGGCTGTTTACGTCTGAGGGAACACGCCAGTGACACTTACTCCTAGGTAAACTAGTGAGGTTAGGAAGATTTATGATACGTATACTTACCTTTTATGATTGAGCGTGTTATGTTCTCATATGTGAAAAGGTATATACGCGGGAATATAGCCGTGGTGTGATTTCTCCAGAATATTGTTGAGGTTTTGGTCATTGAAAATAATCGTCAGTCTCTGTGTATAGCTAAATGTCCTGTCTAGAACAAGAAGTGCTCTTGGGGATTACTAGACGGTGGGTTGTTAAAAAAGGTAGATGAGATATATACCTTGAGCCGTTGTGGGTATTCTCCAGTAATCCCGTCTGTTTGGTATTATAGAAAGAATGTGCAGTGTTGATTATTGGGGGAGGGCTGCTGATAAGAGTGAACTGAAAGCTTTTTCCAATTAACCCTTTCTGTTTACTTTGTCGTTCCCTGTGTTTTGTAGAATTAATGTGCATTGTAATCTGAGTGGGAAAGAGAGGTTATATTGGAAGGATTTGAAGCAAGCAGATTTTACAAGAGGAACACTACTGTGTCTTCGAATAGAATGAATAGAAACTTCGAATAGAATAGAGTTGAGCAAAGTGAGCAAGGGCAAAGGTCATAGAGCTTGTGATCTGGTTGCTGAAGGGAGCAGAGTTTACTGAACATGTAGAAATGTTATACAATGGGAAATGATCAGGAAAAGTTGCAGAATGAAATGTTAGGTCATGGACAGGTAAGATAGGTTGTAGAAAGTTTTCAGAAGATGAGCAGGAAGCCTAGCAGAAAGAAAGGTGTTTTTAGATTGCTAGGAGGAGGTATAATGTAGTTAAGAGATTGAAGAGGGGAAAGCATGTAGGGGGGTATGTGTATTGCTAATGAACAATGTAATGCCTTTGTGTTGACTACAGCCCCTCCCTGTAATGGCGGCCGTGCTTGCAATGTTTACAATCCAACATAGTGTGACTCTGCAGTAAATGTAGTGAGGCCTGCCCCCACCCTGAAGTTACTTCCCCCCATGTGCTCACTTTCAGGGTGTGTGATGTTACTTCCGGTCCCTCCCCATCCGGGACAGGACCTGGCCCCGCCCCTTCCTACTCCAGCGGCCATTTTGCCTCACCTGGAAGTGCTGCTGCCCCTGGCCCGCCCATTCCTCCAGCGGCCATTTTGCCTCACCTGGGAGATCTGTAGCCCCGCCCCTTTCTGCCTCTGGCGGCCATTTTGCTGCATTTGGGAGGCCTATATTCCCCAATGCCACTGTATCCAGTGCTAACATCATGATTGTCTGAAGTAAGGTTTTGTTTGACCAGACTTTGTTACGCTCCAAGATGTGGCCACTTTGGATGTGTGATAAGTTCAGGGAAACAAACCTTTGTGGAGATGCAGCTTGGGACATAGTAGATGACTAAGCTGGTTTATAGTGCATGGAAGATTGGAGTTGATGCATGGGGGGCAGAGACCAGGCATACATGACAGGGGACGCTCTCTCATGTTCCCAGGGGCTCTGTTTTCCACTGCCCGCTTCTCCAATGGATGCTCAGACAGATGATGTTATGGAAGGCTCCTACAGATGAAATAATATCCCTATAGTCACCCAGCAAACTTTTTCATGCAATTTGGTGAAGTAATTTTACTTTTTATGTGAAGAAAGAGGGACTGAATTGCCTAGAGTAGGATGTTAATTCATCCGTATTCTTTAGTTTTTCTTTAAGCCTTTTGTATATTCTAGTGTCAGTCTACACTGAAGCTATAATTATATTTCGACAGGAGAGTAAAAGCTAAACGCTGGCCATACCCTGAAATACTATTACACTGGGTGACGTAAAATTTGAATTGTGTGGCGCCCCCTTGTGGTAAAAAATGCTAACTGCGACCTGAAAGAAAAAAAAATTTTTTTGTAAGGAGATTTTCGCTCAGACTTCGCTGCATACAATGTCACCTTGACCTACAAAGTGCTTGTTTTTGTGCCTCTTGGTTTACTAGTTTGAACGCAATGACTCTTTTTCCATTGAGTATTGCGGTTCAAAAGGGGGGAGGCATAGGTGATCTGGGTCATAGATGATCTAGGTGTTGTAGATCAGCTATTGGGCCTTTAAAAAAAATAAATGATTTTGTGCTACAAGATTCCGAGCCATGTGAAATAGAACATCAGCACGATTATTTAGTACTAATTCAGTAAGAAACTGCAGATATGCAAACAGTTACCAGAACCCCTGTTGATAATGCATATGTTGAGCTTTTTGCAGATGGTACCAGGGTGAGGATTGATGACTCCACATCGGATATGCAGTGGTCACACAACAAGATGTCCTAGAAGCAGAAGCTCTGCCTCCGCATGTCACAGTACAAGAAGCGGAATTAAAGGCCATCACTGAGGCATGTAGAGTGGCGAGAGGTAAGACCGGCAATCCTTTACACTGACTCCTGGTATGCATTTGGCATAGCTCATGATTACGGCCCAATATGGAAGGCCAGACAGTTTTTACCTTAGCAGGACAACCAATTGAGAATGGTGCAGCGGTACAGAGTCGCATGGAGGCCCTGCTTCTACTTGACAAAGTTGAGAGTTCGCACCGATTCCTACACTGGAGAGGCGAGAGACGACACCCTCGCTGACAGCGCAGCAAAGGCAGCGGCCCTCAAGCCGTGGAAGAAAGAAGAAAGATACTGACAGCATGAGTCAGTGGTAAAAAAACTTTGGACATTGACAAAAATTTGGACTTTGATATGCTAAAGACTTTTACAGTTACAAGCCAGCAAGGAAGAAAAAATAAATGGACTAATATGGGAGCAGCAGAAACAGGACAGCGTGTGGTGAACAGTCAACAGCACTTGCCCACCACAGTTCCTGTATCCC
This sequence comes from Eleutherodactylus coqui, assembly GCF_035609145.1. Classification (NCBI taxonomy): domain Eukaryota; kingdom Metazoa; phylum Chordata; class Amphibia; order Anura; family Eleutherodactylidae; genus Eleutherodactylus; species Eleutherodactylus coqui. The sequence continues at coordinate 24,414,984 of NC_089841.1, forward strand.
ATGATGGCCCAGCTGATGGACGGAAAGACCCACCTAGTAAAGCAGCACTGACGACGACGCTTGAAAGAGGTTGGGCGACTTCTGGGTTCTCTGTAGCTGCTGCATCATTTGTCCGGTTTAGCATGATCTATGCCATAGGTGAGTCAGGGCAGAAGTAAATTTGCCACATCACACTTGCCGGGACCACTCTACCCATTTCAGGGATTGCAAATTGACTACGTTCAGCTCCCCACTTGTTGGGAAGTATGAATACATGCTTGTTGTTGTTGATGTCTTTGCAGGTTGGAGGCTGACCCTGTTACCAAGGCAAACAAGTAGGTAACCGCAAAGAAGCTCATGAACGAGGTAAACTGTGAATATGGGGTACCAGAGGTGATTCAGAGTCAGACAGAGGTATAAACTTCGCAGGTAAATGTAACATGTCATGTCTGCTCTGGATGTATCCCAGGCCTTTTACATACTGTACCACCTTTAGTGTAGTGGAAAGGTGGAGAGACGTAGTGGCACGCTAAAAAGTAAGATACTTAAAAATGACGCCACTTTGGAAAGACTGTCCTCCAATAGCCTTATACAGTGTTAGATATGAACCCAGAGGGGAGTATACATTATCTCCCTACGAGATTGTTTGGGCTAGCCCCAAGGCTAGGTTGTTACTATCCTCAGTGGTTACAATTACAATCTGATGTGTTGACTGAGTATGTGATTTCCGTTGTTAAAGAACTAACCAAAGCCTATGCACAGGTGTTCTCTTCCAGACTCAGAGGCAGACACTGGGACACATATCTTGCAGCCTGGGGATTGGGTGTGCGTCAAGAAGTTCCCCAGGAAGCACCCTCCTGAGCCCCTACCAGGTGCTTCTGACTACTGCCACAGCTGTGAAACTAGCCGAAAGACTTACATGGATCCATGCTTCATACTGTAAGAAAGCTTCAGATCCGGGAGACCAGTCTTAGTTGTGCCAAAGACATTACTCTGGTTAGGGCTAGTGAGAGAGGAGGGTAGCAACTGGAATCCTTAGTCGGAAGAATATGAGGGTATGGTTACCTTCTAGTATAACTCGTCCAATGCTCAAGTAGCCGCATATTCCTTCGACTATTGTACTGTGGTCCCGTGTCTAGGCGCAAGATCCCACCGCAGGCCAGATTTAGCTCAGTCCAGCTGGTTATATGACTTGCATACCCGGGGAATACAATATGTTTGCGCCACTGATAACGTCTGGGGAGAAGACTGCCGTTATTGGGGATTAGTGGGATGGAACGCAGGAACAGACTGGTCCTATAAACCGCGAAGTGCCTTAAATAAGAAAGATAAGAGCGGGAAATCCCTAATTAGTCGTATAACCCTCCTTGAGAGTAATAAGGACAGCAGGTATTGGAAGGCTGAACTTAGTATGCTGCTTGGTTTTAATGCGGTTGTTACACTAACCATGGGAGATCCAAGCCCGGGGGACGGGGGAGACTTATAGTCTGGGGACATACCGGTATGGGAGGACAGATCCCTTAGGGAAGTTTAAAATAAGGGGTATGGTAGATGCAGCCGAATGGAAGCCTTCACTTAGTCCCGTGCCCATAATTAACCCCCTCCGCCGTAAGATAAAGACCTTGACGAACATGATGATCATAGCCGACCCTACCTTTTGAGGACACCTTGACAGTAGCGACTGGCTACTCTGACCAGAATCTCTGGTTGGAGTTGATGAGGTACAATGCTAACAGGAGCACCAAGTCTAACTGTTGCGTGTGCGGTAGTGCCCGACTACACTCGGGGATGGTCCCCCTAAATCTCCCTGTAGATGCTTAGTCTCTTCACGAACATTTCCGCTAATTACACTGTCCGTGAGAAATGGCAGAAGGAATACTCTATAACTACTTAAGTGTTTTGCACCGGAGAGAGTATTACTGACTACCCTGGAAACTACACCTGCCAGGCAAATAGGCAGGGTAGAGGGAGATTTTTGGGGAACTTACCAATATTTCCCTTGTTTAAAAAAGATGAAGAGCCAGTTCCGATAATGCCAACCACATACGCTACCAAAGAAAAGGAGAAATGTACTAGTACTGTGCCTGCCCCGATCTCCTAAGATGGATTGTCAGTGGAATTCCCATTTGCCAAGGGATAGTGCAGAAGACCTTAGGTTCCGGCGAGGGCACACCCTGTTGGGTGTTAACTTGTACAGATAGAGGGTATGGATGCCCGGAAATGAGACCAGGGAATCCATGGCCTCCCTCTGAGGTGAGGTAGGGATCCCCCCCTCCTAGGAGTAGGGACTTACGGGCAGTGGGAAAACCCTGACGCAAGGGTGAGGCGACCTGGACGTGTTCACCATTAGGACTATCTCCAGGAGGGACACTGGTGAGGGTGAAGATTAGGGAGTCCCACGCCGTGCGTACCTGTGCACGCTACTAGTATTGTAACATTATACTAGAGCGAGAAGAGAGACCCCTGGTGGTAGTTTTGATCTACACGTGTACATTGACGTCATATGATAACCAAGGGGGGTACCTGACAAGTTTTAAAAATTAGAGACCAAGTTAAAACTAGATTCGAGTCCATTTTCCTGATCATTAGGGTAAATAAATGTTGACTGGATTAATTATGTTTATTATAATTAGCAGTGGTTTATAAATTATACTAGAGACGCCTTATAGGGACTAGTCGACCAATAGGACCTACCTCGACTATGACTTTTTTAAAAATAGAGTGACCTTAGATATGACTTTAGCTAAAAAGGGGAGTGTCTGTAAGATGATAGGGGAGACTTGTTGTACCTACATCCTAGACGACACGTGACCCGCGGGTAAAGGCGCACTTGCCATTAAGAAGCTGACCGCACTGACTAAAAAGAGCTAACTTTTGGGACCAGCACTCGCCATGGATGAGCGGGTGGTAAAGGATCCTGGCACAGACGGGCGTCGCTGTTGTATGTGAACTGATGGTTACCTTTTCTGTTCTAGTCTGCTGTGTTATCCCCTGTGTCAGAGAGACCTGTGAAACTGATGCTGGAAAAGCCGCCCCCACCATGAGTTTGCTGAATGCATCCCCAGAAGGAGTGGACAAGTCCTACACCCCCTTGAAGACTCTAAAACGAACCTTCAACGCGCTCCAGTTATAGGCTCATGCGCAGAGAACTGTGAAAATTAGAGGATAGACATTTTAAGGGGGGATTGTGATAGACATGTTGATTATTTTGGTATAAAATGTCTATCGATTTATATAACCCAAATGTATTTTGCTGTTGTAATGACTCTAAGCTCTGAGGAGTTTAAAGGACACACACACAATCTAATCATAGTATTTGCTCTAAGTACATAGAATTACACAACCAGCCTCTAAGAGTTAAAGGGCCATAGTGTCGTGTATATCCTGTGTTTAATACTGAGTGTTTACCTAGCCCCTTCCACTCCTCATACAATCTATTTAAACAATGGGTTGCCACATACACAGAAACTGCTTAAGGTTGTCTGCATGCTAAAGAAGACAAAGTCCACACTATGGCGGACGTGAGGGAGGGTGGGGAGAGAGGTGGGAGATTCTATATGATCCGACAAATGAGAATCTTATATGTTACTGATGTAATCTGTTGCACGCCCATTGAAGGGCGGTTGTCATGTGTTATAATAAAAAGCCTGAGCCTCTACACATTGTGGAGACTCTCCCGGTTTTAGACCAGCATTTGTGTCTGATTCTGCGTGACGATGTGTGCACACGATATAATTTGGAAGCGACAAAATACCCCAAAAGCCTGCTGGAGAAATCATAATCCAGATCACTTCCAGTGAGGTAGAACTCCATTCAACTACGGGACTATACGGTACTCTTCCATATGTAACACAGCATCACCTGGGGTGGGGAATTACAGGGAGGGGGCTGTAATGGTGGACTTTATTCATCTACAAGTCTTTACAACGCATCTCTCTGACCCCCCCAAGCAAAAGAGACATTTCAAGACATTTCTTATCACTGGGGGCCACCCTGGGCGATTAGCTGTTCAAGTGCTATTCCAAAACGTCCCGTGTGCCTGCATTTTTGGGTTGGGTTGCTCTCGGTACCTGAGAGACAAACAGTCTGATCATCAATGAATATGGTTAATGTTTAGAGTATGTGATTTTGATCTGTTTTTTTCACCCTTTCTTCTCTAGCTAGCTTTAGCTCCAGGACGGATTGGAGCTATTTGTTGCCCTTTCCACCCTGGACCTGGTGGGTGTCTCACATATTATGGGGAACGCGCCTGACGTCTGGACCACTCTGCGTTTACAAGCCCAATACATTGTTGTTATGTTTCTGTTAGTTGTAAGTTTTCCCAGCTATGTGTTTTTATCTAAGGTAAATAAGGGAGATGGAATAAATCCTCCACAGTGCCACCTATTGAAAGGCAGCATTTCTGACCCCTATCTAAGGTACCTATTAGAGATGAGCGAACGCGTTCGTCCGAGCTTGATATTCGTGCGAATATTAGGGTGTTCGGGATGTTCGTTATTCGTAACGAACACCATGCGGTGTTCTGGTTACTTTCACTTCCTTCCCTGAGACGTTTGCGCGCTTTTCTGGCCAATTGAAAGACAGGGAAGGCATTACAACTTCCCCCTGCAACGTTTAAGCCCTATACCACCCCCCTGCTGTGAGTGGCTGGGGAGATCAGGTGTCCGCCTAATATAAAAGTCGGCCCCTCCCGCGGCTCGCCTCAGATGCCTGGTGAGTTAGATGAGGGACAGTGCTGTTTGTACCGGAGCTGCTGTAGGGAAAGAATTGGTAGTTAGTGTAGGCTTCAAGACCCCCAAAGGTCCTTATTAGGGCCACTGATAGCTGTGTGTTGGCTGCTGTTAGCAGTGGCAATTATTTTTTTTTCTCAAAATCGCCTCTGCAGAGCGTTGCACCCGGCATTAGGGACAGAAGTGTTGGATAGGCAGGGAGAGTGTTAGGAGTGAGTGTAGCCTTCAAGAACCTCAACGGTCCTTTCTAGGGCCATATTTAACTGTGTGCAGTACTGTGCTGGCTGCTGTTAGCTGTGCTGCATATTTTTTTTCTTCTCAAAATCGCCTCTGCAGAGCATTGCACCCTCCATTGATACTGCAGGGAAAGAATTGTATAGGCAGGGCCACAACACAGTTATTATTCATTGAATATACACAGTGCGGCCTTTTGCTTGTAAAACAACTGAAAACAAATCTATTTGTCCAGCCTCTGTCCGTCCTAAGGGCTGTGGACACGTGTGAGCTGCGTGAACAACGTTAAAAAATCAGACGCACCCAGCTACGCTTTACTGCTGGCTTCGCCATTTGCTTTCCTTAATTGGGAAAAAAATACCTGCTCTGCCAGAGTTATAATAACTCTGCTACCCTCACGTTCTGTGACACATTAGCAGGGACACAGCACAGTTATTAAACTTCTCATGTTCATTGAATATACGCAGTGCTGCCTTTTGGTTGAAAAAAACTGAAAACAAATCTATTTGTCCAGCCTCTGTCCGTCCTAAGGGCTGTGGACACGTGTGAGCTGCGTGAACAACGTTGAAAAATCAGACACACCCAGCTACGCTTTACTGCTGGCTTCGCCATTTGCTTTCCTTAATTGGGAAAAAAATACCTGCTCTGCCAGAGTTATAATAACTCTGCTACCCTCACGTTCTGTGACACATTAGCAGGGACACAGCACAGTTATTAAACTTAGATTATTCATTCACTAGAGGCAGTGGGGCCTTTCGTTTTCCAAAAAGGGAAAAAATTATATTTGGCCTGCAGTCTTGCGCCAATTTATTTCCTGCCTGTGAAATCAAATCACTGGTAATACAGCATGCTGAGGGGTAGGGGTAGGCCTAGAGGACGTGGACGCGGCCGAGGACGCGGAGGGCCAAGTCAGGGTGTGGGCACAGGCCGAGCTCCTGATCCCGGTGTGTCGCAGCCGACTGCTGCGCGATTAGGAGAGAGGCACGTTTCTGGCGTCCCCACATTCATCGCCCAATTAATGGGTCCACGCGGGAGACGGTTATTAGAAAATGAGCAGTGTGAGCAGGTCCTGTCCTGGATGGCAGAAAGTGCTTCGAGCAACCTATCGTCAACACGCAGTTCTGCGCCGTCCACTGCTGCAAATCCGAATCCTCTGTCTGCTGCTCCTCCTTCCTCCCAGCCTCCTCACTCCACTACAATGACACCTGCTCAGGAGCGGGAACACTCCCAGGAACTGTTCTCGGGCCCCTGCTCAGATTGGGCAGCAGCGGTTCCTCTCCCACCAGAGGAGTTTATCGTCACTGATGCCCAACCATTCGAAAGTTCCCGGGGTCCGGGGGAAGAGGCTGGGGACTTCCGCCAACTGTCCCAACAACTTTCTGTGGGTGAGGAGGACGATGACGATCAGACACAGTTGTCTTGCAGTGAGGTAGTAGTAAGGGCAGTAAGTCCGAGGGAGCAGCGCACAGAGGATTCGGAGGAAGAGCAGCAGGACGATGAGGTGACTGACCCCACCTGGTGTGCAACGCTTACTCAGGAGGACAGGTCTTCAGAGGGGGAGTCAAGGGCATCAGCAGGGCACGTTGCAAGAGGCAGTGCGGTGGCCAGGGGTAGAGGCAGGGCCAGACCGAATAATCCACCAAGTGTTTCCCAAAGCGCCCCCTCGCGCCATGCCACCCTGCAGAGGCCGAGGTGCTCTAAGGTCTGGCAGTTTTTCACAGAGACGCCTGACGACCGACGAACAGTGGTGTGCAACCTTTGTTGCGCAAAGCTCAGCCGGGGAGCCAACACCAACAGCCTCACCACCACCACCATGCGCAGACATATGATGGCCAAGCACCCCACAAGGTGGGACGAAGGCCGTTCAGCGCCTCCGGTTTGCACCCCTGCCTCTCCCCCTGTGCCCCAACCTGCCACTGAGATGCAACCCCCCTCTCAGGACACAGGCACTACCGCCTTATGGCCTGCACCCACACCCTCATCTCCGCTGTCCTCGGCCCCATCCAGCAGTGTAGTTCAGCGCACCGTCCAGCCGTCGCTTGCGCAAGTGTTCGAGCGCAAGCGCAAGTACGCCGCCACGCACCCGCACGCTCAAACGTTAACCGTCCGCATAGCAAAATTCATCAGCCTTGAGATGCTGCCGTATAGGGTTGTGGAAACTGAGTCCTTCAAAAGTATCATGGAGGCGGCGGCCCCGCGCTACTCAGTTCCCAGTCGCCACTACTTTTCCCGATGTGCCGTCCCAGCCCTGCACGACCACGTCTCCCGCAACATTGTACGCGCCCTCACCAACGCGGTTACTGCCACGGTCCACTTAACTACGGACACGTGGACAAGCACAGGCGGGCAGGGCCACTACATCTCCCTGACGGCACATTGGGTGAATTTAGTGGAGGCTGGGACAGAGTCAGAGCCTGGGACCGCTCACGTCCTACCCACCCCCAGAATTGCGGGCCCCAGCTCGGTGCTGGTATCTGCGGAGGTGTATGCTTCCTCCACTAAAGCACCCTCCTCCTCCTCCTCCTCTGTCTCGCAATCAAGATGTGTTAGCAGCAGCATGTCGCCAGCAGTCGGTGTCGCGCGGTGTGGCAGCACAGCGGTGGGCAAGCGTCAGCAGGCCGTGCTGAAACTACTCAGCTTAGGCGATAAGAGGCACACGGCCCATGAACTGCTGCAGGGTCTGACACAGCAGACCGACCGCTGGCTTGCGCCGCTGAGCCTCCAACCGGGCATGGTCGTGTGTGACAACGGCCGTAACCTGGTGGCGGCTCGGCAGCTCGGCAGCCTCACGCACGTGCCATGCCTGGCCCACGTCTTTAATTTGGTGGTTCAGTGCTTTCTGAAAAGCTACCCACGCTTGTCAGACCTGCTCGTAAAGGCGCGCCGGCTCAACGCACATTTCCGCAAGTCCCACATGGACGCTGCCACCCTGCGCACCCTGCAACATCACTTTAAGCTGCCAGTGCACCGACTGCTGTGCGACGTGCCCACACGGTGGAACTCTACGCTCCACATGTTGGCCAGGCTCTATGAACAACGTAGAGCTATAGTCGAATACCAACTCCAACATGGGCGGCGCAGTGGGAGTCAGCCTCCTCAATTCCTTTCAGAAGAGTGGGCCTGGTTGGCAGACATCTGCCATGTCCTTGGAAACTTTGAGGAGTCTACCCAGGTGGTGAGCGGCGATGCTACAATCATTAGCGTCACCATTCCTCTGCTATGCATCTTGAGAAATTCCCTGCAAACCATAAAGGCAGCTGCTTTGCGCTCGGAAACGGGGGCGGGGGAAGACAGTATGCCGCTGGATAGTCAGGGCACCCTCCTGTCTATTTCTCAGCGCGTACAGGAGGAGGAGGAGGAGCATGAGGAGGATGAGGAGGAGGGGGAAGAGACAGCTTGGCCCGCTGCTGACGGTACACCGGCTGATTGCCTGTCATCCTTTCAGCGTGTATGGCCTGAGGAGGAGGAGGAGGAGGAGGATCCTGAAAGTGATCTTCCTAGTGAAGACAGCCATGTGTTGCGTACTGGTACCCTGGCACACATGGCTGACTTCATGTTAGGATGCCTTTCTCGTGACCCTCGCGTTGCACGCATTCTGGCCACAACGGATTACTGGGTGTACACACTGCTCGACCCACGCTATAAGGAGAACCTGCCCACTCTCATTCCCGAAGAGGAAAGGGGTTCGAGAGTGTTGCTATACCACAGGACCCTTGCGGACAAGCTGATGGTAAAATTCCCATCCGACAGCGCTAGTGGCAGAAGGCACAGTACCGAGGGCAAGGTAGCAGGGGAGGTGCGGAGATCGAGCAGCATGTACATCCCAGGCAGTGCAACAGTCTTTAAGGGCCTGGCCAGCTTTATGGCTCCCCACCAAGACTGTGTCACCGCTCCCCAGTCAAGGCTGAGTCGGCGGGAGCACTGTAAAAGGATGGTGAGGGAGTACGTAGCCGATCGCACGACCATCCTCGGTGACGCCTCTGCCCCCTACAACTACTGGGTGTCGAAGCTGGACACGTGGCCTGAACTAGCGCTGTATGCCCTGGAGGTGCTTGCTTGTCCTGCGGCTAGCGTCTTGTCGGAGAGGGTGTTTAGTGCGGCTGGGGGAATCATCACAGATAAGCGTAGCCGCTTGTCAACCCACAGTGCCGACAGGCTAACACTCATCAAGATGAACAAAGGCTGGATTTCCCCAGACTTCTGTTCTCCACCAGCGGACAGCAGCGATACGTAAGCAATACGTAGGCTGCACCCGCGGATGGAAGCTACGTTCTCTCTCACCATCCAAAACGGGGACATTTCTGCTTCATCAATCTGTGTCTAATATTCCTCCTCCTCCTCCTCCTGCTACTCCTCCTGAAACCTCACGTAATCACGCTGAACGGGCAATTTTTCTTAGGGCCACAAGGCTCACTCAAATAATTTTTCTAAACAATTTTTAAAAGTTTCAATGCTCTTAAAAGCGTTGGAACTGTAACTTGAACCAATTTTTCGTTACACTGGGCTGCCTCCAGGCCTAGTTACCACTTAAGCCACATTAACCAAAGCAATTAATGGGTTTCACCTGCCCTCTTGGCTGGCCATGGCCAATTTTTGGGATGTACATTAGTACTGTTGATACAGCAATTTTTGTGGGCCCTCGCCTACAGTGTAATCAAATGAATTTTTAGCCCACCTGCATTAAGTACGACATTACTACCTCAGCTGTGTTGGGCAATGCAATGGGATATTTCTATGTACCGCCGGTGGGTTCCAGGGAGCCACCCATGCTGTAGGTGCACACGGAGTGTAACCTACATGTGTCCACTTGTAAAGAACCCCAGTCTGACTGGGGCATGCAGTGTGGGCCGAAGCCCACCTGTATTACGCACGACATTACTACCTCAGCTGTGTTGGGCAATGCAATGGGATATTTCTATGTACCGCCGGTGGCTTCCTGGCACCCACCCAGGCAGTGGGTCCACAGGGAGTGTAACCTACATGTGTCCACTTGTAAAGAACCCCAGTCTGACTGGGGCATGCAGTGTGGGCCGAAGCCCACCTGTATTACGCACGACATTACTACCTCAGCTGTGTTGGGCAATGCAATGGGATATTTCTATGTACCGCCGGTGGGTTCCAGGGAGCCACCCATGCTGTAGGTGCACACGGAGTGTAACCTACATGTGTCCACTTGTAAAGAACCCCAGTCTGACTGGGGCATGCAGTGTGGGCCGAAGCCCACCTGTATTACGCACGACATTACTACCTCAGCTGTGTTGGGCAATGCAATGGGATATTTCTATGTACCGCCGGTGGCTTCCTGGCACCCACCCAGGCAGTGGGTCCACAGGGAGTGTAACCTACATGTGTCCACTTCTAAAGAACCCGAGTCAGACTGGGGCATGCAGTGTGGGCCGAAGCCCACCTGTATTACGCACGACATTACTACCTCAGCTGTGTTGGGCAATGCAATGGGATATTTCTATGTACCGCCGGTGGCTTCCTGGCACCCACCCAGGCAGTGGGTCCACAGGGAGTGTAACCTACATGTGTCCACTTGTAAAGAACCCCAGTCAGACTGGGGCATGCAGTGTGGGCCGAAGCCCACCTCTATTACGCACGACATTACTACCTCAGCTGTGTTGGGCAATGCAATGGGATATTTTTGTGTACCGCCGGTGGGTTCCAGGGAGCCACCCATGCTGTCGGTCGACAGGGACTTCACAATAGGGAGTTGTACCTGCCTGTGTCTATGAATTAAAAAGCCCGGTCTAACTGGGGCATGCAGACACCTTGACAGAATGAATAGTGTGTGGCACATAGGTTCCCCATTGCTATGCCCACGTGTGCAGCTCCTGATGGCGGTGGCACAGGATTCTATTTCTCATTGCTTCTGTACAGCATTGTGGGCTATCGCCCCGCCCCTTTTAAAGAGGGTCGCTGCCTAGCCGTGCCAACCCTCTGCAGTGTGTGCCTGCGGTTCCTCCTCATGGCAGACGCACTTATAAATAGACATGAGGGTGGTGTGGCATGAGGGCAGCTGAAGGCTGCGCAGGGACACTTTGGTGTGCGCTGTGGTGGTGGTGGTGGGGGGGTTGGGCAGCATGTAACCAAGGAGAAGTGGCAGTGGAGTGTCATGCAGGCAGTGATTGTGCTTTGTTGGAGGTAGTGTGGTGCTTAGCTAAGGTATGCATTACTAATGAGGGCTTTTCAGAAGTAAAAGTTGTTAGGAGGGGGGGGGCCCACTCTTGCCGCTATTGTGGCTTAATAGTGGGATCTGTGAACTTAAGATGCAGCCCAACATGTAGCCCCTCGCCTGCCCTATCCGTTGCTGTGTCGTTCCCATCACTTTCTTGAATTGCCCAGATTTTCACACATGAAAACCTTAGCGAGCATCGGCGAAATACAAAAATGTTCTGGTCGCCCATTGACTTCAATGGGGTTCGTTGTTCGAAACGAACCCTCGAACATCGCGGGAAGTTCGTTCCGAATAACGAACACCCGAACATTTTGGTGTTCGCTCATCTCTAGTACCTATCTAAGGTAATATCCACATGTAAGCACTATGTCTATCTGCTCCGATATGTAGGATCTTCTAGACAAGCTCCCTGTGGAAGGGCTGTAATTCCTAGATCAGGGCCTTCTAGGCCTCGAACGGGTAGAAACCATGGAGACTCTCATCCAAGAACTGAGATATAATAATAAACAATCAGCAACATGGTAGTTATCCTATCTCATAAAGTTAAGGGGTTTAATGTGTCTCTAAAAAGACGCAAAGCTCTGGCCCACTATTTGAAATTTAAACCAGACATTATTTGCCTACAGGAGATTCACTTCTTCTCCTCACCACCAAAGTTTTGTCACCCCCAGTACTCTAAAATATATTCCTCAACAGCCCCTAAGAAACACCAGGGGGTTACTATCCTCATTATAACTTTCTCCTCCTGATTGTTACCCATATGGAAGCTGATCCACAGGGCAGATTCCTTATTCTGCAGGGCTCTCTATGATAATAAAGTAACGATAGTTAACTCCTACGCTTTTACCACAAATTCACATAAACTCTTTTCCATGGTAGCCAATAAACTCCGAAACATTCCAGATACCCACATTTATTGGATAGGAGATTTCAATATGGTGCGGTCCCTCTCTATAGATTGTTCTTACTCGGGTCTTGATAGACTAAGTCCAGCTCAGCGAGTCTCATTGAGGGCCACACTGGTGGATTTGGCAATAGTGGATGTGTGGAGGGAGAATCATGGAGCAAGAAGGAGTTACACCTCCTTCTCTCTGCCCAAGCCTTACTCACGTGTAAATTAGATCCTCGTATTCCCTTTGATTCTGCCGGCACTGGTTCAGGCCAGAAATATCCCATGTGTCTGGTCGGACCATGATATAGTTATATTGCACTTCCTGGATCAACTTTCACACACTCACACTCTGTAAGATGGAGACTTAATGAACCTCTTTTAAAAAATCCTGTGTCTCATTCCTAAATTAATGACCAACTCAAAACCTACTTAGATAAGAATGTCATCCCCAACTCACAACCAGTTTGGGTCTGGTTAGCACATAAAGAATACATGAGGGGACAGATCATTAAAATCGCGTCACACATTAAGCTAGAGAGAGCTGGGAACATAGTAAACCTGGAGCGCGGTTGGGCATCCTGGAGTGAGCGAACCAACAACTCTCCAGCTTAGCCCTGATTAAAGAAATAAGAGATGTTAAGCTTTAGTTGAATCTCCTCCACACATCCCAGGTTGAGAGGGCCCTCCAGTGGACGAAAGCCTGTTACTACTGACTGGCTAATAAACCCGATAAGCTATTAGCCACAAAGCTTAGGCAAAGAGACTCACAATTTACTCTATCCGATCCAACAACGGGAACTGCACCTCAAATACCCACACAATTGCACAGACATTTCGAGATTTCTATAGCTCTGTCTATAAATATAAACCACAGAGGCACCCACTAGCATCACAGTCCTTCTTGGACGAGATCTCCCTACCGCAACTAGACCCAAATCAATAATTGATTTAATCCAAACCATTGGAGTGGAGGAGGTAGAAGAAACCATAAAAAAAACCTAAAGCTAGGCAAAGCCCCAAGGCCTGATGGGCTGACTGCGCTCTATTACAAAAAGTTTGTAGAGTCCCTTATCGACCCCCTGGTTCATCTGTACAATGACCTATTATTAGGAAAACATACCTGAGGAGTTCTTAGATGCTCATATAATAGTAATTCCTAAACCCAATAAGGACCACAGCACCCCAAAGAATAACCACCCCATTTCCCTCTGAAACCTGGATTATAAATTTTTACTAGTATTTTTGCCAACTGGATAAATAAATATCTTCCCTCCGTGATCCACAAGGACCATGGTGGGTTTTATACCTGCACGATACCCCTGATAATGTTAGAATAATTCTGAATCTAGTCCACATCGCACAATCCCAGAATTCACCACTGCTTCTTCTAGCACTCGATATAGAATAGGCATTGGATAGCCTGTCATGGGACTATCTATTTACTGATTTAGATAGGATGGGTGTGGGAGGTCACCTGAGGCTCGCCTCACACGCATGCTTCACAGTATAAGACAACTAAAATATAACTTTTATTTAAGAATATTTATAAAACAATTAGGGCTAAGACAAACCAGACATACATAGAGACAGAGAACAGAGATGGTCAGCGTGGGTAGATAAAAAGGTAGTAGTACCCAAACTAAACTTGTAGATACTTGAGACTAGGTGGTCGCTAGTATGATGCGAGATGATCTTAGATTGTGACAGTAACAATCATTGATACGTAAGCTACACATACATGTGGAGTATAGATTACTTAAGATAGTGTCACAGGATAAATTCATTCAGTAGTCAACAGAGCTCAAGCTCCAAAATTAGAGGTATGTGGTTTATGTGGCTAGGTGCGATACCAAGCAACAATTCATAAGCCACTCACCACATAGGTAAAATTACCCTCAAAGAGCGTGGTGTTGACAATAATTCGAATGACAGCAGAGGCTGACTAAATTCAAAAGTCAGCAGCGCTGGACTTCAGTATTGAAGATGTAAAAAGAAAAATCCAAGGATCTCATATATTTAAGAAGCGACCCACACCAATATCTAGATGATAAGAGTAACGCCAAAAGTAGATGAAGATCTCAAATTTTAGGTATTTTTTAGAAACTCAAGGACCCGTCTAACTGGGGAGGTAATGGTGTCTCCTCAGTTTTCTGGGGGTATCATAACCTCATAACCACTTGAGAAGGAGAGTAGTCCTCTCAGATGGATTAATTGACGCTCAACGCGTTTCCCTACCAGGGTAGATAGTAGTTCATCAGGAGCGGTTAAATGAGTTTTTAGTCAATTAGAGTTGACAGTATCATCAAAGATATTTTGCCATACTGATATCTTTTGGCAAAAAGAGAGAATATAGTCTCAAAAAGTGCCACAGTGGTAATCTGAGACACAACAGAGTTAGGTAGCCTCTGTCAGCTATCGTTGGTGTGATAGTATAAAAGAGCTCACAGGTAGAATGTAGAACACAGGTTCAGAAAGGATAATATAACCTTAGTATATATTGTCCATGGACTAGTGAGAGATAGTAGATGACAGAATGAATGAAAATTGGCATCAGGGATATCAATTGAGATGATAATTGATTCCCAAGCTCTATGTAGAGGTAGAGTAGTTTTCAGATCAAGACCTATCACTGCCTAGATAAATTAAGTGACAGTCATCCTCTAAAGGGAATAAATCCCAGCCATTATTAGAGCAACTAGATCCCATTCATTCAAAGTTAGTCAAACATGAACAGCATAATAGCGGGCGCAGAACGATATCTTTGCTACCCAGCTAGGAGAGCTAACTATCACACAACAGAGTTAGGTAGCCTCTGTCAGCTATCGTTGGTGTGATAGTATAAAAGAGCTCTCAGGTAGAATGTGGAACACAGGTTCAGAAAGGATAATATAACCTTAGTGTATATTGTCCATGGACTAGTGAGAGATAGTAGATGACAGAATGAATGAAAATTGGCATCAGGGATACCAATTGAGATGATAATTGATTCCCAAGCTCTATGTAGAGGTAGAGTAGTTTTCAGATCAAGACCTATTACTGCCTAGATAAATTAAGCAGAAACAAATAGTGACAGTCATCCTCTAAAGGGAATAAATCCCAGCCATTATTAGAGCAACTGGATCCCATTCATTCAAAGTTAGTCAAACATGAACAGCATAATAGCGGGAGCAGAACGATATCTTTGCTACCCAGCTAGGAGAGCTAACTATCACACACATCCATTCAAAATAAAAAAATGGTAGAGCCTAGAACTCTGATGGTGAGTTCAGGCAATCTGTTTGAAAGCCCAGTGTTCTGCTGCTAATATACCCAGAAAGTCCTCCCAGAAGGGGGTTGGTATAAGTGGTTGGCCAATCATAGGTTATAGTAGGTGGGGCTAGATAGCCCCAGTTCATTAATGAAAAAAAAAAAAACTTTATCGCATCCGCTATTCTAACATTTACTGATAGTATCGGTGAAGGGGAAAGGAGTGAGATCTTACCGCATAGACTGATGATCCATATGGATCATTTTAGGTCAGAGATTAGTCGTTGTAGAATCGCCGTGGTGTAGTGTAATCGCGCATGCGCGCGCGGCGCTGTGACGTCATCGCGTTCATCATGTGACCGGCGTCATGACGTGGGATAAACTTCATATAACGGAGAGTATACGTTGCCCTAGCAACGGCGATCATGTGATGAGGGATAAATTGAGAGGGTTAACAGAGTATACTGTTAATCGCGCTTATGCGCGTTACGTCATGACGTCATCACGTTATATCATGTAATCAGCGTCATGACGTTCCCCCCATGCATAAGACTTTACTTGTTTGTGATGTGGATGCTTGGACTGTAAAGCTGAAATGAAGTTCTGAAAAAAGACGCGAGCAGCCAATATCGAAGGGGTGGAGCTAGATGATGTAAAAGTACGTAGTAATGTTTCATCACTCTTGTCCACAAGGGAGGGGGTGAGGATCTTGAGCAGCTAGTAAACGTTTTTTTTTTTGTTTTTTTTTTCTATCTCTCAAATTTGATAAGACATTGCAGGCAGGAACAGATTAATAATGAATTTGCTTAAAGGATATCACATTTCCAATATTAATAGGTGTTTGTAGATTATTCTGCCCCGATGTAACTCATGTCTCTGTTATTAGTGCTAACATCTTACAGGCCTTATCTGCATCCATCAAATCTTTTTACAATTTTGTACTAGCTTAAACCCGGTTACTCTTCTTACAATTGAGTACCCTGGTTCAAAGGGGGGGAGGAGAAGGCATAGGTGATCTAGGTATTGCAAATCAGCCATTTAAAAAAAAAAAAAATTTTTGGCAACAATATTCTGATCTTTTTGAAATAGAATATCAGCATGATTGTCTAGCAGTGATGCAACAAGAAAATTTAAGTTTTAAAAAGTTACTGAAAGCCCTTGTTAACAATGCATATTTTGAGTTGTTTTTTATAGATGGTACCAGGGGTGATTGACGACTCCACACTGGATATGCAGTGGTCACACAACAAGATGTCCTAAAAGCAGAATGCCTCCGCATGTCGTAGTACAAGAAGCGGAACTAAAGGGCCCTCACTGAGGCGTGTAGAGTGGCAGAAGGTAAGACGGCAAACATTTACACTGATTCCCGGTATGCATTTGGCATAGCTCATGATTACGGCCCAACAGGGAAGGCCAGACAGTTTTTTACCTCAGCAGGACAGCCAATTAAGAATGATGCAACGGTGCAGAGTTTCATGGAGGCCCTACTTCTACCTGACAAAGTGGAGAGCTCACACCAATTCCTACACCAGAGAAGCAAGAGGCAACGCCATCACAGACCACACAGCAAAGGCAGCGGCCCTCAAGCCGTGGAAGAAAGAAGAGAAGAAGAATTTAACAATAACTTTGCACTTTGACTAAAAACTTTGGACTTTGATAAAAACTTTGAACTTTGATATGCTAAAGACTTTACAGTTACAAGCCAGCAAGGAAGAAAAGGAAAAATGGACTAAAAGGTACGGCGTATGGCGAACAGTCAACAGCACTTGCCCACCACGGTCCCTGTGCCCCATGATGG
The DNA here is from genome assembly GCF_035609145.1 of Eleutherodactylus coqui. NCBI lineage: Eukaryota > Metazoa > Chordata > Amphibia > Anura > Eleutherodactylidae > Eleutherodactylus > Eleutherodactylus coqui. The sequence continues at coordinate 24,432,044 of NC_089841.1, forward strand.
CCCAGCTGACGCACGGAAAGACGCACCTCTCAAAGCAGCAATAAAGTCGACGCTTGAACAAGGACGGGTGGCTCCTGGGCTTTCTGTAGCTGCTGCATCATCACTTGTCCAATTTTGCATGATCTTTGCCGTAAAGCAACAGGGCAGAAGTAAATTTGCCACATAACACTTGCCTAGGCCACTCTACCCATTTCAGGGATTGCAAATTGGCTACACTCAGCTCCCACTTGTTGGGAAGTATGAATATGTGCTTGTTGTTGTTGATTTCTTTTCAGGTCGGAGACCTACCCTGTTACCAAAGTAAATAAGCAGGTAATCGCACAGAAGCTCATGAATGAGGTAATCTGCAGATATGGGGCACCGGAAGTGATTGAGTCAACAAAGGTACACACTTCACAAGTGAAATAATGCAACACATCATGTCTGTTTTGGGTATATTCCAGGCTTTTCACACACCCTACCATCTGCGTAGTAGTGGGAAAGTAGATACAAAAGGCAATGAAGGAAATGGGCAAATCTTGAATTGAGTGTCTTTCATTAGTTTTTTCTTTTTCTCCGGGGGGTTCATGCCACAGTAGCTGAGTTTGGAGAATGATTTTCTTGTTAATTTTGTCATAGGCCTCTCCAAGGAATTGTCAATAATGCATTCTGCAGTCTCTGCTTTTCTCCCAGGTCCTACAGATGAGTGTCACAATCTGAAACCAGGTGACAGGGTCTATGTGAAAAAGATTGAGAGAGAAACCCTGTTCGAATGTCCCTACCAGATGTTGTTCACCACCCCAACTGCAGTCAAACTCGAAGGAAAGCCCACTTGGATCCACACTTCGCACTGAAAGAACTCATGATCCTGCATATCCTTTACATGCTATAATGTGGTACACTTCCTCTAACACACACCTTTGACTACTGTACACTAGCCCCCTGTTTCAGAACAAATTAATACAATCAAATGTGCAATATGAAGAGTACACTGAGGGTGAGAATCTAACACCGCATCGTGCTAAGAGAGAAGTTGACGCTCCAGGTGGTAACTTTGATCCACATGTATACATAGATGTAATAGGAGTGCCAAGGGGGGTGCCAGATGAATTTAATTCTAGAGATCAGGTTAAAGCAGGTTTTGAGTCCTTATTTGCTATGATCACTGTTAATAATAATGTAGATTGAAATAGATATAATTCATCCAATCAGCAGAGGTTTGTAAACTACAACAGGGATGCTTTACAAGGGTTAGCTGACCAGTTAGGGCCCACTGCATCCATGGTGTTCCAAAATAGAGTGGCCCTGGATATGATTTTAGCAGAAAGAGGTGGGGTATGTAATTTCCTGTATGTGTATTATCCCTTTGATCAAAAAGAGTATGAGTAAGGGACTGGACAATGTGACACCAACGTTTCCCTTGTTTGAAAAAGATGAAGAGCCAGTTTCGATAATGCCAACCACATACGCTAGCAAAGAAATGGAGAAATGTACTAGTACTGCGCCTGCCCCGATCTTCTAAGATGGATTGTCAGTGGAATTCCCATTTGCCTAGGGATAGTGCAGAAGACCTTAGGTTCCGGCGAGGGCACACCCTGTGGGGTGTTAACTTGTACAGATAGAGGGTATGGATGCCCGGAAATGAGCCCAGGGAATCTATGGCCTCCTTCTGAGGTGAGGTAGGGATCCCCCCTCCTAGGAGTAGGGACTTAGGGGCAGTGGAGAAACCCTGATGCAAGGGAGAGGCGACCGAGGGAGAGTGCGAGGCCTGGTGCTTGATCTCCGTATTAAGTTTTTAGGGGGGTTTGAGAAGGAAATATATATATCCTTGTAGGTAGAAAAGAAAACACTGGAATATATACATTTATATAGATATAGTTATGTGCCTTTCTTTTTATATGCATGCTAACTTTATTCTCATATGTACTAACTCTATGAAAAACTTAATACTTCGCCTTACATCAGATATTCCAAAAGTTTGCAAGGCTGAGAGAGATGTTTCCAGAAATTCAGAGAAGATACAGAACCAGACACAAGGCCGTGTGCCTGGCCGTTTTCCCAGAAGCGCTGTATCAAGATGAAGACCGTTCAACTATGCATCTGAACTTTCACTATCTCAGGCCGGAAATCCGGACTTCCCATATATGGTTAGGCGGTGAATTGAGCCAATGAGCCCATCACCCATTTTCTACTGATGAGACCAAAGGGTATAAGATCTCATGTAATCTGTAATAAAGGGCAGCGCAGTCATGTCCCCGTGTGAGGAACTATACCAGACCTCTGTGTGGTGTCTCTTCTTTACCGCCGGCAACGGGGCAGTTGGGGTGGGCCTGATTGGTGCTGTACTTAGAATTTCCCTGACAGCCTGATACTGTAGCAGTAGGGCTGTGGAGCAGAGATCTTCTGCAGCCGCATTCTCTAGCTACCGCTTGATACAGCAGCCGTCCGCCATGCAGTCACTGACTAGCATCACTGTATGACCGGAATGCTTACATGTCAGCTATTAGTAAATGTGTATTGCTGATATGTAGGCCTTCTGATTATACACTGACTTTACTCAACAACCGTGAAATGAGTGGCTCTACTAATACAACTAGCTCAGTTTTCTGCCTGCCCAGCACCTTCCTCCCTCCCAGCTACAATAGGTCAGGAATGCAGGTGTCCAGTGTCACAGTGAACTCCCAGTGCACAGAGATGGCAGGAGTGAGCGTACAAATGTGCAGGAGGATATATTCCAGTTTGTGGTCCTCCAGCATCACTGAGGATAAAAACAAGCATTTATTAGACCTTCTGGCTACAAACATAGGACCGCCATCCAAAGAGAAGGTCTATGTGGGCACTTCATCAGTGCTGGAGGACTACATAGGGCTCATTCCGACAGGCGTTCTGTTGTTCCCCTCCCATCACCTTTATTATTGTAGATTATAATACTATTATAATAAAATATTAACCCCCTGTCTACCCTACAACATCAAACCCTGACACCAGGGGCGTAGCTAGAGGCTCATGGGCCCGGGTGCAAAAGTTTAGCTTGGGGCCCCCTTCCAGACCCGTCCACCCACCACTCCTTTTCACAGCTACTCCTTGTATATCACTTTTAGCTACATTACTGTTTTTTTTAATGACCCATCAATGGATCATTAGTAATCAGGGGTTTTAGATTTTTAAAACATCCAGAACACAAGCCTCAAGGCATGCTTTGCTTCCCCAAGAAAGAAAACAATAATGATATATACACATACATAATACAGGCACACATACATTGGAGACAGCATGAGCTAACTTTTATAACATGTTAGGGCTCATGTCCACGACCAGGTTTTCACCACGTATTATGCACACGTGGTAATCCCAGCATGCTCTCTTTCTCTGCGTACCACGTAACGTGAGCCCTGTACACTTGTATGATACACTGCCCATACACATTACATTGTTTCCATACGCATTGTCACTCTAAACAGAGTGGGGAATTAAAAAAAGAATCCCCCTGTGCATGTGCAGTGCCACACAAGGCCATATGTGGTCCCTGCTGGCAGCGTGCATGGCTGGGAAATGTGTGACATGCTGGTGGTCTCCCACAGTGTTGTAGGCTTACGGCTGTGGCATTGGCATTGAGCCCTTAGTCACCAATACAGCGGCTCGGTTCTAGCATACCTCTAATAGTGAAGTCAGGTGCCGGCTCGCAGAACCCCCCTCACTCACCCCCACTCCCCATCACACAGAACCCCCCTCACTCACCCCCACTCCCCATCACACAGAACCCCCCTCACTCACCCCCACTCCCCATCACACAGAACCCCCCTCACTCACCCCCACTCCCCATCACACAGAACCCCCCTCACTCACCACAACTCCCCATCACACAGAACCCCCCTCACTCACCCCCACTCCCCATCACACAGAACCCCCCTCACTCACCACAACTCCCCATCACACAGAACCCCCCTCACTCACCCCCACTCCCCATCACACAGAACCCCCCTCACTCACCACAACTCCCCATCACACAGAACCCCCCTCACTCACCCCCACTCCCCATCACACAGAACCCCCCTCACTCACCACAACTCCCCATCACACAGAACCCCCCTCACTCACCCCCACTCCCCATCACACAGAACACCCCTCGTCCCCCCCCACTCCCCATCACACAGAACACCCCTCGTCCCCCCGCCACTCCCCATCACACAGAACCCCCCTCGTCCCCCCGCCACTCCCCATCACACAGAACACCCCTCGTTCCCCCCCCACTCCCCATCACACAGAACACCCCTCGTCCCCCCCCACTCCCCATCACACAGAACACCCCTCGTCCCCCCCCCCCACTCCCCATCACACAGAACACCCCTCGTCCCCCCCCCACTCCCCATCACACAGAACACTCCTCGTCCCCCCCACTCCCCATCACACAGAACACTCCTCGTCCCCCCCACTCCCCATCACACAGAACACTCCTCGTCCCCCCCACTCCGCATCACACAGAACACTCCTCGTCCCCCCCACTCCCCATCACATAGAACACCCCTCACTCACCCCCACTCCCCATCACACACAGAACCCCCCTCACTCACCCCCACTCCCCATCACACACAGAACCCCCCTCACTCACCCCCACTCCCCATCACACAGAACCCCCCTCACTCACCCCCACTCCCCATCACACAGAACCCCCCTCGTTTCCCCCACTCACCATCACACACAGAACACCCCTCACTCCCCCCCCTCCCCCCTCTTAATCATACCGAGGACGTTCCCTCTCACTGACTGCACTTACTTTCACTATGGTCTCTGCGCAGGCAGGCTCTCTTGCACATCGGCGTTTCCTCCCAGGACCTCCGCTCAGACCCCTCCCCTCTGATGATCTCTGTGCTTGAGAACCAGATGGGGGAGGGGTCTGAGCAGAGGTCCTGGGAGGAAACGCCCATGTGCAGGAGAGGCTGCCTGCGCAGAGACCATAGTGAAAGTAAGTGCAGTCAGTCAGTGTCGGAAAGTAAGCCCCGTGGGCCCCCAGGGGCTCAGGGGCCGGGTCGCAACCGCACCCCCAGCACCCCCTATATGTACGCCAGTGCCTGACACTACTCTGGAGAAGTTAGTGACATTAGTATAAAACATTTTTTTCCTATTTTCTTTTGTCTGAGACCGGGGTGTATACTATAGTCAAGTGTGTCTAATAGTCTAAAAATATGGTAAATACCAGAGGCGTAGCTGGGTTTCCTGCACCCAGGGTAAAAGCGTTGTGCAGCCCCACATCTGAACCTTGCTTGCTGAGCCTCTCCCACTAGTAATTAATAATGGATGGTAACTCACTATGTTGCTTACATTTTTCAGTAAGTCACAGCAAATAATAATGCAGGTAAATCACTAAATGTTGCAGTAAAACATAATTTTATTAATATGTTCTATAGAGTAAAAATACAAGCACTAAATGAGGGTAATAATACCAAAAACTGCATAATAGACACCCCTGGTGCATCCAGTACTACCATGTATAATTGGAGCAGCTGCCCCAAAAAGAGAAAATATAACCCCCTTCCTTCCCCCTGTATTAGTAATAATATAATAGTACAGTATGAAGTACTACTCATTGAAAGAAAGGGTGGGGGAAGGAAAGACAATCAAGCACAAGATCTTCCTATAGGACAATCTTCTCACTCCTGACAGAGCTTCACTTTGTCTGCCCCCCCCCCCTCCTTCCCGCACCTACCTGTCATCACCCTAGCTCTCTCTCACTGCGCTGGACAGTCCCACTACCCCCACTACACATGCTTCACAATGAAGGCATGCTGCACTCTGTAGATACAACCTAGCAGCTCTTGCCGGTGATGCCGGATCCCTCCTCCTAAATGCAAAGAAAGAGCTGGTGGTGATAGTTTGGGGGTCTAGGACAGCATGGGCCAAGGGACCTCTCCAGCCCTGCACCGCCGTCACCTACTGTAGCAGTAGGGCTGGTGGAGCCGAGATCTTCTGTAGCCACATTCTCTTGCTACCGCTTGATACAGCAGCCGTCCACCGTGTAGTCGCTGACTAGCATCACTGTAGGACCGGGATGCTTACATATCAGCGATTAAAAGTGTATTGCTGATATGTAGGCCTACTGATTATACACTGACTTTAATCAACTACTGTGTAGTTAGTGGCTTCACTAATCCAACTAGCACAGTGTCCTGCCTGCCCAGCACCTTCTTCCCTACAAACACCAGGGGCACATGCCCCACTTTCCCCAGCTACAATCCTGCTAAATATGTTCATTACCTGGTGATGGGAGCGGCTGTTGGATCTCCATCATGGCCTCCTTGTACAGATCCTTGTGTCCTTCTAAATACTCCCACTCCTCCATGGAGAAATAGACAGCGACATCCTGACACCTTATAGGAACCTGACAACACAATATACAGTCATCACCCAGAAGCCTCCAGTACTGTTACTGTATAATATCCCAACATTCCCTGCAGCGTCACCTCTCCAGTCAGCAGCTCAATCATCTTGTTGGTGAGTTCAAGAATCTTCTGTACATTGATCTCCTCATGTATCAGGGGGTGAAGTGAGGGCCTCATGATTGGGCTCAGGGGTCTCCCCCATCTATCACACATGGGGGCCTGACAGCCATCACTAGAGGTCTTCTTCACTACTGCGTAATTCTGTATATGGGGAGACATTAATAAATATCACTACAGACATTTCCAGAGTCCATCACCTGCCCAGTGACATCATCTGTTATTACCATAGATAAGGATGATGTAATGTGACATCATCAGAATCTCTCCCCCCTCCAGTGACATCATCTGTTATTACCATAGATAAGAATGATGTAATCTGGCATCATCAGAATCTCTCACCTCCCCAGTGACATCATCTGTTATTACCATAGATAAGAATGATGTGACATCATCAGAATCTCTCCCCCCTCCAGTGACATCATCTGTTATTACCATAGATAAGAATGATGTATTGTGACATCATCAGAATCTCTCACCTCCCCAGTAAGCTGGAAGAGTATTTCTAGGGTGAGATTTAATACACTTTCTGCCATCTTGTTTCTGTCCTTCTCCATCTTTGATGAATCAGTCATGTAGGGTCCTAAATGGAAAGAATATGAACCAGTGAAAAAAAAAAAAAATCACAAAAAAGACATTATAACTGATTTTTGAGATAATAAGAGGAAACATTTAAAAGTGTTTTCTTATTACTTATAATTGCTTCACAACCCCTGTGTCTTTCCTGGTTGCTGCTGACCAGGACATGTGACTGCTGCAGCCAATCACTGGCTATAAAAGGTCTCTGCTGTGGGCAGTGATTGGCTGCAGCAGTCACATGTCCTGGTAAGCAGCAACCAGGAAAGACACAGGGGTTGTGAAGTAATCTGAATGGTCTCCCCCTTCCCTGTCCAACGTACAGCCAAGCGCAGAACAGTGATAACCTGTCCCCTGCTCGTAGACCCCAGCGGAGAGCTGTCACTCTGAGTAACCCTTGAGTGACTGATCCTAGCCCCCGCAGGTACTGCCTGCACTCTTCACTCCATCCTTCTTATTCCGCTTTCCTCAGTCTGCTGAATCCCGTCTCCATCCCCGGCACACAGGCAATCTGCGACACTGAGACAAGGCTGAGCTTATAGACAGAGCATACAAGTCATGGGAGGAGGCCATGCTGTGTAATAATGTGCAGTTATTGGAGCTGAAGCATTACTGGGGAGGGGGTTACCACTGAGAGATGATGTACAAGTGAATGCAGAGTAAGTAGACAGAGGACATCACTGCTACAATAGGTCAGGAATGCAGGTGTCCAGTGTCACAGTGAACTCCCAGTGCACAGAGATGGCAGGAGTGAGCGTACAAATGTGCAGGAGGATATATTCCAGTTTGTGGTCCTCCAGCATCACTGAGGATAAAAACAAGCATTTATTAGACCTTCTGGCTACAAACATAGGACCGCCATCCAAAGAGAAGGTCTATGTGGGCACTTCATCAGTGCTGGAGGACTACATAGGGCTCATTCCGACAGGCGTTCTGTTGTTCCCCTCCCATCACCTTTATTATTGTAGATTATAATACTATTATAATAAAATATTAACCCCCTGTCTACCCTACAACATCAAACCCTGACACTACTCTGGAGAAGTTAGTGACATTAGTATAAAACATTTTTTTCCTATTTTCTTTTGTCTGAGACCGGGGTGTATACTATAGTCAGGGGTGTCTAATAGTCTAAAAATATGGTAAATACCAGAGGCGTAGCTAGGTTTCCTGCACCCAGGGTAAAAGCGTTGTGCAGCCCCACATCTGAACCTTGCTTGCTGAGCCTCTCCCACTAGTAATTGATAATGGATGGTAACTCACTATGTTGCTTACATTTTTTAGTAAGTCACAGCAAATAATAATGCAGGTAAATCACTAAATGTTGCAGTAAAACATAATTTTATTAATATGTTCTATAGAGTAAAAATACAAGCACTAAATGAGGGTAATTATACCAAAAACTGCATAATAGACCCCCCTGGTGCATCCAGTACTACCATGTATAATTGGAGCACCTGCCCCAAAAAGAGAAAATATAATCCCTTCCTTCCCCCTGTATTAGTAATAATATAATAGTACAGTATGAAGTACTACTCATTGAAAGAAAGGGTGGGGGAAGGAAAGACAATCAAGCACAAGATCTTCCTATAGGACAATCTTCTCACTCCTGACAGAGCTTCACTTTGTCTGCCCCCCCCCCTCCTTCCCGCACCTACCTGTCATCACCCTAGCTCTCTCTCACTGCGCTGGACAGTCCCACTACCCCCACTACACATGCTTCACAATGAAGGCATGCTGCACTCTGTAGATACAACCTAGCAGCTCTTACCGGTGATGCCGGATCCCTGCTCCTAAATGCAAAGAAAGAGCTGGTGGTGATAGTTTGGGGGTCTAGGACAGCATGGGCCAAGGGACCTCTCCAGCCCTGCACCGCCGTCACCTACTGTAGCAGTAGGGCTGGTGGAGCCGAGATCTTCTGTAGCCACATTCTCTTGCTACCGCTTGATACAGCAGCCGTCCACCATGTAGTCGCTGACTAGCATCACTGTAGGACCGGGATGCTTACATATCAGCGATTAAAAGTGTATTGCTGATATGTAGGCCTACTGATTATACACTGACTTTAATCAACTACTGTGTAGTTAGTGGCTTCACTAATCCAACTAGCACAGTGTCCTGCCTGCCCAGCACCTTCCTCCCTACAAACACCAGGGGCACATGCCCCACTTTCCCCAGCTACAATCCTGCTAAATATGTTCATTACCTGTTGATGGGAGCGGCTGGTGGGTCTCCATCATGGCCTCCTTGTACAGATCCTTGTGTCCTTCTAAATACTCCCACTCCTCCATGGAGAAATAGACAGCGACATCCTGACACCTTATAGAAACCTGACAACACAATATACAGTCATTACCCAGAAGCCTCCAGTGCTGTTACTGTATAATGTCCCAGCATTCCCTGCAGCGTCACCTCTCCAGTCAGCAGCTCAATCATCTTGTTGGTGAGTTCAAGAATCTTCTGTACATTGATGCCCTCATGTATCAGGGGGTGAGGTGGGGGAGCCATAATTGGGCTCAGGGATCTTCCCCATCCATCACACGCAGGGGCCCGACAGCCATCACTAGAGGTCTTCCTCACTACTGTGTAATCCTGTATATGGGGAGACATTAATAAATATCACTACAGACAATTACAGAGTCCATCACCTCTCCAGTGACATCATCTGTTATTACCATAGATAAGAATGATGTAATCTGGCATCATCAGTATCTCTCACCTCCCCAGTGACATCATCTGTTATTACCATAGATAAGAATGATGTGACATCATCAGAATCTCTCCCCCCTCTAGTGACATCATCTGTAATTACCACAGATAAGAATGATGTATTGTGACATCATCAGAATCTCTCACCTCCCCAGTAAGCTGGAAGAGTATCTCTAGGGTGAGATTTAATACACTTTCAGCCATCTTGTTTCTGTCCTTCTCCATCTTTGATGAATCAGTCATGTAGGGTCCTAAATGGAAAGAATATAAAACAATGTAAAAAAAAAACATTATAAATTTACTGGTGATAATAAGGGGAAACATTTAAATGTGTTTTCCCATTGCTTAAAAATGGATTCACAACCCGTGTCCTTCCTGGTAGCTGGATAAAAGCTCTCCGCTGTAGCCAGTGATTGGCTGCAGCAGTCACATGTCCTGGTCAGCAGCAACCAGGAAGGACACAGGGGTAATGAAGAAATTCATGGGAAAACACCTTTAAGATGATATTAAAGAGAAGCTGTTTTGTGAGTTTTATGAACTACAGGCAACACAAAATCCCGACAGAGTTCTCCTCACCCGGATCAATTGGACTGATAGCCGACCCAGGCAGGGAGAAGTCGGCAGCGACCGCCCCACTGACTCTTCTCAAAGTTCAGAGCTGCTTTTTACTGTGTTTTTTCTGAAGCGCTGCAGTGTTTTAGAGCACAATATAGATGTCTGCAATGTACATGCGAGTTTTCTTGTCTATTTCTGCAATTGAAAAAAAAAATTTCTGAAAAAACATCTCCGTATAAAAAAGCCACCAAAATAACTTGTAAAGAAACATGAAGTTTATGGCTTAGGGAAGGACTTGGGGAATTTAGATAACTGTAAACGTAACTAGAGCAACAAGTGTCAGGCAGCTGCTGTAAAGGCAAATAGGATAATGGGGTGCATCAAAATAGGTCTACGGACACATGAGGAGAGGATTGTTCTTCCTCTTTACAAGTCGCTCAAGCTCTGACAGGTCCTTCTTGAGTCAATACTATAGACTATATACACACATGGAATATGGTCTATAGTATTGACTCAAGAAGGACATGACACAGCTGGAGCGGGTTCAACAACGGGCAAGTAAAGTAATAATTGGGGGGGGGCAGTGACTGATGTTGGAGGATGCTTAGCTCTTCTCTGCCAGACCTAACAGCATGTAATCAGCACTACAGGCAGTGGAAACCTGGGATTCACACAACAGGACCTGCCTAACATCTCCTGACATCGCAGGCACCAGTTGTGATGGTCAGAGGTAAGAAGAAGAGCCCTCTGAAGCTCACAAAGTTCTTCCCTGCCAGCAGGGAAATCCAACATGGCGCCGGCAGACAGAGAGCAGACAGGGAAACAGCCTCCTCTAGTAAACGCCACAGAATTATAGGCTGTGAGGGATTCCCCTCTGCTGGAGGATTCCCTCCCTGCGCTGCCATCATCATCCAGCAGTCCACCATCTACAGCAGCTCTCTCAGAGCCTGTAATGGGCGCTGCTGAGGAGGAAAAGGCTAAGGGGAGCGCTGAGAGGAAATCTCAGCATTAACCCCTTCACTGCCTGCCACTCCATACTCTGCAGAGAATTACAGTGAAACCCCTTCTAACACAACCCCAGTAAAACATAAGACCTATTACAGGTACCAGATACGATCGCATTATAGACCGGGCGCACAGGCTTCTGAGCCTTAATCACTGCCCAGGTCCACAACAAGGGAGGTCATCACACGTATCCATGTTCATCACATTAAAGAGTAAATAACGTCTGTCGCCAGGTGATCCCCTACAGTCCCCGATCGCTTTCACAATATTTTACTGTTTGCTGACCTCTGCACCCACTTTTCTACGTCGGAGGGCATTCAGACCTTTTTCTGTAAAACTCATTATCAATAAAAACTGTGCTAAAATTATGCACAAACAAGAAGCGCTTGAGCTCTGCAGGAATCGGGACCTTACACCACATAATAATATGGTTGTGTAACAAAGCTCTCTGGCCTTCTATGGACACATCCACCACCAAACCCCAATCTGCCCTTGTATTTTATATTTGGTCTTTGCAACACCCGATGGTTGGAGTAGTCCCGGTGCAGTTGGCTGTTGGTCGGTGACACTGGTGAAACGCACCACGAAACAGGACAAAGCGCAGAGTCTAGATATGGACCTTATGTCGGAGAAGGCGGTATATAATCAAAATCCGGGTTACAAGTCTAAGGATCAAGGCAGGCAAGTCCTGCAAACAGGTTCAAGGGTCGGTACACAGTAGCCCAAGACCAGAATAGCTAGCTGAGAACAGGAAACAAACACCACTGCTTTTCTGGCAAGGAGCAAGTTTCCCAGCTCAGGTTAAATAGCCCTGCAGCTTGGCTGAGAGCATGGAGAAGGGTTAACTCAGGCAATACTGGTGGAAAGCACACAGCACTGCAGAGGAGTAACTTCAGCAGTGCTGATAGAAAGTAAAAGAGCAGTTCATGCAGAAGAGACAGTGTGATGCCCGCAGCTGCCCGCAACAGCAGGGGTGGGGGGGGGCGGCAGACCCAGGCAGACCCCTTCTCCTCCTGCCAGTTCTTAGTAAAAATTTTTGTAGAAGGGGAGCACTGATATTTTCTAAAGGCTCCCAAGAACCGTGTCTCTTCCAGTCCACCAAAAAATAGTTCTTGTTCCTGATCTACTACATATCTAGAATATTCTTGAACTCGCAAACGTTTTTTGGAGTTAACTTGGGCCACAGCAGATTTGGACTTTTTAGAACATTTATTGAGAACCAGGAGGTTTGAAAAGTGAGACATGGAAGGAATTAGGTATCCGCAGGGAGCCGTAACTTGTAGCATATAGGGTTCACCTTTTTGGATATCTCGAATGGGCCCAAAAATCGAGGTGCTAATTTATAAAGTATGGAGGAAAGCCATACTTTATCACTGGAAACCAACTGCGGAGGGGATCAAAGCTTGCAATCGGTGAACTTCTACATCTGGGTGGTTGCTCTTTCCAGTTTAGTCTTGTCTTCTGACAGATTCTGGGAAAATTCTCCAGTGATGAAACTGCTGCCGCAACTTCAGATGTGGAAGAAATAGGCAGAGGAATCCTGGGTTGATAACCATACACTATGAGAAAGGGAGATTTATTAGTGGACTCACTGGCATGATGGTTATGGGAAAACTCGTCCCAGTTAAACAGGCTGGACCAATCGGCATGATGTACATTGGTAACGTGACGGAGGTAATTGGTCAGGATCTGGTTGGTATGTTTAACCTGCCCATTAGACTGTGGATGGTAAGGAGAAGTCCAGGGCTGCATCCATAAGCTTACAAAGAGCCCTCCAACATCTTGAAGTAAACTGGACCTTCCTATCAGACACCATGTGCAGAAGAAAACCATGTAGCCAAAAGATGTGGTCAATGAACTTTCAGAGGAATGAAGTAAGCCAGCTTGGAAAAACGATTGAAGACCACCCAGATGATCGTGCACTCATTGGATGAGGGCAAATCCGTAATAAATTCTGTGGCTATGTGCTGCCATGGGATCTCTGGAATGGGTAGATGGCAAAGAAGACCAGCAGGTTTTTGTTTTGAGGACTTGTTTTGAAACAAAAGATCTGGATATCCTTCACCATAGCTAACCAACGGTAATGACGACAAATTACCTCCATATTTTTAAGTTGAACTGGGTGTCCACCTACCTTAGAACAGTGTCCCCAGGATAAAACTAGTTTTCTTTTAGGTACATATGTCCTTCCAGGAGGAATATTCTTTATTTGAACAGGAGCCACGGTTACTAAACTGGCAGGGTCTACAATATATTGTGGCTTCTCCTTAAGATCACTGGAATCTAAGGATCTTAACAGTGTGTCCGCTTTGACATTCCTATTGGTGGGCTATAATTGCAAAATAAAATAAAATCGAGCAAAGAATAAGGACCACCAGGCTTGTTGAGGGTTGAGTTGCTGTGCGGTGGGTAATTGCTAGAGTACTACACGGAATTGTCTACAGTGTGAGTGGATATCTGGTGAGAAGATCAGAATATCATCGAGGTACACGACAACACACTCATAGAAAAGGTCCCTGAAGGCGTCATTCACAAACTTCTAAAATATGGGTGGGGCATTAACCAGACAGAAAGGCATAACCAAATACTCAATAATGCCCAATCCAAGGGTTTTCCACTCGTCACCCTGTTTTGCCAACTGGAAAACCACAAGTTTGGATAAGGCTTTAAAGAAGTGGGTTTTGGATAACTAAGCCTACACCAAACAGGTTTAAAGTCCACATGAGTATTCATAGCATTTCACATTTAAGATACAAGATGGATGGATAAAAAAATCATAAATAGCCATTTATATAGGCTTCCATTACAAGAAGATATGAAATGGAGGGCTACAAATAGGCAACTATATTTGCACCACACACCCTCACGAATGTGGAGGAGATTAAAAGTTCCACGTACATCAAGATTCGTAAAGATATGAGCTCAGTGCAAGCAAACAGTTCATGGATTAAGGGTCACGCATATTTGTGGCAATAGCGTTCAAGCCCCGATATTCTATGCAAGGCTGGAGTGACCCATCCTTCTTTCTAACAAAGTAGAATATGCTCCAGCAGGAGAGAAGACTTGTAGATGAATCTCATGGCGAGATTATCTGATATATTTTGCAGTAGGTTGGAACTCAGAAAGGGACAGAGGCTATACCCTCCCTCAAGGATATGCAGAACCTGGCACCAGATCAATAGGACAGTCATGGGAACAATGTGGTGGCAGACATTCTGCCTCTTTCTTCTCGAACACATCAGTAAAACCGTACTAAGCTGTTGCTGGCCCTGGAGGTTCTGGGGTACCGGAGAGCAACAAACAGACTATACTTGAAACAGACACATAGAATGGCAGGATAACCCCAACATAACACTTCCTTAGACATTCAATCCAAGCTGGGATTATGCTGACAAAGCCAAGGAAGACCCAACAGCAAGGAACTGATAGACCTCAAAAGGACCGGCAAGGAAATCTTCTACACTCCACAAGATGTATAGCAGGATCGATTTTATGCTGGTGAATGGGGGTCTTAATAGTAGGGTCATGTCTACCACTATAGGCAGCATGGTGTAGTCTGACCACGCACCCATAACTATGTTCATTCAGGAACAATTCAACCACCCAACTATTAAAGTTTGGAGTCTTTACAACTATATTCTAAAACACCCAAAGTATGCCCCCAATTCACTAAAAATATTATCAGAATATTTTTAACTCAACTAATCTACTCTATGGTGCACCCAAAAGGCATTTATGGGATATCATTTCCGAAAACTGGCCTCATGTGACAAAAAAACAGAGAAATGCCTTACTATTATCACTACGATCTAGACTGCACAGACTTGATGAGTTTTCTTAATCACCAGAACGAACTAAAGAAATATCCACTGAAACCAACAGCTCCAAGAATTGTGTCCTTATGAACACAGCCTGGCCTTTAGAATACTGAAAATAACCTACGACAAGTAAAGGCCCGTTCAACCTCATCTCGTATTCTATTTATTAATGACCCCCAGGACAAGGCTTTTGACCTTCAAGGAATTGTGAATACATGGGCAGGCAATAATAAACCATTGTATAATCTAACTAACAATGATTCCACAAGCCAACCTACACAAAACTATATAACCAGTTTTCTGAGCAGGATGAAGCCTCCTTCTCTGACCCCGGAGGTATTGGGCACCATCACAACCATTTAGTATGACTGAAGTACTCAACATCATTAATTTCCTACAAATGAGCAAATCCCCGGGACCAGACAGTCTTATGGGGGATTATGACAAGGCCCACAAAATCACCCTAGCCTTATATCTGGCCAAGGTGTTCAATGAAACAATGACAAAAGGTGAAGTCCCTCCAGAGATGCTGAAGGCACTTATTACCACCTTGCCTCTGGCTGGTAAAAGCCCCGATCCCTCCGCTTCTGTTACACCAAAATCCCTGTTAAATACAGATATAAAAATCATATGTGAAATATTAACCAACAGACTCTCTGGGGTTCCACCAAATGTTGATAAGGACCAAGTGGGATTTATTCAGGGACAGCAAACAGTAGATGGTACAACGCTACATCAGTTATTGTGGTGGTGTGGGCTCGGGGTATGCCTTCTTTGTTTCCAGCTTTGGATGTGGAGAAGGCATTTAACAGAGTTTGTTGAGATATCAACATATTTGGTGCTTGTGCGAACCTCTCCAAAACCTCTGGGACCAAATCCAACCTGCACGGTGCTCCATGTCACACATTACAGAACAGTGGGGACCAGCGGTGGCAGAGAAGACGACTCCTCAGAGGATGTTCTTATAATCTTCCGTAGCAAAAAAATGGAAAAGTACTAGTATACCACTGAAATATCCAGGTGGTTCATCACATCTGCTTAATGGGGCATATAATTGCATCCAGACTAGGCAGGTGGAAAGGTTCAAGGACAAGCGGGCTGAGTGGTTCAAATTCTCAGGAAATACTTGTTGAATACCCTGAAGGACGGCAGTCATTAGGTTTTTGAAATATGTGAGGCATGAGGCGGTCCTTGGTTTAACACTGGGCAACTAAAAGGGGTTAAAGAGAACCTATACCCCTCGCCTCATGCATATGTGAGACACGAGTTCAAAGCATCACATTGTGGGCCGAGACCATGATTTATTTCTCTAAATATTTTGTTGCTTCCTTTTATCCTACTTATTGGCTATTACTCCGTGTTCAGAGCTTCACATTCTTTCATCTTCCTCCTATATTGTACAACTATTGCTATAAATGGCCTGTGAAATGTTATGTACCTAAAATAGCTGGCAAAACGATAAAAAATGTGGAGTTAAAGTAATAAATGAAATGGGCGGACTATAATACCCAGAGAGAGAGTGACCGGTGACATCAGATAGTGGTGACGGTAGTGACAGAATAGTGACCGGTGACATCAGATAGTGGTGACAGTAGTGAGCGGTGACATCAGATAGTGGTGACAGTAGTGACAGAATAGTGACAGGTGACATCAGATAGTGGTGACAGTAGTGACAGAATAGTGACAGGTGACATCAGATAGTGGTGACAGTTGTGACAGAATAGTGACAGGTGACATCAGATAGTGGTGACGGTAGTGACAGAATAGTGACAGGTGACATCAGATAGTGGTGACAGTAGTGACAGAATAGTGACCGGTGACATCAGATAGTGGTGACAGGGAGGGGGCGTGGCTTGGCACTCAGAGGGAGAAGTTGCTGAACTCCATTGCTCCTGCTACCAGCCAGAAAAAACAAAGTTTCCCTTCCTCTCCTGACTCCTAGAGGCTTCTTATCGGGTCACCATAACCCTCTACAACCCAGGGGAGCTCAGAGTTGCGTCTTCTGCTGAGCTGTGGCTCTGATTTACAGCCTACCACGGCCCATTGAATCCCTGGGGCCTCCGGCCTGAAGTTACACGCCTCCCCCACTGCCAGACAGGGCTCCAAGCCTTCCCCATACCAGCTTGTAGAAGGTGCTGCTCCGGAGTTGAGGGGATTCCCTGCCACATTCCCTGATTCCTCCGGCACTGACAATCAGTGAAGTGGAAACTTCCTCTCACATCTCCCTTATCCTGCGCTGAGCCGTCCGTGCAGAGAGCAGGGCTCGGTGTAAACACTCACCCATCCCCCCTGCATCTGGGACACTGATAAGGGCTCTGCAGCCCAGGGACTGCTATAGTGGGGAGGCTGAGCTCTGCAGCCACAGAGGACACTGACAGGGCTGAAGATACAGGGAGAGCTGCTGCTGTATCACAGACTAGAGATGAGCGAGCACCAAAATGCTCGGGTGCTCGTTACTCGAGTCGAACTTTCCGCGATGCTCGAGGGTTCGTTTCGAGTAACGAACCCCATTGAAGTCAATGGGCGACCCGAGCATTTTTGTATATCGCCGATGCTCGCTAAGGTTTTCATTTGTGAAAATCTGTGAAATTCAAGAAAGTGATGGAAACGACACAGAAACGGATAGGGCAGGCGAGGGGCTACATGTTGGGCTGCATCTCAAGTTCCCAGGTCCCACTATTAAGCCACAATAGCGGCAAGAGTGCCCCCCCCTCCCAACAATTTTTACTTCTGAAAAACCCTCATTAGCATGGCACACCTTAGCTAAGCACCACACTACCTCCAACAAAGCACAATCACTGCCTGCATGACACTCCGCTGCCTCTTCTCCTGGGTTACATGCTGCCCAACCCCCCCCCCCCCCCCCCGCACGACCCAGTGTCCACAGCGCACACCAAAGTGTCCCTGCGCAGCCTTCAGCTGCCCTCATGCCACACGCTGGGCTCATAGCCACACCACCCTCATGTCTATTTATAAGTGCGTCTGCCATGAGGAGGAACCAGAGGCACACACTGCAGAGGGTTGGCAGGGTCAGGCAGCGACCCTCTTTAAAAGGGGCGGGGCGATAGTCCACAATGCTGTACAGAAGCAATGAGAAACCCAATCCTGTGCCACCTCCATCAGGAGCTGCACACGTGGGCATAGCAATGGGGAACCCATGTGCCATACACTATTCATTCTGTCAAGGTGTCGCATAGCTCAATCCACACTGCAAGGGTCAGTCAGTGCCTTTGTGCCAGACAGGTCAAACACCGCGATGGGAACTAAGTTTGCACCAACAGCATAAGGGGGTCCTAGGAAGCCCAACACATGAACAAAAAATTGATCTGAGCGGCCAAACATGGCAGACTTGCACCGCGCCCACGACATAGACCTCGTCCCACAGCTTCAGCAATCCTAGGCAGGAAGCTGACTTTCACTGCACCCAGGACATAGGCTTCTGCACAAACCCTCAGCAATCGCGGGCCTACAATGGACTCCTATGCTAGCATAGCTGTGCACGTCTCATTAGCGCTGTATTGCTCCTGTAGTTTGTCCCAATGCACTGCCCTGGATAGTAGAGCTAACGTCAGATGAAATACAGGTGGGCTTCGGCCCACACTGCATGCCCCAGTCAGACCGGGATTTTTTATAAATAGTCACAGGCAGGTACGACTCCGCAATGGGAATTCCGTGTGCACCCACAGCATGGGTGGCTCCCTGGAACCCACCGGCTGTACATAAATGTATCCCATTGCAGTGCCCTGGACAGCAGAGCTAACGTCAGATTTAATGCAGGTGGGCTTCGGCCCACACTGCATGCCCCAGTCAGACTGGGGTTCTTTATAAGTAGACACATGCAGTTGCAACTCCATGTGGACCGACAGCATGGGTGGGTCCCAGGAAGCCACCGGCGGTACATAAATATATCCCATTGCAGTGCCCTGGACAGCAAAGCTAACGTCAGATTACATGCAGGCGGGCTTCGGCCAACACTGCATTCCCCAGTCAGACCGGGGTTTTTAATTCATAGACACAGGCAGGTACAAATCCCCTATGTGAAGTCCCTGTGGACCCACAGCATGGGTGGCTCCCTGGAACCCACCGGCGGTACATAAATCCCATTGCAGTGCCCAGCACAGCTGAGGTAACATCAGGTTTAATGCAGTGGGGTTTCGGCCCACACTGCATGCCCCAGTCAGACTGGGGTTCTTTATAAGTAGACACATGCAGTTACAACTCCATGTGGACCAACAGCATAGGTGGGTCCCAGGAAGCCACCGGCGGTACATAAATAAATCCCATTGCATTGCCCAGCACAGCTGAGGTAACGTCCAATTAAATGCAGGTGGGCTTCGGCCCACATTGCATTCCCCAGTCAGACCAGGGTTTTTAATACATAGACACAGGCAGGTACAACTCACTAATGTGAAGTCCGTGTGGACTGACAGCATGGGTGGCTCCCTGGAACCCACCGGCGGTACATAAATAAATCCAATTGCAGTGCCCAGCACAGCTGAGGTAACGTCAGGTTTAATGCAGGTGGGCTTCGGCCCACACTGCATGCCCCAGTCAGACTGGGGTTCTTTATAAGTAGACACATGCAGTTACAACTCCGTGTGGACCAACAGCATAGGTGGGTCCCAGGAAGCCACCGGCGGTACATAAATAAATCCCATTGCATTGCCCAGCACAGCTAAGGTAACGTTCGATTAAATGCAGGTGGGCTTCGGCCCACACTGCATGCCCCAGTCTGACCAGGGTTTTTAATACATAGACACTGGCAGGTACAAATCCCTAATGTGAAGTCCCTGTGGACCCACAGCATGGGTGGCTCCCTGGAACCCATCGGCGGTACATAAATGTATCCCATTGCAGTGCCCTGCTCAGCAGAGCTAACGTCACATACAATACAGGTGGGCTTCGGCCCACAGTGCATGCCCCAGTCAGACTGGTAATATGTACCTTAACAGTAACCGCGTTGGTGGGAATGTGGTGGCGACTGCGGACTTAGTAGCGCGGTTTTATTTCGTTGGTTTTCGGAATGTGGCCAGGATTAAGTGGGCCGTGGCGGGGGGGGCTCTCTTGTTGTGTCGTTAAAGGTGAAATTCTTGGACTGCCACCAGACGGACCAATGTAAAGGTATTTGCCAAGAATGTTTTCATTGTTGGAGGAGGAGGGGGATGTTTTTGAGGCACTACGTGTCCTGTCCACGTGTCCGTGGTTATATGCACCTTAACAGTAACCGCGTTGGTGGGAAATGGCCTCGCCGCCATCATGTCTTTTGGAAGCCTCCGTTTCCACACCCCAGTGACATAGCATTAGCAGCGGTATAGGCAGAGCCCAGAATTAGTAACATTTCAGCGGTAGCATTAGGGACAGGCCCCAGTAACATATCAGTAGCAGCATTATAGGGGGAGCACAGTATTATTTCCATTTCAGTAGTAGTAGCAGTCCAGACAGGCCCCAGTAACAATTCCGAAGCAGCAGTATAGGGGGAGCACAGTCTTAGTTCCATTTCAGTAATAGTAGCACTCAAGACAGGCCCCAGTAACAATTCCGAAGCAGCAGTATAGGAGGAGCGCAGTCTTAGTTCCATTTCAGTAATAGTAGCAATCAAGACAGGCCCCAGTAAAATTCCCGTTGCAACAGTTTAGGGAGATAACAGTCTCTTTCACATTTCAGTAGTTGCTGTATAGACAAGGCCCCAGTTACATTTATGTAGCAAAAGTGTAGGCCAACCCCACACACCTTGCTGTACCATGAGTGCAGTCGAAGCCCATAAAAATTACAAGGATTACACTGTAGGCGAGGGCCCAAAAAAATTGGTGTACCAACAGTACAAATGTCCTTCAGAAAAATTGCCCATGCCCAACCAAGAGGGCAGGTGAAACCCATTAATCGCTTTGGTTACTGTGGCTTAATTTGTAACTAGGCCTGGAGGCAGCCCAGTTAAAATAAAAATTGGTTCAGGTGCAAGTTTCAACGCTTTAATTAGAATTGAAACGTATAAACATTGTTTACAAAAGTAATATGACTGAGCCTTGTGGCCCTAAGAAAAATTGCCCGTTCGGCGTGATTACGTGAGGTTTCAGGAGGAGGAGCAGGAGGAGGAGGATGAATATAATACACAGATTGATGTAGCTAAAAGGTCCCCGTTTTTTATGGTGATAGAGAACGATGCTTCCATCCGCGGGTGCAGCCTATGTATTGTTTAGGTACCGCTGCTGTCCGCTGGTGGAGAAGAGAAGTCTGGGGAAATCCAGGCTTTGTTCATCTTTATGAGTGTAAGCCTGTCGGCACTGTCGGTTGACAGGCGGGTACGCTTATCCGTGATGATTCCCCCAGCCGCACTAAACACCCTCTCTGACAAGACGCTAGCCGCAGGACAAGCAGGCACCTCCAGGGCATACAGCACGAGTTCAGGCCACGTGTCCAGCTTCGACACCCAGTAGTTGTAGGGAGCAGAGGCATCACGGAGGACGGTCGTGCGATCGGCTACGTACTTCCTCACCATCCTTTTACAGTGCTCCCTCCGACTCAGCCTTGACTGGGGAGCGGTGACACAGTCTTGCTGGGGAGCCATAAAGCTGGCAAAGGCCTTGGAGAGTGTTCCCCTGCCTGCGCTGTACATGCTGCCTGATCTCCGCGCCTCCCCTGCTACCTGGCCCTCGGAACTGCGTCTTCTGCCACTAGCGCTGTCGGATGGGAATTTTACCATCAGTTTGTCCGCCAGGGTCCTGTGGTATAGCATCACTCTCGAACCCCTTTCCTCTTCGGGTATGAGAGTGGAAAGGTTCTCCTTATACCGTGGGTCGAGCAGTGTGTACACCCAGTAATCCGTAGTGGCCAGAATGCGTGTAACGCGAGGGCCACGAGAAAGGCATCCTAACATGAAGTCAGCCATGTGTGCCAGGGTACCTGTACGCAACACATGGCTGTCCTCACTAGGAAGATCACTTTCAGGATCCTCCTCCTCAGGCCATACACGCTGAAAGGATGACAGGCAAGCAGCATGGGTACCCTCAGCAGTGGGCCAAGCTGTCTCTTCCCCCTCCTCCTCATCCTCCTGATGCTCCTCCTCCTCAACGCGCTGAGATATAGACATGAGGGTGCTCTGACTATCCAGCGACATACTGTCTTCCCCCGCCTCCGTTTCCGAGCGCAAAGCGTCTGCCTTTATGCTTTGCAGGGAACTTCTCAAGAGGCATAGCAGAGGAATGGTGACGCTAATGATTGCAGCATCGCCGCTCACCATCTGGGTAGACTCCTCAAAGTTTCCAAGGACCTGGCAGATGTCTGCCAACCAGGCCCACTCTTCTGTAAAGAATTAAGGAGGCTGACTCCCACTACGCTGCCCATGTTGGAGTTGGTATTCCACTATAGCTCTACGCTGCTCATAGAGCATGGCCAACATGTGGAGTGTAGAGTTCCACCGTGTGGGCACGTCGCACAGCAGTCGGTGCACTGGCAGATTAAAGCGATGTTGTAGGGTCTGCAGGGTGGCAGCGTCCGTGTTGGACTTGTGGAAATGTGCGCTGACCCGGCGCACCTTTCCGAGCAGGTCTGACAAGCGTGGGTAGCTTTTCAGAAAGCGCTGAACCACCAAATTAAAGACGTGGGCCAGGCATGGCACGTGCGTGAGGCTGCCGAGCTGCAGAGCCGCCACCAGGTTACGGCCGTTGTCACACACGACCATGCCCGGTTGGAGGCTCAGCGGCGAAAGCCAGTGGTCGGTCTGCTCTGTCAGACCCTGCAGCAGTTCGTGGGCCGTGTGCCTCTTCTCTCCTAAGCTGAGTAGTTTCAGCACGGCCTGCTGACGCTTGCCCACCGCTGTGCTGCCACGCCGCGCGACACCGACTGCTGGCGATGTGCTGCTGCTGACACATCTTGATTGCGAGACAGAGGTTGCGTAGGAGGAGGAGGAGGGTGGTTTAGTGGAGGAAGCATACACCGTCGCAGATACCAGCACCGAGCTGGGGCCCGCAATTCTGGGGGTGGGTAAGACGTGAGCGGTCCCAGGCTCTGACTCGGTCCCAGCCTCCACTAAATTCACCCAATGTGCCATCAGGGAGATATAGTGGCCCTGCCCGCCTGTGCTTGTCCACGTGTCCGTTGTTAAGTGGACCTTGCCAGTAACCGCGTTGGTGAGGGCACGTACAATGTTGCGGGAGACGTGGTCCTGCAGGGCTGGAACGGCACATCGGGAAAAGTAGTGGCGACTGGGAACAGAGTAGCGCGGGGCCGCCGCCGCCATCATGTTTTTGAAAGCCTCCGTTTCCACAAGCCTATACGGCAGCATCTCCAGGCTGATCAATTTGGCTATGTGCCCGTTTAACGCTTGAGCGTGCGGGTGCGTGGCGGCGTACTTGCGCTTGCGCTCAAACAGTTGCGCTAGCGACGGCTGGACGCTGCGCTGAGAGACATTGCTGGATGGGGCCAAGGACAGCGGAGGTGAGGGTGTGGGTGCAGGCCGGGAGACGGTCGTACCTGTGTCCTGAGAGGGGGGTTTGATCTCAGTGGCAGGTTGGGGCACAGGGGGAGAGGCAGTGGTGCAAACCGGAGGCGGTGAACGGCCTTCGTCCCACCTTGTGGGGTGCTTGGCCATCATATGCCTGCGCATGCTGGTGGTGGTGAGGCTGGTGGTGGTGGCTCCACGGCTGATCTTGGCGCGACAAACCTTGCACACCACAGTTCGTCGGTCGTCTGCACTCTCAGTGAAAACCTGCCACACCTTTGAGCACCTCGGCCTCTGCAGGGTGGCATGGCGCGAGGGGGCGCTTTGGGAAACAGTTGGTGGATTATTCGGTCTGGCCCTGCCTCTACCGCTGGCCACCGCACTGCCTCTTCCAACCTGCCCTGCTGCTGCACTTGCCTGCCCCTCTGAAGGCCTGTCCTCAGTAGGCTTAGCAAACCAGGTGGGGTCAGTCACCTCATCGTCCAGCTGCTCTTCCTCCGAATCCTCTGTGCGCTCCTCCCTCGGACTTACTGCCCTTACTACTACCTCACTGATAGACAACTGTGTCTCATCGTCATCGTCCTCCTCACCCACTGAAAGCTCTTGAGACAGTTGCCGGAAGTCCCCAGCCTCATCCCCCGGACCCCGGGAACTTTCCAAAGGTTGGGCATCGGTCACGACAAACTCCTCCGGTGGCAGAGGAACCATTGCTGCCCAATCTGGGCAGGGGCCCGAGAACAGTTCCTGGGAGTCTGCCTGCTCCTCAGAATGTGTCATTTTCATAGAGTGAGGAGGCTGGGAGGAAGGAGGAGCAGCAGCCAGAGGATTCAGAGTTGCAGCTGTGGACGGTGTAGAAGACTGTGTGGTCGATAGATTGCTGGATGCACTTTCTGCCATCCACGACAGGACCTGCTCACACTGCTCATTTTCTAATAAAGGTCTACCGCGTTGACCCATTAATTGTGAGATGAATCTGGGGACCCCAGAAACTTGTCTCTCTCCTAATCCCGCAGCAGTCGGCTGCGATACACCTGGATCAGGAGCTCGGCCTGTGCCCACACCCTGACTTGGGTCTCCGCGTCCTCGCCCGCGTCCACGTCCTCTAGGCCTAACCCTACCCCTCAGCATGGTGTATTACGAGATTAGCAGAAACAGAACGCTGTAATTAAATGTGCCGCTTATTGGCCTGTGGTTGCAGGCTGACTTCGCGTACGGAACGCACAGCAGAGGCAGGAAACAATTATGCGCAAGGCTGGGTATTAATTCAGCAACTACTACCCCCAGCAGAGACGCAGTAAACTGAAGGCAGTGACAGGCAGGCCAAATATAGTATATTTTAAAACTTTTTGGGAACAACCACACTGCCTGTGATATACACTGTATTTCGATTTCCCTGTTGGAGGCTGACTTTGCGTACGGAACGCACAGCAGAGGCAGGAAACAATTATGCGCAAGGCTGGGTATTAATTCACCAACTACTACCCCCAGCAAAGACGCAGTAAACTGAAGGCAGTGACAGGCAGGCAAAATATAGTATATTTTTAAACTTTTTGGGAACAACCACACTGCCTGTGATATACACTGTATTTCGATTTCCCTGTTGGAGGCTGACTTCGCGTACGGAACGCACAGCAGAGGCAGGAAACAATTATGCGCAAGGCTGGGTATTAATTCACCAACTACTACCCCCAGCAGAGACGCAGTAAACTGAAGGCAGTGACAGGCAGGCCAAATATAGTATATTTTTAAACTTTTTGGGAACAACCACACTGCCTGTGATATACACTGTATTTCGATTTGCCTGTTGGAGGCTGACTTTGCGTACGGAACGCACAGCAGAGGCAGGAAACAATTATGCGCAAGGCTGGGTATTAATTCACCAACTACTACCCCCAGCAGAGACGCAGTAAACTGAAGGCAGTGACAGGCAGGCCAAATATAGTATATTTTTAAACTTTTTGGGAACAACCACACTGCCTGTGATATACACTGTATTTCGATTTCCCTGTTGGAGGCAGACTTCACGTACGGAACGCACAGCAGAGGCAGGAAACAATTATGCGCAAGGCTGGGTATTAATTCACCAACTACTACCCCCAGCAGAGACGCAGTAAACTGAAGTCAGTGACAGGCAGACCAAATATAGTATATTTTTAAACTTTTTGGGAACAACCACACTGCCTATATAGCCAGTATATCTCTCACCTTTCCCACTGTCCCTGCCTCACCAGTACTGCCCCTATACTCTGTAAAATAACTGCAGACTGAGGACGCTATGGTCTGCACGCCCGATATACAAAAAAAAAATTATGCAACACTGCTCCCAGCAGCCTCAACAGTACTGCACACAGTCAGATGTGGCCCTAAGAAGGTCCGTTGGGGTTCTTGAAGATGAATATAACACCTAACACTCTCCCTATAGCAGCTACAGCAAGACAGCACTTTCCCTGATCTCTGTCAGAATGCACCTGTGGCGAGCCGCGGGCGGGACAGATTTTAATACTCGGGTATCACCTGATCTCCCCAGCCACTCACTGCAGAGGGGTGGGATAGGGCTGGAACGTCACAGGAGGAAGTTGTAATGCCTTCCCTGTCTTTCTATTGGCCAGAAAAGTGTGCAAATTTCTCAGGGAAGAAAATGAAAGTGACTTGAACATCGCGTGGTGCTCGTCTCGAGTAACGAGCATCTCGAGTACCCTAATACTCGAACGAGCATCAAGCTCGGACGAGTATGCTCGCTCATCTCTTTCACAGACATGAGTTACAGCGGAGCAGGGAGAGGGGCCGACAGCAGCTGCAGAGCATTACACAGCACTAGGAGAAAGCCTGCTGCTCCAGCTCTGAGCAAGAGCGATCCCCTCCCCCCTCTGCTAGTGGTCTGCAAAACTCCACTGAAACCCCTGAGGAGCAGAGCCAGCATCATAGGAGAGAGACTGGCACATACATCCAGAGGCTGCAGCCCAGGACCCCCTTACTGTGCTCACTCATCACACTCCAGAAGCAGCACATCAGCAGCTAGCAGACAGTGCCTCGCATTCTTTCTGTGGCATTTACCCCCCACGCTCTCTGACACTAGTATGTCTCCTTTCTTGCCCATGAAAACACAGTGGGCGACATTTGGTCTCATAGGTGAACGTAAGTCCCTAATGTAGTCCTACCAGTACCAAGTGCCTACAGAGGTCGCCGACTAGAGGAGATCCTAATCCCTACCCCAACCTTATAGCTTGCTGCCTAACTGCTGTAGCTATCGACATCATGAGTCTGCTGAAAACGGGAAAAAATACTCCATCGCACTCAGCGACCAAAAGATCATCAAAGCTGCTAACAACACTGACCACCTTCGATGAATCTTCCCGCTCATCAACGGAGGACCCCATACCCTCCCTAGACTGTGCTTCAGGATGTCCTGTGGAGTTGGAGGCTACTGCAGCTTCCCTCTCCGATTCACTATTACCCCAAATTCAGCTAATGCTGAAAAAAGAATTATCACAAATCTCTAACGACATAACCTCCAAACTCGTCAAGGAAATCCGAGACCTTCGATACCGAACAGCTGCACTGGAAGACCGCATGGATAATGCAACTACAGTCCTTGAGTCCCACGAAAAAGAAGTGGAGCAGCTACACGAGGAAATCCTCATCCTCCATGAAAAGTGGGAAGACGCTGAAAACAGAGCTCGTAGAGACAACCTACGAATACAGGGCCTCCCAAAATCCATTCAAGATCTTCAATCCACCAAAACGGCCCTTTTCCAGGAGTTATGCCCCAATATTCCTATAGAACAGCTGGAGATGGACAGAGTCCACAGAGCTTTGAGAGCCCGCAAGGCTTAGGGCCCACCAAGAGACGTTGTCCTGAAAATGCACTACCACCGCACTAAAGAACAACTGCTTAATACGGCTCACTCCATCTCAAAGCTCTCCTTGCAGGGTCACGATTATTATTTATTCCCTGACCTGGCCCCTTCAATGCTTCTAAAAAGAGAGCTCTCAAGCCCTATTTGGAAATTCTGCAGCAAAAGCGCATTCAGTATAGGTGGGGCTTCCTGTTTAAACTGACATTCCCCTTCCAAACTAAGACCTATACTATCCTGTCCCCGGAAGGAGCTTGGCGCTGCTTCACTGACCTGTGCTTCCAACTCCCAGCCCAGCAACCAGGCTCACCAGATGCATCACAACCCTCTAGATCTCCCCGGAGACCAATGAGCAACTGCGAGCCATAATTTTGGGAGGTGCTCCCTCCCACCATTCAAGTCGGACTGACCTTGAGGGTGCCTTTCCAAGAAAAATATCCAACTCCAACTAAAGAGTCTCCAACACCCTTAAATACATTGTCGGACATGTTATGCCCATGGGTATACTTTCCTTTCTCCAAAGCCTTCTCAACTCCTATGTTCCACAGGCGAACTTTATAGCCTCCTAATGTGAACGAAAAATATATGATTGACACGGGCAACTCGGCAGCGATACCTCTATCACTTACGGACTACCTTCATGTATGCATATAGAATAGCCCCTCCGCCAATAGAAGTAAAAAAGAATGAAAAAAAAATAAGGACTGGAATGAGGGAAATGGAAGGTTCTGCCAGATACTACCCATGGACTGGGATTCCGGTTATCTTTGGTCAATGGACTCTAGAGTTTAGTTCTTGGGGCCTATACGCCCTACACTACAAACCACCTCTCCTTTTCTAATTCTTTCCCCCTTCTCTTTTTTACCTTACTTTTATTTTCACTTTTCCTCTGCTTCTTCCTTTCCTCTCTCTTATTTTTTATTTTATCCCCCCACCTCCCCATGAACTTGGATCTCCTCCTCTTTATATTTTGTAGAAAGCTTAAGAGCGCCTCTTTGGCACTGTTGCGGTGTGTCGTTCCCACGAATAGTTGCTGTTGTGGCCACCAAAATAGCTCTTCCCATGCAAGTTATTTGTAATGTCTTAAATGTCTTCCATGTTGAATTTACAGGTTGGCCACCTTCTCCACATCCCTCCCACCCCCCCTTTCCCTCACTCACTTCCCTTGTTCTTCTCTCGTGGGGCTGGGACCCCGAGATATGCAATCTTTACAGTTCTTTATATCACCCCCATGACTTTAAAAATTATCTCGCACAATGTGCAGGGCTTTAATTCCCCCAAGAAACGATCCAAAGCTTTCCGCTATTATAAAAGAGTGCATGCCGATATTGTATGCTTACAAGAAACTCATTTCTCCACTAATTCCTCCCCGCGTTATCTCTCCACCCATTACCCCACTTTTTTTCATCAACCGCTTCATCCAAAACAAAAGGGGTCACAATATGCTTCAACCGGTCCGTCCCCTTTACCCACACAACAACTATTTCCGACCCCGAAGGCCGTTATCTATTACTCACAGGTATAATTCAAGATGTCCCGGTAACCATTGTCTCTTACTATACCCCGAATACCAGACAAATCAATTTTCTTAAAACATTTTTGAACTGGTAGAGGCAAATAAACATGGGACGGTCATACTGTGCAGAGACTCAAATTGCATTTTGGACCCGGGCCTGGACAGAAACTACATAACTCTTCTGACACCTCTGCTACCACCCCAGCCATCCCTGTCACATAACCTTCGAGTATTGCTCGGCCAGCACCACCTAGTCGATTCCTGGAGGGAAACCAACCCCACTACCAAAGATTTTATGCATTTTTCAACCCCATATTCTCTATACAGGGGAAAAGACTGCATTCTAATACCCACCTCCTTCCTGCCGCAAATAACCTGTTCTAAAATTCTCTCCGTTCCTTAGTCGGACCACAGCCCAGTATCAATATCATGCAGCTCTTTAATGTCAAAGCCCACTAATACCACATGGGCCATTAATGATCCCCTTCTAGCACTCCCCGAGGTACTGTCTCTGATAACACCACAATTAGAAGAATACTTTGCTATAAAAACCCCTCCGCCTCCTCGCCCATCTCACTGTGGGAGGCGCATAAGGTAGTTCTCCGCTGCGCCCTTATCTAAATTTCAGCCCGGCGAAAGAGAGCGCCTATCCCGACAACTAGAATTAGAGCAAAAAGTTCTACAATTAGAAGACAAGGCCAAAAAGTACCCATCTCAGGAGAATTTAAGATTAATCGCTCAGGCTAGGACAGAACTAGACCTATGTATTTCAGAACTCGTTGAGTGCAAACTAAGATGGTCCCACCAACGCTTTTATGTGTTAAATAACAAACCGTCTACTCCCTTAGCTCACAGGCTATGAGCCAGCCCCACGATAAGCCCTTTTTCAGGCTCGGTACTAGGCATAATACAATCACGGCAAACCCACTCACTATAGCAGAGGTGGCACGCAGAGCCCTCCCTACTGGCACGCGCCCCATCGGCCGCTCACCAGTTGTGAATACCGCGGCTTCCCTGCCGGCATTCACAAAAGGCACTGCTAGCCGCGCTGATCACGGAACACACTGACTTCAGTGTGCAGATGGAATCCCCCTCCCCCCTGCCCCGACGTCCCCTACTACTTGGTTCCGCCGGGAGGGGGAGGCGTCTGGCAGCACACTGAAGTCAGAGTGTGTGCCGGGAGCATATTAAAGGGGTTGTCCCGTGAAACAAAGTTGGGGTATACACTTCTGTATGGCCATATTAATGCACTTTGTAATGTACATTGTGCATTAATTATGAGCCATACAGAAGTTATTCACTTACCTGTTCCGTTGCTAGCGTCCTCGTCTCCATGGTGCCGTCTAATTTTCAGCGTCTAATCGCCCGATTAGACGCGCTTGCGCGGTCCGGTCTTCTCCCTTCTGAATGGGGCCGCTCGTGCCAGAGAGCTGCTCCTCGTAGCTCCGCCCTGTCACGTGTGCCGATTCCAGCCAATCAGGAGGCTGGAATCGGCAATGGACCGCACAGAAGACCTGCGGTCCACCGAGGGTGAAGATCCCGGCGGCCATCTTCGCAAGGTAAGTAAGAAGTCACCGGAGCGCGGGGATTCGGGTAAGTACTATCCGTTTTTTTTTTTTTTTAAACCCCTGCATCGGGTTTGTCTCGCGCCGAACGGGGGGGGGGGGGGGGGCTATTGAAAAAAAAAAAAAAAAACGTTTCGGCGCGGGACAACCCCTTTAACTCTTTCTTCCTCACTTCTGCCACAATCAGCAATTCCCAGCAGCGTGATTGGTTATTTGGGTTGGCTGATTCACCAAACAACCAATCAGGTTGCTGGGAATTACCTATTGAGGCAGAAGTGGGTAAGAAAAAGTTAATATGCATGCTGGGACCATTGCTGACTAGAGGAGGAGCTGAGCTTCCAGGAGGAGGAGATAAGTATGTGGGTCTCGGGAGGGGCACTGTGGGGTGTCACTACTGCACTGGGGGGCCGCTGGGGGGTGTCACTACTGCACTGGGGGGCCGCTGGGGGGTGTCACTACTGCACTGGGGCAGCTGCTGGGGCGTGTCACTACTGAACTGGGGGCTGCTTGGGGGTGTCCTACTGCACTGGGGGATGCTGGGGGTGTCCCTACTGCACTGGGGGCCGCTGGGGGGTGTCCCTAATGCACTGGGGGCCGCTGGGGGGTGGGGGTCACTATTACCGCTGGGGCCACTGTGGGGTGTCCCTAATGCACCGAGGGCCGCTGTGGGGTGTCCCTAATGCACTGAGGGCCGCTGGGGGGTGGGGGTCACTATTACCGCTGGGGCCGCTGTGGGGTGGGGGTGGGGTCACTATTATCTCTGGGGCCGCTGTGGGGTTGAGGTCACTATTACCTCTGGGGCCGCTGTGGGGTGGCGGTCACTATCACAGCTGGGGCTGCTGTGGGGGTCACTATTACCGCTGGGGCCGCTGTGATGTGTGGGTCACTATTATTGCCTGGGGGGTGGGTGTCACTATTACTGCTGGGTGGGGGTCACTATTATCGCTGGGGCTGCTGGGGGGGTGTCACTATTACCGCTGGGGGGTGGGAGTCACTATTACTGCTGGGGCTGCTGTGTGGTGGGGGTCACTATTATCGCTGTGGCGGGTCACTATTACCGCTGGAGCGCTGTGGGTCACTATTACCGCTGGGGCTGCTGGGGGGGATGTTACTATTACCGCTGGGGTATGTTTACAGGTGGCGGAAATGGGCAGGGCTGTTTCAAAATAGACATGGTGCAGATTTTGTATACTTTTTGAATGCGGAAATGCTGCAGAATTTTCCACAGAAATTTCCACTGAGGACGTTCTACAGTATTTCCGCATCCAAAAAGCAGTCAAAATCCGCACGCTGTCTATTTTGAAGCAGCCCTGACCTTTTAAGAACGACGGGGGTAAAATACGTCGTAATAAGCCCCGCCCCCTGACGTGTTGGCACTTTGCGATATATAAGTGGGTTTTAGGTTGCAGTTTGGGCACTGGGTCTCTAAAAGGTTCGCCATCACTGCACTATAGTATCAGAGTTCAGACAATTTTGGATAAACCTTACTCCCAGTCAAATCACCCGTCCCCTGAACAGCTAACCTCTTACTTTCGCGATATTACATTTCCCATTCTTCCTAGCTCATTCTTAGAATACTTGGCTGCAAAAATCACCCCAGGAGAAGAAGTCACAGAAGCTATAAAAACATTGAAAATTAATAAACGGCCGGGAACGGATGGCTTTTCTTCTTCTTACTATAAAAATTTTCCCCCCATTCTGCACACACATCTTGCAAATTATTTTAACGCCGTCTGAGATGGACAGCAAATAGGTCAGACTTCTCTCTTGGCAGCCATCTCCATGATACCAAAGCCTGAAAGAGATTAGCTGGATCAACAGAACTACCGTCCCATATCCTTAATAATGTAGATATGAAGCGTCTTACCAAAATTTTGGCCTCTCGTTTAAGTGCAGCTTTACCATCATTAATAGTGTGAGGTACTGAGGGGCGTAGTGGTGGATGGTCGCTACGTCACCCCTCGGTTCCGGTATTACGCATAAGGGGGCTGGAGGAGGGTCACGTCCCGCTATTGGGATGCAGGAAAACCAGGAGTGTAATGTGGTCTCCAGCAAGCAGTTGCTGGAGATCTGTTCTTTAAAATCCGGGTCTGGTTTTTTGGAATGGATGTCAGGTTGGTAGTGGGGCCATCCATTCCACCTCCTCCACTACAGGGTGTGGGCGAGGTCAATCAGCCCAGGGGCTGAGACTGAGCCAGAATGGGGCATATAAAAGGTAGCAGATGCACGGACACAGGGGGAACTAAGATGGCTGCTGAACCCGGGCAGCCTGTGTGACCGGCTGGAGTCAGGAGCCTGCCGTGCGCTGTGCTTACCAAGAGCGACCTGGTCAGGCCGGGACGGCCTGAGAGCTTTATATTTGGACTATAATTTTTGTTTGCCTGAAGCTAAGGCTGGACTTTTTTTTTCTGTTATAAAATAAACGCAGGTCACGCCGGCTTTTGGACTGCAGACGCTGGTTTTCCGTCTCTGATTGCCGCGAACCCGCACGCTACCAAGCTGTCCTCCCACATATGGTGTTTCGGATGCGGGCAACGAATTGACACCAGCGGATAACACTGCATGTCCTGGGTAAAAGCCGCTGGCGCCCTATCTAAAAAGACTGCGGCCATGGAGGACCTGGTGCGACAGCTGGTGCAGATTTGTTTACAGCAACAAAACGCCCAGGCAGAGGCAAGGCAGATGCAACAAGAGACTAATCGCCTCCTAATAGAGCAAATGGCAACACTGCGGGAGGCGGTGGTGATGCAACAGCCTGCAGTCACAGCAAGTCAGAGCACCCACCCCCAGGGGGCCCAAGGGAAACAACCATCCGCAAGGGCCTCGGTGCAAGCTGCGCTGCAAAAGATGACTGCCGCAGATGACGTGGAAGCCTACCTGCACGTCTTCGAGAGGATTGTGGAGCGAGAAGGGCTGCCCACGGACCAATGGGCAGATGTCGTGGCCCCTTTTCTATCAGGGGAGGCCCAAAAAGCCTATTACGATCTGAGTGAACTGGACTCCCGTAACTACGCCAAACTGAGGGCTGAAATACTGGCACGACTGGGAGTGACCATACAAGTGCGTGCAGGCCAGGTACATGCCTGGAGGTACTCAGAGAGCCTACCACTGCGGTCCCAAATGGATGACTTGATACACCTTGTCTCCAAGTGGCTTCAGCCAGAGGACTGCACTCCTCCGCAATGGTAGTGAGGGTCATCCTGGATATCTTCCACCGTTCCTTGCCACCTGCGGTACAGCATTGGGTGGGACAGGCTGGGCCGACTGACGCCAACCACCTCGTGAACCTGGTTGAGAGGTATTGCGCCACGGAGGAACTGTTACAAGCCTCTACGAGACGGGGCCACGCCAGAGAGGAAAAGGGTCCCCGTCAAGATGGTAAGACTGTACTATATTCTGCTCCCAGGGGGCCTGTGTGGAAGAAGGGAGGGGGCTCAGGGGGCGAGCCAGTGGTTGGCCCACACCAGGGCGCTCGAGAGCAGGACCCCTGACACCTACAGTGCTGGCGGTGCCACAAATGGGGTCATGCTGCAGCACACTGCCCCCTAGGCTCCGAGCCCATGGACTGCAGCTCCGGGCAGAGGGTCTCCCTGTACGCTCGCCCCACGCTAGCCGCCGAAAACCTGTCCGGGGAGGAGCCGCAGGTATGTTCGGTGAACATTGGGGATTCCTGGTACAAGCTCTGTTGGACTCCGGGAGCCTTGTGACCCTAGTGCATGGTTCGTTGGTGAACTCAACCTCCTACAATGGAGGCCGAGTGGGTGTACTGTGCATCCACGGGGACACTCGGGAATACCCCACCGCTACCGTACCAATAGCCACCACTTGTGGCACCACTACCCACGAAGTAGGAGTGGTTAAGTCCCTAATGCATGAGGCTATTATCGGAAGGGACTTTCCACTGTTCTGGGCCTTGTGGAGGAAAAGGACTTTAGACAATTAAAATGTGGTTAATAATGTTGTGTCAGGAGGTAAACCCTGAGCCGTATGACCCAGACACGCCTGGGCCCGCAGTCAGGGTGACCATCAGTGACAATGACGATTGTCCCCTAGCTGTACTGGCTGGCGACACTGAAAGCTCGGCAGACGTTCCTGCCATGCCAGAACTTGAGGTGTCGCGTGAAAATTTCGGGTCTGCTCAGCTGAAAGACCCAACATTGATCAGGGTCCGTGAGGCCGTAACAAAGGTAAACGGGGTACCTCAAACTCTAGGTGGGAGTGAAGCATACCCGTATATGGCTGTTAACAATGACATGTTGTACCGAGTGGATAAGGTGTGCGGGGAAGAACTGGAACAGCTAGTGGTAACCCAACCCTATCGCCAGGTAGTTCTCGACCTGGCTCATAAACATGAGCTTGGAGGTCATCTGGGGGCGGAAAAAACCCGCGAACGAGTGTTGCAACGGTTCTATTGGCCCGAGGTACATGAGGAGGTTAAGCGGTATTGCGCCTCATGTCCTATATGTCAATTAATGACCCCTAAACCTTATTTCAGGAGTCCATTGGTGCCCTTACCCGTTATCGAGGTACCATTTGACTGGATTGCCATGGATTTAGTCGGCCCAGTAGTGAAGCCCGCTAGGGGACATCAGTATATACTGGTCATTCTAGACTATGCCACGCGGTATCCGGAGGCAATTCCCCTGAGAAACACCTCCTCCAAATTCATTGGCCGAGAGCTGTTCCAGATGTTTTTCCGCACCGGTATTCCCAAAGAGATCCTTACCGATCAAGGAACTCCGTTTATGTCAAAAGTAATGAGAGAGATGAGCAAACTTCTAAAGATTAAACAACTGCGTACCTCAGTATATCACCCGCAAACTGACGGCCTGGTCGAGAGGTTTAATAAAACTTTGAAGAGTATGTTAAAAAGGGTGGTCAGCCAAGATTGAAAGGATTGGGATTGTTTGTTGCCAGCCTTGATGTTTGCAATACGTGAGGTTCCCCAATCCTCCACAGGTTTTTCTCCATTTGAACTGCTGTATGGTAGACACCCACGCGGTCTCCTCGACCTCACCCAAGAAACTTGGGAAAGTGAACACACCCCCTACAAAAGTGTGGTAGAACATATTTCAGTAATGCAGAACAGGATAGCAGCTGTCATGCCCATCGTAAAGGAACACTTGGAACAGGCACAAGTGGCACAGAGTCGAGTCTATAACAGGTCGGCCAAAGTCAGAACCATTCACCCGGGAGAAAGGGTGTTAGTTTTGGTGCCTACCCTAGCGAGCAAGTTCTTAGCCAAATGGCAGGGGCCCTATGAGGTGCTTGAGCGCATAGAAGTCAATTATAAAGTGTACCAACCTAGCAGGAGAAGGCCGGAGCAGGTGTACCATGTGAATTTGCTTAAACCCTGGAAAGAACAAGAGTCTCTGGCAGCGGTATATGCGCCGAGCAGCCAAGTTTTTGTGAAGTCCATGGACAAAGCTCCTGAAGTAGCTATCTCAGGGTCCCTATGTAAAGTGCAGAAACAGGAGGCAAAGGAGTTGGTACTTCAAAACACTGATGTGTTTTCGGAACTACCGGGATGTACGTGAGTGATCAAACATGACATCGTCACGGAACCCATCATACGGGTCTGGGTGAAACCCTACAGAATTCCTGAAGCACGTAGACAGGCTATATCAGAGGAGGTAAAGAAGATGTTGGACCTTGGGGTCATTGAAGTGTCAAAAAGTGAATGGTCTGATTCCTAAGCCCAATGGCACCTTGAGGTTTTGCAACGACTTCCGGAAGTTGAACGAAGTCTCTAAGTTTGACTCCTACCCGATGCCATGAGTACATGAGCTAATAGAAAGGCTAGGACATGCCAGGTTCTTCTCTACCTTAGACCTAACTAAAGGGTACTGGCAGGTACCACTAACCGACGAGGCCAAAGAAAAGACTGCCTTTTCTACTCCCGAGGGACTCTTCCAGTATGTCTGCCTACATTTTGGGCTACATGGGGCATCGGCTACGTTCCAAAGAATGATGGATATCATCCTGAGACCTCACCGTCGGTATGCCTCCGTCTATCTGGATGACATCATTATATTTAGCAATGACTGGGAGAGTCACTTGACAAAAGTACAACCGGTAGTTAATAGAGATGAGCGAGCACCAAAATGCTCGGGTGCTCGTTACTCGGGACGAAATTTTCGCGATGCTCGAGGGTTCGTTTCGAATAATGAACCCCATTGAAGTCAATGTGCGACCCGAGCATTTTTGTATTTCGCAGATGCTCGCTAAGGTTTCCATGTGTGAAAATCTGTGCAATTCAAGAAAGTGATGGGAACGACACAGCAACGGATAGGGCAGGCGAGGGGCTACATGTTGGGCTGCATCTCAAGTTCACAGGTCCCACTATTAAGCCACAATAGCG
This sequence comes from Eleutherodactylus coqui, assembly GCF_035609145.1. Taxonomy (NCBI): domain Eukaryota; kingdom Metazoa; phylum Chordata; class Amphibia; order Anura; family Eleutherodactylidae; genus Eleutherodactylus; species Eleutherodactylus coqui. The sequence goes on from NC_089841.1 coordinate 24,468,913, forward strand.
GCAAGAGTGGGGCCTCCCCCTCCCAACAACTTTTACTTCTGAAAAGCCCTCATTAGCAATGCATACCTTTGCTAAGCACCACACTACCTCCAACAAAGCACAATCACTGCCTGCATGACACTCCGCTGCCACTTCTCCTGGGTTACATGCTGCCCAACCCCCCCGCACGACCCAGTGTCCACAGCGCACACCAAACTGTCCCTGCGCAGCCTTCAGCTGCCCTCATGCCACACCACCCTCATGTCTATTTATAAGTGCGTCTGCCATGAGGAGGAACCGCAGGCACACACTGCAGAGGGTTGGCAGGGCTAGGCAGCGACCCTTTTTAAAATGGGCGGGGCGATAGCCCACAATGCTGTACAGAAGCAATGAGAAATAGAATCCTGTGCCACCGCCATCAGGAGCTGCACACGTGGGCATAGCAATGGGGAACCTATGTGCCACACACTATTCATTCTGTCAAGGTGTCTGCATGCCCCAGTCAGACAGGGTTTTTTAATTCATAGACACAGGCAGGTACAACTCCCTATTGTGAAGTCCCTGTGGACCGACAGCATGGGTGGCTCCCTGGAACCCACCGGCGGTACATAAATATATCCCATTGCATTGCCCAACACAGCTGAGGTAGTAATGTCATGCTTAATACAGGTGGGCTTCGGCCCACACTGCATGCCCCAGTCAGACTGGGGTTCTTTACAAGTGGAAACAGATGCATTTATAATTCCCTCTGGACCCACAGCATGGGTGGGTGCCACGAAGCCACCGGCGGTACATAAATATATCCCATTGCATTGCCCAACACAGCTGAGGTAGTAATGTCGTGCTTAATGCAGGTGGGCTTCGGCCCACACTGCATGCCCCAGTCAGACTGGGGTTCTTTACAAGTGGAAACAGATGCATTTATAATTCCCTGTGGACCCACAGCATGGGTGGGTGCCAGGAAGCCACCGGCGGTACATAAATATATCCCATTGCATTGCCCAACACAGCTGAGGTACTAATGTCGTGCTTAATGCAGGTGGGCTTTGACCCACACTGCATGCCCCAGTCAGACTGGGGTTCTTTACAAGTGGACACATGTAGGTTAAACTCCGTGTGCACCTACAGCATGGGTGGCTCCCTAGAACCCACCGGCGGTACACAAAAATATCCCATTGCATTGCCCAACACAGCTGAGGTAGTAATGTCGTACCTAATGCAGGTGGGCTTCGGCCCACACTGCATGCCCCAGTCTGACTGTGGTTCTTTACAAGTGGACACATGTAGGTTAAACTCCCTGTGGACCCACAGCATGGGTGGGTGCCAGGAAGCCACCGGCGGTACATAAATATATCCCATTGCATTGCCCAACACAGCTGAGGTAGTAATGTCGTGCTTAATGCAGGTGGGCTTCGGCCCACACTGCATGCCCCAGTCAGACTGGGGTTCTTTACAAGTGGAAACAGATGCATTTATAATTCCCTGTGGACCCACAGCATGGGTGGGTGCCAGGAAGCCACCGGCTGTACATAAATATATCCCATTGCATTGCCCAACACAGCTGAGGTAGTAATGTTGTGCTTAATGCAGGTGGGCTTCGGCCCACACTGCATGCCCCAGTCAGACTGGGGTTCTTTACAAGTGGACACATGTAGGTTAAACTCCGTGTGCACCTACAGCATGGGTGGCTCCCTGGAACCCACCGGCGGTACACAAAATTATCCCATTGCATTGCCCAACACAGCTGAGGTAGTAATGTCGTGCTTAATGCAGGTGGGCTTCGGCCCACACTGCATGCCCCAGTCTGACTGGGGTTCTTTACAAGTGGGCAGATGTAGGTTAAACTCCCTGTGGACCCACAGCATGGGTGGGTGCCAGGAAGCCACCGGCGGTACATAAATATATCCCATTGCATTGCCCAACACAGCTGAGGTAGTAATGTCGTGCTTAATACAGGTGGGCTTCGGCCCACACTGCATGCCCCAGTCAGGCTGGTAATATGTACCTTAACAGTAACCGCGTTGGTGGTAATGTGGTGGTGACTGCGGACCTAGTAGCGCGGTTTTATTTTGTTGGTTTTCGGAATGTGGCCAGGATTAAGTGGGCCGTGGCGGGGGATGTTTTTGAGGCACTACGTGTCCTCTCCACGTGTCCGTGGTTATATGCACCCTAACAGTAACCGTGTTGGTGGTAATGTGGTGGTGACTGCGGACCTAGTAGCGCGGTTTTATTTTGTTGGTTTTCGAAATGTGGCCAGGATTAAGTGGGCCGTGGCGGGGGATGTTTTTGAGGCACTACGTGTCCTCCCCACGTGTCCGTGGTTATATGCACCTTAACAGTAACCGCGTTGGTGGTAATGTGGTGGTGACTGTGGACCTAGTAGCGCGGTTTTATTTTGTTGGTTTTCGAAATGTGGCCAGGATTAAGTGGGCCGTGGCGGGGGATGTTTTTGAGGCACTACGTGTCCTCTCCACGTGTCCGTGGTTATATGCACCTTAACAGTAACAGCGTTGGTGGGAAATGGCCTCGCCGCCATCATGTCTTTGGGAAGCCTCTGTTTCCACACCCCAGAGACATACCATTAGCAGCGGTATAGGCAGAGCCCATAATTAGTAACATTTCAGCGGTAGCATTAGGACAGGCCCCACTAACATATCACTAGCAGCATTATAGGGGGAGCACAGTATTAGTTCCATTTCAGTAATAGTAGCACTCAAGACAGGCCCCAGTAACAATTCCGAAGCAGCAGTATAGTGGGAGCGCAGTCTTCGTTCCATTTCAGTAATAGTAGCAGTCAAGACAGGCCCCAGTAACAATTCCGAAGCAGCAGTAAAGTGGGAGCGCAGTCTTCGTTCCATTTCAGTAATAGTAGCACTCAAGACAGGCCCTAGTAACAATTCCGAAGCAGCAGTATAGGAGGAGCACAGTCTTAGTTCCATTTCAGTAATAGTAGCAGCCTAGACAGGCCCCAGTAACAATTCCGAAGCAGCAGTATAGTGGGAGCGCAGTCTTAGTTCCATTTCAGTAATAGTAGCAGCCTAGACAGGCCCCAGTAACAATTCCGAAGCAGCAGTATAGTGGGAGCGCAGTCTTCGTTCCATTTCAGTAATAGTAGCACTCAAGACAGGCCCCAGTAACAATTCCGAAGCAGCAGTATAGTGGGAGCGCAGTCTTAGTTCCATTTCAGTAGTAGTAGCAGTCAAGGCAGGCCACAGTAACATTCCCATTGCAGTAGTTTAGGGAGATAACAGTCTCTTTCACATTTCAGTAGCTGCAGTATAGACAAGGCCCAAGTTACATTTATGTAGCTAAAGTGTAGGCCAACCCCACACACCTTGCTGTACCATGAGTGCAGGCGAAGAACATAGAAATTACTATGATTACACTGTAGGTGAGGGCCCAAAAAAATTGGTGTACCAACACTAGTAATGTACCTCAGTAAAAATTGGCCATGCCCAACCAAGATGGCAGGTGAAACCCATTAATTGCTTTGGTTAATGTGGCTTAAGTGGTAACTAGGCCTGGAGGCAGCCCAGTTTAACGAAAAATTGGTTCAAGTTAAAGTTTCAACGCTTTTAAGAGCATTGAAACGTATAAAAATTGTTTAGAAAAATTATATGAGTGAGCCTTGTGGCCCTAAGAAAAATTGCTCGTTCTGCGTGATTACATGACGTTTCAGGAGGAGGAGCAGGAGGAGGAGGAATATTATACACAGATTGATGAAGCAGAAATGTCCCCGTTTTGGATGGTGAGAGAGAACGTAGCTTCCATCCGCGGGTGCAGCCTACGTATTGCTTAGGTATCGCTGCTGTCTGCTGGTGGAGAAGAGAAGTCTGGGGAAATCCAGGCTTTGTTCATCTTGATGAGTGTTAGCCTGTCGGCACTGTCGGTTGACAGGCGGGTAAGCTTATCTGTGATGATTCCCCCAGGCGCACTAAACACCCTCTCTGACAAGACGCTAGCCGCAGGACAAGCAAGCACCTCCAGGACATACAGCGCTAGTTCAGGCCACGTGTCCAGCTTCGACACCCAGTAGTTGTAGGTGGCAGAGGCATCACGGAGGACGGTGGTGCGATCGGCTACGTACTCCCTCACCATCCTTTTACAGTGCTCCCGCCGACTCAGCCTTCACTGGGGAGCGGTGACACAGTCTTGGTGGGGAGCCATAAAGCTGTCCAGGCCCTTAAAGACTGTTGCACTGCCTGTGCTGTACATGCTGCTCGATCTCCGCACCTCCCCTGCTACCTGGCCCTCGGAACTGCGCCTTCTTCCACTAGCGCTGTCGGATGGGAATTTTACCATCAGCTTGTCCGCCAGGGTCCTGTGGTATAGCAACACTCTCGAACCCCTTTCCTCTTCGGGAATGAGAGTGGAAAGGTTCTTCTTATACCGTGGGTCAAGCAGTGTGTACACCCAGTAATCCGTAGTGGCCAGAATGCGTGTAACGCGAGGGTCACGAGAAAGGCATCCTAACATGAAGTCAGCCATGTGTGCCAGGGTACCTGTACGCAACACATGGCTGTCTTCACTAGGAAGATCACTTTCAGGATCCTCCTCCTCCTCCTCCTCAGGCCATACATGCTGAAAGGATGACAGGCAAGCAGCATGGGTACCGTCAGCAGTGGGCCAAGCTGTCTCTTCCCCCTCCTCCTCATCCTCCTCATGCTCCTCCTCCTCCTCCTGAACACGCTGAGATATAGACAGGAGGGTGCTCTGACTATCCAGCGACATACTGTCTTCCCCCGCCTCCGTTTCCGAGCGCAAAGCATCTGCCTTTATGCTTTGCAGGGAACTTCTCAAGATGCATAGCAGAGGAATGGTGACGCTAATGATTGCAGCATCGACGCTCACCACCTGGGTAGACTGCTCAAAGTTTCCAAGGACCTGGCAGATGTCTGCCAACCAGGCCCACTCTTCTGAAAATAATTGAGGAGGCTGACTCCCACTGCGCCGCCCATGTTGGAGTTGGTATTCCACTATAGCTCTACGCTGCTCATAGAGCCTGGCCAACATGTGGAGCGTAGAGTTCCACCGTGTGGGCACGTCGCACAGCAGTCGGTGCACTGGCAGATTAAAGCGATGTTGCAGGGTGGCAGTGTCCGTGTGTGACTTGCGGAAATGTGCGCAGAGCCGGCGCACCTTTACGAGCAGGTCTGACAAGCGTGGGTAGCTTTTCAGAAAGCGCTGAACCACCAAATTAAAGACGTGGGCCAGGCATGGCACGTGCGTGAGGCTGCCGAGCTGCAGAGCCGCCACCAGGTTACGGCCGTTGTCACACACGACCATGCCCGGTTGGAGGCTCAGCGGCGCAAGCCAGCGGTCGGTCTGCTCTGTCAGACCCTGCAGCAGTTCGTGGGCCGTGTGCCTCTTATCTCCTAAGCTGAGTAGTTTCAGCACGGCCTGCTGACGCTTGCCCACCGCTGTGCTGCCACGCCGCGCGACAACGACTGCTGGCGACGTGCTGCTGACACATCTTGATTGCGAGACAGAGGTTGCGTTGGAGGAGGAGGAGGAGGAGGGTGCTTTAGTGGAGGAAGCATACACCGCCGCAGATACCACCACCGAGCTGGGGCCCGCAATTCTGGGGGTGGGTAGGACGTGAGCGGTCCCAGGCTCTGACTCGGTCCCAGCCTCCACTAAATTCACCCAATGTGCCGTCAGGGAGATGTAGTGGCCCTGCCCGCCTGTGCTTGTCCACGTGTCCGTTGTTAAGTGGACCTTGGCAGTAACCGCGTTGGTGAGGGCGAGTACAATGTTGCGGGAGACGTGGTCGTGCAGGGCTGGGACGGCACATCGGGAAAAGTAGTGGCGACTGGGAACTGAGTAGCGCGGGGCCGCCGCCGCCATCATACTTTTGAAGGACTCCGTTTTCACAACCCTATACGGCAGCATCTCAAGGCTGATAAATTTGGCTATGTGGACGGTTAACGCTTGAGCGTGCGGGTGTGTGGCGGCGTACTTGCGCTTGCGCTCAAACACTTGCGCTAGCGACGGCTGGACGGTGCGCTGAGAGACATTGGTGGATGGGGCCGAGGACAGCAGAGGTGAGGGTGTGGGTGCAGGCCAGGAGACGGTAGTGCCTGTGTCCTGAGAGGGGGGTTGGATCTCAGTGGCAGGTTGGGGCACAGGGGGAGAGGCAGCGGTGCAAACTGGAGGCGGTGAACGGCCTTCGTCCCACCTTGTGGGGTGCTTGGCCATCATATGTCTGCGCATGCTGGTGGTGGTGAGGCTGTTGGTGGTGGCTCCCCGGCTGATCTTGGCGCGACAAAGGTTGCATACCACTGTTCGTCGGTCGTCAGGCGTCTCTGTGAAAAACTGCCAGACCTTAGAGCACCTCGGCCTCTGCAGGGTGGCATGGCGCGAGGGTGCGCTTTGGGAAACAGTTGGTGGATAATTCGGTCTGGCCCTGCCTCTACCCCTGGCCACCGCACTGCCTCTTGCAACCTGCCCTGCTGCTGCCCTTGCCTCCCCCTCTGAAGACCTGTCCTGAGTAGGCGTTGCAAACCAGGTGAGGTCAGTCACCTCATCGTCCTGCTGCTCTTCCTCCGAATCCTCTGTGCGCTCCTCCCTCGGACTTACTGCCCTCACTACTACCTGACTGAAAGACAACTGTGTCTCATCGTCATCGTCCTCCTCACCCACTGAAAGGTCTTGAGACAGTTGCCGGAAGTCCCCAGCCTCATCCCCCGGACCCCGGCAACTTTCCAATGGTTGGGCATCAGTGACGATAAACTCCTCTGGTGGGAGAGGAACCACTGCTGCCCAATCTGAGCAGGGGCCCGAGAACAGTTCCTGGGAGTCTTCCCGCTCCTGAGCATGTGTCATTGTAGTGGAGTGAGGAGGCTGGGAGGAAGGAGGAGCAGCAGACAGAGGATTCGGATTTGCAGCAGTGGACGGCGCAGAACTGTGGGTGGACGATAGGTTGCTCGAAGCACTTTCTGCCATCCACGACAGGACCTGCTCACACTGCTCATTTTCTAATAAAGGTCTCCCGCGTGGACCCATGAATTGTGCGATGAATGTCGGGACGCCAGAAACGTGCCTCTCTCCTAATCGCGCAGCAGTCGGCTGCGATACACCTGGATCTTAACTACAGCAGAGCAGTGATTTCCCAGGCAGGAAATAAATTGGCGCAAGCCTGCTGTTAAACGTAGCTGGCTGCGTCTGATTTTTTTTACGTTCTCCACGCAGCACACACGTACCCAGAGCGCTGAGGACTGTCAGAGGCAGGCCAAATATAATTTTTTCCCTTTTTTTTTTTAAAGGAAAGGCCCACTGCGTATATTCAATCAATAATAAATGTGTTGTGGCCCTGCAAATGTGTCACAGAACTGCAGTGTTGCAGAGTTATTAACTACAGCAGAGCAGGGATTTCCCAGGCAGGAAATAAATTGGCGCAAGCCTGCTGTTAAACGTAGCTGGCTGCGTCTGATTTTTTTTACGTTCTCCACGCAGCACACACGTACCCAGAGCGCTGAGGACTGTCAGAGGCAGGCCAAATATAATTTTTTCCCTTTTTTTTTTAAAGGAAAGGCCCACTGCGTATATTCAATCAATAATAAATGTGTTGTGGCCCTGCAAATGTGTCACAGAACTGCAGTGTTGCAGAGTTATTAACTACAGCAGAGCAGGGATTTCCCAGGCAGGAAATAAATTGGCACAAGCCTGCTGTTAAACGTAGCTGGCTGCGTCTGATTTTTTTTACGTTCTCCACGCAGCACACACGTACCCAAAGCGCTGAGGACTGTCAGAGGCAGGCCAAATATAATTTTTTCCCTTTTTTTTTAAAGGAAAGGCCCACTGTGTATATTCAATCAATAATAAATGTGTTGTGGCCCTGCCTACACAATTCTGTCCCTGTAGTATTACTGCAGGGCGCAATGCTCTGCACAGCCGATTTTGAAAAAAAAAAAAAATGCAACACTGCTAACAGCAGCCTGCACAGTACTGCACACGGTTAAATGTGGCCCTAAGAAGGACCGTTGGGGTTCTTGAAGCCTACACTCACTCCTAACACTCTCCCTGCCTAACCACCACTTCTGTCCCTCTAGTATTAATGCAGGGCGCAATGCTCTGCATGGCCGATTTTGAAAAAAAAAAATTGTGCAACACTGCTAACAGCAGCCTGCACAGTACTGTACACGGATAGATGTGGCCCTAAGAAGGACCGTTGGGGTTCTTGAAGCCTACACTAACTCCTAACACTCTCCCTATAGCAACTCCAACACTATAGCACTTTCCCTCAGCTATCTCAGACGGCAACTGTGGCGAGCCGCGGGAGGGGCCGATTTTTATACTCGGGTGACACCTGATCTCGCCAGCCACTCACAGCAGGGGGGTGGTATAGGGCTGGAACATCACAGGGGGAAGTTGTAATGCCTTCCCTGTCTTTCAATTGGCCAGAAAAGCGCGCTAACGTCTCAGAGGTGAAAGTAACCGAACATTGCGTGGTCCTCGTTACGAGTAACGAGCATCCCGAACACGCTAATATTCGCCCGAGCATCAAGCTCGGACGAGTACGTTCGCTCATCTCTAGTAGTTAATTCCCTCAGGGATGCAGGGTTAATGGCAAACCCCAAGAAGTGTACGTTGGGAGTGGAAGAAGCACGTTATTTGGGGTACATAATAGGACGAGGAGTTATTAAGCCCCAAATTAATAAGGTAGAGGCCATCCAAAACTGGCCCCAACCATTGACCAAGAAACAGGTGAGGGGTTTCTAGGGATTGTAGGCTACTACCGCAAGTTCGTCCTTAGCTTCGCCACCATAGCAGCGCCCTTGACAGAGCTAACAAAAGGAAAAAGTTCCACCATGATCAAGTGGAATAACGAGCCCGAGCAGGCATTTCGGAAGTTAAAGACAGCCCTGTGTAGAGAGCCGGTCTTAATTACTCCCGACTTCAGCAAAACATTTGTAGTACAGACAGATGCGTCTGATGTAGGTATGGGGGCTGTCGTTTCCCAAGCGGTTAGAGGCGAGGAGCACCCAGACACCTATATTAGTAGGAAACTTACCCCCGCAAAGAGAAATTATAGCATTGTGGAACAAGAGTGTCTGGTGATAAAGTGGGCTTTAGAGTCCCTACGGTACTATCTGCTTGGACGACATTTCAGATTGGTGACAGACCACTCCCCTCTTACCTGGATGAGTCAGGCCAAAGAGCGAAACGCTCGGGTGACGAGGTGGTTCCTTACTTTTAAATTTGATGTAGCGCACAGGGCTGGCAAGCTACAAGGAAATGCCGATGCGTTGTCCCGAACCCACTGCTTGAGTAGTAAAAGTGTTCGCCCCTATGGGTTCGAGCAGAGGGGGAGGGTATGTGAGGTACTGAGGGGCGTAGTGGTGGATGGTCGCAACGTCGCCCCTCGGTTCAGGTATTACGCATAAGGGGACTGGAGGAGGGTCACGTCCCGCTATTGGGACGTGGGAAAACCAGGAGTGTAATGTGGTCTCCAGCAAGCAGTTGCTGGAGATCTGTTCTTTAAAAATCCGGGCCTGTTTTTTATTGGAATGGATGTCAGGTTGGTAGTGGGGCCATCCATTCCACCTCCTCCACTACAGGGTGTGGGCGAGGTCAATCAGCCCAGGGGCTGAGACTGAGCCAGAATGGGGCATATAAAAGGTAGCAGATGCACGGACACAGGGGGGAACTAAGATGGCTGCTGAACCCGGGCAGCCTGTGTGACCGGCTGGAGTCAGGAGCCCTGCTGTGCGCTGCACTTACCAAGAGCGACCTGGTCATGCTGGGACGGCCTGAGAGCTGTATGTTTGGACTATAATTTTTGTTTGCCTGAAGCTAAGGCTGGGCTTTTGTTTTCTATTATAAAATAAACGCAGGTCACGCCGGCTTTTGGACTGCAGATGCTGGTTTTCCGTCTCTGATTGCCGCCAACCCGCACGCTACCAAGCTGTCCTCCCACAATAGGTAAGGACCAAGTAGGGTTCGTTCCCGGACGACAAGCTCCAGACAGAATACGTCGAATCACCCACCTCATCTACATGTTTCACACAGAATAGTGACCGGTGACATCAGATAGTGGTGACAGTAGTGACAAAATAGTGACAGGTGACATCAGATAGTGGTGACAGTAGTGACAGAATAGTGACAGGTGACATCAGATAGTGGTGACGGTAGTGACAGAATAGTGACAGGTGACATAAGATAGTGGTGACGGTAGTGACAAAATAGTGACAGGTGACATAAGATAGTGGTGACGGTAGTGACAGAATAGTGACAGGTGACATCAGATAGTAGTGACGGTAGTGACAGAATAGTGACCGGTGACATAAGATAGTGGTGACAGTAGTGACAGAATAGTGACAGGTGACATAAGATAGTGATGACAGTAGTGACAAAATAGTGACAGGTGACATCAGATAGTAGTGACAGTAATGACAGAATAGTGACAGGTGACATCAGATAGTGGTGACGGTAGTGACAGTATAGTGACAGGTGACATAAGATAGTGGTGACGGTAGTGACAAAATAGTGACAGGTGACATAAGATAGTGGTGACGGTAGTGACAGAATAGTGACACGTGACCTAAGATAGTGGTGACAGTAGTGACAGAATAGTGACAAGTGACATAAGATAGTGGTGACAGTAGTGACAGAATAGTGACCGGTGACATCAGATAGTGGTGACAGTAGTGACAGAATAGTGACAGGTGACATCAGATAGTGGAGACAGTAGTGACAGAATAGTGACAGGTGACATCAGATAGGGGTGACAGTAGTGACATAATAGTGACCGGTGACATCAGATAGTGGTGACAGTAGTGACAGAATAGTGACCGGTGACATCAGATAGTGGTGAGAGTAGTGACAGAATAGTGACACGTGACATAAGATAGTGGTGACAGTAGTGACAGAATAAAGACAAGTGACATAAGATAGTGGTGACAGTAGTGACAGAATAGTGACACGTGACATAAGATAGTGGTGACAGTAGTGATAGAATAGTGACACGTGACATAAGATAGTGGTGACAGTAGTGACAGAATAGTGACCGGTGACATCAGATAGTGGTGATAGTAGTGTCAGAATAGTGACCGGTGACATCAGATAGTGGTGACAGTAGTGACAGAATAGTGACACGTGACATACGATAGTGGTGACAGTAGTGACAGAATAAAGACAAGTGACATAAGATAGTGGTGACAGTAGTGACAGAATAGTGACACGTGACATAAGATAGTGGTGACAGTAGTGACAGAATAGTGACACGTGACATAAAATAGTGGTGACAGTAGTGACAGAATAGTGACCGGTGACATCAGATAGTGGTGATAGTAGTGTCAGAATAGTGACCGGTGACATCAGATAGTGGTGATAGTAGTGACAGAATAGTGACACGTGACATAAGATAGTGGTGACAGTAGTGACAGAATAGAGACAAGTGACATAAGATAGTGGTGACAGTAGTGACAGAATAGTGACCGGTGACATCAGATAGTGGTGACAGTAGTGTCAGAATAGTGACCGGTGACATCAGATAGTGGTGATAGTAGTGACAGAATAGTGACACGTGACATAAGATAGTGGTGACAGTAGTGACAGAATAGAGACAAGTGACATAAGATTGTGGTGACAGTAGTGACAGAATAGTGACCGGTGACATCAGATAGTGGAGACAGTAGTGACAGAATAGTGACAGGTGACATCAGATAGTGGAGACAGTAGTGACAGAATAGTGACAGGTGACATCAGATAGTGGTGACAGTAGTGTCAGAATAGTGACCGGTGACATCAGATAGTGGTGATAGTAGTGACAGAATAGTGACACGTGACATCAGATAGTGGTGACAGTAGTGTCAGAATAGTGACAGGTGACATCAGATAGTGGTGACAGTAGTGACAGAATAGTGACACGTGACATAAGATAGTGGTGACAGTAGTGACAGAATAGTGACACGTGACATAAGATAGTGGTGACAGTAGTGACAGAATAGTGACTGGTGACATCAGATAGTGGTGACAGTAGTGACAGAATAGTGACAGGTGACATCAGATAGTGGAGACAGTAGTGACAGAATAGTGACAGGTGACATCAGATAGGGGTGACAGTAGTGTCAGAATAGTGACCGATGACATCAGATAGTGGTGACGGTAGTGACAGAATAGTGACACGTGACATAAGATAGTGGTGACGGTAGTGACCGGTGACAAGATAGTGGTGACAGTAGTGACAGAATAGTGACCGGTGACATCAGATAGTGGTGACAGTAGTGACAGAATAGGGACAATGACATAAGATAGTGGTGACGGTAGTGACATCATAGTGACCGGTGACATCAGACACTTCTTCTATGGTCTAGATGGCGGATAGAGTTATGTCGCTCACCGGCGGATCCTCCGTGTTACTCCCTACAATTTCTGGGTTCGCTCCGGACGTTCCGCAGGTTTTTCTCCTCTTCTACAACTTCTGACTTGCAGTGAATGTAATAAACAATGGCGCTGCTTTCCATAGACGGCGCTTCCCTGTGTGGAAGACTCAGACCGACCTACAGATGACAACGTGCCGCCTTCTTCCTGTCACTGCAGAAAGCCCCTGAGCTGCTGTCTGTTGGAGATCCCTCAGTGGGCCCCTTCCTCAGAGCCCCTATAGGACTCAGTGCCTAGTGCAGGGTTACAGTGATTAACCCTTAAACTCCTAATTGTCCCCCCTGCTGTGTGAGGAGCACATGTCACCTCTCAGGCAGTGAAAGAGTTACAGCTGGTAACTTCAGAGAGAGACTCTCATCATCCACTAGGGGGCGCCGGCTCCTTCATGAGGACCCATCATACAACCTGCTGATGGCAGAAGGTCTCACAACCCTCCCGTACCTCCACTGGGGGTAGATGCTGGAATGGAGGGGCTCATGGGTGCTCTGAAAACAGGAAGTCACATGGTTTGAGGTCACATGACTGTAAGGGGAGGGGTTTACTAATAATGCAGAAAGACTCGGTCTTGTTGCCCCCAGGATTCCTTTTTCTCTATGTGAGGATGCTGCCCCCTCCTGGTCAGAGCGTGCCGGTCCTTCAGGATTTCTCTTCCTTTGTGTGCGGATGCTGCCCCCTCCTGGTCAGAGGGTCCCGGTTTTTCACCCTCAATCATTTTGCTCCCTCTGTGTGAGAATGCCTCCCCCATCCTGGTCGGAAGGTCCTGGTCCATAACCCCCCAGGATTTCTCTTCCCCTGTGGTGGGATACTGCCCTCTCCCGGTCAGAGGGTCCTGGTCCTTCACTACCCAGGATTTCTCTTCCTCTGTGTGAGGATGCTGCCCCCTCCTGGTCAGAGGATCCCGGTTCTTTACCCCCCATGATTTCTCTTCCTCTGTGTGAGGATTCTGCCCCCTCCTGGTCTTAGGGTTCCGGTCCTTCATCCCTCGAGGATTTCTCTTCCTCTGTGTTGATGCTGCCGCCTACTGGTCGGAGGGTTCCGATCCTTCACCTCCCAGGATTTCTCTTCCTCTGTGTGAGGATGCTGCCCTCTCCTGGTCAGAGGGCCCCTGTCCTTGACCCCCCAGGATTTCTCTTCCTCTGAGTGGGGATGCTGCCCTCTCCTGGTCCGTCACCCCAAAGGATTTCTCTTCCTCTGTGTGAAGATGCTGTCCCTTCCTGGTCTTAGGGTTCTGGTCCTTCTTCCCTCGAGGATTTCTCCTTCTCAGTGTGAGGATGCTGCCCCCTCCTGCTCACAGGGTCGATGTCCTTTATCCCACCAGGATTTCTCTTTCTCTGTGTGAGGATGCTGCCCCCTCCTGGTCAGAGGCTCCCGGTCCTTCACCTAACAGGATCTCTTCTTCTCAGTGTGAGGATGCTGCCCCCTCCTGGTCACAGGCTCCAAGTCCTTCACCCACCAGGATTTCTCTTTCTCTGTGGGAGGATGCTGCCCCCTCCTGGTCTTAGGGTTCTGGTCCTTCTTCCCTCGAGGATTTCTCTTCCTTTGTGTTGATGCTGCCGCCTACTGGTCGGAGGGTCCTGGTACTTCACCCCCAGGATTTCTCTTCCTCTGTGTGAGGATATTGCCCCCTCCTCGTTAGATGGTACCAGTCCTTCACCCCCCAGGATTTCTCTTCCTCTGTGTGAGGATGCTGCCCGCTCCTGGTCAGAGCGTCCCTGTCCTTCGTCCCCCAGGATTTCTCTCCCTTTGTGTGAGAATGCTTCCCCCTCCTGGTCGGAAGGTCCTGTTCCATAACCCCCCAGGATTTCTCTTCCCCTGTGGTGGGATACTGCCCTCTCCTGGTCGGAGGGTCCTGGTCCTTCACCACCCAGGATTTCTCTTCCTCTGTGTGGGGATGCTGCCCCCTCCTGATCGGAGGGTCCCGGTACTTCACCCCCTGGATTTATCTTCCTCTGTGTGAGGATGCTGCCCTCTCCTGGTCAGGGGGTCCTGGTCCTTCACCCCATAGGATTTCCCTCCCTCTGTGAGAGAATGCTTCCCTCTTCTGGTCGGAAGGTCCTGGTCCATAACCCCCCAGGATTTCTCTTCCCCTGTGTGGGGATGCTGCCATCTCCTTGTCATAAGGTGCCAGTCTGTCAACCCCCAGGATTCCTCTTCCTCTATGTGAGGATTCTGCTTCCTTCTGGTTAGAGGGTTCCGGTCTTTCGCACCACAGGATTTCTCCTTCTCAGTGTGAGGATGCTGCCCTCTCCTGGTCAGAGGGTCCCGGTCCTTCACCGCCCAGGATTCGTCTTCCTTTGTGTGAGGATGCTGCCGCCTCCTGGTCGGAGGGTCCCATTTCTTAACCCCCTGGATTTCTCCTCCTCTGTGTAAGTATGCTCCTCTCTTCTGATCAGAGGGTCCCAGTCCTTCATCCTTCTAGAATTTCTCTTCCTCTGTGTCGATGCTGCGCCCTACTGGTCGGTGGGTCCCGGTTCTTCACCCTCCAGGATTTCTCCTCTGTGTGATGATACTACCCCCTCCTGGTCAGAGGATTCCAGTCCTTCACCCTACAGGATTTCTCCTTCTCAGTGTGAAGGTGTTGCTCTCTCCTCGTCAGAGGGTCCTGGTCCTTCACCCCCCAGGATTCCTCTTTCTCTGTGTGGGGATGCTGCGCCCTCCTCGTCAGATCATCTGGTTCTTCAACGCCCACGATTCCTCTTCCTCTATGTGAGGATGCTGCCCCCTCTTGGTCCGAGGGTCCTGGTCCGTCACCCAACAGGATTTCTCTACCTCTGTGTGAGGATGCTGCCCCCTCCAGGTCAGAGGGTCCCGGTCCTTCACCCAACAGGATTTCTCCTTCTCAGTGTGAGGATGCTGCCCCCTTCTGGTCACAGGATTTCGGTCCTTCACCCCCCAGGATTTCTCTTCCCCTGTGTGGGGATGCTGCCCCCTCCTAGTCAGAGGGTCCCGGTTCTTTACCAGCCAAGATTTCTCTTCCTCTGTGTGAGGATGCTGCCCCCTCCTGGTCGGTTTGTCTCGCTTCTTCACCCCACAGGATTTCTCTACCTCTGTGTGAGGATGCTGCCCCCTCCTGGTCAGAGGGTTCCAGTCCTCCACCGCACAGGATTTCTCCTTCTCAGTATGAGGATGCTGCCCTCTCCTGGTCAGTGGGTCCTGGTCCTTCTCCCCCAGGATTTCTATTCCTCAATGTAAGGATTCTGCCCCCTCCTAGTCAGAGAGTACCAGTCCTTCACCCCAAAGGATTTCTCGTTCTCAGTGTGAGGATGCTGCCCTCTCCTGGTCAGAGTGCCCTGGTCCTTCACCCCCCCCCCCCAGGATTTCTCTTCCTCTGTGTGCGGATGCTGCCCTCTCCTGGTCAGAGGGCCCCTGTCCTTGACCCCCTGGATTTATCTTCCTCTGAGTGGGGATGCTGCCCCCTCCTGGTCAGAGGGCCCCTGTCCTTGACCCCCCAGGATTTCTCTTCCTCTGAGTGGGGATGCTGCCCCCTCCTGGTCCGTCACCCCAAAGGATTTCTCTTCCTCTGTGTGAAGATGCTGTCCCCTCCTGGTAGGAGTTTCCCGGTCCTTCACCCAACAGGATTTCTCCTTCTCAGTGTGAGGATGCTGCCCCCTCCTGGTCTCAGGGTCGAGGTCCTTTATCCCACCAGGATTTCTCTTTCTCTGTGTGAGGATGCTGCCCCTCCTGGTCAGAGGCTCCCGGTCCTTCACCTAACAGGATCTCTTCTTCTCAGTGTGAGGATGCTGCCCCCTCCTGGTCACAGGCTCCAAGTCCTTCACCCACCAGGATTTCTCTTTCTCTGTGGGAGGATGCTGCCCCCTCCTGGTCTTAGGGTTCTGGTCCTTCATCCCTCGAGGATTTCTCTTCCTCTGTGTTGATGCTGCCGCCTACTGGTCGGAGGGTCCCGGTACTTCACCCCCAGGATTTCTCTTCCTCTGTGTGAGGATATTGCCCCCTCCTCGTTAGATGGTACCAGTCCTTCACCCCGCAGGATTTCTCTTCCTCTATGTGAGGATGCTTCCCTGCTCCTGGTCAGAGCGTCCCTGTCCTTCGTCCCCCAGGATTTCTCTCCCTTTGTGTGAGAATGCTTCCCCCTCCTGGTCGGAAGGTCCTGTTCCATAACCCCCCAGGATTTCTCTTCCCCTGTGGTGGGATACTGCCCTCTCCTGGTCGGAGGGTCCTGGTCCTTCACCACCCAGTATTTCTCTTCCTCTGTGTGGGGATGCTGCCCCCTCCTGATCGGAGGGTCCCGGTACTTCACCCCCTGGATTTCTCTTCCTCTGTGTGAGGATGCTGCCCTCTCCTGGTCAGGGGGTCCCGGTCCTTCACCCCACAGGATTTCCCTCCCTCTGTGTGAGAATGCTTCCCTCTTCTGGTCGGAAGGTCCTGGTCCATAACCCCCCAGGATTTCTCTTCCCCTGTGTGGGGATGCTGCCTTCTCCTTGTCATAAGGTGCCAGTCTGTCAACCCCCAGGATTCCTCTTCCTCTGTGTGAGGATTCTGCCCCCTTCTGGTTAGAGGGTTCCGGTCTTTCGCACCACAGGATTTCTCCTTCTCAGTGTGAGGATGCTGCCCTCTCCTGGTCAGAGGGTCCCGGTCCTTCACCGCCCAGGATTCGTCTTCCTTTGTGTGAGGATGCTGCCCCCTCCTGGTTGGAGGGTCCCGTTTCTTAACCCCCTGGATTTCTCCTCCTCTGTGTAAGTATGCTCCTCTCTTCTGATCAGAGGGTCCCAGTCCTTCATCCTTCTAGAATTTCTCTTCCTCTGTGTCGATGCTGCGCCCTACTGGTCGGTGGGTCCCGGTTCTTCACCCTCCAGGATTTCTCCTCTGTGTGATGATACTACCCCCTCCTGGTCAGAGGATTCCAGTCATTCACCCCACAGGATTTCTCCTTCTCAGTGTGAAGGTGTTGCTCTCTCCTGGCCAGAGGGTCCTGGTCCTTCACCCCCCAGGATTCCTCTTTCTCTGTGTGGGGATGCTGCGCCCTCCTCGTCAGATCATCTGGTTCTTCAACGCCCACGATTCCTCTTCCTCTATGTGAGGATGCCGCCCCCTCTTGGTCCGAGGGTCCTGGTCCTTTACCCCTCGGGATTTCTCCTTCTAAGTGTGAGGATGCTGCCCCCTCCTGGTCAGAGGGTCCTGGTCCTTCACCCTCCAGGATTCCTCTTCCCCGGTGTGGGGATGCTGCCGTTGCCGTTTTTACGCGCCGTAAAATCGCCCGTGCGAACGAATACATTGGAAACCAACGCCTCAGATGGTCACGTTTATACGATTGGGCGCAAAGACGCGCCGTTTATGCGCTCGTGTGAACGCACCCTATGGTAGTGATATAGACCATGCTGGTGTTAGGGAAATTCAATCGTTTCATCAATATGCTGCGAGGCTCCAAATTAGAGGTGGTTATGGCGGCCACCGTGAGAAAGCAATGGACACAGACATCATGACCGTGTCTAAAAACAATCTACCTTTATTACAAAACATCTTTTTGCATATAGTATTTTTAAAGGAGAGTGGTCTATTGTCAATATGTGTACATTTCAGCCAGTCATGTGCTTTTACATAGATAGCAGTTAAACATTAAGGCATTGTCTTTACTGGACACTATTGCACACTGACTTTTGAACAGTGCAACAGAAGATAAGGAAGAATGTAAGATATATTCTAAGTGCTATTCACTATTTCTAATTCCTGTAACAATGCAATTTTGTCATGCAAACAACACATAAATATCAAAGATGTTCATAGGAGACAGGATGAAATATATATGTACATGTTTTAGGCCCATAGCCTTCAGAAGCGTATATCAAAGATGTTCATAGGAGACAAAAAAAAATAAATAATTATATATATATATATATATAGGTTTTAGGCTCATAGTCTTCACACCGGTATAATCTTGATACCACCTGTATAAAAATATATCTGTTCAGCTATATGTTATGCAGTATAACTTACATCATCTATACACATATATATTATATATTTTGTGAGATGCACAGATTATATATTTTGTGATGGCGGTATTGAGCCCATGGAATCCCCATCTTTCCTTCACCTAGATATGGGGTAGCACCTCATAATACGGCACAGTACACATGTACATATCGACACATCCCTGACCATCTGACTACTAACTAACAGACCGCATTTGCTCTCTCTAACATAGGCCTGGTGCTTGAAACAGGCAGCAAAAGTCCATCAGCTTTATCCAACCAGGTTGCTGAAAACGCCCATTCATTTCAATGGGAGACACACAGCTGAAAATGGTCAAGAATAGAACATGCAGCGCGTTGGAAACGCTGCGTTTTAAGCCTTGTGTGAGCTGCGCCATTGAAATTAATGGGAGAGTTGTATAGCGTTTAGCGCAGCGCTAAACGCTGTACAAAAAACGCCCGTGTGAGGGAGGCCTTAGAGAACTGGTGATGAGGCAGTCAGCCACACTTATATATCCACACTGTAATATTATAAATGGGAAAGTAACTGTCTGACTGTTTGTTACCTTTTCACGGCTAAACTGCGGACGCGATTTTGATGACATTTGGCAGAAAGATAAATTGCATCCTGAGGAAGGCCATAGGCTATGTTTTATCCTGAAAGGGAGCGCTGTGCGGTGAGGCGGAGGGTAAGGGGGTGCACATCATATGCTAGGCCTCCCCAAACAGTCAGACACATAAGGGCAGACGCCGTTGCCGCACATATGTGATTATCAAGCTAGCGGTGCCTGGAATTAAAACTTGAATGAAAGACACATTAACATGGATTGAGATTTTTAAAAAATGTGTGTTGCCCATAACAACCAATCACAGTGCAGCTTTTATTTTACCTCTGCAGTATAAGAAACACCAACCAATCACAGCGCAACTCTTAGCGAAATATTCCAAGAGCCATTATTATGACTGGAATAGCAAAAGCAAAAAGTGTTTTAATTTCACGCATTCGATAATACGAGCGGATTTGCCTTTTCAATTCAAAAGGCTCCTATTCTCTCTAAAAATAGCACTTGCAATGACGAGCAATAAGGCTCAAGGGCAAACAGTTAGGCCTGATGTCCACGGGCGGGTCGGGTTCTGTAGACGGCAGCCCATCTGGCCCGCGACGTGAGGACATCATTTACCAGTCCGGATGTGTGTGGGCCATCCATCTTCTCCTCCTTGCATGTGGGTTGGCACACCAGCATGGGGCCATACCCACCGGAACGCCCCCTGCACATGCGCAGTGGACCCGGAGCACATCCAGAATGACAGTTCCGGGTGTGCCTCAGATCGGACGGCTTCCATTGACTTAAATGGAAGCCATCCCTGCAGGATCCGCGGTAAAACGCAGCATGCTGCGATTTGTTTTCTGGACCAGAAGGTCCACAAAACATCCGCATGTTTTAATTAAGCTACAGATGCCCATGATTTTCTATGGTGGCTTGAACTCTGGATCATCCACGCGGGTGCCCCACACGGATTCTGGAATTTAAACCCACCAGTGGACTTGAGCCCTTAAGGTAGGAGGTCTACATTTAGAAGAACATGTTTTTCTTATGGGCAACTTATGTGGCGTGTATACAGCCCACAAAACCTTTATATCCTAGCAAAAGATGACAAGACCAAAGACATGTACAAAACTTATTGGATAATTAAAACACACACCCACTGTGGACTACACCTGAGATCAGCTATATAGGGAGACTGCGTTCAGCAACTCAGGATATGCCAGCTGTCCACCATCAGGGAGGCTGGTCTTTTATCATTTATATTCTCCTTTTTATTTATTTTGTATAGTGAGATAGCCTCTAGGTCAGGAACTATTAGCCTCTGCCACCATCATCCAGTGAGCTAGGGCTGGGATATTACCACACTTGTCAGCTCCTTCTCAATACATTCTTTGAGACAGCTAGGGTCTGTAGGGGGTTGGATATCAGCAGACTTTGAAAGCTGGATAGCTGAGAACTAGGTGATAGCTATACTGGGAATGGAAATTCTACCGCAGGTTTGCAGTTATATTTTTTCACCCATGACAGCTGCAGTGTAGGGTGAGAGAAATAATGATCTCTATAATGTTCACCACAGCTTTATTATTACATATAATGTATCTCATAAAAGAAATGTTGGAAAAACACTGGGGCTTAATACTCCAAGACCCCTTCTACACTAGAACTTCCCACAAAAACCAAGAATCACTTTTAGAAGGGCACGCACACTTAAAAATATTTTTGCCCCAAGCAAATTTAGAAGGCTAAAACCAACCTATCAGCAAATCCCATTTTTCCCAACACAACAGTCTGCTATAAATGTGGTAAGGGCAAATGTTGTGGCAATATAAAGAATAAGGTGGTTGAATTTAGAAGCAACCAGACTGATGAGACTTTTCCAATTAAATCTTTTATCAAGTCTTCCAACAAATATGTCATTTATCTGCTAGAATGTTTATGCAGATTACAATATAAAGGGTGACCCACACAGTGCTTCTGTACAAGAACCAATAAACATATGTTAGGAGGAGGCTCACCACTGGGGGTGTTGGTCCTTAGCATGGTCGTGCTGGCTGTCCCAGTGCCGTCGGCGGTCATGCGGGCGTCGCTGTTTGGGGTTCCCCCGTGCTGGTTGTCGCTCGGGCTCGTCGGCGGTGCGGGTCCCGCTGCGTGGGCACGCACGTCCGTGCTGGTTGGGCTCGGGGTTCTCCTGTTAGGAGGTGTGGTTGGAGAGAGGCCGGAGTTATAGCATCACCGGCTGGCGCATCATCACGCTCCGCGCCACTGTAGGCAGGGACTCCTCTATTCAGCTCGGCTTCCAGCTAACACCAGCTACTTCTGTCTGTCTCCAGTTGTCTGACTCAGCTATTCCTTGACTCTGAGCTTGTCTCTCCCTCGGTTTGACTTTCCTGTTTGGCTTGACCAGGCTTTTTCTGACTCTGAGGTTTTGTGTTTGTTAGTTGTTTTTGTTGTTAGTTGGTCTTCTCTGTCCCTACTGTCACGGGGTTCTCCTTAGTGCAGAGTAGGAACCGCCGCCCAGTTGTTGCCCTGGGGTTTAGCCCAGGGGGGCAAATAGGCAGGGACAGGGGAGAGGGCTGGTGTAGGGACTTCCGTGCCCCCTGGTTCTTAACTAGTTCTGACAGAAACACTGGCCATACAATTTTTCGAGTTTGTATTCTCTGGCCTTTAGTATTCCCGGCTATGGAGGCTGTGTCTGCAGTGGTTAACAAGGTTCAAAGTTTGACCGAGGTGGGACAGGATTTGTCAGCCCGCCTTCAGCCCCAAGATCAAGTGGTAGCTGATGCTCCAGCAATGGTTTCCCGTGATCCTGCATCAGTATGTGAACCCAAAGCAACACTCCCAGATTTCTTTTCTGGTGACCGGAAGGCGTTTTTCACGTTTCGTGAAGTATGCAGATTGTATTTTAGTATGCGTCCACACTCTTCTGGGTCAGATTACCAGAGGGTGGGTATTGTTATACCTCGGTTAAGTGGTGATCCACAAAATTGGGCCTTTTCATTGCCACCTGATTCACCCTCTTGTCAGTCTGTGGATGCTTTCTTTGCAGCCTCTGGTCAGATATATGATGAACCAGACCGATCAGGCTATGGGGTGTCTAAATTGTTAAGTCTTCTGCAGGGCGAGAGTGCAGCCGAGGATTTTTGTTCTCAGTTCCGACAGTTCTGTGTTGATTCTGGGTGGAATGACCGGGCCTTAAAGGATTTATTTCTCACCGGGTTGTGTGAGGCAGTAAAGGATCTGCTGTTGTCTCATCCTGAGCATGCCATGACTTTAGCAGTTCGGGCTGACCGTCGTCTTAGGGCCAGACTTAAGCCTAGGTCTGGTAGTTCCTCCCCAGCACTGAAGGAGCAGACTTCCATTCTACCCAGCAACCTGGGGTATATGTCACCTTCAGATCGTAAAAAAGCATTCCGCCTAAAGAATGGGCTGTGCTTCTACTGCTTGGATCCTGGAAATCGGGTCGCCACCTGTAACAAGAAACAGCTGCAGGAAAACTTCCACTCCTAGGCGATGTCCAGAGGGATTGCCTAGGAGCTCAGGTACTTCTGGGTATTTCTAAGTTGCTTCTTCCTTGTTCCATTTTGTTTGGTTCCTGTCTAAATTATGGTCATGCATTTATTGACTCAGGGGCGACTGCCAATTTTGTACATTTGGAGTTTGTTAAGCCATTTGCATCTGAATTGCGGAATTTAAGCTCTCCCATACAGGTTTCTGGAATCGACTCCACCCCGTTGACTGCGGGGCAAGTTAAGAAGATTACACCCGAACTAACGTTCTCTGTGGGAGCATTACGTACAGAGACCTGTACGTTCCTAGCCATGGAGAATTTATCCATCGATATTGTGTTGGTGTCACCATGGTTACGTCTTCACAACCCCGTTATTGATTGGGCAGCCTCTGAGTTGATACAGTGGGGAGCGGGCTGTGGAGATCATTTAACATCTGTTCAACTGCATTTTTCCAGTTGTGAGATTCCTGGCCTGCCTAAGTACTTAGAGGAGTTTGCTGATGTATTATCTAAGCAACTTTCAGAAGTTTTGCCCCCCCATAGTGAATGGGATTGCAAAATCGATCTTGTTTCTGGGGGTAAGATTCCCGAGGGGGGAATTTACAATGTTACAGTCCCTGAACTGGAGGCGATGGAGTATGTAACTGAGAGTTTAGCCAAGGGGCATATTCGTCCTTCTGAATCTCCTGCGGGGGCTGGGCTTTTCTTTGTGGAAAAGAAGGATGGTAGTCTCCAGTCTTGTACTGATTATCGAGCATTGAACAAGATTACTGTGAAGAATCAATACTCACTTCCACTGATCCCTGATCTCCTTAATCAGGTTATAGGTGCCAGAAGGTTCTCCAAACTCGATCTCAGGGGAGCATACAACCTAATTAGGATTAGAGAAGGGGATGAATGGAAGACCGCATTTAATACTCCTTTCAGGCATTTCGAGTGTTTAGTGATGCCGTTTGGTTTATGCCCCGGCCGTTTTTCAGGGCTTCATGAATGCCATATTTCATGATATTATGGGTATTTTTGTGGTAGTGTATTTGGATGATATTTTGATTTTTTTTCCTCCGATTGGGAGACGCATCTGAGTCATTTACGTATTGTGCTCTCTCGTCTTCGAGAGCATCAATTGTTCGCTAAGCTGGAGAAATGCCAATTTGGGGTCCAAGAGATCTCTTTTTTGGGGTATGTCATAATGCCTTCTGCTATTCAGATGAATTCAGACAAGGTCCGGGCCATAACTGAATGGTGTCAACCAACTAATTTAAAAGCGTTGCAACGCTTATTAGGTTTTGCAAATTTTTACCATAAATTCATTAGGATTTTTTCAGTTATGGCCAAACCTTTGACGGACCTCACTAAGAAGGGCGCTGAGATAAACATCTGGTCACGTGAGGCAAAGGAAGCCTTTGCTCACCTTAAGGAGGCATTTTCTACTGCCCCGGCTTTCGTACAACCTAATCTCAATTGTTCATTTGTTGTTGAGGCGGATGCTTCTGAGCATAGTGTGGGTGCTGTCCTATCCCAGGGAAGTGCCTCTCTCTCCAATCTGCAGCCATGTGCCTTTTTCTGTAGGAAGTTTAGTCCGGCGTAACGGAATTATGATATTGGCAATAGAGAATTGCTGAATATCAAATGGGCATTTGAAGAGTGGAGACACTTCCTGGAGGGGGCCAGACGTTAGATTACTGTATTCACTGATCACAAGAATTTGATTTATCTACAGTCTGCCAAGCGCCTAAACGCTCGACAAGCTCAGTGGGCTTTATTTTTCTCTCATTTTAATTTTGCAGTTACTTATGTACCAGGGTCAAAGAACGTCAAGGCAGATGCTTTATCCCGCAGTTTTGGGGCGCCTAAACAAGAGGATGCTCAACCCGAGAGTATTCTATCTCCCGGGATGGTGGTGGCAGCGTTGTTGTCCAACATCTCCGACCAGGTTCTTGCTGCTCAATCGGGTGCTCCGAGTGGTCCTCGCCAAGGGAGGTTTTTTGTACCCAGTGCCTTACGCTTACTTGTTTTAGAGAAAGCTCATGCATCTATCTTGGCAGGCCACTCATGTATTCGTGGCACGTTGGAATTGCGCAGATGTCTCTACTGGTGGACGCAGATGGCCCGGGATGTCAGACGTTTTGTCGAGTCCTGTTCAGTTTGCGCTCGAGGGAAGAATGTCAGGAGATAACCCGAGGGCCCTATTCTGCCACTCCTGGTGCCATCCAGATCATGGTTGCACTTATCCATGGATTCTGTCACGGATCTTCCGTTTTTTCGGGGACGCTAGGTCATATGGGTGGTAGTTGACTGTTTTTCTAAGATGGCACATTTTGGCCCTCTCAAGAAGTTACAGCTTCCGAATTAGCTTCCACTTTCATCAAGGAAGTAGTGCATTTACATGGCATCCGTGAAAATATAGTGTCGGATCGAAGGGTACAGTTTGTTGCCCAGTTTTGCATGGTTATTGTAAAAGCATCAGAGTTGGGTTGTCGTTTTCCACGGCTTTTCACCCGGAATCCATTGGGCAGACTGAGCGCATGAACCAAGAACTTATTCAGTACCTCAGGTTATATGTCAGTGATCGTCAGGATCAGTGGGCAGATTTTTTGGCGTTGGCAGAGTTTGCCATTAATAATTATTGTAATTCTGCTTCTGGAACTTTGCTATTTTTCTGCAATGCTGGCTATCATCCCAGGTGTTCCTTTTCTGTGTTATCGGCGTCCGAGAATCCTTCGGCGGATTCTATGGTCAAGAGGCTTAAGGAGATTTGGGGTGAGGTACGTCGTAACTTGGAGCATTCTCGGAGGGTCATGCTAAGGAATAACGTTAACAGATGCACTATCTCTGGCTCTTTTTCGGTTGGTCAGTTGGCTTACTTATCTTCCAAGAATTTGAAATTAAAGGTTCCTGCATTGAAACTGGCTCCGCGATTTGTGGGACCCTTTTCGATTACCAGAATTGTCAATACTAAGGCTTATGAATTGGCATTACTGGATTCTTGGAAGATTCATAAAGTTTTTCATTAAGCTCTGTTGAAAAGATACGTCCCTCCAATGCAACAGGTACCAGTGGATGCGGAAAATAGATGTGATACCTTGAAAAACGTGAGCTGTAATGGATTTATAGATTAAAGACATTATTCCCACTGGGTTTAAAAGAAAGTCTTGAAAACCTCCATGATTAATGTTAAGAAAATTGTAGAGCAATGTATCAGGTACTTGTTCTGCTATTAGATTGTAGACTAGGAAGATATAGCATCCTGCTAGTATAAGTAGTGAAGGGGTTAAACAAAACCTTTTTCTATATGGCCACCTGCAGACGGCCGGGTCGGATCCTGCTGCGAGAATTCTCGCAGCGGGACCTGACCCGAGCCCCTGCAGGGACCAGTGCGGCGCTCACCTCTCCCGCGGCTCCGGCTCTTTGATGTGATGGCTGCCGGCCAGCCGGCGCATGCGCAGAGCGGAGCCAGGGCGCTGGGAGAGACATTTCTGTGTGGGCCTCTGCGACACCCGCACAGAAATAGAGCATGCTGCGATTTGTTTTCTGTGTCTATTTTCACGCGGACAAATCGCAGCTGTCTGCATAGGATTGCGTTTTCCAATGCAATCCTATGCAGGCGTCCAGGGGAGGAAATTTTGCTGGAAATCCCGCCGCAAAATTTACGCCCGTGTGCAGGGGGCCTATACTAGAGAGTAATATGAGATAAGACAAACAGAAGATAAGATGGTCTCTCAGACCACTTCCCTTGCATTCCTTCTCACTAAAATCATAGCGGCTTCATTGTATATTATAGTTACACCTTAAAAGGTGTAACTTATGTTAATCATTTTTACTGGTAGCCTATCATGTATTGTAATTATTCTTGGAGGTAGATACTTTTCCTTCTACACGAGATCTGAGATTGTCTTTTCCTTGGTAAACACATAAATTCTCCTTACATTTTTAGTCCTTCGAGTGGGAAAAATTCACTGCAGAGGGAAAGGACAGTCTGGCTGTGAAAAGGTGGGTCTGAAGTACTCTCTTATCATTAAAAGACCTCTGTCTTTCTTAGACGTCATTAGAGGCCAGTCGGGCATCCTGTCTGAAACAGTGACATTTTTCCGAACTAGCCTGAGAATATAGACGCCTTCCAGATAATGTGTAGTAAGTATAGCAATGGTTAAACTTTTCTTCTCTCTTCTTCTTCTGTATACTTTAGTGTTAGTAGAATTTACAATGTGTATTATAAATGAGGCAAGTATAGACAAATTGGTTGTTAAGGGGCAATAGCAGTAGTCTATGTGAGATCATAGCCATTGTGAGAAGGCTACAGGAAAGAATTACTCTGTGCGGCGTGTAAAAAAGTGGATGACTGCATGGGACACAGGGGTGTCCAGAAACTTTACTTCTTATCTTCCTACTACTTCTTTTTCTTTGATATTGTGTTATAGAGTAACTAAGAATATACAAAGAGGGCGGCCGCCTACTAACATATTGTAATATTTGTATTGTTGTCTTATACTGCATGAAGCGAATGTGTGAGTGATTGAGATAGGCAGATCCGATACATGGGCACTGACCTCTTGGACACATTAAGGACGAACCTTGGTGTGTGGGTTGTTTTCGGACAAGACCCTTGATTGTGTTCAATGTTCACAGGCCCTACTCGGAAAGGCAAGAAGAAGTCTTCGTGTATATAGCAAAGCACTGATTCTGGTCAGGAACTTTTGCGATTCTGCTGTATATTTCAGTGGCCAAAGGCTTGTTTTATGTTGTTTGTCTTTTAAATCAACGTCAAGAACATAATTACTAACAATGGGAAATACAAACTGTAAGGCATTCTTCTGTGAATGTCTCTGTTGTTATCAATGACAGGAAGTCCTTGAAGGAATGAAGAAGTACATGCACAAGTTAAATCTTAACTAGGTCAAATATTGTGACAAGTGGGAAAAAATATAGATTAAAAATAAATTAGAAGTCCTTAGTTAGTCCTTAGGTCTCTCCATACTCTTACCACTGAAATGCTACTGCTATGTTACAGAGTTGTGGAAACGGAGGCTTCCCAAAGACATGATGCTGGCGAGGCCGCGCTACTAGGTCCCCAGGCGTGACAACTTTTCAGCGACGCGGTCACTGGGAAGGTGCATATAACCACGGACACGGGGACAGGACATGTACTGCCTCAAAAACATCCCCCTCCTCCTCCTCCAACAATGAAAACATTCTTGGCAAATGCTTTCGCAGTGGTCCATCTGGCGGCAGTCCAAGAATTTCACCTTAAACGACACAATAAGAAAGCCCCCACCATGGCCCACTTAATCCTGGCCACATTCCGAAAAACAACGAAATAAAACCGCGCTAATAGGATCACAGTCGCGACCACTATCCCACCAACGCGGTTACTGGTAAGCTGCATATAATCACGGACACGAAGACAGGACATGTACTGCCTCAAAAACATCCCCCTCCTCCTCCTCCAACAATGAAAACATTCTTGGCAAATGCTTTCGCAGTGGTCCGTCTGGCGGCAGTCCAAGAATTTCACCTTAAACTACACAATAAGAAAGTCCCCCACCACAGCCCACTTAATCCTGGCCACATTCCGAAAACCAACAAAATAAAATCGCGCTAATAGGTCCACAGTCGCGACCACTATCCCACCAACGCAATTACTGGTAAGGTGCATATAACCACGGACACGGGGACACGACACGTACTGCCTCAAAAACATCCCCCTCCTCCTCCTCCTCCAACAATGAAAGCATTCTTGGCCGAAGCCTACCTGTATGTAATCAGACGTTAGCTCTGCTGTCCAGGGCACTGCAATGGGATATATTTATGTACCCATGCTGTGGGTCCACAGGGACTTCACATTAGGGAGTTGTTCCTGCCTGTGTCTATGTATTAAAAGCCCCGGTCTGACTGGGGCATGCAGTGTGGGCCAAAACCCACCTGTATTTTATCTGACGTTACCTCAGCTGTGCAGAGCAATGCAATGGGATTTACTTATGTACCGCCGGTGGCTTCCTGGGGCCCACCCATGCTGTCGGTCCACACGGACTTCACATTAGGGAGTTGTACCTGCCTGTGTATACTTATAAAAAACTCGAGTCCGACTGGGGCATGCAGTTTGGGCCGAAGCCCACCTGTATTTATTCAGACGTTAGCTCTGCTGTCCAGGGCACTGCAATGGGGTTTATTTATGTACCGCCGATGGGTTCCAGGGAGCCACCCCTGCAGTGGGTCCACAGGGACGTCACATAGGGGAGTTGTACCTACCTGTGTCTACTTATAAAAAACCCCAGTCCGACTGGGGCATGCAGTTTGGGCCGAAGCCCACCTGTATTTTATCAGACGTTAGCTCTGCTGTCCAGGGCACTGCAATGGGATATATTTTTGTACCGCCGGTGGGTTCCAGGGAGCCACCCATGCTGTCGGTCCACACGGACTTCACATTAGGGAGATGTACCTGCCTGTGTCTACTCATAAAATACCCCAGTCGAAATGGGGCATGCAGTGTGGGCCGAAGCCCACCTGCATTTAATGTGACGTTAGCTCAGCTGTGCAGGGCACTGCAATGGGATTTATTTATGTACCGCCGGTGGCTTCCTGGGACCCACCCATGCTGTCGGTCCACACGGACTTCACATTAGGGAGATGTACCTGCCTGTGTATACTCATAAAAAAAATCGAGTCTGACTGGGGCATGCAGTTTGGGCGGAAGCCTACCTGTATTTAATCAGACGTTAGCTCTGCTGTCCAGGGCACTGCAATGGGATATATTTTTGTACCGCCAGTGGGTTCAAGGGAGCCACCCATGCTGTCGGTCCACACGGACTTCACATTAGGGCGTTGTACCTGCCTGTGTCTATGTATTAATAGCCCCGGTCTGACTGGGGCATGCAGTGTGGGCCAAAGCCCACCTGTATTTTATCTGACGTTACCTCAGTTGTGCAGGGCACTGCAATGGGATTTATTTATGTACCGCCGGTGGCTTCCTGGGACCCACCCATGCTGTCGGTCCACACGGACTTCACATTAGGGAGATGTACCTGCCTGTGTATACTCATAAAAAACTCGAGTCTGACTGGGGCATGCAGTTTGGGCCGAAGCCCACCTGTATTTAATCAGACGTTAGCTCTGCTATCCAGGGCACTGTAATGGGATATATTTTTGTACCGCCGGTGGGTTCCAGGGAGCCACCCATGCTGTCGATCCACACGGACTTCACATTAGGGAGTTGTACTTGCCTGTGCTATGTATTAAAAACCCCGGTCTGACTGGGGCATGCAGTGTGGGCTAAAACCTACCTGTATTTTATCTGACGTTACCTCAGCTGTGCAGGGCAATGCAATGGGATTTATTTATGTACCGCCGGTGGCTTCCTGGGACCCACCCATGCTGTCGGTCCACACGAACTTCACATTAGGGAGTTGTACCTGCCTGTGTCTATGTATTAAAAACCCCAGTCTGACTGGGGCATGCAGTGTGGGCCAAAGCCCACCTGTATTTTATCTGACGTTACCACAGCTGTGCAGGGCACTGCAATGGGATTTATTTATGTACCACCCGTGGCTTCCTGGGGCCCACCCATGCTGTCGGTCCACACGGACTTCACATTAGGGAGATGTACCTGCCTGTGTATACTCATAAAAAAATCGAGTCTGACTGGGGCATGCAGTTTGGGCGGAAGCCTACCTGTATTTAATCAGACGTTAGCTCTGCTGTCCAGGGCACTGCAATGGGATATATTTTTGTACCGCCGGTGGGTTCCAGGGAGCCACCCATGCTGTCGGTCCACACGGACTTCACATTAGGGAGTTGTACCTGCCTGTGTCTATGTATTAAAAACCCTGGTCTGACTGGGGTATGCAGTGTGGGCCAAAGCCCACCTGTATTTTATCTGACGTTACCTCAGCTGTGCAGGGCAATGAAATGGGATTTATTTATGTACCGCCAGTGGCATCCTGGGACCCACCCATTTTGTCGGTCCACACGGACTTCACATTAGGGAGATGTACCTGCCTGTGTATACTCATAAAATAACCCAGTCTGACTGGGCCATGCAGTGTGGGCCGAAGCCCACCTGTATTTAATCTGACGTTAGCTCTGCTGTTCAGGGCACTGCAATGGGATTTATATATGTACCGCCGGTGGGTTTCAGGGAGCCATCCATTCTGTGGGTTTACAGGGACTTCACATTAGGGGAGTTGTTCTTGCCTGTGTCTATGTATTAAAAACCCCGGTCTGACTGGGGCACGCAGTGTGGGCCGAAGCCCACCTGTATTTTATCTGATGTTACCTCAGCTATGCAGGGCAATGCAATGGGATTTATTTATGTACCGCCGGTGGCTTCCTGGGACCCACCCATTTTGTCGGTCCACACGGACTTCACATTAGGGAGATGTACCTGCCTGTGTATACTCATAAAAAACTCTAGTCTGACTGGAGCATGCAGTTTGGGCCGAAGCCCACCTGTATTTAATCAGACGTTAGCTCTGCTGTCCAGGGCACTGCAATGGGATATATTTTTGTACCGCCGGTGGGTTCCAGGGAGCCACCCATGCTGTCGGTCCACACGGACTTCACATTAGGGAGTTGCACCTGCCTGTGTATACATATAAAAAAACTCGAGTCTGACTGGGGCATGCAGTTTGGGCCGAAGCCCACCTGTATTTAATCAGACGTTAGCTCTGCTGTCCAGGGCAATGCAATGGGATATATTTTTGTACCTCCGGTGGGTTCCAGGGAGCCACCCATGCTGTCGATCCACACGGACTTCACATTAGGGAGTTGTACTTGCCTGTGCTATGTATTAAAAACCCGGGTCTGACTGGGGCATGCAGTGTGGGCCAAAACCTACCTGTATTTTATCTGACGTTACCTCAGCTGTGCAGGGCAATGCAATGGGATTTATTTATATACCGCCGGTGGCTTCCTGGGACCCACCCAATTTGTCGGTCCACACGGACTTCACATTAGGGAGATGTACCTGCCTGTGTATACTCATAAAAAACTCTAGTCTGACTGGAGCATGCAGTTTGGGCCGAAGCCCACCTTTATTTAATCAGACATTAGCTCTGCTGTCCAGGGCACTGCAATGGGATATAATTTTGTACCGCCAGTGGCATCCTGGGACCCACCCATTTTGTCGGTCCACACGGACTTCACATTAGGGAGATGTACCTGCCTGTGTATACTCATAAAAAACTCTAGTCTGACTGGAGCATGCAGTTTGGACCGAAGCCCACCTTTATTTAATCAGACATTAGCTCTGCTGTCCAGGGCACTGCAATGGGATATAATTTTGGACCGCCGGTGGGTTCCAGGGAGCCACCCATGCTGTCGGTC
This sequence comes from Eleutherodactylus coqui, assembly GCF_035609145.1. NCBI lineage: Eukaryota > Metazoa > Chordata > Amphibia > Anura > Eleutherodactylidae > Eleutherodactylus > Eleutherodactylus coqui. The sequence goes on from NC_089841.1 coordinate 24,500,580, forward strand.
CACAAGGACTTCACATTAGGGAGTTGTACCTGCCTGTGTCTATGTATTAAAAACCCTGGTCTGACTGGGGCATGCAGTGTGGGCCAAAGCCCACCTGTATTTTATCTGACGTTACCTCAGCTGTGCAGGGCAATGCAATGGGATTTATTTATGTACCGCCGGTGGCTTCCTGGGACCCACCCATGCTGTCGGTCCACACGAACTTCACATTAGGGAGTTGTACCTGCCTGTGTCTATGTATTAAAAACCCCAGTCTGACTGGGGCATGCAGTGTGGGCCAAAGCCCACCTGTATTTTATCTGACGTTACCACAGCTGTGCAGGGCACTGCAATGGGATTTATTTATGTACCACCCGTGGCTTCCTGGGGCCCACCCATGCTGTCGGTCCACACGGACTTCACATTAGGGAGATGTACCTGCCTGTGTATACTCATAAAAAAATCGAGTCTGACTGGGGCATGCAGTTTGGGCGGAAGCCTACCTGTTTTTAATCAGACGTTAGCTCTGCTGTCCAGGGCACTGCAATGGGATATATTTTTGTACCGCCGGTGGGTTCCAGGGAGCCACCCATGCTGTCGGTCCACACGGACTTCACATTAGGGAGTTGTACCTGCCTGTGTCTATGTATTAAAAACCCTGGTCTGACTGGGGTATGCAGTGTGGGCCAAAGCCCACCTGTATTTTATCTGACGTTACCTCAGCTGTGCAGGGCAATGAAATGGGATTTATTTATGTACCGCCAGTGGCATCCTGGGACCCACCCATTTTGTCGGTCCACACGGACTTCACATTAGGGAGATGTACCTGCCTGTGTATACTCATAAAATAACCCAGTCTGACTGGGCCATGCAGTGTGGGCCGAAGCCCACCTGTATTTAATCTGACGTTAGCTCTGCTGTTCAGGGCACTGCAATGGGATTTATATATGTACCGCCGGTGGGTTTCAGGGAGCCATCCATTCTGTGGGTTTACAGGGACTTCACATTAGGGGAGTTGTTCTTGCCTGTGTCTATGTATTAAAAACCCCGGTCTGACTGGGGCACGCAGTGTGGGCCGAAGCCCACCTGTATTTTATCTGACGTTACCTCAGCTATGCAGGGCAATGCAATGGGATTTATTTATGTACCGCCGGTGGCTTCCTGGGACCCACCCATTTTGTCGGTCCACACGGACTTCACATTAGGGAGATGTACCTGCCTGTGTATACTCATAAAAAACTCTAGTCTGACTGGAGCATGCAGTTTGGGCCGAAGCCCACCTGTATTTAATCAGACGTTAGCTCTGCTGTCCAGGGCACTGCAATGGGATATATTTTTGTACCGCCAGTGGGTTCAAGGGAGCCACCCATGCTGTCGGTCCACACGGACTTCACATTAGGGCGTTGTACCTGCCTGTGTCTATGTATTAAAAGCCCCGGTCTGACTGGGGCATGCAGTGTGGGCCAAAGCCCACCTGTATTTTATCTGACGTTACCTCAGTTGTGCAGGGCACTGCAATGGGATTTATTTATGTACCGCCGGTGGCTTCCTGGGACCCACCCATGCTGTCGGTCCACACGGACTTCACATTAGGGAGATGTACCTGCCTGTGTATACTCATAAAAAACTCGAGTCTGACTGGGGCATGCAGTTTGGGCCGAAGCCCACCTGTATTTAATCAGACATTAGCTCTGCTATCCAGGGCACTGTAATGGGATATATTTTTGTACCGCCGGTGGGTTCCAGGGAGCCACCCATGCTGTCGATCCACACGGACTTCACATTAGGGAGTTGTACTTGCCTGTGCTATGTATTAAAAACCCCGGTCTGACTGGGGCATGCAGTGTGGGCTAAAACCTACCTGTATTTTATCTGACGTTACCTCAGCTGTGCAGGGCAATGCAATGGGATTTATTTATGTACCGCCGGTGGCTTCCTGGGACCCACCCATGCTGTCGGTCCACACGAACTTCACATTAGGGAGTTGTACCTGCCTGTGTCTATGTATTAAAAACCCCAGTCTGACTGGGGCATGCAGTGTGGGCCAAAGCCCACCTGTATTTTATCTGACGTTACCACAGCTGTGCAGGGCACTGCAATGGGATTTATTTATGTACCACCCGTGGCTTCCTGGGGCCCACCCATGCTGTCGGTCCACACGGACTTCACATTAGGGAGATGTACCTGCCTGTGTATACTCATAAAAAAATCGAGTCTGACTGGGGCATGCAGTTTGGGCGGAAGCCTACCTGTATTTAATCAGACGTTAGCTCTGCTGTCCAGGGCACTGCAATGGGATATATTTTTGTACCGCCGGTGGGTTCCAGGGAGCCACCCATGCTGTCGGTCCACACGGACTTCACATTAGGGAGTTGTACCTGCCTGTGTCTATGTATTAAAAACCCTGGTCTGACTGGGGTATGCAGTGTGGGCCAAAGCCCACCTGTATTTTATCTGACGTTACCTCAGCTGTGCAGGGCAATGAAATGGGATTTATTTATGTACCGCCAGTGGCATCCTGGGACCCACCCATTTTGTCGGTCCACACGGACTTCACATTAGGGAGATGTACCTGCCTGTGTATACTCATAAAATAACCCAGTCTGACTGGGCCATGCAGTGTGGGCCGAAGCCCACCTGTATTTAATCTGACGTTAGCTCTGCTGTTCAGGGCACTGCAATGGGATTTATATATGTACCGCCGGTGGGTTTCAGGGAGCCATCCATTCTGTGGGTTTACAGGGACTTCACATTAGGGGAGTTGTTCTTGCCTGTGTCTATGTATTAAAAACCCCGGTCTGACTGGGGCACGCAGTGTGGGCCGAAGCCCACCTGTATTTTATCTGACGTTACCTCAGCTATGCAGGGCAATGCAATGGGATTTATTTATGTACCGCCGGTGGCTTCCTGGGACCCACCCATTTTGTCGGTCCACACGGACTTCACATTAGGGAGATGTACCTGCCTGTGTATACTCATAAAAAACTCTAGTCTGACTGGAGCATGCAGTTTGGGCCGAAGCCCACCTGTATTTAATCAGACGTTAGCTCTGCTGTCCAGGGCACTGCAATGGGATATATTTTTGTACCGCCGGTGGGTTCCAGGGAGCCACCCATGCTGTCGGTCCACACGGACTTCACATTAGGGAGTTGCACCTGCCTGTGTATACATATAAAAAAACTCGAGTCTGACTGGGGCATGCAGTTTGGGCCGAAGCCCACCTGTATTTAATCAGACGTTAGCTCTGCTGTCCAGGGCAATGCAATGGGATATATTTTTGTACCTCCGGTGGGTTCCAGGGAGCCACCCATGCTGTCGATCCACACGGACTTCACATTAGGGAGTTGTACTTGCCTGTGCTATGTATTAAAAACCCGGGTCTGACTGGGGCATGCAGTGTGGGCCAAAACCTACCTGTATTTTATCTGACGTTACCTCAGCTGTGCAGGGCAATGCAATGGGATTTATTTATATACCGCCGGTGGCTTCCTGGGACCCACCCAATTTGTCGGTCCACACGGACTTCACATTAGGGAGATGTACCTGCCTGTGTATACTCATAAAAAACTCTAGTCTGACTGGAGCATGCAGTTTGGGCCGAAGCCCACCTTTATTTAATCAGACATTAGCTCTGCTGTCCAGGGCACTGCAATGGGATATAATTTTGTACCGCCAGTGGCATCCTGGGACCCACCCATTTTGTCGGTCCACACGGACTTCACATTAGGGAGATGTACCTGCCTGTGTATACTCATAAAAAACTCTAGTCTGACTGGAGCATGCAGTTTGGACCGAAGCCCACCTTTATTTAATCAGACATTAGCTCTGCTGTCCAGGGCACTGCAATGGGATATAATTTTGTACCGCCGGTGGGTTCCAGGGAGCCACCCATGCTGTCGGTCCACACGGACTTCACATTAGGGAGTTGTACCTGCCTGTGTCTATGTATTAAAAACCCTGGTCTGACTGGGGCATGCAGTGTGGGCCAAAGCCCACCTGTATTTTATCTGACGTTACCTCAGCTGTGCAGGGCAATGCAATGGGATTTATTTATGTACCGCCGGTGGCTTCCTGGGACCCACCCATGCTGTCGGTCCACACGAACTTCACATTAGGGAGTTGTACCTGCCTGTGTCTATGTATTAAAAACCCCAGTCTGACTGGGGCATGCAGTGTGGGCCAAAGCCCACCTGTATTTTATCTGACGTTACCACAGCTGTGCAGGGCACTGCAATGGGATTTATTTATGTACCACCCGTGGCTTCCTGGGGCCCACCCATGCTGTCGGTCCACACGGACTTCACATTAGGGAGATGTACCTGCCTGTGTATACTCATAAAAAAATCGAGTCTGACTGGGGCATGCAGTTTGGGCGGAAGCCTACCTGTTTTTAATCAGACGTTAGCTCTGCTGTCCAGGGCACTGCAATGGGATATATTTTTGTACCGCCGGTGGGTTCCAGGGAGCCACCCATGCTGTCGGTCCACACGGACTTCACATTAGGGAGTTGTACCTGCCTGTGTCTATGTATTAAAAACCCTGGTCTGACTGGGGTATGCAGTGTGGGCCAAAGCCCACCTGTATTTTATCTGACGTTACCTCAGCTGTGCAGGGCAATGAAATGGGATTTATTTATGTACCACCAGTGGCATCCTGGGACCCACCCATTTTGTCGGTCCACACGGACTTCACATTAGGGAGATGTACCTGCCTGTGTATACTCATAAAATAACCCAGTCTGACTGGGCCATGCAGTGTGGGCCGAAGCCCACCTGTATTTAATCTGACGTTAGCTCTGCTGTTCAGGGCACTGCAATGGGATTTATATATGTACCGCCGGTGGGTTTCAGGGAGCCATCCATTCTGTGGGTTTACAGGGACTTCACATTAGGGGAGTTGTTCTTGCCTGTGTCTATGTATTAAAAACCCCGGTCTGACTGGGGCACGCAGTGTGGGCCGAAGCCCACCTGTATTTTATCTGACGTTACCTCAGCTATGCAGGGCAATGCAATGGGATTTATTTATGTACCGCCGGTGGCTTCCTGGGACCCACCCATTTTGTCGGTCCACACGGACTTCACATTAGGGAGATGTACCTGCCTGTGTATACTCATAAAAAACTCTAGTCTGACTGGAGCATGCAGTTTGGGCCGAAGCCCACCTGTATTTAATCAGACGTTAGCTCTGCTGTCCAGGGCACTGCAATGGGATATATTTTTGTACCGCCGGTGGGTTCCAGGGAGCCACCCATGCTGTCGGTCCACACGGACTTCACATTAGGGAGTTGCACCTGCCTGTGTATACATATAAAAAAACTCGAGTCTGACTGGGGCATGCAGTTTGGGCCGAAGCCCACCTGTATTTAATCAGACGTTAGCTCTGCTGTCCAGGGCAATGCAATGGGATATATTTTTGTACCTCCGGTGGGTTCCAGGGAGCCACCCATGCTGTCGATCCACACGGACTTCACATTAGGGAGTTGTACTTGCCTGTGCTATGTATTAAAAACCCTGGTCTGACTGGGGCATGCAGTGTGGGCCAAAACCTACCTGTATTTTATCTGACGTTACCTCAGCTGTGCAGGGCAATGCAATGGGATTTATTTATATACCGCCGGTGGCTTCCTGGGACCCACCCAATTTGTCGGTCCACACGGACTTCACATTAGGGAGATGTACCTGCCTGTGTATACTCATAAAAAACTCTAGTCTGACTGGAGCATGCAGTTTGGGCCGAAGCCCACCTTTATTTAATCAGACATTAGCTCTGCTGTCCAGGGCACTGCAATGGGATATAATTTTGTACCGCCGGTGGGTTCCAGGGAGCCACCCATGCTGTCGGTCCACACGGACTTCACATTAGGGAGTTGTACCTGCCTGTGTCTATGTATTAAAAACCCTGGTCTGACTGGGGCATGCAGTGTGGGCCAAAGCCCACCTGTATTTTATCTGACGTTACCTCAGCTGTGCAGGGCAATGAAATGGGATTTATTTATGTACCGCCAGTGGCATCCTGGGACCCACCCATTTTGTCGGTCCACACGGACTTCACATTAGGGAGATGTACCTGCCTGTGTATACTCATAAAATAACCCAGTCTGACTGGGCCATGCAGTGTGGGCCGAAGCCCACCTGTATTTAATCTGACGTTAGCTTTGCTGTTTAGGGCACTGCAATGGGATTTATATATGTACCGCCGGTGGGTTTCAGGGAGCCATCCATTCTGTGGGTTTACAGGGACTTCACATTAGGGGAGTTGTTCTTGCCTGTGTCTATGTATTAAAAACCCCGGTCTGACTGGGGCACGCAGTGTGGGCCAAAGCCCACCTGTATTTTATCTGACGTTACCTCAGCTATGCAGGGCAATGCAATGGGATTTATTTATGTACCGCCGGTGGCTTCCTGGGACCCACCCATTTTGTCGGTCCACACGGACTTCACATTAGGGAGTTGTACCTGCCTGTGTATACTCATAAAAAACTCTAGTCTGACTGGAGCATGCAGTTTGGGCCGAAGCCCACCTGTATTTAATCAGACGTTAGCTCTGCTGTCCAGGGCACTGCAATGGGATATATTTTTGTACCGCCGGTGGGTTCCAGGGAGCCACCCATGCTGTCGGTCCACACGGACTTCACATTAGGGAGTTGTACCTGCCTATGTCTATGTATTAAAACCCCCGGTCTGACTGGGGCATGCAGTGTGGGCCGAAGCCCACCTGTATTTTATCTGACATTACCATAGCTGTGCAGGGCAATGCAATGGGATTTATTTATATACCGCCGATGGCTTCCTGGGACCCTCCCATGTTGTCAGTCCACACGGACTTCACATTAGGGAGATGTACCTGCCTGTGTATACTTATAAAAAACTTGAGTCTGACTGGGGCATGCGGTGTGGGCCGTAGCCCACCTGCATTTTATCTGACGTTAGCTCTGCTGTCCAGGGCACTGCAATGGGATTTATTTATGTACCGCCGGTGGATTCCAGGGAGCCACCCCTGCTGTGGGTCCACAGGGACTTCACATAGGGGAGTTGTACTTGCCTGTGTCTACTTATAAAAACCCCAGTCTGACTGGGGCATGCAGTGTGGGCCGAAGCCCACCTGTATTTTATCTAACGTTAGCTCTGCTGTCCAGGGCACTGCAATGGGATGTATTTATGTTCCACCAGTGGGTTCCAGGCAGCCACCCCTGCTGTGGGTGCACACGGAATTCCCATTGCGGAGTTGAACCTGCCTGTGACTATATTTAAAAAACCTCAGTCTGACTGGGGCATGCAGTGTGGGCCGAAGCCCACCTGTATTTCATCTGACGTTAGCTCTACTATCCGGGGCACTGCATTGGGACAAACTTCAGGAGCAATACAGCGCTAATGAGACGTGCACAGCTATGCTAGCATTGGAGTCTGCTGTAGGCCCACGATTGCTGAGGGTTTGTGCAGAGGCCTATGTCCTGGGTGCAGTGAAAGTCCGCTTCCTGCCTAGGATTGCTGAAGCTGTGGGCCGAGGCCTATGTCATGGGCACGGTGCAAGTCTGCCATGTTTGGCCGCTCAGATCAATTTTTTGTTCATGTCTTGGGTTTCCTAGGACCCACCTATGCTGTTGGTGCAAACTTAGTTCCCATCGCGGTGTTTGATCTGTCTGGGACAAAGACACTAACTGACTTGGGTAGGGGGCAGAGCGCAGACGGCTTTCCCCTTGCAGTGTCGATTGAGCTATGCGACACCTTGACAGAATGAATAGTGTGTGGCACATGGATTCCCCATTGCTATGCCCACGTTTGCAGCTCCTGACGGAGGTGGCACAGGATTGGATTTCTCATTGCTTCTGTACAGCATTGTGGGCTATCGCCCCACCCCTTTTAAAGAGGGTCGCTGCCTGACCCTACCAACCCTCTGCAGTGTGTGCCTCCGGTTCCTCCTCATGGCAGACGCCCTTATAAATAGACATGAGGGTGGTGTGGCTATGAGGCCAGCGTGTGGCATGAGGGCAGCTGAAGGCTGCGCAGGGACACTTTGGTGTGCGCTGTGGACACTGGGTCATGCGGGGGGGGGGGGGGTTGGGCAGTATGTAACCCAGGAGAAGAGGCAGCGGTGTGTCCCGCAGGCAGTGCTTGTACTTAGGTAGTGTGGTGCTTAGCTAAAGTAAAAATTGTTAGGGGGGGGGCGCACTCTTGCCGCTATTGTGGCTTAATAGTGGGACCTGGGAACCTGAAATGTAGCCCAGCATTTGCCCCTCGCCTGCCCTATCCATTTCTGTGTCGTTTCCATCACTTTCTTGGGTTTTCCAGATTTTCACCAATGAAAACCTTAGCGGAGCATGGGTGATATACAAAAATGCTCGAGTCGCCCATTGACTTCAATGGGGTTCGTTACTCGAAATGAACCCTCGAGCATCGCGGAAAGTTCGACTTGAGCAACGAGCAACCGAGCATTTTGGTGCTCGCTCATCTCTTGTCAAGACACTTCTCCATGAGAACTCAATGAATTCTACTTTATTATCAACATTAGCAATTCTTATACAGCCTATTCAAAAGTTACTTGGTACAAAGGTTAGTGTTACATTGGTGACAAAGTTGATTGATCATAAGGCTTATTGACATCTACCAAATAGTCTCAAAGCTCTGAAGGGTCATCTTAGACATGGAAATCAGTACTCTTCAATTATTCCCTGGATGCCTGTGCTGTTATCCGCAAAAGCCATTTATCTTCCATTACTCTGGGATCCCTGTGTGTCCAGGATCCAGGTGGCGAGCACTCTCGCAGTGTTGTTTTTGGTGCTGCGATTGACTTTGATTCATGGAAATCAGTACAATCAGGATATGGTTGTTACATTAGACACTATTTCTGCTACAGTTGTGAGTCTTCTCTGTTAACATAGCTTAGCCTTATTTAATTTGCCTGTTGACTTCTTATCTTAAAAGCCTAGTTACCGGCACTACAAAGCATAGGTTTTAATCTTTTATTTAAGGGCCAATAGTCCAATACAAGGTAATAAGCATACACTTATTGTATTCTGAAACTTAACACTTTATATTCTATGACACTAGTATAAGATTTTTTGCACACCTCACAACACAGATTAGGCTTATCTCACTAATAAGCACTTACAGTTTTACCCCTGCTTTTTATGTCGTAATTGGAAAATCTCTAGTGGAGATTCCTCCTTCCGTAACTCATAGCACAGATCTGTACTTTTGGCACCACCTTGTAATCCTCAACAGTCTGTTTGGCCCACCATAATCGGAGGGAATACTCTATGCCGACACACCTCAGACAGCCTCTACTGTCTGGAATCCATTACTTCAAGCCAAATGCTCTGAGCTGATGTCTGAATCATGGCAAATATAAGCTTTCCATGTGAACCCCTTCCCCACCTAACAAAGTGAACCTCATCAACCACATGTTGAACAATGAAAACTCTCTCACCGCATGGACACATCACACTGCTTTTAACCAGCACAATTGCTACTATAACCTTTTTACTTTCTTTTAACAGTTTATCTTACACATTTTAAAACCTAACTTGCACAGTCCAAACACCATTCACTACTACAGAGGCAATCTAAAACCCATAACTCACACCTTTTTACACGCAGGGCATTACTTCACAGACAACATAAAAAAAACACACAGTATACCTACTTCATAGTTCTTTTGATACAGACTCAGAATATTTCAACTCACCCGGACTGGGGCGGATAATAGGAGAGAAGGAGAGATGGTATAGGTATAAGAATAAAACTTATTACCTTGCTTGAGCTCATTATCTGTCCGTCTCTGCTTCGAAGTCGCCTTGCTTCCGGAGAAGATGGAATTTCTGTATTATTCTCATCTCAGCAGTGCCTCCAAATTTGTTATCGCAATTTTCGCTATTCGATATATTGTGGGTGCCATATTAAATAGGAATAATGAACAGGCCTGGAGACCCTTTAACGGACCATACGCTTACATCATGTGCACCAAAAAGGTCTTAATTTTATTTAGGTGGGTAAAAGTTTATATAAGGTTTCAAAGACAGGAAGTTGGGTCATTCAGGGTCCTGTTACAGCATTGAGTGTGCTGATAAGTCATTCTCATAGGGAGGTATTTGTGAGGTAGCTGTGAGATCATTCACAGGGGAGTTGCTTCCCTTGAGCATGCTCTATTCATTCTTGACTTGTCCAAAGGAGATACTTCCTGTTTCTCTCCAGCCATTTCCTGTCTTTTAACACAAAAACATTCCTTTTGGCCATGCAGCTGTAGCTTGAGCCTTGGAGATGTCTTCTGCTAGTCAAAACTGGTTTGACCTGGTTTTTGACACAATATACTGCTCCTTCAATTCTTGTGGGGAATGTTCCCTGCCCTCATCTTAACATCTTCACAGCTTACAACAGAAAATACACAAAATGGCGAACCTCTCATAGTCATTCTCCCACAAGGGGTTAAACTAAACCTTTTCTATATACCAGACAGCATTATGAGATAAGACAAACAGAAGATCAGATAGACTCTCAGACCACTTCCCTTGCATCCCTTCTCACTGAAAACATAGTGGCTTCATTGTATATTATAATTATACCTTAAAAGGTGTAACTTATGTTAATCATTTTTAGTGGTAGCCTATCATGTATTGTAATTATTCTTGGAGGTAGATACTTTTCCTGTGATGTCATTTATGGTATATAAACCACATACACCTTTGAATAAATTAGAAATCATTTGATACCGCAACAGGCTGTTGTGATTTGTATTTCTCTAGGGGCCCAGACTTCTACACGAGATCTGAGATTGTCTTCTCCTTGGTAAACACATAAATTTTCCTTACAATTAATTAGGCTTAATTTTTTTATAGGGAATAATTTATGCTAGAAAATATAACCACAATGTATCATATTATTTCTATTCATTACAGAGGTATATATGACCCATTATATGCAGGCAGTTCATGCATTACATTTCACTCTCCCTCTTGATACTATATATAAAAAGAATATATAAACAAGTGAATATATCGTATCACTTTTTATTCTATTACCAAGGCCCTCACAATCCACTATATACAGACAACCTATGAAATTAATTTTATTTAATACATTTTTGAAGTACATGTATTTTATTAAGCTGTACATTTTCAACTCATAAATTTGCTGCTGGTTCCGCTGTCCAGCTAGCATGCATTCCTTACTTCCAACACTATCGGCTGATTACCACACTCTTCCAATGTATTCAGAGACCTTCATCTTGTACTTCTCTAGATACATCCTTACTATCCATAGGACCATTGCTCGTTAGCCTCCTCGCACCCAACTATGCATGTGCACTTTAAAAAAAAAAAAAATTCCCGCCATCACTGCTGGCAATATAACCCCACTCCCCCAGCAATCCAGTCCACACCAATCATTCTTCTTTCTAACAGTGTGGCTAGAACTCCATTCCTGAAGCCTCCGGTAAGTCTAATTTTCCCATTTTATTTTCTTTGCTACTAGCAGTATTTTCTCCCATTAAAAAAATTATTTTCTACCTCCAATTTACAGTTATAACTAGGGATGAGCGAGTATACTCGCTAAGGCACTACTCGCTCGAGTAATGTGCCTTAGTCGAGTATCTCCCTGCTCGTCCCTAAAGATTCGGGGGCCGCCGCAGCTGACAGGTGAGTTGCGGAGGGGAGCGGGGCAGAGCGGGAGAGAGAGATCTCCCCTACGTTCCTCCCTGCTCTCCCCCGCAGCCCTCCCCCCCCCCCCTGTGGCGGCACCTGAATCTTTCGGGACGAGCGGGGAGATACTCGGCTAAGGCACATTACTCGAGCGAGTAGTGCCTTAGCGAGTATACTCGCTCATCCCTAGTTATAACCAATTGTGCACGATATTCCCAATGTTTACAATTACACTCATTATGCCTTGTTTTTAATTAACTTGGGTCAGATATCATGCATATTTTACATCGGTCTATTTGTTTATTTTTAATCGGTCCATACCATTTGTTTTTGCTACTGTTAGAGAAATCTAGTCCCTTTAAGAAGGCCTGATATCTGTAATACTTCCGGAAGGGTCACGCTGACCTTTTGAAAACTCTCAACTAATTATAACATAGTACAACTTCTTGGAATTGTAGAGACACACTGTCTATTCAAGTTGGTTCAGCCTCCGTACGTTATTGTCACAAGAAAATCCTGCTTATAATTCATGGTATGTGGGAGATGGACATGTTTTAGGCAATACAATCCTCCTTCCTCTAGTTATGATCCATACATTATATTAGTCTGTTTACCAAATCCCAATAACTATATAAACTAACAGATACAGTGATTCATCACGAACCCCCGAGCACATAATCTGTTCGATACTTTGATATTTTTACTCTCCACCGATGATTTGTACTTTTTTGTGCATCTCTTCTCCTTTCTCTCATTTATTTTACTCTATTTACTCTCCTATCTCAATTATTGTACTTAGCATTTTACCCAACTGTTTGGGAGGAAGGGGCTGTGTCCCTGAAATGCATCAATACTGCCTATTTTAGTTAAATCAATAAAAAAGAATCAAGGTAATTCTGTGGTTTCAAAAATGTTCTTGGTGAAAAGAGTAACGCCGTAAGTCCACGAATATTAATTTTCTGCAAGTTAATTGTCGCCATAAGCGTGCTTGGAATCTAGCAGTATTTCTTTGATTCCTGGCATATTAACCCCTTGAGTGGCACGCCCGGAAAGTTTCCCGGGACGAGCTCCACTGCTCATAGCGACATAGCCCGGAAGATTTCCAGGCTATGTATCACTATGGGAGCTGCAGAGCACAATGCCACAAGCTGTGGCAGTGTGCTCTGCCTGCACAGAGCCACAGAGAACAAAGCAAGGGCTTTGAGAAACCAACAGAAGATATTGCCGATATGCCGGCAATCTCCTGCTTTGTTTACAGGTTGCCATAGAGACCATCGGCTTGTCAGAAGCAAGTTGATGGTCTCTGTGGCAGGGAGAGCTTGGTGCTTGGCTGTCAGAGGACAGCTAGGTACCAGCTCTTACAGCAGAGATCAGAGAAAACCTCCGATCTCTGCTGTGTTAACCCTTTACATGCTGCAGTCTATGTGACTGCAGCATGTAAAGGGCTGTCACTGCAGCATGTAAAGGGCTGTCACCATCGGACCCCCCGAATGTGATCAGGGGCCCTGATGGGTCCCTGTGGAAGTCCCCTAAAGGGACAAAAAAAAATGTAAAAAAAAAAGTAAAAAAATTATTAAAAAAAATTATAAAAACACTTGTCTTCCTTTACTTTGTAAAAAATCAAAAATACAATCACACATGTGGTATCCGTGCGTCGTAATGACCCAGAGAAGGAAGTTAATGCATTTTTTAACCCCTTAATGACATGGCCCCTTTTTTTCTTTTTTCCCCATTTCTTTTTTTCCTCCCCCCTGTTTAAAAAATCACAACTTGTCCCGTAAAAAACAAGCCCTTATATGGCCATGTCAATGGAAAAATGAAAAAGTTATGGCTCTTGAGACGCAACTGCAAAATTAGTTGAAATTCAATTATTAGACCATTTTTAAAAAACCTGCCCTGGTGGGCACGACAGGGTGGTAGGAAACCCGCCACTCAAGGGGTTAAAGGGGCTAATGCTTCCTCTCAGGGTAGCAATTGGCACAGAAAACCTTTCCTACATCCTACTGGATTATGGAGATGTGCACCCGGGTTCTGATAGGCTGGAATTCTCAGCAATATCTTATGTATTTCTGTTGGCAGTATCTTCAAGATTTATAAATGTTTCACCCTGATATGGACTATTATGTCGCAGCAGCTTTCCCAAGTTGTCACTTCTGTATGAAACTCTTGGTTCCCTTGAAATCTGGCGTGTTCAGAGCTCATCTGAGCGTGAAAATCATAGTCTTTGTTTTATCGGGCTGTGTGCCCCAAGTTGTATAGTCCTGTATGAATAATGTCTGATATTTTACACTGAAGTTGTAGAACCTTTTCCTTGTGAACAGAGCTGTATATTACTGTGTATGACCCTATAGTGATGAGATGGGTCAGAGACGCCCTTGCTGGGATCAGTGGCGTAATACGGTTCTTACGATCATCTATGAAATGATCATTTTCAAAACAAAAAATGTGCTAATAAACTCCACAAAGTCCGGGATCTGCAGTGATTCCCCCCTCACTACTTATACACATAATGGGTACCAGCTCTCCCTCATCTTCATTGGTTCTGGGGAAACATCATCTAAAGGAAGAAGAAAGATCGGTCCAAATACAAACATGTAAGTTACACAAGTAAACTTTTATCAACAGTTAGCCCCCTGCACACGGACAGAAATTACGCGGCGGGATTTCCTGCAGAATTCCTGCTCATGTCCGCCTGCATAGGATTGCATTACAAACCGCAATCCTATGCAGATGGCCACAATTTGTCCGCGTGAAGACACACAAGGAAAACAAATCACGGCACGTTCTATTTCTCTGCGGGTCTCTCAGAGGCCCGCACAGAAATGTCTGTGGTGACGGGCCGGCTCCACTCTGCGCATGCGCCAGCTGGCAATCAGCCGGCGCATAGAAGGAACAGAAGACGCTGAGAGCGGGTGAGCCGCAGGTCTCTGCAGCGGCACGGGTCCGCATCCTGCTGCCAAAATTCTCACAGTGGGATCCGACCTGGCCGTCTGCAGGCGGCCTTAGAAAAAAGTTTAGAGACACAGTTATAAGTATCAGTGTGAAATACTCTATATACACGGGTGATATAAAGGTGGCTTATCTGGATATTATTTGTTTCTGGATTACAGATGTTTATTAGCAATTCTTATTTATCACTTATTGTCTAAATTGCTTCCCTTTTTTGTGTATGACATGTCACTTGACTTTTTTTATTTTTACCTTTTTTGACAGTTTGATAAAACAGGTTTTAAAAAATCTGCTTCTCTCCGCTGTGAACTTTTTGATTTCGTAGTAAATCTGATTTGTGAGTAAAACATTTCCCACATTCTGTACAAGAAAACGGCTTCTCTCCTGTGTGAGTTTTCTGATTTTCTTTATGGACTAACTGAATAACCACATGATATCAACTCAATATTTGCAAATGTTGATTTCAACATCACGTCGACCATCTTATAGAATCATAGACCATCTCAGCCTGGGAAGATTATTTTTCTGCCTAGAATGTATTTAGTAATATGCCTTGATTTTGTCATACTTGTGAGACAACCTATGTCTATGCATATCGTACCACTTTCTTTTACCCATCTATAAAAAATGATGAGGAGGCAGTTCATGGAAAGAGCTGATATTCCTTTGTCAAAATCAGAACACTCAGTCTCATCTGGTCACTTCTAAGGTGTGTGGTCATCTATGACTCTTATTTTAACTCTATCTAATCTGATGAATTTCTATAACAGTACTTATATAGTTTTTCTTGCCATTGTTATTATTATTTTAGCCAGTTCTGTATTCAGATTGTCTAGACTATTTATGTAGTTATCAATTATATTGGAGTAGAGTGAACTTAGGTTACGTACTGTTACTCTTAACAAACCCTCCTTCCTCTATTCATGATCCATACATAATACTAGTCTGCTTACTAAATCACACTAACTATATAAACTAACAGATACAGCGATTCTTCACGAACCCCCGAGCACATAATCTGGTCGATACTTTGATACTTTTACTCTCCACTGATAATTTGTACTTTTTTGTGCATCTCTTTTCCTTTCTCCCATTTCTTTTACTCTATTTACTCTCCTATCCTAATTATTGTACTTTACCCAACTGTTTCGGAGGAAGGGGCTGTGTCCCTGAAATGCATCAATACTGCCTGTTTTAGTTAAATCATTTGTTTTATCGGGCTGTGCGCCCCAAGTTGTATAGTCCAGTATAAATAAAGTCTGATATGTTACACTGAAGTTGTAGAACCTTTCCCATGTGATCACAGCTGTATATTACTGTGTGCGACTCTTCCTAGTATATGACCCTATAGTGATGAGATGGAGGGGAGACGCCCTTGCTGGGCTCATTGGTGGAAACATCATCTAAAGGAAGAAGAAAGATCGGCCCAAATACAAACATGTAAGTTACACAAGTAAACTTTTATCAACAGTTAGAAACAAGTTTAGAGACGCAGTTATATGTATCAGTGTGAAATATTCTATGTACACGGCTGATAATAAAGGTGGGTTATCTGGATTATATTTGTTTCTGACTAACAGCTCTTCATCGGTAAATACATACATTTCTTATTCATCACTAAATTACTTCCCTTTTCTTGTATGACATGTGACTACTTTTTTTTGTATGGTTTGACAAAACAGGCTTAAAAAGATGTCTTCCCTCCTGTGTGAGTTTTTTGATGTCACAGTAAACATGATTTGTGAGTAAAACATTTCCCACATTCTGAACATCCAAACGGCTTCTCTCCAGTATGAGTTCGCTGGTGTTTAACAAGGTCTTTTTTCATTGTAAAACATTTCCCACATTCTGAACATCCAAACGGCTTCTCTCCAGTATGAGTTCGCTGGTGTTTAACAAGGTCATTTTTCATTGTAAAACATTTACCACATTCTGAACAAGAAAATGGCTTTTCTCCTGTGTGAGTTCGCTGGTGTTTAACAAGGTCATTTTTCATTATAAAACATTTCCCACATTCTGAACAAGAAAATGGCTTTTCTCCTGTGTGAATTTTCTGGTGTTTACCAAGGTCTGATTTTGCTGCAAAATATTTCCCACATTCTGAACAAGAAAATGGCTTTTCTCCTGTGTGAATTCTCTTATGTGTAACAAGGACTGATTTTGCTGCAAAACATTTCCCACATTCTGAACAAGAAAATGGCTTCTCTCCTGTGTGAATTCTTTTATGTGTAACAAGGGCTGATTTTTTTATAAAACATTTCCCACATTCTGGACAAGAAAATGGCTTTTCTTCTGTGTGAATTCTTTGATGTCGCAAGAGATGTGATTTCTCTCTAAAACATTTCCCACATTCTGAACATCCAAACGGCTTCTCTCCAGTATGAGTACGCTGGTGTTTAACAAGGTCTTTTTTCATTGTAAAACATTTCCCACATTCTGAACAAGAAAATGGCTTTTCTCCTGTGTGAATTCTTTGATGTCGCAAGAGATGTGATTTCTCTCTAAAACATGTCCCACATTCTGAACATCCAAACGGCTTCTCTCTAGTATGAGTTCGCTGGTGTTTAACAAGGTCTTTTTTCATTGTAAAACATTTCCCACATTCTGAACAAGAAAATGGCTTTTCTCCTGTGTGAATTCTCTTATGTGTAACAAGGACTGATTTCGCTGCAAAACATTTCCCACATTCTGAACAAGAAAATGGCTTTTCTCCTGTGTGAATTCTCTTATGTGTAACAAGGGCTGATTTCACTGCAAAATATTTCCCACATTCTGAACAAGAAAATGGCTTTTCTCCTGTGTGAATTCTCTTATGTGTAACAAGGACTGATTTTGCTGCAAAACATTTCCCACATTCTGAACAAGAAAATGGCTTCTCTCCTGTGTGAATTCTTTTATGTGTAACAAGGGCTGATTTTTTTATAAAACATTTCCCACATTCTGGACAAGAAAATGGCTTTTCTTCTGTGTGAATTCTTTGATGTCGCAAGAGATGTGATTTCTCTCTAAAACATTTCCCACATTCTGAACATCCAAACGGCTTCTCTCCAGTATGAGTACGCTGGTGTTTAACAAGGTCTTTTTTCATTGTAAAACATTTCCCACATTCTGAACAAGAAAATGGCTTTTCTCCTGTGTGAATTCTTTGATGTCGCAAGAGATGTGATTTCTCTCTAAAACATGTCCCACATTCTGAACATCCAAACGGCTTCTCTCCAGTATGAGTTCGCTGGTGTTTAACAAGGTCTTTTTTCATTGTAAAACATTTCCCACATTCTGAACAAGAAAATGGCTTTTCTCCTGTGTGAATTCTCTTATGTGTAACAAGGACTGATTTCGCTGCAAAACATTTCCCACATTCTGAACAAGAAAATGGCTTTTCTCCTGTGTGAATTCTCTTATGTGTAACAAGGGCTGATTTCACTGCAAAACATTTCCCACATTCTGAACAAGGAAATGGCTTTTTTCCTGTGTGAATTCTTTGATGTTGCAAGAGATGTGATTTCTCTGTAAAACATTTCCCACATTTTGAACATCCAAATGGCTTCTCTCCAGTATGAGTTCGCTGGTGTTTAACAAGTGCTGATTTCGCTACAAAGCATTTCCCACATTCTGAACAAGAAAATGGCTTCTCTACTGTGTGAGTTCGCTGGTGTTTAACCAGGTGCTTTTTCATTGTAAAACATTTCCCACATTCTGAACAAGAAAATGACTTTTCTCCTGTGTGAATTCTCTTATGTGTAACAAGGACTGATTTCGCTGCAAAACATTTCCCACATTCTGAACAAGCAAATGGCTTTTCTCCTGTGTGAATTCTCTTATGTGTAGCAAGGACTGATTTCGCTGCAAAACATTTCCCACATTCTGAACAAGGAAATGGCTTCTCTCCTGTGTGAATTCTTTTATGTCTAACAAGGGCTGATTTTTTTATAAAACATTTCCCACATTCTGGACAAGAAAATGGCTTTTCTCCTGTGTGAATTCTCTTATGTGTAACACCGGATGATTTCGCTGCAAAACATTTCCCACATTCTGAACAAGAAAATGGCTTTTCTCCTGTGTGAATTCTCTTATGTGTAACAAGGACTGATTTCTCTGTAAAACATTTCCCACATTCTGAACAAGGAAATGGCTTCTCTCCTGTGTGAATTCTTTTATGTGTACCAAGGGCTGATTTTTTTATAAAACATTTCCCACATTCTGGATAAGAAAATGGCTTTTCTCCTGTGTGAATTCTCTTATGTATAACAAGGGCTGATTTCTCTGTAAAACATTTCCCACATTCTGAACAAGAAAATGGCTTTTCTCCTGTGTGAATTCTTTTATGTGTAACAAGGGCTGATTTTGCTGCAAAACATTTCTCACATTTTGAACATGAAAATGGCTTCTCTCCTCTGTGAGTTCTTTTATGTGTAACAAGGGCTGATTTTGCTGCAAAACATTTCTCACATTTTGAACATGAAAATGGCTTCTCTCCTCTGTGAGTTCTCTGATGTCTAACAAGGTTTGATTTCCATGTAAAACATTTCCCACATTCTGAACAAGAAAATGGCTTCTCTCCTGTGTGAAATTCTTGATGTCGCAGGAAATGTGTTTTGTGAGCAAAACATTTCCCACATTCTGAACATGAATATGTCTTCTCCCCTGTGTGAGTTCTATGATCTTCTCCCCTCCTGTGACATCTATTCTGCTCATCAGTCTGTGATGAATCAGAAGATGGGACCTGTATAAGAGGATCCGATGATGGATCTTTGCTGTGAAGGGCTGAGGGGATATCTGGGATATTGGCAGGTTCTTCATATGTATCTTGTGTGATACCACAATCCTCTGCTTTACAATCTGCAGATATCAGATGTCTCTCTGAGCTCCCGATACCGTCATCTGCCAAGAATAAAGTTGATTATTCTTTAATACTATAGACTTTAAAAATGATACTGATATTTTATAACATTTCTATACAAATAACAAGTCATGTAGAAAAAGGTAATCATCATCAATGGGTGCTTTTACACAGGCTGACAGCTGCTAGAGCTATGACTGAAGAGAGCCATTATGGATGACTGTCTGCCCATGTAAACACGGATCCTGACAGAGAAACTGAGTGAGAATCGCTCAACTTTTGAAGTCACTTGGTTTGCAGCTCACTTAAACACCAAGTGATTGTCAGTGAAGAACAAATCATCAAAAACTACAGATGTGAGTTGGGACTTAAAAGTAGCTAATTCTGGTTTCCATCAATATAGGGGATCTGGGGATCTGATAAGGGTCATGAAGAGTAATTTGCAGAGTCCTCCACAAGACCCGGGCTCCTGTCCTCGGTAGCTACAGGAATAGTATATTCCATACAGATGGAGTTCGGCCATTTCTGCACCAACATCAGTTTCTGTTTTTCCATAAAGAAATCTCCCATGAAGCCGGATGTCAGTAACACATGGTGGGCAGCAAATATAGAACTGCTCATCTGTAAAACAGCTTAGTGCATTCAATAATGCGATATGCTGTCACATCAGACCGGGGCAGGGAGGCATGTTCTTCCAGGCCAAGGTTTACAGTCACCATGTTTGCCGCTGCTCTCAAAGGTACGGGGACTCCTGCAAGTACTAGTGCTGACAGTCTTACTCACGGTACTGTCGTGTCCTGCTCTCTCATAGGCTGACAGAGTGACCTCCCTCCCCGGCTCCAGCATTCACTGTAGTTTGACTGACCGCACAGGGGGGAAAGAAGTGAGGTCACGTTGTGAGCTGGAGAGAGCGAGCGCACAATGGAGGATAATGGGGCAATGGAACATGGGGTCTGTTTGGGGGACATTGGAGGATGATGGAGCTGATACCTTTTGGTGTTTAAAGTTTATTCTGAGTCCCATAAGACTCTAGTTATACCACTGATTGGGAGCATAGGAGGTCACAATACTAACTGAGGCCACAGAGTGGGGGTCACATTATCGATTGAAGCCTTAGAGCGAGTCACATTACTAATTGAGGCCATGGCAGGGGGCAATATTACATAAAGTAAGACCACAATGGGCATATTATTGGATGTAAAGGGAGGGGGAGGGGCACTGAAATGTCAACTAGTGGTTGCAGCAGCAGCTTAATGGGAAGAGGGAAGAGAAGTAAGTTTGGCTGCAAGAAAACAGGAAGAAAATAATATATTACATAATTTTTAATTTATTCCAGTGGGGGGGGGGGGTGGGTTCTGAGGTTTGCTCTAGGTCCCCCAGGGTTCTTTGTATGCCCCTGCTTCTACTCGCAGCCTATACACTTCATAGTTCCCGGTCATGCAGCAAGCTCTGCTCTGTAGACCTGCTGTCAGGCTGCGATACATCTGTAAACTGTGCCCTTAATGCGCTCGTCTGAAACTGGTCATAAAAGGGAAATACAGTTCCTGGTTCTGTTTACATGTACACAGCTTGGCTCAGTTGCTGTATTTACGTACCAAGCTTGGTTCTGGTATTGTATGTATGTACATCACCAAGCTTGATTTTGTTGTTGTAATTATGTTATGACCTTGGTTCTGGTGCTGTATTTATGGCACCTAGTGGCCAGCTCTGATAGTACACCCTCCTATACCTCATATATATTCTACAGTTCATGCACAGCGATTTTTGCATCAAGTGTTTTGAAAAGAACCACAACCAGCGGAATCTGCTCAGGCCCCCATATTGCTGGCCAATTCAATTTCCTATTTCTAGTTATATGCAGCAGACCCACTAGGACCCCCACTAAGCTGGAAGGCCACATACACGGGCACGATGTTTCTTCTTCACTCGTGACCTGTGCTCCACCCCCATCCTGGATATTTCATTGAGAGCCGGATTGAAGTCCGTCATTGAGACAAAGAAAAACAGCAAACAGAATAAATCATGACCTTTTACATCCCAGAGCATACTCCCAGAACTATTCTCAAGCCCCCGACCCAGCCCATCCGAACTGGAGAGGTCACAGGTTCAGAGTCCACATATGGACAACCCAACATCTCCACCACTAGGAGACCAATCTGTCCTCCCACTATCAACATCAGAAGACTCCTCACTCTGCCTCCGTTACGGCTAGTGATGAGCGAGCATACTCGCTAAGGGCAATTGCTCGAGCGAGCATTGCCCTTAGCGAGTACCTGCCCGTTCGAGAGACTAGGTTCGGGTGCCGGCGGCGAGCAGGGAGCTGCGGGGAGGAACGGAGGGGAGATCTCTCTCTCTCTCCCCCCCCCCCCTGCTCCCCCCTGCTGACTGCCGCAACTCACCGCACCCCCGCGCCGGCACCCGAAATCTTTTCTCTCGAGCGGGGAGATACTCGCTAAGGGCAATGCTCGCTTGAGCAATTGCCCTTAGTGAGTATACTCGCTCATCTCTAGTTACGGCGCTTTTTCTTTGTATTCAACATCTCTTTAAAGCAGAATTACCATCTACACTATGCGATATCAACGGCCAGATACATGATCTAGGACAGCGTACTACGGATCTGAAACACAAGACAGTTGACATAGTAGATGCCCTGGATGAGGAACGAGCTGGGGTGAAGATTACTCTGAGCAGATAGAAGCTTTAGAATTGAAATGTGAGGATCTGGAAGACTGAAGTAGATGGGCCAATATCCGAATCAGAGGTATGCCAGAGGCTATCACTAACATCCATGAAGCTGCAACTAATTTGTTCTCTGCGCTGCTAACACAAGTCTCTTAAGAAAGCTTATGTATCATCCGTATCCACCGTGCCCTGGCCACACTTAAAGGGGTTGTCCCGCGAAAGCAAGTGGGGTTATATACTTCTGTATGGCCATATTAATGCACTTTGTAATATACATTGTGCATTAATTATGAGCCATACAGAAGTTATTCACTTACCTGTTCCGTTGCTAGCGTCCCCGTCTCCATGGTGCCGTCTAATTTCAGCGTCTAATCGCCCGATTAGATGCGCTTGCGCAGTCCGGTCTTCTCTCTTCTAAATGGGGCCGCTCGTGCCGGAGAGCGGCTCCTCGTAGCTCCGCCCCGTCACGTGTGCCGATTCCAGCCAATCAGGAGGCTGGAATCGGCAATGGAGCGCACAGAGCCCGGAGTGAAGATCCCGGCGGCCATCTTACTCAGGTAAGTAAGAAGTCGCAGCAGCGCCGGGATTCGGGTAAGTACTGTACGTTTTTTTTTTTAAACTCCTGCATTGGGTTTGTCTCGCGCCGAACGGGGGGGCTATTAAAAAAAAAAAAAACCATTTCGGCGCCGGACAACCCCTTTAACAACCCAAATCTGCCAAGAAACATTGTCCTCAAACTCCATTATGGCGAGATGAGCGACCAGATACCAGCAGCTGCAAAAAATCTGACCGTGCTCCTGAGGCTTCCGGGGTCTGTCCAGATCTATGCGGATATTGCCCCAATCACTCTGGCTAAAAGAAGAAGTCTGAGTCCTCTCACTCAAGTTTTACAAAGAGCTAATATCCATTATAGATGGAATTTCCCCTTCACATTGAACGTAAAGATCAACCAGCAAATATATCATTTCTGAATCCTGGAAGAAGGAAGATGTACTTTGGTGGAAGAAAGAATTCCCCTCGATTCTCCGAATGTCGTGACACCCAGAGCCCAGCGGCCAACGAGAACCTGGTCAATGACTGTATCTCCACGCCGAGATTGGCCCTTCCAGTGATGTAGAACTCCATTCAACTACGGGACTATACGGTACTCTTCCATATGTAACACAGCATCACCTGGGGTGGGGAATTACAGGGAGGGGGCTGTAATGGTGGACTTTAGTCATCTACAAGTCTTTACAACGCATCTCTCTGACCCCCCCCCAAGCAAAAGAGACATTTCAAGACATTTCTTATCACTGGGGGCCACCCTGGGCGATTAGCTGTTCAAGTGCTATTCTGAAATGTCCCGTGTGCCTGCATTTTTGGGTTGGGTTGCTCTCGGTACCTGCGAGACAAACAGTCTGATCATCAATGAATATGGTTAATGTTTAGAGTATGAGATTTTGATCTGTTTTTTTTCACCCTTTCTTCTCTAGCTAGCTTTAGCTCCAGGACGGATTGGAGCTATTTGTTGCCCTTTCCACCCTGGACCTGGTGGGCGTCTCACATATTATGGGGAACGCGCCCGACGTCTGGACCACTCTGCGTTTACAAGCCCAAGACATTGTTGTTATGTTTCTGTTAGTTGTAAGTTTTCCCAGCTATGTGTTTTTATCTAAGGTAAATAAGGGAGATGGAATAAATCCTCCACAGTGCCACCTATTGAAAGGCAGCATTTCTGACCCCTATCTAAGGTACCTATCTAAGGTAATATCCACATGTAAGCACTATGTCTATCTGCTCCGATATGTAGGATCTTCTAGACAAGCTCCCTGTGGAAGGTCTGTAATTCCTAGATCAGGGCCTTCTAGGCTTCGAACGGGTAGAAACCATGGAGACTCTCATCCAAGAACTGAGATATAATAATAAACAATCAGAAAAATGGTAGTTATCCCATCTCATAAAGTTAAGGGGTTTAATGTGTCTCTAAAAAGACGCAAAGCTCTGGCCCAATATTTGAAATTTAAACCAGACATTATTTGCCTACAGGAGATTCACTTCTTCTCCTCACCACCAAAGTTTTGTCACCCCCAGTACTCTAAAATATATTCCTCAACAGCCCCTAAGAAACACCAGGGGGTTACTATCCTCATTATAACTTTTTCCTCCTGATTGTTACCCATATGGAAGCTGATCCACAGGGCAGATTCCTTATTCTGCAGGGCTCTCTCTATGATAATAAAGTAACGATAGTTAACTCCTACGCTCCTACCACAAATTCACATAAACTCTTTTCCATGGTAGCCAATAAACTCCGAAACATTCCAAATACCCACATTTATTGGATAGGAGATTTCAATATGGTGCGGTCCCTCTCTATAGATTGTTCTTACTCGGGTCTTGATAGACTAAGTCCAGCTCAGCGAGTCTCATTGAGGGCCACACTGGTGGATTTGGCAATAGTGGATGTGTGGAGGGAGAATCATGGAGCAAGAAGGAGTTACACCTCCTTCTCTCTGCCCAAGCCTTACTCACGTGTAAATTAGATCCTCGTATCCCCTTTGATTCTGCCGGCACTGGTTCAGGCCAGAAATATCCCATGTGTCTGGTCGGACCATGATATAGTTATATTGCACTTCCTGGATCAACTTTCACACACTCACACTCTGTAAGATGGAGACTTAATGAACCTCTTTTAAAAAATCCTGTGTCTCATTCCTAAATTAATGACCAACTCAAAACCTACTTAGATACGAATGTCATCCCCAACTCACAACCGGTTCGGGTCTGGTTAGCACATAAAGAATACATGAGGGGACAGATCATTAAAATCGCGTCACACATTAAGCTAGAGAGAGCTGGGAACATAGTAAACCTGGAGCGCGGTTGGGCATCCTGTAGCGAGCGAACCAACAGCTCTCCAGCTTAGCCCTGATTAAAGAAATAAGAGATGTTAAGCTTTAGTTGAATCTCCTCTACACATCCCAGGTTAAGAGGGCCCTCCAGTGGACGAAAGCCTGTTACTACTGACTGGCTAAAAAAAAACCCGATAAGCTATTAGCCACAAAGCTTAGGCAAAGAGACTCACAATTTACTCTATCCGATCCAACAACGGGAACTGCACCTCAAATACCCACAGAATTCCACAGACATTTCGAGATTTCTATAGCTCTGTCTATAAATATAAACCACAGAGGCACCCACTAGCATCACAGTCCTTCTTGGACGAGATCTCCCTACCGCAACTAGACCCAAATCAACAATTGATTTAATCCAAACCATTGGGGTGGAGGAGGTAGAAGAAACCATAAAAAAAACCTAAAGCTAGGCAAAGCCCCAAGGCCTGATGGGCTGACTGCGCTCTATTATAAAAAGTTTGTAGAGTCCCTTATCGACCCCCTGGTTCATCTGTACAATGACCTATTATTAGGAAAACATACCTGAGGAGTTCTTAGATGCTCATATAATAGTAATTCCTAAACCCAATAAGGACCACACCACCCCAAAGAATAACCACCCCATTTCCCTCTGAAACCTGGATTATAAATTTTTACTAGTATTTTTGCCAACTGGATAAATAAATATCTTCCCTCCGTGATCCACAAGGACCATGGTGGGTTTTATACCTGCACGATACCCCTGATAATGTTAGAATAATTCTGAATCTAGTCCACATCGCACAATCCCAGAATTCACCACTGCTTCTTCTAGCACTCGATATAGAATAGGCATTGGATAGCCTGTCATGGGACTATCTATTTACTGATTTAGATAGGATGGGTGTGGGAGGTCACCTGAGGCTCACCTCACACGCATGCTGCATAAGCTGAGGGACAGACCTGCTGCTATTCAGGGAAAATGATTGTGTAGGGTAGCGGTTACGATTAGGCAGGGATCCTTGCTCCAAGAACCCAACAGTCCTTTCTGGGACTACAACTCCTCTCATTGTGTGCATCAGCAGTTTGGCTGGCTGGGAGCCGTTATACTATTACCGTTTACTGTGTATATTTTGGGCTATAAACGTACGCATTTTGACCAAGTGCATTGTACAACATGATGAAGACTAGGGCTGGGGGGCGAGGTCAAGGATGTGGGCGTCCGAATGAGCGTGTGGGCAGAGGCCGAGGTCCTGGGTGGGGTGAAACAGTGCCTGCTGCTGAGGGATTAGTAGAGCGCTGCGTATCTATGCTTCATCTCACATTTTGCAGGTCCACGTGGTAGACCATTATTAACCCCTTGAGTGGCAGGTTTCCTACTACCCTGTCGTGCCCACCAGGGCAGGTTTTTTAAAATGGTCTAATCATTGAATTTCAACTAGTTTTGCAGTTGCGTCTCAAGAGCCATAACTTTTTCATTTTTCCATTGACATGGCCATATGAGGGCTTGTTTTTTTGCGGGACAAGTTGTGATTTTTTAAACAGGGGGAAGGAAAAAAAGAAATGGGGAAAAAAGAAAAAAAGGGGCCATGTCATTAAGGGGTTAAATAATGTATTAACTTCCTTCTCTGGGTCATTACGACGCACACAGATACCACATGTGTGATTGTATTTTTGATTTTTTACAAAGTAAAGGGAGACAAGTGTTTTTTTTTATTTTTTTAATAATTTTTTTACTTTTTTTTTTTTATTATTTTTTAAAAAAAAATTTTTTTTTTGTCCCTTTAGGGGACTTCCACAGGGACCCATCAGGACCCCTGATCACATTCCGGGGGTCCGATGGTGACAGCCCTTTACATGCTGCAGTGACAGCCCTTTACATGCTGCAGTCACATAGACTGCAGCATGTAAAGGGTTAACACAGCAGAGATCGGAGGTTTTCTCTGATCTCTGCTGTAAGAGCTGGTACCTAGGTGTCCTCTGACAGCCAAGCACCAAGCTCTCCCTGCCACAGAGACCATCGGCTTTCTTCTGACAAGCCGATGGTCTCTATGGCAACCTGTAAACAAAGCAGGACATTGCCGACATGTCGGCAATATCTTCTGCTGGTTTTTCAAAGCCCTTGCTTTGTTCTCTGTGTGGGTCTGTGCAGGCAGAGCACACTGTCACAGCTTGTGGCATTGTGCTCTGCAGCTCCCATAGTGATACATAGCCCGGAAATCTTCCGGGCAGTATCGCTATGAGCAGTGGAGCTCGGCCCCGGAAATTTTCCGGGCGTGCCACTCAAGGGGTTAAAAGCACAACAGTGCGATCAGGTCATGACGTAAATAGCGGATAACGCGTCCAGTAATTTATCCAACACCCAGTCTTACACGCAGTCCACTCACGCTAGCCAAGGGACTGGACCTCCAAATCCTCAGGCTGATCCTCCTTCCTCCCAGCCTGGTTACTCCAGGAAAATTAGAGATTCAGAACAAGCATACTCCTAGGAACTGTCCTTGGGTCCCTGCCCTGGGTCGGAAAAATGGTTCATCAGCCACCTGATGAGTTTGTCGTGACCGGTGCCCAAAATTTGGAACTTTCACAGACTCAGGATGATGAGGGTGGGGACTCCCAAGTAGTGTCTCAAGAGCTATTTGTGGATGATGATGATGATGATGATGAGACACAGTTGTCTGTCAGTGAGGTTGTTGTTAGGGCAGCAAGTCTTGTGGATGATGAGGTGACTGACCCCACCTCAGTTGGAAAGCCTACTGAAGACAGCGCTTCAGAGGGGGAGGCAAGTGCAGCACCAAAACAGGTTGGAAGAGGCGGTGGGGTGGCCAGAGGGAGAAGTAGGGACACAGCAAGTAATCCCCCAACTGTTCCCCACAACACCTCCTCGTGGCAAGCTCACGCGCAGAGAGCTAGGTGTTTGAAGGTCTGGAGGTTTTTTTATGAGAGCGCGGACAACCGACGAACAGTGGTGGGCAACCTGTGCTGCACTAAGATCAGCAAAAGAGCCACCACTACCAGCCTGACCACCACCAGCATGCGCAGGCATATAATGGCTAAGCACCCGACGAGGTGGAATGAAGGCCATTCACCGCCTGCGGGTCACACTGCAGGACTCTTCCCCTGTGTAACATCCTGGCACAGAGATGCAATCCCCCACCCAGGACGCAGGCATGAGCGTCTTCACCTCCACGGTCCTCCGCTGCCTCCACCAATGTGTCCCACCACAGCGTTCAGCTGTCCATATGTCCATAACCTAAGCATTAGAGCGCTAGCAGAAATATGCGGTCACCCACCCGTATGCACAATCGCTAAACGTGCATATCTCCAAACTACTGAGCCTGGAGATGCTGCCATATAGGCTGGTAGAAACTGAGGCTTTCCGCAACCTTATGGCGGCGGCCGTCCCTCGCTACTCAGTCCCCAGTCACCACTATTTTTCACGCTGCGCCGTCCCTGCCCTACACCAGCATTTGTCACAAAATATAAAACGTGCCCTCACCAACGCGGTTACTGGGAAGGACCACTTAACCACCAACACATGTGCTGGCGGGCAGGGACATTACATCTCCCTGATGGCACATTGGGTTAACCTGGTGGAGGCTGGGACCGAGTCTGACCCAGGGTCCGCTCACGTGCTACCCACACCGAGGATTGCGGGTCCTACCTCGGCTTATTATGCCACCTCCTCCATACCCCCTCTGCTCCTCCTCCACCTCTCCATCTGTCCCGTCTCTACCATCTGTGAGCACGTTGCCTTTAGTCGGTAGCTTGAGGCACTGCAGCACTGCTGTGGGGAAGTGTAAGCAGGCCGTGCTGAAACTACACAGCTTGGTGACAAGAGGCACACCACCCAAAAACCTCCAACCAGGCATGGTCGTGTGTGATAATGACCGTAACCTGGTGGCGGCTCTGCAGCTTGGCAGACTAACACATGTGCCATGCGGCCCCACGTGTTCAATCTGGTGGTTCAGCGCTTTCTTAAAAACGTGTGCGCACATTGCAGAAAGTCCACCACATATGCTGCCACCCTCAGGACACTGCAACATTGCTTCCAGCTGCCAGTGCATCGACTGTCGGGCGACGGGCCCACGCACTGGAATGCATCATTGCACATGTTGGCCAGGCTTTACGAGCAGTGTAGAGCCATTGTTGAATACCAGCTGCAACATGGCCATCAGAGTGGTAGTCAGCCTCCGCAGTTCTTCACAGAGGAAAAGGGCATGGATGTCTGACATCTGTCAGGTGTTAGGAAACTTTGAGAAATCAACATAAATGGTGATCGATGATGCGGCCATTATCAGCGTAACCATCCCACTGCTTCGCCTGCTGAGAAGGTTGCTGCTAAGCATTAAGACCAACGCTTTATGGATAGAACAGAAGATGGGGGATGGAAATACGTCACTTGATAGCCAGACCACTCTCACATCAGTTTAACAGCACGTATTGAAGGAGGGGGAAGAGACTGCTGCCCACACTGCAGAGGGTACCCATGCTACTTCCTTCACATCTGTTCAGTGTGTATGGGCTGAAGAGGAGGAGGAGAAGGAGACTGAGAGTTATCCTCCTAGTGAAGAAAGCGATGTGTTGCGTACTGGGACTCACATGACATACATGGCTGACTCCATGTTAAGCTGCCTTTTCTGTGACCCTCGCGTTAGATGCATTCTTGCCAACACGGATTACTGTTAACCCTTCTCGACCTATGGTATAAGGAGAACCTTTCCACTCTCATTCCCGAAGAGGAAAGGAGTACGAAAGTGATGCAATACCACAAGGCCCTGGTGGAAAAGCTGATACTAAAGTTCCCATCTGACAACGCTAGCGGTAGAGAACGTAGTTCAGTGGGACAACTAGCAGGGATGATGCAGGGATCAGGCAGCATGTCTAGCGCAGGCAGGGGAACACTCTCCAAGGCCTCTGCCAGTTTTATGGCTCCCCAGCCAGACTTTGTCACCATTCCCCAGTCTAGGCTGAGTAGGAAGGAACACTGTGAAAAGATGGTGTGGGAATACATAGCCGACTTTACCAACGTCCTCTGTGATCCCTCTGTTCTACACAAACTATTGGGTGTCAAAGATTGACACATGGCACAAAATTGCACTGTACGCATTGGAGGTGCTGGCCTGCCCTGCCGCTAGCGTCATATCACAGAGGGTGTGTAGTGCTGCTGGAAGAATTATCACGGATAAGTGTAGCCGCCTGTCAACTGACAGCACCGACAGGCCTACACTCATTAAGATGAACAAAGTCTGCATTGCCCCTGACCTTTCTTCTCTACCGGTGGAAAGCAGCATAACATAAAGTATCTTTAAGCTGGAACTGGAGAACCATGCACCCCCTATCACACCAAAAAAGGGTAGAAGTAGCTTGGACTATCCTTCTCTGATCTTCCTCCTCCTCCTCCTAAACCAGCATGTCAGCATGCTCTGTAAAAACTAATTTTTTACGGAGGGCTGCCTACAGGCTCTGTTAGCAAATTAAGCAAGTACGAGCTCTATGTTAAAAAAAAAAATTCTGGCGTTCACCTGCACTCTGGGTAAACAAATTTTTCAGAGGTACACCTATACTTTTGGTACACAATTTTTTCTGGAGTTTGCCTATACTCTTGGTACACAGATGTTTCAGGGGTTCGCCTTTACTCTTGGTAAACAAATGTTTCAGGGGTTCACCAATAGTCTTGGTACACATGTTTCAGGGGTTCGCCTATACTCTTGGTACACAAATGTTTCAGGGGTTCGCCTATAGCCTTGGTACACGTTTCAGGGGTTCACTTATACTTTTGGTACACAAATTTTTCACCTATACTCTTGGTAAAGTAATTGTTTCTGGGGTTCGCCTATACTCTTGGTATACAAATGTTTCAGGGGTTCGCCTATACGCTTGGTCAACAAATGGTTCAGGGGTTTGCCTATAGTCTTGGAACTCATGTTTCAGGGGTTCGCCTATAGTCTTGGTACACGTTTCAGAGGTTTTCCCATAGTCTTGGTCCACAAATCTTTCAGGAGTTCACCTATACTCTTGGTCAACAAATGTTTCAGGCGTTCACCTATACTCCAGGTAAACAATTACGCTGCACTCTCGCTCCACAAATCTTTCAGCTTCTCACCTGCAATCTTTTTAAAATGGGTTGTTTACTTCTATGTAGAAGTACTGGCCTCTGAGTCCCCACTATGCTGGCATTTGTGGCTAATGAAATGCTGCGACGGAGGTGGCATGGGATGGCACTTACAATTATACATTAATTTGTCTGCGATTTGTCTGCTATAAAGCACAACTTTAAAATGGTCACATGGCGTACGGAAACGTATCCCAGCGCGGTAACCATCTTTGGCCACTAATTTCTTCACGGTTCATGCTGTCCTTCCCCGGGGCACTGGTTAACAAGCCCCTCGGGGAGATATATATTTTTTTCTATTTGCACGCTCCCTCAAGCGGCAGAAGCGTCGTTGTGTGCCCGGACGCTTGGAGGGGTTGCCCGGGTAAGACTGCCACCTGCCAGCTACCGCGGGCGGATAGGCAGAGTGGGGACTCAGGGACTCCGTGGCTCTGTCCCAAAAGAGAAACCGCAGAGGGGCGGCTGCGGTGCATTGACTCCAGTGTGCGCATCCAGACTCCTTCTTGGCGCTTTGAGAAAATAGGTCAAATACCACCAACTCTCCGCCAGTACGCCTGGACAAAGGTGGGTTGACCTGAATCCCTGGGATGAGAGGAAAGGGCCGCTCCGTGCGGGGGCGGCGTCGGACCGTCCTACGGTGTCGTGGAGCTCTTGTCGGTGAAGTAGGCGAATGGGTGCACCTTACTCTGTCTGGGATAGGGACAGCTGGATGCAGTGCTGGGAAACATTTTCAGTACGTTGTGGATGCAGGCACGTGCCTGCGTCCTGGTGGGGAGTGGACAGCAATGCCAGCATGTAACAAAGGAGAAGAGGCAGTGGTGTCACCCGCAGGCGGTGATTGGCCTTCGTTGCACCTAGTGTGGTGCTTAGTTAAGGCGTGCCAGCATGTGTGCCTTGCTGATTATAGTCTGTCCCATCTAAATTGTTAGGGGGGTGATCACTAGGCTCTTGCCAACAATTTGGCTTAATAGTGAGACCTCAGATGCATCCATGCATGCTGCTTCTGTTGCTCCCTATGCGTTTCTGTGGTGTTTCCATCACTTTCTGATGTTTTCAGGTGATTCACACAACCTCCCCCATGAGGAGCATGGGTCACCTTCAAAAATGCTCGAGAGTCCCATTGACTTCAATGTGGTTCGTTATTTGAAACGAGCTCTTGAGCATTACGAAAAAGTTTGACTCGAGTAACGAGCACCCAAGCATTTCGGTGCTTGCTCATCTCTAATCATAACACCACATCATACTTCATTCCATACACCTCCTAAATACCATACCAATATCCTACCAAGCATTATTATTACCAGTGCCACACTTTTTACATCCTTACTTTCACAAAATTCTTTTTTTCTTTCCATACCCTCACCATCCCATTCTCAGGTCCTGACCTTAGTATCTAACAGTCCCTCTCCGTTCTCCTTTCCCATTATCCAGCACCCTCGTCTGACACATCCTTATAGGTCTTCATAGCAGCACAATGAAGGCATGCTGAAATCTGTAGACACAACATCTTACCGGTGATGCCGGATCCCTCCTCCTCCGGGCCTGCAAGCACTGAATGCAGAGTGGAGGATGAGCTGGTGGGGATAGTTTGTGGTTCGGGGGCAGCATGGGCCACGGCACCTCTCCAGCCCTGCTACTGTAGCAGTAGGGCTGTGGAGCAGAGATCTTCTGCAGCCACATTCTCTAGCTACCGCTTGATACAGCAGCCGTCCGCCGTGCAGTCGCTGACTAGCATCACTGTATGACCGGAATGCTTACATGTCAGCTATTAGTAAATGTGTATTGCTGATATGTAGGCCTTCTGATTATACACTGACTTTACTCAACAACCGTGAAGCGAGTGGCTCTACTAATACAACTAGCACAGTTTTCTGCCTGCCCAGCACCTTCCTCCCTACAAACACCAGGGGCACATGCCCCACTTTCCCCCAGCTACAATCCTGCTAAATATGTTCATTACCTGGTGATGGGAGCGGCTGTTGGGTCTCCATCATGGCGTCCTTATACAGATCCTTGTGTCCTTCTAAATACTTCCAATCCTCCATGGAGAAATAGACAGCGACATCCTGACACCTTATAGGAACCTGACAACACAATATACAGTCATCACCCAGAAGCCTCCAGTACTGTTACTGTATAATATCCCAACATTCCCTGCAGCGTCACCTCTCCAGTCAGCAGCTCAACCATCTTGTTGGTGAGTTCTAGAATCTTCTGTACATTGATCTCCTCATGTATCAGAGGGTGAAGTGAGGGCCTCATGATTGGGCTCAGGGGTCTCCCCCATCTATCACACATGGGGGCCTGACAGCCATCACTAGAGGTCTTCTTCACTACTGCGTAATTCTGTATATGGGGAGACATTAATAAATATCACTACAGACATTTCCAGAGTCCATCACCTCTCCAGTGACATCATCTGTTATTACCATAGATAAGAATGATGTAATGTTACATCATCAGAATCTCTCCCCTCTCCAGTGACATCATCTGTTATTACCATAGATGAGAATGATGTAATGTGACATCATCAGAATCTCTCCCCCCTCCAGTGACATCATCTGTTATTACCATAGATAAGAATGATGTATTGTGACATCATCAGAATCTCTCACCTCCCCAGTAAGCTGGAAGAGTATTTCTAGGGTGAGATTTAATACACTTTCTGCCATCTTGTTTCTGTCCTTCTCCATCTTTGATGAATCAGTCATGTAGGGTCCTAAATGGAAAGAATATGAACCAGTGTAAAAAAAAAAAAAAACACAAAAAAAAAAGACATTATAACTGTCTTTTGAGATAATAAGAGGAAACATTTAAAAGTGTTTTCTTATTACTTATAATTGCTTCACAACCCCTGTGTCTTTCCTGGTTGCCTCTGACCAGGACATGTGACTGCTGCAGCCAATCACTGGCTATAAAAGGTCTCTGCTGTGGGCAGTGATTGGCTGCAGCAGTCACATGTCCTGGTAAGCAGCAACCAGGAAAGACACAGGGGTTGTGAAGTAATCTGAATGGTCTCCGCCTTCCCTGTCCAACGTACAGCCAAGCGCAGAACAGTGATAACCTGTCCCCCCCCCCCCCCCTCGTAGACCCCAGCGGAGAGCTGTCACTCTGAGTAACCCTTGAGTGACTGATCCTAGCCCCCCGCAGGTACTGCCTGCACTCTTCTCTCCATCCTTCTTATTCCTCTTTCCTCAGTCTGCTGAATCCCATCTCCATCCCCGACACACAGGCAATCTGCGACACTGAGACGAGGCTGACCTTATTGACAGAGCATACAAGTCATAGGAGGAGGCCATGCTGTGTAATAATGTGCAGTTATTGGAGCTGAAGCATTACTGGGGAGGGGGCTACCACTGAGAGATGATGTACAAGTGAATGCAGAGTAAGTAGACAGAGGACATCACTGCTACAATAGGCCAGGAATGCAGGTGTCCAGTGTCACAGTGAACTCCCAGTGCACAGAGATGGCAGGAGTGAGCGTACAAGTGTGCAGGAGGATATATACCAGTTTTTGGTCCTCCAGCATCACTGAGGATAAAAACAAGCATTTATTAGAACTTCTGGCTACAAACATAGGACCGCCATCCAAAGAGAAGATCCATGTGGGCACTTCATCAGTGCCGGAGAACTACATAGGGCTCAATCCGACAGGCGTTCTGTTGTTCCCCTCCCATCACCTTTATTATTGTAGATTATAATACTATTATAATAAAATATTAACCCCCTGTCTACCCTACAACACCAAACCCTGACACTACTCTGGAGAAGTTAGGAAAAAATATTTTATACTAATGTCACTATTTCCTGTTGTCTGAGGCCGGGGTGTATACTATAGTCAAGTGTGTCTAATAGTCCAAAAATATGGTAAATACCAGAGGCGTAGCTGGGTTTCCTGCACCCAGGGTAAAAGCGTTGTGCAGCCCCACATCTGAACCTTGCTTGCTGAGCCTCTCCCACTAGTAATTAATAATGGATGGTAACTCACTATGTTGCTTACATTTTTCAGTAAGTTACAGCAAATAATAATGCTGGTAAATCACTAAATGTAGCAGTAAAACATAATTTTATTAATATGCCCTATAGAGTAAAATACAAGCACTAAATGAGGGTAATAATACCAAAAACTGCATAATAGACACCCCTGGTGCATCCAGTACTACCATGTATAATTGGAGCAGCTGCCCCAAAAAGAGCAAATATAACCCCCTTCCTTCCCCCTGTATTAGTAATAATATAATAGTACAGTATGAAGTACTGCTCATTGAAAGGAGGGGGGGGGGGACGGAAAGACAATCAAGCACAAGATCTTCCTATAGGACAATCTTCTCACTCCCGACACAGCGTCACTTTCTCCCCCCCCCCCCCCTCCTTCCCGCACCTACCTGTCATCACCCTAGCTCTCTCTCACTGCGCTGGACAGTCCCACTACCCCCACTACACATGCTTCACAATGAAGGCATGCTGCACTCTGTAGATACAACCTAGCAGCTCTTACCGGTGATGCCGGATCCCTCCTCCTCCGGGCCTGAAAGCACTAAATGCAAAGAAAGAGCTGGTGGTGATAGTTTGGGGGTCTAGGACAGCATGGGCCAAGGTACCTCTCCAGCCCTGCACCGCCGTCACCTACTGTAGCAGTCGGGCTGGTGGAGCCGAGATCTTCTGTAGCCACATTCTCTTGCTGCCGCTTGATACAGCAGCCGTCCGCCATGTAGTCGCTGACTAGCGTCACTGTATGACCGGGATGCTTACATATCAGCGATTAAAAGTGTATTGCTGATATGTAGGCCTACTGATTATACACTGACTTTAATCAACAACTGTGTAGTTAGTGGCTTCACTAATCCAACTAGCACAGTGTCCTGCCTGCCCAGCACCTTCCTCCCTACAAGCACCAGGGGCACATGCCCCACTCCCCCCAGCTACAATCCTGCTAAATACGTCCATTACCTGGTGATGGGAGCGGCTGGCGGGTCTCCATCATGGCCTCCTTGTACAGATCCTTGTGTCCTTCTAAATACTCCCACTCCTCCATGGAGAAATAGACAGCGACATCCTGACACCTTATAGGAACCTGACAACACAATATACAGTCATTACCCAGAAGCCTCCAGTGCTGTTACTGTATAATGTCCCAGCATTGCCTGCAGCGTCACCTCTCCAGTCAGCAGCTCAATCATCTTGTTGGTGAGTTCAAGAATCTTCTGCACATTGATGTCCTTATGTATCGGCGGGTGAGGTGAGGGAGCCATAATTGGGCTCAGGGATCTTCCCCATCCATCACACACAGGGCCCCGACAGCCATCACTAGAGGTCTTCTTCACTACTGTGTAATCCTGTAAATGGGGAGACATTAATAAATATCACTACAGACATTTCCAGAGTCCATCACCTCTCCAGTGACATCATCTGTTATTACCATAGATAAGGATGATGTAATGTGACATCATCAGAATCTCTCCCCTCTCCAGTGACATCATCTGTTATTACCATAGTTAAGAATGATGTAATCAGGCATCATCAGAATCTCTCACCTCCCCAGTGACATCATCTGTTATTACCATAGATGAGAATGATGTGACATCATCAGAATCTCTCCCCCATCTAGTGACATCATCTGTAATTACCACAGATAAGAATGATGTATTGTGACATCATCAGAATCTCTCACCTCCCCAGTAAGCTGGAAGAGTATCTCTAGGGTGAGATTTAATACACTTTCAGCCATCTTGTTTCTGTCCTTCTCCATCTTTGATGAATCAGTCATGTAGGACCTGAATGGAAACAATATGAAACAATGTAAAAAAAACATTATAAATTTACTCGTGATAATAAGGGGAAACATTTGTGTTTTTTTCCATTGCTTAAAAATGCTTCACAACCCGTGTCCTTCCTGGTTGCTGCTGACCAGGACATGTGACTGCCGCAGCCAATTACTGGCTATAAAAGGTCTCTGCTGTGGGCAGTGATTGGCTGCAGCAGTCACATGTCCTGGTCAGCAGCAACCAGGAAGGACACTGGGGTAATGAAGCAATTCATGGGAAAACACCTTTAAGATGATATTAAAGAGAAGCTGTTTTGTGAGTTGTATGAACTACAGGCAACACAAAACCCCGACAGGGTTCTCCTCACCCGGATCAATTGGACTGATAGCCGACCCAGGCAGGGAGAAGTCGGCAGCGACCGCCCCACTGACTCTTCTCCAAGTTCAGAGCTGCTTTTTGCTCTGCTTTTTCTGAAGCGCTGCAGTGTTTTAGAGCACAATATAGATGTCTGCAATGTACATGTGAGTTTTCTTGTCTATTTCTGCAATTGAAAAAAAAAAATTCTGAAAAAACATCTCTGTATAAAAAAGCCACCAAAATAACTTGTAAAGAAACATATGAAGTTTATGGCTTAGGGAAGGACTTGGGGAATTTAGATAACTGTAAACGTAACTAGAGCAACAAGTGTCAGGCAGCTGCTGTCAAGGCAAATAGGATAATGGGGTGCATCAAAATAGGTCTACGGACACATGAGGAGAGGATTGTTCTTCCTCTTTACAAGTCGCTCAAGCTCTGACATGTCCTTCTTGAGTCAATACTATAGATAATATTCACACATGGAATATAGTCTATAGTATTGACTCAAGAAGGACATGACAGAGCTTGAGCGGGTTCAACAACGGGCAAGTAAAGTAATAATTGGGGGGGCAGTGACTGATGTTGGAGGATGCTTAGCTCTTCTCTGCCAGATCTAACAGCATGTAATCAGCACTACAGGCAGTGGAAACCTGGGATTCACACAACAGGACTTGCCTAACATCTCCTGACATCGCTGGCACCAGTTGTGATGGTCAGAGGTAAGAAGAAGAGCCCTCTGAAGCTCACAAAGTTCTTCCCTGCCAGCAGGGAAATCCAACATGGCGCCGGCAGACAGAGAGCAGACAGGGAAACAGCCTCCTCTAGTAAACTCCACAGAATTGTAGGCTGTGAGGGATTCCCCTCTGCTGGAGGATTCCCTCCCTGCGCTGCCATCATCATCCAGCAGTCCACCATCTACAGCAGCTCTCTCAGAGCCTGTAGTGGGCGCTGCTGAGGAGGAAAAGGCTGGGGGGAGCGCTGAGAGGAAATCTCAGCATTAACCCC
The DNA here is from genome assembly GCF_035609145.1 of Eleutherodactylus coqui. Lineage (NCBI taxonomy): Eukaryota > Metazoa > Chordata > Amphibia > Anura > Eleutherodactylidae > Eleutherodactylus > Eleutherodactylus coqui. The sequence goes on from NC_089841.1 coordinate 24,538,756, forward strand.
TTCACTGCCTGCCACTTCATACTCTGCAGAGAATTATAGTGAAACCCCTTCTAACACAACCCCAGTAAAACATAAGACCTATTACAGGTACCAGATACGATCGCATTACAGACCGGGCGCACAGGCTTCTGAGTCTTAATCACTGCCCAGGTCCACAACAAGGGAGGTCATCACACGTATCCATGTTTAGCACATTAAAGAGTAAATAACGTCTATCGCCAGGTGATCCCCTACAGTCCCCGATCACTTTCACAATATTTTACTGTTTGCTGACCTCTGCACCCACTTTTCTACGTCGGAGGGCATTCAGACCTTTTTCTGTAAAACTCATTATCAATAAAAACTGTGCTAAAATTATGCACAAACAAGAAGCGCTTGAGCTCTGCAGGAATCGGGACCTTACACCACATAATAATATGGTTGTGTAACAAAGCTCTCTGGCCTTCTATGGACACATCCACCACCAAACCCCAATCTGCCCTTGTATTTTATATTTGGCCTTTGCAACACCCGATGGTTGGAGTAGTCCCGGTGTAGTTGGCTGCTGGTTGGCGACACTGGTGAAACGCACCACGAAACAGGACAAAGCGCAGAGTCTAGATATGGACCTTATGTCGGAGAAGGCGGTATATAATCAAAATCCGGGTTACAAGTCAAAGGATCAAGGCAGGCAAGTCCTGCAAACAGGTTCAAGGGTCGGTACACAGTAGCCCAAGATCAGAATAGCTAGCTGAGAACAGGAAACAAACACCACTGATTTTCTGGCAAGGAGCAAGTTTCCCAGCTCAGGTTAAATAGCCCTGCAGCTTGGCTGAGAGCAAGGAGAAGGGTTAACTCAGGCAATACTGGTGGAAAGCACACAGCACTGCAGAGGATTAACTTCAGCAGTGCTGATAGAAAGTAAAAGAGCAGTTCATGCAGAAGAGACAGTGTGATGCCCGCATCTGCCAGCAACAGCAGGGGGGGGGGGGGGGGGGGGGGCGGCAGACCCAGGCAGACCCCTTGTCCTCCTGCCAGTTCTTAGTAAAAATTTTTGTAGAAGGAGGGCACTGATATTTTCTGAAGGCTCCCAAGAACCGTGTCTCTTCCAGTCCACCAAAAAATAGGTCTTGTTCCTGATCTACTACATATCTAGAGTATTCTTGAACTAGCAAACGTTTTTTGGAGTTAACTTGGGCCACAGCAGATTTGGACTTTTTAGAACATTTATTGAGAACCAGGAGGTTTGAAAAGTGAGACATGGAAGGAATTAGGTATCCGCAGGGAGCCGTAACTTGTAGCATATAGGGTTCACCTTTTTGGATATCTCAAATGGGCCCAAAAATCGAGGTGCTAATTTATAAAGTATGGAGGAAAGCCATACTTTATCACTGGAAACCAACTGCGGAGGGGATCAAAGCTTGCAATCGGTGAACTTCTACATCTGGGTGGTTGCTCTTTCCAGTTTAGTCTTGTCTTCTGACAGATTCTGGGAAAATTCTCCAGTGATGAAACTGCTGCCGCAACTTCAGATGTGGAAGAAATAGGCAGAGGAATCCTGGGTTGATAACCATACACTATGAGAAAGGGAGATTTATTAGTGGACTCACTGGCATGATGGTTATGGGAAAACTCGTCCCAGTTAAACAGGCTGGACCAATCGGCATGATGTACATTGGTAACGTGACGGAGGTAATTGGTCAGGATCTGGTTGGTATGTTGAACCTGCCCATTAGACTGTGGATGGTAAGGAGAAGTCCAGGGATGCATCCATAAGCTTACAAAGAGCCCTCCAACATCTTGAAGTAAACTGGACCTTCCTATCAGACACCATGTGCAGAAGAAAACCATGTAGCCAAAAGATGTGGTCAATGAACTTTCAGAGGGATGAAGTAAGCCAGCTTGGAAAAACGATTGAAGACCACCCAGATGATTGTGCACTCATTGGATGAGGGCAAATCCGTAATAAATTCTGTGGCTATGTGCGGCCATGGGATCTCTGGAATGGGTAGAGGGCAAAGAAGACCAGCAGGTTTTTGTTTTGAGGACTTGTTTTGAAACAAAAGATCTGGCTATCCTTCACCATAGCTAACCAACGGTAATGACGACAAATTACCTCCATATTTTTAAGTTGAACTGGGTGTCCACCTACCTTAGAACAGTGTCCCCAGGATAAAACTAGTTTTCTTTTAGGTACATATGTCTTTCCAGGAGGAATATTCTTTATTTGAACAGGAGCCACGGATACTAAACTGGCAGGGTCTACGATGTATTATGGCTTCTCCTTAAGATCACTGGAATCTAAGGATCTTGACGGTGTGTCCGCTTTGACATTCCTATTGGTGGGCTGGAATTGCAAAATAAAATCAAATCGAGCAAAGAATAAGGACCACCAGGCTTGTTGAGGGTTGAGTTGCTGTGCGGTGGGTAATTGCTAGAGTACTACACGGAATTGTCTACAGTGTGAGTGGATATCTGGTGAGAAGATCAGAATATCATCGAGGTACACGACAACACACTCATAGAAAAGGTCCCTGAAGGCGTCATTCACAAACTTCTAAAATATGGGTGGGGCATTAACCAGACAGAAAGGCATAACCAAATAATAATGCCCAATCCAAGGGTTTTCCACTCGTCACCCTGTTTTGCCAACTGGAAAACCACAAGTTTGGATAAGGCTTTAAAGAAGTGGGTTTTGGATAACTAAGCCTACACCAAACAGGTTTAAAGTCCACATGAGTATTCATAGCATTTCACATTTAAGATACAGAATGGATGGATAAAAAAATCATAAATAGCCATTTATATAGGCTTCCATTACAAGAAGATATGAAATGGAGGGCTACAAATAGGCAACTATATTTGCACCACACACCCTCACGAATGTGGAGGAGATTAAAAGTTCCACGTACATCAAGATTCGTAAAGATACGAGCTCAGTGCAAGCAAACAGTTCATGGATTAAGGGTCACGGATATTTTTGGCAATGGCATTCAAGCCCCGATATTCTATGCAAGGCCGGAGTGACCCATCCTTCGTTCTAACAAAGTAGAATATGCTCCAGCAGGAGAGAAGACTTGTAGATGAATCTCATGGCGAGATTATCTGATATATTTTGCAGTAGGTTGGAACTCAGAAAGGGACAGAGGCTATACCCTCCCTCAAGGATATGCAGAACCTGGCACCAGATCAATAGGACAGTCATAGGAACAATGTGGTGGCAGACATTCTGCCTCTTTCTTCTCGAACACATCAGTAAAACCGTACTAAGCTGTTGCTGGCCCTGGAGGTTCTGGGGTACCGGAGAGCAAGGAACAGACTATACTTGAAACAGACACATAGAATGGCAGGATAACGCCAACATAACACTTCCTTAGACATTCAATCCGAGCTGGGATTATGCTGACAAAGCCAAGGAAGACCCAACAGCAGGGAACTGATAGACCTCAAAAGGACCGGCAAGGAAATCTTCTACACTCCACAAGATGTATAGCAGGATCAATTTTATGCTGGTGGATGGGGGTCTTAATAGTAGGGTCATGTCTACCACTATAGGCAGCATGGTGTGGTCTGACCACGCACCCATAACTATGTTCATTCAGGAACAATTCAACCACCCAACTATTAAAGTTTGGAGTCTTTACAACTATATTCTAAAACACCCAAAGTTTACCACCAATTCACTAAAAATGTTATCAGATTATTTTTAACTCAACTAATCTACTCTATGGTGCACGCAAAAGGCATTTATGGGATATAATTTCCGAAAACTGGCCTCATGTGACCAAAAAACAGAGAAATGCCTTACTATTATCACTACGATCTAGACTGCACAGACTTGATGAGTTTTCTTAATCACCAGAACGAACTAAAGAAATATCCACTGAAACCAACAGCTCCAAGAATTGTGTCCTTTAGAATACTGAAAATAACCTACGACAAGTAAAGGCCCGTTCAACCTGATCTCGTATTCTATTTATTAATGACCCCCAGGACAAGGCTTTTGACCTTCAAGGAATTGTGAATACATGGGCAGGCAATAATAAACCATTGTATAACGTAACTAACAATGATTCCACAAGCCAACCTACACAAAACTATATAACCACTTTTCTGAGCAGGATGAAGCCTCCTTCTCTGACCCAGGAGGTATTGGGCACCATCACAACCATTTAGTATGACTGAAGTACTCAACATCATTAATTTCCTACAAATGAGCAAATCCCCGGGACCAGACAGTCTTATGGGGGATTATTACAAGGCCCACAAAATCACCCTAGCCTTATATCTGGCCAAGGTGTTCAATGAAACAATGACAAAAGGTGAAGTCCCTCCAGAGATGCTGAAGGCACTTATTACCACCTTGCCTCTGGCTGGTAAAAGCCCCGATCCCTCCGCTTATGTTACACCAAAATCCCTGTTAAATACAGATATAAAAATTATATGTGAAATATTAACCAACAGACTCTCTGGAGTTCCACCAAATGTTGATAAGGACCAAGTGGGATTTATTAAGGGACAGCAGACAGTAGATGGTACAACGCTACATCAGTTATTATGGTGGTGTGGGCTCGGGGTACGCCTTCTTTGTTTCCAGCTTTTGATGTGGAGAAGGCATTCAACAGAGTTTGTTGAGATATCAACATATTTGGTGCTTGTGCGAACCTCTCCAAAACCTGTGGGACCAAATCCAACATGCACGGTGCTCCATGTCACACATTACAGAACAGTGGGGACCAGCGGTGGCAGAGAAGACGACTCCTCAGAGGATGTTCTTATAATCTTCTGTAGCAAAAAAAAAATGGAAAAGTACTAGTATACCACTGAAATATCCAGGTGGTTCATCACATCTGCTTAATGGGGCATATAATTGCATCCAGACTAGGCAGGTGGAAAGGTTCAAGGACAAGCGGGCTGAGTGGTTCAAATTCTCAGGAAATACTTGTTGAATACCCTGAAGGACGGCAGTCATTAGGTTTTGGAAATATGTGAGGCATGAGGCGGTCCTTGGTTTAAAACAATGGGCAACTAAAAGGGGTTAAAGAGAACCTACACCCTTCGCCTCATGCAAATGTGAGACACGAGTTCAAAGCATCACATTGTGGGCCGAGACCACGATTGCTTTCTCTAAATATTTTGTTGTTTCCTTTTATCCTACTTATTGGCTATTACTCCGTGTTCAGAGCTTCACATTCTTTTATCTTCCCCCTATATTGTACAACTATTGCTATAAATGGCCTGTGAAATGTTATGTACCTAAAATAGCTGGCAAAACGATAAAAAATGTGGAGTTAAAGTAATAAATGAAATGGGCGGACTACAATACCCAGAGAGAGAGTGACCGGTGACATCAGATAGTGGTGACGGTAGTGACAGAATAGTGACCGGTGACATCAGATAGTGGTGACAGTAGTGACAGAATAGTGACAGGTGACATCAGATAGTGGTGACAGTAGTGACAGAATAGTGACAGGTGACATCAGATAGTGGTGACGGTAGTGACAGAATAGTGACCGGTGACATCAGATAGTGGTGACAGTTGTGACAGAATAGTGACAGGTGACATCAGATAGTGGTGACGGTAGTGACAGAATAGTGACCGGTGACATAAGATAGTGGTGACGGTAGTGACAGAACAGTGACCGGTGACATCAGATAGTGGTGACAGTAGTGACAGAATAGTGGCAGGTGACATCAGATAGTGGTGACGGTAGTGACAGAATAGTGACCGATGACATCAGATAGTGGTGACGGTAGTGACAGAATAGTGACCGGTGACATCAGATAGTGGTGACAGTAGTGACAGAATAGTGACCGGTGACATCAGATAGTGGTGACAGTAGTGACAGAATAGTGACAGGTGACATCAGATAGTGGTGACGGTAGTGACAGAATAGTGACAGGTGACATCAGATAGTGGTGACAGTAGTGACAGAATAGTGACCGGTGACATCAGATAGTGGTGACAGTAGTGACAGAATAGTGACAGGTGACATCATATAGTGGTGACGGTAGTGACAGAATAGTGACAGGTGACATCAGATAGTGGTGACGGTAGTGACAGAATAGTGACCGGTGACATCAGATAGAGGTGACAGTAGTGACAGAATAGTGATCAGTGACATCAGATAGTGGTGACAGTAGTGACAGAATAGTGGCAGGTGACATCAGATAGTGGTGACGGTAGTGACAGAATAGTGACCGGTGACATCAGATAGTGGTGACGGTAGTGACAGAATAGTGACAGGTGACATCAGATAGTGGTGACGGTAGTGACAGAATAGTGACAGGTGACATCAGATAGTGGTGACGGTAGTGACAGAATACTGACAGGTGACATCAGATAGTGGTGACAGTAGTGACAGAATAGTGACCGGTGACATCAGATAGTGGTGACAGGGAGGGGGCGTGGCTTGGCACTCAGAGGGAGAAGTTGCTGAACTCCATTGCTCCTGCTACCAGCCAGAAAAAACAAAGTTTCCCTTCCTCTCCTGACCCCTAGAGGCTTCTTATCGGGTCACCATAACCCTCTACAACCCAGGGGAGCTCAGAGCTGCGTCTTCTGCTGAGCTGTGACTCTGATTTACAGCCTACCGTGGCCCAGTTAATCCCTGCGGCCTCCGGCCTGAAGTTACACCCCTCCCCCACTGCCAGACAGGGCTCCAAGCCTTCCCCATACCAGCTTGTAGAAGGTGCTGCTCCGGAGTTGAGGGGATTCCCTGCCACATTCCCTGATTCCTCCGGCACTGACAATCAGTGAAGTGGAAACTTCCTCTCACATCTCCCTTATCCTGCGCTGAGCAGTCCGTGCAGAGAGCAGGGCTCGGTGTAAACACTCACCCTTCCCCCCCACCTCCTGCATCTGGGACACTGATAAGGGCTCTGCAGCCCAGGGACTGCTATAGTGGGGTAGCTGAGCTCTGCAGCCACAGAGGACACTGACAGGGCTGAAGATACAGGGAGAGCTGCTGCTGTATCACAGACTAGAGATGAGCGAGCACCAAAATGCTCGGGTGCTCGTTACTCGAGTCGAACTTTCCGTGATGCTCGAGGGTTCGTTTCGAGTAATGAACCCCATTGAAGTCAATGGGCGACCCGAGCATTTTTGTATATCGCCGATGCTTGCTAAGGTTTTCATTTGTGAAAATCCGGGAAATTCAAGAAAGTGATGGGAACGACACAGAAACGGATAGGGCAGGCGAGGGGCTACATGTTGGGCTGCATCTCAAGTTCCCAGGTCCCGCTATTAAGCCATAATAGCGGCAAGAGTGCCCCCCCCCTCCCAACAATTTTTACTTCTGAAAAACCCTCATTAGCAATGCATACCTTAGCTAAGCACCACACGACCTCCAACAAAGCACAATCACTGCCTGCATGACACTCCGCTGCCACTTCTCCTGGGTTACATGCTGCCCAACCCCCCACCCCCACCCCCCCGCACGACCCAGTGTCCACAGCGCACACCAAAGTGTCCCTGCGCAGCCTTCAGCTGCCCTCATGCCACACGCTGGGCTCATAGCCACACCACCCTCATGTCTATTTATAAGTGCGTCTGCCATGAGGAGGAACCAGAGGCACACACTGCCTGCATGGGTGGCTCCCTGGAACCCACCGGCGGTACATAAATAAATCCAATTGCAGTGCCCAGCACAGCTGAGGTAACATCAGGTTTAATGCAGGTGGGTTTCGGCCCACACTGCATGCCCCAGTCAGACTGGGGTTCTTTATAAGTAAACACATGCAGTTACAACTCCGTGTGGACCAACAGCATAGGTGGGTCCCAGGAAGCCACCGGCGGTACATAAATAAATCCCATTGCATTGCCCAGCACAGCTAAGGTAACGTCCGATTAAATGCAGGTGGGCTTCGGCCCACACTGCATGCCCCAGTCTGACCAGGGTTTTTAATACATAGACACTGGCAGGTACAAATCCCTAATGTGAAGTCCCTGTGGACCCACAGCATGGGTGGCTCCCTGGAACCCATTGGCGGTACATAAATGTATCCCATTGCAGTGCCCTGCTCAGCAGAGCTAACGTCACATACAATACAGGTGGGCTTCGGCCCACAGTGCATGCCCCAGTCAGACTGGTAATATGTACCTTAACAGTAACCGCGTTGGTGGGAATGTGGTGGCGACTGCGGACTTAGTAGCGCGGTTTTATTTCGTTGGTTTTCGGAATGTGGCCAGGATTAAGTGGGCCGTGACGGAGGGGGCTCTCTTGTTGTGTCGTTAAAGGTGAAATTCTTGGACTGCCACCAGACGGACCAATGCAAAGGTATTTGCCAAGAATGTTTTCATTGTTGGAGGAGGAGGGGGATGTTTTTGAGGCACTACGTGTCCTGTCCACGTGTCCGTGGTTATATGCACCTTAACAGTAACCGCGTTGGTGGGAAATGGCCTCGCCGCCATCATGTCTTTTGGAAACCTCCGTTTCCACACCCCAGTGACATAGCATTAGCAGCGGTATAGGCAGAGCCCAGAATTAGTAACATTTCAGCGGTAGAATTAGGGACAGGCCCCAGTAACATATCAGTAGCAGCGTTATAGGGGGAGCACAGTATTAGTTCCATTTCAGTAGTAGTAGCAGTCCAGACAGGCCCCAGTAACAATTCCGAAGCAGCAGTATAGGGGGGAGCACAGTCTTAGTTCCATTTCAATAATAGTAGCACTCAAGACAGGCCCCAGTAACAATTCCGAAGCAGCAGTATAGGGGGAGCGCAGTCTTAGTTCCATTTCAGTAATAGTAGCACTCAAGACAGGCCCCAGTAACAATTCCGAAGCAGCAGTATAGGGGGAGCGCAGTCTTAGTTCCATTTCAGTAGTAGTAGCAATCAAGACAGGCCCCAGTAACAATTCCCGTTGCAACAGTTTAGGGAGATAACAGTCTCTTTCACATTTCAGTAGTTGCAGTATAGACAAGGCCCCAGTTACATTTATGTAGCAAAAGTGTAGGCCAACCCCACACACCTTGCTGTACCATGAGTGCAGGCGAAGCCCATAAAAATTACAAGGATTACACTGTAGGCGAGGGCCCAAAAAAATTGGTGTACCAACAGTACAAATGTACCTCAGAAAAATTGCCCATGCCCAACCAAGAGGGCAGGTGAAACCCATTAATCGCTTTGGTTACTGTGGCTTATTTAGTAACTAGGCCTGGAGGCAGCCCAGTTAAAATAAAAATTGGTTCAGGTGCAAGTTTCAACGCTTTAATGAGCATTGAAACGTATAAACATTGTTTACAAAAGTAATATGACTGAGTCTTCTGGGCCTAAGAAAAATTGCCCGTTCGGCGTGATTACGTGAGGTTTCAGGAGGAGGAGCATGAGGAGAAGGAGGAATATAATACACAGATTGATGAAGCTAAAAGGTCCCCGTTTTTTATGGTTATAGAGAACGATGCTTCCATCCGCGGGTGCAGCCTACGTATTGTTTAGGTACCGCTGCTGTCCGCTGGTGGAGAAGAGAAGTCTGGGGAAATCCAGGGTTTGTTTATCTTTATGAGTGTAAGCCTGTCGGCACTGTCGGTTGACAGGCGGGTACGCTTATCCGTGATGATTCCCCCAGCCGCACTAAACACCCTCTCTGACAAGACGCTAGCCGCAGGACAAGCAAGCACCTCCAGGGCATACAGCGCGAGTTCAGGCCACGTGTCCAGCTTCGACACCCAGTAGCTGTAGGGAGCAGAGGCGTCACGGAGGACGGTCGTGCGATCGGCTACGTACTTCCTCACCATCCTTTTACAGTGCTCCCTCCGACTCAGCCTTGACTGGGGAGCGGTGACACAGTCTTGCTGGGGAGCCATAAAGCTGGCAAAGGCCTTGGAGAGTGTTCCCCTGCCTGCGCTGTACATGCTGCCTGATCTCCGCGCCTCCCCTGCTACCTGGCCCTCGGAACTGCGCCTTCTGCCACTAGCGCTGTCGGATGGGAATTTTACCATCAGTTTGTCTGCCAGGGTCCTGTGGTATAGCATCACTCTCGAACCCCTTTCCTCTTCGGGTATGAGAGTGGAAAGGTTCTCCTTATACCGTGGGTCGAGCAGTGTGTACACCCAGTAATCCGTAGTGGCCAGAATGCGTGTAACGCGAGGGCGACGAGAAAGGCATCCTAACATGAAGTCAGCCATGTGTGCCAGGGTACCTGTACGCAACACATGGCTGTCCTCACTAGGAAGATCACTTTCAGGATCCTCCTCCTCAGGCCATACACGCTGAAAGGATGACAGGCAAGCAGCATGGGTACCCTCAGCAGTGGGCCAAGCTGTCTCTTCCCCCTCGTCCTCATCCTCCTGATGCTCCTCCTCCTCAACGCGCTGAGATATAGATATGAGGGTGCTCTGACTATCTAGCGACATACTGTCTTCCCCCGCCTCCGTTTCCGAGCGCAAAGCGCCTGCCTTTATGCTTTGCAGGGAACTTCTCAAGAGGCATAGCAGAGGAATGGTGACGCTAATGATTGCAGCATCGCCGCTCACCATCTGGGTACACTCCTCAAAGTTTCCAAGGACCTGGCAGATGTCTGCCAACCAGGCCCACTCTTCTGTAAAGAATTAAGGAGGCTGACTCCCACTACGCCGCCCATGTTGGAGTTGGTATTCCACTATAGCTCTACGCTGCTCATAGAGCCTGGCCAGCATGTGGAGCGTAGAGTTCCACCGTGTGGGCACGTCGCACAGCAGTCGGTGCACTGGCAGATTAAACCGATGTAGGGTCCGCAGGGTGGCAGCGTCCGTGTTGGACTTGCGGAAATGTGCGCTGACCCGGCGCACTTTTCCGAGCAGGTCTGACAAGCGTGGGTAGCTTTTCAGAAAGCGCTGAACCACCAAATTAAAGACGTGGGCCAGGCATGGCACGTGCGTGAGGCTGCCGAGCTGCAGAGCCGCCACCAGGTTACGGCCGTTGTCACACACGACCATGCCCGGTTGGAGGCTCAGCGGCGAAAGCCAGCGGTCGGTCTGCTCTGTCAGACCCTGCAGCAGTTCGTGGGCCGTGTGCCTCTTCTCTCCTAAGCTGAGTAGTTTCAGCACGGCCTGCTGACGCTTGCCCACCGCTGTGCTGCCACGCCGTGCGACACCGACTGCTGGCGACGTGCTGCTGCTGCTGACACATCTTGATTGCGAGACAGAGGTTGCGTAGGAGGAGGAGGATGGTTTAGTGGAGGAAGCATACACCGCCGCAGATACCAGTACCAAGCTGGGGCCCGCAATTCTGGGGGTGGGTAGGACGTGAGCGGTCCCATGCTCTGACTCGGTCCCAGCCTCCACTAAATTCACCCAATGTGCCATCAGGGAGATATAGTGGCCCTGCCCGCCTGTGCTTGTCCACGTGTCCGTTGTTAAGTGGACCTTGCCAGTAACCGCGTTGGTGAGGGCGCGTACAATGTTGCGGGAGACGTGGTCGTGCAGGGCTGGGACGGCACATCGGGAAAAGTAGTGGCGACTGGGAACCAAGTAGCGCGGGGCCGCCATCATGTTTTTGAAAGCCTCCGCTTCCACAAGCCTATACGGCAGCATCTCCAGGCTGATCAATTTGGCTATGTGCCCGTTTAACGCTTGAGCGTGCGGGTGCGTGGCGGCGTACTTGCGCTTGCGCTCAAACAGTTGCGCTAGCGACGGCTGGACGCTGCGCTGAGAGACATTGCTGGATGGGGCCGAGGACAGCGGAGGTGAGGGTGTGGGTGCAGGCCGGGAGACGGTCGTGCCTGTGTCCTGAGAGGGGGGTTGGATCTCAGTGGCAGGTTGGGGCACAGGGGGAGAGGCAGTGGTGCAAACCGGAGGCGGTGAACGGCCTTCGTCCGACCTTGTGGGGTGCTTGGCCATCATATGCCTGCGCATGCTGGTGGTGGTGAGGCTGGTGGTGGTGGCTCCACGGCTGATCTTGGCGCGACAAACCTTGCACACCACGGTTCGTCGGTCATCTGCACTATCAGTGAAAAACTGCCAGACCTTTGAGCACCTCGGCCTCTGCAAAGTGGCATGACGCGAGGGGGCGCTTTGGGAAACAGTTGGTGGATTATTCGGTCTGGCCCTGCCTCTACCGCTGGCCACCGCACTGCCTCTTCCAACCTGCCCTGCTGCTGCACTTGCCTGCCCCTCTGAAGACCTGTCCTCAGTAGGCTTAGCAAACCAGGTGGGGTCAGTCACCTCATCGTCCAGCTGCTCTTCCTCCGAATCCTCTGTGCGCTCCTCCCTCGGACTTACTGCCCTTACTACTACCTCACTGATAGACAACTGTGTCTCATCGTCATCGTCCTCCTCACCCACTGAAAGCTCTAGAGTCCCCAGCCTCATCCCCCGGACCCCGGGAACTTTCCAAAGGTTGGGCATCGGTCACGACAAACTCCTCCGGTGGCAGAGGAACCATTGCTGCCCAATCTGGGCAGGGGCCCGAGAACAGTTCCTGGGAGTCTGCCTGCTCCTCAGAATGTGTCATTTTCATGGAGTGAGGAGGCTGGGAGGAAGGAGGAGCAGCAGCCAGAGGATTCAGAGTTGCAGCTGTGGACGGTGTAGAAGACTGTGTGGTCGATAGATTGTTGGATGCACTTTCTGCCATCCACGACAGGACCTGCTCACACTGCTCATTTTCTAATAAAGGTCTACCGCGTTGACCCATTAATTGTGAAATGAATGTGGGGACCCCAGAAACTTGCCTCTCTCCTAATCCCGCAGCAGTCGGCTGCGATACACCTGGATCAGGAGCTCGGCCTGTGCCCACACCCTGACTTGGGTCTCCGCGTCCTCGCCCGCGTCCACGTCCTCTAGGCCTACCCCTACCCCTCAGCATGGTGTATTACGAGATTAGCAGAAACAGAACGCTGTAATTAAATGTGCCGCTTATTGGCCTGTGGTTGCAGGCTGACTTCGCGTACGGAACGGACAGCAGAGGCAGGAGACAATTATGCGCAAGGCTGGGTATTGATTCACCAACTACTTCCCCCAGCAGAGACGCAGTAAACTGAAGGCAGTGACAGGCAGGCCAAATATAGTATATTTTTAAACTTTTTGGGAACAACCACACTGCCTGTGATATAGACTGTATTTCAATTTCCCTGTTGGAGGCTGGCTTCGCGTACGGAACGCACAGCAGAGGCAGGAAACAATTATGCGCAAGGCTGGGTATTAATTCACCAACTACTACCCCCAGCAGAGACGCAGTAAACTGAAGGCAGTGACAGGCAGGCCAAATATAGTATATTTTTAAACTTTTTGGGAACAACCACACTGCCTATATAGCCAGTATATCTCTCACCTTTCCCACTGTCCCTGCCTCACCAGTACTGCCCCTATACTCTGTAAAATGACTGCAGACTGAGGACGCTATGGTCTGCACGCCCGATATACAAAAAAAAAATTGGGCAACACTGCTCCCAGCAGCCTCAACAGTACTGCACACGGTCAGATGTGGCCCTAAGAAGGACCGTTGGGGTTCTTGAAGATGAATATAACACCTAACACTCTCCCTATAGCAGCTACAGCAAGACAGCACTTTCCCTGATCTCTGTCAGAATGCATCTGTGGCGAGCTGCGGGCGGGGCAAATTTTAATTCTCGGGTATCACCTGATCTCCCCAGCCACTCACTGCAGGGGGGTGGTATAGGGCTGGAACGTCACAGGAGGAAGTTGTAATGCCTTCCCTGTCTTTCTATTGGCCAGAAAAGCGTGCAAATTTCTCAGGGAAGAAAATGAAAGTGACTTGAACATCGCGTGGTGCTCGTCTCAAGTAACGAGCATCTCGAGTACCCTAATACTCGAACGAGCATCAAGCTCGGACGAGTATGCTCGCTCATCTCTTTCACAGACATGAGTTACAGCGGAGCAGGGAGAGGGGCCGACAGCAGCTGCAGAGCATTACACAGCACTAGGAGAAAGCCTGCTGCTCCAGCTCTGAGCAAGAGCGATCCCCTCCCCCCTCTGCTAGTGGTCTGCAAAACTCCACTGAAACCCCTGAGGAGCAGAGCCACCATCATAGGAGAGAAATTGGCACATACATCCAGAGGCTGCAGCCCAGGACCCCTTACTGTGCTCACTCCTCACACTCCAGAAGCAGCACATCAGCAGCTAGCAGACAGTGCCTCGCATTCTTTCTGTGGCATTTACCCCCCACGCTCTCTGACACTAGTATGTCTCCTTTCTTGCCCATGAAAACACAGTGGGCGACATTTGGTCTCATAGGTGAACGTAAGTCCCTAATGTAGTCCTACCAGTACCAAGTGCCTACAGAGGTCGCCGACTAGAGGAGATCCTAATCCCTACCCCAACCTTATAGCTTGCTGCCTAACTGCTGTAGCTATCGACATCATGAGTCCGCTGAAAACGGGGAAAAATACTCCATCGCACTCAGCGACCAAAAGATCATCAAAGCTGCTACCAACACTGACCACCTTCGATGAATCTTCCCGCTCATCAACGGAGGACCCCATACCCTCCCTAGACTGTGCTTCAGGATGTCCTGTGGAGTTGGAGGCTACTGCAGCTTCCCTCTCCGATTCACTATTACCCCAAATTCAGCTAATGCTGAAAAAAGAATTATCACAAATCTCTAACGACATAACCTCCAAACTCGCCAAGGAAATCTGAGACCTTCGATACCGAACAGCTGCGCTGGAAGACCGCATGGATAATGCAACTACAGTCCTTGAGTCCCACGAAAAAGAAAGGGAGCAGCTACATGAGGAAATCCTCATTCTCCATGACAAGTGGGAAGATGCTGAAAACAGAGGTTGTAGAGACAACCTACGAATACGGGGCCTTCCAGAATCCATGCAAGATCTTCAATCCACCAAAACGGTCCTTTTCCAGGAGTTATGCCCCAATATTCCTATAGAACAGCTGGAGATGGACAGAGTCCACAGAGCTTTGAGAGCCCGCAAGGCTGGGGCCCACAAAGAGACGTCCTGAAAACGCACTACCACCGCACTAAAGAACAACTGCTTAATACGGCTCGCTCCATCTCAAAGCTCTCCTTGCAGGGTCACGATTATCAATTATCCCCTGACCTGGCCCCTTCAATGCTTCTAAAAGGAGAGCTCTCAAGCCCTATTTGGAAATTCTACAGCAAAAGTGCATTCAGTATAGGTGAGGCTTCCCGTTTAAACTGACATTCCCCTTCCAAACTAAGACCTATACTATCCTGTCCCCGGAAGGAGCTTGGCGCTGCTTCATAGACCTGTGCTTCCAACTCCTGTGACCAATGAGCAACTGCGAGACATAATTTTGGGAGGTGCTCCCTTCCACAATTTAAGACGGACTGACCTTGAGGGTGCATTTCCAAGAAAAATATCCAACTCCAACTAAAGAGTCTCCAACACCCTTAAATACAATGTCGGACATGTTATGCCCATGGGTATACTTTCCTTTCTCCAAAGCCCTCCCAACTCCTATGTTCCACAGGCGAACTTTATAGCCTCCTAATGTGAACGAAAAATACATGATTGACGCGGGCAACTCGGCAGCGATACCTCTATCACTTACGGACTACCTTCATGTATGCATATAGAATCGCCACTCCGCCAATAGAAGTAAAAAAAACAATGAAAAAAAATAAGGACTGGAATGAGGGAAATGGAAGGTTCTGCCAGATACCACCCAGGGACTGGGATTCCGGTTATCTTTGGTCAATGGACTCTAGAGTTTAGTTCTTGGGGCCTATACGCCCTACACTACAAACCACCTCTCCTTTTCTAATTCTTTCCCCCTTCTCTTTTTTACCTTACTTTTATTTTCACTTTTCCTCTGCTTCTTCCTTTCCTCTCTCTTATTTTTTATTTTATCCCCCCACCTCCCCATGAACTTGGATCTCCTCCTCTTTATATTTTGTAGAAAGCTTAAGAGCGCCTCTTTGGCACTGTTGCGGTGTGTCGTTCCCACGAATAGTTGCTGTTGTGGCCACCAAAATAGCTCTTCCCATGCAAGTTATTTGTAATGTCTTAAAAGTCTTCCATGTTGAATTTACAGGTTGGCCACCTTCTCCACATCCCTCCCACCCCCCCTTTCCCTCACTCACTCCCCCTGTTCTTCTATCGTGGGGCTGGGACCCCCAGATGTGCAATCTTTACAGTTCTTTATATCACCCTCATGACTTTAAAAATTATCTCGCACAATGTGCAGGGCTTTAATTCCCCCAAGAAACGATCCAAAGCTTTCCGCTATTATAAAAGAGTGCATGCCGCTATTGTATGCTTACAAGAAACTCATTTCTCCACTAATTCCTCACCGCGTTATCTCTCCACCCATTACCCCACTGTTTTTTCATTAACCGCTTCATCCAAAACAAAAGGGGTCACACTATGCTTCAACTGGTCCATCCCCTTTACCCACACAACAACTATTTCCGACCCCGAAGGCCGTTATCTATTACTCACGGGTATAATTCAAGATGTCCCGGTAACCATTGTCTCTTACTATACCCCGAATACCAGACAAATCAATTTTTTAAAAAAATTTTTGAACTGGTAGAGGCAAATAAACATGGGACGGTCATACTGTGCGGAGACTCAAATTGCATTTTGGACCCGGGCCTGGACAGAAACTACATAACTCTTCTGACACCTCTGCTACCACCCCAGCCATCCCTGTCACATAACCTTCGAGTATTGCTCGGCCAGCACCACCTAGTCGATTCCTGGAGGGAAACCAATGCCACTACCAAAGATTTTATGCATTTTTTATCCCCACACTCTCTATATAGGAGAATAGACTGCATTCTAATACCCACCTCCTTCCTGCTGCAAATAACCTGTTCTAAAATTCTCTCTGTTCCTTAGTCGGACCCCAGCCCAGTATTAATATCATGCAGCTCTTTAATGTCAAAGCCCACTAATACCACATGGGCCATTAATGATTCCCTTCTAGCACTCCCCGAGGTACTGTCTCTGATAACACCACAATTAGAAGAATACTTTGCTATAAAAACCCCTCCGCCTCCTCGCCCATCTCACTGTGGGAGGCGCATAAGGTAGTTCTCCGCGGCGCCCTTATCTAAATTTCAGCCCGGCGAAAGAGAGCGCCTATCCCGACAACTAGAATTAGAGCAAAAAGTTCTACAATTAGAAGACAGGGCCAAAAAGCACCCATCTCGGGAGAATTTAAGATTAATCGCTCAGGCTAGGACAGAACTAGACCTATGTATTTCAGAACTCGTTGAGTGCAAACTAAGATGGTCCCACCAACGATTTTATGTGTTAAATAACAAACCGTCTACTCCCTTAGCTCGCAGGCTATGAGCCAGCCCCACGATAAGCCCTTTTTCAGGCATAATACAATCACGGTAAACCCACTCACTATAGCAGTGGTGGCGAACCTATGGCACGCGTGCCAGAGGTGGCACGCAGAGCCCTCCCTACTGGCATGCACCCCATCGGCCGCTCACCACTTGTGAATACCAGCAGGAGCCGCGGCTTCCCTGCCGGCATTCACAAAAGGCACTGCTAGCCGCGCTGATCCCAGCACACACTGACTTCAGTGTGCAGCTGGAATCCCCCTACCCCCTGCCCCAACGTCCCCTACTACTTGGTTCCACTTGGAGAGGGGAGGCGTCTGGCAGCACACTGAAGTCAGAGTGTGTGTCGGGAGCATATTAACATTTTCTTCTTCACTTCTGCCACAATCAGCAATTCCCAGCGACCTGATTGGTTATTTGGGTTGGCTGATTCACCAAACAACCAATCAGGTTGCTGGGAATTACCTATTGAGGCAGAAGTGGGTAAGAAAAAGTTAATATGCATGCTGGGACCATCGCTGACTAGAAGAGGAGCTGAGCTTCCAGGAGGAGGAGATAAGTATGTGGGTCTCGGGAGGGGCACTGTGGAGTGTCGCTGCTGCACTGGGGGCCGCTGGGGGGTGTCACTACTGCACTGGGGGGTGTCACTACTGCACTGGGGGGGGCCGCTGGGGGGTGTCACTACTGCACGGGGGGCGCTGGGGGGTGTCACTACTGCACTGGGGGGCCGCTGGGGGGTGTCACTACTGCGATGGGGCGGTCGCTGGGGGGTGTCACTACTGTACTGGGGGCTGCTAGGGGGTGTCCTACTGCACTGGGGGCCGCTGGTGAGTGTCCCTACTGCACTGGGGGGTGTCCCTAATGCACTGGGGGCCGCTGGGTGGTGGGGGACACTATTACCGCTGGGGCCGCTATGGGGTGTCCCTAATGCACTGAGGGCCGCTGTGGGGTGGGGGGGTCACTATTATCTCTGGGGCTGCTGTGGGGTGGGGGTCACTATTACCTCTGGGGCCGCTGTGGGGTGGAGGTCACTTACCGCTGGGGCCGCTGTGGGGTGGCGGTCACTATCACCGCTAGGGCCGCTGTCGGGTGGGGGTCACTATCACCACTGGGGCTGCTGTGGGGGTCACTATTACCTCTGGGGCCGCTGTGATGTGGGGGTCACTATTATTGCCTGGGGGGTGGGTGTCACTATTACTGCTGGGTGGGGGTCACTATTATCGCTGGGGCTGCTGGGGGGGTGTCACTATTACCGCTGGGGGGTGGGAGTCATTATTACCGCTGGGGCTGCTGCGTGGTGGGGGTCACTATTATCGCTATGGGGGGGTCACTATTACCGCTGGAGCGCTGTGGGCTGGGGGTAACTATTACCGCGGGGGCCGCTATGATGTGGGGGTCACTATTACCGCTGGAGCTGTTGGGGGGGGAATGTTACTATTACCGCTGGGGTATGTTTACAGGTGGCGAAAATGGGCAGGGCTGTTTCAAAATAGACATGGTGCAGATTTTGACTACTTTTTGGATGCGGAAATGCTGCAGAATTTTCCACAGAAATTTCCGCTGAGGACGTTCTGCAGTATTTCCGCATCCAAAAAGCAGTCAAAATCCGCACGCTGTCTATTTTGAAGCGGCCCTGACCTTTTTAGAACGACGAGGGTAAAATCATACGTCGTGATAAGCCCCGCCCCCTGACGTGTTGGCACTTTGCGATAAATAAGTGGGTTTTAGGTTGCAGTTTGGGCACTCGGTCTCTAAAAGGTTCGCCATCACTGCACTATAGTATCAGAGTTCAGACAGTTTTTGGATAAGCCTTACTCCCAGTCAAATCACCCGTCCCCTGAACAGCTAACCTCTTACTGTCACGATATTACATTTCCCATTCTTCCTAGCTCATTCTTAGAGCACTTGGCTGCAAAAATCACCCCAGGAGAAGAAGTCACAGAAGCTATAAAAACATTGAAAATTAATAAACATGGCTGTTTATTCGGATGGCTTTTGTTCTTCTTACTATAAAAATTTTCCCCCCATTCTGCACACACATCTTGCAAATTATTTTAACGCCGTCTGAGATGGACAGCAAATAGGTCAGACTTCTCTCTTGGCAGCCATCTCCATGATACCAAAGCCTGAAAGAGATTTGCTGGATAAACAGAACTACCGTCCCATATCCTTAATTAATGTAGACATGAAGCGTCTTACCAAAATTTTGGCCTCTCGTTTAAGTGCAGCTTTACCATCATTAATAGTGTGAGGTACTGAGGGGCGTAGTGGTGGATGGTCGCTACGTCAGCCCTCGGTTCCGGTATTACGCATAAAGGGACTGGAGGAAGGTCACGTCCCGCTATTGGGATGCAGGAAAACCAGGAGTGTAATGTGGTCTCCAGCAAGCAGTTGCTGGAGATCTGTTCTTTAAAAATCCGGCCCTGTTTTTTTTGGAATGGATGTCAGGTTGGTAGTGGGGCCATCCATTCCACCTCCTCCACTACAGGGTGTGGGCGAGGTCAATCAGCCCAGGGGCTGAGACTAAGCCAGAATGGGGCATATAAAAGGTAGCAGATGCACGGACACAGGGGGAACTAAGATGGCTGCTGAACCCGGGCAGCCTGTGTGACCGGCTGGAGTCAGGAGCCCTGCTGTGCGCTGCACTTACCAAGAGCGACCTGGTCAGGCCGGGACGGCCTGAGAGCTGTATGTTTGGACTATAATTTTTGTTTGCCTGAAGCTAAGGCTGGACTTTTGTTTTCTGTTATAAAATAAACGCAGGTCACGCCTGCTTTTGGACTGCAGACGCTGGTTTTCCGTCTCTGATTGCCGCCAACCCGCACGCTACCAAGCTGTCCTCCCACATATGGTGTTTCGGATGCGGGCAATGAATTGACAGCAGCGGATAACACTGCATGTCCTGGGTAAAAGCCGCTGGCGCCCTATCTAAAAAGACTGCGGCCATGGAGGACCTGGTGCGACAGCTGGTGCAGATTTGTTTACAGCAACAAAACGCCCAGGCAGAGGCACGGCAGATGCAACAAGAGACTAATCGCCTCCTAATGGAGCAAATGGCAACACTGCGGGAGGCGGTGGTGATGCAACAGCCTGCGGTCACAGCAAGTCAGAGCACCCACCCCCAGGGGGCCCAAGGGGGACAACCATCCGCAAGGGCCTCGGTGCAAGCTGCGCTGCAAAAGATGACTGCCGCAGATGACGTGGAAGCCTACCTGCACGTCTTCGAGAGGATTGTGGAGCGAGAAGGGCTGCCTACGGACCAATGGGCAGATGTCGAGGCCCCTTTTCTATCAGGGAAGGCCCAAAAAGCCTATTACAATCTGAGTGAACTGGACTCCCGTAACTACGCCAAACTGAGGGCTGAAATACTGGCACGACTGGGAGTGACCATACAAGTGGGTGCAGGCCGGGTACATGCCTGGAGGTACTCAGAGAGCCTACCACTGCGGTCCCAAATGGATGACTTGATACACCTTGTCTCCAAGTGGCTTCAGCCAGAGGACTGCACTCCTGCGCAAATGGTGGTGAGGGTCGTCCTGGATATCTTCCACCGTTCCTTGCCACCTGCGGTACAGCATTGGGTGGGACAGGCTGGGCCGACTGACGCCAACCACCTCGTGAACCTGGTTGAGAGGTATTGCGCCACGGAGGAACTGTTACAAGCCTCTACGAGACGGGGCCACGCCAGAGAGGAAAAGGGTCCCCGTCAAGATGGTAAGACTGTACTATATTCTGCTCCCAGGGGGCCTGTGTGGAAGAAGGGAGGGGGCTCAGGGGGCGAGCCAGTGGTTGGCCCACACCAGGGCGCTCGAGAGCAGGACCCCTGACACCTACAGTGCTGGTGGTGCCACAAATGGGGTCATGTTGCAGCACACTGCCCCCTAGGCTCCGAGCCCATGGACTGCAGCTCCGGGCAGAGGGTCTCCCTGTACGCTCGCCCCACGCTAGCCGCCGAAAACCTGTCCGGGGAGGAGCCGCAGGTATGTTTGGTGAACATTGGGGATTCCTGGTACAAGCTCTGTTGGACTCCGGGAGCCTTGTGACCCTAGTGCATGGTTCGTTGGTGAACTCAACCTCCTACAATGGAGGCCGAGTGGGTGTACTGTGCATCCATGGGGACACTCGGGAATACCCCACCGCTACCGTACCAATAGCCACCCCTTGTGGCACCACTACCCACGAAGTAGGAGTGGTTAAGTCCCTAATGCATGAGGCAATTATCGGAAGGGACTTTCCACTGTTCTGGGCCTTGTGGAGGAAAAGGACTTTGGACAATAAAAATGTGGTTAATAATGTTGTGTGTCAGGAGGTAAACCCTGAGCCGTATGACCCAGACACGCCTGGGCCCGCAGTCGGGGTGACCATCAGTGACAATGACGATTGTCCCCTAGCTGTACTGGCTGGCGACACTGAAAGCTCGGCAGACGTTCCTGCCATGCCAGAACTTGAGGTGTCGCGTGAAAATTTCGGGTCTGCTCAGCTGAAAGACCCAACATTGATCAGGGCCCGTGAGGTAAACGGGGTACCTCAAACTCTAGGTGGGAGGGAAGCATACCCGTATATGGCTGTTAACAATGACATGTTGGACCGAGTGGATAAGGTGTGCGGGGAAGAACTGGAACAGCTAGTGGTAACCCAACCCTATCGCCAGGTAGTTCTCGACCTGGCTCATAAACATGAGCTTGGAGGTCATCTGGTGGCGGAAAAAACCCGCGAACTAGTGTTGCAACGGTTCTATTGGTCCGAGGTACATGAGGAGGTTAAAGGGGTTGTCCCGCGCCGAAACGGGTTTTTTTTTTTTTTTTTAACCCCCCCCCCCCCCCCTTCCCCCGTTCGGCGTGAGACAACCCCGATGCAGGGGTTAAAAAAACAAACCGGAGAGTGCTTACCTGAATCCCGGCGGTCCGGCGTCTTCATACTCACCTGCTGAAGATGGCCACCGGGGTCTGCTCCCTCCGTGGACCGCAGCTCTTCTGTGCGGTCCATTGCCGATTCCAGCCTCCTGATTGGCTGGAATCGGCACGTGACGGGGCGGAGCTACACGGAGCCGGCATTCTGCACGAGCGGCTCCATTGAATACAGCAGAAGACCCGGACTGCGCAAGCGCGGCTAATTTGGCCATCGGAGGCCGAAAATTAGTCGGCACCATGGAGACGAGGACGCCAGCAACGGAGCAGGTAAGTATAAAACTTTTGATAACTTCTGTATGGCTCATAATTAATGCACAATGTACATTACAAAGTGCATTAATATGGCCATACAGAAGTGTATAGACCCACTTGCTGCCGCGGGACAACCCCTTTAAGCGGTATTGCGCCTCATGTCCTATATGTCAATTAACGACCCCTAAACCTTATTTCAGGAGTCCATTGGTGCCCTTACCCGTTATCGAAGTACCATTTGACTGGATTGCCATGGATTTAGTCGGCCCAGTAATGAAGCCCGCTAGGGGACATCAGTATATACTGGTCATTCTAGACTATGCCATGCGGTATCCGGAGGCAATTCCCCTGAGAAACACCTCCTCCAAATTCATTGGCCAAGAGCTGTTCCAGATGTTTTCCCGCACCGGTATTCCCAAAGAGATCCTTACCGATCAATAAACTCCATTTATGTCAAAAGTAATGAGAGAGATGAGCAAACTTCTAAAGATTAAACAACTGCGTACCTCAGTATATCACCCGCAAACTGACGGCCTGGTCGAGAGGTTTAATAAAACTTTGAAGAGTACGTTAAAAAGGGTGGTCAGCCAAGATTGGAAGGATTGGGATTGTTTGTTTCCAGCCTTGATGTTCGCAATACGTGAGGTTCCCCAATCCTCCACAGGTTTTTCTCCATTTGAACTGCCGTATGGTAGACACCCACGCGGTCTCCTCGACCTCGCCCAAGAAACTTGGAAAAGTGAACACACCCCCTACAAAAGTGTGGTAGAACATATTTCAGTAATGCAGGACAGGATAGCAGCTGTCATGCCCATTGTAAAGGAACACTTGGAACAGGCACAAGTGGCACAGAGTCGAGTCTATAACAGGTCGGCCAAAGTCAGAACCTTTCACCCGGGAGAAAGGGTGTTAGTTCTGGTGCCTACCCTAGCGAGCAAGTTCTTAGCCAAATGGCAGGGGCCCTATGAGGTGCTTGAGCGCATAGAAGTCAATTATAAAGTGTACCAACCTAGCAGGAGGAGGCTGGAGCAGGTGTACCATGTGAATTTGCTTAAACCCTGGAAAGAACAAGAGTCTCTGGCAGCGGTATATGCGCCGAGCAGCCAAGTTTTTGTGAAGTCCATGGACAAAGCTCCTGAAGTAGCTATCTCAGGGTCCCTATCTAAAGTGCAGAAACAGGAGGCAAAGGAGTTGGTACTTCAAAACACTGATGTGTTTTCGGAACTACCGGGATGTACGTGAGTGATCAAACATGACATCGTCACGGAACCCATCATACGGGTCCGGGTGAAACCCTACAGAATTCCTGAAGCACGTAGACAGGCTATATCAGAGGAGGTAAAGAAGATGTTGGACCTTGAGGTCACTGAAGTGTCAAAAAGTGAATGGTCTAGTCCCATTGTCCTGATTCCTAAGCCCAATGGCACCTTGAGGTTTTGCAACGACTTCCGGAAGTTGAACGAAGTCTCTAAGTTTGACTCCTACCCGATGCCATGAGTAGATGAGCTAATAGAAAGGCTAGGACATGCCAGGTTCTTCTCTACCTTAGACCTAACTAAAGGGTACTGGCAGGTACCACTAACCGACGAGGCCAAAGAAAAGACTGCCTTTTCTACTCCCGAGGGACTCTTCCAGTATGTCTGCCTACATTTTGGGCTACATGGGGCACCGGCTACGTTCCAAAGAATGATGGATATCATCCTGAGACCTCACCGTCGGTATGTCTCCGTCTATCTGGATGACATCATTATATTTAGCAACGACTGGGAGAGTCACTTGGCAAAAGTACAAGCGGTAGTTAATTCCTTCAGGGATGCAGGGTTAACGGCAAACCCCAAGAAGTGTACGTTGGGAGTGGAAGAAGCACGTTATTTGGGGTACATAATAGGACGAGGGGTTATTAAGCCCCAAATTAATAAGGTAGAGGCCATCCAAAACTGGCCCCGACCATTGACCAAGAAACAGGTGAGGGGTTTCTAGGGATTGTAGGCTACTACCGCAGGTTCGTCCTTAGCTTCGCCACCATAGCAGCGCCCTTGACAGAGCTAACAAAAGGAAAAAGTTCCACCATGATCAAGTGGAATAATGAGGCCGAGCAGGCATTTCGGAAGTTAAAGACAGCCCTGTGTAGAGAGCCGGTCTTAATTACTCCCGACTTAAGCAAAACATTTGTAGTACAGACAGATGCGTCTGATGTAGGTGTGGGGGCTGTCGTTTCCCAAGCGGTTAGAGGCGAGTAGCACCCAGACACCTATATTAGCAGGAAACTTACCCCTGCAAAGAGAAATTATAGCATTGTGGAACGAGAGTGTCTGGCGATAAAGTGGGCTTTAGAGTCCCTACGGTACTATCTGCTTGGACGACATTTCAGATTGGTGACAGACCACTCCCCTCTCACCTGGATGAGTCAGGCCAAAGAGCGAAACGCTCGGGTGACGAGGTGGTTCCTTACTTTACAAAACTTTAAATTTGATGTAGCGCACAGGGCTGGCAAGCTACAAGGAAATGCCAATGCGTTGTCCCGAACCCACTGCTTGAGTAGTAAAAGTGTTCGCCCCTATGGGTTCGAGCAGAGGGGGAGGGTATGTGAGGTACTGAGGGGCGTAGTGGTGGATGGTCGCAACGTCGCCCCTCAGTTCAGGTATTACGCATAAGGGGGCTGGAGGAGGGTCACGTCCCGCTATTGGGACGTGGGAAAACCAGGAGTGTAATGTGGTCTCCAGCAAGCAGTTGCTGGAGATCTGTTCTTTAAAAATCCTGGCCTGTTTTTTATTGGAATGGATGTCAGGTTGGTAGTGGGGCCATCCATTCCACCTCCTCCACTACAGGGTGTGGGCGAGGTCAATCAGCCCAGGGGCTGAGACTGAGCCAGAATGGGGCATATAAAAGGTAGCAGATGCACGGACACAGGGGGGAACTAAGATGGCTGCTCAACGCGGGCAGCCTGTGTGACCGGCTGGAGTCAGGAGCCCTGCTGTGCGCTGCACTTACTAAGAGCGACCTGGTCAGGCCGGGACGGCCTGAGAGCTGTATGTTTGGACTATAATTTTTGTTTGCCTGAAGCTAAGGCTGGATTTTTGTTTTCTATTATAAAATAAACGCAGGTCACGCCTGATTTTGGACTACAGCCGCTGGTTTTCCGTCTCTGATTGCCGCCAACCCGCACGCTACTGAGCTGTCATCCCACAATAGGTAAGGACCAAGTAGGGTTCGTTCCCGGATGACAAGCTCCAGACAGCATACGTCGAATCACCCACCTCATCTACATGTGTCACACAGAACAGTGACCGGTGACATCAGATAGTGGTGACAGTAGTGACAGAATAGTGACCGGTGACATCAGATAGTGGTGACAGAATAGTGACCGGTGACATCAGATAGTGGTGACAGTAGTGATAGAATAGTGACCGGTGACATCAGATAGTGGTGACAGTAGTGACAAAATAGTGACTGGTGACATAAGATAGTGGTGACAGTAGTGACAAAACAGTGACAGGTGACATCAGATAGTGGTGACAGTAGTGACAGAATAGTGACAGGTGACATCAGATAGTGGTGACAGTAGTGACAGAATAGTGACCGGTGACATCAGATAGTGGTGACAGAATAGTGACCGGTGACATCAGATAGTGGTGACAGTAGTGATAGAATAGTGACCGGTGACATCAGATAGTGGTGACAGTAGTGACAAAATAGTGACAGGTGACATAAGATAGTGGTGACAGTAGTGACAAAACAGTGACAGGTGACATCAGATAGTGGTGACGGTAGTGACAGAATAGTGAGCGGTGACATCAGATAGTGGTGACAGTAGTGACAGAATAGTGACAGGTGACATCAGATAGTGGTGACGGTAGTGACAGAATAGTGACCGGTGACATCAGATAGTGGTGACAGTAGTGACAGAATAGTGACCGGTGACATCAGATAGTGGTGACAGTAGTGACATAATAGTGACCGGTGACATCAGATAGTGGTGACATTAGTGACATAATAGTGACCGGTGACATCACACACGTCTTCTATGGTCTAGATGGCGGATAGAGTTATGTCGCTCACCGGCGTATCCTCCGTGTTTCTCCCTACAATTTCTCCGTTCGCTCCGGACGTTCAGCAGGTTTTTCTCCTCTTCTACTACTTCTGACTTGCAGTGTAATAAACAATGGCGCTGCTCTCCATAGATGGCGCCTCCTTGTGTGGAAGACTCACACCGACCTACAGATGACAACGTGCCACCTTCTTCCTGTCACTGCAGAAAGCCCCTGAGCTGCTGTCTGTCTGAGATCCCTCAGTGGGCCCCTTCCTCACAGCTCCTATAGGACTCAGTGCCCAGTGCAGGGTTACAGTGATTAACCCTTAAACTCCTAATTGTCCCCCCCCCCTGCTGTGTGAGGAGCACATGTCACCTCTCAGGCAGTGAAAGGGTTACAGCTGGTAACTTCAGGGAGAGACTCTCATCTTCCACCAGGGGGCGCCGGCTCCTTCATGAGGACCCATCATACGGCCTGCTGATGCCAGAAGGTCTCACAACACTACCGTACGTCCACCGGGGTAGATGCTGGAATGGAGGGGCTCATGGGTGCTCTGAGGACAGGAAGTCACATGGTCTGAAGACACATGACTGGAAGGGGAGGGGTTTACTAATAATGCATTCTATGGAGAGAGGAGAAGAGGAGGCTGCTGGGAGGGCTGTGCGTAAAATGCAGGAAGACTTGGTCTTGTTGCCCCCAGGATTCCTTTTTCTCTGTGTGGGGATGCTGCCCCCTCCTGGTCAGAGGGCCCCAATCCTTCACCCCCCAGGATTCCTCTTTTTCTGTGTGAGGATGCTGCCCCCTCCTGGTCAGATCCTCTGGTTCTTAAACGCCCACGATTCCTCTTCCTCTGTGTCGATGCTGCCCCCTCTTGGTCAGAGGGTCCTGGTCCGTCACCCCTCGGGATTTCTCCTTCTCAGTGTAAGGATGCTGCCCCCTCCAGGTCAGAGGGTCCCGTTCCTTTACCCAACAGGATTTCTCCTTCTCAGTGTGAGGATGCTGCCCCCTTCTGGTCAGAGGATCCCAGTCCTTCACCCAACAGGATTCCTCTTCCCCGGTGTGGGGATGCTGCCCCCTCCTGGTCAGAGGGTCCCAGTCCTTCATCCCACAGGATTTCTCCTCTGTGTGAGGATGCTGCCCCCTCCTGGTCGGTTTGTCTGGCTTTTTCACCCCACAGGATTTCTCTACCTCTGTGTGAGGATGCTGCCCCCTCCTGGTCAGAGTGCCCTGGACCTTCACCCCCCCCCCAGGATTTCTCTTCCTCTGTGTGCGGATGCTGCCCCCTCCTGGTCAGAGTGTTCCAGTCCTTCACCCCACAGGATTTCTCCTTCTCAGTGTGAGGATGCTGCCCTCTCCTGATCAGAGGGTTCCGGTCCTTCATCCCTCCAGGATTTCTCTACCTCTGTGTCGATGTTGTACCCTACTGGTCGGACAGTCCTGGTTCTTCACCCCCCAGGATTCGTCTTGCTCTGTGTGAGGATGCTGCCCCCTCCTGGTCAGAGCGTGCCGGTCCTTCAGGATTTCTCTTCCTTTGTGTGCGGATGCTGCCCCCTCCTGGTCAGAGGGTCCCGGTTTTTCACCCTCAATGATTTTGCTCCCTCTGTGTGAGAATGCCTCCCCCATCCTGGTCGGAAGGTCCTGGTCCATAACCCCCCAGGATTTCTCTTCCCCTGGGGTGGGATACTGCCCTCTCCTGGTCGGAGGGTCCTGGTCCTTCATCACCCAGGATTTCTCTTCATCTGTGTGGGGATGCTGCCCCCTCCTGGTCTTAGGGTTCCGGTCCTTCATCCCTCGAGGATTTCTCTTCCTCAGTGTTGATGCTGCCGCCTACTGGTCGGAGGATCCCGATCCTTCACCTCCCAGGATTCCTCTTCCTCAGTGTGTTGATGCTGCCGCCTACTGGTCGGAGGATCCCGATCCTTCACCTCCCAGGATTCCTCTTCCTCAGTGTGAGGATGCTGCCCCCTCCTGGTCAGAGGGCCCCTGTCCTTGACCCCCCAGGATTTCTCTTCCTCTGAGTGGGGATGCTGCCCCCTCCTGGTCTGTCACCCCAAAGGATTTCTCTTCCTCTGTGTGAAGATGCTGTCCCCTCCTGGTAGGAGTTTCCCGGTCCTTCACCCAACAGGATTTCTCCTTCTCAGTGTGAGGATGCTGCCCCCTCCTGGTCACAGGGTCGAGGTCCTTCACCCACCAGGATTTCTCTTTCTCTGTGTGAGGATGCTGCCCCCTCCTGGTCAGAGGCTCCCGGTCCTTCACCTAACAGGATCTCTTCTTCTCAGTGTGAGGATGCTGCCCCCTCCTGGTCACAGGCTCCAAGTCCTTCACCCACCAGGATTTCTCTTTCTCTGTGTGAGGATGCTGCCCCCTCCTGGTCTTAGGGTTCTGGTCCTTCATCCCTCGAGGATTTCTTTTCCTCTGTGTTGATGCTGCCGCCTACTGGTCGGAGGGTCCCGGTACTTCACCCCCAGGATTTCTCTTCCTCTGTGTGAGGATGTTGCCCCCTCCTCGTTAGATGGTACCAGTCCTTCACCCCCCAGGATTTCTCTTCCTCTGTGTGAGGATGCTTCCCGCTCCTGGTCAGAGCGTCCCTGTCCTTCGCCCCCCAGGATTTCTCTCCCTTTGTGTGAGAATGCTTCCCCCTCCTGGTCGGAAGGTCCTGTTCCATAACCCCCAAGGATTTCTCTTCCCCTGTGGTGGGATACTGCCCTCTCCTGGTCCTTCACCACCCAGGATTTCTCTTCCTCTGTGTGGGGATGCTGCCCCCTCCTGATCGGAGGGTCCTGGTACTTCACCCCCTGGATTTCTCTTCCTCTGTGTGAGGATGCTGCCCTCTCCTGATCAGGGGGTCCCGGTCCTTCACCCCACAGGATTTCCCTCCCTCTGTGTGAGAATGCTTCCCTCTTCTGGTCGGAAGGTCCTGGTCCATAACCCCCCAGGATTTCTCTTCCCCTGTGTGGGGATGCTGCCATCTCCTTGTCATAAGGTGCCAGTCTGTCAACCCCCAGGATTCCTCTTCCTCTGTGTGAGGATTCTGCCCCCTTCTGGTTAGAGGGTTCCGGTCCTTCACACCACAAGATTTCTCCTTCTCAGTGTGAGGATGCTGCCCTCTCCTCGTCAGAGGGTCCCGGTCCTTCACCGCCCAGGATTCGTCTTCCTTTGTGTGAGGATGCTGCCGCCTCCTGGTCGGAGGGTCCCGTTTCTTAACCCCCTGGATTTCTCCTCCTCTGTGTGAGTATGCTCCTCTCTTCTGATCAGAGGGTCCCAGTCCTTCATCCTTCTAGGATTTCTCTTCTTCTGTGTCGATGCTGCGCCCTACTGGTCGGTGGGTCCCGGTTCTTCACCCTCCAGGATTTCTCCTCTGTGTGATGATACTACCCCCTCCTGGTCAGAGGATTCCAGTCCTTCACCCCACAGGATTTCTCCTTCTCAGTGTGAAGGTTTTGCTCTCTCCTGGTCAGAGGGTCCTGGTCCTTCACCCCCCAGGATTCCTCTTTCTCTATGTGGGGATGCTGCCCCCTCCTTGTCAGATCATCTGGTTCTTCAACGCCCACGATTCCTCTTCCTCTGTGTGAGGATGCTGCCCCCTCTTGGTTCGAGGGTCCTGGTCCTTCACCCCTCGGGATTTCTCCTTCTAAGTGTGAGGATGCTGCCCCCTCCTGGTCAGAGGATCCCAGTCCTTCACCCAACAGGATTTTTCCTTCTCAGTGTGAGGATGCTGCCCCCTCCTGGTCAGAGGGTCCCAGTCCTTCACCTAACAGGATTTCTCTCCCTTTGTGTGAGAATGCTTCCCCCTCCTGGTCGGAAGGTCCTGTTCCATAACCCCCAAGGATTTCTCTTCCCCTGTGGTGGGATACTGCCCTCTCCTGGTCAGAGGGTCCTGGTCCTTCACCCCCAAGGAATTCTCTTCCTCTGTGTGAGATTGCTGTCTGCTCCTGGTCAGAGGGTCCCTGTCCTACACCCCCAAGGAATTCTCTTCCTCTGTGTGAGATTGCTGTCTGCTCCTGGTCGAAGGGTCCTGGTCCTTCACCCCCCTGGATTTAGTATCCTCCTGTATCCTCAGTGTAGACCCGGCTGCAGTAAAGGACTCTTATCTAAAGGCCTTTTATACCGGCAGATACATCGCTGGTCGTTCAACCAGAAATAATTCAGAATCGTTCTGTCTTTTACATTCACCGTATAAGTGACTGAGATGGAGTGAATGAGCGCCGATTAACCCTTAATAGCTGCAGGAAATGAGCGAAAAGTGAACAATTTTCTTGTTTTTCGTTCTGTCGTCTGGCAGTCACACTGAATGATTATCGCTCACTTTCACTCATTTGAACAATGATTGTTCCGTTTACAATCACCCTTAGACCTCGTTAATCACGGTATAACGCTATAATTCATTAAGTCAATGGCTCCTCGTAGACATGCGTTTGATCACAGCGATGGACGGCGCTTTCCAGACCCATAATTGAGTGCTGTCTGCTCTATTATCACCCATCGCAATGATTGGGAGTGCTAAAATGTGCCATTAGACACAGGAAGCTGCAACCAAAAGTAAAGTTGCAGCAAAGCGCTGAGTTTGAAATTGCAGGATGCTTTGCCGCCTTAGGGTGGTTTTGCATGGGCGGTCTCCATGGAAGTCTATGGGAAGTGCGCAAATGTTCAAGAGAATGCAGGAAACACTCTGCAATTCTGCTAGGAAAAGAGCACACCTGCGGATCATTAGGCTAAATAGCCCTTTAACTTAGGATGTGAAAATGCACAGTAAAGTGCGCAGACGGGCGCAAAAGTGCTTCCATGCCCAAATACGCCCGTGTGAGGCCCCAGTAGTCTACAGAAACTCTATGAGACTTTCAGGCTTTAATTCTTCTGGCGATCAGTTTTACCGGTTTCTATAACCGGCAGCTGAGAGGCGGATATCACGTTTCATCATATTTTGGCTTCCTTCATGTAACGTTTTCTGTGGTGACTTTATTAGTCCCAGTCCTTCACCCCCCAGGATTTCTTTTCCTCTGTGTGAGGATGCTGCCCCCTCCTGGTCGGAGGGTCCCAGTCCTTCACCCCCCCCCCCAGGATTCATTTCCTATGTGTGAGAATGCTGCCCCACTGTGGTCAGAGGTTCCCGGTCCTTCACCCCCAGGATTCAGTATTCTTCTGTGTCCTCAGTGTAGATCCTGTTGCAGTAAAGGTCGTTTATCCTAGTCTACAGAAGTTCCATGAGATTTTCGGGCTCTGATTCTTCTGGCGATGAGTTATACCAGTTTCTATAACCGGCATTGGGGAGGCGAAGATCAAGTTTCATCAGATTTCCTTCATGTAAATTTTTCTGTGGGGTGTTGGTCCGGATGCCTTCAGACTAGAAGATTTGTGCATTGTGAGACACCCGTGTCTCGTAGAAATAGGAAACCGTCGTTTTGCATGGGGTCAGTAACGTCAGTGATGCTTCCCTGCATGGTGATGCACTGTGATGCTGTGCAGGAATAATATCACAGCATGTCCTAACTTTCTGCGATATCGCTCATTGCTTTTAATGAGGCTGCCAACAGTAGTGCCGGCCCCATTGAAAGCGATTGGTAAACTCCGCGATCCTGTGCCGCAGTGGGAACTCCTTCATCCCTGCAGTGATGCGAGGCTGTTTCCACGTGAAAACACATCACATCCCGAAATTACACATAGATGGCAACGGTGATGTGGCACCAACATTCACGGCCCGCTATTGCCCTCGTCACTGTGAAGGATCCCTTATCTTGTAAAAGTCATTAATTTCATCCAGATTTTTACGTCCTTTTTTTTTTTTCAAATAGAGAAATCTTTGGGAAAATGCATTAAAACACCAAGCAGATGCGGTACTTTGCCTGGAAAAATGCTAGTCAGAATGCTGGACAGACCCCATTATAATCAGTAGGGTCCGTTTGGCACCATTTGGGTCCTGTATGTGCCAGATCGGTGGCCCTGGGCCCCCTGACCAGTAGAGTCCAGCTTGCTCTATATAAGAATGCTAGCACTAGTGAGCCAAAGAACCCGTTCCCCCTGACCAGTAGAGTCTAGCTTACTCTATATAAGAATGCTAGCTCTAGTGAGCCAAAGGACCCCATCCCCCTGACCAGTAGAGTCTAGCTGCCTCTATATAAAAATGCTTACTCTAGTGGGCCAAAGTACCCGGTCCCCCTGACCAGTAGGGTCTAGCTTTCTCTATATAAGAATGCTATCTCTAGTGAGCCAAACGACCCGGTCCCCCTGACCAGTGAAGTCTAGTTTCCTTTGTATTAGAATGCTAGCTTTAGTGGACCAATGAACCCGGACCCCCTGACCAGTAGAGTCTAGCTTCCGCTATATAAGAGTGCTAGATCTAGTGGACCAAAGGACCCGGTCCCCCTGATCAGTAGAGTCTAGCTTCCTTTGCATAAGAATGCTAGCTCTAGTGGGCCAAAGGACCCATTTCACCTGACCAGTAGAGTCTAGCTTCCACTATATAAGAATGCTAGCTCTAGTGGACCAAAGGACCCCGTCCCCCTGACCAGCAGCCTAGCTTCCTCTATATAAGAATTCTTGCCCTAGTGGGACAAAGGACCCAGTTTCCCTGACCAGTAGAGTTTAGTTTCATCTATATTAGAATGCTAGCTCTAGTGGACCAAAGGACCCGGTCTCCCTGACCAGTAGAGTCTAGCTTCCTCTATATAAGAATGCTAGCTCTTTGCTGTTTAAAGAAAAGGTGGTGCAGTCTAGAGATGAGCGAGTATACTCACTAAGGCACATTACTCGAGCGAGTAGTGCCTTAGCTGAGTATCTCCCCGCTCGTCTCTAAAGATGCAGGGGGTGGGGAGCGGCGGGGGAGAGCGGGGAGGAACGGAGGAGAGATCTCTCACCCCCCCCCCCCCCCGCTCCCCGCCGCAACTCACCTGTCATCCGGTCCCCGAATCTTTAGAGACGAGTGGGGAGATACTCGGCTAAGGCACTACTCCCTCGAGTAATGTGCCTTAGCGAGTATACTTGCTCATCTCTAGTGCAGTCGTTTTTTGAGGCCTGGGAAATTCTTACACAGAGAAAAAGGAAGAAACTGAGGGATTGTTTCTAGCACACGTATTGGTATCAGGAACAGATGGTATTGGGGCATCCTCCTCTCTAGAATGTCCCAATTGTCGTGGGGGGGGGGCTTTAAGAATTTTATCAACTCTTCACCGTATGAATCAGGGACTTGTCTCAGATACCTGGATGCACTGGGAACAGGCCCTGAAAACATATACATAACGTCCATAGAATATTGAGTAGAAGGGAGAGGTGGCATACAACTCTGAGGTCTTGACAGGTCTGAGTTTTTTTTTCTGTGTTATTTTTAATTAATGTATATTGAGATTATATCTGTACATATCTGCCAATAAGACAGTCATAATATGTTCCAGAATTATAATTTGATCCAGACCGTGGATTCCAGAAATGTCAAGAATGACAAATTAACCGATGTAATGTGGAATGTATATCTCAATTGTTTATTAAAAACATTTATGAAAAAAATGCTAGCTCTAGTGAGCCAAAGGACCCGGTCCCCCTGACCAGTAGAGTCCAGCTGGCTTCCGACCTCAACACTCGACAGAAACTGCCGTTACCAGAGTATTCAATGACCTACTGACAGCCAAATCGAGGGGCGATTACTCCCTACTGATTCTCCTTGACCTTTCCGCAGCATTTGACACTGTTGACCACAAACTCCTCCTCAGTAAGCTTCGCTTCATTGGCCTAAAGGACACTGCTCTCTCCTGGTTCTCCTCCTACCTATCTGACCGCTCTTTCAGCATCTCCTTTGCTGGCTCTACCTCCCCTCCTCTTTCACTTGCTGTTGGGGTCCCCCAAGGCTCGGTCCTCGGCCCCCTTCTTTTCTCTATCTACATAGCCCCTATTGGACAAACCGTCAGGAGATTTGGCCTCCAATACCACCTGTATGCTGACAACACCCAGCTATACACCTCTTCCCATGACATCTATGCACCTTTCCTCCAAAACATCACCGACTGTCTGTCCGCTGTCTCTAACACTATGTCCTCTCTCTACCTAAAACTAAACTTCTCTAAAACTGACTTACTGGTATTTCCACCCTCCACTAACCGACCTCATCCTGACATCTCCATCTCAGTGTGCGGCACCACCATAACTCCTAGACAACATGCCCGCTGCCTTGGGGTCATATTCGTCTCTGATCTCTCTTTTACCTCCTACATCCAATCTCTCACTCGAACATGTCAGCTACACCTCAAGAACATCGCAAGAATCCGCTCTTTTCTCACAGTGGACACTTACAACGCTTACTGTTGCCCTCATCCACTCCTGGCTCGATTATTGCACCTCGTTGCTGATTGGCCTCCCCTGCACCAGACTCTACCCTCTCCAATCCATCCTGAATGCGGCAGCATCGGTCCTCTGGAACACACTAACAAAGGCTACCCAAGCAATCCAGGAGTCACAGAACTTCAGGCGTGCTCTAAAAACGCACCTCTTCAGGGAGGCATACCGCATTCCCTAAACAAACCCCTCTGTACTCCGCCTGATACCATGCTACCTGACCTATTGACTGCAATCCCTGCTAGCCATCATAAATCGCTCCTGCAGTCATACCATTTCTGCCGTCACTCGGCTAAATGTCTGACCATTGTCTATGTGTATAGCATCCCTCACTCTCCACCTGACCATACCGTGCACATCTCCAGCCCCTTTACCTTCTGTATCACCCCACTATTTGTAGTATGTAAGCTCGTTGGAGCAGGACCCTCACCCCTATTGTTTCCATCAACTGATTACTATGTAACCGTGGCTGTGTAATTTTTGTCTTTCTGTATTCCCCATGTCTATGTAAGTGCTGCGGAATATGTTGGCGCTATACAAATAAAGTTTATTATTATTTATTATATAAGAATGCTATCTGTAGTGGGCCAAAGGACCCGGTCTCATGTCCCACTAATCAGTAGAGTCTAGCTTCCTCTATATAAGAATGCAAGTTCTAGTGGGCCATAGGACCCGATCCCCCTGACCAGTAGGGTCTAGCTTCTTCTATATAAGAATGCTAGCTATAGTAGACCAAAGTACCAGGACCCCTGACCAGTAGAGTCTAGCTTCCACTATATAAGAATGCTAGCTCTGGCGGGCCAAAGGACCTGGTCCTCCTGACCAGTAGAGTCTTGCTTCTTCTACATAAGAATGCAAGCGCTAGTGGGCCAAAGGACCCAGACCCCTGACCAGTAGAGTCTAGCTTCTTCTGTATAAGAATGCTAGCTCTAGTGGACCAAAGGACCCAGACCCCTGACCCGTGGAGTCTAGCTTCTTCTATATAAGAATGCTAGTGCTAGTGGGCCAAAGGATTCGGTCCCCCTTACCTGTGGAGTCTAGCGACCGCTGATGTATTATCGCATAGTGTTTAGGTTGCCCCTTGGCTGTCGGTTTTCATTTCCTGTACATAATAATACTAGCTGATATACCCGGCTTCACCCGAGTTAATTTGGTACTGGTGTTTATCTGGTGTTCACACGGAAAATCTTATGAAGTCGTGGTTACTTTAGAGATACCGGAAAAAAAATATGTTCACCATTTTGCATGGTTCTTTGCGTTACCCAGGAAACACCACGTGGAGGTAACCATGCGACGTTTCTTTTATATAAAATTACATCAGGAAGTGAGAGAATTAGATTACGTACGTAAAATTTGGACGCTAATTCTTTTGCGAATAGAATTTAATAATCAGATTGGGAGCTATTAACTTTTCCAATTTATGACATAATCAATGCCTGTACAAATTTCAAGTTTCTATGACACCGGAAAGTGAAAGAATTAGATTCCGTACGTAAAATTTGGACACTAAATGTTTTGCACTTAGAATTGAATAATCGAGTTGGGACCCATTAGTTTTTCCTATTTATGATATTATCAATGCCCGTGCCAAATCTCAAGTTTCTATTATACCAAGAAGTGAGAGCATTAGATTTCGTACGTAAAATTTGGATGCTAATTCTTTTGCACATAGAATTGAATAATCGAGTTGGGACCCATTAGCTTTTCCTATTTATGACATAATCAATGCCCGTGCCAAATTTCAAGTTTCTATAACACGGGAAAGTGAGAGAATTACATTCCGTACGTAAAATTTGGACGCTAATTCTTTTGCGCTGTCAATTAAATAATTGAGTTTGGACCCATTAGCTTTTTCTATTTATGACATAATCAATGCTCGTGGCAAGTTTCAACTTTCTATTACACTAAGAAGTGAGAGAATTAGATTCTGTACGTAAAATTTGGACGCTAGTTCTTTTGCGCTAGAATTGAATAATCGAGTTGGGACCCATTAACTTTTCCTATTTATGACATAATCGATGCTTGTGCCAAATTTTAAGTTTCTATGACATTGGGAAGTGAGAGATTTAGATTATATACGTAAAATTTCGATGCTAATTCTTTTGTGCTAGAATTAAATCGAGTTGGGACCTCTTTACTTTTTGCTATTTTGGACATAATCTATGCTCTTCCCAAATTTCATGTTTCTACGACATCGGGAAGTTGGAGATTTAGTGGCGAGGCAGACAGTGAATGAGTGAGTGAGTCAGTGAGGGCTTTCGTCTTTATATATGTAGATGGAGTACAACCTGGGTATATCCTGTGTATAATTATATAAGTACAGCTGCTATAAGTTATACATCTCTCTGTATATATGATAGTGATATAGACCATGCTGGTGTTAGGGAAATTCAATCTTTTCATCAATATGCTGTGAGGCTCCAAATTAGAGGTGGTTATGGTGGCCGCCGTGAGAAAGCAATGGACACAGACATCATGACCGTGTCTAAAAACAATCTACCTTTATTACAAAACATCTTTCTTTATATAGTATTTTTAAAGGAGAGTGGTCTATTGTCAATATGTGTACATTTCAGCCAGTCATGTGCTTTTACATAGATAGCAGTTAAACATTAAGGCATTGTCTTTACTGGACACTATTGCACACTTACCTTTGAACAGTGCAACAGAAGATAAGGAAGAATGTAAGATATATTCTAAGTGCTATTCTCTATTTCTAATTCCTGTAACAATGCAATCTTGTCATGCAAACAACACATAAATGTACAAGCGTATATCAAAGATGTTCATAGGAGACAGGATGAAATATATATATATATATATATATATATATATAGGTTTTAGGCTCATACACATGTCTTCACACCGGTATAATCTTGATACCACCTGTATAAAAATTGATCTGTTCAGCTCTATGTTATGCAGTATAACTTACATCATCTATACACATATATATTTTGTGAGATGCACAGATTATATATTTTGTGATGGCGGTATTGAGCCCATGGGATCCCCATCTTTCCTTCACCTACATATGGGGTAGCACCTCATAATACGGCACAGTACACATGTACATATCGACACATCCCTGACCATCTGACTACTAACTAACAAACCGCATTTGCTCTCTCTAACGTAGGCCTGGTGCTTGAAACAGGGAGCAAAAGTCCATCAGCTTTATCCAACCAGGTTGCTGAAAACGCCCATTCATTTCAATGGGAGACACACAGCTGAAAATGGTCAAGAATAGAACATGCAGCGCGTTGGAAACGCTGCGTTTTAAGCCTTGTGTGAGCTGCGCCATTGAAATTAATGGGAGCGTTGTACAGCGTTTAGCGCTGCGCTAAACGCTGTACAAAAAATGCCCGTGTGAGGGAGGCCTTAGAGAACTGGTGATGAGGCAGGCAGTCACACTTATATATCCACACTGTAATATTATAAATGTGAAAGTAACTGTCTGACTGTTTGTTACCTTTTCACGGCTAAACTGCTGACGCGATTTTGATGACATTTGGCAGAAAGATAAATTGCATCCTGAGGAAGGACATAGGCTATGTTTTATCCAGAAAGGGAGCGTGACAAGGGGTGCACATCATATGCTAGGCCTCCCCAAACAGTCCGACATGTAAGGGCAGGCGTCGTTGCCGCACATATGTGATTATCAAGCTAGCGGTGCCCGGAATTAAAACTTGAATGAAAGACACATTAACATGGATTGAGATTTTTAAAAAAATGTGTGTTGCCCATAGCAACCAATCACAGTGCAGCTTTTATTTTACCTCTGCAGTATAAGAAATACCAACCAATCACAGCGCAACTTTTAGCAAAATATTCCAAGAGCCATTATTATGACTGGAATAGCAAAAGCAAAAAGTGTTTTAATTTCATGCATTCGATAATACGAGCGGATTTGCCTTTTCAATTCAAAAGGCTCCTATTCTCTCTAAAAATAGCACTTGCAATGATTAGCAATAAGGCTCAAGGGCAAACAGTTAGGCCTCATGTCCACGGGCGGGTCGGGTTCCATA
This sequence comes from Eleutherodactylus coqui, assembly GCF_035609145.1. Taxonomy (NCBI): domain Eukaryota; kingdom Metazoa; phylum Chordata; class Amphibia; order Anura; family Eleutherodactylidae; genus Eleutherodactylus; species Eleutherodactylus coqui. The sequence continues at coordinate 24,577,492 of NC_089841.1, forward strand.
GGCGGCATGCCCGTGGCATGAGGGCATTACTTACCTGTCCGTATGCGTGTGGGTCATTCATCTTCTCCTCCTTGCATGTGGGTTGGCACACCAGCATGGGGCCATGCCCACCGGCTTGCCCCCTGCACATGCGCAGTGGAGTTTTTTTTTTTCAAATCTCCTGCTTTCCCACGGGACCAGGAGCACACCCAGAATGACAGTTCCGGGTGTGCTGCAGATCGGACGGCTTCTATTCCACAAAACAAATCCGCATGTTTTAATTAAGCTACAGATGCCCATGATTTTCTATGGATGGCTTGAACTCTGGATCATCCACGTGGGTGCCCCACACGGATTTTGGAATTTAAACCCACCAGTGGACTTGAGCCCTTAAGGTAGGAGGTGTACATTTAGAAGAACATGTTTTTCTCATGGGCAACTTATGTGGCGTGTATACAGCCCACAAAACCTTTATATCCTAGCAAAAGATGACAAGACCAAAAACACGTACAAAACTTATTGGATAATTAAAACACACACCCAATGTGGACTACACCTGAGATCAGCTATATAAGGAGACTGCGTTCAGCAACTCAGGATATGCCAGCTGTCCACCATCAGGGTGGCTGGTCTTTTATCATTTATATTCTCCTTTTTATTTATTTTGTATAGTGAGATAGCCTCTAGGTCAGGAACTATTAGCCTCTGCCACCATCATCCAGTGAGCTAGGGCTGGGAAATGACCACACTTGTCAGCTCCTTCTCAATATATTCTTTGAGACAGCTAGGGTCTGTAGGAGGTTGGATATCAGCAGACTTTGAAAGCTGGATAGCTGAGAACTAGGTGATAGCTATACTGGGAATGGAAATTCTACCGCAGCCTTGCAGTTATATTTTTTCACCCATGGCAGCTGCAGTGTAGGGTGAGACAAATAATGATCTCTATAATGTTCACCACAGCTTTATTATTACATATAATGCATCTTATAAAAGAAATGTTGGAAAAACACTGGGGCTTAATACTCCAAGACCCCTTCTACACTAGAACTTCCCACAAAAACCAAGAATCACTTTTAGAAGGGCACGCGCACCTAAAAATATTTTTGCCCCAAGCAAACTTAGAAACCTAAAACCAACCTATCAGCAAATCCCATTTTTCCCAACACAACAGTCTGCTATAAATGTGGTAAGGGCAAATGTTGTGGCAATATAAAGAATAAGGTGGTTGAATTTAGAAGCAACCAGACTGATGAGACTTTTCCAATTAAATCTGTTATCAATTCTTCCAACAAATATGTCATTTATCTGCTAGAATGTTTATGCAGATTATAATATAAAGGGCGACCCACACAGTGCTTACGTACAAGAACCACTAAACATATGTTAGGAGTAGGCTCACCACTGGGGGCGTTGGTCCTCGGCGTGGGCGTGCTGGCTGTCCCAGTGCCGTCGGCAGTCATGTGGGCATCGTTGCTTGGGGTTCCCCCGTGCTGGTGGGCACTCGGGCTCGTCGGCGGTGCGAATCCCGCTGTATGGGCAGGTGCGTCCGTGCTGGTTGGGCTCGGGGTTCTCCTGTTAGGAGGTGTGGTTGGAGAGAGGCTGGAGTAATAGCATCATCGGCTGGCACATCATCACACTCCGTGCCACCGTAGGCAGGGACTCCTCTATTCAGCTCGGCTGACACTGGAGCCCAGTGCCAGTGTTTGATTTGGTTTCCAGATAACACCCGCTACTTCTGTCTGTCTCCAGTTGCCTGACTCAACTATTCCTTGACTCTGAGCTTGTCTCTCCCTCGGTTTGACTTTCCCATTTGGCTTGCCAGGCTTTTCCCTGACTCTGAGGTTTTGTGTTTGCTAGTTGTTTTTGTTGTTAGTTGGTCTTCTCTGTCCCTTCTGTCACGGGGTTCCCCTTAGTGCAGAGTAGGGACTGCCGCCCAGTTGTCACCCTGGGGTATAGCCCAGGGGGCCAAGTAGGCAGGGACGGGGGAGAGGGCTGGTGTAGGGACTTCCGTGCCGCCTGGTTCTTAACTAGTTCTGACAGAAACACTGGCCATACAATTTTTCGAGTTTGTATTCTCTGGCCTTTAGTGATTCCGGCTATGGAGGCTGTGTCTGCAGTGGTTAACCAGGTTCAAAGTTTGACCGAGGTGGGACAGGATTTGTCAGCCCGCCTCCAGCACCAAGATCAAGTGGTAGCTGGTGCTCCGGCAATGGTTTCCCGTAATCCTGCATCAGTATGTGAACCCAAAGCAACACTCCCAGATTTCTTTTCTGGTGACCGGAAGGCGTTTTTCACGTTTCGTGAAGTATGCAGATTGTACTTTAGTTTGCGTCCACACTCTTCTGGGTCGGATTACCAGAGGGTGGGTATTGTTATACCTCGGTTAAGTGGTGATCCACAAAATTGGGCCTTTTCATTGCCACCTGATTCACCCTCTTGTCAGTCTGTGGATGCTTTCTTTGCAGCCTCAGTTCAGATATATGATGAATCAGACCGAGCAGGCTATGGGGTGTCTAAATTGTTAAGTCTTCTGCAGGGCGAGAGTGCAGCCGAGGATTTTTGTTCTCAGTTTCGACAGTTCTGTGTTGATTCTGGGTGGAATGACCGGGCCTTAAAGGATTTATTTCTCACTGGGTTGTGTGAGGCAGTAAAGGATCTGCTGTTGTCTCATCCTGAGCATGCCATGACTTTAGCAGTTCGGGCTGACCGTTATCTTAGGGCCAGACATAAGCCTAGGTCTGGTAGTTCCTCCCCAGCACTGAAGGAGCAGGCTTCCATTCTACCCAGCAATCATACTGAAGTCATGGAACTGGGGTATATGTCACCTTCAGATCGTAAAGCATTCCGCCTAAAGAATGGGCTGTGCTTCTACAGCTTGGATCCTGGTCATCGGGTCGCCACCTGTAACAAGAAACAGCTGCAGGAAAACTTCTACTCCTAGGCGATGTCCAGAGGGATCGCCTAGGAGCTCAGGTACTTCCGGGTATTTCTAAGTTGTTTCTTCCTTGTTCCATTTTGTTTGGTTCCTGTCTAAATTACGGTCATGCATTTATTGACTCAGGGGCGGCTGCCAATTTTGTAAATTTGGAGTTTGTTAATCCATTTGCATCAGAATTGCGGGATTTGAGCTCTCCCATACAGGTTTCTGGAATCGACTCCACCCCGTTGACTGTGGGGCTAGTTAAGAAGATTACACCCAAACTAATGTTCTCTGTAGGAGCATTACGTACAGAGACCTGTACGTTCCTAGCCATGGAGAATTTATCCATCGATATTGTGTTGGGGTTACCATGGTTATGTCTTCACAACCCCGTTATTGATTGGGCAGCCTCTGAGTTGATACAGTGGGGAGCGGGCTGTGGAGATCATTTAACATCTGTTCAACTGCATTTGTCCAGTTGTGAGATTCCTGGCCTGCCTAACTACTTAGAGGAGTTTGCTGATGCATTTTCTAAGCAACTTTCAGAAGTTTTGCCCCCCCCCCCCCCATAGTGAATGGGATTGCAAAATCGATCTTGTTTCTGGGGGTAAGATTCCCGAGGGGGGAATTTACAATGTTACAGTCCCTGAACTGGAGGCGATGAAGGAGTATGTAACTGAGAGTTTAGCCAAGCGGCATATTCGTCCTTCTGAGTCTCCTGCGGGGGCTGGGCTCTTCTTTGTGGAAAAGAAGGATGGTAGTCTCCAGCCTTGTACTGATTATCGAGCATTGAACAAGATTACTGTGAAGAATCAATACTCACTTCCGCTGATTCCCGATCTCCTTAATCAGGTTAGAGGTGCCAGAAGGTTCTCCAAACTCGATCTCAGGGGAGCATACAACCTAATTAGGATTAGAGAAGGGGATGAATGGAAGACCGCATTTAGTACTCCTTTCGGGCATTTCGAGTGTTTAGTGATGCCGTTTGGTTTTTGCCCCGGCCGTTTTTCAGGGCTGCATGAATGCCATCTTTCATGATATTCTGGGTATTTTTGTGGTAGTGTATTTGGATGATATTTTGATTTTTTTCGTCCCATTGGGAGACGCATCGGAGTCATTTATGTATTGTGCTCTCTCGTCTTCGAGAGCATCAATTGTTCGCTAAGCTGGAGAAATGCCAATTTGGGGTCCAATAGATCTCTTTTTTGGGGTATGTCATAACGCCTTCTGCTATTCAGATGAATTCAGACAAGGTCCGGGCCATAACTGAATGGTGTCAACCAACTAATTTAAAAGCGTTGCAACGCTTTTTAGGTTTTGCAAATTTTTACCGTAAATTCATTAAGAATTTTACAGTTATGGCCAAACCTTTGACGGACCTCACTAAGAAGGGCACTGAGGTAAGCATCTGGTCACCTGAGGCAAAGGAAGCCTTTGCTCACCTTAAGGAGGCATTTTCTACTGCCCCGGCTTTCGTACAACCTAATCTCAATTGTTCATTTGTTGTGGAGGTGGATGCTTCTGAGCATGGTGTGGGTGCTGTCCTATCCCAGGGAACTGCCTCTCTCTGCAATCTGCAGCCATGTGCCTTTTTCTCTAGGAAGTTTAGTCCGGCGGAACGGAATTATGATATTGGCAATAGAGAATTGCTGGATATCAAATGGGCATTTGAAGAGTGGAGACACTTCCTGGAGGGGGCCAGACGTTAGATTACTGTATTCACTGATCACAAGAATTTGATTTATCTACAGTCTGCTAAGCGCCTAAACGCTCAACAATCTCAGTGGGCTTTTTTTTTCTCTCATTTTAATTTTGTAGTTACTTATGTACCAGGGTCAAAGAACGTCAAGGTAGATGCTTTATCCCGCAGTTTTGGGGCGCCTAAACAAGAGGATGCTCAACCTGAGAGTATTCTATCTCCTGGGGTGGTGGTGGCAGCGTTGTTGTCCAACATCTCCGACTAGGTTCTTGCTGCTCAATCGGGTGCTGCGAGTGTTCTTCCCAAAGGGAGGTTGTTTGTACCCAGTGCCTTACGCTTACTTGTTTTAGAGAAAGCTCATGCATCTATCTTGGCAGGCCACACACGTATTCGTGGCACGTTGGAATTGCGCAGATGTCTCTACTAGTGGACGCAGATGGCCCGGGATGTCAGACGTTTTGTCGAGTCCTGTTCAGTTTGCGCTCGAGGGAAGAATGTCAGGAGACGACCCGAGGGCCCTATTCTGCCACTCCTGGTGCCATCCAGACCACGGTTGCACTTATCCATGGATTTTGTCATGGATCTTCCGGTTTCTCGGGGATGCTAGGTCATATGGGTGGTAGTTGACCGTTTTTCTAAGATGGCACATTTTGGCCCTCTCAAGAAGTTACCGTCGGCTTCCGAATTAGCTTCCACTTTCATCAAGGAGGTAGTGCATTTACATGGCATCCGTGAAAATATAGTGTCGGATCGAGGGGTACAGTTTGTTGCCCAGTTTTGCATGGTCTTTGTAAAAGCGTCAGAGTTGGGTTGTCGTTTTCCACGGCTTTTCACCCGGAATCCAATGGGCAGACTGAGCGCATGAACTAAGAACTTATTCAGTACCTCAGGTTATATATCAGCGATCGTCAGGATCAGTGGGCAGATTTTTTGGCGTTGGCAGAGTTTGCCATTAATAATTATTGTAATTCTGCTTCTGGAACGTTGCCTTTTTCTGCAATGCTGGCAATTATCCAAGGTGTTCCTTTTCTGTGTCACCGGCGTCCGAGAATCCTTCGGTGGATTCTATGGTCAAGAGGCTTAAGGAGATTTGGGGTGAGGTACGTCGTAACTTGGAGCATTCTTGGGGGGTCATTCTAAGGAATAACGTTAACAGACACACTGTCTCTGGCTCTTTTTCGGTTGGTCAGTTGGCTTATTTATCTTCCAAGAATTTGAAATTAAAGGTTCCCGCATTGAAACTGGCTCCGCGATTTGTGGGACCCTTTTCGATTACCAGAATTGTCAATCCTAAGGCTTACGAATTGGCATTACTGGATTCTTGGAAGATTCATAAAGTTTTTCATAAAGCTCTGTTGAAAAGATACGTCCCTCCAATGCAACAGGTACCAGTAGATGTGGAAAATAGATGTGATACCTTGAAAAACGTGAGCTGTAATGGATTTATAGATTAAACACATTATTCCCACTGGGTTTAAATGAAAGTCTTGAAAACCTCCATAATTAATGTTAAGAAAATTGTAGAGCAATGTATCAGGTACTTGTTCTGCTATTAGATTGTAGACTAGGAAGATATAGCATCCTGCTAGTATAAGTAGTGAAGGGGTTAAACAAAACCTTTTTCTATATGGCCACCTGCAGACGGCCGGGTCGGATCCTGCTGTGAGGATTCTTGCAGCGGGACCTGACCCGAATCCCTGCAGGGACCAGTGCTGCGCTCACCTCTCCTGCGGCTCCGGCTCTTTGATGTGACGGCTGCCAGCCAGCCGGCGCATGCGCAGAGCGGAGTTGGGGCGCCGGGAGAGACATTTCTGTGCAGGCCTCTGCAACACCTGCACAGAAATAGAGCATGCTGCGATTTGTTTTCTGTGTGTATTTTCACGCGGACAAATCGCAGCCGTCTGCATAGGATTGCGTTTTGCAATGCAATCCTATGCAGGCGTCTAGGGGAGGAAATTCTGTTGGAAATCCCGCCGCAAACTTTCCGCCCGTGTGCAGGGGGCCTATACCAGAGAGTAATATGAGATAAGACAAACAGAAGATACACAAAATGGCGAACCTCTCATAGTCATTCTCTCACAAGGGGTTAAATGAAACCTTTTCTATATATCAGAGAGCATTATGAGATAAGACAAACAGAAGATCAGATAGTCTCTCAGACCACTTCCCTTGCATTCCTTCTCACTGAAATCATAGCGGCTTCATTGTATATTATAGTTACGCCTTAAAAGGTGTAACTTATGTTAATCATTTTTAGTGGTAGCCTATCATGTATTGTAATTATTCTTGGAGGTAGATACTTTTCCTTCTACACGAGATCTGAGATTGTCTTCTCCTTGGTAAACACATAAATTCTCCTTACATTTTTGGTCCTTCGAGCTGGAAAAATTCACTGCAGAGGGAAAGGACAGTCTGGCTGTGAAAAGGTGGATCTGAAGTACTCTCTGATCATTAAAAGACCTCCGTCTTGCTTAGACATTATTAGAGGCCAGTCGGGCATCCTGTCCGAAACAGTGACATTTTTCCGAACTAGCCTGAGAATTTAGAAGCCTTCCAGATAATGTGCAGTAAGCATAGCAATGGTTAAACTTTTCTTCTCTCTTCTTCTTCTGTATACTTTAGTGTTAGTAGAATTTACAATGTGTATTATAAATGAGGCAAGTATAGACAAATTGGTTGTTAAGGGACAATAGCAGTAGTCTATGTGAGACCATAGCCATTGTGAGAAGGCTACAGGAAAGAATTACTCCATGCGGCACGTAAAAAATTGGATGACGGCATGGGACACAGGGGTGTCCAGGAACTTTACTTCTTATCTTCCTACTACTTCTTTTTCTTTGATATTGTGTTATAGAGTAACTAAGAATATACAAAGAGGGCGGCCGCCTACTAACATATTGCAATATTTGTATTGTTGTCTTATACTGCATGAAGCGAATGTGTGAGTGATTGAGATAGGCAGATCCGATACATGGGCACTGACCTCTTGGACACATTAAGGACCAACCTTGGTGTGTGGGTTGTTTTCGGACAAGACCCTTGATTGTGTTCAATGTTCACAGGCCCTACTCGGAAAGGCAAGAAGGAGTCTTCGTGTATATAGCAAAGCACTGGTTCTGGTCAGGAACTTTTGCGATTCTGCTGTATATTTCAGTGGCCAAAGGCTCATTTTATGTTGTTTGTCTTTTAAATCAACGTCAAGAACATAATTACTAACAATGGGAAATGCAAACTGTAAGGCATTCTTCTGTGAATGTCTCTGTTGTTATCAATGACAGGAAGTCCTTGAAGGAATGAAGAAGTACATGCACAAGTTAAATCTTAACTAGGTCAAATATTGTGACAAGTGAGAAAAAATATAGATTAAAAATAAATTAGAAGTCCTTAGTTATAAAGACTTATGTGATAAAATACAGACACAATCAGCTAAAGATCAACAGAAATACGGATTATCTGCTGCTGAAGCCTGGTTCAAAGAAGGCCCACACTGTCACCCATATAAAAAAATATGTTGTCACAGAGGCAGAAAAGTCTAATATTGCAAACTAGAAGCCCTTCACAGTTTAGACAAAATTAAAATAATATCTTTTTATTAGTTATACATAAAAACGTGTTAAACAGACACAGGGCACTTACACAAAAACCCCTGAGTTCTCAGAGGTATCCAAGTCTTATTGGAGACTTATTACCACTTGCATTCTATATTAGTTCCCTCTTCTTCAAAAGTTGTCAGGAGGGAACAACATATACCAATAGGTTATAGAGCAAAGTGGTATAAGTTGTCAAAAATTGATAAGAACTCGGATAAGGATAGATCAATTCCTTTCTTAAAGTCCCATTCCCATACTAGAAATTTTGAACTTGTGTCAGGATATTCTGATAGGCTGAATCAGCTCAATCCTGTATCACTTATTATGTTTGACAATAAGGATAAGTCTTACATGAAGATTATTTCACTTATCCATTTAGTCGTAAAGGAAATGGTATATGAGAGATTGTGAGTAGGTATTAAAGAGCAGACGATGTATAGTTGTACTGATTAGTATTCTATTACCGCTGTCTAAGTACTCATAGTCTCATATTTTTTATTCGGAAAGAGGGGAGGATATGAGCCCATTAAAGTGATCAGTGGGCACACACCTGTTCCTTCCAAAGACAATTAGAAACTGTATAACAGTCAATAGAATCAGCATGTGGTACTTTGTAATTTCTTGTGATTAAAGTTTGAGCATTATCGTGCTCTTTCCTAAGTACTATGTAATCTCTTATAGTCTCTCTCAACGCATTTCTCCGCTAGTGAAAGCGGGTCATCAGCAGATAGTTGAGTTAGTACAGTCGGATGTAATTTACTATTTCCGAGTTCAATTTGAACCAAAGATGGTATAGTAATGTACAAATCACCCCAGTCGATAGTATTTTATCGGCTCGCTCTTAGCATAAGACTGATATAATTCAAATGAAGGATAACCTGCCATGTGTAGGCAGTATCCTATAGGATACCAATCTAGAAATTTTATAGAGATGTATACTCGGTCAGTTACTTAGAGAGTCATGAAAGGCCCTATTTGCGATCTTTCATGTTTGAATTAGTGAACCAGTACTATGATATACGTGTTGGTATCACTAATGTTACTATTGCTAAGACTGCCTGTTTCTAAGGCTGCCTGTTTACAAGGCTGTCTATGTCTAAGGCTGCCTAGTACCTAGTCTGGAGTAAAAGTAGCAGCGCCTCTGGCCTTGGTGGTAGGTCAGGGCTATCTGTGCACTGGTTTGATGTCTGTCCTTATAAAGCAAGCTTTGCTCCTCCCTAAGTGGGTATGTCATGCCGTTCAGCCAATCATGTGAACTCAGGGAGGGGGGAAGGTTGGTTGACTCTTTGTTGTCCATGGTATTATAGCGATCTTTATGGAGAGATATTGAGCATTAGTATGTTCTAGGCTAGTGTCTTCTATCATAGGATTACCCATATTGCTTACCGATATCCTTAAAAAGGCCCTGATCCGCGCATTAAATGTTAAATGTCGAAAGTACGCTATCACCATTGGGCCTCCCATAAGGGGCTGTACTAGCAAAACAGGCCGCCGATAGGTGAGGAGGAAGGCGTTGGCTGCGCCGTGCCGCTGCAACGTCACAACGTGGCGTACCATAGTGACGTCAGCACGCATCGGCCGCCGGACGACAGTATGGGTGCGGTGAAGTTAGGTATCGTAGTGCTGGGCAACGTCATGACGTCACCACGTTAGTAACGTCATGGCGACACCGCGAGTTAGTCACAGTATAACAGAGTGAGCGCGGTGACGCTAGATTGCGTAGTGACATCACCGCGCTCTGTAGCGTCACATGATTCGGGTTGCATGCATTCGTGGGATCAGAAGCGTCAAGGCACAGTATGATGACGCGCTAGGTATATTGGTAAGGTAGTTGTTCACCAGATGCTCACATGACCAGTATAAGAGTTCATGTGATAAGATGGACTACATTTGTCATACTAATAGATGACTTTGTTTACACGTTTATTTGCATATTAAATTGATCTATTCGTTACCATTCATGTATAATAAGGAAATATACCCATCCTTTATTAGAAGGACACACTTATCATGCTAATAAAGTGCTATAATTTATATATCTAATCGGTCTGTTTATTCTCGTGTGTACATGATAACAGGATACACGTCAACATGGACTGCATATCCTGATCCTTATGTTATTTGCCTTGAAAAAGACCTAATTATAGGTCGAAACGTTGCCTATCTTAACTTGGACGCAATAAACATGTTCCTTTGTATGACATTATTTTCTGCATCATTTTATGCTGCCACCTCCTCCACTCTTCTACTTTGGGTATTCACTCACTGCGCTGCTAACGGCACTGATACCAGCCACACTGTGACATCAGTGTGCAGCCGGGAATTTCCTGTCATGACATCTCCTACTTGGTTCGGTGAGAGCAGTGGAAGAAGTGTCCACCAGCCCACTGACGTCATAGTGTGCACCAGGATCATCGCCGAGCAGCAACGCTGAGCAGAAGTGACATCCCACAGTGGGGGCCACTGTGGGATGTCACTATGACACTGAGGGTCTCTGTGGAATGTTACTGTTATACTGGGGGCCGCTGTGGGATGTCACTATTAGACTGGGGGCAGCTGTGGGATGTCACTATTATACTGGCAGCCACTGTGGGGATGTCACTATGATACTGCGGGTGGCTGTGGGGTGTCACTATGATACTGGGGGCTGCTGTGGGTGTCACTATGATACTGGAGACCGCTGTGGGGATGTCACTGTGATACTGGGGGCCGCTGTGGGGTGGCACTATAATACTGGGGGCCACTGTGGAGTGTCACCATTACTACTGGGGGCCGCTGTGGAGTGTCACCATTACCGCTAGGGGGTCACTATTACCGCTGGGGCCACTAGGCCCCCAGCATCATACAAGTAGTATGGGAACAGCACTCGTCCACAGAACCAATAAGGTAGGACCCACAGATACAGAGCTGCCAGCTACAGCAGGAGTCTGGATCAATAGACTCCACAAAAATGTCATCCAAATTGTAGATATGCTGTAGCAGCAATAATGATGCAGTAGTTATGCCAAAGTTGTCTTTATTCCTCTGTGCAACGTTTCGATCATTCAGTGATCTTTGTCAAGCATCTGTGGCCCGCACAGAAATGTCTGTGGTGACGGGCCGGCTCCACTCTGCGCATGCGCCAGCTGGCAATCAGCCGGCGCATAGAAGAAACAGAAGACGCTGAGAGCGGGTGAGCCACAGGTCTCTGCAGCGGCACGGGTCCGCATCCTGCTGCCACAATTCTCACAGTGGGATCCGACCTGGCCGTCTGCAGGCGGCCTTAGAAAAAAGTTTAGAGACACAGTTATAAGTATCAGTGCGAAATACTCTGTATACACGGGTGATATAAAGGTGGGTTATCTGGATATTATTTGTTTCTGGATTACAGATGTTTATTGGTAATGACATACAAGTCTTATTTATCACTTATTGTCTAAATTGCTTCCCTTTTTTGTGTATGACATGTCACTTGACTTTTTTTATTTTTACCTTTTTTGACAGTTTGATAAAACAGGTTTTAAAAAATCTGCTTCTCTCCGCTGTGAACTTTTTGATTTCGTAGTAAATCTGATTTGTGAGTAAAACATTTCCCACATTCTGTACAAGAAAACGGCTTCTCTCCTGTGTGAGTTTTCTGATGTTCTTTATGGACTAACTGAATAACCACATGATATCAACTCAATATTTGCAAATGTTGATTTCAACATCACGTCGACCATCTTATAGAATCATAGACCATCTCAGCCTGGGAAGATTATTTTTCTGCCTAGAATGTATTTAGTAATATGCCTTGATTTTGTCATACTTGTGAGACAACCTATGTCTATGCATATCGTACCACTTTCTTTTACCCATCTATAAAAAATGATAAGGAGGCAGTTCATGGAAAGAGCTGATATTCCTTTGTCAAAATCAGAACACTCAGTCTCATCTGGTTACTTCTAAGGTGTGTGGTCATCTATGACTCTTATTTTAACTCTATCTAATCTGATGAATTTCTATAACAGTACTTATATAGTTTTTCTTGCCATTGTTATTATTATTTTAGCCAGTTCTGTATTCAGATTGTCTGGACTATTTATGTAGTTATCAATTATATTGGAGTAGAGTGAACTTAGGTTGCGTACTGTTACTCTTAACAAACCCTCCTTCCTCTATTCATGATCCATACATAATACTAGTCTGCTTACTAAACCACACTAACTATATAAACTAACAGATACAGCGATTCTTCACAAACCCCCGAGCACATAATCTGTTCGATACTTTTACTCTCCACTGATAATGTGTACTTTTTTGTGCATCTCTTTTCCTTTCTCCCATTTCTTTTACTCTATTTACTCTCCTATCCTAATTATTGTACTTTACCCAACTGTTTCGGAGGAAGGGGCTGTGTCCCTGAAATGCATCAATACTGCCTGTTTTAGTTAAATCATTTGTTTTATCGGGCTGTGCGCCCCAAGTTGTATAGTCCAGTATAAATAAAGTCTGATATGTTACACTGAAGTTGTAGAACCTTTCCCATGTGATCACAGCTGTATATTACTGTGTGCGACTCTTCCTAGTATATGACCCCATAGTGATGAGATGGAGGGGAGACGCCCTTGCTGGGCTCATTGGTGGAAACATCATCTAAAAGAACAAGAAAGATCGGCCCAAATACAAACATGTAAGTTACACAAGTAAACTTTTATCAACAGTTAGAAACAAGTTTAGAGACGCAGTTATATGTATCAGTGTGAAATATTCTATGTACACGGCTGATAATAAAGGTGGGTTATCTGGATTATATTTGTTTCTGACTAACAGCTCTTCATCGGTAAATACATACATTTCTTATTCATCACTAAATTACTTCCCTTTTCTTGTATGACATGTGACTACTTTTTTTTTTACCTTTTTTTTTGTACGGTTTGACAAAACAGGCTTAAAAAGATGTCTTCCCTCCTGTGTGAGTTTTTTGATGTCGCAGTAAACATGATTTGTGAGTAAAACATTTCCCACATTCTGAACATCCAAACGGCTTCTCTCCAGTATAAGTTCGCTGGTGTTTAACCAGGTGCTTTTTCATTGTAAAACATTTCCCACATTCTGAACAAGAAAATGGCTTTTCTCCTGTGTAAATTCTCTTATGTGTAACAAGGACTGATTTCGCTGCAAAACATTTCCCACATTCTGAACATCCAAATGGCTTCTCTCCAGTATGAGTTCGCTGGTGTTTAACAAGGTCTGTTTTCATTGTAAAACATTTCCCACATTCTGAACATCCAAACGGCTTCTCTCCAGTATGAGTTCGCTGGTGTTTAACAAGGTCTGTTTTCATTGTAAAACATTTCCCACATTCTGAACATCCAAACGGCTTCTCTCCGGTATGAGTTCGCTGGTGTTTAACAAGGTCATTTTCCATTGTAAAACATTTACCACATTCTGAACAAGAAAATGGCTTTTCTCCTGTGTGAATTCTCTTATGTGTAACAAGGGCTGATTTTCCTATAAAACATTTCCCTCATTCTGAACAAGGAAATAGCTTTTCTCCTGTGTGAATTCTCTTATGTTTAACAAGGGCTGATTTTCCTATAAAACATTTCCCACATTCTGAACAAGGAAATGGCTTCTCTCCTGTGTGAATTCTTTTATGTGTAACAAGGGCTGATTTTCCTATAAAACATTTCCCTCATTCTGGACAAGAAAATGGCTTTTCTCCTGTGTGAATTCTCTTATGTGTAACAAGGACTGATCTCGCTGCAAAACATTTCCCACATTCTGAACATCCAAACGGCTTCTCTCCAGTATGAGTTCGCTGGTGTTTAACAAGGTCTGTTTTCATTGTAAAACATTTCCCACATTCTGAACATCCAAACGGCTTCTCTCCGGTATGAGTTCGCTGGTGTTTAACAAGGTCATTTTCCATTGTAAAACATTTACCACATTCTGAACAAGAAAATGGCTTTTCTCCTGTGTGAATTCTCTTATGTGTAACAAGGGCTGATTTTCCTATAAAACATTTCCCTCATTCTGAACAAGGAAATAGCTTTTCTCCTGTGTGAATTCTCTTATGTGTAACAAGGGCTGATTTTCCTATAAAACATTTCCCTCATTCTGAACAAGGAAATAGCTTTTCTCCTGTGTGAATTCTCTTATGTGTAACAAGGGCTGATTTCACTGCAAAACATTTCCCACATTCTGAACAAGGAAATGGCTTTTCTCCTGTGTGAATTCTCTTATGTGTAACAAGGGCTGATTTCACTGCAAAACATTTCCCACATTCTGAGCAAGGAAATGGCTTTTCTCCTGTGTGAATTCTTTGATGTTGCAAGAGATGTGATTTCTCTGTAAAACATTTCCCACATTTTGAACATCCAAATGGCTTCTCTCCAGTATGAGTTCGCTGGTGTTTAACAAGTGCTGATTTCGCTACAAAACATTTCCCACATTCTGAACAAGAAAATGGCTTCTCTACTGTGTGAGTTTCCTGGTGTTTAACCAGGTGCTTTTTCATTGTAAAACATTTCCCACATTCTGAACAAGGAAATGGCTTCTCTCCTGTGTGAATTCTTTTATGTCTAACAAGGGCTGATTTTTTTATAAAACATTTCCCACATTCTGGACAAGAAAATGGCTTTTCTCCTGTGTGAATTCTCTTATGTGTAACAAGGACTGATTTCGCTGCAAAACATTTCCCACATTCTGAACAAGGAAATGGCTTTTCTCCTGTGTGAATTCTCTTATGTGTAACAAGGACTGATTTCGCTGCAAAACATTTCCCACATTCTGAACAAGGAAATGGCTTCTCTCCTGTGTGAATTCTTTTATGTCTAACAAGGGCTGATTTTTTTATAAAACATTTCCCACATTCTGGACAAGAAAATGGCTTTTCTCCTGTGTGAATTCTCTTATGTGTAACAAGGACTGATTTCGCTGCAAAACATTTCCCACATTCTGAACAAGAAAATGGCTTTTCTCCTGTGTGAATTCTTTTATGTGTAACAAGGAATGATTTCTCTGTAAAACATTTCCCACATTCTGAACATGGAAATGGCTTTTCTCCTGTGTGAATTCTTTTATGTGTAACAAGGACTGATTTCTCTGTAAAACATTTCCCACATTCTGAACAAGGAAATGGCTTCTCTCCTGTGTGAATTCTTTTATGTGTAAGAAGGGCTGATTTTTTTATAAAACATTTCCCACATTCTGAACAAGAAAATGGCTTTTCTCCTGTGTGAATTCTTTTATGTGTAACAAGGGCTGATTTTGCTGCAAAACATTTCTCACATTTTGAACATGAAAATGGCTTCTCTCCTCTGTGAGTTCTCTGATGTCTAACAAGGTTTGATTTCCATGTAAAACATTTCCCACATTCTGAACAAGAAAATGGCTTCTCTCCTGTGTGAAATTCTTGATGTCGCAGGAAATGTGTTTTGTGAGCAAAACATTTCCCACATTCTGAACATGAATATGTCCTCTCCCCTGTGTGAGTTCTATGATCTTCTCCCCTCCTGTGACATCTATTCTGCTCATCAGTCTGTGATGAATCAGAAGATGGGACCTGTATAAGAGGATCCGATGATGGATCTTTGCTGTGAAGGGCTGAGGAGATATCTGGGATAATGGCAGGTTCTTCATATGTATCTTGTGTGATACCGCAATCCTCTGCTTTACAATCTGCAGATATCAGATGTCTCTCTGAGCTCCCGGTACCGTCATCTGCCAAGAATAAAGTTGATTATTCTTTAATACTATAGACTTTAAAAATGATACTGATATTTTATAACATTTCTATACAAATAACAAGTCATGTAGAAAAAGGTAATCATCATCTAAGGGTGCTTTTACACAGGCTGACAGCTGCTAGAGCTATCACTGAAGAGAGCCATTATGGATGACTGTCTGCCCATGTAAACACGGATCCTGACAGAGAAACTGAGTGAGAATCGCTCAACTTTCGAAGTCACTTGGTTTGCAGCTCACTTAAACACCAAGTGATTGTCAGTGAAGAACAAATCATCAAAAACTACAGATGTGAATTGGGACTTAAAAGTAGCTAATTCTGGTTTCCATCAATATAGGGGATCTGATAAGGGTCATGAAGAGTAATTTGCAGAGTCCTCCACAAGACCCGGGCTCCTGTCCTCGGTAGCTACAGGAATAGTATATTCCATACAGATGGAGTTCGGCCATTTCTGCACCAACATCAGTTTCTGTTTTTCCATAAAGAAATCTCCCATGAAGCCGGATGTCAGTAACACACGGTGTGCAGCAAATATAGAACTGCTCATCTGTAAAACAGCTTAGTGCATTCAATAATGCGATATGCTGTCACATCAGACCGGGGCAGGGAGGCATGTTCTTCCAGGCCGAGGTTTACGGTCACCATGTTTGCCGCTGCTCTCAAAGGTACGGGGACTCCTGCAAGTACTAGTGCTGACAGTCTTACTCACGGTACTGTCATGTCCCGCTCTCTCATAGGCTGACAGAGTGACCTCCCTCCCCGGCTCCAGCGTTCACTGTAGTTTGACTGACCGCACAGGGGGGAAAGAAGTGAGGTCACGTTGTGAGCCGGAGAGAGCGAGCGAGCCCACAATGGAGGATAATGGGGCAATGGAACATGGGGTCTGTTTGGGGGACATTGGAGGATGATGAAGCTGATACCTTTTGGTGTTTAAAGTTTATTCTGAGTCCCATAAGACTTTAGTTATGCCACTGATTGGGAGCGTAGGAGGTCACAATACTAACTGAGGCCACAGAGTGGGGGTCATATTATTGATTGAAGCCTTAGAGCGAGTCACATTACTAATTGAGGCCATGGCGGGGGGCAATATTACATCAAGTAAGACCACAATGGGCATATTATTGGATGTAAAGGGAGGGGGAGGGGCACTGAACTATCAACTAGTGGTTGCAGCAGCAGCAGCTTAATGGGAAGAGGGAGGAGAAGTAAGTTTTGTTGCAAGAAAACAGGAAAAAAATAATATATTACATACTTTTTAATTTATTCCGGGGGGGGGGGGGGGGGGGGTCTGAGATTTGCTCTAGGTCCCCAAGGGTTCTTTGTATGCCCCTGCTTCTTCCTGCAGCCTATACACTTCATAGTTCCCGGTCATGCCGCAAGTTCGGGTCTGTAGACCTGCAGTCAGGCTGCGATACATCTGTAAACTGTGCCCTTAATGCGCTCGTCTGAAACTGGTCATAAAGGGGAAATACAGTTCCTGGTTCTGTTTACATGTACACAGCTTGGCTCAGTTGCTGTATTTACGTACCAAGCTTGGTTCTGGTATTGTATGTATGTACATCACCAAGCTTGGTTTTGGTGTTGTAATTATGTTATGACCTTGGTTCTGGTATTGTATTTATGTATTAAGGTTGGTTCTGGGGCTCTGTTTCCTGTTAAAAAAATAAACATGGATGAAAGGACACATTGTGGCCGGTCACACACAACCAGACCGTGCCCACCGACTGCAGCCAGTCGCCATGTAATTATGCCAGGTTTTTGTGTGGCCAACTGCGCCGAGTGTTTCCACCCTGCGGGTTGCTTCACACGAGCGTGTTTTTGTGCGCACATCAGTGCGTGACTATGTACGTGCAAAAACACTCGTGAATGCAGGTCCATGCATTGTTTTCAGTGGAGCTGCGACTGCTGCCGGCACCCCTGCATTCTTTTTCAGGGAAGGGCTTTACACATAAGCCCCTCCCTGAAAAAGAAAACCTTTAGTGTAAAAAAATAAGAAATATACCTACCTATCTGCGGCTGCCGTGACCCCCACAAGGATGAAGAACACATCTGCTGCATGCGGCAGATTTTTCCTTCATCCCTCTAGTAAAAATAATTCTCCGCTGCTACATCGTCCACATCTGTGACAGATGCAGCAGAGGAATTCTTCAATTCTCTACCGCAGCTGTCACACTTCATTCGGATTTTTAGGGAAGGGCTTATATTTAAAGCCCTTCCCTGAAATCAATTGACGGGGTGCCAGCAGCAGAATCTTCTAACGCAGCAGTCATGTGTAATCACTGACTTGGCGATCACTGACTTGGCTCAGGACATATTGATATCTTTATTGACAGGCAGGCAGCAGCCAGCGGTCAGCGGGGGCCTCTGTAACCATTTATCCTGCCCTGATGGCGGTCCGGCCATTAGACTCTTCCTGATTCTGAACAAACTCTTTGGAGCCATTAGAAAACACATCTGTAAGCCGTTACTTTATCTCCAACCCCCTTATAATCGGCTCAGACATTATATTAGGATGAAACTACTCGGAATCTGTTTCCCAATTGTGCCCATTTATGGCAACTGGAAGAGTATTACGGTGAGATCACACACTGCGGGATTGTATAATCTACAGTACAGTGTAAGGGAGTGGGATTCTAAGGAACCGCATTCACTCCCAGCTGAGAGATAAGATGTGACACCTGAGCGGACATACTAGTGACACTCGCTTTTCAGCTTTACCTCCCTCCATATTACCGAGGAGATGACCAGCCGGCCTCTGTACATCAGCCATCAGACTAAAGATCATTCGTTCTCATAGCAGCGATTCTTGGCCCATGTAAAACTAAAAGTAAACCAGCAGTGACTGACCTGCCTACCGATCAGCGCTGGTTACATCAGATCTAGAGTTGGTCAGTGTAAAAGGACCCTTAGTACCGGAGCTGGAAAACCATTTCTCCCTCATCAGTATAGACATCATATAATGAATAGTAGTTCCCGCTCACATAGGTGTGTTTTATGTCCGTGCCATAAATGCCCATCATGTGTTATCACCTATAACGGTATCACATGTCATCCATATATAGTTTATACTCCAGCTGAATGGGAAGATACATCAGGCCTAATTCAATCATTCCCCTGAAGATCGGGGGCCGGAGGGGACTTGGAGCCTAGTGACGGGTCTGAAGCCGCAGCCTGGGTTTTTGCTGCCCAGCCAACCAGCCTAGAGGCCGTGTCCACGGCTTGTCCTGTGAGCCCACCGGACAAACGGCAAGCTCAGACACACCAGCAGAGGGCAGCACAGCACAGGTGGAGCTCAGCTGCAGTGTTCGATCACCATGCCTGAGGGGGTGAGTGTTGCCGATTCCCCACCGCTCCCACCTAAGCCCAAAACAGAAATAAAGCAAAAGGATAGGGAGAAAAGAGCTGAAGAGAAGGAAAGGGGGGAAAGAAAAAGGAGGCAGATCAAAAACTGACCTCAGAAGCAGTCAGCCCGTCCCCCGCTCCAGACCAAGGGGACTGTCATACACATCACAATATCTCCTTCCAAGACACTGCTATCATCTAGTGGCGAAACATGAAACTGCATCTCCATTCAACATCCCCCCATAGCACTGATGACATCTAGTGGCAGATCTCGATACTGCATTCACAAATCCTTTCTACCGGGATGCTGCCGCCACCTAGTGGCAAGCTCTGATAGTACATATATATTCTACAGTTCATGCACAGCGATTTTTGCAAAGAACCACAACCAGCGGAATCTGCTCAGGCCCCCGTACTGCTGGCCAATTCAATTTCCTATTTCTAGTTATATGCAGCAGACCCACTAGGACCCCCACTAAGCTGGAAGGCCACATACACGGGCACGATGTTTCTTCTTCACTCGTGACCTGTGCTCCACCCCATCCTGGATATTTCATTGAGAGCCGGATTGAAGTCTGTCATTAAGACAAAGAAAAACAGCAAACAGAATAAATCATGACCTTTTACATCCCAGAGCATACTCCCAGAACTATTCTCAAGCCCCCGACCCAGCCCATCCGAACTGGAGAGGTCACAGGTTCAGACTCCACATATGGACAACCCAACATCTCCACCGCTAGGAGACCTATCTGTCCTCCCACTATCAACATCAGAAGACTCCGTTACGGCTAGTGATGAGCGAGCATACTCGCTAAGGGCAATTGCTCAAGCGAGCATTGCACTTAGCGAGTACCTGTCCGCTCGAGAGACAAGGTTCGGGTGTCGGCAGCGAGCAGGGAGCTGCGGGGGAGAGCGGGGAGGAACGGAGGGGAGATCTCTCTCGCCCCCCTTCCCCCTCCCCCCCCCCGCTGACTGCCGCAACTCACAGCTCCCCCGCGCCTGCACCCGAACCTTTTCTCTCGAGCGGGGAGATACTCGCTAAGGGCAATGCTCGCTCGAGCAATTGCCCTTAGCGAGTATACTCGCTCATCTCTAGTTACAGCACTTTTTCTTCGCATTCAACATCTCTTTAAAGCAGAATTACAATCTACACTATGCGATATCAACGGCCAGATACATGATCTAGGACAGCGTATTACGGATCTGAAACACAAGACAGATGACATAGTAGATGCCCTGGATGAGGAACGAGCTGGGGTGAAGATTACTCTGAGCAGATAGAAGCTTTAGAATTGAAATGTGAGGATCTGAAAGACTGAAGTAGATGGGCCAATATCCGAATCAGAGGTATGCCAGAGGCTATCACTAACATCCATGAAGCTGCAACTAATTTGTTCTCTGCGCTGCTAACACAAGTCTCTTAAGAAAGCTTACGTATCATCCGTATCCACCGTGCCCTGACCACACTTAACAACCCAAATCTGCCAAGAGACATTGTCCTCAAACTCCATTATGGCGAGATGAGCGACCAGATACCAGCAGCTGCAAAAAATCTGACCGAGCTTCTGGGGCTTCCGAGGTTTGTCCAGATCTATGCGGTAATTGCCCCAATCACTCTGGCTAAAAGAAGAAGTCTGAGACCTCCCACTCAAGTTTTACAAAGAGCTAATATCCATTATATATGGAACTTCCCCTTCACATTGAACCTGAAGATCAACCAGCAAATATATCATTTCTGAATCCTGGAAGAAGGAAGATGTACTTTGGTGGAAGAAAGAATTCCCCCCGATTCTCCGAATGTCGTGACACCCAGAGCCCAGCGGCCAATGAGAACCTGGTCAATGACTGTATCTCCACGCCAAGATCGGCCCTCCCAGTGATGTGGAGCTCCATTCAACTACGGGACTATACGGTACTCTTCCATATGTAACACAGCATCACCTGGGGTGGGGAATTACATGGAGGGGGCTGTAATTTTGGACTTTATTCATCTACTAGTCTTTACAAAGCATCTCTCTGACCCCCCAAGAGACATTTCAATACATTCCTTATCACTGGGGGCCACCCTGGGCGATTAGCTGTTCAAGTGCTATTCTGAAACGTCCCTGGACGTGGTGGGTGTCTCACATATTATGGGGAACGCGCCTGACGTCTGGACCACTCTGCGTTTACAAGCCCAATACATTGTGGCTATGTTTCTGTTAGTTGTAAGTTTTCCCAGCTATGTGTTTTTATCTAAGGTAATATCCACATGTAAGCACTATGTCTATCTCCTCCGATATGTAGGATCGATATGTAGACAAGCTCCCTGTGGAAGGGCTGTAATTCCTAGATCAGGGCCTTCTAGGCCTCGAATGGGTAGAAACCATGGAGACTCTCATCCAAGAACTGAGATATAATAACAAACAATCAGCAAAATGGTAGTTATCCTATCTCATAAAGTTAAGGGGTTTAATGTGCCTCTAAAAAGACGCAAAGCTCTGGCCCAATATTTGAAATTTAAACCAGGCATTATTTGCCTACAGGAGACTCACTTCTCCTCCTCACCCCCAGTACTCTAAAATATATTCCTCAACAGCCCCTAAGAAACACCAGGGGGTTACTATCCTCATTATAACTTTCTCCTCCTGATCGTCACCCATATGGAAGCTGATCCACAGGGCAGATTCCTTATTCTGCAGGGCTCTCTCTATGATAATAAAGTAACGATAGTTAACTCCTATGCTCCTACCACAAATTCACATAAACTCTTTTCCATGGTAGCCAATAAACTCCGAAACATTCCAGATACCCACATTTATTGGATAGGAGATTTCAATATGGTGCGGTCCCTCTCTATGGATTGTTCTTACTCAGGTCTTGATAGACTATGTCCAGCTCAGTGAGTCTCATTGAGGGCCACACTGGTGGATTTGGCAATAGCGGATGTGTGGAGGGAGAATCATGGAGCAAGAAGGAATTACACCTTCTCTCTGCCCAAGCCTTACTCACGCATAGATTAGATCCTCGTATCCCCTTTGATTCTGCCGACACTGGTTCAGGCCAGAAATATCCCATGTGTCTGGTCGGACCATGATATAGTTATATTGCACTTCCTGGATCAACTTTCACACACTCACACTCTGTAAGATGGAGACTTAATGAACCTCTTTTAAAAAATCCAGTGTCTCATTCCTAAATTAATGACCAACTCAAAACCTACTTAGATACGAATGTCATCCCCAACTCACAACCGGTTTGGGTCTGGTTAGCACATTAAGAATACATGAGGGGACAGATCATTAATATCGCGTCACACATTAAGCTAGAGAGAGCTGGGAACATAGTAAACCTGGAGCGTGGTTGGGCATCCTGGAGCGAGCGAACCAACAGCTCTCCAGTTTAGCCCTGATTAAAGAAATAAGAGATGTTAAGCTTTAGTTGAATCTCCTCTACACAGACCAGGTTGAGAGGGCCCTCCAGTGGACAAAAGCCTGTTACTACTGACTGGCTAATAAACCCGATAAGCTGTTAGCCACAAAGCTTAGGCAAAGAGACTCACAATTTACTCTATCCGATCCAACAACGGGAACTGCACCTCAAATACCCACACAATTGCACAGACATTTCGAGATTTCTATAGCTCCGTCTATAAATATAAACCACAGAGGCACCCACTAGCATCACAGTCCTTCTTGGACGAGATCTCCCTACTGCAACTAGACCCAAATCAACAATTGATTTAATCCAAACCATTGGGGTGGAGGAGGTAGAAGAAACCATAAAAAAACCTAAAGCTAGGCAAAGCCCCAAGGCCTGATGGGCTGGCTGCCCTCTACTATAAAAAGTTTGCAGAGTCCCTTATCGACCCCCTGGTTCATCTGTACAATGACCTCTTATTAGGAAAACATATACCTGAGGAGTTCTTAGATGCTCATATAATAGTAATTCCTAAACCCAATAAGGACCACACCACCCCAAAGAATTACCACCCCATTTCCCTCTAAAACCTGGATTATAAAATTTTACTAGTATTTTTGCCAACTGGATAAATAAATATCTTCCCTCCGTGATCCACAAGGACCATGGTGGGTTTTATACCTGCACGACAAGCCCCTGATAATGTTAGAATAATTCTGAACCTAGTCCACATCGCACAATCCCAGAATTCACCACTGCTTCTTCTAGCACTCGATATAGAATAGGCATTGGATAGCCTGTCATGGGACTATCTATTTACTGATTTAGATAGAATGGGTGTGGGAGGTCACCTGAGGCTCGCCTAACACGCATGCTGCATTAGCTGAGGGACAGACCTGCTGCTATTCAGGGAAATGATTGTGTAGGGTAGAGGTTGCGATTAGGAAGGGATCCTTGCTCCAAGAACCCAACAGTCCTTTCTAGGAGTACAACTCCTCTCATTGTGTGCATCAGCAGTTTGGCTGGCTGGGAGCCGTGGTGCGCACAAAGTATTCTCAAGCATCCCAGTTGTATACTGCATACTGTTACCGGTTTTATGCAGTATACTGCAAGTGGTGTACAGAGAGGAGATAGGAAGTAACAAAACTCCTATCATTTTTTTATTTTTGGGGGGCTTTAAGCATACGCTATATACCCCTGTGTGCGTCGTGTCAATCCACGCTATCTAACAACAGTATACTATCACCGTTTACGGTGTATATTTTGGTCTATAAGTGTACGCAAAATAACTCGCAGTTTGAGTTGCATTTTGACCAAGTGCATTGTACAACATGATAAAGACTAGGGCTAGGGGGCGAGATAAAGGATGTGAGCGTTCGAATGAGGGTGTGGGCAGAGGCCGAGGTCCCGGGTGGGGTGAAACAGTGCCTGCTGCGGAAGGATTAGTAGAGCGCATCTATGCTTCATTTAACATTTTGCAGGTCCGCATGGTAGATCATTATTAAAAGCACAACAGTGCGATCAGGTCATGACGTAAATAACGGATAACGCGTCCAGTAATAACACCCAGTTAGTTACATGCAGTCCACTCACGCTAGCCAAGGGACTGGACCTCTAAATCCTCAGGCTGATCCTCCTTCCTCCCAACCTGGTTACTCTGGGAAAAGGAGAGATTCAGAACAGGCATACTCCCAGGAACTGTTCTCGGGTCCCTGCCCTGAGTCGGAAAAGATGGTTCATCAGCCACCTGAGGAGTTTGTCGTGACCGATGCCCAAAATTTGGACCCTTCACAGACTCAGGATGATGAGGGTGGGGACTCCCAAGTAGTGTCTCAAGAGCCATTTGTGGATGATGATGATGAGACACAGTTGTCTGTCAGTAAGGTTGTTGTTAGGGCAGTAAGTCTGAGGAAGGAGCAGACTGAGGATTCAGAGGAAGAGCTTGTGGATGATGAAGTGACTGACCCCACCTGAGTTGGAAAGCCTACTGAAGACAGCGCTTCAGAGGGGGAGGCAAGTGCAGCACCAAAACAGGTTGGAAGAGGCAGTGGGGTGGCCAGAGGGAGAAGCAGGGCCACAGCAAGTAATCCCCCAACTGTTCCCTACAACACCTCCTCGTGGCAAGCTCCCGTGCAGAGGGCTAGGTGTTCGAAGGTCTGGAGGTTTTTCAATGAGAGCGCGGACAACCAACGAACAGTGGTGGGCAACCTGTGCTGCACCAAGATCAGCAGGGGAGCCACCACTACCAGCCTAACCACCACCAGCATGCGCAGGCATATAATGGCTAAGCACCCGATGAGGTGGAATGAAGGCCATTCACCGCCTGCGGGTCACACTGTAGGCCTCTTCCCCTATGTTACATCCTGCCTCAGAGATGCAATCCCCCTCCCAGGACGCAGGCAAGAGCGTCTCCCGGCCTGCACCCACCCCTTCACCTCCACGGTCCTCCGCTGCCTCCACTAATGTGTTCCTTCGCAGCGTTCAGCTGTCCATATGTCCATAACCCAAGCATTAGAGCGCAAGCGGAAATATGCGGCCACCCACCCGCATGCACAATCGCTAAACGTGTATATCTCCAAACTACTGAGCCTGGAGATGCTGCCATATAGGCTGGTAGAAACGGAGGCTTTCCGCAACCTCATGGTGGCGGCCATCCCTCGCTAATCGGTCCCCAGTTACCAATATTTTTCCCGCTGCGCCGTCCCCGCCCTACACCAGCATTTGTCACAGAATATAAACCTCACCAACGCGGTTACTGGGAAGGACCACTTAACCACCAACACGTGGACAAGTGCTGGCGGGCTGAGACATAACATCTCCCTGACAGCACATTGGGTTAACCTGGTGGGGGCTGGGACCGAGTCTGACGATGGGTCCGCTCACGTGCTACCCACACCGAAGATTGCGGGTCCTACCTCGGTCATGGTTTCTCTGGCTTATTTTGCCACCTCCTCCATACCCCCTCTGCTCCTCCTCCTCCACCTCTCCATCTGACCCGTCTTCACCATCTGTGAGCACGTCTCCTTCAGTCGGTAGCTCGAGGCGCTGCAGCACTGCTATGGGGAAGCGTCAACAGGCCGTGCTGAAACTACTCAGCTTGGTGACAAGAGGCACACCTCCCAAGAGCTGTTACAGGGTTTGACCTAGCAGACAGATCTGTGGCTTTTGCCGTTGAACCTCCAACCAGGCATGGTCGTGTGTGATAATGGCCGTAACCTTGTGGTGGCTGTGCAGCTTGGCAGACTAACATATGTGCCATGCCTGGCGCACATGTTCAATCGGGTGATATGAGGGTGGTCTAGTCAGACCACCCGCATATCTGTTTCTCAGCACGTATTGGAGGAGGAGAAGTGGGAAGAGATTGCTGCCCACACTGCAGAGTGTACCCATGCTACTTCCTTCATATCTGTTCAGCGTGCATGGGCTGAAGAGGAGGAGGAGAAGGAGACTGAGAGTCATCCTCCTAGTGAAGAAAGCGATGTGTTGCATACTGGACTCACATGGCTGACTCCATGTTAAGCTGCCTTTCCCGTGACCCTCGCGTTAGACGCATTCTTGCCAACACAGATTACTGCTAACCCTTCTCGACCCATGGTATAAGGAGAACCTTTCCACTCTCATTCCCGAAGAGGAAAGGAGTACGAGAGTGATGCAATACCACAAGGCCCTGGTGGAAAAGCTGATACTAAAGTTCCCATCTGACAATGCTAGCGGTAGAGAACGTAGTTCATTGGGACAACTAGCAGGGAAGACGCAGGGATCAGGCAGCATGTCTAGCGCAGGCAGGGGGACACTCTCCAAGGCCTTTGTCAGTTTTATGGCTCCCCAGCCAGACTGTGTCACCATTCCCCAGTCTAGGCTGAGTAGGAGGGAACACTGTAAAAAGATGGTGTGGGAGTACAGAGCCGATCTTACCAACGTCCTCTGTAATCCCTCTGTTCCATACAACTATTGGGTGTCAAAGCTTGACACATGGCACAAACTTGCACTGTACGCATTGGAGGTGCTGGCCTGCCCTGCCGCTAGGGTCATATCACAGAGGGTGTGTAGTGCTGCTGGGGGAATTATCACGGATAAGCGTAGCCGCCTGTCAACTGACAGCACCGACAGGCCTACACTCATTAGGATGAACAAAGCCTGGATTTCCCCTGACCTTTCTTCTTCATCAGTGGAAAGCAGCATAATATAAAGTATCTTTAAGCTGGAACTGGAGAACCATGCACCCTCTATTCCTCCAAAAAAGGGAAGAAGTAGCTTGAACTATCCTTTTCTGATTTTCTCCCTCCTCCTCCTAAAGCAGCATGTCAGCATGCTCTGTAAAAACTAATTTTTTACGGAGGGCTGCCTACAGGCTCAGTTAGCAAATTAAGCAAGTATGAACTCTATATTTAAAAAAATTTTCAGGGTTTCACCTGCACTCTGGGTAAACAACTTTTTCAGAGGTACACCTATACTCTTGGTACACAAATTTTTCCGGGGTTCGCCTATACGCTTGGTACACAGATGTTTCAGGGGTTCACCTATACTCTTGGTAAAGCAATTGTTTCTGGGGTTCGCCTATACTCTTGGTACACAAATGTTTCAGGGGTTCGCCTATAGTCTTGGTCCACATGTTTTAGGGGTTCGACTATAGTCTTGAGACACGTTTCAGGGCTTTGCCTATAGTCTTGGTACACAAATCATTCAGGGGTTCACCTATACTCTTGCTCAACAAATGTTTCAGGGGTTCGCCTATACTCTTGGTAAACTAATGTTTCAGGGGTTCACCTATACTCTTGGTAAACAATTACCCTGCACTCTCGCTCCACAGATCTTTCAGGTTCTCACCTGCAATGTTGGTAAAAAAAAAATCTTTTTAAAATGGGTTGCTTTCTTCATAAACAATGTAGAAGTACTGGCCTCTGAGTCCCCACTATGCTGGCGTTTGTTGTGGCTAATGAAATGCTGCGACGGAGGTGGCATGAGATGGCACTTACAGTTATACATTAATTTGTCTGCGATTTGTCAGCTATAAAGCACAACTTTAAAAGGGTCACCCGGCGTACGGAAACGTATCCCAGCGCGGTAACCATCTTTGGCCACTAATTTCTTCACGGTTCATGTTGTCCTGCCCTGGGGCACTGGTTAACAAGCCCCTCGTGGAGATATATTTTTTTTCTATTTGCACCACTTCCTCAACTGGCAGAGGCATCGTTGTGTGCCCGGACGCTTGGAGGAGGTGCCCACGTCGGACGGCCACCCGCCAGCTACCGCGGGCAGATCGGCAGAGTGGGGACCCAGGGACTCCGTGGCTCTGTCCCAAAGAAAGTCGTCAGAAGGGCGGCTACGGTGCATTGACTCCAGTGTGCGCATCCCCACTCCTTCTCGGCACTTTGAGAAAATAGGTCAAGACCACTAGCTCTCCGCCAGTACTCCTGGACAAAGGCGGGTTGACCTGAACCCCCAGGACGAGAGGAAAGGGCCGCTCCTCTTTCACATGCCGCTCCGTGCAGGGGCGGCGTTGGACCGTCCTACGGCGTCGTGAAGCTCCCTTCGGCGAAGTACGCGAAGGGGTGCACCTTACCCTGTCTGGGATGTGGACAGATGGATGCAGTGCTGGGAAAAATTTTCAGTACGCTGTGGACGCATCCTCGTGCCTGCGTCTTGGTGGGGAGTGGACAGCAATGCCAGAATGTAACACAGGAGAAGAGGCAGTGGTGTCACCCGCAGGCAGTGATTGGCCTTCGTTGCACCTAGTGTGGTGCTTAGCTAAGGTGTGCCAGCATGTGTGCCTTGCTGATTATGGTCTGTCCCAACTAAATTGTTAGGGGGTTGACCGCCAGGCTCTTGCCCACAATTTGGCTTAATAGTGTGACCTGAGAGCCTCAGATGCATCCATACATGTTGCCCCTGCTGTTCCCTATGCCTTTCTGTTTCCATCACTTTCTGATGTTTTCAGGCGATTCGCACAACCTTCCCCATGAGGAGCATGGGTCACCTTCAAAAATGTTCGAGAGTCCCATTGACTTCAATGTGGTTCATTATTTGAAACGAGCTCTTGAGCATTACGAAAAAGTTTGACTCGAGTAACGAGCACCCGAGCATTTTGATGCTTGCTCATCTCTAATCATAACACCATATCGTACTTCATTCCATACACCTCCTAAATACCATACCAATATCCTACCAAGCATTATTATCACCAGTGCCACACTTTTTACATCCATACTTTCACAAAATTCTTTTTTTCTTTCCATCCCCTCACCATCCCATTCTCAGGTCCTGACCTTAGTATCTAACAGTCCCTCTCCGTTCTCCTTTCCCATTATCCAGCACCCTCGTTTGACACATAGCAGCACTCATCGTTTGACTCATAGCAGCACAATGAAGGCATGCTGCACTGTGTAGCCACAACCTCTTACCGGTGATGCCGGATCCCTCCTCCTCCGGGCCTGCAAGCAGTAAATGCAAAGTGGAGGAGGGGCTGGTGGGGATAGTTTGGGGTTCGGGGGCAGCATGAGCCAAGGCACCTCTCCAGCCCTGCACCGCCGCCTGATACTGTAGCAGTAGGGCTGGTGGAGCAGAGATCTTCTGCAGCCGCATTCTCTAGCTAACGCTTGATACAGCAGCTGTCCGCCGGGCAGTCGCTGACTAGCATCACTGTAGGATCGGGATGCTTACATATCAGCGATTAAATGTGTATTGCTGATCTGTAGGCCTACTGATTATACACTGACTTTAATCAACAACTGTGTAGTTAGTGGCTTCACTAATCCAACTAGCACAGTGTCCTGCCTGCCCAGCACCTTCCTGCCTACAAACACCAGGGGCACATGCCCCACTCCCCCCAGCTACAATCCAGCTAAATACTTCCATTACCTGGTGATGGGAGCGGCTGGCGGGTCTCCATCATAATGACCTTGTACAGATCCTGGTGTCCTTCTAAATACTCCCACTCCTCCATGGAGAAATAGACAGCGACATCCTGACACCTTATAGGAACCTGACAACACAATATACAGTCATTACCCAGAAGCCTCCAGTGCTGTTACTGTATAATGTTACAGCATTTCCAGCAGCGTCACCTCTCCAGTCAGCAGCTCAATCATCTTGTTGGTAAGTTCAAGAATCTTCTGTACATTGATGTCCTCATGTATCGGGGGGTGAAGTGGGGGAGCCATAATTGGGCTCAGGGGTCTTCCCCATCCATCACACACAGGGGCCCGACAGTCATCACTAGAGGTCTTCTTCACTACTGTGTAATCCTGTATATGGGGAGACATTAATAAATATCACTACAGACATTTCCAGAGTCCATCACCTCTACAGCGACATCATCTGTTATTACCATAGATAAGGATGATGTAATGTGACATCATCAGAATCTCTCCCCTCTCCAGTGACATCATCTGTTATTACCATAGATAAGAATGATGTAATGTGACATCATCAGAATCTCTCCTCTCTCCAGTGACATCTGTTATTACCATAGATACGAATGATGTAATGTGACATCACCAGAATCTCTCCCCTCTCCAGTGACATCATCTGTTATTACCATAGATAAGAATGATGTAATGTGACATCACCAGAATCTCTCCCCTCTCCAGTGACATCATCTGTTATTACCATAGATAAGAATGATGTATTGTGACATCATCAGAATCTCTCACCTCCCCAGTAAGCTGGAAGAGTATCTCTAGGGTGAGATTTAATACACTTTCAGCCATCTTGTTTCTGTCCTTCTTCATCTTTGATGAATCAGTCATGTAGGGTCCTAAATAGAAAGAATATGAAACAATGTAAAAAAAAACCCGTGTCCTTCCTGGTTGCTGCTGACCAGGACATGTGACTGCCGCAGCCAATCACAGGTCCTGGTCAGCAGCAACCAGGAAGGACACAGGGGTAATGAAGCAATTCATGGGAAAAAACACCTTTAAGATGATATTAAAGAGAAGCTGTTTTGTGAGTTTTATGAACTACAGGCAACACAAAATCCCGACAGGGTTCTCCTCACCCGGATCAATTGGACTGATAAGCGACCCAGGCAGGGAGAAATCGGCAGCGACCGCCCCAATGACTCTTCTCCAAGTTCAGAGCTGCTTTTTACTGTGTTTTTTCTGAAGCGCTGCAGTGTTTTAGAGCACAATATAGATGTCTGCAATGTACATGCGAGTTTTCTTGTCTATTTCTGCAATTGAAAAAAAAAATTCTGAAAAAACATCTCTGTATAAAAAAGCCACCAAAATAACTTGTAAAGAAGCATATGAAGTTTATGGCTTAGGGAAGGACTTGGGGAATTTAGATAACTGTAAACGTAACTAGAGCAACAAGTGTCAGGCAGCTGCTGTCAAGGCAAATAGGATAATGGGGTGCATCAAAATAGGTCTACGGACACATGAGGAGAGGATTGTTCTTACTCTTTACAAGTCGCTCAAGCTTGAGCGGAGACCACAGCAGTCAGGTCGTTCCACCATGGATGCCATACTTAGTGACAGTAGTGATAGAATAGGGATAGGTGACATCAGATAGCGGTGACAGCAGTGACAGAATAGTGACAGGTGACATCAGATAGTGGTGACAGTAGTGACATAATAGTGACAGGTGACATCAGATAGTGGTGACAGTAGTGACATAATAGTGACCGGTGACATAAGATAGTGGTGACAGTAGTGACAGAATAGTGACAGGTGACATCAGATAGTGGTGACGGTAGTGACATAATAGTGACCGGTGACATCAGATAGTGGTGACAGTAGTGACATAATAGTGACCGGTGACATCAGATAGTGGTGACAGTAGTGACAGAATAGTGACAGGTGACATAAAATAGTGGTGACAGTAGTGACATAATAGTGACAGGTGACATCAGATAGTGGTGACAGTAGTGACATAATAGTGACCGGTGACATAAGATAGTGGTGACAGTAGTGACAGAATAGTGACAGGTGACATCAGATAGTGGTGACGGTAGTGACATAATAGTGACCGGTGACATCAGATAGTGGTGACAGTAGTGACAGAATAGTAACCGGTGACATCAGATAGTGGTGACGGTAGTGACATAATAGTGACCGGTGACATCAGATAGTGGTGACAGTAGTGACAGAATAGTGACCGGTGACATCAGATAGTGGTGACAGTAGTGACAGAATAGTGACCGGTGACATCAGATAGTGGTGACAGTAGTGACAGAATAGTGACCGGTGACATCAGATAGTGGTGACAGGAGTGACAGAATAGTGACAGGTGACATCAGATAGTGGTGACAGTAGTGACAGAATAGTGACCGGTGACATCAGATAGTGGTGACAGTAGTGACAGAATAGTGACAGGTGACATAAGATAGTGGTGACGGTAGTGACAGAATAGTGACAGGTGACATCAGATAGTGGTGACGGTAGTGACAGAATAGTGACCGGTGACATCAGATAGTGGTGACGGTAGTGACAGAATAGTGACCGGTGACATCAGATAGTGGTGACGGTAGTGACAGAATAGTGACCGGTGACATCAGATAGTGGTGACGGTAGTGACAGAATAGTGACCGGTGACATCAGATAGTGGTGACGGTAGTGACAGAATAGTGACCGGTGACATCAGATAGTGGTGACGGTAGTGACAGAATAGTGACAGGCGACATCAGATAGTGGTGACAGTAGTGACAGAATAGTGACCGGTGACATCAGAAAGTGGTGACAGTAGTGACAGAATAGTGACCGGTGACATAAGATAGTGGTGACAGGTGACAGAATAGTGACAGGTGACATCAGATAGTGGTGACAGTAGTGACAGAATAGTGACAGGTGACGTAAGATAGTGGTGACAGTAGTGACAGAATAGTGACAGGTGACATCAGATAGTGGTGACAGTAGTGACAGAATAGTGACAGGTGACATCAGATAGTGGTGACAGTAGTGACAGAATAGTGACCGGTGACATCAGATAGTGGTGACAGTAGTGACAGAATAGTGACCGGTGACATCAGATAGTGGTGACAGTAGTGACAGAATAGTGACCGGTGACATCAGATAGTGGTGACAGTAGTGACAGAATAGTGACAGGTGACATAAGATAGTGGTGACAGTAGTGACAGAATAGTGACCGCGACATCAGATAGTGGTGACAGTAGTGACAGAATAGTGACAGGTGACATAAGATAGTGGTGACAGTAGTGACAGAATAGTTACATCAGATAGTGGTGACGGTAGTGACAGAATAGTGACCGGTGACATAAGATAGTGGTGACAGTAGTGACAGAATAGTGACAGGTGACATCAGATAGTGGTGACAGTAGTGACAGAATAGTGACAGGTGACATCAGATAGTGGTGACGGTAGTGACAGAATAGTGACCGGTGACATCAGATAGTGGTGACAGTAGTG
Organism: Eleutherodactylus coqui; assembly: GCF_035609145.1. Lineage (NCBI taxonomy): Eukaryota > Metazoa > Chordata > Amphibia > Anura > Eleutherodactylidae > Eleutherodactylus > Eleutherodactylus coqui. The sequence goes on from NC_089841.1 coordinate 24,610,496, forward strand.
ACAGAATAGTGACAGGTGACATAAGATAGTGGTGACAGTAGTGACAGAATAGTGACCGGTGACATCAGATAGTGGTCACAGTAGTGACAGAATAGTGACAGGTGACATAAGATAGTGGTGACAGTAGTGACAGAATAGTGACAGGTGACATAAGATAGTGGTGACAGTAGTGACAGAATAGTGACAGGTGACATTAAATAGTGGTGACGGTAGAGACAGAATAGTGACCGGTGACATCAGATAGTGGTGACAGTAGTGATATAATAGTGACCGGTGACATCAGATAGTGGTGACAGTAGTGACAGAATAGTGACCGGTGACATAAGATAGTGGTGACAGTAGTGACAGAATAGTGACAGGTGACATAAAATAGTGGTGACAGTAGTGACAGAATAGTGACCGGTGACATCAGATAGTGGTGACAGTAGTGACAGAATAGTGACCGGTGACATCAGATAGTGGTGACGGTAGTGACATAATAGTGACCGGTGACATCAGATAGTGGTGACAGTAGTGACAGAATAGTGACAGGTGACATCAGATAGTGGTGACAGTAGTGACAGAATAGTGACCGGTGACATCAGATAGTGGTGACAGTAGTAACAGAATATTGACAGGTGACATAAGATAGTGGTGACAGTAGTGACAGAATAGTGACCGGTGACATCAGATAGTGGTGACAGTAGTGACAGAATAGTGACCGGTGACATCAGATAGTGGTGACAGTAGTGACAGAATAGTGACCGGTGACATCAGATAGTGGTGACAGTAGTGACAGAATAGTGACCGGTGACATCAGATAGTGGTGACAGTAGTGACAGAATAGTGACCGGTGACATCAGATAGTGGTGACAGTAGTGACAGAATAGTGACCGGTGACATCAGATAGTGGTGACAGTAGTGACAGAATAGTGACCGGTGACATCAGATAGTGGTGACGGTAGTGACAGAATAGTGACCGGTGACATCAGATAGTGGTGACGGTAGTGACAGAATAGTGACCGGTGACATCAGATAGTTGTGACAGTAGTGACAGAATAGTGACAGGTGACATCAGATAGTGGTGACAGTAGTGACAGAATAGTGACCGGTGACATCAGATAGTGGTGACAGTAGTGACAGAATAGTGACCGGTGACATCAGATAGTTGTGACAGTAGTGACAGAATAGTGACAGGTGACATCAGATAGTGGTGACAGTAGTGACAGAATAGTGAGCGGTGACATAAGATAGTGGTGACAGTAGTGACAGAATAGTGACCGGTGACATCAGATAGTGGTGACAGTAGTGACATAATAGTGACCGGTGACATCAGATAGTGGTGACAGTAGTGACAGAATAGTGACCGGTGACATCAGATAGTGGTGACAGTAGTGACATAATAGTGACCGGTGACATCAGATAGTGGTGACAGTTGTGACAGAATAGTGACCGGTGACATCAGATAGTGGTGACAGTTGTGACAGAATAGTGACCGGTGACGTCAGATAGTGGTGACAGTGGTGACAGAATAGTGACCGGTGACATCACACATGTCTTCTATGGTCCTGATGGCGGATAGAGTTATGTTGCTCACCGTCGGATCCTCCGTGTTTCTCCCTACAATTTCTGCGTTCGCTCCGGACGTTCCGCAGGTTTTTCTCCTCTTCTACAACTTCTGACTTGCAGTGAATGTAATAAACAATGGCGCTGCTCTCCATAGACGGCGCTTCCCTGTGTGGGAGACTCACAGCGACCTACAGATGACAACGTGCCGCCTTCTTCCTGTCACTGCAGAAAGCCCCTGAGCTGCCGTCTGTTGGAGATCCCTCAGTGGACCCCTTCCTCACAGCCCCTATAGGACTCAGTGGCCAGTGCAGGGTTACAGTTATTAACCCTTAAACTCCTAATTGTCCCCCCCCCTGCTGTGTGAGGAGCACACGTCACCTCTCAGGCAGTGAAAGGGTTACAGCTGGTAACTTCCAGCAGCGACTCCCATCATCCACCAGGGGGCGCCGTCTCCTTCATGAGGACCCATCATACAACCTGCTGATGCCAGAAGGTCTCATAACACTACCGTACCTCCACTGGGGGTAGATGCTGGAATGGAGGGGCTCCTAGGAGGTCTGAGGACAGGAAGTCACATGGTCTGAGGTCACATGACTGTAAGGGGAGGGGTTTACTAATAATGCGTTCTGTGGAGATAGGAGAAGAGGAGGCTGCTGGGAGGGCTGTGCGTAAAATGCAGGAAGACTTGGTCTTGTTGGCCCCAGGATTCCTCTTTCTCTGTGTGAGGATGCTGCCCCCTCCTGGTCAGATCATCTGGTTCTTAAACGCCCACGATTCCTCTTCCTCTGTGTGAGGATGCTGCCCCCTCTTGGTCAGAGGGTCCTGGTCCTTCACCCCTCGGGATTTCTCCTTCTAAGTGTGAGGATGCTGCCCCCTCCTGGTCAGAGGGTCCCGGTCCTTTGCCCCCCAGGATTCCTCTTTCTCTGTGTGGGGATGCTGCCCCCTCCTGGTCAGATCATCTGGTTCTTAAACGCCCACGATTCCTCTTCCTCTGTGTGAGGATGCTGCCCCCTCTTGGTCAGAGGGTCCTGGTCCTTCACCCCTCGGGATTTCTCCTTCTAAGTGTGAGGATGCTGCCCCCTCCTGGTCAGAGGGTCCCGGTCCTTCACCCAACAGGATTTCTCCTCAGTGTGAGGATGCTGCCCCCTTCTGGTCAGAGGATCCCAGTCCTTCACCCAACAGCATTTCTCCTTCTCAGTGTGAGGATGCTGCCCTCTCCTGGTCAGAGGGTCCCAATGCTTCATCCCACAGGATTTCTCCTCTGTGTGAGGATGCTGCCCTCTCCTGGTCAAAGGGTCCTGGTCCTTCACCCCCCAAGATTTCCCTTCCCCTTTTTGGGGATGCTGCCCCCTCCTGATTGGGGGGTCCTGGTTCTTCACCCCCCTGGATTTCTTTTCCTCTGTGTGAGGATGCTGCCCTCTTCTGGTCAGAGCATCCTGGTCCTTCACTCCCCAGGATTCCTCTTCCTCTGTGTGAGGATGCTGCCCGCTCCTGGTCGGAGGGTCCCGGACCTTCACCCCCAAGGATCTCTCTTCCTGTGTGTGAGGGTGCTGCCCCCTCCTGGTCAGATGGTCCTGGTCCTTCACCCCCCAGGATTTCTCTTCCTCTGTGTGAGGGTGCTGCCCCCTCCTGGTCGGAGGGTCCTGGTCCTTCACCCCCAGGATTTAGTATCCCCCTGTGTCCTCAGTGTAGACCCGGCTGCAGTAAAGGACTCTTATCTAAAGGCCTTTTATACCGGCAGATACATCGCTGGTCGTTCAACCAGAAATAATTTAGAATCGTTCCGTCTTTTACATTCGCCGTATAAGTGACTGAGACGGAGCGACCGAGCGCTGATTAACCCTTAATACCTGCAGGGAATGAGCGAACAGTGAGCGATTTTCCTGTTCTCCGTTCTGTCGTCTGGCGGTCACACTGAATGATTATCGCTCACTTTCACTCATTTGAACAATGATTGTTCCGTTTACAATCACCCTTAGACCTCGTTAATCACGGTATAACGCTCCCATTCATTAAGGCCTCCTTCCCACGAGCGTGACGGGCTCCGCCGCGTAATATTACGCAGTGAAGCCCGTCACGGCGCCCCCCAGAGACCCCATACTTACCAGCGGACGATAGCGTGAAGACGCTTCCCCGCCCACCGCCGTCGCGTCGTGTGACACGCCCACCGCGTCACGTGACGCGGCCGGCAGTGTCACGTGACGCGCTGGCCGCGTCAAATGACGCTGCGGCGGTAGGCGGGGAAGCGTTTTTTCACGCTATTACAGCGGGAGATAGCGTGAACGGACGGCTTCCATTGACTGCAATGGAAGCCGTCAGCGCATACAGCCCGTCCTCACCCGCAGCAAATAGAGCATGCTGCGGGTGAGGACGGGAGAAATCGCGGTGCGTAATTCCGCGGTGGAATTACGCATCGTGAGCATTATGCTATTATGTTCGATAGAACCTAATAGCAGGGGGCCACGCAGCGGATTTTTGCTGCGAATTTACGCGGCGTAAATCCGTTCGTGGGAAGGAGGCCTAAGTCAATGGCTCCTCGTAGACATGCGTTTGATCACAGCGATGGGCGGCGCTTTCCAGACCCATAATTGAGTGCTGTCTGCTCTATTATCACCCATCGCAATGATTGGGAGTGCTAAAATGTACCATTAGACACAGGGAGCTGCAACCAAAAGTAAAGTTGCAGCAAAGCGCTGAGTTTGAAATTGCGGGATGCTTTGCCACCTTAGGGTGGTTTTGCATGGGCGGTCTCCATGGAAGTCTATGGGAAGTGCGCAAATGTTCAAGAGAATGCAGGAAACACTCTGCAATTCTGCTAGGAAAAGAGCACACCTGCGGATCATTAGGCTAAATAGCCCTTTAACTTAGGATGTGAAAATGCACAGTAAAGTGCGCAGACGGGCGCAAAAGTGCTTCCATGCCCAAATCCGCCCGTGTGAGGCCCCAGTAGTCTACAGAAACTCTATGAGACTTTCAGGCTTTAATTCTTCTGGCGATCAGTTTTACCGGTTTCTATAACCGGCAGCTGAGAGGCGGATATCACGTTTCATCATATTTTGGCTTCCTTCATGTAACGTTTTCTGCGGTGTCTTTATTAGTCCAAGTCCTTCACCCCCCAGGATCTCTTCCCCTGTGGTGGGATACTGCCCTCTCCTGGTCAGAGGGTCCTGGTCCTTCACCCCCCAGGATTTCTTTTCCTCTGTGTGAGGATGCTGCCCCCTCCTGGTCGGAGGGTCCCAGTCCTTCACCCCCAGGATTCATTTCCTATGTGTGAGAATGCTGCCCACTGTGGTCGGAGGTTCCCGGTCCTTCACCCCCAGGATTCAGTATTCTTCTGTGTCCTCAGTGTAGATCCTGTTGCAGTAAAGGTCGCTTATCCTAGTCTACAGAAGTTCCATGAGATTTTCGGGCTCTGATTCTTCTGGCGATGAGTTATACCAGTTTCTATAACCGGCATTGGGGAGGCAAAGATCAAGTTTCATCAGATTTCCTTCATGTAAATTTTTCTGTGGGGTGTTGGTCCGGATGCCTTCAGACTAGAAGATTTGTGCATTGTGAGACACCCGTGTCTCGTAGAAATATGAAACCGTCGTTTTGCATGGGGTCAGTAACATCAGTGATGCTTCCCTGCATGGTGATGCACTGTGATGCTGTGCAGGAATAAAATCACAGCATGTCCTAACTTTCTGCGACATCACTCATTGCTTTTAATGAGGCTGCCAACAGTAGTGCCGGCCCCATTGAAAGCGATGGGTAAACTCCGCGATCCTGTGCCGCAGTGGGAACTCCTTCATCCCCGCAGTGATGCGAGGCTGTTTCCACGTGAAAACACATCACATCCAGAAATTACACATAGATGGCAACGGTGATGTGGCACCAACATTCACGGCCCGCTATTGCCCTCGTCACTGTGAAGGATCCCTTATCTTGTAAAAGTCATTAATTTCATCCAGATTTTTACATGTTTTTTTTTTAAGCTCTATTTTATTTCAAATAGAGAAATCTTTGGGAAAATGCATTAAAACACCAAGCAGATGCGCTACTTTGCCTGCAAAAATGCTAGTCAGAATGCTGTACAGACCCCATTATAATCAGTAGGGTCCATTTGGCACCATTTGGGTCCTGTATGTGCCAGATCGGTGGCCCTGGGCTCCCTGACCAGTAGAGTCCAGCTTGCTCTATATAAGAATGCTATCTCTAGTGAGCCAAATGACCCGGTCCCCCTGACCAGTAGAGTCTAGTTTTCTTTGTATTAGAATGATAGCTTTAGTGGACCAATAAACCCGGACCCCATGACCAGTAGAGTCTAGCTTCTGCTATATAAGAGTGCTAGATCTAGTGGACCAAAGGACCCGGTCCCCCTGACCAGTAGAGTCTAGCTTCCTTTGCATAAGAATGCTAGCTCTAGTGGGCCAAAAGGCCCCATCCCCCTGACCAGCAGCCTAGCTTCCTCTATATAAGAATTCTTGCCCTAGTGTGACAAAGGACCCAGTTCCCCTGACCAGTAGAGTTTAGTTTCATCTATATTAGAATGCTAGCTCTAGTGGACCAAAGGACCCGGCCTCCCTGACCAGTAGAGTCTAGCTTCCTCTATATAAGAATGCTAGCTCTTTGCTGTTTAAAGATAAGATGGTGCAGTATAGAGATGAGAGAGTATACTCGCTAAGGCACATTACTCGAGCGAGTAGTGCCTTAGCCGAGTATCTCCCCGCTCATCTCTAAAGATGCGGGGGCAGGGAGCGGCGGGGGAGAGCGGGGAGGAACGGAGGAGAAATCTCTCCCCCCCCCCCCCCCCCCCCCCACTCCCCGCGGCAACTCACCTGTCACCCGCGCCGGCCCCCGAATCTTTAGAGACGAGCGGGGAGATACTCGGCTAAGGCACTACTCCCTCGAGTAATGTGCCTTAGCGAGTATACTCGCTCATCTCTAGTGCAGTCATTTTTTGAGACCTGGGAAATTCTTACACAGAGAAAAAGGAAGAAACTGAGGGATTGTTTCTAGCACACGTATTGGTATCAGGAACAGATGGCATTGGGGCATCCTCCTCTCCAGAATGTCACAGTTGTCGTGCCGGTGCCGTGGGGGGGAGGGGCTTTAAGACTTTTATCAGCTCTCCACCGTATGAATCAGGGACTTCTCTCAGATACCTAGATGCACTGGGAACAGGCCCTGAAAACAGATCCATAACGTCCATAGAATATTGAGTAGAAGGGAGAGGTGGCATACAACTCTGATGTCCTGACAGGTCTGAGTTTGTTTTTGTGTGTTATTTTTAATTAATGTATATTGAGATTATATCTGTACATATCTGCCAATAAGACAGTCATAATATGTTCCAGAATTATAATTTGATCCAGACCGTGGATTCCAGAAATGTCAAGAAAGACAAATTAACTGATGTGGAATGTATATAAAATTGAATGTATGTCTGTATGCGTGCGTGCGTGCGTGTCTGTCCGTCTGTCTGTTTGTCCTTTATGCGCTACTACACCATTCATCCGATCGCCATGAAACTTTGGGAAGTTGTTGAGTACACTCCTGGGAAGATTATAGGCATAGTACAACTATCCTACGATAAATGGCGCGCGCGCGCGCGTCGTCGAACATTACCACCCCCCCACGTAGATCGAATAAGTAAGCCACCTGCTATTGTGATGTCATCACTGATGTCATCAACATCGGACGCCCTTGAACATGCCCCAACATGTTCTATAAAGCTGCATTGTGATGTCATTAAGGTTCTATTATGACACGTACAGCTTGGAACCACTAGAGCACGCCAGCCAATTACCATTGGAGTTGGAAGTGGGTAAACAAGTACTAGGATATCTTCCTAAGAAGCCACAGCAGCCGGATAAATTGTATGTTCCACCCAACGGCTATTTTATTCAGCCCGCAAGGGGGAAGCAGCGGCCTACAAAATCTCATTCAGGTAGGTAGGTTCAGTTCTTGGAGGTTGGGGAATGCTTATGGGCAAGGCCTTATGTCTCATCCCAACTCGATTATTCAATTCTAAGCGCAAAAGAATTAGCGTCCAAATTTTTTGTACGGAATTTAATTCTCTCACTTCCCAATGTCATAGAAACTTGAAATTTGGCACGAGCATTGATTATGTCATAAATAGGAAAAGTTAATGGGTCCCAACTCGATTATTCAATTCAAAGCGCCAAAGAATTAGCGTTCAAATTTTACATACGGAATCTAATTCTCTCATTTCCTGATGTCATAGATTGATAGATAGATAGACTGTATGCAATAACCCTGATAGATAGATAGATAGATAGACTGTATGCAATAACCCTGATAGATAGATAGATAGATAGACTGTATGCAATGACACGTACAGCTTGGAACCATAAATACTAGAGCACGCCAGCCATTTACAGTCAGTCTCCATTGGAGTTGGAAGTGGGCAAACATGTACTAGGCTATCTTCCCAAGAAGCCACAGCAGCCGGATAAATTGGATGTTCCACACAACGGCTATTTTATTCAGCCTGCAAGGGGGAAGCAGCGGCCTACAAAATCTCATTGGTCGCTGCTGCCGTCATCTAGATATATAAAAACGAATGTATGTATGTATGTCTGTCTTCGCAGCAACGCGCAACGGGTACGCTAGTTGTTTAATAAAAACATTTATTAAAAAAATGCTTGCTCTAGTGAGTCAAAGGACCCGGTCCCCCTGACCAGTAGAGTCCAGCTGGCTTCCAACCTCAACACTCGACAGAAACTGCCCTTACCAGAGTATTCAATGACCTACTGACAGCCAAATCGAGGGGCGATTACTCCCTACTGATTCTCCTCGACCTTTCCGCAGCATTTGACACCGTTGACCACAAACTCCTCCTCAGTAAGCTTCGCTTCATTGGCCTAAAGGACACTGCTCTCTCCTGGTTCTCCTCCTACCTATCTGACCGCTCTTTCAGCATCTCCTTTGCTGGCTCTACCTCCCCTGCTCTTCCTCTTGCTGTTGGGGTTCCCCAAGGCTCGGTCCTCGGCCCCCTTCTTTTCTCTATCTACACAGCCCCTATTGGACAAACCATCAGGAGATTTGGCCTCCAATACCACCTGTATGCTGACGCACCCAGATATACACCTCTTCCCGTGACATCTCTGCACCTTTCCTCCAAAACATCACCGACTGTCTGTCCGCTGTCTCTAACACTATGTCCTCTCTCTACCTAAAACTAAACCTCTCTAAAACTGACTTACTGGTATTTCCACCCTCCTCTAACCGACCTCATCCTGACATTTTCAACTCAGTGTGTGGCACCACCATAACTCCTAGACAACATGCTCGCTGCCTTGGAGTCATATTCGTCTCTGATCTCTCTTTTACCCCCTACATCCAATCTCTCGCCCGAACATGTCAGCTGCACCTCAAGAACATCGCAAGAATCCGCTCTTTTCTCACACAGGACACTTACAACGCTTACTGTTGCCCTCATCCACTCCTGGCTTGATTATTGCAACTCGTTGCTGATTGGCCTCCCCTGCACCAGACTCTACCCTCTCCAATCCCTCCTGAATGTGGCAGCCAGGCTCATCTTCCTGTCCAGCCGCTACTCGGACGCCTCTGCCTTGTGCTGGTCAAAGAATACAGAATTTAATTTAAACTCGCTACCTTCATCCACAAAGCCCTCCACAGTGCAGCGCTGCCCTATATTGCCTCCCTCATCTCAATCCATCACCCAGCCCAGGCTCTCCGCTCTGCTAACGAAACCAAACTGAGCGCCCCTTTAATTCGAACTTCTCATTCCCGCCTCCAAGACTTCTCCAGAGCAGCATTGGTTCTCTGGAACACACTACCAAAGGCTACCCAAGCAATCCAGGACTCACAGAACTTCAGGCATGCTCTAAAAACGCACTTCTTCAGGGAGGCATACCGCATTCCCTAAACAAACCCCTCTGTACTCCACCTGAAACCATGCTCCCTGACCTATTGACTGCAATCCCTGCTAACCATCATAAATCTCTCCTGCAGTCATAACCTTTCTGCCGTCACGCGACTAAATGTCTGACCATTGTCTATGTGTATAGCATCCCTCACTCTCCACCTGACCATACCGTGCACATCTCCAGCCCCTTTACCTTCTGTATCACCCCACTATTTGTAGTATGTAAGCTCGTTGGAGCACGACCCTCACCCCTATTGTTTCCATCAACTGATTACTATGTAACCGTGGCTCTGTAATTTTAGTATTTTTTGTCTTTCTGTATTTTGGTACTAGTGTTTATCTGGTGTTCACACGGAAAATCTTATGAAGTCGTGGTTACTTTAGAGATACCAGGAAAAAAATATGTTCACCATTTTGCATAGTTCTCTGTGTTACCCAGGAAACACCACGTGGAGGTAACCATGCGACGTTTCCTTTATATAAAATGACTAGAGATGAGCGAACGTGTTCGGCTCCGCCCCTTTTCGCCCGGACACCGAACTTCGCGAGGAATTCCGTGTTCGGGCGTTAAAAGTTCGGGGGTCGCCGTGGCAGCGCGGGGGGTTGCGGCGGGGAGTGGGGGGGAGAGGGAGAGAGAGAGGGCTCCCCCCTGTTCTCCGCTGCTGCCGCCCGCGCCGCCGCGCCTCTCCCCGCCCCCCGGCGCCCCCCGAATACTTACGCGCGAACACGGAAGTCCTCGGAAAAGCCGGTGTTCGGGTGCGTAAGTGTTCGTTAAGAACACGTTCGCTCATCTCTAAAAATGACATCAGGAAGTGAGAGAATTAGATTCCGTACGTAAAATTTGGACGCTAATTCTTTTGTGCTGTGAATTGAATAATCGAGTTGGGACCCATTAGCTTTTCATATTTATGAATCTCAAGTTTCTATTACACCAAGAAGTGAGAGAATTAGATTGCGAACGTAAAATCTGGATGCTACTTCTTTTGCGCTAGAATTAAATAATCGAGTTGGGACCTCTTTACTTAATGCTCCTGATGATCCACGCAAATTTAAGTGGTGAAACGCGTCGAGCAGTAAATCAACGAGCAATAATATAAGAAAAAAGGGAATTTGAATCTTTTGGGTTGAGTATCCCTGAAACGACCCTCACGAATAAAGGGGAGGTTGCTTTATTTCCTTGGGAGGCTCCCTCATGGAGGTTTTTATGACACATCTTTAGAAACCTCGTGGGATGCTCCTTTTGGTTAATACCAATTCCGACTCTCTATTTATAGGAATCGGCTGAGTATTTCCAATCCTCCTCATGAAAAATTGTGAAGAAACGTGTACATGAGTCACTAAAATTGAACCTATTCATAGGGTGTGGGCTACATAATATCAAGAATTAGCAACTGTGAATAATTCAATCCTCCACATCCCGAGTGCTAATACATAATCAAGTCTCTGCTCCATGTCCAACTGACAATAAGCAAGACAAGAAACCCTGTAGTCGTTGGTGACCAGGCATTATAAACACCCACATACACAATTGTGTGATTGGACACTTACTTTTAGTGACGGTGTGGTTGGATGGTTTACACCACGCCCTTTATATACCTTTTTTTTGTTTTGTTTTATGTGTTGTGCCCCTACGTGTATATTTTAATAATTTTCTAATAAAAATTGAATCTTTTACTCTAAGTCACCACTGTGAAAGGGCAACGTCTAGTGAAATTTGGAGACTTCTTACTCTGCCTCCTCTGTGAAACACCATCTCAAGAACGAAAGCAAAAGGCATTACGAGCAACGGGATGCGTGTTCAACTACAAAATGATGCATCCGCCGAACGTATCACAAGACAATTGCTGGATATTGAGAATGCTGAGGTAAAATGAAAGCTGTGCTGTGATTGGTTGCTATTTCTTATACTGCTGAGGTAACATGAAAGCTGTGCTGTGATTGGTGGCTACTTCTTATACTACTGAGGTTGCATGAAAGCTGTGCTGCGATTCGTTGTTATATATACAGACAGACAGACAGACAGGCACGCACGCATACAGACATACATTCAATTTTATATATATAGATGAACTAGCTGACCCGTCGCGCGTTGCTGCGAAGACAGACATACATACATTCGTTTTTATATATCTAGATAACAACCAATCACAGCGCAGCTTTCAAGTTACCTCAGCAGTATAATATATAGCAACCAATCACAGCGCTGCTTTCATGTTACCTCAGTGGTATAATATATAACAACCAATCACAGCGCAGCTTTCATGTTACCTCAGCGGTATAATATATAGTAACCAATCACAGCACAGCTTTTATGTTACCTCAGGATTCTCAATATCCAGCAATTGTCTTGTGATACGTTCGGCGGATGCATCATTTTGTAGTTGAACACGCATCCCGTTGCTCGTAATGCCTTTTGCTTTCGTGCTTGAGATGGAAATCAAACAATCTTTGTCTGGGGGGCATAACTGTCGACGATGCTCGCGCGCGTGCCACCTATCGTAGGATAGTTGTACTATGCCAGTAATCTTTGGAGGAGTGTACTCAACAACTTCCCAAAGTTTTGTGGCGATTATATGAATGGTGTAGTAATGCATAAAGAACAGACAGACAGTCATTCATATATATATATATATATATATGACATCAGGAAGACATACATTCATTCGTTTTTATATATCTAGATAACAACCAATCACAGCGCAGCTTTCATGTTACCTCAGTGGTATAATATATAACAACCAATCACAGCGCAGCTTTCATGTTACCTTAGCAGTATAAAATATAACAACCAATCACAGCGCAGCTTTCATGTTACCTGAGCAGTAAGAGAAATAACAACCAATCACAGCGCAACTTTTATTCTGCCTCAGCAATATAAAAAATAGCAACCAATCACAGCGCAGCTTTCATGTTACCTTAGTGGTATAATATATAACAACGAATCGCAGCACAGCTTTCATGCACCTCAGTAGTATAAGAAGTAGCCACCAATCACAGCACAGCTTTCATGTTACCTCAGCAGTATAAGAAATAGCAACCAATCACAGCACAGCTTTCATTTTACCTCAGCATTCTCAATATCCAGCAATTGTCTTGTGATACGTTCGGCGGATGCATCATTTTCTGGTTGAACACGCATCCCGTTGCTCGTAATGCTTTTTGCTTTCGTTCTTGAGATGGAAATCAAATGATCTTTGTCGGGGGGGGGCATAACTGTCGACGACGCTCGCACGCGCACCATTTATCGTAGGATAGTTGTACTATGCCTATAATCTTCCCAGGAGTGTACTCAACAACTTCCCAAAGTCTCATGGCAATTGGATAAATGGTGCAGTAATGCATAAAGGACAGACAGACAGACATTTATATATATATCAGGAAGTGAGAGAATTAGATTCCGTACGTAAAATTTGGACGCTAATTGTTTTGCGCTTAAAATTGAATAATCGACTTGGGACCCATTAACTTTTCCTATTTATGGCATAATCAATGCCTGTGCCAAATTTCAAGTTTCTATGTGAGAAAATGACATTCCGCACGTAAAATTTGGACGCTAATTCTTTTGCGCATAGAATTGAATAATCGAGTTGGGACCCATTAGCTTTTCCTATTTATGACATAATCAATGCTCGTGCCAAATTTCACCTTTCTATTACATTGGGAAGCGAGAGAATTCAATTCCGTACGTAAAATTTGGACGCTAATTCTTTGGCGCTTAGAATTGAATAATCGAGTTGGGACCCATTAGCGTTTCCTATTTATGACATAATCAATGCTCGTGCCAAATTTCAAGTTTCTATGTGAGAAAATTACATTTCGTACGTAAAATTTGGACGCTAATTCTTTTGCGCATAGAATTGAATAATCGAGTTGGGACCCATTAGCTTTTCCTATTTATGACATAATCAATGCTCGTGCCAAATTTCAAGTTTCTATGACATTGGGAAGCGAGAGAATTCGATTCCGTACGTAAAATTTGGACGCTAATTCTTTGGCGCATAGAATTGAATAATCGAGTTGGGACCCATTAGCTTTTCCTATTTATGACATATTCAATGCTCGTGCCAAATTTCAAGTTTCTATGACATTGGGAAGCGAGAGAATTCGATTCCGTACGTAAAATTTGGACGCTAATTCTTTGGCGCATAGAATTGAATAATCGAGTTGGGACCAATTAGCATTTCCTATTTATGACATATTCAATGCCTGTGCCAAATTTCACGTTTCTATGACATTGGGAAGCGAGAAAATTAGATTCTGTACGTAAAATTTGGACGCTAACTCTTTGGCGCTTACAATTGAATAATTGAGTTGAGACCCATTACCTTTTCCTATTTATGACATAATCAATGCTCGTGCCAAATTTCATGTTTCTACGACATTGGGAAGTGAGAGAATTAGTGGCAGTGATGGAAATCGAACGATCTACGTGGGGGGGGGGGGGGCGTAACTGTCGACGACGCTCGCACGCGCGCCATTTATCGTAGGATAGTTGTACTATGCCTATGATCTTCCCAGGAGTGTACTTAACAACTTCCCAAAGTCTCATGGCGATCGGATGAATGGTGTAGTAATGCATAAAGGACAAACAGACAGACAGACAGACACACACGCATACAGACATACATTCAATTTTATATATATAGAAGATGACTGTCTGTCTGTCTGTTTGTCCTTTATGCATTACTACACCATTCATATAATCGCCACGAAACTTTGGGAAGTTGTTGAGTACACTCCTCCGAAGATTACTGGCATAGTACATCTATCCTACGATAGGTGGGGCGCGTGCGAGCGTCGTTGACAGTTATGCCTCCCAGACAAAGATCGTTTGATTTCCATCTCAAGCACGAAAGCAAAAGGCATTACGAGCAACGGGATGAGTGTTCAACTACAAAATGATGCATCCGCCGAACGTATCACAAGACAATTGCTGGATATTGAGAATGCTGAGGTAAAATGAAAGCTGTGCTGTGATTGGTTACTATATATTATACCGCTGAGGTATAATGAATGCTGTGCTGTGATTGGTTGCTATATATTATACTGCTGAGGTAACTTGAAAGCTGCGCTGTGATTGGTTGTTATCTAGATATATAAAAACGAATGTATGTATGTCTGTCTTCGCAGCAACGCGCGACGGGTCAGCTAGTATCTATATATATAAAATTGAATGTATGCGTGTGTCTGTCTGTGTATTTGTCCTTTATGCGCTACTCCACCATTCATCCGATCGCCATCAAACTTTGGGAAGTTGCTGAGTACACTCCTGGGAAGATTATAGGCATAGTACAACTATCCTAGATAAATGGCGCGCGTGCCATGACTTTAGCAGTTCGGGCTACCGTCCTCTTAGGGCCAGACTTAAGCCTAGGTCTGGTAGTTCCTCCCCAGCACTGAAGGAGCAGGCTTCCATTCTACCCAGCAATCATACTGATGTCATGGATCTGGGGTATATGTCACCTTCAGATCGTAAAGCATTCTGCCTAAAGAATAGGCTGTGCTTCTACTGCTTGGATCCTGGTCATCGGGTCACCACCTGTAACAAGAAACAGCTGCAGGAAAACTTCTACTCCTAGGCGATGTCCAGTGGGATCGCCTAGGAGTTCAGGCACTTCCGGGTATTTCTAAGTTGCTTCTTCCTTGTTCCATTTTGTTTGGTTCCTGTCTAAATTACGGTCATGCATTTATTGACTCAGGGGCGGCTGCCAATTTTGTAAATTTGGAGTTTGTTAAGCCATTTGCATCAGAATTGCAGGATTTGAGCTCTCCCATACAGGTTTCTGGAATCGACTCCACCCCGTTGACTGCGGGGCAAGTTAAGAAGATTACACCCGAACTAACGTTCTCTGTAGGAGCATTACGTACAGAGACCTGTACATTCCTAGCCATGGAGAATTTATCCATCGATATTGTGTTGGGGTTACCATGGTTACGTCTTCACAACCCCGTTATTGATTGGGCAGCCTCTGAGTTGATACAGTGGGGAGCGGGCTGTGGAGATCATTTAACATCTGTTCAACTGCATTTGTCCAGTCGTGAGATTCCTGGCCTGCCTAAGTACTGAGAGGAGTTTGCTGATATATTTTCTAAGCAACTTTCAGAAGTTTTGCCCCCCCATAGTGAATGGGATTGCAAAATCGATCTTGTTTCTGGGGGTAAGATTCCCGAGGGGGGAATTTACAATGTTACAGTCCCTGAACTGGAGGCGATGAAGGAGTATGTAACTGAGAGTTTAGCCAAGGGGCATATTCATCCTTCTGAGTCTCCTGCGGGGGCTGGGCTCTTCTTTGTGGAAAAAAAGGATGGCAGTCTCCAGCCTTGTACTGATTATCGAACATTGAACAAGATTACTGTGAAGAATCAATACTCACTTCCGCTGATCCCCAATCTCCTTAATCAGGTTATAGGTGCCAGAAGGTTCTCCTAACTCGGTCTCAGGGGAGCATACAACCTAATTAGGATTAGAGAAGGGGATGAATGGAAGACCGCATTTAATACTCCTTTCGGGCATTTCGAGTGTTTAGTGATGCCGTTTGGTTTATGCCTCAGCCATTTTTCAGGGCTTCATGAATGCCATCTTTCATGATATTATGGGTATTTTTGTGGTAGTGTATTTGGATGATATTTTGATTTTTTTCGTCCGATTGGGAGACGCATCTGAGTCATTTACATATTGTGCTCTCTCGTCTTCGAGAGCATCAATTGTTCGCTAAGCTGGAGAAATGCCAATTTTGGGTCCAAGAGATGTCTTTTTTGGGGTATGTCATAACGCCTTCTGCTATTCAGATGGATTCAGACAAGGTCCGGGCCATAACTGAATGGTGTCAACCAAGTAATTTAGAAGTGTTGCAACGCTTTTTAGGTTTTGTAAATTTTTACCGTAAATTCATTAGGAATTTTTCAGTTATGGCCGAACCTTTGACGGACCCCACTAAGAAGGGCGCTGAGGTAAACATCTGGTCACATGAGGCAAAGGAAGCCTTTGCTCACCTTAAGGAGGCATTTTCTACTGCCCCGGTTTTGGTACAACCTAATCTCAATTGTTCATTTGTTGTGGAGGTGGATGCTTCTGAGCATGGTGTGGGTGCTGTCCTATCCCAGGGAACTGCCTCTCTCTCCAATCTGCAGCCATGTGCCTTTTTCTCTAGGAAGTTTAGTCCGGCGGAACAGAATTATGATATTGGCAATAGAGAATTGCTGGCTATCAAATGGGCATTTGAAGAGTGGAGACTAGGGATGAGCGAGCGTAGTCGGAAAAGCACTACTAATTTCGAGTAATTTGCTTTATCCGAGTATCGCTGTGCTCGTCCCTGAAGATTCGGGTGCCGGCACGGAGCGGGGAGCTGCAGGGGAGAGCGGGGAGGAACGGAAGTAAGATCTTTCTCTCCCTCTCTCCCGCCCGCTCTCCCCTGCTCCCCGCTGCGACTCACCTGTCAGCCGCAGCGGCACCCGAATCTTCAGGGACGAGCACAGCGATACTCGGATAAAGCACATTACTCGAGCGAGTAGTGCTTTTCCGAGTATGCTCGCTCATCCCTAGTGGAGACTCTTCCTGGAGGGGGCCAGACAACAGATTACTGTATTCACAAGAATTTGATTTATCTACATTCTGCCAAGTGCCTAAATGCTCGACAAGCTCGGTGGGCTTTATTTTTCTCTCATTTCAATTTTGTAGTTACGTATGTACCAGGCTCAAAGAATGTCAAGGCAGATGCTTTATCCCGCAGTTTTGGGGCGCCTGAACAAGAGGATGCTCAACCCGAGAGTATTCTATTGTTACCATGCGGCGGCTGCTGGGGCCGCGGGTGGTTGGTCGGTGCGGTGCGCGTGTTCGTGGGTCCGGGCGGCGGTGTGCGCATGGGCGTCTGTAAGTGCAGCTCTGTTCAGGAGTCACTGTTATGGAATTCTGCTGGGAGGTGTCGCCTCCCCTTCTCCGCCCCTGGGCGGAGGCTTCTGTTTATAAGGCTGGCAGTGAGGTCCATTCACTGCCAGTTATTGGTTTCTGTTCAGTGTGCTAGCTTCCTGCCTCTGTCATTCTCCTGTGTTTCAGCTTGTGTGCTTTATGTGCCAGGTTATCCATCTGCCTCGGTCTGCCTGTATTTCCTGTTGGTTTTCTTCATCTGCCCTTCCTGTCGGTATTCTACCCTGTTGCATCTTGGTACGCCAGCGTCCCTCCTCGGTCCCTAGCGAGTGTAGGGACCGCCGCCCAGTTGCCCGCCTGGGGTTAGCCAGGAGTGAAAGCAAGTAGGCAGGGACAGGGGTTGGGGATAAATTCTAGGGCAACCCAGGCTGGCGTATCATCGGGTAGGATACCGTAACATAATAACTGGCCCTTAAAATTTACCCACGGGTTTTTGTTTGCTCTCCAATGGAGACTTTGAGCATCCTTGCTAATCAGTTGCAGGAGTTAGTGGGCGTGATCCAAGACCTGTCCGGTCCTATGGTGGCCCAGGAGCAGCGGATGTTGGCACAGGTTCCTGCCCCCCAATCTATTCCTGAGCCCAAGTTTCCTCTCCCTGAGGTGTCTTCTGGGGAGAGAAGCAAGTATTTTGTTTTTCAGCAGGCATGTAGACTATATTTCCGGATGTGGCCCGGATCCTCCGGCTCTGAGTCCCAGAAGGTGGGATTGATTCTGTCCTTGCTGCGGGGTCCCCCCCAGACATGGGCCTACTCCTCACCTGAGAGTTCTGCTTGCCTGCAGTCTGTTGATGCATTTTTTCAGGAACTAGGAGGTATTTTTGATGACCCGGACTGGGTGGGGTTAGCCGTATCTCACCTCATGGTTTTGCGTCAGGGGCAGCAGTGTGTTGAGGACTATTGCTCTAGGTTTAGACAGTATGCCGGGGAAACCCCCTGGAATGATGGCGCCCTCAAAGAGGTGTTTTTGTTGGGTCTTTCTGATGCTGTCAAGGATCTAATTATTTCCCATCCCGCTCCCCTAACACTTAATGAGGCGATGGTATTGGCAGTAAAGGCTGACAGGAGACTGAGATCTAGAGAAAAGGAACGCCAGGCCTGTAAAACTAGGGAGTCCTGTAGATCCATTCCCATTTCTCCCATGCCAGCTCCTGGGGCCGAGCCTATGGAAGTGGACCAGCTAAGTCCCCGGGAACGGCGACGGTTCCTGATGACTCACCATCTTTGCCTCTACTGTGGGGAAGCCGGACATCGAGTAGCAACCTGTCCACAGAAGCAACGGCAACATCAGTCTGAAGCGGCGGAAAAACTACCGATCCTGGGCGATTCTCGGAAGGGTCGCCTAGGATCACAGGTACTCCCTAGGTTGTTGGTGCCTTGTCAGGTTGGCTTCCGGAATTTCATTCGGTCCGGTCAAGCCTATATTGATTCGGGTGCTGCCGTCAATCTGATTAATTTAAATTTTGTCAGACCTCTGGTAACCGAATTTTCCATGCTGAAGCCCCCCATGCGCTTCATTGGTATTGATTCGACCCCTCTCTCCGCAGGTGTTGTTAAATGGAGCACTCCCATTCTGCAGTTCACTGTGGGTGTTCTCCATTCTGAGAATCTGTCTTTTCTCGTTATGGAAAAGATGTCTGTTGATGTGGTGCTTGGTATGCCCTGGTTGGCACTACACAATCCCCAATTTGATTGGTGCACCCTGGAATTGACTCATTGGGGGTCATCCTGTCATAATCACCTAACTACTATAGCCATGTACTCCGCAGATACTGTGCTTATTCCGGAGTATTTGTCAGATTTTCAGGACGTATTCTCCAAAAAACTGTCTGAGGCTTTGCCTCCCCATAGGGAGTGGGACTGTGGTATTGATCTGATTCCCAACAGTCCCATCCCTAAGGGAGCCATTTTCAATTTGTCAGGGCGTGAGCATGAGTCCCTCAAGTCCTATATCTCAGAGGATCTGGCCAAACGACATATCCGGACGTCCAGGTCCCCTGCCGGAGCAGGTCTCTTCTTTGTTGAGAAGAAAGATGGGACATTGAGGCCTTGTGTGGATTATCGGGTCTTGAATAAAATCACAGTGAAGAACCAGTGCTCTTTGTCCCTGATTCCAGACTTGCTAAATCAGGTGGTAGGGGCCCACTGGTTCTCCAAACTGGACTTAAGGGGGGCCTACAATTTAATTCGCATTCGAGAGGGAGATGAATGGAAGACGGCATTCAACACCCCGTTAGGACATTTTGAATGTCTGGTCATGCCTTTCGGATTCTGTAACGCCCCCGCTGTGTTTCAGGGTTTTATGAACGCGGTCTTTCACGACTTCCTGGGGGTATTTCTGGTCATATATCTTGATGACATTCTGGTGTATTCTCCTGACTGGGATTCACATGTGCGGCACCTGAGGTTGGTTCTGACCTGTTTGCGTGAGTATCAACTTTTTGTCAAGTTGGAGAAATATACATTTGGTTCTAAACAAGTATCTTTCCTTGGTTATGTGATTTCACCCACGGAGATTCAGATGGAGTCTGATAAAGTAGCAACAATCTCCCAATGGGTCAGACCAGACAGCCTTAAGGCTCTCCAGCGGTTCTTAGGTTTCGCAAATTTTTACCACAAATTCATTAAGAATTACTTGGTAATTGCTCAACCCTTGACCGATCTGACTAAGAAGGGGGCCGACTTGGTAAAATGGTCGCCTGCAGCCCTAGAGGCCTTTAGTCATCTAAAAAGGGCATTTACGACTGCCCCGGTGCTAATACAGCCGGACGCGCGCCTACCCTTTTTCATTGAGGTAGATGCGTCTGAGGTGGGGACAGGAGCAGTATTGTCGCAGGAAGTCAGTGGGATATCTGGGTATAGCCCATGTGCGTTCTTTTCGCGGAAGTTTAGTTCAGCAGAACGCAACTACGACGTGGGTAACCGTGAGTTACTGGCGATCAAATGGGCTTTAGAAGAGTGGCGACACCATCTTGAGGGTGCTAGACACCCTATTACCGTGTATACTCATCACAAGAATTTGGTATATCTCGCCAATGCTAAAAGACTCACAGCTCGTCAAGCCAGGTGGGTGTTGTTTTTCGCCAGGTTTAATTTCGTCGTGACGTATATCCCAGGAGAGAAGAACGTAAAGGCGGACGCCCTGTCACGGAGTTTCGGGGTGCCGGAAAGTGAGACCATGACTCCCGAGAATATCTTGGTACCTGGCATGATGGTGGCAGCTATAGAATCTAACTTCGTCTCTCAACTACAGAATGCTCAGAAGGACGCTCCTTCGGGGGTGCCGGAGGGCAGATGGTTTGTGCCAGAGACCTTACGTCTTAGAGTCATGGATGAATCTCACTTGTCGGTTCTCGCAGGTCATCTGGGGTTCCAGGGAACCCTGGATCTTTGTTCTAGACACTTCTGGTGGCCAGGCATGTCTCAGGAGATCCGCAACTTTGTTAAGGGATGAGCTGTCTGTGCTCGCAATAAGAGTCAACGGCGTCCTCCAGAGGGTCCTCTGAGACCGTTGCCGGTACCTTCTAGTCCGTGGTCGCAGTTATCGGTAGATTTTATCACTGATCTACCGGAATCCCAGAAGCGCACCACTATCTTAGTGGTTATCGACCGGTTCTCAAAGATGGCACATTTTGTGGCGTTAAAGAAGCTACCTTCGGCAAAAGAATTTGCCAAGATTTTCGTAAAAGAAATAATTCGCCTACATGGGGTTCCCCAAAACATTGTATCTGATTGCGGTGTTCAGTTTGTGTCGCAGTTTTGGCGTACCTTTTGCAGAAACTTGGGAACGTCCCTTTCCTTCTCCTCAGCATTCCACCCACAAACTAATGGTCAGACTGAGCGGAAGAACCAAGATTTAGTGCAATATTTACGGTTGTTTGCTGGCAAAAAGGCTCATCAGTGGGCAGAGTTCCTGCCGTTGGCAGAGTTTGCACTAAACAACCGCACTTGTTCTTCCACTGGGGTATAACCATTCTTTTGTGTATACGGTCAGCATCCTCGCTTCCTTACAGCAATCCCTACTCCATCTGTCTGTCCTGCAGCTGATGTCGCCACAGATACGGTGCAGGGAGTATGGAAAGAGGTACAGAAAAACTTGGAAGCAATGGGGGCTCGTATGCAGTTGCGTAGTGAGAAGAGTCTGTCTGTATCTGAACCTTACAGGGTGGGACAGAAAGTATACCTGTCTTCTAAAAATCTCAAATTAAGGGTCCCATCCTTGAAGCTGGCGCCGCGTTACGTGGGTCCCTTTGTCATCACACGTGTGGTGAACCCGCTCGCCTACGAACTGGGTTTGCCAGCTACATGGAGGGTTCACAGGGTGTTCCATAAGTCTTTATTGAAACCTCTTGTCTCTTCAGTGAGGCCCACCCTGGTCCGGGATGAAGTTGAATACGAGGTCCAGGAGATCCTGGATTCTCGCCTGTGTCGGGGAACCTTACAATATTTGGTGGCCTGGAAGGGCTTTGGACCAGAAGATCATTCCTGGGTGGTCGCACATGATGTTCATGCTCCAGTTTTGGTGTGGCAATGCCACCATCTGTTTCCAGATAGGCCTGCATATGGTGGCAGTGTCCCGGAGGTCCCCCGTCAGAGGGGGGGTAATGTTACCATGCGGCGGCTGCTGGGGCCGCGGGTGGTTGGTCGGCGCGGTGCGTGTGCTCATGGGTCCGGGCGGCGGCGTGCGCGCGGTCGTCTATGATTGCAGCTCTATGCACGAGTCCCTGTTATGGAATTCTGCTGGGAGGTGTCGCCTCCCCTTCTCAGTCCCTGGGCGGAGGCTTCTGTTTATAAGGCTGGCAGTGAGGTCCATTCACTGCCAGTTATTGGTTTCTGTTCAGTGTGCTAGCTTCCTGCCTCTGTCAGTCTCCTGTGTTTTAGCTTGTGTGCTTTATCTGCCAGGTTATCCATCTGCCTCGGTCTGCCTGTATTTCCTGTTGGTTTTCTTCATCTGCCCTTCCTGTCGGTATTCTACCCTGTTCCATCTTGGTACGCCAGCATCCCTCCTCGGTCCCTAGCGAGTGTAGGGACCGCCGCCCAGTTGCCCGCCTGGGGTTAGCCAGGAGTGGAGGCAAGTAGGCAGGGACAGGGGTTGCGGGTAAGTTCTAGGGCAACCCAGGCTGGCGTATCATCGGGTAGGATACCATAACATCTATCTCCTGGGGTGGTGGTGGCAGCGTTGTCGTCCGACATCTCCGACCAGGTTCTTGCTGCTCAATCGGGTGCTCCGAGTGTCCTTCCTGAAGGGAGGTTGTTTGTACCCAGTGCCTTACGCTTACTTGTTTTAGAGAAAGTTCATTAATTTGTCTTGGCAGGCTACCCGCGTGTTCGTGGCACGTTGGAATTGTGCAGACGTCTCTACTGGTTGCCGCAGATGGCCCGGGATGTCAGACGTTTTGTCGAGTCTTGTTCAGTTTGCGCTCAAGGGAAGAATGTCAGGAGACGGCCCGAGGGCCCTATTCTGGCACTCCTGATGCCATCCAGACCATGGTTGCACTTATTCATGGATTTTGTCATGGATCTTCCGGTTTCTCAGGGACACTCGGTCATATGTGGATGTCAAGACAGATGATGTATTAAGGAAGACTCCTACAAATTAAGGAAGGCTTCTAGGGATTGGTTCTGTCTTTCACTGCCTCTTCCTGCAGTTTATGTTCCAGTACAAATGATGTGTTTGTGATGTGAGTATATTGCTATGTCAGGTGAATGATTCATGTATAACACTTGGAGGATCTCTTGGTAATTTCTACTTTGCCTGAGATAGTTCTCCAGGTGATTGGGCGGATGATTACTTTCCTGGTGGACTCAGGAACCACCAGGACATTAATACATCCCAATATGTACCCAATATAAAAATGTAGTAACAGTCATATCATGGTAAGAGGGGGTTAATGGCCAGACCCACAGGGAACCCCTCTCTGAACCCGTTCTAACAGACCCAGAGACAAATAAGCCTGTGAAATGTCAGATTATATTGTCTTGAATATGTCCAGTAAATTTGTTGACATGAGATGTTATGACAAAATTAGGTATACCTTCACCAAACATTCATTGCCGAGCAGCAACGCTGAGCAGAAGAGGAGCAGAGCTGCCACGAGGAGTGAGTAAATATGTGGGTCTCAGGATGGGTGGGCCACTGTGGGATGTCACTATGACACTGGGGGCCACTGTGGGATGTCACTATGACACTGAGGGCCACTGTGGGATGTCACTATGACACTGAGGGTCGCTGTAGGATGTTACTATTATACTGGGGGCCGCTGTGGGATGTCACTATTAGACTGGGGGGAGCTGTGGGATGTCACTATTAGACTGGGGGGAGCTGTGGGGATGTCGCTATGATACTGGGGGCCGCTGTGGGGATGTCACTATGATACTGGGGGCCGCTGAGGGTGTCACTATGATACTGGGGGCTGCTGTGGGGATGTCACTATGATACTGGGGGCCGCTGAGGGATGTCACTATGATACTGGGGGCCGCTGTGGGGTGTCACTATGATACTGGGGGCCGCTGTGGAGTGTCACCATTACTACTGGGGGTCGCTGTGGAGTGTCACCATTACCACTAGGGGGGTCACTATTACCGCTGGGGCCGCTGTGGAGTGTCACCATTACCACTAGGGGGTCACTATTATCACTGGGGCCGCTGGAGGGGGTCACTATTATCGCTGGGTAGTCACTATTATCGCTGGGGCCACAGCGGCCCCCAGTATCATAGTGACACCCCACAGCGGCCCCATGTTTACATGTGGCGGAAATGTGCAAAATTGTTTCAAAATAGACAATGTGCAGATTTTGACAGCTTTTTGGATGTGGAAATGCTGCAGAATTTTCCACAGAAATTTCCGCTGAGGACATTCTGCAGTATTTCCGCATCCAAAAAGCAGTTAAAATCTGCACATTGTCTATTTTTAAGTGTTCCTGTCCTTTTTAGAATGACGGAAGTAAAATCATATGTTGTGATAAGCTCTGCCCCCTGACATGTTGGCACTTTGCGATAAATAAGTGGGTTTTGGGTTGCAGTTTAGGCACTCGGTCTCTAAAAGGTTCGCCATCACTGTCCTAGAGGTAGTCTACATACTACTGTATGTGGATGACATCCTGCTGGCAGCAGGCAGTGAGGAGAATTGTAGGGGGGAGAAACAATCACACTCTTGAGGTTTCTCTATGAGCAAGGCCATAAAGCAAACAGAAAGAAACTCCAATACTGTCAGCAAACGGTTAAATATTTGGGGTATAACCTGTCAGATGAAGTTAGAAATTTAGAAAAAATTAGGAAGCAAGCAATTCTGGAGGTCCCAAAGCCACAAACAAATTATTTCCTTTTTTGAGAATGACAAACGTCTGGAGAGCCTGGATCCCAAATTATGCATCTCTGACAGCGCTTACCAGACTCATCTATGATGAACCCCTGGCTGCAGCTGACAGGATCCAGTGGGATGCGCCCTCTAAGGAAGCTTTTGTCAGGTTAAAGCAGACTCTGGTGGGCACGTGAGTCTTGGGGGCTGCCGCACTACAGCAAGCCCTTTGTGCTAACTGTTGACTCAAGGGAAGGATATATGACCTCTGTGTTAACTCAGAAACACTGTGGGAAACAGATCATTGGCATACTACTCTTCCAGACTGCATCCAGTGGCCGAGTACTCCCACCAGGGGCGTAACTACAGAGGATGCAGGGGATGCGGTTGTACCTGGGCCCAGGAGCCTTGGGGGCCCATAAGGCCTCTCTTCTCCATATAGGAAGCCCAGTAATATGAATAAAGCATTATAGTTGGGGGCCCCATTCCAGGTTTTGCATTGGGACCCAGGAGCTTCAAGTTACGCCTCTGACTCCCACCCTGCATACTAGCTGTAGTAGCGGCAGCTGAAGCAGTCAGATCTTCTGCCACTATAGTGCTGTTCACCCACTCACACTGAAAGTACTGCATGCAGTTAATTATACTCATATCTTAGTCCTTCCAGACATCTCTCCTGCATTACACTACTGCTCTCACAGCCACACCTGACAATTAGAGATGTACTACACTCCATTAATCTACCTTACTGCCTATTTCTTTAGACGGTACTCCATACAACTGTCTAGGAGAGATGGCACATAAGGTGTTACCCAGACCAGGATATATCTCTTGTAGATGCTGTATACACTATTTGTAGATGGGTCATTCAATAAGAACTTCAATGGCACGGATGCCACTGCATGCTGTGGTTACACTAGAAGAGACCATAATAGCTTGGTCCTTGCTAAGGCACTACTCTGCACTAAGATGGGAGGAGTAAGGCATAGAGTCCCAAATCAAAGAAAATTCCCATCATCAAAGCCACCGATGCATTATTGATAAACTGCTCCAGTATTACCTAATAGCAATGCACATAGCCTTGATGTCCGATCGCTGTGACAAGGCGATCATGAGCTGGATTTATAGTTAGTACGAGTGCCGCCAGAGGAGCGATCGCGGATGCGCGCGTCGCGCCGTGATGTTAAGGCGTCCGTCACATGATAGTGACGTGGCGCTGAATGATGTGGAGCTCTGCGTCATGTGGTCCGGTGTCATTCATAAATACGTAAGTAAGTGGCGTGATGCCGGTTGTCATGGAGATGCCGGTCACATGATTAGGAGAAGTCCGATCATGTGACTGCTTAATAGGAAGGATAGATATCAAATTACTGACGTATTTGAGAGGGCGGCACTAGGTAAAAGTAGCGCTGAATCCTGGGAAATATAACATCCCAATATAGAGTAAATTAATCAGTGTTGATAATAACAGACTATTGGTAGGATCGTCACACTAATTGGGACAGTTATTTGATGAAAGAACTGCACAATGTAATAGTAATTGGTATAGAATAATATCAAATTATGCATAAAAGTCATCATTTGACTAAAGGGTGCTGTGTGGTTAAAAACATACTGTTACCATGCAGGGCGGCGCTGGGGCCCGCGGTCGGCGCGCGCCGCTCCGATGTCGGCTCCGGCGTCCCGGAGCTCTGCAGTCGGGGCTCTCCTGGTGGCGTAGGGCAGCCAGCGTGTGGCGGCGTGGGCGTGTCCGCCCGTAGGGTGCCGCCCGCTCTCCCCCACCTTCCATATGCAACAGTGGGAGAGTCGGCTCCTCCCACTCTCTGCCCCTGGGCGGAGGCTTGAAGTTAAAAGGCTGGCAGTGACCTGAGCTCACTGCCAGTTATTGGTTCTGTTAGCTTCTAGTCAGGTCTGTCTCAGTCTGCTCTAGTTGCTAGTCAGTGTCCTTCCAGTTTGCCTGTGAGCTCCATCTCCAGCCGTGCTCTGCTTGTAAGTTCTGTTGGTCTGTTCCACCTGCCTCTTCTGTCAGCACTCTGTCCCCCGTTAGTTAGTTCCATCTAGGTAGTCGCCAGGTCCCTAGCGAGTGCAGGGACCGCCGCCCAGTTGTCCGCCTGGGGTTAGCCAGGGCCGAGGCAAGTAGGCAGGGACAGGGGGATGCGGGAAGTTCAGGGCACCCCACCTGGCGCTCGAGGGGCAGAGTGCCGTAACACATACGCGATGAGTTGATGGCATGATGACCAGTGATGCAGAATTATGCGTCACTGTGTTAATAGAGCAGGAGGCTCAAAGCACCTGGATGGTAGTATTTGTATGTATAGATTTCAATTGTAAGTTATTGCATAGCACCCTACTGATGAAAAAAGCAGAATATGATAGAATATAACCCTATTACTTATGGCACAATTACAGCTTGGTTAACAGAGAGGCTTCTATATATATATAAAGTAGGCGGGGTTTTTTTGCATGGGAAACATTGGTCAGTTGGGCACATATCTGGGGACAGCAGATTAACAGTAGACCCAGACACACTCAGGGTCCAGTTACAGCATTGTGTGAGCTGATAGGTCATTCTCATAGGGAGGTATTTGTGAGGTAGCTGTGAGATCATTCACCGTGTAGGAGCTTCCCTTGAGCATGCTCTATTAATTCTTGACTTGTTGTCCAAACACAAAGACATTCCTTTTGGCCATGCAGCTGTAACTTGAGGCCTGAAGATGTCTTTTGCTAGTCAAATCTGGTTTGACCTGGTTTTGGACACAATATACTGCTCCTTCAATTCTTGCGGGGAATGTTCCCTTCCCCTCATCTTAACATCTTCACAGCTTACAACAGAAAATACACAAAATGGCGAACCTCTCATAGTCATTCTCCCACAAGGAGTTAAATGAAACCTTTTCTATATACCAGAGAGTAGTATGAGATAAGACAAACAGAAGATAAGATGGTCTCTCAGACCACTTCCCTTGCATTTCTTCTCACTGAAATCATAGAGGCTTCATTGTATATTTATAGTTACACCTTAAAAGGTGTAACTTATGTTAATCCTTTTTAGTGGTAGCCTATCATGTATTGTAATTATTCTTGGAGGTAGATCCTTTCCTGTGATGTCATTTATGGTATATAAACCACATACACCTTGGAATAAATTAGAAATCATTTGATACCGCAACAGGCTGGTGTTATAGTGAATTATAATTGATAGCAAGTGTTAGTTAGACACCATCGGGATACTGATTTATGTCAATTATGATATAACCTCTGCTAATCTTTTTGTCAATTCACTCCCTGCACGGTATGCAATATAATGAGGTTGCTGGATAAATGATTGGACTATTATTAGACTACATACTCTAATTTGTGCATAAATCCCTATTGGTAATATTTGCTTTGGGTCTTTTCTCTACAATTGGAGTTCCTTCATAGGATAAAAGTAAATAAATGTAAATACTTCAAATGTAATCAGATGTGAAAATAGTGGTTTGGATTATACAATTACTCCATTGTTATCATGAACGGGACTATTTTATAATATTATTATCGCGCTGTGGGAGAGTATATATCCTGTGGTTTCAGTCTTCTCCATTGCATTGCTGGTATGCCGGGCTATCCGTATATATGCGGCGCCCTGGCAATCGCGGCAGCGGGTTGCCATTAAGACGTGTTGCTCCTACGTCACGGGCATATGTGTCCGGATGTACGTGGCTTGCGGTGTCCCTGTGTGCCCGTGCGCATGCGTCTCTCGCCCAACACTCACGAGACCTCGTTACTATGGAGGCTTTGTTACCGGATGCTTATTGGAGCAAACAGGATGAGCCCTAAGAAGAGGTAGGTGAAAAAACGAATATAAAAGCCCAGATCCGCACCATACTTACCATCTCTGTCCATTTGATATGTGACAGCCATACGGGCTGGTCTATATGTGCATCATAGGTCTCCATCCTGATGAAACAACCACATTATCTGGGTTGTGGAAACGCGTAGATGGGGGTGAAGGAGTTAGAATAATCTACCTGGCTCCTCTGTATTATTCTCTGGCAGTGTAGGATGAATCATCAATAAATGCCTTATTCCAATTAGAGATAGAGGTCTGAAGTGACATTGAAAATTGGACTATCATAAATATCATACATAATATTAGCCATCTGTCTATCTCCATTAAGACCTGGATATTTCCAGGCCCACCCAGATGTCCTAACGTATATACATGCAAACTAGCTGTGAATTCATGATCTTGGATACACCAGTCAGCATATTTACCAATAAGTCCTGGGGGGGCTATATGAGTATAACATCTACTATGTTAACATACACAATTATATGCATGTTGCTTCATTAAAAAACCCCTGGGACACCAGGAGTAACTCTCATTGACATTTTGTAAACTCTCCATCTCCACGTGGGTTGCTCTAACAATATAGCTACCATAGTGGAGTCAATTTGTAGTATTGGTTTACAACTAGAGATGAGCGAGCACCAAAATGCTCGGTTGCTCGTTACTCGGGACGAAAATTTTGCGATGCTCGAGGGTTCGTTTCGAGTAACGAACCCCATTGAAGTCAATGGGCGACTCGAGCATTTTTGTATTTCGCAGATGCTCGCTAAGGTTTCCATTTGTGAAAATCTGGGCAATTCAAGAAAGTGATGGAAACGACACAGCAACGGATAGGGCAGGCGAGGGGCTACATGTTGGGCTGCATCTCAAGTTCCCAGGTCCCACTATTAAGCCACAATAGCGGCAAGAGTGGGCCCCCCCCTCCCAACAATTTTTACTTCTGAAAAGCCCTCATTAGCAATGCATACCTTAGCTAAGCACCACACTACCTCCAACAAAGCACAATCACTGCCTGCATGACACTCCGCTGCCACTTCTCCTGGGTTACATGCTGCCCCCCTCACCCCCCCCCGCACGACCCAGTGTCCACAGCGCACACCAAAGTGTCCCTGCGCAGCCTTCAGCTGCCCTCATGCCACACCACCCTCATGTCTATTTATAAGTGCGTCTGCCATGAGGAGGAACCACAGGCACACACTGCAGAGGGTTGGCACGGCTAGACAGCGACCCTCTTTAAAAGGGGCGGGGCGATAGCCCACAATGCTGTACAGAAGCAATGAGAAATATAATCCTGTGCCACCGCCATCAGGAGCTGCACACGTGGGCATAGCAATGGGGAACCTTTGTGCCACACACTATTCATTCTGTCAAGGTGTCTGCATGCCCCAGTCAGACCGCGTTTTATTATAAATAGTCACAGGCAGGTACAACTCCGCAATGGGAATTCCGTGTGCACCCACAGCATGGGTGGCTCCCTGTAACCAACCGGCTGTACATAAATGTATCCCATTGCAGTGCCCTGGACAGCAGAGCTAATGTCAGATTAAATGCAGGTGGGCTTGGGCCCACACTGCATGCCCCAGTCAGACTGGGGTTCTTTAGAAGTGGACACATGCAGTTACAACTCCGTGTGGACCGACAGCATGGGTGGGTCCCAGGAAGCCACCGGTGGAACATAAATATATACCATTGCAGTGCCCTGGACAGCAAAGCTAATGTCAGGTTTAATGCAGGTGGGCTTGGGCCCACACTGCATGCCCCAGTCAGACTGGGGTTCTTTAGAAGTGGACACATGCAGTTACAACTCCGTGTGGACCGACAGCATGGGTGGGTCCCAGGAACCCACCGGCGTTACATAAATATATCCCATTGCAGTGCCCAGCACAGCTGAGGTAATGTCAGGTTTAATGCAGGTGGGCTTCGGCACACACTGCATGCCCCAGTCAGACTGGGGTTCTTTAGAAGTGGACACATGCAGTTACAACTCCGTGTGGACCGAAAGCCTGGGTGGCTCCCTGGAACCCACCGGCGGTACATAAATATATCCCATTGCAGTGCCCAGCACAGCTGAGGTAATGTCAGGTTTAATGCAGGTGGGCTAAAAATTAATAGGATTACACTGTAGACGAGGGCCCAAAAAAATTGGTGTACCAACAGTACTAACGTACCTCAGAAAAATTGCCCATGCCCAACCAAGAGGGCAGGTGAAACCCATTAATCGCTTTGGTTAATGTGGCTTAATTGGTAACTAGGCCTGGAGGCAACCCAGTTAAAATAAAAATTGGTTCAGGTGCAAGTTTCAACGCTTTAATGAGCATTGAAACGTATAAAAATTGTTTACAAAAATTATATGACTGAGCCTTGTGGGCCTAAGAAAAATTGCCCGTTCGGCGTGATTACGTGAGGTTTCAGGAGGAGGAGCAGGAGGAGGAGGATGAATATAATACACAGATTGAGGAAGCTAAAAGGTCCCCTTTTTGATGGTGATAGAGAACGATGCTTCCATCCGCGGGTGCAGCCTACGTATTGCTTAGGTATCGTTGATGTCCGCTGGTGGAGAAGAGAAGACTGGGGAAATCCAAGCTTTGTTCATCTTGATGAGTGTAAGCCTGTCGGCACTGTCGGTTGACAGGCGGGTAGGCTTATCTGTGATGATTCCCCCAGCCGCACTAAACACCCTCTCTGACAAGACGCTAGCCGCAAGACAAGCAAGCACCTCCAGGGCATACAGCGCGAGTTCAGGCCACGTGTCCAGCTTCGACACGCAGTAGTTGTAGGGGGCAGAGGCGTCATGGAGGACGGTCGTGCAATCGGCTACGTACTCTCTCACCATCCTTTTACAGTGCTCCCGCCGACTCAGCCTTGACTGGGGAGCGGTGACACAGTCTTGCTGGGGAGCCAGAAAGCTGTCAAAGGCCTTAGAGAGTGTTCCCCTGCCTGTGCTGTACATGCTGCCTGATCTCTGCACCTCCCTTGCTACCTGGCCCTCGGAACTGCGCCTTCTGCCACTAGCGCTGTCGGATGGGAATTTTACCATCAACTTGTCCGCCAGGGTCCTGTGGTATAGCATCACTCTCGAACCCCTTTCCTCTTCGGGTATGAGAGTGGAAAGGTTCTCCTTATACCGTGAGTCGAGCAGTGTGTACACCCAGTAATCCGTAGTGGCCAGAATGCGTGTAACGCGAGGGTCACGAGAAAGGCATCCTAACATGAAGTCAGCCATGTGTGCCAGGGTACCTGTACGCAACACATGGCTGTCCTCACTAGGAAGATCACTTTCAGGATCCTCCTCCTCCTCCTCCTCAGTCCATACACGCTGAAAGGATGACAGGCAAGCAGCATGGGTACCCTCAGCAGTGGGCCAAGCTGTCTCTTCCCCCTCCTCCTCATCCTCCTCATGCTCCTCCACCTCAACGCGCTGAGATATAGACATGAGGGTGCTCTGACTATCCAGCAACATACTGTCTTCCCCCGTCTCCGTTTCCGAGCGCAAAGCGTCTGCCTTTATGCTTTGCAGGGAACTTCTCAAGAGGCATAGCAGAGGAATGGTGACGCTAATGATTGCAGCATCCCCGCTCACTATCTGGGTAGACTCCTCAAAGTTTCCAAGGACCTGGCAGATGTCTGCCAACCAGGCCCACTCTTCTGTAAAGAATTGAGGAGGCTGACTCCCACTACGCCGCCCATGTTGGAGTTGGTATTCCACTATAGCTCTACACTGCTCATAGAGCCTGGCCAACATGTGGAGCGTAGAGTTCCACCGTGTGGGCACGTCGCACAGCAGTCGGTGCACTGGCAGATTAAACCGATGTTGCAGGGTGCGCAGGGTGGCAGCATCCGTGTGGGACTTGCGGAAATGTGCGTTGAGCCGGCGCACCTTTCCGAGCAGGTCTGACAAGCGTGGGTAGCTTTTCAGAAAGCGTTGAACCACCAAATTAAAGACGTGGGCCAGGCATGGCACGTGCATGAGGCTGCCGAGCTGCAGAGCCGCCACCAGGTTACGGCCGTTGTCACACACGACCATGCCCGGTTGGAGGCTCAGCGGCGAAAGCCAGCGGTCGGTCTGCTCTGTCAGACCCTGCAGCAGTTCGTGGGCCGTGTGCCTCTTCTCTCCTAAGCTGAGTAGTTTCATCACGGCCTGCTGACGCTTGCCCACCGCTGTGCTTCCACGCCGCGCAACACCGACTGCTGGCGACGTGCTGCTGCTGCTGACACATCTTGATTGTGAGACAAAGGTTGCGTTGGAGGAGGAGGAGGAGGGTGGTTTAGTGGAGGAAGCATACACCGCCGCAGATACCAGCACCGAGCTGGGGCCCGCAATTCTGGGGGTGGGTAGGACGTGAGCGGTCCCAGGCTCTGACTCGGTCCCAGCCTCCACTAAATTCACCCAATGTGCCGTCAGGGAGATATAGTGGCCCTGCCCGCCTGTGCTTGTTCACGTGTCTGTTGTTAAGTGGACCTTGGCAGTAACCGCGTTGGTGAGGGCGCGTACAATGTTGCGGGAGACGTGGTCGTGCAGGGCTGGGACGGCACATCGGGAAAAGTAGTGGCGACTGGGAACCGAGTAGCGTGGGGCCGCCGCCGCCATCATGCTTTTGAAAGCCTCCGTTTCCACAAGCCTATACGGCAGCATCTCCAGGCTGATAAATTTGGCTATGTGCACGTTTAACGCTTGAGCGTGCGGGTGCGTGGCGGCGTACTTGCGCTCAAACACTTGCGCTAGCGACGGCTGGACGGTGCGCTGAGAGACATTGGTGGATGGGGCCAAGGACAGCGAAGGTGAGGGTGTGGGTGCAGGCCAGGAGACGGTAGTGCCTGTGTCCTGAGAGGGGGGTTGGATCTCAGTGGCAGGTTGGGGCACAGGGGGAGAGGCAGTGGTGCAAACCGGAGGCGCTGAACGGCCTTCGTCCCACCTTGTGGGGTGCTTGGCCATCATATGTCTGCGCATGCTGGTGGTGGTGGCTTCCCGGCTGATCTTGGCGCGACAAAGGTTGCACACCACTATTCGTCGGTCGTCTGCACTCTCAGTGAAAAACTGCCAGACCTTTGAGCACCTCGGCCTCTGCAGGGTGGCATGGCGCGAGGGGGCGCTTTGGGAAACAGTTGGTGGATTATTCGGTCTGGCCCTGCCTCTACCCCTGGCCACCGCACTGCCTCTTCCAACCTGCCCTGCTGCTGCACTTGCCTCCCCCTCTGAAGACCTGTCCTCAGTAGGCTTAGCAAACCAGGTGGGGTCAGTCACCTCATCGTCCAGCTGCTCTTCCTCCGAATCCTCTGTGCGCTCCTCCCTCGGACTTACTCCAATTACTACTACCTGAGTGATAGAGAACTGTGTCTCATCGTCATCGTCCTCCTCACCCACTGAAAGCTCTTGAGACAGTTGCCGGAAGTCTCCAGCCTCATCCCCCGGACCCTGGGAACTTTCCAAAGGTTAGGCATCGGTCACGACAAACTCCTCCGGTGGGAGAGGAACCATTGCTGCCCATTCTGGGCAGGGGCCCGAGAACAGTTCCGGGGAGTCTGCCTGCTCCTCAGAATGTGTCATTGTAATGGAGTGAGGAGGCTGGGAGGAAGGAGCAGCAGCAGCCAGAGGATTCAGAGTTGCAGCAGTGGACGGCGTAGAACTATGGGTGGTCGATACATTGCTGGATGCACTTTCTGCCATCCACGACAGGACCTGCTCACAGTGCTCATTTTCTAATAAAGGTCTGCCGCGTGGACCCATTAATTGTGAGATGAATCTGGAGACGCCAGAAACTTGTCTCTCTCCTAATCCCGCAGCAGTCGGCTGCGATACACCTGGATCAGGAGCTCGGCCTGTGCCCACACCCTGACTTGGGCCTCCGCGTCCTCGCCCGTGTCCACGTCCTCTAGGCCTACCCCTACCCCTCAGCATGGTGTATTACTAGTAGTGCAGAAACAGAACGCTGTAATTAAATGTGCCGCTTATTGGCCTGTGGTTGGAGGCTGACTTTGCTTACGGAACGCACAGCAGAGCCAGGAAATAATTTTGCGCAAGCCTGTAGTGAGACCTAGGTGCGTATGACTGAGCTAGTGGAATTCACAGCGCAGAAGCAGTCAAGTGTCCAAAGGCCACTAGTAGGCCTTAAGTATTTTGCTTCTATTTTTTGAACAGCAGAGCTCAGACAGTAGACAGATACTGTACGCAGCGTATATATGTATACTGTTTCAATGTGGACAGGATGACGGCGGTGATGTAATGGGCACCGCAGAGCCAGGAAACACTTTTGCGCACGCCTGTAGTGAGACGTAGGTGCGTAGGACTGAGATAGTGGACTTCAAAGTGCAGAAGCAGTCAAGTGGCCAGATGCCACTAGTAGGCCTTAAAGGGGTTGTCTCACGGAAAGCATCAAAATTTTACCTTACCCCATTCCCCCTGTCACCCCCCTGGCATAAAATAGCAAATTAAAGCGGTTTTTAAACTGCTTTCTACTCACCGATCCGACGAAATAAGGACTTTAAAAGATCTCCTCAAGATGGCCGCCGGTCCTTTCCCAGGGATGCACTGCGGTTTTCTCCCATGGTGCACTGCGGGTCTTCTCCCATGGTGCACCATGGGCTCTGTGCGTTCCATTGCCGATTCCAGCCTCCTGATTGGCAGGAATCGGCACACGTGATGGGGCGGAGCTACGCGATGACGCGTAGAAGGGGGAGGAGCCAGAACGCCGCTCGTGCCTGGACCAAGCAGAAGGGGAGAAGACCGCACAGCGCAAGCGCGTCTAAAAAAGCAGGAAGACATCAGAATTAGACGGATCCATGGCGACGGGGACGCTAGCAACGGAGCAGGTAAGTGAATAACTTCTGTATGGCTCATATTTAATGCACGATGTATATTACAAAGTGCATTAATATGGCCATACAGAAGTGTATAACCCCACTTGATTTCACGAGACAACCCCTTTAAGTATTTTGCTTCTATTTTTTGAACGGCAGAGCTGAGACAGTAGACAGATACTGTAGGCAGCGTATATATGTATACTGTTTCAATGTGGACAGGATGACGACGGTGATGTAACGGGCACCGCAGAGCCAGGAAACACTTTTGCGCAAGCCTGCTGTAACGCTTAGCTGCGCATTAATTAGGACTACTACCCCCAGCAGACACGCAGTACACTGAGGACGGTCACAGGCAGCCCAAATATAGTTTTTTTTCCCAAAATTTGTTTGAAAAAGCCCACTGCCTTTATAGACAGTATATCTCTTTCACCTTTCCCACTGTCCCTGCCTCACCAGTACTGGCCCTATACTATGTACAATGACTGCAGACTGAGGACGCAATGGTCTGCACGGCCGATATACAAAAAAAAAAAAAAAGTGCAACGCTGCTAAAAGCAGCCTCAACAGTACTGCACACGGTCAGATGTGGCCCTAAGAAGGACCGTTCGGGTTCTTGAAGCCTAAAATAACTCCTAACACTCTCCCTATAGCAGCCCCGGCATCAGCAGCACTTTCCCTGATCTCTGTCAGAATGCATCTGTGGCGAGCCGCGGGAGGGGCCGATTTTTATACTCGGGTGACACCTGATCTCGCCAGCCACTCACTGCAGGGGGGTGGTATAGGGCTTGAACGTCGCAGGGGGAAGTTGTAATGCCTTCCCTGTCTTTCTATTGGGCAGAAAAGCGCGATAATGTCTCAGAGATGAAAGTGAAAGTAACTCGAACATCGCGTGGTGCTCGTTTCGAATAACGAGCATCTCGAACACGCTAATACTCAAACGAGTATCAAGCTCGGACGAGTACGTTCACTCATCTCTATTTACAACTTATATATGTCAATATTTATTATTGCGGCTGTTTTATATCTAGAACTGCCACGCAGGAGCTAATTCATATTATAGGCTAATTAGTCTCAAAAGTATCAATAATTATTTTTGTTATGATCCCGTAAAAAATATATAGGATCCAATAGGATTTTCTCCTGAATGGGCTCCTATTGATGTCACATGAACTAATAGGTTAATGATATAATTGCTTTGGGATATTATTATCTATCCAATGTATTATACTCAGGTGTAGAGCAGGACATTGATATCATTTGATATTAGTTGAGAGGTTAAATCAACAAATTGTATACTGCTCAATAGGCAAAAACTACAAAATCACCTCTAACATTTTTAATTAGTGTGTGACTACAGTCACATAAAAGATTTATTACATGGATACGCCATTTTTAATAAGTTATAATAAAAGTTACATTTTATAATTAGTGGTCCTTCAGTGACATTTGCACCCTGATATGGACTATTATGCCACACCAGCTTTCCCAAGTTATCACTTATGTATAAAACTCTTAGCTCTCCTGAAATCTGGAGTGTTCAGAGCTCATCTGAGTGTGAAACATGTAGGGTTTTGCTTTATCGGGCTGTGCGCCCCAAGTTGTATAGTCCTGTATAAATAAAGTCTGATATGTTACACTGAAGTTGTAGAACCTTCCCCATGTGATCACAGCTGTATATTACTGTGTGCGACTCTTCCTAGTATATGACCCCATAGTGATGAGATGGAGGGGAGACGCCCTTGCTGGGCTCAGTGGTGAAAACATCATCTAAAAGAAGAATAAAGATTGGCTTAAAGTTATACAAGTAAACTTTTATGAACAGTTAGAAACAAGTTTAGAGACGCAGTTATATGTATCAGTGTGAAATATTCTATGTACACGGGTGATAATAAAGGTGGGTTATCTGGGTGCTAATTTGTTTCTGACTAACAGCTCTTCATCGGTAAATACATACATTTCTTATTCATTACTTAGTGCTCTAAATTGCTTCCCTTTTCTTGTACCTTTCTTTTTCTTTACCTTTTTTGCATGGTTTGACAAAACAGGTTTAAAAAAATATCTTCCCTCCTGTGTGAGCTTTTTGATGTCGCAGTAACTGTGATTTGCGAGTAAAACATTTCCCACATTCTGAACAAGAAAATGGCCTTTCTCCTGTGTGAGTTCTCTTATGTATAACAAGGGCTGATTGTGCTCTAAAACATTTCCCACATTCTGAACAAGAAAATGGCTTTTCTCCTGTGTGAGTTCTCTTATGTGTAACAAGGGCTGATTGTGCTTTAAAACATTTCCCACATTCTGAACAAGAAAATGGCCTTTCTCCTGTGTGAGTTCTCTGATGTTTAGGAAGGTCTGATTTCACAGTAAAACATTTCCCACATTCTGAACAAGAAAATGGCTTTTCTCCTGTGTGAATTCTCTGATGTTGAACAAGGGCTGATTTTGCTATAAAACATTTCCCACACTCAGAACAAGAAAATGGCTTCTCTCCTGTGTGAGTTCTCTTATGTATAACAAGGCCTGGTTTTGTTCTAAAACATTTCCCACACTCAGAACAAGAAAATGGCTTCTCTCCTGTGTGAATTCTCTTATGTATAACAAGGGCTGATTGTGCTCTAAAACATTTCCCACATTCTGAACAAGAAAATGGCTTTTCTCCTGTGTGAGTTCTCTTATGTGTAACAAGGGCTGATTGTGCTTTAAAACATTTCCCACATTCTGAACAAGAAAATGGCCTTTCTCCTGTGTGAGTTCTCTGATGTTTAGGAAGGTCTGATTTCACAGTAAAACATTTCCCACATTCTGAACAAGAAAATGGCTTTTCTCCTGTGTGAATTCTCTGATGTTGAACAAGGGCTGATTTTGCTATAAAACATTTCCCACACTCAGAACAAGAAAATGGCTTCTCTCCTGTGTGAGTTCTCTTATGTATAACAAGGCCTGGTTTTGTTCTAAAACATTTCCCACACTCAGAACAAGAAAATGGCTTCTCTCCTGTGTGAATTCTCTTATGTATAACAAGGGCTGATTGTGCTCTAAAACATTTCCCACATTCTGAACAAGAAAATGGCTTTTCTCCTGTGTGAGTTCTCTGATGTTTAGGAAGGTCTGATTTCACAGTAAAACATTTCCCACATTCTGAACAAGAAAATGGCTTTTCTCCTGTGTGAATTCTCTGATGTTGAACAAGGGCTGATTTTGCTATAAAACATTTCCCACACTCAGAACAAGAAAATGGCTTCTCTCCTGTGTGAATTCTCTTATGTATAACAAGGGCTGATTTTGCTATAAAACATTTCCCACACTCAGAACATAGAGATGGGTTCTCTGCCATGTGAATTGTTCGATGTTTGACAAGGTCTGATTTCACAATAAAACATTTCCCACATTCTGAACAAGAAAACGGCTTCTCTCCTGTGTGAATTCTCCGATGTGTAACAAGGTGTGATTTATATCTAAAACATTTCCCACATTGTGAACAAGAAAATGGCTTCTCTCCTGTGTGCAATTCTTGATGTTGCAGTAAATTTTTTTTGTGAGCAAAACATTTCCCACATTCTGAACATGAAAATGGCTTCACTCCTGTGTGAATTCTCTGATGTGTAACGAGGTCTGATTTCCATGCAAAACATTTGCCACATTCTGAACATGAAAATGCCTTCTCTCCTGTGTGAATTTTCTGATGTTTAATAAGGTTTGATTTATATCTAAAACACTTTCCACATTGTGAACAAGAAAATGGCTTCTCTCCTGTGTGAAGTTCTTGATGTCGCAGTAAATTTGTTTTGTGAGAAAAACATTTCCCACATTCTGAACATGAAAATGGCTTCTCTCCTGTATGAATTCTCTGATGTGTAACAAGCTGTGATTTCCATGCAAAACATTTCCCACATTCTGAACATGAAAATGACTTCTCTGCTGTGTGATTTCCCTGATGCGCAACAAGGGTTATTTTCCTTGCAAAGCTTTTCCCACATTCTGAACAAGAAAACGGCTTCTCTTCTGTGTGAATTCCCTGATGTGTAACAAGCTTTGATTTATATCTAAAACATTTCCCACATTGTGAACAAGAAAATGGCTTCTCTTCTGTGTGAGTTCTCTGATGTTTAACAAGGTTTATTTTTCTTACAAAACTTTTTCCACATTCTGAACAAGAAAATGGCTTCTCTCCTGTGTGAAATTCTTGATGTCGCAGTAATTGTGTTTTGTGAGCAAAACATTTCCCACATTGTGAACATGAAAATGGCTTCTCTTCTGTGTGAGCTCCATGATGTCTAACAAGGGTTATTTTTCTTGCAAAACTTTTTCCACATTCTGAACAAGAAAACGGCTTCTCTCCTGTGTGAATTCCCTGATGTGTAACAAGGTTTGATTTATATCTGAAACATTTCCCACATTGTGAACAAGAAAATGGCATTTCTCCAGTGTGAATTCTCTGATGGCTAACCAGGGGTGCTTTACGACTGAAACATTTCCCACATTTTGGGCAAGAAAATGGCTTCTCTCCTGTGTGAATTCTCTGATGTGTAACAAGGACTGATTTCGCTACAAAACATTTGCCACATTCTGAACAAGCAAACGGCTTCTCTCCTGTGTGAGCTCCTTGATCTTCTCCCCTCCTGTGACATCTATTCTGCTCATCAGTCTGTGATGAATCAGAAGATGGGACCTGTATAAGAGGATCAGATGATGTATCTTTGCTGAGAAGGGCCGAGGGGATATCTGAGATAATGGCAGGTTTTTCAAATGTATCTTGTCTGACACCACGATCCTCTGCTTTAGTGTCTGCCGGTATCAGATCTCCCTCTGAGCTCCCGCTACCGTCACCTGCCAAGAATAAAGCCGATTATTCTTTAATACTATAGACTTTAAGAATGATTCTGATATTTTATAAAATTTCTATACAGATAACAAGTCATGTAGCAAAATGTAATCATCATCAATGGGTGCTTTTACATAGGCTGACAGCCACTAGCGCAATCACTGAAGAGAGCCATTATGGATGAATGTCTACCCATGTAAACACGGATCCTGACAGAGCAAGTGAATGAGAATCGCTCAACTTTCAAAGTCGCTTGTGATTGTCAGGGCAGAAAAAAATCATCAAAAACTACAGATGTGAATCAGAACTTATAAGTAACTAATTCTGGTTTCCATCAATAACATGGGGGTCCTGGGGGCTCTAAAAAAGGAACATGAAGAGTAACTTGCAGCAGAGTCCTCCACAAGCCTAAGGTTCCTGTCCCAACAGATATCAGAGCCCAAGCTACAGAAAGAGTATATTCCATACAGATGGAGTTCGGCCATTTCTGCACCAACATTAGTTTCTGGTTTTCCATAAAGAACTCATATAAAATCTCCCATGAAGCCGGATGTCAGTAACACACGGTGTGCAGCAAATATAGAACTGCTCATGTATAAAGACAGCTTAGTGCATACAGTAATTCTATATTCTGTCACCTCAGACCAGGACTAGGCTGGGGGCAAGGAGGCATGTTCCTTCCAGGCGGGGGTTTACGGTCACCATGTTTGCTACTTCTCTCAAAGGTACGGGGGCTCCTGCCACTACTAGTGCTGACAGTCTTACTGTACTACCGTGTCCCGCTCTTTCATAGGCTGACAGAGAGACCTCACTCCTCCCTCTCTCGCGCCCATCATTCATTCGGCGAGAGCTGCCTGTGATTGGCTGAGCATGTCGGACAATCACAAACAGCTCTTTTAAATCCCCACCTGCTGATAGCTCAGCACTAGAGAGACGGGGACAATGAGGAGAATATGGGGCTAGCCCCGGCAGCTGAAGGAAGGCAAGTATGTTTTTAAAACCACTTTTACTGGATTTTCAGGGAAGGGCTTATATTTAAATCAATCCCACAGCAAACTCCCAGAACTATTCTCAAGCTCCCAACCCAGCCCATCCGAACTGGAGAGGTCACAGGTTCAGACTCCACATATGGACAACCCAACATCTCCACTGCTAGGAGACCAATCTGTCCTCCCACCATCAGCATCAGAAGAGTCCTCACTCTGCCTCCGATACGCCACTTTTTCTTCGTATTCAACATCTCTTTAAAGCAGAACTGCAATCTACACTATGCGGAATCAACGGCCAGATACATGATCTAGGACAACGTACTACGGACCTGAAACACAAGACAGATGACATAGTAGACGCCCTGGATGAGGAACGAGCTGGGGTGAAGATTACTCTGAGCGGATAGAAGCTCTAGAATGGAAATGTGGGGATCTGGAAGACAGAAGTAGACGGGCCAATAACCGAATCAGAGGTATGCCAGAGGCTATCACTAACATCCATGAAGCTGCAACTAATTTGTTATCTGCGCTGCTAACACAAGTCTCTCAAGAAAGCTTACGTATCATCTGTATCCACCGTGCCCTGGCCACACTTAACAGCCCAAATCTGCCAAGACTCTGCAAAACTCCATTATGGTGAGATGAGCGACGAGATACCAGCAGCCGCAGAAAATCTGACCGAGCTTCTGGGGCTTCCGAGGTCTGTCCAGATCTATGTGGATATTGCCCCAATCACTCTGGCTAAAAGAAGAAGTCTGAGTCCTTTCACTCAAGCTTTACAAGGAGCTAATATCCATTATAGATGGAACTTCCCCTTTACATTGAACGTGAAGATCAACCAGCAAATATATCATTTCTGAACCCTGGAAGAAGGAAGATGTGCTTTGGTGGAAGAAAGAATTCCCCTCGATTCTCCAAATGTCGTGACACCCAGAGCCCAGCGGCCAAGGAGAACATGGTCAATGACTGTATCTCCACGCCGAGATCGGCCCTTCCAGTGATGTGGAGTTCCATTTAACTACTGGACTATATGGTACTCTTCCATATGTAACACAGCATCACCTGGGGTGGGAAATTACAGGGAGGGGGCTGTAATGGTGGACTTTATTCATCTACAAGTCTTTACAACGCATCTCTCTGACCCCCCAAGCAAAAGAGACATTTCAAGACATTCCTTATCACTGGGGGCCACCCTGGGCGATTAGCTGTTCAAGTGCTGAAAAGTCCAGTGTGCCTTCCTTTTTGGGTTGGGTTGCTCTCGGTACCTGCGAAACAAACAGTCTGACCATCAATGACTATGGTTAATGTTTAGAGTATGAGATTTTGATCTGTTTTTTTTTCACCCTTTCTTCTCTAGCTAGCTTTAGCTCCAGGACGGTTTGGAGCTATTTGTTGCCCTTTCCGCCCTGGACCTGGTGGGTGTCTCACATATTATGGGAAACGCTCCCAATATCTGGACCACTCTGGGTTTACAAGCCCAATACATTGTTGTTATGTTTCTGTTAGTTGTAAGTTTTCCCAGCTATGTGTTTTTATCTAAGGTAATATCCACATGTAAGCACTATGTCTATCTGCTCCGATATGTAGGATCTTCTAGCCCTGTGGGAGGGCTGTAGTTCCTAGATCAGGGCCTTCTGGGCCTCGAACAGGTAGAAACCATGGAGACTCTCATCCAAGAACTGAGATATAATAATAAATAGAGATGAGCGAGCACCAAAATGCTCGGGTGCTCGTTGCTCGAGTCGAACTTTCTGCGATGCTTGAGAGTTCGTTTCGAGTAACGAACCCCATTGAAGTAAATGTATATGACCCATGCTCCGCTAAGGTTTTCATTTGTGAAAATCTGGAAAACCCAAGAAAGTGATTGAAACGACACAGAAACGGATAGGGCAGGCGAGGGGCAACATGTTGGGCTGCATCTCAGGTTCCCAGGTCCCACTATTAAGCCACAATAGCGGCAAGAGTGGGCCCTCCCCCCCTAACAATTTTTACTTCGGAAAAACCCTCATTGGTAAAGCACACCTTAACTAAGCACCACACTACCTCCAACCAAGCACAATCACTGCCTGCAGGACACACCGCTGCCTCTTCTCCTGGGTTACATGCTGCCCACCCCTCACCCCCCCCCCCCCACACGACCTTGCGTCCGCAGTGCACACAAAAGTGTCCCTGCGCAGCCTTCAGCTGTCCTCATGCCACGTGCTCACTTCATAGCCACACCACCCTCATGTCTATTTATAAGTGCGTCTGCGATGAGGAGGAACCGGAGGCACACACTGCAGAGGGTTGGCAGGGCCAGGTAGCGACCTTCTTTAAAAGGGGCGGGGCGATACCCTACAATGCAGTTGAGAATCAATGAGAAATTGACGTTCGATCTTCATTCCAATAAAGTGTCAACCTCCGTCAGGAGCTGCAAACGTGGGCATGAGTTAAATAGCTATGGGGAATCCATGATGCACATTGCTGATCCCCTGACCCCAAGCAGGAGGAGGAGGTGGCCTTACAAGGCCAAGAAACCATGACCAGGGCCCGCTGTAGCCTGTGTGGAAAGGATGTGAGCAGGCCCTTGGCCAGGCTCGGTCCCAGCAAACACCTTGTGGGACCCAAGGTGCCGCGACTGACATAGCAATGGAAAGTCCATGTGTCCACACACTACTTATTCTGTTTGGGTGTCGGATACCTCATCAACAACGCAAGGGGTAAACCATCTGCACTCTGCACCCTACCCGAGTCTGTCAGTCTTTTGAGGACAGACAGGTAAAACACCTCTATGGGAACTCTGTGTGCACCCACAGCATGGGTGGGCCCAAGGAACATAAAGAAATCAGAGTGCCCAAACATGGCAGACTTTCACTGCGCCCAGGACATAGGCCTCTGCACAAACCCTCAGCAATCGTGGGCATAGAGCGGACTCCGATGCTAGCGTAGCTGTGTACGTCTCATTAGCGCTGTATCGCTCCTCTTGTTTGTCCCAATGCAGTGCCCTGGATAGCTGTGGTAACGTGAGAGAAAATGCATGTTGGCTTTGGCCCACACGCCATGCCATAGTCAGTCTGTTTTTTTTTTTAAAGTGCCAGGCAGGTACAACTCCGCTATGGGAAGTCTGTGTGCACCCACAGCATGGGTGGGTCCCAGGAACCCAGAGAAGGTACATAAAGAAATCCCATTGCAGTGCCCCGGATATCTGTGGTAACGGGAGAGAAAATACATGTTGGCTTCGGCCCACACTTCATGCCCTAGTCAGTCAGTGTTTTTTTTGGGGACAGATAGGTAGAACACCGCGATGGGTAAACTTAGTGCACCCATAGTATGTACAGACCCCTATAATATTCCTGTAGCAAAGGTATAAGCTGACCCCAGTAACAGTTATGTTGCAGAAGTCTAGGGAGACCCCAGTAACATTTCAGTAGTAACAGTATAGACAGACCCCAGTAACATTTCTGTAGTAACAGTATAGGCAGACCCCAGTAACTTTTGTGTAGCAGCAGTATAGGCAGACCCCTGTAACATTTGTGTAGCAGCAGTATAGGCAGACCCCTGT
The DNA here is from genome assembly GCF_035609145.1 of Eleutherodactylus coqui. Lineage (NCBI taxonomy): Eukaryota > Metazoa > Chordata > Amphibia > Anura > Eleutherodactylidae > Eleutherodactylus > Eleutherodactylus coqui. The sequence goes on from NC_089841.1 coordinate 24,655,134, forward strand.
AACATTTCTGCAGCTGAAGTATAGGCAGCCCCCGGTAACATTTCTGCAGCTGAAGTATAGGCAGACCCCTGTAATATTAATGCAGTTACGCTCCTCTCCTTTGGCCCAAACAAGTTTCTCAGATAACTGTGGTAACACGAGAGAAAATACATGATTCGCATTGCTGATCACCTGACCCCAAGCAGGAGGAGGAGGTGGCCTTACAAGGCCAAGAAACCATGACCAGGACCCGCTGTAGCCTGTGTTGAAAGGATGTGAGCGGGCCCTTGGCCAGGCTTGGTCCCAGCAAATACCTTTTGAGACCCAAGGTGCTGCGACTGACATAGCAATGGGCAGTCCATGTGCCCACACAGTATTCATTCTGTCTAGGTGTCGGATAGCTGTAGCGACACTGCAAGGGGAAAGGCATCTGCACTATGCACCCTACCCAAGTCAGTCAGTCACTTTGTGCAGGACAGGGAAATCACCGCAATGGGAAGTCTGTGTGCACCCACAGCATAGGCGAGTCGAAGGAACCCAAAGATAGCATTAAATATGAAGGAATCAGACTGCCCAAACATGGCAGACTTAAAGTGCGCCGAGGCCATAGGCCTCTGCCCACACCCTTAGCAATCGCGGGCATAGAGTGGACTCCGATGCTAGTACAGCAGTGAACGTCTCATTAATGGAGTTACACTCCTCTCCTTTGGCCCAAACGAGTTTCTCAGATAACTGTGGTAACACGAGAGAAAATTCATGATGCGCATTGCTGATCCCCTGACCCCAAGCAGGAGGAGGAGGTGGCCTTACAAGACCAAGAAACCATGACCAGGGCCCGCTGTAGCCTGTGTGGGAAGGATGTGAGTGGGCCCTTGGCCAGGCTCGGTCCCAGCAAACACCTTGTGAGACCCAAGGTGCCGCGACTGACATAGCAATGGGAAGTCCATGTGCCCACATAGTATTCATTCTGTCTAGGTGTCGGATAGCTCTATCGACACCGCAAGGGGAAAGCCATCTGCACTATGCACCCTACCCAAGTCAGTCAGTGACTTTGTGCCGGACAGGTAAATCACCTCTATGGGACGTCTTTGTGCACCCACAGCATAGGCGAGACGAAGGAACCCAAAGACAGTAATAAACATGAAGAAATGATAGTGCCCAAACATGCCAGACTTTCACTGTGCCGAGTACATAGGCCTCTGCACACACCCTCAGAAATCGTGGGCATAGAGCAGACTCCGATGCTAGTACAGCTGTAAAGGTCTCATCAATGCAGTAACGCTCCTCTTCTTTGGCCCAAACCAGTGTCTCAGATAACTGTGGTAACACGGGAGAAAATACATGATGCCCAGTGCTGATCCCCTGACCCCAAGCAGGAGGAGGAGGTGGCATTACAAGCCCAAGATACCATGACCAGGACCCGCAATAGTCTGTGTGGGAAGCATGTTAGCAGGCCCAGGGGCAGGCTCGGTTCCAAGCCTCCACCTTTGTGACCCAAGGTGCCCTGAGTTACACAGCAACGGGAAATCCATGTGTCGCAACATAGATAGCTCAACACTGGAAGGGGCAGTCTTTGAGTTCCTTGGCCTAGCCTATGCTGTAAGTGCACAAATATGGTATTACACAGGAAGAAATCGGAGTGCCCAACCATGGGAGAGTTCCGCCCCGCCATGCAACTTGGCCTCGGCCAGCAATTCTGGCCTAGTCAGTCACTGTATTATTTGTGCCACATAGGTAAAACACCACGATGGGAAGACTTAGTGTACCCATAGTATAGACAGACCGTTGTAACATTCCTATAGCAAAGGTATAAACAGACCCCAGGAACATTTCTGTAGCAGCAGTATAGGCAGAGCCCTGTAACATTTTTGTAGCTGCAGTATAGGCAGACCACAGTACCATTTCTGTAGTGGAAGTATAGGCAGACCCCAGTAAGATTTCTCTAACAGCAGCATACGCAGACCCCTGTAACATTTCTGTAGCAGCAGTATCAGCAGGCCCCTGTAACATTTATGTAGAAGAAGCATATGCAGACCCCAGTACCATTTTTGTAGCAGCAGTATAGGCTGTGAGGAAGGAGGAGCAGCAGCCAGAGGATTCAGAGTTTCAGCAGTGGACTGCGTAGAAGACTGGGTGCCCGATACATTGCTGGATGCATTTTCTGCCATCCACGACAGGACCTGCTCAAACTGCTCTGTTTGCAATAAAGGTCTACCACGTGGACCCATAAATTGTGATATGAAGCAGGGGACCCCAGAAACTTACCTCTCTCCTAATCCCGCAGCAGCCGGCTGGGATACACCTGGACCAGGAACTCGGCCTGTGCCCACACCCTCACTTGGAACTCCGCATCCTCGCCTGCATCCACATCCTCGACCCCTACCCCTACCCATCATCATGGTGGATTACGAATAGAGCAGACACAGACCGCTGTAAATAATTATAGAATTATATGCGTACACTTTCACACAGAGAGCGGAATTGTAACACTAACTACAGGCAGAAAAAAATGGAAGGAAGGCCGCAAACAGGCCTAGCAATGCAATAGTGATGCACCAAAACTCCCACCAGGCACCCAGTAAAATGCAGACGGTCAGAGGTAGCCGAACGAAGGAGCTTTTTGGGTTTTTTTTGAAAAAGAAGACAGGCTATATACTGTGTATATGACTTTCCCTCTATAAGTACCTGTGTTGGCCGTACGCTGAGCGTCAAATTCACTGCAGACACAGGCCGGTGTAAATAATCTTGGAATTATGTGCGTAGACTTTGTCGCTGAGAGCGGTATTGTAAGGCAAACTCCAGGCAGAAAAAAATAGTCAGTAAGGCTGCAAACAGACCTAAGTGCAATAGTGATGGACTACAACTCCCATCAGACACCCAGTGAAATTTAAACAGTCAAAGCTAGCCCAACTGAGGAGCTTTTTGTTTTTTTTGGTCAAAGAATACAGGCTATATAGTGTGTATATCACTTTCCCTCTATCAGTCGCTGTGGCCGTATGCTGTGCATCTCTAATTCACTGCAGACACAAGCCGGTGTACATAATCTTGGAATTATGTGCGTAGACTTTGTCGCTGAGAGCAGTCTAGTAAGGCAAACTCCAGGCAGAAAAAAATAGTCAGGAAGGTCGCAAACAGGCCTAAGTGCAATAGTGATGGACTACAACTCCCATCAGACACCCAGTGAAATTTAACCCCTTAACGACTGCCCCATCGGGAAACTACGTCCTCAGCAAGTGGGCTTTAATCCTAGAGGACGTAGTTTTATGCGTCCTCTTAGGATTAATGCCCACTTGCCTGAGGACGTAACAGCTCCATGCTGTCGGTGCCCGCAGGTAGCCGACAGCATGGAGCTGTCATCCCAGGATGCGGGCAGTCCCCCTGGCATTGCGATCGGTGCTATCCAATGGATAGCTCCGATCTCAATAAAGTAAATAAAAATGTGTAAAAAGTTAGATATTCAGCTGCCCTGATGGATCGTATCCATCAGGGCAGCTGAAAATGCTCACCCGGATTGTCCACGGTGTCCCCCGAAGATCGGGTCCTCCTGGACCCGCCGCCGGCCTTCTGCGCATGCGCGCCAGACAATGACGTCACGCGCATGCGCAGAAGCCCGGGAGCCCCCGGGAAATTTGAAATCTCCTGGCTCCCGGCTCCTGAAGGTAGCCGGGAACCAGGAGGTGTTACCGGGGACCGCTGTGAGCGGTCCCCGGGCCCGCTGTGAGCGGTCCCCGGGCCCGCGATCGCTGCTATCCAATGGATAGCGGCGATCGCGAAAAAGTTACAAAAGTTAAAAAAAGTCAAGTGTAAAAAGTAAAAAAAAAAGTAAAAAAAAAGTTAAAAAAGCTTGCGTTTCATCTCCCCCCACGGATCATATCTGTGAGGGAGGATGAAATGACGTACCTAAGGCCCGCGGATTTATCCACGAACCTTACCCCAAAATGGCAGGCGCATGCGCAAAAGCTGTGGTAATTTAAAATCTCCCTGCTCCTGGCTACAAAACTTAGGCGAGAGCCTGGAGATTCCACGGGGGGCCGCGGTGAGCGGTTCCTGGTCACGTGTTCGCCGTTATACAATGGATAATGGCGATCACGTAAAAGTAAAAAAAGGTGAAGGCTCATCTCCCCTCACCGATGCGATCGGTGAGAGGAGATGAAACTTTTTACCGGAGGCCTCCATATTCGCACTCCGTCGCGATCCTCCTCCGTGAACTTTCCCGGATTCTGCACATGCGACCACCGGCAAAACACCGGACACATGCGCAGGAGGCGGGGAGCCCAGGAAACTTAAAATCTCCTTACTCCCAGCGGCCAACGGTCGCTGAGAGCCTGGAGCAGTGACGGGTGGCCTTGTTGAGCGGTCCCCGGTCACGTGATAAAAAGGTAGCGATCTACCTTTGGCCGGTCTCACATAACCGGATAGGAATTACGGATTCTGCATGCGTCTGATCCGCGGTAATACGCAGATCAATCGCATTGGATTACACAATTCCGCTCACATTAGCGGGTCGGAATTGTGTGATCCACTCGCAGAAAAGAGAACGCAGCATGTTCTATTTTACCGCGGATATCCGCAACATAGAGCCCATTGTGCTCCATGGTCGCGGATATACCCGCTGCCCATACGCAACTACATTGTATACGGGCTGCGGGTACCCATGTCATCGCTAAGCGACGGTGCGGGAAATGCAAACAACAACAAAAAAATATACTGCGCATGACCGCCTGTGTGAATATGCAGTTATGCACAGTACATTACATGGCTGTACGTAGGGTCACAGCCGGGATCCGTTGCGGGCCTCCGCAAGCGGATTCCACCTATGGCTGCGTGAGCCCGGCGTTATTCAGACCGCTACCTGTAATCCGTAATTTACAAGAAGCCCCGGGAACGTTCGCCTTCATGCAGTTCCAGGAGCAGCTTGTTGAGCGCCTTCTGTGTGAGACCGCCACACCTCAGCAAGATTACAGAGACTCACAGAGCGCCACTTTTTACACCCCATACCCGCTACTGAGGTCACAAAATACCCCCCAAAAAGCATGAGAGGAGGGGGGATACCCAGTTTTATTGCCCCATGTACCCATCCAACCAGCCTCCATAATTACCCCTGTCTTCGGAAATACTACACAGTTCACATTATTACTTTTATCTAAGATTTGGGGAACGCCGAAAAGGGTGCGGAGGGGAAGGGGGGGGGGGGTATTTTTTTAAGGTGTCAATTTTTATTCCGTACAAGTGGGCCTGGAAACTTATTCAGTTGTGCCCTGCAATCCAACGGGTGTTCCCTCCATTATAGGCCTTGCCATGTGTCCTGTAAGTAGATTAAGGCCACAATGGGTATGTTTTTGAACACGGAACAAACGGGGTATCCATTTTGGGGTGAACGCCTTCATTCCTATGTACACTGTACAAAAAAAACAATTTTTAAATTGACGAAATTGCCAAAAAAATGAAAATCGTAATTTTTTCCTTCTGCTTTGCTTAGATTTATTCAAATACTGTGGGGTCAAACTACGCAGTGCACCCCTAGATGAATTCGTTAAGGGGTCTAGTTTGTAAAATGGGGTCATTTGTCGGGGTTCTTTATCGTTTTGGATGCTCAATGGCTCTATAAGTGGGCGATGGGGCCTGGAATTTATTCCGTTGTGTCCTGAAATCCAACGGGTGCTCCTTCTATTATAGGCCTAGCCATGTGTCCTTTAAGTAGATTAGGGCCACAAGGGGTATGGTTTTGAACACGGGACAAACAGGGGTATTCATTTTGGGGTGAAAGTCTTCATCCCTATGTGTGCTGTACAAAAAAAAACTGTTTTTAAATTGATACAACTGCCAAAAAAATGAAAATTGTAATTTTTTCCTACTGCTTTGCTTAGATTTATTCAAAAAGTGTAGTGTAAACATACACAGTACACCCATAGATAAATTCATTAAGGGGTCTAGTTTTCAAAATGGGGTCATTTGTGGGCGTTCTCTGTCGTTTTGGCCGCTCAAGGTCTCTACAAGTGGGCAATGGGGCCTAAATCACCTTCATGCTAAATTTCAGTTCTGAAAGCCACTGATTACTCCTTTCATTCTGGGCCCCGTTGTGCATCCAGACAAAAGATTAGGGCCACAATGGGTATCTCTCTGAACACAGGACAAACAGGGGTATCTATTTTGGGGTGCAAGTCTTCATTCATGTGTGTGCTGTACAAAAAAAGCAGTTTTTAAAATAAAAGAATTGCCAAAAAAACGAAAATCAAATTTTTCCTTTTGCTTTGCTTGAATTCATTCAAAAACTGTGGGGTCAAAATGGGCATTACAACCCTAGATAAATTTGCTAAGGGGTCTAGTTTTCAAAATGGGGTCATTTGTGGGGGTTCTCTTTGGTTTTGGCCGCTCAAGAGCTCTACAAGTGTGCTATGTGGCCAAAAACGCCTTCAAGGAAACTTTATGTTCTGAAAGACACCGACTACTCCTTTCGTTTTGGTCCCCGTTGTGCATCCAGACAAAAGATTAGGGCCACAATGGGTATGTCTCTGAACACGGGAGAAACAGGGGTATCCATTTTGGGGTGCAAGGCTTCATTCATGTGTGTGCTGTACAAAAAAAGCTGTTTTTAAAATAACAGAATTGACAAAAAAACACAAAAATCACAATTTTTTCCTTTTGCTTTGCTTGAATTCGTTCAAAAACTGTGGGGTCAAAATGGGTAGTACACCCCTAGATAAATTCGTTAAGGGGTCTAGTTTTCAAAATGGGGTCATTTGTGGGGGTTCCCTTTGGTTTTGGCCGCTCAAGAGCTCTACAAAAGTGCTATGGGGCCTAAAACGCCTTCAAGCAAAATTTATGTTCTAAAAGACACCGGATACTCCTTTCGTTTTGGACCCTGTTGTGCATCCAGACATAAGATTAGGGCCACAATGGATATGTCTCTGAACACGGGAGAAACAGGGGTATCCATTTTGGGGTATACATCCTCATTTTTATGGGCACTATAGGAAAAAAATATGTCTTTAAAATGACATATGCAAAAATATGAAATTTTATTTATTTCTTCTCCTCTAAATTTAATTAATTCCTGAAAAAAAACGGTGGGGTCAAAATACTCATGACACCCCTCAGTGGATACATTAAGGGGTGTAGTTTTTAAAATGGGGTCATTTGGGGGGGGTATCTATTATTCTGACACTAATGAGCCTTTGCAATCTTGGCTTGGTGCAGGAAAACAAAATGCTGAAAAGTAATGTTAAATTTGTACGTCATCTATATGGTTAAAAAAAACAAAAGTTTTTCAAATGTGCATTCAGAATAAAGTAAACAGATGGAAATATATATCTTATCAAAAATTTGTACAGTATGTTTGGACATATTTGAGATATTACACTTGAAAATGTGAAAAATGAAAATTTTTTCAAAATTTTCCCAATTTTGGCGCTTTTAATAATTATACACAAATTATATCGGTCTCTTTTTACAACCAAAATGAAGTACAACATGTGACAAAAAAAAAATGTCAGAATCACTTGGATATGTAAAGCCTTTACGGAGTTATGCTACGTTGAACGACACGTCAGATTTCCAAAGTTTGGCTCCGTCACTAAGGCGCAAACAGGCTTCGTCACTAAGGGGTTAAACAGTCAAAGGTAGCCCAACTGAGGAGCTTTTTGTTTTTTTGGTCAAAGAATACAGGCTATATACTGTGTATATCATTTTCCCTCTATCAGCCGCTGTGGCTGTATGCTGTGCGTCTCTAATTCACTTCAGACACAGACACAGGCCGGTGTAAATAATCTTGGAATTATGTGCGTAGACTTTGTCGCTGAGAGCTGTATAGTAAGGCAAACTCCAGGCAGAAAAAAATAGTCAGGAAGGCCGCAAACAGGCCTAAGTGCAATAGTGATGGACTACAACTCCCATCAGACAACCTGTAAAATGCACATGGTCACAGGTAGCCGTAAGAAGGAGCTTTTATTTAAAAAAAATTTTTTTAAAAGAATACTGGCTATATAGCGTGTATATGACTTTCCCTCTATCAGGGGCTGTCGCCGTATGCTGTGCGTGAAGTTAACGGCAGGCACAGAGCGGTGTAAAAAATTTTTGGAATTATTGGCGTACAGTTAGAGGCTGAGAGCGGTAATGTAACGCTAACTTTAGCCAGAAAAAAATTATACGGAAGGCTGCAAACCGGCTTAGCTGTGCAATAGTGATGGACTACAACTCCCATCAGACAACCTGTAAAATGCACATGGTCACAGGTAGCCCTAAGAAGGACTGTTGGGGTTCTTGTACACAGGATCTTACACTACCACTCTCCCTATCTCAGCAACGCTGTCCCTATACTATGTAGTACAGACTGCAGCCTGAGAACGCTATAGCTGTAATGGGGCTGCACGCCCGATATACAAAAAAAAAAAAAATTTGCAAAACTGTTACCAGCAGCCACAACAGTAATGCACACGGTCAGATGTGGCCCTAAGAAGGACCGTTGGGGTTCTTGTACACAGGATCCTACACTAACACTTTCCCTATAGCAGCACCAGCACTGTCCCTGATCTCTCCCAGTGTGTGACTGTGGCGAGCCGCGGGCGACCCCACTTAAAATACTCGGCGGTCACTTGATCTCGCCAGCCACTCACTGCAGGGGGGTGGGATAGGGCTAGAACGTCACAGAAGGAAGTTGTAATACCTTCTCTGCGTTTCTATTGGCCAGTAAATGGCACAAAACTTTCAGGGAAGGCAATGGAATTGACTTGAACATCGCGTGGTGCTCGCCTCGAGTAACGAGCATCTCGAGTACCCTAATACTTGAACGAGCATCAAGCTCGGACGAGTACGCTCACTCATCTCTAATAATAAACAATCAGCAAAATGGTAGTTATCCTATCTCATAAAGTTAAGGGGTTTAATGTGCCTCTAAAAAGACGCAAAGCTCTGGCCCAATATTTGAAACTTAAACCAGACATTATTTGCCTACAGGAGACTCACTTCTCCTCCTCACCAAAGTTTTGTCACCCCCAGTACTCTAAAATATATTCCTCAACAGCCCCTAAGAAACACCAGAGGGTTACTATCCTGATTATAACTTTCTCCTCCTGATCGTCACCCATATGGAAGCTGATCCACAGGGCAGATTCCTTATTCTGCAGGGCTCTCTCTATGATAATAAAGTAACGATAGTTAACTCCTACGCTCCTACCACAAATCCACGTAAACTCTTTTCCATGGTGGCCAATAAACTCTGAAACATTCCAAATACCCACATTTATTGGATAGGAGATTTCAACATGGTGCGGTCCCCCTCTATGGATTGCTCTTACTCGGGTCTTGATAGACTAAGTCCAGCTCAGTGAGTCTCATTGAGGGTCGCACTGGTGGATTTGGCAATAGCGGATGTGTGGAGGAAGAATCATGGAGCAAGAAGGGGTTACACCTCCTTCTCTCTGCCCAAGTCTTACTCGCGCATCAATTGGATCCTTGTATCCCCTTTGATTCTGCTGGTACTGGTTCAGGCCAGAAATATCCCATGTGCCTGGTCGGACCATGATATAGTTATGTTGCACTTTCTGGATAAACTTTCACACACTCACACTCTGTAAGATGGAGACTTAATGAAGCTCTTCTCAAAAATCCAGTGTCTCATTCCTAAATTAATGACCAACTCAAAACCTACTTAGATACGAATGTCATCCCCAACTCACAACCGGTTTGGGTCTGGTTAGCACATAAAGAATATATGAGGGGACAGATCATTAAAATCACGTCACACATTAAGCTAGAGAGAGCTGGAAACATAGTAAACCTGGAGCGCGGTTGGGCATCCTGGAGCGAGCGAACCAACAGCTCTCCAGTTTAGCCCAGATTAAAGAAATAAGAGATGTTAAGCTTTAGTTGAATCTCCTCTACACATCCCAGGCCGAGAGGGCCCTCCAGTGGACGAAAGCCTGTTACTACTGACTGGCTAAAAAAAACCCCGATAAGCTGTTAGCCACAAAGCTTAGGCAAAGAGAGAGATTCACAGTTTACTCTATCCGATCCAACAACGGGAACTGCACCTCAAATACCCACACAATTGCACAGACATTTCGAGATTTCTATAGCTCCGTCTATAAATATAAACCACAGAGGCACCCACTAGCATCACAGTCCTTCTTGGACGAGATGTCCCTACCGCAACTAGACCCAAATCAACAATTGATTTAATCCAAACCATTGGGGTGGAGGAGGTAGAAGAAACCATAAAAAAACCTAAAGCTAAGCAAAGCCCCAAGGCCTGATGGGCTGGCTGCCCTCTACTATAAAAAGTTTGCAGAGTCCCTTATCGACCCCCTGGTTCATCTGTACAATGACCTATTATTAGGAAAACATATACCTGAGGAGTTCTTAGATGCTCAAATAATAGTAATTCCTAAACCCAATAAGGACCACACCACCCCAAAGAATTACCACCCCATTTCCCTCTAAAACCTGGATTATAAAATTTTACTAGTATTTTTGCCAACTGGATAAATAAATATCTTCCCTCCGTGATCCACAAGGACCATGGTGGGTTTTATACCTGCACGATACCCCTGATAATGTTAGAATAATTCTGAACCTAGTCCACATCGCACAATCCCAGAATTCACCACTGCTTCTTCTAGCACTCGATATAGAATAGGCATTGGATAGCCTGTCATGGGACTATCTATTTACTGATTTAGATAGGATAGGTGTGGGAGGTCACCTGAGGCTCGCCTAACACGCATGCTGCATTAGCTGAGGGACAGACCTGCTGGAATTCAGGGAAAATGATAGTGTAGGGTAGAGGTTGCGATTAGGCAGGGATCCTTGCTCCAAGAACCCAACAGTCCTTTCTGGGACTACAACTCCTCTCATTGTGTGCATCAGCAGTTTGGCTGGCTGGGAGCCGTAGTGCGCACAAAGTATTCTCAAGCATCCCGGCTGTATACTGTTACCGGTTTTATGCAGTATACTGCTAGTGGTGTACAGAGAGTAGATAGGAAGTAACAAAACTCCTATCATTTGTTTATTTTTGGGGGGCTTTAAGCATACGCTATATACCCCTGTGTGCGTCCTGTCAATCCACGCTATCTAACAACAGTATACTATTACCGTTTACGGTGTATATTTTGGTCTATAAGCGTACGCAAAATAACTCGCAGTTTGCATTGCATTTTGACCAAGTGCATTGTACAACATGATAAAGACTAGGGCTAGGGGGCGAGGTCAAGGATGTGAGTGTTCGAATGAGGGTGTGGGCAGAGGCCGAGGTCCCGGGTGGGGTTAAACAGTGCCTGCTGCTGAAGGATTAGTAGAGCGCATCTATGCTTCATCTCACATTTTGCAGGTCCGTGTGGTAGACCATTATTAAAAGCACAACAGTGCGATCAGGTCATGACGTAAATAGCGGATAACGCGTCCAGTAATTTATCCAAACCCAGTTACATGCAGTCCACTCACGCTAGCCAAGGGACTGGACCTCTAAATCCTCAGGCTGATCCTCCTTCCTCCCAACCTGGTTACACTGGGAAAAGGAGAGATTCAGAACAAATGGTTGGAAAAAATGGTTCATCAGCCACCTGAGGAGTTTGTCGTGACCGATGCCCAAAATTTGGACCCTTCATAGACTCAGGATGATGAGGGTGGGGACTCCCAAGTAGTGTCTCAAGAGCTATTTGTGGCTGATGATGATGAAACCCAGTTGTCTGTCAGTGAGGTTGTTGTTAGGGCAGTAAATCTGAGGAAGGAGCAGACTGAGGATTCAGAGGAAGAGCTTGTGGATGATGAGGTGACTGACCCCACCTGAGTTGGAAAGCCTACTGAAGACAGCGCTTCAGAGGGGGAGGCAAGTGCAGCACCAAAACAGGTTGGAAGAGGCAGTGGGGTGGCCAGAGGGAGAAGCAGGGCCACAGCAAGTAATCCCCCAACTGTTCCCCACAACACCTCCTTGTGGCAAGCTCCCGTGCAGAGGGCTAGGTGTTCGAAGGTCTGGAGGTTTTTCAGTGAGAGCGCAGACAACCGACGAACAGTGGTGGGCAACCTGTGCTGCACCAAGATCAGCAGGGGAGCCACCACTACCAGCCTGACCACCACCAGCATGTGCAGGCATATAATGGCTAAGCACCCGACGAGGTGGAATGAAGGCCATTCACCGCCTGCAGGTCACACTGTAGGCCTCTTCCCCTATGTTACATCCTGCCACAGAGATGCAATCCCCCTCCCAGGACGCAGACATGAGCGTCTCCCGGCCTGCACCCACCCCTTCACCTCCACAGTCCTCCGCTGCCTCCTCTAATGTGTTCCTTCGCAGCGTTCAGCTGTCCATATGTCCATAACCCAAGCATTAGAGCGCAAGCGGAAATATGTGGCCACCCACCCGCATGCACAATCGCTAAACGTGTATATCTCCAAACTACTGAGCCTGGAGATGCTGCCATATAGGCTGGTAGAAACGGAGGCTTTCCGCAACCTCATGGTGACGGCCATCCCTCGCTACTTGGTCCCCAGTTACCAATATTTTTCCCGCTGCGCCGTCCCTGCCCTACACCAGCATTTGTCACGGAATATAAACCGTGTCCTCACCAACGCGGTTACTGGGAAGCACCACTTAACCACCAACACATGGACAAGTGCTGGCGGGCTGGGACATTACATCTCCCTGAAGGCACATTGGGTTAACCTGGTGGGGGCTGGGACCAAGTCTGACGATGGGTCCGCTCACGTGCTACCCACACCGAAGATTGCGGGTCCTACCTCGGTCATGGTTTCTCTGGCTTATTTTGCCACCTCCTCCATACCCCTTCTGCTCCTCCTCCTCCGCCTCTCCATCTGTCCCGTCTTCACCATCTGTGAGCATGTCTCCTTCAGTCGGTAGCTCGAGGCGCTGCAGCACTGCTATGGGGAAGCGTCAGCAGGCCGTGCTGAAACTACTCAGCTTGGTGACAAGAGGCACACCTCCCAAGAGCTGTTACAGGGTTTGACCTAGCAGACAGATCTGTGGCTTTCGCCGTTGAACCTCCAACCAGGCATGGTCGTGTGTGATAATGGCCGTAACCTTGTGGTGGCTGTGCAGCTTGGCAGACTAACATATGTGCCATGCCTGGCGCACATGTTCAATCTGGTGATATGAGGGTGGTCTAGCCAGACCACCCGCATATCTGTTTCTCAGCATGTATTGGAGGAGGAGAAGGTGGAAGAGACTGCTGCCCACACTGCAGAGGGTACCCATGCTACTTCCTTCACATCTGTTCAGCGTGTATGGGCTGAAGAGGAGTAGGAGAAGGAGACTGAGAGTCATCCTCCTAGTGAAGAAAGCGATGTGTTTCATACTGGGACTCACATGGCACACATGGCTAACTCCATGTTAAGCTGCCTTTCCCGTGACCCTCGCGTTAGACGCATACTTGCCAATACGGATTAGTGCTAACCCTTCTTGACCCACGGTATAAGGAGAACCTTTCCACTCTCATTCCCGAAGAGGAAAGGAGTACGAGATTGATGCAATACCACAAGGCCCTGGTGGAAAAGCTGATACTAAAGTTCCCATCTGACAATGCTAGCGGTAGAGAATGTAGTTCAGTGGGACAACTAGCAGGGAAGATGCAGGAATCAGGCAGCATGTCTAGCGCAGGCAGGGGGACACTCTCCAAGGCCTTTGTCAGTTTTATGGCTCCCCAGCCAGACTGTGTCACCATTCCCCAGTCTAGGCTGAGTAGGAGGGAACACTGTCAAAAGATGGTGTGGGAGTACATAGCCGACCTTACCAACGTCCTCTGTGATCCCTCTGTTCCATACAACTATTGTGTGTCAAAGTTTGACACATGGCACAAACTTGCACTGTACGCATTGGAGGTGCTGGCCTGCCCTGCCGCTACCGTCTTATCACAGAGGGTGTGTAGTGCTGCTGGGGGAATTATCACGGATAAGCGTAGCCGCCTGTCAACTGACAGCACCGACAGGCCTACACTCATTAGGATGAACAAAGCCTGGATTTCCCCTGACCTTTCTTCTCCACCGGTGGAAAGCAGCATAACATAAAGTATCTTTAAGCTGGAACTGGAGAACCATGCACCCTCTATCACTCCAAAAAAGGGAAGAAGTAGCTTGAACTATCCTTTTCTGATTTTCCTCCTCCTCCTCCTAAACCAGCATGTCAGCATTCTCTGTTAAATCTAATTTTTTACGGAGGGCTGCCTACAGGCTCTGTTAGCAAATTAAGCAAGTACGAACTCTATTTTTTTAAAAAATTTTCAGGGTTTCACCTGCACTCTGGGTAAAAAAAATTTTCAGAGGTACACCTATATTCTTGGTACACAAATTTTTCGCCTATACTCTTAGTAAAGCAATTGTTTCTGGGGTTCGCCTATAGTCTTGGTAAAGCAATTGTTTCTGGGTTTCGCCTATACTCTTGGTACACAAATGTTTCAGGGGTTCGCCTATAGTCGTGGTACACATTTCAGGGGTTCGCCTATAGTCTTGGTACACATGTTTTAGGGGTTCGACTATAGTCTTGGGACACGTTTCAGGGGTTTGCCTATAGTCTTGGTACACAAATCATTCAGGGGTTCACCTATACTCTTGCTCAACAAATGTTTCAGGGGTTTGCCTTTACTCTTGGTAAACTAATGTTTCAGGGGTTCACCTATACTCCTGGTAAACAATTACCCTGCACTCTCGCTCCACAGATCTTTCAGGTTCTCACCTGCAATGTTGGTAAAAAAAAATTCTTTTTAAAATGGGTTGCTTTCTTCATAAACAATGTAGAAGTACTGGCCTCTGAGTCCCCACTATGCTGGCGTTTGTGGCTAATGAAATGCTGCGACGGAGGTGGCATGAGATAGCACTTACAATTATACATTAATTTGTCTGCGATTTGTCAGCTATAAAGCACAACTTTAAAAGGGTCACCCGGCGTACGGAAACGTATCCCAGCGCGGTAACCATCTTTGGCCACTAATTTCTTCATGGTTCATGTTGTCCTTCCCCGGGGCACTGGTTAACAAGCCCCTCGTGGAGATATATTTTTTTTTTCTATTTGCACGCTTCCTCAACTGGCAGAGGCGTCGCTGTGTGCCTGGACGCTTGGAGGAGGTGCCCACGTCAGACGGTCACCCGCCAGCTACCGCGGGTGGATCGGCAGAGTGGGGACTCAGGGACTCCGTGGCTCTGTCCCAAAGAGAGGCGACAGAGGGGCGGCTACGGTGCATTGACTCCAGTGTGCGCATCCCCACTCCTTCTCGGCACTTTGAGACAATAGGTCAAGACCACTCCTGGACAAAGGCGGGTTGACCTTAACCCCCAGGACGAGAGGAAAGGGCCGCTCCTCTTTCACATGCCGCTCCGTGCAAGGGCGGCTTCGGATCGTCCTACGGCGTTGTAAAGCTCCCGTCGGCGAAGTACGCGAAGGGGTGCACCTTACCCTGTCTGGGATGTGGATAGATGGATGCAGCGCTGAGAAAAATTTTCAGTACACTGTGGAGGCAGGCTCGTGCCTTCGTCTTGGTGGGGAGTGGACAGCAATGCCAGAATGTAACACAGGAGAAGAGGCAGTGGTGTCACCCGCAGGCAGTGATTGGCCTTCGTTGCACCTAGTGTGGTGCTTAGCTAAGGTGTGCCAGCATGTGTGCCTTGCTGATTATGGTCTGTCCCAACTAAATTGTTAGAGGGTTGACCGCCAGGCTCTTGCCCACAATTTGGCTTAATAGTGCGACCTGAGAGCCTCAGATGCATCCATACATGCTGCCCCTGCTGTTCCCTATGCCTTTCTGTGGTGTTTCCATCACTTTCTGATGTCTTCAGGTGATTCGCACAGCTTTCCCCATGAGGAGCATGGGTCACCTTCAAAAATGTTCGAGTGTCCCAATGACTTCAATGTGGTTCATTATTTGAAACGAGCCCTTGAGCATTACGAAAAAGTTTGACTCGAGTAACGAGCACCCGAGCATTTTGGTGCTTGCTCATCTCTAATCATAACACCACATCATACTTAATTCCATACACCTCCTAAATACCATACCAATATCCTACCAAGCATTATTATCAGCAGTGCCACACTTTTTACATCCATACTTTCACAAAATTAATTTCTTTTCCATTCCCTCACCATCCCATTCTCAGATCCTGACCTTAGTATCTAACAGTCCCTCTCCGTTCTCCTTTCCCATTATCCAGCACCCTCGTTTGACACATCCTTATAGGTCTTCATAGCAGCACAATGAAGGCATGCTGCACTCTGTAGCCACAACCTCTTACCGGTGATGCCGGATCCCTCCCTGCAAACACTAAATGCAAAGTGGAGGAGGGGCTGGTGGGGATAGTTTGGGGTTTGGGGGCAGCATGAGCCAAGGCACCTCTCCAGCCCTGCACCGCCGCCGGCTACTGTAGCAGTAGGGCTGGTGGAGCAGAGATCTTCTGCAGCCGCATTCTCTTGCTAACGCTTGATACAGCAGCCGTCCGCCGTGCAGTCGCTGACTAGCATCACTGTATGACCGGAATGCTTACATGTCAGCTATTAGTAATTGAGTATTGCTGATCTGTAGGCCTTCTGATTATACACTGACTTTACTCAACAACTGTGAAGTGAGTGGCTCTACTAATACAACTAGCACAGTTTTCTGTCTGCCCAGCACCTTCCTCCCTCCCAGCTACAATCCTGCTAAATATATCCATTACCTGGTGATGGGAGCGGCTGGCGGGTCTCCATCATGGCGTCCTTATACAGATCCTTGTGTCCTTCTAAATACTCCCACTCCTGCATGGAGAAATAGACAGCGACATCTTGACACCTTATAGGAACCTGACAACACAATATACAGTCATCACCCAGAAGCCTCCAGTGCTGTTACTGTATAATGTCCCAGCATTCCCTGCATCGTCACCTCTCCAGTCAGCAGCTCAATCATCTTGTTGGTGAGTTCTAGAATCTTCTGTACATTGATCTCCTCATGTATCAGGGGGTGAAGTGAGGGCCTCATGTTTGGGCTCAGGGGTCTCCCCCATCTATCACACACAGGGGCCCGACAGTTATCACTAGAGGTCTTCTTCTTCACTACTGTGTAATCCTGTATATGGGGAGACATTAATAAATATCACTACAGACATTTCCAGAGTCCATCACCTCTCCAGTGACATCATCTGTTATTACCATAGATGAGAATGATGTAATGTGACATCATCAGAATCTCTCACCTCCCCAGTAAGCTGGAAGAGTATCTCTAGGGTGAGATTTAATACACTTTTTTCCATCTTGTTTCTGTCCTTCTCCATCTTTGATGAATCAGTCATGTAGGGTCCTAAATGGAAAGAATATGAACCGGTGTAAAAAAAAAAAAAAAAAAAAATCACAAAAAAGACATTATAACTGTCTTTTGAGATAATAAGAGGAAACATTTAAAAGTGTTTCCGTATTACTTATAATTGCTTCACAACCCCTGTGTCTTTCCTGGTTGCTGCTGACCAGGACATATGACTACTGCAGCCAATCACTGGCTATAAAAGGTCTCTGCTGTGGGCAGTGATTGGCTGCAGCAGTCACATGTCCTGGTAAGCAGCAACCAGGAAAGACACAGGGGTTGTGAAGTAACCTGAATGGTCTCCCCCTTCCCTGTCCCACGTACAGCCAAGCGCAGAACAGTGATAACTTGTCCCCCCCCCTCATAGACCCCAGCGGAGAGCTGTCACTCTGAGTAACCCTTGAGTGCCTGATCCTAGCCCCCCGCAGGTACTGCCTGCACACGTCTCTCCATCCTTCCTATTCCTCTTTCCTCAGTCTGCTGAATCCTGTCTCCATACCCGGCACACAGGCAATCTGCGACACTGAGACGAGGCTGAGCTTATAGACAGGGCATACAAGTCATGGGAGGAGGCCATGCTGTGTAATAATGTGCAGTTATTGGAGCTGAAGCATTACTGGGGAGGGGGTTACCACTGAGAGATGATGTACAAGTGAATGCAGAGTAAGTAGACAGAGGACATCACTGCTACAATAGGTCAGGAATGCAGGTGTCCAGTGTCACAGTGAACTCCCAGTGCACAGAGATGGCAGGAGTGAGCGTACAAGTGTGCAGGAGGATATATACCAGTTTGTGGTCCTCCAGCATCACTGAAGATAAAAACAAGCATTTATTAGAACTTCTGGCTACAAACATAGGACCGCCATCCAAAGAGAAGGTCCATGTGGGCACTTCATCAGTGCTGGAGGACTACATGGGGCTCATTCCGACAGGCGTTCTGTCGTTCCCCTCCCATCACCTTTATTATTGTAGATTATAATACTATTATAATAAAATATTAACCCCCTGTCTACCCTACAACACCAAACCCTGACACTACTCTGGAGAAGTTCGTGTCATTAGTATAAAACACTTTTTTCCTATTTTCTTTTGTCTGAGACCGGGGTGTATACTATAGTCAAGTGTGTCTAATAGTCTAAAAATATGGTAAATACCAGAGGCGTAGCTAGGTTTCCTGCACCCAGGGTAAAAGCGTTGTGCAGCCCCACATCTGAATCTTGCTTGCTGAGCCTCTCCCACTAGTAATTAATAATGGATGGTAACTCACTCTGTTGCTTACATTTTTCAGTAAGTCACAGCAAATAATAATGCTGGTAAATCACTAAATGTAGCAGTAAAACATAATTTTATTAATATGCCCTATAGAGTAAAATACAAGCACTAAATGAGGGTAATAATACCAAAAACTGCATAATAGACCCCCCTGGTGCATCCAGTACTACCATGTATAATTGGAGCAGCTGCCCCAAAAAGAGCAAATATAACCCCCTTCCTTCCCCCTGTATTAGTAATAATATAATAGTACAGTATGAAGTACTGCTCATTGAAAGAAAGGGTGGGGGAAGGAAAGACAATCAAGCACAAGATCTTCCTATAGGACAATCTTCTCACTCCTGACGCAGCGTCCCTTTCTCTCCCCCCCCCCTCCTTCCCGCACCTACCTGTCATCACCCTAGCTCTCTCTCACTGCGCTGGACAGTCCCACTACCCCCACTACACATGCTTCACAATGAAGGCATGCTGCACTCTGTAGATACAACCTAGCACCTCTTACCGGTGATGCCGAATCCCTCCTCCGGGCCTGAAAGCAGTAAATGCAAAGAAAGAGCTGGTGGTGATAGTTTGGGGGTCTAGGACAGCATGGGCCAAGGCACCTCTCCAGCCCTGCACCGCCGTCACCTACTGTAGCAGTCGGGCTGGTGGAGCCGAGATCTTCTGTAGCCACATTCTCTTGCTACTGCTTGATACAGCAGCCGTCCACCGTGTAGTCGCTGACTAGCATCACTGTAGGACCGGGATGCTTACATATCAGCGATTAAAAGTGTATTGCTGATATGTAGGCCTACTGATTATACACTGACTTTAATCAACAACTGTGTAGTTAGTGGCTTCACTAATCCAACTAGCACAGTTTTCTGCCTGCCCAGCACCTTCCTCCCTACAAGCACCAGGGGCACATGCCCCACTCCCCCCAGCTACAATCCAGCTAAATACGTCCATTACCTGGTGACGGGAGCGGCTGGCGGGTCTCCATCATGGCCTCCTTGTACAGATCCTTGTGTCCTTCTAAATACTCCCGTTCCTCCATGGAGAAATAGACAGCGACATCCTGACACCTAATAGGAACCTGACAACACAATATACAGTCATTACCCAGAAGCCTCCAGTGCTGTTACTGTATAATGTCCCAGCATTCCCTGCAGCGTCACCTCTCCAGTCAGCAGCTCAACCATCTTGTTGGCGAGTTCTAGAATCTTCTGTACATTGATGTCCTCATGTATCGGGGGGTGAGGTGTGGGAGCCATAATTGGGCTCAGGGATCTTCCCAATCCATTACACGCAGGGGCCCGACAGCCATCACTAGAGGTCTTCCTCACTACTGTGTAATCCTATATATGGGGAGACATTAATAAATATCACTACAGACAATTACAGAGTCCATCACCTCTCCAATGACATCATCTGTTATTACCATAGATAAGAATGATGTAATCAGGCATCATCAGAATCTCTCACCTCCCCAGTGACATCATCTGTTATTACCATAGATAAGAATGATGTGACATCATCAGAATCTCTCCCCCCTCTATTGACATCATCTGTAATTACCACAGATAAGAATGATGTATTGTGACATCATCAGAATCTCTCACCTCCCCAGTAAGCTGGAAGAGTATCTCTAGGGTGAGATTTAATACACTTTCAGCCATCTTGTTTCTGTCCTTCTCCATCTTTGATGAATCAGTCATGTAGGGTCCTAAATGGTAAGAATATAAAACAATGTAAAAAAAAAACATTATAAATTTACTAGTGATAATAAGGGGAAACATTTAAATGTGTTTTCCCATTGCTTAAAAATGCTTCACAACCCGTGTCCCTCCTGGTAGCTGGATAAAAGCTCTCCGCTGTAGCCAGTGATTGGCTGCAGCAGTCACATGTCCTGGTCAGCAGCAACCAGGAAGGACACAGGGGTAATGAAGCAATTCATGGGAAAACACCTTTAAGATGATATTAAAGAGAAGCTGTTTTGTGAGTTTTATGAACTACAGGCAACACAAAATCCCGACAGGGTTCTCCTCACCCGGATCAATTGGACTGATAAGCGACCCAGGCAGGGAGAAGTCGGCAGCGACCGCCCCAATGACTCTTCTCCAAGTTCAGAGCTGCTTTTTACTGTGTTTTTTCTCAAGCGCTGCAGTGTTTTAGAGCACAATATAGATGTCTGCAATGTACATGCGAGTTTTCTTGTCTATTTCTGCAATTGAAAAAAAAAATTCAGAAAAAACATCTCTGTATAAAAAAGCCACCAAAATAACTTGTAAAGAAACATCTGAAGTTTATGGCTTAGGGAAGGACTTGGGGAATTTAGATAACTGTACACGTAACTAGAGCAACAAGTGTCAGGCAGCTGCTGTCAAGGCAAATAGGATAATGGGGTGCATCAAAATAGGTCTACGGACACATGAGGAGAGGATTGTTCTTCCTCTTTACAAGTCGCTCAAGCTCTGACATGTCCTTCTTGAGTCAATACTATAGATAATATTCACACATGGAATATAGTCTATAGTATTGACTCAAGAAGGACATGACAGAGCTTGAGCGGGTTCAACAACGGGCAAGTAAAATAATAATTGGGGGGGGGGGCAGTGACTGATGTTGGAGGATGCTTAGCTCTTCTCTGCCAGACCTAACAGCATGTAATCAGCACTATAGGCAGTGGAAACCTGGGATTCACACAACAGGACCTGCCTAACATCTCCTGACATCGCTGGCACCAGTTGTGATGGTCAGAGGTAAGAAGAAGAGCCCTCTGAAGCTCACAAAGTTCTTCCCTGCCAGCAGAGAAATCCAACATGGCGCCGGCAGACAGAGAGCAGACAGGGAAACAGCCTCCTCTAGTAAACTCCACAGAATTATAGGCTGTGAGGGATTCCCCTCTGCTGGAGGATTCCCTCCCTGCGCTGCCATCATCATCCAGCAGTCCACCATCTACAGCAGCTCTCTCAGAGCCTGTAATGGGCGCTGCTGAGGAGGAAAAGGCTGAGGGGAGCGCTGAGAGGAAATCTCAGCATTAACCCCTTCACTGCCTGCCACTCCATACTCTGCAGAGAATTACAGTGAAACCCCTTCTAACACAACCCCAGTAAAACATAAGACCTATTACAGGTACCAGATACGATCGCATTACAGACCGGGCGCACAGGCTTCTGAGCCTTAATCACTGCCCAGGTCCACAACAAGGGAGGTCATCACACGTATCCATGTTTAGCACATTAAAGAGTAAATAACGTCTGTCGCCAGGTGATCCCCTACAGTCCCCGATCGCTTTCACAATATTTTACTGTTTGCTGACCTCTGCACCCACTTTTCTACGTCGGAGGGCATTCAGACCTTTTTCTGTAAAACTTATTATCAATAAAAACTGTGCTAAAATTATGCACAAACAAGAAGCGCTTGAGCTCTGCAGGAATCGGGACCTTACACCACATAATAATATGGTTGTGTAACAAAGCTCTCTGGCCTTCTATGGACACATCCACCACCACACCCCCAATCTGCCCTTGTATTTTATATTTGGTCTTTGCAACACCCGATGGTTGGAGTAGTCCTGGTGCAGTTGGCTGTTGGTCGGTGACACTGGTGAAACGCACCACGAAACAGGACAAAGCGCAGAGTCTAGATATGGACCTTATGTCGGAGAAGGCGGTATATAATCAAAATCCGGGTTACAAGTCTAAGGATCAAGGCAGGCAAGTCCTGCAAACAGGTTCAAGGGTAGGTACACAGTAGCCCAAGATCAGAATAGCTAGCTGAGAACAGGAAACAAACACCACTGATTTTCTGGCAAGGAGCAAGTTTCCCAGCTCAGGTTAAATAGCCCTGCAACTTGGCTGAGAGCATGGAGAAGGGTTAACTCAGGCAATACTGGTGGAAAGCACACAGCACTGCAGAGAAGTAACTTCAGCAGTGCTGATAGAAGGTAAAAGAGCAGTTCATGCAGAAGAGACAGTGTGATACCCGCATCTGCCCGCAACAGCAGGGGGGAGGGGGGGTGGCAGACCCAGGCAGACCCCTTCTCCTCCTGCCAGTTCTTAGTAAAAATTTTTGTAGAAGGGGAGCACTGATATTTTCTAAAGGCTCCCAAGAACCGTGTCTCTTCCAGTCCACCAAAAAATAGGTCTTGTTCCTGATCTACTACATATCTAGAATATTCTTGAACTCGCAAACGTTTTTTGGAGTTAACTTGGGCCACAGCAGATTTGGACTTTTTGGAACATTTATTGAGAACCAGGAGGTTTGAAAAGTGAGACATGGAAGGAATTAGGTATCCGCAAGGAGCCGTAACTTGTAGCATATAGGGTTCACCTTTTTGGATATCTCGAATGGGCCTAAAAATCGAGGAGCTAATTTATAAAGTATGGAGGAAAGCCATACTTTATCACTGGAAACCAACTGCGGAGGGGATCAAAGCTTGCAATCGGTGAATTTCTTCATCTGGGTGGTTGCTCTTTCCAGTTTAGTCTTGTCTTCTGACAGATTCTGGGAAAATTCTCCAGTGATGAAACTGCTGCTGCAACTTCAGATGTGGAAGAAATAGGCAGAGGAATCCTGGGTTGATAACCATACACTATGAGAAAGGGAGATTTATTAGTGGACTCACTGGCATGATGGTTATGGGAAAACTCGTCCCAGTTAAACAGGCTGGACCAATCGGCATGATGTACATTGGTAACGTGACGGAGGTAATTGGTCAGGATCTGGTTGGTATGTTTAACCTGCCCATTAGACTGTGGATGGTAAGGAGAAGTCCAGGGATGCATCCATAAGCTTACAAAGAGCCCTCCAACATCTTGAAGTAAACTGGACCTTCCTATCAGACACCATGTGCAGAAGAAAACCATGTAGCCAAAAGATGTGGTCAATGAACTTTCAGAGGGATGAAGTAAGCCAGCTTGGAAAAACGATTGAAGACCACCCAGATGATTGTGCACTCATTGGATGAGGGCAAATCCGAAATAAATTCTGTGGCTATGTGCTGCCATGGGATCTCTGGAATGGGTAGAGGGCAAAGAAGACCAGCAGGTTTTTGTTTTGAGGACTTGTTTTGAAACAAAAGATCTGGATATCCTTCACCATAGCTAACCAACGGTAATGACGACAAATTACCTCCATATTTTTAAGTTGAACTGGGTGTCCACCTACCTTAGAACAGTGTCCCCAGGATAAAACTAGTTTTCTTTTAGGTACATATGTCTTTCCAGGAGGAATATTCTTTATTTGAACAGGAGCCACGGTTACTAAACTGGCAGGGTCTACGATGTATTGTGGCTTCTCCTTAAGATCACTGGAATCTAAGGATCTTAACGGTGTGTCCGCTTTGACATTCCTATTGGTGGGCTGGAATTGAAAAATAAAATAAAATCGAGCAAAGAATAAGGACCACCAGGCTTGTTGAGGGTTGAGTTGCTGTGCGGTGGGTAATTGCTAGAGTACTACACGGAATTGTCTACAGTGTGAGTGGATATCTGGTGAGAAGATCAGAATATCATCGAGGTACACGACAACACACTCATAGAAAAGGTCCCTGAAGGCGTCATTCACAAACTTCTAAAATATGGGTGGGGCATTAACCAGACAGAAAGGCATAACCAAATACTCAATAATGCCCAATCCAAGGGTTTTCCACTCGTCACCCTGTTTTGCCAACTGGAAAACCACAAGTTTGGATAAGGCTTTAAAGAAGTGGGTTTTGGATAACTAAGCCTACACCAAACAGGTTTAAAGTCCACATGAGTATTCATAGCATTTCACATTTAAGATACAAGATGGATGGATAAAAAAATCATAAATAGCCATTTATATAGGCTTCCATTACAAGAAGATATGAAATGGAGGGCTACAAATAGGCAACTATATTTGCACCACACACCCTCACGAATGTGGAGGAGATTAAAAGTTCCATGTACATCAAGATTCGTAAAGATACGAGCTCAGTGCAAGCAAACAGTTCATGGATTAAGGGTCACGGATATTTTTGGCAATAGCATTCAAGCCCCGATATTCTATGCAAGGCCGGAGTGACCCATCCTTCTTTCTAACAAAGTAGAATATGCTCCAGCAGGAGAGAAGACTTGTAGATGAATCTCATGGCGAGATTATCTGATATATTTTGCAGTAGGTTAGAACTCAGAAAGGGACAGAGGCTATACCCTCCCTCAAGGATATGCAGAACCTGGCACCAGATCAATAGGACAGTCATGGGAACAATGTGGTGGCAGACATTCTGCCTCTTTCTTCTCGAACACATCAGTAAAACCGTACTAAGCTGTTGCTGGCCCTGGAGGTTCTGGGGTACCGGAGAGCAACAAACAGACTATACTTGAAACAGACACATAGAATGGCAGGATAACCCCAACATAACACTTCCTTAGACATTCAATCCAAGCTGGGATTATGCTGACAAAGCCAAGGAAGACCCAACAGCAGGGAACTGATAGACCTCAAAAGGACCGGCAAGGAAATCTTCTACACTCCACAAGATGTATAGCAGGATCGATTTTATGCTGGTGAATGGGGGTCTTAATAGTAGGGTCATGTCTACCACTATAGGCAGCATGGTGTAGTCTGACCACGCACCCATAACTATGTTCATTCAGGAACAATTCAACCACCCAACTATTAAAGTTTGGAGTCTTTACAACTATATTCTAAAACACCCAAAGTATGCCCCTAATTCACTAAAAATGTTATCAGATTATTTTTAACTCAACTAATCTACTCTATGGTGCACCCAAAAGGCATTTATGGGATATCATTTCCTAAAACTGGCCTCATGTGACAAAAAAAAACAGAGAAATGCCTTACTATTATCACTACGATCTAGACTGTACAGACTTGATGAGTTTTCTTAATCACCAGAACGAACTAAAGAAATATCCACTGAAACCAACAGCTCCAAGAATTGTGTCCTTATGAACACAGCCTGGCCTTTAGAATACTGAAACTAACCTACGACAAGTAAAGGCCCGTTCAACCTGATCTCATATTCTATTTATTAATGACCCCCAGGACAAGGCTTTTGACCTTCAAGGAATTGTGAATACATGGGCAGGCAATAATAAACCATTGTATAACCTAACTAACAATGATTCCACAAGCCAACCTACACAAAACTATATAACCAGTTTTCTGAGCAGGATGAAGCCTCCTTCTCTGACCCCGGAGGTATTGGGCACCATCACAACCATTTAGTATGACTGAAGTACTCAACATCATTAATTTCCTACAAATGAGCAAATCCCCGGGACCAGACAGTCTTATGGGGGATTATGACAAGGCCCACAAAATCACCCTAGCCTTATATCTGGCCAAGGTGTGCAATGAAACAATGACAAAAGGTGAAGTCCCTCCAGAGATGCTGAAGGCACTTATTACCACCTTGCCTCTGGCTGGTAAAAGCCCCGATCCCTCCGCTTATCTTACACCAAAATCCCTGTTAAATACAGATATAAAAATTATATGTGAAATATTAACCAACAGACTCTCTGGGGTTCCACCAAATGTTGATAAGGACCAAGTGGGATTTATTAAGGGACAGCAGACAGTAGATGGTACAACGCTACATCAGTTATTGTGGTGGTGTGGGCTCGGGGTACGCCTTCTTTGTTTCCAGCTTTTGATGTGGAGAAGGCATTCAACAGAGTTTGTTGAGATATCAACATATTTGGTGCTTGTGCGAACCTCTCCAAAACCTCAAGGACCAAATCCAACCTGCACGGTGCTCCATGTCACACATTACAGAACAGTGGGGACCAGCGGTGGCAAAGACGACTCCTTAGAGGATGTTCTTATAATCTTCCGTAGCAAAAAAATGGAAAAGTACTAGTATACCACTGAAATATCCAGGTGGTTCATCACATCTGCTTAATGGGGCATATAATTGCATCCAGACTAGGCAGGTGGAAAGGTTCAAGGACAAGCGGGCTGAGTGGTTCAAATTCTCAGGAAATACTTGTTGAATACCCTGAAGGACGGCAGTCATTAGGTTTTTGAAATATGTGAGGCATGAGGCGGTCCTTGGTTTAACACTGGGCAACTAAAAGGGGTTAAAGAGAACCTACACCCCTCGCCTCATGCATATGTGAGACACGAGTTCAAAGCATCACATTGTGGGCCGAGACCACGATTGCTTTCTCTAAATATTTTGTTGCTTCCTTTTATCCTACTTATTGGCTATTACTCCGTGTTCAGAGCTTCACATTCTTTCATCTTCCTCCTATATTGTACAACTATTGCTATAAATGGCCTGTGAAATGTTATGTACCTAAAATAGCTGGCAAAACAATAAAAAAAGTGGAGTTAAAGTAATAACTGAAATGGGCGGACTACAATACCCAGAGAGAGAGTGACCGGTGACATCAGATAGTGGTGACGGTAGTGACAGAATAGTGACCGGTGACATAAGATAGTGGTGACAGTAGTGACAGAATAGTGACTGGTGACATCAGATAGTGGTGACAGTAGTGAGCGGTGACATCAGATAGTGGTGACAGTAGTGACAGAATAGTGACTGGTGACATCAGATAGTGGTGACAGTAGTGAGCGGTGACATCAGATAGTGGTGACAGTAGTGAGCGGTGACATCAGATAGTGGTGACAGTAGTGACAGAATAGTGACAGGTGACATAAGATAGTGGTGACGGTAGTGACAGAATAGTGACAGGTGACATCAGATAGTGGTGACAGTTGTGACAGAATAGTGACAGGTGACCTCAGATAGTGGTGACGGTAGTGACAGAATAGTGACCGATGACATCAGTTAGTGGTGACGGTAGTGACAGAATAGTGACCGGTGACATCAGTTAGTGGTGACGGTAGTGACAGAATAGTGACCGGTGACATCAGATAGTGCTGACAGTAGTGACATAATAGTGACCGGTGACATCAGATAGTGGTGACGGTAGTGACAGAATAGTGACAGGTGACATCAGATAGTTGTGACAGTAGTGACAGAATAGTGACAGGTGACATCAGATAGTGGTGACAGTAGTGACATAATAGTGACCGGTGACATCAGATAGTGGTGACAGGGAGGGGGCGTGGCTTGGCACTCAGAGGGAGAAGTTGCTGAACTCCATTGCTCCTGCTACCAGCCAGAAAAAACAAAGTTTCCCTTCCTCTCCTGACTGCTAGAGGCTTCTTATCGGGTCCCCATAACCCTCTACAACCCAGGGGAGCTCAGAGCTGCGTCTTCTGCTGAGCTGTGGCTCTGATTTACAGCCTACCACGGCCCATTGAATCCCTGGGGCCTCCGGCCTGAAGTTACACGCCTCCCCCACTGCCAGACAGGGCTCCAAGCCTTCCCCATACCAGCTTGTAGAAGGTGCTGCTCCGGAGTTGAGGGGATTCCCTGCCACATTCCCTGATTCCTCCGGCACTGACAATCAGTGAAGTGGAAACTTCCTCTCACATCTCCCTTATCCTGCGCTGAGCCGTCCGTGCAGAGAGCAGGGCTCGGTGTAAACACTCACCCATCTCCCCTGCATCTGGGACACTGATAAGGGCTCTGCAGCCCAGGGACTGCTATAGTGGGGAGGCTGAGCTCTGCAGCCACAGAGGACACTGACAGGGCTGAAGATACAGGGAGAGCTGCTGCTGTATCACAGACTAGAGATGAGCGAGCACCAAAATGCTCGGGTGCTCGTTACTCGAGTCGAACTTTTCGCGATGCTCGAGGGTTCGTTTCGAGTAACGAACCCCATTGAAGTCAATGGGCGACCCGAGCATTTTTGTATATCGCCGATGCTCGCTAAGGTTTTCATTTGTGAAAATCTGTGAAATTCAAGAAAGTGATGGGAACGACACAGAAACGGATAGGGCAGGCGAGGGGCTACATGTTGGGCTGCATCTCAAGTTCCCAGGTCCCACTATTAAGCCACAATAGCGGCAAGAGTGCCCCCCCCTCCCAACAATTTTTACTTCTGAAAAACCCTCATTAGCAATGCACACCTTAGCTAAGCACCACACTACCTCCAACAAAGCACAATCACTGCCTGCATGACACTCCGCTGCCTCTTCTCCTGGGTTACATGCTGCCCAACCCCCCCCCCCCCCCCCACACGACCCAGTGTCCACAGCGCACACCAAAGTGTCCCTGCGCAGCCTTCAGCTGCCCTCATGCCACACGCTGGGCACATAGCCACACCACCCTCATGTCTATTTATAAGTGCGTCTGCCATGAGGAGGAACCAGAGGCACACACTGCAGAGGGTTGGCAGGGCCAGGCAGCGACCCTCTTTAAAAGGGGCGGGGCGATAGCCCACAATGCTGTACAGAAGCAATGAGAAATCCAATCCTGTGCCACCTCCATCAGGAGCTGCACACGTGGGCATAGCAATGGGGAACCCATGTGCCACACACTATTCATTCTGTCAAGGTGTCGCATAGCTCAATCCACACTGCAAGGGTCAGTCAGTGCCTTTGTGCCAGACAGGTCAAACACCGCGATGGGAACTAAGTTTGCACCAACAGCATAAGGGGGTCCTAGGAAGCCCAACACATGAACAAAAAATTGATCTGAGCGGCCAAACATGGCAGACTTGCACCGCGCCCACGACATAGACCTCGTCCCACAGCTTCAGCAATCCTAGGCAGGAAGCTGACTTTCACTGCACCCAGGACATAGGCCTCTGCACAAACCCTCAGCAATCGCGGGCCTACAATGGACTCCTATGCTAGCATAGCTGTGCACGTCTCATTAGCGCTGTATTGCTCCTGTAGTTTG
Source organism: Eleutherodactylus coqui (assembly GCF_035609145.1). Lineage (NCBI taxonomy): Eukaryota > Metazoa > Chordata > Amphibia > Anura > Eleutherodactylidae > Eleutherodactylus > Eleutherodactylus coqui. Next base: position 24,684,384 of record NC_089841.1, read on the forward strand.
TCCCAATGCACTGCCCTGGATAGTAGAGCTAACGTCAGATGAAATACAGGTGGGCTTCGGCCCACACTGCATGCCCCAGTCAGACCGGGATTTTTTATAAATAGTCACAGGCAGGTACGACTCCGCAATGGGAATTCCGTGTGCACCCACAGCATGGGTGGCTCCCTGGAACCCACCGGCTGTACATAAATGTATCCCATTGCAGTGCCCTGGACAGCAGAGCTAACGTCAGATTTAATGCAGGTGGGCTTCGGCCCACACTGCATGCCCCAGTCAGACTGGGGTTCTTTATAAGTAGACACATGCAGTTGCAACTCCATGTGGACCGACAGCATGGGTGGGTCCCAGGAAGCCACCGGCGGTACATAAATATATCCCATTGCAGTGCCCTGGACAGCAAAGCTAACGTCAGATTACATGCAGGCGGGCTTCGGCCAACACTGCATTCCCCAGTCAGACCGGGGTTTTTAATTCATAAACACAGGCAGGTACAAATCCCCTATGTGAAGTCCCTGTGGACCCACAGCATGGGTGGCTCCCTGGAACCCACCTGCGGTACATAAATCCCATTGCAGTGCCCAGCACAGCTGAGGTAACATCAGGTTTAATGCAGATGGGTTTCGGCCCACACTGCATGCCCCAGTCAGACTGGGGTTCTTTATAAGTAGACACATGCAGTTACAACTCCGTGTGGACCAACAGCATAGGTGGGTCCCAGGAAGCCACCGGCGGTACGTAAATAAATCCCATTGCATTGCCCAGCACAGCTGAGGTAACGTCCAATTAAATGCAGGTGGGCTTCGGCCCACATTGCATTCCCCAGTCAGACCGGGGAATTTTTTTAATACATAGACACAGGCAGGTACAACTCACTAATGTGAAGTCCCTGTGGACCCACAGCATGGGTGGCTCCCTGGAACCCATCGGCGGTACATAAATAAATCCCATTGCAGTGCCCTGCTCAGCAGAGCTAACGTCACATACAATACAGGTGGGCTTCGGCCCACAGTGCATGCCCCAGTCAGACTGGTAATATGTACCTTAACAGTAACCGCGTTGGTGGGAATGTGGTGGCGACTGCGGACTTAGTAGCGCGGTTTTATTTCGTTGGTTTTCGGAATGTGGCCAGGATTAAGTGGGCCGTGGCGGGGGGGCTCTCTTGTTGTGTCGTTAAAGGTGAAATTCTTGGACTGCCACCAGACGGACCAATGCAAAGGTATTTGCCAAGAATGTTTTCATTGTTGGAGGAGGAGGGGGATGTTTTTGAGGCACTACGTGTCCTGTCCACGTGTCCGTGGTTATATGCACCTTAACAGTAACCGCGTTGGTGGGAAATGGCCTCGCCGCCATCATGTCTTTTGGAAGCCTCCGTTTCCATACCCCAGTGACATAGCATTAGCAGCGGTATAGGCAGAGCCCAGAATTAGTAACATTTCAGCGGTAGCATTAGGGACAGGCCCCAGTAACATATCAGTAGCAGCATTATAGGGGGAGCACAGTATTAGTTCCATTTCAGTAGTAGTAGCAGTCCAGACAGGCCCCAGTAACAATTCCGAAGCAGCAGTATAGGGGGAGCACAGTCTTAGTTCCATTTCAGTAATAGTAGCACTCAAGACAGGCCCCAGTAACAATTCCGAAGCAGCAGTATAGGAGGAGCGCAGTCTTAGTTCCATTTCAGTAGTAGTAGCAATCAAGACAGGCCCCAGTAAAATTCCCGTTGCAACAGTTTAGGGAGATAACAGTCTATTTCATATTTCAGTAGTTGCTGTATAGACAAGGCCCCAGTTACATTTATGTAGCAAAAGTGTAGGCCAACCCCACACACCTTGCTGTACCATGAGTGCAGTCGAAGCCCATAAAAATTACAAGGATTACACGGTAGGCGAGGGCCCAAAAAAATTGGTGTACCAACAGTACAAATGTACCTCAGAAAAATTGCCCATGCCCAACCAAGAGGGCAGGTGAAACCCATTAATCGCTTTGGTTACTGTGGCTTAATTTGTAACTAGGCCTGGAGGCAGCCCAGTTAAAATAAAAATTGGTTCAGGTGCAAGTTTCAACGCTTTAATTAGAATTGAAACGTATAAACATTGTTTACAAAAGTAATATGACTGAGCCTTGTGGGCCTAAGAAAAATTGCCCGTTCGGCGTGATTACGTGAGGTTTCAGGAGGAGGAGCAGGAGGAGGAGGATGAATATAATACACAGATTGATGAAGCTAAAAGGCCCCTGTTTTTTATGGTGATAGAGAACGATGCTTCCATCCGCGGGTGCAGCCTATGTATTGTTTAGGTACCGCTGCTGTCCGCTGGTGGAGAAGAGAAGTCTGGGGAAATCCAGGCTTTGTTCATCTTTATGAGTGTAAGCCTGTCGGCACTGTCGGTTGACAGGCGGGTACGCTTATCCGTGATGATTCCCCCAGCCGCACTAAACACCCTCTCTGACAAGACGCTAGCCGCAGGACAAGCAGGCACCTCCAGGGCATACAGCGCGAGTTCAGGCCACGTGTCCAGCTTCGACACCCAGTAGTTGTAGGGAGCAGAGGCATCACGGAGGACGGTCGTGCGATCGGCTACGTACTTCCTCACCATCCTTTTACAGTGCTCCCTGGCCCTCGGAACTGCGTCTTCTGCCACTAGCGCTGTCGGATGGGAATTTTACCATCAGTTTGTCCGCCAGGGTCCTGTGGTATAGCATCACTCTCGAACCCCTTTCCTCTTCGGGAATGAGAGTGGAAAGGTTCTCCTTATACCGTGGGTCGAGCAGTGTGTGCACCCAGTAATCCGTAGTGGCCAGAATGCGTGTAACGCGAGGGCCACGAGAAAGGCATCCTAACATGAAGTCAGCCATGTGTGCCAGGGTACCTGTACGCAACACATGGCTGTCCTCACTAGGAAGATCACTTTCAGGATCCTCCTCCTTAGGCCATACACGCTGAAAGGATGACAGGCAAGCAGCATGGGTACCCTCAGCAGTGGGCCAAGCTGTCTCTTCCCCCTCGTCCTCATCCTCCTGATGCTCCTCCTCCTCAACGCGCTGAGATATAGACATGAGGGTGCTCTGACTATCCAGCGACATACTGTCTTCCCCCGCCTCCGTTTCCGAGCGCAAAGCGTCTGCCTTTATGCTTTGCAGGGAACTTCTCAAGAGGCATAGCAGAGGAATGGTGACGCTAATGATTGCAGCATCGCCGCTCACCATCTGGGTAGACTCCTCAAAGTTTCCAAGGACCTGGCAGATGTCTGCCAACCAGGCCCACTCTTCTGTAAAGAATTAAGGAGGCTGACTCCCACTACGCTGCCCATGTTGGAGTTGGTATTCCACTATAGCTCTACGCTGCTCATAGAGCCTGGCCAACATGTGGAGTGTAGAGTTCCACCGTGTGGGCACGTCGCACAGCAGTCGGTGCACTGGCAGATTAAACCAATGTTGTAGGGTCCGCAGGGTGGTAGCGTCCGTGTTGGACTTGTGGAAATGTGCGCTGACCCGGCGCACCTTTCCGAGCAGGTCTGACAAGCGTGGGTAGCTTTTCAGAAAGCGCTGAACCACCAAATTAAAGACGTGGGCCAGGCATGGCACGTGCATGAGGCTGCCGAGCTGCAGAGCCGCCACCAGGTTACGGCCGTTGTCACACACGACCATGCCCGGTTGGAGGCTCAGCGGCGAAAGCCAGCGGTCGGTCTGCTCTGTCAGACCCTGCAGCAGTTCGTTGGCCGTGTGCCTCTTCTCTCCTAAGCTGAGTAGTTTCAGCACGGCCTGCTGACGCTTGCCCACCGCTGTGCTGCCACGCCGCGCGACACCGACTGCTGGCGATGTGCTGCTGCTGACACATCTTGATTGCGAGACAGAGGTTGCGTAGGAGGAGGAGGAGGGTGGTTTAGTGGAGGAAGCATACACCGTCGCAGATACCAGCACCGAGCTGGGGCCCGCAATTCTGAGGGTGGGTAGGACGTGAGCGGTCCCAGGCTCTGACTTGGTCCCAGCCTCTACTAAATTTACCCAATGTGCCATCAGGGAGATATAGTGGCCCTGCCCGCCTGTGCTTGTCCACGTGTCCGTTGTTAAGTGGACCTTGCCAGTAACCGCGTTGGTGAGGGCGCGTACAATGTTGCGGGAGACGTGGTCCTGCAGGGCTGGAACGGCACATCGGGAAAAGTAGTGGCGACTGGGAACAGAGTAGCGCGGGGCCACCGCCGCCATCATGTTTTTGAAAGCCTCCGTTTCCACAAGCCTATACGGCAGCATCTCCAGGCTGATCAATTTGGCTATGTGCCCGTTTAACGCTTGAGCGTGCGGGTGCGTGGCGTCGTACTTGCGCTTGCGCTCAAACAGTTGCGCTAGCGACGGCTGGACGCTGCGCTGAGAGACATTGCTGGATGGGGCCAAGGACAGCGGAGGTGAGGGTGTGGGTGCAGGCCGGGAGACGGTCGTACCTGTGTCCTGAGAGGGGGGTTTGATCTCAGTGGCAGGTTGGGGCACAGGGGGAGAGGCAGTGGTGCAAACCGGAGGCAGTGAACGGCCTTCGTCCCACCTTGTGGGGTGCTTGGCCATCATATGCCTGCGCATGCTGGTGGTGGTGAGGCTGGTGGTGGTGGCTCCACGACAAACCTTGCACACCACAGTTCGTCGGTCGTCTGCACTCTCAGTGAAAAACTGCCACACCTTTGAGCACCTCGGCCTCTGCAGGGTGGCATGGCGCGAGGGGGCGCTTTGGGAAACAGTTGGTGGATTATTCGGTCTGGCCCTGCCTCTACCGCTGGCCACCGCACTGCCTCTTCCAACCTGCCCTGCTGCTGCACTTGCCTGCCCCTCTGAAGGCCTGTCCTCAGTAGGCTTAGCAAACCAGGTGGGGTCAGTCACCTCATCGTCCAGCTGCTCTTCCTTCGAATCCTCTGTGCGCTCCTCCCTCGGACTTACTGCCCTTACTACTACCTCACTGATAGACAACTGTGTCTCATCGTCATCGTCCTCCTCACCCACTGAAAGCTCTTGAGACAGTTGCCGGAAGTCCCCAGCCTCATCCCCCGGACCCCGGGAACTTTCCAAAGGTTGGGCATCGGTCACGACAAACTCCTCCGGTGGCAGAGGAACCATTGCTGTCCAATCTGGGCAGGGGCCCGAGAACAGTTCCTGGGAGTCTGCCTGCTCCTCAGAATGTGTCATTTTTATAGAGTGAGGAGGCTGGGAGGAAGGAGGAGCAGCAGCCAGAGGATTCAGAGTTGCAGCTGTGGACGGTGTAGAAGACTGTGTGGTCGATAGATTGCTGGATGCACTTTCTGCCATCCACGACAGGACCTGCTCACACTGCTCATTTTCTAATAAAGGTCTACCGCGTTGACCCATTAATTGTGAGATGAATCTGGGGACCCCAGAAACTTGTCTCTCTCCTAATCCCGCAGCAGTCGGCTGCGATACACCTGGATCAGGAGCTCGGCCTGTGCCCACACCCTGACTTGGGTCTCCGCGTCCTCGCCCGCGTCCACGTCCTCTAGGCCTACCCCTACCCCTCAGCATGGTGTATTACGAGATTAGCAGAAACAGAACGCTGTAATTAAATGTGCTGCTTATTGGCCTGCGGTTGCAGGCTGACTTCGCGTACGGAACGCACAGCAGAGGCAGGAAACAATTATGCGCAAGGCTGGGTATTAATTCACCAACTACTACCCCCAGCAGAGACGCAGTAAACTGAAGGCAGCGACAGGCAGGCCAAATATAGTATATTTTTAAACTTTTTGGGAACAACCACACTGCCTGTGATATACACTGTATTTCGATTTCCCTGTTGGAGGCTGACTTCGCATACGGAACGCACAGCAGAGCCAGGAAACAATTATGCGCAAGGCTGGGTATTAATTCACCAACTACTACCACAAGCAGAGACGCAGTAAACTGAAGGCAGTGACAGGCAGACCAAATATAGTATAGTATAACTTTTTGGGAACAACCACACAGCCTATATAGCCAGTATATCTCTCACCTTTCCCACTGTCCCTGCCTCACCAGTACTGCCCCTATACTCTGTAAAATGACTGCAGACTGAGGACGCTATGGTCTGCACGCCCGATATACAAAAAAAAAATTATGCAACACTGCTCCCAGCAGCCTCAACAGTACTGCACACGGTCAGATGTGGCCCTAAGAAGGTCCGTTGGGGTTCTTGAAGATGAATATAACACCTAACACTCTCCCTATAATAGCTACAGCAAGACAGCACTTTCCCTGATCTCTGTCAGAATGCACCTGTGGCGAGCCGCGGGCGGGGCAGATTTTAATACTCGCGTATCACCTGATCTCCCCATCCACTCACTGCAGAGGGGTGGGATAGGGCTGGAACGTCACAGGAGGAAGTTGTAATGCCTTCACTGTCTTTCTATTGGCCAGAAAAGCGTGCAAATTTCTCAGGGAAGAAAATGAAAGTGACTTGAACATCGCGTGGTGCTCGTCTCGAGTAACGAGCATCTCGAGTACCCTAATACTCGAACGAGCATCAAGCTCGGACGAGTATGCTCGCTCATCTCTTTCACAGACATGAGTTACAGCGGAGCAGTGAGAGGGGCCGACAGCAGCTGCAGAGCATTACACAGCACTAGGAGAAAGCCTGCTGCTCCAGCTCTGAGCAAGAGCGATCCCCTCCCCCCTCTGCTAGTGGTCTGCAAAACTCCACTGAAACCCCTGAGGAGCAGAGCCAGCATCATAGGAGAGAGACTGGCACATACATCCAGAGGCTGCAGCCCAGGACCCCCTTACTGTGCTCACTCATCACACTCCAGAAGCAGCACATCAGCAGCTAGCAGACAGTGCCTCGCATTCTTTCTGTGGCATTTACCCCCCACGCTCTCTGACACTAGTATGTCTCCTTTCTTGCCCATGAAAACACAGTGGGCGACATTTGGTCTCATAGGTGAACGTAAGTCCCTAATGTAGTCCTACCAGTACCAAGTGCCTACAGAGCTCGCCGACTAGAGGAGATCCTAATCCCTACCCCAACCTTATAGCTTGCTGCCTAACTGCTGTAGCTATCGACATCATGAGTCTGCTGAAAACGGGAAAAAATACTCCATCGCACTCAGCGACCAAAAGATCATCAAAGCTGCTACTGACGCTGACCACCTTCGATGAATCTTCCCGCTCATCAACGGAGGACCCCATACCCTCCCTAGACTGTGCTTCAGGATGTCCTGTGGAGTTGGAGGCTACTGCAGCTTCCCTCTCCGATTCACTATTACCCCAAATTCAGCTAATGCTGAAAAAAGAATTATCACAAATCTCTAACGACATAACCTCCAAACTCGTCAAGGAAATCCGAGACCTTCGATACCGAACAGCTGCGCTGGAAGACCACATGGATAATGCAACTACAGTCCTTGAGTCCCATGAAAAAGAAGTGGAGCAGCTACACGAGGAAATCCTCATCCTCCATGAAAAGTGGGAAGACGCTGAAAACAGAGCTCGTAGAGACAACCTACGAATACAGGGCCTCCCAAAATCCATTCAAGATCTTCAATCCACCAAAACGGCCCTTTTCCAGGAGTTATGCCCCAATATTCCTATAGAACAGCTGGAGATGGACAGAGTCCACAGAGCTTTGAGAGCCCGCAAGGCTTAGGGCCCAACAAGAGACGTTGTCCTGAAAATGCACTACCACCGCACTAAAGAACAACTGCTTAATACGGCTTGCTCCATCTCAAAGCTCTCCTTGCAGGGTCACGATTATTATTTATTCCCTGACCTGGCCCCTTCAATGCTTCTAAAAGGAGAGCTCTCAAGCCCTATTTGGAAATTCTGCAGCAAAAGCTCATTCAGTATAGGTGGGGCTTCCCGTTTAAACTGACATTCCCCTTCCAAACTAAGACCTATACTATCCTGTCCCCGGAAGGAGCTTGGCGCTGCTTCACTGACCAGTGCTTCCAACTCCCAGCCCAGCAACCAGGCTCACCAGATGCATCACAACCCTCTAGATCTCCCCGGAGACCAATGAGCAACTGCGAGCCATAATTTTGGGAGGTGCTCTCTCCCACCATTCAAGTCGGACTGACCTTGAGGGTGCCTTTCCAAGAAAAATATCCAACTCCAACTAAAGAGTCTCCAACACCCTTAAATACATTGTCGGACATGTTATGCCCATGGGTATACTTTCCTTTCTCCAAAGCCCTCCCAACTCCTATGTTCCACAGGCGAACTTTATAGCCTCCTAATGTGAATGAAAAATATAAGATTGACGCGGGCAACTCGGCAGCGATACCTCTATCACTTACGGACTACCTTCATGTATGCATATAGAATCGCCCCTCCGCCAATAGAAGTAAAAAAGAATGAAAAAAAAATAAGGACTGGAATGAGGGAAATGGAAGGTTCTGCCCGATACTACCCATGGACTGGGATTCCGGTTATCTTTGGTCAATGGACTCTAGAGTTTAGTTCTTGGGGCCTATACGCCCTACACTACAAACCACCTCTCCTTTTCTAATTCTTTCCCCCTTCTCTTTTTTACCTTACTTTTATTTTCACTTTTCCTCTGCTTCTTCCTTTCCTCTCTCTTATTTTTTATTTTATCCCCCGACCTCCCCATGAACTTGGATCTCCTCCTCTTTATATTTTGTAGAAAGCTTAAGAGCGCCTCTTTGGCACTGTTGCGGTGTGTCGTTCCCACGAATAGTTGCTGTTGTGGCCACCAAAATAGCTCTTCCCATGCAAGTTATTTGTAATGTCTTAAATGTCTTCCATGTTGAATTTACAGGTTGGCCACCTTCTCCACATCCCTCCCACCCCCCCTTTCCCTCACTCACTCCCCCTGCTCTTCTCTCGTGGGGCTGGGACCCCCAGATATGCAATCTTTACAGTTCTTTATATCCCCCCCATGACTTTAAAAATTATCTCGCACAATGTACAGGGCTTTAATTCCCCCAAGAAACGATCCAAAGCTTTCCGCTATTATAAAAGAGTGCATGCCGATATTGTATGCTTACAAGAAACTCATTTCTCCACTAATTCCTCCCCGCGTTATCTCTCCACCCATTACCCCACTTTTTTTTCATCAACCGCTTCATCCAAAACAAAAGGGGTCACAATATGCTTCAACCGGTCCGTCCCCTTTACCCACACAACAACTATTTCCGACCCCGAAGGCCGTTATCTATTACTCACGGGTATAATTCAAGATGTGCCGGTAACCATTGTCTCTTACTATACCCCGAATACCAGACAAATCAATTTTCTTAAAACATTTTTGAACTGGTAGAGGCAAATAAACATGGGACGGTCATACTGTGCGGAGACTCAAATTGCATTTTGGACCCGGGCCTGGACAGAAACTACATAACTCTTCTGACACCTCTGCTACCACCGCAGCCATCCCTGTCACATAACCTTCGAGTATTGCTCGGCCAGCACCACCTAGTCGATTCCTGGAGGGAAACCAACCCCACTACCAAAGATTTTATGCATTTTTCAGCCCCACACTCTCTATATAGGAGAAAAGACTGCATTCTAATACCCACCTCCTTCCTGCCACAAATAACCTGTTCTAAAGTTCTCTCTGCTCCTTGGTCGGACCCCAGCCCAGTATCAATATCATGCAGCTCTTTAATGTCAAAGCCCACTAATACCACATGGGCCATTAATGATTCCCTTCTAGCACTCCCCGAGGTACTGTCTCTGATAACACCACAATTAGAAGAATACTTTGCTATAAAAACCCCTCCACCTCCTCGCCCATCTCACTGTGGGAGGCGCATAAGGTAGTTCTCCGCTGCGCCCTTATCTAAATTTCAGCCCGACAAAAGAGAGCGCCTATCCCGACAACTAGAATTAGAGCAAAAAGTTCTACAATTAGAAGACAAGGCCAAAAAGCACCCATCTCGGGAGAATTTAAGATTAATCGCTCAGGCTAGGACAGAACTAGACCTATGTATTTCAGAACTTGTTGAGTGCAAACTAAGATGGTCCCACCAACGCTTTCATGTGTTAAATAACAAACCTTCTACTCCCTTAGCTCGCAGGCTATGAGCCAGCCCCACGATAAGCCCTTTTTCAGGCTCCGTACTAGGCATAATACAATCACGGCAAACCCACTCACTATAGCAGAGGTGGCACGCAGAGCCCTCCCTACTGGCACGCGCCCCATCGGCCGCTCACCACTTGTGAATACCAGCAGGAGCCGCGGCTTCCCTGCCGGCATTCACAAAAGGCACTGCTAGCCGTGCTGATCCCGGCACACACTGACTTCAGTGTGCAGATGGAATCCCCCTCCCCCCTGCCCCGACGTCCCCTACTACTTGGTTCCGCCGGGAGGGGGAGGCGTCTGGCAGCACACTGAAGTCAGAGTGTGTGCCGGGAGCATATTAACTCTTTCTTCCTCACTTCTGCCACAATCAGCAATTCCCAGCAGCGTGATTGGTTATTTGGGTTGGCTGATTCACCAAACAACCAATCAGGTTGCTGGGAATTACCTATTGAGGCAGAAGTGGGTAAGAAAAAGTTAATATGCATGCTGGGACCATCGCTGACTAGAGGAGGAGCTGAGCTTCCAGGAGGAGGAGATAAGTATGTGGGTCTCGGGAGGGGCACTGTGGGGTGTCACTACTGCACTGGGGGCCGCTGGGGGGTGTCACTACTGCACTGGGGGTTGTCACTACTGTACTGGGGGGGGTGTCACTACTGCACTGAGGGGGGCCGCTGGGGGGTGTCACTACTGCACTGGGGGGCCGTTGGGGGGTGTCACTACTGCAATGGGGCGGCCGCTGGGGGGTGTCACTACTGCACTGGGGGGCCGTTGGGGGGTGTCACTACTGCAATGGGGCGGCCGCTGGGGGGTGTCACTACTGCACTGGGGGCTGCTGGTGGGTGTCCTACTGCACTGGGGGCTGCTGGGGGTGTCCCTAATGCACTGGGGGCCGCTGGGGGGTGTCCCTAATGCACTGGGGGCCGCTGGGGGGTGGGGGTCACTATTACCGCTGGGGTCGCTGTGGGGTGTCCCTAATGCACTGAGGGCCGCTGTGGGGCGGGGTCACTATTATCTCTGGGGCCGCTGTGGGGTGGAGGTCACTATTACCTCTGGGGCCGCTGTGGGGTGGTGGTCACTATCACAGCTGTGGCTGCTGTGGGGGTCACTATTACCACTGGGGCCGCTGTGATGTGGGGGTCACTATTATTGCCTGGGGGGTGGGTGTCACTATTACTGCTGGGTGGGGGTCACTATTACCGCTGGGGCTGCTGTGTGGTGGGGGTCACTATTATCGCTGTGGCGGGTCACTATTACCGCTGGAGCGCTGTGGGTCACTATTACCGCTGGGGCCGCTATGATGTGGGGGTCACTATTACCGCTGGGGCTGCTGGGGGGGGATGTTACTATTACCACTGGGGTATGTTTACAGGTGGCGGAAATGGGCAGGGCTGTTTCAAAATAGACATGGTGCAGATTTTGACTACTTTTTGGATGCGGAAATGCTGCAGAATTTTCCACAGAAATTTCCCCTGAGGACGTTCTGCACTATTTCCGCATCCAAAAAGCAGTCAAAATCTGCACGCTGTCTATTTTCAAGCGGCCCTGACCTTTTTAGAACGACGGGGGTAAAATCATACATCGTAATAAGCCCCGCCCCCTGATGTGTTGGTACTTTGCGATAAATAAGTGGGTTTTAGGTTGCAGTTTGGGCACTCGGTCTCTAAAAGGTTCGACATCACTGCACTATAGTATCAGAGTTCAGACAATTTTTGGATAAACCTTACTCCCAGTCAAATCACCCGTCCCCTGAACAGCTAACCTCTTACTTTCACGATATTACATTTCCCATTCTTCCTAGCTCATTCTTAGAATACTTGGCTGCAAAAATCACCCCAGGAGAAGAAGTCACAGAAGCTAAAAAAAACATTGAAAATTAATAAACAGCCGGGACCAGATGGCTTTTCTTCTTCTTACTATAAAAATTTTCCCCCCATTCTGCACACACATCTTGCAAATTATTTTAACGCCGTCTGAGATGGACAGCAAATAGGTCAGACTTCTCTTTTGGCAGCCATCTCCATGATACCAAAGTCTGAAAGAGATTTGCTAGATAAACAGAACTACCGTCCCATATCCTTAATAATGTAGACATGAAGCGTCTTACCAAAATTTTGGCCTCTCGTTTAAGTGCAGCTTTACCATCATTAATAGGGTGAGGTACTGAGGGGCGTAGTGGTGGATGGTCGCTACGTCACCCCTGGGTTCCGGTATTACGCATAAGGGGGCTGGAGGAGGGTCACGTCCCGCTATTGGGACGTGGGAAAACCTGGAGTGTAATGTGGTCTCCAGCAAGCAGTTGCTGGAGATCTGTTCTTTAAAAATCCGGGGCTGTTTTTTTTGGAATGGATGTCAAGTTGGTAGTGGTGCCATCCATTCCACCTCCTCCACTACAGGGTGTGGGCGAGGTCAATCAGCCCAGGGGCTGAGACTGAGCCAGAATGGGGCATATAAAAGGTAGCAGATGCACGGCCACAGGGGGGGACTAAGATGACTGCTGAACCCGGGCAGCCTGTGTGACCGGCTGGAGTCAGGAGCCTGCCTTGCGCTGCACTTACCAAGAGCGACCTGGTCAGGCCGGGACGGCCTGAGAGCTGTATGTTTGGACTATAATTTTTGTTTGCCTGAAGCTAAGGCTGGACTTTTGTTTTCTGTTATAAAATAAACGCAGGTCACGCCTGCTTTTGGACTACAGACGCTGGTTTTCCGTCTCTGATTGCCGCCAACCCGCACGCTACCAAGCTGTCCTCCCACATATGGTGTTTCGGATGCGGGCAAGAATTGACACCAGCGGATAACACTGCATGTCCTGGGTAAAAGCCGCTGGCGCCCTATCTAAAAAGACTGCGGCCATGGAGGCCCTGGTGTGACAGCTGGTGCAGATTTGTTTACAGCAACAAAACGCCCAGGCAGAGGCACGGCAGATGCAACAAGAGACTAATCGCCTCCTAATGGAGCAAATGGCAACACTGCGGGAGGTGGTGGTGAAGCAACCGCCTGCAGTCACAGCAAGTCAGAGCACCCACCCCCAGGGGGCCCAAGAGGGACAACCATCCGCAAGGGCCTCGGTGCAAGCTGCGCTGAAAAAGATGACTGCCGCAGATGACGTGGAAGCCTACCTGCACGTCTTCGAGAGGATTGTGGAGCGAGAAGGGCTGCCCACGGACCAATGGGCAGATGTCGTGGCCCCTTTTCTGTCAGGGGAGGCCCAAAAAGCCTATTACGATCTGAGTGAACTGGACTCCCATAACTACGCCAAACTGAGGGCTGAAATACTGGCACGACTGGGAGTGACCATACAAGTGCGTGCAGGCCAGGGTACATGCCTGGAGGTACTCGGAGAGCCTACCACCGCGGTCCCAAATGCTTGTCTTGATACACCTTGTCTCCAAGTGGCTTCAGCCAGAGGACTGCACTCCTCCGCAATGGTAGTGAGGGTCGTCCTGGATATCTTCCACCGTTCCTTGCCACCTGCTGTACAGCGTTGGGTGGGACAGGCTGGGCCGACTGACGCCAACCACCTCGTGAACCTGGTTGAGAGGTATTGTGCCACGGAGGAACAGTTACAAGCCTCTACGAGACGGGGCCACGCCAGAGAGGAAAAGGGTCCCCGTCGAGATGGTAAGACTGTACCATATTCTGCTCCCAGGGGGCCTATGTGGAAAAAGGGAGGGGGCTCAGGGGGCGAGCCAGTGGTTGGCTCACACCAGGGCGCTCGAGAGCGGGACTCCTGATGCCTACAGTGCTGGCGGTGCCACGAATGGGGTCATGTTGCAGCACACTGCCCCCTAGGCTCCGAGCCCATGGACTGCAGCTCTGGGCGGAGGGTCTCCCTGTACGCACGCCCCGCGCTCGCCGCCAAAAACCTGTCCGAGGATGAGCCGCAGGTATGTTCGGTGAACATTGGGGACTTCCTGATACAGGCTCTGTTGGACTCCGGGAGCCTTGTGACCCTAGTACATGGTTCGTTGGTGAACTCAACCTCCTACAATGGAGGCCAAGTGGGTGTACTGTGCATCCACGGGGGCACTCGGGAATACCCCACCGCTACCGTACCAATAGCCACCCCTTGCGGCACCACTACCCACGAAGTAGGAGTGGTTAAGTCCTTAATGCATGAGGCTATTATCGGAAGGGACTTTCCACTGGGCCTTGTGGAGGAAAAGGACTTTGGACAATAAAAATGTGGTTAATAATGTGTGTCAGGAGGTAAACCCTGAGCCGTATGACCCGGACACGGCTGGGCCCGCAGGCGGGGTGACCATCCGTGACGATGACAATTGTGCCCTAGCTGATTGGCTGGTGACACTGAAAGCCCGGCAGACGTTCCTGCCATGCCAGAACTTGAGGTGTCGCGTGAAAATTTCTGGTCTGCTCAGCTGAAAGACCCAACATTGATCAGGGCCCGTGAGGCCGTAACAAAGGTAAACGGGGTACCTCAAACTCTAGGTGGGAGTGAAGCATACCCGTATATAGCTGTTAACAATGACATGTTGTACCGAGTGGATAAGGTGCGCGGGGAAGAACTGGAACAGCTAGTGGTACCCCCACCCTATCGCCAGGTAGTTCTCGACCTGGCTCATAAACATGAGCTTGGAGGTCATCTGGGGGCGGAAAAAACCCGCGAACAAGTGTTGCAACGGTTCTATTGGCCCGGGGTACATGAGGAGGTTAAGCGGTATTGCCCCTCATGTCCTATATGTCAATTAACGGCCCCTAAACCTTATTTCAGGAGTCCATTGGTGCCCTTACCCATTATCAAGGTACCATTGGACTGGATTGCCATGGATTTAGTCGGCCCAGTAGTGAAGTCCGCTAGGGGACATCAGTATATACTGGTCATTCTAGACTATGCCACGTGGTATCCGGAGGCAATTCCCCTAAGAAACACCTCCTCCAAACTCATTGGCCGAGAGCTGTTCCAGATGTTCTCCCGCATCGGTATTCCCAAAGAGATCCTTATCGATCAAGGAACTCCGTTTATGTCAAAAGTAATGAGAGAGATGAGCAAACTTCTAAAGATTAAACAACTGCGTACCTCAGTATATTACTCGCAAACTGACGGCCTGGTCGAGAGGTTTAATAAAACTTTGAAGAGTATGTTAAAAAGGGTGGTCAGCCAAGATAGAAAGGATTGGGATTGTTTGTTGTCAGCCTTGATGTTCGCAATACGTGAGGTTCCCCAATCCTCCACAGGTTTTTCTCCATTTGAACTGCTGTATGGTAGACACACACGCGGTCTCCTCGACCTCAGCAAAGAAACTTGGGAAAGTGAACACACCCCCTACAAAAGTGTGGTAGAACATATTTCAGTAATGCTGGACAGGATAGCAGCTGTCATGCCCATCATAAAGGAACACTTGGAACAGGCACAAGTGGCAGAAAGTCGAGTCTATAACAGGTCGGCCAAAGTCAGAACCTTTCACCTGGGGGATAGGGTGTTAGTTCTGGTGCCTACCGTAGCGAGCAAGTTCTTAGCCAAATGCCAGGGGCCCTATGAGGTGCTTGAGCGCATAGGAGAAGTCAATTATAAAGTGTACCAACCTGGCAGGAGGAGGCCGGAGCAGGTGTACCATGTGAATTTGCTTAAACCCTGGAAAGAACAAGAGTCTCTGGCAGCGGTAAATGCGCCGAGCAGCGAAGTTTTTGTGAAGTCCATGGACAAAGCTCCTGAAGTAGCTATCTCAGGGTCCCTATCTAAGGTGCAAAAACAGGAGGCAAAGGAGTTGGTACTTCAAAACGCTGATGTGTTTTTGGAACTACCGGGACGTACGTCAGTGATCAAACATGACATCGTCATGGAACCCTACGTACGGGTCCGGATGAAACCCTACAGAATTCCTGAAGCACGTAGACAGGCTATATCAGAGGAGGTAAAGAAGATGTTGGACCTTGGGGTCATTTAAGTGTCAAAAAGTGAATGCTCTAGTCCCATTGTCCTGATTTCTAAGCCCAATGGCACCTTGAGGTTTTGCAACGACTTCCGGAAGTTGAACGAAGTCTCTAAGTTTGACTCTTACCTGATGCCACGAGTATATGAGCTAATAGAAAGGCTAGGACATGCCAGGTTCTTCTCTACCTTGGACCTAACTAAAGGGTACTGGCAGGTACCACTTACCGACGAGGCCAAAGAAAAGACTGCCTTTTCTACTCCCGAGGGACTCTTCCAGTATGTCTGCCTACCTTTTGGGCTACATGGGGCACCGGCTACGCTCCAAAGAATGATGGATATCATCCTGAGACCTCACCGTCGGTATGCCTCTGCCTATCTGGATGACATCATTATATTTAGCAACGACTGGGAGAGTCACTTGGCAAAAGTACAAGCGGTAGTTAATTCCCTCAGGGATGCAGGGTTAACGGCAAACCCCAAGAAGTGTACGTTGGGAGTGGAAGAAGCACGTTATTTGGGGTACATAATAGGACGAGGAGTTATTAAGCCCCAAATTAATAAGGTAGAGGCCATCCAAAACTGGCCCCAACCATTGACCAAGAAACAGGTGAGGGGTTTCTAGGAATTATAGGCTACTACCGCTGGTTCGTCCCTAGCTTCGCCACCATAGCAGCGCCCTTGACAGAGCTAACAAAAGGAAAAAGTTCCACCATGATCAAGTGGAATAACGAGCCCGAGCAGGCATTTCGGAAGTTAAAGACAGCCCTGTGTAGAGAGCCGGTCTTAATTACTCCCGACTTCAGCAAAACATTTGTAGTACAGACAGATGCGTCTGATGTAGGTGTGGGGGCTGTCGTTTTCCCAAGCGGTTAGAGGCGAGGAGCACCCAGTCACCTATCGTAGTAGGAAACTTACCCCCGCAGATAGAAATTATAGCATTGTGAACGAGAGTGTCTGGCGATAAAGTGGGCTTTAGAGTGCCTACGGTACTATCTGCTTGGACGACATTTCAGATTGGTGACAGACCACTCCCCTCTCACCTGGATGAGTCAGGTCAAAGAGCGAAACGCTCGGGTGACGAGGTGGTTCCTTACTTTACAAAACTTTAAATTTGATGTAGCGCACAGGGCTGGCAAGCTACAAGGAAATGCGAATGCGTTGTCCCGAACCCACTGCTTGAGTAGTAAAAGTGTTCGCCCCTACGGGTTCGAGCAGAGGGGGAGGGTTTGTGACGTACTGAAGGGCGTAGTGGTGGATGGTCGCAACGTCGCCCCTCGGTTCCGGTATTACGCATAAGGGGACTGGAGGAGGGTCACGTCCCGCTATTGGGACGTGGGAAAACCAGGAGTGTAATGTGGAGATCTGTTCTTTAAAAATCCGGGCCTGGTTTTTTTGGAATGGATGTCAGGTTGGTAGTGGGGCCATCCATTCCACCTCCTCCACTACAGGGTGTGGGCGAGGTCAATCAGCCCAGGGGCTGAGACTGAGCCAGAATGGGGCATATAAAAGGTAGCAGATGCACGGACACAGGGGGAACTAAGATGGCTGCTGAACCCGGGCAGCCTGTGTGACCGGCTGGAGTCAGGAGCCCTGCCGTGCGCTGCACTTACCAAGAGCGACTTGGTCAGGCCGGGACGGCCTGAGAGCTGTATGTTTGGACTATAGTTTTTGTTTGCCTGAAGCTAAGGCTGGACTTTTGTTTTCTATTATAAAATAAACGCAGGTCACGCCTGCTTTTGGACTACAGATGCTGGTTTTCCGTCTCTGATTGCCGCCAACCCGCACGCTACTGAGCTGTCCTCCCACAATAGGTAAGGACCAAGTAGGGTTCGTTCCCAGATGACAAGCTCCAGACAGCATACGTCGAAACACCCATCTCATCCACATGTGTCACACAGAACAGTGACCGGTGACATCAGATAGTGGTGACAGTAGTGACAGAATAGTGACCGGTGACATCAGATAGTGGTGACGGTAGTGACAGAATAGTGACAGGTGACATCAGATAGTGGTGACAGTAGTGACAGAATAGTGACAGGTGACATCAGATAGTGGTGACGGTAGTGACAAAATAGTGAGCGGTGACATCAGATAGTGGTGACGGTAGTGACAGAATAGTGACAGGTGACATCAGATAGTGGTGACAGTAGTGACATAATAGTGACTGGTGACATCAGATAGTGGTGACGGTAGTGACAGAATAGTGACAGGTGACATAAGATAGTGGTGACAGTAGTGACAGAATAGTGACCGGTGACATCAGATAGTGGTGACGGTAGTGACAGAATAGTGACAGGTGACATCAGATAGTGGTGACAGTAGTGACAGAATAGTGACAGGTGACATCAGATAGTGGTGACAGTAGTGACAAAATAGTGAGCGGTGACATCAGATAGTGGTGACGGTAGTGACAGAATAGTGACAGGTGACATCAGATAGTGGTGACAGTAGTGACATAATAGTGACAGGTGACATCAGATAGTGGTGACGGTAGTGACAGAATAGTGACAGGTGACATCAGATAGTGGTGACGGTAGTGACAGAATAGTGACAGGTGACATCAGATAGTGGTGACAGTAGTGACATAATAGTGACCGGTGACATCAGACACGTCTTCTATGGTCTAGATGGCGGATAGAGTTATGTCGCTCACCGACGGATCCTCCGTGTTGCTCCCTACCATTTCTGCGTTCGCTCCGGACGCTCCGCAGGTTTTTCTCCTCTTCTACAACTTCTGACTTGCAGTGAATGTAATAAACAATGGCGCTGCTCTCCATAGACGGCGCTTCCCTGTGTGGGAGACTCACACCGACCTACAGATGACAACGTGCCGCCTTCTTCCTGTCACTGCAGAAAGCCCCTGAGCTACCGTCTGTCTGAGATCCCTCAGTGGACCCCTTCCTCACAGCTCCTATAGGACTCAGTGCCCAGTGCAGGGTTACAGTGATTAACCCTTAAACTCCTAATTGTCCCCCCTGCTGTGTGAGGAGCACATGTCACCTCTCAGGCAGTGAAAGAGTTACAGCTGGTAACTTCAGGGAGAGACTCCCATCATCCACCAGGGGGCGCCAGCTCCTTCATGAGGACCCATCTTACAACCTGCTGATGCCAGAAGGTCTCACAACACTACTGTACCTCCACTGGGGGTAGATGCTGGAATGGAGGGGCTCATGGGTGCTCTGAAAACAGGAAGTCACATGGTCGGAGGTCACATGACTGTAAGGGGAGGGGTTTACTAATAATGCGTTCTGTGGAGAGT
This sequence comes from Eleutherodactylus coqui, assembly GCF_035609145.1. Taxonomy (NCBI): domain Eukaryota; kingdom Metazoa; phylum Chordata; class Amphibia; order Anura; family Eleutherodactylidae; genus Eleutherodactylus; species Eleutherodactylus coqui. The sequence continues at coordinate 24,703,536 of NC_089841.1, forward strand.
GGAGAAGAGGAGGCTGCTGGGAGGGCTGTACGTAAAATGCAGGAAGACTTGGTCTTGTTGCCCCAGGATTCCTTTTTCTCTGTGTGGGGATGCTGCCCCCTCTTGGTCAGAGGGTCCCAGTCCTTCACCCCTCAGGATTCCTCTTTCTCTGTGTGAGGATGCTGCCCCCTCCTGGTCAGATCATCTGGTTCTTAAACGCCCACGATTCCTCTTCCTCTGTGTCGATGCTGCCCCCTCTTGATCCGAGGGTCCTGGTCCGTCACCCCTCGGGATTTCTCCTTCTCAGTGTGAGGATGCTGCCCCCTCCAGGTCAGAGGGTCCCGGTCCTTCACCCAACAGGATTTCTCCTTCTCAGTGTGAGGATGCTGCCCCCTTCTGGTCACAGGATTTCGGTCCTTTCCCCCCCCCAGGATTTCTCTTCCCCTGTGTGGGGATGCTGCCCCCTCCTAGTCAGAGGGTCCCGGTTCTTTACCAGCCAAGATTTCTCTTCCTCTGTGTGAGGATGCTGCCCCCTCCTGGTCGGTTTGTCTCGCTTCTTCACCCCACAGGATTTCTCTACCTCTGTGTGAGGATGCTGCCCCCTCCTGGTCAGAGGGTTCCAGTCCTCCACCGCACAGGATTTCTCCTTCTCAGTATGAGGATGCTGCCCTCTCCTGGTCAGTGGGTCCCGGTCCTTCTCCCCCAGGATTTCTATTCCTCAATGTAAGGATTCTGCCCCCTCCTAGTCAGAGAGTACCAGTCCTTCACCCCAAAGGATTTCTCGTTCTCAGTGTGAGGATGCTGCCCTCTCCTGGTCAGAGTGCCCTGGTCCTTCACCCCCCCCCCCCCCCCCCCCCCGCCCCCCAGGATTTCTCTTCCTCTGTGTGCGGATTCTGCCCTCTCCTGTTCAGTTTCTCGCACTTCTTCACCCCACAGGATTTCTCTTCCTCTGTGTGAGGATGCTGCCCCTTCTGGTCAGAGTGTTCCAGTCCTTCACCCCACAGGATTTCTCCTTCTCAGTGTGAGGATGCTGCCCTCTCCTGGTCAGAGGGTTCCGTTCCTTCATCCCTCCAGGATTTCTCTACCTCTGTGTCGATGCTGCACCCTACTGGTCGGACAGTCCTGGTTCTTCACCCCCCAGGATTCGTCTTGCTCTGTGTGAGGATGCTGCCCCCTCGTGGTCAGAGCGTGCCGGTCCTTCAGGATTTCTCTTCCTTTGTGTGCGGATGCTGCCCCCTCCTGGTCAGAGGGTCCCGGTTTTTCACCCTCAATGACTTTGCTCCCTCTGTGTGAGAATGCCTCCCCCATCCTGGTCGGAAGGTTCTGGTCCAAAACCCCCCAGGATTTCTCTTCCCCTGTGATGGGATACTGCCCTCTCCTGGTCAGAGGGTCCTGGTCCTTCACCACCCAGGATTTCTCTTCCTCTGTGTGAGGATGCTGTCCCCTTCTGGTCAGAGGATCCCAGTCCTTCACCCAACAGGATTTCTCCTTCTCAGTGTGAGGATGCTGCCCCCTCCTGGTCAGAGGGTCCCGGTTCTTTACCCCCCATGATTTCTCTTCCTCTGTGTGAGGATTCTGCCCCCTCCTGGTCTTAGGGTTCCGGTCCTTCATCCCTTGAGGATTTCGCTTCCTCTGTGTTGATGCTGCCGCCTACTGGTCGGAGGGTCCCGATCCTTCACCCCCCAGGATTTCTCTTCCTCTGTGTGAGGATGCTGCCCTCTCCTGGTCAGAGGGCCCCTGTCCTTGACCCCCCAGGATTTCTCTTCCTCTGAGTGGGGATGCTGCCCCCTCCTGGTCCGTCACCCCAAAGGATTTCTCTTCCTCTGTGTGAAGATGCTGTCCCCTCCAGGTAGGAGTTTCCCGGTCCTTCACCCAACAGGATTTCTCCTTCTCAGTGTGAGGATGCTGCCCCCTCCTGGTCTCAGGGTCGAGGTCCTTTATCCCACCAGGATTTCTCTTTCTCTGTGTGAGGATGCTGCCCCTCCTGGTCAGAGGCTCCCGGTCCTTCACCTAACAGGATCTCTTCTTCTCAGTGTGAGGATGCTGCCCCCTCCTGGTCACAGGCTCCAAGTCCTTCACCCACCAGGATTTCTCTTTCTCTGTGGGAAGATGCTGCCCCCTCCTGGTCTTAGGGTTCTGGTCCTTCATCCCTCGAGGATTTCTCTTCCCCCGTGTTGATGCTGCCGCCTATTGGTTGGAGGGTCCCGGTACTTCACCCCCAGGATTTCTCTTCCTCTGTGTGAGGATATTGCCCCCTCCTCGTTAGATGGTACCAGTCCTTCACCCCGCAGGATTTCGCTTCCTCTGTGTTGATGCTGCCGCCTACTGGTCGGAGGGTCCCGATCCTTGACCCCCCAGGATTTCTCTTCCTCTGAGTGGGGATGCTGCCCCCTCCTGGTCCGTCACCCCAAAGGATTTCTCTTCCTCTGTGTGAAGATGCTGTCCCCTCCAGGTAGGAGTTTCCCGGTCCTTCACCCAACAGGATTTCTCCTTCTCAGTGTGAGGATGCTGCCCCCTCCTGGTCTCAGGGTCGAGGTCCTTTATCCCACCAGGATTTCTCTTTCTCTGTGTGAGGATGCTGCCCCTCCTGGTCAGAGGCTCCCGGTCCTTCACCTAACAGGATCTCTTCTTCTCAGTGTGAGGATGCTGCCCCCTCCTGGTCACAGGCTCCAAGTCCTTCACCCACCAGGATTTCTCTTTCTCTGTGGGAGGATGCTGCCCCCTCCTGGTCTTAGGTTTCTGGTCCTTCATCCCTCGAGGATTTCTCTTCCTCCGTGTTGATGCTGCCGCCTACTGGTTGGAGGGTCCCGGTACTTCACCCCCAGGATTTCTCTTCCTCTGTGTGAGGATATTGCCCCCTCCTCGTTAGATGGTACCAGTCCTTCACCCCGCAGGATTTCTCTTCCTCTGTGTGAGGATGCTTCCCCGCTCCTGGTCAGAGCGTCCCTGTCCTTCGTCCCCCACGATTTCTCTCCCTTTGTGTGAGAATGCTTCCCCCTCCTGGTCGGAAGGTCCTGTTCCATAACCCCCCAGGATTTCTCTTCCCCTGTGGTGGGATACTGCCCTCTCCTGGTCGGAGGGTCCTGGTCCTTCACCACCCAGTATTTCTCTTCCTCTGTGTGGGGATGCTGCCCCCTCCTGATCGGAGGGTCCCGGTACTTCACCCCCTGGATTTCTCTTCCTCTGTGTGAGGATGCTGCCCTCTCCTGGTCAGGGGGTCCCGGTCCTTCACCCCACAGGATTTCCCTCCCTCTGTGTGAGAATGCTTCCCTCTTCTGGTCGGAAGGTCCTGGTCCATAACCCCCCAGGATTTCTCTTCCCCTGTGTGGGGATGCTGCCATCTCCTTGTCATAAGGTGCCAGTCTGTCAACCCCCAGGATTCCTCTTCCTCTGTGTGAGGATTCTGCCCCCTTCTGGTTAGAGGGTTCCGGTCTTTCGCACCACAGGATTTCTCCTTCTCAGTGTGAGGATGCTGCCCTCTCCTAGTCAGAGGGTCCCGGTCCTTCACCGCCCAGGATTCTTCTTCCTTTGTGTGAGGATGCTGCCGCCTCCTGGTCGGAGGGTCCCGTTTCTTAACCCCCTGGATTTCTCCTCCTCTGTGTAAGTATGCTCCTCTCTTCTGATCAGAGGGTCCCAGTCCTTCATCCTTCTAGAATTTCTCTTCCTCTGTGTCGATGCTGCGCCCTACTGGTCGGTGGGTCCCGGTTCTTCACCCTCCAGGATTTCTCCTCTGTGTGATGATACTACCCCCTCCTGGTCAGAGGATTCCAGTCCTTCACCCCACAGGATTTCTCCTTCTCAGTGTGAAGGTGTTGCTCTCTCCTGGTCAGAGGGTCCTGGTCCTTCACCCCCCAGGATTCCTCTTTTTCTGTGTGGGGATGCTGCGCCCTCCTCGTCAGATCATCTGGTTCTTCAACGCCCACGATTCCTCTTCCTCTATGTGAGGATGCTGCCCCCTCTTGGTCCGAGGGTCCTGGTCCTTTACCCCTCGGGATTTCTCCTTCTAAGTGTGAGGATGCTGCCCCCTCCTGGTCAGAGGGTCCCGGTCCTTCACCCTCCAGGATTCCTCTTCCCCAGTGTGGGGATGCTGCCCTCTCCTGGTCAGAGGGTCCCAGTCCTTCATCCCACAGGATTTCTTCTCTGTGTGAGGATGCTGCCCGCTCCTGGTCAGAGGGTCCCTGTCCTACACCCCCAAGGATTTCTCTTCCTCTGTGTGAGAATGCTGCCCCCTCCTGGTCGGAGGGTCCAGGTCCTTCACCCCCTGGATTTAGTATCCTCCTGTATCCTCAGTGTAGACCCGGCTGCAGTAAAGGACTCTTATTTAAAGGCCTTTTATATCGGCAGATACATCGCTGGTCGTTCAACCAGAAATAATTTAGAATCGTTCCGTCTTTTACATTCGCCGTATAAGTGACTGAGACGGAGCGACCGAGCGCTGATTAACCCTTAATACCTGCAGGAAATGAGCAAAAAGCGAACAATTTTCTCGTTCTCCGTTCTGTCGTCTGGCAGTCACACTGAATGATTATCGCTCACTTTCACTCATTTGAACAATGATTGTTCCGTTTACAATCACCCTTAGACCTCGTTAATCACGGTATAACGCTATAATTCATTAAGTCAATGGCTCCTCGTAGACCTGCGTTCGATCACAGCGATGGGCGGCGCTTTCCAGACCCATAATTGAGTGCTGTCTGCTCATTATCTCCCATCGCAATGATTGGGAGTGCTAAAATGTGCCATTAGACACAGGAAGCTGCAACCAAAAGTAAAGTTGCAGCAAAGCGCTGTGTTTGAAATTGCAGGATGCTTTGCCGCCTTAGGGTGGTTTCGCATGGGCGGTCTCCATGGAAGTCTATGGGAAGTGCGCAAATGTTCAAGAGAATGCAGGAAACACTCTGCAATTCTGCTAGGAAAAGAGCACACCTGCGGATCATTAGGCTAAATAGCCCTTTAACTTAGGATGTGAAAATGCACAGTAAAGTGCGCAGACAGGCGCAAAAGTGCTTCCATACCCAAATACGCCCGAAAAACACACATACATAAAATAACTGACTCAGAAGGAAAGACGCACAGTGAAACCCCACAGATAGCAAAAACTTTCCAAAAATTCTACTCTCAACTATATAACCTGAACCTAGAAGAAGATCAATCGAACGAAACAAAAAACAGGAAACTAAACGAACTACTTGCCTCCCTGGACCTTCCCCAATTAAAACAAACAGAAGCAGACTCCCTAATCGCGCCAGTGACTTTGGAGGAAACTACTTCTGTATTGAATAGCTTCTCTCTTCACAAAAGCCCAGGCCCGGATGGATTACCCTTAATCTATTATAAAAAATTTCAGGACATACTCTTACCCCACCTAACTCTATCTTTCAATGCACTGTTAGCGGGTTCACATTTGCCGAGGCAGACGCAAGAAGCCTGTATTACACTTATATACAAGGAAGGTAAAGATCCACTATCATGTGGTAGTTATAGGCCAATTTCTCTTCTAAATCTAGATATCAAACTATGGGCTAAAATCCTCTCCAAACGAATAAACAAATTTATCCCCAACCTAATAAATGAAGAGCAGTCCGGTTTTGTCACAGGAAGAGAAGGTAAGGACAATTCGTCTAGACTTCTTCACATAATTAGCTATGCCAAAAAACAAAAAATCCCCTTAGTTTTCCTAGGTATAGATGCCGAAAAGGCTTTCGATAGGGTAGATTGGAATTCCTGCGTGCAGCCTTGGCTAAATTTAACTTCCCCCCCGCCTAATTGAAGCGATCTTCACACTATATTCAAACCCTTATGCCAAAATCAAAGTAAACGACTCCTTTTCTCCACCTTTTTCTATCTCCAATGGAACTCGCCAAGGCTGCCCACTCTCCCCAACCCTCTGTATCCTTTCGCTAGAAATCCTGCTTCAATTGATATGCCTGAACGAAGACATCCAGGGAATTCACCTAAAACACCTTTCAATCAAATCCGTAGCCTTTGCCGACGATATCCTGTTCGTTCTCAGCAACCCAGAACAAGCCCTCCCAGTATTAAAAAGCATCCTCGACCTTTATGGATACATTTCCAACTTTAAAGTCAATGAAGCTAAGTCGAAGAATACTAAATGTATCTCTATCTCCTGAAGTCGCCAAAAAACTAAAAAGAACCTCAGGTTTCACTTGGTCTGAGACTTCCATCGAATATTTAGGTGTCAAAATAACAAAAAATCTAGATCACCTTTTCGATAGAAATTTTGTCCCACTCTTAGAAAATATCTCATCTTCCTTGCAAACATATGACCTACCAGTAATCTCTTGGTTCGGCCGAAGAAACCTCCTACAAACATACATAGTCCCTAAGATCTTATACAAAATGCAAATGCTCCCAATCTACCTCCCGGACTCCTTCTTTAAACAGATCAGAACAAAATTCTCCAAATTCATATGGAAAAACAGGAGACCCCGTCTAACACACAACTTACTGGCACAGAAGAGGGAATTTGTGGGAATTAATTTGCCGGACATGTCTCGCTACTATAACTCAATCCAACTAAACAGATGGCTGGAGCTTACCAACCCCTCAAAAAATAGAATAGTGAGAAACTTAGCGCAGGCCACCTATGGCAAATAGTTTTTAAGAGACATGTGGCTCCCCAAACAAAATACTTACAAGAAGACCACATTTGATCCGCTTTTGAAAGGCGCATGCAAGATGTGGGATACTCTCCGCACCGACCTAGCGCCGCACCCTTCTCCGGTGGCCCCCCTGTCTCTGATACCGGACTATCTGGGATTAAAATTGGACCCCCACACAGAGAAATTATGGTCCGCCTTTGAGAAGCTTACTATCACTGACCTCTGGGTGGCTCGAATACCCAGAGGTAAACAATACGTAGAAAACTTGCTTTCCCAGACTTTATTGCCACCACTCAACCCCTTAACCTACCACCATCTCTACATAACACTAGAGAAATTTATCCAGACCTACCCATCCTCACGCTCGTACACAGAGTTGGAACGAGTAATAGCAACTTGCAGCAACTCCAGCAGGAAACTTTCACGAATCAAAAAGAAATTCATAACAGCGCAATTTACCAGCAGACCAGCTTACATTCTCTCCTGGGAGAAGGAGCTCAACATTAATCTTTCAGACGAGGACGTGAGAGTCGTGCTGGGTAGCTCACATGGCCATTCCACATGTGTTAGGCTACAAGAAAATCACTTCAAGTTATTAACAAGATGGTACAGGACTCCTGAGTGGCTCTTTGCCTATAAACTGGCTGACTCCAACCTCTGCTGGCGCGGATGCGGTCAGGTGGGCTCCTTACTACACATTTGGTGGACCTGCCCAGTAATAAAACCCTTTTGGGACCAAATAGAATTAAAGATCCAAGATACCATAGCTAACTCCTTCCAACTCCTACCTGAACATGTTATATTAGCCAAACCATCCTCAAGCTACAATCCTGGTAAGACTAACTTAATTACTCACCTCATAACAGCGGCCAAGGCACTGATACCTAGAAAATGGCTAACATCTGACATTCCTACAATAAACCAGTGGCTTGCCAAAGTAAACGAACTTTGCAGATTTGAGGAACTCACAAGTAAGTCCTCAAGAACACACGACAACTTCCTATTAACCTGGAAACCATGGTTGTCAAAAAAGTTCTCTCAATCACAATTAAACTAGGGACCCCTAGTCCACTGAAGACTCTGATGGATTATCATGATCTATCAGTGCCACACACAGTTATTGCTGCTCACACTTGAACATCTCCTTCTCAGAACAGAGATCCGAATTCTACTCCTCTCCACACCTTCCCCCTCCACCTTTCCCCCGTCCATCCGCTACCGCCTCTTCCCCCTTGCTTTGTTTATTGTTTCTCTTATTCTTACTCATATTATTTTTAAAACCTTTTACTCCCCATTTCTGTGTTTTTTTTTGTTTTTTTTTCTCTTCCACGATCCTTACTTCATGATTGCTCAGTGCTCTTATATCTCTATTATTGGTTATCAAAATTTAAAAATTAGTGACCATACTGATTTACTAGCATTGTATGTACATAATAACCATCCCGATTACCCTTTTATGACATATCAATGTATGTCAATCTTTTTGAACATGTTAATAAAGAAAGTATTTACAAAAAAAAATAGGAATAATGAACAGGCCTGGAGACCCTTTAAAGGACCACACGCTTACATCATGTGCACCAAAAAGGTTTTAATTTTATTTATGTGGGTAAAAGTTTATATAAGGTTTCAAAGACAGGAAGTTGGGTCATTCAGGGTCTTGTTACAGCATTGAGTGTGCTGATAGGTCATTCTCATAGGGAGGTATTTGTGAGGTAGCTGTGAGATCATTCACAGGGGAGTTGCTTCCCTTGAGCATGCTCTATTCATTCTTGACTTGTCCAAAGGAGATACTTCCTGTTTCTCTCCAGCCATTTCCTGTCCTTTAACACAAAAACATTCATTTTGGCCATGCAGCTATAGCTTGAGCCCGGGAGATGTCTTCTGCTAGTCAAAACTGGTTTGACCTGGTTTTGGAAACAATATACTGCTCCTTCAATTCTTGTGGGGAATGTTCCCTTCCCCTCATCTTAACATCTTCACAGCTTACAACAGAAAATACACAAAATGGCGAACCTCTCATAGTCATTCTCCCACAAGGGGTTAAACTAAACCTTTTCTATATACCAGACAGCATTATGAGATAAGACAAACAGAAGATCAGATAGTCTCTCAGACCACTTCCCTTGCATTCCTTCTCACTGAAATCATAGTGGCTTCATTGTATATTATAATTATACCTTAAAAGGTGTAACTGATGTTAATCATTTTTAGTGGTAGCCTATCATGTATTGTAATTATTCTTGGAGGTAGATACTTTTCCTGTGATGTCATTTATGGTATATAAACCACATACACCTTTGAATAAATTAGAAATCATTTGATACCGCAACAGGCTGTTGTGATTTGTATTTCTCTAGGGGCCCTGACTTCTACACGAGATCTGAGATTGTCTTCTCCTTGGTAAACACATAAATTTTCCTTACAGTTAATTAGGCTTAATTTTTTTATAGGGAAAGATTTATGCTAGAAAATATAACCACAATGTATCATATTATTTCTATTCATTACAGAGGTATATATGACCCATTATATGCAGGCAGTTCATGCATCACATTTCACTCTCCCTCTTGATACTATATATAAAAAGAATATATAAACAAGTGAATCTATCATATCATTTTTATTCTATTACCAAGGCCCTCACAATCCACTATATACAGACAACCTATGAAATTAATTTTATTTAATATATTTTTGAAGTACATGTATTTTATTGAGCTGTACATTTCCAACTCATAAATTTGCTGTTGGTTCCGCTGTCCAGCTACCATGTATTCCATACTTCCAACCCTATCGGCTGATTACCACATTCTTTCACTGTATTCAGAGCCCTTCATCTTGTACATCTCTGGATACATCCTTACTATCCATAGGACCATTGCTCGTTAGCCTCCTTGCACCCAACTGTTCATGTGCACTCTTTTAAAAAAAAATTCCCGCCTTCACTGCTGGCAATATAACCCCACTCCCCCCAGCAATCCAGTCCACACCAATCATTCTTCTTTCTAACAGTGTGGCTAGAACTCCATTCCTGAAGCCTCCGGTAAGTCTAATTTTCCCATTTTATTTTCCTTGGTATTGGCACAACACTCTTTCCAGCTGTTAGCGCCTCATCCAGCAGAACTACCCACATCCCTCCCTTTCCAGCTGCTTCAGCAATTAGAGCTGCACCCACCATCTATCCGCAATGTTTCCCTTGCCTTTTCCCCGTTGACACTTTAATCACCTTTCTCCTTCAATTCAGCAGTACTACCTTCTGGCATAAACATTTATACACTTACTGTTTCTAGTTGTCCAGCTGTTAATCTGCTCCACCGCTGTGCCCCTTGCTGTTATATAGTTTTACATCTCTTACTAATAATAATCAGCAAACTAGCAGTATTTTCTCCAATAAAAAAAAAAAATTCTACCTCTAATTTACAGTTATAACCAATTGTGCACGATATTCCCCATGTTTATAATTACACTCATTCTGCCTTGTTTTTAATTAACTTGGGTCAGATATCATGCATATTTTACATCGGTCTATTTGTTTATTTTTAATCGGTCCATACCATTTGTTTTTGCTACTGTTAGAGAAATCTAGTCCCTTTAAGAAGGCCTGATATCTGTAAGACTTCAGGAAGGGTCACGCTGACCTTTGGAAAACTCTCAACTAATTATAACATAGTACAACTTCTTGGAATTGTAGAGACATATTTTGGCCTCCGTACGTTATTGTCACAAGAAAATCCTGCTTATAATCCATGGTATGTGGGAGATAGACACGTTTTAGGCAATACAATCCTCCCTCCTCTATTTATGATCCATCTATATATATATATATATATATATATATATATAAAGACGAAAGCCCTCACTGACTCACTCACTGATTGACTGACAGACTCGCCAAAAGTTCTCCAACTTACCGATGTCGTAAAAACATGAATTTTGGCACAAGCATAGATTATCTCCAAAATAGGAAAAGTAATTGGGTCCCAACTCGATTATTCAATTCTAGCGCAAAAGAATTGGCGCCAACATTTTACGTACATAATCTAAATCTCTCACTTCCCAATGTCCTAGAAACTTAAAATTTGGCACGGGCATTGAATATGTCATAAATAGGAAAAGTTCATGGGTCCCAACTCGATTATTCAATTCTATGCACAAAAGAATTAGCGTCAAATTTTACGTACGGAATGTAATTTTCTCACTTTCCGGTGTCATAGAAATGTGAAATTTGGCACGAGCATTGATTATGCCATAAATAGGAAAAGCTAATGGGTCCCAACTCGATTATTCAATCCTATGCACAAAAGAATTAGCGTCAAATTTTACGTACGGAATGTAATTTTCTCACTTTCCAGTGTCATAGAAACGTGAAATTTGGCACGAGCATTGATTATGTCATAAATAGGAAAAGCTAATGGTTCCCAACTCGACTATTCGATTCTTAGCGCAAAAGAATTAGCGTCCACATTTTGCGTACAGAATTTAATTCTCCAACTTCCCGATGTCGTAGAAACATGAAATTTGGCAAAAGCATTGATTATGTCATAAATGAGAAAAACTAATGGGTCCCAACTCGATTATTCAATTCTAGCGCAAAAGAATTAGCATCCAAATTTTACGTACGGGATCTAATTCTCTCACTTCCTGATGTCGTAGAAACATGAAATTTGGCATGAGCATTGATAATGTCATAAATAGGAAAAGTTAATAGGTCCCAACTCGATTATTCAATTCTAAGCGCAAAAGAATTAGCGTCCAAATTTTATGTACGGAATCTAATTCTCTCACTTCCAGGTGTCATAGAAACTTGAAATTTGGCACGGGCATTGATTGTGTCATAAATAGGAAAAGTTAATGGGTCCCAACTCGATTATTCAATTCTATGCGCAAAAGAATTAGCGTCCAAATTTTACATACGTAATCTAATTTTCTTACTTGAAATTTAGCACGGGCATTGATTATTATGTCATACAAGGGAAAAGTTAATGGGTCCCAACTCGATTATTCAATTCTAAGCGCAAAAGAATTAGCGTCCAAATTTTATGTACGGAATCTAATTTTCTCACTTCCCGATGTCAGAGAAACTTAAAATTTGGCATGAGCATTGATTATGTCATAAATAGGAAAAGTTAATGGGTCTCGACTCGATTGTTCAATTCTAATCGCAAAAGAATTAGCGTCCACATTTTACGTACGAAATCTAATTCTCTCACTTGTTGGTGTAATAGAAACTTGAAATTTGGCACGGGCATTGATTGTGTCATAAATATGAATAGTTAATGGGTCCCAACTCGATTATTTAATTCTAAGCACAAAAGAATTAGCGTCCAAATTTTACGTACATAATCTAAATCTCTCACTTCCCAATGTCATAGAAACATGAAATTTGCCATAAACATTGAATATGTCATAAATAGGAAAAGCTAATGGGTCCCAACTCGATTATTCAATTCTAAGTGCAAAAGAATTAGCGTCCAAATTTTACGTATGGAATCTAATTCTCTCACTTCCTGATGTCATTTTATATAAAGGAAACGTCGCATGGTTACCGCCCGTGGTGTTTCCTGGGTAACGCAGAGAACTATGCAAAATGGTGAACATATGTTTTTCCTCGGTATCTCTAAAGTAACCCACGACTTCATAAGATTTTCTGTGTGAACACCAGATAAACACCAGTACCAAATTAACTCGGGCGAAGCCGGGTATATCAGTTAGTACATAATATTAGTCTGTTTACCAAATCACAATCTATATATATAAAACTGAATGTATGCGTGTCTATCTGTCTGTGTGTCTGTCTGTTTGTCCTTTATGCGCTACTACAGCTTTCATCCGAACGCCATGAAACTTTGGGAAGTTGTTGAGTACATTCCTGGGAAGATTACTGACATAGTAGATCTATCCTATGATAAATAGCGCGCGTGCATCGTCGACAGTTACGCCCCCCCCACGTAGATCGTTTGATTTCCATCATTGCCACTAATTCTCTCACTTCCCGATATCGTAGAAACATGAAATTTGGCACGAGCATTGATTATGTCATAAATAGGAAAAGCTAATGCGTCCCAACTCGATTATTCAATTTTAAGCGCCAAAGAATTAGCGTCCAAATTTTACGTACGGAATCTAATTCTCTCACTTTCCGATGTCATAAAAACTTAAAATTTGGCACAAGCATTGATTATGTCATAAATAGGAAAAGCTAATGGGTCCCAACTCGATTATTCAATTCTAAGCGCAAAAGAATTAGCATCCAAATTTTACGTACGGAATCTAATTCTCTCACTTCCTGATGTCATCTATATATATATATATATATATATATATATATATGAATGTATGTCTGTCTGTCTGTCCTTTATGCAGTACTACACCATTCATCCAATCGCCATGAAACTTTGGGAAGTTGTTGAGTACACTCCTGGGAAGATTACTGGCATAGTACAACTATCCTACGATAGGTGGCGCGAGTGCGAGCATGGTCGACAGTTATGCCCCACAGACAAAGATCATTTGCGTTCCATTTCAAGCATGAAAGCAAAAGGGATTACAAGAAAGCGTGTTCAACTACAAAATGATGCATCCACCGAACGTTTCACAAGACAATTGCTGGATATTGAGAATGCTGAGGTAAAATGAAAGCTGTGCTGTGATTGGTTGCTATTTCTTATACTGCTGAGGTAACATGAAAGCTGTGCTGTGATTGGTTGATACTTCTTGTACTACTCAGGTTACATGAAAGCTGTGCTGTGATTGGTTGCTATATATTATACCGCTGAGGTAAAATGAATGCTGCGCTGTGATTGGTTGCTATTTTTTATATTGCTGAGGCAGAATAAAAGTTGCGCTGTGATTGGCTGTTATTTCTCTTACTGCTGAGGTAACATGAAAGCTGTGCTGTGATTGGTTGCTATATATTATACTCCTGAGGTAACATGAAAGCTGCGCTGTGATTGGGTGTTATATATTATAAAGCTGAGGTAACATGTAAGCTGCGCTGTGATTGGTTGTTATGTAGATATATACCTACCTTTGAGGCTGGAGCTGCTGCCGGACTTGCTGTTTGTTTATTTGGTTCCCTTACCACCCTCTTTAGCCGGAATCCAGTGATAAGCACTAGGATTCTGAGCCTAGACAATTAGTATAGGGCATTTATCAGTACCTTTTACTTGGTGGGGTGTGATATTAATTAGGGATCCTATAGTCACGGTACAGAAAATTATTCAGGTTGAGGAAATAGAATTCTTTACTATTAGAGACATATCTGTGTCTCATCCCTCACTAGTACTGTGTACGATCTGGCAGTATACCATCTGGGCAATTGGCATGTAGACGTTTTCATCAACCAACGTCTGCAAGCCTTTAAAGCCCCTTCTTTTTATCTATTTGTCTAAACAGATGGTCATTATTCTACTGAGCAGATTTCTCCTCTTGGCAGATGCCCAATTACTCACGGCGATTACGTCAAGAGTTGGAGTTGTATTCTGCCTTTACACACTCAACGTGTAAAATTTTACACTTGATTGTCTGATCCTGTACATATCCAGTTCTATCTATATAGTGATGGCTCCTGAGGAATCGCGAAGGCGATAGAAACGCGTCGAGCTGAATATCGTATAAATCTAAGAATCTGGATAGGAAATCAGTTTTTTTGCTGAAATTTATTGTGGTCATGCAACAAGGATTATAGAATTAGTATGCACTACCGTATAATGAAGCCAAGACAAGTGAATTGACACTGGTCAGGCCATAACGACTATCGTCCACCAGTGATAGCATTCACTGTAAGATACTTATCTTAGGCTGACAGTGTGTTCGGTTCTGTGTGTGATTATACAGACCTTTTGTTCATACATACGATAGTGCATAAAGGTTAATGAATCATCTGGACACAAACTATTACGGAAATTTTGTTTTGTCTCTTATAAGGCCCTCTTTTCTTGCATATTATTTTATATAAGGAGAATTAAAAGTTAAGTTTTAATATATTAAAGGATTTCAGTCTGTGAAAACAAGTAATAAGCCTACTGATCCCCCTGCACCTGTGCTTCTAGATATATAAAAATGAATGTATGTATGTCTGTCTGTCTTCGCAGCAACGCACGACGGGTAAGCTAGTAACTATATAAACTAACAGATACAGCGATTCTTCACGAACCCCCGAGCACATAATCTGTTCGATACTTTGATACTTTTACTCTCCACCGATGATTTGTACTTTTTTGTGCATCTCTTTTCCTTTCTCCCATTTCTTTTACTCTATTTACTCTCCTATCTTAATTATTGTACCTTACCCAACTGTTTGGGAGGAAGGGGCTGTGTCCCTGAAATGCATCATTACTGTCTGTTTTAGTTAAATCAATAAAGAAAAATCAAGGTAATTCTGTTGTTTCAAAAATGTTCTTGGTGAAAAGAGTAACGCCGTAAGTCCACAAATATTAATTTTCTGCAAGTTGTCACCATAAGCGTGCTTGGGATCTAGCAGTATGTCTCTGTTTCCTGACACATTAAAGGGGTTAATCCTTCCTCTCAGGGAGGTGATTGGCACAGAAAACCTTTCCTACGTGAGTCTTACTGGATTACGGAGATGTGCGCCCGGGTTCTGTTATGCCTGAAGTCTAAGTAAGATCTTATGCATTCCTGTTGGCAGTATCTACCAGATTTGTAAATGTTTGCACCCTAATGTGGACTATTATGTCGCAGCAGATTTCCCAAGTTGTCACTTATGTATAAAACTCTTGGCTCTCCTGAAATCTGGTGTGTTCAGAGCTCATCTGAGTGTGAAACATGTGGAGGATTTGCTTTATCGGGCTGTGCGCCCCAAGTTGTATAGTCCTGTATAAATAAAGTCTGATATGTTACACTGAAGTTGTAGAACCTTTCCCATGTGATCACAGCTGTATATTACTGTGTGCGACTCTTCCTAGTATATGACCCTATAGTGATGAGATGGAGGGGAGACGCCCTTGCTGGGCTCAGTGGTGGAAACATCATCTAAAAGGAAGAAGAAAGATCGGCCCAAATACAAACATGTAAGTTATACAAGTAAATTTTTATGAACAGTTAGAAACAAGTTTAGAGACGCAGTTATATGTATCAGTGTGAAATATTCTATGTACACGGCTGATAATAAAGGTGGGTTATCTGGATGCTAATTTGTTTCTGACTAACAGCTCATCATCGGTAAATACATACATTTCTTATTCATCACTTAGTGCTCTAAATTACTTCCCTTTTTTTGTATGACATGTGACTACTTTTTTTTTAACCTTTTTTTTGTATGGTTTGACAAAACAGGTTTAAAAAGATGTCTTCCCTCCTATGTGAGTTTTTTGATGTCGCAGTAAACATAATTTCCATGTAAAACATTTCCCACATTCTGAACAAGAAAATGGCTTCTCTCCTGTGTGAATTCTTTGATGTCGTAAGAGATATGATTTCACTGTAAAACATTTCCCACATTCTGAACATCCAAATGGCTTCTCTCCGGTATGAGTTCGCTGGTGATTAATAAGGGCTGATTTCTGTGTAAAACATTTCCCACATTCTGAACATCCAAACGGCTTCTCTCCAGTATGAGTTCGCTGGTGTTTAACAAGGTCTTTTTTCATTGTAAAACATTTCCCACATTCTGAACAAGAAAATGGCTTCTCTCCTGTGTGAATTTTTTGGTGTTTAACAAGGTCTGATTTCTGTGTACAACATTTCCCACATTCTGAACAAGAAAATGGCTTTTCTCCTGTGTGAATTCTCTTATGTGTAACAAGGTCTTTTTTCATTATAAAACATTTCCCACATTCTGAACAAGAAAATGGCTTCTCTCCTGTGTGAATTATTTGATGTTGCAAGAGATATGATTTTCCTGTAAAACATTTCCCACATTCTGAACATCCAAACGGCTTCTCTCCAGTATGAGTTCGCTGGTGTTTAACAAGGTCTTTTTTCATTGTAAAACATTTCCCACATTCTGAACAAGAAAATGGCTTCTCTCCTGTGTGAATTTTCTGGTGTTTAACAAGGTCTGATTTCTGTGTAAAACATTTCCCACATTCTGAACAAGAAAATGGCTTTTCTCCTGTGTGAATTCTCTTATGTGTAACAAGGTCTTTTTTCATTATAAAACATTTCCCACATTCTGAACAAGAAAATGGCTTTTCTCCTGTGTGAATTCTCTTATGTTTAACAAGGGCTGATTTTCCTATAAAACATTTCCCACATTCTGAACATCCAAACGGCTTCTCTCCAGTATGAGTTCGCTGGTGTGTAACAAGGTTTTTTTTCATTGTAAAACATTTCCCACATTCTGAACAAGAAAATGGCTTCTCTCCTGTGTGAAGTCTTTTATGTGAAACAAGGCCTGATTTCTGTGTAAAACATTTCCCACATTCTGAACAAGAAAATGGCTTCTCTCCTGTGTGAAATCTCTTATGTGTAACAAGGCCTGATTTCTGTGTAAAACATTTCCCACATTCTGAACAAGAAAATGGCTTCTCTCCTGTGTGACTTTTCTGGTGTATATCAAGGGCTGATTTCGCTGCAAAACATTTCTCACATTTTGAACATGAAAATGGCTTCTCTCCTCTGTGAGTTCTCTGATGTCTAACAAGGTTTGATTTCCATGTAAAACATTTCCCACATTCTGAACAAGAAAATGGCTTCTCTCCTGTGTGAAATTCTTGATGTCGCAGGAAATGTGTTTTGTGAGCAAAACATTTCCCACATTCTGAACATGAATATGTCTTCTCCCCTGTGTGAGTTCTATGATCTTCTCCCCTCCTGTGACATCTATTCTGCTCATCAGTCTGTGATGAATCAGAAGATGGGACCTGTATGAGAGGATCAGATGATGGATCTTTGCTGTGAAGGGCTGAGGAGATATCTGGGATAATGGCAGGTTCTTCATATGTATCTTGTGTGATACCGCAATCCTCTGCTTTACAATCTGCAGATATCAGATGTCTCTCTGAGCTCCCGATACCGTCATCTGCCAAGAATAAAGTTGATTATTCTTTAATACTATAGACTTTAAAAATGATCTTGATATTTTATAACATTTCTATACAAATAACAAGTCATGTAGAAAAAGGTAATCATCATCAATGGGTGCTTTTACACAGGCTGACAGCTGCTAGAGCTATGACTGAAGAGAGCCATTATGGATGACTGTCTGCCCATGTAAACACGGATCCTGACAGAGAAACTGAGTGAGAATCGCGCAACTTTCGAAGTCACTTGGTTTGCAGCTCACTTAAACACCAAGTGATTGTCAGTGAAGAACAAATCATCAAAAACTACAGATGTGAATTGGGACTTAAAAGTAGCTAATTCTGGTTTCCATCAATATAGGGGATCTGGGGATCTGATAAGGGTCATGAAGAGTAATTTGCAGAGTCCTCCACAAGACCCGGGCTCCTGTCCTCGGTAGCTACAGGAATAGTATATTCCATACAGATGGAGTTCGGCCATTTCTGCACCAACATCAGTTTCTGTTTTTCCATAAAGAAATCTCCCATGAAGCCGGATGTCAGTAACACACGGTGTGCAGCAAATATAGAACTGCTCATCTGTAAAACAGCTTAGTGCATTCAATAATGCGATATGCTGTCACATCAGATCGGGGCAGGGAGGCATGTTCTTCCAGGCCAAGGTTTACGGTCACCATGTTTGCCGCTGCTCTCAAAGGTACGGGGACTCCTGCAAGTACTAGTGCTGACAGTCTTACTCACGGTACTGTCATGTCCCGCTCTCTCATAGGCTGACAGAGTGACCTCCCTCCCCGGCTCCAGCGTTCACTGTAGTTTGACTGACCGCACAGGGGGGAAAGAAGTGAGGTCACGTTGTGAGCTGGAGAGAGCGAGCCCACAATGGAGGATAATGGGGCAATGGAACATGGGGTCTGTTTGGGGGACATTGGAGGATGATGAAGCTGATACCTTTTGGTGTTTAAAGTTTATTCTGAGTCCCATAAGACTCTAGTTATGCCACTGATTGGGAGCATAGGAGGTCACAATACTAACTGAGGCCACAGAGTGGGGGTCATATTATTGATTGAAGCCTTAGAGCGAGTCACATTACTAATTGAGGCCATGGCGGGGGGCAATATTACATCAAGTAAGACCACAATGGGCATATTATTGGGTGTAAAGGGAGGTGGAGGGGCACTGAAATGTCAACTAGTGGTTGCAGCAGCAGCTTAATGGGAAGAGGGAGGAGAAGTAAGTTTTGTTGCAAGAAAACAGGAAAAAAATAATATATTACATACTTTTTAATTTATTCCGGGGGGGGAGGGGGTCTGAGATTTGCTCTAGGTCCCCATGGGTTCTTTGTATGCCCCTGCTTCTTCCTGCAGCCTATACACTTCATAGTTCCCGGTCATGCCGCAAGTTCGGGTCTGTAGACCTGCAGTCAGGCTGCGATACATCTGTAAACTGAGCCCTTAATGCGCTTGTCTGAAACTGGTCATAAAGGGGAAATACAGTTCCTGGTTCTGTTTACATGTACACAGCTTGGCTCAGTTGCTGTATTTACGTACCAAGCTTGGTTCTGGTATTGTATGTATGTACATCACCAAGCTTGGTTTTGGTGTTGTAATTATGTTATGACCTTGGTTCTGGTATTGTATTTATGTATTAAGGTTGGTTCTGGAGCTCTGTTTCCTGTTAAAAAAATAAACATGGATGAAAGGACACATTGTGGCCGGTCACACACAACCAGACCGTGCCCACCGACTGCAGCCAGTCGCCATGTAATTATGCCAGGTTTTTGTGTGGCCAACTGCGCCGAGTGTTTCCACCCTGCGGGTTGCTTCACACGAGCGTGTTTTTGTGCGCACATCAGTGCGTGACTATGTACGTGCAAAAACACTCGTGAATGCAGGTCCATGCATTGTTTTCAGTGGAGCTGCGACTGCTGCCGGCACCCCTGCATTCTTTTTCAGGGAAGGGCTTTACACATAAGCCCCTCCCTGAAAAAGAAAACCTTTAGTGTAAAAAAATAAGAAATATACCTACCTATCTGCGGCTGCCGTGACCCCCACAAGGATGGAGAACACATCTGCTGCATGCGGCAGATTTTTCCTTCATCCCTCTAGTAAAAATAATTCTCCGCTGCTACATCGTCCACATCTGTGACAGATGCAGCAGAGGAATTCTTCAATTCTCTACCGCAGCTGTCACACTTCATTCGGATTTTTAGGGAAGGGCTTATATTTAAAGCCCTTCCCTGAAATCAATTGACGGGGTGCCGGCAGCAGAATCTTCTAACGCAGCAGTCATGTGTAATCACTGACTTGGCGATCACTGACTTGGCTCAGGACATATTGATATCTTTATTGACAGGCAGGCAGCGGTCAGCGGGGGCCTCTGTAACCATTTATCCTGCCCTGATGGCGGTCCGGCCATTAGACTCTTCCTGATTCTGAACAAACTCTTTGGAGCCATTAGAGAACACATCTGTAAGCCGTTACTTTATCTCCAACCCCCTTATAATCGGCTCAGACGTTATATTAGGATGAAACTACTCGGAATCTGTTTCCCAATTGTGCCCATTTATGGCAACTGGAAGAGTATTACGGTGAGATCACACACTGCGGGATTGTATAATCTACGGTACAATGTAAGGGAGTGGGATTCTAAGAAACCGCATTCACTCACAGCTGAGAGATAAGATGTGACACCTGAAATATGATTCATCTGGTCGGCCATATTCAGATGGCTGAGTGAGAGTTGTGCTGAGAACTCGCATTGGACATCACATGGGCACATACGGACTGTGTGCTGCCCCATGCTGGCAGGCAGTAGACATTGCATGTCTGATTCTGGTCCGTGAATCAAACCAGAATAGGACATGCTGTGAACCATATAAAAAACACATTCATGTTAATAGTCTAATTGGCTATAAAGGATCTAAGTGCGGTCTATGAAATAGATGGATAGAAGTCAGATGGGAAACAGTGTCTGTCTGAATGGGATCTTCATGATGATCAGCACCTCGGTGTCTTCCTGCCAAGTCTCTGGTGAGCGACATCCCTGACACTCCAGCACTAGACTTACATCCTCTAAAGAATCCTCTGTTCTTTGGGTCTATGTCTCCACATTCTGGATTCTGTTATCGGGGTCTTTGCCTCCATCTTCAGTATTGTGTTAGCACACAGCAGCTTGATGAGTCTAATAGGAATTAATGGTTCCTTAAATCTCTTTTACATGGCCCAGACATCCCTGAGCGGACATACTATTGACACTCGCTTTTCAGCTTTACCTCCCTCCATATTACCGAGGAGATGGCCAGCCGGCCTATGTGCATCAGCCATCAGACTAAAGATCATTAGTTCTCATAGCAGCGATTCTTGGCCCATGTAAAACAATAAGTAAACCAGCAGCGACTGACCTGCCTACCGATCAGCGCTGGTTACATCAGATCAGAGTTGGTCAGTGTAAAAGGACCCTTAGTACCGGAGCTGGAAAACCATTTTTCCCTCATCAGTATAGACATCATATAATGAATAGTAGTTCCCGCTCACATAGGTGTGTTTCATGTCCGTGCTGTAAATGCCCATCATGTGTTATCACCTATAACGGTATCAGATGTCATCCATATATAGTTTATACTCCAGCTGAATGGGAAGATACATCAGGCCTAATTCAATCACTCCCCTGAAGATCGGAGGCCGGAGGGGACTTGGAGCCTAGTGACGGGTCTGAAGCCGCAGCCTGGGTTTTTGCTGCCCAGCCAACCAGCCTAGAGGCCGTGTCCACGGCTTGTCCTGTGAGCCCACCGGACAAACGGCAAGCTCAGACACACCAGCAGAGGGCAGCACAGCACAGGTGGAGCTCAGCTGCAGTGTTCAATCACCATGCCTGAGGGGGTGAGTGTTGCCGATTCCCCACTAAGCCCAACACAGAAATAAAGCAAAAGGATAGGGAGAAAAGAGCTGAAGAGAAGGAAAGGGGGGAAAGAAAAAGGAGGCAGGTCAAAAACTGACCTCAGAAGCAGTCAGCCCGTCCCCCGCTCCAGACCAAGGGGACTGTCATACACATCACAATATCTCCTTCCAAGACACTGCTATCATCTAGTGGCGAAACATGAAACTGCATCTCCATTCAACATCCCCCCATAGCACTGATGACATCTAGTGGCAGATCTCGATACTGCATTCACAAATCCTTTCTACCGGGATGCTGCCGCCACCTAGTGGCAGGCTCTGATAGTACATATGTATTCTACAGTTCATGCACAGCGATTTTTGCAAAGAACCACAACCAGCGGAATCTGCTCAGGCCCCCGTATTGCTAGCCAATTCAATTTCCTATTTCTAGTTATATGCAGCAGACCCACTAGGACCCCCACTAAGCTGGAAGGCCACATACACGGGCACGATGTTTCTTCTTCACTCGTGACCTGTGCTCCACCCCCATCCTGGATATTTCATTGAGAGCCGGATTGAAGTCTGTCATTAAGACAAAGAAAAACAGCAAACAGAATAAATCATGACCTTCTACATCCCAGAGCATACTCCCAGAACTATTCTCAAGCCTCCGACCCAGCCCATCCGAACTGGAGAGGTCACAGGTTCAGACTCCACATATGGACAACCCAACATCTCCACCGCTAGGAGACCTATCTGTCCTCCCACTATCAACATCAGAAGACTCCGTTACGGCCAGTGATGAGCGAGCATACTCGCTAAGGGCAATTGCTCAAGCGAGCATTGCACTTAGCGAGTACCTGTCCGCTCGAGAGACAAGGTTCGGGTGCCGGCAGCGAGCAGGGAGCTGCGGGGGAGAGCAGGGAGGAACGGAGGGGAGATCTCTCTCCCCCCCCCCCCCTTCCCCCCCCCCCCCCCGCTGACTGCCGCAACTCAGAGCTCCCCCGCGCCTGCACCCGAACCTTTTCTCTCGAGCGGGGAGATACTCGCTAAGGGCAATGCTCGCTCGAGCAATTGCCCTTAGCGAGTATACTCGCTCATCTCTAGTTACAGCGCTTTTTCTTCGTATTCAACATCTCTTTAAAGCAGAATTACCATCTACACTATGCGATATCAACGGCCAGATACATGATCTAGGACAGCGTATTACGGATCTGAAACACAAGACAGTTGACATAGTAGATGCCCTGGATGAGGAACGAGCTGGGGCGAAGATTACTCTGAGCAGATAGAAGCTTTAGAATTGAAATGTGAGGATCTGGAAGACTGAAGTAGACGGGCCAATATCCGAATCAGAGGTATGCCAGAGGCTATCACTAACATCCATGAAGTTGCAACTAATTTGTTCTCTGCGCTGCTAACACAAGTCTCTTAAAGGGGTTCAGACACGAATAATGTTTTTATGCTTTAGCAGCCATTGTTCCCTGGTCTGCCTAATGGACCCAGGGAACCCATGGGTTAATGGCTGCTAAAGCATAAAAATCTTATACTTACCTGTTCTCCTGTTGTTGTTGACATCGGGGGGTCATCTCCCGGCAGCATATTAGCACTTTCTGCTTAGGTTAAGCAGCCTGACTAGAGCCACCTGATTGGTGCACGCTGTGCAGTCACGTGGTGCCGAAGAGCCAATCAGGTGACTCTAATCAGCAGCGCTGCTTAACCTAAGCAGAAAGTGCTAGTATGCCTCCCGGCAGGCAGTCTTCTTCCTCCAGCAGCCGCGCCGCTCCGGGATCGCGCGCATGCGCAGTGGAGAGGTGCCCTCTGACAGGAGTCAGGACGGGCCGCGTCTCCACTGCGCATGCTCAGCACTCCGGAGTTCAGCCAGGACGGACGGGCCGCCCACAACAAGCACTGCTTGTGACGTGCTTGCTGTGGCGGTCCGTCCGTTGAACTCGGAAGTGCCTGACGGACGGACCAGAGCAGGAAGCGGTCTTTTTGACCGCTCCTGCTCTGCTTTAAAGGCACAGAAGAAGATGCCGGCTGGAGGGGACATGCCTGGCGATCGGGCCAGGCCAGGCAAGGTGAGTACAATTTTTTTTTTTTCATGTCAGAACCCCTTTAAGAAAGCTTACGTATCATCCGTATCCACCGTGCCCTGGCCACACTTAACAACCCAAATCTGCCAAGAGACATTGTCCTCAAACTCCATTATAGCGCGATGAGCGACCAGATACCAGCAGCTGCAAAAAATCTGACCGAGCTTCTGGGGCTTCCGAGGTTTGTCCAGATCTATGCGGTAATTGCCCCAATCACTCTGGCTAAAAGAAGAAGTCTGAGTCCTCTCACTCAAGTTTTACAAAGAGCGAATATCCATTATAGATGGAACTTCCCCTTCACATTGAACGTGAAGATCATCCAGCAAATATATTATTTCTGAATCCTGGAAGAAGGAAGATGTGCTTTGGTGGAAGAAAGAATTCCCCTCGATTCTCCGAATGTCGTGACACCCAGAGGCCAGCGGCCAATGAGAACCTGGTCAATGACTGTATCTCCATGCCAAGATCAGCCCTCCCAGTGATGTGGAGCTCCATTCAACTACGGGACTATACGGTACTCTTCCATATGTAACACAGCATCACCTGGAGTGGGGAATTACATGGAGGGGGCTGTAATTTTGGACTTTATTCATCTACTAGTCTTTACAAAGCATCTCTCTGACCCCCCAAGAGACATTTCAAGACATTCCTTATCACTGGGGGCCACCCTGGGCGATTAGCTGTTCAAGTGCTATTCTGAAACGTCCCTGGACGTGGTGGGTGTCTCACATATTATGGGGAACGCGCCTGACGTCTGGACCACTCTGCGTTTACAAGCCCAATACATTGTGGCTATGTTTCTGTTAGTTGTAAGTTTTCCCAGCTATGTGTTTTTATCTAAGGTAACATCCACATGTAAGCACTATGTCTATCTCCTCCGATATGTAGGATCTTCTAGACAAGCTCCCTGTGGAAGGGCTGTAATTCCTAGATCAGGGCCTTCTAGGCCTCGAATGGGTAGAAACCATGGAGACTCTCATCCAAGAACTGAGATATAATAATAAACAATCAGCAAAATGGTAGTTATCCTATCTCATAAAGTTAAGGGGTTTAATGTGCCTCTAAAAAGACGCAAAGCTCTGGCCCAATATTTGAAATTTAAACCAGACATTATTTGCCTACAGGAGACTCACTTCTCCTCCTCACCCCCAGTACTCTAAAATATATTCCTCAACAGCCCCTAAGAAACACCAGAGGGTTACTATCCTCATTATAACTTTCTCCTCCTGATCGTCACCCATATGGAAGCTGATCCACAGGGCAGATTCCTTATTCTGCAGGGCTCTCTCTATGATAATAAAGTAACAATAGTTAACTCCTACGCTCCTACCACAAATTCACATAAACTCTTTTCCATGGCAGCCAATAAACTCCGAAACATTCCAGATACTCACATTTATTGGATAGGAGATTTCAATATGGTGCGGTCCCTCTCTATGGATTATTCTTACTCGGGTCTTGATAGACTATGTCCAGCTCAGCGAGTCTCATTGAGGGCCGCACTGGTGGATTTGGCAATAGCGGATGTGTGGAGGGAGAATCATGGAGCAAGAAGGAATTACACCTTCTCTCTGCCCAAGCCTTACTCACGCATAGATTAGATCCTCGTATCCCCTTTGATTCTGCCGGCACTGGTTCAGACCAGAAATATCCCATGTGTCTGGTCGGACCATGATATAGTTATATTGCACTTCCTGGATCAACTTTCACACACTCACACTCTGCAAGATGGAGACTTAATGAACCTCTTTTAAAAAATCCAGTGTCTTATTCCTAAATTAATGACCAACTCAAAACCTACTTAGATACGAATGTCATCCCCAACTCACAACCGGTTTGGGTCTGGTTAGCACATAAAGAATACATGAGGGGACAGATCATTAATATCGCGTCACACATTAAGCTAGAGAGAGCTGGGAACATAGTAAACCTGGAGCGCGGTTGGGCATCCTGGAGCGAGCGAACCAACAGCTCTCCAGCTTAGCCCAGATTAAAGAAATAAGAGATGTTAAGCTTTAGTTGAATCTCCTCTACACAGACCAGGTTGAGAGGGCCCTCCAGTGGACGAAAGCCTGTTACTACTGACTGGCTAAAAAAAACCCGATAAGCTGTTAGCCACAAAGCTTAGGCAAAGAGAGAGACTCACAGTTTACTCTATCCGATCCAACAATGGGAACTACACCTCAAATACCCACACAATTGCACAGACATTTCGAGATTTCTATAGCTCCGTCTATAAATATAAACCACAGAGGCACCCACTAGCATCACAGTCCTTCTTGGACGAGATCTCCCTACCGCAACTAGACCCAAATCAACAATTGATTTAATCCAAACCATTGGGGTGGAGGAGGTAGAAGAAACCATAAAAAAACCTAAAGCTAGGCAAAGCCCCAAGGCCTGATGGGCTGACTGCCCTCTACTATAAAAAGTTTGTAGAGTCCCTTATCGACCCCCTGGTTCATCTGTACAATGACCTCTTATTAGGAAAACATATACCT
The DNA here is from genome assembly GCF_035609145.1 of Eleutherodactylus coqui. Taxonomy (NCBI): domain Eukaryota; kingdom Metazoa; phylum Chordata; class Amphibia; order Anura; family Eleutherodactylidae; genus Eleutherodactylus; species Eleutherodactylus coqui. Next base: position 24,729,598 of record NC_089841.1, read on the forward strand.
GAGGAGTTCTTAGATGCTCATATAATAGTAATTCCTAAACCCAATAAGGACCACACCACCCCAAAGAATTACCACCCCATTTCCCTCTAAAACCTGGATTATAAAATTTTACTAGTATTTTTGCCAACTGGATGAATAAATATCTTCCCTCCGTGATCCACAAGGACCATGGTGGGTTTTATACCTGCACGACAAGCCCCTGATAATGTTAGAATAATTCTGAACCTTGTCCACATCGCACAATCCCAGAATTCACCACTGCTTCTTCTAGCACTCGATATAGAATAGGCATTGGATAGCCTGTCATGGGACTATCTATTTACTGATTTAGATAGGATGGGTGTGGGAGGTCACCTGAGGCTCGCCTAACACGCATGCTGCATTAGCTGAGGGACAGACCTGCTGGAATTCAGGGAAAACGATAGCGTAGGGTAGAGGTTGTGATTAGGCAGGGATCCTTGCTCCAAGAACCCAACAGTCCTTTCTAGGAGTACAACTCCTCTCATTGTGTGCATCAGCAGTTTGGCTGGCTGGGAGCAGCAGTGCGCACAAAGTATTCTCAAGCATCCCAGTTGTATACTGCATACTGTTACCGGTTTTATCCAGTATACTGCTAGTGGTGTACAGAGAGTAGATAGGAAGTAACAAAACTCCTATCATTTTTTTATTTTTTGGGGGGCTTTAAGCATACGCTATATACCCCTGTGTGCGTCCTGTCAATCCACGCTATCTAACAACAGCATGCTATTACCGTTTACAGTGTATATTTTGGTCTATACGTGTACGCAAAATAACTCGCAGTTTGAGTTGCATTTTGACCAAGTGCATTGTACAATATGATAAAGACTAGGGCTAGGGGGCGAGGTCAAGGATGTGAGCGTTCGAATGAGAGTGTGGGCAGAGGCCGAGGTCCCGGGTGGGGTGAAACAGTGCCTGCTGCTGAAGGATTAGTAGAGCGCATCTATGCTTCATTTAACATTTTGCAGGTCCGCGTGGTAGATCATTATTAAAAGCAAAACAGTGCGATCAGGTCATGACGTAAATAACGGATAACGCGTCCAGTAATAACACCCAGTTAGTTACATGCAGTCCACTCACGCTAGCCAAGGGACTGGACCTCTAAATCCTCAGGCTGATCCTCCTTCCTCCCAACCTGGTTACTCTGGGAAAAGGAGAGATTCAGAACAGGCATACTCCCAGGAACTGTTCTCGGGTCCCTGCCCTGAGTCGGAAAAGATGGTTCATCAGCCACCTGAGAAGTTTGTCGTGACCGATGCCCAAAATTTGGACCCTTCACAGACTCAGGATGATGAGGGTGGGGACTCCCAAGTAGTGTCTCAAGAGCTATTTGTAGATGATGATGATGAGACACAGTTGTCTGTCAGTGAGGTTGTTGTTAGGGCAGTAAATCTGAGGAAGGAGCAGACTGAGGATTCAGAGGAAGAGCTTGTGGATGATGAAGTGACTGACCCCACCTGAGTTGGAAAGCCTACTGAAGACAGCGCTTCAGAGGGGGAGGCAAGTGCAGCACCAAAACAGGTTGGAAGAGGCAGTGGGGTGGCCAGAGGGAGAAGCAGGGCCACAGCAAGTAATCCCCCAACTGTTCCCCACAACACCTCCTCGTGGCAAGCTCCCGTGCAGAGGGCTAGGTGTTCGAAGGTCTGGAGGTTTTTCAATGAGAGCGCGGACAACCGACGAACAGTGGTGGGCAACCTGTGCTGCACCAAGATCAGCAGGGGAGCCACCACTACCAGCCTGACCACCACCAGCATGCGCAGGTATATAATGGCTAAGCACCCAATGAGGTGGAATGAAGGCCATTCACCGCCTGCGGGTCACACTGTAGGCCTCTTCCCCTATGTTACATCCTGCCACAGAGATGCAATCCCCCTCCCAGAACGCAGGCAAGAGCGTCTCCCGGCCTGCACCCACCCCTTCACCTCCACGGTCCTCCGCTGCCTCCACTAATGTGTTCCTTCGCAGCGTTCAGCTGTCCATATGTCCATAACCCAAGCATTAGAGCGCAAGCGGAAATATGCGGCCACCCACCCGCATGCACAATCGCTAAACGTGTATATCTACAAACTACTGATCCTGGAGATGCTGCCATATAGGCTGGTAGAAACGGAGGCTTTCCACAACCTCATGGTGGCGGCCGTCCCTCGCTACTCGGTCCCCAGTTACCAATATTTTTCCCGCTGCGCCGTCCCGGCCCTACACCAGCATTTGTCACGGAATATAAACCGTGTCCTCACCAACGCGGTTACTGGGAAGGACCACTTAACCACCAACACATGGACAAGTGCTGGCGGGCTGAGACATAACATCTCCCTGACGGCACATTGGGTTAACCTGGTGGGGGCTGGGACCGAGTCTGACGATGGGTCCGCTCACGTGCTACCCACACCGAAGATTGCGGGTCCTACCTCGGTCATGGTTTCTCTGGCTTATTTTGCCACCTCCTCCATACCCCCTCTGCTCTGCTCCTCCTCCTCCACCTCTCCATCTGTCCCGTCTTCACCATCTGTGAGCACGTCTCCTTCAGTCAGTAGCTCGAGGCGCTGCAGCACTGCTATGGGGAAGCGTCAACAGGCCGTGCTGAAACTACTCAGCTTGGTGACAAGAGGCACACCTCCCAAGAGCTGTTACAGGGTTTGACCTAGCAGACAGATCTGTGGCTTTTGCCGTTGAACCTCCAACCAGGCATGGTCGTGTGTGATAATGGCCGTAACCTTGTGGTGGCTGTGCAGCTTGGCAGACTAACATATGTGCCATGCCTGGCGCACATGTTCAATCGGGTGATATGAGGGTGGTCTAGCCAGACCACCCGCATATCTGTTTCTCAGCACGTATTGGAGGAGGAGAAGTGGGAAGAGATTGCTGCCCACACTGCAGAGGGTACCCATGCTACTTCCTTCACATCTGTTCAGCGTGTATGGGCTGAAGAGGAGGAGGAGAAGGAGACTGAGAGTCATCCTCCTAGTGAAGAAAGCGATGTGTTGCATACTGAACTCACATGGCACACATGGCTGACTCCATGTTAAGCTGCCTTTCCCGTGACCCTCGCGTTAGACGCATTCTTGCCAACACAGATTACTGCTAACCCTTCTCGACCCACGGTATAAGGAAAACCTTTCCACTCTCATTCCCGAAGAGGAAAGGAGTACGAGAGTGATGCAATACCACAAGGCCCTGGTGGAAAAGCTGATACTAAAGTTCCCATCTGACAATGCTAGCGGTAGAGAACGTAGTTCATTGGGACAACTAGCAGGGAAGACGCAGGAATCAGGCAGCATGTCTAGCGCAGGAAGGGGGACACTCTCCTAGGCCTTTGTCAGTTTTATGGCTCCCCAGCCAGACTGTGTCACCATTCCCCAGTCTAGGCTGAGTAGGAGGGAACACTGTAAAAAGATGGTGTGGGAGTACATAGCCGATCTTACCAACGTCCTCTGTAATCCCTCTGTTCCATACAACTATTGGGTGTCAAAGCTTGACACATGGCACAAACTTGCACTGTACGCATTGGAGGTGCTGGCCTGCCCTGCCGGTAGCGTCTTATCACAGAGGGTGTGTAGTGCTGCTGGGGGAATTATCACGGATAAGCGTAGCCGCCTGTCAACTGACAGCACCGACAGGTCTACACTCATTAGGATGAACAAAGCCTGGATTTCCCCTGACCTTTCTTCTCCACCAGTGGAAAGCAGCATAATATAAAGTATCTTTAAGCTGGAACTGGAGAACCATGCACCCTCTATTCCTCCAAAAAAGGGAAGAAGTAGCTTGAACTATCCTTTTCTGATTTTCTTCCTCCTCCTGCTAAACCAGCATGTCAGCATGCTCTGTAAAAACTAATTTTTTACGGAGGGCTGCCTACAGGCTCAGTTAGCAAATTAAGCAAGTATGAACTCTATTTTAAAAAAAATTTTCAGGGTTTCACCTGCACTCTGGGTAAACAACTTTTTCAGAGGTACACCTATACTCTTGGTACACAAATTTTTCCGGGGTTCGCCTATACGCTTGGTACACAGATGTTTCAGGGGTTCGCCTATATTCTTGGTAAAGCAATTGTTTCTGGGGTTCGCCTATACTCTTGGTACACAAATGTTTCAGGGGTTCGCCTATAGTCTTGGTACACGTTTCAGGGGTTCGCCTATAGTCTTGGTCCACATGTTTTAGGGCTTCGACTATAGTCTTGGGACATGTTTCAGGGCTTTGCCTATAGTCTTGGTACACAAATCATTCAGGGGTTCACCTATACTCTTGCTCAACAAATGTTTCAGGGGTTCGCCTATACTCTTGGTAAACTAATGTTTCAGGGGTTCACCTATACTCCTGGTAAACAATTACCCTGCACTCTCGCTCCACAGATCTTTCAGGTTCTCACCTGCAATGTTGGTTAAAAAAAAAATTCTATTTAAAATGGGTTGCTTTCTTCATAAACAATGTAGAAGTACTGGCCTCTGAGTCCCCACTATGCTGGCGTTTGTGGCTAATGAAATGCTGCGACGGAGGTGGCATGAGATAGCACTTACAATTATACATTAATTTGTCTGCGATTTGTCAGCTATAAAGCACAACTTTAAAAGGGTCACCCGGCGTACGGAAACGTATCCCAGCACGGTAACCATCTTTGGCCACTAATTTCTTAACGGTTCATGTTGTCCTTCCCCGGGGCACTGGTTAACAAGCCCCTCGTGGAGATATATATTTTTTTCTATTTGCACCACTTCCTCAACTGGCAGACGCTTGGAGGAGGTGCCCACATCGGACGGCCACCCGCCAGCTACCACGGGCAGATCGGCAGAGTGGGGACCCAGGGACTCCGTGGCTGTGTCCCAAAGAAAGTCGTCAGAAGGGCGGCTACGGTGCATTGACTCCAGTGTGCGCATCCCCACTCCTTCTCGGCACTTTGAGAAAATAGGTCAAGACCACTAGCTCTCCGCCAGTACTCCTGGACAAAGGCGGGTTGACCTGAACCCCCAGGACGAGAGGAAAGGGCCGCTCCTCTTTCACATGCCGCTCCGTGCAGGGGCAGCGTTGGACCGTCCTACGGCGTCGTGAAGCTCCCGTCGGCGAAGTACGCGAAGGGGTGCACCTTACCCTGTCTGGGATGTGGACAGATGGATGCAGCGCTGGGAAAAATTTTCAGTATGCTGTGGACGCATCCTCGTGCCTGCGTCTTGGTGGGGAGTGGACAGCAATGCCAGAATGTAACACAGGAGAAGAGGCAGTGGTGTCACCCGCAGGCAGTGATTGGCCTTTGTTGCACCTAGTGTGGTGCTTAGATAAGGTGTGCCAGCATGTGTGCCTTGCTGATTATGGTCTGTCCCAACTAAATTGTTAAGGGGTTGACCGCCAGGCTCTTGCCCACAATTTGGCTTAATAGTGTGACCTGAGAGCCTAAGATGCATCCATACATGCTGCCCCTGCTGTTCCCTATGCTTTTCTGTTTCCATCACTTTCTGATGTTTTCAGGCGATTCGCACAACCTTCCCCATGAGGAGCATGGGTCACCTTCAAAAATGTTCGAGAGTCCCATTGACTTCAATGTGGTTCGTTATTTGAAACGAGCTCTTGAGCATTACGAAAAAGTTTGACTCGAGTAACGAGCACCAGAGCATTTTGGTGCTTGCTCATCTCTAATCATAACACCACATCATAATTCATTCCATACACCTCCTAAATACCATACCAATATCCTACCAAGCATTATTATCACCAGTGCCACACTTTTTACATCCATACTTTCACAAAATTCATTTTTTCTTTCCATTCCCTCACCATCCCATTCTCAGGTCCTGACCTTAGTATCTAACAGTCCCTCTCCGTTCTCCTTTCCCATTATCCAGCACCGTCGTTTGACACATAGCAGTACTCATCGTTTGACTCATAGCAGCACAATGAAGGCATGCTGCACTCTGTAGCCACAACCTCTTACCGGTGATGCCGGATCCCTCCTCCTCCGGGCCTGCAAGCAGTAAATGCAAAGTGGAGGAGGGGCTGGTGGGGATAGTTTGGGGTTCGGGGGCAGCATGGGCCACGGCACCTCTCCAGCCCTGCACCGCCGCCTGATACTGTAGCAGTAGGGCTGGTGGAGCAGAGATCTTCTGCAGCCGCATTCTCTTGCTAACGCTTGATACAGCAGCCGTCCGCCGTGCAGTCGCTGACTAGCATCACTGTAGGACCGGGATGCTTACATGTCAGCTATTAGTAATTGAGTATTGCTGATCTGTAGGCCTTCTGATTATACACTGACTTTACTCAACAACCATGAAGTGAGTGGCTCTACTAATACAACTAGCTCAGTTTTCTGTCTGCCCAGCACCTTCCTCCCTCCCAGCTACAATCCTGCTAAATACATCCATTACCTGATGATGGGAGCGGCTGGCGGGTCACCATCATGGCGTCCTTGTACAGATCCTTGTATCCTTCTAAATACTCCCACTCCTCCATGGTGAAATAGACAGCGGCATCCTGACACCTTATAGGAACCTGACAACACAATATACAGTCATCACCCAGAATCCTCCACTGCTGTTACTGTATAATGTCCCAGCATTCCCTGCAGCGTCACCTCTCCAGTCAGCAGCTCAATCATCTTGTTGGTGAGTTCTAGAATCTTCTGTACATTGATGTCCTCATGTATCAGGGGGTGAGGTGGGGGCCCCGTGATTGGGCTCAGGGGTCTTCCCAATCCATCACACACAGGGGCCCGACAGTTATCACTAGAGGTCTTCTTCACTACTGTGTAATCCTGTGTATGGGGAGACATTAATAAATATCACTACAGACATTTCCAGAGTCCATCACCTCTCCAGTGACATCATCTGTTATTACCATAGATAGAATGATGTAATGTTACATCATCAGAATCTCTCCCCTCTCCAGTGACATCATCTGTTATTACCATAGATAAGAATGATGTAATGTTACATCATCAGAATCTCTCCCCCCTCCAGTGACATCATGTTATTACCATAGATAGAATGATGTAATGTGACATCATCAGAATCTCTCACCTCCAGTGACATCATCTGTTATTACCATAGATAAGTATGATATAATGTGACATAATCAGAATCTCTCACCTCCCCAGTGAGCTGAAAGAGTATCTCTAGGGTGAGATTTAATACACTTATTGCCATCTTGTTTCTGTCCTTCTCCATCTTTGATGAATCAGTCATGTAGGGTCCTAAATGGAAAGAATATGAACCGGTGTAAAAAAAAAAAAAAAAAGACATTATAACTGTCTTTTGAGATAATAAGAGGAAACATTTATAAGTGTTTTCTTATTACTTATAATTGCTTCACAACCCCTGTGTCTTTCCTGGTTGCTGCTGACCAGGACATGTGACTGCTGCAGCCAATCACTGGCTATAAAAGGTCTCTGCTGTGGGCAGTGAATGGCTGCAGCAGTCACATGTCCTGGTAAGCAGCAACCAGGAAAGAGGTTGTGAAGTAATCTGAATGGTCTCCCCCTTCCCTGTCCAACGTACAGCCATCGCAGAACAGTGATAACTTGTCCCCCCCTCGTAGACCCCAGCAGAGAGCTGTCACTCTGAGTAACCCTTGAGTGACTGATCCTAGCCTGCACTGCAGTCTTCTCTACATCCTTCTTATTCCTCTTTCCTCAGTCTGCTGAATCCCGTCTCCATCCCCGGCACACAGGCAATCTGCGACACTGAGACGAGGCTGACCTTATAGACAGGGCATACAAGTCATGGGAGGAGGCCATGCTGTGTAATAATGTGCAGTTATTGGAGCTGAAGCATTACTGGGGAGGGGGTTACCACTGAGAGATGATGTACAAGTGAATGCAGAGTAAGTAGACAGAGGACATCACTGCTACAATAGGTCAGGAATGCAGGTGTCCAGTGTCACAGTGAACTCCCAGTGCACAGAGATGGCAGGAGTGAGCGTACAAGTGTGCAGGAGGATATATACCAGTTTGTGGTCCTCCAGCATCACTGAGAATAAAAACAAGCATTTATTAGAACTTCTGGCTACAAACATAGGACCGCCATCCAAAGAGAAGATCCATGTGGGCACTTCATCAGTGCCGGAGAACTACATAGGGCTCATTCCGACAGGCGTTCTGTTGTTCCCCTCCCATCACCTTTATTATTGTAGATTATATTACTATTATAATAAAATATTAACCCCCTGTCTACCCTACAACACCAAACCCTGACACTACTCTGGAGAAGTTAGTGACATTAGTATAAAACATTTTTTTCCTATTTTCTTTTGTCTGAGGCCGGGGTGTATACTATAGTCAAGTGTGTCTAATAGTCTAAAAATATGGTCAATACCAGAGGCGTAGCTGGGTTTCCTGCACCCAGGGTAAAAGCGTTGTGCAGCCCCACATCTGAATCTTGCTTGCTGAGCCTCTCCCAGTAGTAATTAATAATGGATGGTAACTCATTATGTTGCTTACATTTTTCAGTAAGTCACAGCAAATAATAATGCAGGTAAATCACTAAATGTAGCAGTAAAACATAATTTTATTAATATGCCCTATAGAGTAAAATACAAGCACTAAATGAGGGTAATAATACCAAAAACTGCATAATAGACACCCCTGGTGCATCCAGTACTACCATGTATAATTGGAGCAGCTGCCCCAAAAAGAGAAAATATAACCCCCTTCCTTCCCCCTGTATTAGTAATAATATAATAGTACAGTATGAAGTACTGCTCATTGAAAGAAAGGGTGGGGGAAGGAAAGACAATCAAGCACAAGATCTTCCTATAGGACAATCTTCTCACTCCCGACGCAGCGTCACTTTCTCCCCACCCCCCCCTCCTTTCAGCACCTACCTGTCATCACCCTAGCTCTCTCTCACTGCGCTGGACAGTCCCACTACCCCCACTACACATGCTTCACAATGAAGGCATGCTGCACTCTGTAGATACAACCTAGCAGCTCTTACCGGTGATGCCGGATCCCTCCTCCTCCGGGCCTGAAAGCACTAAATGCAAAGAAAGAGCTGGTGGTGATAGTTTGGGGGTCTAGGACAGCATGGGCCAAGGCACCTCTCCAGCCCTGCACCGCCGTCACCTACTGTAGCAGTCGGGCTGGTGGAGCCGAGATCTTCTGTAGCCACATTCTCTTGCTACCGCTTGATACAGCAGCCGTCCGCCGTGCAGTCGCTGACTAACATCACTGTAGGACCGGGATGCTTACATATCAGCGATTAAATGTGTATTGCTGATATGTAGGCCTACTGATTATACACTGACTTTAATCAACAACTGTGTAGTTAGTGGCTTCACTAATCCAACTAGCACAGTGTCCTGCCTGCCCAGCACCTTCCTCCCTACAAGCACCAGGGGCACATGCCCCACTCCCCCCAGCTACAATCCTGCTAAATATATCCATTACCTGGTGATGGGAGCGGCTGGCGGGTCTCCATCATGGCCTCCTTGTACAGATCCTTGTGTCCTTCTAAATACTCCCACTCCTCCATGGAGAAATAGACAGCGACATCCTGACACCTTATAGGAACCTGACAACACAATATACAGTCATTACCCAGAAGCCTCCAGTGCTGTTACTGTATAATGTCCCAGCATTCCCTGCAGCGTCACCTCTCTAGTCAGCAGCTCAATCATCTTGTTGGTGAGTTCAAGAATCTTCTGCACATTGATGTCCTCATGTATCGGGGGGTGAGGTGGGGGAGCCATAATTGGGCTCAGGGATCTTCCCCATCCATCACACACAGGGCCCAGACAGCCATCACTAGAGGTCTTCTTCACTACTGTGTAATCCTATATATGGGGAGACATTAATAAATATCACTACAGACATTTCCAGAGTCCATCACCTCTCCAGTGACATCATCTGTTATTACCATAGATAAGGATGATGTAATGTGACATCATCCGAATCTCTCCCCTCTCCAGTGACATCATCTGTTATTACCATAGATAAGAATGATGTAATCAGGCATCATCAGAATCTCTCCCCCCTCTAGTGACATCATCTGTTATTACCATAGATGAGAATGATGTGACATCATCAGAATCTCTCCCCCATCTAGTGACATCATCTGTAATTACCACAGATAAGAATGATGTATTGTGACATCATCAGAATCTCTCACCTCCCCAGTAAGCTGGAAGAGTATCTCTAGGGTGAGATTTAATACACTTTCAGCCATCTTGTTTCTGTCCTTCTCCATCTTTGATGAATCAGTCATGTAGGACCTGAATGGAAACAATATGAAACAATGTAAAAAAAACATTATAAATTTACTGGTGATAATAAGGGGAAACATTCGTGTTTTTTTCCATTGCTTAAAAATGCTTCACAACCCGTGTCCTTCCTGGTTGCTGCTGACCAGGACATGTGACTGCCGCAGCCAATCACTGGCTATAAAAGGTCTCTGCTGTGGGCAGTGATTGGCTGCAGCAGTCACATGTCCTGGTCAGCAGCAACCAGGAAGGACACAGGGGTAATGAAGCAATTCATGGGAAAACACCTTTAAGATGATATTAAAGAGAAGCTGTTTTGTGAGTTTTATGAACTACAGGCAACACAAAATCCCGACAGGGTTCTCCTCACCCGGATCAATTGGACTGATAAGCGACCCAGGCAGGGAGAAGTCGGCAGCGACCGCCCCACTGACTCTTCTCCAAGTTCAGAGCTGCTTTTTGCTGTGGTTTTTCTGAAGCGCTGCAGTGTTTTAGAGCACAATATAGATGTCTGCAACGTACATGCGAGTTTTCTTGTCTATTTCTGCAATTGAAAAAAAAAATTCTAAAAAAACATCTCTGTATAAAAAAGCCACCAAAATAACTTGTAAAGAAACATATGAAGTTTATGGCTTAGGGAAGGACTTGGGGAATTTAGATAACTGTAAACGTAACTAGAGCAACAAGTGTCAGGCAGCTGCTGTCAAGGCAAATAGGATAATGGGGTGCATCAAAATAGGTCTACGGACACATGAGGAGAGGATTGTTCTTCTTTACAAGTCGCTCAAGCTCTGACATGTCCTTCTTGAGTCAATACTATAGATAATATTCACACATGGAATATAGTCTATAGTATTGACTCAAGAAGGACATGACAGAGCTTGAGCGGGTTCAACAACGGGCAAGTAAAATAATAATTGGGGGGGGGGGGGCAGTGACTGATGTTGGAGGATGCTTAGCTCTTCTCTGCCAGACCTAACAGCATGTAATCAGCACTACAGGCAGTGGAAACCTGGGATTCACACAACAGGACCTGCCTAACATCTCCTGACATCGCTGGCACCAGTTGTGATGGTCAGAGGTAAGAAGAAGAGCCCTCTGAAGCTCACAAAGTTCTTCCCTGCCAGCAGGGAAATCCAACATGGCGCCGGCAGACAGAGAGCAGACAGGGAAACGGCCTCCTCTAGTAAACTCCACAGAATTGTAGGCTGTGAGGGATTCCCCTCTGCTGGAGGATTCCCTCCCTGCGCTGCCATCATCATCCAGCAGTCCAACCTCTGCAGCAGCTCCCTCAGAGCCTGTAATGGGCGCTGCTGAGGAGGAAAAGGCTGAGGGGAGCGCTGAGAGGAAATCTCAGCATTAACCCCTTCACTGCCTGCCACTCCATACTCTGCAGAGAATTACAGTGAAACCCCTTCTAACACAACCCCAGTAAAACATAAGACCTATTACAGGTACCAGATACGATCGCATTACAGACCGGGCGCACAGGCTTCTGAGCCTTAATCACTGCCCAGGTCCACAACAAGGGAGGTCATCACACGTATCCATGTTCATCACATTAAAGAGTAAATAACGTCTGTCGCCAGGTGATCCCCTACAGTCCCCGATCGCTTTCACAATATTTTACTGTTTGCTGACCTCTGCACCCACTTTTCTACGTCGGAGGGCATTCAGACCTTTTTCTGTAAAACTTATCAATAAAAACTGTGCTAAAATTATGCACAAACAAGAAGTGCTTGAGCTCTGCAGGAATCGGGACCTTACACCACATAATAATATGGTTGTGTAACAAAGCTCTCTGGCCTTCTATGGACACATCCACCACCAAACCCCAATCTGCCCTTGTATTTTATATTTGGCCTTTGCAACACCCGATGGTTGGAGTAGTCCCGGTGTAGTTGGCTGTTGGTCGGCGACACTGGTGAAACGCACCACGAAACAGGACAAAGCGCAGAGTCTAGATATGGACCTTATGTCGGAGAAGGCGGTATATAATCAAAATCCGGGTTACAAGTCTAAGGATCAAGGCAGGCAAGTCCTGCAAACAGGTTCAAGGGTCGGTACACAGTAGCCCAAGATCAGAATAGCTAGCTGAGAACAGGAAACAAACACCACTGATTTTCTGGCAAGGAGCAAGTTTCCCAGCTCAGGTTAAATAGCCCTGCAGCTTGGCTGAGAGCAAGGAGAAGGGTTAACTCAGGCAATACTGGTGGAAAGCACACAGCACTGCAGAGGAGTAACTTCAGCAGTGCTGATAGAAAGTAAAAGAGCAGTTCATGCAGAAGAGACAGTGTGATGCCCGCATCTGCCCGCAACAGCAGGGGGGAGGGGGGTGTCAGACCCAGGCAGACCCCTTCTCCTCCTGCCAGTTCTTAGTAAAAATTTTTGTAGAAGGGGAGCACTGATATTTTCTAAAGGCTAATGAGGGACTCTTCCAGTTTGTCTGCCTACCTTTTGGGCTACATGGGGCACCGACTACGTTCCAAAGAATGATGGATAGCATCCTGAGACCTCACCGTCGGTATGCCTCTGCCTAGCTGGATGACATCATTATATTTAGCAACGACTGGGAAAATCACTTGGCAAAAGTACAGGGAGTAGTTAATTCCTTCAGGGATGCAGGGTTAACGGCAAACCCCAAGAAGTGTACGTTGGGAGTGGAAGAAGCACGTTATTTGGGGTACATAATAGGACGAGGAGTTATTAAGCCCCAAATTAATAAGGTAGAGGCCATCCAAAACTGGCCCCAACCATTGACCAAGAAACAGGTGAGGGCGTTTCTAGGGATTGTAGGCTACTACGGTAGGTTCATCCCTAACTTCGTCACCATAGCAGCGCCCTTGACAGAGCTAACAAAAGGAAAAAGTTCCATCATGATCAAGTGGAATAACGAGCCCGAGCAGGCATTTCGGAAGTTAAAGACAGCCCTGTGTAGAGAGCCGGTCTTAATTACTCCCGACTTCAGCAAAACAATTGTAGTACAGACAGATGTGTCTGATGTAGGTGTGGGGGCTGTCGTTTCCCAAGCAGTTAGAGGCGAGGAGCACCCAGACACCTATATTAGTAGGAAACTTACCCCCGCAGAGAGAAATTATAGCATTGTGGAACGAGAGTGTCTGGCGATAAAGTGGGCTTTAGAGTCCCTACGGTACTATCTGCTTGGACGACATTTCAGATTGGTGACAGACCACTCCCCTCTCACCTGGATGAGTCAGGCCAAAGAGCGAAACGCTCGGGTGACGAGGTGGTTCCTTGCTTTACAAAACTTTAAATTTGATGTAGAGCACAGAGCTGGCAAGCTACAAGGAAATGCCGATGCGTTGTCCCGAACCCACTGCTTGAGTAGTAAAAGTGTTCGCCCCTATGGGTTCGAGCAGAGGGGGAGGGTATGTGAGGTACTGAGGGGCGTAGTGGTGGATGGTCGCAACGTCGCCCCTCGGTTCAGGTATTACGCATAAGGGTACTGGAGGAGGGTCACGTCCCGCTATTGGGACGTGGGAAAACCAGGAGTGTAATGTGGTCTCCAGCAAGCAGTTGCTGGAGATCTGTCCTTTAAAAATCTGGTCCTGTTTTTTTATTGGAATGGATGTCAGGTTGGTAGTGGGGCCATCCATTCCACCTCCTCCACTACAGGGTGTGGGCGAGGTCAATCAGCCCAGGGGCTGAGACTGAGCCAGAATGGGGCATATAAAAGGTAGCAGATGCACGGACACAGGGGGGAACTAAGATGGCTGCTGAACCCGGGCAGCCTGTGTGACCGGCTGGAGTCAGGAGCCCTGCCGTGTGCTGCACTTACCAAGAGCGACCTGGTCAGGCCGGGACGGCCTGAGAGCTGTATATTTGGACTATAGTTTTTGTTTGCCTGAAGCTAAGGCAGGACTTTTGTTTTCTGTTATAAAATAAACGCAGGTCACGCCTGCTTTTGGACTACAGACGCTGGTTTTCCGTCTCTGATTGCCGCCAACCCGCACGCTACCGAGCTGTCCTCCCACAATAGGTAAGGACCAAGTAGGGTTCGTTCCCGGACGACAAGCTCCAGACAGAATACGTCGAATCACCCACCTCATCTACATGTGTCACACAGAATAGTGACCGGTGACATCAGATAGTGGTGACGGTAGTGACAGAATAGTGACCGGTGACATAAGACAGCGGTGACAGTAGTGACAGAATAGTGACCGGTGACATCAGATAGTGGTGACGGTAGTGACAGAATAGTGACCGGTGACATCAGATAGTGGTGACAGTAGTGACATAATAGTGACCGCTGACATCAGATAGTGGTGACAGTAGTGAAAGAATAGTGACCGGTGACATCAGATAGTGGTGACAGTAGTGACATAATAGTGACCGGTGACATCAGATAGTAGTGACGGTAGTGACAGAATAGTGACCGGTGACATCAGATAGTGGTGACAGTAGTGACAGAATAGTGACCGGTGACATCAGATAGTGGTGACAGTAGTGACAGAATAGTGACCGTGACATCAGATAGTGGTGACAGTAGTGACAGAATAGTGACCGGTGACATAAGATAGTGGTGACATAATAGTGAGCGGTGACATCAGATAGTGGTGACAGTAGTGACAGAATAGTGACAGGTGACATCAGATAGTGGGGACAGTACTGACAGAATAGTGACAGGTGACATCAGATAGTAGTGACAGAATAGTGACCGGTGACATCAGATAGTGGTGACAGTAGGGACAGAATAGTGACCGGTCACATCAGATAGTGGTGACAGTAGTGACAGAATAGTGACCGGTGACATCAGATAGTGGTGACGGTAGTGACAGAATAATGACAGGTGACATCAGATAGTGGTGACGGTAGTGACAGAATAGTGACCGGTGACATCAGATAGTGGTGACAGTGGTGACATAATAGTGAGCGGTGACATCAGATAGTGGTGACAGTAGTGACAGAATAGTGACCGGTGACATCAGATAGTGGTGACAGTAGTGACAGAATAGTGACAGGTGACATCAGATAGTGGTGACGGTAGTCACAGAATAGTGACCGGTGACATCAGATAGTGGTGACGGTAGTGACAGAATAGTGACCGGTGACATCAGATAGTGGTGACAGTGGTGACAGAATAGTGACCGGTGACATCAGATAGTGGTGACAGTGGTGACAGAATAGTGACCGGTGACATCAGATAGTGGTGACGGTAGTGACATAATAGTGACCGGTGACATCAGATAGTGGTGACGGTAGTGACAGAATAGTGACCGGTGACATCAGATAGTGGTGACGGTTGTGACAGAATAGTGACCAGTGACATCAAATAGTGGTGACGGTTGTGACAGAATAGTGACCGGTGACATCAGATAGTGGTGACTGTAGTGACAGAATAGTGACAGGTGACATCAGATAGTGGTGACAGTAGTGACATAATAGTGACAGGTGACATCAGATAGTGGTGACAGTAGTGACAGAATAGTGACAGGTGACATCAGATAGTGGTGACGGTAGTGACAGAATAGTGACCGGTGACATCAGATAGTGGTGACAGTAGTGACAGAATAGTGACCGGTGACATCAGATAGTGGTGACAGTAGTGACAGAATAGTGACAGGTGACATCAGATAGTGGTGACAGTAGTGACAGAATAGTGACCGGTGACATCAGATAGAGGTGACAGTAGTGACATAATAGTGACCGGTGACATCAGATAGAGGTGACAGTAGTGACAGAATAGTGACTGGTGACATCAGATAGTGGTGACAGTAGTGACAGAATAGTGACAGGTGACATCAGATAGTGGTGACAGTAGTGACAGAATAGTGACCGGTGACATCAGATAGTGGTGACAGTAGTGACAGAATAGTGACCGCTGACATCAGATAGTGGTGACAGTAGTGACAGAATAGTGACCGGTGACATCAGATTGTGGTGACAGTGGTGACAGAATAGTGACCGGTGACATCAGATAGTGGTGACAGTAGTGACAGAATAGTGACAGGTGACATCAGATAGTGGTGACGGTAGTGACAGAATAGTGACAGGTGACATCAGATAGTGGTGACAGTAGTGACAGAATAGTGAGCGGTGACATCAGATAGTGGTGACAGTGGTGACATAATAGTGAGCGGTGACATCAGATAGTGGTGACAGTAGTGACATAATAGTGACCGGTGACATCAGATAGTGGTGACAGTAGTGACAGAATAGTGACCGGTGACATAAGATAGTGGTGACAGTGGTGACATAATAGTGACCGGTGACATCAGATAGTGGTGACAGTAGTGACAGAATAGTGACCGGTGACATCAGATAGTGGTGACAGTAGTGACATAATAGTGACCGGTGACATCAGATAGTGGTGACAGTAGTGACAGAATAGTGACAGGTGACATCAGATAGTGGTGACAGTAGTGACAGAATAGTGACCGGTGACATCAGATAGTGGTGACAGTAGTGACAGAATAGTGACCGCTGACATCAGATAGTGGTGACAGTAGTGACAGAATAGTGACCGGTGACATCAGATTGTGGTGACAGTGGTGACAGAATAGTGACCGGTGACATCAGATAGTGGTGACAGTAGTGACAGAATAGTGACAGGTGACATCAGATAGTGGTGACGGTAGTGACAGAATAGTGACAGGTGACATCAGATAGTGGTGACAGTAGTGACAGAATAGTGAGCGGTGACATCAGATAGTGGTGACAGTGGTGACATAATAGTGAGCGGTGACATCAGATAGTGGTGACAGTAGTGACATAATAGTGACCGGTGACATCAGATAGTGGTGACAGTAGTGACAGAATAGTGACCGGTGACATAAGATAGTGGTGACAGTGGTGACATAATAGTGACCGGTGACATCAGATAGTGGTGACAGTAGTGACAGAATAGTGACCGGTGACATCAGATAGTGGTGACAGTAGTGACATAATAGTGACCGGTGACATCACACACGTCTTCTGTGGTCTAGATGGCGGATAGAGTTATGTTGCTCACCGACGGATCCTCCGTGTTTCTCCCTACAATTTCTGCGTTCGCTCCGGACGTTCCGCAGGTTTTCCTCCTCTTCTACAACTTCTGACTTGCAGTGAATGTAATAAACAATGGCGCTGCTCTCCATAGACGGCGCTTCCCTGTGTGGAAGACTCACACCGACCTACAGATGACAACATGCCACCTTCTTCCTGTCACTGCAGAAAACCCCTGAGCTGCCGTCTGTCGGAGATCCCTCAGTGGGCCCCTTCCTCACAGCCCCTATAGGACTCAGTGGCCAGTGCAGGGTTACAGTGATTAACCCTTAAACTCCCAATTGTCCCCCCCTGCTGTGTGAGGAGCACATGTCACCTCTCAGGCAGTAAAAGGGTTACAGCTGGTAACTTCAGGGAGAGACTCTCATCATCCACCAGGGGGCGCCGGCTCCTTCATGAGGACCCAACATACAACCTGCTGATGGCAGAAGGTCTCACAACCCTACCGTACCTCCACCGGGGTAGATGCTGGAATGGAGGAGCTCCTAGGAGGTCTGAGGACAGGAAGTCACATGGTCTGAGGTCACATGACTGCAAGGGGAGGGGTTTACTAATAATGCGTTCTGTGGAGAGGAGAAGAGGAGGCTGCTGGGAGGGCTGTGCGTAAAATGCAGGAAGACTTGGTCTTGTTGCCCCCAGGATTCCTTTTTCTCTGTGTGAGGATGCTGCCCCCTCCTGGTCAGATCATCTGGTTCTTAAACGCCCACGATTCCTCTTCCTCTGTGTCGATGCTGCCCCCTCTTGGTCAGAGGGTCCTGGTCCGTCACCCCTCGGGATTTCTCCTTCTCAGTGTAAGGATGCTGCCCCCTCCAGGTCAGAGGGTCCCGTTCCTTTACCCAACAGGATTTCTCCTTCTCAGTGTGAGGATGCTGCCCCCTTCTGGTCAGAGGATCCCAGTCCTTCACCCAACAGGATTCCTCTTCCCCGGTGTGGGGATGCTGCCCCCTCCTGGTCAGAGGGTCCCAGTCCTTCATCCCACAGGATTTCTCCTCTGTGCGAGGATGCTGCCCCCTTCTGGTCAGAGGATCCCAGTCCTTCACCCAACAGGATTCCTCTTCCCCGTTGTGGGGATGCTGCCCCCTCCTGGTCAGAGTGTCCCAGTCCTTCATCCCACAGGATTTCTCCTCTGTGTGAGGCTGCTGCCCCCTTCTGGTCAGAGGGTCCCAGTCCTTCATCCCACAGGATTTCTCCTCTGTGTGAGGATGCTGCCCGCTCATGGTCGGTTTGTCTGGCTTCTTCACCCCACAGGATTTCTCTACCTCAGTGTAAGGATGCTGCCCTGGTCCTTCACCCCCCCCCCCCCCAGGATTTCTCTACCTCAGTGTAAGGATGCTGCCCTGGTCCTTCACCCCCCCCCCCAGGATTTATCTTCCTCTGTGTGAGGATTCTGCCCCCTTCTGGTCAGAGTGTTCTAGTCCTTCACCCCACAGGATTTCTCCTTCTCAGTGTGAGGATGCTGCCCTCTCCTGGTCAGAGGGTTCCGGTCCTTCATCCCTCCAGGATTTCTCTACCTCTGTGTCGATGTTGTACCCTACTGGTCGGACAGTCCTGGTTCTTCACCCCCCAGGATTCGTCTTGCTCTGTGCGAGGATGCTGCCCCCTCCTGGTCAGAGCGTGCCGATCCTTCAGGATTTCTCTTCCTTTGTGTGTGGATGCTGCCCCCTCCTGGTCAGAGGGTCCCGGTTTTTCACCCTCAATGATTTTGCTCCCTCTGTGTGAGAATGCCTCCCCCATCCTGGTCGGAAGGTCCTGGTCCATAACCCCCCAGGATTTCTCTTCCCCTGTGGTGGGATACTGCCATCTCCTGGTCGGAGGGTCCTGGTCCTTCATCACCCAGGATTTCTCTTCCTCTGTGTGAGGATGCTGTCCCCTTCTGGTCAGAGGATCCCAGTCCTTCACCCAACAGGATTTCTCCTTCTCAGTGTGAGGATGCTGCCCCCTCCTGGTCAGAGGGTCCCGATTCTTTACCCCCATGATTTCTCTTCCTCTGTGTGAGGATTCTGCCCCCTCCTGGTCTTAGGGTTCCGGTCCTTCATCCCTCGAGGATTTCTCTTCCTCAGTGTTGATTCTGCCGCCTACTGGTCGGAGGATCCCGATCCTTCACCTCCCAGGATTCCTCTTCCTCAGTGTGAGGATGCTGCCCCCTCCTGGTCAGAGGGCCCCTGTCCTTGACCCCCCAGGATTTCTCTTCCTCTGAGTGGGCATGCTGCCCCCTCCTGGTCTGTCACCCCAAAGGATTTCTCTTCCTCTGTGTGAAGATGCTGTACCCTCCTGGTAGGAGTTTCCCGATCCTTCACCCAACAGGATTTCTCCTTCTCAGTGTGAGGATGCTGCCCCCTCCTGGTCACAGGGTCGAGGTCCTTCACCCACTAGGATTTCTCTTTCTCTGTGTGAGGATGCTGCCCCCTCCTGGTCAGAGGCTCCCGGTCCTTCACCTAACAGGATCTCTTCTTCTCAGTGTGAGGATGCTGCCCCCTCCTGGTCACAGGCTCCAAGTCCTTCACCCACCAGGATTTCTCTTTCTCTGTGTGAGGATGCTGCCCCCTCCTGGTCTTAGGGTTCCGGTCCTTCATCCCTCGAGGATTTCTTTTCCTCTGTGAGGATGCTGCCGCCTCCTGGTCAGAGGGCCCCTGTCCTTGACCCCCCAGGATTTCTCTTCCTCTGAGTGGGCATGCTGCCCCCTCCTGGTCTGTCACCCCAAAGGATTTCTCTTCCTCTGTGTGAAGATGCTGTCCCCTCCTGGTAGGAGTTTCCCGCTCCTTCACCCAACAGGATTTCTCCTTCTCAGTGTGAGGATGCTGCCCCCTCCTGGTCACAGGCTCCAAGTCCTTCACCCACCAGGATTTCTCTTTCTCTGTGTGAGGATGCTGCCCCCTCCTGGTCTTAGGGTTCCGGTCCTTCATCCCTCGAGGATTTCTTTTCCTCTGTGTTGATGCTGCCGCCTACTGGTCGGAGGGTCCCGGTACTTCACCCCCAGGATTTCTCTTCCTTCATGTAACGTTTTCTGTGGTGACTTTATTAGTCCCAGTCCTTCACCCCCCAGGATTTCTTTTCCTCTGTGTGAGGATGTTGCCCCCTCCTCGTTAGATGGTACCAGTCCTTCACCCCCCAGGATTTCTCTTCCTCTGTGTGAGGATGCTTCCCGCTCCTGGTCAGAGCGTCCCTGTCCTTCGCCCCCCAGGATTTCTCTCCCTTTGTGTGAGAATGCTTCCCCCTCCTGGTCAGAAGGTCCTGTTCCATAACCCCCAAGGATTTCTCTTCCCCTGTGGTGGGATACTGCCCTCTCCTGGTCCTTCACCACCCAGGATTTCTCTTCCTCTGTGTGGGGATGCTGCCCCCTCCTCGTTAGATGGTACCAGTCCTTCACCCCCCCAGGATTTCTCTTCCTCTGTGTGAGGACGCTGCCCTCTCCTGGTCAGGGGGTCCCGGTCCTTCACCCCACAGGATTTCCCTCCCTCTGTGTGAGAATGCTTCCCTCTTCTAGTCGGAAGGTCCTGGTCCATAACCCCCCAGGATTTCTCTTCCCCTCTGTGGGGATGCTGCATCTCCTTGTCATAAAGTGCCAGTCTGTCAACCCCCAGGATTCCTCTTCCTCTGTGTGAGGATTCTGCCCCCTTCTGGTTAGAGGGTTCCGGTCCTTCACACCACAAGATTTCTCCTTCTCAGTGTGAGGATGCTGCCCTCTCCTGGTCAGAGGGTCCCGGTCCTTCACCGCCCAGGATTCGTCTTCCTTTGTGTGAGGATGCTGCCGCCTCCTGGTCGAAGGGTCCCGTTTCTTAACCCCCTGGATTTCTCCTCCTCTGTGTGAGTATGCTCCTGTCTTCTGATCAGAGGGTCCCAGTCCTTCATCCTTCTAGGATTTCTCTTCTTCTGTGTCGATGCTGCGCCCTACTGGTCGGTGGGTCCCGGTTCTTCACCCTCCAGGATTTCTCCTCTGTGTGATGATACTACCCCCTCCTGGTCAGAGGATTCCAGTCCTTCACCCCACAGGATTTCTCCTCAGTGTGAAGATTTTGCTCTCTCCTGGTCAGAGGGTCCTGGTCCTTCACCCCCCAGGATTCCTCTTTCTCTATGTGGGGATGCTGCCCCCTCCTTGTCAGATCATCTGGTTCTTCAACGCCCACGATTCCTCTTCCTCTGTGTGAGGATGCTGCCTGCCCCCTCTTGGCCCGAGGGTCCTGGTCCTTCACCCCTCGGGATTTCTCCTTCTAAGTGTGAGGATGCTGCCCCCTCCTGGTCAGAGGATCCCAGTCCTTCACCCAACAGGACTTCTCCTTCTCAGTGTGAGGATGCTGCCCCCTCCTGGTCAGAGGGTCCCAGTCCTTCACCCAACAGGATTTCTCTCCCTTTGTGTGAGAATGCTTCCCCCTCCTGGTCGGAAGGTCCTGTTCCATAGCCCCCAAGGATTTCTCTTCCCCTGTGGTGGGATACTGCCCTCTCCTGGTCAGAGGGTCCTGGTCCTTCACCCCCAAGGAATTCTCTTCCTCTGTGTGAGATTGCTGTCTGCTCCTGGTCGAAGGGTCCTGGTCCTTCACCCCCCAGGATTTAGTATCCTCCTGTGTCCTCAGTGTAGATCCGGCTGCAGTAAAGGACTCTTATCTAAAGGCCTTTTATACCGGCAGATACATCGCTGGTCGTTCAACCAGAAATAATTCAGAATCGTTCTGTCTTACACATTCGCCGTATAAGTGACTGAGATGGAGTGAATGAGCGCTGATTAACCCTTAATAGCTGCAGGAAATGAGCGAAAAGCGAACAATTTTCTTGTTCTTCGTTCTGTCGTCTGGCAGTCACACTGAATGATTATCGCTCACTTTCACTCATTTGAACAATGATTGTTCCGTTTACAATCACCCTTAGACCTCGTTAATCACGGTATAACGCTACAATTCATTAAGTCAATGGCTCCTCGTAGACATGCGTTCGATCACAGCGATGGACTGCGCTTTCCAGACCCATAATTGAGTGCTGTCTGCTCATTATCACCCATCGCAATGATTGGGAGTGCTAAAATGTGCCATTAGACACAGGAAGCTGCAACCAAAAGTTTGAAATTGCGGGATGCTTTGCCGCCTTAGGGTGGTTTTGCATGGGCGGTCTCCATGGAAGTCTATGGGAAGTGCACAAATGTTCAAGAGAATGCAGGAAACACTCTGCAATTCTGCTAGGAAAAGAGCAACCTGCGGATCATTAGGCTAAATAGCCCTTTAACTTAGGATGTGAAAATGCACAGTAAAGTGCGCAGACGGGCGCAAAAGTGCTTCCTTACCCAAATACGCCCGTGTGAGGCCCCAGTAGTCTACAGAAACTCTGAGACTTTCAGGCTTTAATTCTTCTGGTGATCATTTTTACCGGTTTCTATAACCAGCAGCTGAGAGGCGGATATCACGTTTCATCATATTTTGGCTTCCTTCATGTAACGTTTTCTGTGGTGACTTTATTAGTCCCAGTCCTTCACCCCCCAGGATTTCTTTTCCTCTGTGTGAGGATGCTGCCCCCTCCTGGTCGGAGGGTCCCAGTCCTTCACCCCTCCCCCCCCCCAGCATTTATTTCCTATGTGTGAGAATGCTGCCCCACTGTGGTCGGAGGTTCCCGGTCCTTCACCCCCAGGATTCAGTATTCTTCTGTGTCCTCAGTGTAGATCCTGTTGCAGTAAAGGTCGCTTATCCTAGTCTACAGAAGTTCCATGAGATTTTCGGGCTCTGATTCTTCTGGCGATGAGTTATACCAGTTTCTATAACCGGCATTGGGGAGGCAAAGATCCAGTTTCATCAGATTTCCTTCATGTAAATTTTTCTGTGGGGTCTTCGTCCGGATGCCTTCAGACTAGAAGATTTGTGCATTGTGAGACACCCGTGTCTCGTAGAAATATGAAACCGTCGTTTTGCATGGGGTCAGTAACATCAGTGATGCTTCCCTGCATGGTGATGCACTGTGATGCTGTGCAGGAATAAAATCACAGCATGTCCTAACTTTCTGCGATATCGCTCATTGCTTTTAATGAGGCTGCCAACAGTAGTGCCGGCCCCATTGAAAGCGATTGGTAAACTCCGCGATCCTGTGCCGCAGTGGGAATTCCTTCATCCCCGCAGTGATGCGAGGCTGTTTCCACGTGAAAACACATCACATCCCGAAATTACACATAGATGGCAACGGTGATGTGGCACCAACATTCATGGCCCGCTATTGCCCTCGTCAGTGTGAAGGATCCCTTATCTTGTAAAAGTCATTAATGTCATCCAGATTTTTAAGCTCTATTTTATTTCAAATAGAGAAATCTTTGGGAAAATGCATTAAAACACCAAGCAGATGCGCTACTTTGCCTGGAAAAATGCTAGTCAGAATGCTGTACAGACCCCATTATAATCAGTAGGGTCCATTTGGCACCATTTGGGTCCTGTATGTGCCAGATCGGTGGCCCTGGGCCCCCTGACCAGTAAAGTCCAGCTTGCTCTATATAAGAATGCTAGCTCTAGTGAGCCAAAGGACCCCATCCCCCTGACCAGTAGAGTCTAGCTGCCTCTATATAAGAATGCCTACTCTAGTGGGCCAAAGTACCCGGTCCCCTTGACCAGTAGGGTCTAGCTTTCTCTATATAAGAATGCTATCTCTAGTGAGCCAAACGACCCGGTCCCCCTGACCAGTGCAGTCTAGTTTCCTTTGTATTAGAATGCTAGCTTTAGTGGACCAATGAACCCGGACCCCCTGACCAGTAGAGTCTAGCTTCCGCTATATAAGAGTGCTAGATCTAGTGGACCAAAGGACCCGGTCCCCCTGACCAGTAGAGTCTAGCTTCCTTTGTATAAGAATGCTAGCTCTAGTGCACCAAAGGACCCGTCTCCCTGACCAGCAGCCTAGCTTCCTCTATATAAGAATTCTTGCCCTAGTGGGCCAAAGGACCCAGTTCCCCTGACCAGTAGAGTTTAGTTTCATCTATATTAGAATGCTAGCTCTAGTGGACCAAAGGACCCGGCCTCCCTGACCAGTAGAGTCTAGCTTCCTCTATATAAGAATGCTAGCTCTTCGCTGTTTAAAGAAAAGATGGTGCAGTCTAGAGATGAGCGAGTATACTCGCTAAGGCACATTACTCGAGCGAGTAGTGCCTTAGTTGAGTATCTCCCCGCTCGTCTCTAAAGCTGCGGGGGGCGGGGAGCGGCGGGGGAGAGCGGGGAGGAACGGAGGAGAAATCTCTCCCCCCCCCCCCCCCCCCCCCCCCCCCCGCTCCCCGCCGCAACTCACCTGTCACCCGCGCCGACCCCCGAATCTTTAGAGACGAGCGGGGAGATACTAGGCTAAGGCACTACTCCCTCGAGTAATGTGCCTTAGCGAGTATACTCGCTCATCTCTAGTGCAGTCGTTTTTTGAGACCTGGGAAATTCTTACACAGAGAAAAAGGAAGAAACTGAGGGATTGTTTCTAGCACACGTATTGGTATCAGGAACAGATGGTATTGGGGCATCCTCCTCTCTAGAATGTCCCAGTTGTCGTGGCGGTGCCGCTGCCGTGGGGGGGCTTTAAGACTTTTATCAGCTCTTCACCGTATGAATCAGGGACTTGTCTCAGATACCTGGATGCACTGGGAACAGGCCCTGAAAACAGATACATAACGTCCATAGAATATTGAGTAGAAGGGAGAGGTGGCATACAACTCTGATGTCGTGACAGGTTTGAGTTTGTTTTTTTGTTATTTTTAATTAATGTATATTGAGATTATATCTGTACATATCTGCCAATAAGACAGTCATAATATGTTCCAGAATTATAATTTGATCCAGACCGTCGATTCCAGAAATGTCAAGAATGACAAATTAACTGATGTAATGTGGAATGTATATCTCGATTGTTTATTAAAAACATTTATGAAGAAAATGCTAGCTCTAGTGAGCCAAAGGACCCGGTCCTCCTGACCAGTAGAGTCCAGCTGGCTTCCGACCTCAACACTCGACAGAAACTGCCGTTACCAGAGTATTCAATGACCTACTGACAGCCAAATCGAGGGGCGATTACTCCCTACTGATTCTCCTCGACCTTTCCGCAGCATTTGACACTTGACCACAAACTCCTCCTCAGTAAGCTTCGCTTCATTGGCCTAAAGGACACTGCTCTCTCCTGGTTCTCCTCCTACCTATCTGACCGCTCTTTCAGCGTCTCCTTTGCTGGCTCTACCTCCCCTCCTCTTCCTCTTGCTCTTGGGGTCCCCCAAGGCTCGGTCCTCGGCCCCCTTCTTTTCTCTATCTACACAGCCCCTATTGGACAAACCATCAGGAGATTTGGCCTCCAATACCACCTGTATGCTGATGACACCCAGCTATACACCTCTTCCCGTGACATCTATGCACCTTTCCTCCAAAACATCACCGACTGTCTGTCCGCTGTCTCTAACACTATGTCCTCTCTCTACCTAAAACTAAACCTCTCTAAAACTGACTTACTGGTATTTCCACCATCCACTAACCGACCTCATCTTGACATTTCCATCTCAGTGTGCTGCGCCACCATAACTCCTAGACAACATGCCCGCTGCCTTGGGGTCATATTCGTCTCTGATCTCTCTTTTTGCCCCTACATCCAATCTCCCACCCAAACATGTCAGCTGCACCTCAAGAACATCGCAAGAATCCACTCTTTTCTCACAGTGGACACTTACAACACTTACTGTTGCCCTCATGCACTCCTGGCTCGATTATTGCAACTCGTTGCTGATTTGCCTCCCCTGCACCAGACTCTACCCTCTCCAATCCCTCCTGAATGCTGCAGCCAGGCTCATCTTCCTGTCCAGCCGCTACTCGGACGCCTCTGCCTTGTGCTGGTCAAAGAATACAGAATTCAATTTAAACTCGCTACCTTCATCCACAAAGCCCTCCATAGTGCAGCGCCCCCCTATATTGCCTCCCTCATCTCAATCCATCAACCAGCCCGGGCTCTCCGTTCTGCTAACGAAACCAAACTGAGCTCCCCTTTAATTCGAACTTCTCTTTGCCACCTCCAAGACTTCTCCAGAGCAACACCGGTCCTCTGGAACACACTACCAAAGGCTACCCAAACAATCCAGGACTCAGAACTTCAGGCGTGCTCTAAAAATGCACCTCTTCAGGGAGGCATACCGCATTCCCTAAACAAACCCCTCTGTACTCCGCCTGCTACCATGCTCCCTGACCTATTGACTGCAATCCCTGCTAACCATCATAAATCGCTCCTGCAGTCATACAATTTCTGCCGTCACGCGGCTAAATGTCTGACCATTGTCTATGTGTATAGCATCCCTCACTCTCCACCTGACCATACCGTGCACATCTCCAGCCCCTTTACCTTCTGTATCACCCCACTATTTGTAGTATGTAAGCTCGTTGGAGCACGACTCTCACCCCTATTGTTTCCATCAACTGATTACTATGTAACCGTGGTTCTGTAATGTTTGTACTTTTTGTCTTTCTGTATTCCCCCTGTCTATGTAAGCGCTGCGGAATATGTTGGCGCTATACAAATAAAGTTTATTATTATTTATTATATAAGAATGATATCTCTAGTGGGCCAAAGGACCCGGTCTCACATCCCACTAATCAGTAGAGTCTAGCTTCCTCTATATAAGAATGCAAGCTCTAGTAGGCCATAGGACCCGATCCCCCTGACCAGTAGGGTCTAGCTTCCACTATATAAGAATGCTAGCTCTAGCGGGCCAAAGGACCTGGTCCTCCTGACCAGTAGAGTCTAGCTTCTTCTACATAAGAATGCTAGCGCTAGTGGGCCAAAGGACCCAGACCCCTGACCAGTAGCGTTTAGCTTCTGTATAAAAATGCTAGCTCTAGTGGACCAAAGGACCCAGACCCCTGACCTGTGGAGTCTAGCTTCTTCTATATAAGAATGCTAGCGCTAGTGGGCCAAAGGATTCGGTCCCCCTTACCTGTGGAGTCTAGCGACCGCTGATATATTATCGCATAGTGTTTAGGTTGTCCCTCGGCTGTCGTTTTTCATTTACTGTATATAATAATACTAGCTGATATACCCGGCTTTGCCCGAGTTAATTTGGTACTGGTGTTTATCTGGTGTTCACACGGAAAATCTTATGAAGTCGTTGTTACTTTAGAGATACCGGAAAAAAAATATGTTCACCATTTTGCATGGTTCTTTGTGTTACCCAGGAAACACCACGTGGAGGCAACCGTGCGACGTTTCCTTTATATAAAATGACATCAGGAAGTGAGAGAATTAGATTACGTACATAAAATTTGGACACTAATTCTTTTGCATTTAGAATTAAATAATCGAGTTGGGACTAGAGATGAGCGAACGTACTCGTCCGAGCTTGATACTCGTTCGAGTATTAGCGTGTTTGAGATGCTCGTTACTCGTAACGAGTACCACGCGATGTTCGGGTTACTTTCACTTTCATCTCTGAGACGTTAGCGCGCTTTTCTGGCCAATAGAAAGACAGGGAAGGCATTACAACTTCCCCCTGCGACGTTCAAGCCCTATACCACCCCCCTGCAGTGAGTGGCTGGCGAGATCAGGTGTCACCCGAGTATAAAAATCGGCCCCTCCCGCGGCTCGCCACAGATGCGTTCTGACATAGCTGAGGGAAAGTGCTATCGTGTTGGAGCTGCTATAGGGAGAGTGTTAGGAGTTATTGTAGGCTTCAAGAACCCCAACGGTCCTTCTTAGGGCCACATCTAACCGTGTGCAGTACTGTGGAGGCTGCTTTTTGCAGTGTTGCACATTTTTTTTTTTTTTGGTATATCGGCCGTGCAGAGCATTGCGCCCTGCAGTAATGCTCCAGGGACAGAAGTGCTTAGGCAGGGAGAGCGTTAGGAGTATTTTAGGCTTCAAGAACCCCAACGGTCCTTCTTAGGGCCACATCTAACCGTGTGCAGTACTGTGGAGGCTGCTTTTTGCAGTGTTGCACATTTTTTTTTTTTTTGGTATATCGGCCGTGCAGAGCATTGCGCCCTGCAGTAATACTCCAGGGACAGAAGTGCTTAGGCAGGGACAGAAGACATATTATTGATTGAATATAGGCAGTGGGCCTTTGCTAAAAAATTTGGGGCAAAAAATCTATTTGGCCTGCCTGTCACTGTGCTCAGTGTTCTGGGTCTGTCTGTGCTGGGTGTAGTAGTTCTACAAATTCATATGCAGCCAGCTAAGTGTTACAGCAGGCTTGCGCAAAATTATTTCCTGGCGTTCCGTAAGCGAAGCCTCCAACCACAGGCCAATAAGCGGCACATTTAATTACAGCGTTCTGTTTCTGCACTACTGGTAATACACCATGCTGAGGGGTAGGGGTAGGCCTAGAGGACGTGGACACGGGCGAGGACGCGGAGGCCCAAGTCAGGGTGTGGGCACAGGCCGAGCCAGTGCGGTGGCCAGGGGTAGAGGCAGGGCCAGACCGAATAATCCACCAACTGTTTCCCAAAGCGCCCCCTCGCGCCATGCCACCCTGCAGAGGTCAAGGTGCTCTACGGTGTGGCAGTTTTTCACTGAGACGCCTGACGACCGACGAACAGTGGTGTGCAAGGTTTCTCGCGCCAAGATCAGCTGAGGAGGCACCACCACCAGCATGCGCAGGCATATGATGGCCAAGCACCCCACAAGGTGGGACGATGCCCGTTCACCGCCTCCGGTTTGCACCACTGCCTCTCCCCCTGTGCCCCAACCTGCCACTAAGATCCAACCCCCCTCTGAGGACACAGGCACTACCGTCTCCTGGCCTGCACCCACACCCTCACCTCCGCTGTCCTCGGCCCCATCCAGCAATGTCTCTCAGCGCAGCGTCCAGACGTCGCTAGCGCCACTGTTTGAGCGCAAGCGCAAGTACGCCGCCACGCACCCGCACGCTCAAGTGTTAAACCTGCACATTGCCAAATTGATCAGCCTGGAGATGCTGCCGTATAGGCTTGTGGAAACGGAGGCTTTCAAAAGCATGATGGCGGCGGCGGCCCCGCGCTACTCGGTTCCCAGTCGCCACTACTTTTCCCGATGTGCCGTCCCAGGCCTGCACGACCACGTCTCCTGCAACATTGTACGCACCCTCACCAACGCGGTTACTGCCAAGGTCCACTTAACAACAGACACGTGGACAAGCACAGGCGGGCAGGGCCACTATATTTCCCTGACGGTACATTGGGTGAATTTAGTGGAGGCTGGGACAGAGTCAGAGCCTGGGACCGCTCACGCCCTACCCACCCCCCGAATTGCGTGCCCCAGGTCGGTGGTGGTATCTGCGGTGGTGTATGCTTCCTCCACTAAACCACCCCCCTCCTCCTCCTCCTACGCAACCTCTGTCTCGCAATCAAGATGTGTCAGCAGCAGCACGTCACCAGCAGTCGGTGTCACGCGGGGTGGCAGCACAGCGGTGGGCAAGCGTCAGCAGGCCGTGCTGAAACTACTCAGCTTAGGAGAGAAGAGGCACACGGCCCACGAACTGCTGCAGGGTCTGACAGAGCAGACCGACCGCTGGCTTGCGCCGCTGAGCCTCCAACCGGGCATGGTCATGTGTGACAACGGCCGTAACCTGGTGGCGGCTCTGCAGCTCGGCAGCCTCACGCACGTGCCATGCCTGGCCCATGTCTTTAATTTGGTGGTTCAGCGCTTTCTGAAAAGCTACCCACACTTGTCATACCTGCTCGGAAAGGTGTGCCAGCTCTGCGCACATTTCCGCAAGTCCCACACGCACGCTGCCACCCTGCGGACACTGCAACATCGGTTTAATCTGCCAGTGCACCGACTGCTGTGCGACGTGCCCACACAGTGGAACTCTACGCTCCACATGTTGGCCAGGCTCTATGAGCAGCGTAGAGCTATTGCGGAATACCAACTCAAACATGGGCGGCGTAGTGGGAGTCAGCCTCCTCAATTATTTACAGAAGAGTGGGCCTGGTTGGCAGCCATCTGCCAGGTCCTTGTAAACTTTGAGGAGTCTACCCAGATGCTGAGCGGGGATGCTGCAATCATTAGCGTCACCATTCCTCTGCTATGCCTCTTGAGAAGTTCCCTGCAAAGCATAAAGGCAGACGCTTTGGAATCGGAAACGGAGGCGGGGGAAGACAGTATGTCGCTGGATAGTCAGAGCAACCTCATGTCTATATCTCAGCGCGTTGAGGAGGAGGGGGAGGAGCATGAGGAGGAGGGGGAAGAGACAGCTTGGCCCACTGCTGAGGGGACAGATGCTGCTTGCCTGTCATCCTTTCAGCGTGTATGGCCAGAGGAGGAGGAGGAGGAGGAGGATCCTGAAAGTGATCTTCCGAGTGAGGACAGCCATGTGTTGCGTACAGGTACCCTGGCACACATGGCTGACTTCATGTTAGGATGCCTTTCTCGTGACCCTCGCGTTACACGCATTCTGGCCACTACGGATTACTGGGTGTACACACTGCTCGACCCACGGTATAAGGAGAGCCTTTCCACTCTCATTCCCGAAGAGGAAAGGGGTTCGAGAATGATGCTATACCACAGGGCGCTGGTGGACAAACTGATGGTAAACTTCCCATCCGACAGCGCTAGTAGCCGAAGGCGCATTTCCGCGGCCCAGGTAGCAGGGGAGGCGCAGAGATCGGGCAGCATGTACAGTGCAGGCAGGGGAACATTATCCAAGGCCTTTGCCAGCTTTATGGCTCCCCAGCAAGACTGTGTCACCGGTCCCCAGTCAAGGCTGAGTTGGTGGGAGCACTGTAAAAGGATGGTGAGGGAGTACGTAGCCGATCGCACGACCATCCTCGGTGACGCCTCTGCCCCCTACAACTACTGGGTGTCGAAGCTGGACACGTGGCCTGAACTCGCGCTGTATGCCCTGGTGGTGCTTGCTTGTCCTGCGGCTAGCGTCTTGTCAGAGAGTGTGTTTAGTGTGGCTGGGGGAATCATCACGGATAAGCGTACCCGCCTGTCAACCGACAGTGCTGACAGGCTTACACTCATCAAGATGAACAAAGCCTGGATTTCCCCAGACTTCTCTTCTCCACCAGCAGACAGCAGCGATACCTAAACAATACGTAGGCTGCACCCGCGGATGGAAGCATCGTTCTCTATCACCATCCAAAACGGGGACCTTTTTGCTTCATCTATCTGTGTATAATATTCCTCCTCCTCCTCCTGCTCCTCCTCCTGAAACCTGACGTAATCACGCCGAACGGGCAATTTTTCTTAGGCCCACAAGGCTCAGTCATATAATTTTTCTAAACAATTTTTATACGTTTCAATGCTCATTAAAGCGTTGAAACTTTAACCTGAACCAATTTTTATTTTTACTGGGCTGCCTCCAGGCCTAGTTACCAATTAAGCCACCTTAACCAAAGCGATTAATGGGTTTCATCTGCCCTCTTGGTTGGGCATGGGCAATTTTTCTCAGGTACATTAATTTTTTGCCCACCTGCATTACAGCTGACGTAACATCAGCTGTGTTGGGCACTGCAATGGGAAATATTTATGTACCACCGGTGGGTTCCAGGGAGCCACCCATGCTGTGGGTCCACAGGGAGTTGTAAATGCATCTGTCCACTTCTAAAGAACCCCGGTCTGACTGGGGCATGCAGTGTGGGCCGAAGCCCACCTGCATTAAACATGACATTATTACCTCAGCTGTGATGGGCAATGCAATGGGATATATTTATGTACCGCCAGTGGGTTCCAGGGAGCCACCCATGCTGTGGGTCCACAGGGAGTTGTAACTGCATGTGTCCACTTCTAAAGAACCCCAGTCTGACTGGGGCATGCAGTGTGGGCCGAAGCCCACCTGCATTAAACATGAATTTATTACCTCAGCTGTGATGGGCAATGCAATGGGATATATTTATGTACCGCCGGTGGCTTCCTGGCACCCACCCATGCTGTCGGTCCACAGGGACTTCACAATAGGGAGTTGTACCTGCCTGTGTCTATGAATTAAAAACCCTGCTCCGGTTGGGGCATGCAGTGTGGGCCGAAGCCCACCTGCATTTAATCTGACGTTAGCTCTGCTGTCCAGGGCACTGCAATGGAATACATTTATGTACAGGGAGCCACCCATGCTGTGGATGCACACGGAATTCCCATTGCGGAGTTGTACCTGCCTGTGACTATTTATAAAAAACCACGGTCTGACTGGGGCATGCAGACACCTTGACAGAATGAATAGTTTGTGGCACATAGGTTCCCCATTGCTATGCCCACATGTGCAGCTCCAGATGGAGGTGGCACAGGATTGGATTTCTCATTGCTTCTGTACAGCATTGTGGAATATTGCCCCGCCCCTTTTAAAGAGGGTTGCTGCCTAGCCGTGCCAACCCTCTGCAGTGTGTGCCTGCTTTTCCTCTGGCAGACACACTTATAAATAGACATGAGGGTGGCGTGACATGAGGGCAGCTGAAGGCTGGGCAGGGACAGTTTGGTGTGCGCTGTGGACACTGGGTCGTGGGGGGGAGGTTTGGGCAGCATGTAACCCAGGAGAAGTGGCAGCGGAGTGTCATGCAGGCAGTGATTGTGCTTTGATGGAGGTAGTGTGGTGCTTAGCTAAGGTATGCATTGCTAATGAGGGCTTTTCAGAAGTAAAAGTTGGTGGGAGGGGGGGGGCCACTCTTGCCGCTATTGTGGCTTAATAGTGGGACCTGGGAACTTGAGATGCAGCCCAACATGTAGCCCCTCGCCTGCCCTATCTGTTGCTGTGTCGTTCCCATCCCTTTCTTGAATTGCCCAGATTTTCACAAACGAAAACCTTAGCGAGCATCGGCGATATACAAAAGTGCTCAGGTCGCCCATTGACTTCAATGGGGTTCGTTACTCGAAACGAACCCTCGAGCATCGCGAAAAGTTCGTCTCGAGTAACGAGCACCCGAGCATTTTGGTGCTCGCTCATCTCTAGTTGGGACCCATTAGCTTTTCCTATTTATGATATAATCAATGCCCGTGCAAAATTTCACGTTTCTATGACATTAGGAAGTGAGAGAATTAGATTCCGTACGTAGAATTTGGACGCTAATTCTTTTGCGCTTAGAATTGAATAATCCAGTTGGGACCCAATAGCTTTTCCTATTTATGACACAATCAATGCCCGTGCCAAATTTCAAGTTTCTATTACACCAAGAAGTGAGAGAATTAGATTTCGTACGTAAAATCTGGACACTAATTGTTTTGCACTTAGAATTGAACAATCGAGTTGGGACCCATTAGCTTTTCGTATTTTTGATATAATCAATGCCCGTGCCAAATTTATAAGTTTTTATTACATCGGGAAGTGAGAGAATTAGATTACGTACGTAAAATTTGGACGCTAATTCTTTTACGAATAGAATTTAATAATCAAGTTGGGAGCTATTAACTTTTCCAATTTATGACATAATCAATGCCTGTACAAATTTCAAGTTTCTATGACACCGGGAAGTGAAAGAATTAGATTCCGTACGTAAAATTTCGACGCTAATTGTTTTGCGCTTAAAATTGAATATTCGAGTTGGGGCCCATTAGTTTTTCCTATTTATGATATTATCAATGCCCGTACAAAATTTCACGTTTCTATGACACCGGAAAGTGAAAGAATTACATTCCATAGGTAAAATTTGGATGCTAATTCCTTTGCACTTAGAATTGAATAATCGAGTTGGGACCCATTAGCTTTTCGTATTTATGACATAATCAATGCCCGCGCCAAATTTCACGTTTCTATAACACGGGAAAGTGAGAGAATTACATTCCGTACGTAAAATTTGGACACTAATTCTTTTGCGCTGTCAATTAAATAATTGAGTTGGGACCCATTAACTTTTCCTATTTATGACATAATCGATGCTCGTGCCAAATTTTAAGTTTCTATGACATTGGGAAGTGAGAGATTTAGATTATGTACATAAAATTTCGACTCTAATTCTTTTGCTCTAGAATTAAATAATCTTTCCTTTTTCTATTTTGGACATTATCTATGCTCTTACCAAATTTCATGTTTCTACGACATGGGGAAGTTGGAGAATTAGTGGTGAGTCAGTCAGTGAATGAGTGAGTGAGTCAGTGAGGGCTTTCGTCTTTATATATATAGATGGAGTACAACCTGGGTATATCCTGTGTATCTATATATATAAAGCTGAAAGCCCTCACTGACTGACTCACTGACTGACTCACTGACTGACTCACTGACTGACTCACTGACTGACTCACTGACTGACTCACTGACTGACTCACTGACTGACTGACTCGCCAAAAGTCCTCCAACTTCCCGATATCATAGAAACATGAATTTTGGCGCGAGCATAGATTATCTCCAAAATAGGAAAATTAATTGGGTCCCAACTCGATTATTCAATTCTAGCGCAAAACAATTGGTGTCAACATTTTACGTACATAATCTAAATCTGTCACTTACCAATGCCTTCGAAACTTAAAATTTGGCACGAGCATTGATTTTGACATAAATAGGAAAAGCTAATGGGTCCCAACTCGATTATTCAATTCTATGCGCAAAAGAATTAGCGTCCAAATTTTACGTACGGAATCTAATTTTCTCACTTTCCGGTGTCATAGAAACGGGAAATTTGGCACGAGCATTGATTATGTCATAAATAGGAAAAGTTCATAGGTCCCAACTCGATTATTCAATTCTATGCGCAAAAGAATTGGCGTCAACATTTTACGTACGGAATGTAATTTTTTCACTTTCCGGTGTCATAGAAAGGGAAATTTGGCACGAGCATTGATTATGTCATAAATAGAAAAAAGTAATGGGTCCCAACTTCATTATTCAATTCTAGCGCAAAAGAATTGGCGTCGAAATTTTACGTGCAGAAGGTAATTTTTTCACTTTCCGGTGTCACAGAAACAGGTAATTTGGCACGAGCATTGATTATGTCATAAATAGGAAAAGCTAATGGGTCCCAACTCCATTATTCAATTCTATGCGCAAAAGAATTAGCGTCGAAATTTTACGTACGGAATGTAATTTCTTCCCTTTCCGGTGTCATAGAAACGTGAAATTTGGCACGAGCATTGATTATGTCATAAATAAGAAAAGCTAATGGGTCCCAACTCCATTATTCAATTCTATGCGCAAAAGAATTAGCGTCCAAATTTTACGAACGGAATGTAATTTTTTCACTTTCCGGTGTCCTAGAAACGGGAAATTTGGCACGAGCATTGATTGTCATACATAGGAAAAGCTAATGGGTCCCAACTCGATTATTCAATTCTAGCGCAAAAGAATTGGCGTCGAAATTTTACGTACGGAAGGTAATTTTTTCACTTTCCGGTGTCATAGAAACGTGAAATTTGGCACGAGCATTGATTATGTCATAAATAGGAAACGCTAATGGGTCCCAACTCGATTATTCAATTCTAGCGCAAAAGAATTGGCGTCGAAATTTTACGTACGGAATGTAAATTTTTCACTTTGCGCTGTCATAGAAACGGGAAATTTGACACGAGCATTGATTATGTCATGAATAGGAAAAGCTAATGGGTCCCAACTTCATTAGTCAATTCTATGCGCAAAAGAATTAGCGTCCAAATATTGCGTGCGGAATGTAATTTTTTCACTTTCCGGTGTCATAGAAACGGGAAATTTGGCACGAACACTGATTATGTCATACATAGGAAAAGCTAATGGGTCCCAACTCGATTATTCAATCCTAAGCGCAAAAGAATTGGCGTCGAAATTTTATGTGCGGAGTGTAATTTTTTCACCTTCCGGTGTCATAGAAACAGGAGATTTGGCACGAGCATTGATTATGTCATAAATAGGAAAAGCTAATGGGTCCCAACTCCATTATTCAATTCTATGCGCAAAAGAATTAGCGTCCAAATTTTACGTGCGGAATGTAATTTTTTCACTTTCCGGTGTCATAGAAACAGGAGATTTGGCACGAGCATTGATTATGTCATTAATAGGAAACGCTAATGGGTCCCAACTCGATTGTTCAATTCTAGCGCAAAAGAATTGGCGTCAAAATTTTACGTGCGGAATGTAATTTTTTCACTTTCCGGTGTCATAGAAACGGGAAATTTGGCACGAGCATTGATTATGTCATAAATAGGAAAAGCAAATGGGTCCCAACTCGATTATTCAATTCTAAGCGCAAAGAATTAGTGTCCAAATTTTATGTATGTAATCTAATTCTCTCACTTCCTGATGTCATTTTATATAAAGGAAACGTCGCATGGTTACCTCCCCGTGGTGTTTCCTGGGTAACGCAGAGAACTATGCAAAATGGTGAACATATTTTTCTCCTCAGTATCTCTAAAGTAACCACGACTTCATAAGCTTTTCCGTGTGAACACCAGATAAACACCAGTACCAAATTAACTCGGGCAAAGCCGGGTATATCAGCTAGTAATTATATATGTACAGCTGCTATAAGTTATACATCTCCCTGTATATATGGTAGTGATATAGACCATGCTGGTGTTAGGGAAATTCAATTGTTCCATCAATATGCTGCGAGGCTCCAAATTAGAGGTGGTTATGGCGGCCGCCGTGAGAAAGCAATGGACACAGACATCATGACCGTGTCTAAAAACAATCTACCTTTATTACAAAACATCTTTTTGCATATAGTATTTTTAAAGGAGAGTGGTCTATTGTCAATATGTGTACATTTCAGCCAGTCATGTGCTTTTACATAGATAGCAGTTAAACACTAAGGCATTGTCTTTACTGGACACTATTGCACACTGACCTTTGAACAGTGTAACAGAAGATAAGGAAGAATGTAAGATATATTCTAAGTGCTATTCTCTATTTCTAATTCCTGTAACAATGCAATCTTGTCATGCAAACAACACATAAATATCAAAGATGTTCATAGGAGACAGGATGAAATATATATATATATATGTGTGTGTATGTGTGTATATATATATATATATATATATATATCTATATATATAAAATTGAATGTATGTCTGTCTGCGTGCGTGCGTGCGTGCGTGTTTGTCCTTTATGCGCTACTACACCATTCATCCGATCGCCATGAAACTTTGGGAAGTTGTTGAGTACACTCCTGGGAAGATTATAGGCATAGTACAAATATCCTACGATAAATGGCGCACGAGCGTCGTCGAAAGTTACGCCCCCCCCCCCCACGTAGATCGAATAAGTAAGCCACCTGCTATTGTGATGTCATCACTGATGTCATCAACATCGGACGCCCTTGAACATGCCCCAACATGTTCTATAAAGCTGCATTGTGATGTCATTAAGGCTCTATTATGACACGTACAGCTTGGAACCACTAGAGCACGCCAGCCAATTACCATTGGAGTTGGAAGTGGGTAAACAAGTACTAGGATATCTTCCTAAGAAGCCACAGCAGCCGGATAAATTGTATGTTCCACCCAACGGCTATTTTATTCAGCCCGCAAGGGGGAAGCAGCGGCCTACAAAATCTAATTAGATAGATAGATAGATAGATAGATAGATAGATAGATAGATAGATAGATAGACTGTATGCAATAACCCTGATAGATAGATAGATAGATAGATAGATAGATAGATAGATAGATAGATAGATAGATAGATAGATAGATAGATAGATAGACTGTATGCAATGACACGTACAGCTTGAAACCATAAATACTAGAGCACGCCAGCCATTTACAGTCAGTCTCCATTGAAGTTGGAAGTGGGCAAACATGTGCTAGGCCAGTGATGGCGAACCTTTTAGGGACCGAGTGCCCAAACTACAACCCAAAACCCACTTATGTATCGCAAAGTGCCAACACGTCAGGGGGCGGGGCTTATCACAACGTATGATTTTACCCCCGTCGTTCTAAAAAGGACAAGGCTGTTTCAGAATAGACCGGGTGCAGATTCTGACTGCTTTTTGGACGCGGAAATACTGCAGAATGTGCTCAGCGGAGATTTCTGTGGAAAATTCTGCAGCATTTCCGCATCTAAAAAGCAGTCAAAATCTGCACCCGGTCTATTCTGAAAGAGCCCTGCCCATTTCTGCCACATGTACACATACCCCAGCGGTAATAGTGACACCTTCACCCCAGCGATAATAGTGACATCCCACAGCAGTAATAATAGTGACACTCCCCCCATTAGTAATAAGAGTGACATACCCCAGCGGTAAACCTCAGTGGTCGCTGCTGCCGTCATCTAGATATATAAAAACGTAGTATGTATGTATGTCTGTCTTCGCAGCAACGCGCGAACATGCCCCAACATGTTCTCATAAGCTGCATTGTGATGTCATTAAGGCTCTATTATGACACGTACAGCTTGGAACCACTAGAGCACGCCAGCCAATTACCATTGGAGTTGGAAGTGGGTAAACAAGTACTAGGATATCTTCCTAAGAAGCCACAGCAGCCGGATAAATTGTATGTTCCACCCAACGGCTATTTTATTCAGCCCGCAAGGGGGAAGCAGCGGCCTACAAAATCTCATTCAGGTAGGTAGGTTCAGTTCTTGGAGGTTGGGGAATGCTTATGGGCAAGGCCTTATGTCTCATCCCAACTCGATTATTCAATTCTAAGCGCAAAAGAATTAGCGTCCAAATTTTATGTACGGAATTTAATTCTCTCACTTCCCAATGTCATAGAAACTTGAAATTTGGCTCGAGCATTGATTATGTCATAAATAGGAAAAGTTAATGGGTCCCAACTCGATTATTCAATTCAAAGCGCCAAAGAATTAGCGTTCAAATTTTACGTACGGAATCTAATTCTCTCATTTCCTGATGTCATAGATAGATAGATAGATAGATAGATAGATAGATAGACTGTATGCAATGACACGTACAGCTTGGAACCATAAATACTAGAGCACGCCAGCCATTTACAGTCAGTCTCCATTGGAGTTGGAAGTGGGCAAACATGTACTAGGCTATCTTCCCAAGAAGCCACAGCAGCCGGATAAATTGGATGTTCCACACAACGGCTATTTTATTCAGCCTGCAAGGGGGAAGCAGCGGCCTACAAAACCTCAGTGGTCGCTGCTGCCGTCATCTAGATATATAAAAACGAATGTATGTATGTCTGTCTGTCTTCGCAGCAACGCGCGACGGGTACGCTAGTATATATATATAAAATTGAATGTATGCGTGTCTGTGTGTGTGTGTGTCTGTCTGTCTGTCTCTGTGTGTGTTTGTCCTTTATGCATTACTACACCATTCATCCGATCGCCATGAAACTTTGGGAAGTTGTTGAGTACACTCCTGGGAAGATTATAGGCATAGTACAACTATCCTACGATAAATGGGGCGCGTGCGAGCGTCGTAGACAGTTACGCCCCCCACGTAGATCGTTCGATTTCCATCACTGCCACTAATTCTCTCACTTCCCAATGTCGTAGAATCATGAAATTTGGCACGAGCATTGATTATGTCATAAATAGGAAAAGCTAATGGGTCCCAACTCGATTATTTAATTCTATGCGCAAAAGAATTAGCGTCCAAATTTTACGTACGGAATCGAATTCTCTCGCTTCCTAATGTAATAGAAACGTGAAATTTGGCACGAGCATTGATTATGTCATAAATAGGAAAAGCTAATGGGTCCCAACTCCATTATTCAATTCTATGCGCCAAAGAATTAGCGTCCAAATTTTACGTACGGAATCTAATTTTCTCGCTTCCCAATGTCATAGAAACTTAAAGTTTGGCACGAGCATTGATTATGTCATAAATAGGAAAATCTAATGGGTCCCAACTCGATTATTCAATTCAGTTAGCGTCCAAATTTTGCGTACGGAATGTAATTTTCTCACATAGAAACTTGAAATTTGGCACGGGCATTGAATATGTCACAAATAGGAAACGCTAATGGGACCCAACTCGATTATTCAATTCTATGCGCAAAAGAATTAGCGTCCAAATTTTACGTATGGAATCTAATTTTCTCGCTTCTCAATGTCATAGAAACTTGAAATTTGGCACGAGCATTGATTATGTCATAAATAGGAAAAGCTAATGGGTACCAACTCCATTATTCAATTCTATGCGCC
Organism: Eleutherodactylus coqui; assembly: GCF_035609145.1. Classification (NCBI taxonomy): domain Eukaryota; kingdom Metazoa; phylum Chordata; class Amphibia; order Anura; family Eleutherodactylidae; genus Eleutherodactylus; species Eleutherodactylus coqui. Next base: position 24,769,694 of record NC_089841.1, read on the forward strand.
AAAGAATTAGCGTCCAAATTTTACGTACGGAATCTAATTTTCTCGCTTCCCGATGTCATAGAAACTTGAAATTTGGCACGGGCATTGATTATGTCATAAATAGGAAAAGCTAATGGGTCCCAACTCGATTATTCAATGGGAAGTTGTTGAGTACACTCCTGGGAAGATTACTGGCATAGTACAACTATCCTACGATAGGTGGCGCACGTGCGAGCGTCGTCGACAGTTATGCCCCCCCAGACAAAGATCGTTTGATTTCCATCTCAAGCTCAAAAGCAAAAGGCATTACGAGCAACGGGATGAGTGTTCAACTACAAAATGATGCATCCGCCGAACGTATCACAAGACAATTCCTGGATATTGAGAATGCTGAGGTAAAATAAAAGCTGTGCTGTGATTGGTTGCTATATATTATACCTCTGAGGTAAAATGAATGCTGCGCTGTGATTCGCTGCTATTTTTTATATTGCTGAGGCAGAATAAAAGTTGCGCTGTGATTGGTTGTTATTTCTCTTACTACTGACGTAACATGAAAGCTGTGCTGTGATTGGTTGTTATATATTATACCGCTGAGGTAACATGAAAGCTGCACTGTGATTGGTTGTTATATTTTATACTGCTGAGGTAACATATAAGCTGTGCTGTGATTGGGTGTTATATATTATAAAGCTGAGGTAACATGAAAGCTGCGCTGTGATTGGTTGTTATATATTATACCACTGAGGTAACCTAAAAAAGCTGCGCTGTGATTGGTTGTTATATAGATATATAAAAACAAATGTATGTCTGTCTGTCTTCGCAGCAACGCGCGACGGGTAAGCTAGTATATATATAAAATGTGTTTTAGGCTCATAGTCTTCACACCGGTATAATCTTGATACCACCTGTATAAAGATATATATGTTCAGCTATATGTTATGCAGTATAACTTACATCATCTATACACATATATATTATATATTTTGTGAGATGCACAGATTATATATTTTGTTATGGCGGTATTGAGCCCATGGGATCGCCATCTTTCCTTCACCTAGATATGGGGTAACACCTCATAATACGGCACAGTACACATGTACATATCGACACATCCCTGACCATCTGACTACTAACTAACAGACCGCATTTGCTCTCTCTAACGTAGGCCTGGTGCTTGAAACAGGGAGCAAAAGTCCATCAGCTTTATCCAACCAGGTTGCTGAAAATGCCCATTCATTTCAATGGGAGACACACAGCTGAAAATGGTCAAGAATAGAACATGGAGCGGGTTGGAAACGCTGCGTTTTAAGCCTTGTGTGAGCTGCGCCATTGAAATTAATGGGAGCGTTGTACAGCGTTTAGTGCAGCGCTAAACGCTGTACAAAAAACGCCCGTGTGAGGGAGGCCTTAGAGAACTGGTGATGAGGCAGTCAGTCACACTTATATATCCACACCGTAATATTATAAATGTGAAAGTAACTGTCTGACTGTTTGTTACCTTTTCACGGCTAAACTGCTGATGCGATTTTAATGACATTTGGCAGGGAGATAAATTGCATCCTGAGGAAGGACATAGGCTATGTTTTATCCTGAAAGGGAGCGTGACAAGGCAGATTTATTTTGTGATGCACTGTGCGATGAGGCGGAGGGTAAGGGGGTGCACATCATATGCTAGGCCTCCCCAAACAGTCAGACACGTAACGGCAGGCGTCGTTGCCGCACATATGCGATTATCAAGCTAGCGGTCATTATTTTTTAATAACCTAACATAAGAAAGATAAGGAAACAGTGTAATAAATGTGACATTAGTTATTTGGTTATATAATGTTATGTATTATATGTAAAACATTCCGGAAGTTGCTAGTAGAATTTGGATATAGAATCATATGTAAAAAGGTATATTCAAGCGTTTATTTGAATATTGATTTTAGAATACTAAATGTATGATTAATTAGATTTTATTCAGCTATCTTACTGAATACCAACTTACCAACTTTGTGCTGACTCCCGAGTAGGTGGCTGAACCAGTTTTGTCTATGTGTAAACTAGAAACAATGTCCCCTCTTTTGATGTGCAAATTGTTGATGGATCTTTAAGATTACATTCTGATTAAGTAGGTACTCAGCCAGCCAGGAGACAACCTTTATTATCACATGTAATTGTTTTATGTATAGTTCAAACAGCTTTGTTGATACCTTTTGTTTAAAAGGCTTTTGATTTACAGCCCTATTGTAATCTGTTGGAATGAGGGTTTGGTCAGCAAAAGTAGAATGAAACTAGGTATTGGAAACGCCTTCTTTACAACTTGCATATAAACTAGCAATGTACAACAATAAACAGAATTCATTCTGATCACTAGACGGTCTTATGTGTAGTGATTTATTATGGTTCTCTATGAGTACTCTATATAATATTTCCTCTTAATTTGGATACAGGCAACATTCGCATTTCGGTCTGCGTTCCAGACCCCCCACAGTTTATTTGGCGCCCAACGTGGGGCAGAAGCTAACTCCTTACCTGCAGCCGATACCTGACTACACTACCTGCCGACCAGCCGGACCAGAGGCCACGGGACCCCAGATCTACAAAACACCGGTATACGGTAAGCTCTTGACTTGCCACTCAAGCTCTGGGCTCTCCTGACTTCAGTCTCGTGTCGACAGGGGGTGAGTTGCTGCATGTTATATAGGACGCTTCTGCCTGTTATTTACGGTGTTCTTAGTGACCGTGCTAGACGGAAGAACCCTTGTGTGTATATTGCCATGTTGCCTGTAGTAATTGTTGAAATCTGTACGTTGATTGTCTGTGTCATGTTAGCCATAATTTGCTTTTACTGAGTCTGTTATATCACCAGAAGTCCCCTAAACCCCCCCCTTAAGGAGTCCGTAAAACTATTCCAGGACCAGGGACCAGGGGTCCTTAGTTTACTATGTGATATCAGGTCCTGTTTTACTTGGTGATGAATAGTGGGAAATAGAGGTCTGTGTGAGAAATAATTGTCCTGCCAGCTGCGGGCTTGGTAAGAAGGGACCGCCAGATTTATCTGAGGAAAGCCGTATGCATCCTCAATGCTGTGTAACAGTGGTAAATCAAGAGGTAAGTCCATAAGAGAAAGGGAAGGGGGAGACGTACGCAGACAAACGTATAAAATATATAGACAGATAGGACTTAGAAAAGCGGGAACCTTTAACTATGGGTTCTGGCAATAGTACGGGAAAAAGCATATGAAAGATATCAGATACGCCGGTTTAGATAAAGGAACAGACAATATGGGAAACGTACAGGGCAAGCTGTATGCCTATATGGAAATCAGCTAGAGAAATAGTAAAAGACAAAGAAGGCACGTTAGCTGTGGGAAGAAGAATGTAGTAAGGTGTTTAGAATTTTGGGAGTCTTAGACCAGCAAGTTTGGGGAAAAGATTCAGAGATAGTCAAAAGGTTGTATAAAAATATGTTAGACAGATGGATTAAGGCAAGTATAGATACGGCAGTAAGGGGTTATCAGAGAAAGGGAATCCTCTTATAGTTTGTGTCCCTCTGGGACATAAAGTAAGTTCATGCAAAATCTGTGGACAATTATGTGACAAATAACCACTATTGTTTGTCTTGTAAGTCTTGATGTTATGTAAACTAATCTTTGTTGTACGTCTTAGTCTTTTTCATGTAAGTGTAAGAAAGTTATACCCCACTCACATCTGTGGGGGTTCAAAAGAACAATGAAGTATATATACTGTGTGGTTTTTTCCTGAGTGTAAAGTTGATGTAAGCAATTTTAGCTGAAGGTTATAGTAAAGAAAAAAGCAAGTCAATGAGTTAAGGAAAGGTAGAAGGTTTAACAATGCACGGTAATAATAGTTGCTATCTGGAGTGGTGAATATAAGTATCTAGGTGGAAATGGGCATAAGTTGTATTATGTTTGTCATTGGATAGCCTATTCTGAACAAAATATGTAAAAACCGCGGTACATAAGCGTTTTTCTTATATATATATATATACTTTGTTCAATATGGGAAGTTCTATGAACAGTAAATACAATCCCAGTTTCTACTTCACATGAGATACTTATCGGTCTGTATATGAGTGAATGAAAACTCCAGTGAGTGTGAATTTGTGTATTAATGAAGGGCCCGTATGAGAGTTAGATTGTGTTATATGGTATATACTGTCCGGTGGCTAGAAACTAAATGAGGCAAGAAAGACCAAACGCTGAGCCAGACCACAGGGGTGGAGCTAGGTGATGTAAGGAGATGGGAGGGAAGAACAATAGGAAGAGGTCTTGCTCCACCCTCAACACAGACCAGCCTAGGTGAGAAGTATATGTCTTGTAATTACTAATAATTAATGCTGTTTAAAGTCTGAATGTTTTAGTTGCTTATTAAAGGGGTTGTCCCGCGCCGAAACGGGTTTTTTTTTTTTTTTTTAAACCCCCCCCCCCCCCGTTCGGCGCGAGACAACCCCGATGCAGGGGTTAAAAAAACCACCCGCACAGCGCTTACCTGAATCCCAGCGGTCCAGCGTCTTCATACTCACCTGCTGAAGATGGCCGCCGGGATCCTCTGTCTTCATGGACCGCAGGGCTTCTGTGCGGTCCATTGCCGATTCCAGCCTCCTGATTGGCTGGAATCGGCACGTGACGGGGCGGAGCTACACGGAGCTACACGGAGCCCCATTCAGAAAAGAAGAAGACCCGGACTGCGCAAGCGCCGCTAATTTGGCCATCGGAGGGCGAAAATTAGTCGGCACCATGGAGACGAGGACGCCAGCAACGGAGCAGGTAAGTATAAAACTTTTTATAACTTCTGTATGGCTCATAATTAATGCACAATGTACATTACAAAGTGCATTATTATGGCCATGCAGAAGTGTATAGACCCACTTGCTGCCTCGGGACAACCCCTTTAATATCTTAGCTATTGTTCTGTTTCATAGAGATAAAATTCAGTGTCATAGAAAGGAAGACAGACGCTGATGAAATAAGAAACTTGTAATGAATTATGTGAATTATACGGTCTTAAAAATAGAGAACATAGGGATTTTAAGATATATATATATATTTTTTTGCTTTTTGGGTAAATGTCAGTTCTGTGATTGGTTGGACGTCTATATCACTGCTAAATGCTGTTAGTACTGCACTGTCTCTGAGAGAATGTTCTGAAGGAGAGACATGCAGACGACCAGCATCAAGGGGTGGAGTTAGATAATGTAAAAGTAGGTAATGTTTCATCCTTCTTTTGTCTACAAAGGGAGGGGGTGAGGAGCTTGGGCAGTTAGGAAAAGTTTTTTTTTTCTCTTCTCAAATTTGATTGAGACATTGCAGGCAGGATCAGATTAATAATGAATTTGCTTAAGGAATATCATATTTTAATGTGGCTAGATGTTTGTGGATTATTCTGCCTTGTTGTAATTTATGTCTCTGTTATTTGTACTGATATCTTACAAGCCTTATCTGCATCCATCAAATTTTCACGGGATGGATCGGTACGGGTTGAGACCTCAAGTGACAGTTCAGAGGAGGTTTTGTAAACTAACTGCTCTCTTGGTAGATCCGGCTCATGTATTTGTCTTGCTAGCTACTGCAGAAACTCAGCTTTCCGCAGGTCCTGACAAATAGTAAGCCACCTCCAAGACAAACTCCAATTCCTGAGTCATTGCTTAGCCCAAGGAACTGGACATCTGACATAGGTGATCCAGGTATTGCAGGTCAGCAATTTCTAAATTTTTAATTTTTAATTTTTTTTTTGCAACAAGGTTCTGATCTATTTGTCTAGCAGTAATTGGTGCAAGGGGTTTCAGGAGTGCCAATTCAGCTGGCAGAAACTGAACCGCTAGAGGTAATGTTTAAAGGGTCACGATGCCTCATGCGCTTCCTTGTGCTGGAAAGTCCTGAAAGCATATTGGGAACCGAAATGATGGGACCCTTGGGATCTTGTATCGAATTTCACCCGTCCGGTGAGACTCGTATACACCCCAGGTCTGAAAGTCACCCGACCTTCGGTCGGATGGCAGCAGACCTAGCGACACCTCTACCTGTCTTCACTTTTACGCACGCAGAGAAACAAGTTCTTAGTGTCGTTCCTTCGACCCTTTGGGCTACCAGTCAGACGGACCTCGACAGACTGTCTGTATTTGTTTGTATTTAATTTCAGAGGAAAGCAGTACTGTTGGATAGTGCTGCCACAAGGGGCACAGAATAGCCCAAAACCAGTTCACCAGATTCATGAAGTTGGTATTAGACACCTGGCCAATTCCCGAGGGCACCGCCCTCTTGTAATATGTTGATGATTAATTTTTCTTTTCTTTTATGTACTGCTGACACAAATAGTTACCTCAATGCATCACTAAGCCTTTTGTGTTTCCTCCATCAGAGTAGAATGGCTGCAAAGCCAGCAAAGAGAAACTTCAGTTCTGCAAGTCTCACGTAGTGTTCCTGGGCCACTGCCTAGGTCCAGGTACTAAGCACCTGACGCCAGAACGCACGAAGGTGGTAAGTGACATGCAACTTCCCACCTCCCATGCCCAGTTGCGTACCTTCTTGGGACTGGTTTCATACTATTGGCAATGGACGCTCTGCCTCCATGACCATGCAGCCTCTGTACGACTGTTTGGGTTCACGGCCATTTGCCCTGACCCCGCAGGCCGAGTCAGCCTTCTATCAGCTGAAAGTACAGGTAACCGGGTGCACTGGGGCTGCCAGACTATGACAACCCTTTCCAAATGTACGTCACTGAGATGGAGGGACACGCCACCACTGTACTGACACAAAAAGCGACCTGTAGCATACTACAGTGCCCATCTTGACGCGGTGGCTAGAGGGTCTCCATCCTGCGTCCGAGCGGTTCTAGCAGTTCAGGCACTAATGGACAAAAGTTCTGACGTTGTCCTAGATCACACCATGGTGATCTACACCCCACATGACATACATGGTATCCTGACACAGGTAAGCCGTAGACATCTGTCTCTTGCTAGACAGATCAAAATGGAACTTGCAATTACGCTCTTCATCCAATGTCTCATTTCAACGTTGCACCACTTTGAATCCGGCCACCTTATTACCATTAGGTGACACTGATTCAAATGGGGGAGTAAGTACAGAGGACCAGCTTTTTGCAAATTCTCTGACTGATGAAGAGGAGGCCTTTGACGCAGAACACCAGCATGATTGTGACAGCTGGGTTCGCACATGTCACTGGCAAACCCCTCCTAAACCCCCACCTTGAAATGTTTGTGGATGGATCTAGATACCTGAATGACGAAGGAAGGTTTGTAACAGGTTTTGAAGTAGTCACACTGAATGAGATGCTTGTACAAAAGCCACTGCCGCCATACATGTCAGCGCAGGAACTGAGGCCTGTACGATTGAAAAAGGTACCACTGCTAATATCTACACTGATTCCAGGTACGCCTTTGGTACTGCACACGATTATGGACCCATCTGGCGGTCCAGGAGCTTTCTCACGGCACAAGGCAAGCCCATTAAGCTATCATGTTGCCAGGACAGGTGGCCATAATAAAGGTTAAAGCACACACGCAGGGGCAGTCACCAGAGAGCAAGGGATAGGGCAGCCAAGGCTGCAGCCCTCCTGGACAGGACGCAAGACCCCTTGTGCTGTAAGTTGGATCTTGGTCCCACCACTCTTGTTGATTTGGGATTTGGCGTCCTACGAGACGTAGATGATGTACCAGCTGCTGCCTACACCCACCTCACCGTCCTAGCTCACGGGAAAGTGCATTCCTCTCGGGAATGCCATGGTTTCTGTTGTGGACAAGGTATAGTATGCTCCAGGGTTCGACAGGTTGGCGAAGGCATATGTGAAGGCATGTGAAGTGCACACCCAGACCACTGTATCCTATTCAGAGATTACAAATCGATTACATCCAGCTTCCCAAATCAGGCAGGTATGAGTACGTCCTTGTGTGCGTGGACCTGTTCAAAGCCACCACACAATGTACAGTGACTAAACTTGTGTCAGAACTTGTATGTAGATTTGGGGTACCAGAGACAATTGAGAGTGACGGAGGTACACAATTTACAGGTGAAGTGATGCGAGAGGTGATGTCAGCCCTTGGAGTGGAACAAGCGTTTCACACTCCATACCACCCGCAGAGTTATGATATGCTTAAGTTAAAAGAAGTGTTGTTTGGCTCTATGCCAAGATTAGGCCTGTACCATCCACAGGCCCTACAGCAGGGGTGTGATAAGGTTATTGAATATGTACAAGAATTATGTCATAAACTGAAAATAACACCCGATCTAGTGTTTTCCCCAATTCCAGACCCTGACAACCTAGAGGGGACTCATTTCTTGCAGCCTGGAGATTGGGTGGTCGCAAAAAGACACGTAATAAAGGCCTTGGACCCAAGGTTTGACGACCATACCAAGTTCTGTTGTCAACACCTACTTCTGTAAAAGTGGATACATGCCTCCCACTGCAAGAAAGTTCCCGAGCCAGAGGAAAAGTGATGGGTGGGATCCCGGCGTTGTTTGGGTGGGGGAGGTAATGGACATTTTGACTTTGACATCTACATTTTGACTTTTGCATTTGTCTTATTGGACTGTCTTCTTATTGGGAAACACCACTACGAACGATCCACATGGAGAAGCGATGGACTGGATGGGCAAATATTTCCCACACGTGTATGCCCAACCTCAGGAGTGGAGAGGACATTTTGCGGACTTGTCTATTATCTGTCCCCACTCCTGTAGAGACTCTTCGAGACATACCCAAAAATACACCCCTTTAAGTGTCTAATATGACGATGACGATATTGATGTTGATAAATCTAAGATTACTGTATTGTAAACTTGATTGACTTGCAATATTTGATATTATGTCTTCATATCTTGATGGACATAGAGTGCACCATTCCTACCTCATAATACGGCACAGTACACATGTACATATCGACACATCCCTGACCATCTGACTACTAACTAACAGACTGCATTTGCTCTCTCTAACATAGGCCTGGTGCTTGAAACAGAGAGCAAAAGTCCATCAGCTTTATCCATCCAGGTTGCTGAAAATGCCCATTTATTTCAATGGGAGACACACAGCTGAAAATGGCCAAGAATAGAACATGGAGCGGGTTGGAAACGCTGCGTTTTAAGCCTTGTGTGAGCTGCGCCATTGAAATTAATGGGAGCGTTGTACAGCGTTTAGCGCAGCGCTAAACGCTGTACAAAAAACGCCCGTGTGAGGGAGGCCTTAGAGAACTGGTGATGAGGCAGTCAGTCACACTTATATATCCACACCGTAATATTATAAATGTGAAAGTAACTGTCTGACTGTTTGTTACCTTTTCACGGCTAAACTGCTGATGCGATTTTAATGACATTTGGCAGGAAGATAAATTGCATCCTGAGGAAGGACATAGGCTATGTTTTATCCTGAAAGGGAGCGTGACAAGGCAGATTTATTTTGTGATGCACTGTGCGATGAGGCGGAGGGTAAGGTGGTGCACATCATATGCTAGGCCTCCCCAAACAGTCAGACACGTAACGGCAGGCGTCGTTGCCGCACATATGCGATTATCAAGCTAGCGGTCATTATTTTTTAATAACCTAACATAAGAAAGATAAGGAAACAGTGTAATAAATGTGACATTAGTTATTTGGTTATATAATGTTATGTATTATATGTAAAACATTCCGGAAGTTGCTAGTAGAATTTGGATATAGAATCATATGTAAAAAGGTATATTCAAGCGTTTATTTGAATATTGATTTTAGAATACTAAATGTATGATTAATTAGATTTTATTCAGCTATCTTACTGAATACCAACTTACCAACTTTGTGCTGACTCCCGAGTAGGTGGCTGAACCAGTTTTGTCTATGTGTAAACTAGAAACAATGTCCCCTCTTTTGATGTGCAAATTGTTGATGGATCTTTAAGATTACATTCTGATTAAGTAGGTACTCAGCCAGCCAGGAGACAACCTTTATTATCACATGTAATTGTTTTATGTATAGTTCAAACAGCTTTGTTGATACCTTTTGTTTAAAAGGCTTTTGATTTACAGCCCTATTGTAATCTGTTGGAATGAGGGTTTGGTCAGCAAAAGTAGAATGAAACTAGGTATTGGAAACGCCTTCTTTACAACTTGCATATAAACTAGCAATGTACAACAATAAACAGAATTCATTCTGATCACTAGACGGTCTTATGTGTAGTGATTTATTATGGTTCTCTATGAGTGCTCTATATAATATTTCCTCTTAATTTGGATACAGGCAACATTCGCATTTCGGTCTGCGTTCCAGACCCCCCACACGGTGCCTGGAATTAAAACATGAATGAAAGACACATTAACATGGATTGAGATTTTTAAAAAATGTGTGCTGCCCATAGCAACCAATCACAGTGCAGCTTTTATTTTACCTCTGCAGTATAAGAAACACCAACCAATCACAGCGCAACCTTTAGCGAAATATTCCAAGAGCCTTTATTATGACTGGAATAGCAAAAGCAAAAAGTGTTTTAATTTCACGCATTCGATAATACGAGCGGATTTGCCTTTTTAATTCAAAAGGCTCCTATTCTCTCTAAAAATTGCATTTGCAATGATGAGCAATAAGGCTCAAGGGCAAACAGTTAGGCCTCATGTCCACGGGCGGGGCGGGTTCCATAGGCGGGAGCCCACCCTGCCCGTGGCATGAGGGCATTACTTACCAGTCCGGATGCGTGTGGGTCATCCATCTTCTCCTCCTTGCATGTGGGTTGGCACACCAGCATGGGGCCATGCCCACCGGCTTACCCCTGCACATGCGCAGTGGAGATTTTTTTTTTAAATCTCCTGCTTTCCCACGGGACCCGGAGCACACCCAGAATGACAGTTCCGGGTGTGCTGCAGATCGGACGGCTTCCATTGACTTAAATGGAAGCCATCCCTGCGGGATCCGCGGTAAAACGCAGCATGCTGCGATTTGTTTTCTGGACCAGACGGTCCACAAAACAAATCCGCATGTTTTAATAAAGCTACAGATGCCCATGATTTTCTATGGGTGGCTTGAACTCTGGATCATCTGCGCAGGTGCCCCACACGGATCCTGGAATTTAAACCCACCAGTGGACTTGAGCCCTTAAGGTAGGAGGTCTACATTTAGAAGAACATGTTTTTCTTATGGGCAACTTATGTGGCATGTATACAGCCCACAAAACCTTTATATCCTAGCAAAAGATGACAAGACCAAAAACACGTACAAAACTTATTGGATAATTAAAACACACACCCAATGTGGACTACACCTGAGATCAGCTATATAAGGAGACTGCGTTCAGCAACTCAGGATATGCCAGCTGTCCACCATCAGGGTGGCTGGTCTTTTATCATTTATATTCTCCTTTTTATTTATTTTGTATAGTGAGATAGCCTCTAGGTCAGGAACTATTAGCCTCTGCCACCATCATCCAGTGAGCTAGGGCTGGGAAATTACCACACTTGTCAGCTCCTTCTCAATATATTCTTTGAGACAGCTAGGGTCTGTAGGGAGTTGGATATCAGCAGACTTTGAAAGCTGAATAGCTGAGAACTAGGTGATAGCTATACTGGGAATGGAAATTCTACCGCAGCCTTGCAGTTATATTTTTTCACCCATGCAGCTGCAGTGTAGGGTGAGACAAATAATGATCTCTATAATGTTCACCACAGCTTTATTATTACATATAATGCATCTTATAAAAGAAATGTTGGAAAAACAGTGGGGCTTAATACTCCAAGACCCCTTCTACACTAGAACTTCCCACAAAAACCAAGAATCTTTTAGAAGGGCACGCGCACTTAAAAATATTTTTGCCCTAAGCAAACTTAAAAAAGCTAAAACCAACCTATCAGCAAATCCGATTTTTCCCAACACAACAGGCTGCTATAAATGTGGTAAGGGCAAATGTTGTGGCAATATAAAGAATAAGGTGGTTGAATTTAGAAGCAACCAGACTGATGAGACTTTTCCAATTAAATCTTTTAGCAATTCTTCCAACAAATATGTCATTTATCTGCTAGAATGTTTATGCAGATTACAATATAAAGGGCGACCCACACAGTGCTTACGTACAAGAACCACTAAACATATGTTAGGAGGAGGCTCACCACTGGGGGCGTTGGTCCTTCATAGAGAAATCAATGCGCTGCCGGGAACCAGGAGGAAGCAACAGCCTGCAGGAGCACCGCAGAACACCAGGAGGGAGTGACAGCCTGCAGGAGCGCCGCAGAACGTCAGAAGAAGTAAGTAATGATTTTTATTCTTTGCTCCGCTGTATTCCCGGTGTATAAGGTGACAGTTGGGGGGTCGTCTTATACGCCCCGTCGCCTTATACGCCGGTATATATTTTTATTGTAACACATTTCTGGATGAATTGTAGGGAAGGGCTTATATATTTAAGCCCTTCCCGACAATTCATCCTGCGATCGCCGGCAGCCCATTGCTTTCAATGGAGTCGGCTGTATTGCTGGCTCCATTGAATTCAATGGGCAAACATCGTTCTTCTCTGCCACAGCTGTTACAGCTGTGGCAGAGAAGGATTTGTCTTCTATATGTTCTCAATGGGGTCGGCGCTGCTGCCGCCGGCCCCATTGAGCGCATATAGAGAAGATTTATGGCCTTAAGAAGGACCGTTGGGGTTCTTGAAACCTAAAATACTCCTAAGACTCTCCCTATAGCAGCTCCAACACAATAGCACTTTCCCTGAACTAATGTCAGAATGCATCCATAGCGAGCCGCGGGAGGGGCAGATTTCAATACTCGGGTGACACCCAATCTCGCCAGCCACTCACAGCAGGGGGGTGGTATAGGGCTTGATCGTTGCAGGGGGAAGTTGTAATGCCTTCCCTGTCTTTCTATTGGCCAGAAAAGCGCGCAAATTTCTCAGGGAAGAAAGTGAAAGTAACCCGAACATCGCGTGGTGCTCGTTAGGAGTAACGAGCATCCCGAACACCCTAATATTCGCCCGAGCATCGAGCTCGGACGAGTACGTTCGCTCATCTCTAGTATATGTCACCTTCAGATCGTAAAGCATTCCGCCTAAAGAATGGGCTGTGCTTCTACTGCTTGGATCCTGGTCATCGGGTCGCCACCTGTAACAAGAAACAGCTGCAGGGAAACTTCCACTCCTAGGCGATGTCCAGAGGGATTGCCTAGGAGCTCAGGTACTTCCGGGTATTTCTAAGTTGCTTCTTCCTTGTTCCATTTTGTTTGGTTCCTGTCTAAATTATGGTCATGCATTTATTGACTCAGGAACGGCTGACAATTTTGTAAATTTGGAGTTTTTTTAAGCCATTTGCATCTGAATTGCGAGATTTCAGCTCTCCCATACAGGTTTCTGGAATCGACTCCACCCCGTTGACTGTGGGGCTAGTTAAGAAGATTACACCCGAACTAACGTTCTCTATAGGAGCATTACGTACAGAGGCCTGTACGTTCCTAGCCATGGAGAATTTATCCGTCGATATTGTGTTGGGGTTACCATGGTTACGTCTTCACAACCCTGTTATTGATTGGACAGCCTCTGAGTTGATACAGTGGGGAGCGGGCTGTGGAGATCATTTAACATCTGTTTAACTGCATTCAATCAATCTTGTTTCCGGGGGTAAGATTCCCGAGGGGCGAACTTACAATGTTACAGTCCCTGAACGAGGCGATGAAGGAGTATTTAACTGGGAGTTTAGCCAAGGGGCATATTCATCCTTCTGAGTCTCCTGCGGGGACTGGGCTCTTCTTTGTGGAAAAGAAGGATGGTAGTCTCCAGCCTTGCACTGATTATCGAACATTGAACAAGATTACTGTGAAGAATCAATACTCACTTCCGCTGATCCCCGATCTCCTTAATCAGGTTATAGGTGCCAGAAGGTTCTCCTAACTCGATCTCAGGGGAGCATACAACCTAATTAGGATTAGAGAAGGGGATGAATGGAAGACCGCATTTAATACTCCTTTCGGGCATTTCAAGTGTTTAGTGATGCCATTTGGTTTATGCCCCGGCCGTTTTTCAGGGCTTCATGAATGCCATCTTTCATGATATTCTGGGTATTTTTGTGGTAGTGTATTTGGATGATATTTTGATTTTTTTTTCCTCTGATTGGGAGACGCATCTGAGTCATTTATGTATTGTGCTCTCTCGTCTTCGAGAGCATCAATTGTTCGCTAAGCTGGAGAAATGCCAATTTGGGGTCCAAGAGATCTCTTTTTTGGGGTATGTCATAACGCCTTCTGCTATTCAGATGAATTCAGACAAGGTCCGGGCCATAACTGAATGGTGTCAACCAACTAATTTAAAAGTGTTGCAACGCTTTTTAGGTTTTGCAAATTTTTACCGTAAATTCATTAGGAATTTTTCAGTTATGGCCAAACCTTTGACGGACCTCACTAAGAAGGGCGCTGAGGTAAACATCTGGTCACCTGAGGCAAAGGAAGCATTTGCTCACCTTAAGGAGGCATTTTCTACTGCCCCGGCTTTCGTACAACCTAATCTCAATTGTTCATTTGTTGTGGAGGTGGATGCTTCTGAGCATGGTATGGGTGCTGTCCTATCCCAGGGAACTGCCTCTCTCTGCAATCTGCAGCCATGTGCCTTTTTCTTTAGGAAGTTTAGTCCGGCGGAACGGAATTATGATATTGGCAATAGAGAATTGCTGGATATCAAATGGGCATTTGAAGAGTGGAGACACTTCCTGGAGGGGGCCAGACGTTAGATTACTGTATTCACTGATCACAAGAATTTGATTTATCTACAGTCTGTTAAGCGCCTAAACGCTCAACAAGCTCAGTGGGCTTTATTTTTTTCTCATTTTAATTTTGTAGTTACTTATGTACCAGGGTCAAAGAACGTCAAGGCAGATGCTTTATCCCGCAGTTTTGGGGCGCCTAAACAAGAGGATGCTCAACCCGAGAGTATTCTATCTCCTGGGGTGGTGGTGGCAGCGTTGTTGTCCAACATCTCCGACGATGTTCTTGCTGCTCAATCGGGTGCTCCGAGTGTTCTTCCCAAAGGGAGGTTGTTTGTACCCAGTGCCTTACGTTTACTTGTTTTAGAGAAAGCTCATGCATCTATCTTGGCAGGCCCCACTCGTATTCGTGGCACGTTGGAATTGCGCAGATGTCTCTACTGGTGGACGCAGATGGCCCGGGATGTCAGACGTTTTGTCGAGTTCTGTTCAGTTTGCGCTCGAGGGAAGAATGTCAGGAGACGACCCGAGGGCCCTATTCTGCCACTCCTGGTGCCATCCAGACCATGGTTGCACTTATCCATGGATTTTGTCATGGATCTTCCAGTTTCTCGGGGATGCTAGGTCATATGGGTGGTAGTTGAGTTTTTCTAAGATGGCACATTTCGGCCCTCTCAAGAAGTTACCATCGGCTTCCGAATTAGCTTCCACTTTCATCAAGGAAGTAGTGCATTTACATGGCATCCGTGAAAATATAGTGTCGGATCGAGGGGTACAGTTTGTTGCCCAGTTTTGCATGGTCTTTGTAAAAGCATCAGAGTTGGGTTGTCGTTTTCCACGGCTTTTCACCCGGAATCCAATGGGCAGACTGAGCGCATGAACTAAGAACTTATTCAGTACCTCAGGTTATATGTCAGCGATCGTCAGGATCAGTGGGCAGATTTTTTGCCGTCGGCAGAGTTTGCCATTAATAATTATTGTAATTCTGCTTCTGGAACTTTGCCTTTTTTCTGCAATGCTGGCTATCATCCAAGGTGTTCCTTTTCTGTGTCACCAGCGTCCAAGAATCCTTCGGCGGATTCTATGGTCAAGAGGCTTAAGGAGATTTGGGGTGAGGTACGTCGTAACTTGGAGCATTCTCGGGGGGTCATTCTAAGGAATAACGTTAACAGACACACTGTCTCTGGCTCTTTTTTGGTTGGTCAGTTGGCTTATTTATCTTGCAAGAATTTGAAATTAAAGGTTCCCGCATTGAAACTGGCTCCGCGATTTGTGGGACCCTTTTCGATTACCAGAATTGTCAAACCTAAGGCTTATGAATTGGCATTACTGGATTCTTGGAAGATTCATAAAGTTTTTCATAAAGCTCTGCTGAAAAGATATGTCCCTCCAATGCAACAGGTACCAGTGGATGCGGAAAATAGATGTGATACCTTGAAAAACGTGAGCTGTAATGGATTTATAGATTAAATACATTATTCCCACTGGGTTTAAAAGAAAGTCTTGAAAACCTCCATGATTAATGTTAAGAAAATTGTAGACCAATGTATCAGTTACTTGTTCTGCTATTAGATTGTAGACTAGGAAGATATAGCATCCTGCTAGTATAAGCAGCGAAGGGGTTAAACAAACCATTTTCTATATGGCCACCTGCTGACGGCCGGGTCGGATCCTGCTGCGAGAATTCTCGCAGCGGGACCTGACCCGAGCCCCTGCAGGGACCAGTGCGGCGCTCACCTCTCCCGCGGCTCCGGCTCTTTGATGTGATGGCTGCCGGCCAGCTGGCGCATGCGCAGAGCGGAGCCGGGGCGCTGGGAGAGACATTTCTGTGCGGGCCTCTGCGACACCCGCACAGAAATAGAGCATGCTGCGATTTGTTTTCTGTGTCTATTTTCACACGGACAAATCGCAGCCGTCTGCATAGGATTGCGTTTTCCAATGCAATCCTATGCAGGCGTCCAGGGGAGGAAATTTTGCTGGAAATCCCGCCGCAAAATTTCCGCCCGTGTGCAGGGGGCCTATACTAGAGAGTAATATGAGATAAGACAAACAGAAGATAAGATGGTCTCTCAGACCACTTCCCTTGTATTCCTTCTCACTGAAGTCATAGCGGCTTCATTGTATATTATAGTTACACCTTAAAAGTTGTAACTTATGTTAATCATTTTTAGTGGTAGCCTATCATGTAATGTAATTATTCTTGGAGGTAGATACTTTTCCTTCTACACGAGATCTGAGATTGTCTTTTCCTTGGTAAACACATAAATTCTCCTTACATTTTTGGTCCTTCGAGCGGGAAAAATTCACTGCAGAGGGAAAGGACAGTCTGGCTGTGAAAAGGTGGGTCTGAAGTACTCTCTGATCATTAAAAGACCTCCGTCTTGCTTAGACATTATTAGAGGCCAGTCGGGCATCCTGTCCGAAACAGTGACATTTTTCCGAACTAGCCTGAGAATTTAGAAGCCTTCCAGATAATGTGCAGTAAGTATAGCAATGGTTAAACTTTTCTTCTCTTTTCTTCTTCTGTATACTTTAGTGTTAGTAGAATTTACAATGTGTATTATAAATGAGGCAAGTATAGACAAATTGGTTGTCAAGGGGCAATAGCAGTAGTCTATGTGAGACCATAGCCATTGTGAGAAGGCTACAGGAAAGAATTACTCCGCACGGCGCGTAAAAAAGTGGATGACGTCATGGGACACAGGGGTGTCCAGGAACTTTACTTCTTATCTTCCTACTACTTCTTTTTCGTTGATATTGTGTTATAGAGTAACTAAGAATATAAAAAGAGGGCGGCCGCCTACTAACATATTGTAATATTTGTATTGTTGTCTTATACTGCATGAAGCGAATGTGTGAGCGATTGAGATAGGCAGATCCGATACATGGGCACTGACCTCTTGGACACGTTAAGGACGAACCTTCGTGTGTGGGTTGTTTTCGGACAAGACCCTTGATTGTGTTCAATGTTCACAGGCCCTACTCGGAAAGGCAAGAAGGAGTCTTCGTGTATATAGCAAAGCACTGATTCTGGTCAGGAACTTTTGCGATTCTGCTGTATATTTCAGTGGCCAAAGGCTCATTTTATGTTGTTTGTCTTTTAAATCAACGTCAAGAACATAATTACTAACAATGGGAATTACAAACTGTAAGGCATTCTTCTGTGAATGTCTCTGTTATCAATGACAGGAAGTCCTTGAAGGAATGAAGAAGTACATGCACAAGTTAAATCTTAACTAGGTCAAATATTGTGACAAGTGGGAAAAAATATAGATTAAAAATAAATTAGAAGTCCTTAGTTATAAAAACTTATGTGATAAAATACAGACAACATCAGCTAAAGATCAACAGAAATACGGATTATCTGCTGCTGAAGCCTGGTTCAAAGAAGGCCCACACTGTCACCCATATAAAAAAATATGTCGTCACAGAGGCAGAAAAGTCTAATATTGCAAACTAGAAGCCCTTCACAGTTTAGACAAAATTAAAATAATATCTTTTTATTAGTTATACATAAAAACGTGTTAAACAGACACAGGGCACTTACACAAAAAACCCTGAATTCTCAGAGGTATCCAAGTCTCATTGGAGACTTATTACCACTTGCATTCTATATTAGTTCCCTCTTCTTCAAAAGTTGTCAGGAGGGAACAACATATACCAATAGGTTATAGAGCAAAGTGGTATAAGTTGTCAAAAATTGATAAGAACTCGGATAAGGATAGATCAATTCCTTTCTTAAAGTCCCATTCCCATACTAGAAATTTTGAACTTGTGTCAGGATATTCCGATAGGCTGAATCAGCTCAATCCTGTATCACTTAGTATGTTTGACAATAAGGATAAGTCTTACATGAAGATTACTTCACTTATCCATTTAGTCGTAAAGAGAATGGTATATGAGAGACTGTGAGTAGGTATTAAAGAGCAGACAATGTATAGTTGTACTGATACGTATTCTATTACCGCTGTCTAAGTACTCATAGTCTCTTATATTTTTTATTCGGAAAGAGGGGAGGATATGAGCCCATTAAAGTGATCAGTGGGCACACATCTGTTCCTTCCACAGACAATTAGAAACTGTATAACAGTCAATAGACTCAGCATGTGGTACTTTGTAATTTCTTGTGATTAAAGTTTGAGCATTATCGCGCTCTTTCCTAAGTACTATGTAATCTCTTATAGTCTCACTCAACGCGTTTCTCCACTAGTGAAAGCGGGTCATCAGGAGATAGTTGAGTTAGTACAGTCGGATGTAATTTACTATTTCCGAGTTCAATTTGAACCAAATATGGTATAGTAATGTACAAATCACCTCAGTCAATAGTATTTTATCGGCTCGCTCTTAGCATAAGACTGGTATACTTCAAATGAAGGATAACCTGCCATGTGTAGGCAGTATCCTATAGGATACCAATCTAGAAATTTTATAGAGATGTATACTCGGTCAGTTACTTAGAGAGTCATGAAAGGCCCTATTTGCGATCTTTCATGTTTGAATTAGTGAACCAGTACTATGATATACGTGTTGGTATCACTAATGTTACTATTGCTAAGACTGCCTGTTTCTAAGGCTGCCTGTTTACAAGGCTGTCTATGTCTAAGGCTGCCTAGTACCTAGTCTGGAGTAAAAGTAGCAGCGCCTCTGGCCTTGGTGGTAGGTCAGGGCTATCTGTGCACTGGTTTGATGTCTGTCCTTATAAAGCAAGCTTTGCTCCTCCCTAAGTGGGTATGTAATGCCGTTCAGCCAATCATGTGAACTCAGGGAGGGGGGAAGGTTGGTTGACTCTTTGTTGTCCATGGTATTATAGCGATCTTTATGGAGAGATATTGAGCATTAGTATGTTCTAGGCTAGTGGCTTCTATCATAGGATTACCCATATTGCTTACCGATCTCATTAAAAAGGCCCTGATCCGCGGATTAAATGTTAAATGTCGAAAGTACGCTATCACCATTGGGCCTCCCATAAGGGGCTGTACTAGCAAAACAGGCCGCCGATAGGTGAGGAGGAAGGCGTTGGCTGCGCCGTGCCGCTGCAACGTCACGACGTGGCGTACCATAGTGACGTCAGCACACATCGGCCGCCGGACGACAGTATGGGCGCGGTGAAGTTAGGTATCGTAGTGCTGGGCAACGTCATGACGTCACCACGTTAGTAACGTCATGGCGACACCGCGAGTTAGTCACAGTATAACAGAATGAGTGCGGTGTCGCTTGATTGCGTAGTGACATCGCCGCGCTCTGTAGCGTCACATGATTCGGGTTGCATGCATTCGTGGGATCAGAAGCGTCAAGGCACAGTATGATGACGCGCTAGGTATATTTGTAAGGTAGTTGTTCACCAGATGCTCACATGACCAGTATAAGAGGTCATGTGATAAGATGGACTACATTTGTCATACTAATAGATGACTTTGTTTACACATTTATTTGCATATTAAATTGATCTATTCGTTACCATCCATGTATAATAAGGAAATATACCCATCCTTTGTTAGAAGGACACACTTATCATGCTAATAAAGTGCTATAATTTATATATCTAATCGGTCTGTTTATTCTCGTGTGTACATGATAACAGGATACACGTCAACATGGACTGCATATCCTGATCCTTATGTTATTTGCCTTGAAAAAGACCTAATTATAGGTCGAAACGTTGCCTATCTTAACTTGGACGCAATAAACATGTTCCTTTGTATGACATAATTTTCTGCATCATTTTATGCTGCCACCTCCTCCACTCTTCTAGTTTGGGTATTCACTCACTGCGCTGCTAACAGCGCTGATACCAGCCCCACTGTGACATCAGTGTGCAGCTGGGAATTCAATAATGCGATATGCTGTCACATCAGATCGGGGCAGGGAGGCATGTTCTTCCAGGCCAAGGTTTACGGTCACCATGTTTGCCGCTGCTCTCAAAGGTACGGGGACTCCTGCAAGTACTAGTGCTGACAGTCTTACTCACGGTACTGTCATGTCCCGCTCTCTCATAGGCTGACAGAGTGACCTCCCTCCCCGGCTCCAGCGTTCACTGTAGTTTGACTGACCGCACAGGGGGGAAAGAAGTGAGGTCACGTTGTGAGCTGGAGAGAGCGAGCCCACAATGGAGGATAATGGGGCAATGGAACATGAGGTCTGTTTGGGGGACATTGGAGGATGATGGAGCTGATACCTTTTGCTGTTTAAAGTTTATTCTGAGTCCCATAAGACTCTAGTTATGCCACTGATTGGGAGCATAGGAGGTCACAATACTAACTGAGGCCACAGAGTGGGGGTCACATTATTGATTGAAGCCTTAGAGCGAGTCACATTACTAATTGAGGCCATGGCAGGGGGCAATATTACATCAAGTAAGACCACAATAGGCATATTATTGGATGTAAAGGGAGGGGGAGGGGCACTGAACTATCAACTAGTGGTTGCAGCAGCAGCAGCTTAATGGGAAGAGGGAGGAGAAGTAAGTTTTGTTGCAAGAAAACAGGAAAAAAATAATATATTACATACTTTTTAATTTATTCCGGGGGGGGGGGGGGGGGGTCTGAGATTTGCTCTAGGTCCCCAAGGGTTCTTTGTATGCCCCCTGCTTCTTCCTGCAGCCTATACACTTCATAGTTCCCGGTCATGCCGCAAGTTCGGGTCTGTAGACCTGCAGTCAGGCTGCGATACATCTGTAAACTGTGCCCTTAATGCGCTCGTCTGAAACTGGTCATAAAGGGGAAATACAGTTCCTGGTTCTGTTTACATGTACACAGCTTGGCTCAGTTGCTGTATTTACGTACCAAGCTTGGTTCTGGTATTGTATGTATGTACATCACCAAGCTTGGTTTTGGTGTTGTAATTATGTTATGACCTTGGTTCTGGTATTGTATTTATGTATTAAGGTTGGTTCTGGGGCTCTGTTTCCTGTTAAAAAAATAAACATGGATGAAAGGACACATTGTGGCCGGTCACACACAACCAGACCGTGCCCACCGACTGCAGCCAGTCGCCATGTAATTATGCCAGGTTTTTGTGTGGCCAACTGCGCCGAGTGTTTCCACCCTGCGGGTTGCTTCACACGAGCGTGTTTTTGTGCGCACATCAGTGCGTGACTATGTACGTGCAAAAACACTCGTGAATGCAGGTCCATGCATTGTTTTCAGTGGAGCTGCGACTGCTGCCGGCACCCCTGCATTCTTTTTCAGGGAAGGGCTTTACACATAAGCCCCTCCCTGAAAAAGAAAACCTTTAGTGTAAAAAAATAAGAAATATACCTACCTATCTGCGGCTGCCGTGACCCCCACAAGGATGAAGAACACATCTGCTGCATGCGGCAGATTTTTCCTTCATCCCTCTAGTAAAAATAATTCTCCGCTGCTACATCGTCCACATCTGTGACAGATGCAGCAGAGGAATTCTTCAATTCTCTACCGCAGCTGTCACACTTCATTCGGATTTTTAGGGAAGGGCTTATATTTAAAGCCCTTCCCTGAAATCAATTGACGGGGTGCCGGCAGCAGAATCTTCTAACGCAGCAG
Source organism: Eleutherodactylus coqui (assembly GCF_035609145.1). Lineage (NCBI taxonomy): Eukaryota > Metazoa > Chordata > Amphibia > Anura > Eleutherodactylidae > Eleutherodactylus > Eleutherodactylus coqui. The sequence goes on from NC_089841.1 coordinate 24,791,854, forward strand.
TCATGTGTAATCACTGACTTGGCGATCACTGACTTGGCTCAGGACATATTGATATCTTTATTGACAGGCAGGCAGCAGCCAGCGGTCAGCGGGGGCCTCTGTAACCATTTATCCTGCCCTGATGGCGGTCCGGCCATTAGACTCTTCCTGATTCTGAACAAACTCTTTGGAGCCGTTAGAGAACACATCTGTAAGCCGTTACTTTATCTCAAACCCCCTTATAATCGGCTCAGACGTTATATTAGGATGAAACTACTTGGAATCTGTTTCCCAATTGTGCCCATTTATGGCAACTGGAAGAGTATTACGGTGAGATCACACACTGCGGGATTGTATAATCTACAGTACAGTGTAAGGGAGTGGGATTCTAAGAAACCGCATTCACTCACAGCTGAGAGATAAGATGTGACACCTGAAATATGATTCATCTGGTCGGCCATATTCAGATGGCTGAGTGAGAGTTGGGCTGAGAACTCGCATTGGACATCACATGGGCACATACGGACTGTGTGCTGCCCCATGCTGGCAGGCAGTAGACATTGCATGTCTGATTCTGGTCCGTGAATCAAACCAGAATAGGACATGCTGTGAACCACATAAAAAACACATTCATATTAATAGTCTAATTGGCTATAAAGGATCTAAGTGCGGTCTATGAAATAGATGGATAGAAGTCAGATGGGAAACAGTGTCTGTCTGAATGGGATCTTCATGATGATCAGCACCTCGGTGTCTTCCTGCCAAGTCTCTGGTGAGCGACATCCCTGACATCCAGCACTAGACTTACATCCTCTAACGAATCCTCTGTTCTTTGGGTCTATGTCTCCACATTCTGGATTCTGTTATCGGGGTCTTTGCCTCCATCTTCAGTATTGTGTTAGCACACAGCAGCTTGATGAGTCTAATAGGAATTAATGGTTCCTTAAATCTCTTTTACATGGCCCAGACATCCCTGAGCGGACATACTAGTGACACTCGCTTTTCAGCTTTACCTCCCTCCATATTACCGAGGAGATGACCAGCCGGCCTATGTGCATCAGCCATCATGCTAAAGATCATTCGTTCTCATAGCAGCGATTCTTGGCCAGTGTAAAACATAAAGTAATCCAGCAGTGACTGACCTGCCTACCGATCAGCGCTGGTTACATCAGATCTAGAGTTGGTCAGTGTAAAAGGACCCTTAGTACCGGAGCTGGAAAACCATTTCTCCCTCATCAGTATAGACATCATATAATGAATAGTAGTTCCCGCTCACATAGGTGTGTTTTATGTCCGTGCCGTAAATGCCCATCATGTGTTATCACCTATAACGGTATCACATGTCATCCATATATAGTTTATACTCCAGCTGAATGGGAAGATACATCAGGCCTAATTCAATCACTCCCCTGAAGATCGGGGGCCGGAGGGGACTTGGAGCCTAGTGACGGGTCTGAAGCCGCAGCCTGGGTTTTTGCTGCCCAGCCAACCAGCCTAGAGGCCGTGTCCACGGCTTGTCCTGTGAGCCCACCGGACAAACGGCAAGCTCAGACACACCAGCAGAGGGCAGCACAGCACAGGTGGAGCTCAGCTGCAGTGTTCAATCACCATGCCTGAGGGGGTGAGTGTTGCCGATTCCCCACTAAGCCCAACACAGAAATAAAGCAAAAGGATAGGGAGAAAAGAGCTGAAGAGAAGGAAAGGGGGGAAACTGACCTCAGAAGCAGTCAGCCCGTCCCCCGCTCCAGACCAAGGGGACTGTCAGACACATCACAATATCTCCTTCCAAGACACTGCTTTCATCTAGTGGCGAAACATGAAACTGCATCTCCATTCAACATCCCCCCATAGCACTGATGACATCTAGTGGCAGATCTCGATACTGCATTCACAAATCCTTTCTACCGGGATGCTGCCGCCACCTAGTGGCAAGCTCTGATAGTACATATATATTCTACAGTTCATGCACAGCGATTTTTGCAAAGAACCACAACCAGCGGAATCTGCTCAGGCCCCCGTACTGCTGGCCAATTCAATTTCCTATTTCTAGTTATATGCAGCAGACCCACTAGGACCCCCACTAAGCTGGAAGGCCACATACACGGGCACGATGTTTCTTCTTCACTCGTGACCTGTGCTCCACCCCCATCCTGGATATTTCATTGAGAGCCGGATTGAAGTCTGTCATTAAGACAAAGAAAAACAGCAAACAGAATAAATCATGACCTTTTACATCCCAGAGCATACTCCCAGAACTATTCTCAAGCCCCTGACCCAGCCCATCCGAACTGGAGAGGTCACAGGTTCAGACTCCACATATGGACAACCCAACATCTCCACCGCTAGGAGACCTATCTGTCCTCCCACTATCAACATCAGAAGACTCCGTTACGGCTAGTGATGAGCGAGCATACTCGCTAAGGGCAATTGCTCAAGCGAGCATTGCACTTAGCGAGTACCTACCCGCTCGAGAGACAAGGTTCGGGTGCCGGCAGCGAGCAGGGAGCTGCGGGGGAGAGCGGGGAGGAACGGCGGGGAGATCTCTCTCTCCCCCCCCCCCCCCCCCGCTGACTGCCGCAACTCACAGTTCCCGGCGCCTGCACCCGAACCTTTTCTCTCGAGCGGGGAGATACTCGCTAAGGGCAATGCTCGCTCGAGCAATTGCCCTTAGCGAGTATACTCGCTCATCTCTAGTTACAGCGCTTTTTCTTCGCATTCAACATCTCTTTAAAGCAGAATTACAATCTACACTATGCGATATCAACGGCCAGATACATGATCTAGGACAGCGTATTACGGATCTGAAACACAAGACAGATGACATAGTAGATGCCCTGGATGAGGAACGAGCTGGGGGCGAAGATTACTCTGAGCGGATAGAAGCTTTAGAATTGAAATGTGAGGATCTGGAAGACTGAAGTAGATGGGCCAATATCCGAATCAGAGGTATGCCAGAGGCTATCACTAACATCCATGAAGCTGCAACTAATTTGTTATCTGCGCTGCTAACACAAGTCTCTTAAGAAAGCTTACGTATCATCCGTATCCACCGTGCCCTGACCACACTTAACAACCCAAATCTGCCAAGAGACATTGTCCTTAACTCCATTATGGCGAGATGAGCGACCAGATACCAGCAGCTGCAAAAAATCTGACTGAGCTTCTGGGGCTTCCGAGGTCTGTCCAGATCTATGCGGTAATTGCCCCAATCACTCTGGCTAAAAGAAGAAGTCTGAGTCCTCTCACTCAAGTTTTACAAAGAGCTAATATCCATTATATATGGAACTTCCCCTTCACATTGAACCTGAAGATCAACCAGCAAATATATCATTTCTGAATCCTGGAAGAAGGAAGATGTACTTTGGTGGAAGAAAGAATTCCCCTCGATTCTCCGAATGTCGTGACACCCAGAGCCCAGCAGCCAATGAGAACCTGGTCAATGACTGTATCTCCACGCCAAGATCGGACCTCCCAGTGATGTGGAGCTCCATTCAACTACGGGACTATACGGTACTCTTCCATATGTAACACAGCATCACCTGGGGTGGGGAATTACATGGAGGGGGCTGTAATTTTGGACTTTATTCATCTACTAGTCTTTACAAAGCATCTCTCTGACCCCCCAAGAGACATTTCAAGACATTCCTTATCACTGGGGGCCACCCTGGGCGATTAGCTGTTCAAGTGCTATTCTGAAAAGTCCCTGGACATGGTGGGTGTCTCACATATTATGGGGAACGCGCCTGACGTCTGGACCACTCTGCGTTTACAAGCCCAATACATTGTGGCTATGTTTCTGTTAGTTGTAAGTTTTCCCAGCTATGTGTTTTTATCTAAGGTAATATCCACATGTAAGCACTATGTCTATCTCCTCCGATATGTAGGATCTTCTAGACAAGCTCCCTGTGGAAGGGCTGTAATTCCTAGATCAGGGCCTTCTAGGCCTCGAATGGGTAGAAACCATGGAGACTCTCATCCAAGAACTGAGATATAATAATAAACAATCAGCAAAATGGTAGTTATCCTATCTCATAAAGTTAAGGGGTTTAATGTGCCTCTAAAAAGACGCAAAGCTCTGGCCCAATATTTGAAATTTCAACCAGACATTATTTGCCTACAGGAGACTCACTTCTCCTCCTCACCCCCAGTACTCTAAAATATATTCCTCAACAGCCCCTAAGAAACACCAGAGGGTTACTATCCTCATTATAACTTTCTCCTCCTGATCGTCACCCATATGGAAGCTGATCCACAGGGCAGATTCCTTATTCTGCAGGGCTCTCTCTATGATAATAAAGTAACGATAGTTAACTCCTACGCTCCTACCACAAATTCACATAAACTCTTTTCCATGGTAGCCAATAAACTCCGAAACATTCCAGATACCCACATTTATTGGATAGGAGATTTCAATATGGTGCGGTCCCTCTCTATGGATTGTTCTTACTCGGGTCTTGATAGACTATGTCCAGCTCAGCGAGTCTCATTGAGGGCCGCACTGGTGGATTTGGCAATAGTGGATGTGTGGAGGGAGAATCATAGAGCAAGAAGGAATTACACCTTCTCTCTGCCCAAGCCTTACTCACGCATAGATTAGATCCTCGTATCCCCTTTGATTCTGCCGGCACTGGTTCAGGCCCGAAATATCCCATGTGTCTGGTCAGACCATGATATACTTATATTGCACTTCCTGGATAAACTTTCACACACTCACACTCTGCAAGATGGAGACTTAATGAACCTCTTTTAAAAAATCCAGTGTCTTATTCCTAAATTAATGACCAACTCAAAACCTACTTAGATACGAATGTCATCCCCAACTCACAACCGGTTTGGGTCTGGTTAGCACATAAAGAATACATGAGGGGACAGATCATTAATATCGCGTCACACATTAAGCTAGAGAGAGCTGGGAACATAGTAAACCTGGAGCGCGGTTGGGCATCCTGTAGCGAGCGAACCAACAGCTCTCCACCTTAGCCCTGATTAAAGAAATAAGAGATGTTAAGCTTTAGTTGAATCTCCTCTACACAGACCAGGTTGAGAGGGCCCTCCAGTGGCCAAAAGCCTGTTACTACTGACTGGCTAATAAACCCGATAAGCTGTTAGCCACAAAGCTTAGGCAAAGAGAGAGACTCACAGTTTACTCTATCCGATCCAACAATGGGAACTACACCTCAAATACCCACACAATTGCACAGACATTTCGAGATTTCTATAGCTCCGTCTATAAATATAAACCACAGAGGCACCCACTAGCATCACAGTCCTTCTTGGACGAGATGTCCCTACCGCAACTAGACCCAAATCAACAATTGATTTAATCCAAACCATTGGGGTGGAGGAGGTAGAAGAAACCATAAAAAAACCTAAAGCTAGGCAAAGCCCCAAGGCCTGATGGGCTGGCTGCCCTCTACTATAAAAAGTTTGCAGAGTCCCTTATCGACCCCCTGGTTCATCTGTACAATGACCTCTTATTAGGAAAACATATACCTGAGGAGTTCTTAGATGCTCATATAATAGTAATTCCTAAACCCAATAAGGACCACACCACCCCAAAGAATTACCACCCCATTTCCCTCTAAAACCTGGATTATAAAATTTTACTAGTATTTTTGCCAACTGGATAAATAAATATCTTCCCTCCGTGATCCACAAGGACCATGGTGGGTTTTATACCTGCACGACAAGCCCCTGATAATGTTAGAATAATTCTGAACCTAGTCCACATCGCACAATCCCAGAATTCACCACTGCTTCTTCTAGCACTCGATATAGAATAGGCATTGGATAGCCTGTCATGGGACTATCTATTTACTGATTTAGATAGAATGGGTGTGGGAGGTCACCTGAGGCTCGCCTAACACGCATGCTGCATTAGCTGAGGGACAGACCTGCTGGAATTCAGGGAAAACGATTGTGTAGGGTAGAGGTTGTGATTAGGAAGGGATCCTTGCTCCAAGAACCCAACAGTCCTTTCTAGGAGTACAACTCCTCTCATTGTGTGCATCAGCAGTTTTGCTGGCTGGGAGCAGCAGTGCGCACAAAGTATTCTCAAGCATCCCAGTTGTATACTGCATACTGTTACCGGTTTTATGCAGTATACTGCAAGTGGTGTACAGAGAGGAGATAGGAAGTAACAAAACTCCTATCATTTTTTTATTTTTGGGGGGCTTTAAGCATACGCTATATACCCCTGTGTGCGTCCTGTCAATCCACGCTATCTAACAACAGTATACTATTACCGTTTACGGTGTATATTTTGGTGTATAAGTGTACGCAAAATAACTCGCAGTTTGAGTTGCATTTTGACCAAGTGCATTGTACAACATGATAAAGACTAGGGCTAGGGGGTGAGGTCAAGGATGTGAGCGTTCGAATGAGGGTGTGGGCAGAGGCCGAGGTCCCGGGTGGGGTTAAACAGTGCCTGCTGCTGAAGGATTAGTAGAGCGCATCTATGCTTCATTTAACATTTTGCAGGTCCGCATGGTAGATCATTATTAAAAGCACAACAGTGCGATCAGGTCATGACGTAAATAACGGATAACGCGTCCAGTAATAACACCCAGTTAGTTACATGCAGTCCACTCACGCTAGCCAAGGGACTGGACCTCTAAATCCTCAGGCTGATCCTCCTTCCTCCCAACCTGGTTACTCTGGGAAAAGGAGAGATTCAGAACAGTCATACTCCCAGGAACTGTTCTCGGGTCCCTGCCCTGAGTCGGAAAAGATGGTTCATCAGCCACCTGAGGAGTTTGTCGTGACCGATGCCCAAAATTTGGACCCTTCACAGACTCAGGATGATGAGGGTGGGGACTCCCAAGTAGTGTCTCAAGAGCCATTTGTGGATGATGATGATGAGACACAGTTGTCTGTCAGTAAGGTTGTTGTTAGGGCAGTAAGTCTGAGGAAGGAGCAGACTGAGGATTCAGAGGAAGAGCTTGTGGATGATGAAGTGACTGACCCCACCTGAGTTGGAAAGCCTACTGAAGACAGCGCTTCAGAGGGGGAGGCAAGTGCAGCACCAAAACAGGTTGGAAGAGGCAGTGGGGTGGCCAGAGGGAGAAGCAGGGCCACAGCAAGTAATCCCCCAACTGTTCCCCACAACACCTCCTCGTAGCAAGCTCCCGTGCAGAGGGCTAGGTGTTCGAAGGTCTGGAGGTTTTTCAATGAGAGCGCGGACAACCAACGAACAGTGGTGGGCAACCTGTGCTGCACCAAGATCAGCAGGGGAGCCACCACTACCAGCCTAACCACCACCAGCATGCGCAGGCATATAATGGCTAAGCACCCGATGAGGTGGAATGAAGGCCATTCACCGCCTGCGGGTCACACTGTAGGCCTCTTCCCCTATGTTACATCCTGCCACAGAGATGCAATCCCCCTCCCAGGACGCAGGCAAGAGCGTCTCCCGGCCTGCACCCACCCCTTCACCTCCACGGTCCTCCTCTGCCTCCACTAATGTGTTCCTTCGCAGCGTTCAGCTGTCCATATGTCCATAACCCAAGCATTAGAGCGCAAGCGGAAATATGCGGCCACCCACCCGCATGCACAATCGCTAAACGTGTATATCTCCAAACTACTGAGCCTGGAGATGCTGCCATATAGGCTGGTAGAAACGGAGGCTTTCCGCAACCTCATGGTGGCGGCCATCCCTCGCTAATCGGTCCCCAGTTACCAATATTTTTCCCGCTGCGCCGTCCCCGCCCTACACCAGCATTTGTCACAGAATATAAACCTCACCAACGCGGTTACTGGGAAGGACCATTTAACCACCAACACATGGACAAGTGCTGGCGGGCTGAGACATAACATCTCCCTGACAGCACATTGGGTTAACCTGGTGGGGGCTGGGACCGAGTATGACGATGGGTCCGCTCACGTGCTACCCACACCGAAGATTGCGGGTCCTACCTCGGTCATGGTTTCTCTGGCTTATTTTGCCACCTCCTCCATACCCCCTCTGCTCCTCCTCCTCCACCTCTCCATCTGACCCGTCTTCACCATCTGTGAGCACGTCTCCTTCAGTCGGTAGCTCGAGGCGCTGCAGCACTGCTATGGGGAAGCGTCAACAGGCCGTGCTGAAACTACTCAGCTTGGTGACAAGAGGCACACCTCCCAAGAGCTGTTACAGGGTTTGACCTAGCAGACAGATCTGTGGCTTTTGCCGTTGAACCTCCAACCAGGCATGGTCGTGTGTGATAATGGCCGTAACCTTGTGGTGGCTGTGCAGCTTGGCAGACTAACATATGTGCCATGCCTGGCGCACATGTTCAATCGGGTGATATGAGGGTGGTCTAGTCAGACCACCCGCATATCTGTTTCTCAGCACGTATTGGAGGAGGAGAAGTGAGAAGAGATTGCTGCCCACACTGCAGAGTGTACCCATGCTACTTCCTTCACATCTGTTCAGCGTGCATGGGCTGAAGAGGAGGAGGAGAAGGAGACTGAGAGTCATCCTCCTAGTGAAGAAAGCGATGTGTTACATACTGGACTCACATGGCACACATGGCTGACTCCATGTTAAGCTGCCTTTCCCATGACCCTCGCGTTAGACGCATTCTTGCCAACACAGATTACTGCTAACCCTTCTCGACCCATGGTATAAGGAGAACCTTTGCACTCTCATTCCCGAAGAGGAAAGGAGTACGAGAGTGATGCAATACCACAAGGCCCTGGTGGAAAAGCTGATACTAAAGTTCCCATCTGACAATGCTAGCGGTAGAGAACGTAGTTCATTGGGACAACAAGCAGGGAAGACGCAGGGATCAGGCAGCATGTCTAGCGCAGGCAGGGGGACACTCTTCAAGGCCTTTGTCAGTTTTATGGCTCCCCAGCCAGACTGTGTCACCATTCCCCAGTCTAGGCTGAGTAGGAGGGAACACTGTAAAAAGATGGTGTGGGAGTACAGAGCCGATCTTACCAACGTCCTCTGTAATCCCTCTGTTCCATACAACTATTGGGTGTCAAAGCTTGACACATGGCACAAACTTGCACTGTACGCATTGGAGGTGCTGGCCTGCCCTGCCGCTAGGGTCATATCACAGAGGGTGTGTAGTGCTGCTGGGGGAATTATCACGGATAAGCGTAGCCGCCTGTCAACTGACAGCACCGACAGGCCTACACTCATTAGGATGAACAAAGCCTGGATTTCCCCTGACCTTTCTTCTTCACCAGTGGAAAGCAGCATAATATAAAGTATCTTTAAGCTGGAACTGGAGAACCATGCACCCTCTATTCCTCCAAAAAAGGGAAGAAGTAGCTTGAACTATCCTTTTCTGATTTTCTCCCTCCTCCTCCTAAACCAGCATGTCAGCATGCTCTGTAAAAACTAATTTTTACGGAGGGCTGCCTACAGGCTCAGTTAGCAAATTAAGCAAGTATGAACTCTATTTTTAAAAAAATTTTCAGGGTTTCACCTGCACTCTGCGTAAACAACTTTTTCAGAGGTACACCTATACTCTTGGTACACAAATTTTTCCGGGGTTCGCCTATACGCTTGGTACACAGATGTTTCAGGGGTTCACCTATACTCTTGGTAAAGCAATTGTTTCTGGGGTTCGCCTATACTCTTGGTACACAAATGTTTCAGGGGTTCGCCTATAGTCTTGGTACACGTTTCAGGGGTTCGCCTATAGTCTTGGTAAACAATTACCCTGCACTCTCGCTCCACAGATCTTTCAGGTTCTCACCTGCAATGTTGGTAAAAAAAAATTCTTTTTAAAATGGGTTGCTTTCTTCATAAACAATGTAGAAGTACTGGCCTCTGAGTCCCCACTATGCTGGCGTTTGTGGCTAATGAAATGCTGCGACGGAGGTGGCATGAGATAGCACTTACAATTATACATTAATTTGTCTGCGATTTGTCAGCTATAAAGCACAACTTTAAAAGGGTCACCCGGTGTACGGAAACGTATCCCAGCGCGGAAACCATCTTTGGCCACTAATTTCTTCACGGTTCATGTTGTCCTTCCCTGGGGCACTGGTTAACAAGCCCCTCGTGGAGATATATTTTTTTTTATTTGCACCACTTCCTCAACTGGCAGAGGCGTCGTTGTGTGCCCGGACGCTTGGAGGAGGTGCCCACGTCGGACGGCCACCCGCCAGCTACCGCGGGCAGATCGGCAGAGTGGGGACCCAGGGACTCCGTGGCTCTGTCCCAAAGAAAGTCGTCAGCAGGGCGGCTACGGTGCATTGACTCCAGTGTGCGCATCCCCACTCCTTCTCGGCACTTTGAGAAAATAGGTCAAGACCACTAGCTCTCCGCCATTACTCCTGGACAAAGGCGGGTTGACCTGAACCCCCAGGACGAGAGGAAAGGGCCGCTCCTCTTTCACATGCCGCTCCGTGCAGGGGCGGCGTTGGACCGTCCTACGGCGTCGTGAAGCTCCCTTCGGCGAAGTACGCGAAGGGGTGCACCTTACCCTGTCTGGGATGTGGACAGATGGATGCAGCGCTGGGAAAAATTTTCAGTACGCTGTGGACGCATCCTCGTGCCTGCGTCTTGGTGGGGAGTGGACAGCAATGCCAGAATGTAACACAGGAGAAGAGGCAGTGGTGTCACCCGCAGGCAGTGATTGGCCTTCGTTGCACCTAGTGTGGTGCTTAGCTAAGGTGTGCCAGCATGTGTGCCTTGCTGATTATGGTCTGTCCCAACTAAATTGTTAGGGGGTTGACCGCCAGGCTCTTGCCCACAATTTGGCTTAATAGTGTGACCTGAGAGCCTCAGATGCATCCATACATGTTGCCCCTGCTGTTCCCTATGCCTTTCTGTTTCCATCACTTTCTGATGTTTTCAGGTGATTCGCACAGCTTTCCCCATGAGGAGCATGGGTCACCTTCAAAAATGTTCGAGAGTCCCATTGACTTCAATGTGGTTCGTTATTTGAAACGAGCTCTTGAGCATTACGAAAAAGTTTGACTCGAGTAACGAGCACCCGAGCATTTTGGTGCTTGCTCATCTCTAATCATAACACCATATCGTACTTCATTCCATACACCTCCTAAATACCATACCAATATCCTACCAGGCATTATTATCACCAGTGCCACACTTTTTACATCCATACTTTCACAAAATTCATTTTTTCTTTCCATTCCCTCACCATCCCATTCTCAGATCCTGACCTTAGTATCTAACAGTCCCTCTCCGTTCTCCTTTCCCATTATCCAGCACCCTCGTTTGACTCATAGCAGCACAATGAAGGCATGCTGCACTGTGTAGCCCCAACCTCTTACCGGTGATGCCGGATCCCTCCTCCTCCGGGCCTGCAAGCAGTAAATGCAAAGTGGAGGAGGGGCTGGTGGGGATAGTTTGGGGTTCAGGGGCAGCATGAGCCAAGGCACCTCTCCAGCCCTGCACCGCCGCCGGCTACTGTAGCAGTCGGGCTGGTGGAGCAGAGATCTTCTGCAGCCGCATTCTCTAGCTAACGCTTGATACAGCAGCCGTCCGCCGGGCAGTCGCTGACTAGCATCACTGTAGGACCGGGATGCTTACATATCAGCGATTAAATGTGTATTGCTGATCTGTAGGCCTACTGATTATACACTGACTTTAATCAACAACTGTGTAGTTAGTGGCTTCACTAATCCAACTAGCACAGTGTCCTGCCTGCCCAGCACCTTCCTGCCTACAAGCACCAGGGGCACATGCCCCACTCCCCCCAGCTACAATCCTGCTAAATACATCCATTACCTGGTGATGGGAACGGCTGGCGGGTCTCCATCATGGCCTCCTTGTACAGATCCTTGTGTCCTTCTAAATACTCCCACTCCTCCATGGAGAAATAGACAGCGACATCCTGACACCTTATAGGAACCTGACAACACAATATACAGTCATTACCCAGAAGCCTCCAGTGCTGTTACTGTATAATGTCCCAGCATTGCCTGCAGCGTCACCTCTCCAGTCAGCAGCTCAATCATCTTGTTGGTAAGTTCAAGAATCTTCTGTACATTGATGTCCTCATGTATCGGGGGGTGAAGTGGGGGAGCCATAATTGGGCTCAGGGGTCTTCCCCATCCATCACACACAGGGGCCCGACAGTCATCACTAGAGGTCTTCTTCACTACTGTGTAATCCTGTATATGGGGGAGACATTAATAAATATCACTACAGACATTTCCAGAGTCCATCACCTCTACAGCGACATCATCTGTTATTACCATAGATAAGGATGATGTAATGTGACATCATCAGAATCTCTCCCCTCTCCAGTGACATCATCTGTTATTACCATAGATAAGAATGATGTAATGTGACATCATCAGAATCTCTCCTCTCTCCAGTGACATCTGTTATTACCATAGATACGAATGATGTAATGTGACATCACCAGAATCTCTCCCCTCTCCAGTGACATCATCTGTTATTACCATAGATAAGAATGATGTAATGTGACATCATCAGAATCTCTCCCCTCTCCAGTGACATCATCTGTTATTACCATAGATAAGAATGATGTAATGTGACATCATCAGAATCTCTCCTCTCTCCAGTGACATCTGTTATTACCATAGATACGAATGATGTAATGTGACATCACCAGAATCTCTCCCCTCTCCAGTGACATCATCTGTTATTACCATAGATGAGAATGATGTAATGTGACATCATCAGAATCTCTCCCCTCTCCAGTGACATCATCTGTTATTACCATAGATAAGAATGATGTATTGTGACATCATCAGAATCTCTCACCTCCCCGGTAAGCTGGAAGAGTATTTCTAGGGTGATATTTAATACACTTTCAGCCATCTTGTTTTTGTCCTTCTCCATCTTTGATGAATCAGTCATGTAGGGTCCTAAATAGAAAGAATATGAAACAATGTAAAAAAAAAAAAAAAAAAACATTATAAATTTACTCGTGATAATAAGAGGAAACATTTGTGTTTTTTTCCATTGCTTAAAAATGCTTCACAACCCATGTCCTTCCTGGTTGCTGCTGACCAGGACATGTGACTGCCGCAGCCAATCACTGGCTATAAAAGCTCTCCGCTGTAGCCAGTGATTGGCTGCAGCCAATCACATGTCCTGGTCAGCAGCAACCAGGAAGGACACAGGGGTAATGAAGCAATTCATGGGAAAACACCTTTAAGATGATATTAAAGAGAAGCTGTTTTGTGAGTTTTATGAACTAGAGGCAACACAAAATCCCGACAGGGTTCTCCTCACCCGGATCAATTGGACTGATAGCCGACCCAGGCAGGGAGAAGTCGGCAGCGACCGCCCCACTGACTCTTCTCCAAGTTCAGAGCTGCTTTTTACTGTGTTTTGACAGAATAGTGATAGGTGACATCAGATAGTGGTGGCAGTAGTGACAGAATAGTGACATCAGATAGTGGTGACAGTAGGGACAGAATAGTGACCGGTGACATAACATAGTGGTGACAGTAGTGACAGAATAGTGACCGGTGACATCAGATAGTGGTGACGGTAGTGACAGAATAGTGACAGATGACATCAGATAGTGGTGAGGGTAGTGACAGAATAGTGACAGGTGACAGCAGATAGTGGTGACAGTAGTGACAGAATAGTGACCGGTGACATCAGATAGTGGTGAGGGTAGTGACAGAATAGTGACCGGTGACATAACATAGTGGTGACAGTAGTGACAGAATAGTTACATCAGATAGTGGTGACAGTAGTGACAGAATAGTGACAGGTGACATCAGATAGTGGTGACAGTAGTGACAGAATAGTGACAGGTGACATCAGATAGTGGTGACGGTAGTGACAGAATAGTGACAGATGACATCAGATAGTGGTGAGGGTAGTGACAGAATAGTGACCGGTGACATAACATAGTGGTGACAGTAGTGACAGAATAGTTACATCAGATAGTGGTGACGGTAGTGACAGAATAGTGACCGGTGACATCAGATAGTGGTGACAGTAGTGACAGAATAGTGATCGGTGACATCAGATAGTGGTGACGGTAGTGACAGAATAGTGACCGGTGACATCAGATAGTGGTGACGGTAGTGAAAGAATAGTGACAGGTGACAGCAGATAGTGGTGACAGTAGTGACATAATAGTGACCGGAGACATAAGATAGTGGTGACAGTAGTGACAGAATAGTGACCAGTGACATCAGATAGTGGTGACAGTAGTGACAGAATAGTGACAGGTGACATCAGATAGTGGTGACAGTAGTGACAGAATAGTGACAGGTGACATCAGATAGTGGTGACAGTAGTGACAGAATAGTGACAGGTGACATCAGATAGTGGTGACAGTAGTGACACAATAGTGACCGGTGACATCAGATAGTGGTGACAGTAGTGACAGAATAGTGACAGGTGACATCAGATAGTGGTGACGGTAGTGACAGAATAGTGACAGGTGACATCAGATAGTGGTGACAGTAGTGACAGAATAGTGACCGGTGACATCAGATAGTGGTGACGGTAGTGACAGAATAGTGACAGGTGACATCAGATAGTGGTGACGGTAGTGACAGAATAGTGACAGGTGACATCAGATAGTGGTGACGGTAGAGACAGAATAGTGACCGGTGACATCAGATAGTGGTGACGGTAGTGACAGAATAGTGACCGGTGATACCAGATAGTGGTGACAGTAGTGACAGAATAGTGACCGGTGACATCAGATAGTGGTGACAGTAGTGACAGAATAGTGACCGGTGACATCAGATAGTGGTGACGGTAGTGACAGAATAGTGACCGGTGACATCAGATAGTGGTGACGGTAGTGACAGAATAGTGACCGGTGACATCAGATAGTGGTGACAGCAGTGACAGAATAGTGACCGGTGACATAAGATAGTGGTCACGGTAGTGACAGAATACTGACAGGTGACATAAGATAGTGGTGACAGTAGTGACAGAATAGAGACAGGTGACATCAGATAGTGGTGACATAATAGTGACAGGTGACATCAGATAATGGTGACAGTAGTGACATAATAGTGACCGGTGACATCAGATAGTGGTGACAGTAGTGACATAATAGTGATCGGTGACATCAGATAGTGGTGACAGTAGTGACAGAATAGTGACCGGTGACATCAGATAGTGGTGACAGTAGTGACCGAATAGTGACCGGTGACATCAGATAGTGGTGACAGTAGTGACAGAATAGTGACCGGTGACATCAGATAGTGGTGACGGTAGTGACAGAATAGTGACAGGTGACATCAGATAGTGGTGACAGTAGTGACAGAATAGTGACAGGTGACATCAGATAGTGGTGACAGTAGTGACAGAATAGTGACAGGTGACATCAGATAGTGGTGACAGTAGTGACAGAATAGTGACATCAGATAGTGGTGACGGTAGTGACAGAATAGTGACCGGTGATATCAGATAGTGGTGACGGTAGTGACAGAATAGTGACAGATGACATCAGATAGTGGTGACAGTAGTGACATAATAGTGACCGGTGACATCAGATAGTGGTGACAGTAGTGACAGAATAGTGACCGGTGACATCAGATAGTGGTGACGGTAGTGACAGAATAGTGACCGGTGACATCAGATAGTGGTGATGGTAGTGACAGAATAGTGACCGGTGACATCAGATAGTGGTGACAGTAGTGACAGAATAGTGACCGGTGACATCAGATAGTGGTGACAGTAGTGACAGAATAGTGACCGGTGACATCAGATAGTGGTGACAGTAGTGACAGAATAGTGACCGGTGACATCAGATAGTGGTGACAGTAGTGACAGAATAGTGACCGGTGACATCAGATAGTGGTGACAGCAGTGACAGAATAGTGACAGGTGACATCAGATAGTGGTGACAGTAGTGACAGAATAGTGACCGGTGACATCAGATAGTGGTGACGGTAGTGACAGAATAGTGACCGGTGACATCAGATAGTGGTGACAGTAGTGACATAATAGTGACCGGTGACATCAGATAGTGGTGTCAGTAGTGACATAATAGTGACCGGTGACATCAGACACGTCTTCTATGGTCTAGATGGTGGATAGAGTTATGTCGCTCACCGACGGATCCTCCGTGTTTCTCCCTACAATTTCTGCGTTCGCTCCGGACGTTCCGCAGGTTTTTCTCCTCTTCTACAACTTCTGACTTGCAGTGTAATAAACAATGGCGCTGCTCTCCATAGATGGCGCTTCCCTGTGTGGGAGACTCACAGCGACCTACAGATGACAACGTGCCGCCTTCTTCCTGTCACTGCAGAAAGCCCCTGAGCTGCCGTCTGTTGGAGATCCCTCAGTGGACCCCTTCCTCACAGCCCCTATAGGACTCAGTGGCCAGTGCAGGGTTACAGTTATTAACCCTTAAACTCCTAATTGTCCCCCCTGCTGTGTGAGGAGCACACGTCACCTCTCAGGCAGTGAAAGGGTTACAGCTGGTAACTTCAGGGAGAGACTCTCATCATCCACCAGGGGGCGCCGTCTCCTTCATGAGGACCCATCATACAACCTGCTGATGCCAGAAGGTCTCACAACCCTCCCGTACCTCCACCGGGGTAGATGCTGGAATGGAGGGGCTCCTAGGAGGTCTGAGGACAGGAAGTCACATGGTCTGAGGTCACATGACTGTAAGGGGAGGGGTTTACTAATAATGCGTTCTGTGGAGATAGGAGAAGAGGAGGCTGCTGGGAGGGCTGTGCGCAAAATGCAGGAAGACTTGGTTTTGTTGGCCCCAGGATTCCTCTTTCTCTGTGTGGGGATGCTGCCCCCTCCTGGTCACAGGCTCCAAGTCCTTCACCCACCAGGATTTCTCTTCCTCTGTGTGAGAATGCTGCCCCCTCCTGGTCTTAGGGTTCCGGTCCTTCATCCCGCGAGGATTTCTTTTCCTCTGTGTTGATGCTGCCCTCTCCTGGTCAGAGGGTCCTGGTCCTTCACCACCCAGGATTCCTCTTCCTCTATGTGAGAATGCTGCCCCCTCCTGGTCAGAGGGTCCCGGTCCTTCACCGCCCAGGATTCATCTTCCTTTGTGTGAGGATGCTGCCGCCTCCTGGTCGGAGGGTCCTGTTTCTTAACCCCCTGGATTTCTCCTCCTCTGTGTGAGTATGCTCCTCTCTTCTGATCAGAGGGTCCCAGTCCTTCATCCTTCTAGAATTTCTCTTCCTCTGTGTCGATGCTGCGCCCTACTGGTCGGTGGGTCCCGGTTCTTCACCCTCCAGGATTTCTCCTCGGTGTGATGATACTACCCCCTCGTTGTCAGAGGATTCCAGTCCTTCACCCCACAGGATTTCTCCTTCTCAGTGTGAAGGTGTTGCTCTCTCCTGGTCAGAGGGTCCTGGTCCTTCACCCCCCAGGATTCCTCTTTTTCTGTGTGAGGATGCTGCCCCCTCCTGGTCAGATCATCTGGTTCTTAACCGCCCACGATTCCTCTTCCTCTGTGTGAGGATGCTGCCCCCTCTTGGTCAGAGGGTCCTGGTCCTTCACCCCTCGGGATTTCTCCTTCTAAGTGTGAGGATGCTGCCCCCTCCTGGTCAGAGGATCCCGGTCCTTCACCCAACAGGATTTCTCCTCAGTGTTAGGATGCTGCCCCCTTCTGGTCAGAGGATCCCAGTCCTTCACCCAACAGCATTTCTCCTTCTCAGTGTGAGGAAGCTGCCCCCTCCTGGTCAGAGGGTCCCAGTCCTTCATCCCACAGGATTTCTCCTCTGTGTGAGGATGCTGCCCTCTCCTGGTCAAAGGGTCCTGGTCCTTCACCCCCCAAGATTTCCCTTCCCCTTTTTGGGGATGCTGCCCCCTCCTGATTGGGGGGTCCTGGTTCTTCACCCCCCTGGATTTCTTTTCCTCTGTGTGAGGATGCTGCCCTCTTCTGGTCAGAGCATCCTGGTCCTTCACTCCTCAGGATTCCTCTTTCTCTGTGTGAGGATGCTGCCCGCTCCTGGTCAGAGGGTCCCTGTCCTTCACCCCCAAGGATCTCTCTTCCTGTGTGTGAGGGTGCTGCCCCCTCCTGGTCGGAGGGTCCCGGTCCTTCACCCCCAGGATTCCTCTTTCTCTGTGTGAGGATGCTGCCCGCTCCTGGTCAGAGGGTCCCTGTCCTTCACCCCCCAGGATTCCTCTTCCTCTGTGTGAGGATGCTGCCCCCTCCTGGTCAGATGGTCCTGGTCCTTCACCCCCCAGGATTTCTCTTCCTCTGTGTGAGGGTGCTGCCCCCTCCTGGTCGGAGGGTCCCGGTCCTTCATCCCCTGGATTTAGTATCCTCCTGTGTCCTCAGTGTAGATCCGGCTGCAGTGAAGGACTCTTATCTAAAGGCCTTTTATACCGGCAGATACATCGCTGGTCGTTCAACCAGAAATAATTCAGAATCGTTCTGTCTTTTACATTCGCCGTATAAGTGACTGAGACGGAGCGACCGAGCGCTGATTAACCCTTAATACCTGCAGGAAATGAGCGAAAAGCGAACAATTTTCCTTTTCTCCGTTCTGTCGTCTGGCAGTCACACTGAATGATTATCGCTCACTTTCACTCATTTGAACAATGATTGTTCCGTTTACAATCACCCTTAGACCTCGTTAATCACGGTATAACGCTATAATTCATTAAGTCAATGGCTCCTCGTAGACCTGCGTTCGATCACAGCGATGGGCGGCGCTTTCCAGACCCATAATTGAGTGCTGTCTGCTCATTATCACCCATCGCAATGATTGGGAGTGCTAAAATGTGCCATTAGACACAGGGAGCTGCAACCAAAAGTAAAGTTGCAGCAAAGCGCTGTGTTTGAAATTGCGGGATGCTTTGCCGCCTTAGGGTGGTTTTGCATGGGCGGTCTCCATGGAAGTCTATGGGAAGTGCGCAAATGTTCAAGAGAATGCAGGAAACACTCTGCAATTCTGCTAGGAAAAGAGCACACCTGCGGATCATTAGGCTAAATAGCCCTTTAACTTAGGATATGAAAATGCACAGTAAAGTGCGCAGACGGGCGCAAAAGTGCTTCCATACCCAAATACGCCCGTGTAAGGCCCCCAGTAGTCTACAGAAACTCTATGAGACTTTCAGGCTTTAATTCTTCTGGCGATCAGTTTTCCCGGTTTCTATAACCGGCAGCTGAGAGGCGGATATCACGTTTCATCAAATTTTGACTTCCTTCATGTAACGTTTTCTGCGGTGTCTTTATTAGTCCAAGTCCTTCACCCCCCAGGATTTCTTCCCCTGTGGTGGGATACTGCCCTCTCCTGGTCAGAGGGTCCTGGTCCTTCACCCCCCAGGATTTCTTTTCCTCTGTGTGAGGATGCTGCCCCCTCCTGGTCGGAGGGTCCCAGTCCTTCACCCCCCCCCCCCCCCCCCCCCAGCATTCATTTCCTATGTGTGAGAATGCTGCCCCACTGTGGTCGGAGGTTCCCGGTCCTTCACCCCCAGGATTCAGGATTCTTCTGTGTCCTCAGTGTAGATCCTGTTGCAGTAAAGGTCGCTTATCCTAGTTTACAGAAGTTCCATTAGATTTTCGGGCTCTGATTCTTCTGGCGATGAGTTTTACCAGTTTCTATAACCGGCATTGGGGAGGCGAAGATCAAGTTTCATCAGATTTCCTTCATGTAAATTTTTCTGTGGGGTGTTGGTCCGGATGCCTTCAGACTAGAAGATTTGTGCATTGTGAGACACCCGTGTCTCGTAGAAATATGAAACCGTCGTTTTGCATGGGGTCAGTAACATCAGTGATGCTTCCCTGCATGGTGATGCACTGTGATGCTGTGCAGGAATAAAATCACAGCATGTCCTAACTTTCTGTGATATCGCTCATTGCTTTTAATGAGGCTGCCAACAGTAGTGCCGGCCCCATTGAAAGCGATGGGTAAACTCCGCGATCCTGTGCCGCAGTGGGAATTCCTTCATCCCCGCAGTGATGCGAGGCTGTTTCCACGTGAAAACACATCACATCCAGAAATTACACATAGATGGCAACGGTGATGTGGCACCAACATTCACGGCCCGCTATTGCCCTCGTCACTGTGAAGGATCCCTTATCTTGTAAAAGTCATTAATTTCATCCAGATTTTTACGCTCTATTTTATTTCAAATAGAGAAATCTTTGGGAAAATGCATTAAAACACCAAGGAGATGCGGTACTTTGCCTGCAAAAATGCTAGTCAGAATGCTGTACAGACCCCATTATAATCAGTAGGGTCCATTTGGCACCATTTGGGTCCTGTATGTGCCAGATCGGTGGCCCTGGGCTCCCTGACCAGTAGAGTCCAGCTTGCTCTATATAAGAATGCTAGCTCTAGTGAGCCAAAGGACCCGGTCCCCCTGACCAGTAGAGTCTAGTTTTCTTTGTATTAGAATGCTAGCTTTAGTGGACCAATAAACCCGGACCCCATGACCAGTAGAGTCTAGCTTCCGCTATATAAGAGTGCTAGATCTAGTGGACCAAAGGACCCGGTCCCCCTGACCAGTAGAGTCTAGCTTCCTTTGCATAAGAATGCTAGCTCTAGTGGGCCAAAGGACCCCGTCCCCCTGACCAGCAGCCTAGCTTCCTCTATATAAGAATTCTTGCCCTAGTGGGCCAAAGGACCCCATCCCCCTGACCAGCAGCCTAGCTTCCTCTATATAAGAATTCTTGCCCTAGTGGACCAAAGGACCCCGTCCCCCTGACCAGTAGAGTTTAGTTTCATCTATATTAGAATGCTAGCTCTAGTGGACCAAAGGACCCGGTCTCCCTGACCAGTAGAGTCTAGCTTCCTCTATATAAGAATGCTAGCTCTTCGCTGTTTAAAGATAAGATGGTGCAGTATAGAGATGAGCGAGTATACTCGCTAAGGCACATTACTCGAGCGAGTAGTGCCTTAGCCGAGTATCTCCCCGCTCATCTCTAAAGATGCGGGGGCAGGGAGCGGCGGGGGAGAGCGGGGAGGAACGGAGGAGAAATCTCTCTCTCCCCCCCCCCCCCCCACTCCCCGCGGCAACTCACCTGTCACCCGCGCCGGCCCCCGAATCTTTAGAGATGAGCGGGGAGATACTCGGCTAAGGCACTACTCCCTTGAGTAATGTGCCTTAGCGAGTATACTCGCTCATCTCTAGTGCAGTCATTTTTTGAGACCTGGGAAATTCTTACACAGAGAAAAAGGACGAAACTGAGGGATTGTTTCTAGCACACGTATTGGTATCAGGAACAGATGGTATTGGGGCATCCTCCTCTCTAGAATGTCACAGTTGTCGTGCCGCTGCCGTGGGGGGGAGGGGCTTTAAGACTTTTATCAGCTCTCCACCGTATGAATCAGGGACTTCTCTCAGATACCTAGATGCACTGGGAACAGGACCTGAAAACAGATCCATAACGTCCATAGAATATTGAGTAGAAGGGAGAGGTGGCATACAACTCTGAGGTCTTGACAGGTCTGAGTTTGTTTTTGTGTGTTATTTTTAATTAATGTATATTGAGATTATATCTGTACATATCTGCCAATAAGACAGTCATAATATGTGCCAGAATTATAATTTGATCCAGACCGTGGATTCCAGAAATGTCAAGAAAGACAAATTAACTGATGTGGAATGTATATAAAATTGAATGTATGTCTGTATGCGTGCGTGCGTGCGTGTCTGTCTGTCTGTCTGTCTGTTTGTCCTTTATGCGCTACTACACCATTCATCCGATCGCCATGAAACTTTGGGAAGTTGTTGAGTACACTCCTGGGAAGATTATAGGCATAGTACAACTATCCTACGATAAATGGCGCGCGCGCGAGCGTCGTCGAAAATTACCACCCCCCACGTAGATCGAATAAGTAAGCCACCTGCTATTGTGATGTCATCACAGATGTCATCAACATCGGACGCCCTTGAACATGCCCCAACATGTTCTATAAAGCTGCATTGTGATGTCATTAAGGTTCTATTATGACACGTACAGCTTGGAACCACTAGAGCACGCCAGCCAATTACCATTGGAGTTGGAAGTGGGTAAACAAGTACTAGGATATCTTCCTAAGAAGCCACAGCAGCCGGATAAATTGTATGTTCCACCCAACGGCTATTTTATTCAGCCCGCAAGGGGGAAGCAGCGGCCTACAAATTCTCATTCAGGTAGGTAGGTTCAGTTCTTGGAGGTTGGGGAATGCTTATGGGCAAGGCCTTATGTCTCATCCCAACTCGATTATTCAATTCTAAGCGCAAAAGAATTAGCGTCCAAATTTTATGTACAGAATTTAATTCTCTCACTTCCCAATGTCATAGAAACTTGAAATTTGGCACGAGCATTGATTATGTCATAAATAGGAAAAGTTAATAGGTCCCAACTCGATTATTCAATTCAAAGCGCCAAAGAATTAGCGTTCAAATTTTACGTACGGAATCTAATTCTCTCATTTCCTGATGTCATAGATTGATAGATAGATAGATAGACTGTATGCAATAACCCTGATAGATAGATAGATAGACTGTATGCAATGACACGTACAGCTTGGAACCATAAATACTAGAGCACGCCAGCCATTTACAGTCAGTCTCCATTGGAGTTGGAAGTGGGCAAACATGTACTAGGCTATCTTCCCAAGAAGCCACAGCAGCCGGATAAATTGGATGTTCCACACAACGGCTATTTTATTCAGCCTGCAAGGGGGAAGCAGCGGCCTACAAAATCTCAGTGGTCGCTGCTGCCGTCATCTAGATATATAAAAACGAATGTATGTATGTATGTCTGTCTTCGCAGCAACGCGTGACGGGTACGCTAGTTGTTTAATAAAAACATTTATTAAAAAAATGCTTGCTCTAGTGAGTCAAAGGACCCGGTCCCCCTGACCAGTAGAGTCCAGCTGGCTTCCAACCTCAACACTCGACAGAAACTGCCCTTACCAGAGTATTCAATGACCTACTGACAGCCAAATCGAGGGGCGATTACTCCCTATTGATTCTCCTCGACCTTTCCGCAGCATTTGACACCGTTGACCACAAACTCCTCCTCAGTAAGCTTCGCTTCATTGGCCTAAAGGACACTGCTCTCTCCTGGTTCTCCTCCTACCTATCTGACCGCTCTTTCAGCGTCTCCTTTGCTGGCTCTACCTCCCCTGCTCTTCCTCTTGCTGTTGGGGTCCCCCAAGGCTCGGTCCTCGGCCCCCTTCTTTTCTCTATCTACACAGCCCCTATTGGACAAACCATCAGGAGATTTGGCCTCCAATACCACCTGTATGCTGACGCACCCAGATATACACCTCTTCCCGTGACATCTCTGCACCTTTCCTCCAAAACATCACCGACTGTCTGTCCGCTGTCTCTAACACTATGTCCTCTCTCTACCTAAAACTAAACCTCTCTAAAACTGACTCACTGTTATTTCCACCCTCCTCTAACCTACCTCATCCTGACATTTTCAACTCAGTGTGTGGCACCACCATAACTCCTAGACAACATGCTCGCTGCCTTGGAGTCATATTCGTCTCTGATCTCTCTTTTACCCCCTACATCCAATCTCTCGCCCGAACATGTCAGCTGTACCTCAAGAACATCGCAAGAATCCGCTCTTTTCGCACACAGGACACTTACAACGCTTACTGTTGCCCTCATCCACTCCTGGCTTGATTATTGCAACTCGTTGCTGATTGGCCTCCCCTGCACCAGACTCTACCCTCTCCAATCCCTCCTGAATGTGGCAGCCAGGCTCATCTTCCTGTCCAGCCGCTACTCGGACGCCTCTGCCTTGTGCTGGTCAAAGAATACAGAATTCAATTTAAACTCGCTACCTTCATCCACAAAGCCCTCCACAGTGCAGCGCTGCCCTATATTGCCTCCCTCATCTCAATCCATCACCCAGCCCAGGCTCTCCGCTCTGCTAACGAAACCAAACTGAGCGCCCCTTTAATTTGAACTTCTCATTCCCGCCTCCAAGACTTCTCCAGAGCAGCATTGGTCCTCTGGAACACACTACCAAAGGCTACCCAAGCAATCCAGGACTCACAGAACTTCAGGCATGCTCTAAAAACGCACTTCTTCAGGGAGGCATACCGCATTCCCTAAACAAACCCCTCTGTACTCCACCTGATACCATGCTCCCTGACCTATTGACTGCAATCCCTGCTAACCATCATAAATCTCTCCTGCAGTCATAACCTTTCTGCCGTCACGCGACTAAATGTCTGACCATTGTCTATGTGTATAGCATCCCTCACTCTCCACCTGACCATACTGTGCACATCTCCAGCTCCTTTACCTTCTGTATCACCCCACTATTTGTAGTATGTAAGCTCGTTGGAGCAGGACCCTCACCCTATTGTTTCCATCAACTGATTACTATGTAACCGTGGTTCTGTAATTTTTGTATTTTTTGTTTTTTTGTATTTTGGTACTGGTGTTTATCTGATGTTCACACGGGAAATCTTATGAAGTCGTGGTTACTTTAGAGATACCAGGAAAAAAATATGTTCACCATTTTGCATAGTTCTTTGCGTTACCCAGGAAACACCACGTGGAGGTAACCATGCGACGTTTCCTTTATATAAAATGACATCAGGAAGTGAGAGAATTAGATTCCGTACGTAAAATTTGGACGTTAATTCTTTTGTGCTGTGAATTGAATAATCGAGTTGGGACCCATTAGCTTTTCATATTTATGAATCTCAAGTTTCTATTACACCAAGAAGTGAGAGAATTAGATTGTGAACGTAAAATCTGGATGCTACTTCTTTTGCGCTAGAATTAAATAATCGAGTTGGGACCTCTTTACTTAATGCTCCTGATGATCCACGCAAATTTAAGTGGTGAAACGCGTCGAGCAGTAAATCAACGAGCAATAATATAAGAAAAAAGGGAATTTGAATCTTTTGGGTTGAGTATCCCTGAAACGACCCTCACGAATAAAGGGGAGGTTGCTTTATTTCCTTGGGAGGCTCCCTCATGGAGGTTTTTATGACACATCTTTAGAAACCTCGTGGGATGCTCCTTTTGGTTAATACCAATTCCGACTCTCTATTTATAGGAATCGGCTGAGTATTTCCAATCCTCCTCATGAAAAATTGTGAAGAAACGTGTATATGAGTCACTAAAATTGAACCTATTCATAATATCAAGAATTAGCAACTGTGAATAATTCAATCCTCCACATCCCGAGTGCTAATACATAATCAAGTCTCTGCTCCATGTCCAACTGACAATAAGCAAGACAAGAAACCCTGTGGTCGTTGGTGACCAGGCATTATAAACACCCACATACACAATTGTGTGATTGGACACTTACTTTTAGTGACGGTGTGGTTGGATGGTTTACACCACGCCCTTTATATACCTTTTTTTTGTTTTGTTTTATGTGTTGTGCCCCTACGTGTATATTTTAATAATTTTCTAATAAAAATTGAATCTTTTACTCTAAGTCACCACTGTGAAAGGGCAACTTCTAGTGAAATTTGGAGACTTCTTACTCTGCCTCCTCTGTGAAACACCATCTCAAGAACGAAAGCAAAAGGCATTACGAGCAACGGGATGCGTGTTCAACTACAAAATGATGCATCCGCCGAACGTATCACAAGACAATTGCTGGATATTGAGAATGCTGAGGTAAAATGAAAGCTGTGCTGTGATTGGTTGCTATTTCTTATACTGCTGAGGTAACATGAAAGCTGTGCTGTGATTGGTGGCTACTTCTTATACTACTGAGGTTGCATGAAAGCTGTGCTGCGATTCGTTGTTATATATACAGACAGACAGACACGCACGCACGCATACAGACATACATTCAATTTCATATATATAGATGAACTAGCTGACCCGTCGCGCGTTGCTGCGAAGACAGACATACATACATTCGTTTTTATATATCTAGATAACAACCAATCACAGCGCAGCTTTCAAGTTACCTCAGCAGTATAATATATAGCAACCAATCACAGCGCTGCTTTCATGTTACCTCAGTGGTATAATATATAACAACCAATCACAGCGCAGCTTTCATGTTACCTCAGCAGTATAAGAAATAGCAACCAATCACAGCACAGCTTTCATTTTACCTCAGGATTTTCAATATCCAGCAATTGTCTTGTGATACGTTCGGCGGATGCATCATTTTGTAGTTGAACACGCATCCCGTTGCTCGTAATGCCTTTTGCTTTCGTGCTTGAGATGGAAATCAAACAATCTTTGTCTCTGGGGCATAACTGTCAACGACGCTCGCGCGTGCCACCTATCGTAGGATAGATGTACTATGCCAGTAATCTTCGGAGGAGTGTACTCAACAACTTCCCAAAGTTTTGTGGCGATTATATGAATGGTGTAGTAATGCATAAAGAACAGACAGTCATTCATATATATATATATATATATATATATATATATATATATATATATATATATATATATATATATATATATATATGACATCAGGAAGACATACATTCATTCGTTTTTATATATCTAGATAACAACCAATCACAGCGCAGCTTTCATGTTACCTCAGTGGTATAATATATAACAACCAATCACAGCGCAGCTTTCATGTTACCTTAGCAGTATAAAATATAACAACCAATCACAGCGCAGCTTTCATGTTACCTGAGCAGTAAGAGAAATAACAACCAATCACAGCGCAACTTTTATTCTGCCTCAGCAATATAAAAAATAGCAACCAATCACAGCGCAGCTTTCATGTTACCTTAGTGGTATAATATATAACAACGAATCGCAGCACAGCTTTCATGCAACCTCAGTAGTATAAGAAGTAGCCACCAATCACAGCACAGCTTTCATGTTACCTCAGCAGTATAAGAAATAGCAACCAATCACAGCACAGCTTTCATTTTACCTCAGCATTCTCAATATCCAGCAATTGTCTTGTGATACGTTCGGCGGATGCATCATTTTGTAGTTGAACACGCATCCCGTTGCTCGTAATGCCTTTTGCTTTCGTTCTTGAGATGGAAATCAATTGATCTTTGTCGGGGGGGGCATAACTGTCGACGACGCTCGCACGCGCGCCATTTATCGTAGGATAGTTGTACTATGCCTATAATCTTCCCAGGAGTGTACTCAACAACTTCCCAAAGTCTCATGGCAATTGGATAAATGATGCAGTAATGCATAAAGGACAGACAGACAGACATTTATATATATATCAGGAAGTGAGAGAATTAGATTCCGTACGTAAAATTTGGATGGTAATTGTTTTGCGCTTAAAATTGAATAATCGACTTGGGACCCATTAACTTTTCCTATTTATGGCATAATCAATGCCCGTGCCAAATTTCAAGTTTCTATGTGAGAAAATGACATTCCGCACGTAAAATTTGGACACTAATTCTTTGGCGCATAGAATTGAATAATGGAGTTGGGGCCCATTAGCTTTTCCTATTTATGACATATTCAATGCTCGTGCCAAATTTCAAGTTTCTATGTGAGAAAATTACATTCCGTACGTAAAATTTGGACGCTAATTCTTTTGCGCATAGAATTGAATAATCGAGTTGGGACCCATTAGCTTTTCCTATTTATGACATAATCAATGCTCGTGCCAAATTTCACCTTTCTATTACATTGGGAAGCGAGAGAATTCAATTCCGTACGTAAAATTTGGACGCTAATTCTTTGGCGCTTAGAATTGAATAATCGAGTTGGGACCCATTAGCGTTTCCTATTTATGACATAATCAATGCTCGTGCCAAATTTCAAGTTTTTATGTGAGAAAATTACATTCCGTACGTAAAATTTTGACGTTAATTCTTTTGCGCATAGAATTGAATAATTGAGTTTGGACCCATTAGCTTTTCCAATTTATGACATAATCAATGCTCGTGCCAAATTTCAAGTTTCTATGTGAGAAAATTACATTTCGTACGTAAAATTTGGACGCTAATTCTTTTGCGCATAGAATTGAATAATCGAGTTGGGACCCATTAGCTTTTCCTATTTATGACATATTCAATGCTCGTGCCAAATTTCAAGTTTCTATGACATTGGGAAGCGAGAGAATTCGATTCCGTACGTAAAATTTGGACGCTAATTCTTTGGCGCATAGAATTGAATAATCGAGTTGAGACCCATTACCTTTTCCTATTTATGACATAATCAATACTTTTTGCCAAATTTCATGTTTCTACGACATTGGGAAGTGAGAGAATTAGTGGCAGTGATGGAAATCGAACGATCTACGTGGGGGGGGGGGGGGCGTAACTGTCGACGATGCTCGCACGCGCGCCATTTATCGTAGGATAGTTGTACTATGCCTATGATCTTCCCAGGAGTGTACTCAGCAACTTCCCAAAGTCTCATGGCGATCGGATGAATGGTGTAGTAATGCATAAAGGACAAACAGACAGACAGACACACACGCATACAGACATACATTCAATTTTATATATATAGAAGATGACTGTCTGTCTGTCTGTTTGTCCTTTATGCATTACTACACCATTCATATAATCGCCACGAAACTTTGGGAAGTTGTTGAGTACACTCCTGGGAAGATTATAGGCATAGTACATCTATCCTACGATAGGTGCCGCGCGTGCGAGCGTCGTTGACAGTTATGCCTCCCAGACAAAGATCGTTTGATTTCCATCTCAAGCACAAAAGCAAAAGGCATTACGAGCAACGGGATGAGTGTTCAACTACAAAATGATGCATCCGCCGAACGTATCACAAGACAATTGCTGGATATTGAGAATGCTGAGGTAAAATAAAAGCTGTGCTGTGATTGGTTACTATATATTATACCGCTGAGGTATAATGAATGCTGTGCTGTGATTGGTTGCTATATATTATACTGCTGAGGTAACTTGAAAGCTGCGCTGTGATTGGTTGTTATCTAGATATATAAAAACGAATGTATGTATGTATGTCTGTCTTCGCAGCAACGCGCGACGGGTCAGCTAGTATCTATATATATAAAATTGAATGTATGCGTGTGTCTGTCTGTGTATTTGTCCTTTATGCGCTACTACAATTTGTCACTGAAAGTGCCTGAAACTAAAATATAACCTTTATTAATATTAATGATAAAAAACCAATACTGCTAAGGCAGGATGGTTCCGACCTAAACGGACACAAAATGACAGACAACCATACAAAACAACCACAAAATTAACTGCCTATGGGATTAGCGCAATTTGCTTAAGTAATTAGAATGACTCAAATACAGAATTTTAATATATTATTTAAATTGATAATGATAAGAGGGGCTACCAGATAAGGTGGTGACCGTAGCGGGCCGTTATCAGGTATACAAGGGACCAGAAAGTGGTAGCGCCTACTGAGATAACTCCATGTTGTTATGCATTAATAAGAACATGCCTATTGATGGAAAGACACTGTTCCAAAACAACTAGAGAGCGTCACTCATAAAACCCTAAGTGGTGGATAATGACAATTAGATCATCCACACTAGACAAATATTATACTAGTACACTCGCTTATGGGAGCACTGTACTGAGTCCGTAACCTTATTTGTTACTAGACTTATTCACTTCCCCATAGGGTCATCGATCTGGCAAGACCCAGTTCTTAAATTAGGTCAAAGTCTGTATCATTGGAAACAGGCTAGAAGGCTGGACTTGTAATGACAATTAAGTCAGGAGAAGTCCAAGCTACTTATAATATATGTCAATTCGCAAAATTGCGAATTTGATGAACATATAAATAGTTAGCTGAAATCCAATGTGGACCAGGGCGAACAAGATCGTCCGTAATCGTCTAATCGTCAACGCGTTTCCGCAGCGCAAGACAGATTATTTGGCGCGCTGCTTCATCAGGACGAAAATAAGACTGGATGATGCCCAAAAATTGTGCGATGCCAATCAACTGCACACAATTTTTGTTGCAATGGGTTCGAATAGCAAACAGCAGTTGCACAAAAATTGCGCGTAAGAACTGGTTTTTTAATGCGCCAATGTAAGAAGGCTGGTAGATTAATTGCACATTATGTAAAAGCAAATAGAATGGTTTTTAGTGTAGTGTAATTAATAACACTGCTTTACACTAAACAGACGACTGTGGAGGCTGATTTACACAAACAGATTGATTTGCGATTATAATGCAATCAATCTTGTTGCCTTACACTAGACAGTCGACTGTAAAGGCAACCCGATTGGTTTGCAAATAGTGCAATTGACCATGCTGTTTTGTAATGAACAGACAGCTGACATAGCAATCCTTATGTTAGATAGGTCCATTAATTGAACACTATTGAACAAACATAGGTGCTAGTGATTAAACAGTCTGAACACCTGATACTTGGCGTTTATTGTCCCAGACTGACAAAAGAGCCAGGGAGGTCAATTAGAAATTGTGATGATAAATTTTCTAACCTGGCTAAAGTACAATACGGTCCTAGATGGTGACCGCTATCTAAACTACACTACCAGCCCCTGTGAGGCATTATTTCAAACTGACAGACCTGGTAACTGTCTGTGCCTGGTCGGTTTAAGTAGGGGTAGCTCCTCCTTGTGGGAGGGGAAGGAACATGGTGCAACCAATTGGGTAAAGCATAGGGGAGGGACGGTCCGGAGTGACACATCTACTAGCCAATCGGGCATATAGTCCAATGTCTGTTTATGAATGACAAGTAAAGATTGATACACAAAAAAAAAAAAAATGATGCCGCTGCTTACGCGTTAAACGTGGCGCCAGATTGCGCAACATAGTGCCGCAGGTATTGGGTATAGGGCGACATGGTCGCTGGGTTACGGGGATGCGGTTTATTTACGCGATGACGTCAGCCGCAACGTCGCACGTGATGACACTAACACGGCCGAAGCCACGCCCCCTATTCTGTGACCTCGCCGCTAGCATCGGGTTATTAAGCGACGGAGTCGCTTGGTAACGGGGAAGCGGCCTATGACGTGATGACGTCAGCCACAATAGCGCACATAATGATGTTAACCGCGTCTGAAGCCGCGCCCCTTTTGGTGACGTGGGACATGTTAACCAAACGGATCTCCCAATCAGAATACACTCAAACAGACATACTAACGATATTATCGCTACGTCGTGGATTCAGAGGCAAAGCCGTACAAGATATTGATTGGTATAATATAAAATGGGATCAAATAAATGGGAAAGGCTGCGTACCTGGTTACCAACTATTGAATGCTGATAATATTAATCACACAGTGAAAACTAGTTGGTAAGATGAGGTGATGCTATATATAGTATTTCTCATATTGATGTAATATTATATTGCAAACCCTGCTGAACAGGATTCTGCGCAATAATTATAGAGCACCAACAACAACTCAACACCAGGACTAATGCTTATATATTATTAAAGATTATATTTGTTGTTGATTCCATACCAAAGAAATCGCCATTTCCAATTCCCATTAATATCCTCAACCACACACATCCTAGAAGAGAACTGCCCACCGTTGGAGCGGATAGGGCAGATCTTTGCGGGTAAGTGCAGAAAAAGGAATTATATTACACCTTTACTTGTACTAGGCTACTTCATTTACCATACCCAATTGGATTGATTAATAAAGTGTTCAATATCTTACAGTTTAAATTGTCCAATTCGTCATTGTGAGTATTGTTAAGTTATATCATAATTAAACAGTACTGTATACCGAGAACATTGAAACTAGTACGTTTTAAGCCATGATTACCCCTCGGGATGAAGATCTTAAATAAAAGAAACAAAAGATAAATTTTCGTTTAATCCCTTGGGTGCTAAACAATCAAGTTTGTGAATCCAAAAGGCCTCCTTTTGGAGTAGCCGTTGGTTCATATCGCCTTTACGGCCATTGTCACGTATCAATTCGATACCTCTAAACGAAACCGCTTCAGGATGGTCGGGATGAAATTCCCGCATGTGGGTGGAAAGACTTGTATCCTCGTTTCTATCAATGTTTCCAAGGTGGGCCAACGTACGTCTACGTAGTTGTTGGATAGTTTTGCCCACGTAGTCTTTGGGGCAAGGGCAGGTTGCCAAATATACGACATACGATGATCGGCAATTTATAAAGTCACGAATGAAAAACCTTTTTCCAGTTGTTGC
The DNA here is from genome assembly GCF_035609145.1 of Eleutherodactylus coqui. Classification (NCBI taxonomy): domain Eukaryota; kingdom Metazoa; phylum Chordata; class Amphibia; order Anura; family Eleutherodactylidae; genus Eleutherodactylus; species Eleutherodactylus coqui. The sequence continues at coordinate 24,823,695 of NC_089841.1, forward strand.
ACTTTGGAAATATTTGGTTTTTTCCATAACTGGGCAAGCCTTGCAGCCATGGCATCGAAAGGAACCAACCATCGGGCTTGTTGTAAGCCAAGTTGGGGGGGCAGGTGGTCTTGTATAATGGCTCCGCATGAGACGGTCCCTGAGACTCCTCCCTCTTCTATATGTGATGGCGGGATAGGGATGCAAGGAATCCACTAAATCGGGATCTTCCCGTAAGATGTCCCAGTATTTGGAGATTATTTTCCTGACTTTAGAAGCCTCGTCGTCATAGGTGCCAATAAGTCGTATAAATTTGTCACCTTCGATTTTATCTCTCCCCTGTAATAATTCAGTTCTAGTTTTAGTATTTGCCCCCTCACGTGCTTTTTCCAAAACCTCAATGGGATAACCCCTCCTTTGGAATCTCCGTGTGAGATCCTGGGCTTTTTCGTTGAAATCTTCTTCGTTCGAGCAGTTCCGTTTAGCACGAATATACTGGCCCTTCGGAATGCCATCTTTCAGTGATCTCGGATGATGACTGTCATAATGAAGAAAATTATTAGTAGACGTGGATTTTCTGAACAGTGTCGTAGAAATGACCCCTGATTCCGTTTTTGAAATTTGCAGGTCCAAAAACGTTATAGATTGTTTCTGTACTTCTGATGTCAAAAAAAGGCCCAAGGAATTGTTATTGAGTTCACCAACGAAATCCAGAAATTGTACCTCCGTACCTGTCCAAAGAATAAAAATGTCATCGATATATCGAATCCACATATCGATATATCGGGTCCAATTGGTGGTGCTATCCGCAAAGACGTACTTTTCCTCCCACCAGCCCAGGTACAGACACGCATAATGGGGAGCACAGGGACTCCCCATCGCGGTCCCCCTGAGCTGGTGGAAGTACTTTCGGTCGAACACAAAATAGTTGTGTTCCAAAATGAACTGTAACAGTTCTAGAACCATCTTGTTATGGTCAAAGAGATACCTCCCTCTTTGTTGTAGATAGAAACTCGTAGCCTTTAGACCACCCTCATGCGGGATTGAGGTATAGAGCGCCTCTACATCAAGGCTTGCCAAAAGGGTGGTATCGGAAACATGCACATCCGCTAAGCGTCTAAGTACATCTGTCGTATCTTGTACGAATGACGGTAATGATTCTACAAATGGTTTGAGAACGGTTTCAATGTACTGGCTAGAAGCTTGCGTGATGCCGTTTATGCCGGATACAATAGGGCGTCCTTTTAGAGGTGTTAAGCCCTTGTGAACCTTAGGAATGCCGTAAAAGGTAGGAATTAGGGGATGATGTGGATACAAGAAGTTGAATTCAGTGTTGCTAATAAGATGTTGATCTTTAGCACGTGTCAAGATGTCAAGTAAGTCTTTTTGGAAAGAATCGGTTGGATCCTGATCTAATCTTCCATAACTGGTATTATCGCCTAGGAGATTCATACACATCGTTCTGTATGCTAAATCATCCATAATGACGAGGTTTCCACCCTTATCGGATTGTTTTATCACTATGCTCTTATCGTTTTCGATTTCAAGTAAGGCTTTTTTTTCACCCTGAGTTAGATTTTGATAATGAAAACATCTTTTTTCCGATAGGGGTTTTAGCTCTTCAAATACCATTTTTTCGAACATATTGATGTAAGGGGAGTCATTTATGGGCGGCATACTGGTGCTCTTCAGTTTGAGGTCGGTGAATGGACCCTCACCCGGTGACGAATCGGCCTCTCTTGCCAAGTCCTCAAGATCATTAAGAGCTTGTAGATCCCTAACATCCAGCCCCAATTCAGCACTTTTTTTACGGTTTTGTATGGCATAAAACTTCTTCCATTTGAGTTTCCTGAGGAATAATGATATATCTTTTTTCCAAATAAAAGGGTCATAACGATATGTGGGAACAAATGACAGGCCTTTAGTCAAAAGTTGAGTTTCCTCTATAGAAAGAGATCTTGATGATAGGTTGATGATTTGAAAATCATCCTTATTAAGTGCTGCCAAGTTTGAATTTGCAACTCTACTGTAGGTACTAGGAGGCTTTCCAGTAGTCATTGGATTAATCGTTACAGTTGTTATTGATGCGTTGGTTTCCTGCGCTCCCGCATGAAATAATTGGCGATGGGTGGGCCTAAAAAACGATCAGAGGGACTATAATTCCTCCCTCGATTTCTGGCTCTACCACGGCCCTGACCCCTACCTCTCTGTTTGGGATACTGATAGGGTCTTGAGGAATCACTCCCAGAGAGCTCACTCTCAGAGGAACTAAGATCAGATGGTCCTGAAGCTGCGGACTCGTAGACTCTGTTATCTGTAAAGTCTTTCATGTCACGTTGAAACTGATGGTGTTTTCTATCTTTAAGATAGGACGTATATTTTTCAACGGTTGCTTTTAAGATTTTTTCCTTATTATCATATTCATTGTCCGCGGAGAACTTTTTGGTTTCAATAATGGCCGCATCGAGTGTTTTGCTATTGTTTTCATGAATCTGTTTTTCCTCTGTTAATAATAGTCTCATGAATCTAAATGAGCTCTCAGAGGCCTCTTGTTCCCAAATTTTCATAAATGCAGGAGTTCGCATTTTAACCGGAGGTAAGGTGTTAATCCTTAATCCTCTAGGAATTATCTTATTGTCAAGATATTTGGTGAGTCCCTGAACCTCCCACCATGATCGAACGAACTCTTTGTAAACCATGGTGAGATTTTTGAATGCATGATTAATAGAAATCATATGACTTGAATTGGACAAACTTTCGTTTGAAAAGACCATATTGGCCTCAGCTACCCAAGGTGTCGTATCGACGCCACATGATAGGAAACTTGCCATTTTGGAATAGTAATCACTGTGACAACCAAGGCTCTTCGAGCAATTTAAACTATTTGTCACTGAAAGTGCCTGAAACTAAAATATAACCTTTATTAATATTAATGATAAAAAACCAATACTGCTAAGGCAGGATGGTTCCGACCTAAACGGACACAAAATGACAGACAACCATACAAAACAACCACAAAATTAATTGCCTATGGGATTAGCGCAATTTGCTTAAGTAATTAGAATGACTCAAATACAGAATTTTAATATATTATTTAAATTGATAATGATAAGAGGGGCTACCAGATAAGGTGGTGACCGTAGCGGGCCGTTATCAGGTATACAAGGGACCAGAAAGTGGTAGCGCCTACTGAGATAACTCCATGTTGTTATGCATTAATAAGAACATGCCTATTGATGGAAAGACACTGTTCCAAAACAACTAGAGAGCGTCACTCATAAAACCCTAAGTGGTGGATAATGACAATTAGATCATCCACACTAGACAAATATTATACTAGTACACTCGCTTATGGGAGCACTGTACTGAGTCCGTAACCTTATTTGTTACTAGACTTATTCACTTCCCCATAGGGTCATCGATCTGGCAAGACCCAGTTCTTAAATTAGGTCAAAGTCTGTATCATTGGAAACAGGCTAGAAGGCTGGACTTGTAATGACAATTAAGTCAGGAGAAGTCCAAGCTACTTATAATATATGTCAATTCGCAAAATTGCGAATTTGATGAACATATAAATAGTTAGCTGAAATCCAATGTGGACCAGGGCGAACAAGATCGTCCGTAATTGTCTAATCGTCAACGCGTTTCCGCAGCGCAAGACAGATTATTTGGCGCGCTGCTTCATCAGGACTGTGATGGGTTTGCAACAAAAATTGTGTGCAGTTGATTGGCATCGCACAATTTTTGGGCATCATCCAGTCTTATTTTCGTCCTGATGAAGCAGCGCGCCAAATAATCTGTCTTGCGCTGCGGAAACGCGTTGACGATTAGACAATTACGGACGATCTTGTTCGCCCTGGTCCACATTGGATTTCAGCTAACTATTTATATGTTCATCAAATTCGCAATTTTGCGAATTGACATATATTATAAGTAGCTTGGACTTCTCCTGACTTAATTGTCATTACAAGTCCAGCCTTCTAGCCTGTTTCCAATGATACAGACTTTGACCTAATTTAAGAACTGGGTCTTGCCAGATCGATGACCCTATGGGGAAGTGAATAAGTCTAGTAACAAATAAGGTTACGGACTCAGTACAGTGCTCCCATAAGCGAGTGTACTAGTATAATATTTGTCTAGTGTGGATGATCTAATTGTCATTATCCACCACTTAGGGTTTTATGAGTGACGCTCTCTAGTTGTTTTGGAACAGTGTCTTTCCATCAATAGGCATGTTCTTATTAATGCATAACAACATGGAGTTATCTCAGTAGGCGCTACCACTTTCTGGTCCCTTGTATACCTGATAACGGCCCGCTACGGTCACCACCTTATCTGGTAGCCCCTCTTATCATTATCAATTTAAATAATATATTAAAATTCTGTATTTGAGTCATTCTAATTACTTAAGCAAATTGCGCTAATCCCATAGGCAATTAATTTTGTGGTTGTTTTGTATGGTTGTCTGTCATTTTGTGTCCGTTTAGGTCGGAACCATCCTGCCTTAGCAGTATTGGTTTTTTATCATTAATATTAATAAAGGTTATATTTTAGTTTCAGGCACTTTCAGTGACAAATAGTTTAAATTGCTCGAAGAGCCTTGGTTGTCACAGTGATTACTATTCCAAAATGGCAAGTTTCCTATCATGTGGCGTCGATACGACACCTTGGGTAGCTGAGGCCAATATGGTCTTTTCAAACGAAAGTTTGTCCAATTCAAGTCATATGATTTCTATTAATCATGCATTCAAAAATCTCACCATGGTTTACAAAGAGTTCGTTCGATCATGGTGGGAGGTTCAGGGACTCACCAAATATCTTGACAATAAGATAATTCCTAGAGGATTAAGGATTAACACCTTACCTCCGGTTAAAATGCGAACTCCTGCATTTATGAAAATTTGGGAACAAGAGGCCTCTGAGAGCTCATTTAGATTCATGAGACTATTATTAACAGAGGAAAAACAGATTCATGAAAACAATAGCAAAACACTCGATGCGGCCATTATTGAAACCAAAAAGTTCTCCGCGGACAATGAATATGATAATAAGGAAAAAATCTTAAAAGCAACCGTTGAAAAATATACGTCCTATCTTAAAGATAGAAAACACCATCAGTTTCAACGTGACATGAAAGACTTTACAGATAACAGAGTCTACGAGTCCGCAGCTTCAGGACCATCTGATCTTAGTTCCTCTGAGAGTGAGCTCTCTGGGAGTGATTCCTCAAGACCCTATCAGTATCCCAAACAGAGAGGTAGGGGTCAGGGCCGTGGTAGAGCCAGAAATCGAGGGAGGAATTATAGTCCCTCTGATCGTTTTTTAGGCCCACCCATCGCCAATTATTTCATGCGGGAGCGCAGGAAACCAACGCATCAATAACAACTGTAACGATTAATCCAATGACTACTGGAAAGCCTCCTAGTACCTACAGTAGAGTTGCAAATTCAAACTTGGCAGCACTTAATAAGGATGATTTTCAAATCATCAACCTATCATCAAGATCTCTTTCTATAGAGGAAACTCAACTTTTGACTAAAGGCCTGTCATTTGTTCCCACATATCGTTATGACCCTTTTATTTGGAAAAAAGATATATCATTATTCCTCAGGAAACTCAAATGGAAGAAGTTTTATGCCATACAAAACCGTAAAAAAAGTGCTGAATTGGGGCTGGATGTTAGGGATCTACAAGCTCTTAATGATCTTGAGGACTTGGCAAGAGAGGCCGATTCGTCACCGGGTGAGGGTCCATTCACCGACCTCAAACTGAAGAGCACCAGTATGCCGCCCATAAATGACTCCCCTTACATCAATATGTTCGAAAAAATGGTATTTGAAGAGCTAAAACCCCTATCGGAAAAAAGATGTTTTCATTATCAAAATCTAACTCAGGGTGAAAAAAAAGCCTTACTTGAAATCGAAAACGATAAGAGCATAGTGATAAAACAATCCGATAAGGGTGGAAACCTCGTCATTATGGATGATTTAGCATACAGAACGATGTGTATGAATCTCCTAGGCGATAATACCAGTTATGGAAGATTAGATCAGGATCCAACCGATTCTTTCCAAAAAGACTTACTTGACATCTTGACACGTGCTAAAGATCAACATCTTATTAGCAACACTGAATTCAACTTCTTGTATCCACATCATCCCCTAATTCCTACCTTTTACGGCATTCCTAAGGTTCACAAGGGCTTAACACCTCTAAAAGGACGCCCTATTGTATCCGGCATAAACGGCATCACGCAAGCTTCTAGCCAGTACATTGAAACCGTTCTCAAACCATTTGTAGAATCATTACCTTCATTCGTACAAGATACGACAGATGTACTTAGACGCTTAGCGGATGTGCATGTTTCCGATACCACCCTTTTGGCAAGCCTTGATGTAGAGGCGCTCTATACCTCAATCCCGCATGAGGGTGGTCTAAAGGCTACGAGTTTCTATCTACAACAAAGAGGGAGGTATCTCTTTGACCATAACAAGATGGTTCTAGAACTGTTACAGTTCATTTTGGAACACAACTATTTTGTGTTCGACCGAAAGTACTTCCACCAGCTCAGGGGGACCGCGATGGGGAGTCCCTGTGCTCCCCATTATGCGTGTCTGTACCTGGGCTGGTGGGAGGAAAAGTACGTCTTTGCGGATAGCACCACCAATTGGACCCGATATATCGATATGTGGATTCGATATATCGATGACATTTTTATTCTTTGGACAGGTACGGAGGTACAATTTCTGGATTTCGTTGGTGAACTCAATAACAATTCCTTGGGCCTTTTTTTGACATCAGAAGTACAGAAACAATCTATAACGTTTTTGGACCTGCAAATTTCAAAAACGGAATCAGGGGTCATTTCTACGACACTGTTCAGAAAATCCACGTCTACTAATAATTTTCTTCATTATGACAGTCATCATCCGAGATCACTGAAAGATGGCATTCCGAAGGGCCAGTATATTCGTGCTAAACGGAACTGCTCGAACGAAGAAGATTTCAACGAAAAAGCCCAGGATCTCACACGGAGATTCCAAAGGAGGGGTTATCCCATTGAGGTTTTGGAAAAAGCACGTGAGGGGGCAAATACTAAAACTAGAACTGAATTATTACAGGGGAGAGATAAAATCGAAGGTGACAAATTTATACGACTTATTGGCACCTATGACGACGAGGCTTCTAAAGTCAGGAAAATAATCTCCAAATACTGGGACATCTTACGGGAAGATCCCGATTTAGTGGATTCCTTGCATCCCTATCCCGCCATCACATATAGAAGAGGGAGGAGTCTCAGGGACCGTCTCATGCGGAGCCATTATACAAGACCACCTGCCCCCCCAACTTGGCTTACAACAAGCCCGATGGTTGGTTCCTTTCGATGCCATGGCTGCAAGGCTTGCCCAGTTATGGAAAAAACCAAATATTTCCAAAGTGCAACAACTGGAAAAAGGTTTTTCATTCGTGACTTTATAAATTGCCGATCATCGTATGTCGTATATTTGGCAACCTGCCCTTGCCCCAAAGACTACGTGGGCAAAACTATCCAACAACTACGTAGACGTACGTTGGCCCACCTTGGAAACATTGATAGAAACGAGGATACAAGTCTTTCCACCCACATGCGGGAATTTCATCCCGACCATCCTGAAGCGGTTTCGTTTAGAGGTATCGAATTGATACGTGACAATGGCCGTAAAGGCGATATGAACCAACGGCTACTCCAAAAGGAGGCCTTTTGGATTCACAAACTTGATTGTTTAGCACCCAAGGGATTAAACGAAAATTTATCTTTTGTTTCTTTTATTTAAGATCTTCATCCCGAGGGGTAATCATGGCTTAAAACGTACTAGTTTCAATGTTCTCGGTATACAGTACTGTTTAATTATGATATAACTTAACAATACTCACAATGACGAATTGGACAATTTAAACTGTAAGATATTGAACACTTTATTAATCAATCCAATTGGGTATGGTAAATGAAGTAGCCTAGTACAAGTAAAGGTGTAATATAATTCCTTTTTCTGCACTTACCCGCAAAGATCTGCCCTATCCGCTCCAACGGTGGGCAGTTCTCTTCTAGGATGTGTGTGGTTGAGGATATTAATGGGAATTGGAAATGGCGATTTCTTTGGTATGGAATCAACAACAAATATAATCTTTAATAATATATAAGCATTAGTCCTGGTGTTGAGTTGTTGTTGGTGCTCTATAATTATTGCGCAGAATCCTGTTCAGCAGGGTTTGCAATATAATATTACATCAATATGAGAAATACTATATATAGCATCACCTCATCTTACCAACTAGTTTTCACTGTGTGATTAATATTATCAGCATTCAATAGTTGGTAACCAGGTACGCAGCCTTTCCCATTTATTTGATCCCATTTTATATTATACCAATCAATATCTTGTACGGCTTTGCCTCTGAATCCACGACGTAGCGATAATATCGTTAGTATGTCTGTTTGAGTGTATTCTGATTGGGAGATCCGTTTGGTTAACATGTCCCACGTCACCAAAAGGGGCGCGGCTTCAGACGCGGTTAACATCATTATGTGCGCTATTGTGGCTGACGTCATCACGTCATAGGCCGCTTCCCCGTTACCAAGCGACTCCGTCGCTTAATAACCCGATGCTAGCGGCGAGGTCACAGAATAGGGGGCGTGGCTTCGGCCGTGTTAGTGTCATCACGTGCGACGTTGCGGCTGACGTCATCGCGTAAATAAACCGCATCCCCGTAACCCAGCGACCATGTCGCCCTATACCCAATACCTGCGGCACTATGTTGCGCAATCTGGCGCCACGTTTAACGCGTAAGCAGCGGCATCATTTTTTTTTTTTGTGTGTATCAATCTTTACTTGTCATTCATAAACAGACATTGGACTATATGCCCGATTGGCTAGTAGATGTGTCACTCCGGACCGTCCCTCCCCTATGCTTTACCCAATTGGTTGCACCATGTTCCTTCCCCTCCCACAAGGAGGAGCTACCCCTACTTAAACCGACCAGGCACAGACAGTTACCAGGTCTGTCAGTTTGAAATAATGCCTCACAGGGGCTGGTAGTGTAGTTTAGATAGCGGTCACCATCTAGGACCGTATTGTACTTTAGCCAGGTTAGAAAATTTATCATCACAATTTCTAATTGACCTCCCTGGCTCTTTTGTCAGTCTGGGACAATAAACGCCAAGTATCAGGTGTTCAGACTGTTTAATCACTAGCACCTATGTTTGTTCAATAGTGTTCAATTAATGGACCTATCTAACATAAGGATTGCTATGTCAGCTGTCTGTTCATTACAAAACAGCATGGTCAATTGCACTATTTGCAAACCAATCGGGTTGCCTTTACAGTCGACTGTCTAGTGTAAGGCAACAAGATTGATTGCATTATAATCGCAAATCAATCTGTTTGTGTAAATCAGCCTCCACAGTCGTCTGTTTAGTGTAAAGCAGTGTTATTAATTACACTACACTAAAAACCATTCTATTTGCTTTTACATAATGTGCAATTAATCTACCAGCCTTCTTACATTGGCGCATTAAAAAACCAGTTCTTACGCGCAATTTTTGTGCAACTGCTGTTTGCTATTCGAACCCATTGCAACAAAAATTGTGTGCAGTTGATTGGCATCGCACAATTTTTGGGCATCATCCAGTCTTATTTTCGTCCTGATGAAGCAGCGCGCCAAATAATCTGTCTTGCGCTGCGGAAACGCGTTGACGATTAGACAATTACGGACGATCTTGTTCGCCCTGGTCCACATTGGATTTCAGCTAACTATTTATATGTTCATCAAATTCGCAATTTTGCGAATTGACATATATTATAAGTAGCTTGGACTTCTCCTGACTTAATTGTCATTACAAGTCCAGCCTTCTAGCCTGTTTCCAATGATACAGACTTTGACCTAATTTAAGAACTGGGTCTTGCCAGATCGATGACCCTATGGGGAAGTGAATAAGTCTAGTAACAAATAAGGTTACGGACTCAGTACAGTGCTCCCATAAGCGAGTGTACTAGTATAATATTTGTCTAGTGTGGATGATCTAATTGTCATTATCCACCACTTAGGGTTTTATGAGTGACGCTCTCTAGTTGTTTTGGAACAGTGTCTTTCCATCAATAGGCATGTTCTTATTAATGCATAACAACATGGAGTTATCTCAGTAGGCGCTACCACTTTCTGGTCCCTTGTATACCTGATAACGGCCCGCTACGGTCACCACCTTATCTGGTAGCCCCTCTTATCATTATCAATTTAAATAATATATTAAAATTCTGTATTTGAGTCATTCTAATTACTTAAGCAAATTGCGCTAATCCCATAGGCAATTAATTTTGTGGTTGTTTTGTATGGTTGTCTGTCATTTTGTGTCCGTTTAGGTCGGAACCATCCTGCCTTAGCAGTATTGGTTTTTTATCATTAATATTAATAAAGGTTATATTTTAGTTTCAGGCACTTTCAGTGACAAATAGTTTAAATTGCTCGAAGAGCCTTGGTTGTCACAGTGATTACTATGCGCTACTACAACATTCATCCGATCGCCATCAAACTTTGTGAAGTTGCTGAGTACACTCCTGGGAAGATTATAGGCATAGTACAACTATCCTACGATAAATGGCGCGCGTGCCATGACTTTAGCAGTTCGGGCTACCGTCCTCTTAGGGCCAGACTTAAGCCTAGGTCTGGTAGTTCCTCCCCAGCACTGAAGGAGCAGGCTTCCATTCTACCCAGCAACCATACTGATGTCATGGATCTGGGGTATATGTCACCTTCAGATCGTAAAGCATTCCGCCTAAAGAATGGGCTGTGCTTCTACTGCTTGGATCCTGGACATCGGGTCGCCACCTGTAACAAGAAACAGCTGCAGGAAAACTTCCACTCCTAGGCGATGTCCAGAGGGATTGCCTAGGAGCTCAGGTACTTCCGGGTATTTCTAAGTTGCTTCTTCCTTGTTCCATTTTGTTTGGTTCCTGTCTAAATTATGGTCATGCATTTATTGACTCAGGGGCGGCTGCCAATTTTGTAAATTTGGAGTTTGTTAAGCCATTTGCATCTGAATTGCGGGATTTCAGCTCTCCCATACAGGTTTCTGGAATCGACTCCACCCCGTTGACTGCGGGGCAAGTTAAGAAGATTACACCCGAACTAACGTTCTCTGTAGGAGCATTACGTACAGAGGCCTGTACGTTCCTAGCCATGGAGAATTTATCCGTCGATATTGTGTTGGGGTTACCATGGTTACGTCTTCACAACCCCGTTATTGATTGGGCAGCCTCTGAGTTGATACAGTGGGGAGCGGGCTGTGGAGATCATTTAACATCTGTTCAACTGCATTTGTCCAGTTGTGAGATTCCTGGCCTGCCTAAGTACTTAGAGGAGTTTGCTGATATATTTTCTAAGCAACTTTCAGAAGTTTTGCCCCCCCCACAGTGAATGGGATTGCAAAATCGATCTTGTTTCTGGGGGTAAGATTCCCGAGGGGGGAATTTACAATGTTACAGTCCCTGAACTGGAGGCGATGAAGGAGTATGTAACTGAGAGTTTAGCCAAGGGGCATATTCGTCCTTCTGAGTCTCCTGCGGGGGCTGGGCTCTTCTTTGTGGAAAAGAAGGATGGTAGTCTCCAGCCTTGTACTGATTATCGAACATTGAACAAGATTACTGTGAAGAATCAATACTCACTTCCGCTGATCCCCGATCTCCTTAATCAGGTTATAGGTACCAGAAGGTTCTCCAAACTCGATCTCAGGGGAGCATACAAACTAATTAGGATTAGAGAAGGGGATGAATGGAAGACCGCATTTAATACTCCTTTCGGGCATTTCGAGTGTTTAGTGATGCCGTTTGGTTTATGCCTCAGCCATTTTTCAGGGCTTCATGAATGCCATCTTTCATGATATTCTGGGTATTTTTGTGGTAGTGTATTTGGATGATATTTTGATTTTTTTCGTCCGATTGGGAGACGCATCTGAGTCATTTACATATTGTGCTCTCTCGTCTTCGAGAGCATCAATTGTTCGCTAAGCTGGAGAAATGCCAATTTGGGGTCCAAGAGATGTCTTTTTTGGGGTATGTCATAACGCCTTCTGCTATTCAGATGGATTCAGACAAGGTCCGGGCCATAACTGAATGGTGTCAACCAAATAATTTAGAAGTGTTGCAACGCTTTTTAGGTTTTGTAAATTTTTACCGTAAATTCATTAGGAATTTTTCAGTTATGGCCGAACCTTTGACGGACCCCACTAAGAAGGGCGCTGAGGTAAACATCTGGTCACATGAGGCAAAGGAAGCCTTTGCTCACCTTAAGGAGGCATTTTCTACTGCCCCGGTTTTGGTACAACCTAATCTCAATTGTCCATTTGTTGTGGAGGTGGATGCTTCTGAGCATGGTGTGGGTGCTGTCCTATCCCAGGGAACTGCCTCTCTCTGCAATCTGCAGCCATGTGCCTTTTTCTGTAGGAAGTTAATCCGGCGGAACGAAATTATGATATTGGCAATAGAGAATTGCTGGCTATCAAATGGGCATTTGAAGAGTGGAGACTAGGGATGAGCGAGCGTACTCGGAAAAGCACTACTAATTTCGAGTAATTTGCTTTATCCGAGTATCGCTGTGCTCGTCCCTGAAGATTCGGGTGGCGGCACGGAGCGGGGAGCTGCAGGGGAGAGCGGGGAGGAACGGAAGTAAGATCTTTCTCTCCCTCTCTCCCGCCCGCTCTCCCCTGCTCCCCGCTGCGACTCACCTGTCAGCCGCAGCGGCACCCGAATCTTCAGGGACGAGCACAGCGATACTCGGATAAAGCACATTACTCGAGCGAGTAGTGCTTTTCCGAGTATGCTCGCTCATCCCTAGTGGAGACTCTTCCTGGAGGGGGCCAGACAACAGATTACTGTATTCACAAGAATTTGATTTATCTACATTCTGCCAAGTGCCTAAATGCTCGACAAGCTCGGTGGGCTTTATTTTTCTCTCATTTCAATTTTGTAGTTACGTATGTACCAGGCTCAAAGAATGTCAAGGCAGATGCTTTATCCCGCAGTTTTGGGGCGCCTGAACAAGAGGATGCTCAACCCGAGAGTATTCTATTGTTACCATGCGGCGGCTGCTGGGGCCGCGGGTGGTTGGTCGGTGCGGTGCGCGTGTTCGTGGGTCCGGGCGGCGGTGTGCGCATGGGCGTCTGTAAGTGCAGCTCTGTTCAGGAGTCACTGTTATGGAATTCTGCTCGGAGGTGTCGCCTCCCCTTCTCCGCCCCTGGGCGGAGGCTTCTGTTTATAAGGCTGGCAGTGAGGTCCATTCACTGCCAGTTATTGGTTTCTGTTCAGTGTGCTAGCTTCCTGCCTCTGTCATTCTCCTGTGTTTCAGCTTGTGTGCTTTATGTGCCAGGTTATCCATCTGCCTCGGTCTGCCTGTATTTCCTGTTGGTTTTCTTCATCTGCCCTTCCTGTCGGTATTCTACCCTGTTGCATCTTGGTACGCCAGCGTCCCTCCTCGGTCCCTAGCGAGTGTAGGGACCGCCGCCCAGTTGCCCGCCTGGGGTTAGCCAGGAGTGAAAGCAAGTAGGCAGGGACAGGGGTTGGGGATAAATTCTAGGGCAACCCAGGCTGGCGTATCATCGGGTAGGATACCGTAACATAATAACTGGCCCTTAAAATTTACCCACGGGTTTTTGTTTGCTCTCCAATGGAGACTTTGAGCATCAGTTGCAGGAGTTAGTGGGCGTGATCCAAGACCTGTCCGGTCCTATGGTGGCCCAGGAGCAGCGGATGTTGGCGCAGGTTCCTGCCGCCCCATCTATTCCTGAGCCCAAGTTTCCTCTCCCTGAGGTGTCTTCTGGGGAGAGAAGCAAGTATTTTGTTTTTCAGCAGGCATGTAGACTATATTTCCGGATGTGGCCCGGATCCTCCGGCTCTGAGTCCCAGAAGGTGGGATTGATTCTGTCCTTGCTGCGGGGTCCCCCCCAGACATGGGCCTACTCCTCACCTCAGAGTTCTGCTTGCCTGCAGTCTGTTGATGCATTTTTTCAGGAACTAGGAGGTATTTTTGATGACCCGGACTGGGTGGGGTTAGCCGTATCTCACCTCATGGTTTTGCGTCAGGGGCAGCAGTGTGTTGAAGACTATTGCTCTAGGTTTAGACAGTATGCCGGGGAAACCCCCTGGAATGATGACGCCCTCAAAGAGGTGTTTTTGTTGGGTCTTTCTGATGCTGTCAAGGATCTAATTATTTCCCATCCCGCTCCCCTAACACTTAATGAGGCGATAATATTGGCAGTAAAGGCTGACAGGAGACTGAGATCTAGAGAAAAGGAACGCCAGGCCTGTAAAACTAGGGAGTCCTGTAGATCCATTCCCATTTCTCCCATGCCAGCTCCTGGGGCCGAGCCTATGGAAGTGGACCAGCTAAGTCCCCGGGAACGGCGACGGTTCCTGATGACTCACCATCTTTGCCTCTACTGTGGGGAAGCCGGACATCGAGTAGCAACCTGTCCACAGAAGCAACGGCAACATCAGTCTGAAGCGGCGGAAAAACTACCGATCCTGGGCGATTCTCGGACGGGTCGCCTAGGATCACAGGTACTCCCTAGGTTGTTGGTGCCTTGTCAGGTTGGCTTCCGGAATTTCATTCGGTCCGGTCAAGCCTATATTGATTCGGGTGCTGCCGTCAATCTGATTAATTTAAATTTTGTCAGACCTCTGGTAACCGAATTTTCCATGCTGAAGCCCCCCATGCGCTTCATTGGTATTGATTCGACCCCTCTCTCCGCAGGTGTTGTTAAATGGAGCACTCCCATTCTGCAGTTCACTGTGGGTGTTCTCCATTCTGAGAATCTGTCTTTTCTCGTTATGGAAAAGATGTCTGTTGATGTGGTGCTTGGTATGCCCTGGTTGGCACTACACAATCCCCAATTTGATTGGTGCACCCTGGAATTGACTCATTGGGGGTCATCCTGTCATAATCACCTAACTACTATAGCCATGTACTCCGCAGATACTGTGCTTATTCCGGAGTATTTGTCAGATTTTCAGGACGTATTCTCCAAAAAACTGTCTGAGGCTTTGCCTCCCCATAGGGAGTGGGACTGTGGTATTGATCTGATTCCCGACAGTCCCATCCCTAAGGGAGCCATTTTCAATTTGTCAGGGCGTGAGCATGAGTCCCTCAAGTCCTATATCTCAGAGGATCTGGCCAAACGACATATCCGGACGTCCAGGTCCCCTGCCGGAGCAGGTCTCTTCTTTGTTGAGAAGAAAGATGGGACATTGAGGCCTTGTGTGGATTATCGGGTCTTGAATAAAATCACAGTGAAGAACCAGTGCTCTTTGTCCCTGATTCCAGACTTGCTGAATCAGGTGGTAGGGGCCCACTGGTTCTCCAAACTGGACTTAAGGGGGGCCTACAATTTAATTCGCATTCGAGAGGGAGATGAATGGAAGACGGCATTCAACACCCCGTTAGGACATTTTGAATGTCTGGTCATGCCTTTCGGATTCTGTAACGCCCCCGCTGTGTTTCAGGGTTTTATGAACGCGGTCTTTCACGACTTCCTGGGGGTATTTCTGGTCATATATCTTGATGACATTCTGGTGTATTCTCCTGACTGGGATTCACATGTGCGGCACCTGAGGTTGGTTCTGACCTGTTTGCGTGAGTATCAACTTTTTGTCAAGTTGGAGAAATATACATTTGGTTCTAAACAAGTATCTTTCCTTGGTTATGTGATTTCACCCACGGAGATTCAGATGGAGTCTGATAAAGTAGCAACAATCTCCCAATGGGTCAGACCAGACAGCCTTAAGGCTCTCCAGCGGTTCTTAGGTTTCGCAAATTTTTACCACAAATTCATTAAGAATTACTTGGTAATTGCTCAACCCTTGACCGATCTGACTAAGAAGGGGGCCGACTTGGTAAAATGGTCGCTTGCAGCCCTAGAGGCCTTTAGTCATCTAAAAAGGGCATTTACGACTGCCCCGGTGCTAATACAGCCGGACGCGCGCCTACCCTTTTTCATTGAGGTAGATGCGTCTGAGGTGGGGACAGGAGCAGTATTGTCGCAGGAAGTCAGTGGGATATCTGGGTATAGCCCATGTGCGTTCTTTTCGCGGAAGTTTAGTTCAGCAGAACGCAACTACGACGTGGGTAACCGTGAGTTACTGGCGATCAAATGGGCTTTAGAAGAGTGGCGACACCATCTTGAGGGTGCTAGACACCCTATTACCGTGTATACTCATCACAAGAATTTGGTATATCTCGCCAATGCTAAAAGACTCACAGCTCGTCAAGCCAGGTGGGTGTTGTTTTTCGCCAGGTTTAATTTCGTCGTGACGTATATCCCAGGAGAGAAGAACGTAAAGGCGGACGCCCTGTCACGGAGTTTCGGGGTGCCGGAAAGTGAGACCATGACTCCCGAGAATATCTTGGTACCTGGCATGATGGTGGCAGCTATAGAATCTAACTTCGTCTCTCAACTACAGAATGCTCAGAAGGACGCTCCTTCGGGGGTGCCGGAGGGCAGATGGTTTGTGCCAGAGACCTTACGTCTTAGAGTCATGGATGAATCTCACTTGTCGGTTCTCGCAGGTCATCTGGGGTTCCAGGGAACCCTGGATCTTTGTTCTAGACACTTCTGGTGGCCAGGCATGTCTCAGGAGATCCGCAACTTTGTTAAGGGATGAGCTGTCTGTGCTCGCAATAAGAGTCAACGGCGTCCTCCAGAGGGTCCTCTGAGACCGTTGCCGGTACCTTCTAGTCCGTGGTCGCAGTTATCGGTAGATTTTATCACTGATCTACCGGAATCCCAGAAGCGCACCACTATCTTAGTGGTTATCGACCGGTTCTCAAAGATGGCACATTTTGTGGCGTTAAAGAAGCTACCTTCGGCAAAAGAATTTGCCAAGATTTTCGTAAAAGAAATAATTCGCCTACATGGGGTTCCCCAAAACATTGTATCTGATTGCGGTGTTCAGTTTGTGTCGCAGTTTTGGCGTACCTTTTGCAGAAACTTGGGAACGTCCCTTTCCTTCTCCTCAGCATTCCACCCACAAACTAATGGTCAGACTGAGCGGAAGAACCAAGATTTAGTGCAATATTTACGGTTGTTTGCTGGCAAAAAGGCTCATCAGTGGGCAGAGTTCCTGCCGTTGGCAGAGTTTGCACTAAACAACCGCACTTGTTCTTCCACTGGGGTATAACCATTCTTTTGTGTATACGGTCAGCATCCTCGCTTCCTTACAGCAATCCCTACTCCATCTGTCTGTCCTGCAGCTGATGTCGCCACAGATACGGTGCAGGGAGTATGGAAAGAGGTACAGAAAAACTTGGAAGCAATGGGGGCTCGTATGCAGTTGCGTAGTGAGAAGAGTCTGTCTGTATCTGAACCTTACAGGGTGGGACAGAAAGTATACCTGTCTTCTAAAAATCTCAAATTAAGGGTCCCATCCTTGAAGCTGGCGCCGCGTTACGTGGGTCCCTTTGTCATCACACGTGTGGTGAACCCGCTCGCCTACGAACTGGGTTTGCCAGCTACATGGAGGGTTCACAGGGTGTTCCATAAGTCTTTATTGAAACCTCTTGTCTCTTCAGTGAGGCCCACCCTGGTCCGGGATGAAGTTGAATACGAGGTCCAGGAGATCCTGGATTCTCGCCTGTGTCGGGGAACCTTACAATATTTGGTGGCCTGGAAGGGCTTTGGACCAGAAGATCATTCCTGGGTGGTCGCACATGATGTTCATGCTCCAGTTTTGGTGTGGCAATGCCACCATCTGTTTCCAGATAGGCCTGCATATGGTGGCAGTGTCCCGGAGGTCCCCCGTCAGAGGGGGGGTAATGTTACCATGCGGCGGCTGCTGGGGCCGCGGGTGGTTGGTCGGCGTGGTGCGTGTGCTCATGGGTCCGGGCGGCGGCGTGCGCGCGGTCGTCTATGATTGCAGCTCTATGCACGAGTCCCTGTTATGGAATTCTGCTGGGAGGTGTCGCCTCCCCTTCTCCGTCCCTGGGCGGAGGCTTCTGTTTATAAGGCTGGCAGTGAGGTCCATTCACTGCCAGTTATTGGTTTCTGTTCAGTGTGCTAGCTTCCTGCCTCTGTCTGTCTCCTGTGTTTTAGCTTGTGTGCTTTATCTGCCAGGTTATCCATCTGCCTCGGTCTGCCTGTATTTCCTGTTGGTTTTCTTCATCTGCCCTTCCTGTCGGTATTCTACCCTGTTCCATCTTGGTACGCCAGCATCCCTCCTCGGTCCCTAGCGAGTGTAGGGACCGCCGCCCAGTTGCCCGCCTGGGGTTAGCCAGGAGTGGAGGCAAGTAGGCAGGGACAGGGGTTGCGGGTAAGTTCTAGGGCAACCCAGGCTGGCGTATCATCGGGTAGGATACCATAACATCTATCTCCTGGGGTGGTGGTGGCAGCGTTGTCGTCCGACATCTCCGACCAGGTTCTTGCTGCTCAATCGGGTGCTCCGAGTGTCCTTCCTGAAGGGAGGTTGTTTGTACCCAGTGCCTTACGCTTACTTGTTTTAGAGAAAGTTCATTAATTTGTCTTGGCAGGCTACCCGCGTGTTCGTGGCACGTTGGAATTGTGCAGACGTCTCTACTGGTTGCCGCAGATGGCCCGGGATGTCAGACGTTTTGTCGAGTCTTGTTCAGTTTGCGCTCAAGGGAAGAATGTCAGGAGACGGCCCGAGGGCCCTATTCTGGCACTCCTGATGCCATCCAGACCATGGTTGCACTTATTCATGGATTTTGTCATGGATCTTCCGGTTTCTCAGGGACACTCGGTCATATGTGGATGTCAAGACAGATGATGTATTAAGGAAGACTCCTACAAATTAAGGAAGGCTTCTAGGGATTGGTTCTGTCTTTCACTGCCTCTTCCTGCAGTTTATGTTCCAGTACAAATGATGTGTTTGTGATGTGAGTATATTGCTATGTCAGGTGAATGATTCATGTATAACACTTGGAGGATCTCTTGGTAATTTCTACTTTGCCTGAGATAGTTCTCCAGGTGATTGGGCGGATGATTACTTTCCTGGTGGACTCAGGAACCACCAGGACATTAATACATCCCAATATGTACCCAATATAAAAATGTAGTAACAGTCATATCATGGTAAGAGGGGGTTAATGGCCAGACCCACAGGGAACCCCTCTCTGAACCCGTTCTAACAGACCCAGAGACAAATAAGCCTGTGAAATGTCAGATTATATTGTCTTGAATATGTCCAGTAAATTTGTTGACATGAGATGTTATGACAAAATTAGGTATACCTTCACCAAACGTTCATTGCCGAGCAGCAACGCTGAGCAGAAGAGGAGCAGAGCTGCCACGAGGAGTGAGTAAATATGTGGGTCTCAGGATGGGTGGGCCACTGTGGGATGTCACTATGACACTGGGGGCCACTGTGGGATGTCACTATGACACTGAGGGCCACTGTGGGATGTCACTATGACACTGAGGGTCGCTGTAGGATGTTACTATTATACTGGGGGCCGCTGTGGGATGTCACTATTAGACTGGGGGGAGCTGTGGGATGTCACTATTAGACTGGGGGGAGCTGTGGGGATGTCGCTATGATACTGGGGGCCGCTGTGGGGTGTCACTATGATACTGGGGGCCGCTGAGGGTGTCACTATGATACTGGGGGCTGCTGTGGGGATGTCACTATGATACTGGGGGCCGCTGAGGGATGTCACTATGATACTGGGGGCCGCTGTGGGGTGTCACTATGATACTGGGGGCCGCTGTGGAGTGTCACCATTACTACTGGGGGTCGCTGTGGAGTGTCACCATTACCACTAGGGGGGTCACTATTACCGCTGGGGCCGCTGTGGAGTGTCACCATTACCACTAGGGGGTCACTATTATCACTGGGGCCGCTGGAGGGGGTCACTATTATCGCTGGGTAGTCACTATTATCGCTGGGGCCACAGCGGCCCCCAGTATCATAGTGACACCCCACAGCGGCCCCATGTTTACATGTGGCGGAAATGTGCAAAATTGTTTCAAAATAGACAATGTGCAGATTTTGACAGCTTTTTGGATGTGGAAATGCTGCAGAATTTTCCACAGAAATTTCCGCTGAGGACATTCTGCAGTATTTCCGCATCCAAAAAGCAGTTAAAATCTGCACATTGTCTATTTTTAAGTGTTCCTGTCCTTTTTAGAATGACGGAAGTAAAATCATATGTTGTGATAAGCTCTGCCCCCTGACATGTTGGAACTTTGCGATAAATAAGTGGGTTTTGGGTTGCAGTTTAGGCACTCGGTCTCTAAAAGGTTCGCCATCACTGTCCTAGAGGTAGTCTACATACTACTGTATGTGGATGACATCCTGCTGGCAGCAGGCAGTGAGGAGAATTGTAGGGGGGAGAAACAATCACACTCTTGAGGTTTCTCTATGAGCAAGGCCATAAAGCAAACAGAAAGAAACTCCAATACTGTCAGCAAACGGTTAAATATTTGGGGTATAACCTGTCAGATGAAGTTAGAAATTTAGAAAAAATTAGGAAGCAAGCAATTCTGGAGGTCCCAAAGCCACAAACAAATTATTTCCTTTTTTGAGAATGACAAACTTCTGGAGAGCCTGGATCCCAAATTATGCATCTCTGACAGCGCTTACCAGACTCATCTATGATGAACCCCTGGCTGCAGCTGATAGGATCCAGTGGGATGCGCCCTCTAAGGAAGCTTTTGTCAGGTTAAAGCAGACTCTGGTGGGCACATCAGTCTTGGGGGCTGCCGCACTACAGCAAGCCCTTTGTGCTAACTGTTGACTCAAGGGAAGGATATATGACCTCTGTGTTAACTCAGGAACACGGTGGGAAACAGATCATTGGCATACTACTCTTCCAGACTGCATCCAGTGGCCGAGTACTCCCACCAGGGGCGTAACTACAGAGGATGCAGGGGATGCGGTTGTACCTGGGCCCAGGAGCCTTGGGGGCCCATAAGGCCTCTCTTCTCCATATAGGAAGCCCAGTAATATGAATAAAGCATTATAGTTGGGGGCCCCATTCCAGGTTTTGCATTGGGACCCAGGAGCTTCAAGTTACGCCTCTGACTCCCACCCTGCATACTATCTGTAGTAGCGGCAGCTGAAGCAGTCAGATCTTCTGCCACTATAGTGCTGTTCACCCACTCACACTGAAAGTACTGCATGCAGTTAATTATACTCATATCTTAGTCCTTCCAGACATCTCTCCTGCATTACACTACTGCTCTCACAGCCACACCTGACAATTAGAGATGTACTACACTCCATTAATCTACCTTACTGCCTATTTCTTTAGACGGTACTCCATACAACTGTCTAGGAGAGATGGCACATAAGGTGTTACCCAGACCAGGATATATCTCTTGTAGATGCTGTATACACTATTTGTAGATGGGTAATTCAATAAGAACTTCAATGGCACGGATGCCACTGCATGCTGTGGTTACACTAGAAGAGACCATAATAGCTTGGTCCTTGCTAAGGCACTACTCTGCACTAAGATGGGAGGAGTAAGGCATAGAGTCCCAAATCAAAGAAAATTCCCATCATCAAAGCCACCGATGCATTATTGATAAACTGCTCCAGTATTACCTAATAGCAATGCACATAGCCTTGATGTCCGATCGCTGTGACAAGGCGATCATGAGCTGGATTTGTAGTTAGTACGAGTGCCGCCAGAGGAGCGATCGCGGATGCGCGCGTCGCGCCGTGATGTAAAGGCGTCCGTCACATGATAGTGACGTGGCGCTGAATGATGTGGAGCTCTGCGTCATGTGGTCCGGTGTCATTCATAAATACGTAAGTAAGTGGCGTGATGCCGGTTGTCATGGAGATGCCGGTCACATGATTAGGAGAAGTCCGATCATGTGACTGCTTAATAGGAAGGATAGATATCAAATTACTGATGTATTTGAGAGGGCGGCACTAGGTAAAAGTAGCGCTGAATCCTGGGAAATATAACATCCCAATATAGAGTAAATTAATCAGTGTTGATAATAACAGACTATTGGTAGGATCGTCACACTAATTGGGACAGTTATTTGATGAAAGAACTGCACAATGTAATAGTAATTGGTATAGAATAATATCAAATTATGCATAAAAGTCATCATTTGACTAAAGGGTGCTGTGTGGTTAAAAACATACTGTTACCATGCAGGGCGGCGCTGGGGCCCGCGGTCGGCGCGCGCCGCTCCGATGTCGGCTCCGGCGTCCCGGAGCTCTGCAGTCGGGGCTCTCCTGGTGGCGTAGGGCAGCCAGCGTGTGGCGGCGTGGGCGTGTCCGCCCGTAGGGTGCCGCCCGCTCTCCCCCACCTTCCATATGCAACAGTGGGAGAGTCGGCTCCTCCCACTCTCTGCCCCTGGGCGGAGGCTTGAAGTTAAAAGGCTGGCAGTGACCTGAGCTCACTGCCAGTTATTGGTTCTGTTAGCTTCTAGTCAGGTCTGTCTCAGTCTGCTCTAGTTGCTAGTCAGTGTCCTTCCAGTTTGCCTGTGAGCTCCATCTCCAGCCGTGCTCTGCTTGTAAGTTCTGTTGGTCTGTTCCACCTGCCTCTTCTGTCAGCAACTCTGTCCCCCGTTAGTTAGTTCCATCTAGGTAGTCGCCAGGTCCCTAGCGAGTGCAGGGACCGCCGCCCAGTTGTCCGCCTGGGGTTAGCCAGGGCCGAGGCAAGTAGGCAGGGACAGGGGGATGCGGGAAGTTCAGGGCACCCCACCTGGCGCTCGAGGGGCAGAGTGCCGTAACACATACGCGATGAGTTGATGGCATGATGACCAGTGATGCAGAATTATGCGTCACTGTGTTAATAGAGCAGGAGGCTCAAAGCACCTGGATGGTAGTATTTGTATGTATAGATTTCAATTGTAAGTTATTGCATAGCACCCTACTGATGAAAAAAGCAGAATATGATAGAATATAACCCTATTACTTATGGCACAATTACAGCTTGGTTAACAGAGAGGCTTCTATATATATAAAGTAGGCGGGGTTTTTTTGCATGGGAAACATTGGTCAGTTGGGCACATATCTGGGGACAGCAGATTAACAGTAGACCCAGACACACTCCGGGTCCAGTTACAGCATTGTGTGAGCTGATAGGTCATTCTCATAGGGAGGTATTTGTGAGGTAGCTGTGAGATCATTCACCGTGTAGGAGCTTCCCTTGAGCATGCTCTATTAATTCTTGACTTGTTGTCCAAACACAAAGACATTCCTTTTGGCCATGCAGCTGTAACTTGAGGCCTGAAGATGTCTTTTGCTAGTCAAATCTGGTTTGACCTGGTTTTGGACACAATATACTGCTCCTTCAATTCTTGCGGGGAATGTTCCCTTCCCCTCATCTTAATATCTTCACAGCTTACAACAGAAAATACACAAAATGGCGAACCTCTCATAGTCATTCTCCCACAAGGAGTTAAATGAAACCTTTTCTATATACCAGAGAGTAGTATGAGATAAGACAAACAGAAGATAAGATGGTCTCTCAGACCACTTCCCTTGCATTTCTTCTCACTGAAATCATAGAGGCTTCATTGTATATTTATAGTTACACCTTAAAAGGTGTAACTTATGTTAATCCTTTTTAGTGGTAGCCTGTCATGTATTGTAATTATTCTTGGAGGTAGATCCTTTCCTGTGATGTCATTTATGGTATATAAACCACATACACCTTGGAATAAATTAGAAATCATTTGATACCGCAACAGGCTGGTGTTATAGTGAATTATAATTGATAGCAAGTGTTAGTTAGACACCATCGGGATACTGATTTATGTCAATTATGATATAACCTGTGCTAATCTTTTTGTCAATTCACTCCCTGCACGGTATGCAATATAATGAGGTTGCTGGATAAATGATTGGACTATTATTAGACTACATACTCTAATTTGTGCATAAATCCCTATTGGTAATATTTGCTTTGGGTCTTTTCTCTACAATTGGAGTTCCTCCATAGGATAAAAGTAAATAAATGTAAATACTTCAAATGTAATCAGATGTGAAAATAGTGGTTTGGATTATACAATTACTCCATTGTTATCATGAACGGGACTATTTTATAATATTATTATCGCGCTGTGGGAGAGTATATATCCTGTGGTTTCAGTCTTCTCCATTGCATTGCTGGTATGCCGGGCTATCCGTATATATGCGGCGCCCTGGCAATCGCGGCAGCGGGTTGCCATTAAGACGTGTTGCTCCTACGTCACGGGCATATGTGTCCGGATGTACGTGGCTTGCGGTGTCCCTGTGTGCCCGTGCGCATGCGTCTCTCGCCCAACACTCACGAGACCTCGTTACTATGGAGGCTTTGTTACCGGATGCTTATTGGAGCAAACAGGATGAGCCCTAAGAAGAGGTAGGTGAAAAAACGAATATAAAAGCCCAGATCCGCACCATACTTACCATCTCTGTCCATTTGATATGTGACAGCCATACGGGCTGGTCTATATGTGCATCATAGGTCTCCATCCTGATGAAACAACCACATTATCTGGGTTGTGGAAACGCGTAGATGGGGGTGAAGGAGTTAGAATAATCTACCTGGCTCCTCTGTATTATTCTCTGGCAGTGTAGGATGAATCATCAATAAATGCCTTATTCCAATTAGAGATAGAGGTCTGAAGTGACATTGAAAATTGGACTATCATAAATATCATACATAATATTAGCCATCTGTCTATCTCCATTAAGACCTGGATATTTCCAGGCCCACCCAGATGTCCTAACGTATATACTTGCAAACTAGCTGTGAATTCATGATCTTGGATACACCAGTCAGCATATTTACCAATAAGTCCTGGGGGGGCTATATGAGTATAACATCTACTATGTTAACATACACAATTATATGCATGTTGCTTCATTAAAAAACCCCTGGGACACCAGGAGTAACTCTCATTGACATTTTGTAAACTCTCCATCTCCACGTGGGTTGCTTTAACAATATAGCTACCATAGTGGAGTCAATTTGTAGTATTGGTTTACAACTAGAGATGAGCGAGCACCAAAATGCTCGGTTGCTCGTTACTCGGGACGAAAATTTTGCGATGCTCGAGGGTTCGTTTCGAGTAACGAACCCCATTGAAGTCAATGGGCGACTCGAGCATTTTTGTATTTCGCAGATGCTCGCTAATGTTTCCATTTGTGAAAATCTGGGCAATTCAAGAAAGTGATGGAAACGACACAGCAACGGATAGGGCAGGCGAGGGGCTACATGTTGGGCTGCATCTCAAGTTCCCAGGTCCCACTATTAAGCCACAATAGCGGCAAGAGTGGGCCCCCCCCTCCCAACAATTTTTACTTCTGAAAAGCCCTCATTAGCAATGCATACCTTAGCTAAGCACCACACTACCTCCAACAAAGCACAATCACTGCCTGCATGACACTCCGCTGCCACTTCTCCTGGGTTACATGCTGCCCCCCTCCCCCCCCCCCCCCGCCCCGCACGACCCAGTGTCCACAGCGCACACCAAAGTGTCCCTGCGCAGCCTTCAGCTGCCCTCATGCCACACCACCCTCATGTCTATTTATAAGTGCGTCTGCCATGAGGAGGAACCACAGGCACACACTGCAGAGGGTTGGCACGGCTAGACAGCGACCCTCTTTAAAAGGGGCGGGGCGATAGCCCACAATGCTGTACAGAAGCAATGAGAAATATAATCCTGTGCCACCGCCATCAGGAGCTGCACACGTGGGCATAGCAATGGGGAACCTTTGTGCCACACACTATTCATTCTGTCAAGGTGTCTGCATGCCCCAGTCAGACCGCGTTTTTTTATAAATAGTCACAGGCAGGTACAACTCCGCAATGGGAATTCCGTGTGCACCCACAGCATGGGTGGCTCCCTGTAACCAACCGGCTGTACATAAATGTATCCCATTGCAGTGCCCTGGACAGCAGAGCTAATGTCAGATTAAATGCAGGTGGGCTTGGGCCCACACTGCATGCCCCAGTCAGACTGGGGTTCTTTAGAAGTGGACACATGCAGTTACAACTCCGTGTGGACCGACAGCATGGGTGGGTCCCAGGAAGCCACCGGCGGAACATAAATATATACCATTGCAGTGCCCTGGACAGCAAAGCTAATGTCAGGTTTAATGCAGGTGGGCTTCGGCCCACACTGCATGCCCCAGTCAGACTGGGGTTCTTTAGAAGTGGACACATGCAGTTACAACTCCGTGTGGACCGACAGCATGGGTGGGTCCCAGGAACCCACCGGCGTTACATAAATATATCCCATTGCAGTGTCCAGCACAGCTGAGGTAATGTCAGGTTTAATGCAGGTGGGCTTCGGCACACACTGCATGCCCCAGTCAGACTGGGGTTCTTTAGAAGTAGACACATGCAGTTACAACTCCGTGTGGACCGAAAGCCTGGGTGGCTCCCTGGAACCCACCGGCGGTACATAAATATATCCCATTGCAGTGCCCAGCACAGATGAGGTAATGTCAGGTTTAATGCAGGTGGGCTAAAAATTAATAGGATTACACTGTAGACGAGGGCCCAAAAAAATTGGTGTACCAACAGTACTAACGTACCTCAGAAAAATTGCCCATGCCCAACCAAGAGGGCAGGTGAAACCCATTAATCGCTTTGGTTAATGTGGCTTAATTGGTAACTAGGCCTGGAGGCAACCCAGTTAAAATAAAAATTGGTTCAGGTGCAAGTTTCAACGCTTTAATGAGCATTGAAACGTATAAAAATTGTTTACAAAAATTATATGACTGAGCCACAAAAATTATATGACTGAGCCTTGTGGGCCTAAGAAACATTGCCCGTTCGGCGTGATTACGTGAGGTTTCAGGAGGAGGAGCAGGAGGAGGAGGATGAATATAATACACAGATTGAGGAAGCTAAAAGGTCCCCGTTTTTGATGGTGATAGAGAACGATGCTTCCATCCGCGGGTGCAGCCTACGTATTGCTTAGGTATCGTTGATGTCCGCTGGTGGAGAAGAGAAGACTGGGGAAATCCAAGCTTTGTTCATCTTGATGAGTGTAAGCCTGTCGGCACTGTCGGTTGACAGGCGGGTAGGCTTATCTGTGATGATTCCCCCAGCCGCACTAAACACCTTCTCTGACAAGACGCTAGCCGCAAGACAAGCAAGCATCTCCAGGGCATACAGCGCGAGTTCAGGCCACGTGTCCAGCTTCGACACGCAGTAGTTGTAGGGGGCAGAGGCGTCATGGAGGACGGTCGTGCAATCGGCTACGTACTCTCTCACCATCCTTTTACAGTGCTCCCGCCGACTCAGCCTTGACTGTGGAGCGGTGACACAGTCTTGCTGGGGAGCCAGAAAGCTGTCAAAGGCCTTAGAGAGTGTTCCCCTGCCTGTGCTGTACATGCTGCCTGATCTCTGCACCTCCCTTGCTACCTGGCCCTCGGAACTGCGCCTTCTGCCACTAGCGCTGTCGGATGGGAATTTTACCATCAACTTGTCCGCCAGGGTCCTGTGGTATAGCATCACTCTCGAACCCCTTTCCTCTTCGGGTATGAGAGTGGAAAGTTTCTCCTTATACCGTGAGTCGAGCAGTGTGTACACCCAGTAATCCGTAGTGGCCAGAATGCGTGTAACGCGAGGGTCACGAGAAAGGCATCCTAACATGAAGTCAGCCATGTGTGCCAGGGTACCTGTACGCAACACATGGCTGTCCTCACTAGGAAGATCACTTTCAGGATCCTCCTCCTCCTCCTCCTCAGTCCATACACGCTGAAAGGATGACAGGCAAGCAGCATGGGTACCCTCAGCAGTGGGCCAAGCTGTCTCTTCCCCCTCCTCCTCATCCTCCTCATGCTCCTCCACCTCAACGCGCTGAGATATAGACATGAGGGTGCTCTGACTATCCAGCAACATACTGTCTTCCCCCGTCTCCGTTTCCGAGCGCAAAGCGTCTGCCTTTATGCTTTGCAGGGAACTTCTCAAGAGGCATAGCAGAGGAATGGTGACGCTAATGATTGCAGCATCCCCGCTCACTATCTGGGTAGACTCCTCAAAGTTTCCAAGGACCTGGCAGATGTCTGCCAACCAGGCCCACTCTTCTGTAAAGAATTGAGGAGGCTGACTCCCACTACGCCGCCCATGTTGGAGTTGGTATTCCACTATAGCTCTACACTGCTCATAGAGCCTGGCCAACATGTGGAGCGTAGAGTTCCACCGTGTGGGCACGTCGCACAGCAGTCGGTGCACTGGCAGATTAAACCGATGTTGCAGGGTGCGCAGGGTGGCAGCATCCGTGTGGGACTTGCGGAAATGTGCGTTGAGCCGGCGCACCTTTCCGAGCAGGTCTGACAAGCGTGGGTAGCTTTTCAGAAAGCATTGAACCACCAAATTAAAGACATGGGCCAGGCATGGCACGTGCATGAGGCTGCCGAGCTGCAGAGCCGCCACCAGGTTACGGCCGTTGTCACACACGACCATGCCCGGTTGGAGGCTCAGCGGCGAAAGCCAGCGGTCGGTCTGCTCTGTCAGACCCTGCAGCAGTTTGTGGGCCGTGTGCCTCTTCTCTCCTAAGCTGAGTAGTTTCATCACGGCCTGCTGACGCTTGCCCACCGCTGTGCTTCCACGCCGCGCAACACCGACTGCTGGCGACGTGCTGCTGCTGCTGACACATCTTGATTGTGAGACAAAGGTTGCGTTGGAGGAGGAGGAGGAGGGTGGTTTAGTGGAGGAAGCATACACCGCCGCAGATACCAGCACCGAGCTGGGGCCCGCAATTCTGGGGGTGGGTAGGACGTGAGCGGTCCCAGGCTCTGACTCGGTCCCAGCCTCCACTAAATTCACCCAATGTGCCGTCAGGGAGATATAGTGGCCCTGCCCGCCTGTGCTTGTTCACGTGTCCGTTGTTAAGTGGACCTTGGCAGTAACCGCGTTGGTGAGGGCGCGTACAATGTTGCGGGAGACGTGGTCGTGCAGGGCTGGGACGGCACATCGGGAAAAGTAGTGGCGACTGGGAACCGAGTAGCGTGGGGCCGCCGCCGCCATCATGCTTTTGAAAGCCTCCGTTTCCACAAGCCTATACGGCAGCATCTCCAGGCTGATAAATTTGGCTATGTGCACGTTTAACGCTTGAGCGTGCGGGTGCGTGGCGGCGTACTTGCGCTCAAACACTTGCGCTAGCGACGGCTGGACGGTGCGCTGAGAGACATTGGTGGATGGGGGCCAAGGACAGCGAAGGTGAGGGTGTGGGTGCAGGCCAGGAGACGGTAGTGCCTGTGTCCTGAGAGGGGGGTTGGATCTCAGTGGCAGGTTGGGGCACAGGGGGAGAGGCAGTGGTGCAAACCGGAGGCGCTGAACGGCCTTCGTCCCACCTTGTGGGGTGCTTGGCCATCATATGTCTGCGCATGCTGGTGGTGGTGGCTCCCCGGCTGATCTTGGCGCGACAAAGGTTGCACACCACTATTCGTCGGTCGTCTGCACTCTCAGTGAAAAACTGCCAGACCTTTGAGCACCTCGGCCTCTGCAGGGTGGCATGGCGCGAGGGGGCGCTTTGGGAAACAGTTGGTGGATTATTCGGTCTGGCCCTGCCTCTACCCCTGGCCACCGCACTGCCTCTTCCAACCTGCCCTGCTGCTGCACTTGCCTCCCCCTCTGAAGACCTGTCCTCAGTAGGCTTAGCAAACCAGGTGGGGTCAGTCACCTCATCATCCAGCTGCTCTTCCTCCGAATCCTCTGTGCGCTCCTCCCTCGGACTTACTCCAATTACTACTACCTGAGTGATAGAGAACTGTGTCTCATCGTCATCGTCCTCCTCACCCACTGAAAGCTCTTGAGACAGTTGCCGGAAGTCTCCAGCCTCATCCCCCGGACCCCGGGAACTTTCCAAAGGTTAGGCATCGGTCACGACAAACTCCTCCGGTGGGAGAGGAACCATTGCTGCCCATTCTGGGCAGGGGCCCGAGAGCAGTTCCGGGGAGTCTGCCTGCTCCTCAGAATGTGTCATTGTAATGGAGTGAGGAGGCTGGGAGGAAGGAGCAGCAGCAGCCAGAGGATTCAGAGTTGCAGCAGTGGACGGCGTAGAACTATGGGTGGTCGATACATTGCTGGATGCACTTTCTGCCATCCACGACAGGACCTGCTCACAGTGCTCATTTTCTAATAAAGGTCTGCCGCGTGGACCCATTAATTGTGAGATGAATCTGGAGACGCCAGAAACTTGTCTCTCTCCTAATCCCGCAGCAGTCGGCTGCGATACACCTGGATCAGGAGCTCGGCCTGTGCCCACACCCTGACTTGGGCCTCCGCGTCCTCGCCCGTGTCCACGTCCTCTAGGCCTACCCCTACCCCTCAGCATGGTGTATTACTAGTAGTGCAGAAACAGAACGCTGTAATTAAATGTGCCGCTTATTGGCCTGTGGTTGGAGGCTGACTTTGCTTACGGAACGCACAGCAGAGCCAGGAAATAATTTTGCGCAAGCCTGTAGTGAGACCTAGGTGCGTATGACTGAGCTAGTGGAATTCACAGCGCAGAAGCAGTCAAGTGTCCAAAGGCCACTAGTAGGCCTTAAGTATTTTACTTCTATTTTTTGAACAGCAGAGCTGAGACAGTAGACAGATACTGTACGCAGCGTATATATGTATACTGTTTCAATGTGGACAGGATGACGGCGGTGATGTAATGGGCACCGCAGAGCCAGGAAACACTTTTGCGCACGCCTGTAGTGAGACGTAGGTGCGTAGGACTGAGATAGTGGACTTCAAAGTGCAGAAGCAGTCAAGTGGCCAGATGCCACTAGTAGGCCTTAAAGGGGTTGTCTCACGGAAAGCATCAAAATTTTACCTTACCCCATTCCCCCTGTCACCCCCCTGGCATAAAATAGCAAATTAAAGCAGTTTTTAAACTGCTTTCTACTCACCGATCCGACGAAATAAGGACTTTAAAAGATCTCCTCAAGATGGCCGCCGGTCCTTTCCCAGGGATGCACTGCGGTTTTCTCCCATGGTGCACTGCGGGTCTTCTCCCATGGTGCACCATGGGCTCTGTGCGTTCCATTGCCGATTCCAGCCTCCTGATTGGCAGGAATCGGCACACGTGACGGGGCGGAGCTATGCGATGACGCGTAGAAGGGGGAGGAGCCAGAACGCTGCTCGTGCCTGGACCAAGCAGAAGGGGAGAAGACCGCACAGCGCAAGCGCGTCTAAAAAAGCAGGAAGACATCAGAATTAGACGGATCCATGGCGACGGGGACGCTAGCAACGGAGCAGGTAAGTGAATAACTTCTGTATGGCTCATATTTAATGCACGATGTATATTACAAAGTGCATTAATATGGCCATACAGAAGTGTATAACCCCACTTGATTTAACGAGACAACCCCTTTAAGTATGTTGCTTCTATTTTTTGAACGGCAGAGCTGAGACAGTAGACAGATACTGTAGGCAGCGTATATATGTATACTGTTTCAATGTGGACAGGATGACGACGGTGATGTAACGGGCACCGCAGAGCCAGGAAACACTTTTGCGCAAGCCTGCTGTAACGCTTAGCTGCGCATTAATTAGGACTACTACCCCCAGCAGACACGCAGTACACTGAGGACGGTCACAGGCAGCCCAAATATAGTTTTTTTTCCCAAAATTTGTTTGAAAAAGCCCACTGCCTATATAGACAGTATATCTCTTTCACCTTTCCCGCTGTCCCTGCCTCACCAGTACTGGCCCTATACTATGTACAATGACTGCAGACTGAGGACGCAATGGTCTGCACGGCCGATATACAAAAAAAAAAAAAAAGTGCAACGCTGCTAAAAGCAGCCTCAACAGTACTGCACACGGTCAGATGTGGCCCTAAGAAGGACCGTTGGGGTTCTTGAAGCCTAAAATAACTCCTAACACTCTCCCTATAGCAGCCCCGGCATCAGCAGCACTTTCCCTGATCTCTGTCAGAATGCATCTGTGGCGAGCCGCGGGAGGGGCCGATTTTTATACTCGGGTGACACCTGATCTCGCCAGCCACTCACTGCAGGGGGGTGGTATAGGGCTTGAACGTCGCAGGGGGAAGTTGTAATGCCTTCCCTGTCTTTCTATTGGGCAGAAAAGCGTGCAAATTTCTCAGGGAAGAAAATGAAAGTGACTTGAACATCGCGTGGTGCTCGTCTCGAGTAACGAGCATCTCGAGTACCCTAATACTCGAACGAGCATCAAGCTCGGACGAGTACGTTCACTCATCTCTATTTACAACTTATATATGTCAATATTTATTATTGCGGCTGTTTTATATCTAGAACTGCCACGCAGGAGCTAATTCATATTATAGGCTAATTAGTCTCAAAAGTATCAATAATTATTTTTGTTATGATCCCGTAAAAAATATATAGGATCCAATAGGATTTTCTCCTGAATGGGCTCCTATTGATGTCACATGAACTAATAGGTTAATGATATAATTGCTTTGGGATATTATTATCTATCCAATGTATTATACTCAGGTGTAGAGCAGGACATTGATATCATTTGATATTAGTTGAGAGGTTAAATCAACAAATTGTATACTGCTCAATAGGCAAAAACTACAAAATCACCTCTAACATTTTTAATTAGTGTGTGACTACAGTCACATAAAAGATTTATTACATGGATACGCCATTTTTAATAAGTTATAATAAAAGTTACATTTTATAATTAGTGGTCCTTCAGTGACATTTGCACCCTGATATGGACTATTATGCCACACCAGCTTTCCCAAGTTATCACTTATGTATAAGACTCTTAGCTCTCCTGAAATCTGGAGTGTTCAGAGCTCATCTGAGTGTGAAACATGTAGGGTTTTGCTTTATCGGGCTGTGCGCCCCAAGTTGTATAGTCCTGTATAAATAAAGTCTGATATGTTACACTGAAGTTGTAGAACCTTCCCCATGTGATCACAGCTGTATATTACTGTGTGCGACTCTTCCTAGTATATGACCCCATAGTGATGAGATGGAGGGGAGACGCCCTTGCTGGGCTCAGTGGTGAAAACATCATCTAAAGGAAGAATAAAGATTGGCTTAAAGTTATACAAGTAAACTTTTATGAACAGTTAGAAACAAGTTTAGAGACGCAGTTATATGTATCAGTGTGAAATATTCTATGTACACGGGTGATAATAAAGGTGGGTTATCTGGGTGCTAATTTGTTTCTGACTAACAGCTCTTCATCGGTAAATACATACATTTCTTATTCATTACTTAGTGCTCTAAATTGCTTCCCTTTTCTTGTACCTTTCTTTTTCTTTACCTTTTTTGCATGGTTTGACAAAACAGGTTTAAAAAAATATCTTCCCTCCTGTGTGAGCTTTTTGATGTCGCAGTAACTGTGATTTGCGAGTAAAACATTTCCCACATTCTGAACAAGAAAATGGCCTTTCTCCTGTGTGAGTTCTCTTATGTATAACAAGGGCTGATTGTGCCCTAAAACATTTCCCACATTCTGAACAAGAAAATGGCTTTTCTCCTGTGTGAGTTCTCTTATGTGTAACAAGGGCTGATTGTGCTTTAAAACATTTCCCACATTCTGAACAAGAAAATGGCCTTTCTCCTGTGTGAGTTCTCTGATGTTTAGGAAGGTCTGATTTCACAGTAAAACATTTCCCACATTCTGAACAAGAAAATGGCTTTTCTCCTGTGTGAATTCTCTGATGTTGAACAAGGGCTGATTTTGCTATAAAACATTTCCCACACTCAGAACAAGAAAATGGCTTCTCTCCTGTGTGAGTTCTCTTATGTATAACAAGGCCTGATTTTGCTATAAAACATTTCCCACACTCAGAACAAGAAAATGGCTTCTCTCCTGTGTGAGTTCTCTGATGTTGAACAAGGGCTGATTTTGCTATAAAACATTTCCCACACTCAGAACAAGAAAATGGCTTCTCTCCTGTGTGAGTTCTCTTATGTATAACAAGGCCTGATTTTGCTATAAAACATTTCCCACACTCAGAACAAGAAAATGGCTTCTCTCCTGTGTGAATTCTCTTATGTATAACAAGGCCTGGTTTTGCTCTAAAACATTTCCCACATTCTGAACAAGAAAATGGCTTTTCTCCTGTGTGAGTTCTCTTATGTGTAACAAGGGCTGATTGTGCTTTAAAACATTTCCCACATTCTGAACAAGAAAATGGCCTTTCTCCTGTGTGAGTTCTCTGATGTTTAGGAAGGTCTGATTTCACAGTAAAACATTTCCCACATTCTGAACAAGAAAATGGCTTTTCTCCTGTGTGAATTCTCTGATGTTGAACAAGGGCTGATTTTGCTATAAAACATTTCCCACACTCAGAACAAGAAAATGGCTTCTCTCCTGTGTGAGTTCTCTTATGTATAACAAGGCCTGGTTTTGTTCTAAAACATTTCCCACACTCAGAACAAGAAAATGGCTTCTCTCCTGTGTGAGTTCTCTTATGTATAACAAGGCCTGGTTTTGTTCTAAAACATTTCCCACACTCAGAACAAGAAAATGGCTTCTCTCCTGTGTGAATTCTCTTATGTATAACAAGGCCTGGTTTTGCTCTAAAACATTTCCCACATTCTGAACATAGAGACGGGTTCTCTGCCATGTGAACTGTTCGATGTTTGACAAGGTCTGATTTCACAATAAAACATTTCCCACATTCTGAACAAGAAAACGGCTTCTCTCCTGTGTGAATTCTCCGATGTGTAACAAGGTGTGATTTATATCTAAAACATTTCCCACATTGTGAACAAGAAAATGGCTTCTCTCCTGTGTGCAATTCTTGATGTTGCAGTAAATTTTTTTTGTGAGCAAAACATTTCCCACATTCTGAACATGAAAATGGCTTCACTCCTGTGTGAATTCTCTGATGTGTAACGAGGTCTGATTTCCATGCAAAACATTTGCCACATTCTGAACATGAAAATGCCTTCTCTCCTGTGTGAATTTTCTGATGTTTAATAAGGTTTGATTTATATCTAAAACACTTTCCACATTGTGAACAAGAAAATGGCTTCTCTCCTGTGTGAAGTTCTTGATGTCGCAGTAAATTTGTTTTGTGAGAAAAACATTTCCCACATTCTGAACATGAAAATGGCTTCTCTCCTGTATGAATTCTCTGATGTGTAACAAGCTGTGATTTCCATGCAAAACATTTCCCACATTCTGAACATGAAAATGACTTCTCTGCTGTGTGATTTCCCTGATGCGCAACAAGGGTTATTTTCCTTGCAAAGCTTTTCCCACATTCTGAACAAGAAAACGGCTTCTCTTCTGTGTGAATTCCCTGATGCGTAACAAGCTTTGATTTATATCTAAAACATTTCCCACATTGTGAACAAGAAAATGGCTTCTCTTCTGTGTGAGTTCTCTGATGTTTAACAAGGTTTATTTTTCTTACAAAACTTTTTCCACATTCTGAACAAGAAAATGGCTTCTCTCCTGTGTGAAATTCTTGATGTCGCAGTAATTGTGTTTTGTGAGCAAAACATTTCCCACATTGTGAACATGAAAATGGCTTCTCTTCTGTGTGAGCTCCATGATGTCTAACAAGGGTTATTTTTCTTGCAAAACTTTTTCCACATTCTGAACATGAAAATGACTTCTCTGCTGTGTGATTTCCCTGATGCGCAACAAGGGTTATTTTCCTTGCAAAGCTTTTCCCACATTCTGAACAAGAAAACGGCTTCTCTTCTGTGTGAATTCCCTGATGCGTAACAAGCTTTGATTTATATCTAAAACATTTCCCACATTGTGAACAAGAAAATGGCTTCTCTTCTGTGTGAGTTCTCTGATGTTTAACAAGGTTTATTTTTCTTACAAAACTTTTTCCACATTCTGAACAAGAAAATGGCTTCTCTTCTGTGTGAGCTCCATGATGTCTAACAAGGGTTATTTTTCTTGCAAAACTTTTTCCACATTCTGAACAAGAAAACGGCTTCTCTCCTGTGTGAATTCCCTGATGTGTAACAAGGTTTGATTTATATCTGAAACATTTCCCACATTGTGAACAAGAAAATGGCATTTCTCCAGTGTGAATTCTCTGATGGCTAACCAGGGGTGCTTTACGACTGAAACATTTCCCACATTTTGGGCAAGAAAATGGCTTCTCTCCTGTGTGAATTCTCTGATGTGTAACAAGGACTGATTTCGCTACAAAACATTTGCCACATTCTGAACAAGCAAACGGCTTCTCTCCTGTGTGAGCTCCTTGATCTTCTCCCCTCCTGTGACATCTATTCTGCTCATCAGTCTGTGATGAATCAGAAGATGGGACCTGTATAAGAGGATCAGATGATGTATCTTTGCTGAGAAGGGCCGAGGGGATATCTGAGATAATGGCAGGTTTTTCAAATGTATCTTGTCTGACACCACGATCCTCTGCTTTAGTGTCTGCCGGTATCAGATCTCCCTCTGAGCTCCCGCTACCGTCACCTGCCAAGAATAAAGCCGATTATTCTTTAATACTATAGACTTTAAGAATGATTCTGATATTTTATAAAATTTCTATACAGATAACAAGTCATGTAGCAAAATGTAATCATCATCAATGGGTGCTTTTACATAGGCTGACAGCCACTAGCGCAATCACTGAAGAGAGCCATTATGGATGAATGTCTACCCATGTAAACACGGATCCTGACAGAGCAAGTGAATGAGAATCGCTCAACTTTCAAAGTCGCTTGTGATTGTCAGGGCAGAAAAAAATCATCAAAAACTACAGATGTGAATCAGAACTTATAAGTAACTAATTCTGGTTTCCATCAATAACATGGGGGTCCTGGGGGCTCTAAAAAAGGAACATGAAGAGTAACTTGCAGCAGAGTCCTCCACAAGCCTAAGGTTCCTGTCCCAACAGATATCAGAGCCCAAGCTACAGAAAGAGTATATTCCATACAGATGGAGTTCGGCCATTTCTGCACCAACATTAGTTTCTGGTTTTCCATAAAGAACTCATATAAAATCTCCCATGAAGCCGGATGTCAGTAACACACGGTGTGCAGCAAATATAGAACTGCTCATGTATAAAGACAGCTTAGTGCATACAGTAATTCTATATTCTGTCACCTCAGACCAGGACTAGGCTGGGAGCAAGGAGGCATGTTCCTTCCAGGCGGGGGTTTACGGTCACCATGTTTGCTACTTCTCTCAAAGGTACGGGGGCTCCTGCCACTACTAGTGCTGACAGTCTTACTGTACTACCGTGTCCCGCTCTTTCATAGGCTGACAGAGAGACCTCACTCCTCCCTCTCTCGCGCCCATCATTCATTCGGCGAGAGCTGCCTGTGATTGGCTGAGCATGTCGGACAATCACAAACAGCTCTTTTAAATCCCCACCTGCTGATAGCTCAGCACTAGAGAGACGGGGACAATGAGGAGAATATGGGGCTAGCCCCGGCAGCTGAAGGAAGGCAAGTATGTTTTTAAAACCACTTTTACTGGATTTTCAGGGAAGGGCTTATATTTAAATCAATCCCACAGCAAACTCCCAGAACTATTCTCAAGCTCCCAACCCAGCCCATCCGAACTGGAGAGGTCACAGGTTCAGACTCCACATATGGACAACCCAACATCTCCACTGCTAGGAGACCAATCTGTCCTCCCACCATCAGCATCAGAAGACTCCTCACTCTGCCTCCGATACGCCACTTTTTCTTTGTATTCAACATCTCTTTAAAGCAGAACTGCAATCTACACTATGCGGAATCAACGGCCAGATACATGATCTAGGACAACGTACTACGGACCTGAAACACAAGACAGATGACATAGTAGACGCCCTGGATGAGGAACGAGCTGGGGTGAAGATTACTCTGAGCGGATAGAAGCTCTAGAATGGAAATGTGAGGATCTGGAAGACAGAAGTAGACGGGCCAATAACCGAATCAGAGGTATGCCAGAGGCTATCACTAACATCCATGAAGCTGCAACTAATTTGTTATCTGCGCTGCTAACACAAGTCTCTCAAGAAAGCTTACGTATCATCTGTATCCACCGTGCCCTGGCCACACTTAACAGCCCAAATCTGCCAAGACTCTGCAAAACTCCATTATGGTGAGATGAGCGACGAGATACCAGCAGCCGCAGAAAATCTGACCGAGCTTCTGGGGCTTCCGAGGTCTGTCCAGATCTATGTGGATATTGCCCCAATCACTCTGGCTAAAAGAAGAAGTCTGAGTCCTTTCACTCAAGCTTTACAAGGAGCTAATATCCATTATAGATGGAACTTCCCCTTTACATTGAACGTGAAGATCAACCAGCAAATATATCATTTCTGAACCCTGGAAGAAGGAAGATGTGCTTTGGTGGAAGAAAGAATTCCCCTCGATTCTCCAAATGTCGTGACACCCAGAGCCCAGCGGCCAAGGAGAACATGGTCAATGACTGTATCTCCACGCCGAGATTGGCCCTTCCAGTGATGTGGAGCTCCATTCAACTAGTGGACTATATGGTACTCTTCCATATGTAACACAGCATCACCTGGGGTGGGAAATTACAGGGAGGGGGCTGTAATGGTGGACTTTATTCATCTACAAGTCTTTACAACGCATCTCTCTGACCCCCCAAGCAAAAGAGACATTTCAAGACATTCCTTATCACTGGGGGCCACCCTGGGCGATTAGCTGTTCAAGTGCTGAAAAGTCCAGTGTGCCTTCCTTTTTGGGTTGGGTTGCTCTCGGTACCTGCGAAACAAACAGTCTGACCATCAATGACTATGGTTAATGTTTAGAGTATGAGATTTTGATCTGTTTTTTTTTCACCCTTTCTTCTCTAGCTAGCTTTAGCTCCAAGACGGTTTGGAGCTATTTGTTGCCCTTTCCGCCCTGGACCTGGTGGGTGTCTCACATATTATGGGAAACGCTCCCAATATCTGGACCACTCTGGGTTTACAAGCCCAATACATTGTTGTTATGTTTCTGTTAGTTGTAAGTTTTCCCAGCTATGTGTTTTTATCTAAGGTAATATCCACATGTAAGCACTATGTCTATCTGCTCCGATATGTAGGATCTTCTAGCCCTGTGGGAGGGCTGTAGTTCCTAGATCAGGGCCTTCTGGGCCTCGAACAGGTAGAAACCATGGAGACTCTCATCCAAGAACTGAGATATAATAATAAATAGAGATGAGCGAGCACCAAAATGCTCGGGTGCTCGTTGCTCGAGTCGAACTTTCTGCGATGCTTGAGAGTTCGTTTCGAGTAACGAACCCCATTGAAGTAAATGTATATGACCCATGCTCCGCTAAGGTTTTCATTTGTGAAAATCTGGAAAACCCAAGAAAGTGATTGAAACGACACAGAAACGGATAGGGCAGGCGAGGGGCAACATGTTGGGCTGCATCTCAGGTTCCCAGGTCCCACTATTAAGCCACAATAGCGGCAAGAGTGGGCCCTCCCCCCCTAACAATTTTTACTTCGGAAAAACCCTCATTGGTAAAGCACACCTTAACTAAGCACCACACTACCTTCAGCCAAGCACAATCACTGCCTGCAGGACACACCGCTGCCTCTTCTCCTGGGTTACATGCTGCCCACCCCTCACCCCCCCCCCCCACACGACCTTGCGTCCGCAGTGCACACAAAAGTGTCCCTGCGCAGCCTTCAGCTGTCCTCATGCCACACGCTCACTTCATAGCCACACCACCCTCATGTCTATTTATAAGTGCGTCTGCGATGAGGAGGAACCGGAGGCACACACTGCAGAGGGTTGGCAGGGCCAGGTAGCGACCTTCTTTAAAAGGGGCAGGGCGATACCCTACAATGCAGTTGAGAATCAATGAGAAATTGACGTTCGATCTTCATTCCAATAAAGTGTCAACCTCCGTCAGGAGCTGCAAACGTGGGCATGAGTTAAATAGCTATGGGGAATCCATGATGCACATTGCTGATCCCCTGACCCCAAGCAGGAGGAGGAGGTGGCCTTACAAGGCCAAGAAACCATGACCAGGGCCCGCTGTAGCCTGTGTGGAAAGGATGTGAGCAGGCCCTTGGCCAGGCTCGGTCCCAGCAAACACCTTGTGGGACCCAAGGTGCCGCGACTGACATAGCAATGGAAAGTCCATGTGTCCACACACTACTTATTCTGTTTGGGTGTCGGATACCTCATCAACAACGCAAGGGGTAAACCATCTGCACTCTGCACCCTACCCGAGTCTGTCAGTCTTTTGAGGACAGACAGGTAAAACACCTCTATGGGAACTCTGTGTGCACCCACAGCATGGGTGGGCCCAAGGAACATAAAGAAATCAGAGTGCCCAAACATGGCAGACTTTCACTGCGCCCAGGACATAGGCCTCTGCACAAACCCTCAGCAATCGTGGGCATAGAGCGGACTCCGATGCTAGCGTAGCTGTGTACGTCTCATTAGCGCTGTATCGCTCCTCTTGTTTGTCCCAATGCAGTGCCCCGGATAGCTGTGGTAACGTGAGAGAAAATGCATGTTGGCTTTGGCCCACACGCCATGCCATAGTCAGTCTGTTTTTTTTTTTTAAAGTGCCAGGCAGGTACAACTCCGCTATGGGAAGTCTGTGTGCACCCACAGCATGGGTGGGTCCCAGGAACCCAGAGAAGGTACATAAAGAAATCCCATTGCAGTGCCCCGGATATCTGTGGTAACGTGAGAGAAAATACATGTTGGCTTCGGCCCACACTTCATGCCCTAGTCAGTCAGTGTTTTTTTTGGGGCCAGATAGGTAGAACACCGCGATGGGTAAACTTAGTGCACCCATAGTATGTACAGACCCCTATAATATTCCTGTAGCAAAGGTATAAGCTGACCCCAGTAACAGTTATGTTGCAGAAGTCTAGGGAGACCCCAGTAACATTTCAGTAGTAACAGTATAGACAGACCCCAGTAACATTTCTGTAGTAACAGTATAGGCAGACCCCAGTAACTTTTGTGTAGCAGCAGTATAGGCAGACCCCTGTAACATTTGTGTAGCAGCAGTATAGGCAGACCCCTGTAACATTTCTGCAGCTGAAGTATAGGCAGCCCCCGGTAACATTTCTGCAGCTGAAGTATAGGCAGACCCCTGTAATATTAATGCAGTTACGCTCCTCTCCTTTGGCCCAAACAAGTTTCTCAGATAACTGTGGTAATACGAGAGAAAATACATGATTCGCATTGCTGATCACCTGACCCCAAGCAGGAGGAGGAGGTGGCCTTACAAGGCCAAGAAACCATGACCAGGACCCGCTGTAGCCTGTGTTGAAAGGATGTGAGCGGGCCCTTGGCCAGGCTTGGTCCCAGCAAATACCTTTTGAGACCCAAGGTGCTGCGACTGACATAGCAATGGGCAGTCCATGTGCCCACACAGTATTCATTCTGTCTAGGTGTCGGATAGCTGTAGCGACACTGCAAGGGGAAAGGCATCTGCACTATGCACCCTACCCAAGTCAGTCAGTCACTTTGTGCAGGACAGGGAAATCACCGCTATGGGAAGTCTGTGTGCACCCACAGCATAGGCGAGTCGAAGGAACCCAAAGATAGCATTAAATATGAAGGAATCAGACTGCCCAAACATGGCAGACTTAAAGTGCGCCGAGG
The DNA here is from genome assembly GCF_035609145.1 of Eleutherodactylus coqui. NCBI lineage: Eukaryota > Metazoa > Chordata > Amphibia > Anura > Eleutherodactylidae > Eleutherodactylus > Eleutherodactylus coqui. Next base: position 24,865,130 of record NC_089841.1, read on the forward strand.
CCATAGGCCTCTGCCCACACCCTTAGCAATCGCGGGCATAGAGTGGACTCCGATGCTAGTACAGCAGTGAACGTCTCATTAATGGAGTTACACTCCTCTCCTTTGGCCCAAACGAGTTTCTCAGATAACTGTGGTAACACGAGAGAAAATTCATGATGCGCATTGCTGATCCCCTGACCCCAAGCAGGAGGAGGAGGTGGCCTTACAAGGCCAAGAAACCATGACCAGGGCCCGCTGTAGCCTGTGTGGGAAGGATGTGAGTGGGCCCTTGGCCAGGCTCGGTCCCAGCAAACACCTTGTGAGACCCAAGGTGCCGCGACTGACATAGCAATGGGAAGTCCATGTGCCCACATAGTATTCATTCTGTCTAGGTGTCGGATAGCTCTATCGACACCGCAAGGGGAAAGCCATCTGCACTATGCACCCTACCCAAGTCAGTCAGTGACTTTGTGCCGGACAGGTAAATCACCTCTATGGGACGTCTTTGTGCACCCACAGCATAGGCGAGCCGAAGGAACCCAAAGACAGTAATAAACATGAAGAAATGATAGTGCCCAAACATGCCAGACTTTCACTGTGCCGAGTACATAGGCCTCTGCACACACCCTCAGAAATCGTGGGCATAGAGCAGACTCCGATGCTAGTACAGCTGTAAAGGTCTCATCAATGCAGTAACGCTCCTCTTCTTTGGCCCAAACCAGTGTCTCAGATAACTGTGGTAACACGGGAGAAAATACATGATGCCCAGTGCTGATCCCCTGACCCCAAGCAGGAGGAGGAGGTGGCATTACAAGCCCAAGATACCATGACCAGGACCCGCAATAGTCTGTGTGGGAAGCATGTTAGCAGGCCCAGGGGCAGGCTCGGTTCCAAGCCTCCACCTTTGTGACCCAAGGTGCCCTGAGTTACACAGCAACGGGAAATCCATGTGTCGCAACATAGATAGCTCAACACTGGAAGGGGCAGTCTTTGAGTTCCTTGGCCTAGCCTATGCTGTAAGTGCACAAATATGGTATTACACAGGAAGAAATCGGAGTGCCCAACCATGGGAGAGTTCCGCCCCGCCATGCAACTTGGCCTCGGCCAGCAATTCTGGCCTAGTCAGTCACTGTATTATTTGTGCCACATAGGTAAAACACCACGATGGGAAGACTTAGTGTACCCATAGTATAGACAGACCGTTGTAACATTCCTATAGCAAAGGTATAAACAGACCCCAGGAACATTTCTGTAGCAGCAGTATAGGCAGAGCCCTGTAACATTTTTGTAGCTGCAGTATAGGCAGACCACAGTACCATTTCTGTAGTGGAAGTATAGGCAGACCCCAGTAAGATTTCTCTAACAGCAGCATACGCAGACCCCTGTAACATTTCTGTAGCAGCAGTATCAGCAGGCCCCTGTAACATTTATGTAGAAGAAGCATATGCAGACCCCAGTACCATTTTTGTAGCAGCAGTATAGGCTGTGAGGAAGGAGGAGCAGCAGCCAGAGGATTCAGAGTTTCAGCAGTGGACTGCGTAGAAGACTGGGTGCCCGATACATTGCTGGATGCATTTTCTGCCATCCACGACAGGACCTGCTCAAACTGCTCTGTTTGCAATAAAGGTCTACCACGTGGACCCATAAATTGTGATATGAAGCAGGGGACCCCAGAAACTTACCTCTCTCCTAATCCCGCAGCAGCCGGCTGGGATACACCTGGACCAGGAACTCGGCCTGTGCCCACACCCTCACTTGGAACTCCGCATCCTCGCCTGCATCCACATCCTCGACCCCTACCCCTACCCATCATCATGGTGGATTACGAATAGAGCAGACACAGACCGCTGTAAATAATTATAGAATTATATGCGTACACTTTCACACAGAGAGCGGAATTGTAACACTAACTACAGGCAGAAAAAAATGGAAGGAAGGCCGCAAACAGGCCTAGCAATGCAATAGTGATGCACCAAAACTCCCACCAGGCACCCAGTAAAATGCAGACGGTCAGAGGTAGCCGAATGAAGGAGCTTTTTGGGTTTTTTTTGAAAAAGAAGACAGGCTATATACTGTGTATATGACTTTCCCTCTATAAGTACCTGTGTTGGCCGTACGCTGAGCGTCAAATTCACTGCAGACACAGGCCGGTGTAAATAATCTTGGAATTATGTGCGTAGACTTTGTCGCTGAGAGCGGTATTGTAAGGCAAACTCCAGGCAGAAAAAAATAGTCAGTAAGGCTGCAAACAGACCTAAGTGCAATAGTGATGGACTACAACTCCCATCAGACACCCAGTGAAATTTAAACAGTCAAAGCTAGCCCAACTGAGGAGCTTTTTGTTTTTTTTGGTCAAAGAATACAGGCTATATAGTGTGTATATCACTTTCCCTCTATCAGTCGCTGTGGCCGTATGCTGTGCATCTCTAATTCACTGCAGACACAAGCCGGTGTACATAATCTTGGAATTATGTGCGTAGACTTTGTCGCTGAGAGCAGTCTAGTAAGGCAAACTCCAGGCAGAAAAAAATAGTCAGAAAGGTCGCAAACAGGCCTAAGTGCAATAGTGATGGACTACAACTCCCATCAGACACCCAGTGAAATTTAACCCCTTAACGACTGCCCCATCGGGAAACTACGTCCTCAGCAAGTGGGCTTTAATCCTAGAGGACGTAGTTTTATGCGTCCTCTTAGGATTAATGCCCACTTGCCTGAGGACGTAACAGCTCCATGCTGTCGGTGCCCGCAGGTAGCCGACAGCATGGAGCTGTCATCCCAGGATGCGGGCAGTCCCCCTGGCATTGCAATCGGTGCTATCCAATGGATAGCTCCGATCTCAATAAAGTAAATAAAAATGTGTAAAAAGTTAGATATTCAGCTGCCCTGATGGATCGTATCCATCAGGGCAGCTGAAAATGCTCACCCGGATTGTCCGCGGTGTCCCCCGAAGATCGGGTCCTCCCGGACCCGCCGCCGGCCTTCTGCGCATGCGCGCCAGACAATGACGTCACGCGCATGCGCAGAAGCCCGGGAGCCCCCGGGAAATTTGAAATCTCCTGGCTCCCGGCTCCTGAAGGTAGCCGGGAACCAGGAGGTGTTACCGGGGCCCGCTGTGAGCGGTCCCCGGGCCCGCTGTGAGCGGTCCCCGGGCCCGCGATCGCTGCTATCCAATGGATAGCGGCGATCGCGAAAAAGTTACAAAAGTTAAAAAAAGTCAAGTGTAAAAAGTAAAAAAAAAAGTTAAAAAAAAGTTAAAAAAGCTTGCGTTTCATCTCCCCCCACGGATCATATCTGTGAGGGAGGATGAAATGACGTACCTAAGGCCCGCGGATTTATCCACGAACCTTACCCCAAAATGGCAGGCGCATGCGCAAAAGCTGTGGTAATTTAAAATCTCCCTGCTCCTGGCTACAAAACTTAGGCGAGAGCCTGGAGATTCCACGGGGGCCGCGGTGAGCGGTTCCTGGTCACGTGTTCGCCGTTATACAATGGATAATGGCGATCACGTAAAAGTAAAAAAAGGTGAAGGCTCATCTCCCCTCACCGATGCGATCGGTGAGAGGAGATGAAACTTTTTACCGGAGGCCTCCATATTCGCACTCCGTCGCGATCCTCCTCCGTGAACTTTCCCGGATTCTGCACATGCGACCACCGGCAAAACACCGGACACATGCGCAGGAGGCGGGGAGCCCAGGAAACTTAAAATCTCCTTACTCCCAGCGGCCAACGGTCGCTGAGAGCCTGGAGCAGTGACGGGTGGCCTTGTTGAACGGTCCCCGGTCACGTGATAAAAAGGTAGCGATCTACCTTAGGCCGGTCTCACATAACCGGATAGGAATTATAGATTCTGCATGCGTCTGATCCGCGGTAATACGCAGATCAATCGCATTGGATTACACAATTCCGCTCACATTAGCGGGTCGGAATTGTGTGATCCACTCGCAGAAAAGAGAACGCAGCATGTTCTATTTTACCGCGGATATCCGCAACATAGAGCCCATTGTGCTCCATGGTCGCGGATATACCCGCTGCCCATACGCAACTACATTGTATACGGGCTGCGGGTACCCATGTCATCGCTAAGCGACGGTGCGGGAAATGCAAACAACAACAAAAAAATATACTGCGCATGACCGCCTGTGTGAATATGCAGTTATGCACAGTACATTACATGGCTGTACGTAGGGTCACAGCCGGGATCCGTTGCGGGCCTCCGCAAGCGGATTCCACCTATGGCTGCGTGAGCCCGGCGTTATTCAGACCGCTACCTGTAATCCGTAATTTACAAGAAGCCCCGGGAACGTTCGCCTTCATGCAGTTCCAGGAGCAGCTTGTTGAGCGCCTTCTGTGTGAGACCGCCACACCTCAGCAAGATTACAGAGACTCACAGAGCGCCACTTTTTACACCCCATACCCGCTACTGAGGTCACAAAATACCCCCCAAAAAGCATGAGAGGAGGGGGGATACCCAGTTTTATTGCCCCATGTACCCATCCAACCAGCCTCCATAATTACCCCTGTCTTCGGAAATACTACACAGTTCACATTATTACTTTTATCTAAGATTTGGGGAACGCCGAAAAGGGTGCGGAGGGGAAGGGGGGGGGGGTATTTTTTTAAGGTGTCAATTTTTATTCCGTACAAGTGGGCCTGGAAACTTATTCAGTTGTGCCCTGCAATCCAACGGGTGTTCCCTCCATTATAGGCCTTGCCATGTGTCCTGTAAGTAGATTAAGGCCACAATGGGTATGTTTTTGAACACGGAACAAACGGGGTATCCATTTTGGGGTGAACGCCTTCATTCCTATGTACACTGTACAAAAAAAACAATTTTTAAATTGACGAAATTGCCAAAAAAATGAAAATCGTAATTTTTTCCTTCTGCTTTGCTTAGATTTATTCAAATACTGTGGGGTCAAACTACGCAGTGCACCCCTAGATGAATTCGTTAAGGGGTCTAGTTTGTAAAATGGGGTCATTTGTCGGGGTTCTTTATCGTTTTGGATGCTCAATGGCTCTATAAGTGGGCGATGGGGCCTGGAATTTATTCCGTTGTGTCCTGAAATCCAACGGGTGCTCCTTCTATTATAGGCCTAGCCATGTGTCCTTTAAGTAGATTAGGGCCACAAGGGGTATGGTTTTGAACACGGGACAAACAGGGGTATTCATTTTGGGGTGAAAGTCTTCATCCCTATGTGTGCTGTACAAAAAAAACCTGTTTTTAAATTGATACAACTGCCAAAAAAATGAAAATTGTAATTTTTTCCTACTGCTTTGCTTAGATTTATTCAAAAAGTGTAGTGTAAACATACACAGTACACCCATAGATAAATTCATTAAGGGGTCTAGTTTTCAAAATGGGGTCATTTGTGGGCGTTCTCTGTCGTTTTGGCCGCTCAAGGTCTCTACAAGTGGGCAATGGGGCCTAAATCACCTTCATGCTAAATTTCAGTTCTGAAAGCCACCGATTACTCCTTTCATTCTGGGCCCCGTTGTGCATCCAGACAAAAGATTAGGGCCACAATGGGTATCTCTCTGAACACAGGACAAACAGGGGTATCTATTTTGGGGTGCAAGTCTTCATTCATGTGTGTGCTGTACAAAAAAAAGCAGTTTTTAAAATAACAGAATTGCCAAAAAAACGAAAATCAAATTTTTCCTTTTGCTTTGCTTGAATTCATTCAAAAACTGTGGGGTCAAAATGGGCATTACACCCCTAGATAAATTTGCTAAGGGGTCTAGTTTTCAAAATGGGGTCATTTGTGGGGGTTCTCTTTGGTTTTGGCCGCTCAAGAGCTCTACAAGTGTGCTATGTGGCCAAAAACGCCTTCAAGGAAACTTTATGTTCTGAAAGACACCGACTACTCCTTTCGTTTTGGGCCCCGTTGTGCATCCAGACAAAAGATTAGGGCCACAATGGGTATGTCTCTGAACACGGGAGAAACAGGGGTATCCATTTTGGGGTGCAAGGCTTCATTCATGTGTGTGCTGTACAAAAAAAGCTGTTTTTAAAATAACAGAATTGACAAAAAAACACAAAAATCACAATTTTTTCCTTTTGCTTTGCTTGAATTCGTTCAAAAACTGTGGGGTCAAAATGGGTAGTACACCCCTAGATAAATTCGTTAAGGGGTCTAGTTTTCAAAATGGGGTCATTTGTGGGGGTTCCCTTTGGTTTTGGCCGCTCAAGAGCTCTACAAAAGTGCTATGGGGCCTAAAACGCCTTCAAGCAAAATTTATGTTCTAAAAGACACCGGATACTCCTTTCGTTTTGGACCCTGTTGTGCATCCAGACATAAGATTAGGGCCACAATGGATATGTCTCTGAATTAATTCCTGAAAAAAACTGTGGGGTCAAAATACTCATGACACCCCTCAGTGGATATATTAAGGGGTGTAGTTTTTAAAATGGGGTCATTTGGGGGGGGTATCTATTATTCTGACACTAATGAGCCTTTGCAATCTTGGCTTGGTGCAGGAAAACAAAATGCTGAAAAGTAATGTTAAATTTGTACGTCATCTATATGGTTAAAAAAAACAAAAGTTTTTCAAATGTGCATTCAGAATAAAGTAAACAGATGGAAATATATATCTAATCAAAAATTTGTACAGTATGTTTGGACATATTTGAGATATTACACTTGAAAATGTGAAAAATGAAAATGTTTTCAAAATTTTCCCAATTTTGGCGCTTTTAATAATTATACACAAATTATATCGGTCTCTTTTTACAACCAAAATGAAGTACAACATGTGACAAAAAAAAAATGTCAGAATCACTTGGATATGTAAAGCCTTTACGGAGTTATGCTACGTTGAACGACACGTCAGATTTCCAAAGTTTGGCTCCGTCACTAAGGCGCAAACAGGCTTCGTCACTAAGGGGTTAAACAGTCAAAGGTAGCCCAACTGAGGAGCTTTTTGTTTTTTTGGTCAAAGAATACAGGCTATATACTGTGTATATCATTTTCCCTCTATCAGCCGCTGTGGCTGTATGCTGTGCGTCTCTAATTCACTTCAGACACAGACACAGGCCGGTGTAAATAATCTTGGAATTATGTGCGTAGACTTTGTCGCTGAGAGCGGTATAGTAAGGCAAACTCCAGGCAGAAAAAAATAGTCAGGAAGGCCGCAAACAGGCCTAAGTGCAATAGTGATGGACTACAACTCCCATCAGACAACCTGTAAAATGCACATGGTCACAGGTAGCCGTAAGAAGGAGCTTTTATTTAAAAAATTTTTTAAAAAAAGAATACTGGCTATATAGCGTGTATATGACTTTCCCTCTATCAGGGGCTGTCGTCGTATGCTGTGCGTGAAGTTAACGGCAGGCACAGAGCGGTGTAAAAAATTTTTGGAATTATTGGCGTACAGTTAGAGGCTGAGAGCGGTAATGTAACGCTAACTTTAGCCAGAAAAAAATTATACGGAAGGCTGCAAACCGGCTTAGCTGTGCAATAGTGATGGACTACAACTCCCATCAGACAACCTGTAAAATGCACATGGTCACAGGTAGCCCTAAGAAGGACTGTTGGGGTTCTTGTACACAGGATCTTACACTACCACTCTCCCTATCTCAGCAACGCTGTCCCTATACTATGTAGTACAGACTGCAGCCTGAGAACGCTATAGCTGTAATGGGGCTGCACGCCCGATATACAAAAAAAAAAAAAATTTGCAAAACTGCTACCAGCAGCCACAACAGTAATGCACACGGTCAGATGTGGCCCTAAGAAGGACCGTTGGGGTTCTTGTACACAGGATCCTACACTAACACTTTCCCTATAGCAGCACCAGCACTGTCCCTGATCTCTCCCAGTGTGTGACTGTGGCGAGCCGCGGGCGACCCCACTTAAAATACTCGGCGGTCACTTGATCTCGCCAGCCACTCACTGCAGGGGGGTGGGATAGGGCTAGAACGTCACAGAAGGAAGTTGTAATACCTTCCCTGCGTTTCTATTGGCCAGTAAATGGCACAAAACTTTCAGGGAAGGCAATGGAATTGACTTGAACATCGCGTGGTGCTCGCCTCGAGTAACGAGCATCTCGAGTACCCTAATACTTGAACGAGCATCAAGCTCGGACGAGTACGCTCGCTCATCTCTAATAATAAACAATCAGCAAAATGGTAGTTATCCTATCTCATAAAGTTAAGGGGTTTAATGTGCCTCTAAAAAGACGCAAAGCTCTGGCCCAATATTTGAAACTTAAACCAGACATTATTTGCCTACAGGAGACTCACTTCTCCTCCTCACCAAAGTTTTGTCACCCCCAGTACTCTAAAATATATTCCTCAACAGCCCCTAAGAAACACCAGAGGGTTACTATCCTGATTATAACTTTCTCCTCCTGATCGTCACCCATATGGAAGCTGATCCACAGGGCAGATTCCTTATTCTGCAGGGCTCTCTCTATGATAATAAAGTAACGATAGTTAACTCCTACGCTCCTACCACAAATCCACGTAAACTCTTTTCCATGGTGGCCAATAAACTCTGAAACATTCCAGATACCCACATTTATTGGATAGGAGATTTCAACATGGTGCGGTCCCCCTCTATGGATTGCTCTTACTCGGGTCTTGATAGACTAAGTCCAGCTCAGTGAGTCTCATTGAGGGTCGCACTGGTGGATTTGGCAATAGCGGATGTGTGGAGGAAGAATCATGGAGCAAGAAGGGGTTACACCTCCTTCTCTCTGCCCAAGTCTTACTCGCGCATAAATTGGATCCTTGTATCCCCTTTGATTCTGCTGGTACTGGTTCAGGCCAGAAATATCCCATGTGCCTGGTCGGACCATGATATAGTTATGTTGCACTTTCTGGATAAACTTTCACACACTCACACTCTGTAAGATGGAGACTTAATGAAGCTCTTCTCAAAAATCCAGTGTCTCATTCCTAAATTAATGACCAACTCAAAACCTACTTAGATACGAATGTCATCCCCAACTCACAACCGGTTTGGGTCTGGTTAGCACATAAAGAATATATGAGGGGACAGATCATTAAAATCACGTCACACATTAAGCTAGAGAGAGCTGGAAACATAGTAAACCTGGAGCGCGGTTGGGCATCCTGGAGCGAGCGAACCAACAGCTCTCCAGTTTAGCCCAGATTAAAGAAATAAGAGATGTTAAGCTTTAGTTGAATCTCCTCTACACATCCCAGGCCGAGAGGGCCCTCCAGTGGACGAAAGCCTGTTACTACTGACTGGCTAAAAAAAACCCCGATAAGCTGTTAGCCACAAAGCTTAGGCAAAGAGAGAGACTCACAGTTTACTCTATCCGATCCAACAACGGGAACTGCACCTCAAATACCCACACAATTGCGCAGACATTTCGAGATTTCTATAGCTCCGTCTATAAATATAAACCACAGAGGCACCCACTAGCATCACAGTCCTTCTTGGACGAGATGTCCCTACCGCAACTAGACCCAAATCAACAATTGATTTAATCCAAACCATTGGGGTGGAGGAGGTAGAAGAAACCATAAAAAACCTAAAGCTAGGCAAAGCCCCAAGGCCTGATGGGCTGGCTGCCCTCTACTATAAAAAGTTTGCAGAGTCCCTTATCGACCCCCTGGTTCATCTGTACAATGAACTATTATTAGGAAAACATATACCTGAGGAGTTCTTAGATGCTCAAATAATAGTAATTCCTAAACCCAATAAGGACCACACCACCCCAAAGAATTACCACCCCATTTCCCTCTAAAACCTGGATTATAAAATTTTACTAGTATTTTTGCCAACTGGATAAATAAATATCTTCCCTCCGTGATCCACAAGGACCATGGTGGGTTTTATACCTGCACGACAAGCCCCTGATAATGTTAGAATAATTCTGAACCTTGTCCACATCGCACAATCCCAGAATTCACCACTGCTTCTTCTAGCACTCGATATAGAATAGGCATTGGATAGCCTGTCATGGGACTATCTATTTACTGATTTAGATAGGATAGGTGTGGGAGGTCACCTGAGGCTCGCCTAACACGCATGCTGCATTAGCTGAGGGACAGACCTGCTGCTATTCAGGGAAATGATTGTGTAGGGTAGAGGTTGTGATTAGGAAGGGATCCTTGCTCCAAGAACCCAACAGTCCTTTCTAGGACTACAACTCCTCTCATTGTGTGCATCAGCAGTTTGGCTGGCTGGGAGCCGTAGTGCGCACAAAGTATTCTCAAGCATCCCGGCTGTATACTGTTACCGGTTTTATGCAGTATACTGCTAGTGGTGTACAGAGAGTAGATAGGAAGTAACAAAACTCCTATCATTTGTTTATTTTTGGGGGGCTTTAAGCATACGCTATATACCCCTGTGTGCGTCCTGTCAATCCACGCTATCTAACAACAGTATACTATTACCGTTTACGGTGTATATTTTGGTCTATAAGCGTACGCAAAATAACTCGCAGTTTGCGTTGCATTTTGACCAAGTGCATTGTACAATATGATAAAGACTAGGGCTAGGGGGCGAGGTCAAGGATGTGAGTGTTCGAATGAGGGTGTGGGCAGAGGCCGAGGTCCCGGGTGGGGTTAAACAGTGCCTGCTGCTGAAGGATTAGTAGAGCGCATCTATGCTTCATCTCACATTTTGCAGGTCCGTGTGGTAGACCATTATTAAAAGCACAACAGTGCGATCAGGTCATGACGTAAATAGCGGATAACGCGTCCAGTAATTTATCCAAACCCAGTTACATGCAGTCCACTCACGCTAGCCAAGGGACTGGACCTCTAAATCCTCAGGCTGATCCTCCTTCCTCCCAACCTGGTTACACTGGGAAAAGGAGAGATTCAGAACAAATGGTTGGAAAAAATGGTTCATCAGCCACCTGAGGAGTTTGTCGTGACCGATGCCCAAAATTTGGACCCTTCATAGACTCAGGATGATGAGGGTGGGGACTCCCAAGTAGTGTCTCAAGAGCTATTTGTGGCTGATGATGATGATGAAACCCAGTTGTCTGTCAGTGAGGTTGTTGTTAGGGCAGTAAATCTGAGGAAGGAGCAGACTGAGGATTCAGAGGAAGAGCTTGTGGATGATGAAGTGACTGACCCCACCTGAGTTGGAAAGCCTACTGAAGACAGCGCTTCAGAGGGGGAGGCAAGTGCAGCACCAAAACAGGTTGGAAGAGGCAGTGGGGTGGCCAGAGGGAGAAGCAGGGCCACAGCAAGTAATCCCCCAACTGTTCCCCACAACACCTCCTTGTGGCAAGCTCCCGTGCAGAGGGCTAGGTGTTCGAAGGTCTGGAGGTTTTTCAATGAGAGCGCAGACAACCGACGAACAGTGGTGGGCAACCTGTGCTGCACCAAGATCAGCAGGGGAGCCACCACTACCAGCCTGACCACCACCAGCATGTGCAGGCATATAATGGCTAAGCACCCGACGAGGTGGAATGAAGGCCATTCACCGCCTGCAGGTCACACTGTAGGCCTCTTCCCCTATGTTACATCCTGCCACAGAGATGCAATCCCCCTCCCAGGACGCAGACATGAGCGTCTCCCGGCCTGCACCCACCCCTTCACCTCCACAGTCCTCCGCTGCCTCCTCTAATGTGTTCCTTCGCAGCGTTCAGCTGTCCATATGTCCATAACCCAAGCATTAGAGCGCAAGCGGAAATATGTGGCCACCCACCCGCATGCACAATCGCTAAACGTGTATATCTCCAAACTACTGAGCCTGGAGATGCTGCCATATAGGCTGGTAGAAACGGAGGCTTTCCGCAACCTCATGGTGACGGCCATCCCTCGCTGCTTGGTCCCCAGTTACCAATATTTTTCCCGCTGCGCCGTCCCTGCCCTACACCAGCATTTGTCACGGAATATAAACCGTGTCCTCACCAACGCGGTTACTGGGAAGCACCACTTAACCACCAACACATGGACAAGTGCTGGCGGGCTGGGACATTACATCTCCCTGAAGGCACATTGGGTTAACCTGGTGGGGGCTGGGACCAAGTCTGACGATGGGTCCGCTCACGTGCTACCCACACCGAAGATTGCGGGTCCTACCTCAGTCATGGTTTCTCTGGCTTATTTTGCCACCTCCTCCATACCCCTTCTGCTCCTCCTCCTCCGCCTCTCCATCTGTCCCGTCTTCACCATCTGTGAGCATGTCTCCTTCAGTCTGTAGCTCGAGGCGCTGCAGCACTGCTATGGGGAAGCGTCAGCAGGCCGTGCTGAAACTACTCAGCTTGGTGACAAGAGGCACACCTCCCAAGAGCTGTTACAGGGTTTGACCTAGCAGACAGATCTGTGGCTTTCGCCGTTGAACCTCCAACCAGGCATGGTCGTGTGTGATAATGGCCGTAACCTTGTGGTGGCTGTGCAGCTTGGCAGACTAACATATGTGCCATGCCTGGCGCACATGTTCAATCGGGTGATATGAGGGTGGTCTAGTCAGACCACCCGCATATCTGTTTCTCAGCACGTATTGGAGGAGGAGAAGTGGGAAGCGATTGCTGCCCACACTGCAGAGTGTACCCATGCTACTTCCTTCACATCTGTTCAGCGTGTATGGGCTGAAGAGGAGGAGGAGAAGGAGACTGAGAGTCATCCTCCTAGTGAAGAAAGCGATGTGTTGCATACTGGACTCACATGGCACACATGGCTGACTCCATGTTAAGCTGCCTTTCCCGTGACCCTCGCGTTAGACGCATTCTTGCCAACACAGATTACTGCTAACCCTTCTCGACCCATGGTATAAGGAGAACCTTTCCACTCTCATTCCCGAAGAGGAAAGGAGTACGAGATTGATGCAATACCACAAGGCCCTGGTGGAAAAGCTGATACTAAAGTTCCCATCAGACAATGCTAGCGGTAGAGAATGTAGTTCAGTGGGACAACTAGCAGGGAAGACGCAGGAATCAGGCAGCATGTCTAGCGCAGGCAGGGGGACACTCTCCAAGGCCTTTGTCAGTTTTATGGCTCCCCAGCCAGACTGTGTCACCATTCCCCAGTCTAGGCTGAGTAGGAGGGAACACTGTCAAAAGATGGTGTGGGAGTACATAGCCGACCTTACCAACGTCCTCTGTGATCCCTCTGTTCCATACAACTATTGTGTGTCAAAGTTTGACACATGGCACAAACTTGCACTGTACGCATTGGAGGTGCTGGCCTGCCCTGCCGCTACCGTCTTATCACAGAGGGTGTGTAGTGCTGCTGGGGGAATTATCACGGATAAGCGTAGCCGCCTGTCAACTGACAGCACCGACAGGCCTACACTCATTAGGATGAACAAAGCCTGGATTTCCCCTGACCTTTCTTCTCCACCGGTGGAAAGCAGCATAACATAAAGTATCTTTAAGCTGGAACTGGAGAACCATGCACCCTCTATCACTCCAAAAAAGGGAAGAAGTAGCTTGAACTATCCTTTTCTGATTTTCCTCCTCCTCCTCCTAAACCAGCATGTCAGCATTCTCTGTTAAATCTAATTTTTTACGGAGGGCTGCCTACAGGCTCTGTTAGCAAATTAAGCAAGTACGAACTCTATTTTTTTTTTAAATTTTCAGGGTTTCACCTGCACTCTGGGTAAAAAAAATTTTCAGAGGTACACCTATATTCTTGGTACACAAATTTTTCGCCTATACTCTTAGTAAAGCAATTGTTTCTGGGGTTCGCCTATACTCTTGGTAAAGCAATTGTTTCTGGGTTTCGCCTATACTCTTGGTACACAAATGTTTCAGGGGTTCGCCTATAGTCGTGGTACACATTTCAGGGGTTCGCCTATAGTCTTGGTACACATGTTTTAGGGGTTCGACTATAGTCTTGGGACACGTTTCAGGGGTTTGCCTATAGTCTTGGTACACAAATCATTCAGGGGTTCACCTATACTCTTGCTCAACAAATGTTTCAGGGGTTTGCCTTTACTCTTGGTAAACTAATGTTTCAGGGGTTCACCTATACTCCTGGTAAACAATTACCCTGCACTCTCGCTCCACAGATCTTTCAGGTTCTCACCTGCAATGTTGGTAAAAAAAAAATTCTATTTAAAATGGGTTGCTTTCTTCATAAACAATGTAGAAGTACTGGCCTCTGAGTCCCCACTATGCTGGCGTTTGTGGCTAATGAAATGCTGCGACGGAGGTGGCATGAGATAGCACTTACAATTATACATTAATTTGTCTGCGATTTGTCAGCTATAAAGCACAACTTTAAAAGGGTCACCCGGCGTACGGAAACGTATCCCAGCGCGGTAACCATCTTTGGCCACTAATTTCTTCATGGTTCATGTTGTCCTTCCCCGGGGCACTGGTTAACAAGCCCCTCGTGGAGATATATTTTTTTTTCTATTTGCACGCTTCCTCAACTGGCAGAGGCGTCGCTGTGTGCCTGGACGCTTGGAGGAGGTGCCCACGTCAGACGGTCACCCGCCAGCTACCGCGGGTGGATCGGCAGAGTGGGGACTCAGGGACTCCGTGGCTCTGTCCCAAAGAGAGGCGACAGAGGGGCGGCTACGGTGCATTGACTCCAGTGTGCGCATCCCCACTCCTTCTCGGCACTTTGAGACAATAGGTCAAGACCACTCCTGGACAAAGGCGGGTTGACCTTAACCCCCAGGACGAGAGGAAAGGGCCGCTCCTCTTTCACATGCCGCTCCGTGCAAGGGCGGCTTCGGATCGTCCTACGGCGTTGTAAAGCTCCCGTCGGCGAAGTACGCGAAGGGGTGCACCTTACCCTGTCTGGGATGTGGATAGATGGATGCAGCGCTGAGAAAAATTTTCAGTACACTGTGGAGGCAGGCTCGTGCCTTCGTCTTGGTGGGGAGTGGACAGCAATGCCAGAATGTAACACAGGAGAAGAGGCAGTGGTGTCACCCGCAGGCAGTGATTGGCCTTCGTTGCACCTAGTGTGGTGCTTAGCTAAGGTGTGCCAGCATGTGTGCCTTGCTGATTATGGTCTGTCCCAACTAAATTGTTAGAGGGTTGACCGCCAGGCTCTTGCCCACAATTTGGCTTAATAGTGTGACCTGAGAGCCTCAGATGCATCCATACATGCTGCCCCTGCTGTTCCCTATGCCTTTCTGTGGTGTTTCCATCACTTTCTGATGTCTTCAGGTGATTCGCACAGCTTTCCCCATGAGGAGCATGGGTCACCTTCAAAAATGTTCGAGTGTCCCAATGACTTCAATGTGGTTCATTATTTGAAACGAGCCCTTGAGCATTACGAAAAAGTTTGACTCGAGTAACGAGCACCCGAGCATTTTGGTGCTTGCTCATCTCTAATCATAACACCACATCATACTTCATTCCATACACCTCCTAAATACCATACCAATATCCTACCAAGCATTATTATCAGCAGTGCCACACTTTTTACATCCATACTTTCACAAAATTAATTTCTTTTCCATTCCCTCACCATCCCATTCTCAGATCCTGACCTTAGTATCTAACAGTCCCTCTCCGTTCTCCTTTCCCATTATCCAGCACCCTCGTTTAACACATCCTTATAGGTCTTCATAGCAGCACAATGAAGGCATGCTGCACTCTGTAGCCACAACCTCTTACCGGTGATGCCGGATCCCTCCCTGCAAACACTAAATGCAAAGTGGAGGAGGGGCTGGTGGGGATAGTTTGGGGTTTGGGGGCAGCATGAGCCAAGGCACCTCTCCAGCCCTCCACCGCCACCGGCTACTGTAGCAATAGGGCTGGTGGAGCAGAGATCTTCTGCAGCCGCATTCTCTTGCTAACGCTTGATACAGCAGCCGTCCGCCGTGCAGTCGCTGACTAGCATCACTGTATGACCGGAATGCTTACATGTCAGCTATTAGTAATTGAGTATTGCTGATCTGTAGGCCTTCTGATTATACACTGACTTTGCTCAACAACTGTGAAGTGAGTGGCTCTACTAATACAACTAGCACAGTTTTCTGTCTGCCCAGCACCTTCCTCCCTCCCAGCTACAATCCTGCTAAATATATCCATTACCTGGTGATGGGAGCGGCTGGCGGGTCTCCATCATGGCGTCCTTATACAGATCCTTGTGGCCTTCTAAATACTCCCGTTCCTCCATGGAGAAATAGACAGCGACATCTTGACACCTTATAGGAACCTGACAACACAATATACAGTCATCACCCAGAAGCCTCCAGTGCTGTTACTGTATAATGTCCCAGCATTCCCTGCATCGTCACCTCTCCAGTCAGCAGCTCAATCATCTTGTTGGTGAGTTCTAGAATCTTCTGTACATTGATCTCCTCATGTATCAGGGGGTGAAGTGAGGGCCTCATGTTTGGGCTCAGGGGTCTCCCCCATCTATCACACACAGGGGCCCGACAGTTATCACTAGAGGTCTTCTTCTTCACTACTGTGTAATCCTGTATATGGGGAGACATTAATAAATATCACTACAGACATTTCCAGAGTCCATCACCTCTCCAGTGACATCATCTGTTATTACCATAGATGAGAATGATGTAATGTGACATCATCAGAATCTCTCACCTCCCCAGTAAGCTGGAAGAGTATCTCTAGGGTGAGATTTAATACACGTTTTTCCATCTTGTTTCTGTCCTTCTCCATTTTTGATGAATCAGTCATGTAGGGTCCTAAATGGAAAGAATATGAACCGGTGTAAAAAAAAAAAAAATCACAAAAAAGACATTATAACTGTCTTTTGAGATAATAAGAGGAAACATTTAAAAGTATTTCCGTATTACTTATAATTGCTTCACAACCCCTGTGTCTTTCCTGGTTGCTGCTGACCAGGACATATGACTACTGCAGCCAATCACTGGCTATAAAAGGTCTCTGCTGTGGGCAGTGATTGGCTGCAGCAGTCACATGTCCTGGTAAGCAGCAACCAGGAAAGAGGTTGTGAAGTAACCTGAATGGTCTCCCCCTTCCCTGTCCCACGTACAGCCAAGCGCAGAACAGTGATAACTTGTCCCCCCCCTCATAGACCCCAGCGGAGAGCTGTCACTCTGAGTAACCCTTGAGTGCCTGATCCTAGCCCCCCGCAGGTACTGCCTGCACACGTCTCTCCATCCTTCCTATTCCTCTTTCCTCAGTCTGCTGAATCCTGTCTCCATACCCGACACACAGGCAATCTGCGATACTGAGACGAGGCTGAGCTTATAGACAGGGCATACAAGTCATGGGAGGAGGCCATGCTGTGTAATAATGTGCAGTTATTGGAGCTGAAGCATTACTGGGGAGGGGGTTACCACTGAGAGATGATGTACAAGTGAATGCAGAGTAAGTAGACAGAGGACATCACTGCTACAATAGGTCAGGAATGCAGGTGTCCAGTGTCACAGTGAACTCCCAGTGCACAGAGATGGCAGGAGTGAGCGTACAAGTGTGCAGGAGGATATATACCAGTTTGTGGTCCTCCAGCATCACTGAAGATAAAAACAAGCATTTATTAGAACTTCTGGCTACAAACATAGGACCCCCATCCAAAGAGAAGGTCCATGTGGGCACTTCATCAGTGCTGGAGGACTACATGCGGCTCATTCCGACAGGCGTTCTGTCGTTCCCCTCCCATCACCTTTATTATTGTAGATTATAATACTATTATAATAAAATATTAACCCCCTGTCTACCCTACAACACCAAACCCTGACACTACTCTGGAGAAGTTCGTGTCATTAGTATAAAACATTTTTTTCCTATTTTCTTTTGTCTGAGACCGGGGTGTATACTATAGTCAAGTGTGTCTAATAGTCTAAAAATATGGTAAATACCAGAGGCGTAGCTAGGTTTCCTGCACCCAGGGTAAAAGCGTTGTGCAGCCCCACATCTGAATCTTGCTTGCTGAGCCTCTCCCACTAGTAATTAATAATGGATGGTAACTCATTATGTTGCTTACATTTTTCAGTAAGTTACAGCAAATAATAATGCTGGTAAATCACTAAATGTAGCAGTAAAACATAATTTTATTAATATGCCCTATAGAGTAAAATACAAGCACTAAATGAGGGTAATAATACCAAAAACTGCATAATAGACCCCCCTGGTGCATCCAGTACTACCATGTATAATTGGAGCAGCTGCCCCCAAAACAGCAAATATAACCCCCTTCCTTCCCCCTGTATTAGTAATAATATAATAGTACAGTATGAAGTACTGCTCATTGAAAGAAAGGGTGGGGGACGGAAAGACAATCAAGCACAAGATCTTCCTATAGGACAATCTTCTCACTCCTGACGCAGCGTCCCTTTCTCCCCCCCCCCCCCCTCCTTCCCGCACCTACCTGTCATCACCCTAGCTCTCTCTCACTGCGCTGGACAGTCCCACTACCCCCACTACACATGCTTCACAATGAAGGCATGCTGCACTCTGTAGATACAACCTAGCACCTCTTACCGGTGATGCCGGATCCCTCCTCCGGGCCTGAAAGCAGTAAATGCAAAGAAAGAGCTGGTGGTGATAGTTTGGGGGTCTAGGACAGCATGGGCCAAGGCACCTCTCCAGCCCTGCACCGCCGTCACCTACTGTAGCAGTCGGGCTGGTGGAGCAGAGATCTTCTGTAGCCACATTCTCTTGCTACTGCTTGATACAGCAGCCGTCCACCGTGCAGTCGCTGACTAGCATCACTGTAGGACCGGGATGCTTACATATCAGCGATTAAAAGTGTATTGCTGATATGTAGGCCTACTGATTATACACTTGAATAATAAAGGCAACAGCAGCACTCACGTGGATTCACTCCAGACCAGTCCCGGTCATTCCACAGCAAACAGTGCAAGTGAGGAGCAGGTGGATGCAGCAGCCCAGCTTAGTCAGGATCAAGACCAACTAATCAGTGAAAATGTGCAGCAAAGACTAGGCAGCATCAGATGGATCTTCAAAACAATTTTCCAATCTTTATTCCTCCAACAAAGGTAAAACCTGCGACGTTTCGGTCACAATTGTGACCGAAACGTCGCAGGTTTTACCTTTGTTGGAGGAATAAAGATTGGAAAATTGTTTTGAAGATCCATCTGATGCTGCCTAGTCTTTGCTGCACATTTTTACTGATTATACACTGACTTTAATCAACAACTGTGTAGTTAGTGGCTTCACTAATCCAACTAGCACAGTTTTCTGCCTGCCCAGCACCTTCCTCCCTACAAGCACCAGGGGCACATGCCCCACTCCCCCCAGCTACAATCCAGCTAAATACGTCCATTACCTGGTGACGGGAGCGGCTGGTGGGTCTCCATCATGGCCTCCTTGTACAGATCCTTGTGTCCTTCTAAATACTCCCGTTCCTCCATGGAGAAATAGACAGCGACATCCTGACACCTAATAGGAACCTGACAACACAATATACAGTCATTACCCAGAAGCCTCCAGTGCTGTTACTGTATAATGTCCCAGCATTCCCTGCAGCGTCACCTCTCCAGTCAGCAGCTCAATCATCTTGTTGGCGAGTTCTAGAATCTTCTGTACATTGATGTCCTCATGTATCGGGGGGTGAGGTGTGGGAGCCATAATTGGGCTCAGGGATCTTCCCAATCCATTACACGCAGGGGCCCGACAGCCATCACTAGAGGTCTTCCTCACTACTGTGTAATCCTATATATGGGGAGACATTAATAAATATCACTACAGACAATTACAGAGTCCATCACCTCTCCAATGACATCATCTGTTATTACCATAGATAAGAATGATGTAATCAGGCATCATCAGAATCTCTCACCTCCCCAGTGACATCATCTGTTATTACCATAGATAAGAATGATGTGACATCATCAGAATCTCTCCCCCCTCTATTGACATCATCTGTAATTACCACAGATAAGAATGATGTATTGTGACATCATCAGAATCTCTCACCTCCCCAGTAAGCTGGAAGAGTATCTCTAGGGTGAGATTTAATACACTTTCAGCCATCTTGTTTCTGTCCTTCTCCATCTTTGATGAATCAGTCATGTAGGGTCCTAAATGGTAAGAATATAAAACAATGTAAAAAAAAACCATTATAAATTTACTAGTGATAATAAGGGGAAACATTTAAATGTGTTTTCCCATTGCTTAAAAATGCTTCACAACCCGTGTCCCTCCTGGTAGCTGGATAAAAGCTCTCCGCTGTAGCCAGTGATTGGCTGCAGCAGTCACATGTCCTGGTCAGCAGCAACCAGGAAGGACACAGGGGTAATGAAGCAATTCATGGGAAAACACCTTTAAGATGATATTAAAGAGAAGCTGTTTTGTGAGTTTCATGAACTAGAGGCAACACAAAACCCCGACAGAGTTCTCCTCACCCGGATCAATTGGACTGATCAGCGACCCAGGCAGGGAGAAGTCGGCAGCGACCGCCCCACTGACTCTTCTCCAAGTTCAGAGCTGCTTTTTACTGTGTTTTTTCTCAAGCGCTGCAGTGTTTTAGAGCACAATATAGATGTCTGCAATCTACATGCGAGTTTTCTTGTCTATTTCTGCAATTGAAAAAAAAAATTCAGAAAAAACATCTCTGTATAAAAAAGCCACCAAAATAACTTGTAAAGAAACATATGAAGTTTATGGCTTAGGGAAGGACTTGGGGAATTTAGATAACTGTAAACGTAACTAGAGCAACAAGTGTCAGGCAGCTGCTGTCAAGGCAAATAGGATAATGGGGTGCATCAAAATAGGTCTACGGACACATGAGGAGAGGATTGTTCTTCCTCTTTACAAGTCGCTCAAGCTCTGACAGGTCCTTCTTGAGTCAATACTATAGATAATATTCACACATGGAATATAGTCTATAGTATTGACTCAAGAAGGATAGGACAGAGCTTGAGCGGGTTCAACAACGGGCAAGTAAAGTAATAATTGGGGGGGGGGGGCAGTGACTGATGTTGGAGGATGCTTAGCTCTTCTCTGCCAGACCTAACAGCATGTAATCAGCACTACAGGCAGTGGAAACCTGGGATTCACACAACAGGACCTGCCTAACATCTCCTGACATCGCTGGCACCAGTTGTGATGGTCAGAGGTAAGAAGAAGAGCCCTCTGAAGCTCACAAAGTTCTTCCCTGCCAGCAGAGAAATCCAACATGGCGCCGGCAGACAGAGAGCAGACAGGGAAACAGCCTCCTCTAGTAAACTCCACAGAATTGTAGGCTGTGAGGGATTCCCCTCTGCTGGAGGATTCCCTCCCTGCGCTGCCATCATCATCCTGCAGTCCAGCCTCTGCAGCAGCTCTCTCAGAGCCTGTAATGGGCGCTGCTGAGGAGGAAAAGGCTGAGGGGAGCGCTGAGAGGAAATCTCAGCATTAACCCCTTCACTGCCTGCCACTCCATACTCTGCAGAGAATTACAGTGAAACCCCTTCTAACACAACCCCAGTAAAACATAAGACCTATTACAGGTACCAGATACGATCGCATTACAGACCGGGCGCACAGGCTTCTGAGCCTTAATCACTGCCCAGGTCCACAACAAGGGAGGTCATCACACGTATCCATGTTCATCACATTAAAGAGTAAATAACGTCTGTCGCCAGGTGATCCCCTACAGTCCCCGATCGCTTTCACAATATTTTACTGTTTGCTGACCTCTGCACCCACTTTTCTACGTCGGAGGGCATTCAGACCTTTTTCTGTAAAACTCATTATCAATAAAAACTGTGCTAAAATTATGCACAAACAAGAAGCGCTTGAGCTCTGCAGGAATCGGGACCTTACACCACATAATAATATGGTTGTGTAACAAAGCTCTCTGGCCTTCTATGGACACATCCACCACCAAACCCCAATCTGCCCTTGTATTTTATATTTGGTCTTTGCAACACCCGATGGTTGGAGTAGTCCCGGTGCAGTTGGCTGTTGGTCGGCGACACTGGTGAAACGCACCACGAAACAGGACAAAGCGCAGAGTCTAGATATGGACCTCATGTACCGAAGTAGGCGGTATATAATCAAAATCCGGGTTACAAGTCTAAGGATCAAGGCAGGCAAGTCCTGCAAACAGGTTCAAGGGTCGGTACACAGTAGCCCAAGACCAGAATAGCTAGCTGAGAACAGGAAACAAACACCACTGATTTTCTGGCAAGGAGCAAGTTTCCCAGCTCAGGTTAAATAGCCCTGCAGCTTGGCTGAGAGCATGGAGAAGGGTTAACTCAGGCAATACTGGTGGAAAGCACACAGCACTGCAGAGGAGTAACTTCAGCAGTGCTGATAGAAAGTAAAAGAGCAGTTCATGCAGAAGAGACAGTGTGATGCCCGCATCTGCCCGCAACAGCGGGGGGGGGGGGTGTCAGACCCAGGCAGACCCCTTCTCCTCCTGCCAGTTCTTAGTAAAAATTTTTGTAGAAGGGGAGCACTGATATTTTCTAAAGGCTAATGAGGGACTCTTCCAGTTTGTCTGCCTACCTTTTGGGCTACATGGGGCACCAACTACGTTCCAAAGAATGATGGATAGCATCCTGAGACCTCACCTTCGGTATGCCTCTGCCTAGCTGGATGACATCATTATATTTAGCAACGACTGGGAAAATCACTGGACAAAAGTACAGGCAGTAGTTAATTCCCTCAGGGATGCAGGGTTAATGGCAAACCCCAAGAAGTGTACGTTGGGAGTGGAAGAAGCACGTTATTTGGGGTACATAATAGGACGAGGAGTTATTAAGCCCCAAATTAATAACGTAGAGGCCATCCAAAACTGGCCCCAACCATTGACCAAGAAACAGGTGAGGGCGTTTCTAGGGATTGTAGGCTACTACGGTAGGTTCATCCCTAACTTCGTCACCATAGCAGCGCCCTTGACAGAGCTAACAAAGGGAAGAAGTTCCACCATGATCAAGTGGAATAACGAGCCCGAGCAGGCATTTCGGAAGTTAAAGACAGCCCTGTGTAGAGAGCCGGTCTTAATTACTCCCGACTTCAGCAAAACATTTGTAGTACAGACAGATGCGTCTGATGTAGGTGTGGGGGCTGTCGTTTTCCCAAGTGGTTAGAGGCGAGGAGCACCCAGTCACCTATCGTAGTAGGAAACTTACCCCCGCAGAGAGAAATTATAGCATTGTGGAACGAGAGTGTCTGGCGATAAAGTGGGCTTGGACAACATTTCAGATTGGTGACAGACCACTCCCCTCTCACCTGGATGAGTCAGGCCAAAGAGCGAAACGCTCGGGTGACGAGGTGGTTCCTTACTTTACAAAATTTTAAATTTGATGTAGCGCACAGGGCTGGCAAGCTACAAGGAAATGCCGATGCGTTGTCCTGAACCCACTGCTTGAGTAGTAAAAGTGTTCGCCCCTATGGGTTCGAGCAGAGGGGGAGGGTATGTGAGGTACTGAGGGGCGTAGTGGTGGATGGTCGCAACGTCGCCCCTCGGTTCAGGTATTACGCATAAGGGGACTGGAGGAGGGTCACGTCCCACTATTGGGACGTGGGAAAACCAGGAGTGTAATGTGGAGATCTGTTCTTTAAAAATCCGGGCCTGGTTTTTTTGGAATGGATGTCAGGTTGGTAGTGGGGCCATCCATTCCACCTCCTCCACTACAGGGTGTGGGCGAGGTCAATCAGCCCAGGGGCTGAGACTGAGCCAGAATGGGGCATATAAAAAGTAGCAGATGCACAGACACAGGGGGAACTAAGATGGCTGCTCAACGCGGGCAGCCTGTGTGACCGGCTGGAGACAGGAGCCCTGCCATGCGCTGCACTTACTAAGAGCGACCTGGTCAGGCCGGGACGGCCTGAGAGCTGTATATTTGGACTATAATTTTTGTTTGCCTGAAGCTAAGGCTGGACTTCTGTTTTCTATTATAAAATAAACGCAGGTCACGCCTGATTTTGGACTGCAGATGCTGGTTTTCCGTCTCTGATTGCCGCCAACCCGCACGCTACTGAGCTGTCCTCCCACAATAGGTAAGGACCAAGTAGGGTTCGTTCCCGGACGACAAGCTCCAGACAGAATACGTCGAATCACCCACCTCATCCACATGTGTCACACAGAATAGTGACCGGTGACATCAGATAGTGGTGACAGTGGTGACATAATAGTGACCGGTGACATCAGATAGTGGTGACAGTAGTGACAGAATAGTGACCGGTGACATCAGATAGTGGTGACAGTAGTGACAGAATAGTGACCGGTGACATCAGATAGTGGTGACGGTAGTGACAGAATAGTGACCGGTGACATCAGATAGTGGTGACAGTAGTGACAGAATAGTGACCGGTGACATCAGATAGTGGTGACGGTAGTGACAGAATAGTGACCGGTGACATCAGATAGTGGTGACAATAGTGACCGGTGACATCAGATAGTGGTGACGGTAGTGACAGAATAGTGACCGGTGACATCAGATAGTGGTGACAGCAGTGACAGAATAGTGACCGGTGACATCAGATAGTGATGATGGTAGTGACATAATAGTGACCGGTGACATCAGATAGTGGTGAAGGTAGTGACAGAATAGTGACCGGTGACATCAGATAGTGGGGACAGAATAGTGACCGGTGACATCAGATAGTGGTGCCAGTAGTGACAGAATAGTGACCGGTGACATAAGATAGTGGTGACAGTGGTGACATAATAGTGACCGGTGACATCAGATAGTGGTGACAGTAGTGACAGAATAGTGACCGGTGACATCAGATAGTGGTGACAGTAGTGACAGAATAGTGACCGGTGACATCAGATAGTGGTGACAGTAGTGACAGAATAGTGACCGGTGACATCAGATAGTGGTGACAGTAGTGACAGAATAGTGACCGGTGACATCAGATAGTGGTGACGGTAGTGACAGAATAGTGACCGGTGACATCAGATAGTGGTGACAGTAGTGACAGAATAGTGACAGGTGACATCAGATAGTGGTGACAGTAGTGACATAATAGTGACCGGTGACATCACACACGTCTTCTGTGGTCTAGATGGTGGATAGAGTTATGTTGCTCACCGACGGATCCTCCGTGTTGCTCCCTACCATTTCTGCGTTCGCTCCGGACGTTCCGCAGGTTTTTCTTCTCTTCTACAACTTCTGACTTGCAGTGTAATAAACAATGGCGCTGCTCTCCATAGATGGCGCTTCCCTGTGTGGGAGACTCACACCGACCTACAGATGACAACGTGCCGCCTTCTTCCTGTCACTGCAGAAAGCCCCTGAGCTGCCGTCTGTTGGAGATCCCTCAGTGGGCCCCTTCCTCACAGCTCCTATAGGACTCAGTGCCCAGTGCAGGGTTACAGTGATTAACCCTTAAACTCCTAATTGTCCCCCCTGCTGTGTGAGGAGCACATGTCACCTCTCAGGCAGTGAAAGGGTTACAGCTGGTAACTTCAGGGAGAGACTCTCATCATCCACCAGGGGGCGCCGGCTCCTTCATGAGGACCCATCATACAACCTGCTGATGCCAGAAGGTCTCACAACCCTACCATACCTCCACCGGGGGCATATTAACACATTCTGCCGCAGTTCTACAGCGCGGCCGATTCAGCCAATCAGCTGGCTGGAATCGGCACCACGTGACACAGCGGCGTGCCCGCGCATTGCCGTGCACGATGAGCTGTGCCCGCGCGTCACGTGGGCTGTGACGTCACCGGGCCTTGCATTTGCCCGCGGATTTTGAACAGTATTGATCTACGGAGGAAGCAAGCTGATGGTTGGAGCCTTTTCCCCAATTTACAAGAGATGGGAGAGTAAGATTTGTGCTCTACGTGTGGTGAGTACCCACCTGAGATTTGTGCGCTGTGCGCTACGCTGTGCGCTACGTGTGGAGACGCGGTTACCTGAGATTTGTGCGCCGTGCGCTACGCTGTGCGCTACGTGTGGAGACGCGGTTACCTGAGATTTGTGCGCCGTGCGCTACGCTGTGCGCTACGTGTGGAGACGCGGTTACCTGAGATTTGTGCGCCGTGCGCTACGTGTGGAGACGCGGTTACCTGAGATTTGTGCGCTACGCTGTGCGCTACGTGTGGAGACGCGTTTACCTGAGATTAATGCGCCGTGCGCTACGCTGTGCGCTACGTGTGGAGACGCGGTTACCTGAGATTAATGCGCCGTGCGCTACGCTGTGCGCTACGTGTGGAGATGCGGTTACCTGAGATTAATGCGCCGTGCGCTACGCTGTGCGCTACGTGTGGAGACGCGGTTACCTGAGATTAATGCGCCGTGCGCTACGCTGTGCGCTACGTGTGGAGACGCGGTCACCTGAGATTTGTGCGCCGTGCGCTACGCTGTGCGCTACGTGTGGAGACGCGGTTACCTGAGATTAATGCGCTGTGCGCTACGCTGTGCGCTACGTGTGGAGACGCGGTTACCTGAGATTTGTGCGCTGTGCGCTACGTGTGGAGACAACACCCAAGATTTGTGCGCTACGTGTGGTGAGTACGTCATCTGAGATTTGCGCGACGCCACCTGGCGCAACCTGTCTTTTTTTGCAGATTTGTGCGCCTTATTGCAAAATTACGTGTGGAGAGGATCCTGACGTTTGGATGCGTTTCGAGAAGAATTTCGCTTCGCTCGGACCCCACCTGACATCACTCAGCGAGGT
Organism: Eleutherodactylus coqui; assembly: GCF_035609145.1. Taxonomy (NCBI): domain Eukaryota; kingdom Metazoa; phylum Chordata; class Amphibia; order Anura; family Eleutherodactylidae; genus Eleutherodactylus; species Eleutherodactylus coqui. Next base: position 24,891,521 of record NC_089841.1, read on the forward strand.
AAGCTGCTGCATCTGCCCAAATTTTCATCGCGTGCATCTGCTCATATGCGCATATTTGGCGCATATTTGCAGGTTTTCGCTTGCATCTGCTGATATGCGCATACTTGGCGCATATTTGCAGGTTTTCGCTTGCATCTGCTGATATGCGCATACTTGGTGCATATTTGCAGGTTTTCTCCTGCATCACCTGATATGTGCATATTTGCAGGTTTTCGCTTGCATGTGGTGATATGCTCTCCGTTTTCCACAGGACGACTCGTGTGGAGAGGAACCTGACATTTGGCTGCGTTTTGTACAACGTACGGAACCGGAGATTGGCGTTTTAGGTGCTGATCTCACATTTGCCCCCCGCCTTTGGGAGAGGACGACTCTTCTGGAGAGGAATTTCGCTTCGCTAGGACACCACCTGACGTCACTCGGCAAGGTAAGCTGCTGCATCTGCCAAATTTTTCATTGCTTGCATCTGCTCATATGTACACGCATGCCTGTATGCGTACACGCATGCCTGTATGCGTACACGCATGCCTGTATGCGTACACGCATGCCTGTATGCGTACATGCATGCGTGCCTGTATGCGTACATGCGTGCGTGCCTGTGTGCGTACATGCGTGTATGCGTATATGCCTGTATGCATGCCTGTATGCGTACATGCGTGCATGCCTGTATGCGTATATGCGTGTGTGCCTGTATGCGTACATGCGTGCGTGCCTGTATGCGTGCGTGCCTGTATGCTTATATGCCTGTATGCGTGCGTGCCTGTATGCGTACGTGCGTGCCTGTATGCGTACATGCGTGCATGCCTGTGTGCGTGCCTGTATGCGTACATGCGTGTATGCGTATATGCCTGTATGCGTGCCTGCCTGTATGCGTATATGCGTGCATGCCTGTATGCGTATATGCGTGCATGCCTGTATGCGTGCGTGCCTGTATGCGTACATGCGTGCGTGCCTGTATGCGTGCATGCCTGTGTGCGTGCCTGTGTGCGTGCCTGTATGCGTACATGTCTGTATGCGTATATGCGTGCGTGCCTGTATGCGTACGTGCGTGCCTGTATGCGTACGTGCGTGCCTGTATGCGTGCGTGCCTGTATGCGTGCGTGCCTGTATGCGTGCGTGCCTGTATGCGTGCGTGCCTGTATGCGTGCGTGCCTGTATGCGTGCGTGCCTGTATGCGTGCGTGCCTGTATGCGTACGTGCCTGTATGCGTGCATGCCTGTATGCGTGCCTGTACGCGTACGTGCGTGTCTGTATGCGTGCGTGCGTGCCTGCGTGCGTGCGTGCCTGTATGCGTGTATATGTGCGTGTATGCGTGTATACGTGCGTGTGTGCGTGCATGCGTGCGTGTATACGTGCGTGTGTGTATGCGTGCATACGTGCGTGCACGCATGCGTGTGTGCGGGCGTGCATGCCTGTATGTATACGTGCGGGCGTGCATGCCTGTGTGTATACGTGCGGGCGTGCATGCCTGTGTGTATACGTGCGTGCATGCCTGTATGTATGTATGTCTAATTCTTCTGTCCAGGTTGGGGGAGTAGTGGTCATTGTAAGTGGGTTGAGCGGATCTAGGAATCAGTAATACTGGTGGGATGTGACTGTTAACCTGCTGTTTTCTCGTCATTTACTGCAGATCTGACGTCCTTGAGAACGGGAAGGCTGGCAGACAGTGAAGAGACCCTCAACGTTCAGCAATCTTGAAACCCTTCTTTTTATGAACTGTTTTTTTCCCAGTGACTCCCTTTTTTTAGATACGCTTTTTCTTTAAAAGAATTATGACGCAGGATCCTGAAAAACTGCGCAATATTTTACTGCAATGCATTAAACAGAAAAGACCCACAAACACAGCGGCCTTTGGTCTATATCACGGAATGAACCTTGTTGTAACATCCACACTAGCAATAAATTATAAAATCTGAATTGGGTGGAGTCTGTCGTGTTTTCACTATACGTTGCAGTTGGCGGCGTGCCCTGTCCTGCTCCTGATGCAGTTGGCGGCGTGCCCTGTCCTGCTCCTGATGCAGTTGGCGGTGTGCCCTGTCCTGCTCCTGATGCAGTTGGCGGTGTGCCCTGTCCTGCTCCTGATGCAGTTGGCGGCGTGCCCTGTCCTGCTCCTGATGCAGTTGGCGGTGTGCCCTGTCCTGCTCCTGATGCAGTTGGCGGTGTCTGTTATGTGGCATGTGTATGACTCCTGTTCTGTGGTGTGGCTCCTCGGATCTGCTAGGGCCCAGTTCTTAAGATCGCTGGGCCGCCCTCTTACTCGGCTGATGTCCCCGCTTAGGTAGGGTCACTGTCATCCTCCCTGTAGCACAGGCTTGGTTGCCTGGATTCTGTGTGACTCTCCTGTGTTCCCTGTGTACGTGTATACTACTAGACTACCACTCCTTTAGTCACGATCGTGTGGGCCCTCTGCTTTATCTGCTCACACGATTGTAACAGTCTCTTCAGAAAGCCACTGACTACTCCTTTCTTTTTGGGCCCAGTGGTGCATACAGACATAACATTAGGGCCACGCTGTGTATACTTGTGAACACGAGACAAAACAGGGGTATCCATTTCGGAGGTTCAATCCTTTTGATGTGCAATATAGAAAAAAAAAGGTCTTGAAAAGGACATGTTTTCTAAAAATTAAATATTATTTGGTCTCCTAAATTGCATTAATTCCTAAAAATAAATGTGGGGTCAAAATACTCCTGACCCTCTCAGAGAATACATTAAGGGGTGCAGTTTTTAAAATGTGGTAATTTGTAAGTATCTATCATTATGACTAAGGATGAGCGAGTATACTCGGTAAGGCACTACTCGTTCGAGTAATGTGCCTTAAACGAGTATCTCCCTGCTCGTCCTTAAAGATTTGGGGGCCGCCGCAGGGGGAGAGCGGGGAGGAACGGAGGGGAGATCTCTCTCTCCCCTGCGACTCACCTGTCAGCCGCAGCGGACCCCGAATCTTTAAGGACGAGCAGGGAGATACTTGTCTAAGGCACATTACTTGAACGAGTAGTGCCTTAGCGAGTATACTCGCTCATCCTTAATTATGACACCTAGCAGCCTTTGCAAACTTGGATTGGTGTAGGAAAACTAAGGGCTCATGTCCACGGGCAAAATAAGAATTAAAATCTGCAGCGGATTTTAACTCTTCTCCCGCGCGCGGATCCGCACCCCGTAGGGATGCATTGACCACCCGCGGGTAGATAAATACCCACGGATCGTCAATAAAAGTGATTTAAAAAAAAAATGGAGCATGAAAAAAATCTGGACCATGCTCCATTTTCATGCGGGTCTCCCGCGGGGACGGCTCCCGCGGGCTTCTATTGAAGCCTATGGAAGCCGTCCGGATCCGCGGGACACAAAAATCAGATTTTACTCACACGCTCCGGTTCTTCTCTTCGCCGCGGCGCCATCTTCTCTCATTCGCGGCCGGATCATTTTGCTTCGGCATGGCGCATGTGCGGGGCACGTCACCGACGTCATCATGCACATCCGCCGAGCCGAAGAAAGAAGATCCGTCCGCGACGAGAGAAGATGACGCCGCAGCGAAGGAAGTATCCGGAGCGTGTGAGAGGTAAGTTAATTCTGATTTATTCCTATTTTCAGCGCTCATGTCCGCGGGGCAGGAGGGACCCGCTGCAGATTCTACATGGAGAATCCGGAGCGGGCCTGATTTTCCCCGTGGACATGAGGCCTAAGTGTTCCTCTAAATTCCGAAAAGAAATGTTAAATTTGTACATCTCCTAAATGGAAAAAATAAATTTACAAAAGTTTTAAACCGTGCATCCAGAATAAAGTGAACAGATGGAAATCTATATGTTCGCACAGATTTGTACAGTATGTTTGCACTTATTTTATGACATTTGACAATGTGAAAAAATGAAAATTCAAAATTGTGCAAAGTAGCAATTTTAATAAATATACACAACTTTTAACAGTCCTTTTTTACTACCTAACAGAAGTACAACAAGGGGAAGAAAACAATGTCAGTCACTTGGATATGCAAAACCTTTACGGACTTATGATATGTCAAGTGACACATGTAAAGTTCCAAATTTTCGGTCTGTCACTGAGGCGCAAACAGGCTTGTTCTCTAAGGGGATAAATAGCTTAGTGTATAAACTGTGAACCGACTAACGAGGGACAGTGAGCAGCATCACATCAACCTGACAATCTTCATCGTACTGCTCCATCAGATCCTGATGTACTTCCATAGCAGGTGATGGGCCATTTCCAGCTTTTAAGCGTCCTCCGGAGCCAACATCTGGGAACTTCTGGCTCTCTGGTGATTCAACTCTGTGGTTGCGAGCAGCGGAAACGGTTACCACAGTGCAAGATTCTGACCAAAACGTATCAGCTGACCTATAACGAGGAAGAGAAAAAAAATTGACCCTGCCTGCAACTGGCTTAATTCCGTGGGTTTTCATAGTTATTGCACTGTCCCTGCTTTTCTTCACTCCTACTTTAATAGATAGACATCGTATTTGGACAATTGGTATGGTTCTCCGAAGGTTTGTTCAGTTAGTGCAAATTAGGTGCAGTATTGTGATGGAACCTGTACGTGTGCTAAAAAAAGGAATTAAATGCTCAAATCTAATGTAATGTCTTTCGGCCAATAAGACGAATTTAACACAGCAAGTGTGTGTGTGTGAGAGAGAGGGGGTGGCTGAGTAAGTGGGTGAGCATACATGCATGTACGCATACAGGCACGCACGCACGCACACAGGCACGCACGCATATACGCATACAGGCATGTACGCATACAGGCACGCACACAGGCATGCACGCATGTACGCATACAGGCACGCACGCATCTACGCATACAGACATGTACGCATACAGACATGTACGCATACAGGCACGCACGCACACAGGCACGCACGCATGTACGCATACAGGCACGCACGCATGTACGCATACATGCACGCATATACGCATACAGGCATGCACGCATATAGGCATGCACGCATGTACGCATACAGGCACGCATACAGGCATATACGCATACACGCATGTACGCATACAGGCACGCACACAGGCACGCATACAGGCATGCACGCATGTACGCATACAGGCACGCATGTACGCATACAGGCACGCACGTACGCATACAGGCATGCACGCATACAGGCATATAAGCATACAGGCACGCACGCATACAGGCACGCACGCATGTACACATACAGGCACGCACGCATATACGCATACAGGCACGCACGCATATACGCATACAGGCACGCACGCATATACGCATACAGGCACGCACGCATATACGCATACAGGCACGCACGCATATACGCATACAGGCACGCACGCATATACGCATACAGGCACGCACGCATATACGCATACAGGCATGCATACAGGCATATACGCATGTACGCACACAGGCACGCACGCATGTACGCATACAGGCACGCACGCATGTACGCATACAGGCATGCATGCATTACGCATGCATGTACGCATACAGGCATGCATGTACGCATACAGGCATGCATGCATGTACGCATACAGGCATGCATGCATGTACGCATACAGGCATGCATGCATGTACGCATACAGGCATGCATGCATGTACGCATACAGGCATGCATGCATGTACGCATACAGGCATGCATGTACGCATACAGGCATGCATGCATGTACGCATACAGGCATGCGTGTACGCATACAGGCATGCGTGTACGCATACAGGCATGCGTGTACGCATACAGGCATGCATGTACATATGAGCAGATGCAAGCAATGAAAAATTTGGCAGATGCAGCAGCTTACCTTGCCGAGTGACGTCAGGTGGTGTCCTAGCGAAGCGAAATTCCTCTCCAGAAGAGTCGTCCTCTCCAAAAGGCGGGGGGCAAATGTGAGATCAGCACCTAAAACGCCAATCTCCGGTTCCGTACATTGTACAAAACGCAGCCAAATGTCAGGTTCCTCTCCACACGAGTCGTCCTGTGGAAAACGGAGAGCATATCACCACATGCAAGCAAAAACCAGCAAATATGCACATATCAGCAGATGCAAGCGAAAACCTGCAAATATGCGCCAAGTATGCGCATATCAGCAGATGCAAGCGAAAACCTGCAAATATGCGCCAAATATGCGCATATCAGCAGATGCAAGCGAAAACCTGCAAATATGCGCCAAATATGCGCATATGAGCAGATGCACGCGATGAAAATTTGGGCAGATGCAGCAGCTTACCTCGCTGAGTGATGTCAGGTGGGGTCCGAGCGAAGCGAAATTCTTCTCGAAACGCATCCAAACGTCAGGATCCTCTCCACACGTAATTTTGCAATAAGGCGCACAAATCTGCAAAAAAAGACAGGTTGCGCCAGGTGGCGTCGCGCAAATCTCAGATGACGTACTCACCACACGTAGCGCACAAATCTTGGGTGTTGTCTCCACACGTAGCGCACAGCGCACAAATCTCAGGTAACCGCGTCTCCACACGTAGCGCACAGCGTAGCGCACAGCGCACAAATCTCAGGTAACCGCGTCTCCACACGTAGCGCACAGCGTAGCGCACAAATCTCAGGTGACCGCGTCTCCACACGTAGCGCACGGCGCACAAATCTCAGGTGACCGCGTCTCCACACGTAGCGCACAGCGTAGCGCACAGCGCACAAATCTCAGGTAACCGCGTCTCCACATGTAGCGCACAGCGTAGCGCACGGCGCACAAATCTCAGGTAACCGCGTCTCCACACGTAGCGCACAGCGTAGCGCACGGCGCACAAATCTCAGGTGACCGCGTCTCCACACGTAGCGCACAGCGTAGCGCACAGCGCATTAATCTCAGGTAACCGCGTCTCCACACGTAGCGCACAGCGTAGCGCACAAATCTCAGGTAACCGCGTCTCCACACGTAGCGCACAGCGTAGCGCACGGCGCACAAATCTCAGGTAACCGCGTCTCCACACGTAGCGCACAGCGTAGCGCACGGCGCACAAATCTCAGGTAACCGCGTCTCCACACGTAGCGCACAGCGTAGCGCACAGCGCACAAATCTCAGGTGGGTACTCACCACACGTAGAGCACAAATCTTACTCTCCCATCTCTTGTAAATTGGGGAAAAGGCTCCAACCATCAGCTTGCTTCCTCCGTAGATCAATACTGTTCAAAATCCGCGGGCAAATGCAAGGCCCGGTGACGTCACAGCCCACGTGACGCGCGGGCACAGCTCATCGTGCACGGCAATGCGCGGGCACGCCGCTGTGTCACGTGGTGCCGATTCCAGCCAGCTGATTGGCTGAATCGGCCGCGCTGTAGAACTGCGGCAGAATGTGTTAATATGCCCACCGGGGTAGATGCTGGAATGGAGGGGCTCCTAGGAGGTCTGAGGACAGGAAGTCACATGGTCTGAGGTCACATGACTGTAAGGGGAGGGGTTTACTAATAATGCGTTCTGTGGAGAGGAGAAGAGGAGGCTGCTGGGAGGGCTGTGCGTAAAATGCAGGAAGACTTGGTCTTGTTGCCCCCAGGATTCCTTTTTCTCTGTGCGGGGATGCTGCCCCCTCCTGGTCAGAGGGTCCCAGTCCTTTACCCCCCAGGATTCCTCTTTTTCTGTGTGAGGATGCTGCCCCCTCCTGGTCAGATCATCTGGTTCTTAAACGCCCACGATTCCTCTTCCTCTGTGTCGATGCTGCCCCCTCTTGGTCAGAGGGACCTGGTCCGTCACCCCTCGGGATTTCTCCTTCTCAGTGTGAGGATGCTGCCCCCTTCTGGTCAGAGGATCCCAGTCCTTCATCCCACAGGATTTCTCCTCTGTGTGAGGATGCTGCCCGCTCATGGTCGGTTTGTCTGGCTTCTTCACCCCACAGGATTTCTCCTTCTCAGTGTGAGGATGCTGCCCTCTCCTGGTCAGAGTGTTCCGGTCCTTCATCCCTCCAGGATTTCTCTACCTCTGTGTCGATGTTGTACCCTACTGGTCGGACAGTCCTGGTTCTTCACCCCCCAGGATTCGTCTTGCTCTGTGTGAGGATGCTGCCCCCTCCTGGTCAGAGCGTGCCGGTCCTTCAGGATTTCTCTTCCTTTGTGTGCGGATGCTGCCCCCTCCTGGTCAGAGGGTCCCGGTTTTTCACCCTCAATGATTTTGCTCCCTCTGTGTGAGAATGCCTCCCCCATCCTGGTCGGAAGGTCCTGGTCCATAACCTCCCAGGATTTCTCTTCCCCTGTGGTGGGATACTGCCCTCTCCTGGTCAGAGGGTCCTGGTCCTTCACCACCCAGGATTTCTCTTCCTCTGTGTGAGGATGCTGTCCCCTTCTGGTCAGAGGATCCCAGTCCTTCACCCAACAGGATTTCTCCTTCTCAGTGTGAGGATGCTGCCCCCTCCTGGTCAGAGGGTCCCGGTTCTTTACCCCCCATGATTTCTCTTCCTCTGTGTGAGGATGCTGCCCCCTCCTGGTCAGAGGGTCCTGGTCCTTCACCACCCAGGATTTCTCTTCCTCTGTGTGAGGATGCTGTCCCCTTCTGGTCAGAGGATCCCAGTCCTTCACCCAACAGGATTTCTCCTTCTCAGTGTGAGGATGCTGCCCCCTCCTGGTCAGAGGGTCCCGATTCTTTACCCCCCATGATTTCTCTTCCTCTGTGTAAGGATTCTGCCCCCTCCTGGTCTTAGGGTTCTGGTCCTTCATCCCTCGAGGATTTCTCTTCCTCAGTGTTGATGCTGCCGCCTACTGGTCGGAGGATCCCGATCCTTCACCTCCCAGGATTCCACTTCCTCAGTGTGAGGATGCTGCCCCCTCCTGGTCAGAGGGCCCCTGTCCTTGACCCCCCAGGATTTCTCTTCCTCTGAGTGGGGATGCTGCCCCCTCCTGGTCTGTCACCCCAAAGGATTTCTCTTCCTCTGTGTGAAGATGCTGTCCCCTCCTGGTAGGAGTCTCCCGGTCCTTCACCCAACAGGATTTCTCCTTCTCAGTGTGAGGATGCTGCCCCCCCCCCCCCCCCCCCCCCGGTCACAGGGTCGAGGTCCTTAACCCACCAGGAATTCTCTTTCTCTGTGTGAGGATGCTGCCCCCTCCTGGTTAGAGGCTCCCAGTCCTTCACCTAATAGGATCTCTTCTTCTCAGTGTGAGGATGCTGCCCCCTCCTGGTCACAGGCTCCAAGTCCTTCACCCACCCGGATTTCTCTTTCTCTGTGTGAGGATGCTGCCCCCTCCTGGTCGGAGGGTCCCGTTTCTTAACCCCCTGGATGTCTCCTCCTCTGTGTGAGTATGCTCCTCTCTTCTGATCAGAGGGTCCCAGTCCTTCATCCTTCTAGAATTTCTCTTCCTCTGTATCGATGCTGCGCCCTACAGGTCGGTGGGTCCCGGTTCTTCACCCTCCAGGATTTTTCCTCTGTGTGATGATACTACCCCCTCCTGGTCCGAGGATTCCAGTCCTTCACCCCACAGGATTTCTCCTTCTCAGTGTGAAGGTTTTGCTCTCTCCTGGTCAGAGGGTCCCAGTCCTTTACCCCCCAGGATTCCTCTTTCTCTGTGTGAGGATGCTGCGCCCTCCTGGTCAGATCATCTGGTTCTTCAACGCCCACGATTCCTCTTCTTCTGTGTGAGGATGCTGCCCCCTCTTGGTCCGAGGGTCCTGGTCCTTCACCCCTTGGGATTTCTCCTTCTAAGTGTGAGGATGCTGTCCCCTCCTGGTCAGAGGGTCCTGGTCCTTCACCCAACAGGATTTCTCCTTCTCAGTGTGAGGATGCTGCCCCCTCCTGGTCAGAGGGTCCCGGTCCTTCACCCTCCAGGATTCCTCTTCCCCGGTGTGGGGATGCTGCCCCCTCCTGGTCAGAGTGTCCCATTCCTTCATCCCACAGGATTTCTCCTCTGTGTGAGGATGCTGCCCGCTCCTGGTCAGAGGGTCCCTGTCCTACACCCCCAAGGAATTCTCTTCCTCTGTGTGAGGATGCTGCCCCCTCCTGGTCGGAGGGTCCCTGTCCTTCACCCCCAGGATTTAGTATCCTCCTGTATCCTCAGTGTAGACCCGGCTGCAGTAAAGGACTCTTATCTTAAGGCCTTTTATACCGGCAGATACATCGCTGGTCGTTCAACCAGAAATAATTCAGAATCGTTCCGTCTTTTACATTCGTCGTATAAGTGAGACGGAGCGACCGAGCGCTGATTAACCCTTAATACCTGCAGGAAATGAGCGAAAAGCGAACAATTTTCTCGTTCTCCGTTCTGCGTCTGGCAGTCACACTGAATGATTATCGCTCACTTTCACTCATTTGAACAATGATTGTTCCGTTTACAATCACCCTTAGACCTCGTTAATCACGGTATAACACTCCCATTCATTAAGTCAATGGCTCCTCGTAGACCTGCGTTCGATCACAGCGATGGACGCCGCTTTCCAGACCCATAATTGAGTGCTGTCTGCTCATTATCACCCATCGCAATGATTGGGAGTGCTAAAATGTGCCATTAGACACAGGAAGCTGCAACCAAAAGTAAAGTTGCAGCAAAGCGCTGTGTTTGAAATTGCGGGATGCTTTGCCGCCTTAGGGTGGTTTTGCATGGGCGGTCTCCATGGAAGTCTATGGGAAGTGCGCAAATGTTCAAGAGAATGCAGGAAACACTCTGCAATTCTGCTAGGAAAAGAGCACACCTGCGGATCATTAGGCTAAATAGCCCTTTAACTTAGGATGTGAAAATGCACAGTAAAGTGCGCAGACGGGCGCAAAAGTGCTTCCATACCCAAATCCGCCCGTGTGAGGCCCCAGTAGTCTACAGAAACTCTATGAGACTTTCAGGCTTTAATTCTTCTGGCGATCAGTTTTACCGGTTTCTATAACCGGCAGCTGAGAGGCGGATATCACGTTTCATCATATTTTGGCTTCCTTCATGTAATGTTTTCTGTGGTGACTTTATTAGTCCCAGTCCTTCACCCCCCAGGATTTCTTTTCCTCTGTGTGAGGATGCTGCCCCCTCCTGGTCGGAGGATCCCTGTCCTTCACCCCCCAGGATTTCTTTTCCTCTGTGTGAGGATGATGCCCCCTCCTGGTCGGAGGGTCCCAGTCCTTCACCCCAAGGATTCATCTCCTATGTGTGAGAATGCTGCGCCACTGTGGTCGCTTATCCTAGTCTACAGAAGTTCCATGAGATTTTCGGGCTCTGATTCTTTTGGCGATGAGTTATACCAGTTTCTATAACCGGCATTGGGGAGGCAAAGATCAAGTTTCATCAGATTTCCTTCATGTAAAGTTTTCTGTGGGGTGTTGGTCCGGATGCCTTCAGACTAGAAGATTTGTGCATTGTGAGACACCCGTGTCTCGTAGAAATATGAAACCGTCGTTTTGCATGGGGTCAGTAACGTCAGTGATGCTTCCCTGCATGGTGATGCACTGTGATGCTGTGCAGGAATAAAATCACAGCATGTCCTAACTTTCTGCGATATCGCTCATTGCTTTTAATGAGGCTGCCAACAGTAGTGCCGGCCCTTTTGAAAGCGATTGGTAAACTCCGCGATCCTGTGCCGCAGTGGGAACTCCTTCATCCCCGCAGTGATGTGAGGCTGTTTCCACGTGAAAACACATCCCATCCAGAAATTACACATAGATGGCAACGGTGATGTGGCACCAACATTCATGGCCCGCTATTGCCCTCGTCAGTGTGAAGGATCCCTTATCTTGTAAAAGTCATTAATGTCATCCAGATTTTTAAGCTCTATTTTATTTCAAATAGAGAAATCTTTGGGAAAATGCATTAAAACACCAAGCAGATGCAGTACTTTGCCTGGAAAAATGCTAGTCAGAATGCTGTACAGACCCCATTATAATCAGTAGGGTCCGTTTGGCACCATTTGGGTCCTGTATGTGCCAGATCGGTGGCCCTGGGCCCCCTGACCAGTAGAGTACAGCTTGCTCTATATAAGAATGCTAGCACTAGTGGGCCAAAGAACCCGTTCCCCCTGACCAGTAGAGTCTAGCTTACTCTATATAAGAATGCTAGCTCTAGTGAGCCAAAGAACCCGTTCCCCCTGACCAGTAGAGTCTAGCTTACTCTATATAAGAATGCTAGCTCTAGTGAGCCAAAGGACCCCATCCCCTTGACCAGTAGAGTCTAGCTGCCTCTATATAAGAATGCTTACTCTAGTGGGCCAAAGTACCCGGTCCTCCTGACCAGTAGGGCCTAGCTTTCTCTATATAAGAATGCTATCTCTAGTGAGCCAAACGACCCGGTCCCCCTGACCAGTGAAGTCTAGTTTCCTTTGTATTAGAATCCTAGCTTTAGTGGACCAATGAACCCGGACCCCCTGACCAGTAGAGTCTAGCTTCCGCTATATAAGAGTGCTAGATCTAGTGGACCAAAGGACCCGGTCCCCCTGATCAGTAGAGTCTAGCTTCCTTTGCATAAGAATGCTAGCTCTAGTGGGCCAAAGGACCCATTTCACCTGACCAGTAGAGTCTAGCTTCCACTATATAAGAATGCTAGCTCTAGTGGACCAAAGGACCCCGTCCCCCTGACCAGCAGCCTAGCTTCCTCTATATAAGAATTCTTGCCCTAGTGGGACAAAGGACCCAGTTTCCCTGACCAGTAGAGTTTAGTTTCATCTATATTAGAATGCTAGCTCTAGTGGACCAAAGGACCCGGTCTCCCTGACCAGTAGAGTCTAGCTTCCTCTATATAAGAATGCTAGCTCTTTGCTGTTTAAAGAAAAGGTGGTGCAGTCTAGAGATGAGCGAGTATACTCGCTAAGGCACATTACTCGAGCGAGTAGTGCCTTAGCTGAGTATCTCCCCGCTCGCCTCTAAAGATGCAGGGGGTGGGGAGCGGCGGGGGAGAGCGGGGAGGAACGGAGGAGAGATCTCTCTCTCCCTCTCCCCCCCCCCCCCCCCCCCCCCCGCTCCCCGCCGCAACGCACCTGTCACCCGCGCCGGCCCCCAAATCTTTAGAGACGAGTGGGGAGATACTCGGCTAAGGCACTACTCCCTCGAGTAATGTGCCTTAGCGAGTATACTCGCTCATCTCTAGTGCAGTCGTTTTTTGAGGCCTGGGAAATTCTTACACAGAGAAAAAGGAAGAAACTGAGGGATTGTTTCTAGCACACGTTTTGGTATCAGGAACAGATGGTATTGGGGCATCCTCCTCTCTAGAATGTCCCAATTGTCGTGGGGGGGGGGGGGGGCTTTAAGAATTTTATCAACTCTTCACCGTATGAATCAGGGACTTGTCTCAGATACCTGGATGCACTGGGAACAGGCCCTGAAAACAGATACATAACGTCCATAGAATATTGAGTAGAAGGGAGAGGTGGCATACAACTCTGAGGTCTTGACAGGTCTGAGTTTGTTTTTTTGTTATTTTTAATTAATGTATATTGAGATTATATCTGTACATATCTGCCAATAAGACAGTCATAATATGTTCCAGAATTATAATTTGATCCAGACCGTGGATTACAGAAATGTCAAGAATGACAAATTAACCGATGTAATGTGGAATGTATATCTCAATTGTTTATTAAAAACATTTATGAAAAAAATGCTAGCTCTAGTGAGCCAAAGGACCCGGTCCCCCTGACCAGTAGAGTCCAGCTGGCTTCCGACCTCAACACTCGACAGAAACTGCCGTTACCAGAGTATTCAATGACCTACTGACAGCCAAATCGAGGGGCGATTACTCCCTACTGATTCTCCTTGACCTTTCCGCAGCATTTGACACTGTTGACCACAAACTCCTCCTCAGTAAGCTTCGCTTCATTGGCCTAAAGGACACTGCTCTCTCCTGGTTCTCCTCCTACCTATCTGACCGCTCTTTCAGCATCTCCTTTGCTGGCTCTACCTCCCCTCCTCTTTCACTTGCTGTTGGGGTCCCCCAAGGCTCGGTCCTCAGCCCCCTTCTTTTCTCTATCTACATAGCCCCTATTGGACAAACCGTCAGGAGATTTGGCCTCCAATACCACCTGTATGCTGACAACACCCAGCTATACACCTCTTCCCATGACATCTATGCACCTTTCCTCCAAAACATCACCGACTGTCTGTCCGCTGTCTCTAACACTATGTCCTCTCTCTACCTAAAACTAAACTTCTCTAAAACTGACTTACTGGTATTTCCACCCTCCACTAACCGACCTCATCCTGACATTTCCATCTCAGTGTGCAGCGCCACCATAACTCCTAGACAACATGCCCGCTGCCTTGGGGTCATATTCGTCTCTGATCTCTCTTTTACCTCCTACATCCAATCTCTCACCCGAACATGTCAGCTACACCTCAAGAACATCGCAAGAATCCGCTCTTTTCTCACAGTGGACACTTACAACGCTTACTATTGCCCTCATCCACTCCTGGCTCGATTATTGCACCTCGTTGCTGATTGGCCTCCCCTGCACCAGACTCTACCCTCTCCAATCCCTCCTGAATGCGGCAGCATCGGTCCTCTGGAACACACTACCAAAGGCTACCCAAGCAATCCAGGACTCACAGAACTTCAGGCGTGCTCTAAAAACGCACCTCTTCAGGGAGGCATACCGCATTCCCTAAACAAACCCCTCTGTACTCCGCCTGATACCATGCTCCCTGACCTATTGACTGCAATCCCTGCTAGCCATCATAAATCGCTCCTGCAGTCATACCATTTCTGCCGTCACGCGGCTAAATGTCTGACCATTGTCTATGTGTATAGCATCCCTCACTCTCCACCTGACCATACCGTGCACATCTCCAGCCCCTTTACCTTCTGTATCACCCCACTATTTGTAGTATGTAAGCTCGTTGGAGCAGGACCCTCACCCCTATTGTTTCCATCAACTGATTACTATGTAACCGTGGCTGTGTAATTTTTGTCTTTCTGTATTCCCCATGTCTATGTAAGTGCTGCGGAATATGTTGGCGCTATACAAATAAAGTTTATTATTATTTATTATATAAGAATGCTATCTGTAGTGGGCCAAAGGACCCGGTCTCATGTCCCACTAATCAGTAGAGTCTAGCTTCCTCTATATAAGAATGCAAGTTCTAGTGGGCCATAGGACCCGATCCCCCTGACCAGTAGGGTCTAGCTTCTTCTATATAAGAATGCTAGCTATAGTGGACCAAAGTACCAGGACCCCTGACCAGTAGAGTCTAGCTTCCACTATATAAGAATGCTAGCTCCAGCGGGCCAAAGGACCTGGTCCTCCTGACCAGTAGAGTCTTGCTTCTTCTACATAAGAATGCAAGCGCTAGTGGGCCAAAGGACCCAGACCCCTGACCAGTAGAGTCTAGCTTCTTCTGTATAAGAATGCTAGCTCTAGTGGACCAAAGGACCCAGACCCCTGACCCGTGGAGTCTAGTTTCTTCTATATAAGAATGCTAGTGCTAGTGGGCCAAAGGATTCGGTCCCCCTTACCTGTGGAGTCTAGCGACCGCTGATGTATTATCGCACAGTGTTTAGGTTGCCCCTTGGCTGTCGGTTTTCATTTCCTGTACATAATAATACTAGCTGATATACCCGGCTTCACCCGAGTTAATTTGGTACTGGTGTTTATCTGGTGTTCACACGGAAAATCTTATGAAGTCGTGGTTACTTTAGAGATACCGGAAAAAATATATGTTCACCATTTTGCATGGTTCTTTGTGTTACCCAGGAAACACCACGTGGAGGTAACCATGCGACGTTTCTTTTATATAAAATTACATCAGGAAGTGAGAGAATTAGATTACGTACGTAAAATTTGGACGCTAATTCTTTTGCGAATAGAATTTAATAATCAGATTGGGAGCTATTAACTTTTCCAATTTATGACATAATCAATGCCTGTACAAATTTCAAGTGTCTATGACACCGGGAAGTGAAAGATTAGATTCCGTACGTAAAATTTGGATGCTAATTCTTTTGCACATAGAATTGAATAATCGAGTTGGGACCCATTAGCTTTTCCTATTTATGACATAATCAATGCCCGTGCCAAATTTCAAGTTTCTATAACACGGGAAAGTGAGAGAATTACATTCCGTACGTAAAATTTGGACGCTAATTCTTTTGCGCTGTCAATTAAATAATTGAGTTTGGACCCATTAGCTTTTTCTATTTATGACATAATCAATGCTCGTGGCAAGTTTCAACTTTCTCTTACACCAAGAAGTGAGAGAATTAGATTCTGTACGTAAAATTTGGACGCTAGTTCTTTTGCGCTAGAATTGAATAATCGAGTTGGGACCCATTAACTTTTCCTATTTATGACATAATCGATGCTTGTGCCAAATTTTAAGTTTCTATGACATTGGGAAGTGAGAGATTTAGATTATATACGTAAAATTTCGACGCTAATTCTTTTGTGCTAGAATTAAATCGAGTTGGGACCTCTTTACTTTTTGCTATTTTGGACATAATCTATGCTCTTCCCAAATTTCATGTTTCTACGACATCGGGAAGTTGGAGATTTAGTGGCGAGTTAGACAGTGAGTCAGTGAATGAGTGAGTGAGTCAGTGAGGGCTTTCGTCTTTATATATGTAGATGGAGTACAACCTGGGTATATCCTGTGTATAATTATATAAGTACAGCTGCTATAAGTTATACATCTCTCTGTATATATGATAGTGATATAGACCATGCTGGTGTTGGGGAAATTCAATCTTTTCATCAATATGCTGCGGGGCTCCAAATTAGAGGTGGTTATGGTGGCCGCCGTGAGAAAGCAATGGACACAGACATCATGACCGTGTCTAAAAACAATCTACCTTTATTACAAAACATCTTTTTGCATATAGTATTTTTAAAGGAGAGTGGTCTATTGTCAATATGTGTACATTTCAGCCAGTCATGTGCTTTTACATAGATAGCAGTTAAACATTAAGGCATTGTCTTTACTGGACACTATTGCACACTGACCTTTGAACAGTGCAACAGAAGATAAGGAAGATTGTAAGATATATTCTAAGTGCTATTCTCTATTTCTAATTCCTGTAACAATGCAATCTTGTCATGCAAACAACACATAAATGTACAAGCGTATATCAAAGATGTTCATAGGAGACAGGATGAAATATATAAATATATATATATAGGTTTTAGGCTCATACACATGTCTTCACACCGGTATAATCTTGATACCACCTGTATAAAGATATATATGTTCAGCTATATGTTATGCAGTATAACTTACATCATCTATACACATATATATTTTGTGAGATGCACAGATTATATATTTTGTGATGGCGGTATTGAGCCCATGGGATCGCCATCTTTCCTTCACCTAGATATGGGGTAACACCTCATAATACGGCACAGTACACATGTACATATCGACACATCCCTGACCATCTGACTACTAACTAACATATCGCATTTGCTCTCTCTAACATAGGCCTGGTGCTTGAAACAGGGAGCAAAAGTCCATCAGCTTTATCCAACCAGGTTGCTGAAAACGCCCATTCATTTCAATGGGAGACACACAGCTGAAAATGGCCAAGAATAGAACATGCAGCGCGTTGGAAACGCTGCGTTTTAAGCCTTGTGTGAGCTGCGCCATTGAAATTAATGGGAGCGTTGTACAGCGTTTAGCGCAGCGCTAAACGCTGTACAAAAAATGCCCGTGTGAGGGAGGCCTTAGAGAACTGGTGATGAGGCAGGCAGTCACACTTATATATCCACACCGTAATATTATAAATGTGAAAGTAACTGTCTGACTGTTTGTTACCTTTTCACGGCTAAACTGCGGACGCGATTTTGATGACATTTGGCAGAAAGATAAATTGCATCCTGAGGAAGGACATAGGCTATGTTTTATCCTGAAAGGGAGCGCTGTGCGGTGAGGCGGAGGGTAAGGGGGTGCACATCATATGCTAGGCCTCCCCAAACAGTCCGACACGTATGGGCAGGCGTCGTTGCCGCACATATGTGATTATCAAGCTAGCGGTGCCCGGAATTAAAACTTGAATGAAAGACACATTAACATGGATTGAGATTTTTAAAAAATGTGTGTTGCCCATAGCAACCAATCACAGTGCAGCTTTTATTTTACCTCTGCAGTATAAGAAATACCAACCAATCACAGCGCAACTTTTAGCGAAATATTCCAAGAGCCATTATTATGACTGGAATAGCAAAAGCAAAAAGTGTTTTAATTTCACGCATTCGATAATACGAGCGGATTTGCCTTTTCAATTCAAAAGGCTCCTATTCTCTCTAAAAATAGCACTTGCAATGATTAGCAATAAGGCTCAAGGGCAAACAGTTAGGCCTGATGTCCACGGGCGGGTCGGGTTCCATAGGCGGCATGCCCGTGGCATGAGGGCATTACTTACCTGTCCGTATGCGTGTGGGTCATTCATCTTCTCTTCCTTGGATGTGGGTTGGCACACCAGCATGGGGCCATGCCCACCGGCTTGCTCCCTGCACATGCGCAGTGGAGTTTTTTTTTTTTTCAAATCTCCTGCTTTCCCACGGGACCAGGAGCACACCCAGAATGACAGTTCCGGGTGTGCTGCAGATCGGACGGCTTCTATTCCACAAAACAAATCCGCATGTTTTAATTAAGCTACAGATGCCCATGATTTTCTATGGATGGCTTGAACTCTGGATCATCCACGCGGGTGCCCCACACGGATTTTGGAATTTAAACCCACCAGTGGACTTGAGCCCTTAAGGTAGGAGGTGTACATTTAGAAGAACATGTTTTTCTCATGGGCA
Source organism: Eleutherodactylus coqui (assembly GCF_035609145.1). NCBI lineage: Eukaryota > Metazoa > Chordata > Amphibia > Anura > Eleutherodactylidae > Eleutherodactylus > Eleutherodactylus coqui. The sequence goes on from NC_089841.1 coordinate 24,910,115, forward strand.
ACTTATGTGGCGTGTATACAGCCCACAAAACCTTTATATCCTAGCAAAAGATGACAAGACCAAAGACATGTACAAAACTTATTGGATAATTAAAACACACACCCAATGTGGACTACACCTGAGATCAGCTATATAAGGAGACTGCGTTCAGCAACTCAGGATATGCCAGCTGTCCACCATCAGGGTGGCTGGTCTTTTATCATTTATATTCTCCTTTTTATTTATTTTGTATAGTGAGATAGCCTCTAGGTCAGGAACTATTAGCCTCTGCCACCGTCATCCAGTGAGCTAGGGCTGGGAAATTACCACACTTGTCAGCTCCTTCTCAATATATTCTTTGAGACAGCTAGGGTCTGTAGGGGGTTGGATATCAGCAGACTTTGAAAGCTGGATAGCTGAGAACTAGGTGATAGCTATACTGGGAATGGAAATTCTACCGCAGCCTTGCAGTTATATTTTTTCACCCATGGCAGCTGCAGTGTAGGGTGAGACAAATAATGATCTCTATAATGTTCACCACAGCTTTATTATTACATATAATGCATCTTATAAAAGAAATGTTGGAAAAACAGTGGGGCTTAATACTCCAAGACCCCTTCTACACTAGAACTTCCCACAAAAACCAAGAATCACTTTTAGAAGGGCACGCGCACCTAAAAATATTTTTGCCCCAAGCAAACTTAGAAACCTAAAACCAACCTATCAGCAAATCCCATTTTTCCCAACACAACAGTCTGCTATAAATGTGGTAAGGGCAAATGTTGTGGCAATATAAAGAATAAGGTGGTTGAATTTAGAAGCAACCAGACTGATGAGACTTTTCCAATTAAATCTTTTATCAAGTCTTCCAACAAATATGTCATTTATCTGCTAGAATGTTTATGCAGATTACAATATAAAGGGCAACCCACACAGTGCTTACGTACAAGAACCACTAAACATATGTTAGGAGGAGGCTCACCACTGGGGGCGTTGGTCCTCGGCGTGGGCGTGCTGGCTGTCCCAGTGCCGTCGGCGGTCATGTGGGCATCGTTGCTTGGGGTTCCCCTGTGCTGGTGGGCGCTCGGGCTCGTCGGCGGTGCGAATCCCGCTGTATGGGCAGGTGCGTCCGTGCTGGTTGGGCTCGGGGTTCTCCTGTTAGGAGGTGTGGTTGGAGAGAGGCTGGAGTAATAGCATCATCGGCTGGCACATCATCACACTCCGTGCCACCGTAGGCAGGGACTCCTCTATTCAGCTCGGCTGACACTGGAGCCCAGTGCCAGTGTTTGATTTGGTTTCCAGCTAACACCCACTACTTCTGTCTGTCTCCAGTTGCCTGACTCAGCTATTCCTTGACTCTGAGCTTGTCTCTCCCTCGGTTTGACTTTCCCGTTTGGCTCGACCAGGCTTTTCCCTGACTCTGAGGTTTTGTGTTTGCTAGTTGTTTTTGTTGTTAGTTGGTCTTCTCTGTCCCTTCTGTCACGGGGTTCCCCTTAGTGCAGAGTAGGGACTGCCGCCCAGTTGTCACCCTGGGGATTAGCCCAGGGGGCCAAGTAGGCAGAGACAGGGGAGAGGGCTGGTGTAGGGACTTCCGTGCTCCCTGGTTCTTAACTAGTTCTGAAAAAGAAACACTGGCCATACAATTTTTCGAGTTTGTATTCTCTGGCCTTTAGTGATTCCGGCTATGGAGGCTGTGTCTGCAGTGGTTAACCAGGTTCAAAGTTTGACCGAGGTGGGACAGGATTTGTCAGCCCGCCTCCAGCACCAAGATCAAGTGGTAGCTGGTGCTCTGGCAATGGTTTCCCGTTATCCTGCATCAGTATTTGAACCCAAAGCAACACTCCCAGATTTCTTTTCTGGTGACCGGAAGGCGTTTTTCACGTTTCGTGAAGTATGCAGATTGTACTTTAGTTTGTGTCCACACTCTTCTGGGTCGGATTATCAGAGGGTGGGTATTGTTATACCTCGGTTAAGTGGTGAGCCACAAAATTGGGCCTTTTCATTGCCATCTGATTCACCCACTTGTCAGTCTCTTTGCAGCCCCAGGTCAGATATATAATGAACCAGACCGAGCAGGCTATGGGGTGTCTAAATTGTTAAGTCTTCTGCAGGGCAAGAGTGCAGCCGAGGATTTTTGTTCTCAGTTCCGACAGTTCTGTGTTGATTCTGGGTGGAATGACCGGGCCTTAAAGGATTTATTTCTCACCGGGTTGTGTGAGGCAGTAAAGGATCTGCTGTTGTCTCATCCTGAGCATGCCATCACTTTAGCAGTTCGGGCTGACCGTCGTCTTAGGGCCAGACTTAAGCCTAGGTCTGGTAGTTCCTCCCCAGCACTGAAGGAGCAGGCTTCCATTCTACCCAGCAACCATACTGAAGTCATGGAACTGGGGTATATGTCACCTTCAGATCGTAAAGCATTCCGCCTAAAGAATGGGCTGTGCTTCTACTGCTTGGATCCTGGTCATCGGGTCACCACCTGTAACAAGAAACAGCTGCAGGAAAATTTCCACTCCTAGGCGATGTCCAGTGGGATCGCCTAGGAGTTCAGGTACTTCCGGGTATTTCTAAGTTGCTTCTTCCTTGTTCCATTTTGTTTGGTTCCTGTCTAAATTATGGTCATGCATTTATTGACTCAGGGGCGGCTGCCAATTTTGTAAATTTGGAGTTTGTTAAGCCATTTGCATCTGAATTGCGGGATTTCAGCTCTCCCATACAGGTTTCTGGAATCGACTCCACCCCATTGACTGCGGGGCTAGTTAAGAAGATTACACCCGAACTAACGTTCTCTGTAGGAGCATTACGTACAGAGACCTGTACGTTCCTAGCCATGGAGAATTTATCCGTCGATATTGTTTGGGGTTACGATGGTTACGTCTTCACAACCCCGTTATTGATTGGGCAGCCTCTGAGTTGATACAGTGGGGAGCGGGCTGTGGAGATCATTTAACATCTGTTCAACTGCATTTGTCCAGTTGTGAGATTCCTGGCCTGCCTAACTACTTAGAGGAGTTTGCTGATGTATTATCTAAGCAACTTTCAGAAGTTTTGCCCCCCCCATAGTGAATGGGGTTGCAAAATCGATCTTGTTTCTGGGGGTAAGATTCCCGAGGGGGGAATTTACAATGTTACAGTCCCTGAACTGGAGGCGATGAAGGAGTATGTAACTGAGAGTTTAGCCAAGGGGCATATTCGTCCTTCTGAGTCTCCTGCGGGGGCTGGGCTCTTCTTTGTGGAAAAGAAGGATGGTAGTCTCCAGTCTTGTACTGATTATCGAGCATTGAACAAGATTACTGTGAAGAATCAATACTCACTTCCGCTGATCCCCGATCTCCTTAATCAGGTTATAGGTGCCAGAAGGTTCTCCAAACTCGATCTCAGGGGAGCATACAACCTAATTAGGATTAGAGAAGGGGATGAATGGAAGACCGCATTTAATACTCCTTTCAGGCATTTCGAGTGTTTAGTGATGCCGTTTGGTTTATGCCCCGGCCGTTTTTCAGGGCTTCATGAATGCCATATTTCATGATATTATGGGTATTTTTGTGGTAGTGTATTTGGATGATATTTTGATTTTTTTCCTCCGATTGGGAGACGCATCTGAGTCATTTACATATTGTGCTCTCTCGTCTTCGAGAGCATCAATTGTTCGCTAAGCTGGAGAAATGCCAATTTGGGGTTCAAGAGATCTCTTTTTTCGGGTATGTCATAACGCCTTCTGCTATTCAGATGAATTCAGACAAGGTCCGGGCCATAACTGAATGGTGTCAACCAACTAATTTAAAAGCGTTGCAACGCTTTTTAGGTTTTGCAAATTTTTACCATAAATTCATTAGGAATTTTTCAGTTATAGCCAAACCTTTGACGGACCTCACTAAGAAGGGCGCTGAGGTAAACATCTGGTCACATGAGGCAAAGGAAGCCTTTGCTCACCTTAAGAAGGCATTTTCTACTGCCCCGGCTTTCGTACAACCTAATCTCAATTGTTCATTTGTTGTAGAGGTGGATGCTTCTGAGCATGATGTGGGTGCTGTCCTATCCCAGGGAACTGCCTCTCTCTCCAATCTGCAGCCATGTGCCTTTTTCTGTAGGAAGTTAATCCGGCGGAACGAAATTATGATATTGGCTGGAGAATTGCTGGATATCAAATGGGCATTTGAAGAGTGGAGACATTTCCTGGAGGGGGCCAGACGTTAGATTACTGTATTCACTGATCACAAGAATTTGATTTATCTACAGTCTGCCAAGCGCCTAAACGCTCGACAAGCTCAGTGGCTTTATTTTTCTCTCATTTTAATTTTGTAGTTACTTATGTACCAGGGTCAAAGTACGTCAAGGCAGATGCTTTATCCCGCAGTTTTGGGGCGCCTAAACAAGAGGATGCTTAACCCGAGAGTATTCTATCTCCTGGGATGGTGGTGGCAGCGTTGATGTCCAACATCTCCGACCAGGTTCTTGCTGCTCAATTGGGTGCTCCGAGTGTTCTTCCCAAAGCGAGGTTGTTTGTACCCAGTGCCTTATGCTTACTTGTTTTAGAGAAAGCTCATGCATCTATCTTGGCAGGCCACCCACGTATTCGTTGGACGTTGGAATTGCGCAGATGTCTCTACTGGTGGACGCAGATGGCCCGGGATTTTCAGACGTTTTGTCGAGTCCTGTTCCGTTTGCGTTCGAGGGAAGAATGTCAGGAGATGACCCGAGGGCCCTATTCTGCCACTCCTGGTGCCATCCAGACCATGGTTGCACTTATCCATGGATTCTGTCATGGATCTTCCGGTTTCTCGGGGACGCTAGGTCATATGGGTGGTAGCTGACTGTTTTTCTAAGATGGCACATTTTGGCCCTCTCAAGAAGTTACGGCTTCCGAATTAGCTTCCACTTTCATCAAGAAAGTAGTGCATTTACATGGCATCCGTGAAAATATAGTGTCGGATCGAAGGGTACAGTTTGTTGCCCAGTTTTGGATGGTTTTTGTAAAAGCATCAGAGTTGGGTTGTCGTTTGCCATTTTTCTGCAATGCTGGCTATCATCCCAGGTGTTCCTTTTCTGTGTCACCGGCGTCCGAGAATCCTTCAGCGGATTCTATGGTCAAGAGGCTTAAGGAGATTTGGGGTGAGGTACGTCGTAACTTGGAGCATTCTCGGAGGGTCATGCTAAGGAATAACGTTAACAGACGCACTATCTCTGGCTCTTTTTCGGTTGGTCAATTGGCTTATTTATCTTCCAAGAATTTGAAATTAAAGGTTCCTGCATTGAAACTGGCTCCGCGATTTGTGGGACCCTTTTCGATGACCAGAATTGTCAATCCTAAGGCTTACGAACTGGCATTACTGGATTCTTGGAAGATTCATAAAGTTTTTCATAAAGCTCTGCTGAAAAGATACGTCCCTCCGATGCAACAGGTACCAGTGGATGTGGAAAATAGATGTGATACCTTGAAAAACGTGATCTGTAATGGATTTATAGATTAAACACATTATTCCCACTGGGTTTAAATGAAAGTCTTGAAAACCTCCATGATTAATGTTAAGAAAATTGTAGACCAATGTATCAGTTACTTGTTCTGCTATTAGATTGTAGACTAGGAAGATATAGCATCCTGCTAGTATAAGCAGCGAAGGGGTTAAACAAAACCTTTTTCTATATGGCCACCTGCTGACGGCCGGGTCGGATCCTGCTGCGAGAATTCTCGCAGCGGGACCTGACCCGAGCCCCTGCAGGGACAAGTGCGGCGCTCACTTCTCCCGCGGCTCCGGCTCTTTGATGTGACGGCTGCCGGCCAGCTGGCGCATGCGCAGAGCGGAGCCGGGGCGCTGGGAGAGACATTTCTGTGCGGGCCTCTGCGACACCCGCACAGAAATAGAGCATGCTGCGATTTGTTTTCTGTGTCTATTTTCACACGGACAAATCGCAGCCGTCTGCATAGGATTGCGTTTTCCAATGCAATCCTATGCAGGCGTCCAGGGGAGGAAATTCTGCTGGAAATCCCGCCGCAAAATTTCCGCCCCTTGTGCAGGCCTATACTAAAGAGTAATATGAGATAAGACAAACAGAAGATAAGATGGTCTCTCAGACCATTTCCCTTGCATTCCTTCTCATTGAAATCATAGCGGCTTCATTGTATATTATAGTTACACCTTAAAAGGTGTAACTTATGTTAATCCTTTTTAGTGGTAGCCTATCATGTAATGTAATTATTCTTGGAGGTAGATACTTTTCCTTCTACACGAGATCTGAGATTGTCTTTTCCTTGGTAAACACATAAATTCTCCTTACATTTTTGGTCCTTCGAGCGGGAAAAATTCACTGCAGAGGGAAAGGACAGTCTGGCTGTGAAAAGGTGGGTCTGAAGTACTCTCTGATCATTAAAAGACCTCTGTCTTGCTTAGACATTATTAGAGGCCAGTCGGGCATCCTGTCCGAAACAGTGACATTTTTCCAAACTAGCCTGAGAATTTAGAAGCCTCCCAGATAATGTGTAGTAAGTATAGCAATGGTTGAACTTTTCTTCTCTCTTCTTCTTCTGTATACTTTAGTGTTAGTAGAATTTACAATGTGTATTATAAATGAGGCAAGTATAGACAAATTGGTTGTCAAGGGGCAATAGCAGTAGTCTATGTGAGACCATAGCCATTGTGAGAAGGCTACAGGAAAGAATTACTCCACACGGCGTGTAAAAAAGTGGATGACGTCATGGGACACAGGGGTGTCCAGGAACTTTACTTCTTATCTTCCTACTACTTCTTTTTTGTTGATATTGTGTTATAGAGTAACTAAGAATATAAAAAGAGGGCGGCCGCCTACTAACATATTGTAATATTTGTATTGTTGTCTTATACTGCATGAAGCGAATGTGTGAGCGATTGAGATAGGCAGATCCGATACATGGGCACTGACCTCTGGGACACATTAAGGACGAACCTTCGTGTGTGGGTTGTTTTCGGACAAGACCCTTGATTGTGTTCAATGTTCACAGGCCCTACTCGGAAAGGCAAGAAGGAGTCTTCGTGTATATAGCAAAGCACTGATTCTGGTCAGGAACTTTTGCGATTCTGCTGTATATTTCAGTGGCCAAAGGCTCATTTTATGTTGTTTGTCTTTTAAATCAACGTCAAGAACATAATTACTAACAATGGGAATTACAAACTGTAAGGCATTCTTCTGTGAATGTCTCTGTTATCAATGACAGGAAGTCCTTGAAGGAATGAAGAAGTACATGCACAAGTTAAATCTTAACTAGGTCAAATATTGTGACAAGTGGGAAAAAATATAGATTACAAATAAATTAGAAGTCCTTAGTTATAAAAACTTATGTGATAAAATACAGACAACATCAGCTAAAGATCAACAGAAATACGGATTATCTGCTGCTGAAGCCTGGTTCAAAGAAGGCCCACACTGTCACCCATATAAAAAAATATGTCGTCACAGAGGCAGAAAAGTCTAATATTGCAAACTAGAAGCCCTTCACAGTTTAGACAAAATTAAAATAATATCTTTTTATTAGTTATACATAAAAACGTGTTAAACAGACACAGGGCACTTACACAAAAAACCCTGAATTCTCAGAGGTATCCAAGTCTCATTGGAGACTTATTACCACTTGCATTCTATATTAGTTCCCTCTTCTTCAAAAGTTGTCAGGAGGGAACAACATATACCAATAGGTTATAGAGCAAAGTGGTATAAGTTGTCAAAAATTGATAAGAACTCGGATAAGGATAGATCAATTCCTTTCTTAAAGTCCCATTCCCATACTAGAAATTTTGAACTTGTGTCAGGATATTCCGATAGGCTGAATCAGCTCAATCCTGTATCACTTAGTATGTTTGACAATAAGGATCAGTCTTACATGAAGATTATTTCACTTATCCGTTTAGTCGTAAAGAGAATGGTATATGAGAGACTGTGAGTAGGTATTAAAGAGCAGACAATGTATAGTTGTACTGATACGTATTCTATTACCGCTGTCTAAGTACTCATAGTCTCTTATATTTTTTATTCGGAAAGAGGGGAGGATATGAGCCCATTAAAGTGATCAGTGGGCACACACCTGTTCCTTCCAAAGACAATTAGAAACTGTATAACAGTCAATAGACTCAGCATGTGGTACTTTGTAATTTCTTGTGATTAAAGTTTGAGCAGTATCGCGCTCTTTCCTAAGTACTATGTAATCTCTTATAGTCTCTCTCAACGCGTTTCTCCACTAGTGAAAGCGGGTCATCAGGAGATAGTTGAGTTAGTACAGTCGGATGTAATTTACTATTTCCGAGTTCAATTTGAACCAAAGATGGTATAGTAATGTACAAATCACCCCAGTCAATAGTATTTTATTGGCTCGCTCTTAGCATAAGACTGGTATACTTCAAATGAAGGATAACCTGCCATGTGTAGGCAGTATCCTATAGGATACCAATCCAGAAATTTTATAGAGATGTATACTCGGTCAGTTACTTAGAGAGTCATGAAAGGCCCTATTTGCGATCTTTCATGTTTGAATTAGTGAACCAGTACTATGATATACGTGTTGGTATCACTAATGTTACTATTGCTAAGACTGCCTGTTTCTAAGGCTGCCTGTTTACAAGGCTGTCTATGTCTAAGGCTGCCTAGTACCTAGTCTGGAGTAAAAGTAGCAGCGCCTCTGGCCTTGGTGGTAGGTCAGGGCTATCTGTGCACTGGTTTGATGTCTGTCCTTATAAAGCAAGCTTTGCTCCTCCATAAGTGGGTATGTCATGCCGTTCAGCCAATCATGTGAACTCAGGGAGGGGGGAAGGTTGGTTGACTCTTTGTTGTCCATGGTATTATAGCGATCTTTATGGAGAGATATTGAGCATTAGTATGTTCTAGGCTAGTGGCTTCTATCATAGGATTACCCATATTGCTTACCAATCTCATTAAAAAGGCCCTGATCCGCGGATTAAATGTTAAATGTCGAAAGTACGCTATCACCATTGGGCCTCCCATAAGGGGCTGTACTAGCAAAACAGGCCGCCGATAGGTGAGGAGGAAGGCGTTGGCTGCGCCGTGCCGCTGCAACGTCACGACGTGGCGTACCATAGTGACGTCAGCACGCCTCGGCCGCCGGACAACAGTATGGGCGCGGTGAAGTTAGGTATCGTAGTGCTGGGCAACGTCATGACGTCACCACGTTAGTAACGTCATGGCGACACCGCGAGTTAGTCACAGTATAACAGAATGAGTGCGGTGTCGCTTGATTGCGTAGTGACATCGCCGCGCTCTGTAGCGTCACATGATTCGGGTTGCATGCATTCGTGGGATCAGAAGCGTCAAGGCACAGTATGATGACGCGCTAGGTATATTTGTATGGTAGTTGTTCACCAGATGCTCACATGACCAGTATAAGAGGTCATGTGATAAGATGGACTACATTTGTCATACTAATAGATGACTTTGTTTACACATTTATTTGCATATTAAATTGATCTATTCGTTACCATCCATGTATAATAAGGAAATATACCCATCCTTTGTTAGAAGGACACACTTATCATGCTAATAAAGTGCTATAATTTATATATCTAATCGGTCTGTTTATTCTCGTGTGTACATGATAACAGGATACAGGTCAACATGGACTGCATATCCTGATCCTTATGTTATTTGGCTTGAAAAAGACCTAATTATAGGTAGAAACATTGCCTATCTTAACTTGGACGCAATAAACATGTTCCTTTGTATGACATAATTTTCTGCATCATTTTATGCTGCCACCTCCTCCACTCTTCTAGTTTGGGTATTCACTCACTGCGCTGCTAACGGCGCTGATACCAGCCACACTGTGACATCAGTGTGCAGCCGGGAATTTCCTCTCATGACATCTACTTGGTTCGGTGAGAGCAGGGGAAGAAGCGTCCACCAGCACACTGACGTCATAGTGTGCACCAGGATCATCGCCGAGCAGCAACGCTGAGCAGAAGTGACATCCCACAGTGGGGGCCACTGTGGGATGTCACTATGACACTGGGGGCCGCTGTGGAATGTCACTATGACACTGAGGGTCTCTGTGGAATGTTACTGTTATACTGGGGGCCGCTGTGGGATGTCACTATTAGACTGGGGGCAGCTGTGGGATGTCACTATTATACTGGGAGCCGCTGAGGGGATGTCACTATGATACTGCGGGTGGCTGTGGGGTGTCACTATGATACTGCGGGTGGCTGTGGGATGTCACTATTAGACTGGGGGCTGCTGTGGGTGTCACTATGATACTGGGTACCGCTGTGGGGATGTCACTGTGATACTGGAGGCCGCTGTGGGGTGGCACTATGATACTGGGGCCACTGTGGAGTGTCACCATTACTACTGGGGGGCCGCTGTGGAGTGTCACCATTACCGCTAGGGGGTCACTATTACCGCTGGGGCCACTAGGCCCCCAGCATCATAGTGACACCCCACAGCGGCCCCATGTTTACATGTGGTGGAAATGTGCAGGGCTGTTTCAAAATAGACAGTGTGCAGATTTTGACAGCTTTTTGGATGTGGAAATGCTGCAGAATTTTCCACAGAAATTTCCGCTGAGGACATTCTGCAGTATTTCCGCATCCAAAAAGCAGTCAAAATCTGCACACTGTCTATTTTAAGTGCCCCTGTCTTTTTTGGAATGACGGAAGTAAAATCATACATCGTGATAAGCTCCACCCCCTGACATCTTGGCACTTTGCGATAAATAAGTGGGTTTTGGGTTGCAGTTTAGGCACTTGGTCTCTAAAAGGTTTGCCATCACTGCCCTAGAGGTAGTCTACATACTACTGTATGTGGATGACATCCTGCTGGCAGCAGGCAGTGAGGAAAATTGTAGGGAGAACACAATCACACTCTTGAGGTTTCTCTATGAGCAAGGCTATAAAGCAAACAGAAAGAAACTCCAATACTGCCACAAATGGTTAAATATTTGGGGTATAACCTGTTAGATGAAGGTAGGCATTTAGACGACATTAGGAAGCAAGCAATTCTGGAGGTTCCAAAACCACAAACAAATGATGTCCTTTTTGGGAATGGCAAACTTCTGCAGAGCCTGGATCCCAAATTATGCATCTCTGACAGCGCTTCTTACCAGACTCATCTATGATGAACCTCTGGCTGCAGCTGACAGGATCTAGTGGGATTGGCCCTCTAAGGAAGTCTTTGTCAGGTTAAAACAGACTCTGGTGGGCACATCAGTCTTGGGGGCTGCCGAACTACAACAAGCCCTTTGTTTAAACTGTTGACTCAAGGGAAGGATATATGAACTCTATGTTAACTCAGGAACACTGTGGGAAACCGACCGCTGGCATACTACTCTTCCAGACTAGATCCAGTGGGCTGAGCATTCCCACCCTGCGTACAAGCGGTAGCGGCAGCTGAAGCAGTCCGACCTTCTGCCACTATAGTGCTGTTCCCCCACTCACACTGAAAGTACTGCATGCAGTTAATTATACTCATATCTTAGTCCTTCCAGACATCTCTCCTGCATTACACTACTGCTCTCACAGCCACACCTGACAATTAGAGATGTACTACACGCCATCCATCCACCTTACTGCCTATGTCTTCAGATGGTACTCCATACAACTGTCTAGGAGAGATGGCACATAAGATGTTACCCAGACCAGATCTACAGGATATCCCTCTTGTAGATGCTGTATACACTATTTGTAGATCGGTCGTCCAGGAAGAACTTCGATGGCACCAATGCCGTTGCATGCTGTGGTTACGCTAGAAGAGACCATAATAGCTGGGTCCTTGCCAAGGCACTACTCTGCACAGGCAGCAGAACTGGTAGCTCTGACAGGGGCCTGCAAGTGGGCACAGGGTAAAAAGATCACTATTTAGTTATGTAGCAGTATTGAGCCATGGCCTCTGCCATGTCTCAACAGAAGGGATATGGTTGCACTCGTATCTAAGGTATTCGCTACAGATGGCTTCTCAAATTACTAAAAAGGGGTATTTTCCAACACCTCAGTATCTACTATGTATCTAAATATTTGTATGAATTATATTGAATTAAACTAATGTGAAGGTAAAAATATTGTCCAGTTATTATACATGCTTTAGCCAAGTGGATAGAAGTGTTTCCCACTGGTCAGTCAGATGCACCGACAGTGGCTAAAGCATTACTAAGGGAAACAATACCAGGTGATTTGGTCCTTATTAGAGACGAGCGAGCATGCTCGGTAAGGGCAGTTACGAGAGAGAGCAACGCTATTTTGGAATAACTGCATACTTGTCTGAGAAAATTCAGGACGGGGTGTGCGCGGGGGTGAGCAGGGGGTTGCGGAGGGGAGCGAGGAATGGCAGAGAGAGAGAGATCTATTTCACTCTCCCCCCCCCTAACGCCCCCTGCCACCCGCGGCCCCTCCGAATTTTCTCAGATGAGCATGTAGTTACTTGAAAATAGCGTTGCTCTCTTGAGTAACTGCCCTTACCGAGCATGCTCACTCATCTCTAGTCCTTATCAAAGTGATAAAGAAAAGGAACTGGAAGACTCCTAAGTGGGAAGGACTTTACCAGGTATTCCTGACCACTCCTACTGCAATGAAAATTGCTGAAAGGCAGACCTAGATTTACCAATCTCACTGTAAAAAGGTAACACAGGCAGAGCAGGGACAGTGTGCTGAGAGGTTCCAGTTCAGTCTGCAAAAAAGGGGGGTCCACATTAGGTGGTCTCTATCTCAAGCCGGTGAAGAAATCCACACCCCTTTTCCCTAGACTGCTCAGTAAGGACAAAATGACAGGAATAGCATTTCTTTTCAGAGTATTAGTGAATCTGGGGAACGCTATTAATGACAGCACTGAATTTGTCAGTGTTAGGGTTGGCCAGGGCAGAAGGACAGTGACTCCCTATGCCAACCCTCTCCCGTATCCCTACCTAATTGCCCTCCAGGGTGACAACTGGGCGACGGTCCCTATGCTGCACTAGTGTCAGGGATCCCGGGAAAGAGGGACTGGAGTCTGACTATACTGCTACTACTGAAATGTTACAAATACTATGCTCTCCCTACACTGCTGCCAGGAAAATGTTTATCTGCTGCTTTGCCCATACTGCTTCTATGTAACTGTTACTGGGGTCTGACTATACTGCTACTACTGAAATGTTACAAATGCTGTGCTCTCCCTACACTGCTGCAAGGGAAATGTGAATCTGCTGCTTTGCCCATACTGCTTTTACGTTAATGTTACTGGGGTCTGTCTGCACTGCTGGAACTGAAATGTGACTGGGGCATGTCGCAACTGATACTACTGAAATGTTACTGGGGTCTGTTAATACTGCTGGAACTGAAATGTTACTGGGGTCTGTCTACACTGCTGGAACTGAAATGTTACTGGGGTCTGTCTATACTTATACTACTGAAATGTGACTGGGGTCTGTGTATACTGCTGCAAATGAAATGTTAGTGGGGTCTGTCCTCACTGCTGCGAATGAAATGTTACAGGGGTCTGTCCATACTCTTACCACTGAAATGTTACTAATTCTCGGCTCTGCCTATACTGCTGCTACTGCTATGTTACAGGGTTGTGGAAACGGAGGCTTCCCAAAGACATGATCGTGGCGAGGCCGCACCACTAGGTCCCCAGGCGCGACAACTTTTCAGCGTTGTGGTCACTGGGAAGGTGCATATAACCACGGACATGGGGACAGGACACGTACTGTCTCAAAAACATCCCCCTCCTCCTCCTCCAACAATGAAAACATTCTTGGCAAATGCTTTCGCAGTGGTCCATCTGGCGGCAGTCCAAGAATTTCACCTTAAACGACACAATAAGAAAGCCCCCCACCACGGCCCACTTAATCCTGGCCACATTCCGAAAACCAACAAAATAAAATCGCGCTAATAGGTCCACAGTCGCGAGCACTATCCCACCAACGCGATTACTGGTAAGATGCATATAACCACGGACACGGGGACACGACACGTACTGCCTCAAAAACATCCCCCTCCTCCTCCTCCAAGAATGAAAACATTCTTGGCCGAAGCCCACCTGTATGTAATCAGATGTTAGCTCTGGTGTCCAGGGCACTGCAATGGGATATATTTATGTACCGCCGGTGGGTTCCAGGGAGCCACCCATGCTGTCGGTCCACACGGACTTCACATTAGGGAGTTGTACCTGCCTGTGTCTATGTATTAAAAACCCCGGTATGACTGGGGCATGCAGTGTGGGCCAAAGCCCACCTGTATTTTATCTGACGTTACCTCAGCTGTGCAGGGCAATGCAATGAGATTTATTTATGTACCGCCGGTGGCTTCCTGGGACCCACCCATGCTGTCGGTCCACATGTACTTCACATTATCGAGATCTACCTGCCTGTGTATACTTATAAAAAACTCGAGTCCGACTGGGGCATGCAGTTTGGGCCGAAGCCCACCTGTATTTAATCAGACGTTAGCTCTGCTGTCCAGGGCACTGCAATGGGATTTATTTATGTACCGCCGGTGGGTTCCAGGGAGCCAACCCTGCTGTGGGTCCACAGGGACTTCACATTAGGGAGTTGTACCTACCTGTGTCTACTTATAAAAAACCCCAGTCTGACTGGGGCATGCAGTGTGGGCCGAAGCCCACCTGTATTTTATCTGACGTTAGCTCAGTTGTGCAGGGCACTGCAATGGGATTTATTTATGTACAGCCGGTGGCTTCCTGGGCCCACCCATGCTGTCGGTCCACACGGACTTCACATTAGGGAGTTGTACCTGCTTGTGTCTATGTATTAAAAACCCCGGTCTGACTGGGGCATGCAGTGTGGGCCGAAGCCCACCTGTATTTTATCTGACATTACCTCAGCTGGGCAGGGCAATGCAATGGGATTTATTTATGTACAGCCTGTGGCTTCCTGGGACCCACCCATGCTGTCAGTCCACACGGACTTCACATTAGGGAGATGTACCTGCCTGTGCATACGTATAAAAAACTCGAGTCTGACTGGGGCATGCAGTGTGGGCCGAAGCCCACCTGCAATATATCTGATGTTAGCTCTGCTGTCCAGGGCACTGCAATGGGATTCATTTATGTACCGCCGGTGGGTTCCAGGGAGCCACCCCTGCTGTGGGTCCACAGGGACTTCACATAGGGGAGGTGTACCTACCTGTGTCTACTTCTAAAAACCCCAGTCTGACTGGGGCATGCAGTGTGGGCCGAAGCCCAACTATATTTTATCTGATGTTAGCTCTGCTGTCCAGGGCACTGCAATGGGATTTATTTATGTACCGCCGGTGGGTTCCAGGGAGCCAATCCTGCTGTGAGTCCACAGGGACGTCACATAGGGGAGTTGTACCTACCTGTGTCTACTTATAAAAAAAACCCAGTCTGACTGGGGCATGCAGTGTGGACCGAAGCTCACCTGTATTTTATCTGACGTTAGCTCAGTTGTGCAGGGCACTGCAATGGGATTTATTTATGTACCACTGGTGGCTTCCTGGGACCCACCCATGCTTACGGTCCACACGGACTTCACATTAGGGAGTTATACCTGCCTGTGTCTACTCATAAAATAACCCAGTCTGACTGGGGCATGCAGTGTGGCCCGAAGCCCACCTGTATTTAATCTGACGTTAGCTCTGCTGTTCAGGGCACTGCAATGGGATTTATTTATGTACTGCTGGTGGGTTTCAGGGAGCCACCCATGCTGTGGGTTTACAGGGACTTCACATTAGGGGAGTTGTTCCTGCCTGTGTCTATGTATTAAAACCCCAGTCTGACTGGGGCATGTAGTGTGGGCCAAAGCCCACCTGTATTTTATCTGACGTTACCTCAGCTGTGCAGGGCAATGCAATGGGATTTACTTATGTACCGCCGGTGGCTTCCTGGGACCCACCCATGCTGTCGGTCCACACGGACTTCACATTATCGAGATCTACCTGCCTGTGTATACTTATTAAAAACTCGAGTCTGACTGGGGCATGCAGTTTGGGCCGAAGCCCACCTGTATTTAATCAGACGTTAGCTCTGCTGTCCAGGGCACTGCAATGGGATATATTTTTATACCGCCGGTGGGTTTCAGGGAGCCACCCATGCTGTCGGTCCACACAGACTTAACATTAGGGAGTTGTACCTGCCTGTGTCTACTCATAAAATACCCCAGTCTGAATGGGGCATGCAGTGTGGGCCAAAGCCCAACTGTATTTAATGTGACGTTAGCTCAACTGTGCAGGGCACTGCAATAGGATATATTTTTATACCGCCGGTGGGTTCCAGGGAGTCACCCATGCTGTCGGTCCATTTTGTCATGATTTTGTCATACTTGTGAGACAACCTATGTCTATGCATATCGTACCACTTTCTTTTACCCATCTATAAAAAATGA
This sequence comes from Eleutherodactylus coqui, assembly GCF_035609145.1. Classification (NCBI taxonomy): domain Eukaryota; kingdom Metazoa; phylum Chordata; class Amphibia; order Anura; family Eleutherodactylidae; genus Eleutherodactylus; species Eleutherodactylus coqui. The sequence continues at coordinate 24,926,394 of NC_089841.1, forward strand.
TAAGGAGGCAGTTCATGGAAAGAGCTGATATCCCTTTGTCAAAATCAGAATACTCAGTCTCATCTGGTTACTTCTAAGGTGTGTGGTCATCTATGACTCTTATTTTAACTCTATCTAATCTGATGAATTTCTATAACAGTACTTATATCGTTTTTCTTGCCATTGTTATTATTATTTTAGTCAGTTCTGTATTCAGATTGTCTGGACTATTTATGTAGTTATCAATTATATTGGAGTAGAGTGAACTTAGGTTACGTACTGTTACTCTTAACAAACCCTCCTTCCTCTATTTATGATCCATACATAATACTAGTCTGCTTACTAAATCACACTAACTATATAAACTAACAGATACAGCGATTCTTCACGAACCCCCGAGCACATAATCTGTTCGATACTTTGATACTTTTACTCTCCACTGATAATTTGTACTTTTTTGTGCATCTCTTTTCCTTTCTCCCATTTCTTTTACTCTATTTACTCTCCTATCCTAATTATTGTACTTTACCCAACTGTTTCGGCGGAAGGGGCTGTGTCCCTGAAATGCATCAATACTGCCTGTTTTAGTTAAATCATTTGTTTTATCAGGCTGTGCGCCCCTAGTTGTATAGTCCTGTATAAATAAAGTCTGATATGTTACCCTGAAGTTGTAGAACCTTTCCCATGTGATCACAGCTGTATATTACTGTGTGCGACTCTTCCTAGTATATGACCCTATAGTGATGAGATGGAGGGGAGACGCCCTTGCTGGGCTCATTGGTGGAAACATCATCTAAAGGAAGAAGAAAGATCGGCCCAAATACAAACATGTAAGTTACACAAGTAAACTTTTATCAACAGTTAGAAACAAGTTTAGAGACGCAGTTATATGTATCAGTGTGAAATATTCTATGTACACGGCTGATAATAAAGGTGGATTATATTTGTTTCTGACTAACAGCTCTTCATCGGTAAATACATACATTTCTTATTCATCACTAAATTACTCCCCTTTTCTTGTATGACATGTGACTACTTTTTTTTTTACATTTTTTTGTATGGTTTGACAAAACAGGCTTAAAAAGATGTCTTCCCTCCTGTGTGAGTTTTTTGATGTCGCAGTAAACATGATTTGTGAGTAAAACATTTCCCACATTCTGAACAAGAAAATGGCTTCTCTCCTGTGTGAATTCTCTGGTGTTTAACAAGGTTTGATTTTGCTGCAAAATATTTCCCACATTCTGAACAAGAAAATGGCTTCTCTCCTGTGTGAATTCTCTGGTGTTTACCAAGGTCTGATTTTGCTGCAAAATATTTCCCACATTCTGAACAAGAAAATGGCTTCTCTCCTGTGTGAATTCTCTGGTGTTTACCAAGGTCTGATTTTGCTGCAAAATATTTCCCACATTCTGAACAAGAAAATGGCTTCTCTCCTGTGTGAATTCTCTGGTGTTTACCAAGGTCTGATTTTGCTGCAAAATATTTCCCACATTCTGAACAAGAAAATGGCTTCTCTCCTGTGTGAATTCTCTGGTGTTTACCAAGGTCTGATTTTGCTGCAAAATATTTCCCACATTCTGAACAAAACAATGCCTTTTCTCCTGTGTGAATCCTCTTATGTTTACCAAGGTCTGATTTTGCTGCAAAATATTTCCCACATTCTGAACAAAAAAATGGCTTTTCTCCTGTGTGAATCCTCTTATGTGTAACAAGGACTGATTTCGCTGCAAAACATTTCCCACATTCTGAACAAGGAAATGGCTTCTCTCCTGTGTGAATTCTCTTATGTGTAACAAGGACTGATTTCGCTGCAAAACATTTCCCACATTCTGAACAAGGAAATGGCTTCTCTCCTGTGTGAATTCTCTTATGTGTAACAAGGACTGATTTCGCTGCAAAACATTTCCCACATTCTGAACAAGGAAATGGCTTTTCTCCTGTGTGAATTCTTTGATGTCGCAAGAAATGTAATTTCTCTCTAAAACATTTCCCACATTCTGAACATCCAAACGGCTTCTCTCCAGTATGAGTTCGCTGGTGTTTAACAAGGTCTTTTTTCATTGTAAAACATTTCCCACATTCTGAACAAGAAAATGGCTTCTCTCCTGTGTGAATTCTTTGATGTTGCAAGAGATATGATTTCTCTGTAAAACATTTCCCACATTCTGAACAAGGAAATGGCTTTTCTCCTGTGTGAATTCTTTGATGTTGCAAGAGATGTGATTTCTCTCTAAAACATTTCCCACATTTTGAACATCCAAATGGCTTCTGTCCAGTATGAGTTCGCTGGTGTTTAACAAGGGCTGATTGCGTTGCAAAACATTTCCCACATTCTGAACAAGAAAATGGCTTTTCTCCTGTGTGAATTCTTTGATGTGTAACAAGGGCTGATTTCATTGCAAAACATTTCCCACATTCTGAACAAGGAAATGGCTTTTCTCCTGTGTGAATTCTTTGATGTTGCAAGAGATGTGATTTCTCTGCAAAACATTTCCCACATTTTGAACAAGAAAATGGCTTCTCTACTGTGTGAATCCTCTTATGTGTAACAAGGACTGATTTCGCTGCAAAACATTTCCCACATTCTGAACAAGGAAATGGCTTCTCTCCTGTGTGAATTCTCTTATGTGTAACAAGGACTGATTTCGCTGCAAAACATTTCCCACATTCTGAACAAGGAAATGGCTTCTCTCCTGTGTGAATTCTTTTATGTGTAACAAGGGCTGATTTTTTTATAAAACATTTCCCACATTCTGGACAAGAAAATGGCTTTTCTCCTGTGTGAATTCTCTTATGTGTAACAACGGCTGATTTCTCTGTAAAACATTTCCCACATTCTGAACAAGAAAATGGCTTTTCTCCTGTGTGAATTCTTTTATGTGTAACAAGGGCTGATTTTGCTGCAAAACATTTCTCACATTTTGAACATGAAAATGGCTTCTCTACTCTGTGAGTTCTCTGATGTCTAACAAGGTTTGATTTCCATGTAAAACATTTCCCACATTCTGAACAAGAAAATGGCTTCTCTCCTGTGTGAAATTCTTGATGTCGCAGGAAATGTGTTTTGTGAGCAAAACATTTCCCACATTCTGAACATGAATATGTCTTCTCCCCTGTGTGAGTTCCATGATCTTCTCCCCTCCTGTGACATCTATTCTGCTCATCGGTCTGTGATGAATCAGAAGACGGGACCTGTATAAGAGGATCCGATGATGGATCTTTGCTGTGAAGGGCTGAGGAGATATCTGGGATAATGGCAGGTTCTTCATATGTTTCTTGTGTGATACCGCAATCCTCTGCTTTACAATCTGCAGATATCAGATGTCTCTCTGAGCTCCCGATACCGTCATCTGCCAAGAATAAAGTTGATTATTCTTTAATACTATAGACTTTAAAAATGATACTGATATTTTATAACATTTCTATACAAATAACAAGTCATGTAGAAAAAGGTCATCATCATCTAAGGGTGCTTTTACACAGGCTGACAGCTGCTAGAGCTATCACTGAAGAGAGCCATTATAGATGACTGTCTGCCCATGTAAACACGGATCCTGACAGAGAAAGTGAGTGAGAATCGCTCAACTTTCGAAGTCACTTGGTTTGCAGCTCACTTAAAGACCAAGTGATTGTCAGTGAAGAACAAATCATCAAAAACTACAGATGTGAATTGGGACTTAAAAGTAGATAATTCTGGTTTCCATCAATGTAGGGGATCTATATTGTGTGCAGCAAATATAGAACTGCTCATCTGTAAAACAGCTTAGTGCATTCAATAATGCGATATTCTGTCACATCAGACCGGGGCAGGGAGGCATGTTCTTCCAGGGCAAGGTTTACGGTCACCATGTTTGCCGCTGCTCTCAAAGGTACGGGGAGTCCTGCAAGTACTAGTGCTGACAGTCTTACTCACGGTACTGTCATGTCCCGCTCTCTCATAGGCTGACAGAGTGACCTCCCTCCCTGACTCCAGCGTTCACTGTAGTTTGACTGACCGCACAGGGGGGAAAGAAGTGAGGTCCCGTTGTGAGCCGGAGAGAGCGAGCGCACAATGGAGGATAATGGGGCAATGGAACATGGGGTCTGTTTGGGGGACATTGGAGGATGATGGAGCTGATACCTTTTGGTGTTTAAAGTTTATTCTGAGTCCCATAAGACTCTAGTTATGCCACTGATTGGGAGCATAGGAGGTCACAATACTAACTGAGGCCACAGAGTGGGGGTCACATTATTGATTGAAGCCTTAGAGCGAGTCACATTACTAATTGAGGCCATAGCAGGGGGCAATATTACATAAAGTAAGACCACAATGGGCATATTATTGGATGTAAAGGGAGGGGGAGGGGCACTGAAATGTCAACTAGTGGTTGCAGCAGCAGCAGCTTAATGGGAAGAGGGAGGAGAAGTAAGTTTGGCTGCAAGAAAACAGGAAGAAAATAATATATTACATAATTTTTAATTTATTCCAGTGTGGGGGGGAGGGGGATTCTGAGGTTTGCTCTAGGTCCCCCAGGGTTCTTTGTATGCCCCTGCTTCTACTCGCAGCCTATGCACTTCATAGTTCCCGGTCATGCGGCAAGCTCTGCTCTGTAGACCTGCTGTCAGGCTGCTATACATCTGTAAACTGTGCCCTTAATGCGCTCGTCTGAAACTGGTCATAAAGGGGAAATACAGTTCCTGGTTCTGTTTACATGTACACAGCTTGGTTCCTGTATTTACATACCAAGCTTGGTTCTGGTATTGTATGTATGTACATCACCAAGCTTGATTTTGGTGTTGTAATTATGTTATGACCTTGGTTCTGGTGCTGTATTTATGGCACCTAGTGGCCAGCTCACACCCTCCTATACCTCATATATATTCTACAGTTCATGCACAGCGATTTTTGCATCAAGTGTTTTGAAAAGAACCAAAACCAGCGGAATCTGCTCAGGCCCCCATATTGCTGGCCAATTCAATTTCCTATTTCTAGTTATATGCAGCAGACCCACTAGGACCCCCACTAAGCTGGAAGGCTACATACACGGGCACGATGTTTCTTCTTCACTCGTGACCTGTGCTCCACCCCCATCCTGGATATTTCATTGAGAGCCGGATTGAAGTCCGTCATTGAGACAAAGAAAAACAGCAAACAGAATAAATTATGACCTTTTACATCCCAGAGCATACTCCCAGAACTATTCTCAAGCCCCCGACCCAGCCCATCCGAACTGGAGAGGTCACAGGTTCAGACTCCACATATGGACAACCCAACATCTTCACCACTAGGAGACCAATCTGTCCTCCCACTATCAACATCAGAAGACTCCGTTATGGCTAGTGATGAGCGAGCATACTCGCTAAGGGCAATTGCTCGAGCGAGCATTGCCCTTAGCGAGTACCTGCCCGTTCGAGAGACAAGGTTCGGGTGCCGGCGGCGATCAGGGAGCTGCGGGGAGGAACGGAGGGGAGATCTCTCTCTTTCCCCCCCGCTCCTCCCTGCTGACTGCCGCAACTCACCGCACCCCCGCGTCGACACCCGAACCTTTTCTCTCGAGCGGGGAGATACTCGCTAAGGGCCATGCTCGCTCGAGCAATTGCCCTTAGTGAGTATAGTCACTCATCTCCAGTTACGGCACTTTTTCTTTGTATTCAACATCTCTTTAAAGCAGAATTACAATCTACACTATGCGATATCAACGGCCAGATACATGATCTAGGACAACGTACTACGGATCTGAAACACAAGACAGATGACATAGTAGACGCCCTGGATGAGGAACGAGCTGGGGGCGAAGATTACTCTGAGCGGATAGAAGCTTTAGAATTGAAATGTGAGGATCTGGAAGACTGAAGTAGATGGGCCAATATCCGAATCAGAGGTATGCCAGAGGCTATCACTAACATCCATGAAGCTGCAACTAATTTGTTCTCTGCGCTGCTAACACAAGTCTCTTAAGAAAGCTTACGTATCATCCGTATCCACCGTGCACTGGCCACACTTCAAGGGGTTGTCCCGCGAAAGCAAGTGGGGTTATATACTTCTGTATGGCCATATTAATGCACTTTGTAATATACATTGTGCATTAATTATGAGCCATACAGAAGTTATTCACTTACCTGTTCCGTTGCTAGCGTCCCCGTCTCCATGGCGCCGTCTAATTTCAGCGTCTAATCGCCCGATTAGACGCGCTTGCGCAGTCCGGTCTTCTCTCTTCTGAATGGGGCCGCTCGTGCCGGAGAGCGGCTCCTCGTAGCTACGCCCCGTCACGTTTGCCGATTCCAGCCAATCAGGAGGCTGGAATCGGCAATGGAGCGCACAGAGCCCGGAGTGAAGATCCCGGCGGCCATCTTACTCAGGTAAGTAAGAAGTCGCAGCAGCGCCGAGATTCGGGTAAGTACTGTACGTTTTTTTTTTAAACTCCTGCATCGGGTTTGTCTCACGCCGAACGGGGGGACTATCGAAAAAAAAGAAAAACCCGTTTCGGCGCGGGACAACCCCTTTAACAACCCAAATCTGCCAAGAAACATTGTCCTCAAACTCCATTATGGCGAGATGAGCGACCAGATACCAGCAGCTGCAAAAAATCTGACAGTGCTCCTGGGGCTTCCGGGGTCTATCCAGATCTATGCGGATATTGCCCCAATCACTCTGGCTAAAAGAAGAAGTCTGAGTCCTCTCACTCAGGTTTTACAAAGAGCTAATATCCATTATAGATGGAATTTCCCCTTCACATTGAACGTGAAGATCAACCAGCAAATATATCATTTCTGAACCCTGGAAGAAGGAAGATGTGCTTTGGTGGAAGAAAGAATTCCCCTCGATTCTCCGAATGTCATGACACTCAGAGCACAGCGGCCAACGAGAACCTGGTCAATGACTGTATCTCCACGCCGAGATTGGCCCTTCTGTGATAGACATGTTGATTATTTTGATATAAAATGTCTATCGATTTATATAACCCAAATGTATTTTGCTGTTGTAATGACTCTAAGCTCTGAGGAGTTTAAAGGACACACACACAATCTAATCATAGTATTTGCTCTAAGTACATAGAATTACACAACCAGCCTCTAAGAGTTAAAGGGCCATAGTGTCGTGTATATCCTGTGTTTAATACTGAGTGTTTACCTAGCCCCTTCCACTCCTCATACAATCTATTTAAACAATGGGTTGCCACATACACAGAAACTGCTTAAGGTTGTCTGCATGCTAAAGAAGACAAAGTCCACACTATGGCGGACGTGAGGGAGGGTGGGGAGAGAGGTGGGAGATTCTATATGATCCGACAAATGAGAATCTTATATGTTACTGATGTAATCTGTTGCACGCCCATTGAAGGGCGGTTGTCATGTGTTATAATAAAAAGCCTGAGCCTCTACACATTGTGGAGACTCTCCCGGTTTTAGACCAGCATTTGTGTCTGATTCTGCGCGACGATGTGTGCACACGATATAATTTGGAAGCGACAAAATACCCCAAAAGCCTGCTGGAGAAATCATAATCCAGATCACTTCCAGTGAGGTAGAACTCCATTCAACTACGGGACTATACGGTACTCTTCCATATGTAACACAGCATCACCTGGGGTGGGGAATTACAGGGAGGGGGCTGTAATGGTGGACTTTATTCATCTACAAGTCTTTACAACGCATCTCTCTGACCCCCCAAGCAAAAGAGACATTTCAAGACATTTCTTATCACTGGGGGCCACCCTGGGCGATTAGCTGTTCAAGTGCTATTCCAAAACGTCCCGTGTGCCTGCATTTTTGGGTTGGGTTGCTCTCGGTACCTGAGAGACAAACAGTCTGATCATCAATGAATATGGTTAATGTTTAGAGTATGTGATTTTGATCTGTTTTTTTTCACCCTTTCTTCTCTAGCTAGCTTTAGCTCCAGGACGGATTGGAGCTATTTGTTGCCCTTTCCACCCTGGACCTGGTGGGTGTCTCACATATTATGGGGAACGCGCCCGACGTCTGGACCACTCTGCGTTTACAAGCCCAATACATTGTTGTTATGTTTCTGTTAGTTGTAAGTTTTCCCAGCTATGTGTTTTTATCTAAGGTAAATAAGGGGGATGGAATAAATCCTCCACAGTGCCACCTATTGAAAGGCAGCATTTCTGACCCCTATCTAAGGTACCTATTAGAGATGAGCGAACGCGTTCGTCCGAGCTTGATATTCGTGCGAATATTAGGGTGTTCGGGATGTTCGTTATTCGTAACGAACACCATGCGGTGTTCTGGTTACTTTCACTTCCTTCCCTGAGACGTTTGCGCGCTTTTCTGGCCAATTGAAAGACAGGGAAGGCATTACAACTTCCCCCTGCAACGTTTAAGCCCTATACCACCCCCCTGCTGTGAGTGGCTGGGGAGATCAGGTGTCCGCCTAATATAAAAGTCGGCCCCTCCCGCGGCTCGCCTCAGATGCGGTGTGAGTTAGATGAGGGACAGTGCTGTTTGTACCGGAGCTGCTGTAGGGAAAGAATTGGTAGTTAGTGTAGTCTTCAAGACCCCCAAAGGTCCTTATTAGGGCCACTGATAGCTGTGTGTTGGCTGCTGTTAGCAGTGGCAATTATTTTTTTTTCTCAAAATCGCCTCTGCAGAGCGTTGCACCCGGCATTAGGGACAGAAGTGTTGGATAGGCAGGGAGAGTGTTAGGAGTGAGTGTAGCCTTCAAGAACCTCAACGGTCCTTTCTAGGGCCATATTTAACTGTGTGCAGTACTGTGCTGGCTGCTGTTAGCTGTGCTGCATATTTTTTTTCTTCTCAAAATCGCCTCTGCAGAGCATTGCACCCTTCATTGATACTGCAGGGAAAGAATTGTATAGGCAGGGCGACAACACAGTTATTATTCATTGAATATACGCAGTGCGGCCTTTTGCTTGTAAAACAACTGAAAACAAATCTATTTGTCCAGCCTCTGTCCGTCCTAAGGGCTGTGGACACGTGTGAGCTGCGTGAACAACGTTGAAAAATCAGACACACCCAGCTACGCTTTACTGCTGGCTTCGCCATTTGCTTTCCTTAATTGGGAAAAAAATACCTGCTCTGCCAGAGTTATAATAACTCTGCTACCCTCACGTTCTGTGACACATAAGCAGGGACACAGCACAGTTATTAAACTTAGATTATTCATTCACTAGAGGCAGTGGGGCCTTTCATTTTTCCAAAAAGGGAAAAAATTATATTTGGCCTGCAGTCTTGCGCCAATTTATTTCCTGCCTGTGAAATCAAATCACTGGTAATACAGCATGCTGAGGGGTAGGGGTAGGCCTAGAGGACGTGGACGCGGCCGAGGACGCGGAGGGCCAAGTCAGGGTGTGGGCACAGGCCGAGCTCCTAATCCCGGTGTGGCGCAGCCGACTGCTGCGCGATTAGGAGAGAGGCACGTTTCTGGCGTCCCCACATTCATCGCCCAATTAATGGGTCCACGCGGGAGACGGTTATTAGAAAATGAGCAGTGTGAGCAGGTCCTGTCCTGGATGGCAGAAAGTGCTTCGAGCAACCTATCGTCAACACGCAGTTCTGCGCCGTCCACTGCTGCAAATCCGAATCCTCTGTCTGCTGCTCCTCCTTCTTCCCAGCCTCCTCACTCCACTACAATGACACCTGCTCAGGAGCGGGAACACTCCCAGGAACTGTTCTCGGGCCCCTGCTCAGATTGGGCAGCAGCGGTTCCTCTCCCACCAGAGGAGTTTATCGTCACTGATGCCCAACCATTCGAAAGTTCCCGGGGTCCGGGGGAAGAGGCTGGGGACTTCCGCCAACTGTCTCAACAACTTTCTGTGGGTGAGGAGGACGATGACGATCAGACACAGTTGTCTTGCAGTGAGGTAGTAGTAAGGGCAGTAAGTCCGAGGGAGCAGCGCACAGAGGATTCGGAGGAAGAGCAGCAGGACGATGAGGTGACTGACCCCACCTGGTGTGCAACGCTTACTCAGGAGGACAGGTCTTCAGAGGGGGAGGTAAGGGCATCAGCAGGGCAGGTTGCAAGAGGCAGTGCGGTGGCCAGGGGTAGAGGCAGGGCCAGACCGAATAATCCACCAAGTGTTTCCCAAAGCGCCCCCTCGCGCCATGCCACCCTGCAGAGGCCGAGGTGCTCTAAGGTCTGGCAGTTTTTCACAGAGACGCCTGACGACCGACGAACAGTGGTGTGCAACCTTTGTTGCGCAAAGCTCAGCCGGGGAGCCAACACCAACAGCCTCACCACCACCACCATGCGCAGACATATGATGGCCAAGCACCCCACAAGGTGGGACGAAGGCCGTTCAGCGCCTCCGGTTTGCACCCCTGCCTCTCCCCCTGTGCCCCAACCTGCCACTGAGATGCAACCCCCCTCTCAGCACACAGGCACTACCGCCTCATGGCCTGCACCCACACCCTCATCTCCGCTGTCCTCGGCCCCATCCAACAGTGTAGTTCAGCGCACCGTCCAGCCGTCGCTTGCGCAAGTGTTCGAGCGCAAGCGCAAGTACGCCGCCACGCACCCGCACGCTCAAACGTTAACCGTCCGCATAGCAAAATTCATCAGCCTTGAGATGCTGCCGTATAGGGTTGTGGAAACTGAGTCCTTCAAAAGTATCATGGAGGCGGCGGCCCCGCGCTACTCAGTTCCCAGTCGCCACTACTTTTCCCGATGTGCCGTCCCAGCCCTGCACGACCACGTCTCCCGCAACATTGTACGCGCCCTCACCAACGCGGTTACTGCCACGGTCCACTTAACTACGGACACGTGGACAAGCACAGGCGGGCAGGGCCACTACATCTCCCTGACGGCACATTGGGTGAATTTAGTGGAGGCTGGGACAGAGTCAGAGCCTGGGACCGCTCACGTCCTACCCACCCCCAGAATTGCGGGCCCCAGCTCGGTGCTGGTATCTGCGGAGGTGTATGCTTCCTCCACTAAAGCACCCTCCTCCTCCTCCTCCTCCTCTGTCTCGCAATCAAGAGGTGTTAGCAGCAGCATGTCGCCAGCAGTCGGTGTCGCGCGGTGTGGCAGCACAGCGGTGGGCAAGCGTCAGCAGGCCGTGCTGAAACTACTCAGCTTAGGCGATAAGAGGCACACGGCCCACGAACTGCTGCAGGGTCTGACACAGCAGACCGACCGCTGGCTTGCGCCGCTGAGCCTCCAACCGGGCATGGTCGTGTGTGACAACGGCCGTAACCTGGTGGCGGCTCTGCAGCTCGGCAGCCTCACGCACGTGCCATGCCTGGCCCACGTCTTTAATTTGGTGGTTCAGCGCTTTCTGAAAAGCTACCCACGCTTGTCAGACCTGCTCGTAAAGACACGCCGGCTCAACGCACATTTCCGCAAGTCCCACACGGACGCTGCCACCCTGCGCACCCTGCAACATCACTTTAAGCTGCCAGTGCACCGACTGCTGTGCGACGTGCCCACACGGTGGAACTCTACGCTCCACATGTTGGCCAGGCTCTATGAACAACGTAGAGCAGTGGGAGTCAGCCCCCTCAATTCCTTTCAGAAGAGTGGGCCTGGTTGGCAGACATCTGCCATGTCCTTGGAAACTTTGAGGAGTCTACCCAGGTGGTGAGCGGCGATGCTACAATCATTAGCGTCACCATTCCTCTGCTATGCATCTTGAGAAATTCCCTGCAAACCATAAAGGCAGCTGCTTTGCGCTCGGAAACGGGGGCGGGGGAAGACAGTATGCCGCTGGATAGTCAGGGCACCCTCCTGTCTATTTCTCAGCGCGTACAGGAGGAGGAGGAGGAGCATGAGGAGGATGAGGAGGAGGGGGAAGAGACAGCTTGGCCCGCTGCTGACGGTACACCGGCTGATTGCCTGTCATAACAAATGTGTCCTGGAATTTCTGGAATTCATCTTATGCCACAATTTTTTCCTGTTTGAAGCCAAGTACTTCCACCAGCTCAGGGGCACTGCGATGGGGACTCCTTGTGCCCCATCGTACGCCAACCTGTACCTGGGCTGGTGGGAGGAACGGTTAATCTTCAACAGTGACAACATTCTTGAATTAGATAACATCTTATTATGGATACGATATATAGATGATGTGTTACTGTTCTGGAATGGCAGTCGGTCGTCCCTTGAGTCTTTTATTGAGAATCTTAATCACAACGATCTAAATCTTCGGATTACTTCAGAAATCCATACCACCACATTGTCTTTTCTTGACCTTCAGATCAAGAAAGACCCATTGGGTCAAATAACCTCTTCCTTATATCGTAAATCCACGGCTACAAATAGCTTACTCACTTGGGATAGCTTTCACCCTATACCACTTAAACGTGGTATACCTAAAGGCCAGTTCCTCCGCCTTCGGCGGAATTGTTCAGATGATCTCAGTTTCGAGTTGGAAAGTAAGAAATTATACAATTGTTTCAAAAATCGCAAATATCCCGAGCATATTATCAATGAAGCATTCCGTTTTGCCTCAACACAAAGAAGAACTGATCTTCTCCAACCCAAAATACGCCAATCTGACAACAAGGCTAGGATCATTGGTACATATGATACGTGCTCAGTGCAAGTAAGGAATATCCTTGAATATTATTGGGATATCCTCAAACGCGACAGAGACCTCCAAGACCATCTTCCCGACAAACCTTCCTTAACATTCCGCCGAGGCCATAACTTAAAGGATCACCTGGTAAAAAGCCATCTCCCTCCTAGTGAGTCCCAAATTACTTGGCTTGGTTCCAGCAGACCTCAGGGTACCTTTGCATGCCATGGCTGTCTCGCCTGCCCATTTATTCTACGTGGTAACACCTTTAAATCATCTTCTACTGATACGGTTTATTCATGTAGAGACTTCATAAATTGCAGGACGCAAAATATAGTATACCTAGCTACATGTTCTTGCCCCATGAATTATGTGGGCAAGACGATTCGACAATTCCGGCGTAGAATACTTGATCATCTGGGTAACATTAGACGTCACGAGTCAACCCCTCTAGCTGACCATATGTGGAATTTCCACAATGGCGATACAAAACTATTGAAGTTTCAGGGTATTGAAATCTTAAGGACTCATGGTCGACGTGGCGATATAGATAAAAAATTGTTATGCAAAGAGGCTGCTTGGATTTACCGTTTGAACACAATCAACCCCAACGGTTTAAACGAGAATCTCTGCTTTAATTGCTTTCTATAAAATTCCTTTTGATTTTCTCATTACTTCGGAGTCTACAATCGATATCTACAACCATTTACTCTATTATGAGATTATCATATCATCTTTTCATTAATGATCACTGCTGCGTCCTCTTATGGACTAACTAGAATTGGCCTACCTATATTTACCATCCGCGTTTATCTGACATGATATGTATCGTAATTACCGTACTACTGCTTTAGGTCCGGTTTATCAATCATATGGCATAACATAAGAATTTGTGTATGTCTTTTGTCTGATCAAGATTAGCCTTATACCTCTGTTATAACATCTCTTTTAATTAACAAGTTTATATTGAGGTACTTATACGTTTCATTCCATCTTGAGCCAAAGGAATCATCTTCCCAAACCTCTATAAGAAACATCAAGTAGTCTTTACCTTCAGTTCGGCGCTGATTCCTTTAACTTGGATCTACTTCTAACATGTTTTACTTACGGAGTTATCCAATCATGTGATGTTACTATGTCATCCTATTATATGACCGCCGTTACCGGGGTGATGCATTTTCCCCGTTGTAATAAGCGGTATCCAGCGATATCTTGAACGTCATGACGCTGATTACATGATATAACGTGATGACGTCATGACGTAACGCGCATAAGCGCGATTAACAGTATACTCTGTTAACCCTCTCAATTTATCCCTCATCACATGATCGCCGTTGCTAGGGCAACGTATACTCTCCGTTATATGAAGTTTATCCCACGTCATGACGCCGGTCACATGATGAACGCGATGACGTCACAGCGCCGCGCGCGCATGCGCGATTACACTACACCACGGCGATTCTACTACGACTAATCTCAGACCTAAAATGATCCATATGGATCATCAGTCTATGCGGTAAGATCTCACTCCTTTCCCCTTCACCGATACTATCAGTAAATGTTAGAATAGCGGATGCGATAAAGTTTTTTTTTTTTTTTTTTTTTTCATTAATGAACTGGGGCTATCTAGCCCCACCTACTATAACCTATGATTGGCCAACCACTTATACCAACCCCCTTCTGGGAGGACTTTCTGGGTATATTAGCAGCAGCACACTGGGCTTTCAAACAGATTGCCTGAACTCACCATCAGAGTTCTAGGCTCTACCATTTTTTTATTTTGAATGGATGTGTGTGATAGTTAGCTCTCCTAGCTGGGTAGCAAAGATATCGTTCTGCTCCCGCTATTATGCTGTTCATGTTTGACTAACTTTGAATGAATGGGATCCAGTTGCTCTAATAATGGCTGGGATTTATTCCCTTTAGAGGATGACTGTCACTTAATTTATCTAGGCAGTAATAGGTCTTGATCTGAAAACTACTCTACCTCTACATAGAGCTTGGGAATCAATTATCATCTCAATTGATATCCCTGATGCCAATTTTCATTCATTCTGTCATCTACTATCTCTCACTAGTCCATGGACAATATATACTAAGGTTATATTATCCTTTCTGAACCTGTGTTCTACATTCTACCTGTGAGCTCTTTTATACTATCACACCAACGATAGCTGACAGAGGCTACCTAACTCTGTTGTGTCTCAGATTACCACTGTGGCACTTTTTGAGACTATATTCTCTCTTTTTGCCAAAAGATATCAGTATGGCAAAATATCTTTGATGATACTGTCAACTCTAATTGACTAAAAACTCATTTAACCGCTCCTGATGAACTACTATCTACCCTGGTAGGGAAACGCGTTGAGCGTCAATTAATCCATCTGAGAGGACTACTCTCCTTCTCAAGTGGTTATGAGGTTATGATACCCCCAGAAAACTGAGGAGACACCATTACCTCCCCAGTTAGACGGGTCCTTGAGTTTCTAAAAAATACCTAAAATTTGAGATCTTCATCTACTTTTGGCGTTACTCTTATCATCTAGATATTGGTGTGGGTCGCTTCTTAAATATATGAGATCCTTGGATTTTTCTTTTTACATCTTCAATACTGAAGTCCAGCGCTGCTGACTTTTGAATTTAGTCAGCCTCTGCTGTCATTCGAATTATTGTCAACACCACGCTCTTTGAGGGTAATTTTACCTATGTGGTGAGTGGCTTATGAATTGTTGCTTGGTATCGCACCTAGCCACATAAACCACATACCTCTAATTTTGGAGCTTGAGCTCTGTTGACTACTGAATGAATTTATCCTGTGACACTATCTTAAGTAATCTATACTCCACATGTATGTGTAGCTTACGTATCAATGATTGTTACTGTCACAATCTAAGATCATCTCGCATCATACTAGCGACCACCTAGTCTCAAGTATCTACAAGTTTAGTTTGGGTACTACTACCTTTTTATCTACCCACGCTGACCATCTCTGTTCTCTGTCTCTATGTATGTCTGGTTTGTCTTAGCCCTAATTGTTTTATAAATATTCTTAAATAAAAGTTATATTTTAGTTGTCTTATACTGCGAAGGGTTTCGATTTGATTATTGAGACAAATTCTGCCCCTGCGATTCCTCACACGCATGCTGCATTAGCTGAGGGACAGACCTGCTGGAATTCAGGGAAAATGATAGTGTAGGGTTGAGGTTACGATTAGGCAGGGATCCTTGCTCCAAGAACCCAACAGTCCTTTCTGGGACTACAACTCCTCTCATTGTGTGCATCAGCAGTTTGGCTGGCTGGGAGCCGTTATACTATTACAGTTTACTGTGTATATTTTGGGCTATAAACGTACGCATTTTGACCAAGTGCATTGTACAATATGATGAAGACTAGGGCTAGGGGGCGAGGTCAAGGATGTGGGCGTCCGAATGAGCGTGTGGGCAGAGGCCGAGGTCCTGGGTGGGGTGAAACAGTGCCTGCTGCTGAGGGATTAGTAGAGCGCTGCGTATCTATGCTTCATCTCACATTTTGCAGGTCCGCGTGGTAGACCATTATTAAAAGCACAACAGTGCAATCAGGTCATGACGTAAATAGCGGATAACGCGTCCAGTAATTTATCCAACACCCAGTCTTACACGCAGTCCACTCACGCTAGCCAAGGGACTGGACCTCCAAATCCTCAGGCTGATCCTCCTTCCTCCCAGCCTGGTTACTCCAGGAAAATTAGAGATTCAGAACAAGCATACTCCCAGGAACTGTCCTTGGGTCCCTGCCCTGAGTCGGAAAAATGGTTCATCAGCCACCTGATGAGTTTGTCGTGACCGGTGCCCAAAATTTGGAACTTTCACAGACTCAGGATGATGAGGGTGGGGACTCCCAAGTAGTGTCTCAAGAGCTATTTGTGGATGATGATGATGATGATGATGAGACACAGTTGTCTGTCAGTGAGGTTGTTGTTAGGGCAGTAAGTCTTGTGGATGATGAGGTGACTGACCCCACCTAAGTTGGAAAGCCTACTGAAGACAGCGCTTCAGAGGGGGAGGCAAGTGCAGCACCAAAACAGGTTGGAAGAGGCGGTGGGGTGGCCAGAGGGAGAAGTAGGGTCACAGCAAGTAATCCCCCGACTGTTCCCCACAACACCTCCTCGTGGCAAGCTCACGCGCAGAGAGCTAGGTGTTTGAAGGTCTGGAGGTTTTTTTATGAGAGCGCGGACAACCGACGAACAGTGGTGGGCAACCTGTGCTGCACCAAGATCAGCAGGAGAGCCACCACTACCAGCCTGACCACCACCAGCATGCGCAAGCATATAATGGCTAAGCACCCGACGAGGTGGAATGAAGGCCATTCACCGCCTGCGGGTCACACTGCAGGACTCTTCCCCTGTGTTACATCCTGGCACAGAGATGCAATCCCCCTCCCAGGACGCAGGCATGAGCGTCTTCACCTCCACGGTCCTCCGCTGCCTCCAGCAATGTGTCCCACCACAGCGTTCAGCTGTCCATATGTCCATAACCTAAGCATAAGAGCGCAAGCAGAAATATGCGGTCACCCACCCGTATGCACAATCGCTAAATGTGCATATCTCCAAACTACTGAGCTTGGAGATGCTGCGATATAGGCTGGTAGAAACTGAGGCTTACCGCAACCCTATGGCGGCGGCCGTCCCTCGCTACTCAGTCCCTAGTCACCACTATTTTTCACGCTGCGCCGTCCCCGCCCAACACCAGCATTTGTCACAAAATATAAAACGTGCCCTCACCAACGCGGTTACTGGGAAGGACCACTTAACCACCAACACATGTGCTGGCGGGCAGGGACATTACATCTCCCTGATGGCACATTGCATTAACCTGGTGGAGGCTGGGACCGAGTCTGACCCAGGGTCCGCTCACGTGCTACCCACACCGAGGATTGCGGGTCCTACCTTGACTTATTATGCCACCTCCTCCATACCCCCTCTGCTCCTCCTCCACCTCTCCATCTGTCCCGTCTCTACCATCTGTGAGCACGTTGCCTTTAGTCGGTAGCTTGAGGCACTGCAGCACTGCTGTGGGGAAGTGTCAGCAGGCCGTGCTGAAACTACACAGCTTGGTGACAAGAGGCACACCACCCAAAAACCTCCAACTAGGCATGGTCGTGTGTGATAATGACCGTAACCTGGTGGCGGCTCTGCAGCTTGGCAGACTAACACAAGTGCCATGCGGCCCCACGTGTTCAATCTGGTGGTTCAGCGCTTTCTTAAAAACGTGTGCGCACATTGCAGAAAGTTCACCACATATGCTGCCACCCTCAGGACACTGCAACATTGCTTCCAGCTGCCAGTGCATCGACTGTCGGGCGACGGGCCCACGCACTGGAATGCATCATTGCACATGTTGGCCAGGCTTTACGAGCAGTGTAGAGCCATTGTTGAATACCAGCTGCAACATGGCCATCAGAGTGGTAGTCAGCCTCCGCAGTTCTTCACAGAGGAAAAGGGCATGGATGTCTGACATCTGTCAGGTGTTAGGAAACTTTGAGAAATCAACATAAATGGTGATCGGTGATGCGGCCATTATCAGCGTAACCATCCCACTGCTTCGCCTGCTGAGAAGGTTGCTGCTAAGCATTAAGACCAACGCTTTATGGATAGAACAGGAGATGGGGGATGGAAATACATCACTTGATAGCCAGACCACTCTCACATCTGTTTCTCAGCACGTATTGGAGGAGGAGGAGAAGGAGGGGGAAGAGACTGCTGCCCACACTGCAGAGGGTACCCATGCTACTTCCTTCACATCTGTTCAGTGTGTATGGGCTGAAGAGGAGGAGGAGAAGGAGACTGAGAGTTATCCTCCTAGTGAAGAAAGC
The DNA here is from genome assembly GCF_035609145.1 of Eleutherodactylus coqui. Lineage (NCBI taxonomy): Eukaryota > Metazoa > Chordata > Amphibia > Anura > Eleutherodactylidae > Eleutherodactylus > Eleutherodactylus coqui. The sequence goes on from NC_089841.1 coordinate 24,944,691, forward strand.
GATGTGTTGCGTACTGGGACTCACATGACATACATGGCTGACTCCATGTTAAGCTGCCTTTTCTGTGACCCTCGCGTTAGATGCATTCTTGCCAACACGGATTACTGTTAATCCTTCTCGACCTATGGTATAAGGAGAACCTTTCCACTCTCATTCCCGAAGAGGAAAGGAGTACGAAAGTGATGCAATACCACAAGGCCTTGGATGAAAAGCTGATACTAAAGTTCCCATCTGACAATGCTAGCGGTAGAGAACGTAGTTCAGTGGGACAACTAGCAGGGATGATGCAGGGATCAGGCAGCATGTCTAGCGCAGGCAGGGGAACACTCTCCAAGGCCTTTGCCAGTTTTATGGCTCCCCAGCCAGACTTTGTCACCATTCCCAGTCTAGGCTGAGTAGGAAGGAACACTGTAAAAAGATGGTGTGGGAGTACATAGCCGACTTTACCAACATCCTCTGTGATCCCTCTGTTCTACACAAACTATTGGGTGTCAAAGATTGACACATGGCACAAAATTGCACTGTACGCATTGGAGGTGCTGGCCTGCCCTGCCGCTAGCGTCTTATCACAGAGGGTGTGTAGTGCTGCTGGAAGAATTATCACGGATAAGCGTAGCCGCCTGTCAACTGACAGCACCGACAGGCCTACACTCATTAAGATGAACAAAGTCTGCATTTCCCCTGACCTTTCTTCTCTACCGGTGGAAAGCAGCATAACATAAAGTATCTTTAAGCTGGAACTGGAGAACCATGCACCCCCTATCACTCCAAAAAAGGGTAGAAGTAGCTTGGACTATCCTTCTCTGATCTTCCTCCTCCTCCTCCTAAACCAGCATGTCAGCATGCTCTGTAAAAACTAATTTTTTACGGAGGGTTGCCTACAGGCTCTGTTAGCAAATTAAGCAAGTACGAGCTCTATGTTAAAAAAAAATTCTGGCGTTCACCTGCACTCTGGGTAAACAAATTTTTCAGAGGTACACCTATACTTTTGGTACACAAATTTTTCCGGAGTTTGCCTATACTCTTGGTACACAGATGTTTCAGGGGTTCGCCTTTACTCTTGGTAAAGCAATTGTTTCTGGGGTTCACCTATTGTCTTGGTAAACAAATGTTTCAGGGGTTCACCAATAGTCTTGGTACACGTTTCAGGGGTTCGCCTATACTCTTGGTACACAAATGTTGCAGGGGTTCGCCTATAGCCTTGGTACACGTTTCAGGGGTTCACTTATACTTTTGGTACACAAATTTTTCAGGGGTTCGCCTATACTCTTGGTAAAGCAATTGTTTCTGGGGTTCGCCTATACTCTTGGTATACAAATGTTTCAGGGGTTCGCCTAAACGCTTGGTCAACAAATGGTTCAGGGGTTTGCCTATAGTCTTGGAACTCATGTTTCAGGGGTTCGCCTATAGTCTTGGTACACGCTTCAGAGGTTTTCCCATAGTCTTGGTACACAAATCTTTCAGGGGTTCACCTATACTCTTGGTCAACAAATGTTTCAGGGGTTCACCTATACTCCAGGTAAACAATTACCCTGCACTCTCGCTCCACAAATCTTTCAGCTTCTCACCTGCAATCTTTTTAAAATGGGTTGTTTACTTCTATGTAGAAGTACTGGCCTCTGAGTCCCCACTATGCTGGCATTTGTGGCTAATGAAATGCTGCGACGGAGGTGGCATGGGATGGCACTTACAATTATACATTAATTTGTCTGCGATTTGTCTGCTATAAAGCACAACTTTAAAATGGTCACATGGCGTACGGAAACGTATACCAGCGCGGTAACCATCTTTGGCCACTAATTTCTTCACGGTTCATGCTGTCCTTCCCCGGGGCACTGGTTAACAAGCCCCTCGGGGAGATATATATTTTTTTCTATTTGCACGCTCCCTCAAGTGGCAGAAGCGTCGTTGTGTGCCCGGACGCTTGGAGGGGTTGCCCGGGTAAGACTGCCACCTGCCAGCTACTGCGGGCAGATAGGCAGAGTGGGGACTCAGGGACTCCGTGGCTCTGTCCCAAAAGAGAAGCCGCAGAGGGGCGGCTGCGGTGCATTGACTCCAGTGTGCGCATCCCCACTCCTTCTTGGCGCTTTGAGAAAATAGGTCAAATACCACCAACTCTCCGCCAGTACGCCTGGACAAAGGTGGGTTGACCTGAATCCCTGGGATGAGAGGAAAGGGCCGCTCCGTGCGGGGGCGTCGTCGGACCGTCCTACGGTGTCGTGGAGCTCCTGTCGGTGAAGTAGGCGAATGGGTGCACCTTACTCTGTCTGGGATGGGGACAGCTGGATGCAGTGCTGGGAAACATTTTCAGTACGTTGAGGATGCAGACACGTGCCTGCGTCCTGATGGGGAGTGGACAGCAATGCCAGCATGTAACAAAGGAGAAGAGGCAGTGGTGTCACCCGCAGGCAGTGATTGGCCTTCGTTGCACCTAGTGTGGTGCTTAGTTAAGGCGTGCCAGCATGTGTGCCTTGCTGATTATGGTCTGTCCCATCTAAATTGTTAGGGGGGTGAACACCAGGCTCTTGCCAACAATTTGGCTTAATAGTGCGACCTCAGATGCATCCATGCATGCTGCTTCTGTTGCTCCCTATGCGTTTCTGTGGTGTTTTCATCACTTTCTGATGTTTTCAGGTGATTCACACAACTTCCCCCATGAGGAGCATGGGTCACCTTCAAAAATGCTCGAGTGTCCCATTGACTTCAATGTGGTTCGTTATTTGAAACGAGCCCTTGAGCATTACGAAAAAGTTTGACTCGAGTAACAAGCACCCAAGCATTTTGGTGCTTGCTCATCTCTAATCATAACACCACATCATACTTCATTCCATACACCTCCTAAATACCATACCAATATCCTACCAAGCATTATTATTACCAGTGCCACACTTTTTACATCCTTACTTTCACAAAATTCATTTTTGCTTTCCATACCCTCACCATCCCATTCTCAGGTCCTGACCTTAGTATCTAACAGTCCCTCTCCAGTCTCCTTTCCCATTATCCAGCACCCTCATTTGACACATCCTTATAGGTCGTCATAGCAGCACAATGAAGGCATGCTGCAATCTGTAGACACAACCTCCTACCGGTGATGCCGGATCCCTCCTCCTCCGGGCCTGCACGCACTGAATGCAGAGTGGAGGATGAGCTGGTGGGGATAGTTTGTGGTTCGGGGGCAGCATGGGCCACGGCACCTCTCCAGCCCTGCACCGCCGCCTTGAGAAGGAAATATATATATCCTTGTAGGTAGAAAAGAAAACACTGGTACATGGCGGTACATAAATATATCCCATTGCATTGCCCAACACAGCTAAGGTAGTAATGTCGTGCTTAATGCAGGTGGGCTTCGGCCCACACTGCATGCCCCAGTCAGACTGGGGTTCTTTACAAGTGGACACATGTAGGTTAAACTCCGTGTGCACCTACAGCATGGGTGGCTCCCTGGAACCCACAGGCGGTACATAAAAATATCCCATTGCATTGTTCAACACAGCTGAGGTAGTAATGTCGTGCTTAATACAGGTGGGCTTCGGCCCACACTGCATGCCCCAGTCAGACTGGGGTTCTTTAGAAGTGGAAACAGATGCATTTATAATTCCCTGTGGACCCACAGCATGGGTGGGTGCCAGGAAGCCACCGGCGGTACATAAATATATCCCATTGCATTGCCCAACACAGCTGAGGTAGTAATGTCGTGCTTAATACAGGTGGGCTTCGGCCCACACTGCATGCCCCAGTCAGACTGGTAATATGTACCTTAACAGTAACCGCGTTGGTGGTAATGTGGTGGTGACTGCGGACCTAGTAGCGCGGTTTTCTTTTGTTGGCTTTCGGAATGTGGCCAGGATTAAGTGGGCCGTGGCAGGGGGATGGTGGGGGGGCTCTCTTGTTGTGTCGGTAAAGGTGAAATTCTTGGACTGCCACCAGACGAACCAATGCAAAGGCATTTGCCAAGAATGTTTTCATTGTTGGAGGAGGAGGGGGATGTTTTTGAGGCGCTATGTGTCCTCTCCACGTGTCCGTGGTTATATGCACCTTAACAGTAACCGCGTTGGTGGTAATGTGGTGGTGACTGCGGACCTAGTAGCGCGGTTTTCTTTTGTTGGTTTTCGGAATGTGGCCAGGATTAAGTGGGCCGTGGCGGGGGATGTTTTTGAAGCACTACGTGTCCTCTCCACGTGTCCGTGGTTATATGCACCTTAACAGTAACAGCGTTGGTGGGAAATGGCCTCGCCGCCATCATGTCTTTGGGAAGCCTCTGTTTCCACACCCCAGAGACATACCATTAGCAGCGGTATAGGCAGAGCCCATAATTAGTAACATTTCAGCGGTAGCATTAGGGACAGGCCCCACTAACATATCACTAGCAGCATTATAGGGGTAGCACAGTATTACTTCCATTTCAGTAATAGTAGCACTCAAGACAGGCCCCAGTAACAATTCCGAAGCAGCAGTATAGTGGGAGCGCAGTCTTAGTTCCATTTCAGTAATATTAGCACTGAAGACAGGCCCCAGTAACAATTCCGAAGCAGCAGTATAGGAGGAGCCCAGTCGTAGTTCCATTTCAGTAATAGTAGCAGCCTAGACAGGCCCCAGTAACAATTCCGAAGCAGCAGTATAGTGGGAGCGCAGTCTTAGTTCCATTTCAGTAGTAGTAGCAGTCAAGGCAGGCCACAGTAACATTCCCATTGCAGCAGTTTAGGGAGATAACAGTCTCTTTCACATTTCAGTAGCTGCAGTATAGACAAGGCCCCAGTTACATTTATGTAGCTAAAGTGTAGGCCAACCCCACACACCTTTCTGTACCATGAGTGCAGGCGAAGAACATAGAAATTACTATGATTACACTGTAGGTGAGGGCCCAAAAAAATTGGTGTACCAACAGTAGTAATGTACCTCAGAAAAAATTGGCCATGCCTAACCAAGATGGCAGGTGAAACCCATTAATCGCTTTGGTTAATGTGGCTTAAGTGGTAACTAGGCCTGGAGGCAGCCCAGTTTAACGTAAAATTGGTTCAAGTTAAAGTTTCAACGCTTTTAAGAGCATTGAAACGTATAAAAATTGTTTAGAAAAATTATATGAGTGAGCCTTGTGGCCCTAAGAAAAATTGCCCGTTCTGCGTGATTACAGGAGGAGGAGCAGGAGGAGGGGGAGGAATATTATACATAGATTGATGAAGCAGAAATGTCCCCGTTTTGGATGGTGAGAGAGAACGATGCTTCCATCCGCGGGTGCAGCCTACGTATTGCTTAGGTATCGCTGCTGTCCGCTGGTGGAGAAGAGAAGTCTGGGGAAATCCAGGCTTTGTTCATCTTGATGAGTGTTAGCCTGTCGGCACTGTCGGTTGACAGGCGGGTACGCTTATCTGTGATGATTCCCCCAGCCGCACTAAACACCCTCTCTGACAAGACGCTAGCCGCAGGACAAGCAAGCACCTCCAGGGCATACAGCGCTAGTTCAGGCCACGTGTCCAGCTTCGACACCCAGTAGTTGTAGGTGGCAGAGGCGTCACGGAGGACGGTGGTGCGATCGGCTACGTACTCCCTCACCATCCTTTTACAGTGCTCCCGCCGACTCCCGGTGACACAGTCTTGGTGGGGAGCCATAAAGATGTCCAGGCCCTTAAAGACTGTTGCACTGCCTGTGCTGTACATGCTGCTCGATCTCCGCACCTCCCCTGCTACCTGGCCCTCGGAACTGCGCCTTCTGCCACTAGCGCTGTCGGATGGGAATTTTACCATCAGCTTGTCCACCAGGGTCCTGTGGTATAGCATAATTCTCGAACCCCTTTCCTCTTCGGGAATGAGAGTGGAAAGGTTCTCCTTATACCGTGGGTCGAGCAGTGTGTACACCCAGTAATCCGTAGTGGCCAGAATGCGTGTAACGCGAGGGTCACGAGAAAGGCATCCTAACATGAAGTCAGCCATGTGTGCCAGGGTACCTGTACGCAACACATGGCTGTCTTCACTAGGAAGATCACTTTCAGGATCCTCCTCCTCCTCCTCCTCCTCCTCCTCCGGCCATACACGCTGAAAGGATGACAGGCAAGCAGCATGGGTACCGTCAGCAGTGGGCCAAGCTGTCTCTTCCCCCTCCTCCTCATGCTCCTCCTCCTCCTGAACGCGCTGAGATATAGACAGGAGGGTGCTCTGACTATCCAGCGAGATACTGTCTTCCCCCGCCTCCGTTTCCGCCTTTATGCTTTGCAGGGAACTTCTCAAGATGCATAGCAGAGGAATGGTGACGCTAATGATTGCAGCATCGCCGCTCACCACCTGGGTAGACTGCTCAAAGTTTCCAAGGACCTGGCAGATGTCTGCCAACCAGGCCCACTCTTCTGAAAATAATTGAGGAGGCTGACTCCCACTGCGCCGCCCATGTTGGAGTTGGTATTCCACTATAGCTCTACGCTGCTCATAGAGCCTGGCCAACATGTGGAGTGTAGAGTTCCACCTTGTGGGCACGTCGCACAGCAGTCGGTGCACTGGCAGATTAAACCGATGTTGCAGGGTCCGCAGGGTGGCAGCGTCCGTGTGGGACTTGCGGAAATGTGCGCAGAGCCGGCGCACCTTTACGAGCAGGTCTGACAAGCGTGGGTAGCCTTTCAGAAAGCGCTGAACCACCAAATTAAAGACGTGGGCCAGGCATGGCACGTGCGTGAGGCTGCCGAGCTGCAGAGCCGCCACCAGGTTACGGCCGTTGTCACACACGACCACCGCCCGGTTGGAGGCTCAGCAGCGCAAGCCAGCGGTCGGTCTGCTGTGTCAGACTCTGCAGCAGTTCGTGGGCCGTGTGCCTCTTATCTCCTAAGCTGAGTAGTTTCAGCACGGCTTGCTGACGCTTGCCCACTGCTGTGCTGCCACGCCGCGTGACACCGACTGCTGGCGATGTGCTGATGCTGCTGACACATCTTGATTGCGAGACAGAGGTTGCGGAGGAGGAGGGTGCTTTAGTGGAGGAAGCATACATCGCCGCAGATACCACCACCGAGCTGGGGCCCGCAATTCTGGGGGTGGGTAGGACGTGAGCGGTCCCAGGCTCTGACTCTGTCCCAGCCTCCACTAAATTCACCCAATGTGCCGTCAGGGAGATGTAGTGGCCCTGCCCGCCTGTGCTTGTCCACGTGTCCGTTGTTAAGTGGACCTTGGCAGTAACCGCGTTGGTGAGGGCGCGTACAATGTTGCGGGAGACGTGGTCGTGCAGGGCTGGGACGGCACATCGGGAAAAGTAGTGGTGACTGGGAACTGAGTAGCGCGGGGCCGCCGCCGCCATCATACTTTTGAAGGACTCCGTTTCCACAACCCTATACGGCAGCATCTCAAGGATGATAAATTTGGCTATGTGGACGGTTAACGCTTGAGCGTGCGGGTGCGTGGCGGCGTACTTGCGCTTGCGCTCCAACACTTGCGCTAGCGACGGCTGGACGGTGCGCTGAGAGACATTGGTGGATGGGGCCGAGGACAGCGGAGGTGAGGGTGTGGGTGCAGGCCAGGAGACGGTAGTGCCTGTGTCCTGAGAGCGGGGTTGGATCTCAGTGGCAGGTTGGGGCACAGGGGGAGAGGCAGCGGTGCAAACCGAAGGCGGTGAACGGCCTTCGTCCCACCTTGTGGGGTGCTTGGCCATCATATGTCTGCGCATGCTGGTGGTGGTGAGGCTGTTGGTGGTGGCTCCCCGGCTGATCTTGGCGCGACAAAGGTTGCACACCACTGTTCGCCGGTCGTCAGGCGTCTCTGTGAAAAACTGCCAGACCTTAGAGCACCTCGGCCTCTGCAGGGTGGCATGGCGCGAGGGGGCGCTTTGGGAAACACTTGGTGGATTATTCGGTCTGGCCCTGCCTCTACCCCTGGCCACCGCACTGCCTCTTGCAACCTGCCCTGCTGCTGCCCTTGCCTCCCCCTCTGAAGACCTGTCCTGAGTAGGCGTTGCACACCAGGTGGGGTCAGTCACCTCATCGTCCTGCTGCTCTTCCTCCGAATCCTCTGTGCGCTCCTCCCTCTGACTTACTGCCCTCACTACTACCTGACTCAAAGACAACTGTGTCTCATCGTCCTCCTCACCCACTGAAAGGTCTTGAGACAGTTGCCGGAAGTCCCCAGCCTCATCCCCCGGACCCTGGGAACTTTCCAATGGTTGGGCATCAGTGACGATAAACTCCTCTGGTGGGAGAGGAACCACTGCTGCCCAATCTGAGCAGGGGCCCAAGAACAGTTCCTGGGAGTCTTCCCGCTCCTGAGCATGTGTCATTGTAGTGGAGTGAGGAGGCTGGGAGGAAGGAGGAGCAGCAGCCAGAGGATTCGGATTTGCAGCACTGGACGGCGCCGAACTGTGGGTGGACGATAGCTTGCTTGAAGCACTTTCTGCCATCCACGACAGGACCTGCTCACACTGCTTATTTTCTAATAAAGGTCTCCCGCGTGGACCCATTAATTGGGCGATGAATGTGGGGACGCCAGAAACGTGCCTCTCTCCTAATCGCGCAGCAGTTGGCTGCGATACACCTGGATCAGGAGTTCAGCCTGTGCCCACACCCTCACTTGGCCCTCCATGTCCTCGGCCGCGTCCACGTCCTCTAGGCCTACCCCTACCCCTCAGCATGCTGTATTACCAGTGATTTGATTTCCCAGGCAGGAAATAAATTGGCGCAAGCCTGCAGGCCAAATATAATTTTTTCCCTTTTTTTTTTTAAAGGAAAGGCCCACTGCGTATATTCAATCAATAATAAATGTGTTGTGGCCCTGCAAATGTGTCACAGAACTGCAGTGTTGCAGAGTTATTAACTACCGCAGAGCAGTGATTTCCCAGGCAGGAAATAAATTGGCGCAAGCCTGCTGTTAAACGTAGCTGGCTGCGTCTGATTTTTTTTACGTTCTCCACGCAGCACACACATACCCAGAACGCTGAGGACTGTCAGAGGCAGGCCAAATATAATTTTTTCCCTTTTTTTTTAAAGGAAAGGCCCACTGCGTATATTCAATCAATAATAAATGTGCTGTGGCCCTGCAAATGTGTCACAGAACTGCAGTGTTGCAGAGTTATTAACTACAGCAGAGCAGTGATTTCCCAGGCAGGAAATAAATTGGCGCAAGCCTGCAGGCCAAATATAATTTTTTCCCTTTTTTTTTTAAAGGAAAGGCCCACTGCGTATATTCAATCAATAATAAATGTGTTGTGGCCCTGCAAATGTGTCACAGAACTGCAGTGTTGCAGAGTTATTAACTACCGCAGAGCAGTGATTTCCCAGGCAGGAAATAAATTGGCGCAAGCCTGCTGTTAAATGTAGCTGGCTGCGTCTGATTTTTTTTACGTTCTCCACGCAGCACACACGTACCCAGAGCGCTGAGGACTGTCAGAGGCAGGCCAAATATAATTTTTTCCCTTTTTTTTTAAAGGAAAGGCCCACTGCGTATATTCAATCAATAATAAATGTGTTGTGGCCCTGCAAATGTGTCACAGAACTGCAGTGTTGCAGAGTTATTAACTACAGCAGAGCAGTGATTTCCCAGGCAGGAAATAAATTGGCGCAAGCCTGCTGTTAAACGTAGCTGGCTGCGTCTGATTTTTTTTACGTTCTCCACGCAGCACACACGTACCCAGAGCGCTGAGGACTGTCAGAGGCAGGCCAAATATAATTTTTTCCCTTTTTTTTTAAAAGAAAGGCCAACTGCGTATATTCAATCAATAATAAATGTGTTGTGTGCCTACACAATTCTGTACCTGTAGTATTACTGCAGGGCGCAATGCTCTGCACGGCCGATTTGGGAAAAAAAATGTGCAACACTGCTAACAGCAGCCTGCACACTAATGCACACTGTTAGATGTGGCCCTAAGAAGGACCGTTGGGGTTCTTGAAGCCTACACTAACTCCTAACACTCTCCCTATAGCAACTCCAACACTATAGCACTTTCCCTCAGCTATCTCAGACCGCATCTGTGGCGAGCCGCGGGAGGGGCCGATTTTTATACTCGGGTGACACCTGATCTCGCCAGCCACTCACAGCAGGGGGGTGGTATAGGGCTGGAACATCACAGGGGGAAGTTGTAATGCCTTCCCTGTTTTTAAATTGGCCAGAAAAGCGCGCTAACGTCTCAGAGATGAAAGTGAAAGTAACCCGAACATCGCGTGGGCATCCCGAACACGCTAATATTCGCCCGAGCATCAAGCTCGGACGAGTACGTTCGCTCATCTCTACAAAGGGTATAAGATCTCATGTAATCTGTAATAAAGAGCAGCGCAGTCATGTCCCCGTGTGAGGAACTATACCAGACCTCTGTGTGGTGTCTCTTCTTTACCGCCGGCAATGGGGCAGTTGGGGTGGGCCTGATTGGTGCTGTACTTAGAATTTCCCTGACAATGGCGCCCGAACGTGGGGCGGTAAAGCCGGAGCCGTACAACGCAGTCCACCCGGATCCACGCCACGGGGAAGCCGTCCTGCTGCAAACCGAGCCTGATCAACTCACAGAACTCCAGGTAAGACCAGCATATATTTATGTTGTGTTTTACACTGCGAGTCTTGCAGCAGGAGGGACTATCTGTGTTTTGTGACCGGACGGGTTGGGTTAAGAGTTCTACACAGTAACTCGTGGGCTTCGGGTTTGCCGTCACGGACCACTGACCGTGATATGCGCACCAATCGCTCACCCAGAAATTAGTCTGTAGTCTATTTGTACTTTGAAGTCCGTAACGTTTTAATGATAGTGGAGGTTGTTTGTTGTATCTGCAGAATTTTTTTCTCTTACTTTTCATTTTTGTCTCATAGAAGAAGGGACCCTCGATTTTAGTTTAGTTAGTTGTTAATGGTTTAGCTGAGGAGGAGATGCACTATATGAGTTAGGTCTCATAGAAGAAGGGACCCTCGATTTTAGTTTAGTTAGTTGTTGATAGTTTAGCTGAGGAGGAGACGCACTCTATGAGACTGGTTCCATAGAAGGAGATGCCTTCGATTGTTTTGCCAGTATATAAAGGGGCTAACAATTCGGGTCAGAAGGATGAACTCTATGGAGCGTGTTATTATTATTATTGTTGTTGTTCTAATATGCGTAAGACCTTATTAAAGAAGACAGAGCCCCTCAAGGGCTGCCGCCGTGCGGATGAATTGGTGGAGGAGGGACCCAATTTGAAAACTGTAAGAAAACGCTTATGAAAATGTGTGACATCGACCCGCACGGTAGATTACAATATGGTGACTGGGAGGACGTCTTTAGGACCAAGAAGGGTGCCTTTAAAGACCAAGGTTTGCTAGAAAGTGCTGGTGTGAGGAGGAGAGAGAGACAGTCAGAGAAAGTTAAGTATGTACACATTATTTGTTTAAGAAGTATCTGTAAGTGAAGTGTTGGAAAATACAGTAAGTGATCAAGAGGGTGTCAGGAGAGTGTCTATTGAAGGTTACATTGGCAGTTAGGTAGGGAGAGAAGTATGGGAAACAAGCAAAGTCGAAAGGAAAGTTACAAAGCATGTGTTTTGTTGGCAAAGAGAGAGGAAAAGGTGTATAATATGTATAATCCATACTAGGTGGATATATATGTGTGTATATATGTATATACTGTATGTGCAAATGGTTAACTGAGCTTGCTTTTAGAGGAGAAGGTTTGTTTACTCAAAGCTGCAGTCTGTGTAGCTTTCCAAGGTCAAGAGATAACAAAGCAGAGAGAATGAAATAATAACCCTGGATAATATCTTTGCTTGCTTAAATGGAATGGAGGCTTGAAATGAATTTAATTAATTATACTGTCTTAGTAGGCAGGAAATATAGCAATTTCTAAGGTATATTCTTAGGTCCCAGCATATGTGTTAATTATGAGTTCAAATGCAGGGAATAGTTAAACTAAAACAACTCTATTCAGTCTGTGTGTCATATTCGTAGAGAGATAACACTTATTTTGAAAAGGTGGGGGCTTTCAGATTCACTCTAAGCTCAGGGTCACGCATTCTAAAATATATCAGCGTTTAATGTAGCATATAATAGTTTTAGTAAATAAGAAAGATAGAATGTCTCAGTCACTCAGCAATTTTTTTTTCACATAATTTGTCAAAAATAGCGCTCATTCACAATCTCATCTCAATAGAATCATGTACTTTATAACATTACAGCACTCACCTCAATGTTTATCAACTGATGTATGTTTGTTTGTCACACTTTTTTTTGTCTGTGCATCTGTATGTACTGGTACACCTTTAATGGGGGGTGACGAGGCAGACTTGAGCGCATGGATGAATGAGAGTTAGTGACCCGTGTTCGGGCTGTGATGAGTGTAAAATGTGTGATACAGATATTGACTGGGAATAAAAGTCCCCCCCATGCATAAGACTTTACTTGTTTGTGATGTGGATGCTTGGACTGTAAAGCTGAAATGAAGTTCTGAAAAAAGACGCGAGCAGCCAATATCGAAGGGGTGGAGCTAGATGATGTAAAAGTACGTAGTAATGTTTCATCACTCTTGTCCACAAGGGAGGGGGTGAGGATCTTGAGCAGCTAGTAAACGTTTTTTTTTTTGTTTTTTTTTTCTATCTCTCAAATTTGATAAGACATTGCAGGCAGGAACAGATTAATAATGAATTTGCTTAAAGGATATCACATTTCCAATATTAATAGGTGTTTGTAGATTATTCTGCCCCGATGTAACTCATGTCTCTGTTATTAGTGCTAACATCTTACAGGCCTTATCTGCATCCATCAAATCTTTTTACAATTTTGTACTAGCTTAAACCCGGTTACTCTTCTTACAATTGAGTACCCTGGTTCAAAGGGGGGGAGGAGAAGGCATAGGTGATCTAGGTATTGCAAATCAGCCATTTAAAAAAAAAAAAAAATTTTTGGCAACAATATTCTGATCTTTTTGAAATAGAATACCAGCCTGATTGTCTAGCAGTGATGCAACAAGAAAATTTAAGTTTTAAAAAGTTACTGAAGGTGGCGAGCCAGCAGCGGGAAAAGTCGCAGCCACCAGAGCTCCTGACCGCGCGTCAGAAAAAGCGGACTTTGACCCGTTATAAGGGCTCCCCCGGGGCCGAGAACAGCACCGCGGGCTCCACCACACCAGGAGCTTTGTGGCAAGACCTTCCGCGGGGCTCTAGCCGACAGTAAAAAATCGCGGCCTACAAGAACCGGCACATCCCCGGGCTAAATTTGTGGTCGCGACCGGCCGGAAGTCAAGGCCGGCCGCGAGAAACAACAGCAAGCTCCTTCCAGGGAGCACCGGAGGCGGCAGCGTGAACCCGTGGACTGATCGGGCAGACAAGACCAGCGCACAGCGATACCCGAAGGGGACCACATCCAGAACTGCAAGCAGAGGAGAGAAGCACAAGGTAACCCCTTCTGGGTGAGGTGCGGAGGCCCCGATATTCCGGAGATCGCGCTTCTGCTGCAGCCCCCACTGATCACACCACCGCTGCCAGCCCACATCCCCAGCAGCATACATTCATCAGGGGCGACCCCTCACAGAGCCTGAACAGCTGCTCTCCCCCCTCCCCACAGCCGTTACACAGCACAACCGAAGAGACTTACCGGGGACACTGCTTCCCGTCGGGCCGAATCCCCAGGCACAATACAGCAAGCAGACACAGCAGGGGACCGGTGCTCGGCCCCTGCCTGGGTGTGGAGCAGCAGACATCTCGCTCTCCCCAAGATAGGGGGGAAAAAAAAGAACCGTTTGCCATCTTGTTGCAGGCCAGCCGGCGTATACAGCTCAGACAAGATTAAAAGTACAATAGCACCACCTAGTGGACAAAACAGATAACTGCTGTTCCTGAGCATCTATTCATCCCTTCTGAAAAGGGAACTAACAATAAAAAGGCAAATTAAGCAAAAGGGGTACAACATTGCCCAAGCCCCACACGCGCACCCACCAAGCGACAAAGGCCCAAGAAAATCGCAGGAAGAAGCAGCAATACTTAAGGGTCTTAGCGCCCTAATTTTTTGGGAGATTAGAGTTCTATTCTCCACTTTTCTCAACCTGTGCAGCGAACTAACCTACGGTGCATTTAAATAAGCTCCCAATCTATACTTATCAGGGTATTAATGCAGTAAGGGATGGATTGGAGAATGCACCCCTAGTCCCTGCTCCTGCTGGAACCTCGCATCGTGATATGCAATACTAACTTACGCAAACCACTCTAGCACCCTTTGGCGTTTTTTATAAATCCTTACACAACAATGGTGAAAACCAAAGGCAAGACCTCGCAATATCAACAGACCCCTTCTAGAACAACTCTACCAAGAATGTTCGCCTCACAATCTCAAACCGAAACTCTCTCCCCAACAACCTCCCAAGCCTCAATAGCAATAGAGTTATCCCCACCAAGAATACAGGAGGATCTCAACATGGAAGCCAGATGCGCTCACTGTAACCAAACCTCCCTTCTAGAGCAGATGACAAAGGTCTTTAAAAACGAACTTTCAGCCGCAGTCAAAGATTTTACCGAACAAGTCCGAGATCTGGGTCAGAGGACAGACGAATTGGAAAAAAAAACAGACGACATAGTGGAAACTATGGAAGCAGATCGCCAATATGTGGCCGACCTTGAAGCTAAAGTTGATCTATTAGAATCCAAGTACGAGGACTTAGAGAATAGATCTCGTCGTTCCAACATACGAATTAGAGGCCTGCCTGAAACCATTACAGCTCTAAAGGAAACAGCAATCAACTTATTCTCAGCTATTCTTCCGCAAGTTGACCAGTCATCCTTTAGAATAGATAGGATTCACAGAGCATTGGCCCGACCACCCAGCCCAGACCTCCCAAGAGACGTAGTTCTTAAACTACATTACTATGAGGTCAGGGACCAACTGCTACTGGCGGCAAGAAATCTGACCTCATTTCCTGGACTACCCACATCAGTCCAACTATACGCGGACGTGGCCCCAACAACTCTGGCTAAGCGAAGAACCTTTAGACCAATTACACAGGCTCTGAGCTCAGCCAATATAAAGTACAAATGGGGGTTCCCATTCGCTCTCCATTTCCAACACCTCGGGAGGAACTATACAGCTAAATCTATGGAAGAGGCACTGGGGGCCCTAGAGAGGGCTCAAATACCGGTGGACAGATCAGAGGAAATCGGCCCCTCCCGTCCTCGCCCAGGAAGGACCTGGAGCAGGCCACGCCCTCTGAGAGGACTGCCAAGACCTACACCCCAAGATCGTGACACGGGACAGCCCAATCCCTCATGAAGAGAGAGGGGAAAGAAAAGAAAGAGAAGGAAATGATAGGAAATGCAGTCTATGTTGATGTTTTAGTTTTTTGCTAGTCAGGCAATAATCCTATCCTCACCTAATTAACGGAGTTTTTTGTACGGAGGTGGGGGAGGGAGGGCTATGGAAGACAGAGAAGATTTCATTGCCTGGCTGGCAATAGGTTTATGAGGCCAGACTGACAATGAAAGTTAAGATAACAACAAAGGCCCAAACAGGACGTCTGTTTACTACTATGTTGTGGGTTATAAAGTTAAGAAAGCAACAAGATTAGAGATGCGAGTCCAGGAAGGATGGATAATTTCCCTGATCACTCAAAGATAAGCGACTCTCCCTTAAGGAGGGCCGTCTTCAATCTTGAAGAATCTGGTCCTAGGACCTGTAACGACTTAAAAGTTGTTCTTTTCGTGATGCCTCCTCAAGGGGAGACATCAAAGATTTGCATGTTTGTTTGTTTTGTTCTTGTTTTTGGAAATCTAGGTCTTCCATTCTATAAAGAAAACCGTAGAAAAACTAACCGCACCAAATTAAGGATTAGGGGGAAAAGAGAAGTAGAGCAACCACCCAAGACTACAAATGGTATGTATAGTCTCCCATAATGTACGGGGATTCAACTCCCCCAACAAAAGAAGGATGGCTTTTCTGTCATACTTGAAACACAAACCCGATGTGATCTGTATACAGGAAACCCACTTCTCCCATACCTCGGTCCCTAAATACTTCCACCAACACTATTCCAGACACTTCACAGCAACAGCACCAAAAAAACACAGAGGAGTCCTCACCCTACTACACAATTCTTTTCCGTTCCAAATGGAAGAGACAGATATAGACCAGGAAGGAAGATTTTGTATCTTGGTAGGAAAAATACACACACAACAGATGGTCATAGTTAATGTCTATGCGCCCTCAGAAAATCCAATCCCAACCCTACAGGTGGTCTCTCGGAAGCTTCTCAAATATACGCAACATAAAATCATATGGGCAGGCGACTTCAACTTCCCTTTCTCGGCAACCCTAGACAGATCAAACAACAACCCAGACAGATTCTCGATCCAACAAAGGAAAGATTGGGGAAACAAACTAGCACTACTGATGCTAGCGGACAGCTGGAGAGAAATACACGGCAACAGGAGAGGATACACCTTCTTCTCCTCAGCCAATCAGACATATTCGAGACTGGATTACATCCTAATGTCCACATCCCTCTTACCCACACTGGTAACATCAAGGCACTATCCATGCTCATGGTCAGATCATGACTTGGTATTAGCAGTGACACACAGCGACGAGACCCCCAAACCCATCTATAAATGGAGACTAAACGAAGCCCTTATCAGAGATCCTAATATCTCAAACCAAATCCAAAAACAAATTACAGATTTCTTCAGTCTGAATTCTACCCAAGAATCACACCCCCACTGGATATGGCTCGCTCATAAGGCAAGCATTAGAGGACAATTAATCCGATTAGCATCGCAGAGAAAAAAAGAAAAATCACAATCTTACTTAGCTCTAGAAAGGCGATTGTTCCTGCTTGAAACCTATAATCAAAGGAACCCCACAAGGGCCACGATTAAAGAAATTAGAGACATTAAGATTAAACTAAACATCCTACTATCAGACAAAGTTGAGCGAGCACTCCAGTGGACAGGTTATAAATATTACAAATACGCTAACAAACCAGACAGACTACTGGCCACAAAATTGAGAGAGAAACAGAGGACGAATTCAATATTCAAACTATACACCCCTCACAACACGACCACATCCAATCCAGACAAGATATACAAAGCATTTGCTACATATTACGCATCCCTGTATAAGGAACATAAAGGGAACATCGAGGCCGCAGGACCCTCCTTTATAGAATCCCTCCCACTTCCTACCTTAACCCAAAATCAGCGAGACCACCTAAACGGAGATATCACGATAGAAGAGATAAGGGAAGCCATAGACAACCTAAAGTTAGGGAAGGCCCCTGGCCCCGATGGCTACACGGCAATCTATTATAAAAAATACAAAGAATCCCTAATAGGACCACTACAAAGCCTTTTTCAATCACTGCAAAAGGGTGATACCCCTCCCCAAGAATTTTTAAATTCTAATCTAACAGTTATACCCAAGGCCAAAAAAGATCCTCTCTCCCCCAAAAGCTATAGGCCTATCTCGTTGTTGAACATTGATTATAAAATCTTCACATCTATCCTGGCTGCCCGACTGAACCAATTTCTCCCAAATCTCATACATAAAGACCAGGTCGGTTTCATCCCATCAAGACAAGCCCCAGACAACATTAGAAAGGTACTAAATATAATTGACCATTCAAAAGACACAAAAATCCCCGTCACCTTATTAGCCCTAGACATAGAAAAGGCTTTTGATTCATTGGCCTGGGACTATCTATTCTTTATCCTGCAGCGTATGGGCTTCGAGGGAGCCTTCGTGCGCTCAATGGCAGCATTGTACTCCACTCCCTCCACCTTATTAAAGCTACCTACAAGCAAAGAAACCCCTATCCCAATCAGGAGAGGTACACGGCAAGGCTGTCCCCTCTCACCTGCTTTATTTGCACTGGCGGTCGAACCCCTCGCAATAGCCATTAGGCAAAACCCCAATATAAGAGGAGTGACAGTGGAGGGGGTGGAGTACAAATTAAGCCTATTCGCGGACGACCTTTTACTTACAATGACCCAGCCATTAATTTCCCTCCCCAATTTAATGGGATTATTGGACAAGTGGGCGGTGCTCTCGGGACTAAAAATCAATCCAGATAAATGCGACATCATATATTTAAACTCCCCGCCAGCACTAACAAAATTAATAGATTTAAATTTTGGCTTCCAACACCAACATCACTATATCCCCTACCTGGGTATCAACTTAACCACATCCTTAACCACCTTATACAAATGGAACTATCCACCCTTAATACAAAAACTTATGGCAGACCTGACCAAATGGGATGATCCCCTACTATCTTGGGTGGGAAGAATCAGCGCAATTAAAATGAACCTACTACCCCGCATACTATATTTATTCAGGACACTACCTATCCCAATCCCCCGCCCGACGATAGCAAATCTACAGAAACGTATCTTCCAATTCATCTGGGCCTCAAAAAAACCAAGAATCAAAAACACCCTTATGTATAAGCATAAAAACAGGGGAGGTCTTTCTGTCCCCAACCTTTGGAAGTACTACGTGGCGGCACAAACAGCCCAAGGGTTAACGACACTGGGGGGAGAAAAAGCTCCATTATGGGTAAGGCTAGAATCATCCAGAATATCCCCACAATCTTTTCCTAATCTAATATGGTCTAACAATACCCTAAACTCAAACCTACATGCCAGATGTCCCCTCACCTTCCACACCATGAGAATCTGGAGAAGTACCCGATTTAAATATAAACTCTCCAATAAACCCTCTAGGATGATGCCTATTATACCGAACATAAGATTTCCACCGAGTATGGACTTAATCCATTTTCAGTGGTGGAAGACAAATGAACTGACAAATCTTAACCACTTTTTAATGGGCTCCCAGATAATAACACTAAGCCAACTCCAAGCTAACTACAATCTCCCAACAGCAGAAAACTTCCGAGCCAACCAAATATTCCACTTCCTACATTCACTGGACTTACCTAGGGTGATCCCTGAAATGACAACACTTGAAAGATTATGTAAAAACAACCCCTTGAGGAAAGGAACTTTATCTTTACTATACAAAATGTTAAACGAGCCTGATACAGAAAGCAAACTTCCGTTTATGCGAAAGTGGGAAACGGAACTACAAATCCACATGTCAGTGGAAAGATGGCAACATTGTTGTGAAACTATCACTAGAGGAAGCCACCAAGTCTCCTTAATGGAAACGTCCATTAAAATCTTACACCGCACTCACCTAGTCCCAGTAAGAATAAATAAATTTTTCCCCTTGACTTCACCACTCTGCTTTAGGGGATGTACAGAAGTAGGATCTCAAGCCCACATATGGTGGAGTTGCCCGGTGGTAGCCAGACTATGGTCTCAGATACACAGACTATTGCAAAGACTATTTATTGGTCCACTCCCAAAATCTCCAACAATATTCCTACTAGGAGATCGTCCACCAGGAATAAAATACCAAGCACATAAATTGATCCAGCACATATGTATGGCAACTAGAATCCATATAGCAGCGAGGTGGAAACAGCCAACCCTCTTATATAATGAAGTCCAAAACCGGATCTCCCAGATAGCCCTATATGAGAGAATACATGCTATACAAACTGACACTCTAACGAAATACAGTGAATTATGGAGACCTTGGATTGAAATGATGGACATCCCAGGCCTTAGACATAACTTGCTCTCAACCTAAATCCCCCCCGATAACCACACAAATCCTAAAAGAGCTAAGCAAAAGAATTACCCAAAGTCGGTAGCGAATGGAAAACAAAGTGTGAAGACCTACTTTTCCATGTTCTTTCATGTTTTTATGTTTCCTTTATAATTTTGTAATTGCTGAAGCCTGAATATCTAGAATTCACCGAAAAGGCCAAAAACAGGCGATATAGTAGAATTCAGCTCGTTAAAAGAAAGGTTATGTAAGAAATGTACAAAAATGTCTGAAAATAAACCTTTGTCATTCCTTCTATTAATCTCACCGCCCCCTGCGTGGGGAAATAAGAAAGCATGAATGACTACTGTTTTAACTCTGAACTTTAATAAAATCTGTTGAAACTAAAAAGTTACTGAAAGCCCTTGTTAACAATGCATATTTTGAGTTGTTTTTTATAGATGGTACCAGGGGTGATTGACGACTCCACACTGGATATGCAGTGGTCACACAACAAGATGTCCTAAAAGCAGAATGCCTCCGCATGTCGTAGTACAAGAAGCGGAACTAAAGGGCCCTCACTGAGGCGTGTAGAGTGGCAGAAGGTAAGACGGCAAACATTTACACTGATTCCCGGTATGCATTTGGCATAGCTCATGATTACGGCCCGACAGGGAAGGCCAGACAGTTTTTTACCTCAGCAGGACAGCCAATTAAGAATGATGCAACGGTGCAGAGTTTCATGGAGGCCCTACTTCTACCTGACAAAGTGGAGAGCTCACACCAATTCCTACACCAGAGAAGCAAGAGGCAACGCCATCACAGACCACACAGCAAAGGCAGCGGCCCTCAAGCCGTGGAAGAAAGAAGAGAAGAAGAATTTAACAATAACTTTGCACTTTGACTAAAAACTTTGAACTTTGATAAAAACTTTGGACTTTGATAAAAACTTTGAACTTTGATATGCTAAAGACTTTACAGTTACAAGCCAGCAAGGAAGAAAAGGAAAAATGGACTAAAAGGTACGGCGTATGGCGAACAGTCAACAGCACTTGCCCACCACGGTCCCTGTGCCCCATGATGGCCCAGCTGACACACGGAAAGACGCACCTCTCAAAGCAGCAATAAAGTCGACGCTTGAACAAGGACGGGTGGCTCCTGGGTTTTCTGTAGCTGCTGCATCATCACTTGTCCAATTTTGCATGATCTTTGCCGTAAAGCAACAGGGCAGAAGTAAATTTGCCACATAACACTTGCCTAGGCCACTCTACCCATTTCAGGGATTGCAAATTGGCTACACTCAGCTCCTACTTGTTGGGAAGCATGAATATGTGCTTGTTGTTGTTAATGTTTTTCAGGTTGGAGACCTACCCTGTTACCAAAGTAAATAAGCAGGTAATCGCACAGAAGCTCATGAATGAGGTAATCTGCAGATATGGGGCACCGGAAGTGATTGAGTCAACAAAGGTACACACTTCACAGGTGAAATAATGCAACACATCATGTCTGTTTTGGGTATATTCCTGGCTTTTCACACACCCTACCATCTGCGTAGTAGTGGGAAAGTAGATACAAAAGGCAATGAAGGAAATGGGCAAATCTTGAATTGAGTGTCTTCCATTAGTTTTTTCTTTTCTCCGGAGGGTACATGCCACAGTAGCTGAGTTTGGAGAATGATTTTCTTGTTCATTTTGTCATAGGCCTCTCCAAGGAATTGTCAATAATGCATTCTGCAGTCTCTGCTTTTCTCCCAGGTCCTACAGATGAGTGTCACAATCTGAAACCAGGTGACAGGGTCTATGTGAAAAAGATTGAGAGAGAAACCCTGTTCGAATGTCCCTACCAGATGTTGTTCACCACCCCAACTGCAGTCAAACTCGAAGGAAAGCCCACTTGGATCCACACTTCGCACTGAAAGAACTCATGATCCTGCATATCCTTTACATGCTATAATGTGGTACACTTCCTCTAACACACACCTTTGACTATTGTACACTAGCCCCCTGTATCAGAACAAATTAATACAATCAAATGTGCAATATGAAGAGTACACTGAGGGTGAGAATCCAACACCGCATCGTACTAAGAGAGAAGTTGACGCTCCAGGTGGTAACTTTGATCCACATGTATACATAGATGTAATAGGAGTGCCAAGGGGGGTGCCAGATGAATTTAATTCTAGAGATCAGGTTAAAGCAGGTTTTGAGTCCTTATTTGCTATGATCACTGTTAATAATAATGTAGATTGGATGAATTATATCTATTACAATTAGCAGAGGTTTGTAAACTGCACCAGAGATGCTTTGCAAGGGTTAGCCGACCAGTTAGGGCCCACTGCATCCATGGCGTTCCAAAATAGAGTGGCCCTGGATATGATTTTAGCAGAAAGAGGTGGGGTATGTAATTTCCTGTATGTGTATTATCCCTTTGATCAAAAAGAGTATGAGTAAGGGACTGGACAATGTGACACCAACGTTTCCCTTGTTTGAAAAAGATGAAGAGCCAGTTTCGATAATGCCAACCACATACGCTAGCAAAGAAATGGAGAAATGTACTAGTACTGCGCCTGCCCCGATCTTCTAAGATGGATTGTCAGTGGAATTCCCATTTGCCTAGGGATAGTGCAGAAGACCTTAGGTTCCGGCGAGGGCACACCCTGTGGGGTGTTAACTTGTACAGATAGAGGGTATGGATGCCCGGAAATGAGCCCAGGGAATCTATGGCCTCCTTCTGAGGTGAGGTAGGGATCCCCCCTCCTAGGAGTAGGGACTTAGGGGCAGTGGAGAAACCCTGATGCAAGGGAGAGGCGACCGAGGGAGAGTGCGAGGCCTGGTGCTTGATCTCCGTATTAAGTTTTTAGGGGGGTTTGAGAAGGAAATATATATATCCTTGTAGGTAGAAAAGAAAACACTGGAATATATACATTTATATAGATATAGTTATGTGCCTTTCTTTTTATATGCATGCTAACTTTATTCTCATATGTACTAACTCTATGAAAAACTTAATACTTCGCCTTACATCAGATATTCCAAAAGTTTGCAAGGCTGAGAGAGATGTTTCCAGAAATTCAGAGAAGATACAGAACCAGACACAAGGCCGTGTGCCTGGCCGTTTTCCCAGAAGCGCTGTATCAAGATGAAGACCGTTCAACTATGCATCTGAACTTTCACTGTCTCAGGCCGTTAATCCGGACTTCCCATATATGGTTATGCGGTGAATTGAGCCAATGAGCCCATCACCCATTTTCTACTGATGAGACCAAAGGGTATAAGATCTCATGTAATCTGTAATAAAGGGCAGCGCAGTCATGTCCCCGTGTGAGGAACTATACCAGACCTCTGTGTGGTGTCTCTTCTTTACCGCCGGCAACGGGGCAGTTGGGGTGGGCCTGATTGGTGCTGTACTTAGAATTTCCCTGACAGCCTGATACTGTAGCAGTAGGGCTGTGGAGCAGAGATCTTCTGCAGCCGCATTCTCTAGCTACCGCTTGATACAGCAGCCGTCCGCCGTGCAGTCACTGACTAGCATCACTGTATGACCGGAATGCTTACATGTCAGCTATTAGTAAATGTGTATTGCTGATATGTAGGCCTTCTGATTATACACTGACTTTACTCAACAACCGTGAAGCGAGTGGCTCTACTAATACAACTAGCACAGTTTTCTGCCTGCCCAGCACCTTCCTCCCTCCCAGCTACAATAGGTCAGGAATGCAGGTGTCCAGTGTCACAGTGAACTCCCAGTGCACAGAGATGGCAGGAGTGAGCGTACAAATGTGCAGGAGGATATATTCCAGTTTGTGGTCCTCCAGCATCACTGAGGATAAAAACAAGCATTTATTAGACCTTCTGGCTACAAACATAGGACCGCCATCCAAAGAGAAGGTCTATGTGGGCACTTCATCAGTGCTGGAGGACTACATAGGGCTCATTCCGACAGGCGTTCTGTTGTTCCCCTCCCATCACCTTTATTATTGTAGATTATAATACTATTATAATAAAATATTAACCCCCTGTCTACCCTACAACATCAAACCCTGACACTACTCTGGAGAAGTTAGTGACATTAGTATAAAACATTTTTTTCCTATTTTCTTTTGTCTGAGGCCGGGGTGTATACTATAGTCAAGTGTGTCTAATAGTCCAAAAATATGGTAAATACCAGAGGCGTAGCTAGGTTTCCTGCACCCAGGGTAAAAGCGTTGTGCAGCCCCACATCTGAATCTTGCTTGCTGAGCCTCTCCCACTAGTAATTAATAATGGATGGTAACTCATTATGTTGCTTACATTTTTCAGTAAGTTACAGCAAATAATAATGCAGGTAAATCACTAAATGTTGCAGTAAAACATAATTTTATTAATATGTTCTATAGAGTAAAAATACAAGCACTAAATGAGGGTAATAATACCAAAAACTGCATAATAGACCCCCCTGGTGCATCCTGTACTACCATGTATAATTGGAGCAGCTGCCCCCAAAACAGCAAATATAACCCCCTTCCTTCCCCCTGTATTAGTAATAATATAATAGTACAGTATGAAGTACTACTCATTGAAAGAAAGGGTGGGGGACGGAAAGACAATCAAGCACAAGATCTTCCTATAGGACAATCTTCTCACTCCTGACACAGCTTCACTTTGTCTGCCCCCCCCCCCCTCCTTCCCGCACCTACCTGTCATCACCCTAGCTCTCTCTCACTGCGCTGGACAGTCCCACTACCCCCACTACACATGCTTCACAATGAAGGCATGCTGCACTCTGTAGATACAACCTAGCAGCTCTTACCGGTGATGCCGGATCCCTCCTCCTAAATGCAAAGAAAGAGCTGGTGGTGATAGTTTGGGGGTCTAGGACAGCATGGGCCAAGGCACCTCTCCAGCCCTGCACCGCCGTCACCTAGTGTAGCAGTAGGGCTGGTGGAGCCGAGATCTTCTGCAGCCACATTCTCTTGCTACCGCTTGATACAGCAGCCGTCCACCGTGTAGTCGCTAACTAGCATCACTGTAGGACCGGGATGCTTACATATCAGCGATTAAAAGTGTATTGCTGATATGTAGGCCTACTGATTATACACTGACTTTAATCAACAACTGTGTAGTTAGTGGCTTCACTAATCCAACTAGCACAGTGTCCTGCCTACCCAGCACCTTCTTCCCTCCAAACACCAGGGGCACATGCCCCACTTTCCCCAGCTACAATCCTGCTAAATATGTTCATTACCTGGTGATGGGAGCGGCTGTTGGGTCTCCATCATGGCCTCCTTGTACAGATCCTTGTGTCCTTCTAAATACTCCCACTCCTCCATGGAGAAATAGACAGCGACATCCTGACACCTTATAGGAACCTGACAACACAATATACAGTCATCACCCAGAAGCCTCCAGTACTGTTACTGTATAATATCCCAACATTCCCTGCAGCGTCACCTCTCCAGTCAGCAGCTCAATCATCTTGTTGGTGAGTTCTAGAATCTTCTGTACATTGATCTCCTCATGTATCAGGGGGTGAAGTGAGGGCCTCATGATTGGGCTCAGGGATCTTCCCCATCTATCACACATGGGGGCCCGACAGTCATCACTAGAGGTCTTCTTCACTACTGTGTAATTCTGTATATGGGGAGACATTAATAAATATCACTACAGACATTTCCAGAGTCCATCACCTGCCCAGTGACATCATCTGTTATTACCATAGATAAGAATGATGTAATCTGGCATCATCAGAATCTCTCACCTCCCCAGTGACATCATCTGCTATTACCATAGATAAGAATGATGTGACATCATCAGAATCTCTCCCCCCTCCAGTGACATCATCTGTTATTACCATAGATAAGAATGATGTATTGTGACATCATCAGAATCTCTCACCTCCCCAGTAAGCTGGAAGAGTATTTCTAGGGTGAGATTTAATACACTTTCTGCCATCTTGTTTCTGTCCTTCTCCATCTTTGATGAATCAGTCATGTAGGGTCCTAAATGGAAAGAATATGAACCAGTGTAAAAAAAAAAAAAAACACAAAAAAGACATTATAACTGATTTTTGAGATAATAAGAGGAAACATTTAAAAGTGTTTTCTTATTACTTATAATTGCTTCACAACCCCTGTGTCTTTCCTAGTTGCTGCTGACCAGGACATGTGACTGCTGCAGCCAATCACTGGCTATAAAAGGTCTCTGCTGTGGGCAGTGATTGGCTGCAGCAGTCACATGTCCTGGTAAGCAGCAACCAGGAAAGACACAGGGGTTGTGAAGTAATCTGAATGGTCTCCCCCTTCCCTGTCCAACGTACAGCCAAGCGCAGAACAGTGATAACCTGTCCCCTGCTCGTAGACCCCAGCGGAGAGCTGTCACTCTGAGTAACCCTTGAGTGACTGATCCTAGCCCCCGCAGGTACTGCCTGCACTCTTCACTCCATCCTTCTTATTCCGCTTTCCTCAGTCTGCTGAATCCCGTCTCCATCCCCGGCACACAGGCAATCTGTGACACTGAGACGAGGCTGAGCTTATAGACAGAGCATACAAGTCATGGGAGGAGGCCATGCTGTGTAATAATGTGCAGTTATTGGAGCTGAAGCATTACTGGGGAGGGGGCTACCACTGAGAGATGATGTACAAGTGAATGCAGAGTAAGTAGACAGAGGACATCACTGCTACAATAGGTCAGGAATGCAGGTGTCCAGTGTCACAGTGAACTCCCAGTGCACAGAGATGGCAGGAGTGAGCGTACAAGTGTGCAGGAGGATATATACCAGTTTGTGGTCCTCCAGCATCACTGAGGATAAAAACAAGCATTTATTAGACCTTCTGGCTACAAACATAGGACTGCCATCCAAAGAGAAGGTCTATGTGGGCACTTCATCAGTGCTGGAGGACTACATAGGGCTCATTCCGACAGGCGTTCTGTTGTTCCCCTCCCATCACCTTTATTATTGTAGACTATAATACTATTATAATAAAATATTAACCCCCTGTCTACCCTACAACATCAAACCCTGACACTACTCTGGAGAAGTTAGTGACATTAGTATAAAACATTTTTTTCCTATTTTCTTTTGTCTGAGACCGGGGTGTATACTATAGTCAAGTGTGTCTAATAGTCCAAAAATATGGTAAATACCAGAGGCGTAGCTAGGTTTCCTGCACCCAGGGTAAAAGCGTTGTGCAGCCCCACATCTGAATCTTGCTTGCTGAGCCTCTCCCACTAGTAATTAATAATGGATGGTAACTCACTATGTTGCTTACATTTTTCAGTAAGTTACAGCAAATAATAATGCTGGTAAATCACTAAATGTAGCAGTAAAACATAATTTTATTAATATGTTCTATAAAGTAAAAATACAAGCACTAAATGAGGGTAATTATACCAAAAACTGCATAATAGACCCCCCTGGTGCATCCAGTACTACCATGTATAATTGGAGCAGCTGCCCCCAAAAAGAGAAAATATAACCCCCTTCCTTCCCCCTGTATTAGTAATAATATAATAGTACAGTATGAAGTACTACTCATTAAAAGAAAGGGTGGGGGACGGAAAGACAATCAAGCACAAGATCTTCCTATAGGACAATCTTCTCACTCCTGACACAGCTTCACTTTGTCTGCCCCCCCCCCCCCTCCTTCCCGCACCTACCTGTCATCACCCTAGCTCTCTCTCACTGCGCTGGACAGTCCCACTACCCCCACTACACATGCTTCACAATGAAGGCATGCTGCACTCTGTAGATACAACCTAGCAGCTCTTACCGGTGATGCCGGATCCCTCCTCCTAAATGCAAAGAAAGAGCTGGTGGTGATAGTTTGGGGGTCTAGGACAGCATGGGCCAAGGGACCTCTCCAGCCCTGCACCGCCGTCACCTACTGTAGCAGTAGGGCTGGTGGAGCCGAGATCTTCTGTAGCCACATTCTCTTGCTACCGCTTGATACAGCAGCCGTCCACCGTGTAGTCGCTGACTAGCATCACTGTAGGACCGGGATGCTTACATATCAGCGATTAAAAGTGTATTGCTGATATGTAGGCCTACTGATTATACACTGACTTTAATCAACTACTGTGTAGTTAGTGGCTTCACTAATCCAACTAGCACAGTGTCCTGCCTGCCCAGCACCTTCCTCCCTACAAACACCAGGGGCACATGCCCCACTCCCCCCAGCTACAATCCTGCTAAATATGTTCATTACCTGGTGATGGGAGCGGCTGGCGGGTCTCCATCATGGCCTCCTTGTACAGATCCTTGTGTCCTTCTAAATACTCCCACTCCTCCATGGAGAAATAGACAGCGACATCCTGACACCTTATAGAAACCTGACAACACAATATACAGTCATTACCCAGAAGCCTCCAGTGCTGTTACTGTATAATGTCCCAGCATTCCCTGCAGCGTCACCTCTCCAGTCAGCAGCTCAATCATCTTGTTGGTGAGTTCAAGAATCTTCTGTACATTGATGCCCTCATGTATCAGGGGGTGAGGTGGGGGAGCCATAATTGGGCTCAGGGATCTTCCCCATCCATCACACGCAGGGGCCCGACAGCCATCACTAGAGGTCTTCCTCACTACTGTGTAATCCTGTATATGGGGAGACATTAATAAATATCACTACAGACAATTACAGAGTCCATCACCTCTCCAGGGACATCATCTGTTATTACCATAGATAAGAATGATGTAATCTGGCATCATCAGAATCTCTCACCTCCCCAGTGACATCATCTGTTATTACCATAGATAAGAATGATGTGACATCATCAGAATCTCTCCCCCCTCTAGTGACATCATCTGTAATTACCACAGATAAGAATGATGTATTGTGACATCATCAGAATCTCTCACCTCCCCAGTAAGCTGGAAGAGTATCTCTAGGGTGAGATTTAATACACTTTCAGCCATCTTGTTTCTGTCCTTCTCCATCTTTGATGAATCAGTCATGTAGGGTCCTAAATGGAAAGAATATAAAACAATGTAAAAAAAAAACATTATAAATTTACTGGTGATAATAAGGGGAAACATTTAAATGTGTTTTCCCATTGCTTAAAAATGCTTCACAACCCGTGTCCTTCCTGGTAGCTGGATAAAAGCTCTCTGCTGTAGCCAGTGATTGGCTGCAGCAGTCACATGTCCTGGTCAGCAGCAACCAGGAAGCACACAGGGGTAATGAAGCAATTCATGGGAAAACACCTTTAAGATGATATTAAAGAGAAGCTGTTTTGTGAGTTTTATGAACTACAGGCAACACAAAATCCCGACAGGGTTCTCCTCACCCGGATCAATTGGACTGATAGCCGACCCAGGCAGGGAGAAGTCGGCAGCGACCGCCCCACTGACTCTTCTCCAAGTTCAGAGCTGCTTTTTACTGTGTTTTTTCTCAAGCGCTGCAGTGTTTTAGAGCACAATATAGATGTCTGCAATGTACATGCGAGTTTTCTTGTCTATTTCTGCAATTGAAAAAAAAAAATTTCTGAAAAAACATCTCTGTATAAAAAAGCCACCAAAATAACTTGTAAAGAAACATGAAGTTTATGGCTTAGGGAAGGACTTGGGGAATTTAGATAACTGTAAACGTAACTAGAGCAACAAGTGTCAGGCAGCTGCTGTAAAGGCAAATAGGATAATGGGGTGCATCAAAATAGGTCTACGGACACATGAGGAGAGGATTGTTCTTCCTCTTTACAAGTCGCTCAAGCTCTGACATGTCCTTCTTGAGTCAATACTATAGACTATATTCACACATGGAATATGGTCTATAGTATTGACTCAAGAAGGACATGACACAGCTGGAGCGGGTTCAACAACGGGCAAGTAAAGTAATAATTGGGGGGGGCAGTGACTGATGTTGGAGGATGCTTAGCTCTTCTCTGCCAGACCTAACAGCATGTAATCAGCACTACAGGCAGTGGAAACCTGGGATTCACACAACAGGACCTGCCTAACATCTCCTGACATCGCTGGCACCAGTTGTGATGGTCAGAGGTAAGAAGAGCCCTCTGAAGCTCACAAAGTTCTTCCCTGCCAGCAGGGAAATCCAACATGGCGCCGGCAGACAGAGAGCAGACAGGGAAACAGCCTCCTCTAGTATACTCCACAGAATTATAGGCTGTGAGGGATTCCCCTCTGCTGGAGGATTCCCTCCCTGCGCTGCCATCATCATCCAGCAGTCCACCATCTACAGCAGCTCTCTCAGAGCCTGTAATGGGCGCTGCTGAGGAGGAAAAGGCTAAGGGGAGCGCTGAGAGGAAATCTCAGCATTAACCCCTTCACTGCCTGCCACTCCATACTCTGCAGAGAATTACAGTGAAACCCCTTCTAACACAACCCCAGTAAAACATAAGACCTATTACAGGTACCAGATACGATCGCATTATAGACCGGGCGCACAGGCTTCTGAGCCTTAATCACTGCCCAGGTCCACAACAAGGGAGGTCATCACACGTATCCATGTTCATCACATTAAAGAGTAAATAACGTCTGTCGCCAGGTGATCCCCTACAGTCCCCGATCGCTTTCACAATATTTTACTGTTTGCTGACCTCTGCACCCACTTTTCTACGTCGGAGGGCATTCAGACCTTTTTCTGTAAAACTCATTATCAATAAAAACTGTGCTAAAATTATGCACAAACAAGAAGCGCTTGAGCTCTGCAGGAATCGGGACCTTACACCACATAATAATATGGTTGTGTAACAAAGCTCTCTGGCCTTCTATGGACACATCCACCACCAAACCCCAATCTGCCCTTGTATTTTATATTTGGTCTTTGCAACACCCGATGGTTGGAGTAGTCCTGGTGCAGTTGGCTGTTGGTCGGTGACACTGGTGAAACGCACCACGAAACAGGACAAAGCGCAGAGTCTAGATATGGACCTTATGTCGGAGAAGGCGGTATATAATCAAAATCCGGGTTACAAGTCTAAGGATCAAGGCAGGCAAGTCCTGCAAACAGGTTCAAGGGTTGGTACACAGTAGCCCAAGACCAGAATAGCTAGCTGAGAACAGGAAACAAACACCACTGATTTTCTGGCAAGGAGCAAGTTTCCCACCTCAGGTTAAATAGCCCTGCAGCTTGGCTGAGAGCATGGAGAAGGGTTAACTCAGGCAATACTGGTGGAAAGCACACAGCACTGCAGAGGAGTAACTTCAGCAGTGCTGATAGAAAGTAAAAGAGCAGTTCATGCAGAAGAGACAGTGTGATGCCCGCAGCAGCCCGCAACAGAGGGGGGGGGGGGGGCGGCAGACCCAGGCAGACCCCTTCTCCTCCTGCCAGTTCTTAGTAAAAATTTTTGTAGAAGGGGAGCACTGATATTTTCTAAAGGCTCCCAAGAACGGTATCTCTTCCAGTCCACCAAAAAATAGTTCTTGTTCCTGATCTACTACATATCTAGAATATTCTTGAACTCGCAAACGTTTTTTGGAGTTAACTTGGGCCACAGCAGATTTGGACTTTTTAGAACATTTATTGAGAACCAGGAGGTTTGAAAAGTGAGACATGGAAGGAATTAGGTATCCGCAGGGAGCCGTAACTTGTAGCATATAGGGTTCACCTTTTTGGATATCTCGAATGGGCCCAAAAATCGAGGTGCTAATTTATAAAGTATGGAGGAAAGCCATACTTTATCACTGGAAACCAACTGCGGAGGGGATCAAAGCTTGCAATCGGTGAACTTCTACATCTGGGTGGTTGCTCTTTCCAGTTTAGTCTTGTCTTCTGACAGATTCTGGGAAAATTCTCCAGTGATGAAACTGCTGTCACAACTTCAGATGTGGAAGAAATAGGCAGAGGAATCCTGGGTTGATAACCATACACTATGAGAAAGGGAGATTTATTAGTGGACTCACTGGCATGATGGTTATGGGAAAACTCGTCCCAGTTAAACAGGCTGGACCAATCGGCATGATGTACATTGGTAACGTGACGGAGGTAATTGGTCAGGATCTGGTTGGTATGTTTAACCTGCCCATTAGACTGTGGATGGTAAAGAGAAGTCCAGGGCTGCATCCATAAGCTTACAAAGAGCCCTCCAACATCTTGAAGTAAACTGGACCTTCCTATCAGACACCATGTGCAGAAGAAAACCATGTAGCCAAAAGATGTGGTCAATGAACTTTCAGAGGAATGAAGTAAGCCAGCTTGGAAAAACGATTGAAGACCACCCAGATGATTGTGCACTCATTGGATGAGGGCAAATCCGTAATAAATTCTGTGGCTATGTGCTGCCATGGGATCTCTGGAATGGGTAGAGGGCAAAGAAGACCAGCAGGTTTTTGTTTTGAGGACTTGTTTTGAAACAAAAGATCTGGATATCCTTCACCATAGCTAACCAACGGTAATGACGACAAATTACCTCCATATTTTTAAGTTGAACTGGGTGTCCACCTACCTTAGAACAGTGTCCCCAGGATAAAACTAGTTTTCTTTTAGGTACATATGTCCTTCCAGGAGGAATATTCTTTATTTGAACAGAAGCCACGGTTACTAAACTGGCAGGGTCTACAATATATTGTGGCTTCTCCTTAAGATCACTGGAATCTAAGGATCTTAACGGTGTGTCCGCTTTGACATTCCTATTGGTGGGCTGGAATTGCAAAATAAAATCAAATCGAGCAAAGAATAAGGACCACCAGGCTTGTTGAGGGTTGAGTTGCTGTGCGGTGGGTAATTGCTAGAGTACTACACGGAATTGTCTACAGTGTGAGTGGATATCTGGTGAGAAGATCAGAATATCATCGAGGTACACGACAACACACTCATAGAAAAGGTCCCTGAAGGCGTCATTCACAAACTTCTAAAATATGGGTGGGGCATTAACCAGACAGAAAGGCATAACCAAATACTCAATAATGCCCAATCCAAGGGTTTTCCACTCGTCACCCTGTTTTGCCAACTGGAAAACCACAAGTTTGGATAAGGCTTTAAAGAAGTGGGTTTTGGATAACTAAGCCTACACCAAACAGGTTTAAAGTCCACATGAGTATTCATAGCATTTCACATTTAAGATACAAAATGGATGGATAAAAAAATCATAAATAGCCATTTATATAGGCTTCCATTACAAGAAGATATGAAATGGAGGGCTACAAATAGGCAACTATATTTGCACCACACACCCTCACGAATGTGGAGGAGATTAAAAGTTCCACGTACATCAAGATTCGTAAAGATACGAGCTCAGTGCAAGCAAACAGTTCATGGATTAAGGGTCACGGATATTTTTGGCAATAGCATTCAAGCCCCGATATTCTATGCAAGGCCGGAGTGACCCATCCTTCTTTCTAACAAAGTAGAATATGCTCCAGCAGGAGAGAAGACTTGTAGATGAAGCTCATGGCGAGATTATCTGATATATTCTGCCATAGGTTGGAACTCAGGAAGAGACAGAGGCTATACCCTCCCTGAAGCATATGCAGAACCTGGCACCAGATAAATAGGACAGTCATGGGAACAATGTGGTGGCAGACATTCTGCCTCTTTCTTCTCGAACACATCAGTAAAACCGTACTAAGCTGTTGCTGGCCCTGGAGGTTCGGGGGTACCGGAGAGCAACAAACAGACTATACTTGAAACAGACACATAGAATGGCAGGATAACCCCAACATAACACCTCCTTAGACATTCAATCCAAGCTGGGATTATGCTGACA
This sequence comes from Eleutherodactylus coqui, assembly GCF_035609145.1. NCBI lineage: Eukaryota > Metazoa > Chordata > Amphibia > Anura > Eleutherodactylidae > Eleutherodactylus > Eleutherodactylus coqui. The sequence continues at coordinate 24,977,840 of NC_089841.1, forward strand.
AAGCCAAGGAAGACCCAACAGCAGGGAACTGATAGACCTCAAAAGGACCGGCAAGGAAATCTTCTACACTCCACAAGATGTATAGCAGGATCGATTTTATGCTGGTGAATGGGGATCTTAATAGTAGGGTCATGTCTACCACTATAGGCAGCATGGTGTGGTCTGACCACGCACCCATAACTATGTTCATTCAGGAACAATTCAACCACCCAACTATTAAAGTTTGGAGTCTTTACAACTATATTCTAAAACACCCAAAGTATGCCCCTAATTCACTAAAAATGTTATCAGATTATTTTTAACTCAACTAATGATCTGGAATATGATTTCTCCAGCAGGCTTTGGGGTATTTTGTCGCTTTCCTAATTGTGTGGAAGCAGTATGCGCACACTGACCAAGTCAAACACAAGGTATGAATCTCATGTTAAAAATGGCTCTCCTGGCAGAGACGTCCAGACAGGCCTTTTTATTGAAAAAGGATAACACCTGCCCTTTATGGGCGTTTAACAGATTACATCACTAACATATATATATTCTTATTCGCTAGATTATACAGAGTCTCCCGCCTCCCTACCCTCCCGTCCTCACGTCCGCCAAGGTATGGACTTTGTATTCTTTAGCATGCAGACAGCCTTAAGGAATTCTGTGTTGACAAATGATTTGTTTAACTAGCTTGTGTTTGAAGAGTGGAAGGGGGCTAGGTAAACACACAGTATTGAACACAGGATATACACGACACTATGGCCCTTTAACTTCTTAGAAACTGGTTGAGCAATTTCTATGTACTTAGAGCAAATACATCACCCATCCATTGGCTAGCAAATACCATGATTAGATTGTGTGTGTCCTTTAGACTCCTCAGAGCTGAAAGTCATTACAACAGCAAAATACATTTGGGTTATATTAATCGATAGATATTTTATAAATAATCATCATGTCTATCACACTAATCTACTCTATGGTGCACCCAAAAGGCATTTATGGGATATCATTTCCGAAAACTGGCCTCATGTGACAAAAAAACAGAGAAATGCCTTACTATATCACTACGATCTAGACTGCACAGACTTGATGAGTTTTCTCATTCACCACAACGAACTAAAGAAATATCCACTGAAACCAACAGCTCCAAAAATTGTGTCCTTATGAACACAGCCTGGCCTTTAGAATACTGAAAATAACCTACGACAAGTAAAGGCCCGTTCAACCTGATCTCGTATTCTATTTATTAATGACCCCCAGGACAAGGCTTTTGACCTTCAAGGAATTGTGAATACATGGGCAGGCAATAATAAACCATTGTATAACCTAACTAACAATGATTCCACAAGCCAACCTACACAAAACTATATAAACAGTTTTCTGAGCAGGATGAAGCCTCCTTCTCTGACCCCGGAGGTATTGGGCACCATCACAACCATTTAGTATGACCGAAGTACTCAACATCATTAATTTCCTACAAATGAGCAAATCCCCGGGACCAGACAGTCTTATGGGGGATTATTACAAGGCCCACAAAATCACCCTAGCCTTATATCTGGCCAAGGTGTTCAATGAAACAATGACAAAAGGTGAAGTCCCTCCAGAGATGCTGAAGGCACTTATTACCACCTTGCCTCTGGCTGGTAAAAGCCCCGATCCCTCCGCTTATGTTACACCAAAATCCCTGTTAAATACAGATATAAAAATTATATGTGAAATATTATCCAACAGACTCTCTGGGGTTCCATCAAATGTTGATAAGGACCAAGTGAGGTTTATTAAGGGACAGCAGACAGTAGTTGGTACAACGCTACATCAATGTTATTGTGGTGGTGTGGGCTCGGGGTACGCCTTCTTTGTTTCCAGCTTTTGATGTGGAGAAGGCATTCAACAGAGTTTGTTGAGATATCAACATATTTGGCGCTTGTGCGAACCTCTCCAAAACCTCTGGGACCAAATCCAACCGGCACGGTGCTCCATGTCACACATTACAGAACAGTGGGGACCAGCGGTGGCAGAGGATGTTCTTATAATCTTCCGTAGCAAAAAAATGGAAAAGTACTAGTATACCACTGAAATATCCAGGTGGTTCATCACATCTGCTTAATGGGGCATATAATGGCATCCAGACTAGACAGGCGGAGGGGTTCAAGGACAAGCGGGCCGAGTGGTTCAAATTCTCAGGAAATACTTGTTGAATACCCTGAAGGACGGCAGTCATTAGGTTTTTGAAATATGTGAGGCATGAGGCGGTCCTTGGTTTAACACTGGGCAACTAAAAGGGGTTAAAGAGAACCTATACCCCTCGCCTCATGCATCTGTGAGACACGAGTCCAAAGCATCACATTGTGGGCCGAGACCACGATTGCTTTCTCTAAATATTTTGTTGTTTCCTTTTATCCTACTTATTGGCCATTACTCCGTGTTCAGAGCTTCACATTCTTTCATCTTCCTCCTATATTGTACAACTATTGCTATAAATGGCCTGTGAAATGTTATGTACCTAAAATAGCTGGCAAAACGATAAAAATGTGGAATTAAAGTAATAAATGAAATGGGCGGACTACAATACCCAGAGAGAGAGAGAGTGACCGGTGACATCAGATAGTGGTGACGGTAGTGACAGAATAGTGACCGGTGACATGAGATAGTGGTGACGGTAGTGACAGAATAGTGACCGGTGACATCAGATAGTGGTGACAGTAGTGACATAATAGTGACCGGTGACATCAGATAGTGGTGACAGTAGTGACAGAATAGTGACCGGTGACATCAGATAGTGGTGACAGTAGTGACAGAATAGTGACCGGTGACATCAGATAGTGGTGACGGTAGTGACAGAATAGTGACCGGTGACATAATATAGTGGTTACAGTAGTGACAGAATAGTGACCGGTGACATCAGATAGTGGTCACGGTAGTGACAGAATAGTGACAGGTGACATCAGATAGTGGTGACAGTAGTGACAGAATAGTGACCGGTGACATCAGATAGTCGTGACGGTAGTGACAGAATAGTGACAGGTGACATCAGATAGTGGTGACAGTATTGACAGAATAGTGACAGGTGACATCATATAGTGGTGACAGTAGTGACAGAATAGTGACAGGTGACATCAGATAGTGGTGACGGTAGTGACAGAATAGTGACAGGTGACATCATATAGTGGTGACAGTAGTGACACAATAGTGACCGGTGACATCAGATAGTGGTGACAGTAGTGACAGAATAGTGACCGGTGACATCAGATAGTGGTGACGGTAGTGACAGAATAGTGACCGGTGACATCAGATAGTGGTGACGGTAGTGACAGAATAGTGACCGGTGACATCAGATAGTGGTGACGGTAGTGACAGAATAGTGACCGGTGACATCAGATAGTGGTGACAGTAGTGACAGAATAGTGACCGGTGACATCAGATAGTGGTGACAGTAGTGACATAATAGTGACAGGTGACATCAGATAGTGGTGACGGTAGTGACAGAATAGTGACAGGTGACATCAGATAACGGTGACAGTAGTGACAGAATAGTGACCGGTGACATCAGATAGTGGTGACAGTAGTGACATAATAGTGACCGGTGACATCAGATAGTGGTGACAATAGTGACAGAATAGTGACCGGTGACATCAGATAGTGGTGACAGTAGTGACAGAATAGTGACCGGTGACATCAGATAGTGGTGACAGTAGTGACAGAATAGTGACCGGTGACATCAGATAGTGGTGACAGTAATGACAGAATAGTGACAGGTGACATCAGATAGTGGTGACAGTAGTGACAGAATAGTGACCGGTGACATCAGATAGTGGTGACAGTAGTGACAGAATAGTGACAGGTGACATCAGATAGTGGTGCTGGTAGTGACAGAATAGTGACAGGTGACATCAGATAACGGTGACAGTAGTGACAGAATAGTGACCGGTGACATCAGATAGTGGTGACAGTAGTGACATAATAGTGACCGGTGACATCAGATAGTGGTGACAATAGTGACAGAATAGTGACCGGTGACATCAGATAGTGGTGACAGTAGTGACAGAATAGTGACCGGTGACATCAGATAGTGGTGACAGTAGTGACAGAATAGTGACAGGTGACATCAGATAGTGGTGACAGCAGTGACAGAATAGTGACAGGTGACATCAGATAGTGGTGACGGTAGTGACAGAATAGTGACCGGTGACATCAGATAGTGGTGACAGTAGTGACATAATAGTGACCGGTGACATCAGATAGTGGTGACAGAATAGTGACCGGTGACATCAGATAGTGGTACAGTAGTGACACAATAGTGACCGGTGACATCAGATAGTGGTACAGTAGTGACATAATAGTGACCGGTGACATCAGATAGTGGTACAGTAGTGACATAATAGTGACTGGTGACATCAGATAGTGGTGACAGGGAGGGGGCGTGGCTTGGCACTCAGAGGGAGAAGTTGCTGAACTCCATTGCTCCTGCTACCAGCCAGAAAAAACAAAGTTTCCCTTCCTCTCCTGACTCCTAGAGGCTTCTTATCGGGTCCCCATAACCCTCTACAACCCAGGGGAGCTCAGAGCTGCGTCTTCTGCTGAGCTGTGGCTCTGATTTACAGCCTACCGCGGCCCATTGAATCCCTGGGGCCTCCGGCCTGAAGTTACACCCTTCCCCCACTGCCAGACAGGGCTCCAAGCCTTCCCCATACCAGCTTGTAGAAGGTGCTGCTCCGGAGTTGAGGGGATTCCCTGCCACATTCCCTGATTCCTCCGGCACTGACAATCAGTGAAGTGGAAACTTCCTCTCACATCTCCCTTATCCTGCGCTGAGCCGTCCGTGCAGAGAGCAGGGCTCGGTGTAAACACTCGCCCTTCCCCCCTGCATCTGGGACACTGATAAGGGCTCTGCAGCCCAGGGACTGCTATAGTGGGGAGGCTGAGCTCTGCAGCCACAGAGGACACTGACAGGGCTGAAGATACAGGGAGAGCTGCTGCTGTATCACAGACATAAGGGAGAGGGGCCGACAGCAGCTGCAGAGCATTACACAGCACTAGGAGAAAGCCTGCAGCTCCAGCTCTGAGCAAGAGCGATCCCCTCCCCCCTCTGCTGGTGGTCTGCAAAACTCCACTGAAACCCTTGAGGAGCAGAGCCACCATCATAGGAGAGAGACTGGCACATACATCCAGAGGCTGCAGCCCAGGACCCCCTTACTGTGCTCACTCATCACACTCCAGAAGCAGCACATCAGCAGCTAGCAGACAGTGCCTCGCATTCTTTCTGTGGCATTTACCCCCCACGCTCTCTGACACTGGTATGTCTCCTTTCTTGCCCATGAAAACACAGTGGGCGACATTTGGTCTCATAGGTGAACGTAAGTCCCTAATGTAGTCCTACCAGTACCAAGTGCCTACAGAGGTCGCCGACTAGAGGAGATCCTAATCCCTACCCCAACCTTATAGCTTGCTGCCTAACTGCTGTAGCTATCGACATCATGAGTCTGCTGAAAACGGGAAAAAAATACTCCATCGCACTCAGCGACCAAAAGATCATCAAAGCTGCTACCAACACTGACCACCTTCGATGAATCTTCCCGCTCATCAACGGAGGACCCCATACCCTCCCTAGACTGTGCTTCAGGATGTCCTGTGGAGTTGGAGGCTACTGCAGCTTCCCTCTCCGATTCACTATTACCCCAAATTCAGCTAATGCTGAAAAAAGAATTATCACAAATCTCTAACGACATAACCTCCAAACTCGTCAAAGAAATCCGAGACCTTCAATACCGAACAGCTGCGCTGGAAGACCGCATGGATAATGCAACTACAGTCCTTGAGTCCCACGAAAAAGAAGTGGAGCAGCTACACGAGGAAATCCTCATCCTCCATGAAAAGTGGGAAGACGCTGAAAACAGAGCTCGTAGAGACAACCTACGAATACAGGGCCTCCCAAAATCCATTCAAGATCTTCAATCCACCAAAACGGTCCTTTTCCAGGAGTTATGCCCCAATATTCCTATAGAACAGCTGCAGATGGACAGAGTCCACAGAGCTTTGAGAGCCTGCAAGGCTGGGGGCCCACCAAGAGACGTTGTCCTGAAAATGCACTACCACCACTAAAGAACAACTGCTTAATACGGCTCGCTCCATCTCAAAGCTCTCCTTCCAGGGTCACGATTATCAATTATCCCCTGACCTGGCCCCTTCAATGCTTCTAAAAGGAGAGCTCTCAAGCCCTATTTGGAAATTCTGCAGCAAAAGCGCATTCAGTATAGGTGGGGCTTCCTGTTTAAACTGACATTCCCCTTCCAAACTAAGACCTATACTATCCTGTCCCCGGAAGGAGCTTGGCGCTGCTTCACTGACCTGTGCTTCCAACTCCCAGCCCAGCAACCAGGCTCACCAGATGCATCACAACCCTCTAGATCTCCCCGGAGACCAATGAGCAACTGCGAGCCATAATTTTGGGAGGTGCTCCCTCCCACCATTCAAGTCGGACTGACCTTGAGGGTGCCTTTCCAAGAAAAATATCCAACTCCAACTAAAGAGTCTCCAACACCCTTAAATACATTGTCGGACATGTTATGCCCATGGGTATACTTTCCTTTCTCCAAAGCCTTCCCAACTCCTATGTTCCACAGGCGAACTTTATAGCCTCCTAATGTGAACGAAAAATATATGATTGACGCGGGCAACTCGGCAGCGATACCTCTATCACTTACGGACTACCTTCATGTATGCATATAGAATCGCCCCTCCGCCAATAGAAGTAAAAAAGAATGAAAAAAAAATAAGGACTGGAATGAGGGAAATGGAAGGTTCTGCCAGATACTACCCATGGACTGGGATTCTGGTTATCTTTGGTCAATGGACTCTAGAGTTTAGTTCTTGGGGCCTATACGCCCTACACTACAAACCACCTCTCCTTTTCTAATTCTTTCCCCCTTCTCTTTTTTACCTTACTTTTATTTTCACTTTTCCTCTGCTTCTTCCTTTCCTCTCTCTTATTTTTTATTTTATCCCCCCACCTCCCCATGAACTTGGATCTCCTCCTCTTCATATTTTGTAGAAAGCTTAAGAGCGCCTCTTTGGCACTGTTGCGGTGTGTCGTTCCCACGAATAGTTGCTGTTGTGGCCACCAAAATAGCTCTTCCCATGCAAGTTATTTGTAATGTCTTAAATGTCTTCCGTCTTAAATGTCTTCCATGTTGAATTTACAGGTTGGCCACCTTCTCCACATCCCTCCCACCCCCCCTTTCCCTCACTCACTTCCCTTGTTCTTCTCTCGTGGGGCTGGGACCCCCAGATATGCAATCTTTACAGTTCTTTATATCACCCCCATGACTTTAAAAATTATCTCGCACAATGTGCAGGGCTTTAATTCCCCCAAGAAACGATCCAAAGCTTTCCGCTATTATAAAAGAGTGCATGCCGATATTGTATGCTTACAAGAAACTCATTTCTCCACTAATTCCTCCCCGCGTTATCTCTCCACCCATTACCCCACTTTTTTTTCATCAACCGCTTCATCCAAAACAAAAGGGGTCACAATATGCTTCAACCGGTCCATCCCCTTTACCCACACAACAACTATTTCCGACCCCGAAGGCCGTTATCTATTACTCACGGGTATAATTCAAGATGTCCCGGTAACCATTGTCTCTTACTATACCCCCAATACCAGACAAATCAATTTTCTTAAAACATTTTTGAACTGGTAGAGGCAAATAAACATGGGACGGTCATACTGTGCGGAGACTCAAATTGCATTTTGGACCCGGGCCTGGACAGAAACTACATAACTCTTCTGACACCTCTGCTACCACCCCAGCCATCCCTGTCACATAACCTTCGAGTATTGCTTGGCCAGCACCACCTAGTCGATTCCTGGAGGGAAACCAACCCCACTACCAAAGATTTTATGCATTTTTCAGCCCCACATTCTCTATACAGGAGAAAAGACTGCATTCTAATACCCACCTCCTTCCTGCCGCAAATAACCTGTTCTAAAATTCTCTCTGTTCCTTGGTCGGACCACAGCCCAGTATCAATATCATGCAGCTCTTTAATGTCAAAGCCCACTAATACCACATGGGCCATTAATGATCCCCTTCTAGCACTCCCCGAGGTACTGTCTCTGATAACACCACAATTAGAAGAATACTTTGCTATAAAAACCCCTCCGCCTCCTCGCCCATCTCGCTGTGGGAGGCGCATAAGGTAGTTCTCCGCGGTGCCCTTATCTAAATTTCAGCCTGGCGAAAGAGAGCGCCTATCCCGACAACTAGAATTAGAGCAAAAAGTTCTACAATTAGAAGACAAGGCCAAAAAGTACCCATCTCAGGAGAATTTAAGATTAATCGCTCAGGCTAGGACAGAACTAGACCTATGTATTTCAGAACTCGTTGAGTGCAAACTAAGATGGTCCCACCAACGATTTTATGTGTTAAATAACAAACCGTCTACTCCCTTAGCTCGCAGGCTATGAGCCAGCCCCACGATATGCCCTTTTTCAGGCTCCGTACTAGGCATAATACAATCACGGCAAACCCACTCACTATAGCAGTGGTGGCGAACCTGTGGCACGCAGAGCCCTCCCTACTGGCATGCACCCCATCGGCCGCTCACCACTTGTGAATACCAGCAGGAGCCGCGGCTTCCCTGCCGGCATTCACAAAAGGCACTGCTAGCCGCACTGATCCCGGCACACACTGACTTCAGTGTGCAGCTGGAATCCCCCTCCCCCCTGCCCCGACGTCTCCTACTACTTGGTTCCGCCGGGAGGTGGGAGGCGTCTAGCAGCACACTGAAGTCAGAGTGTGTGCCGGGAGCATATTAACTCTTTCTTCCTCACTTCTGCCACAATCGGCAATTCCCAGCAACCTGATTGGTGAATCAGCCAACCCAAATAACCAAACAACCAATCAGGTTGCTGGGAATTACCTATTGAGGCAGAAGTGGGTAAGAAAAAGTTAATATGCATGCTGGGACCATCGCTGACTAGAAGAGGAGCTGAGCTTCCAGGAGGAGGAGATAAGTATGTGGGTCTCGGGAGGGGCACTGTGGGGTGTCACTACTGCACTGGGTGGCCACTGGGGGTGTCACTACTGCACTGGGGGTTGTCACTACCGCACTGGGGGGGCCGCTGGGGGGTGTCACTACCGCAATGGGGGGGCATCTCTACTGCACTGAAGGCCACTGAGGGGTGTCCCTACTGCACTGGGGGCTGCTGGGGGGGGGGTGTCCCTACGGCACTGGGGGCCGCTGCGGGGTGGGGGTCACTATTGCCGCTGGGGCCGCTGTGGGGTGACCCTAATGCACTGAGGGCCGGGGTGGGTGGGGGGGGGTCACTATTCTCTCTGGGGCCGCTGTGGGGTGGGGGTCACTATTACCTCTGGGGCCGATGTGAGGTGGAGGTCACTTACCGCTGAGGCCGCTGTGGGGTGGCGGTCACTATCACCACTGGGGCCGCTGTGGGGTGGGGGTCACTATTACCGCTGGGACCGCTGTGATGTGGGGGTCACTATTATTGCCTGGGGGGTGGGTGCCACTATTACTGCTGGGTGGCGGTCACTATTATCGCTGGGGCTGCTGGGGGGGGGGGTCACTATTACCGCTGGGGGGTGGGAGTCACTATTACCGCTGGGGCTGCTGTGTGGTGGGGGTCACTATTATCGCTGTGGGGGGTCACTATTACCGTTGGAGCGCTGTGGGCTGGGGGTCACTATTACCGCTGGGGCTGCTGGGAGGATGTTACTATTACCGCTGGGGTATGTTTACAGGTGGCAGAAATGGGCAGGGCTGTTTCAAAATAGACAGGGTGCAGATTTTGACTACTTTTTGGATGCGGAAATGCTGCAGAATTTTCCACAGAAATCTCCGCTGAGGACGTTCTGCAGTATTTCCGCATCCAAAGAGCAGTCAAAATCTGCGCGCTGTCTATTTTGAAGCGGCCCTGACCTTTTTAGAACGACGGGGGTAAAATCATGCGTTGTGATAAGCCCCACCCCCTGGCATGTTGGCACTTTGCGATAAATAAGTGGGTTTTAGGTTGCAGTTTGGGCACTGGGTCTCTAAAAGGTTTGCCATCACTGCACTATAGTATCAGAGTTCAGACAATTTTTGGATAAACCTTACTCCCAGTCAAATCACCCGTCCCCTGAACAGCTAACCTCTTACTTTCACGATATTACATTTCCCATTCTTCCTAGCTCATTCTTAGAATACTTGGCTGCAAAAATCAGGAGAAGAAGTCACAGAAGCTAAAAAAAACATTGAAAATTAATAAACAGCCGGGACCGGATGGCTTTTCTTCTTCTTACTATAAAAATTTTCCCCCCATTCTGCACACACATCTTGCAAATTATTTTAACGCCGTCTGAGATGGACAGCAAATAGGTCAGACTTCTCTCTTGGCAGCCATCTCCATGATACCAAAGTCTGAAAGAGATTTGCTAGATAAACAGAACTACCGTCCCATATCCTTAATAATGTAGACATGAAGCGTCTTACCAAAATTTTGGCCTCTCGTTTAAGTGCAGCTTTACCATCATTAATAGTGTGAGGTACTGAGGGGCGTAGTGGTGGATGGTCGCTACGTCGCCCCTCGGTTCCGGTATTACGCATAAGGGGGCTGGAGGAAGGTCACGTCCCGCTATTGGGACGTGGGAAAACCTGGAGTGTAATGTGGTCTCCAGCAAGCAGTTGCTGGAGATCTGTTCTTTAAAAATCCGGGGCTGGTTTTTTTGGAATGGATGTCAGGTTGGTAGTGGTGCCATCCATTCCACTTCCTCCACTACAGGGTGTGGGCGAGGTCAATCAGCCCAGGGGCTGAGACTGAGCCAGAATGGGGCATATAAAAGGTAGCAGATGCACGGACACAGGGGGGGACTAAGATGACTGCTGAACCCGGGCAGCCTGTGTGACCGGCTGGAGTCAGGAGCCCTGCCTTGCGCTGCACTTACCAAGAGCGACCTGGTCAGGCCGGGACGGCCTGAGAGCTGTATATTTGGACTATAATTTTTGTTTGCCTGAAGCCAAGGCTGGACTTTTGTTTTCTGTTATAAAATAAACGCAGGTCACGCCTGCTTTTGGACTACAGACGCTGGTTTTCCGTCTCTGATTGCCGCCAACCCGCACGCTACCAAGCTGTCCTCCCACATATGGTGTTTCGGATGCGGGCAAGAATTGACACCAGCGGATAACACTGCATGTCCTGGGTAAAAGCCGCTGGCGCCCTATCTAAAAAGACTGCGGCCATGGAGGACCTGGTGTGACAGCTGGTGCAGATTTGTTTACAGCAACAAAACGCCCAGGCAGAGGCACGGCAGATGCAACAAGAGACTAATCGCCTCCTAATGGAGCAAATGGCAACACTGCGGGAGGCGGTGGTGATGCAACAGCCTGCGGTCACAGCAAGTCAGAGCACCCACCCCCAGGGGGCCCAAGGGAAACAACCATCCGCAAGGGCCTCGGTGCAAGCTGCGCTGCAAAAGATGACTGCCGCAGATGACATGGAAGCCTACCTGCACGTCTTCGAGAGGATTGTGGAGCGAGAAGGGCTGCCCACGGACCAATGGGCAGATGTTGTGGCCCCTTTTCTGTCAGGGGAGGCCCAAAAAGCCTATTACGATCTGAGTGAACTGGACTCCCATAACTACGCCAAACTGAGGGCTGAAATACTGGCACGACTGGGAGTGACCATACAAGTGCGTACAGGCCGGGTACATGCCTGGAGGTAATCAGAGAGCCTACCACTGCGGTCCCAAATGGATGACTTGATACACCTTGTCTCCAAGTGGCTTCAGCCAGAGGACTGCACTCCTCCGCAATGGTAGTGAGGGTCGTCCTGGATATCTTCCACCGTTCCTTGCCACCTGCTGTACAGCGTTGGGTGGGACAGGCTGGGCCGACTGACGCCAACCACCTCGTGAACCTGGTTGAGAGGTATTGTGCCACGGAGGAACTGTTACAAGCCTCTACGAGACGGGGCCACGCCAGAGAGGAAAAGGGTCCCCGTCGAGATGGTAAGACTGTACCATATTCTGCTCCCAGGGGGCCTATGTGGAAAAAGGGAGGGGGCTCAGGGGGCGAGCCAGTGGTTGGCTCACACCAGGGCGCTCGAGAGCGGGACTCCTGATGCCTACAGTGCTGGCGGTGCCACGAATGGGGTCATGTTGCAGCACACTGCCCCCTAGGCTCCGAGCCCATGGACTGCAGCTCTGGGCGGAGGGTCTCCCTGTAAGCACGCCCCGCGCTCGCCGCCAAAACCTGTCCGGGGATGAGCCGCAGGTATGTTCGGTGAACATTGGGGACTTCCTGATACAGGCTCTGTTGGACTCCGGGAGCCTTGTGACCCTAGTACATGGTTCGTTGGTGAACTCAACCTCCTACAATGGAGGCCGAGTGGGTGTACTGTGCATCCACGGGGACACTCGGGAATACCCCACCGCTACCGTACCAATAGCCACCCCTTGCGGCACCACTACCCACGAAGTAGGAGTGGTTAAGTCCTTAATGCATGAGGCTATTATCGGAAGGGACTTTCCACTGTTCTGGGCCTTGTGGAGGAAAAGGACTTTGGACAATAAAAATGTGGTTAATAATGTGTGTCAGGAGGTAAACCCTGAGCCGTATGACCCGGACACGGCTGGCCCCGCAGGCGGGGTGACCATCCGTGACGATGACAATTGTGCCCTAGCTGATTGGCTGGCGACACTGAAAGCCCGGCAGACGTTCCTGCCATGCCAGAACTTGAGGTGTCGCGTGAAAATTTCTGGTCTGCTCAGCTGAAAGACCCAACATTGATCAGGGCCCGTGAGGCCGTAACAAAGGTAAACGGGGTACCTCAAACTCTAGGTGGGAGTGAAGCATACCCGTATATAGCTGTTAACAATGACATGTTGTACCGAGTGGATAAGGTGCGCGGGGAAGAACTGGAACAGCTAGTGGTACCCCCACCCTATCGCCAGGTAGTTCTCGACCTGGCTCATAAACATGAGCTTGGAGGTCATCTGGGGGCGGAAAAAACCCGCGAACAAGTGTTGCAACGGTTCTATTGGCCCGGGGTACATGAGGAAGTTAAGCGGTATTGCGCCTCATGTCCTATATGTCAATTAACGGCCCCTAAACCTTATTTCAGGAGTCCATTGGTGCCCTTACCCATTATCAAGGTACCATTGGACTGGATTGCCATGGATTTAGTCGGCCCAGTAGTGAAGTCCGCTAGGGGACATCAGTATATACTGGTCATTCTAGACTATGCCACGTGGTATCCGGAGGCAATTCCCCTAAGAAACACCTCCTCCAAACTCATTGGCCGAGAGCTGTTCCAGATGTTCTCCCGCATCGGTATTCCCAAAGAGATCCTTATCGATCAAGGAACTCCGTTTATGTCAAAAGTAATGAGAGAGATGAGCAAACTTCTAAAGATTAAACAACTGCGTACCTCAGTATATTACTCGCAAACTGACGGCCTGGTCGAGAGGTTTAATAAAACTTTGAAGAGTATGTTAAAAAGGGTGGTCAGCCAAGATAGAAAGGATTGGGATTGTTTGTTGTCAGCCTTGATGTTCGCAATACGTGAGGTTCCCCAATCCACAGGTTTTTCTCCATTTGAACTGCTGTATGGTAGACACGCACGCGGTCTCCTCGACCTGAGCAAAGAAACTTGGGAAAGTGAACACACCCCCTACAAAAGTGTGGTAGAACATATTTCAGTAATGCTGGACAGGATAGCAGCTGTCATGCCCATCATAAAGGAACACTTGGAACAGGCACAAGTGGCAGAAAGTCAAGTCTATAACAGGTCGGCCAAAGTCAGAACCTTTCACCTGGGGGATAGAGTGTTAGTTCTGGTGCCTACCGTAGCGAGCAAGTTCTTAGCCAAATGCCAGGGGCCCTATGAGGTGCTTGAGCGCATAGGAGAACTCAATTATAAAGTGTACCAACCTGGCAGGAGGAGGCCGGAGCAGGTGTACCATGTGAATTTTCTTAAACCCTGGAAAGAACAAGAGTCTCTGGCAGCGGTAAATGCGCCGAGCAGCGAAGTTTTTGTGAAGTCCATGGACAAAGCTCCTGAAGTAGCTATCTCAGGGTCCCTATCTAAGGTGCAAAAACAGGAGGCAAAGGAGTTGGTACTTCAAAACGCTGATGTGTTTTTGGAACTACCGGGACGTACATCAGTGATCAAACATGACATCGTCATGGAACCCTACGTACGGGTCCGGATGAAACCCTACAGAATTCCTGAAGCACGTAGACAGGCTATATCAGAGGAGGTAAAGAAGATGTTGGACCTTGGGGTCATTTAAGTGTCAAAAAGTGAATGCTCTAGTCCCATTGTCCTGATTTCTAAGCCCAATGGCACCTTGAGGTTTTGCAACGACTTCCGGAAGTTGAACGAAGTCTCTAAGTTTGACTCCTACCTGATGCCACGAGTATATGAGCTAATAGAAAGGCTAGGACATGCCAGGTTCTTCTCTACCTTGGACCTAACTAAGGGGTACTGGCAGGTACCACTTACCGACGAGGCCAAAGAAAAGACTGCCTTTTCTACTCCCGAGGGACTCTTCCAGTATGTCTGCCTACCTTTTGGGCTACATGGGGCACCGGCTACGCTCCAAAGAATGATGGATATCATCCTGAGACCTCACCGTCGGTATGCCTCTGCCTATCTGGATGACATCATTATATTTAGCAACGACTGGAAGAGTCACTTGGCAAAAGTACAAGCGGTAGTTAATTCCCTCAGGGATGCAGGGTTAACGGCAAACCCCAAGAAGTGTACGTTGGGAGTGGAAGAAGCACATTATTTGGGGTACATAATAGGACGAGGAGTTATTAAGCCCCAAATTAATAACGTAGAGGCCATCCAAAACTGGCCCCAACCATTGACCAAGAAACAGGTGAGGGGTTTCTAGGAATTATAGGCTACTACCGCTGGTTCGTCCCTAGCTTCGCCACCATAGCAGCGCCCTTGACAGAGCTAACAAAAGGAAAAAGTTCCACCATGATCAAGTGGAATAACGAGCCCGAGCAGGCATTTCGGAAGTTAAAGACAGCCCTGTGTAGAGAGCCGGTCTTAATTACTCCCGACTTCAGCAAAACATTTGTAGTACAGGCAGATGCGTCTGATGTAGGTGTGGGGGCTGTCGTTTTCCCAAGTGGTTAGAGGCGAGGAGCACCCAGTCACCTATCGTAGTAGGAAACTTACCCCCGCAGATAGAAATTATAGCATTGTGAACGAGAGTGTCTGGCGATAAAGTGGGCTTTAGAGTGCCTACGGTACTATCTGCTTGGACGACATTTCAGATTGGTGACAGACCACTCCCCTCTCACCTGGATGAGTCAGGTCAAAGAGCGAAACGCTCGGGTGACGAGGTGGTTCCTTACTTTACAAAACTTTAAATTTGATGTAGCGCACAGGGCTGGCAAGCTACAAGGAAATGCGAATGCGTTGTCCCGAACCTACTGCTTGAGTAGTAAAAGTGTTCGCCCCTACGGGTTCGAGCAGAGGGGGAGGGTATGTGAGGTACTGAGGGGCGTAGTGGTGGATGGTCGCAACGTCGCCCCTCGGTTCCGGTATTACGCATAAGGGGACTGGAAGAGGGTCACGTCCCGCTATTGGGACGTGGGAAAACCAGGAGTGTAATGTGGAGATCTGTTCTTTAAAAATCCGGGCCTGGTTTTTTTGGAATGGATGTCAGGTTGGTAGTGGGGCCATCCATTCCACCTCCTCCACTACAGGGCGTGGGCGAGGTCAATCAGCCCAGGGGCTGAGACTTTGCCAGAATGGGGCATATAAAAGGTAGCAGATGCACGGACACAGGGGGAACTAAGATGGCTGCTGAACCCGGGCAGCCTGTGTGACCGGCTGGAGTCAGGAGCCCTGCCGTGCGCTGCACTTACCAAGAGCGACTTGGTCAGGCCGGGACGGCCTGAGAGCTGTATATTTGGACTATAGTTTTTGTTTGCCTGAAGCTAAGGCTGGACTTTTGTTTTCTATTATAAAATAAACGCAGGTCACGCCTGCTTTTGGACTGCAGATGCTGGTTTTCCGTCTCTGATTGCCGCCAACCCGCACGCTACCAAGCTGTCCTCCCACAATAGGTAAGGACCAAGTAGGGTTCGTTCCCAGATGACAAGCTCCAGACAGCATACGTCGAAACACCCATCTCATCCACATGTGTCACACAGAACAGTGACCGGTGACATCAGATAGTGGTGACAGTAGTGACAGAATAGTGACAGGTGACATAAGATAGTGGTGACGGTAGTGACAGAATAGTGACCGGTGACATCAGATAGTGGTGACAGTAGTAACAGAATAGTGGCAGGTGACATAAGATAGCGGTGACGGTAGTGACAGAATAGTGACCGGTGACATCAGATAGTGGTGACGGTAGTGACAGAATAGTGACAGGTGACATCAGATAGTGGTGACAGTAGGGACATAATAGTGACAGGTGACATCAGATAGTGGAGACAGTAGTGACAGAATAGTGACCAGTGACATCAGATAGTGGAGACAGTAGTGACAGAAAAGTGACAGGTGACATCAGATAGGGGTGACAGTAGTGTCAGAATAGTGACCGGTGACATCAGATAGTGGTGACAGTAGTGACAGAATAGTGACAGGTGACATCAGATAGTGGTGACGGTAGTGACAGAATAGTGACACGTGACATAAGATAGTGGTAACGGTAGTGACCGGTGACAAGATAGTGGTGTCGGTAGTGACAGAATAGTGAACGGTGACATCAGATAGTGGTGACAGTAGTGACAGAATAGTGACCGGTGACATCAGATAGTGGTGACGGTAGTGACAGAATAGTGACCGGTGACATCAGATAGTGGTGACGGTAGTGACAGAATAGTGACCGGTGACATCAGATAGTGGTGACGGTAGTGACAGAATAGTGACCGGTGACATCAGATAGTGGTGACAGTAGTGACAGAATAGTGACCGGTGACATTAGATAGTGGTGACAGTAGTGACAGAATAGTGACCGGTGACATCAGATAGTGGTGATGGTAGTGACAGAATAGTGACCGGTGACATCAGATAGAGGTGACAGTAGTGACATAATAGTGACCGGTGACATCAGATAGTGGTGACAGTAGTGACATAATAGTGACCGGTGACATCACACACGTCTTCTATGGTCTAGATGGCGGATAGAATTATGTTGCTCACCGACGGATCCTCCGTGTTGCTCCCTACAATTTCTGCGTTCGCTCCGGACGTTCCGCAGGTTTTTCTTCTCTTCTACAACTTCTGACTTGCAGTGAATGTAATAAACAATGGCGCTGCTCTCCATAGACGGCGCTTCCCTGTGTGGGAGACTCACACCGACCTACAGATGACAACGTGCCGCCTTCTTCCTGTCACTGCAGAAAGCCCCTGAGCTGCCGTCTGTCGGAGATCCCTCAGTGAACCCCTTCCTCACAGCTCCTATAGGACTCAGTGGCCAGTGCAGGGTTACAGTGATTAACCCTTAAACTCC
This sequence comes from Eleutherodactylus coqui, assembly GCF_035609145.1. Taxonomy (NCBI): domain Eukaryota; kingdom Metazoa; phylum Chordata; class Amphibia; order Anura; family Eleutherodactylidae; genus Eleutherodactylus; species Eleutherodactylus coqui. The sequence goes on from NC_089841.1 coordinate 24,995,308, forward strand.
TAATTGTCCCCCACTGCTGTGTGAGGAGCACATGTCACCTCTCAGGCAGTGAAAGAGTTACAGCTGGTAACTTCAGGGAGAGACTCTCATCATCCACCAGGGGGCGCCAGCTCCTTCATGAGGACACATCTTACAACCTGCTGATGCCAGAAGGTCTCACAACACTACCGTACCTCCACTGGGGGTAGATGCTGGAATGGAGGGGCTCATGGGTGCTCTGAAAACAGGAAGTCACATGGTCGGAGGTCACATGACTGTAAGGGGAGGGGTTTACTAATAATGCTTTCTGTGGAGAGAGGAGAAGAGGAGGCTGCTGGGAGGGCTGCACGTAAAATGCAGGAAGACTTGGTCTTGTTGCCCCCAAGATTCCTTTTTCTCTGTGTGAGGATGCTGCCCCCTCCTGGTCAGAGGGTCCCAGTCCTTCACCCCTCAGGATTCCTCTTTCTCTGTGTGAGGATGCTGCCCCCTCCTGGTCAGATCATCTGGTTCTTAAACGCCCAGGATTCCTCTTCCTCTGTGTCGATGCTGCCCCCTCTTGATCCGAGGGTCCTGGTCCGTCACCCCTCGGGATTTCTCCTTCTCAGTGTGAGGATGCTGCCCCCTCCAGGTCAGAGGGTCCCGGTCCTTCACCCAACAGGATTTCTCCTTCTCAGTGTGAGGATGCTGCCCCCTTCTGGTCACAGGATTTCGGTCCTTCACCCCCCCAGGATTTCTCTTCCCCTGTGTGGGGATGCTGCCCACTCCTGGTCGGTTTGTCTCGCTTCTTCACCCCACAGGATTTCTCTACCTCTGTGTGAGGATGCTGCCCCCTCCTGGTCAGAGGGTTCCAGTCCTCCACCGCACAGGATTTCTCCTTCTCAGTATGAGGATGCTGCCCTCTCCTGGTCAGTGGGTCCCGGTCCTTCTCCCCCAGGATTTCTATTCCTCAATGTAAGGATTCTGCCCCCTCCTAGTCAGAGAGTACCAGTCCTTCACCCCAAAGGATTTCTCGTTCTCAGTGTGAGGATGCTGCCCTCTCCTGGTCAGAGTGCCCTGGTCCTTCACCCCCCCCCCCCCCCCCCCCCCCCCCAGGATTTCTCTTCCTCTGTGTGCGGATTCTGCCCTCTCCTGTTCAGTTTCTCGCACTTCTTCACCCCACAGGATTTCTCTTCCTCTGTGTGAGGATGCTGCCCCTTCTGGTCAGAGTGTTCCAGTCCTTCACCCCACAGGATTTCTCCTTCTCAGTGTGAGGATGCTGCTGTCTCCTGGTCAGAGGGTTCCGTTCCTTCATCCCTCCAGGATTTCTCTACCTCTGTGTCGATGCTGCACCCTACTGGTCGGACAGTCCTGGTTCTTCACCCCCCAGGATTCGTCTTGCTCTGTGTGAGGATGCTGCCCCCTCGTGGTCAGAGCGTGCCGGTCCTTCAGCATTTCTCTTCCTTTGTGTGCGGATGCTGCCCCCTCCTGGTCAGAGGGTCCCGGTTTTTCACCCTCAATGACTTTGCTCCCTCTGTGTGAGAATGCCTCCCCCATCCTGGTCGGAAGGTTCTGGTCCAAAACCCCCCAGGATTTCTCTTCCCCTGTGATGGGATACTGCCCTCTCCTGGTCAGAGGGTCCTGGTCCTTCACCACCAAGGATTTCTCTTCCTCTGTGTTAGGATGCTGTCCCCTTCTGGTTAGAGGATCCCAGTCCTTCACCCAACAGGATTTCTCCTTCTCAGTGTGAGGATGCTGCCCCCTCCTGGTCAGAGGGTCCCGGTTCTTTACCCCCCATGATTTCTCTTCCTCTGTGTGAGGATTCTGCCCCCTCCTGGTCTTAGGGTTCCGGTCCTTCATCCCTCGAGGATTTCGCTTCCTCTGTGTTGATGCTGCCGCCTACTGGTCGGAGGGTCCCAATCCTTCACCTCCCAGGATTTCTCTTCCTCTGTGTGAGGATGCTGCCCTCTCCTGGTCAGAGGGCCCCTGTCCTTGACCCCCCAGGATTTCTCTTCATCTGAGTGGGGATGTTGCCCCCTCCTGGTCCGTCACCCCAAAGGATTTCTCTTCCTCTGTGTGAAGATGCTGTCCCCTCCAGGTAGGAGTTTCCCGGTCCTTCACCCAACAGGATTTCTCCTTCTCAGTGTGAGGATGCTGCCCCCTCCTGGTCTCAGGGTCGAGGTCCTTTATCCCACCAGGATTTCTTTTTCTCTGTGTGAGGATGCTGCCCCTCCTGGTCAGAGAGTACCAGTCCTTCACCCCAAAGGATTTCTCGTTCTCAGTGTGAGGATGCTGCCCTCTCCTGGTCAGAGTGCCCTGGTCCTTCACCCCCCCCCCCCCCCCCCCCCAGGATTTCTCTTCCTCTGTGTGCGGATTCTGCCCTCTCCTGTTCAGTTTCTCGCACTTCTTCACCCCACAGGATTTCTCTTCCTCTGTGTGAGGATGCTGCCCCTTCTGGTCAGAGTGTTCCAGTCCTTCACCCCACAGGATTTCTCCTTCTCAGTGTGAGGATGCTGCTGTCTCCTGGTCAGAGGGTTCCGTTCCTTCATCCCTCCAGGATTTCTCTACCTCTGTGTCGATGCTGCACCCTACTGGTCGGACAGTCCTGGTTCTTCACCCCCCAGGATTCGTCTTGCTCTGTGTGAGGATGCTGCCCCCTCGTGGTCAGAGCGTGCCGGTCCTTCAGCATTTCTCTTCCTTTGTGTGCGGATGCTGCCCCCTCCTGGTCAGAGGGTCCCGGTTTTTCACCCTCAATGACTTTGCTCCCTCTGTGTGAGAATGCCTCCCCCATCCTGGTCGGAAGGTTCTGGTCCAAAACCCCCCAGGATTTCTCTTCCCCTGTGATGGGATACTGCCCTCTCCTGGTCAGAGGGTCCTGGTCCTTCACCACCGAGGATTTCTCTTCCTCTGTGTTAGGATGCTGTCCCCTTCTGGTTAGAGGATCCCAGTCCTTCACCCAACAGGATTTCTCCTTCTCAGTGTGAGGATGCTGCCCCCTCCTGGTCAGAGGGTCCCGGTTCTTTACCCCCCATGATTTCTCTTCCTCTGTGTGAGGATTCTGCCCCCTCCTGGTCTTAGGGTTCCGGTCCTTCATCCCTCGAGGATTTCGCTTCCTCTGTGTTGATGCTGCCGCCTACTGGTCGGAGGGTCCCAATCCTTCACCTCCCAGGATTTCTCTTCCTCTGTGTGAGGATGCTGCCCTCTCCTGGTCAGAGGGCCCCTGTCCTTGACCCCCCAGGATTTCTCTTCATCTGAGTGGGGATGCTGCCCCCTCCTGGTCCGTCACCCCAAAGGATTTCTCTTCCTCTGTGTGAAGATGCTGTCCCCTCCAGGTAGGAGTTTCCCGGTCCTTCACCCAACAGGATTTCTCCTTCTCAGTGTGAGGATGCTGCCCCCTCCTGGTCTCAGGGTCGAGGTCCTTTATCCCACCAGGATTTCTTTTTCTCTGTGTGAGGATGCTGCCCCTCCTGGTCAGAGGCTCCCGGTCCTTCACCTAACAGGATCTCTTCTTCTCAGTGTGAGGATGCTGCCCCCTCCTGGTCACAGGCTCCAAGTCCTTCATCCCTCGAGGATTTCTCTTCCTCCGTGTTGATGCTGCCGCCTACTGGTTGGAGGGTCCCGGTACTTCACCCCCAGGATTTCTCTTCCTCTGTGTGAGGATATTGCCCCCTCCTCGTTAGATGGTACCAGTCCTTCACCCCGCAGGATTTCTCTTCCTCTGTGTGAGGATGCTTCCCCGCTCCTGGTCAGAGCGTCCCTGTCCTTCGTCCCCCAAGATTTCTCTCCCTTTGTGTGAGAATGCTTCCCCCTCCTGATCGGAAGGTCCTGTTCCATAACCCCCCAGGATTTCTCTTCCCCTGTGGTGGGATACTGCCCTCTCCTGGTCGGAGGGTCCTGGTCCTTCACCACCCAGTATTTCTCTTCCTCTGTGTGGGGATGCTGCTCCCTCCTGATCGGAGGGTCCCGGTACTTCACCCCCTGGATTTCTCTTCCTCTGTGTGAGGATGCTGCCCTCTCCTGGTCAGGGGGTCCTGGTCCTTCACCCCACAGGATTTCCCTCCCTCTGTGTGAGAATGCTTCCCTCTTCTGGTCGGAAGGTCCTGGTCCATAACCCCCCAGGATTTCTCTTCCCCTGTGTGGGGATGCTGCCATCTCCTTGTCATAAGGTGCCAGTCTGTCAACCCCCAGGATTCCTCTTCCTCTGTGTGAGGATTCTGCCCCCTTCTGGTTAGAGGGTTCTGGTCTTTCGCACCACAGGATTTCTCCTTCTCAGTGTGAGGATGCTGCCCTCTCCTGGTCAGAGGGTCCCGGTCCTTCACCGCCCAGGATTCATCTTCCTTTGTGTGAGGATGCTGCCGACTCCTGGTCGGAGGGTCCCGTTTCTTAACCCCCTGGATTTCTCCTCCTCTGTGTAAGTATGCTCCTCTCTTCTGAACAGAGGGTCCCAGTCCTTCATCCTTCTAGAATTTCTCTTCCTCAGTGTCGATGCTGCGCCCTACTGGTCGGTGGGTCCCGGTTCTTCACCCTCCAGGATTTCTCCTCTGTGTGATGATACTACCCCCTCCTGGTCAGAGGATTCCAGTCCTTCACCCCACAGGATTTCTCCTTCTCAGTGTGAAGGTGTTGCTCTCTCCTGGTCAGAGGGTCCTGGTCCTTCACCCCCCAGGATTCCTCTTTCTCTGTGTGGGGATGCTGCGCCCTCCTCGTCAGATCATCTGGTTCTTCAATGCCCACAATTCCTCTTCCTCTATGTGAGGATGCTGCCCCCTCTTGGTCCTGTGATAGACATGATGATTATTTATAAAATGTCTATCGATTTGTATAACTCAAATGTATTATGCTATTGTAATGCCTTCAGCCTAATATGGAACTCTGCTGCATAAGGAAAGAGTTAAATCACAGTGTTATACACAAGCAATATATATATATATATATATATATAATATATATATATATATTATCTTGGATGAATCCCCAGCTCTGCCCCCACGCTGAAACTTCTACAACAAAGGAATTCCTTCAGCCTGAGCACATGTTGATAAGACTTGCCACATACACAGAAACTGCTTAAGGTTGCCTGCATAGAGGGCAGAGTCCATGCTACATCAGCATTTGGAGAGGGTGGGCAGAGAGGTGGGGGATGCTATATGATCCGACAAATGAGAATCTTATATGTTACTGATGTAATCTGTTGCACGCCCATTAAAGGCGGTTGTCATGTGTTATAATAAAAGGCTTGAGCCTCTATACATTGTAGAGACTCTCCCAGTTTTAGACCAGCATTTGTGTCTGATTCTGCGCGACGATGTGTGCACACGATATAATTCGGAAGCTACAAAATACCCCAAAACCTGCTGGAGAAAACTATAATCCAGAACAGTGGCGTCCCTGGGTGGGCGAGTGGATCTGTGAGGTCACAGCCTGGAACGTACAGAGATCGGCAGATGGCACGCAGAACTCAGGGGCCCGAAAATCTACAGAACACGGTAAGATTGCTTTATGTAAATCTACCGATGTGAGCTGGGTTCTGACTGCTTTTCTGCCTGTTCCTGATCCAGACTGGACTTTCACTGAAAGACAGGTAATAACTCTAGTTCTGTCCACTCGGAAAATCACCATGTTACCTGTCTAGGGGTATTTTGTATGCTGTTGTGTCTGAGACGGTTAAAAATTGTTTATGCAAGACCAAGAGATAAATTCTGTGAGGGTTAATGTGTCGGGAGGGCGGACTCGGCTGTTTAAGTCTGAGGGAGCACGCCGAGAGACACTTACTCCTAGGAATCTAGTGTGAGGTTAGGAAGATTTATGATACGTATACTTACATTTATGATTGAGCGTGTTATGTTCTCATATGTGAAAAGGTATATACGTGTGAAGTATAGCCGTGGTGTGACGGCTGATGTCTCCAGAATATTATTGAGGTTTTGGTCATTTAAAATAATCGTCAGTCTCTGTGTATAGCTAAAATGTCCTGTCTAGAACGTGTACAAGAAGTGCTCTTGGGGACTACTAGACGGTGGGTTGTTAAAAAAGGTAGATGAGATATATACCTTGAGCAGTTGTGGGTATTCTCCAGTAATCCCGTCTGTTTGGTACTATAGAAAGAATGTGCAGTGTTGATTATTGGGGGGAGGGCTGCTGATAAGAGTGAACTGAGAGCATTTCTCAATTAACCCTTTCTGTTTACTTTGTCTTTCCCTGTGTTTTGTAGAATTAATGTGCATTGTAATCTGAGTGGGAAAGAGAGGTTATATTGGAAGGATTTGAAGATAGAATGAGAAGGTTAGGCATAGACGCAGGTTGTTTAGAGAATGGGGAGCAAAGTGAGCAAGGGCAAAGGTCATAGAGCTTGTGATCTGGTTGCTGAAGGGAGCAGAGTTTACTGAACATGTAGAAATGTTATACAATGGGAAAGGACCAGGAAAAGTTGCAGAAAGAAATGTCAGGTCATGGACAGATAAGATAGACTGTAGAAAGTTTACAGAAGATGAGCAGGAAGCCTAGCAGAAAGAAAGGTGTTTTTAGATTGCTAGGAGGAGGTATAATGTAGTTAAGAGATTGAAGAGGGGAAAGCATGTAGTGGGGTATGTGTATTGCTAATGAACAATGTAATGTCTTTGTGTTGACTACAGCCCCTCCCTGTAATGGCGGCCGTGCTTGCAATGTTTACAATCCAACATAGTGTGACTCTGCAGTAAATGTAGTGAGGCCTGCCCCCACCCTGAAGTAACTTCCCCCCCATGTGCTCACTTTCAGGGTGTGTGATGTTACTTCTGGTCCCTCCCCATCCGGGACAGGACCTGGCCCCGCCCCTTCCTCCTCCAGCGGCCATTTTGCCTCACCTGGAAGTGCTGCTGCCCCTGGCCCCGCCCCTTCTTCCGGCAACCATTTTGCCTCACCTGGGAGATTTGTAGCTCCGCCCCTTTCTGCCTCTGGCGGCCATTTTGCTGCACTTGGGAGGCCTATATTTCCCCAATGCCACTGTATCCAGTGCTAACATAATGATTGTCTGAAGTAAGGTTTTGTTTGACCGGACTTTGTTACACTCCAAGATGTGGCCACTTTGGATGTGTGATAAGTTCAGGGAAACAAACCTTTGTGGAGATGCAGCTTGGGACATAGTAGATGACTAAGCTGGTTTATAGTGCATGGAAGATTGGAGTTGATGCATGGGGGGCAGAGACCAGGAATACATGACAGGGGACGCTCTCTCATGTTCCCAGGGGCTCTGTTTTCCACTGCCCGCTTCTCCAATGGATACTCAGACCAATGATGTTATGGAAGGCTCCTACAGATGGAATAATTTCACTATAGTCACCCAGCAAACTTTTTCATGCAATTTGGTGAAGTAATTTTACTTTTTATGTGAAGAAAGAGGGACTGAATTGCCCAGAGTAGGATGTTAATTCATCCGTATTCTTTAGTTTTTCTTTAAGTCTTTTGTATATTCTAGTGTCAGTCTACACTGAAGCTATAATTATATTCCGACAGGAGAGTAAAAGCTAAACGCTGGCCATACCCTGAAATACTATTACACTGGGTGACGTAAAATTTGACTTGTGTTGCGCCCCCTTGTGTTAAAAAATGCTAACTGCGACCTGAAAGGAAAAACATTTTTTTGTAAGATTTTCGCTCAGACTTCGCTGCATACAATGTCACCTTGACCTTCAAAGTGCTTGTTTTTGTGCCTCTTGGTTTACTAGTTTGAACGCAATGACTCTTTTTCCATTGAGTATTGCGGTTCAAAAGGGGGGAGGCAGAGGTGATCTGGGCCATAGATGATCTAGGTGTTGTAGATCAGCGATTGGGTTTGAAAAGAAAAAAAATAAATAAATGATTTTGTGCTACAAGATTCCGAGCCATGTGAAATAGAACATCAGCACGATTATTTAGTACTAATTCAGTAAGAAACTGCAGATATGCAAACAGTTATCAGAACCTCTGTTGATAATGCATATGTTGAGCTTTTTGCAGATGGTACCAGGGTGAGGATTGATGACTCCACATCGGATATGCAGTGGTCACACAACAAGATGTCCTAGAAGCAGAAGCTCTGCCTCCGCATGTCACAGTACAAGAAGCGGAATTGAAGGCCCTCACTGAGGCGAGTAGAGTGGTGAGAGGTAAGACGGCAACCATTTACACTGACTCCTGGTATGCATCTGGCATAGCTCATGATTACGGCCCAATATGGAAGGCCAGACAGTTTTTTTTACCTTAGCAGGACAACCAATTGAGAATGGTGCAGCGGTACAGAGTCGCATGGAGGTCCTACTTCTACCTGACAAAGTTGAGAGTTCGCACCGATTCCTACACTGGAGAGGCGAGAGACGACACCCTCGCTGACAGCATAGCAAAGGCAGCGGCCCTCAAGCCGTGGAAGAAAGAAGAAAGATACTGGCAGCATGAGTCAGTGGTAAAAAACTTTGGACATTGACAAAAATTTGGACTTTGATATGCTAAAAGACTTTTACAGTTACAAGCCAGCAAGGAAGGAAAGAATAAATGGACTAATATGGGAGCAGCAGAAACAGGACAGCGTGTGGTGAACAGTCAACAGCACTTGCCCACCACAGTTCCTGTATCCCATGATGGCCCAGCTGATGGACGGAAAGACCCACCTAGTAAAGCAGTAATGACGACGACGCTTGAAAGACGATGGGCGACTTCTGGGTTCTCTGTAGCTGCTGCATCATTTGTCCGGTTTAGCATGATCTATGCCATAGGTGAGTCAGGGCAGAAGTAAATTTGCCACATCACACTTGCCGGGACCACTCTACCCATTTCAGGGATTGCAAATTGACTACGTTCAGCTCCCACTTGTTGGGAAGTATGAATACGTGCTTGTTGTTGTTGATGTCTTTGCAGGTTGGAGGCCGACCCTGTCACCAAGGCAAACAAGTAGGTAACCGCAAAGAAGCTCATGAACGAGGTAAACTGTGAATATGGGGTACCAGAGGTGATTCAGAGTCAGACAGAGGTATAAACTTCGCAGGTGAATGTAACATGTCATGTCTGCTCTGGGTGTATCCCAGGCCTTTTACATACTCTACCATCTTTAGAGTAGTGGAAAGGTGGAGAGACGAAGTGGCACGCTAAAAGTAAGATACTTAAAAATGACGCCACTTTGGAAAGACTGTCCTCCAATAGCCTTATACAGTGTTAGATATGAACCCAGGGGGGATTATACATTATCTCCCTACGAGATTGTTTGGGCTAGCCCCAAGGCTAGGTCGTTACTATCCTCAGTAGTTACAATTACAATCTGATGTGTTGACTGAGTATGTGATTTCCGTTGCTAAAGAACTAACCAAAGCCTATGCACAGGTGTTCTCTTCCAGACTCAGAGGCAGACACTGGGACACATATCTTGCAGCCTGGGGATTGGGTGCGCATCAAGAAGTTCCCCAGGAAGCACCCTCTTGAGCCCCGATTTGATGGCCCCTACCAGGTGCTTCTGACTACTGCCACAGCTGTGAAACTAGCCGAAAGACTTACATGGATCCATGCTTCATACTGTAAGAAAGCTTCAGATCCGGGAGACCAGTCTTAGTTGTGCCAAAGACATTACTCTGGTTAGGGCTAGTGAGAGAGGAGGGTGGCAACTGGAATCCTTAGTCGGAAGAATATGGGGGTATGGTTACCTTCTAGTATAACTCGTCCAATGCTCAAGTAGCCGCATATTCCTTCGACTATTGTACTGTGGTCCCGTGTCTAGGCGCAAGATCCCACCGCAGGCCAGATTTAGCTCAGTCCAGCTGGTTATATGACTTATATACCCGGGGAATACAATATGTTTGCGCTACTGATAACGTCTGGGGAGAAGACTGCCGTTATTGGGGATTAGTGGGATGGAACGCAGGAACAGACTAGTCCTATAAACCGCGAAGTGCCTTAAATAAGAAAGATAGGAGCGGGAAATCCCTAATTAGTCGTATAACCCTCCTTGAGAATAATAAGGACAGCAGGTATTGGAAGGCTGAACTTAGTATGTTGCTTGGTTTTAATGCGGTTTTTACATTAACCATGGGAGATCCAAGCCCGGGGGACGGAGGGACTTACTGTCTGGGGACATACCAGTACGGGAGAACAGATCCCTTAGGGAAGTTTAAAATAAGGGGTATGGTAGATGCAGCCGAATGGAAGCCTTCACTTAGTCCCGTGCCCATAATTAACCCCCTCCGCCGTAAGATAAAGACCTTGACGAACATGATGATCATAGCCAACCCTACCTTTTGAGGACACCTTGACAGTAGCGACTGGCTACTCTGACCAGAATCTCTGGTTGGAGTTGATGAGGTACAATGCTAACAGGAGCAACCAGTCTAACTGTTGCGTGTGCGGTAGTGCCCGACTACACTCGGGGATGGTCCCCCTAAATCTCCCTGTAGATGCTTAGTCTCTTCACGAACATTTCCGCTAATTACACTGTCCGTGAGAAATGGAAGAAGGAATACTCTATAACTACTTAAGTGTTTTGCACCGGAGAGAGTATTACTGACTACCCTGGAAACTACACCTGCCAGGCAATTAGGCAGGGTAGAGGGAGATTTTTGGGGAACTCACCAATATTTCCCTTGTTTAAAAAAGATGAAGAGCCAGTTCCGATAATGCGAACCACATACGCTACCAAAGAAAAGGAGAAATGTACTAGTACTGTGCCTGCCCCGATCTCCTAAGATGGATTGTCAGTGGAATTCCCATTTGCCAAGGGATAGTGCAGAAGACCTTAGGTTCCGGCGAGGGCACACCCTGTGGGGTGTTAACTTGTACAGATAGAGGGTATGGATGCCCGGAAATGAGCCCAGGGAATCCATGGCCTCCCTCTGAGGTGAGGTAGGGATCCCCCCCTCCTAGGAGTAGGGACTTACGGGCAGTGGGAAAACCCTGACGCAAGGGTGAGGCGACCTGGACGTGTTCACCATTAGGACTATCTCCAGGAGGGACATTGGTGTGGGTGAAGATTAGGGAGTCCCACGCCGTGCGTACCTGTGCACGCTACTAGTATTGTAACATTATACTAGAGCGAGAAGAGAGACCCCTGGTGGTAGTTTTGATCTACACGTGTACATTGACGTCATAGGATAGCCAAGGGGGGTACCTGACAAGTTTTAAAAATTAGAGACCAAGTTAAAACTAGAATCGAGTCCATTTTCCTGGTCATTATGGTAAATAAACGTTGACTGGATTAATTATGTTTATTATAGTTAGCAGTGGTTTATAAATTATACTAGAGACGCCTTATAGGGACTAGTCGACCAATAGGACCTACCTCGACTATGACTTTTTTTTTAAAATAGAATGGCCTTAGATATGACTTTAGCTAAAAAGGGGAGTGTCTGTAAAGATGATAGGGGAGACTTGTTGTACCTACATCCTAGACGACACGTAACCCGCGGGTAAAGACGCAGTTGCCATTAAGAAGCTGACCGCACTAACTAAAAAGAGCTAACTTTTGGGACCAGCACTCGCCATGGATGAGCGGGTGGTAAAGGATCCTGGCACAGACGGGCGTTGCTGTTGTATGTGAACTGATGGTTACCTTTTCTGTTCTAGTCTGCTGTGTTATTCCCTGTGTCAGAGAGACCTGTGAAACTGATGCTGGAAAAGCCGCTCCCACCATGAGTTTGCTGAATGCATCCCCAGAAGGAGTGGACAAGTCCTACACCCCCTTGAAGACCCTAAAACGAACCTTCAACGCGCTCCAGTTATAGGCTCATGCGCAGAGAACTGTGAAAATTAGATAGAGAATTAGAGGATAGACATTTTAAGGGGGGATTGTGATAGACATGATGATTATTTATAAAATGTCTATCGATTTGTATAACTCAAATGTATTATGCTATTGTAATGACTTCAGCCTAATGTGGAACTCTGCTGCATAAGGAAAGAGTAAAATCACAGTGTTATACACAAGCAATATATATATATATCTTGGATGAATCCCCAGCTCTGCCCCCCACGCTGAAACTTCTACAACAAAGGAATTCCTTCAGCCTGAGCACATGTTGATAAGACTTGCCACATACACAGAAACTGCTTAAGGTTGCCTGCATAGAGGGCAGAGTCCATGCTACATCAGCATTTGGAGAGGGTGGGCAGAGAGGTGGGGGATGCTATATGATCCGACAAATGAGAATCTTATATGTTACTGATGTAATCTGTTGCACGCCAATTAAAGGCGGTTGTCATGTGTTATAATAAAAGGCTTGAGCCTCTATACATTGTAGAGACTCTCCCGGTTTTAGACCAGCATTTGTGTCTGATTCTGCGCGACGATGTGTGCACACGATATAATTCGGAAGCTACAAAATACCCCAAAACCTGCTGGAGAAAACTATAATCCAGAACAGTCCGAGGGTCCTGGTCCTTTACCCCTCGGGATTTCTCCTTCTAAGTGTGAGGATGCTGCCCCCTCCTGGTCAGAGGGTCCCGGTCCTTCACCCTCCACGATTCCTCTTCCCCGGTGTGGGGATGCTGCCCCCTCCTGGTCAGAGGGTCCAGTCCTTCATCCCACAGGATTTCTTCTCTGTGTGAGGATGCTGCCCGCTCCTGGTCAGAGGGTCCCTGTCCTACACCCCCAAAGATTTCTCTTCCTCTGTGTGAGAATGCTGCCCCCTCCTGGTCGGAGGGTCCGGGTCCTTCACCCCCTGGATTTAGTATCCTCCTGTATCCTCAGTGTAGATCCGGCTGCAGTAAAGGACTCTAATCTAAAGGCCTTTTATATCGGCAGATACATCGCTGGTCGTTCAACCAGAAATAATTTAGAATCGTTCCGTCTTTTACATTCGCCGTATAAGTGACTGAGACGGAGCGACCGAGCGCTGATTAACCCTTAATACCTGCAGGAAATGAGCAAAAAGCGAACAATTTTCTCGTTCTCCGTTCTGTCGTCTGGCAGTCACACTGAATGATTATCGCTCACTTTCACTCATTTGAACAATGATTGTTCCGTTTACAATCACCCTTAGACCTCGTTAATCACGGTATAACGCTATAATTCATTAAGTCAATGGCTCCTCGTAGACCTGCGTTCGATCACAGCGATGGGCGGCGCTTTCCAGACCCATAATTGAGTGCTGTCTGCTCATTATCTCCCATCGCAATGATTGGGAGTGCTAAAATGTGCCATTAGACACAAGAAGCTGCAACCAAAAGTAAAGTTGCAGCAAAGCGCTGTGTTTGAAATTGCAGGATGCTTTGCCACCTTAGGGTGGTTTCGCATGGGCGGTCTCCATGGAAGTCTATGGGAAGTGCGCAAATGTTCAAGAGAATGCAGGAAACACTCTGCAATTCTGCTAGGAAAGGAGCACACCTGCGGATCATTAGGCTAAATAGCCCTTTAACTTAGGATGTGAAAATGCACAGTAAAGTGCGCAGACGGGCGCAAAAGTGCTTCCATACCCAAATACGCCCGAAAAACACACATACATAAAATAACTGACTCAGAAGGAAAGATGCACAGTGAAACACCACAGATAGCAAAAACTTTCCAAAAATTCTACTCTCATCTATATAACCTGAACCTAGAAGAAGATCAATCGAACGAAACAAAAAACAGGAAACTAAACGAACTACTTGCCTCCCTGGACCTTCCCCAATTAAAACAAACAGAAGCAGACTCCCTAATCACGCCAGTGACTTTGGAGGAAACTACTTCTGTATTGAATAGCTTCTCTCTTCACAAAAGCCCAGGCCCGGATGGATTACCCTTAATCTATTATAAAAAATTTCAGGACATACTCTTACCCCACCTAACTCTATCTTTCAATGCACTGTTAGCGGGTTCACATTTGCCGAGGCAGACGCAAGAAGCCTGTATTACACTTATATACAAGGAAGGTAAAGATCCACTATCATGTGGTAGTTATAGGCCAATTTCTCTTCTAAATCTAGATATCAAACTATGGGCTAAAATTCTCTCCAAACGAATAAACAAATTTATCCCCAACCTAATAAATGAAGAGCAGTCCGGTTTTGTCACAGGAAGAGAAGGTAAGGACAATTCGTCTAGACTTCTTCACATAATTAGCTATGCCAAAAAACAAAAAATCCCCTTAGTTTTCCTAGGTATAGATGCCGAAAAGGCTTTCGATAGGGTAGATTGGAAATTCCTGCGTGCAGCCTTGGCTAAATTTAACTTCCCCCCCGCCTAATTGAAGCGATCTTCACACTATATTCAAACCCTTATGCCAAAATCAAAGTAAACGACTCCTTTTCTCCACCTTTTTCTATCTCCAATGGAACTCGCCAAGGCTGCCCACTCTCCCCAACCCTCTGTATCCTTTCGCTAGAAATCCTGCTTCAATTGATACGCCTGAACGAAGACATCCAGGGAATTCACCTAAAACACCTTTTAATCAAATCCGTAGCCTTTGCCGACGATATCCTGTTCGTTCTCAGCAACCCAGAACAAGCCCTCCCAGTATTAAAAAGCATCCTCGACCTTTATGGATACATTTCCAACTTTAAAGTCAATGAAGCTAAGTCGACCATACTAAATGTATCTCTATCTCCTGAAGTTGCCAAAAAACTAAAAAGAACCTCAGGTTTCACTTGGTCTGAAACTTCCATCGAATATTTAGGTGTCAAAATAACAAAAAATCTAGATCACCTTTTCGATAGAAATTTTGTCCCACTCTTAGAAAATATCTCATCTTCCTTGCAAACATATGACCTACCAGTAATCTCTTGGTTCGGCCGAAGAAACCTCCTACAAACATACATAGTCCCTAAGATCTTATACAAAATGCAAATGCTCCCAATCTACCTCCCGGACTCCTTCTTTAAACAGATCAGAACAAAATTCTCCAAATTCATATGGAAAAACAGGAGACCCCGTCTAACACACAACTTACTGGCACAGAAGAGGGAATTTGGGGGAATTAATTTGCCGGACATGTCTCGCTACTATAACTCAATCCAACTAACCAGATGGCTGGAGCTTACCAACCCCTCAAAAAATAGAATAGTGAGAAACTTAGCGCAGGCCACCTATGGAAAATAGTTTTTAAGAGACATGTGGCTCCCCAAACAAAATACTTACAAGAAGACCACATTTGATCCGCTTTTGAAAGGCGCATGCAAGATGTGGGATACTCTCCGCACCGACCTAGCGCCGCACCCTTCTCCGGTGGCCCCCCTGTCTCTGATACCGGACTATCTGGGATTAAAATTGGACCCCCACACAGAGAAATTATGGTCCGCCTTTGAGAAGCTTACTATCACTGACCTCTGGGTGGCTCGAATACCCAGAGGTAAACAATATGTAGAAAACTTGCTTTCCCAGACTTTATTGCCACCACTCAACCCCTTAACCTACCACCATCTCTACATAACACTAGAGAAATTTATCCAGACCTACCCATCCTCACGCTCGTACACAGAGTTGGAACGAGTAATGGCAACTTGCAGCAACTCCAGCAGGAAACTTTCACGAATCAAAAAGAAATTCATAACAGCGCAATTTACCAGCAGACCAGCTTACATTCTCTCCTGGGAGAAGGAGCTCAACATTAATCTTTCAGACGAGGACGTGAGAGTCGTGCTGGGTAGCTCACATGGCCATTCCACGTGTGTTAGGCTACAAGAAAATCACTTCAAGTTATTAACAAGATGGTACAGGACTCCTGAGTGGCTCTTTGCCTATAAACTGGCTGACTCCAACCTCTGCTGGCGCGGATGCGGTCAGGTGGGCTCCTTACTACACATTTGGTGGACCTGCCCAGTAATAAAACCCTTTTGGGACCAAATAGAATTAAAGATCCAAGATACCATAGCTAACTCCTTCCAACTCCTACCTGAACATGTTATATTAGCCAAACCATCCTCAAGCTACAATCCTGGTAAGACTAACTTAATTACTCACCTCATAACAGCGGCCAAGGCACTGATACCTACAAAATGGCTAACATCTGACATTCCTACAATAAACCAGTGGCTTGCCAAAGTAAACGAACTTTGCAGATTTGAGGAACTCACAAGTAAGTCCTCAAGAACACACGACAACTTCCTATTAACCTGGAAACCATGGTTGTCAAAAAAGTTCTCTCAATCACAATTAACCTAGGGACCCCTAGTCCACTGAAGACTCTGATGGATTATCATGATCTATCAGTGCCACACACAGTTATTGCTGCTCACACTTGAACATCTCCTTCTCAGAACAGAGATCCGAATTCTACTCCTCTCCACACCTTCCCCCTCCACCTTTCCCCCGCCCATCCGCTACCGCCTCTTCCCCCTTGCTTTGTTTATTGTTTCTCTTATTCTTACTCATATTATTTTTAAAACCTTTTACTCCCCATTTCTGTGTTTTGTTTTTTTTTTGTTTTTTTTTTTCTCTTCCACGATCCTTACTTCATGATTGCTCAGTGCTCTTATATCTCTATTATTGGTTATCAAAATTTAAAAGTTAGTGACCATACTGATTTACTAGCATTGTATGTACATAATAACCATCCTGATTACCCTTTTATGACATCTCAATGTATGTCAATCTTTTTGAACATGTTAATAAAGAAAGTATTTACAAAAAAAAAAAAAAATAGGAATAATGAACAGGCCTGGAGACCCTTTAAAGGACCACACGCTTACATCATGTGCACCAAAAAGGTTTTAATTTTATTTAGGTGGGTAAAAGTTTATATAAGGTTTCAAAGACAGGAAGTTGGGTCATTCAGGGTCTTGTTACAGCATTGAGTGTGCTGATAGGTCATTCTCATAGGGAGGTATTTGTGAGGTAGCTGTGAGATCATTCACAGGGGAGTTGCTTCCCTTGAGCATGCTCTATTCATTCTTGACTTGTCCAAAGGAGATACTTCCTGTTTCTCTCCAGCCATTTCTTGTCCTTTAACACAAAAACATTCCTTTTGGCCATGCAGCTATAGCTTGAGCCCGGGAGATGTCTTCTGCTAGTCAAAACTGGTTTGACCTGGTTTTGGAAACAATATACTGCTCCTTCAATTCTTGTGGGGAATGTTCCCTCCCCTCATCTTAACATCTTCACAGCTTACAACAGAAAATACACAAAATGGCGAACCTCTCATAGTCATTCTCCCACAAGGGGTTAAACTAAACCTTTTCTATATACCAGACAGCATTATGAGATAAGACAAACAGAAGATCAGATAGTCTCTCAGACCACTTCCCTTGCATTCCTTCTCACTGAAATCATAGTGGCTTCATTGTATATTAGAATTATACCTTAAAAGGTGTAACTTATGTTAATCATTTTTAGTGGTAGCCTATCATGTATTGTAATTATTCTTGGAGGTAGATACTTTTCCTGTGATGTCATTTATGGTATATAAACCACATACACCTTTGAATAAATTATAAATCATTTGATACCGCAACAGGCTGTTGTGATTTGTATTTCTCTAGGGGCCCTGACTTCTACACGAGATCTGAGATTGTCTTCTCCTTGGTAAACACATAAATTTTCCTTACAGTTAATTAGGCTTAACTTTTTTATAGGGAAAAATTTATGCTAGAAAATGTAACCACAATGTATCATATTATTTCTATTCATTACAGAGGTATATATGACCCATTATATGCAGGCAGTTCATGCATCACATTTCACTCTCCCTCTTGATACTATATATAAAAAGAATATATAAACAAGTGAATCTATCATATCATTTTTATTCTATTACCAAGGCCCTCACAATCCACTATATACAGACAACCTATGAAATTAATTTTATTTAATATATTTTTGAAGTACATTTATTTTATTGAGCTGTACAATTCCAACTCATAAATTTGCTGCTGGTTCTGCTGTCCAGCTACCATGTATTCCTTACTTCCAACCCTATCGGCTAATTACCACACTCTTCCAATGTATTCAGAGCCCTTCATCTTGTACATCTCTAGATACATCCTTACTATCCATAGGACCATTGCTCATTAGCCTCCTCGCACCCAACTGTGCATGTGCACTCTTTTAAAAAAAAAATCCCGCCATCACTGCTGGCAATATAACCCCACTCCCCCAGCAATCCAGTCCACACCAATCATTCTTCTTTCTAACAGTGTGGCTAGAACTCCATTCCTGAAGCCTCCGGTAAGTCTAATTTTCCCATTTTATTTTCTTTGCTATTGGCACAACACTCTTTCCAGCTGTTAGCGCCTCATCCAGAAGAACTACCCACATCCCTCCCTTTTCAGCTGCTTCAGCAATTAGAGCTGCACCCACCATCTATCCGCAATGTTTCCCTTGCCTTTTCCCCGTTGACACTTTAATCACCTTTCTCCTTCAATTCAGCAGTACTACCTTCTGGCATAAACATTTATACACTTACTGTTTCTAGTTGTCCAGCTGTTAATCTGCTCCACCGCTGTGCCCCTTGCTGTTATATAGTGTTACATCTCTTACTAATAATAATCACCAAACTAGCAGTATTTTCTCCCATAAAAAAATTCTTTTCTACCTCTAATTTACAGTTATAACCAATTGTGCACAATATTCCCCATGTTTACAATTACACTCATTATGCCTTGTTTTTAATTAACTTGGGTCAGATATCATGCATATTTTACATCGGTCTATTTGTTTATTTTTAATCGGTCCATACCATTTGTTTTTGCTACTGTTAGAGAAATCTAGTCCCTTTAAGAAGGCCTGATATCTGTAAGACTTCAGGAAGGGTCACGCTGACCTTTGGAAAACTCTCAACTAATTATAACATAGTACAACTTCTTGGAATTGTAGAGACACACTGTCTATTCAAGTTGGTTCAGCCTCCGTACGTTATTGTCACAAGAAAATCCTGCTTATAATTCATGGTATGTGGGAGATGGACACGTTTTAGGCAATACAATCCTCCTTCCTCTAGTTATGATCCATACATAATATTAGTCTGTTTACCAAATCCCAATAACTATATAAACTAACAGATACAGCGATTCTTCACGAACCCCCGAGCACATAATCTGTTCGATACTTTGATATTTTTACTCTCCACTGATAGGGCGCCCACCCACTGGCGATTTTTTTCCCCTGCGAAATTCGCAGCATTTTTTTCTCTGCAGGAGTCTATGGGACTTGTAATGTTAAAATCGCGATCGCGCAAAATCGCGATTTCGCGGTAAATTGCGATTTTGCGCGATCGCGATTTTAACATTACAAGTCCCATAGACCCCTGCAGAGAAAAAAATGCTGCGAATTTCGCAGGGGAAAAAAATCGCCAGTGGGTGGGCGCCCATAATTTGTACTTTTTTGTGCATCTCTTCTCCTTTCTCTCATTTCTTTTACTCCATTTACTCTCCTATCTTAATTATTGTACTTAGCATTTTACCCAACTGTTTCGGAGGAAGGGGCTGTGTCCCTGAAATGCATCAATACTGCCTGTTTTAGTTAAATCAATAGAGAAGAATCAAGGTAATTCTGTGGTTTCAAAAATCTTCTTGGTGAAAAGAGTAACGCCGTAAGTCCACGAATATTAATTTTCTGCAAGTTAATTGTCGCCATAAGCATGCTTGGAATCTAGCAGTATTTCTTTGATTCTTGGCATATTAAAGGGGCTAATGCTTCCTCTCAGGGTAGCAATTGGCACAGAAAACCTTTCCTACATCCTACTGGATTACGGAGATGTGCACCCGGGTTCTGATAGGCTGGAATTCTAAGTAAGATCTTATGTATTTCTGTTGGCGGTATCTTCAAGATTTATAAATGTTTGCACCCTGATATGGACTATTATGTCGCACCAGCTTTCCCAAGTTGTCACTTCTGTATAAAACTCTTGGTTCCCTTGAAATCTGGCGTGTTCAGAGCTCATCTGAGTGTGAAAATCATAGTCTTTGTTTTATCGGGCTGTGTGCTCCAAGTTGTATAGTCCTGTATGAATAAAGTCTGATATTTTACACTGAAGTTGTAGAACCTTTTCCTTGTGAACAGAGCTGTATATTACTGTGTATGACCCTATAGTGATGAGATGGGTCAGAGACACCCTTGCTGGGATCAGTGGCGTAATACGGTTCTTACGATCATCTATGAAATGATCATTTTCAAAACAAAAAATGTGCTAATAAACTCCACAAAGTCCGGGATCTGCAGTGATTCTCCCCTCCCTACTTATACACATAATGGGTACCAGCTCTCCCTCATCTTCATTAGTTCTGGGGAAACATCATCTAAAGGAAGAAGAAAGATCGGTCCAAATACAAACATGTAAGTTACACAAGTAAACTTTTATGAACAGTTAGCCCCCTGCACACGGACAGAAATTACGCGGCGGGATTTCCTGCAGAATTTCTGCCCATGTCCGCCTGCATAGGATTGCATTACAAACCACAATCCTATGCAGATGGCCGTGATTTGTCCGCGTGAAGACACAGGAGCAAAACAAATCACGGCATGTCCTATTTCTGTGCGGGTCTCTCAGAGGCCCGCACAGAAATGTCTGTGGTGACGGGCCGGCTCCACTCTGCGCATGCGCCAGCTGGCAATCAGCCGGCGCATAGAAGGAACAGAAGACGCAGAGAGCAGGTGAGCCGCAGGTCTCTGCAGCGGCACAGGTCTGCATCCTGCTGCGAGAATTCTCACAGCGGGATCCGACCTGGCCATCTGCAGGCGGCCTTAGAAAAAAGTGCGAAATACTCTGTATACACGGGTGATATAAAGGTGGGTTATCTGGATATTATTTGTTTCTGGATTACAGATGTTTATTGGTAATGACATACAAGTCTTATTTATCACTTATTGTCTAAATTGCTTCCCTTTTTTGTGTATGACATGTCACTTTACTTTTTTTATTTTTACCTTTTTTGACAGTTTGATAAAACAGGTTTTAAAAAATCTGCTTCTCTCCGCTGTGAACTTTTTGATTTCGTAGTAAATCTGATTTGTGAGTAAAACATTTCCCACATTCTGTACAAGAAAACGGCTTCTCTCCTGTGTGTTTTCTGATGTTCTTTATGGACTAACTGAATAACCACATGATATCAACTCAATATTTGCAAATGTTGATTTCAACATCACGTAGACCATCTTATAGAATCATAGACCATCTCAGCCTGGGAAGATTATTTTTCTGCCTAGAATGTATTTAGTAATATGCCTTGATTTTGTCATACTTGTGAGACAACCTATGTCTATGCATATCGTACCACTTTCTTTAACCCATCTATAAAAAATGATGAGGAGGCAGTTCATGGAAAGAGCTGATATTCCTTTGTCAAAATCAGAACACTCAGTCTCATCTGGTTACTTCTAAGGTGTGTGGTCATCTATGACTCTTATTTTAACTCTATCTAATCTGATGAATTTCTATAACAGTACTTATATCGTTTTTCTTGCCATTGTTGTTATTATTTTAGTCAGTTCTGTATTCAGATTGTCTGGACTATTTATGTAGTTATCAATTATATTGGAGTAGAGTGAACTTAGGTTGCGTACTGTTACTCTTAACAAACCCTCCTTCCTCTATTCATGATTAGAGATGAGCGAACGTACTCGTCTGAGCTTGATACTCGTTCAAGTATTAGCGTGTTCGAGATGCTCGTTACTCGTAACGAGTACCACGCGATGTTCGGGTTACTTTCACTTTCCTCTCTGAGACGTTAGCGCGATTTTCTGGCCAATTGAAAGACAGGGAAGGCATTACAACTTCCCCCTGCGACGTTCAAGCCCTATACCACCCCCCTGCAGTGAGTGGCTGGGGCGATCAGGTGTCACCCGAGTATAAAAATCGGCCCCTCCCGCGGCTCGCCTCAGATGCGTTGTGACAGAGATCAGGGACAGTGGTATCGTGTTGGAGCTGCTGTAGGGAGAGTGTTAGGAGTTAGTGTAGGCTTCAAGAACCCCAACGGTCCTTCTTAGGGCCACATCTAACCGTGTGCAGTAGTGTGGAGGCTGCTTTTAGCAGTGTTGCACTTTTTTTTTTTTGGTATATCGGTCGTGCAGAGCATTGCGCCCTGCAGTAATACTCCAGGGATAGAATTGTGTAGGCAGGGCCAGAAGACATATATTATAGATTGAATATACGCAGTGGTCCTTTTGAAAAAAATTTTTGAAAAAAATCTATTTGGCCTGCCTGTCACTCTGCTCAGTGTTCTGGGTCCGTGTCTGCTGGGGGTAGTAGTTCTCCAAATAAATACGCAGCCAGCTAAGTGTTACAGCAGGCTTGCGCCAAATTATTTCCTGGCTCTGAAATCACCGGTCTGTTGCAGTTAATAACAGTGCAACACTGCAGTTCCGTGACACAGTCCAGGGACAGAATTGTGTAGGCAGGGCCAGAAGACATATTATAGATTGTATATACGCAGTGGTCCTTTTGAAAAAAATATTTGGAAAAAATCTATTTGGCCTGCCTGTCACTCTGCTCAGTGTTCTGGGTCCGTGTCTGCTGGGGGTAGTATTTCTCCAAATAAATACGCAGCCAGCTAAGTGTTACAGCAGGCTTGCGCCTAATTATTTCCTGTGGTTCCGTAAACGAAGTCAGCCTCCAACCACAGGTCAATAAGCGGCACATTTAATTACAGCGTTCTGTTTCTGCACTACTGCTAATACACCATGCTGAGGGGTAGGGGTAGGCCTATAGGACGTGGACGCCGCCGAGGATGCGGAGGCCCAAGTCAGGGTGTGGGCACAGGCCGAGCCAGTGCGGTGGCCAGGGGTAGAGGCAGGGCCAGACCGAATAATCCACCAACTGTTTCCCAAAGCGCCCGCTCGCGCCATGCCACCCTGCAGAAGCCGAGGAGCTCAAAGGTGTGGCAGTTTTTCACTGAGAGTGCAGACGACCGACGAACTGTGTTGTGCAAGGTTTGTCGTGCCAAGATCAGCCAGGGAGCCACCACCAGCAGCCTCACCACCACAAGCATGCGCAGACATATGATGGCCAAGCACCCCACAAGGTGGAATGAAGGCCGTTCACCGCCTACGATCTGCACCACTGCCTCTCCCCCTGTGCCCCAACCTGCCACTGAGATCCAACCCCCCTCTCAGGACACAGGCACGACCGTCGCCCGGACTGCACCCACACTCTCACCTCCGCTGTCCTCGGCCCCATGCAGCAATGTCTCTCAGTGCAGCGTCCAGCCATCGCTAGCGCAGCTGTTTGAGCGCAAGCGCAAGTACGCCGCCACGGACCCGCACGCTCAAGCGTTAAACGTGCACATTGCCAAATTGATCAGCCTGGAGATGCTGCCGTATAGGCTTGTGGAAACGGAGGCTTTCAAAAACATGATGGCGGAGTGCGTCCTCCACTAAATCACCCTCCTCCTACGCAACCTCTGTCTCGCAATCAAGATGTGTCAGCAGCAGCAGCAGCACGTCGCCAGCAGTCGGTGTGACGCGGCATGGCAGCACAGCGGTGGGCAAGCGTCAGCAGGCCGTGCTGAAACTACTCAGCTTAGGAGAGAAGAGCCACACGGCCCACGAACTGTTGCAGGGTCTGACAGAGCAGACCGACCGCTGGCTTGCGCCGCTGAGCCTCCAACCGGGCATGGTCGTGTGTGACAACGGCCGTAACCTGCTGGCGGCTCTGCAGCTTGGCAGCCTCATGCACGTGCCATGCCTGGCCCATGTCTTTAATTTGGTGGTTCAGCGCTTTCTGAAAAGCTACCCCCACTTGTCATACCTGCTCGGAAAGGTGCGCCAGCTCTGCGCACATTTCCGCAAATCCCACACGCACGGTGCCACCCTGCGGACCCTGCAACATCGATTTAATCTGCCAGTGCACCGACTGCTGTGCGACGTGCCCACATGGTGGAACTCTATGCTCCACATGTTGGCCAGGCTCTAAGAGCAGCGTAGAGCTATAGTGGAATACCAACTCCAACTTGCGCGGCGCAGTGGGAGTCAGCCTCCTCAATTATTTACAGAAGAGTGGGCCTGGTTGGCAGCCATCTGCCAGGTCCTTGGAAAATTTGAGGAGTCTACCCAGATGGTGAGCGGGGATGCTGCAATCATTAGCGTCACCATTCCTCTGCTATGCCTCTTGAGAAGTTCCCTGCAAAGCATAAAGGCAGACGCTTTGGAATCAGAAACGGAGGCGGGGGAAGACAGTATGTCGCTGGATAGTCAGAGCACCCTCATGTCTATATCTCAGCGCGTTGAGGAGGAGGGGGAGGAGCATGAGGAGGAGGGGGAAGAGACAGCTTGGCCCACTGCTGAGGGGACAGATGCTGCTTGCCTGGTCAGTAGAAATAGGAAAGTCCCGCAGCACACCTAACACATGCACTTCAGTGCAGAGGTTCCAGTCTGTATATGCCAAGCCACCTGTGGGGTCATGAACCCAACCCCAAATAAATGCAATGGTATCCAAGGAGGCGGCAGCATCAACGGTGTAGAGATTGTAAAAAAAAGGGTTTTATTGCTCCATAAAATGGCGACGTTTCGACTTAATCTAAGTCTTTTTCAAGCCTAATACATTGCCATGAACACACATCTTATATAGTGAGGACAGACAGGGAGGACACTCCTCCAACTCCTTAATCAGTAAGTAATACAACACACATGAAACAAAAAACAGACATGGACTATACAAAAGACAAGGTTCTCTACACATATACATTAAGGTAAAACCTGGACTGCATCCATGTGTTGGGCTGCTCCACACAGCGTTCCACTATGCCTCCATTCATGTGTTCAGCCGGATATACTGTCAGGTGAATCTTCCCGGCGCACCGCGCGTACGTGGATTGCGTCACAGCCAACCACAGTAACACTGCCGATCAGCATCTCGACCATCCACTATATGGCGCTGACTCTATCAGGAACTAGTCATGCATAAGGGCACTTCTAGGATTAGAATAAGCACGGCCAACCACAAGATGGCACCTCCGTAATAGAAAACAATGGAGCACGCCAACCAAGGGTGCCTATACATAAAGTATATTATATATAATAGCAAAAATTACTTTGGCACATAAGGGAATACTGCAAATTCACAAAAAGCTCACAAGGTGCCAGCAAAACATTAAAGTCACCTATACTAATAAGGCAAAACAGAAGAGAATAATTGTAAATAATAAAACCTATATCCAAAAAATAAAAAAATAAAAAATTTTGAGCAAAAAAATTTTTTAAGAAAATAAAAAAAAAAAAAAATGAAATAAGTGTTCAAAATACAAAAACATGATGTAGTATATGCGCATGTGTATAAAGAATAACTGTATAATGGTGAAAAAAATCTAAATAAATATACATAAGTTCACAAAAAAAAATTCACGAAAAAAATATTAAATATAAATAAAAACCAACATATAACTGGACAAAAGTGGACAGAAAATAGCAAACCTAAATAGGTGTGAATAACTAGTCTTTCAAAAGCACGGTGCATAAGCAAGTAAACTTCAAAAAAATTATAAAGATGCATAAAAAATTTTTTTTAAAACACTAATTGAAAAAAAATTTTTTTGCTTTATTGATACGGAAAAAAATTTATTTATTTTTTTTTTTAGATAATGCATGACAATGTTACAAAGAAAATACAAATTGGCAACTGACAATATTAGACATAATAAGGACATAATTATAATAGTGAATAAATAGCCGGAAAAGACGCGAACTGTGGAGAAGACCAACACAGAGACCAGGAGAGAAATCTAGGGAAAAAAGAAAAAAGAAAAGGATTAAAAACAGGCATCTAAAAACTATATACATCAGATGAGGATCCTTAAATATAAGGGGCAAAGACATACTCCATGTTTAAACTGAAAGGATGTAACGTACTGAGGGTGTGAATCCAGCGCAACTCTTTCTTTTTGAGAAGAGCCTCCCTGTCACCTCCTCTGGTCAACGGTGGAACATCATCAATAATCCTGAATTTAAATTGACTTATACTATGCTTTTTCTCATGGAAATGCTTGGGGATCGGCAGGTCCAAGCACTTGGTACGTATAGTACTCTTATGTTTAATCATACGACTACGCGCTTCAAGAATCGTTTCCCCCACGTATCCAAGTCCGCAGGGGCAGGTGACCAAATAGATGACATAAGAGGAGGTGCAGGAATATCTCTTCCTAATTTTGAATTTCTGGCCTGTATATGGATGATGAAAGCTATCACCCTTGACAAGATTGCCGCAGCAAACACAGCCAAGACAGGGAAAATTGCCTTTCTTGGCGGGTGCTAGTACTCGCTGTGTATGACTCACCTTCGGTACAATTGATTTCACTAACTTGTCACGTATGTTCGGGGGTCGTCTATAGGCCATCATCGGTTTTTCGTTAAATTCTGGTACCACACTTAAGCCTTTTGTCAGAAGGGACCAATGTTTGTTTATTATGGAAGAGACCTGCCCACTATGTCTACCAAAAGTGGAGATAAAAGGCACTCTTGCTGGTTTGGTGGTTTTACTTTTAGGTATCAACAAGGTGTCATGCTGCAGTTGTCGTACTCCGTCAACTGCCCTGTTGATAAGAGGTCTCGGATAACCTCTCTGCAAAAATTTATTTGCCATCTGCCCCAATCTATTTTCAATGGCAGTATCATCAGTGATTCTACGCACCTTTCCTATTTCTACTGACACGGCATGGACCACCGGCGAGCACCCACTAGAGGTATGAATGCGCATACGGACTTAGAGGACGGTGCCTCTACAAGCTCCTTGTTCTATTACACTGATGAGGATTCTGAGAGACTGCTTGCAGATATCTCTGATGGGTCATTTTTGTGTACACCTACTATTGACATGATGATTAAAAAATGGGAGATGTTGAGTCGTCGGATTATATCCCACCAGCTGCATATGATCACGCTTAAAGAATATTTTAAGGCAAAACGTATACCGAGGGGTTTAAGACCACACACTCGCCCGACTCTGATGGCAAACAACCCTCTCTTTTGTCAGAAGTTTGAGGGAATTATTAATAAATTTGCTTTTGATATTATATTACTTAATATCGAGTTCTTACAGATTGAGATTCGACAGTATACCGAACAACGGACGAATGTTGAGCAGGAGCTCCTTGAGAAAATTTCTCAATCCGAATGGGACAAGAAACGTTCAAGGATTACCAACTCCCTACAACTTCACAAACAAGAGATTGAGGATGGCAAACGCATAAAGTGGATACGAGATGAAAAGGACTACGCCTCGGGTATGGTATTCAGCTGGCAGTTCCAGAGAACTAGAGGCAACAGAGTGGACTCATTTGGACCCCCTAGGGGTAGGACTCAGAAAAGACAACGGAGACAAAGAAGAGGATATAGATGGTCATCGTCTTATTCAGACTCTACAGATGGCTCTGGGGGGTATTCCTCTATCTCTAATCCTCCTTTTTTAGGCCCTACACAGGCAAACAAGAGAAAGAAAAAAGACGGTCAAGACTTAGACGAGGAGGAATTAAACACAGGAGGACGGAGAAAAGACGGGATGAATATGATGCTACGTCACAATACCCAACGGCTACCACCGAGACGCCCGATGAACTGAGTACGTTGGTGGTAAATATATCTTCAAAAAATTTGACTGACTGTGAATTGAGTGTCCTGTCAAAGGGCCTATCCTTCTGCCCATGGACAGAAACTGACTGGTTCCAATTGGATCTTGACCTTAAACGCTTCTTTCGTAATTTACGTCTTAAGAATCAATTTGCTGTATGTCCCTCACCTGATGTGGCTTCTCTTCTGCAGTCTGGTGCCACTGAGCGCTTTTCCCTCAGGGGTGTCGGACTCCACAACAGAAGCCATTATCAACCTCTTCCCAATAACCATTGCTTGGAGACTTTTGTTTCGTTTGTGGAAAAAGATGTTAAAAGATTGAGATCTCACTCGAAGCATAAAATAGGTAATTACAATCTTAAAAGGGAGGAGCGCATGGCATTAAGAAACTTGGCACAAGATGGTGCGATAACAATAAAGCCAGCCGATAAGGGCGGCGCTATTGTTATCCTTGACACTGAAGGATACAACAATGA
Source organism: Eleutherodactylus coqui (assembly GCF_035609145.1). NCBI lineage: Eukaryota > Metazoa > Chordata > Amphibia > Anura > Eleutherodactylidae > Eleutherodactylus > Eleutherodactylus coqui. The sequence goes on from NC_089841.1 coordinate 25,023,133, forward strand.
AGCATTCAGACAACTTAATGATACAGAAGTGTATGTCAAACTAAAAGGTGATCCCACTTTGAGGCTTCAGGTTCAGTTGAGGGTTATGTTAAATGATGCGGTCATAGAGGGAGTCATAGATTCCGAATTATCACGTTTCCTTGATGCATTATACCCTCGTGTTCCTGTACTATACCTGTTGCCAAAAATCCACAAGTCATTGAATAACCCCCCAGGGCGACCGATCGTCTCTGGACGTGATTCCATATTTGCTAATTCTGCAAAATTCCTGGACAAGATGCTTCGCCCTTGGGCAGAGAATGCTTCCTCGTATATCAGAGATACGAGTGATTTTCTATGCAAATTAAAACAGATTGAAATCTCGGGTCCATGTGTTCTAGCCACATTCGATGTGGTTTCTCTTTATACGTCGATCCAACACCAGAAAGGGCTAGCTTCTGTAAGACACTACATGGTGGGGTGCGACTGGGCCCCAGGGTGTGAGGCATTTGCCCTGTCGCTGCTCGAATTCATCCTCACCAGGAATTATTTTTCTTTTGGGGGGATGTTCTTTGAGCAGCGGCAGGGCACCGCCATGGGGTCTAATGTCGCACCCACCTATGCAAATCTGTATATGCGTCACTTTGAGGAAACGTTTATACATACATCTGAATTTTGGCCACGGGTTAAGGCCTGGTTTCGTTTCATAGATGACATATTTGTGGTATGGAGTGGCTCTCAGGATGAACTTAATTTGTTTCATCAGCAACTGAATTCACATTATCAGAAATTACAATTTACTTTAAGTTCATCCGAAGAGTCTATCCAGTTTCTGGATACAATGGTATGCTATGACGGTGAAAAATTCTTGACAGACCTCTATGTTAAACCGACTGATAGGAACTGTATCTTACACTATGACAGCTTTCATCCTAGACCAACAGTAAATTCTCTCCCGTGGAGTCAGCTCCTACGGGTGCGTAGAATCACTGATGATACTGCCATTGAAAAGAGATTGAGGCAGATGGCAAATAAATTTTTGCAGAGAGGTTATCCGAGACCTCTTATCAACAGGGCAGTTGACGGAGTACGACAACTGCAGCGTGACACCTTGTTGATACCTAAAAGTAAAACCACCAAACCAGCAAGAGTGCCTTTTATCTCCACTTTTGGTAGACATAGTGGGCAGGTCTCTTCCATAATAAACAAACATTGGTCCCTTCTGACAAAAGGCTTAAGTGTGGTACCAGAATTTAACGAAAAACCGATGATGGCCTATAGACGACCCCCGAACATACGTGACAAGTTAGTGAAATCAATTGTACCGAAGGTGAGTCATACACAGCGAGTACTAGCACCCGCCAAGAAAGGCAATTTTCCCTGTCTTGGCTGTGTTTGCTGCGGCAATCTTGTCAAGGGTGATAGCTTTCATCATCCATATACAGGCCAGAAATTCAAAATTAGGAAGAGATATTCCTGCACCTCCTCTTATGTCATCTATTTGGTCACCTGCCCCTGCGGACTTGGATACGTGGGGGAAACGATTCTTGAAGCGCGTAGTCGTATGATTAAACATAAGAGTACTATACGTACCAAGTGCTTGGACCTGCCGATCCCCAAGCATTTCCATGAGAAAAAGCATAGTATAAGTCAATTTAAATTCAGGATTATTGATGATGTTCCACCGTTGACCAGAGGAGGTGACAGGGAGGCTCTTCTCAAAAAGAAAGAGTTGCGCTGGATTCACACCCTCAATACGTTACATCCTTTCGGTTTAAACATGGAGTATGTCTTTGCCCCTTATATTTAAGGATCCTCATCTGATGTATATAGTTTTTAGATGCCTGTTTTTAATCCTTTTCTTTTTTCCCTAGATTTCTCTCCTGGTCTCTGTGTTGGTCTTCTCCACAGTTCGCGTCTTTTCCGGCTATTTATTCACTATTATAATTATGTCCTTATTATGTCTAATATTGTCAGTTGACAATTTGTATTTTCTTTGTAACATTGTCATGCATTATCTAAAAAAAAAAAAAAAATTTTTTTCCGTATCAATAAAGCAAAAAAATTTTTTTTCAATTAGCGTTTTAAAAAAATTTTTTTTATGCATCTTTATAATTTTTTTGAAGTTTACTTGCTTATGCACCGTACTTTTGAAAGACTAGTTATTCACACCTATTTAGGTTTGCTATTTTCTGTCCACTTTTTGTCCAGTTATATGTTGGTTTTTATTTATATTTAATATTTTTTTCGTGAATTTTTTTTCGGGAACTTATGTATATTTATTTAGATTTTTTTCACCATTATACAGTTATTCTTTATACACATGCGCATATACTACATCATGTTTTTTTATTTTCAACACTTATTTCATTTTTTTTTTTTTTATTTTCTTAAAAAATTTTTTTGCTCAAAATTTTTTATTTTTTGGATATAGGTTTTATTATTTACAATTATTCTCTTCTGTTTTGCCTTATTAGTATAGGTGACTTTAATGTTTTGCTGGCACCTTGTGAGCTTTTTGTGAATTGCAGTATTCCCTTATGTGCCAAAGTAATTTTTGCTATTATATATAATATACTTTATGTATAGGCACCCTTGGTTGGCGTGCTCCATTGTTTTCTATTACGGAGGTGCCATCTTGTGGTTGGCCGTGCTTATTCTAATCCTAGAAGTGCCCTTATGCATGACTAGTTCCTGATAGAGTCAGCGCCATATAGTGGATGGTCGAGACGCTGATCGGCAGTGTTACTGTGGTTGGCTGTGACGCAATCCACGTACGCGCGGTGCGCCGGGAAGATTCACCTGACAGTATATCCGGCTGAACACATGAATGGAGGCATAGTGGAACGCTGTGTGGAGCAGCCCAACACATGGATGCAGTCCAGGTTTTACCTTAATGTATATGTGTAGAGAACCTTGTCTTTTGTATAGTCCATGTCTGTTTTTTGTTTCATGTGTGTTGTATTACTTACTGATTAAGGAGTTGGAGGAGTGTCCTCCCTGTCTGTCCTCACTATATAAGATGTGTGTTCATGGCAATGTATTAGGCTTGAAAAAGACTTAGATTAAGTCGAAACGTCGCCATTTTATGGAGCAATAAAACCCTTTTTTTTACAATCTCTACACCGTTGATGCTGCCGCCTCCTTGGATACCAGATGCTGCTTGCCTGTCATCCTTTCAGCGTGTATGGCCAGAGGAGGAGGAGGAGGGGGAGGAGCATGAGGAGGAGGGGGAAGAGACAGCTTGGCCCACTGCTGAGGGTACAGATGCAGCTTGCCTGTCATCCTTTCAGCGTGTATGGCCAGAGGAGGAGGAGAAGGAGGAGGAGGAGGATCCTGAAAGTGATCTTCCGAGTGAGGACAGCCATGTGTTGCGTACAGGTACCCTGGCACACATGGCTGACTTCATGTTAGGATGACTTTCTCGTGACCCTCGCGTTACACGCATTCTGGCCACTACGGATTACTGGGTGTACACACTGCTCGATCCACGGTATAAGGAGAGCCTTTGCACTCTCATTCCCGAAGAGGAAAGGGGTTCGAGAATGATCCTATACCACAGGGCGCTGGTGGACAAACTGATGGTAAACTTCCCATCCGACAGCGCTAGTGGCCGAAGGCGCAGTTCTGAGGGGCAGGTAGCAGGGGAGGCGCGGAGATCAGGCAGCATGTACAGCACAGGCAGGGGAACACTCTCTAAGGCCCTTGACAGCTTTATGGCTCCCCAGCAAGACTGTGTCACCGCTCCCCAGTCAAGGCTGAGTCGGCGGGAGCACTGTAAAAGGATGGTGAGGGAGTACGTAGCCGATTGCAGCACCGTCCTCGGTGACGCCTCTGCCCCCTACAACTACTGGGTGTTGAAGCTGGACACGTGGCCTGAACTCGCGCTGTATGCCCTGGAGGTGCTTGCTTGTCCTGCGGCTAGCGTCTTGTCAGAGAGGGTGTTTAGTGTGGCTGGGGGAATCATCACGGATAAGCGTACCCGCCTGTCAACCGACAGTGCCGACAGGCTTACACTCATCAAGATGAACAAAGCCTGGATTTCCCCAGACTTCTCTTCTCCACCAGCGGACAGCAGCGATATCTAAGCAATACGTAGGCTGCACCCGCGGATGGAAGCATCCATCTCTATCACCATCCAAAACGGGGACCTTTTTGCTTCATCTATCTGTGTATAATATTCCTCCTCCTCCTCCTGCTCCTCCTCCTGAAACCTCACATAATCACGCCGAACGGGCAATTTTTCTTAGGCCCACAAGGCTCAGTCATATAATTTTTCTAAACAATTTTTATACGTTTCAATGCTCATTAAAGCGTTGAAACTTTCACCTGAACCAATTTTTATTTTAACTGGGCTGCCTCCAAGCCTAGTTACAAATTAAGCCACATTAACCAAAGCGATTAATGGGTTTCACCTGCCCTCTTGGTTGGGCATGGGCAATTTTTCAGAGGTACATTAGTACTGTTGATACAGCAATTTTTGTGGGCCCTCGCCTACAGTGTAATCAAATTAATTTTTAGCCCACCTGCATTACAGCTGACGTTACATCAGCTGTGTTGGGCACTGCAATGGGATATATTTATGTACCGCCGCTGGCTTCCTGGCACCCACCCATGCTGTGGGTCGACAGGGAGTTGTAAATGCATCTGTTTCCACTTCTAAAGAACCCCAGTCTGACTGGGGCATGCAGTGTGGGCCGAAGCCCACCTGCATTAAACATGACATTATTACCTCAGCTGTGATGGGCAATGCAATGGGATATTTTTATGTACCGCCGGTGGGTTCCAGGGAGCCACCCATGCTGTGGGTGCACACGGAATTCCCATTGCGGAGTTGTACCTGCCTGTGACTATTTATAAAAAAACGCGGTCTGACTGGGGCATGCAGACACCTTGACAGAATGAATAGTGTGTGGCACATAGGTTCCCCATTGCTATGCCCACGTGTGCAGTTCCAGATGGAGGTGGCATAGGATTGGATTTCTCATTGCTTCTGTACAGCATTGTGGGCTATCGCCCCGCCACTTTTAAAGAGGGTCGCTGCCTAGCCGTGCCAACCCTCTGCAATGTGTGCCTGCTTTTCCTGTGGCAGGCGCACTTATAAATAGACATGAGGGTGGCGTGGCATGAGGGCAGCTGAAGGCTGGGCAAGGACAGTTTGGTGTGCGCTGTGGACACTGGGTCGTGGGGGGGGTTGGGCAGCATGTAACCCAGGAGAAGTGGCAGCGGAGTGTCATGCAGGCAGTGATTGTGCTTTGTTAGAGGTAGTGTGGTGCTTAGCTAAGGTATGCATTGCTAATGAGGGCTTTTCAGATGTTAAAGTTGTTGGGGGGGGGCCACTCTTGCTGCTATTGTGGCTTAATAGTGGGACCTGGGAACTTGAGATGCAGCCCAACATGTAGCCCCTCGCCTGCCCTATCCGTTTCTGTGTCGTTCCCATCACTTTCTTGAATTGCCCCGATTTTCACAAATGAAAACCTTAGCGAGCATCGGCGATATACAAAAATGCTCGAGTCGCCCATTGACTTCAGTGGGGTTCGTTACTCGAAACGAACCCTCGAGCATCGCGAAAAATTCGTCTCGAGTAACGAGCACCCGAGCATTTTGGTGCTCGCTCATCTCTATTCATGATCCATACATAATACTAGTCTGCTAACTAAATCACACTAACTATATAAACTAACAGATACAGCGATTCTTCACGAACCCCCGAGCACATAATCTGTTCGATACTTTGATACTTTTACTCTCCACTGATAATTTGTACTTTTTTGTGCATCTCTTTTCCTTTCTCCCATTTCTTTTACTCTATTTACTCTCCTATCTTAATTATTGTACCTTACCCAACTGTTTGGGAGGAAGGGGCTGTGTCCCTGAAATGCATCATTACTGTCTGTTTTAGTTAAATCAATAAAGAAGAATCAAGGTAATTCTGTGGTTTCAAAAATGTTCTTGGTGAAAAGAGTAACGCCGTAAGTCCACAAATATTAATTTTCTGCAAGTTGTCACCATAAGCATGCTTGGGATCTAGCAGTATGTCTCTGTTTCCTGACACATTAAAGGGGTTAATCCTTCCTCTCAGGAAGGTGATTGGCACAGAAAACCTTTCCTACGTGACTATTACTGGATTATGGAGATGTGCGCCCGGGTTCTGTTAGGCTTGAAGTCTAAGTAAGATCTTATGTATTCCTGTTGGCAGTATCTACCAGATTTGTAAATGTTTGCACCCTAATATGGACTATTATGTCGCAGCAGATTTCCCAAGTTGTCACTTATGTATGATACTCTTGGCTCTCCTGAAATCTGGTGTGTTCAGAGCTCATCTGAGTGTGAAACATGTGGAGGATTTGTTTTATCGGGCTGTGCGCCCCAAGTTGTATAGTCCTGTATAAATAAAGTCTGATATGTTACACTGAAGTTGTAGAACCTTTCCCATGTGATCACAGCTGTATATTACTGTGTGCGACTCTTCCTAGTATATGACCCTATAGTGATGAGATGGAGGGGAGACGCCCTTGCTGGGCTCATTGGTGAAAACATCATCTAAAGGAAGAAGAAAGATCGGCCCAAATACAAACATGTAAGTTATACAAGTAAACTTTTATCAACAGTTAGAAACAAGTTTAGAGACGCAGTTATATGTATCAGTGTGAAATATTCTATGTACACGGCTGATATAAAGGTGGGTTATCTGGATTATATTTGTTTCTGACTAACAGCTCTTCATCGGTAAATACATACATTTCTTATTCATCACTTAGTGCTCTAAATTACTTCCCTTTTCTTGTATGACATGTGACTACTTTTTTTTTTACCTTTTTTTTGTATGGTTTGACAAAACAGGCTTAAAAAGATCTCTTCCCTCCTGTGTGAGTTTTTCGATGTTGCAGTAAACATGATTTGCGAGTAAAACATTTCCCACATTCTGAACATCCAAACGGCTTCTCTCCAGTATGAGTTCGCTGGTGTCCAACAAGGTCTCTTTTCATTGTAAAACATTTCCCACATTCTGAACAAGAAAATGGCTTCTCTCCTGTGTGAATTCTCTGGTGTTTACCAAGGTCCGATTTTGCTGCAAAACATTTCCCACATTCTGAACAAGAAAATGGCTTCTCTCCTGTGTGAATTCTCATATGTGTAACAAGGGCTGATTTTCCTATAAAACATTTCCCACATTCTGAACATCCAAACGGCTTCTCTCCAGTATGAGTTCGCTGGTGTTTAACAAGGTCTTTTTTCATTGTAAAACATTTCCCACATTCTGAACAAGAAAATGGCTTCTCTCCTGTGTGAATTCTCTGGTGTTTACCAAGGTCCGATTTTGCTGCAAAATATTTTCCACATTCTGAACAAGAAAATGGCTTCTCTCCTGTGTGAATTCTCTGGTGTTTACCAAGGTCCGATTTTGCTGCAAAATATTTTCCACATTCTGAACAAGAAAATGGCTTCTCTCCTGTGTGAATTCTTTTATGTGTAACAAGGGCTGATTTCACTGTAAAACATTTCCCACATTCTGAACAAGAAAATGGCTTTTCTCCTGTGTGAATTCTCTTATGTGTAACAAGGGCTGATTTTTTTATAAAACATTTCCCACATTCTGGACAAGAAAATGGCTTTTCTCCTGTGTGAATTCTCTTATGTATAACAAGGGCTGATTTTGCTGCAAAACATTTCCCACATTCTGAACAAGAAAATGGCTTTTCTCCTGTGTGAATTCTTTTATGTGTAACAAGGGCTGATTTTGCTGCAAAACATTTCTCACATTTTGAACATGAAAATGGCTTCTCTCCTGTGTGAAATTCTTGATGTCGCAGGAAATGTGTTTTATCAGCAAAACATTTCCCACATTCTGAACATGAATATGTCTTCTCTCTTGTGTGAGCTCCATGATGTTCTCCCCTCCTGTGACATCTATTCTGCTCATCAGTCTGTGATGAATCAGAAGATGGGACCTGTATAAGAGGATCCGATGATGGATCTTTGCTGTGAAGGGCTGAGGAGATATCTGGGATAATGGCAGGTTCTTCATATGTATCTTGTGTGATACCGCAATCCTCTGCTTTACAATCTGCAGATATCAGATGTCTCTCTGAGCTCCCGATACCTTCATCTGCCAAGAATAAAGCCGATTATTCTTTAATACTATAGACTTTAAAAATGATGCTGATATTTTATAACATTTCTATACAAATAACAAGTCATGTAGAAAAAGGTAATCATCATCAATGGGTGCTTTTACACAGGCTGACAGCTACTAGAGCTATCACTGAAGAGAGCCATTATAGATGACTGTCTGCCCATGTAAACACGGATCCTGACAGAGAAACTGAGTGAGAACCGCTCAACTTTCGAAGTCACTTGGTTTGCAGCTCACTTAAACACCAAGTGATTGTCAGTGAAGAACAAATCATCAAAAACTACAGATGTGAATTGGGACTTAAAGGAGATGTCCCGAGGCAGCAAGTGGGGTTATACACTTCTGTATGGCCATAATAATGCACTTTGTAATATACATTGTGCATTAATTATGAGCCATACAGAAGTTATAAAAAGTTTTTTACTTACCTGCTCCGTTGCTAGCGTCCTGGTCTCCATGGTGCCGACTAATTTTTGGCCTCCGATGGCCAAATTAGCCGCGCTTGCGCAGTCCGGGTCTTCTGCTGTTCTCTATGGGGCTCCGTGTAGCTCCGTGTAGCTCCGCCCCGTCACGTGCCGATTCCAGCCAATCAGGAGGCTGGAATCGGCAGTGGACCGCACAGAAGAGCTGCGGTCCACGGAGGAAGAGGCCATCTTCAGCGGTGAGTAGAGAAGTCACCGGAGCGCCGGGATTCAGGTAAGCGCTGTGCGGGTGGTTTTTTTAACCCCTGCATCGGGGTTGTCTCGCGCCGAACGGGGGGGGGGTTTAAAAAAAAAAAAACCCGTTTCGGCGCGGGACATCTCCTTTAAAAGTAGCTAATTCTGGTTTCCATCAATATAGGGGATCTGGGGATCTGATAAGGGTCATGAAGAGTAATTTGCAGAGTCCTCCACAAGACCCGGGCTCCTATCCTCGGTAGCTACAGGAATAGTATATTCCATACAGATGGAGTTCGGCCATTTCTGCACCAACATCAGTTTCTGTTTTTCCATAAAGAAATCTCCCATGAAGCCGGATGTCAGTAACACACGGTGTGCAGCAAATATAGAACTGCTCATCTGTAAAACAGCTTAGTGCATTCAATAATGCGATATGCTGTCACATCAGATCGGGGCAGGGAGGCATGTTCTTCCAGGCCAAGGTTTACGGTCACCATGTTTGCCGCTGCTCTCAAAGGTACGGGGACTCCTGCAAGTACTAGTGCTGACAGTCTTACTCACGGTACTGTCATGTCCTGCTCTCTCATAGGCTGACAGAGTGACCTCCCTCCCCGGCTCCAGCGTTCACTGTAGTTTGACTGACCGCACAGGGGGGAAAGAAGTGAGGTCACGTTGTGAGCCGGAGAGAGCGAGCGCACAATGGAGGATAATGGGGCAATGGAACATGGGGTCTGTTTGGGGGACATTGGAGGATGATGAAGCTGATACCTTTTGCTGTTTAAAGTTTATTCTGAGTCCTATAAGACTCTAGTTATGCCACTGATTGGGAGCATAGGAGGTCACAATACTAACTGAGGCCACAGAGTGGGGGTCATATTATTGATTGAAGCCTTAGAGCGAGTCACATTACTAATTGAGGCCATGGCAGGGGGCAATATTACATAAAGTAAGACCACAATGGGCATATTATTGGATGCAAAGGGAGGGGGAGGGGCACTGAACTATCAACTAGTGGTTGCAGCAGCAGCAGCTTAATGGGAAGAGGGAGGAGAAGTAAGTTTTGTTGCAAGAAAACAGGAAAAAAATAATATATTACATACTTTTTAATTTATTCCGGGGGGGGGGGGGGTCTGAGATTTGCTCTAGGTCCCCAAGGGTTCTTTGTATGCCCCTGCTTCTTCCTGCAGCCTATACACTTCATAGTTCCCGGTCATGCCGCAAGTTCGGGTCTGTAGACCTGCAGTCAGGCTGCGATACATCTGTAAACTGTGCCCTTAATGCGCTCGTCTGAAACTGGTCATAAAGGGGAAATACAGTTCCTGGTTCTGTTTACATGTACACAGCTTGGCTCAGTTGCTGTATTTACGTACCAAGCTTGGTTCTGGTATTGTATGTATGTACATCACCAAGCTTGGTTTTGGTGTTGTAATTATGTTATGACCTTGGTTCTGGTATTGTATTTATGTATTAAGGTTGGTTCTGGGGCTCTGTTTCCTGTTAAAAAAATAAACATGGATGAAAGGACACATTGTGGCCGGTCACACACAACCAGACCGTGCCCACCGACTGCAGCCAGTCGCCATGTAATTATGCCAGGTTTTTGTGTGGCCAACTGCGCCGAGTGTTTCCACCCTGCGGGTTGCTTCACACGAGCGTGTTTTTGTGCGCACATCAGTGCGTGACTATGTACGTGCAAAAACACTCGTGAATGCAGGTCCATGCATTGTTTTCAGTGGAGCTGCGACTGCTGCCGGCACCCCTGCATTCTTTTTCAGGGAAGGGCTTTACACATAAGCCCCTCCCTGAAAAAGAAAACCTTTAGTGTAAAAAAATAAGAAATATACCTACCTATCTGCGGCTGCCGTGACCCCCACAAGGATGAAGAACACATCTGCTGCATGCGGCAGATTTTTCCTTCATCCCTCTAGTAAAAATAATTCTCCGCTGCTACATCGTCCACATCTGTGACAGATGCAGCAGAGGAATTCTTCAATTCTCTACCGCAGCTGTCACACTTGATTCGGATTTTTAGGGAAGGGCTTATATTTAAAGCCCTTCCCTGAAATCAATTGACGGGGTGCCGGCAGCAGAATTTTCTAACGCAGCAGTCATGTGTAATCACTGACTTGGCGATCACTGACTTAGCTCAGGACATATTGATATCTTTATTGACAGGCAGGCAGCAGCCAGCGGTCAGCGGGGGCCTCTGTAACCATTTATCCTGCCCTGATGGCGGTCCGGCCATTAGACTCTTCCTGATTCTGAACAAACTCTTTGGAGCCATTAGAAAACACATCTGTAAGCCGTTACTTTATCTCAAACCCCCTTATAATCGGCTCAGACGTTATATTAGGATGAAACTACTTGGAATCTGTTTCCCAATTGTGCCCATTTATGGCAACTGGAAGAGTATTACGGTGAGATCACACACTGCGGGATTGTATAATCTACAGTACAATGTAAGGGAGTGGGATTCTAAGAAACCGCATTCACTCACAGCTGAGAGATAAGATGTGACACCTGAAATATGATTCATCTGGTCGGCCATATTCAGATGGCTGAGTGCGAGTTGTGCTGAGAACTCGCATTGGACATCACATGGGCACATACGGACTGTGTGCTGCCCCATGCTGGCAGGCAGTAGACATTGCATGTCTGATTCTGGTCCGTGAATCAAACCAGAATAGGACATGCTGTGAACCACATAAAAAACACATTCATGTTAATAGTCTAATTGGCTATAAAGGATCTAAGTGCGGTCTATGAAATAGATGGATAGAAGTCAGATGGGAAACAGTGGCTGTCTGAGTGGGATCTTCATGATGATCAGCACCTCGGTGTCTTCCTGCCAAGTCTCTGGTGAGCGACATCCCTGACACTCCAGCACTGGACTTACATCCTCTAAAGAATCCTCTGTTCTTTGGGTCTATGTCTCCACATTCTGGATTCTGTTATCGGGGTCTTTGCCTCCATCTTCAGTATTGTGTTAGCACACAGCAGCTTGATGAGTCTATTAGGAATTAATGGTTCCTTAAATCTCTTTTACATGGCCCAGACATCCCTGAGCGGACATACTAGTGACACTCGCTTTTCAGCTTTACCTCCCTCCATATTACCGAGGAGATGACCAGCCGGCCTATGTGCATCAGCCATCATGCTAACGATCATTCGTTCTCATAGCAGCGATTCTTGGCCCATGTAAAACTAAAAGTAATCCAGCAGCGACCGACCTGCCTACCGATCAGCGCTGGTTACATCAGATCTAGAGTGTAAAGTGTAAAAGGACCCTTAGTACCGGAGCTGGAAAACCATTTTTCCCTCATCAGTATAGACATCATATAATGAATAGTAGTTCCCGCTCACATAGGTGTGTTTTATGTCCGTGCCGTAAATGCCCATCATGTGTTATCACCTATAACGGTATCACATGTCATCCATATATAGTTTATACTCCAGCTGAATGGGAAGATACATCAGGCCTAATTCAATCACTCCCCTGAAGATCGGGGGCCGGAGGGGACTTGGAGCCTAGTGACGGGTCTGAAGCCGCAGCCTGGGTTTTTGCTGCCCAGCCAACCAGCCTAGAGGCCGTGTCCACGGCTTGTCCTGTGAGCCCACCGGACAAACGGCAAGCTCAGACACACCAGCAGAGGGCAGCACAGCACAGGTGGAGCTCAGCTGCAGTGTTCAATCACCATGCCTGAGGGGGTGAGTGTTGCCGATTCCCCACTAAGCCCAACACAGAAATAAAGCAAAAGGATAGGGAGAAAAGAGCTGAAGAGAAGGAAAGGGGGGAAACTGACCTCAGAAGCAGTCAGCCCGTCCCCCGCTCCAGACCAAGGGGACTGTCAGACACATCACAATATCTCCTTCCAAGACACTGCTTTCATCTAGTGGCGAAACATGAAACTGCATCTCCATTCAACATCCCCCCATAGCACTGATGACATCTAGTGGCAGATCTCGATACTGCATTCACAAATCCTTTCTACCGGGATGCTGCCGCCACCTAGTGGCAAGCTCTGATAGTACATATATATTCTACAGTTCATGCACAGCGATTTTTGCAAAGAACCACAACCAGCGGAATCTGCTCAGGCCCCCGTACTGCTGGCCAATTCAATTTCCTATTTCTAGTTATATGCAGCAGACCCACTAGGACCCCCACTAAGCTGGAAGGCCACATACACGGGCACGATGTTTCTTCTTCACTCGTGACCTGTGCTCCACCCCCATCCTGGATATTTCATTGAGAGCCGGATTGAAGTCTGTCATTAAGACAAAGAAAAACAGCAAACAGAATAAATCATGACCTTTTACATCCCAGAGCATACTCCCAGAACTATTCTCAAGCCCCCGACCCAGCCCATCCGAACTGGAGAGGTCACAGGTTCAGACTCCACATATGGACAACCCAACATCTCCACCGCTAGGAGACCTATCTGTCCTCCCACTATCAACATCAGAAGACTCCGTTACGGCCAGTGATGAGCGAGCATACTCGCTAAGGGCAATTGCTCAAGCGAGCATTGCACTTAGCGAGTACCTGCCCGCTCGAGAGACAAGGTTCGGGTGCCGGCAGCGAGCAGGGAGCTGCGGGGGAGAGCGGGGAGGAACGGAGGGGAGATCTCTCTCTCCCCCCTGCCCCCCTTCCCCCCCCCCCCCCCCCCCCCCGCTGACTGCCGCAACTCACAGTTCCCGGCGCCTGCACCCGAACCTTTTCTCTCGAGCGGGGAGATACTCGCTCATCTCTAGTTACAGCGCTTTTTCTTCGCATTCAACATCTCTTTAAAGCAGAATTACAATCTACACTATGCGATATTAACGGCCAGATACATGATCTAGGACAGCGTATTACGGATCTGAAACACAAGACAGATGACATAGTAGATGCCCTGGATGAGGAACGAGCTGGGGCGAAGATTACTCTGAGCAGATAGAAGCTTTAGAATTGAAATGTGAGGATCTGGAAGACTGAAGTAGATGGGCCAATATCCGAATCAGAGGTATGCCAGAGGCTATCACTAACATCCATGAAGCTGCAACTAATTTGTTATCTGCGCTGCTAACACAAGTCTCTTAAGAAAGCTTACGTATCATCCGTATCCACCGTGCCCTGACCACACTTAACAACCCAAATCTGCCAAGAGACATTGTCCTTAACTCCATTATGGCGAGATGAGCGACCAGATACCAGCAGCTGCAAAAAATCTGACTGAGCTTCTGGGGCTTCCGAGGTTTGTCCAGATCTATGCGGTAATTGCCCCAATCACTCTGGCTAAAAGAAGAAGTCTGAGTCCTCTCACTCAAGTTTTACAAAGAGCTAATATCCATTATATATGGAACTTCCCCTTCACATTGAACCTGAAGATCAACCAGCAAATATATCATTTCTGAATCCTGGAAGAAGGAAGATGTACTTTGGTGGAAGAAAGAATTCCCCTCGATTCTCCGAATGTCGTGACACCCAGAGCCCAGCAGCCAATGAGAACCTGGTCAATGACTGTATCTCCACGCCAAGATCGGCCCTCCCAGTGATGTGGAGCTCCATTCAACTACGGGACTATACGGTACTCTTCCATATGTAACACAGCATCACCTGGGGTGGGGAATTACATGGAGGGGGCTGTAATTTTGGACTTTATTCATCTACTAGTCTTTACAAAGCATCTCTCTGACCCCCCAAGAGACATTTCAAGACATTCCTTATCACTGGGGGCCACCCTGGGCGATTAGCTGTTCAAGTGCTATTCTGAAAAGTCCCTGGACATGGTGGGTGTCTCACATATTATGGGGAACGCGCCTGACGTCTGGACCACTCTGCGTTTACAAGCCCAATACATTGTGGCTATGTTTCTGTTAGTTGTAAGTTTTCCCAGCTATGTGTTTTTATCTAAGGTAATATCCACATGTAAGCACTATGTCTATCTCCTCCGATATGTAGGATCTTCTAGACAAGCTCCCTGCGGAAGGGCTGTAATTCCTAGATCAGGGCCTTCTAGGCCTCGAATGGGTAGAAACCATGGAGACTCTCATCCAAGAACTGAGATATAATAATAAACAATCAGCAAAATGGTAGTTATCCTATCTCATAAAGTTAAGGGGTTTAATGTGCCTCTAAAAAGACGCAAAGCTCTGGCCCAATATTTGAAATTTAAACCAGACATTATTTGCCTACAGGAGACTCACTTCTCCTCCTCACCCCCAGTACTCTAAAATATATTCCTCAACAGCCCCTAAGAAACACCAGAGGGTTACTATCCTCATTATAACTTTCTCCTCCTGATCGTCACCCATATGGAAGCTGATCCACAGGGCAGATTCCTTATTCTGCAGGGCTCTCTCTATGATAATAAAGTAACGATAGTTAACTCCTACGCTCCTACCACAAATTCACATAAACTCTTTTCCATGGTAGCCAATAAACTCCGAAACATTCCAGATACTCACATTTATTGGATAGGAGATTTCAATATGGTGCGGTCCCTCTCTATGGATTGTTCTTACTCGGGTCTTGATAGACTAAGTCCAGCTCAGTGAGTCTCATTGAGGGCCGCACTGGTGGATTTGGCAATAGTGGATGTGTGGAGGGAGAATCATGGAGCAAGAAGGAATTACACCTTCTCTCTGCCCAAGCCTTACTCACGCATAGATTAGATCCTCGTATCCCCTTTGATTCTGCCGGCACTGGTTCAGGCCCGAAATATCCCATGTGTCTGGTCAGACCATGATATACTTATATTGCACTTCCTGGATAAACTTTCACACACTCACACTCTGTAAGATGGAGACTTAATGAACCTCTTTTAAAAAATCCAGTGTCTTATTCCTAAATTAATGACCAACTCAAAACCTACTTAGATACGAATGTCATCCCCAACTCACAACCGGTTTGGGTCTGGTTAGCACATAAAGAATACATGAGGGGACAGATCATTAATATCGCGTCACACATTAAGCTAGAGAGAGCTGGGAACATAGTAAACCTGGAGCGCGGTTGGGCATCCTGTAGCGAGCGAACCAACAGCTCTCCAGTTTAGCCCTGATTAAAGAAATAAGAGATGTTAAGCTTTAGTTGAATCTCCTCTACACAGACCAGGTTGAGAGGGCCCTCCAGTGGCCAAAAGCCTGTTACTACTGACTGGCTAATAAACCCGATAAGCTGTTAGCCACAAAGCTTAGGCAAAGAGAGAGACTCACAGTTTACTCTATCCGATCCAACAATGGGAACTACACCTCAAATACCCACACAATTGCACAGACATTTCGAGATTTCTATAGCTCCGTCTATAAATATAAACCACAGAGGCACCCACTAGCATCACAGTCCTTCTTGGACGAGATGTCCCTACCGCAACTAGACCCAAATCAACAATTGATTTAATCCAAACCATTGGGGTGGAGGAGGTAGAAGAAACCATAAAAAAACCTAAAGCTAGGCAAAGCCCCAAGGCCTGATGGGCTGGCTGCCCTCTACTATAAAAAGTTTGCAGAGTCCCTTATCGACCCCCTGGTTCATCTGTACAATGACCTCTTATTAGGAAAACATATACCTGAGGAGTTCTTAGATGCTCATATAATAGTAATTCCTAAACCCAATAAGGACCACACCACCCCAAAGAATTACCACCCCATTTCCCTCTAAAACCTGGATTATAAAATTTTACTAGTATTTTTGCCAACTGGATAAATAAATATCTTCCCTCCGTGATCCACAAGGACCATGGTGGGTTTTATACCTGCACGACAAGCCCCTGATAATGTTAGAATAATTCTGAACCTAGTCCACATCGCACAATCCCAGAATTCACCACTGCTTCTTCTAGCACTCGATATAGAATAGGCATTGGATAGCCTGTCATGGGACTATCTATTTACTGATTTAGATAGGATGGGTGTGGGAGGTCACCTGAGGCTCGCCTCACACGCATGCTGCATTAGCTGAGGGACAGACCTGCTGGAATTCAGGGAAAATGATTGTGTAGGGTAGAGGTTGTGATTAGGCAGGGATCCTTGCTCCAAGAACCCAACAGTCCTTTCTAGGAGTACAACTCCTCTCATTGTGTGCATCAGCAGTTTGGCTGGCTGGGAGCAGCAGTGCGCACAAAGTATTCTCAAGCATCCCAGTTGTATACTGCATACTGTTACCGGTTTTATGCAGTATACTGCAAGTGGTGTACAGAGAGGAGATAGGAAGTAACAAAACTCCTATCATTTTTTTATTTTTGGGGGGCTTTAAGCATACGCTATATACCCCTGTGTGCGTCCTGTCAATCCACGCTATCTAACAACAGTATACTATTACCGTTTACGGTGTATATTTTGGTGTATAAGTGTACGCAAAATAACTCGCAGTTTGAGTTGCATTTTGACCAAGTGCATTGTACAACATGATAAAGACTAGGGCTAGGGGGTGAGGTCAAGGATGTGAGCGTTCGAATGAGGGTGTGGGCAGAGGCCGAGGTCCCGGGTGGGGTTAAACAGTGCCTGCTGCTGAAGGATTAGTAGAGCGCATCTATGCTTCATTTAACATTTTGCAGGTCCGCATGGTAGATCATTATTAAAAGCACAACAGTGCGATCAGGTCATGACGTAAATAACGGATAACGCGTCCAGTAATAACACCCAGTTAGTTACATGCAGTCCACTCACGCTAGCCAAGGGACTGGACCTCTAAATCCTCAGGCTGATCCTCCTTCCTCCCAACCTGGTTACTCTGGGAAAAGGAGAGATTCAGAACAGTCATACTCCCAGGAACTGTTCTCGGGTCCCTGCCCTGAGTCGGAAAAGATGGTTCATCAGCCACCTGAGGAGTTTGTCGTGACCGATGCCCAAAATTTGGACCCTTCACAGACTCAGGATGATGAGGGTGGGGACTCCCAAGTAGTGTCTCAAGAGCCATTTGTGGATGATGATGATGAGACACAGTTGTCTGTCAGTAAGGTTGTTGTTAGGGCAGTAAGTCTGAGGAAGGAGCAGACTGAGGATTCAGAGGAAGAGCTTGTGGATGATGAAGTGACTGACCCCACCTGAGTTGGAAAGCCTACTGAAGACAGCGCTTCAGAGGGGGAGGCAAGTGCAGCACCAAAACAGGTTGGAAGAGGCAGTGGGGTGGCCAGAGGGAGAAGCAGGGCCACAGCAAGTAATCCCCCAACTGTTCCCCACAACACCTCCTCGTAGCAAGCTCCCGTGCAGAGGGCTAGGTGTTCGAAGGTCTGGAGGTTTTTCAATGAGAGCGCGGACAACCAACGAACAGTGGTGGGCAACCTGTGCTGCACCAAGATCAGCAGGGGAGCCACCACTACCAGCCTAACCACCACCAGCATGCGCAGGCATATAATGGCTAAGCACCCGATGAGGTGGAATGAAGGCCATTCACCGCCTGCGGGTCACACTGTAGGCCTCTTCCCCTATGTTACATCCTGCCACAGAGATGCAATCCCCCTCCCAGGACGCAGGCAAGAGCGTCTCCCGGCCTGCACCCACCCCTTCACCTCCACGGTCCTCCTCTGCCTCCACTAATGTGTTCCTTCGCAGCGTTCAGCTGTCCATATGTCCATAACCCAAGCATTAGAGCGCAAGCGGAAATATGCGGCCACCCACCCGCATGCACAATCGCTAAACGTGTATATCTCCAAACTACTGAGCCTGGAGATGCTGCCATATAGGCTGGTAGAAACGGAGGCTTTCCGCAACCTCATGGTGGCGGCCATCCCTCGCTAATCGGTCCCCAGTTACCAATATTTTTCCCGCTGCGCCGTCCCCGCCCTACACCAGCATTTGTCACAGAATATAAACCTCACCAACACGGTTACTGGGAAGGACCACTTAACCACCAACACATGGACAAGTGCTGGCGGGCTGAGACATAACATCTCCCTGACAGCACATTGGGTTAACCTGGTGGGGGCTGGGACCGAGTATGACGATGGGTCCGCTCACGTGCTACCCACACCGAAGATTGCGGGTCCTACCTCGGTCATGGTTTCTCTGGCTTATTTTGCCACCTCCTCCATACCCCCTCTGCTCCTCCTCCTCCACCTCTCCATCTGACCCGTCTTCACCATCTGTGAGCACGTCTCCTTCAGTCGGTAGCTCGAGGCGCTGCAGCACTGCTATGGGGAAGCGTCAACAGGCCGTGCTGAAACTACTCAGCTTGGTGACAAGAGGCACACCTCCCAAGAGCTGTTACAGGGTTTGACCTAGCAGACAGATCTGTGGCTTTTGCCGTTGAACCTCCAACCAGGCATGGTCGTGTGTGATAATGGCCGTAACCTTGTGGTGGCTGTGCAGCTTGGCAGACTAACATATGTGCCATGCCTGGCGCACATGTTCAATCGGGTGATATGAGGGTGGTCTAGTCAGACCACCCGCATATCTGTTTCTCAGCACGTATTGGAGGAGGAGAAGTGAGAAGAGATTGCTGCCCACACTGCAGAGTGTACCCATGCTACTTCCTTCACATCTGTTCAGCGTGCATGGGCTGAAGAGGAGGAGGAGAAGGAGACTGAGAGTCATCCTCCTAGTGAAGAAAGCGATGTGTTGCATACTGGACTCACATGGCACACATGGCTGACTCCATGTTAAGCTGCCTTTCCCATGACCCTCGCGTTAGACGCATTCTTGCCAACACAGATTACTGCTAACCCTTCTCGACCCATGGTATAAGGAGAACCTTTCCACTCTCATTCCCGAAGAGGAAAGGAGTACGAGAGTGATGCAATACCACAAGGCCCTGGTGGAAAAGCTGATACTAAAGTTCCCATCTGACAATGCTAGCGGTAGAGAACGTAGTTCATTGGGACAACAAGCAGGGAAGACGCAGGGATCAGGCAGCATGTCTAGCGCAGGCAGGGGGACACTCTTCAAGGCCTTTGTCAGTTTTATGGCTCCCCAGCCAGACTGTGTCACCATTCCCCAGTCTAGGCTGAGTAGGAGGGAACACTGTAAAAAGATGGTGTGGGAGTACAGAGCCGATCTTACCAACGTCCTCTGTAATCCCTCTGTTCCATACAACTATTGGGTGTCAAAGCTTGACACATGGCACAAACTTGCACTGTACGCATTGGAGGTGCTGGCCTGCCCTGCCGCTAGGGTCATATCACAGAGGGTGTGTAGTGCTGCTGGGGGAATTATCACGGATAAGCGTAGCCGCCTGTCAACTGACAGCACCGACAGGCCTACACTCATTAGGATGAACAAAGCCTGGATTTCCCCTGACCTTTCTTCTTCACCAGTGGAAAGCAGCATAATATAAAGTATCTTTAAGCTGGAACTGGAGAACCATGCACCCTCTATTCCTCCAAAAAAGGGAAGAAGTAGCTTGAACTATCCTTTTCTGATTTTCTCCCTCCTCCTCCTAAACCAGCATGTCAGCATGCTCTGTAAAAACTAATTTTTACGGAGGGCTGCCTACAGGCTCAGTTAGCAAATTAAGCAAGTATGAACTCTATTTTTAAAAAAATTTTCAGGGTTTCACCTGTACTCTGGGTAAACAACTTTTTCAGAGGTACACCTATACTCTTGGTACACAAATTTTTCCGGGGTTCGCCTATACGCTTGGTACACAGATGTTTCAGGGGTTCACCTATACTCTTGGTAAAGCAATTGTTTCTGGGGTTCGCCTATACTCTTGGTACACAAATGTTTCAGGGGTTCGCCTATAGTCTTGGTACACGTTTCAGGGGTTCGCCTATAGTCTTGGTAAACAATTACCCTGCACTCTCGCTCCACAGATCTTTCAGGTTCTCACCTGCAATGTTGGTAAAAAAAAATTCTTTTTAAAATGGGTTGCTTTCTTCATAAACAATGTAGAAGTACTGGCCTCTGAGTCCCCACTATGCTGGCGTTTGTGGCTAATGAAATGCTGCGACGGAGGTGGCATGAGATAGCACTTACAATTATACATTAATTTGTCTGCGATTTGTCAGCTATAAAGCACAACTTTAAAAGGGTCACCCGGTGTACGGAAACGTATCCCAGCGCGGAAACCATCTTTGGCCACTAATTTCTTCACGGTTCATGTTGTCCTTCCCTGGGGCACTGGTTAACAAGCCCCTCGTGGAGATATATTTTTTTTCTATTTGCACCACTTCCTCAACTGGCAGAGGCGTCGTTGTGTGCCCGGACGCTTGGAGGAGGTGCCCACGTCGGACGGCCACCCGCCAGCTACCGCGGGCAGATCGGCAGAGTGGGGACCCAGGGACTCCGTGGCTCTGTCCCAAAGAAAGTCGTCAGCAGGGCGGCTACGGTGCATTGACTCCAGTGTGCGCATCCCCACTCCTTCTCGGCACTTTGAGAAAATAGGTCAAGACCACTAGCTCTCCGCCATTACTCCTGGACAAAGGCGGGTTGACCTGAACCCCCAGGACGAGAGGAAAGGGCCGCTCCTCTTTCACATGCCGCTCCGTGCAGGGGCGGCGTTGGACCGTCCTACGGCGTCGTGAAGCTCCCTTCGGCGAAGTACGCGAAGGGGTGCACCTTACCCTGTCTGGGATGTGGACAGATGGATGCAGCGCTGGGAAAAATTTTCAGTACGCTGTGGACGCATCCTCGTGCCTGCGTCTTGGTGGGGAGTGGACAGCAATGCCAGAATGTAACACAGGAGAAGAGGCAGTGGTGTCACCCGCAGGCAGTGATTGGCCTTCGTTGCACCTAGTGTGGTGCTTAGCTAAGGTGTGCCAGCATGTGTGCCTTGCTGATTATGGTCTGTCCCAACTAAATTGTTAGGGGGTTGACCGCCAGGCTCTTGCCCACAATTTGGCTTAATAGTGTGACCTGAGAGCCTCAGATGCATCCATACATGTTGCCCCTGCTGTTCCCTATGCCTTTCTGTTTCCATCACTTTCTGATGTTTTCAGGTGATTCGCACAGCTTTCCCCATGAGGAGCATGGGTCACCTTCAAAAATGTTCGAGAGTCCCATTGACTTCAATGTGGTTCGTTATTTGAAACGAGCTCTTGAGCATTACGAAAAAGTTTGACTCGAGTAACGAGCACCCGAGCATTTTGGTGCTTGCTCATCTCTAATCATAACACCATATCGTACTTCATTCCATACACCTCCTAAATACCATACCAATATCCTACCAAGCATTATTATCACAGGTACCACACTTTTTACATCCATACTTTCACAAAATTCATTTTTTCTTTCCATTCCCTCACCATCCCATTCTCAGGTCCTGACCTTAGTATCTAACAGTCCCTCTCCGTTCTCCTTTCCCATTATCCAGCACCCTCGTTTGACTCATAGCAGCACAATGAAGGCATGCTGCACTGTGTAGCCCCAACCTCTTACCGGTGATGCCGGATCCCTCCTCCTCCGGGCCTGCAAGCAGTAAATGCAAAGTGGAGGAGGGGCTGGTGGGGATAGTTTGGGGTTCAGGGGCAGCATGAGCCAAGGCACCTCTCCAGCCCTGCACCGCCGCCGGCTACTGTAGCAGTCGGGCTGGTGGAGCAGAGATCTTCTGCAGCCGCATTCTCTAGCTAACGCTTGATACAGCAGCCGTCCGCCGGGCAGTCGCTGACTAGCATCACTGTAGGACCGGGATGCTTACATATCAGCGATTAAATGTGTATTGCTGATCTGTAGGCCTACTGATTATACACTGACTTTAATCAACAACTGTGTAGTTAGTGGCTTCACTAATCCAACTAGCACAGTGTCCTGCCTGCCCAGCACCTTCCTGCCTACAAGCACCAGGGGCACATGCCCCACTCCCCCCAGCTACAATCCTGCTAAATACGTCCATTACCTGGTGATGGGAACGGCTGGCGGGTCTCCATCATGGCGTCCTTGTACAGATCCTTGTGTCCTTCTAAATACTCCCACTCCTCCATGGAGAAATAGACAGCGACATCCTGACACCTTATAGGAACCTGACAACACAATATACAGTCATCACCCAGAAGCCTCCAGTGCTGTTACTGTATAATGTCCCAGCATTGCCTGCAGCGTCACCTCTCCAGTCAGCAGCTCAATCATCTTGTTGGTAAGTTCAAGAATCTTCTGTACATTGATGTCCTCATGTATCGGGGGGTGAAGTGGGGGAGCCATAATTGGGCTCAGGGGTCTTCCCCATCCATCACACACAGGGGCCCGACAGTCATCACTAGAGGTCTTCTTCACTACTGTGTAATCCTGTATATGGGAAGACATTAATAAATATCACTACAGACATTTCCAGAGTCCATCACCTCTACAGCGACATCATCTGTTATTACCATAGATAAGGATGATGTAATGTGACATCATCAGAATCTCTCCCCTCTCCAGTGACATCATCTGTTATTACCATAGATAAGAATGATGTAATGTGACATCATCAGAATCTCTCCTCTCTCCAGTGACATCTGTTATTACCATAGATACGAATGATGTAATGTGACATCACCAGAATCTCTCCCCTCTCCAGTGACATCATCTGTTATTACCATAGATAAGAATGATGTAATGTGACATCACCAGAATCTCTCCCCTCTCCAGTGACATCATCTGTTATTACCATAGATAAGAATGATGTATTGTGACATCATCAGAATCTCTCACCTCCCCAGTAAGCTGGAAGAGTATTTCTAGGGTGATATTTAATACACTTTCAGCCATCTTGTTTTTGTCCTTCTCCATCTTTGATGAATCAGTCATGTAGGGTCCTAAATAGAAAGAATATGAAACAATGTAAAAAAAAAAAAAAAAAAACATTATAAATTTACTCGTGATAATAAGAGGAAACATTTGTGTTTTTTTCCATTGCTTAAAAATGCTTCACAACCCATGTCCTTCCTGGTTGCTGCTGACCAGGACATGTGACTGCCGCAGCCAATCACTGGCTATAAAAGCTCTCCGCTGTAGCCAGTGATTGGCTGCAGCCAATCACATGTCCTGGTCAGCAGCAACCAGGAAGGACACAGGGGTAATGAAGCAATTCATGGAAAAAAACACCTTTAAGATGATATTAAAGAGAAGCTGTTTTGTGAGTTTTATGAACTACAGGCAACACAAAATCCCGACAGGGTTCTCCTCACCCGGATCAATTGGACTGATAAGCGACCCAGGCACGGAGAAGTCGTCAGCGACCGTCCCAATGACTCTTCTCCAAGTTCAGAGCTGCTTTTTACTGTGTTTTGACATCAGATAGTGGTGGCAGTAGTGACAGAATAGTGACATCAGATAGTGGTGACAGTAGGGACAGAATAGTGACCGGTGACATAACATAGTGGTGACAGTAGTGACAGAATAGTGACCGGTGACATCAGATAGTGGTGACGGTAGTGACAGAATAGTGACAGATGACATCAGATAGTGGTGAGGGTAGTGACAGAATAGTGACCGGTGACATAACATAGTGGTGACAGTAGTGACAGAATAGTTACATCAGATAGTGGTGACAGTAGTGACAGAATAGTGAACGGTGACATCAGATAGTGGTGACAGTAGTGACAGAATAGTGACAGGTGACATCAGATAGTGGTGACGGTAGTGACAGAATAGTGACAGATGACATCAGATAGTGGTGAGGGTAGTGACAGAATAGTGACCGGTGACATAACATAGTGGTGACAGTAGTGACAGAATAGTTACATCAGATAGTGGTGACGGTAGTGACAGAATAGTGACCGGTGACATCAGATAGTGGTGACAGTAGTGACAGAATAGTGATCGGTGACATCAGATAGTGGTGACGGTAGTGACAGAATAGTGACCGGTGACATCAGATAGTGGTGACGGTAGTGAAAGAATAGTGACAGGTGACAGCAGATAGTGGTGACAGTAGTGACATAATAGTGACCGGAGACATAAGATAGTGGTGACAGTAGTGACAGAATAGTGACCAGTGACATCAGATAGTGGTGACAGTAGTGACAGAATAGTGACAGGTGACATCAGATAGTGGTGACAGTAGTGACAGAATAGTGACAGGTGACATCAGATAGTGGTGACAGTAGTGACAGAATAGTGACAGGTGACATCAGATAGTGGTGACAGTAGTGACACAATAGTGACCGGTGACATCAGATAGTGGTGACAGTAGTGACAGAATAGTGACAGGTGACATCAGATAGTGGTGACGGTAGTGACAGAATAGTGACAGGTGACATCAGATAGTGGTGACAGTAGTGACAGAATAGTGACCGGTGACATCAGATAGTGGTGACGGTAGTGACAGAATAGTGACAGGTGACATCAGATAGTGGTGACGGTAGTGACAGAATAGTGACAGGTGACATCAGATAGTGGTGACGGTAGAGACAGAATAGTGACCGGTGACATCAGATAGTGGTGACGGTAGTGACAGAATAGTGACCGGTGATACCAGATAGTGGTGACAGTAGTGACAGAATAGTGACCGGTGACATCAGATAGTGGTGACAGTAGTGACAGAATAGTGACCGGTGACATCAGATAGTGGTGACGGTAGTGACAGAATAGTGACCGGTGACATCAGATAGCGGTGACGGTAGTGACAGAATAGTGACCGGTGACATCAGATAGTGGTGACAGCAGTGACAGAATAGTGACCGGTGACATAAGATAGTGGTGACAGTAGTGACAGAATAGAGACAGGTGACATCAGATAGTGGTGACATAATAGTGACAGGTGACATCAGATAATGGTGACAGTAGTGACATAATAGTGACCGGTGACATCAGATAGTGGTGACAGTAGTGACATAATAGTGACCGGTGACATCAGATAGTGGTGACAGTAGTGACAGAATAGTGACCGGTGACATCAGATAGTGGTGACAGTAGTGACCGAATAGTGACCGGTGACATCAGATAGTGGTGACAGTAGTGACAGAATAGTGACCGGTGACATCAGATAGTGGTGACAGTAGTGACAGAATAGTGACCGGTGACATCAGATAGTGGTGACAGTAGTGACAGAATAGTGACCGGTGACATCAGATTGTGGTGACAGTAGTGACAGAATAGTGACCGGTGACATCAGATAGTGGTGACGGTAGTGACAGAATAGTGACAGGTGACATCAGATAGCGGTGACAGTAGTGACAGAATAGTGACAGGTGACATCAGATAGTGGTGACGGTAGTGACAGAATAGTGACAGGTGACATCAGATAGTGGTGACAGTAGTGACAGAATAGTGACCGGTGACATCAGAGAGTGGTGACGGTAGTGACAGAATAGTGACCGGTGACATCAGATAGTGGTGACAGTAGTGACAGAATAGTGACCGGTGACATCAGATAGTGGTGACAGTAGTGACATAATAGTGACCGGTGACATCAGATAGTGGTGACAGTAGTGACAGAATAGTGACCGGTGACATCAGATAGTGGTGACAGTAGTGACCGAATAGTGACCGGTGACATCAGATAGTGGTGACAGTAGTGACAGAATAGTGACCGGTGACATCAGATAGTGGTGACAGTAGTGACAGAATAGTGACCGGTGACATCAGATAGTGGTGACAGTAGTGACCGAATAGTGACCGGTGACATCAGATAGTGGTGACAGTAGTGACAGAATAGTGACCGGTGACATCAGATAGTGGTGACAGTAGTGACAGAATAGTGACCGGTGACATCAGATAGTGGTGACAGTAGTGACAGAATAGTGACCGGTGACATCAGATAGTGGTGACAGTAGTGACAGAATAGTGACCGGTGACATCAGATAGTGGTGACAGTAGTGACAGAATAGTGACCGGTGACATCAGATTGTGGTGACAGTAGTGACAGAATAGTGACCGGTGACATCAGATAGTGGTGACGGTAGTGACAGAATAGTGACAGGTGACATCAGATAGTGGTGACAGTAGTGACAGAATAGTGACAGGTGACATCAGATAGTGGTGACAGTAGTGACAGAATAGTGACAGGTGACATCAGATAGTGGTGACAGTAGTGACAGAATAGTGACCGGTGATATCAGATAGTGGTGACGGTAGTGACAGAATAGTGACAGATGACATCAGATAGTGGTGACAGTAGTGACATAATAGTGACCGGTGACATCAGATAGTGGTGACAGTAGTGACAGAATAGTGACCGGTGACATCAGATAGTGGTGACAGTAGTGACATAATAGTGACCGGTGACATCAGATAGTGGTGACAGTAGTGACAGAATAGTGACCGGTGACATCAGATAGTGGTGACAGCAGTGACAGAATAGTGACAGGTGACATCAGATAGTGGTGACGGTAGTGACAGAATAGTGACCGGTGACATCAGATAGTGGTGACGGTAGTGACAGAATAGTGACCGGTGACATCACACACGTCTTCTATGGTCCTGATGGCGGATAGAGTTATGTCGCTCACCGGTGGATCCTCCGTGTTTCTCCCTACAATTTCTGCGTTCGCTCCGGACGTTCCGCAGGTTTTTCTCCTCTTCTACAACTTCTGACTTGCAGTGAATGTAATAAACAATGGCGCTGCTCTCCATAGACGGCGCTTCCCTGTGTGGGAGACTCACACCGACCTACAGATGACAACGTGCCGCCTTCTTCCTGTCACTGCAGAAAGCCCCTGAGCTGCCGTCTGTCGGAGATCCCTCAGTGAACCCCTTCCTCACAGCTCCTATAGGACTCAGTGGCCAGTGCAGGGTTACAGTGATTAACCCTTAAACTCCTAATTGTCCCCCACTGCTGTGTGAGGAGCACATGTCACCTCTCAGGCAGTGAAAGGGTTACAGCTGGTAACTTCAGGGAGAGACTCTCATCATCCACCAGGGGGCGCCGTCTCCTTCATGAGGACCCATCATACAACCTGCTGATGCCAGAAGGTCTCACAACCCTCCCGTACCTCCACCGGGGTAGATGCTGGAATGGAGGGGCTCCTAGGAGGTCTGAGGACAGGAAGTCACATGGTCTGAGGTCACATGACTGTAAGGGGAGGGGTTTACTAATAATGCGTTCTGTGGAGATAGGAGAAGAGGAGGCTGCTGGGAGGGCTGTGCGCAAAATGCAGGAAGACTTGGTTTTGTTGGCCCCAGGATTCCTCTTTCTCTGTGTGGGGATGCTGCCCCCTCCTGGTCACAGGCTCCAAGTCCTTCACCCACCAGGATTTCTCTTCCTCTGTGTGAGAATGCTGCCCCCTCCTGGTCTTAGGGTTCTGGTCCTTCATCCCGCGAGGATTTCTTTTCCTCTGTGTTGATGCTGCCCTCTCCTGGTCAGAGGGTCCTGGTCCTTCACCACCCAGGATTCCTCTTCCTCTATGTGAGAATGCTGCCCCCTCCTGGTCAGAGGGTCCCGGTCCTTCACCGCCCAGGATTCGTCTTCCTTTGTGTGAGGATGCTGCCGCCTCCTGGTCGAAGGGTCCTGTTTCTTAACCCCCTGGATTTCTCCTCCTCTGTGTGAGTATGCTCCTCTCTTCTGATCAGAGGGTCCCAGTCCTTCATCCTTCTAGAATTTCTCTTCCTCTGTGTCGATGCTGCGCCCTACTGGTCGGTGGGTCCCGGTTCTTCACCCTCCAGGATTTCTCCTCGGTGTGATGATACTACCCCCTCGTTGTCAGAGGATTCCAGTCCTTCACCCCACAGGATTTCTCCTTCTCAGTGTGAAGGTGTTGCTCTCTCCTGGTCAGAGGGTCCCAGTCCTTCACCCCCCAGGATTCCTCTTTTTCTGTGTGAGGATGCTGCCCCCTCCTGGTCAGATCATCTGGTTCTTAACCGCCCACGATTCCTCTTCCTCTGTGTGAGGATGCTGCCCCCTCTTGGTCAGAGGGTCCTGGTCCTTCACCCCTCGGGATTTCTCCTTCTAAGTGTGAGGATGCTGCCCCCTCCTGGTCAGAGGATCCCGGTCCTTCACCCAACAGGATTTCTCCTCAGTGTTAGGATGCTGCCCCCTTCTGGTCAGAGGATCCCAGTCCTTCACCCAACAGCATTTCTCCTTCTCAGTGTGAGGAAGCTGCCCCCTCCTGGTCAGAGGGTCCCAGTCCTTCATCCCACAGGATTTCTCCTCTGTGTGAGGATGCTGCCCTCTCCTGGTCAAAGGGTCCTGGTCCTTCACCCCCCAAGATTTCCCTTCCCCTTTTTGGGGATGCTGCCCCCTCCTGATTGGGGGGTCCTGGTTCTTCACCCCCCTGGATTTCTTTTCCTCTGTGTGAGGATGCTGCCCTCTTCTGGTCAGAGCATCCTGGTCCTTCACTCCTCAGGATTCCTCTTTCTCTGTGTGAGGATGCTGCCCGCTCCTGGTCAGAGGGTCCCTGTCCTTCACCCCCAAGGATTTCTCTTCCTGTGTGTGAGGGTGCTGCCCCCTCCTGGTCGGAGGGTCCCGGTCCTTCACCCCCAGGATTCCTCTTTCTCTGTGTGAGGATGCTGCCCGCTCCTGGTCAGAGGGTCCCTGTCCTTCACCCCCCAGGATTCCTCTTCCTCTGTGTGAGGATGCTGCCCCCTCCTGGTCAGATGGTCCTGGTCCTTCACCCCCCTGGATTTAGTATCCTCCTGTATCCTCAGTGTAGACCCGGCTGCAGTAAAGGACTCTTATCTAAAGGCCTTTTATACCAGCAGATACATCGCTGGTCGTTCAACCAGAAATAATTTAGAATCGTTCCGTCTTTTACATTCGCCGTATAAGTGACTGAGACGGAGCGACCGAGCGCTGATTAACCCTTAATACCTGCAGGAAATGAGCAAAAAGCGAACAATTTTCTCGTTCTCCGTTCTGTCGTCTGGCAGTCACACTGAATGATTATCGCTCACTTTCACTCATTTGAACAATGATTGTTCCGTTTACAATCACCCTTAGACCTCGTTAATCACGGTATAACGCTATAATTCATTAAGTCAATGGCTCCTCGTAGACATGCGTTTGATCACAGCGATGGGCGGCGCTTTCCAGACCCATAATTGAGTGCTGTCTGCTCATTATCTCCCATCGCAATGATTGGGAGTGCTAAAATGTTCCATTAGACACAGGAAGCTGCAACCAAAAGTAAAGTTGCAGCAAAGCGCTGTGTTTGAAATTGCAGGATGCTTTGCCGCCTTAGGGTGGTTTTGCATGGGCGGTCTCCATGGAAGTCTATGGGAAGTGCGCAAATGTTCAAGAGAATGCAGGAAACACTCTGCAATTCTGCTAGGAAAAGAGCACACCTGCGGATCATTAGGCTAAATAGCCCTTTAACTTAGGATGTGAAAATGCACAGTAAAGTGCGCAGACGGGCGCAAAAGTGCTTCCATACCCAAATCCGCCCGTGTGAGGCCCCAGTAGTCTACAGAAACTCTATGAGACTTTCAGGCTTTAATTCTTCTGGCGATCAGTTTTACCGGTTTCTATAACCGGCAGCTGAGAGGCGGATATCACGTTTCATCAAATTTTGGCTTCCTTCATGTAACGTTTTCTGCGGTGTCTTTATTAGTCCCAGTCCTTCACCCCCCAGGATTTCTTTTCCTCTGTGTGAGGATGCTGCCCCCTCCTGGTCGGAGGGTCCCAGTCCTTCACCCCCCCAGGATTCATTTCCTATGTGTGAGAATGCTGCCCCACTGTGGTCGGAGGGTCCCGGTCCTTCACCCCCAGGATTCAGGATTCTTCTGTGTCCTCAGTGTAGATCCTGTTGCAGTAAAGGTCGCTTATCCTAGTCTACAGAAGTTCCATGAGATTTTCGGGCTCTGATTCTTCTGGCGATGAGTTTTACCAGTTTCTATAACCGGCATTGGGGAGGCAAAGATCAAGTTTCATCAGATTTCCTTCATGTAAATTTTTCTGTGGGGTGTTGGTCCGGATGCCTTCAGACTAGAAGATTTGTGCATTGTGAGACACCCGTGTCTCGTAGAAATATGAAACCGTCGTTTTGCATGGGGTCAGTAACATCAGTGATGCTTCCCTGCATGGTGATGCACTGTGATGCTGTGCAGGAATAAAATCACAGCATGTCCTAACTTTCTGCGATATCGCTCATTGCTTTTAATGAGGCTGCCAACAGTAGTGCCGGCCCTTTTGAAAGCGATTGGTAAACTCCGCGATCCTCTGCCGCAGTGGGAACTCCTTCATCCCCGCAGTGATGCGAGGCTGTTTCCACGTGAAAACACATCACATCCAGAAATTACACATAGATGGCAACGGTGATGTGGCACCAACATTCACGGCCCGCTATTGCCCTCGTCAGTGTGAAGGATCCCTTATCTTGTAAAAGTCATTAATTTCATCCAGATTTTTACGCTCTATTTTATTTCAAATAGAGAAATCTTTGGGAAAATGCATTAAAACACCAAGCAGATGCGCTACTTTGCCTGGAAAAATGCTAGTCAGAATGCTGGACGGACCCCATTATAATCAGTAGGGTCCGTTTTGCACCATTTGGGTCCTGTATGTGCCAGATCGGTGACCCTGGGCCCCCTGACCAGTAGAGTACAGCTTGCTCTATATAAGAATGCTAGCACTAGTGGGCCAAAGAACCCGTTCCCCCTGACCAGTAGAGTCTAGCTTACTCTATATAAGAATGCTAGCTCTAGTGAGCCAAAGAACCCGTTCCCCCTGACCAGTAGAGTCTAGCTTACTCTATATAAGAATGCTAGCTCTAGTGAGCCAAAGGACCCCATCCCCCTGACCAGTAGAGTCTAGCTGCCTCTATATAAGAATGCTTACTCTAGTGGGCCAAAGTACCCGGTCCGCCTGACCAGTAGGGCCTAGCTCTCTCTATATAAGAATGCTATCTCTAGTGAGCCAAACGACCCGGTCCCCCTGACCAGTGAAGTCTAGTTTCCTTTGTATTAGAATGCTAGCTTTAGTGGACCAATGAACCCGGACCCCCTGACCAGTAGAGTCTAGCTTCCGCTATATAAGAGTGCTAGATCTAGTGGACCAAAGGACCCGGTCCCCCTGATCAGTAGAGTCTAGCTTCCTTTGCATAAGAATGCTAGCTCTAGTGGGCCAAAGGACCCATTTCACCTGACCAGTAGAGTCTAGCTTCCACTATATAAGAATGCTAGCTCTAGTGGACCAAAGGACCCCGTCCCCCTGACCAGCAGCCTAGCTTCCTCTATATAAGAATTCTTGCCCTAGTGGGACAAAGGACCCAGTTTCCCTGACCAGTAGAGTTTAGTTTCATCTATATTAGAATGCTAGCTCTAGTGGACCAAAGGACCCTGTCTCCCTGACCAGTAGAGTCTAGCTTCCTCTATATAAGAATGCTAGCTCTTTGCTGTTTAAAGAAAAGGTGGTGCAGTCTAGAGATGAGCGAGTATACTCGCTAAGGCACATTACTCGAGCGAGTAGTGCCTTAGCTGAGTATCTCCCCGCTCGTCTCTAAAGAAGCAGGGGGTGGGGAGCGGCAGGGGAGAGCGGGGAGGAACGGAGGAGAGATCTCTCTCTCCCTCTCTCCCCCCCCGCTCCCCGCCGCAACTCACCTGTCACCCGCGCCGGCCCCAGAATCTTTAGAGACGAGTGGGGAGATACTCGGCTAAGGCACTACTCCCTCGAGTAATGTGCCTTAGCGAGTATACTCGCTCATCTCTAGTGCAGTCGTTTTTTGAGGCCTGGGAAATTCTTACACAGAGAAAAAGGAAGAAACTGAGGGATTGTTTCTAGCACACGTATTGGTATCAAGAACAGATGGTATTGGGGCATCCTCCTCTCTAGAATGTCCCAATTGTCGTGGGGGGGGGGGGGGGGGGGGCTTTAAGAATTTTATCAACTCTTCACCGTATGAATCAGGGACTTGTCTCAGATACCTGGATGCACTGGGAACAGGCCCTGAAAACATATACATAACGTCCATAGAATATTGAGTAGAAGGGAGGGGTGGCATACAACTCTGAGGTCTTGACAGGTCTGAGTTTTTTTTTCTGTGTTATTTTTAATTAATGTATATTGAGATTATATCTGTACATATCTGCCAATAAGACAGTCATAATATGTTCCAGAATTATAATTTGATCCAGACCGTGGATTCCAGAAATGTCAAGAATGACAAATTAACCGATGTAATGTGGAATGTATATCTCAATTGTTTATTAAAAACATTTATGAAAAAAATGCTAGCTCTAGTGAGCCAAAGGACCCGGTCCCCCTGACCAGTAGAGTCCAGCTGGCTTCCGACCTCAACACTCGACAGAAACTGCCGTTACCAGAGTATTCAATGACCTACTGACAGCCAAATCGAGGGGCGATTACTCCCTACTGATTCTCCTTGACCTTTCCGCAGCATTTGACACTGTTGACCACAAACTCCTCCTCAGTAAGCTTCACTTCATTGGCCTAAAGGACACTGCTCTCTCCTGGTTCTCCTCCTACCTATCTGACCGCTCTTTCAGCATCTCCTTTGCTGGCTCTACCTCCCCTCCTCTTCCACTTGCTGTTGGGGTCCCCCAAGGCTCGGTCCTCGGCCCCCTTCTTTTCTCTATCTACATAGCCCCTATTGGACAAACCGTCAGGAGATTTGGCCTCCAATATCACCTGTATGCTGACAACACCCAGCTATACACCTCTTCCCATGACATCTATGCACCTTTCCTCCAAAACATCACCGACTGTCTGTCCGCTGTCTCTAACACTATGTCCTCTCTCTACCTAAAACTAAACTTCTCTAAAACTGACTTACTGGTATTTCCACCCTCCACTAACCGACCTCATCCTGACATTTCCATCTCAGTGTGCGGCGCCACCATAACTCCTAGACAACATGCCCGCTGCCTTGGGGTCATATTCGTCTCTGATCTCTCTTTTACCTCCTACATCCAATCTCTCACCCGAACATGTCAGCTACACCTCAAGAACATCGCAAGAATCCGCTCTTTTCTCACAGTGGACACTTACAACGCTTACTGTTGCCCTCATCCACTCCTGGCTCGATTATTGCACCTCGTTGCTGATTGGCCTCCCCTGCACCAGACTCTACCCTCTCCAATCCCTCCTGAATGCGGCAGCATCGGTCCTCTGGAACACACTACCAAAGGCTACCCAAGCAATCCAGGACTCACAGAACTTCAGGCGTGCTCTAAAAACGCACCTCTTCAGGGAGGCATACCGCATTCCCTAAACAAACCCCTCTGTACTCCGCCTGATACCATGCTCCCTGACCTATTGACTGCAATCCCTGCTAGCCATCATAAATCGCTCCTGCAGTCATACCATTTCTGCCGTCACGCGGCTAAATGTCTGACCATTGTCTATGTGTATAGCATCCCTCACTCTCCACCTGACCATACCGTGCACATCTCCAGCCCCTTTACCTTCTGTATCACCCCACTATTTGTAGTATGTAAGCTCGTTGGAGCAGGACCCTCACCCCTATTGTTTCCATCAACTGATTACTATGTAACCGTGGCTGTGTAATTTTTGTCTTTCTGTATTCCCCATGTCTATGTAAGTGCTGCGGAATATGTTGGCGCTATACAAATAAAGTTTATTATTATTTATTATATAAGAATGCTATCTGTAGTGGGCCAAAGGACCCGGTCTCATGTCCCACTAATCAGTAGAGTCTAGCTTCCTCTATATAAGAATGCAAGTTCTAGTGGGCCATAGGACCCGATCCCCCTGACCAGTAGGGTCTAGCTTCTTCTATATAAGAATGCTAGCTATAGTAGACCAAAGTACCAGGACCCCTGACCAGTAGAGTCTAGCTTCCACTCTATAGGAATGCTAGCTCTAGCGGGCCAAAGGACCTGGTCCTCCTGACCAGTAGAGTCTTGCTTCTTCTACATAAGAATGCAAGCGCTAGTGGGCCAAAGGACCCAGACCCCTGACCAGTAGAGTCTAGCTTCTTCTGTATAAGAATGCTAGCTCTAGTGGACCAAAGGACCCAGACCCCTGACCCGTGGAGTCTAGCTTCTTCTATATAAGAATGCTAGTGCTAGTGGGCCAAAGGATTCGGTCCCCCTTACCTGTGGAGTCTAGCGACCGCTGATGTATTATCGCATAGTGTTTAGGTTGCCCCTTGGCTGTCGATTTTCATTTCCTGTACATAATAATACTAGCTGATATACCCGGCTTCACCCGAGTTAATTTGGTACTGGTGTTTATCTGGTGTTCACACGGAAAATCTTATGAAGTCGTGGTTACTTTAGAGATACCGGAAAAAAAATATGTTCACCATTTTGCATGGTTCTTGCTGTTACCCAGGAAACACCACGTGGAGGTAACCATGCGACGTTTCTTTTATATAAAATTACATCGGGAAGTGAGAGAATTAGATTACGTACGTAAAATTTGGACGCTAATTCTTTTGCGAATAGAATTTAATAATCAGATTGGGAGCTATTAACTTTTCCAATTTATGACATAATCAATGCCTGTACAAATTTCAAGTTTCTATGACACCGGGAAGTGAAAGATTAGATTCCGTACGTAAAATTTGGACGCTAATTGTTTTGCACTTAGAATTGAATAATCGAGTTGGGACCCATTAGTTTTTCCTATTTATGATATTATCAATGCCCGTGCCAAATCTCAAGTTTCTATTATACCAAGAAGTGAGAGCATTAGATTTTGTACGTAAAATTTGGATGCTAATTCTTTTGCACATAGAATTGAATAATCGAGTTGGGACCCATTAGCTTTTCCTATTTATGACATAATCAATGCCCGTGCCAAATTTCAAGTTTCTATAACACGGGAAAGTGAGAGAATTACATTCCGTACGTAAAATTTGGACGCTAATTCTTTTGCGCTGTCAATTAAATAATTCAGTTTGGACCCATTAGCTTTTTCTATTTATGACATAATCAATGCTCGTGGCAAGTTTCAACTTTCTATTACACCAAGAAGTGAGAGAATTAGATTCTGTACGTAAAATTTGGACGCTAGTTCTTTTGCGCTAGAATTGAATAATCGAGTTCGGACCCATTAACTTTTCCTATTTATGACATAATCGATGCTTGTGCCAAATTTTAAGTTTCTATGACATTGGGAAGTGAGAGATTTAGATTATATACGTAAAATTTCGACGCTAATTCTTTTGTGCTAGAATTAAATCGAGTTGGGACCTCTTTACTTTTTTCTATTTTGGACATAATCTATGCTCTTCCCAAATTTCATGTTTCTACGACATCGGGAAGTTGGAGATTTAGTGGCGAGTCAGACAGTGAGTCAGTGAATGAGTGAGTGAGTCAGTGAGGGCTTTCGTCTTTATATATGTAGATGGAGTACAACCTGGGTATATCCTGTGTATAATTATATAAATACAGCTGCTATAAGTTATACATCTCCCTGTATATATGGTAGTGATATAGACCATGCTGGTGTTAGGGAAATTCAATCTTTTCATCAATATGCTGCGAGGCTCCAAATTAGAGGTGGTTATGGTGGCCGCTGTGAGAAAGCAATGGACACAGACATCATGACCGTGTCTAAAAACAATCTACCTTTATTACAAAACATCTTTCTTTATATAGTATTTTTAAAGGAGAGTGGTCTATTGTCAATATGTGTACATTTCAGCCAGTCATGTGCTTTTACATAGATAGCAGTTAAACATTAAGGCATTGTCTTTACTGGACACTATTGCACACTGACCTTTGAACAGTGCAACAGAAGATAAGGAAGAATGTAAGATATATTCTAAGTGCTATTCTCTATTTCTAATTCCTGTAACAATGCAATCTTGTCATGCAAACAACACATAAATGTACAAGCGTATATCAAAGATGTTCATAGGAGACGGGATGAAATATATATATATATATATATATATATATATATATATATATATATATATAGGTTTTAGGCTCATAGTCTTCACACCGGTATAATCTTGATACCACCTGTATAAAAATTGATCTGTTCAGCTATATGTTATGCAGTATAACTTACATCATCTATACACATATATATTATATATTTTGTGAGATGCACAGATTATATATTTTGTGATGGCGGTATTGAGCCCATGGAATCCCCATCTTTCCTTCACCTAGATATGGGGTAACACCTCATAATACGGCACAGTACACATGTACATATCGACACATCCCTGACCATCTGACTACTAACTAACATATCGCTTTTGCTCTCTCTAACGTAGGCCTGGTGCTTGAAACAGGCAGCAAAAGTCCATCAGCTTTATCCAACCAGGTTGCTGAAAACGCCCATTCATTTCAATGGGAGACACACAGCTGAAAATGGTCAAGAATAGAACATGGAGCGCGTTGGAAACGCTGCGTTTTAAGCCTTGTGTGAGCTGCGCCATTGAAATTAATGGGAGCGTTGTACAGCGTTTAGCGCAGCACTAAACGCTGTACAAAAGACGCCCGTGTGAGGGAGGCCTTAGAGAACTGGTGATGAGGCAGTCAGTCACACTTATATATCCACACCGTAATATTATAAATGTGAAAGTAACTGTCTGACTGTTTGTTACCTTTTCACGGCTAAACTGCGGACGCGATTTTGATGACATTTGGCAGAAAGATAAATTGCATCCTGAGGAAGGACATAGGCTATGTTTTATCCTGAAAGGGAGCGCTGTGCGGTGAGGCGGAGGGTAAGGGGGTGCACATCATATGCTAGGCCTCCCCAAACAGTCCGACACGTATGGGCAGGCGTCGTTGCCGCACATATGCGATTATCAAGCTAGCGGTGCCTGGAATTAAAACTTGAATGAAACACACATTAACATGGATTGAGATTTTTAAAAAATGTGTGTTGCCCATAGCAACCAATCACAGTGCAGCTTTTATTTTACCTCTGCAGTATAAGAAATACCAACCAATCACAGCGCAACTTTTAGCAAAATATTCCAAGAGCCATTATTATGATTGGAATAGCAAAAGCAAAAAGTGTTTTAATTTCATGCATTCGATAATACGAGCGGATTTGCCTTTTTAATTCAAAAGGCTCCTATTCTCTCTAAAAATAGCACTTGCAATGATGAGCAATAAGGCTCAAGGGCAAACAGTTAGGCCTGATGTCCACGGGCGGGTCGGGTTCCATAGGCGGCATGCCCGTGGCATGAGGGCATTACTTACCTGTCCGTATGCGTGTGGGTCATTCATCTTCTCCTCCTTGCATGTGGGTTGGCACACCAGCATGGGGCCATGCCCACCGGCTTGCCCCCTGCACATGCGCAGTGGAGTTTTTTTTTTTTTCAAATCTCCTGCTTTCCCACGGGACCAGGAGCACACCCAGAATGACAGTTCCGGGTGTGCTGCAGATCGGACGGCTTCTATTCCACAAAACAAATCCGCATGTTTTAATTAAGCTACAGATGCCCATGATTTTCTATGGATGGCTTGAACTCTGGATCATCCACGCGGGTGCCCCACACGGATTTTGGAATTTAAACCCACCAGTGGACTTGAGCCCTTAAGGTAGGAGGTGTACATTTAGAAGAACATGTTTTTCTCATGGGCAACTTATGTGGCGTGTATACAGCCCACAAAACCTTTATATCCTAGCAAAAGATGACAAGACCAAAAACACGTACAAAACTTATTGGATAATTAAAACACACACCCAATGTGGACTACACCTGAGATCAGCTATATAGGGAGACTGCGTTCAGCAACTCAGGATATGCCAGCTGTCCACCATCAGGGTGGCTGGTCTTTTATCATTTATATTCTCCTTTTTATTTATTTTGTATAGTGAGATAGCCTCTAGGTCAGGAACTATTAGCCTCTGCCACCGTCATCCAGTGAGCTAGGGCTGGGAAATTACCACACTTGTCAGCTCCTTCTCAATATATTCTTTGAGACAGCTAGGGTCTGTAGGGAGTTGGATATCAGCAGACTTTGAAAGCTGGATAGCTGAGAACTAGGTGATAGCTATACTGGGAATGGAAATTCTACCGCAGCCTTGCAGTTATATTTTTTCACCCATGGCAGCTGCAGTGTAGGGTGAGACAAATAATGATCTCTATAATGTTCACCACAGCTTTATTATTACATATAATGCATCTTATAAAAGAAATGTTGGAAAAACAGTGGGGCTTAATACTCCAAGACCCCTTCTACACTAGAACTTCCCACAAAAACCAAGAATCTTTTAGAAGGGCACGCGCACTTAAAAATATTTTTGCCCCAAGCAAACTTAGAAACCTAAAACCAACCTATCAGCAAATCCCATTTTTCCCAACACAACAGTCTGCTATAAATGTGGTAAGGGCAAATGTTGTGGCAATATAAAGAATAAGGTGGTTGAATTTAGAAGCAACCAGACTGATGAGAATTTTCCAATTAAATCTGTTATCAATTCTTCCAACAAATATGTCATTTATCTGCTAGAATGTTTATGCAGATTACAATATAAAGGGCGACCCACACAGTGCTTACGTACAAGAACCACTAAACATATGTTAGGAGTAGGCTCACCACTGGGGGCGTTGGTCCTCGGTGTGGGCGTGCTGGCTGTCCCAGTGCCGTCGGCGGTCATGTGGGCATCGTTGCTTGGGGTTCCCCTGTGCTGGTGGGCGCTCGGACTCGTCGGGGGTGCGAATCCCGCTGTATGGGCAGGTGCGTCCGTGCTGGTTGGGCTCGGGGTTCTCCTGTTAGGAGGTTTGGTTGGAGAGAGGCCGGAGTTATAGCATCACCGGCTGGCACATCATCACACTCCGCGCCACCGTAGGCAGGGACTCCTCTATTCAGCTCGGCTGACACTGGAGCCCAGTGCCAGTGTTTGATTTGGTTTCCAGCTAACACCCACTACTTCTGTCTGTCTCCAGTTGCCTGACTCAGCTATTCCTTGACTCTGAGCTTGTCTCTCCCTCGGTTTGACTTTCCCGTTTGGCTCGACCAGGCTTTTCCCTGACTCTGAGGTTTTGTGTTTGCTAGTTGTTTTTGTTGTTAGTTGGTCTTCTCTGTCCCTTCTGTCACGGGGTTCCCCTTAGTGCAGAGTAGGGACTGCCGCCCAGTTGTCACCCTGGGGATTAGCCCAGGGGGCCAAGTAGGCAGAGACAGGGGAGAGGGCTGGTGTAGGGACTTCCGTGCTCCCTGGTTCTTAACTAGTTCTGAAAAAGAAACACTGGCCATACAATTTTTCGAGTTTGTATTCTCTGGCCTTTAGTATTCCCAGCTATGGAGGCTGTGTCTGCAGTGGTTAACCAGGTTCAAAGTTTGACCGAGGTGGGACAGGATTTGTCAGCCCGCCTCCAGCACCAAGATCAAGTGGTAGCTGGTGCTCTGGCAATGGTTTCCCGTTATCCTGCATCAGTATTTGAACCCAAAGCAACACTCCCAGATTTCTTTTCTGGTGACCGGAAGGCGTTTTTCACGTTTCGTGAAGTATGCAGATTGTACTTTAGTTTGTGTCCACACTCTTCTGGGTCGGATTATCAGAGGGTGGGTATTGTTATACCTCGGTTAAGTGGTGAGCCACAAAATTGGGCCTTTTCATTGCCATCTGATTCACCCACTTGTCAGTCTCTTTGCAGCCTCAGGTCAGATATATAATGAACCAGACCGAGCAGGCTATGGGGTGTCTAAATTGTTAAGTCTTCTGCAGGGCAAGAGTGCAGCCGAGGATTTTTGTTCTCAGTTCCGACAGTTCTGTGTTGATTCTGGGTGGAATGACCGGGCCTTAAAGGATTTATTTCTCACCGGGTTGTGTGAGGCAGTAAAGGATCTGCTGTTGTCTCATCCTGAGCATGCCATCACTTTAGCAGTTCGGGCTGACCGTCGTCTTAGGGCCAGACTTAAGCCTAGGTCTGGTAGTTCCTCCCCAGCACTGAAGGAGCAGGCTTCCATTCTACCCAGCAACCATACTGAAGTCATGGAACTGGGGTATATGTCACCTTCAGATCG
The DNA here is from genome assembly GCF_035609145.1 of Eleutherodactylus coqui. Classification (NCBI taxonomy): domain Eukaryota; kingdom Metazoa; phylum Chordata; class Amphibia; order Anura; family Eleutherodactylidae; genus Eleutherodactylus; species Eleutherodactylus coqui. The sequence goes on from NC_089841.1 coordinate 25,063,549, forward strand.
TAAAGCATTCCGCCTAAAGAATGGGCTGTGCTTCTACTGCTTGGATCCTGGTCATCGGGTCACCACCTGTAACAAGAAACAGCTGCAGGAAAATTTCCACTCCTAGGCGATGTCCAGTGGGATCGCCTAGGAGTTCAGGTACTTCCGGGTATTTCTAAGTTGCTTCTTCCTTGTTCCATTTTGTTTGGTTCCTGTCTAAATTATGGTCATGCATTTATTGACTCAGGGGCGGCTGCCAATTTTGTAAATTTGGAGTTTGTTAAGCCATTTGCATCTGAATTGCGGGATTTCAGCTCTCCCATACAGGTTTCTGGAATCGACTCCACCCCATTGACTGCGGGGCTAGTTAAGAAGATTACACCCGAACTAACGTTCTCTGTAGGAGCATTACGTACAGAGACCTGTACGTTCCTAGCCATGGAGAATTTATCCGTCGATATTGTTTGGGGTTACGATGGTTACGTCTTCACAACCCCGTTATTGATTGGGCAGCCTCTGAGTTGATACAGTGGGGAGCGGGCTGTGGAGATCATTTAACATCTGTTCAACTGCATTTGTCCAGTTGTGAGATTCCTGGCCTGCCTAACTACGTAGAGCAGTTTGCTGATGTATTATCTAAGCAACTTTCAGAAGTTTTGCCCCCCCCATAGTGAATGGGATTGCAAAATCGATCTTGTTTCTGGGGGTAAGATTCCCGAGGGGGGAATTTACAATGTTACAGTCCCTGAACTGGAGGCGATGAAGGAGTATGTAACTGAGAGTTTAGCCAAGGGGCATATTCGTCCTTCTGAGTCTCCTGCGGGGGCTGGGCTCTTCTTTGTGGAAAAGAAGGATGGTAGTCTCCAGTCTTGTACTGATTATCGAGCATTGAACAAGATTACTGTGAAGAATCAATACTCACTTCCGCTGATCCCCGATCTCCTTAATCAGGTTATAGGTGCCAGAAGGTTCTCCAAACTCGATCTCAGGGGAGCATACAACCTAATTAGGATTAGAGAAGGGGATGAATGGAAGACCGCATTTAATACTCCTTTCAGGCATTTCGAGTGTTTAGTGATGCTGTTTGGTTTATGCCCCGGCCGTTTTTCAGGGCTTCATGAATGCCATATTTCATGATATTATGGGTATTTTTGTGGTAGTGTATTTGGATGATATTTTGATTTTTTTCCTCCGATTGGGAGACGCATCTGAGTCATTTACATATTGTGCTCTCTCGTCTTCGAGAGCATCAATTGTTCGCTAAGCTGGAGAAATGCCAATTTGGGGTCCAAGAGATCTCTTTTTTGGGGTATGTCATAACGCCTTCTGCTATTCAGATGAATTCAGACAAGGTCCGGGCCATAACTGAATGGTGTCAACCAACTAATTTAAAAGCGTTGCAACGCTTTTTAGGTTTTGCAAATTTTTACCATAAATTCATTAGGAATTTTTCAGTTATGGCCAAACCTTTGACGGACCTCACTAAGAAGGGCGCTGAGGTAAACATCTGGTCACATGAGGCAAAGGAAGCCTTTGCTCACCTTAAGAAGGCATTTTCTACTGCCCCGGCTTTCGTACAACCTAATCTCAATTGTTCATTTGTTGTAGAGGTGGATGCTTCTGAGCATGATGTGGGTGCTGTCCTATCCCAGGGAACTGCCTCTCTCTCCAATCTGCAGCCATGTGCCTTTTTCTGTAGGAAGTTAATCCGGCGGAACGAAATTATGATATTGGCTGGAGAATTGCTGGATATCAAATGGGCATTTGAAGAGTGGAGACACTTCCTGGAGGGGGCCAGACGTTAGATTACTGTATTCACTGATCACAAGAATTTGATTTATCTACAGTCTGCCAAGCGCCTAAACGCTCGACAAGCTCAGTGGCTTTATTTTTCTCTCATTTTAATTTTGTAGTTACTTATGTACCAGGGTCAAAGTACGTCAAGGCAGATGCTTTATCCCGCAGTTTTGGGGCGCCTAAACAAGAGGATGCTTAACCCGAGAGTATTCTATCTCCTGGGATGGTGGTGGCAGCGTTGATGTCCAACATCTCCGACCAGGTTCTTGCTGCTCAATCGGGTGCTCCGAGTGTTCTTCCCAAAGCGAGGTTGTTTGTACCCAGTGCCTTATGCTTACTTGTTTTAGAGAAAGCTCATGCATCTATCTTGGCAGGCCACCCACGTATTCGTTGGACGTTGGAATTGCGCAGATGTCTCTACTGGTGAACGCAGATGGCCCGGGATTTTCAGACGTTTTGTCGAGTCCTGTTCCGTTTGCGTTCGAGGGAAGAATGTCAGGAGATGACCCGAGGGCCCTATTCTGCCACTCCTGGTGCCATCCAGACCATGGTTGCACTTATCCATGGATTCTGTCATGGATCTTCCGGTTTCTCGGGGACGCTAGGTCATATGGGTGGTAGCTGACTGTTTTTCTAAGATGGCACATTTTGGCCCTCTCAAGAAGTTACGGCTTCCGAATTAGCTTCCACTTTCATCAAGAAAGTAGTGCATTTACATGGCATCCGTGAAAATATAGTGTCGGATCGAAGGGTACAGTTTGTTGCCCAGTTTTGGATGGTTTTGGTAAAAGCATCAGAGTTGGGTTGTCGTTTGCCATTTTTCTGCAATGCTGGCTATCATCCCAGGTGTTCCTTTTCTGTGTCACCGGCGTCCGAGAATCCTTCAGCGGATTCTATGGTCAAGAGGCTTAAGGAGATTTGGGGTGAGGTACGTCGTAACTTGGAGCATTCTCGGAGGGTCATGCTAAGGAATAACGTTAACAGACGCACTATCTCTGGCTCTTTTTCGGTTGGTCAATTGGCTTATTTATCTTCCAAGAATTTGAAATTAAAGGTTCCTGCATTGAAACTGGCTCCGCGATTTGTGGGACCCTTTTCGATGACCAGAATTGTCAATCCTAAGGCTTACGAACTGGCATTACTGGATTCTTGGAAGATTCATAAAGTTTTTCATAAAGCTCTGCTGAAAAGATACGTCCCTCCGATGCAACAGGTACCAGTGGATGTGGAAAATAGATGTGATACCTTGAAAAACGTGATCTGTAATGGATTTATAGATTAAACACATTATTCCCACTGGGTTTAAATGAAAGTCTTGAAAACCTCCATGATTAATGTTAAGAAAATTGTAGACCAATGTATCAGTTACTTGTTCTGCTATTAGATTGTAGACTAGGAAGATATAGCATCCTGCTAGTATAAGCAGCGAAGGGGTTAAACAAAACCTTTTTCTATATGGCCACCTGCTGACGGCCGGGTCGGATCCTGCTGCGAGAATTCTCGCAGCGGGACCTGACCCGAGCCCCTGCAGGGACAAGTGCGGCGCTCACCTCTCCCGCGGCTCCGGCTCTTTGATGTGACGGCTGCCGGCCAGCCGGCGCATGTGCAGAGCGGAGCCGGGGCGCCGGGAGAGACATTTCTGTGCGGACCTCTGCGACACCCGCACAGAAATAGAGCATGCTGCGATTTGTTTTCTGTGTGTATTTTCACGCGGACAAATCGCAGCCGTCTGCATAGGATTGCGTTTTCCAATGCAATCCTATGCAGGCGTCCAGGGGAGGAAATTCTGCTGGAAATCCCGCCGCAAAATTTCCGCCCCTTGTGCAGGCCTATACTAAAGAGTAATATGAGATAAGACAAACAGAAGATAAGATGGTCTCTCAGACCATTTCCCTTGCATTCCTTCTCATTGAAATCATAGCGGCTTCATTGTATATTATAGTTACACCTTAAAAGTTGTAACTTATGTTAATCATTTTTAGTGGTAGCCTATCATGTGTTGTAATTATTCTTGGAGGTAGATACTTTTCCTTCTACACGAGAGCTGAGATTGTCTTCTCCTCGGTAAACACATAAATTCTCCTTACATTTTTGGTCCTTCGAGCAGAAAAAATTCACTGCAGAGGGAAAGGACAGTCTGGCTGTGAAAAGGTGGGTCTGAAGTACTCTCTGATCATTAAAAGACCTCTGTCTTGCTTAGACATTATTAGAAGCCAGTCGGGCATCCTGTCCGAAACAGTGACATTTTTCCAAACTAGCCAGAGAATTTAGAAGCCTTCCAGATACTTTGTAGTAAGTATAGCAATGGTTAAACTTTTCTTCTCTCTTCTTCTTCTGTATACTTTAGTGTTAGTAGAATTTACAATGTGTATTATAAATGAGGCAAGTATAGACAAATTGGTTGTCGAGGGGCAATAGCAGAGACCATAGCCATTGTGAGAAGGCTACAGGAAAGAATTACTCCGTGCGGCGCGTAAAAAGTGGATGACGTCATGGGACACGGGTGTCCAGGAACTTTACTTATCTTCCTACTACTTCTTTTTCTTTGATATTGTGTTATAGAGTAACTAAGAATATACAAAGAGGGCGGCCGCCTACTAACATATTGTAATATTATATTGTTGTCTTATACTGCATGAAGCGAATGTGTGAGTGATTGAGATAGGCAGATCCGATACATGGGCACTGACCTCTTGGACACATTAAGGACCAACCTTGGTGTGTGGGTTGTTTTCGGACAAGACCCTTGATTGTGTTCAACGTTCACAGGCCCTACTAGGAAAGGCAAGAAGGAGTCTTCATGTATATAGCAAAGCACTGATTCTGGTCAGGAACTTTTGCGATTCTGCTATATATTTCAGTGGCCAAAGGCTCGTTTTATATTGTTTGTCTTTTAAATCAACGTCAAGAAAATAATTACTAACAATGGGAATTACAAAGTGTAAGGCATTCTTCTGTCACAAAAACCCCTGAATTCTCAGAGGTATCCAAGTCTCATTGGAGACTTATTAACACTTGCATTCTATATTAGTTCCCTCTTCTTCAAAAGTTGTCAGGAGGGAACAACATATACCAATAGGTTATAGAGCAAAGTGGTATAAGTTGTCAAAAATTGATAAGAACTCGGATAAGGATAGATCAATTCCTTTCTTAAAGTCCCATTCCCATACTAGAAATTTTGAACTTGTGTCAGGATATTCCGATAGGCTGAATCAGCTCAATCCTGTATCACTTATTATGTTTGACAATAAGGATAAGTCTTACATGAAGATTATTTCACTTATCCATTTAGTCGTAAAGGGAATGGTATATGAGAGACTGTGAGTAGGTATTAAAGAGCAGACGATGTATAGTTGTACTGATACGTATTCTATTACCGCTGTCTAAGTACTCATAGTCTCTTATATTTTTTATTCGGAAAGAGGAGAGGATATGAGCCCATTAAAGTGATCAGTGGGCACACATCTGTTCCTTCCAAAGACAATTAGAAACTGTATAACAGTAAATAGACTCAGCATGTGGTACTTTGTAATTTCTTGTGATTAAAGTTTGAGCATTATCATGCTCTTTCCTAAGTACTATGTAATCTCTTATAGTCTCTCTCAACGCGTTTCTCCACTAGTGAAAGCGGGTCATCAGGAGATAGTTGAGTTAGTACAGTCGGATGTAATTTACTATTTCCGAGTTCAATTTGAACCAAAGATGGTATAGTAATGTACAAATCACCCCAGTCGATAGTATTTTATCGGTTCGCTCTTAGCATAAGACTGGTATACTTCAAATGAAGGATAACCTGCCATGTGTAGGCAGTATCCAATAGGATACCAATCTAGAAATTTTATAGAGATGTATACTCGGTCAGTTACTTAGAGTCATGAAAGGCCCTATTTGCGATCTTTCATGTTTGAATTAGTGAACCAGTACTATGATATACGTGTTGGGATCACTAATGTTACTATTGCTAAGACTGCCTGTTTCTAAGGCTGCCTGTTTACAAGGCTGTCTATGTCTAAGGCTGCCTAGTACCTAGTCTGGAGTAAAAGTAGCAGCGCCTCTGGCCTTGGTTGTAGGTCAGGGCTATCTGTGCACTGGTTTGATGTCTGTCCTTATAAAGCAAGCTTTGCTCCTCCCTAAATGGGTATGTCATGCCGTTCAGCCAATCATGTGCACTCTGGAGGGGGGAAGGTTGATTGACTCTTTGTTGTCCATGGTATTATAGCGATCTTTATGGAGAGATATTGAGCATTAGTATGTTCTAGGCTAGTGTCTTCTATCTATAGGATTACCCATATTGCTTACCGATCTCATTAAAAAGGCCCTGATCCGCGCATTAAATGTTAAATGTCGAAAGTACGCTATCACCATTGGGCCTCCCATAAGGGGCTGTACTAGCAAAACAGGCCGCCGATAGGTGAGGAGGAAGGCGTTGGCTGCGCCGTGCCGCTGCAACGTCACGACGTGGCGTACCATAGTGACGTCAGCACACATCGGCCGCCGGACGACAGTATGGGTGCGGTGAAGTTAGGTATCGTAGTGCTGGGCAACGTCATGACGTCACCACGTTAGTAACGTCATGGCGACACCGCGAGTTAGTCACAGTATAACAGAGTGAGCGCGGTGACGCTAGATTGCGTAGTGACATCACCTCGCTCTGTAGCGTCACATGATTCGGGTTGCATGCATTTGTGGGATCAGAAGCGTCAAGGCACAGTATGATGACGTGCTAGGTATACTGGTAAGGTAGTTGTTCACCAGATGCTCACATGACCAGTATAAGAGGTCATGTGATAAGATGGAATACATTTGTCATACTAATAGATGACTTTGTTTACACATTTATTTGCATATTAAATTGATCTATTCGTTACCATCCGTGTATAATAAGGAAATATACCCATCCTTTGTTAGAAGGACACACTTATCATGCTAATAAAGTGATATAATTTATATATCTAATCGGTCTGTTTATTCTTGTGTGTACATGATAACAGGATACATGTCAACATGGACTGCATATCCTGATCCTTATGTTATTTGCCTTGAAAAAGACCTAATTATAGGTCGAAACGTTGCCTATCTTAACTTGGACGCAATAAACATGTTCCTTTGTATGACATAATTTTCTGCATCATTTTATGCTGCCACCTCCTCCACTCTTCTACTTTGGGTATTCACTCACTGCGCTGCTAACGGCGCTGATACCAGCCCCACTGTGACATCAGTGTGCAGCCGGGAATTTCCTCTCATGACATCTCCTACTTGGTTCGGTGAGAGCAGGGGAAGAAGCGTCCACCAGCACACTGACGTCATAGTGTGCACCAGGATCATCGCCGAGCAGCAACGCTGAGCAGAAGAGGAGCAGAGCTTCTATGAGGAGGGAGTAAGTATGTGGGTCTCTTGATGGGGGGCCACTGTGGGATGTCACTATGACACTGGGGGCCACTGTGGGATGTCACTATGACACTGGGGGCCGCTGTGGGATGTCACTATGACACTGAGGGTCTCTGTGGAATGTTACTGTTATACTGGGGGCCGCTGTGGGATGTCACTATTAGACTGGGGGCCGCTGTGGGATGTCACTATTATACTGGGAGCCGCTGTGGGGATGTCACTATGATACTGCGGGTGGCTGTGGGTGTCACTATGATACTGGGGACCGCTGTGGGGATGTCACTGTGATACTGGGGGCCGCTGTGGGGTGGCACTATGATACCGGGGGCCACTGTGGAGTGTCACCATTACTACTGGGGGCCGCTGTGGAGTGTCACCATTACCGCTAGGGGGTCACTATTACCGCTGGGGCCACTAGGCCCCCAGCATCATAGTGACACCCCACAGCGGCCCCATGTTTACATGTGGTGGAAATGTGCAGGGCTGTTTCAAAATAGGCAGTGTGCAGATTTTGACAGCTTTTTGGATGTGGAAATGCTGCAGAATTTTCCACAAAAAATTCTGCTGAGGACAATCTGCAGTATTTCCGCATCCAAAAAGCAGTCAAAATCTGCACACTGTCTATTTTTAAGCGTCCCTGTCCTTTTTGGAATGACGGAAGTAAAATCATACGTCGTGATAAGCTCCGCCCCCTGACATATTGGCACTTTGCGATAAATAAGTGGGTTTTGGGTTGCAGTTTAGGCACTCGGTCTCTAAAAGGTTTGCCATCACTGCCCTAGAGGTAGTCTACATACTACTGTATGTGGATGACATCCTGCTGGCAGCAGGCAGTGAGGAAAATTGTAGGGAGAACACAATCACACTCTTGAGGTTTCTCTATGAGCAAAGCTATAAGGCAAACAGAAAGAAACTCCAATACTGCCAGCAAACGGTTAAATATTTGGGTTATAACCTGTTAGATGAAGGTAGGCATTTAGACGACATTAGGAAGCAAGCAATTCTGGAGGTTCCAAAACCACAAACAAATGATGTCCTTTTTGGGAATGGCAAACTTCTGCAGAGCCTGGATCCCAAATTATGCATCTCTGACAGCGCTTCTTACCAGACTCATCTATGCGGAACCCCTGGCTGCAGCTGACAGGATCTAGTGGGATGCGCCCTCTGAGGAAGCCTTTGTCAGGTTAAAACAGACTCTGGTGGGCACATCAGTCTTGGGGGCTGCCGAACTACAACAAGCCCTTTGTGCTAACTGTTGACTCAAGGGAAGGATATATGAACTCTATGTTAACTCAGGAACACTGTGGGAAACAGACCGCTGGCATACTACTCTTCCAGACTAGATCCAGTGGGCTGAGCATTCCCACCCTGCGTACAAGCGGTAGCGGCAGCTGAAGCAGTCAGACCTTCCGCCACTATAGTGCTGTTCCCCCACTCACACTGAAAGTATTGCATGCAGTTAATTATACTCATATCTTAGTCCTTCCAGACATCTCTCCTGCATTACACTACTGCTCTCACAGCCACACCTGACAATTAGAGATGTACTACACGCCATCCATCCACCTTACTGCCTATTTCTTCAGATGGTACTCCATACAACTGTCTAGGAGAGATGGCATATAAGGTGTTACCCAGACCAGATCTACAGGATATACCTCTTGTAGATGCTGTATACACTCTTTGTAGATGGGTCATCCAGGAAGAACTTCGATGGCACCAATGCCGTTGCATGCTGTGGTTACGCTAGAAGAGACCATAATAGCTGGGTCCTTGCCAAGGCACTACTCTGCACAGGCAGCAGAACTGGTAGCTCTGACAGGGGCCTGCAAGTGTGCACAGGGTAAAAAGATCACTATTTAGTTATGTAGCAGTATTGAGCCATGGCCTCTGCCATGTCTCAACAGAAGAGATATGGTTGCACTTGTATCTAAGGTATTCGCTACAGATGGCTTCTCAAATTACTAAAAAGGGGTATTTTCTAACACCTCAGTATCAACTATGTGTCAGGACGCGGGGTCCGGGAAACTGGAGGTCCCTGAAAACACCCGCAACCCCTGTCCCTTCCTACTTGCCCCCCTGGGCTAAGCCCCAGGGCGACAACTGGGCGACGGTCCCTACACTCACTAAGGAAGGGGGACACGGGGACTAACGAACAGACAGGCACTGGAACAAACAACAGCAAGGAGAGTCAGGCAATCCGGGTCAGCAACAAGAGGGTACGCGGTACAAGAGGGTCAGGCAAAGGCAACGTCAGGTCCAAAGGCAGAAGGTCAGTAACCGGAGTCAGGAGTCAGAAGTATGCAGTACGCTGGTGTAGCAGGAAATCCAAAACTAACACTGGCACTGGTCAGGAGACACCAGCAGGTTTAAATGCTGTCAGAGCTCCCGCCCCAGCAGCTGATTGGGGCGGGGAGCCTGACAGCAGCTGAGTGCACCCAGCAGCACTGGGGAACCCGCCCCCAGCCCTGCAGGAGGCAGGACAGGAGACACACATTTGGTTGCCAGGAAACCTAGGACGCGATGCGGGGCAACACCCACCGCGTCCCTAGCAACCCGGCGGTGAGGCGGAGCCCGGCGGCCAGGGGTGGTGATGAGGACCGGGGCTCCCCTGCGCCGCACAGCGGCCGCACGTGTGATCGGACCGGCGGTGCGGGCACGACGGACCCGCGAACCGCCAGTCCTTACAGTACCCCCCCTTCTACGGGGGGACACTGGACCCCCACGGCCCGGAGCAGGCTTGAGGGGAAAGGCTCTGTGGAACCGTCGGACCAATAGGGGTGCATGTACGTCCCGGGCAGGAACCCATGTACGGTCCTCAGGGCCGAAACCCTTCCAATGTACAAGATATTGCAAACTACCTCTCACACGCCAAGCATCAATCAAACGCTCTACCTCATACTCCAGTTCCCCCTGTACAAGAGTAGGAGAGGGCGGGCTCTGGGCGGGCAGAACTGGGGTTACATATTTTTTCAGCAGCCCCTTGTGGAAAACGTCATGAATCTTCCACGACTGCGGAAGAGATAGTTTGTATGCAATAGGATTGACCACATGGGAGATGGTGAACGGACCAACAAAGCGGGGAGCCAGTTTTAGGGATGGAACCTTGAGCCTCAAATTTTTTGAGGCCAGTAATACCTGCTCCCCAACCACGAATGGTGCAGAGATCGTGCGTCTTTTATTAGCTTGACCAAGAAGTTTATCCTGGGAACCCTGAAGGTTCTTACGAACCTGGGCCCAAACTGTGCACAGTTCATTAATGGCAGAGTCCGCAGACGGCGTGTCAGTAACTGAGGGAGAAAAAGAAAATCGAGGATGGAAACCATAATTACAAAAGAACGGCGACACATGAGAAGACGAATTTACATGGTTGTTAATGGCAAACTCGGCGAGAGGTAGGAAGTTAACCCACAGATGTTGATTGTCAGACGCGAACAATCGCAGGTATTGGATTAATTCTTGATTCATCCTCTCAGTTTGCCCATTCGACTCGGGGTGAAAGGCAGACGAAAAGGACAAACCAATATTCAATTTCCTGCAGAAAGCTCGCCAGAAGCGAGCGACAAACTGTACACCTCTATCTGAGACCACGTCCTCAGGAATCCCATGCAACCGCACCACCTCCTTAATAAACATATCAGATAACAGTTTGGCATTCGGTAACTTGTTCAGAGGAACGAAATGTGCCATTTTGGAGAACCGATCTACAATGACCCAAATGACCATATTCCCCTGTGACGGCGGCAAATCTGTGATGAAGTCCATGGACAGATGTGTCCAGGGCCTGGACGGAATGGGCAAGGGAAGAAGAGGCCCCTCAGGACGTCTCCTGACACTCTTCCCCCTGGCGCACACCGGACAAGCAGTGACAAAAGCCCGAACATCCCTACTCATATGAGGCCACCAATAAGTTCTGGCAAGTAATTCCTGAGTTCCACGGATACCGGGGTGAGCAGCAAGGACTGAGGCATGCGTCTCCTCTAACACCTTCAACCTTAATGGTAAAGGAACAAAGAGTTTGCCTTCTGGAAGTGCTTCAGGGGCAGATAGCTGAGCATCCTGAATTAGCGGTGAGAGGTCAGAGGAGACAGCTGCGAGGACCACCCCAGGGGAGAGGATGGTCTCAGGTTCCGACTCCGGAGGTTCCGGAATACCAAAACTCCTAGATAGGGCATTCTTGGAACCGGGTCGGTAAGTAACCAGGAAATTAAAACGGGAAAAGAAAAGAGCCCAACGAGCTTGTCGAGCATTCAACCTTTTAGCAGAATCTAAATATACAAGGTTCTTATGGTCTGTGAGTACCATGATCTGATGGCGTGCTCCCTCCAAAAAATGCCTCCACTCCTCGAACGCCCATTTTATAGCAAGTAACTCACGATTGCCTATATCATAATTCTGTTCGGTTGGGGAAAATTTTCTAGAGAAGTAAGCACACGGTCTAAGATTAGTGAGTGTAGACGGCCCCTGAGAAAGTACCGCCCCTACCCCAAACTCAGAGGCATCCACCTCCACCACAAACGGGCACGACAGGTCTGGTTGGACAAGAACGGGTGCGGAGGAAAAGGCAGCTTTCAGGGTAGCGAAGGCCGCCAGCGCATCTGGAGACCAGGTACTCACATCTGCCCCTTTCCTGGTGAGATCCGTTAAGGGTTTAGCCACTACAGAAAAGTTCTTGATGAACTTCCGATAATAATTAGCGAAGCCCAAGAAGCGCTGGAGGGCCTTTAGGGTGATGGGTTGGGCCCACTCAGTGATGGCTTTCACCTTCCCCGGATCCATCTGGATATCCCATGGAGTAATGATATACCCTAAAAAGGATATCTTCTGCACCCCAAAAACAGATTTTTCAAGCTTAGCAAACAGCTGGTTAGCCCTGAGTCGAGTCAGAACTGTTTGAACATGTACCTGGTGTGTCTCCCAGTCAGGGGAAAAAATCAGAATATCATCTAGATACACTACGACGAACACCCCCATGATGTCCTGAAAAACTGAGTTCATGAAACCTTGAAATACAGCAGGGGCGTTACACAGCCCAAAAGGCATGACCAAGTACTCAAAGTGACCGAGGGGCGTATTGAATGCCGTCTTCCACTCATCCCCCTCCTGAATACGAATGAGGTTGTAAGCTCCCCTTAGGTCGAGTTTAGAGAACCACTGGGCACCGGTGACCTGGTTGAGGAGGTCTGGGATGAGCGGAAGGGCGTACTGGTTGCTGACAGTGATTTTGTTTAGCTCCCTGTAATCAATACAGGGTCTGAGACCCCCATCCTTTTTCTCCACAAAGAAGAAACCAGCTCCTACTGGAGACTCGGAGGGCCGGATGTGCCCCTAGGACAAACTATCCTGGATATAGTCCTTCATAGATTCCCTCTCCGGAACCGTAACATTATAGATGCGACCTTTAGGAAGTTTGGCCCCCGGAATCAACTCTATCTTACAATCCCATTCTCTATGGGGAGGCAAGGCTTCTGATAGCTGTTTGGAAAAGACGTCCGAAAACTCAGAGAGGTAGTCAGGTAGTTCAACTCCTTCACAGGTGGAGACATCCACCCCCACTGGGCGCACGTGGCTGTCACAGCGAGAACCCCACTTGACCAGTTCCAACGTATCCCAGTTAATTACTGGGTTGTGTTCCCTTAGCCAGGGTAGCCCCAGCACAACATCCACAGACAGGTTCTTCATAACCAAAAATGTACAGGACTCCGTATGTAAGGCCCCAATAGTGAACTGTAACTCCGGGGTAACCAGATTTACAAGACCAGCCTGCAAGGGAGTAGAGTCGACACCAGAGACCAAAATAGGGGGGTCTACACGGAAAAAATACTCAGACAGTTTGGCAACAAATTCAAAATTAACAAAATTAGCAGCAGCTCCAGAATCCAGAAACGCTTGCCCAGCACGGTAGAAAGACCGGAATTCAAAGGTGCAGGGCAACAACATTTTAGACTTTACAGGGAGTACCTTAGCTCCTAGGCAGTCCTCCCGACAACTGCCTAGGAGCGGAAGTTTTCCTGCCGCGGCTTTTTCTCACAGGTCACAATGCGATGACCCGGCTCCCCACAGTAGAGACAGAGGTTCATTCTGAGACGGTATTCCCGACGTTGCTTCGGGGTCATGGTTCCCAGCTCCATGGGTTCTGTGGAGGGAGGGGTAAAGGTCGGAACCACCGAAGGAGTAGACGTACGGACAGGGCTGGTCCGAGTCGAGCGTCTGGCCCTCAAGCGTCGGTCAGCCCGGATGGCCAGAGACATGGCTTGCTCCAAAGTTCTGGGCTCCGGGTGTGCCACCAAGAGGTCCTTGAGGCCCTCCGACAGACCGGTCAAAAACAGATCCTTTAAGGCCACGTCATTCCACCCAGACTCCGTGCAGTGTTGGCGAAATTGTGAACAATAGTCCTCAGCCACCTTCCGCCCCTGTCGCAAGGCCAGGAGTTTAGAGACTGCGAAGGCCGCACGGTCAGGCTCGTCATACAGCTGGCCCAAAGCAGTAAAAAAGGCGTCTAGTGACTGTCGGGTGGGGGAGTCAGCTGGTAAGGAGAAGGCCCAATTTTGGGGTTCTCCCCTCAGGCGAGTTATCACGAAACCCACTTTCTGGTATTCTGTGCCAGAGGTGTGGGGTCTGAGGTCAAAATAAAGCTTGCAGCCTTCTCTGAACACAAAAAACTGACTTCTCTCTCCGGAAAAGAAGTCAGGAGGTGTAGCTCGGGGTTCAAAAACCGTACCAGGAGTGGCCGGGAGCTGCATCATATTAGAAGCCCCTCGCTGCTCCTGATGCTGCAGGCGAGCAGTCAGGTCCTGGACCAGGTCCGTCAGAATCTGTACCTGGTTGGCCACAGCCGCCACAGCCTCCATAGTGGGTTTCAAGGTTGCTGGTCGGATGTAGGGATCCGACTTCCGTTCGGCCAGTGTTACTGTCAGGACGCGGGGTCCGGGAAACTGGAGGTCCCTGAAAACACCCGCAACCCCTGTCCCTTCCTACTTGCCCCCCTGGGCTAAGCCCCAGGGCGACAACTGGGTGACGGTCCCTACACTCACTAAGAAAGGGGGACACGGGGACTAACGAACAGACAGGCACTGGAACAAACAACAGCAAGGAGAGTCAGGCAATCCGGGTCAGCAACAAGAGGGTACGCGGTACAAGAGGGTCAGGCAAAGGCAACGTCAGGTCCAAAGGCAGAAGGTCAGTAACCGGAGTCAGGAGTCAGAAGTATGCAGTACGCTGGTGTAGCAGGAAATCCAAAACTAACACTGGCACTGGTCAGGAGACACCAGCAGGTTTAAATGCTGTCAGAGCTCCCGCCCCAGCAGCTGATTGGAGCCTGACAGCAGCTGAGTGCACCCAGCAGCACTGGGGAACCCGCCCCCAGCCCTGCAGGAGGCAGGACAGGAGACACACATTTGGTTGCCAGGAAACCTAGGACGCGACGCGGGGCAACACCCACCGCGTCCCTAGCAACCCGGCGGTGAGGCGGAGCCCGGCGGCCAGGGGTGGTGATGAGGACCGGGGCTCCCCTGCGCCGCACAGCGGCCGCACGTGTGATCGGACCGGCGGTGCGGGCACGACGGACCCGCGAACCGCCAGTCCTTACACTATGTATCTAAATATTTGTATGAATTATGTTGAATTAAACAAATGTGAAGGTAAAAATATTGTCTAGTTATTATAGATGCTTTAGCCAAGTGGATAGACGTGTTTCCCACTGGTCAGTCAGATGCACCGACAGTGGCTAAAGCATTACTAAGGGAAACAATACCAGGTGATTTGGTCCTTATTAGAGACGAGCGAGCATGCTCGGTAAGGGCAGTTAAGAGAGAGAGCAACGCTATTTTGGAATAACTGCATACTTGTCTGAGAAAATTCAGGAGGGGGGATGCGCGGGGGTGAGCAGGGGGTTGCGGAGGGGAGCGGGGGAGGGCAGAGAGAGAGATCTATTTCACTCTCCCCCCCCCTGCCACCCGCGGCCCCTCCGAATTTTCTCAGATGAGCATGTAGTTACTTGAAAATAGCGTTGCTCTCTCGAGTAACTGCCCTTACCGAGCATGCTCACTCATCCTTTAAAGGACCACACGCTTACATCATGTGCACCAAAAAGGTTTTAATTTTGTTTAGGCGGGTAAAAGTTTATATAAGGTTTCAAAGACAGGAAGTTGGGTCATTCAGGGTCCTGTTACAGCATTGTGTGTGCGAATAGGTCATTCTCATAGGGAGGTATTTGTGAGGTAGTTGTGAGATCATTCACAGGGGAGGAGCTTCCCTTGAGCATGCTCTATTCATTCTTGACTTGTCCAAAGGAGATACTTCCTGTTTCTCTCCAGCCATTTCCTGTCTTTTAACACAAAAACATTCCTTTTGGGCATGCAGCTGTAACTTGAGCCCTGGAGATGTCTTCTGCTAGTCAAAACTGGTTTGACTTGGTTTTGAACACAATATACTGCTCCTTCAATTCTTGTGGGGAATGTTCCCTCCCCTCATCTTAACATCTTCACAGCTTACAACAGAAAATACACAAAATGGCGAACCTCTCATAGTCATTCTCCCACAAGAGGTTAAATGAAACCTTTTCTATATATCAGAGAGCATTATGAGATAAGACAAACAGAAGATCAGATAGTCTCTCAGACCACTTCCCTTGCATTCCTTCTCACTGAAATCATAGTGGCTTCATTGTATATTATAGTTCTACCTTAAAAGGTGTAACTTATGTTAATCATTTTTAGTGGTAGCCTATCATGTATTGTAATTATTCTTGGAGGTAGATACTTTTCCTGTGATGTCATTTATGGTATATAAACCACATACACCTTTGAATAAATTAGAAATCATTTGATACCGCAACAGGCTGTTGTGATTTGTATTTCTCTAGGGGCCCTGACTTCTACACGAGATCTGAGATTGTCTTCTCCTTGGTAAACACATAAATTTTCCTTACAATTAATTAGGCTTAATTTTTTTATAGGGAAAAATTTATGCTAGAAAATATAACCACAATGTATCATATTATTTCTATTCATTACAGGTATATATGACCCATTATATGCAGGCAGTTCATGCATCACATTTCACTCTCCCTCTTGATACTATATATAAAAAGAATATATAAACAAGTGAATCTATCGTATCACTTTTTATTCTATTACCAAGGCCCTCACAATCCACTATATACAGACAACCTATGAAATTAATGTTATTTAATATTTTTTTGAAGTACATGTATTTTATTGAGCTGTACATTTTGAACTCATAAATTTGCAGCTGGTTCCGCTGTCCAGCTACCATGTATTCCATACTTCCAACCCTATCGGCTGATTACCACACTCTTCCAATGTATTCAGAGACCTTCATCTGGTACATCTCTAGATACATCCTTACTATCCATAGGACCATTGCTCGTTAGCCTCCTCACACCCAACTGTGCATGTGCACTCTTTTAATAAAAAATTCCCGCCATCACTGCTGGCAATATAACCCCACTCCCCCCAGCAATCCAGTCCACACCAATCCTTCTTCTTTCTAACAGTGTGGCTAGAACTCCATTCCTGAAGCCTCCGGTAAGTCTAATTTTCCCATTTTATTTTCTTTGCTATTGGCACAACACTCTTTCCAGCTGTTAGCGCCTCATCCAGCAGAACTACCCACATCCTTCCCTTTCCAGCTGCTTCAGCAATTAGAGCTGCACCCACCATCTATCCGCAATGTCTCCCTTGCCTTTTCCCCATTGACACTTTAATCACCTTTCTCCTGTAATTCAGCAGTACTACCTTCTGGCATAAACATTTATACACTTACTGTTTCTAGTTGTCCAGCTGTTAATCTGCTCCACCGCTGTGCCCCTTGCTGTTATATAGTGTTACATCTCTTACTAATAATAATCACCAAACTAGCAGTATTTTCTCCCATAAAAAATTCTTTTCTACCTCTAATTTACAGTTATAACCAATTGTGCACAATATTCCCCATGTTTATAATTACACTCATTATGCCTTGTTTTTAATTAACTTGGGTCAGATATCGTGCATATTTTACATCGGTCTATTTGTTTATTTTTAATCGGTCCATACCATTTGTTTTTGCTACTGTTAGAGAAATCTAGTCCCTTTAAGAAGGCCTGATATCTGTAAGACTTCAGGAAGGGTCACGCTGACCTTTGGAAAACTCTCAACTAATTATAACATAATACAACTTCTTGGAATTGTAGAGACACACTGTCTATTCAAGTTGGTTCAGCCTCCGTACGTTATTGTCACAAGAAAATCCTGCTTATAATTCATGGTATGTGGGAGATGGACACGTTTTAGGCAATACAATCCTCCTTCCTCTAATTATGATCCATACATAATATTAGTCTGTTTACCAAATCCCAATAACTATATAAACTAACAGATACAGTGATTCTTCACGAACCCCCGAGCACATAATCTGTTCGATACTTTGATATTTTTACTCTCCACCGATGATTTGTACTTTTTTGTGCATCTCTTCTCCTTTCTCTCATTTCTTTTACTCCATTTACTCTCCTATCTTAATTATTGTACTTTACCCAACTGTTTCGGAGGAAGGGGCTGTGTGCCTGAAATGCATCAATACTGCCTATTTTAGTTAAATCAATAAAGAAGAATCAAGGTAATTCTGTGGTTTCAAAAATGTTCTTGGTGAAAAGAGTAACGCCGTAAGTCCACGAATATTAATTTTCTGCAAGTTAATTGTTGCCATAAGCGTGCTTGGAATCTAGCAGTATTTCTTTGATTCCTGGCATATTAAAAGGGCTAATGCTTCCTCTCAGGGTAGCAATTGGCACAGAAAACCTTTCCTACATCTTACTGGATTATGGAGATGTGCACCCGGGTTCTGATAGGCTGGAATTCTAAGTAAGATCTTATGTATTTCTGTTGGCAGTATCTTCAAGATTTATAAATGTTTGCACCCTGATATGGACTATTATGTCGCACCAGCTTTCCCAGGTTGTCACTTATGTATAAAACTCTTGGTTCCCTTGAAATCTGGCGTGTTCAGAGCTCATCTGAGTGTGAAAAGCATAGTCTTTGTTTTATCGGGCTGTGTGCCCCAAGTTGTATAGTCCTGTATGAATAATGTCTGATATTTTACACTGAAGTTGTAGAACCATTTCCTTGTGAACAGAGCTGTATATTACTGTGTATGACCCTATAGTGATGAGATGGGTCAGAAACGCCCTTGCTGAGGTCAGTGGCGTAATACGGTTCTTACGATCATCTATGAAATGATCATTTTCAAAACAAAAATGTGCTAATAAACTCCACAAAGTCCGGGATCTGCAGTGATTCTCCCCTCCCTACTTATACACATAATGGGTACCAGCTCTCCCTCATCTCCATCAGTTCTGGGGAAACATCATCTAAAGGAAGAAGAAAGATCGGTCCAAATACAAACATGTAAGTTAGACAAGTAAACTTTTATGAACAGTTAGCCCCCTGCACACGAACAGAAATTACGCGGTGGAATTTCCTGCAGAATTTCTGCCCATGTCCGCTTGCATAGGATTGCATTACAAACCGCAATCCTATGCAGATGGCCGTGATTTGTCCGCGTGAAGACACACGAGCAAAACAAATCACAGCATGTTCTATTTCTGTGCGGGTCTCGCAGAGGCCCGCACAGAAATGTCTGTGGTGACGGGCCGGCTCCACTCTGCGCATGCGCCAGATGGCAATCAGCCGGCGCATAGAAGGAACAGAAGACGCTGTGAGCGGGTGAGCCGCAGGTCTCTGCAGCGGCACGGGTCCGCATCCTGCTGCGAGAATTCTCACAGCGGGATCCGACCTGGCCATCTGCAGGCGGCCTTAGAAAAAAGTGCGAAATACTCTGCATACACGGGTGATATAAAGGTGGGTTATCTGGATATTATTTGTTTCTGGATAACAGATGTTTATTGGTAATGACTAGAGATGAGTGAGCACCAAAATGCTCGGGTGCTCGTTATTCGGGACGAACTTTTCGCGATGCTCGAGGGTTCGTTTCGAGTAACAAACCCCATTGAAGTCAATGGGCGACCCGAGCATTTTTGTATTTCGCCGATGCTCGCTAAGGTTTCCTTGTGTGAAAATCTGGGCAATTCAAGAAAGTGATGGGAACGACACAGCAACGGATAGGGCAGGCGAGGGGCTACATGTTGGGCTGCATCTCAAGTTCACAGGTCCCACTATTAAGCCACAATAGCGGCAAGAGTGGGCCCCCCCCCCCTCCCAAAAACTTTTACTTCTGAAAAGCCCTCATTAGCATGGCATACCTTAGCTAAGCACCACACTACCTCCAACAAAGCACAATCACTGCCTGCATGACACTCCACTGCCACTTCTCCTGGGTTACATGCTGCCCAACCGCCCCCCCCTCCCCCCCACAGCGCACACCAAAGTGTCCCTGCGCAGCCTTCAGCTGCCGTAATGCCTCACCACCCTCATGTCTATTTAGAAGTGCGTCTGCCATGAGGAGGGACCGCAGGCACACACTGCAGAGGTTGGCACGGCTAGGCAGCGACCCTCTTTAAAAGTGGCGGGGCGATAGCCCACAATGCTGTACAGAAGCAATGAGAAATAGAATCCTGTGCCACCGCCATCAGGAGCTGCACACGTGGGCATAGCAATGGGGAACCTATGTGTCACACACTATTCATTCTGTCAAGGTGTCTCTGCATGCCCCAATCAGACTGGTAATATGTACCTTAACAGTAACCGCGTTGGTGGTAATGTGGTGGTGACTGCGGACCTAGTAGCGCGGTTTTATTTTGTTGGTTTTCGGAATGTGGCCAGGATTAAGTGGGCCGTGGCGGGGGGATGGTGGGGGGTCTCTCTTGTAGTGTCGGTAAAGGTGAAATTCTTGGACTGCCACCAGACGAACCAATGCAAAGGCATTTGCCAAGAATGTTTGTTTTCCCTGTTGGAGGAGGAGGGGGATGTTTTTGAGGCACTACGTGTCCTCTACACGTGTCCGTGGTTATATGCACCTTTACAGTAACCGCGTTGGTGGGAAATGGCCTCGCCGCCATCATGTCTTTGGGAAGCCTCTGTTTCCACACCCCAGAGACATACCATTAGCAGCGGTATAGGCAGAGCCCAGAATTCGTAACATTTCAGCCGTAGCATTAGGACAGGCCCCACTAACATATCACTAGCAGCATTATAGCGGGAGCGCAGTCTTCGTTCCATGTCAGCAATAGTAGCACTCAAGACAGGCCCCACTAACATATCACTAGCAGCATTATAGCGGGAGCGCAGTCTTCGTTCCATGTCAGCAATAGTAGCACTCAAGACAGGCCCCACTAACATATCACTAGCAGCATTATAGCGGGAGCGCAGTCTTCGTTCCATGTCAGCAATAGTAGCACTCAAGACAGGCCCCACTAACATATCACTAGCAGCATTATAGCGGGAGCGCAGTCTTCGTTCCATGTCAGCAATAGTAGCACTCAAGACAGGCCCCACTAACATATCACTAGCAGCATTATAGCGGGAGCGCAGTCTTCGTTCCATGTCAGCAATAGTAGCACTCAAGACAGGCCCCAGTAACAATTCCGAAGCAGCAGTATAGTGGGAGCGCAGTCTTCGTTCCATTTCAGCAATAGTAGCACTCAAGACAGGCCCCAGTAACAATTCCGAGGCAGCAGTATAGTGGGAGCGCAGTCTTCGTTCCATTTCAGTAGCTGCAGTATAGCCAAGGCCCAAGTTACATTTATGTAGCTAAAGTGTAGGCCAACCCCACACACACTTCTGTACCATGAGTGCAGGTGAAGAACATACAAATTGCTATGATTACACTGTAGGTGAGGGCCCCAAGAAATTGGTGTACCAACAGTACTAATGTACCTCAGTAAAAATTGGCCATGCCCAACCAAGATGGCAGGTGAAACCCATTAATCGCTTTGGTTAATGTGGCTTAAGTGGTAACTAGGCCTGGAGGCAGCCCAGTTTAACGAAAAATTGGTTCAAGTTAAAGTTTCAACGCTTTTAAGAGCATTGAAACATATAAAAATTGTTTCGACAAATTAGATGAGTGAGCCTTGTGGCCCTAAGAAAAATTGCCCGTTCAGCGTGATTACCTGAGGTTTCAGGAGGAGGAGCAGGAGGAGGAGGAGGAATATTAGACACAGATTGATGAAGCAGAAATGTCCCCGTTTTGGATGGTGAGAGAGAACGTAGCTTCCATCCGCGGGTGCATAATACGTATTGCTTAGGTATCGCTGCTGTCCGCTGGTGGAGAAGAGAAGTCTGGGGAAATCCAGGCTTTGTTCATCTTGATGAGTGTTAGCCTGTCGGCACTGTCGGTTGACAGGCGGGTACGCTTATCTGTGATGATTCCCCCAGCCGCACTAAACACCCTCTCCGACAAGACGCTAGCCGCAGGACAAGCAAGCACCTCCAGGGCATACAGCGCTAGTTCAGGCCACGTGTCCAGCTTCGACACCCAGTAGTTGTAGGGGGCAGAGGCGTCACGGAGGACGGTAGTGCGATCGGCTACGTACTCCCTCACCATCCTTTTACAGTGCTCCCGCCGACTCAGCCTTGACTGGGGACCGGTGACACAGTCTTGCTGGGGAGCCATAATGCTGGCAAAGGCCTTGGAGAATGTTCCCCTGCCTGCGCTGTACATGCTGCCTGATCTCTGCGCCTTCCCTGCTACCTGGCCCTCGGAACTGCGCCTTCTGCCACTAGCGCTGTCGGATGGGAAGTTTACATCAGTTTGTCCACCAGCGCCCTGTGGTATAGCATCACTCTCGAACCCTTTTCCCCTTCGGGAATCAGAGTGGAAAAGTTCTCCTTATACCGTGGGTCGAGCAATGTGTACACCCAGTAATCTGTAGTGGCCAGAATGCGTGTAACGCGAGGGTCACGAGAAAGGCATCCTAACATGAAGTCCGCCATGTGTGCCAGAGTACCTGTACGCAACACATGGCTGTCCTCACTAGGAAGATCACTTTCAGGATCCTCCTCCTCCTCCTCTTCCTCCTCCTCAGGCCATACACGCTGAAAGGATGACAGCCCAGCAGCATCTGTACCCTCAGCAGTGGGCCAAGCTGTCTCTTCCCCCTCCTCCTCATCCTCCTCATGCTCCTCCTCCTCCTCCTCAACGCGCTGAGATATAGACAGGCGGGTGCTCTGACTATCCAGCGACATACTGTCTTCCCCCGGCTCTGTTTCCGAGCGCAAAGCGTCTGCCTTTATGCTTTGCAGGGAACTTCTCAAGATGCATAGCAGAAGAATGGTGACGCTAATGATTGCAGCATCGCCGATCACCACCTGGGTAGACTCCTCAAATGTTCCAAGGACCTGACAGATGGCTGCCAACCAGGGCCACTCTTCTGTAAATAATTGAGGAGGCTGACTCCCACTGCGCCGCGCAAGTTGGAGTTGGTATTTCACTATAGCTCTACGCTGCTCATAGAGTCTGGCCAACATGTGGAGCGTAGAGTTCCACTGTGTGGGCACGTCGCACAGCAGTCGGTGCACTGGCAGATTAAACCTATGTTGCAGTGTCCGCAGGGTGGCAGCGTGCGTGTGGGATTTGCGGAAATGTGCGCAGAGCTGGCGCACCTTTCCGAGCAGGTATGACAAGTGGGGGTAGCTTTTCAGAAAGCGCTGAACCACCAAATTAAAGACATGGGCCAGGCATGGCACGTGCGTGAGGCTGCCGAGCTGCAGAGCCGCCACCAGCTTACGGCCGTTGTCACACACAACCATGCCCGGTTGGAGGCTCAGCGGCGCAAGCCAGTGGTCGGTCTGCTCTGTCAGACCCTGCAGCAGTTCGTGGGCCGTGTGCCTCTTCTCTCCTAAGCTGAGTAGTTTCAGCACGGCCTGCTGACGCTTGCCCACCGCTGTGCTGCCACGCCGCGTGACACCGACTGCTGGCGACGTACTGCTGACACATCTTGATTGCGAGACAGAGGTTGCGTTGGAGGAGGAGGAGGAGGAAGGTGCTTTAGTGGAGGAAGCATACACCGCCGCAGATGCCACCACCGAGCTGTGGCCCGCAATTCTGGGGGTGGGTAGGACGTAAGCGGTCCCAGGCTCTGACTCTGTCCCAGCCTCCACTAAATTCACCCAATGTGCCGTCAGGGAGATGTAGTGGCCCTGCCCGCCTGTGCTTGTCCACGTGTCCGTTGTTAAGTGGACCTTGGCAGTAACCGCGTTGGTGAGGGCGCGTACTATGTTGCGGGAGACGTGGTCGTGCAGGGCTGGGACGGCACATCGGGAAAAGTAGTGGCGACTGGGAACCGAGTAGCGCGGGGCAGCCGCCGCCATCATGCTTTTGAAAGCCTCCGTTTCCACAAGCCTATACGGCAGCATCTGTAGGCTGATCAATTTTGCAATGTGCACGTTTAACGCTTGAGCGTGCGGGTGCGTGGCGTCGTACTTGCGCTTGCGCTCAAACTGTGGCACTAGCGACGTCTGGACGCTGCGAGCCATTGCTGGATGGGGCCGAGGACAGCGGAGGTGATGGTGTGGGTGCAGGCCAGGAGACGGTAGTGCCTGTGTCCTCAGAGGGGGGTTGGATCTCAGTGGCAGGTTGGGGCACAGGGGGAGAGGCAGTGGTGCAAACCGGAGGCGTTGAACGGGCATCGTCCCACCTTGTGGGGTGCTTGGCCATCATATGCCTGCGCATGCTGTTGGTGGTGCCTCCCCAGCTGATCTTGGCGCGACAAAGGTTGCACACCACAGTTCGTCGGTCGTCAGGCGTCTCTGTGAAAAACTGCCACACCGTTGAGCACCTTGACCTGTGCAGGGTGGCATGGCGCGAGGGGGCGCTTTGGGAAACAGTTGGTGGATTATTCGGTCTGTCCCTGCCTCTACCCCTGGCCACCGCACTGGCTCGGCCTGTGCCCACACCCTGACTTGGCCCTCCGCGTCCTCGGCCGCGTCCACATCCTCTAGGCCTACCCCTACCCCTCAGCATGCTGTATTACCAGTGATTTGATTTCCCAGTCAGGAAAGACAATGGCGCAAGCCTGCAGTAAACCGTAGCTGGTTGCGTCTGATTTTTGTACGTTGTCCACGCAGCACACACGTACACGGAGACCTTAGGACTGACACAGGCAGGCCAAATACAATTTCTTTTCCTTTTTTGCAAAGGGAAGGACCCACTGCGTATATTCAATGAACAAGAAGTTTAAAGGGGTTGTCCCGCGGCAGCAAGTGGGTCTATACACTTCTGTATGGCCATATTAATGCACTTTGTAATGTACATTGTGCATTAATTATGAGCCATACAGAAGTTATAAAAAGTTTTATACTTACCTGCTCCGTTGCTGGCGTCCTCGTCTCCATGGTGCCGACTAATTTTCGGCCTCCGATGGCCAAATTAGCCGCGCTTGCGCAGTCCGGGTCTTCTCCTGTCTTCAATGGGGCCGCTCGTGCAGAATGCCGGCTCCGTGTAGCTCCGCCCCGTCACGTGCCGATTCCAGCCAATCAGGAGGCTGGAATCGGCAATGGACCGCACAGAAGAGCTGCGGTCCACGGAGGAAGCAGACCCCGGCGGCCATCTTCAGCAGGTGAGTATGAAGACGCCGAACCGCCGGGATTCAGGTAAGCGCTGTGCGGTTTGTTTTTTTAACCCCTGCATCGGGGTTGTCTCGCGCCGAACGGGGGGGGGGGGGGTTAAAAAAAAAAACAAACCCGTTTCGGCGCGGGACAACCCCTTTAATATCTGTGGTGTGGCCCTCAAAAAGTGTCACACAACTATAGTGTAGCAGAGTTATTAACTCTAGCAGAGCAGGTAATTGCCAGTCAGGAAAAACAATGGCGCAAGCCTGCAGTAAACCGTAGCTGGTTGCGTCTGATTTTTGAACGTTGTCCACGCAGCACACACGTACACGGAGACCTTAGGACTGACACAGGCAGGCCAAATATAATTTCTTTTCCTTTATTGCAAAGGGAAGGACCCACTGCGTATATTCAATGAACAATAACTTTTAGAACTGTAGTGTGGCCCTCAAAAAGTGTCACACAACTATAGTGTAGCAGAGTTATTAACTCTAGCAGAGCAGGTATTTGCCAGTCAGGAAAGACAATGGCGCAAGCCTGCAGTAAACCGTAGCTGGTTGCGTCTGATTTTTGTACGTTGTCCACGCAGCACACACGTACACGGAGACCTTAGGACTGACACAGGCTGGCCAAATATAATTTTTTTCCTTTTTAGCAAAGGGAAGACCCCACTGCGTATATTCAATGAACAATAACTGTGTTGTGGCCCTGCCTATACAATTCTGTCCCTGTAGTATCAATGGAGGGTGCAATGCTCTGCACAGACGATTTTTAGAAAAAAAAAAAAATGCAACACTGCTAACAGCAGCCAGCACAGTACTGCACACGCTTAAATTTGGCCCTAGAAAGGACCGTTGAGGTTCTTGAAGGCTACACTCACTCCTAACACTCTCCCTGCCTATGCACCACTTCTGTCCCTAATGCCGGGTGCAATGCTCTGCACTGCCGATTTTGAGGAAAAAAAAACAAAAAACACTGCTAGCAGCAGCCTGCACACAGGTAGATGTGGCCCTGAGAAGGACCGTTGGGGTTCTTGAAGCCTACACTGACTCCTAACGCTCTCCCTACAGCAGCACCAGCACGATAGTACTTTCCCTCAGCTAACTCACAAGG